>NC_081295.1:148970000-151470000 GCF_030435805.1 Mustela lutreola | reverse complement strand
TACCGTGAGCGCTGGATTCTGAATTAGGGCAGGTACAGATCAGGACTTAAAAGTCAAACACCAAAGAAACCCGGGAATGCCTGTACTATTTTCTCCTCCGTCACCCACTTACGATAATCTACCCTGAGAATTCATGGTAACAGGTCACATTATGCCTCCAAGGAGCCACTAGCAGGTGTCGCTGAACGCCAAAGAACCTCGCGCTGGGGGCACACAGAGCCCCACTCTTTCCTGGTGGACATCTGGCGCAGACAGACGTCTCTTTTCCGAAAATCAGCTGAACATGTCAACACCAGTACTGCTGTTGACAGTATCTCTGTCTTTATTGCTCTGCTTCTTATTTTATACATAATTGTAAATTTTAGGTAGGAAAATAAACAAGGAAACCTAATAGTGGAAATAAGAATGAGAAGGAAGCTAGGGCATGACAAAAGGTGTCTGAACAGTTTCACTCTTTGGAAATAAGATCAGAGGCTCTTAGTTTAACAGAGTAAGCAGAGAATAAGCATGGAAGGACTATAGGTTGCCCAAACTCTACAGTAAGAACAGTGTGTGACCATAGTGAATGAATTCTCAGAGGTAATCCACTAACCCAGAAGGTCCCACCGGCTCCCACATCCCACGTGGTGAACACTACTGTGGGACAAGCGCGTTGGGGGCCATCCTATGTTATTTTTCTGCATATCTGTGGTCATTTCTAGGTACACAGACACATAAAAAAGAACTGATGATTATTACACTCCATGGAGACTAACACAGAATTATTTACCAGTTAACTATGCTACACTGGGACTCTCAGGGCGCAGGGATAAACTAGCAGGCCTTGCTTCTTTCCCTGCGTTTGGAGTGCTTGATACTTAACAGAGAGCCTGCGAATGTTTGCTGAATAAATGAGTGAAGGACTATAGGTCAAACAGGTATAAAGACAAACCAATGAATAAGGCAGGCCACCAATCTTGAGGTCCTCCAGGCACAAGGTGCTACTGGTCCTAAATAAATCAATCCATCCTTACATACCATTCTCATAAATCTGTAGAGGCATGTGGGCGGAAGAACCACAGAGATAGGGAAAGGGGTGAGGGAGGAAGAGAACAGTCTTAAAATCCCGGTTCAGACAGTTTATGTTTTCCTCAAGAACTATAATGGAGGCGCCTGGGTGGCTCAGTTGTTAAGCGTGTGCCTTCGGCTCAGGTCATGATCCCAGGGTCCTGGGATTGAGCCCCACATCAGGCTCCCTGCTCCACAGGAAGCCTGCTTCTCCCTCTCCCACTCCCCCCGCTTGTGTTCCCTTTCTTGCTGCTGTCTCTCTGTCAAACAGATAAAATCTAAAAAAAAAAAAAAAGAAGAAGAAGAAGAAGAAGAAGAAGAACTATAATGGACCGATACATAAAAGATACTTTACAGGGTAGAAAGACCTTCCTCAACCCATACTACCTCTCACAATTAATAGCTATTTCAAGGAGAACCTAAGAAGAATCATAAAATAGACATTACAAATCACAAAGCTTCATATGCTGTTGGAAAACACAGAGCAGGATTTTAAAAAATGACCTTGCCTTAAACCCAGGTTCCTTAGTGAATTTACAGAAAAACAGACATTCCTCACAGACTGCTTCATCAGATAAAGTAAATGAGGCTGTAACTACATGCACTATTGCCTTTTTAAAAAGCCAAACAAAACATTCTGCTTTGTCAGGGTTACGAAAAATAAAACAACTGGTGCTACCATGCTGAGATGTAGAAAAAAGAAATTTTGTTAAGTGGTTTCCGGAATAAATATGAGATATGTATTATTTTGGGGTTGAAAAATTGACAAGCCTTTATCCACAATCATATGTGTAATCCAATTATCCTTAATTAAAGTTGCGCTAGACAAGTTTTGGAGGATTTTTTTTTTTTTTTTCCTCCCTGATAAGGATTAGAAAGTGAGTTTTCTTAAAGCTACAGGAAAATTGACAGATGGGAGCTCTTTGGATGTAGCCACAACCTCCACTCCCAACGTGCCCTTCCCAGTACAACTCCTTTCCATGCACCCTAACTCCAGCACTGGCTAAAACAGAAAAAAACAACAAAAGAAAGACAGACAGACAGATGCAGGAGTCCTTAATCTCTAAATCTGTGTGACTTAAGTCCCAAACAAAAACATCAAACTAGGGAACCCACTCCACTGGACAGACCGAACGCACCTTAAGAGGCACGTGACAAGGATCCTCGCCCACCTCCTTCCGACAGGACATTCTCCTTTTAAAAATCTGGGCCCCACCGCATCACCCCCAGGTTTAGTACGAGTTTGAAGTCTCAAACTTCAGCTCACACTGGCATTCCTTTCAATTAACTCAACAACCGCAGTCTGAATGGAAGGATAAAAAACTGAGCCGGCCACCGCCGACCTCGGGGTCTGCTGGAAAAAGAACTGGTCAGATGAAGGGGTTCAAGTCCCAGGCCTGCCACTGACTAGCCCGTGGTCCTCCGCAAACTGCAATCTAATTAAGTCTCACATTTCTCTTCTGTTTCATTGCAAAAGTAGTAAACTTAATAATGATTACACGGAACGAATGCTATAGGCTAGGCAGTGTGTTAATTACTTTAACAGATGATCTTTCAATTCTCACAACGCTATGATTATCCCCATTGTGCGAGTAAGAGAATAGAGCCTGATGGAGGGCTTGAATAATTCACACAATGTCACACGGCAAATGATGAAATGAGGCGGCCCAGATTAGAACCTAAGCAATCTCAAGCCCTCAAGCCACCTCTCCCCCCCTTCTCAGTCCTGCCTTCCTTCTCTCTCTTTCTCTCTGTCTTTCTTCTCCCTTTCCCCTTACTCAGAACACCATCGCACTTACCGACTCATCATTCCCTGCAGAGGACCCGGCCTGCACACATTTCCCATAGGCGGCAACTCAACACCACTGTTCATGTGTGTTTTCCCACCTGCTGAAGTTGCCTTTGAACCCACCGAGGAGATAAACTTTGAGACACAGTCTACATAAGCACTTTCTGAGAAAGTCCTCCCTAACAACCGCCACGGTCCTGACCTAGCTGTCTCCTCCCAGACTGTGGCACTGACAAGGCTTTAATTGTTAAGGGCTTGTCTCACTCTCCCGTGGGAGTCTCGAGGGCAGACGCCAACACCAAATGGACGCTTCTATCCATCCTCACCACGTAACATATGTTCCACCACATTTGTTGAGTAAATAAATGTCCGGACAGGGGGCTCTTTGGTTTTCTTAATGAACAAGCAGAAAAGACATTCACACATGCAATAAAATAAAAAAACTTTCTAAACTGTAAACACATCTGTAACTATTTATAATTAATGTATCTCCTCGCCATTACAATCCAGGAACTAACTTGAAGAAAGTGTCAGCCATTCCACTCAATTAACCAAAACCTAAGGCTTTCTTAAGCTTCACCCAAATTTGAGTATCTTTTAAATTTTCAGGTTTTTTTACACCTTCCTCAAACCGCATATTTTTGTTTAACTAGAAAAGTAGTAAGCAAGGTGTACTTTTTAGTTAGAGCAATGGTATATCCTCTAACATGCTAGCATTTGAAATGCTTTTTTAAAACCAATCATTTCTTTATATATAGTTACTAGGACAGTTATATATTCATCCCCAAATTTTCATAAAACAGTGAAAACATAGAGGAGAATTTACAAAATTTAAGATTAAATCCCCATCCTAATATAGTCTAAAATTTCTAGCTGGGCCTCTCATTCAAAGGCATTTATTACACCAGCATTTAAATGTTCTACTTAATGATAATTACTTCACAGGTATGAACCAATAGTGCCATCCACTGTTCTTATGAATGATCTTTCCCAAACCCAGTTTTATAAGGCACTAAAAATGAGATGACTTTTAAATCTCATGTCAACAGTATTTAACTGAAAATAAGGTATTTGGGAATTTCACCGAAGATATCGACAAAGCAGCAAATTTCAGGACAACCAGCTTTTGGATAAAAGTAAAAATGTAACAGTTCAAAACTGCCATAAATACTTCAATTTCACACATTTAATTGTTTGAGATAAGTTTCACTTCATTCATAGTCCAAATTACCATATTCTCTTTTTCTACAAAACAATCGTCTAGAGCAAGAGAGAAGTAATTAGAATTACACTCCAGTTCAGCCAGAAAAAATGTTCTGCATTTAAGTAACACTGCTGTCACTAAAATACTAAAATATTTATGAGGTGAATACTGTGAGCAAGACACTATACCAAAAGCTATGGGAGAAACTAAGATTAAATTTTTCTAAGTTTGTCATTCACTTAACAGTGAACAAGTGATGTTGATGATTGATAAGCAGATGAGGGACCGAATGAACTGCAGTCCCAGTAACGTCCTCGCCTGCATAGTACAAAGGATGAAGAGAGGGGCGCCTGGGTGGCTCAGTGGGTTAAGCCTCTGCCTTCGGCTCAGGTCATGATCTCAGGGTCTTGGGTTCGAGCCCCACCATCGGGCTTTCCGCTCAGGGAGCCTGCGCCGCCCCCTACCCCGCCGCCCGCCTCTCTGCCTACTTGTGATCTCTCTGTCAAATAAATAAATTAAATCTTTACAAAAAACAAAAAAGGATGAAGAGAAAAGAGAGGGAGGAGGAGTCTCAGGGAATAGTGGTAGAATGGTAGAGCAACATCAAAATTCAGAGGAAAACACTTATTAAAGTACTCATACTGTGCCAGGCGACACATGTAATAGGTAGCATGTGCCTCTGTCAGCAAAGAGATCAGCTCCAAGAGGGATCTAATTTATCTGAGCCACCCAGCCAGAATACAACAGTGTCTACGACTCCAACCCCAATGCAGACCTCTCTCCAATAAGCCATGGACTCTACTGCCTTCTCCAGGAATCAGCTGATGTCACATTCCAGGCTCATGATCAGGAGATAAGGTTCTTGGCCTCCATAAGTTTATAAAAGAACGAGAACAATAACAGCTCTCTGCTCATCTGAGGGACATGCTAAAAGAGCAGTTACAACCTCTCGATTTAGGTCCCACAAGCCACGTGAGGATTTCCATAGTTTACTTCTGAAAGAATCTAAGATAAAGAACATCGTCCAAAATGTGCAAGTCCTTTGAAGCTACAACTCCAAAGAACAGTGTCTCTTTTCTAGTGACTAATCAGCAAGACTACCTTCCAGAGATTACCTTTGGTCAACAGCAGAGGCTTTGCAAATTAGCATCATAAAAGACAGAAATAAGTTTTCACTTGTGAAATAGTGCCTAGCTACTAAGGACATGGGGCTAACTCCTAGCATAAGAGGTAGTAGAAATAAGATCTAATTAGTGAAATCACTGGCACTCAAGGTAAGCGGATTGGCTAAAATATTCTCCACAACATGGTAAAGGATATTTTTACAATGTTTCTCAAACTATCATAACAGGCCAGGATTTTGATTTCGATTTCCAATCTCTTGTAAATCATTATTTTTATAAAACACAATGAAAATTAATTCTAAGATATTGCAGCAATGGTAAACTATCTTTAAAGTTTCTAAGGTGTTTGCTCTCAATTTCTCCACCAGTCACAGAGCTGCCATCAGTAGTTAATGACCCACCACTGGTCCATGAACCACACTTTGGGTCGCCCTGACTTGGACATTATGGATATTTTTCTGGCTTGGTCCCTACTGGACCATCACTCCAGACATTGGTAGAGGATTCTGACTGAGGCTGACCACACTGTCTCACTGGGCTCTAATGAAGCTTTCATGCAAGGTGTGTTTTAATCACCCAAAAGGAGAGAGAATAAGTACTTCACCAGGCTTGTAAGAACAGCTGGACTGTGCCAGCTTGCTTAGTAAGTTCTTATTACAGATTTTGGACTGGGACTTGCTTTCATTATAGCCTGACAGCTGGGTTATAAGGAAGCAACTAATCCCCATTGGTAGGGACTACTGTCTATCAAAAAACAAAACTAAACAAAATCCTAAGATTTAGTTGTACATAATGAAATTGGCTTGGGTTAATTTGCAGTCATCAGTGCCCGATATACAAAAAGCCAATAGAGACCCATAATTTTTAAATAAGAGAATGACTACATAGTCTGCCAAATCCTTTCTGGGAAATGTTTTATCTTGGGATTCTGCCTCTTAGAGAGAGGTATTATGACCTTCTAACAGCTGTGTCTAAGGATGACACTGAAGCTGAAGGAGCTATTCTCAAGACAGCTTATTCAAAAGAAGGCCATGATTTATATCATCAGGACATTGAAACAATAGTCTAGCATGAATTTTAAAAAAAAAAAATCTTAATCTCTTCACACAATGCTAAGATATAAAAACTCAAATCGTTACTGAATATACGAAAATATGCAGTCATTTTGAAGACATTATAAGATTTTCCAGACCTTGCCCTCACACAATATGAAAAGGATTCACCCTAGTGTGAGTGTGAACCCACATATATTCAACCTTGTAATGCGCTTTCTTTAGAACCTTAATTAAGAGCTTTTTAGCATGCTTCTAATTAAATACCTCTAAAGATGTTTCTTTATACAATGTAATCTTCTGAAAGCTCTAACTTAAGAGTAAGAAAAAAAGATGGAATTTGAGGTTCTATTTTCCGCACACGTACTGGGGATGGCGGTAGTCCTATTGGAGGTTAAAGGCCATGGAAACCGTTTTACCGTGTGGCTGCCATTGCAGCTCATAGAGGGGCAGTGAGGAAGGGCCTGAGTGTCTCACAGCTCTCCAATTCAAGGTCTGCGGGTCTCTGCTGTGCACCCTTAGCTCCTAGAAAGACAGTCATACTGCGATCTAAAAGTATTCCCTAAAATACAGAATAGACAGAGACCCAAACCCTCCCCATCCAGGAGCTGCACTTAAGTCTGTGTTTAGAGCTGCGTGTTTTGGATTAGTTCATTCCATGTAGCTACCTTTGCATATATCGTAATACCTAACACAATACCTGGTAATGTGTAAGCACATAATAATTGTACTTTCAAATGTGATTATGTCTAGTTAATAATGATTTCATGTTGTAATCATTAGAACAAGAAAGGTAACAAAATGTTATTAGTTGTGCTTGTATTTCTCTAAAAACAACTCTACTTGTATAAAATAAATTGTCGTTCTTTCATTCACTCAAATTCAGTTCATTCAAATTCATTCATTCATTCATTCAAATGTTTAGAAAGCACCTATGAATCCAGCACTGGGATAGAGAAAGAAAGTGAAAACACCCAAGTTAGCTTTTTTCCCACAAAGACATGATGCTACAGGTGGAAAAAAGTAACAGATACTTTAAAAAATGATAATAAATTCAAGTACGTAATCTCAAAGAATATTAGATGCCCCGTGAAGATTCCCATATACCATCATTTTATGTCTGACAGATGGCAAGTAACAGGAAAACTGAGATAAATCTTAAAAGAGAAAGTATTAGTAAAATATTACAGGGTCAGACAGTATTTTCTTAGATTTGTTCAGCCCAGGGGAGGGTTATTCCCTTCAAACTAGGGATAATCTGATAGTAGGACCTAAAAAGCGATACAACTTCTATCAGAACGGCAAAGCAACATCCAACTCTGGCTTTGGAGGAGCAAAAAATTGCCAAGAGATTGTCAAAAGTGATGACTTTAATAAGTGACAGAGAAGGCAAAAATGAGGCACAGATCTTCTTTATGGTCCACTTTCCAACTTCTGACTTTTTGTCTCTACAATACCTAGGATCTTCCGTCTCTCCTAGAAAAAAACAAGGCAATCACAAACATGGGCCCCTAATAAAACCTGAGCTTTCCAACCTCAGCACACTTCTTCTGTCTATGCACAAGATGACTCCTCATTATACAGACCACAGTGTTGGATGGATCCTTTTTTTAAATCTACATAAACACCCACATAAACTCTACTTCAGAACTATAACCCCATTCTACCAATTTAATGAGAAAAATGAAACACTTTGGCATAAATCTTCAAATTTTTATCTTTATCTCAGAAACTAGCTTGTTTCCGGCTGGATATTTAATTCGAATCTAGCATGTGATGTCACTTCCAGTTTACAGCAAGTACATGGCGTGGAATAACAACTGAACACCAACACCAGCGGGAGAAGGAGAGGAGAATCCTGGGGAGGGAGCCTACTATTCCCATGAAGAGCTCACGCCATCTGAGTCAGGGCCATCAAAAGATCACAGTATACCAACAAAACGTAAAGGGACAAAACACGCAAACACTATCCTCTATTTCACCTGCTAGCACAAAAGAACACAACCACCTCCTGTACAATCCATTTTTTTAGATCTTTAAGAAAAAGAACTCAGTCCTACCCTCGGGCCCTTTACTCCTCTGCCTAAGGAGGCACAAAAGTGTCCTTGGTCCTTGCCGAGGCTTACCTTTCCATCTGTATACACGATCCTACCGAAGCAGTTCCTGCTGTCAATGTATTTCTGTTCCTCACCCCCTGCCTCTAAACAGGCCCAGGCAGAAACATCTTTCCATTCTCTAGAGTCTGCTTCTCTGCCTTTAAACTCCTCAAAAGAGTAATCTTCCTGGAGCAAAACTTACTAATTTGGAATCTGGTTTTTAATGCGCCCACTCTCCTGAAACGGTTCGGCTTTGTCAACACGATTTCCCCTGAAGGGCCTGAAAGCAAGTGATGGGATGACGCTCCCTATTCCCACACCTTCGTCTCCGGCTACTGGTTCACAGATGACTCCTCCCACTTCCCATGCGCGGGCGGGCACCGAGCACTCGACCTTCAGCGACTCACCCACTCCCACCTCTTCTCTGTGGCCTTGTGCTCCCATCCCCCACCGTTCTTCGGAACTCCCAAATCAATGGTTACAGGTAGTTCCACTGGGGTATGCCAAAGCCCATTTTCTTAACCGTGACACCGTTCTGCCATCCGTACTATTCATTCCTGGAACCACACTCGGGCCCTCGGGCCCTCGGGCCTCCCTGGCGGGCTCGCTGTAATGGTGGCATAAGTGAGCTCCCGGCACCTGTCTTCCAACACCAACCCACGTTACAGGCTGGTACCCGAAACATCTTCCTTCTGCCCGGCTACGATTATTTCTCACCTCTGCTCCAGACGAGAGTGGCTCTCCTTATCCTTTACTATCTGAATTAAATGTGATTTCTCACCCTGGGGCAACTACACTCTTCACACAAAAGATGATTTATCCCCCCTTTCCTTGCGCTGGAAACATCAGACTGCCTGGAGAAAATTGCCTTCTTCACAAACAACTCCCACGGTCCGCTCACACACCTTTGCTCATTCTTTTCTTTACCTACCACTTTCTCATCACACCTGCCCTACTCCCTGGAACTATGCATGCCAAGTAGGAGTTAAAGCTGACATTAAAATGTAGACAGCATCCTGGATTTTCCAGGTAGCTCCAGTGTAATCACTTAAGAGGGGGAGAGGGAGAGAGAGTCGAAGTAGAAATACAATACTGCAGGCTTTGAAGACGGAAGAAGGGGACCATAAGCAAGGAATGTGGGTGGCCTTCAGAGGCTGAAGAAAGGAAGTAAATCGATTCTCCCCAAAAGCCTACAGAACGCAGCCCTACCTATACCATGATGTTAGCACGGCAAGACCTGTGTGAGATTCTGACTTCCGGAATGGTAACATAATAAATCTGTGAAGTTTCAAGACACCCAGCTAGTGGTCATTTGAAACTGACTATACCTCCATCCAAAACCATCACAATTCTACCTGTCCTGCAGGGCCCGATTCAAAAGTCTCTGAAATGCAAAGATCTTTCGGCTCCCACGAGCTCCCTCTCTGACAGCCACATTGGAGAGGCTTCCCTGCTCCTCTGCACCCACAAAAGTATATGACGAACGTAACAGGTAAGTCTCGGTCTTAGCTGCTTACCAGGAACATGACAATGCAAAGTCCCTTAACCTCTCTGCACTTGACTTTCGTCACCTCCTGAAAACCAATCTCAGAGGCTGTTGTGAGGATTCAATACAGGAAAGAATATGCATTTCGAAGACTCATGTCTGGCCCACAGTAGGCACTCAGTTCGCATCAGCAATCACCATTAAACTTTCTTCTCACCTGTTTGTCAGAGTCACGGTCACATCCCTGTCTTATCACCACACCAGACAGACAGGTGCCTCGCCATGCTTCCTCTACAGGGCATCTCTGCCGCACAAGAGACAGTCCAGAAACAGGAGCTGTACTAGGCAACCGGCAGCTAACCTCGAAAAGCTCGCCTCAGAAAACAAGAAGAGCACTGGAAACTGCAGCAATGACTTGAGCAGACCAAAATTTATATACTCGACACAGCGGCTATAAACAGAGATGGGTAACCGAACGCCAGAGAGAGGCTTTAGGAGAAAAGATGAATGTTGTTGAAGAAATAAAAGGCACCCTCATTATAGATACTGTGATCAACTACACAATTCTCTCTGCTCCTCCAGAATCTAGCATGACCTGAAATGTTTAACTTTTTCACTGGTAAAGCATTAATACAGTCCTTATGCTCCTTTAGAAATGTAACAAAGCATAACAACTTTGTAGACTCTAATAGTAACTTCAACAATTTACTAACATACACAATAAAACTTGCTGCAAATGTGAGCCCTTTCCCAAATGGAGAATGGACAAATTTATATGAAATTTAAGATGTCCATTTTTAATTTGAAAGCAATAAAACGTTGTCAAGATTTTAGTGGAAAGGATTATTTTCTCTTGAAAGAAATACTTATGGATATGCCTCTTTCGAAACATCTGAATGTAAGTTTAAAAAAAAAAGAAAAAGCAATGAGCTGCACCAGAGGTAAGAAATAAAATCCAAGCTAAGATGTTAGGAGTGATACCGTGACAAATGCCCACGGGGATGCTCTCACCTGAGAGCAAATGATAAGGCCACAGCTGATTCAGGGAAGGGATTAGTACTCAGGGAGGGTTAGAAACTCAGATCTCATGCAGAGATAGACAGTATGGACTAAATTCTCTTAACATCAAAGGCATATTTGCTAATTTACTTACTAAGGGGCAGTTCTATATGGTAACATGAGAGAGTGATGGCAAATATCCAGTGAGCTTTAAAAGGTTTACAGTGTAGGGGCGACTGGGTGGTTCTTTCAGTTAATGTCCGATGCTTGATTTTGGCTCAGGTCATGATCTCAGGGTCTTGAGATCCAGCCCCGTGCCAGGCTCTACACTCAGCAGGGAGTCTGCTTGAGGACTGTCTCTCTCCCTCTCCTGCTGCCCCAACCCCCACGCTCATGCTCATGGGTGTGCATGCCCTCTCTCTCTAAAAAAATATCTTTAAAAAATTTAAAAACTTAAAAGAGTTTATAGTGTAGCCTCATTTTAAGAAACACTAAATCCAAAAGAAGGGAAACCCAAATAAAATACCTCAAAATGTTTCACGTAATGCCATTTCAAATGACTACCTAAAGCAAATTTCTCAACATTTCTTATGGCAACAAAAAACAGTGATGGCCTTAAAATAAAACATGAATAAATAAATAAAACAAATTATTGACTGCATACTCCACTCTATAGCAGACACTGAACTCAGAGATAATAATATAATGATACCTGAAATACTTCCAGAGCCCATGTAGCCTAAAATTTAAAGTAGAAATTAGGCAGTCTTAGAGGACCATAACCAAGATAAATAGGGAATATGGTAGGTGTGTAGTGGAAGGAGGGATGTATTCAGCCCCAATCACAGAGAAAGGAATAAGCAGTCACCCCAAAAGAGCACAGAGAAGGATTACTAACACGGTGAATGGGGAAAGGCTACGACATGCCAAGGACACCAGAGGGCGTGCACAGGGGACTGCAGTCAAGACAGAAGAGAATCTTGAGTTTGGAAATCTCAAACCGGTCAGTGTGACTGAACACTGGAGGGTGAGGCAGGGAGCAACCACATGAAGACATACGCAGAAACTAGAAAAATAAAGCATCTTTGAAAACCAACAGTTAAAAGCAACACTCCAGAGGTCAACAAGAGGAGCAAAGTCACCTTAAAGAAATCAAACGGATCCATTTGACAGACCCTAAAACATTAACATGCGTAAAGAAATGTATCTTGGCGAAAAGGGGATGATCAATCCTACATGGGGGAAAAAAAAGAGAGAGACATTCACAGAAACACTTGACTTTGCCCTCCTAAAGACACTGTTCAGGAGAAAGCGCGCTCAGCGAGACTTCAAGTATTACTGTCCAACTGGTAAGGCAATCTGTTCTGTGAAGAGAATTTAGCATAAACCCATTAAACTTTCAAATTATAAAAATCAATCATTCATTCATTCAGTAAGTAAATATTGATTAAATCCCTGCTGTGTACGTTCTTCCGTATTCTAAGGATACAGTGGTAGGTGACAGAGTCGACAATTCCTGCCATCTTGGAGCTTATGACGTGCCAGTGAGGAGAGACGATTAAAATACAAAGGACCTCGTATCTACTTCAATAATGAGAAGTGCTACAGAAGAAAAGACGGCAAATATGGACGAGGGGGAATGTGGGGATGTGGCGATTTGAGGTAGGAAATCAGGAGTCAAAAGAGAAACCGCGGTACGACCGAGAGGAGGAGGAGAACGGAGGCAAAGGGAGAAGCAAACAGCCTTATGCCTCTGATTTGGCTCAGGCTCAAAAGCGAGAATATATTAGATGCTCCAGTCAACGTGGTAACGACATTTCTCAGTACTGTACCCTGATGTCATCACTGAGCCTGAGGAGTGCAGGTCTCTGAATCTTCGGCGCTGAAGGCCGGACGTTGGTCACAGACAAATTCACCAGGGCAAACGAAAGTCACCCCAGGCGGCCTTTAAGGAAAAACCAAATGACTTCTTCAGCCTTCCCTGATCTTTGGCAGTAGTGAGAAGGATTAACTAGAAGGTGATAAAACTAGAGAAAAGAGGACCAGTGACGACAGAGCCGGGAGTGTGCGGGGCGGGGGGGGGGGGGGGGGGGGGGGAACGGAGGCACAGCTCAGGGAGAGGAAGAACAAGGCTGGAGAAGCAGAAAGGCAAGTTCACCGGCTCCCCACGGGAACAGCATGAACGATGCGAAGGACAGAGGAAAACAATACTAAAAAGGAAGGAAGGAAGCTGGAATCAGAAAGAAGCAGGACAGGGCTGGGTGCCTCAGCTGGCTGAGTGTCTAACTCTTCGCTTCAGCTCAGGCCATGATCCAGGATCGGGAGTCTGAGCCCCGCGCTGGGCCCGGCACTCGGCGTACAGTCTGCTTGAGAGCCTCTTCTTCTCCCTCTCGCTCTCCTCCCCCGACCCATGCACTCTCTCTCTTAAGTAAAATCTTTAAAAAAAATAAAAAATAACAGGCAGGATAGCTTAAGCCTATGCAAAGCGGTTTGATGAACGGAGCGACTCCCATGATTTAAAGAACAGAAGGCCTTCGCCTCAGCAGACTTTCAGACTACACTAATATTGACGACGAATTCCATTAAGGCAAATAAAACGACGTACAAACGAGCTCACCAAGAGTCAATAGTAAGGTCAGGAACTTCAGACTAAGACATGAAATTAAGAGTGCTTAATAGTCGGTTAACAATGCTTATTTTTAGCCCAAAGCTCATAAGGGCAACATTTTATTTTTTTTTTAAAGATTGTATTTATTTATATGAGAGAGAGAGAGTGCACAAGCAGGGGGAGGGGCAGAGAGAGAGGGAGAAGCAGGCTCCTCGCTGAGCAGGGAGCCCAACACAGGGCTTGATCCCAGGACCCTGAGATCATGACCTGAGCCGAAGGCAGACACTTCACTGACTGAGCCACCCAGGCACTCCAAGGACAACACTTTAAAACATGAATTTCATAGAGTTCGTAATTAAAACATGGTTAGTATCTCGGGCATTATTTACTATAATTCTATTGAAAAAACAAAGATGATGGGTATATTAATCATTCCAACAACAAAACTCTTTTTAAAATTATTTTAACCCAAGGGCATGGCTGGAAAATGAAATCCAAGTTTGTTACCAAGAAGATGTCAGAATAATATTAATCAAAGGCCTAAGACCCTGCTGCAAATCAACGTGTAACTTGTACGCAGGGAACCTCTAAGAGGGAACTATATTCATGTGATTTCGAGCTTTTTGATTTTTTCTTTCCCGTGAAAATGTTCAACTGCTTTATTCTGTCCCATGTCCAGAGGGAAAAGCTGAATTCACAGAGTATACTGAGTATTTTATGGGTAAGTCTGAGAGACACTTACCCGGTATTGATGGAAATGATTTCTATCAGCGGATTCTTCCTGATCTTCGGCAAATCCAATCGTGCCCCCCCGAGGCGCTTTCCATTGTCCTTTTTCTGACCCAGCAGTCTCACAGAGTGACCTCCAATGAACGCAGAAAAATACACGACAGCGTCAGCCACAGAACTTCAACTGACTGTTCTCAACAAATGATTTAATATTTTCACGTAACTTCTGTTATGAAACAAACAACAAAATATACATAAGATGGAACCATTGACCTAAGAAATACCGCCAAAGGGAAAAACAGCTGTGCACGCTTCCTGCAGTCAAAGTTCTTTGCTTAAAGTATTTGCACATTTCTACTGTACATATGACGAAAACAGAATGTCACTCCATAAGGTACGCATGCTCTCCAGCGGGGACCAGGTATGAAATGAAACAGGAAGAGCTTACCTGAGCACCAGGCCTACCAACCAACTCACTGTTGGGGAATTTAAAAAAAAAAAAAAAAAAAAAAAAGTGCAAAAGCAGACTATTTGCTCAAAGCAAACAACACATCAAAGAAATTTTTAAAAGGCTGGGATAAGGTGACACTTCAGGGTCAGATTTTTTAAAGACAAAAATTTTTAGGGGCGCCTGGGTGGCTCAGTGGGTTAAGCCTCTGCTTTGGCTTGGGTCATGATCCCAGGGTCCTGGGATCGAGCCCCGCATCGGGCTCTCTGCTCGGTGGGGAGCCTGCTTCCCCCTCTCTCTCTACCTGCCTCTCTGCCTGCTTATGATCTTTCTCTCTATATCGAATAAAATCTTTAAAAAAAAAATTTTTAGACTTATTTTTTAAAACTATTACAAAAGAAAAACAGACTATTTCTAAAAGCCATGAAAAATTTTATAATTTTGAAATTCTGAATTGCAGTGATAGAAAATACGGGAGAACAGTACTAAGACTTCCCATCCCCTTCAGATTCTCCAATTATTATTTCTTCCATGCTTACTTTGACCTTTGCTCATTATATACGTAGTATTTTTTTATAACTTCACTGAGGTACATCCTATAAGAGTCACTACTTGCAAGTATACAACTTAATGATTTTTTTTTTAAAGACTTATTTATTTAACAGAGAGAGAGAGAGTGCATGGCGCCCAAGCAGGGGGAGCAGCAAAGAGAGAGGAAGAAGCAGGCTCTCCTCTGAGCAGGGAGCCTCACCCAAATCTCAACCCTAGGACCCTCGGATCATAACCTGAGCCAAAGGCAGACGCCTAACCAACTGAGCCACCCAGGTGCCCCCAATTTCATGATTTTAAATTAACACATGCAGTTGTACAATCATCACAACAACCCAGTTTTAGAACATTTCTATCACCCTAAGAATTCACTCAAGCTTATTTACAGTCCACCCTTGCTTCCGTTCCAAAATATATCACATTCTGTTCAACTGCTGACCAGCTGGCAGACATCTGGATTGTTTCCAACTAATACCTATTAGAATAATGCTTGCTTCTACGAATATTCACATACAAGACTTCATGGGGACATAAGTTTTCATTTCTCCTGGATAGACTCCCAGGAATGGAACTGCTGGGTCACGTGGTCAATTTCTGTTTAACTTTATAAGAAACAACTGTTCTCCAAAGTGGTGGTACCATTTTATATCCTACCAGCAACGTATGAGGACTTGAGTTTCCCCACATTGTTAACGAAGTCCTTATAGTTGCAACTTTTTTGACAACAGCCATTCTAGTGAGAAGTAATCCAGTATTGTGGTTGGAATGAACATGCATTTCCATAATGACTAACGATGTTGAGCACCTTTCCACGTGTTTATTAGCCATCTGCACGTCTTGTGTGGTAAAATGTTGGTATTGTTAATTTTTTTTTTAAGATTTTATTTATTCATTTGACAGGCAGAGATCATACGTAGGCAGAGAAGCAGGCAGAGAGAGCAGGAAGCAGGCTCCCTGCTGATCAGAGAACCCAATGCGGAGCTAGATCCCAGGACCCTGGGATCATGACCTGAGCCGAAGGCAGAGGCCTTAACCCACTGGGCCACCCAGGTGCCCCAGTATGGTTAATTTTTATGTGTCAACTTGACTAAGCCACAGGGTACCCAGACATTTAACCAAACATTATCTTGGGTGTTTCTGCAATGGTGTTTCTGGGTAAGGCTGACATTTGAATCAGGAGACTGATTAACACTAGTGGGCCTTATCCAATCAATCCAAGACCTGAATAGAACAAGGAAGCTAAGAGGAAACAACTCCCATCTGACTGCACAGCTGGGACATTGCTCTTTGCCAGCCTTCAGATTCTGACTGGGATACAGGATCTTCTTGGGTCTTGTTATTGGCCAGCTGCAGACTGAAACTTACACGATCGGCTCTACTGATTCTTGGACCTTTGGACTTGGGCTGGACCTATACATCAGCTCTCATGGAGTGTTGGATTGCAGACTATAGTCTTTGGAATTCTCAGTCTCCAAAATATCTCCATAATAGTGTGAGCCAATTCCTTATCATACATTTCTCTTCAACAAACCCACCCACCCACACACCCTACTGGCTGTTTCTCTAGAGAACCCTCACTAATAAAAATGTCTACTCCAGGAGTCGGCCAGTATTTTAACTGGAGTAGTTGCCCTGTTATAGAGTTCTAAGAATCCTTTATTCTGCTTACAAAACCTTCGTCAAGTATGTGATTTGTAAATATTTTCTCACAGACTGAAGCTTACAGTTTCACTTTCATGATAGTATCTGTTCAAAAGTAAATGTTTTTCAATTTAATGAAGTGTACTTTCTCAATTTTTTCTTTTCTAGCTCATGCTTTTGCTACTCTAGCTAAGAACTCCTGGCCTAGCCCAAGGGCACAGATTTATTCTGTATTTTCTTCTCAGTGTCTTACTGTTTTAGGTCTTAGCCTTAGGTCTAGGATCCACTTAGTTAGTTTGTGTATAAGAGTCTAAGATTGTTTTTTGCATATGGATATTCAATCGTCCAAATGCCATTTCTTTTCCCTCCTCCCTCTTTGTGCAATTGTTGTCACACATATTAACAGACAGCTGCATAAACCCCCAAAACACAGGGCCATAATTATTGTTCTATATAACTGTATAGTTTCTGTTGTTGTTGTTGTTGTTTTTTGGCGGGGGGGGGGGGCAGAGGGAGAGAGAGAATCCTAAGCAGGCTTCACTCCAGCACAGAGCCCAACACAGAACTTGATCTCACAACCCTGAGATCATGATCTGAGCTGAAATCAAGAGTCAGACGTTTAACTGACTGAACCACCCAGGCGCCCCACAACTATATAGTTTTAAAAAGAGGAAAAACATATCTTTACAAAGGACTTATTATTTAACCACATATTTAACCATTTCTAAAAATCACTCCCTCCTGAGAATTCAACTTATCATTTGATACTACTTCCTTTCTGCCTGAAGAGCTTTCTTTACTATTTCTTATAAAGGAAATCTACTAGCAACACAGATTCTTTGCTTATTTGAGAGTCTCTATTTTCCTTGATTTGTGAAAGATACTTTTGCTGGATATAGAATTATTAGTTGACAGGTTTTTTTTCGCTGAGCACTGAATACAGCTGATCCTTGAACACTGCAGAGGTGAGCAAGACCAACCCCCATACACTTGAAAATCCACATATAACAAAACTTACCTGCTAATAGCTTACACTGTTTGCCAATAACATACTCAGCTGACTAACAAATATTTTATATGTCATATGTATGACACACTTCTTACAATAGAATAAGCTAAACAAAATGTTAAGAAAAGCACGAGGAAAATACATATACATTACTGGTCTGTAAACAAATCCATAGAGAAGGGGACCACACAGTTCACATGTCGTTCAAGGTTCAACTGTCAAAGGTCACTGCCTTTGACTCTGTTGTATCTGATGAGAAGTCAATTATCGATCTTAATATTGTTCCCCTTGTACATAATGTGTTACTTCTTTCTTATGCTTTCCTGGATCTCTGTGATTTTCCTACCTGCAATTCAGGTAGCTTTTTGGCTCCATAAAGTAATGAGTTTTTTGTTTTTGTTTTTTAACAAAGTTTGGGAAGTTTTCATATAGTACTTTAAAAAAAAAAAAAATGGGGGAGGGGCACTTTTTCTGTATCTCCTTCTGTGGCTCCGTGACACACTAACTGGTCTGCTGGATGCTGCCCCACAGGTCTTTGAGTCCCTGCTGATTTTTCTTGTTATTCAGAGTGGATCATTTCTATTGATCTGTCCTCAAATTTACTGATTTTATTTTCTTCTGCAATCTCAAACCTGCAATTGAGCCCCTTGAATGAACATTTAATTTACTGTACTTTTCAATTTCCCCTTGGTTCTTTTTTATCCTTTCCATCTTTTTTGTGATTCTGTATTCGTCACTGCCATCATTTTCCTTAAAGGCTTTTGACATCATTTTACTTAGTACGTGGGAGTCTTTGCTGACTCCAACATTTTTGGTCAAAGACAATCTATACTGACTGGTTTGTTTTTCTTTCTCCATATAGGTGTACTTGCTTTCTCTGCATGTATCGTAATATCTTGTTTAATTCAGAACACTGTAGATAATATACTGTGGCAAATTTTAATTCAGACCGCCCCCCACCAAGGGCTGTTGTTGGTTTTCTTTACTAGCTTACCTGGACTAAATCTAGGAAATCTGTCTCTCTACAATGAAAGGTTGTCCTTGCCCCTTCTTAGTTCTCCATCCTCACTCCCCTCCACCAAGCATGACATCTTAGGGGTCAACTCTGCATCTGCATAGCTTTTTATTGAGGAAAGAATGGTCACACATTTGTTCAAACACCACAAGCCAATGAGATTTCTATCTGCTGATGGAACTGTGTATGAGCCAGTGAGGTCACTCAGAGTTAGGGCCATTTTTTAGTCCGCCCCATCTTCCCGGGATGTGCATGCAGGCTCCAGTGGGCAGGTGAGCGTGGGTGGCTGGGCCCACTCCAGACTCTGCTGTGCGTATGCACAACCCCCAGTCAACTAACCGTCCGTGGAGACTTAGCAAGCCTCCTATCACCTCCTCACCTTCAGGAAGTTCCTGTTCAAATCCTGGCTAGTCCACCTGTCCACTATTCATGCCAAACAGTCCCCCAGTTTCAAGAAGGTAGAGCCACAGACCCTCCCTGTTACTTGCCATCAAAATCTCCACTTAAACGAACAATTCTTCAAGTCAACTGAGCTGCCTGTTTTTGACTGTCCAGCTTTACTGCTGCTCGGGAGGAGATCTGTTGACCTCCACATTTGATCATGTAATAAGGAAATCAAAGCCAACTTTTTCAAAGCAATTATTTAAAATAACTTCAAAGACATAATTAGTACAATTATATATATATTATATATATATATAATGTGTATATGTATATACATATATACATAATAGACAATTATATACATGTTTTACCACCCTTCATTTCAGAAAGATACATTGCTTCCATGTCTGTCTTACAGATAGCTTTTCATGACCAGAAGTAATAAAACCATCAGTCATAGCGTTTTTGCAGTAATCACTTTAATAAGAAACATTAAGTCCTTTATTCATTCTGAAAATTCTTGCTCTGCTGTAGAAACATAGCTGGAGTCAAGCGGGCATTTGGCACACCAGATTTCACAGATCTTCAAGATAAGTTCAACTCTTCAATCAAAAGTCCAGTTAATGAAGAGGTGAGCAAGACTGGCATGCTAACATAATAGTTCTCTGAGAGATGCCAAAAGTTCAATAATGACTATGCAAAGGCATGCTATCTCCACACTAGCATGAGACAAATTTCATTATATCCTGCTGAGATTTCAGTAATATGCAGCCTGCACTAATAACATTAGATAAATTATTCATCTTCACTATCTACATGCAAATAAAGGAACATATCTCTGCCTGATGATATAATGAGTTATTTTCCAATCCAATGATTCATTAAAGAGCAGGAGAACTAACAATAGTCTGGGTTTTTTTTTTTTTAATTGAAAAATATAGTACACTGAAGACAAAGTAGGAAATAACATAAAAGTCCCTCATTATATCTGGCCAAAGATGAAAAGAAGAAAATTCAACCACAGAACAGTTGTTTTTTTTTTTTTTTAATGGACTAGAGGAATGAAACTTTTATTTGTTATAAACCAACTCATTTAAGAATCCTTGTGCAAATAGACTGCTGTTTCAAATTAATTCCCTAAGTGTAGAGACCACAGACTAAAAACATATACTGCAAATCATTACCTCTCGATGCGCAGTTATCAATAATGAAACCATCTAAAACAAATTGAAATTTGATAGACTAAAAAATAAAAGTGAGGTGATGTGTTTGGGAAGAACAGGAGAGAAAACAAGAATGTTGGAACAAGGAAACATGCTCAGGGAATAAAGATGTGAAAAGTGAAAAAGGAAATTTCTGGAGCAATTTGTGCTGCAAACGAACATGCCATTCTTACGACAGGACCACGAAGCAAGGAGCACAATTACACACTCACACATTGCTTCTTTGTTCGATCCCTTCTGGCCACTGAGGCCTTGCACCATGATGGGGAAGGCATGCAGCTCAGTGAATACTGATTTATTTTGTGACTACTGTGAATTTCATCACCCTTCACGGCTAGATTGAAGAGAGGGGGGGAGGGCGCGGAATCAGGACAACGGAGTCTGAAAGAAAAACAGAGTGAAAATACCCGTTTTGACATCACTTCAATCACACAGAGGAAGAAATTAAAGGAGTAAGTATTAATAGGAACAGATGGGAGGAATGACGCTCAGTGTGAACAGATCAACTGATAATAACAGGAGACCACCAAGGAGATGGAGATAAAGATGTAAAGTGATTAAAACAGAGATAAGCAATTTTAATACAAAGATTTTTTTTTAAAAAGCAGATTGCCTTAATATGCAGAATGGGACACACTCAAACGCAGTATTTCTGAAATCTTTTGTCTTCTCCATTCTAAATGTAAATTGACATTTCATCTCATATAAATAATGGTCAGATGTGTCTCAGTGGGTTTATTAACCATCTTTAATAAACATCTCCCTAAGTCGTTACTCAGCAATGTCACAAAAATTCACCCCTGTTAAAACCAAATTTAATTTTAAGCCTGAGGCTTTCAGCGGTTATTTTTCAATCAGCTACAAAACCTTGATTCTGTGCTGGTTTTTACATTTGATCCAGCCCACAAAGAATGTTACTAAACAATTTTATGAGCTAAAATTCTTATGTATTGCAAAATTTTGAGCCAAGAGCTAATTTTTAAACATAATCCATCATTATATGCATATTTGTAAATTCATAATAAGGGAAAAAAATCTATGTGGGAAAAAAAAACAGGTCTGTTTTGTACAATAATCGCTCTATTAGTTGAATCAATATTCAATGCTGTGTCGAAAGCAAAATATCTTTCCCAAATTCCACAGTGCTAAACGTTGAGAACATTATGGAAATCGAGGGGTTCCATTCCACCCATGTCTACTAGAAAGACAGTCTGTCAACATGTCAGGAAGGCAATTACAATGGTCATTCACAAACAGAAAAGAATCAACCTCCGGAATATGAGCACATATGTTAATTGAGTGATAGAAACAGGATTACCTACAAAATACATATTTATTAATTAAATTGTTTCGACTTGCAAACCAACCTTCCCTCCTTTGGTTCTCACAGCTAAAGTGGGTTGTACAAATTAACTTCGGGATAGCATTACCCATCGCAGAAGTACCAGTGAGCGAGCAACTTGGCTGGCGGTCATTTATTCCTCCTCTTTAATGTTCCCTGTTCTTTAAAGGCTCTTTAAATGCCCAGACTTTGCTTCAATATTTTATTCAACCCACCAATTTTCAAAGGCCATTGTGTCCTTAACATGTGGCCACCCACCTTCCACCAGCACAAGAGAGGTCTCATGGCAAGTTTTCTTGATACCTTACTAACTGCTCTCACCGCACACAAACTCGGGCCTATCAGCGACGCATTCAGTGGACCTGTGTGAACCCCAAGCTCTGGGTCTGGCCACTGGAAAACTTCCTCGTGAAGCAACCCAACAAAATGCAGGGGGAAGAGGTAGGAGATTGGCAGAAAAATCAAGCCAAAAGAACAAAGGATACATGTACTACAGATACCCATTCTCACTAAAACAAATGCAGTCACATCAATTTGAATATTAGAAAGGAATGCTCAGTCATTAAGCATCTGCTTTCGGCTCAGGTCATGATCCTGGGGTCCTAGGACCCAGCCCTGATCTGCGGGAGACCTGCTTCTCCTCCCCCTGCTTGTGTTCCCCCTCTCTCTCTTTGTCAAATAAATAAATATTTTTTTTAAAAAAAGGAAAGGAAAGGGATGCTAAATTTATTTATTTTTTTAAGATTTATTCACGGGAGAGAAAGAGAGAGAGAGTAGGAGCAAAGGGAGAGGCAGAGGGCAAGAGAGAAGCAGACGCCGTGCTGAACAGGGAGCCGGATGTGGGACTCAATCCCAGCACCTGAGCTGAGGGCAGACGCTTAACTGACTGAACCACCCAGGTGCCCCAGGAATGCTCAATTTCATCTGTTCCTCTGCAAAATGTTTGGAATTATTACATGACATATCCTCCACAGGCAGTTTTAACTGCCTGATTAATGAAGACAAACAAAAATGTGTCTCTGCTCAATCCAGTGTCACTCCTCAGAGGCAGGCTCCTCTCAAGCAAGGAAGAATTGTCTGACAGTCATACTCGAGTGTGACCTTCCCTGGTAATAATTTCATTTTAAAAGGAGAAAGCGAAGTAAAACTTGGGATTTAGGGGGAATAACTTGCCACAAGGCAAAGCTGGAACACCTTACAGGAAGGGCCAGAATGGACTCAAACACACAAAATCCTTCCAATTGAAGCCCCAATTTCAGCTTTTAAGATTTCAAACAAGTATGAAGAACTTTATTTTTTTTTTTTACTTATTTATTTTTTACTTGACACACAGAGATCACAAGTATGCAGAGCAGCAGGCCGAGAGAGGGGGGAAGCTGGCTCCCTGCTGAGCAGAGAGCCTGATCTGGGGCTCAATCCAGTACCCTGGGATCATGACCTGAGCAGAAGGCAGAGGCTTCAACCCACTGAGCCACCCAGGTGCCCCAAACAAGTATGAAGACTTTAAATGTGAACCAGAACAAGGACACCTAGGAAAAGATAATAAAAGAAGGAAAGAACATTCAGACTCAGCTGCCCCAAGAGACGGAATTAGAAGCGTGAATCCGAGGGTAAGTGGAGAGAGGTGGGCTTCGGTGCTGTTTATGGACGTGCATCTCCAGGGGTGAACAAAGTGTAAGGGAAGCGGACACCCTACCTGACGGGCAGCTGGGTTGGAGAGGAAGCTAAAATGAGGTCATAAGACAAAGTTTAAATCCCTGCCAGTTTGAGGATCATTTAATGTCAAAACTCTTGCTGCACACAAAGGGTACCTATGCTGTAATTAGAAGGATGTGAAATTTAAGTATGATCCAAAACTACAGAAGATTTTAAGACAATATTTTCTTCGCTTTGCAGAGCATTGCTGGCACAACTGATAATGACAATCAGTGTAAGGTCACCACGTGACCGAAAGACACACATCACAAATAATCCACGTAAGCAAAATGTCTTCTTACCCTAAAGGAGACACCTTCTGGGGGCAAGTTACCATAAACGCTGAATGTTGTGTTTTAATGACATCTCTTACAAGCTGTTGTACCTTATATGACAGTGGGAGATTTGTGTGGTACCAATTTATTTTTCCAAATGTAAATTAAGTGTACATCAAAACATGCAAGGGTTAATGGCAGTCTCATGTCAGTAACTCTGCGTTAGCAGGACCCGAAAAAGAACTCCTTAGTTCACTGGCTGTCTGGCTATAATCGGCTCTTCTGAACTATAAATTTGCAAAACAGCTTCGAGGCCTTAGTGTTTACAGCAGTAACGCAATGTCTGCTTCAGTTTGGTATGCAGAGCAATCCACGGTCAGGACACATAACTTAATGATAGCCCGTGCTCAAACCTACATTCTGAAAGTACTGCATCAGGTGACAGAAGCAGAGATAACAGACCGTACGCTACAGGGCATCCAGGCCGCTAGGACACAAGAACAGTGAAATACAGACACACGGAACCTGTAAAGTACAAGCTCCTCGTGAACTTTCACAAACTGAACTTTTAAAAACTGAAGTTCAATTCCCACTTTCAATCGCGAATGAAAATTTCAAGTTTCCTCCTGTTGTCATTCAACTCAAGCCCGTGTGAAGCGTGACAGAAGAGAGACAGGAAGGGAAAGAAGTTGGAGAGGTCCTGCCTCTGGACCCTAAAACAGACCTGGTCTGCGCTTCACTTCCTCTCCCACCATGAGCTGAACACACTTCTACTGTGGCTGTCTCACGGCAATCGGTAAGGGAGGAGGTACGAAACGGGGCACCTGGGGCGTCCTTGCTGGCTTTAAATTCATACTCTTAGTCCTCAGCCCCTTGGGAGAGGTGTTCTCACTGCCCTTCTATAAAATGACGACAATGGGCTAAGCACAGAAATGTAAGGAAAACAAAGATGCGCATTTTATAGCATAGCACAATACAGTAATGCATATGCATAACAGAAACAAAAGCTCTACGTATTACAGACAAGCTTTAAAAATGATGTATGCAGGGCACCTGGGTGGCCCAGTGGGTTAAAGCCTCTGCCTTTAGCTCAGGTCATAGTCTCAGGGTCCTTGGATCAAGCCCTGCATGGGGCTCTCTGCTCAACAGGGAACCTGCTTCCCCCTTTCTCTTCTGCCTGCCTCTCTGCCTACCTGTGATCTCTCTCTGTCAAATCAATGAATAAAATCTTTTTAAAAAATGATGTAGGAAATATTATTTTATCAATACTGAAACACAACATAAAGACTACCTTTTCTACATGCAAAAAAAAAACAAAAACAAAAACAAAAACAAAAACAAAAAACAAAAAACCAACCAAGCAAACCAACCCTATCCTGTCCTTAGTACCGCCACCACTGACTTCTGTCCAAAAGCCATGCAAGGTCTCAAGGAAAACAGATTTGCAAAAATAACTGCAATGAAGCGACAGAGATGGGCTGGCAAGTGTTTCTAGGAAGAGCTCGGCACCAAGAGACTGGGGTCAACTCTCCCAGGAAAGATCAGGGGAGGCTTCACAGAGAGCTGACCTTGCTGGGCAAGCAGGATACAATTTAAATATACGATTATACGTATTTCACAGCACCTCCGGACACAGTACTACTAACACAGCAAGCAGAATTCGTTGCTGGAATTCCTGCTTGTTGCTCATTTTCCACTTTTTAAAACCAATCTAGTTAAGAGCCTATCGCAAAAACCAGATTTCTCTGCAAAGATTTATTAAGACTTGGCATGAAAGAATCCCACTGTGAAAACCACACCTTCCAAGATGACAGTATTTCTAAATATGGTTCATGAAGGAGAAATTATGTGGGCTTGAGATGCATTCTTAAATCTAATCCAAAGAGTGATCAAACGTTATTTTTGAAACTTAATTTTGAGAAATTACGATTAATGTTCAGGACGAGATGCTAAAGACCGAAAGTTCAAAACCCTTCTCCTTACAGCTTCATGATTTATCTAGCCTAAATACAAAGCTGAGATAGAAAACACCGTCCATGACCTTAAAAAATACGGATTACCCTGACCCACCCATTTAAGAGTAAAAAACTATAAAGTGTACTTCAAATAAAAACCTTCAAAAAGTATCTCTAATACACACACCCAAGGGAATTTTCTCTGTAAAACCTTTCATTAGCTTTTTATTGGTTAAATCGGCTTTGTATTGGTTGCTTACGGTTAAGGTATACTTTCATTCTCTCATTTCCTAAATTAAGCACCTTTATAGTGAAGTAAGACTCAAATATTCTAGTTACCATTTTTTTTTTTAAGTGAAACAAATCTGGGGGGCGCCTGGGTGGCTCAGTGGGTTAAGCCGCTGCCTTCGGCTCAGGTCGTGATCTCAGGGTCCTGGGATCGAGCCCCATATTGGGCTCTCTGCTCAGCAGGGAGTCTGCTTCCCCCCTCTCTCTCTGCCTGCTGCTCTGCCTACTTGTGATTTCTTTCTCTCTCTGTGTCAAATAAATAAATAAAAACATTAAAAACAAATAAATGAAACAAATCTTTACTGACTCCTTACAAAAAATTACTTTGGCACAAAATGGGGATGGCTAGTAAAACTAAGGGAGGAGCTGGGGGAGAAAGAGATCGCAGAGGAAAACAAGAAATGGGAAAGAAGGAAATGTGTAAGCCCAGATACGAAAGGGAATGAGAAGTGGAGGAGCAGCGGCATTCGACGACAGGCATGAGGAAAGGAAATGAGGAACAGGCCTCACTTTCTCACTCCCCTCCAGTCAAGGTAAGCAGCTTAACAGAAAGTAAAGAACACGACGAGATTAGAGAACTAGGTTTCAAATTATAACACACTGCTGCCTCGCTGTGTAATCAGTAATACCAGGGTTCCTGTGGAGTACAAATGAATTAATGTATATGGAAAGGGTGAGCTACAAAGAGCTAGACAGAAGTTAATTACAGTTGCTACTATAATTAATGCAATTGTAATCCTATCAAGATCTACAGCGCTAATGACGTTTTTCAAAAGCAAGGAGGAAAAGAGATTTTCGAAACTTAAAAACACTAGATGTTAAAGTCAGAGCCCATTTATTTTTTAAGCTCTGGAGGGCTAAGAAATAGGTCACAAATAATTGCACTGATGATCATCATCAAATCTGTGAATGATTTTTTTAAATATATAAATTAAAGAAGATTCAAGGTCATTCCTATTAAATCACTCATTTGCATCCTGATACAGTTTCCTGAAAACTGAGGGACGAGGAAGAAAGCATAAACGGCATGCCAGAACCACACAGGATCCTGGTAAGTCTGAGCATCTACGCCTACAGCATCTACGCCCCACCCAGGACACCTGAGTGACAGGATCCTTATCAGACTGCAACAGTGGCCCCCACAGCAGTGCATCTAGGTGAAGGGCCACACGGCAGACCCTCTAAGCCTCAGTTTCCCCAAGTTCTGATAACCCACTCTGCCAACTCCCTTTCTGGCGAGGAGCCCCTTCTCAGCCTCCATTCTTCTCTCCACAAACACACTTGACAGGCCCTGCTCTGGGTGCTGTTCTCACCTTCCACTCAATCCCCTCGAGTTGCTTTTTTTCCTCCAGCAATCCTAGTCACCAAGATGAAAATGGTGTATCCCAAAGAGCCCAAAATAAACACGCCCCAGGGCAGAAGTGAACTTGGTTCGAAGTAGCCGACAACTCTGAAGCAACAGGGAGCAGCCAGCTGCCCATCAGCGCCCAGGACGGGGTTACAGCAGAACGAAGTAAAGGCAGACGAGCCCCAGGACTGCCACTGTATGACTTCAAGACCCTTTTCGCTGGAAAATACAGCAATATACAAAAGAAAACGGCACGGTATGTCCTTTACAAACATTTTCAACTTCATTTTTTTAAGGAGGAAGGCATAGGGCAAAAAAAGTAAAATCTGGCAGAAGGAGATTAGGATGTGAGAAAAAGTGTCTCCCGTTCTAGTAACTTTGGCTAGAGATCACTGTCCAAAATGTCAACATTTCATTCTAATGACAGACTCTGAAAGTCAGTGGTACATTGCAGACTCAAACACTACTGGAATTTCAGAGCCAAAGGAACCTTCCATGTCACACAATTCACAACTCCAGAAACAGAACTGATGAGGTTGTGTGGGTTGCTGAACATGACATTGTTAAAAGAAGAACCAGATATTTCCACACTCTTCATACTCTGAATCCGGGATTCTTACTCCTCATGGCAGCAGACTTAGCACAGTTTAAAGAAATGGTACATCTGAGTGTTGGGAGTTACGATAAAGATTTCATGTGTCAGAAACTACTTTAGAAAGACCCTTCAATTACTACATCTTCACTATTCTATAAAATGTACGTTTTGTTGCAGAACAGTAGTTCTGATAAACCTCTACTTAAAACCCACCCATAGTTGATAGTCTAACTGGAGATTTTGCAAATGAGTTCCCTGGCCTCAAAATAATAATTACAGGAAATTGGTAATTTATTCTCGAAGTCTCAGTAGTAATTGCTACATATAGGCTACATGCTTTGTAGAGTGTTACAGAATGAATTTTTTAAAAGAAGAAAAAAAAAAAAAAAAAAAAAGACGGGCGCCTGGGTGGCTCAGTGGGTTAAGCCTCTGCCTTCAATTCAGGTCATGATCTCAGGGTCCTGGGATCGAGCCCCGCATCGGGCTCTCTGCTCAGCAGGGAGCCTGCTTCTCACCCGCTCTCTGCCTGCCTCTCTGCCTACTTGAGATCTCTCTCTGTCAAATAAATAAATAAAATCTTAAAAAAAGAAAGAAAAGAGAGTAAAAAAATGAATATCCCCAAACATATACAAAATGTTAAAATCAAGAAACATTCTTTCTCTAATGCCAATTATTATCAATATTAGATTTTCTAAGGAAAGGTTGAGAGCATCACCTTATAAACAACATCCTAAAATTGTCTAATTAAGTAAATTCCCCTCTCAAACAAAACTTTCAAGACAAAGAGAAAATCAGATTTAAATTTCCTGTGTACTCTGACTTGTCAACTTTATATTGTCCGTTTTTTCGTGTGGCTACGATATAATACATGATTTAACTGGCAAAAAAATACTCATGTTTTGGGATGCCTGGGTGGCTCAGTGGGTTAAAGTCTCTGACTTCAGCTCAGGTCATGATCCCAGGGTCTTGGGATCAAGCCCCACATCAGGCTCTCTGCTCAGCGGGGAGCCTGCTTCCATTCCTCTCTGTTTCTGCCTGCCTCTCTGCCTACTTGTGATTTCTCTCTGTCAAATAAATAAATAAAATCTTTAAAAAAAAAAAACTAATTTTGGTAGATTTCCCAAGGATGATCATGATTTTTATGCATATTTTCCTTGGACACCGAAGTTCTAATACACCTTTAACATGACCTGGCTTTCACTTTCTATTTCTAATGGTTTCCACTTTCTCTGTCTTTATGGAAGCCAACTATAACATACTCATGGAGAATTACCAGTACAATTTACTATCGTGTTAGGAAAACAGAAGAACAGCACAATTAACCTACAACTTCACCCTCTATTTGAAAAGTATAGTGCAGCTGCTAGTATTACTTAAGTTGATGTCTCAATGATTCCTACTACATTTTGCCAAACAAAAACTGCATTCTTTAAATGAAGATTAAAACTTTTCCTGATGAATACAAAGATGTATATGAGATGTGTGCTGGGTACAAAAGCAGTGTGCCACGTGCTGATTCTCTTCTAAGGTAGCCATAATGAAGGAAGAATACTGTATGCAGAAAATTTTTTTACATATATTAAAGTGTTTTAAAATCATATTTGTTTTCATGCTTCTATGAGAGCTTCAAAAAAAGACTAACTCATCCACTTGGCATATTTTGCTAAATAATCCTATCATGGTAAATAGAAATTAGAACCTTTGGACTCAGAAACTGGTATACCTCAGAATACCAAATAGTTGAAATGAAAATGATATTCAAACTTAAAAATCAGGATGTTCACACTTAGAAACTGTTTTCCATTAAGAGTTTCACAAAATCTAGACAACAGTAGTATATACATCTTCAGAGAACTCGACAGTATCTGTAGTCTCCCCTTCACGCAGTCGGCTATGACGAACTAAAGATCTCCGAGAGTGGGAGCCGGATGTCACCAAGATGGCGACAGGTCGGGCCTGACTTCACTTCCTCTCCCAAGAACAACCACTGTTCAAGAACAAAAGATCACGGAAGGAATCCTAGAACGTGGGGTGAGGTGGAAGTACCCCACTGCGCTTCAGAGACCAAGACAGACTGCATATAAAATAAGTAGCTGCACACGGATGGCACCGCCCCTCCCCCAGTCAGTGCAGCTCCAAGAGGAGAGATTTCTTAGGCCACTGATCTCTCCAGGAGGAATAGAAAACCCCAGAGGGGTCAATCCATCTCCCCCATATCATGGGTCCTTGGTGGGAGCAGCTACTCTGATCTCACACCACAGGGGTTGCCGAACAATCTGTGGGGCCCAGTCTCTGGGAATCTTGACTAGGACAGAGAAGGGGGAGGAAGGGCCTGCAACAGGCAGCACACGCAGTGCCCATGTAGTGACTCCAACAAGCAGGTACTCTCATCTGCAGAACAAACTGGCTGCACACGATGCAAGGGAACTAGGCTGGGTATAGACCTGCCTGATTCTCATCCTCAGATAAGGAATTCTGCTGGTCCTAGAGCCAGGCTGGGCCATGCCCACGCAGCGTCCTGACTCAAAGCCCCCCACAGTAGGAAGTGCCTTCCGGTCCCATCAGAACAGAAGGGCTGCTGACAAGACCTAGAAGCTACGTGGCCAGCGAAGAAGAGCAGACGGACCGCCCTGCTCAGTCAGGGGACGTGTTACACCTCAGCTTGAATGAAGACAAAAATCAAAGAGCTTTACTGGTTTTAGAGCTGTTTCTCCTGCTGTGCCTGGGCAGGAATCTAATTCAGAGCCCTGCTCAGGGCTGAATACAGCTTCAGCCTGTCTAACCACAGACACTACCTGGGCCACACAGGAAGCCGGGGGGCCCATTCAACAGTCCTACAGAAGGTGACACTCACACGTACAATGCAGCCCATGCCTTTTCCCACTTGCCGAGCAAACCTGGTGGGTTTACCTGACCAGCAAATTCAGTGCACACTCAGGCCTGATCCAGGCCCCCAAACAATGAGCTATATAGCTCCTAGGCCCTTCTTCGCTCTCCGCCAGAGCAGACAAGCTAATTCTTAGCCCCACCTACTACTGAATACAGTTCTAAGTCCAGACCATGGAGGAGGCCTTACCAGAGACTTGAGGCATCAACAGAGCCCCTCCTACAGATGCCTCAGGTGGAGAGGTAACCAAGTCCTATCTAATTGTTCTCAGCAGGGGCACACGCCCCCATCCCCAGCCTCAGAGTTGCCTCAACCACAAAAGATCATATTAGCAGGCCCCACAACTGCCAAAGACATTATCACCAAACACACCCAGAAACCCAAACGGAGCTGACTGGTAAAGAACTATCTCTATCAAAGGAAACCTAAAAGCATGGACGATAAGTCACCATCAGTTAAGATGAAGTGTTAAAAGTTTAAAATATTTTACATAAGCTTCACAGTAACCATAAGGAAAAACTGAATTACACACACAAAAAAACATGATATACAAGCCAAAGCATACTAATACCAAAAGATATCAAAACACACAAAAAAGGAGAGCAGAATAAGAAAAAAAAAAAGGTCTACAAAGCAACCAGAAAACAATGCACAGAATGGCAACAGTTCATGCTTACCTATCAACAATTACTTCAGGTCAGCTGACAAGATGGCGCTGGAGGACCTGAAGCTCACCCCATCCCTCCAACACAACTGGGTAACACCCACATCAATGTGAATAACTCAGGAAAGGATCCAAAGACGGCAGAACAAACTCCGCAACTAAAGGCTGAGAAGTAGGAGGGTAAGAAGGGCAAAGACTGCGGCCTGGGAACAAAAGGGAATGTGGCCATCCGCAACAGGGAGGGAACTGATGGGGCTTGAAGAAGGGCAGAAAACAGACTCTCTGTCTCTGATAGAGACACATCTCTGTCACATTTTTTCCTTCAAGATGACAGGTGCTGAATAGCATGAGTTCTTAAAACCAGTGGGACTTAAAGCCTGGAATTTTACAAATCGGTAGGCTCAGCTCTGGTAGAGTCTGGAGGACTCTAGGAAACAGAGTCCCCACCTTTAAAAAAACAGGACAACAAAGAGCCTGAGCAGACAGAGCATGGAGCGAGCAGTTTGAAAAGTGGTGGTGGGGCCGGGGGGAGCACATGAGAGGAAGAAGGATGTGCTCATCTCAGAGCATGGCAGGGAGACCCCTCTGGAAACAAAGGAGCAGGCACAACCATTTCAATGCAGCCTCATCATCACATAAACAAGGGCCACTGCAGGAAGCAGTGCAGAACCCAGACTCCGTACTTAGCATGCTTGCAGAAAGCATCCCCACCTGTAGCCCACTTCAATGGTCCATCCTTCCCAGTCACTTTCCAGTCACTTTCCCGGCACTGCAGGTCCCTCGTCCAGAAGACTGGTGCGAGCCCTGCCAGCAGCATGTCTCCTGACCTGCGCGTTTTACAGGACCTCTGCTCAGCACCAGTTGAGCGGCAGGAGCGGTTCACGTTTCACAAGCAGACCAACCACACGACAGGCAAAGAGAGCATCTGCAGACCACTGGGATGAAGGAAAAAGAGGCCGAGGACTCAACAGCCAGGCATGTGCAACACACATAGGAGACACTCCATGTAGAGCCAGGCCCTGGGGAACACGGGACACTGCACTATGGGACCTCTACTCTTCTCTAAAGCCTATTATCACTGAGAGCAAGAGAAGTAGCTGACTTTCCTAACACACAGAAACAGACACGGAAAGGCCAAGTGAGGAGACAGAAACATCTGCCAAATGAAAGAACAGGACGAAGTCATGGCAAGAAACAAAAGGGAAACAGATATAAATGACAAATGTGACTGAGAACTTCAAGAAGTCATCATAAAGATACTCACTGGACTGAAGAAAAGAGTGGAGGACATTAGTGAGACCCTTAACACTAAAATAAAAAGAGGAACCAAGCAGAGATCAAGAACACAATAAATGAAATCAAAAATACACTTCATGGAATAAACAGCAGGCTGGATGAAGCCACAGAATTAATGACCTGGAAGACAGAGTAACGAAAAGAGACCAAACGGACCAAAGGAGAGGACAGAAAATTATACAAATTGAGTTTGCAGAAACAGTGTATAAACTGAGTTTGTATAAACAGTGACGCCATCAAATGTAATAACATCCACATTATCTGGACCTCGAAAGAAGAGAGAAAGATACGGGGGCAGAAAATTTATTGGAAGAAATAATAGCTGAAAACCTCCCCAATGTGGGGAAGGAAAAAGATATCCAGATCTAGGAGGCACAGAGATATCCCCCCAAATTCACATAAGAAGGTCCACACAAAGACACATAGTGATTAAAATGGTAAAAAAGTAGTAATAAAAAAAATTTTTTAAAGCAACAAGAGAACAGAAGACAGTTACATAAAAGGGAAGCCATATAAGCCTATGAGCAGTTTTTTAGGAGAAATTTTACAGATTAGGGAGTGGAATGATAAATTCAAAATGTTAAAAGGGAAAAATCTACAACCAAAAATGCTCTTTCCAACAAGGGTACCATTCAGGATAGAAGGAGAGATAAATTGTTACAAACAAAAACTGAAGGAATTCATGACCACTAAACCATCTCTACAGAAAATAATAAACGGGACTGTGAGTGGAAAGGAAGGCCATAAGTGAGAGTATGAAAAGTGAAAGAAAAAGAAAGAAAGACCACAAGAACAGTATAAAACTGAATATTTCTGTAAAAATCAGTCAAGGGACTCATAAAAGTATGTAAAATATGATACCACAGACCTAAAAAGTGTTTGTGTGTTTGTGTGTATTCAGGAGAAAGAGTAGAGAATGGGTTCAAACTTAAGAGACCAGCAACTTAATACAGACTGCTGTATGCAGAAGATGTTATATACAAAACAATGGTAACTACCAATCAAAAACCACTAATAGATATGCAAAACATATAAAGAAAGGCACCCAACTACATCACTAAAGAAAGCCAACAAATCATGAAATAGAAGAGAAGGATCCGAGAAAAATCTACAGGAACAACCACAAAACAAGTACCAAAATGGCAATAAATATCTATCAATAACGTATGTAAATGGACTAAATGCTCCAAACAAAAGGCACAGGGTGACAGAGTAGATTTAAAAAACCAGGACCCACCTAGATGTGGCCTACAAGAGACTCATTTCAGACTGAAAAACACCTACAGATTGAGAGTGAGAGGATGGAGAAACATTTATCATGCAAATGGATCCCAAAAGAAAGCAGGATAGCAATACTTATATTGGACAAAACAGACTTTAAAACAGTCTATAAGAAGAAACAAAGGAGGAGACTATATAATCATAAAGGGACCATCCAACAAGAGGATATAACAATTGTAAATATTTGTGCACCCAACACAGGAGCACCCAAATATATAAAACAGTTAATAACAAACATAAAGGAACTGATGGATAATAGTACAATAATAGCAGAAGACTTACTACTTACCTTGATGGACAGATCATCCAAACAAAAAATCAACAAGGACAGTGGCTTTGAAAGACATGGACCAAATGGATATAGAAGATAAATTCAGAACACTCCCGCATAAAATGGCAGACTATACATTCTTTGCAAGTGCACATGGAAAATTTTCCAGAATAGGTCATATAGTAGGCCAAACACCAAGTCTCGACAAATTCAAAAAGATGGAATTCATATCATGCATCTTTTTTGACCATAACACTATGACACTAGAAATCAACTCTAAGAAAAAATCTGGAAGAACACAATACATCGAGGTTAAATAACATGTTATTAAACAATGAAAAGGTTAAATCAAGAAATCAAAAATTAAATGAAAACAAAATGGTCCAAAATCTTTGGGATACAACAAAAGTCATTCTAAGAGTTTATAGCAACACAGACCTACTTAAAGAAGTAAGAATAATCTCAAACGACCTAACCTTATACCTCAAGGAGCTAGAAAAACAACAAACAAAATTCAAACCCATCAAAAGGAAGGAAACAATAAAGATTAGAGCAGAAATAAATAATATAGAAACAAAAAGAAATAGAACCTATCAATGAAACAAGAAGCTATTTCTTTGAAAAGATAAACAAAATTGATAAACCTCTAGAAAGACTCATTAAAAAAAAAATGAAAAAGGACCCAAATAAACAAAATTACTACAAAGAAGAAATACAAACAACTGTAACAGAATTATTATGAAAACCTATATGTCAACAAATTGGACAACATAGAAGAAATAGCTGAATTCCTAGAAACATACAACCTACCAAAAATGAAGCAGGAAAAAATAGAAAATTTAAACAGACCAATCAATCACCAGCAATGAAACTGAACCAGTAATCAAAAAAACTCCCAAAAAGCAAAAGTTCAGGACCAGACAGTTTCACAGGAAAATTCTAGCAAATATTTCAAGAAGAAATAGCTATTTTAATTCTCCTCAAACTGTTCCAAAACAAACAGAAGAGAAAGGAAAGCTTCTAAATTTATTCCGAGGCCAATTTCACCCTAATAACAAAATCGGATTAAGACACCATAAAAAAAGAGAACAACAGGCCAATACCTCTCATGGATATGGATGCAAAAATCATCAGCAAAATATTAGCAAGCCAAAACCAACAATACAGTAAATAATCATATACCATGATTTATTTAGTGAGATTTACTCCCAGATGCAAGAGTGGTTTAATATTCGCAAAATAATCAACATGATAGATCACATCAATAAGAGAAAGGATAAAAAACCATATGATCATTGCAAAAGATGCAGAAAAAGCCTTCAACAAAGGACAGCATCCATTCATGACAGAAACCCTCTGAAAAGCAGGTCTAGAGGGAACACATCTCAACCTAATAAAGGCCACATATAACAAACCAACAGCTAACATCACACACAATGGTGAGAAACTGACAGCTTTACCCTTAAAGTCAGGAACAGGACAAGAATGGTCAGTGTTACTACCTTCATTCAACATAGAACTAGAAGTCCTAGCCGCAGCAATTAGACAGCATAAAGAAAAAAAAGGCATTCAAAAACTGGTTAAGGAAGAAGTAAAACTCTCACTATTCGCAGATAACATGATAACTAGATACAGAAAACCATAAAACCTCCACCAAAAAACTACTAGAACTGATAAATGAATTCAGTAAAGTCGCAGGATACAAAATCAATGTACAGAAATTTGCTGCATTCCATACACTAATAATGAGGCATCAGAAAGTGAAATTAAGAAAACAATCCCACTCTTCTCTTTGCTTCCTACTCTGGAAGCAGCAGTATTGAAGATGGCTGGTTGCTGTTGTGATGGGTTTGAGTGCATCTGACCATAAAACAATCTTGTTAGAAAAAGTGGGGAGGAAGGGAGCAGGAGGAGAGAGGAAGACCTCTTCTCCCTCTCACCACACACTGAGATACATCTCAATGGTCTCTAACCTTGTTTGCAGGGATTCTATTCATGAACACCTGGAAAGGCAAGTGGCCTTCAGATTATACCAGCTAAGCTAGCATTGCTGACCAACTGTTGCAGGCTCTAGAACTAAAATCAACCCTGAAACCATTTTAAAAAAAGAAAGAAAGAAAGAAAACAATCCCATTTATAATCACATCAAAAACAATAAAATATCTAAAAATAAACTTAGTCAAAGAGGTGAAAGGTCTGTACTCTAAAAACTATAAAACACTGATGAAAGAAATTCAAGATGACACAAAGAAATGGAAAGACATTCCATGCTCATGGTTTGGAAGAACAAATATTGTTAAAATGTCCACACTACCTTTCATCACTGGTCATTAGGAAAAAGCAAATTAAAGCCACAATGAGATACCACCTTTTGCCTGTTAAAAAATGACCATCAAAATACACAAGAGATAAATGATGGTAGGCATGTGGAGAAAAGGGAACCCTTGTGCATTGCTGGTAAGACTGTAAACTGATACAGACACTATGGAAAACATTATGGAGGATCTCAAAAAATTAAAACTAGAACTACCATATGATCTAGCGATTCCTCTTCTAAAAATATACCCAAAGGTGATTAAAAACACATTCTCACAGAGATATCTGCACTCCCATATTTAAAGCAGTATTATTTATAAGAGTTAAGATACAGAAACTACCTAAGTGTCCATCAGTGGATGAATGGATAAAAATGTGGTATAGATTCACAATGGAATACTATTCAGCCACAAAAAAGAAAGAAATCCTACCATTTGCAATAACATGGGGGGGGGGGGGGCTGAAGGTATCCTGCTAAGTGAACTAAGAAAGACAAATACTGTATGATCTCACTTATATGAGGGGACAGAGACGAGGAAGAGGAGCAAAGAAAAAGCAAACTCCTAGTAAAAGAGATCAGACTTGCTGTTATCATAGACAGGGAGTCAGAGGAGGAGAAAAGAGGGAATTGGAGAAAGGTACAAAAGGTACAAACTTCTAGTTAGAAGATAAATGGGTACTAGGGATGGAATATACAACCTGATGACTAGAGCTAACTACGCTGTATGGCATCCAGGAAAGCTGTTAGGAGAGTTAATCCCACCACAAAGAGAAAAGTTTTCTTCCTTCTTTCCTTTTGATTATTTCTATATGAGAAGGTGCAGGTTAGCTGAACCTGCTTCGGTAATCATTTCACAATATACAGAAATCTAACCATCGTGCTGCTATAGGTCTTCAACTTACACAGTGATGTACGTCAATTATTTCTCCATAAAACTGGAGGGGAGAGAAACATCACAGAGATCAATGCATCCAGAACAGAATGAAAAGGGGACAGAGTTAAAGGAGGAGAGAGGAGGGACACTGCAGGGGAAGCAGCTCATACTGACCCCTAGAGGCCACACAGAAGTTTATCTTTTACTCTGAGTTGGGGGTGGTTGGAGGGGGGAGTACCACGGAAGTCAGAGTAAAGGAGGGACACTGGGCCCATCTGTGTTTAAAAGAAAAAAAAAACAATCTAAGAGTTAACATGAACATCCAATTCTCAGTAGGCAACTCCTTGTTAATATTTAAACAAGGAAGGATGAAGCCACATTTCCAGACAGATCAGTGGGACCACTAATAGAAGGGTTGGGTCATGGGAAGCCGGAGGGGTTCAAGCTGAAAGCAATTTCCGTTCCTTGTGTTGAACAATTAAATCCAGTGAACCACTGTAACAGTATGTTATGTGAAAACTCTAGTAAGATCGTCAAACTAACAAACTATTCAACACCATGTGCCTTGTAGCCCCACCCAGAATGAAGATGCAGAGGTTAATGAAAGACCCAAGACTTCATAAAAATTAATTCCATTAATAATAAAAGGTGGCTTCAAACCTGTACAAAAATGCATCTTTGAACAGAAAAGAAAATGTTAAGTGATAGGCACACTAAAGCAGTGTAAAGACTAACCAAAAACATACAAAACAATTCTGAATCATAAAGCATAAGACCCACCTGGGGGGGGGGCGCCCACTTCAGTGTTTATTTTAGCTTTAGAAGCTTTCAAGGAAGAAAAATATTAGGCAAAATGAAAGATACAATGCATTAAAAAAATTCATTCTAGAAATACTGTATACTGAAGTATAGAATCCTGACCCGTGTGTATTACGGGTCAGGATTATAGAATCCTATAGAAAGTAAAGCTAGAATCCTGCTGCTAATCTAGGGGAACCAGGAGAGGGGACAGTGAGGTAAAGGAAGAGGAAAAGACAAACTGACACATTTAAGAAGGTGACAAAATGCAATGTTTGCGAAACTATAATCATGTATTAACATGGCGCTTAAAATAGGCTCATTGAAAAAAAAAAAAAAAAACTAAATAATCCACAGCCATAAATTCCTGGCTTCTTTAGTTATTACAAGAGAGAAGTTATCACTTATTTAATTACACCAGTAAGACTGGGAAGTATTCCCAATATGTAAAAGCAATGTGCAATACCTTCCAGCACATTCTGCCTCCCTAATAACTGTATCAGCAACTACACATATTGAGAGGATGCAGAGAAGGGTCCCTTCAAAGGTATCGTACTTTGAAAATCATTTTACTGAATTACTTTATTCAAAGCAAATTTATTTTTTTGAAAATAAATTATTTTATTGAAAAACAAACCCTAAAAAAGCAGACGTGCTTTTGCAGTCTAATACCATCCCAGATGGACCATGTTGCATATCCACGCTCCATTCTCTGACTCATTAAGTTTGGAAAGCATCCTCACGTACATCTCCACGGGATGCTTGGGAGGCTGCTCAGTTATTAACACTTAGGAAAACCACGCTTGATGGAGTTCTGTCGTCCAGTCTTAATTCACAAAAAGTTCAAACTCTGAATTCGTACCAAATGCAAAGTACAAAATCTGACAGAGTGAAGATGAATAACAGTGTGTTAAATAAGAAGGAGCTATTTGGTGTAGTACCCTGGGAATTTTGGTCCGTCTAATCCAAGACTGCATCAATTACTGAGAAGTTAAGGGAATCGGAAAATCAATTAAACTTGCAGATTATGCCATATTGGGAAAGTCTTGAATTACCGACACTTAGAGGCATTTGGCATTAGACTGAATGAAATACCAGCAAATATATTAATAACAATGGAGACCTCTTTTATTAGAAGCTGACTGGGGAAGAAATATGGCTTAATAACAAAAATATTTCTAATATCAACAGGCAATATTTACCTGCAATCATTAAGTTGTCCTGTAGTAACTGGAGGCCATAAGGTACACATATCAGAAGAAATACAAACTTACACTCCCTTCAGAGCTTTCATACAAGAAAAAAAAGTTTTAGTGACCCTGTAAACCCAGACTAAGACACACGAATACTTTAAAAGAAAGAAATACATGTAAATCCTTTTAAACTATACTTCTTCCCTCCAAATCAGTTATATGCCTGGTTGGATTATCAAGATGATACAAAGGAAAGTCCAAAATTCACTATAATCTGTTCTCTCCTAAAGCAAATGCTAAAAATGAATGGAATTTTCAGGCCACTATTAAAATAGGGAGGATTCTTTCAGAATAACTTGGAACTTTCCATTTTGTTCCAACCGAGACAGATACAAATGAATATGCTTTATATAGTTTTATGTTAATCACAATAGTTAAATGCTTTGGGCACCAATGTAGCTTATTGATACATCTTTAAAACATGACTTGGGATAACATAAGCAGTAAGAACAAGGCAAACAGGCTGTGGCAGAAGCTGTACGTCCAAACCCCCTTCAAGGAAGACATATGAAGAGAGCCCAACAGGAATCCAATGCGGAAACAAGACAGTTGTGGCAAAATCCCCTTGTCAGGCTGTATTCCATCTGGCCCTTCTGGGCCAAGACTCGCTTCTCCACGGAGCATTTATCAATCAGGGTCCCAGCAAAGCAGATGGCACACTGCATAATTGAAGAGATTTTAATAAAGGGACTATTTACTAAGGTTTGGCAAGGTTAGGAACACCAGCAAGAGACAATGCAACGCTCTGAGGCTAGCAACAGCAGGGTGCTGTTTCCACCCCCAGGCCTCCAAAAGCAAAGGAAGGGAACAGAAGAACCCCGAGGAACAGAAGACCAGAGTGGGCCACCTGACAGGACCTGTGGTCACCGCTGAGGGAAGCCCAAAACCAGCAGAAAGAGGGAAGGGGAGAGTAGGAAAGGGTAACAAATACTCCTGTCTCACACTCGGGTCATACCTCCAACCTCCAGTGGGAAAAGCCCACCTAGACACAAAAATAGCAAGGGTTCTACTGACGTAATACACACGGGTCAGCCTCCGTGGACACACGTCAGGGTGGAGAAAGGGTCTGTAAGAGTAGACAGAATCATCCACTGTGGGCAGGACCCTCAGAGAAACATAGAGCAACCTGCAAATTCAGCACCCGAAGCATCAAGGAGCACATTGGTAGAGGCCTTTTGGCTCCCCAAGCAGCACCCTGGTGGCTGGGAAGAAGAGACACCTTACAAAAGGCAGCAAAAAGGGAGGCAAGAAGAAAATGCTTGAGCCATCTTCTAAGAAAGACTGGTATGGGGGCGCCTGGGTGGCTCAGTGGGTTCAAGTCTCTGCCTTCAGCTCAGGTCATGATCCCAGGGTCCTGGGATCGAGCTGCGCATTGGGCTCTCTGCTCAAGAGGGAGCCTGCTTCCTCCTCTCTCTCTGCCTGCCTCTCTGCCTACTTTGTGATCTCTGTCTCTGTCAAATAAAGAAATAAAATCTTTTAAAAAAAGAAAGAAAGACTGGTATGATGTGAAAGTACCAGCTAGCTTCGTACAGTGTAAGAAATACTGGGAAAAAACATGAGTCACGAGAACTCAAGGAAGCAAATGCATCTGTTGGCCTCAAGGATTGTGTTTTTGAAGTAAACCTTGCTGATCTGCACAATGAAAGAGTTGCATTTAGAAAATTCAAGCTAATTGCTGAGGACACTCAGGGCAAAAAGTGCCTGACGAATTAGCATGGCATGGATCTTACCAGTGACAAAATGTGCTCCATGGTCAAAAAAATGACAGACCGTGATTGAAGCTCAGGTTGATGTCAAGACTACGGATGGTTATTTGCTTCATCTATTTTGTGTTGATTTTACTTAAAAATGTAGTACCAAGAGGTCCACCGAATTGAGAAAAAGATGATGAAATCATGACCTAAGATGTGCAGACAAATGACTTGAAAGGAGTGGTCAATAAATTGATTCCCGGCAGCATCGGAAAAGACACAGTAAAGGCCTGCCCATCTTCTTATCCACTCCATGATGTCTTTGTTAGAAAAGTAAAAATGCTGAAGAATCCCCGCTTTGAGGTGGGAAAGGAATGTTCATGAAGCTTCATGGTCAAGGCAGTAGATCTGGAAATGCTACTGGGGATGAGACTGGTGTAAAGTTGAACAAACTGATGGAGGTGAACCACTAGGCCAAGAATCTGGTTAAAGCTCAGACATGGGGTGCCTGGGTGGCTCAGCGGGTTAAAGCCGCTGCCTTCGGCTCAGGTCATGGTCCCGGGGTCCTGGGATCGAGCCCCGCTTCGGGCTCTCTGCTCAGCAGGGAGCCCACTTCCCTCTCTCTCTCTGCCTGCCTCTGGTGATCTCTCTTTTAAAAAAAAAAAAAAAAAGAAAAAAAAAAGCTCAGACATTTAATGGTGACAGATAAAAGATCTTACTTCTGATGTTTAAATTTTAAAAATTTCTTGGTATAGAAAACCTACACATTTGGAGCCAGTCAGTATAGAAAAACATACATTACCTTTACCTTCTATGATTTCCTATAGAAATTATATCTCTCCGAGCCATCTGGCAGCCTTCAGAGCACAATATTACTATCTGCTGTTTTTTATTAGACTTTATTTTTTAGATCAGTTTTAGGTTCATGGCAAAATTGAGCAGAAAAGTGCAGAGTTCCCATATACCGTTCCCCCAAGCTGTCCCTACTATCGACTATCAGAGTGGAATGTTCGTTGTATCAATGAACCTACACTGACACGTCACAATCACTGAGAGACCGCATTACAATCCACTTATAGCGCTGAACATTCCCTGGGTCTGGGAAAACACGCAACAACATGTATCCACCATTACAATATCATATAGAATACTGCCAGCACCCAAAAACATTGCTTTGTACTCTGCTTATTCATCTTGCTCCCCCTGCCCCAACACTGGCAACAGTGATCTTTTTACTGGCTTTGCCTTTTGCAGACGTCACAGAGCTGGAATCACACAGTGTGTGGCCATTTCTGATTGGCTTCCTTCGCTTTGTAACGTGCATTTCCGTTTCCTTTATGTCTTCTCATGACCCCATAGCACATTTCTTCTCAGCACTGGACAATATTCCATTGCCTGTATGGACCACAGTTTATCCATTCACCTACTGAAGGACATCTTGGTTGCTTCCAACTTTTGGCAATTACTGAATAAACATCTGTGTGTAGGTTTTTGTGAGGACGCGAATTTTCAGCTCCTCTGAGTACCTGCCAGGGAGCATGGTTGCTGGATCATATGGTAAAAGTGTACTAGTCTTGTAAGAAACTGCCAAACTGTTTTCCAAAATGGCTGTACCATTTTGAACTACAGCAGTGAATGAGAGCTCCTGTTACTCCACACCCTGACGAGCATTTGGGCTTGTTAGTGATCCAGATTTTAGCCATCCAGATAAGTGTGTGGTGGTATCATGTTTTAACTGCATTTCCTTAATGACCTATGAAGTGGAGCATCTTTTCATATGCTTATTTTCTATCTATGTCTCTTCTTTGGTGAGGTGTCTGATGAGGTATTTGGTCTATTTTTTAATAGGGTTATTTATTTTCTTATTGTTGAGTTTTAACAGTTCTTTATATACTTTGGATAAGAGTCCTTCACCAGATACACCTTTGGCAAACATATCTTCTCCCAGTCGGTGGCTTATCTCCTCACTCTCTCAACAGTGTCTTTTGCAGAGGGTAAGTTTTTAGTTGTAGTAAGTCCAGCTTGTCAGTTACATCTTTTCTAGCTCAAGTCTTTAGTGTTGCCTCTAAAAAGTCATCACCACACCCCAGGTCACCTAGATTTTCTCCTCTGCTAACTCTATCACCATTAACTGAGTATATATATCCACACCGAGTAGCCATCATGGAGCTGGTCCTTAAGACAGAAGATGAACAAGGCAACCCCTCAAGTACCCTGAAGCACTGCTTCCAGGAACTCCGTCAACCACGAACACAGTGGCGCTCGGATGGGAGAGATGAGAGTGGTCACAGTACAGCGGCACAATCGTGGCATCAAACTCGCCCACATAGGCCCGGAGCACACCGCCCAGCTGCATGCCAGGCCCGACTCTGCCACCACCAGCTGTGTGCCCTTGTGTCTCAGCTTTGTCATCAGAAACGTGAGGAACATATTTACACCCGCTTCACGTCCCGGTGCTGCTGAGAAGATCAGTCGACATAACCCCCATGGAAGGCCCCGCGTCGCGCCTCCCGCACCAGGACCCCACAAAAAATGCCAGCCCTTGTACACACTCCGAGGTGGGGACTCACGTACATAGTCCGACAAACTCAGAAAAATGATCGCTGCTTTATGTTTTTAATCGCTGTATTTCATTTTATTTTGAAATCTCAAAGAAGATTAAGGTATTGTCTAATTCCCACGTTCTACAGCCAGCCAATACAGCAAGGAGCCAAAGGAAATGAACAACAGCACATGGAAGACGACAGACAGAGCCAGCAGGGAAAGTGTGCGGTTAAAACCTCAGCGTGGTGACGGGAGTTCATTTTCTTTTTTTTAAACACACAATTCCCACTTATAACAAAACAATTAAAATTTTAAGTGAGAAGCTCAATTCATGTAATATTTCAACACTGCATTACTGGTTTTCATTTGTACTAATCTAACAGAGGAAAACGAACTATGAGTATTTAAAAATTAAACCGTAGCACTGAGGATAACTTCTTCTCAGTGGCTTCAGTAAGAATCTGGTCTGAAGAACCATGGCTAATGAAACAAAGCATCAGTTCTATTTTCCAGTGTAACTACAAAAATTATATGCAGGAGAATATCAAAATGGAACACTACTTTTTAAAGTACTTGTAGAAGCACCTGGCTGCCTCAGTCGGAAAAGCATGTGACTCTAGATCTCAAGGTTGTAAGTTTGAGTCCCATGCTGGGTCTATAGATTACCTTAAAAAAAAAATTTTTTTTTTTTTAAGATTTTATTTATTTACTTGACAGAGATCACAAGTAAGCAGAGAGGCAGGAAGAGAGAGAGAGGAAGGGAAGCAGGCTCCCTGCTGAGCAGAGAGCCCGATGCGGGGCTCGATCCCAGGACCCTGAGATCATGACCCGAGCCGAAAGCAGAGGCTTTAACCCACTGAGCCCCCCAGGTGCCCTGATTACCTAAAAATTAAAAAAAAAAAAAAAAAATTTAAGTACTTTTAGAAAGCACATGGGCAACTAATCAGGTGATTAAAAAACGCACACAATGTCAACTATACCTCAATAAAGTTATCCCCAAAACCCACATAAATAAAATCATTTCCTTATTTATTTGTTTATCTATTTATTTATTTTAAGTCAGCTCCACACCCAGCATGGAACCCAATACGGGGCTCAAACTCACAACCATGAGATCAAGACCTGAGCCAGTATCAAGAGTCAGACATTTAACCAACTGACTCCCCAGGGCATTCTTCATTTCCTTATTTTAAGATTATTTATTTATTTATTTGACAGACAGAGATCACAAGTAGGCAGAGAGAGATGGAGAAGCAGGCTTGCTGCTGAGCAGAGAGCCTGATGTGGGGCTCAATCCCAAGACCCCGGGATTATGACCCGAGCCGAAGGCAAAGGCCTTAACCCACTGAGCCACCCAGGCGCCCCATTTCCTTATTTTAAAACTGATTAAATTATGTCTTCCTGACCGAAGACTTAAATGAAATCTATTTCATACCTGACTCACTTATAAGCCAATCAAATATATGCCTCCTGTATTAGACTGGTGAATGCATGAAACAGTCAAGGACAAAATGTTAATCATTTTACATGTAAATAAATGTTAACTGATATTTTTATAATATGGCTCACACAATACAGTAATTCCCCCTTCTTACCAGCCAGGGGATATGGTCCAAGACCCCCAGGGGATGCCTAAAACTATGCACAGATAGTACCAAATCCTATATGTATTGTGTTCTTCCCTATAAATACAAAGATACCATGAAGTTTAATTTATAAATTAAGCCCAGTAAGAGATTAACAGCAATAACTAATAATAAACTAGAAAAATTACAACCGTAGACTGCAATAAAAGTTATGTGAATGTGGTCTCTCTCTCTCTCAAAATATCTTATTGTCCTCTCTTCATGCTTCTTGTGATGATACGATGGGAAACGAGGTGACCAAGGTAGGCATTCTGACACAGGGTCAGGCCACTATTGACCTTCTGACGATAAGTTAGAAGGAAGACCATCTGCTCCTGCACATCAGTCGACTATGGCTAACTGTACCCAGAAAGCAAAAGTGCACATAAGGAACAGGGGATCAACCACCATATACACCTGCTTATCCTACTTGGACAATTACCTTTAATCGTTTCCTCCACAACTTCTACGACTCGATCTATCTGTTGAACCTAAAAAGAAAACAAATTGTTAGACAAGCAATTGACATGGATGAGAAACATTAATTTGTATTTACCCTTCTTTCTGCCTGAGTCAGTGTATCACATTTTCTAAGCACATGAATGTAGGTTTTCTTTAATTAATGCATTGGGAGATATTATAAAAAATATTCTGTATTAATGTTTTGTGTTACAGTGAAGTATGAAATTACTACTCTCCTGTCCTCCAATGATAAAGGAAGAAATCATAATACATTTAAATAAACTGCCTGGAGTTCTGGTAGCATAGCCTATCAACATAAACTCAACACATCCTGAGATACAAACTGACATTTAATTAAAACATGTCTCTTCACACACACATTCTCTTCTTTTCATTCTTTAAGAAAAATGGCATGAAATGACAACCCACACAAAAGGACATGCTGGTATTAAGGAAACCTACCCCAAATTCTAGGCTTTATTATTCTAACCCGGAAGCCCCTTTTTAATGGATATTTACTGTGCGCTGGTCACTGTGCTCATGTCAATGGGAGACAGAGCCAAATAGTAACAGCTCCTATCCTAGACACCAGTGACTAAAGGAGAGCTCCCCAGGGTGCCAGAGGAAAGGTAATAAATTGTGACTGAGTGATCTAGGAATGCTTCTCAGGGAACCAAAGGGGACTCTTGAGGGATAAACCAGATTAAGACAGGAGAAGCCCACTAAGGAGACTGAGTTAGAATGGCTAGGGTGTAGAAGGAAAATGAAAAAAACAAAGGTTGTAGTGCAAGAAGCTAAGGAAAGAGAGAAAGTTGAAAAAGAATGAGTCCTAAGTTGATACTACTCATGCCTTAAAATCTTCAAATCATTGCTTTATTATAGAAGAAATACATGTTGATTGAAAAATTCAAACAAATTAGAAACATAAAAAGGAAATCACGTAACCTGTATTATCGTACATCCTCTATTTCTACTCCTCAGATAGTATCATTCATAATCCCTTAATAAGTAGGTACCAGACATCTTCCAATGCAGAACATTTATGTGTAGCTCTGCTCTGTCCTTTCTTACGAATTATGAGATACATAGGTAGACAGATAGATGAGAGGGAAAGTAACAGACCTGCCTCTTTATTTTTTTCTATACAACATCAATACATAGAGGTCTATGTATTCATTTATTTCACTAGCGTCCTAGTACCTCCTGTATCGATAGACCATGATGCATTCACCCATTCCCCAACTGATAGACCCTTATTTTTAATCTTTTGTTATCATACAACGATGCTGCAATGAACTCAACTGAGTAAAAACCTTTTATAAAAGTGCAGTGGCAAGTCTCTTTTAAATATTCCCTTGGCCTCACTGTGCTATGGGAAGTGAGGAAAAGACTTGTGAGAACACACTTGGATTCCACTCTACCTCTGACCACTCAGCCCAGCATAATAGTAGTAGCTGCACACTAACTACTGAGAAACTGCCAAAGGAAAAGTAAATCTCTGTTGGATCGTAGATCCCATAGAACCCACCTCACTGGAACCACTGGAACCACTAGGTTCTGGTTTTATGAAGAGAATTCATGTGGCCTCCTTATAGACTGTGATCAAAGCCAGAAAAACAGGGTTCAAAGAGGAGGAAAGTACCCAATAGGGTCAAATGCGACAGAGATAATAAGTTCACATAAAGACTGGAATATAAATGCCTGATCCAACAATGAGGGAGTCGATGAGCTTAGGGGAAGAAGTGAGGTCACAGTAATGAATCATAACTAAGAAAATACAGTAAAGAGAGCCTACTCCTACAGACAGATGGATGGAAAGGACAAGGAAAGAAGAGTTGCCCCAATTTCCCAGTGGAACGGGGATGAATAACCAAGATATCAGCTGAGGATACAAGACGGAGAATAAAAGTAGTACAATATGAGATAATCCAATGGTGGAACAAAAACAGCAAAGTGTTCCTATATAGCTGGAGATCTAATAGCTCAAAGGGATCACTGCATCCAGTCTTACAACACACAGACTGGGATGGAAGCAGTATTCCTAGAGAGTCAGAATTTCTCTGGAGAAGTTAACTACAGGCAGAGCAGTCAAAAAAATTACCAAGTTGGCGGCCAACTAAAACTGTAATACTTAGAAGAAGACATTGTCATAAATGTAGGTGAACCCTCGATTAGATGGTGATGTTTTAGGTATTACACCAAAAACATAAACAATAAAAGGAAAAAGATAAACTGAACACCATCAAAATTGAACACCATCAAAATTAAAACCTCTTGATACATCAAAGGACACCATTGAGAAAGTAACAAGACAACACAGAAAATGGGAGAACATTTTTGCAAATCATAAACATGGTATGACTCAGATTTGTATCTAAAATATGTAAGGAACTCCTTTAACTCAATAATAAAAAGACAAATCGTTTAAAAATGGGGAAAAATGAGTGGCTTAGTTGGTTAAGCATCTGACTCTTGATTTCAGCTCAGGTCTTCATCTCAAGGTTGTGAGTTGCAGTAAAATGGTGCAGTTGCTTTGGAAAATAGTCTGGAGGAGCCTCAAATAGTTCACAGAGTCACAGAACAATCCAGCAATTCCCATTGTAAGGATACACCCAAGAGAAAGAAAAACAAGACGTCTACACAAAACCTTACAGACAAATGCTCATGGCAGCATTATTCAAAATAAGCAGAAGGTAGAACCTATTCAATTCTCATCAACTGATAAAGAATCAAAAGGTGGTACAGCCATACAAGGAAATACCATGATACCATCAACGGGAACAGGAGCTAGAGTAGTCCCCCCTTATCCACGGTTTCATGTACCTGCAATCCGGAACCAGATGGTCCTCCCTCTTACATATCCTTAGAAGGTCCACAGGCTAGTTCACAATGCCTATGTCACTTGCCTCATTTCATCCCATCATGTAGGTATTTTATCATCTCACATCATCACAATGAGAAGGATGAGTACAGTAGGATGACTAGAGTACGTGAAGATATTTTGAGAGATAGACCACATCACATGTTACATTACATAATACATTACCTTCCATTATATTATAGCACGTGATTACAATTGTTCTATTTTATTAGTAGTAATTGCTGTTACTCTCTTACTTCACCTATTTCTAAATTAAACTTTAGCACAGGTGTGTACGTATGGGAAAAAAACACAATATATACAGGGTTCGGTACAATCCATGGTTTCTAGCATGCACTGTGATCTTGGAATACATCCCCCACAGATAAAGGAAGGGGGTACTATATGCTGAAACAGTATGCTAAATGAAGCCAGACCAAAAAAAAAAAGTCAAATATTGTATGATTCCAGTTATATGAAATGGCCAGAACAGGTCAATCTTCAATGACAAAGTAGATTAGTGACTGCCTGAGGGCGAGGCAGTAAAAGAAATGAAAGAAACTGCCAGGGAGTGCTGAGTTTCTTTTTGGAAGGATGAAAAAATTCTACAATTGACTGTGGTGATTGTGGCATAATTCTGAATATATTAAAAACCATTAGATTACACACATTATGTGAGGTCACTGTATTGTGTGTGAATTACAGCTCAAAAAAGCGGTTATTTCAAAAATAATAATATGGGCCACCTAGGTGGCACAGTCAGCTAAGCCTCCATCTCCTGGTTTCAGCTCAGGTCATGAACGCAAGGTCATGAGATCGAGCCCCATATCAGGCTCAGCACTTGGCTCAGAGGCTGCTCAGACTCCTTCCCCTTTTCCCTCTCTCCCCGCCCCCCGCACTCTAGCTCTCTAAAATAAGTAAATCCTTTAAAAAATAATTATTATTATACAGGTTGGAGGTACTCAAATGTTCTAATGCTAAGCTAATGAAACTCAAGGAAAAACTAAGGAAATATTCCAAATTAAAGGAGCCTAAAGAAACCTGAGAACTGAATGCAACTTGGCGTCTGGATTCTTTCTTCCCCAAAGAAGAGGGACATTATTAGAGAACAGCTGGCAAGGGCTGAATAAGGCCTGCATGCTAACTTATAGAAGTGTATCTTTGCTATAAAGTTATACTACAGTAGCATACAAAAAAATCCTTGTTTTTGAAATATATATGTATTCAGAAGTAAAGGGACACATGTTTTCATCTTACCCTCCAAAGGATCAGCAAAAAAAATGTGTATGTGTATGCATACATACATAAGAATTATAAGCAAATTTGGTTAAACAGAAACATTTGAGGAATTGGGGTAAAAGGTATACGGTAATTCCTTTTGTTTGCAACTTCCCTGTGAATGTGAAATTATGTCAAAATAAAAGTTTAAAAATATGTGTGTGTGTGTATATATGTATGTGTTGAAGAAATAAAGAGATTTTCTTTTATAATGATGGTCATACAGAAAAAAATATATCCTGATTTTTAAAGTACTGATTACATTTGCTTTGTGGTAGAAAAATCGATGTTTCCCAGGCATAAGTTAATCGCTGCGTGGTGGTGTGGAGGACCTCTAGGACTTTAAGAAGTATCTACCAAATATTAAGACAAAGGAAAAAAAACAGCATTTGATTACAAACATGCAAAGGGATGGTTCAGTGAATGACCTAAAGAAAATACTGTGCTGTGTCCATTTCTAGTAAGGAGGGTACTGGAGGAAGTAGCTGGAGAAAAAGAAAGAAGGGGAAGCAGAGAAGGATGGCGGAGAAGAGTCAGGAGAGGGGGAGTTAGAGGAAGAGAGGAGTCAGAAGGCAAAAAAAGCCCAAGCAGGAGGCAGGGAGAGAAGAAAAAACAATCACAAGAGAACAAACTCAAGATTCACACACAGTAATGAAGAATATATTGAATTCATTCTGGAGAGAAAAGGAAAGCTGTTCTTAATTAATACTATAAATTGTAGCCCTGAATACACAAGAGCTTAGTTTCTGGCATATAATTCAAATAAAATAAATAAAACAGTATCTTGTGTCCTTCAGGCACTTGGTTATAAATATACAGGAAAAAAAAAAAGGCTTGCAGGATGTATGTACTGACTCCATATGTTCTCGACAAGGAAGAAAGGAGTCCGTGAACAAACAATTCATAAATAACATTAATGAGTCACTCTGCTGCAGAACTTTTAAAAGAAATCCATAAACATATTTTATTCGGCTATTACGAACTACTCCGAATTTATAACTCGACACGTACTGAAGAAACAAACCTATACCCAGTCACCTAAAGCGAGTGCAAGTGATGTTCTGAAACGTCGTGAGTGACTGGAGCAGTGCGACCCCAGACCTTTCCGCAGGGATGGAGATGCTCACAGGCCGAGCCGGCCAGCACGGTGGCCGCAGGCCCCACGCGGCTACTGCGTACTGGAAATGTGGCTACGGAGACGGAGAAGCTAACCTCTAATTTTGATTAATCTATACAGTTCCGCGCGGCTCCTGGCAACCACAGGTTTAGGGTATGCCTAAGACAGCCCCCCCCCCCGCCGCCCCAGCTCGTGGCAATCGGTGACGGCAGCTCTAGGAAACCTACGCACACCTCAGACACAATCTGGCCAACTGAGGTAACAAAGAAGTCTGCATTAGGGTGCATTTGGAAGTACCTCTTTTTTCTGAGGGATCGGCACCACCGCGCGACCAGCGGAGACGCAGGGAAAGCTAACATTCCCTGAGCAATTACTCCGTCCCAGGCTCCGGGCTAACACGGCACCTGCATTGTCACATCTCATCCTCACGACATTCCCAGGCAGTCGACAGCACCGTGACTTCCGAGGCTAAGGGAACCGAGGCACAAGGACATTCAGCTAACGGCTCACCAAGGATTTTTAGGGATCTTACCGAGGAATGGCACATGGGTGGCACACTTCATGAATTTTCCTTTTCTACACGCGTGGAGGTCATTCCTAAATGACCACAGAATGCGATCCAACGAAACCAGGATTTTAAGAGACCCCGAAAACAGCTACTCCCCCAGACCTTCCCCCACAGATCACCCCTGGCATGCACGCATTCCCTTGACAAACGTCTGTTAAGCGCCAACAAAGCACAAAGCACTGTTCTAGGGACATAATGGTGGAAAATACAAAGGCCCTGCTTCAGAGGCTTCCATTCTAATGGGGGAGGGGGAAAACCATGCAAATAACTGAAATGTCCATTTCTGGTCATGACGGATGCCGTGAAGAAAATCAAGTGTGCAAGAGGCCAGAGGTGGAGAGGGCAATTTCGCTACAGTGGTCCGCAAGAGCCCCTGAACAGGCAGCGTCAATCCTGGGACCTGAACCCTAAGACAAGCATCAGCGTGAAGCTCCAGGGGCTGAGACAGAAGGGATGGTGAATGAGGGGCACAGCGACTGGAGAGGAGGTCAGATGATCACAGGAGGGAGATTAGGTGAGACACTGTACCTCTTGCTGTGCTGTTTCAGATGCTATTACACCCGCCCAAGGGAGTCAGTGCGGGGTTAACAGAACTATTGCAACAGCACGGCTCAGGGTAATGCTATTGAAAATGTACACAGACTACTGTTCACCTGCGTTTCTCTATTATTTGGTCTGAGTCTTTTTCTACTTGCATACATCTAGCTGGGGTTTTACTATTTCTAGACCTCATCCCAAGACACCTCAAATCCTTTTGCAAGAGAGGTTAATACATTATAGGTACACATTAATACAGATCCAAAGGAATTCTCTCATGGGCTCTCCTAATTCTGATTGTATGTAAATAGGGCAACCTGTCTTTACCATTCTAATTAAGAAATATCAGACCAAAACCTCAAAACCACCTAAAACTCCATCAACCTTTAAAAAAAAAAAAAAAAAGTCTTTCTATCTCTGTTAAAAACTATGCTATATAAAGTCTTTTCCTCAAATGTAGGTCTAAACTTTTCACTAGAACCATAATGGGAGTTTAATTCAGTAATCAGTACCTGATAAGTTAAAGTTCAATATCGACTTCTCTGCAAAAAAGTAAGACATTTTTCTCTCTAAATTTTTTTCTCCGAGCTGTGAAGGAAAGCCCCTTCTTCTATACATGATGTTGTAAGAGAGCTCAATGTCCAAATCTCTAAAATTTGAGGAAGCCATAGCAGTCACTAAGCTAACCTTACTACAAAAAAAAAAAAAAAAAACACTGAATTCACTAGTCTGTAAACAAGTTAGCTCATGAAGTACATAAAAGAATACTGGATGCTACACATGGTTTAACTTCTTGAACAAAACCTCATTTCCCAGTATAATTTTATCTTCTTTCATCTCTTCACTGAGAAAAATTCTTCCCAATGGTAGGAGCAGCCCTTTCTCCAAAAATTACATGGCGCACGTTCCACATATCACTAAAAGCTTATTTACTACCTGAATGGTACCAGTGAGTGACGAACATTCAGTGAGAGATGAGATTTACTGATTGACAGGTAAGGCCAGGCTAGAGGGATACCAAGAAAAATGAGTGCCCATACTGGAAACTTCCTCCTCTTAAATCTGGTTAAAATACCTGTGAAACTTTCTGTAGTGGGAAAACAAAAACAACTCTTTCAGCAATGGTACCAAAACTCAACATTTGCTAAGCACAAGTGCACAAAGACAAATTTTGGGGACATTAGAATATGATAACCCTATTAAATAAGAGGACAATATTACAAAGTAAAAAAATGACTTTTAAAGTGACACTGAAGTTAAAAAGAGATAAAAGAATCAAAACACAAATGCACATGAGAGATATAGAACATCAGGTAATAAATAATGCGGTCTCAGGCAAGATGTTCAAGTCCTAAGCTCCAGAACCTGTGACTGTGTCCCCTTCCCTAGCAAACGGACCTCACTGATGTGATGAGACTCACCTGGATTCTCTAGATGGGCCCAACCCACTCACATGAGTTCTTAAGGGTAAGTGTCCCCTGTGTGGGACAGAGAGAGACACACTGATGAAAAGGTCTGAGAGAGCACCGCTGGCTTTAAACACGGAATAATGGGCCCCAAGCCACGGAATGCATGTGGCCTCAAAAGGCTGCAAAAGGCAACAAGAAAGCCTCTCTCGCAGAGCCTCCAGAAAGAATGCAGCCCTGTCAACACCTTGATCTTAGTCCAATAAAATCCATGTCCCACTTCTGGTCTCCAGAACTGTAAAATAACAAATACGTGCTGTGTATTTACTGTGTATTGGGTATAAGCAACTATATTTGTGGCAATTCATTACCTATGTGGCATACAAAACTGATGCATTAATTAAGAAACCAACATATGGGGGCGTCAGCACCATGAAACAGGAAAAGAGAAATTTAAAAACAAATGCTCTGTGAAAAACAGAACAACATGGAAAAAAGTAAGTTAAATGCATACCTTATATTTAACATTCACTCAACAAATACTTTTTGAGCCCGACACCATACTGAGTACTGAAAGTAATGTAAAATATCTAAACATGTAAAATAATAAACAACAAAGTCCTTGGCTTTAAAGGAGTGTCCATCAGAGTAAAATGTAAATAAACTGAGAAGTTGAATTAATCCTTTTCATACTTAAAAAAAAAAAAGGTTTAAAACAGAGAGAGAGAGAGAAATGCATACTTTATCAGACCCGCTCTGAGAATATAAGTTTAAAGTCTGGAAACCACAGAAGAATCTCATTGCCGACTCATCACTCCCCTGCCCCAAATTTCCGAGTTTCTAATATCACAGAATTTTAAAAAGGCAATGAAAAGTGACAAAAAGACAAATCCTTTCCCCATGTTAAAAAGAGGTTGATTTCCTACTGTTCGGCTGCAGGAGTCCTTTACATATTCTGGATATAAAGTGTTTGGGAGATAATGTGTCTTGCAACTCTTTTCCCCCTAGTCTGTGGCCTGCCTTTTTCACTTACTTCAGAGTATCTTTTGAGAAGCAAAAATACTTAACTTGGATGAAATCCACTTTGTCAACTTCTTTTCTTTCATGTCATAAGAAAGAGGTGCGCGTGCGTGCGTGTGTGTGTACTGTCTCCTAAGAAAGTTTCCTAACTCAACATCACCAAAAGAGAGGGGAAGGTGGTAGAAGATTTGAACACTTTACCAAAGATCTACCAGTGGCAAATATTCGCATGAAAACACACTGAACATCACCAGACAAGAGAGAAAAGCGAATTAAAAACTACAGAGAGCGATCACTACACAGCTAGGACAAGTGCTGAGATGATAATACTGGCCGTAAGAACTTTCGATGCGGACATGAAGCAACTGGAACAGCTGGTGCAAAACAAGATGGTGTAGCTGTTCTGGAAAACACTCTGGCAGTTTCTTAAAAGGCTGAGCAGATGTTTACCACATGACTAGAGGCAATACCACTCCTGGGTACTGACCCAAGAGAACACAGACACGAATCCACACAAAGATCTACACGTGAATGCTTACAGGAGCTTGAGCCGTAAGAGCCCCAGATCGTAAGCAACACTAATTTCTATCACCTGGTGACCAGATAAACTGTGGCGCTAAAATGAAATAATTGTTTTTAGGGACAAATGAAATTTGTCCCTAAAATGAAATAATTCTAGGCAATAAGCAGTAATGAACTATTAATAATCACAACATGGATGAAAACTGAATGCATTAGGCTAAATAAAAAAGAAAAAAAAAAAGCAAGAAGTAACATTACTATAACATTCCGAAAATGGCAAAACCCTAAGGACAGAAATCAGAACCACAGTTGCCAAGGACTGTGGGTAATTGTGTCCGGCAGGGGGCGGGGGAGGGGCAAGGGAGGGTTCAACTACAACAGGACACAAGGAACTTTCTGGTGTAATGGAAACGGTCTCTCTTAACTGTTACTGTGCTTATATAATAGTGTACATTTGTCAAAATTCATCAAGGATAAATCTCTTTATTAATTATGCCTCAATAAACCTGCATTAAAGTAAAAAAAAGGATCAGCACAACTAACGTACAAGAAAATATTTAACAAATAATGAGTACAGGACATGGATCACGCTGCTTCTAATGGTCAGCTTTCCAGGCTATGCGACGCCCCCCCACCCCCGTCTTTCTCCCTGTCCTGCTGGGTCCCCCGTAAGCATTCCATGCGCTGCAAACTCCTCCCCTCATACTAGCCTATTCTTACCCCTCGCCGGCATTGCTCCAAACCACACATCTTAAACCCACCCCCTCCAGATTACACTCAGGTCAGGACACACACCTCGCCATTCCTCTCCCTTCCAGGTGCCCTGGCCCACAGGTACTTTTCTTAAGATATGCTGTTGCTTCTGCTGAAAGCCGTTCCTCCTCTCTCCATCAAACCACTACTCAGGCTTTCAAGCGCAAGTCCAGGACGGTGTCACCCTCGGTGTGGCCACAGGACTTTGTCCCTCTGCGCATTTATCCATGATTATTGGTGGCTCTCTTCAGATTTCATGGTTTCGGGGAAAGGGCGTTTTATCCAGCTGTCTCTAGCAGACACTTCCTGTTCCAGGCGCAGATGTGTGCTCAGTGCTCATTCTAGTCTGTTCTAGTCTATTCATTCTATTCTATCATTCACTCTATTCTATTAGCAAGGGAATGAAATAAAAATTAAAATAATAATAATAATAAAGCTAAAAATTAACAAGTCGGGAAATGACAGATGCTGGCGAGGATGCTGAGAAAGGGGAACCCTCCTACACTGTTGGTGGGAATGCAAGCTGGTGTGGCCACTCTGGAAAACAGCATGGAGGTTCCTCAAAAAGTTGAAAACAGAGCTACCCTTCGACCCAGCAATCGCACTACTGGGTATTTACCCTAAAGATACAAATGTAGTGACCCCAAGGGGCACATGAACCCAAATGTTTATAGCAGCAATGTCCACAATAGCCAAACTATGGAAAGAACCTAGATGTCCATCAAAAGATGAATGGATAAAGAAGATGTGGTATATATACACAATGGAACACTATGCAGCCATCAACAGAAATGAAATCTTGCCATTTACAACAACATGGATGAAACTAGAGGGTATTATGCTTAGCAAAATAAGTCAATTGGAGAAAGACAACTATCATATGATCTCCCTGATAGGAGCAAGTGGAGATGCAACATGAGGGATTTGGGGGTAGGAAAAGAATAAATGAAACAAGATGGGATCGGGAGGAAGACAAACCATAAGAGACTCTTAATGTCACAAAACAAACTGAGGGGGGCGGGGGGCGGGGCAGGGAGAGGGTGGTTGGGTTATGGACATTGGGGAGCAAATGTGCTATAGTGAGTGCTGTGAAGTGTGTAAACCTGGCGATTCACAGACCTGTACCCCTGGGGATAATAATACATTATATGTTTATAAAAAAAAATTTAATTATAAAAATAATAATAATAATAAAGCTAATACAGAGAGAGCACTTATTACCTGCCAGGCACCATGCTAGCCATGTGACATGTATTAACTGATTTAACCCTTACAAAACTCGGAGTTAGGTTCTATTACTATCGCCCATCCAAAAAGGAAGAAACTGAGGCAGAGAGAGGTTAAGTGACTCGTATAAGGCCACACAGCTAATACATGGTGCCTCAGGGATATGAACCTATGCAGTCTAGTTCCTGAATCCATGCTCTTAACTACTACGATACACTACTTTCTACTCTATTTTATACTTGAATAACTGAAGAATGTGTACACATACAGGTTAAATTAGAAAAGACCACAAAAGAACTAACAACGTTATCTACGAAGGTACAAACATCAGTGGGCTTTTAAATTTACATGTCATTCTGTTAAGATAGTGCCTTTTTGACAATTACAGGTTAAAAAAAAAAAAAAAAGGTAATATAACAAAATGGCATATGGGAAGCCATGAAGTAGAGACAAACAAAACATATTTCTCAAGCTTTGCCCTCAATATCAAAGGATTACTGCAACATTGTTTCTCTTCATGAATTCATTTGCCTTTTACAATATATAACAGAAATCTTCTCAAATATAGCCTCTTGCAAATGCTACTTTCTTTATACACATAATTTCCAAAATTAAAGTGTCCCCATTTGAAATATCCGCCATGCTGCTTGACTTTTCACCATTAGGGCAGCCTGCCTAAGATGTTCAAACCACTGTAAATCAACCTGGTTGATAGTCCCTGAGATAAGCAGACACCTGTGGTAAGCATCACTGTTCAGCTCTCCCAAGAAAGCTGTGCACCTGCCTGCAGGGCTCACAGCTGGCAAATCAGGAAGTTCTCTCATTTACAAATTTTTTGACATTAAGGTATATATTCTGCTGTGAACTGCATGTTTTCAAATGTTGTAACCTGTGTATTAATTCCGTTTATTTAGGATTTCTAGAGTATACAATCACAAAGATGAGCCTAATGAATCAAAAAGATCAAGTTCAAATGTTGTCCTTGTTTAGTAATTAGCACAGAAAATCAACATAAAATGTACAATTTAGTAAGCATGCTTTCCTAAACAGAGTATAAACCAACCTTCCTTAAATGTCATACGTATTAATGATGACTCCTACAATAATGGAGAAATAACACTACCTTACAAAGAACTGAAGCAAGTAAATATTGTCTCACCCCCCTATCCCCAACACCACATCTAACTGATAGACACGAAGTATATTCTCTCAAAATATACCTCACTCAACCTTCAGAGGAGATTCCCAACTACCCAATCTTCCTCTGGTCTTAGGGACCCATCCCACCACATTCTCTAGGACAAGGGATGTTCTAGGCTTAAAACAGGTATAATAAGAACTGGAATGTAATCTCTGTGAGGACAGGGCTCTTGGATGATCTGATATACTGGCATGTTTCCTTTCCGGCACCTAGCAGCTACCACCTAACAGGTCTTCAGAAAGTTCTTATTAAGGGGGAAAGGACTGGCAGCCCAGGGATGTGAAGTCAGGCTTTCTGAGTCCCGAAGTCTACTCTTCTTTTTTTCTACCAGACTTTAACAGAGAGCATCATGCTTTCTGGTTGACTCATCTAAAAGAAATTTTCCTACCAATAAAGCTGAAGAGAAGGAAAGGAACATTGGAAAGTAGAGTCACAAGATCTTGGACCCACCTACAGCTAGACACAGAGTAACCAAGGTAAACAAATAACAGCAATGACTTTAAAAAAATGTCACTGCATGAAAACTCTTTCCAAGTGGGATGGTTAACCATAACTATTTGCCCCAAGAGACATGAAATTTTTCACTGTGAGCTAAAATGTTTCAAGATCCTGAAAAAAATTAAAAAGGTCCTGATTCTATATGAGTTACCTATAAATATATGTATTCTGGATATTAGATAAAATTTCATTTAATCAGTCTAGGAAAGAAGTTTTGGTTGCAAAAAGAAGTTTTGAAGACAGGGTGTTGTTAAATCTTTTCTCCTTCTTCTCCCAATGTAAAAGAATTCGTCATTTTTGTGCTCCAGAATGGGGAAAGTGTAAAGGTTACTACCACCAAAGCCAGTTCTTCTGGACCCAGAGGCGGGTAGGTTTTGGTATTCTGTTATTTTCTTTTCATTCACCACCACACAAATAATACTAATTATAAGTAGATAATACCAGGAGACAGTAGGAGAGATGATAATAAAATGCCCAGGGGTCTGACAACTGACCGCTGTGTGCCCTCACTACACTGCTCTCTCTCATTATGAAAACAAATTAGATGTCCCATTTCTAAAGGCTGATACTGATGGAAATTCACATTACAATAGTAGTATTATCCTGCTTAATTATTAAGAATCTTCTTTTTTAAACACTTACACCATGAGTACCTGCAAACATGGAGACAATATGTCTTTTTAACTCAGGTGTGCACTAAGTAGCTTCTCAGCCACTAATCCCCACCTTTTTATTTCAGCCACTTGGTCAAAAGAATCCACACAGCCTCCCTGTACTGTGGGGTGACATGTTCAAATCCTGGCAGATGGCAAAAGCACAGAATGCAGTTACATGGGTTCTTTCTTCCACCTCTATTAAAGTCCTGTGGCACACTTATTCTGTGAGGGGTATTTTGTGAGGGAGTAACAGTTTTCACTCCATCTATTAAGAAAACCTGCAGTACAACCCCTAAAACTAGTTTCCTAGATCAATGAATTTAAACATCACTGTATTTCTTTTCACGCTTCACAACTTTTTTCTTTGTCTAAATCAATATAATGCATTTCTTTATTTCAGTTAAACTCACTGTATTTCAGAAGGTTTCTGTTTTTGTAGCAATTCTAACAATTATCTTCAGAAACAGGTCTTTTTAGATACCAGTCATAGATGCATTTGGTATCCTACTGCAGATTTTTAAATTTCAGGTTCTGTGGACATAACTTTTAAATATAAAGAGTCAGTAATGATAAATGTTATATAGCTGCCACAGAAACAATTGCTCTACAAAATGATGATTACAAAGAATAATCCTATATTTTAATAATAATACTAACTGCTCATATATAATTAGATTACAAATCAAACACTGTTACAAACAGTGTGATTTCGCTTTTGGAAACTTTTCACAACATACTGATTTGAAATTAAAATAAAAAGCCATTTATGGGGGGCACCTGGCTGGCTCAGCTACAAGAGCATATGACTCTTGGTCTCAGGGTTGTGAATTCAAGCCCAATATTGGGTGTAGTGATTACATTAAAAAACAAACAAAAAACACCACAATGGGAAAAAAAGGCTGCAGGGAATCAGCGAAGTTATAATTACCATGTTTCAGTGATGGAACTATGAATATTCTTTCTATTTCCATTTTTAAATATGTGAGCTTAAATTATTTCTGTAATTATAAAGAAGCAAAATACATACATCTAAAGAATTTTAGTGGTAATTAAGTGAGATTCAATGACAGAACAAAAAGGGTGCTAGACCAAATGGGGCGGGGGCTGTTATTTGCCAAAGCCACAGTTTCATACCATCACTGAAAATCGTCTTCCCCATCAGCAGCACAGGGCACGCTCCCTTAGAATCTCCCCTACATTCTAACATACACTGAGCTCTTCACTGCACACAGTGGAGCTCAGGAAACTGTTACAATAACGTACACAGAGAAGAGGCTTTGCCAGACTAAAGAAATTATCCTATTCCAGTAACTGAACTCCTAGAGTTGAAATTTAAGATGAATGCTATGCTTCTGCCATATTCCATCCTCAAACAGAATTCTAACGAGTTTCCTGTTTCCCTAATACGGCAGGACTATGTTTATGGAGAAAGTTGGGTCTCATATGAGCGGATAACTCAGGAGTCCATATTCATGTCATTCCTTAAACCAAGAGAAATCAAAAAGTAAACAGACAAATGTGAAAACAAACTAAACTTCTCAAACATTCAGGTTCTGTTTAACATGAGAATGTTTGTTCAAAGATTATTAAATTTGCTATTGGGGCAAGGATTTGACAGCAGAAAACAAGGTCATTACGCTGAGAATACAGTATTAAAAGCCTGTTGATGGCGGGGGACCTGGCTGGCTCAGTCAGTAGAGTGTAGGACTCCTGATCTCAGGGTTGTAAGTTTAAGCCCCACGCTGGATACAGACACTACTTTAAAAAAAAAAAAAAAAAAAAAAATCTTAAAAAAAAGTTGTCAACATGGGGCGCCTGGGTGGCTCAGTGGGTTAAGCCGCTGCCTTCCGCTCAGGTCATGATCTCAGAGTCCTGGGATCGAGTCCCGCATCGGGCTCTCTGATCAGCGGAGAGCCTGCTTCCCTCTCTCTCTCTCTCTGGCTGCCTCTCCGTCTACTTGTGATTTCTCTCTGTCAATTAATAAATAAAATCTTTAAAAAAAAAAAAAAGTTGTCAACAGTACTGTTGTATATCAAATAAGGAAAAACTCAATAAATCTTATTCCAGATGCCAATTATTCATATTACTTTTCTATGAGTGTACTCTGTTATATCATTAAGATTTGTTTTTTTGCTTTTTGTTTTTTAATTAACAAAGTCTTTTTTTAAAAGAGGATTCCTGGGACACCTGAGTGGCTCAGTCAGTTAAGCTTCTGCCTTTGGCTGAGGACATGATCTCAGGGTCCTGGGATCAAGTCCCACATCCGGCTCCCTGCTCAGCCAGGAGACTGCTTCTTTTCCCTCTCCTGCTCCTCCTGCTTGTGTTCCCTCTCTCTCTGTGTCAAAAAATTACTAACATCTTTTCTAAAAAATAAAATAAAATATAAATAAATGAGGATTCCTGAGCGTACTGAGCACAGCCCTAGAAGAATGGCGGAAAGGAGGAAGTGCCACCACGTGGCCAACAGTGACTGAATGCCAACGACTTTTGAGCATTTTGTGAATAAGACCAGTAACAGGCAGCAAGTCTCCTGACTTCATGAGGCCAAGAGCAGGAAGATTCTTTCCTTCAGTCAGTCACCGAACACTGAGTGCCTACTGGATGCCTGGCATCATGGGAAAGGTTGGAGAAACTTGGACAGCTTAAAAAAGACTGAAAAGTGGTCACTGTGAAGATAGTGATGTAAGCAGAAAGGTGGCCTTTATCATAAAATTAGGTAAGTGAATGTAAAATCATAATGCTGTGAGCTGCTGAGAGGGCAGATGACCGGTAAGCACAGTGGGTACAGGGAACCATGGCACAGGAGGACAGGAAGACGCGTGGAGTGGTCAGAGGGCGACCCGGGGGATGAATGTAAGGGAAGGGGCACGTTCCCCAAACAGGCATCTGTGTAGTGGGGAGATGATAAGGAGTTCGGTGGGATGGGAAAATTACAACCGTATGGCAAGAAATGTGCTGGACAGGCAGACAAAGGCTGGGTATCAGGAAGGGACTTAAATTCCGTATGGCTTTTTATTGCGTTTGGTATTTTTTTTTCTTAAGGAGAGAATCAAGAATATAATTTTGTGGGTGCCTGGGTGGCTCAGTTGGTTGAGGGACTGCCTTGGGCTCAGATCATGGTCCCAAGGTCCTGGGATCAAGTCCCGCATAAAGTCCCTCCATGGGTACTCTGCTCCCTCTGACCTTCTCCCCTTTCATGCTCTCTCTCACTGTCTCGCAAATAAATAAATAAATAAATAAAATCTTTTTTTTAAAATAAAGAATATATTTTTGTGCCAAGGTGAAAAAGTTACAGAGACATGACGAAATTTTAGCAGCAACGGGGCCAGTATGTTGAGGAGAGATCATAGGAAGTGTAACATAGCCTGTAAGCAACACAGAAAGAGCACATCAAATGTGGACTTAGGATGTGTTTCGACAGCCCAAAATGTTCTTTTGTCCCCTTGGGGTTCGAGCTTACCCCTATGATGCTCAGTCCTTTAAGGTAGTCCTGCCGAGGCTGGGCTTGAGGAACACATCCAGCTAGCACTATCTTCTTGTTCTCCTCTTGAGCTTTTCTGAAAGATTGAAGAGAAAACAGTGTGATTCTTTTGCTCACAAGTATACCCTTGGAAACTGATGTTAGTGCATACAAGTTGTCCAAATCCTAAGAAGACCTTCCATCATGAAACTGGATTTTCTTACAACTGCACAAAGAAAACATATTATAAGACCCCTGCACTATGCCTCTACTGGTCATACCACCAGAGAATACAACGGCCATCCAACCTGATCATGTCTTTTGTTATCAGCCCATTACAAAACCAAAGAACTTTCTCAAGGACGTAAGTCATGCTTAAAAGCTACTTTCTATTGAAGGACATCTTAGCTCCTTCCACAGTTTGGCTATGGAGGATAAAGAAGATGTGGTTCATGCATACAGGAGAATATTACCCAACCGTCAGAGCAAATGCCCACCATTTGCATCGACATGGATGGAACTGGAGGGTATTATGCTGAGTGAAACAAGTCAGGCAGAGAAAGACAATTATCACAGGGTTTCACTCATATGTGGAAGATAAGGAATAACGTGGAGGACCACAGGGGAAGGGAGGGAAACTGAGTGAGAAGAAATCAGAGAGGGAGACAGACCATGAGAGACTCTGGACTCCAGGAAACAAACTCAGGGTTACAGAAGGAAGGGAGTGGGGGGATGGGGTAGCCGGGTGATTGGCATTAAGGAGGGCACGTGTGGTGATGAGCACCGGGTGTTATACACAACGAATGAATCACTGACCACTACGTCAGAAGCTAATGAGGTCCTATACGTTGGCTAACTGAACATAACTTTTTAAAAAGCCACTTTCTAGACAGACAAGTTACCCATTCAAATAAGTTATTTTAAATAGTAATGAAAATGTACCTAAAACTCATTCTATGACTTCCCAGTGCTTTGACGAACATAAAAGTAAATATATACTTTTAAACACTGAACAGAAGTTTAAAAAAATAGAAGGTATAATATCCCCTCTATGCTGGGAATTCACACAACTCCCCAGTTGTGCTCCCCAGAGACTTATGCTTAAGCTCATAGGGTGCTTATGCTAACTTTCAGTCCAGCCCTCACATGTGCAAGCATGATGTGTAACTGGACCTGTGTTCGGTACTTACACATAAAGTGCTTCACATGCTTTACAAATACATCTTGTATCCTTCTTTTCCCATCTTTACCTACAGATCATTCTCATCCTTTTTACCCATTACAATGTGGATATGCTATAGTTTGATGATTCTTGTTCTCATAGGCATTTAGGGTGTTTATAATATTTCACATTACAAATGATTTTACAACGAGCATGCATGTACACACATATATGTACACCTACACACATACATGTATGTATATACATACATATGTACATATATATGTGGATGGATGGATATCTTTGAATATTTGAGAGAGTGTTTCTGGATTACGGAAAATTCGATGTGAAATCTATGCTAAGATGTCTAATTATTTCTCTAGCATAAATGCTAAGAAGTAGAAATGCCGATCCAAAGGTGTACCGGGCTGGTTATTTAGCACATCTTTACTTAGGAGGGGTTGGGATATATTTTAGGCATTACTCATTCATCACGCATCAGCAAACACTGACCGTGTGCTATTACACAGAGGTCAACCAAGAAGGGCTGGTATCTTTTTCTAGAAACTGTTCACATCCTTTGCCCAGTTTAAAATGAAATTCTGAAGTCTTCCATTCTTTTTCAAGTATGTGGGCTTGGGGGTACAGTGCTTTGCTTCCTTTGTTTGTTTCTCTGGATGCTCGGTTCTAGGCTTTAGGCACCATACTGTGTTGCTGGCCCCACTGGCCATCTTTATCTTTCTAAAACCAACTGAAGTTAAGGGTATCAGCAGCCCAGTTTCGGGACATGTAACTCTTAGGACATACCACCATGAAGTGAAAAGTTTCTACCCCTGGCACGCTCTTGTTTTTTTCAACCTTTTCAAGAGTACAAGCTCAGAACTGGAGGCCAAAAAAAAAAAAAACCAAAAAAACAAAACCCTAGGATTAACAGAACTAGCTATTTGTGATCAACAGCCACATCAAAACCTTCTGGAAAGTATGCAGAGAGCAATTAAACAGTAAGTAGAGAATAAAACATTATTTTAATATCATCTGTGTTTCATTTCAAAACTTATTAGAGAGCTTTGGTATGATTCTTCCATTTGGAATCAGGGGGGAAAAAAGAAACTTGTTAATGGAATAAAAAAAAAAAAATCTGAGTTTGATAGATTGCTTTACACATCCAAGAGAATTACTGCCTGGCTCTACCACCTGGTTTTACTTTTTTATCCGTGCCGTGCACATCACTACACACAAACAGCTTTCTTCTGGTAAACGTGAAACACCTTATCAAACAACAACAGATTTTTTCCATTTACAGTAACAATCTATATGAGGAAGTAACATCTGGTTTCCTCAAGACTTTTAACTGTAACACCTAGAATCAGAGCAAACATCCAAGGGAGTCTCTAAGGTCACCAAGAGTTACATGCAAATTAAAAGGCCTCCTTCCAATAATGTGACTCAATTAATTATTAAGCACATCGAAGACATGATGTTGAGAGCTGAAGGGAACACAGTAAGGAAGAAGATACACACTCTGTGCTCTACAAGCTCATGGTTTATAATGGATGAGATGTAAAAGAACATCAACAACACAGCAGCAAATACAATGCCCCTCGTGACAGAAAGCTGCACAGGCGACATACACATCATGGACAAGAAAGGAATATGCAGACAGAAAAAGACAGTACGAGGATCCCAAATAAACTCCTGCAGCAGTAGGAGAATGTGGGACAGATGGCAGAGAAAGCACCAGGCAGCTGTTCCAGCATGGACAAAGACAAGAAGGTAACAAGTAGGAGGAAAGTATTATACTGCAGAATTCCTATTTTAGGGAGACTAGTAAAGCTTCTATTATGGAAGGAGACTTAAGAAAGAGACTGGAGAGTTTCTGCTTAAGTTGGGAAGTTAATGAGCAATGGGGAAGTGTCTGGTGGCAGCGTGGACACAGAGTGGAACCAAACTTTAAGACACTGCTGGCAAGATACGAAAGGAAACACAAGGGGGAAAGAAACAAAGAGATGAGGAAATTCAAAGAATGCTCTAGGCAGGGATGTGGTGACTGAAGGCATGTGGAAGATCCAAAAAAGGAAAGATTAAAGGAAAGGAAATTAGTTCTCTTGCTAGAATATACCTGAGGAAACCCCCAAGGAAGAATCAAAAGTCTAAAAGGCATGAGCAAACGTCTTCTATAAAGAGCTACATGGTAAATAGTTTAGGTTTTGCTACTCACAGGTCCTCTATTGGAAAAATCTTAACTCTGCCACCTTAATGCAAAACAAACCATACATAATGTGTGTGTGTGTGTGTGTGTGTGTGTGTTCCAATGAAGCTTCATTTACAAAAATAGACAGCAGGTCAGATTTGGCTCAAAGAAGCAGCTGGCTGAGTCCTGAGATAAAAGGCAACAAATTCACAAAGGCCACACTAAATCCAAGATTCCACTACTGCCCATCCAGTTTCTGGAAATTCAAGTCACCAGCAAGAAACGAAGCTGGGGGAGATTTTCACAACGTATTCTAACGTGACCGTTGAAACAGTGGATAGAACAGACACTAAAGGTGTGGAGGGAATCTGACTGTGTACAAAACGTTAAGGCTCTTTAGAGATGTAGAAACACTTCCACAAAATAAAAATATTAGTGTGGAAAACGAAAAGGAGATAATATCACCACTGACAACCGTACTTCAACAACAGCAGCAATCATGGCTAACACTTAAAAGGCACTTCGTCAAGTTAACCATTACACTGTTAGCTGTATTTGAAAACAGTGCAGCCTATACATGTGACGATCCAGGGAAAATCTTCTCATGACATTATAAACACTAAATCAGGTCATAAAACAGTCCAAGGCTGATTTTAAGGGAGTAAGCAGAACACCAGAAAATTAAGAGGGAAAGTTCAAAACAGAGATGCTTGCGTAAGGAGTTTAGTTAGAATTCTAGTTCATGCTCTTACAGAATTTGGATGTAAAATGCTAGGGTAGACCAGAACTATAATCAAAGCAAAAATCATAGCCCCGTTATGGAATATTAATGTCACACTTTATATATGACCAAATAAAGTAGTAAAAGTTTCAACACAATTTCTCTGAGTCCTCTTGTTCTAAATATTCCCTTTTTACATCCTATTCTTTTTGTTCGGTGAGCTTTGTTCAGGTTAATAAAAGCCTGTAAAACAATTTCTTTAGAAACGAACCCAACACATTTTTAAAAGCTTTTATCCTTCAAAATATGAATGTTGGTAACAAAAATACCTCAAGAAACTTTAAAGTAGCATGAATTTCTGGGTCCTCATTTTAAATAGCTCTGAAATGTTAATTAAAACAAAAGTTACATGTAAAGTTAATTCAATATAATCATCCTTATTTTCTTGAAATACACTTCTAAATTAGAGACATACCATTGACTAGAGCACTAACTTGAGTGATGCGGAAAACAAAGAAATCTTTTCCTCTTTTCTGCCAACTACTAAATACAAAAAATAATTTGTACAGAATATTAAAATTCACAAAAGTATAGAAAATAAATGTGGCATAATATCATTTGCTTTGTTTCATAAAAGAGAAAGTTGAGGAGCACCTGGGTGGCTCAGTTGGTTCAGCATCTGCCTTCGGCTCAGGTCATGATTTCAGGGTCCTGGGATCGAGTACCACGTAGGACTCCCTGCTGGAGGGATGGGGGAAGGTCTGTTCCTCCCTCTCCCTCTGATCCTCCCCATCCCACTTATACTCTCTCTTTCTGCCTCTCTCTCGCGTGCACGCGCTCTCAAATAAATAAAATCTTAAAAAAAGAGAGACAGAAAATTGTGATTCAAGAAGATAGTGAATCTTAGGGCCACACTTTGAGTTAGTACTGGAGCTGGGATGGGTGGCCCAATATTCTCTGTTCCTTGAAGATCAGATCTCAGGACAGAAACTTGGGTTTTGATCATGTGATGAATATTAGAGCAAACAATTTCTTGCTTGACAAATATTAGAGCAAGCAATTTTTTGATTGAACCACAAAGAAACTTACAGGATTATAAGAAATCAAACGTCTTCAAAGTAGAAACACAATATTTGATAGTTCACGTTTTCCTGAGTTTTGTGCACCATCTAATAGCAGAGTAATAAACTCCTGTATACATCAAGGAAAAAAACAGTTCTCTACAAGCAGGGGGTTGGGAGGAAATGTAGCTTCTCTCTCCATGTTCTTCTCTCCTATTCCTAACATCCTTCCTGCGACATGATGCTTAATCAATACAAAAACACTCCATAACGATGACTAGGTCTTCACCCAAAGTCTTCTTTCATGAAGAAGTATTTCCTAAACATGTACCTGACTTTTACATTTCGGGGGGGGGGGGGGGGTGGTGGTAGGGGCAGAAAGAGAAGGGGAGGGAGAGGGAAAATCTTAAGCAGGCTCCACGGTCAGCACAGAGCCCAACACAGGGTTCAAGCTCAGGATCTTGGGATCATGATCTGAACCGAAATTAAGAGCTGGACTTAAATGACTGAGCCACCCAGGCGCCCTAAATTTTTACATTTCTAAATGCATACTGATATAATCATGAAAACTTCTCCTCACAAGAGCACTAAAAAGAGAGTCACATTCACCGGCTTCTGTACACAGCAAGCGCAGTCTTCACTACTCTGGATGTGAGTGTTCTCTGCACTTAAATACTCAAGGAAGAGAGGATCTACTGGAAGTACTCACAGCAGGCAACAGTTATGGGAAACACATAAAACATCCCAGTAAATAAGGCTGCGTGTGTGTGATAAACCGCGATAACATGACACCTTTCCTAATCCTGGAGCAAGGAGCTGAGGCAGGTCGTCTACAGCACGGCCACTGTCCACACACGTGACTACCACCACGACTAGGAGGGGTGGGCTGGGGGCTGCCGGAAGCCAAAAATCAATTACTCTAAGACTTGATGGGATTTTTTTCACTCTGAAAAAAATATGTAATTCAAATTCGTAACTGGGGATGGCTGGATACCTCCAAATCCACAGTAACCGGGGACAGAGTCAGGATCTCATCAGGATCTCAAGGCTCCGTTGTATGTTAACGAAACGAAAACTAGAACACAACTGCACATTTTATGCGCCATAAGAAAGAATGTTATTGAAAGGGGAGGAGTCGCCAGGCACCCAGAAGAGTCCAAAGGGTAAACACGTCCCAACATCTATAACGGCGACAGGCAAAGTAGGCCTCCACGGCTGATGACCAGAGCCAGAGCAGTCATTTCTTCGAAGTGAATCCGGGCACAGCAAACGACCACACTGGGGTGAACGGACCATACAAAACCAGTCAGGCGGGGTGCCTGGGTGGCTCAGTGGGTTAAGCCACTGCCTTCGGCTCAGGTCATGATCTCAGGGTCCTGGGATCGAGTCCCACATCGGGTGCTCTGCTCAGCAGGGAACCTGCTTCCTCCTATCTCTCTCTCTGCCTGCCTCTATGCCTACTTGTGATCTCTGTCAAATAAATAAATAAAATCTTTAAAAAAAAAAAAAAACAAAAAAAAAAACAAAAAAAAAAAAAAACCAGTCAGGCGGTAGCCACTTGAGTTCACGCCCAGGGAGCTTGCTTTATTATGCTGACTGCCAGAACCGATAGGAACTTCTATCAATAAAGCCAATAATTTGGCATTTCATCTCTTCATTCTATCACCCCTTCACTCCCCACGTGCCAGACACAAAGAAAAAGAAAGACAAAAGGACAGTCCCTGATCGCCAGCAGTTCACAGTCTAGCGAGAAGAAGAAATGGGCCTTAGAGCCCAGGTTCTCTTCTCTGAAGAGGAAGACGGGAGGTCTGGAGGGGGTGCCGAGAGCCTCGAGAAGCCCCGTGGGAGAGTCAGCACGCAGAGCTGCAAAGAGACTCTAAGGCACATGGCTGCGAGGGACAGATGGTGCTCTTTGCAAGCACTGCGGAGGAACGCTGACACCCGACCAGGTCCCTGAGGGACGCGGTCAGGAACACAGAGGAGGCTGGGCAAAGCGGACCATGGTCCGCCTTCTCGTCCGCTGTGACTTGCTACTGTGCTTGTATGTGCTTTCTGTGAAAGGTTTTCATTGAAGAAAGGGTTCGGTGGCTTTAAATCAAGGGGGCGGGAGGGAGGTGAGCACAGGACACAGACTTTTTCCTCAGCTCCACGGAGATGTAACTGCCAAGGGCAGAGACTTCCGTGCAGAGGTTAGCATAAGGAAAGTTGGATTATTATAGAAAAATGGAATTTCAGTAAGGAGTGTAAACAAGTTTTTAAAAGAAGCTACAAGAGAAAAGTGGAGACAGAAGACAGAAGGTGAGACCAAAGACAGGAGGGACGGGAAGAAGCCGAAGGAAACCAGAAAACGCGTGCTGAGCTCGCACACTGGGCAGAGGCCAGGGGAGCGCACAGGAAAGAAAGCACCAGGTCGGCCTAACCAGCCTCATGGCTCCAGACGGAAGCAAGAGGTTTCTCTCTGAATCCTCCCAGGCTACTTGCTACAAGTCACTCTCTCTGCAAGTCAGGAAATTAGCATTTTCTCAGAAACGGGGACCTCTGTGGGGGAATTCTAATTCTGGGAGGTTGGCTGCTCTTGGCCATGGTCAGGCACGCCTGCATCAGAAACTGAATGAGTGAGGCTGTTAGTATGAATTCGGTCCCCAAGCCCATTTAACTCTAGGTCACTCTACAAAAAGTCTGATTTCTGAATCAGCAAAACTAAGGATCATACCCTGAAATATACTGACCACACCTAGGTACGCCACATGGAAAGGCAGCTTGACACGACACACAGTCTTGCTCAGTTGTTTTCCCAAAACTCACAGAATCATGCTGGCTACATCCTCTTCCCTATACTCAGTCCGTGGGCAAAGCCCGCTCCCTGGACCTCAAGGGGAGGCCCAGGTTCCAACCATGTGTGACCACCTCCGGCTACCACCCTGGTCAAAGCACTGTGTCCTTCTGTCTTTGTCCCCTTATCGTTTCCTCTCACTCCGCACCGCTGTCGGAGGGAATCTCTGTAAATTGTACGCCAGAACAAAGCACCCCCTCCTCAGAATCTCCACAGGCTCATCATCGGACAAAGATGAAAGGGCAAAGTTCTTCAAAATGGCCTCCAAGGCTCTGCCCCGACCCCCCCCCCCAGTCGTGGGGGTCCCTACGTCTCTGGGACGTAGTGGGACCCCCACGACTCTTTCCCCACTCGCTCCGCTCCAGCTACGCAGGCCTTCGAGCCTTCCCCTGTGGTGCAGAAGTCCCCCTGGCGGCCTCCCTTCCCCTGCCGGGTCCCGGCGCGTGGACCGTGCTCACCGAACCCGTGGCACACCACGGCTGCGCCACCGCTCCCTGCACTGCTCGCGCCACCTCTCACCTTCTCCTCTCCGGCACCATTCTCCAAGATTTTTAAATAATGTGTCCCCCTATCTGCCCCCACGACAAGAGTGTGATTTTCATAAAGACGGGGATTTGGGTGTGTGTTTTCTTACAGAAGTAGCCCCAGACTTAGAATCTGGTGGAGGCGCCGGGGTGGCTCAGCTGGTTAAGCGTCTGCGATGATCATGGTCATGATCCCAGCATCCTGGGATCGAGTCCCGCATCAAGCTCCCTGCTCAGCGGGGAGCCTGCTTCTCCTTCTGCCTGCTGTTCCCCCTGCTTGTGCGTGCTCGCTCGCTCTCTCTCTCTCTCTCTCTCTCTGACAAATAAATAAATAAGATCTTTAAAAAGAAGAAGAAGTAGTAGTAGTGTAGTATAAGAACAGAACCTGGTATCTTGTAGTGGCAAGAAGGGGAAAGGGGACACAAGTCCAGCCACACAGGAGTCCATGAACTCTAACAGAGGTGCATAGAGGAACAGGACAGTCACGTGGGAAACACAGTAGCAAAGTGACAGAGCCCAGACTGAAGCCAGAGAGCCCAGATCCCCACGCTGGCTCAGTTACTATGGAACCGCAGGTGAATTACTTAACCTCTGGGAGCTGTAGTCTGTTCACTTGTAACAGAAGTTCTTACCTCATGAAGCTGTGAGACTTAACTGGGGTAATATATAAAAAACACTTTTAAAAAGTGCTGGTACACAGTAAGAGCGTTATAAAGCTCACTATTATTTGAGAGCCTTATAGAGAGCTACAAGGCTTGAGTGGATAGACAGTCACATGGTCGTGAAAAAACATCAAGTTAGAGAACAGGATGGAAACTATGTCCCATTTATACAAAGAAAGTATTAAGAAGACAATGCATACAATAAATCCTGAAAGGAAATGTTCCAACTTGTAAACATCTACCATGTCTGTGGGAGAAGAAATGAAGAAAACAAAGACTGTGTTGAAAACTTGCCCCTAAAACAGGGCAGGGGAGGGACTCCCCAGCAGCCAGACCAGCTCCTGGGATGGTGTCATTCCAGGATTAACGCCTGTCAAGGAGGCCATTCGTGCCATGTTCCTCCTTATATACTTCCCTAACTTGCCCTGGGTCACCTCAAAGAGCTCCGCAAAATTCGTAGAGCTTCTCCTAGATAGGATGGTTGCCCAACTGAACAGATTTTACCCAAATGGTCCATATTTCCTATAGTATCCCTCACAAGGGGTCATGCGGCTTCTGCTTTACTTCCCGGAGGCAGGGAGCTCAGTGTTTCACAGTTTCCTACCTACTCACTGAACATTTGCTTTTGCCTATTAGTTCTTACTTGTAAAGTTCACCTCCAGACAGCGTCCACTTATTCACCCAAACTCGCCTTCTTTTACCCTCAAAGACTTATCCCCCACTCTGGCCTACATCCCAAACTATGTTTGGTCAAAACAACACGTGATCGCTGTAAAGGAAACGTCTCTGAAATATCTGGACGGCAGGTTCACATTTCCTATGGCACCAAATGCGGCGAATCTAAATGAACCTTTGCTGATGCCTTAATCACTGCAGATACAGAATTTCACATCTGGGAGAGACACCCGAAACTTTCTAGCCCTGTCATATCACTTTGTAGAAGAGAACATGGAGGCTCAGAAAGACGCAGCAGTTGCCCAAGGTCAAAGTAAAGACAGGACGGCCAGTCATGCACTGCGGCCCTTCGCTTCAATCTAATGACGCCCGGCCCGGGGTTACCGAGATCGGTGAGGCGGTGTGACCCCAAAATCAAGCTCAGGAAGCCATACAGATGGATCCTTCTCCCTCATCACCTCTTACCTCGCCACACGTCATTTCTAACTTGTCTACTCGACTCTCCCACCGCCACTTCTAACTGCCATGCAATGAGTTTATGATACTTCCGGGGTACAGGAGGACCAACCAACAACCTCTTTCTGTACGTGATTTCCACAAATTCATTAATGAAATATTTTGCAGTATTATGGGTACAGCTTAGAAGCTTGTCAGATATCAAGAGGAATTTGTGCTTCAAGAAATATAGGTGAAATTGAAAAGAACAAAAAAAACCTCTAAAATTTGCAAATTGAAGAGAAATACAAATGGGCATTTAAGTACAAGGGTGGTATATTAATAAGTACAAATAAATTAACAGACTTTTTTATAATCTTAAAAAAGTGGCCACCAAAACTTTTAATCAAAGAACGCACCAATAAAAAAGGGGGGGAGGAGATAATCCAGATGTAGAAATATATACATCTGTATATAAATCATACGCATGTAGTACTAGACCAGTATGTTGTGTACATACAACAGTATGTTGTAAAACACACCTTAATAATGGGATTTCTGTAGTGAACTACTGTAAAAGAAAAATTGGTGTTCTGAGTTCAAACAGGGAGAAATGATTGTAGGCTCAAATAAAGGGTTAGCAAACCTCCCATAATCTGGTGTCCTGTTAACAATCACCTCGAACCCCCTTTAGTCACTGAAGAGGACCGGAATATGCCACAAAATACAGTACTTTGCCAGGAAGATTATTCGGAGCTGAAAGCAATTAAGAAACAGCACTGACAGGAAAAGAGACCCCTCCCCAATTAGGCAAAGAGAAGGAGGTAAATTTCCGCTTGTAAAGGCACTTGCCCCCTCCAGTAGCAGGATAAGAGAACCCGTCCAGAGACACCAGACCACCCGAGTCTTCGCGCATCACCGACCCTTCTACACAGCCCTGATGTACCACACATTCCCTAATCATTTACCATCCTTTCCCTTTCCCAAAGAAACCTCAACCCTTTCTCCTTTGTCTAAACTCTTCTCTACTCCTTACCACCTTTGTTAAGATGGTCTATGATCTCCAAATTATATTTGAGTCATATTTCTTTATGAATGACCCTGTGTACCTAAATCTTCCTCGCCGCTCCGCCCCGCTCCCATTAATGCATCTTTTAGTAGATTGATTCCCAGGCCAATGAGGGGAATTTTTTTTCCTCCCCTACATTAAGAAGTTTAAGGTTCTGATAACTTCCTGTGTAACTTTTGGATCCAAGGAAAAGTAAGAGGAGTGAGGCCCATGAAAATCTGACCCCTGGAGAGAGGATATTTCACAACCTTTAAAACTGCACTTAAGATGACCAGCACTTACCATCTGAATCGATCACTTCCTTCTTGTTAAGCTAACAATCAGAGCAAGTAAAACACTTCTTCCTTAAAAGAATTGACACCAAAAATTACCTAAGATTCTGACAGATATATTCCGATTATGGAGAACTCATTCCATAAAATGAAAAACAAATCTGTAATTAGTTCACCTCCCCTAATCACCAACCTGACACTCTTCACAGCAAACTCTTCCGATGGTAACATCTTTGGACGGAGCAAAGACCCAAAGAGAGGAAGGAAAAGGGGAAAGAAAGGAATCCCCAGACTCTGACTATATCGGAAGACCTTAACAAAGTGACACTGAGAAGAGACGCCCCTATCAGCTCTTCCATCTTTTCAATTTACTGTCCAATTTGCACATCTCACTGTACTTTAATTATCGCACTGACCGAGAAAGACGAAAATTAAATTACAATAGGAATCTACATATTTTGAGGAGGGAATGAGGGAAATACACAATTCAGGTTCCCACTGGGAACTGAACAAAGGGACCCAAGTTTGGAAGGAAAATGCGCGGCTGGGTTTATTTCTAATCCCTCCTGAACACGGCAGTGAGCCAGCACCGTGAGATCCCACCCTGGTTTCTGGGGGAGACCACCTGCATTTAGAATCGGTCTATAGGGTCTGAACAGTTATTAGAAACGTATAAACAGTTCCTAAACAAGATTTCCACGTTCTTTTTTTTCAAAGCCACTCTTCCCAAGAGGCGTTCATATAAAAGCTGACCCCCTGCAGAGGGTAACAGAAAAGCACTTTGTTATTTAAAAATCATACAATAAAAAGGGCACCCAAGTAAAAGTAAGAGTTGTCTCCCTGACCAATTCATACAATCATGGAATCCCTGCCTACAGATGCAGGCAAGAGAGGAGAAACTTCCTTCGAAACTGCCTTAACTGGGCTCCGGCAAGCTTTAAGGCCAGCGTGATCACGAGGTTTCACTGGAGGGGCAAGAGGCAAAGAATATGAGTACCTCAGAGCACTACCAACAACTCATTTGTAACATATTCTAGGTGAACTAGCTGATTTGGAAAAATCATGGTCCTACATTCTCTGTCCTGCTCCTATGACAAAGGATTCAGAATGTTCAGGGCTGATTTATTGTACTGTAGCTCTTACAACAGACACCTCTCCCGACTATGTGCTCCTTGAGGGCAACACCAGGATGGGATTCACATTAGAAACGTTTTTGAAAGACTTCTTGAAATTTAACAAATGAAAGAAAAGCTAAGACTAGAAAATAACACTAGGGTCAAACATTAACTCAAGTTGTGATTAAGAAGCCATGCTTAGATCTCTTAAAATTTCATAAAGCCACTGTTAAACAGGAATCTATCTTTTTCATCATCAGAAACAGATGATCCAATCAGATGAACTAACTAGGTGATCAGTGTCAACATCATTTATCTAAATTTGAATTTTATGGAAAATCCTAGTAGGATTTTCATTCACAGATCAAATAAACAGTTTATAACAATTATTATCATATTCTTAAGGATTATTTTTTAGTGTTTGTAAACAACATGATTCTCCCCTCTCTCCTTTGTCCCCTCCATCACTCTTTAAAAAAGAAAAATTCTATTTAGTTTACATCTTCAGAAATGTAATACAGCTATTGCTTGTAATTAATCTGATCTCAGACAGAAAGCTACTGATAACAAATGGAACTATTTTTTTACTTCATGAGGAAAAAAAATTCCTTTTTACGGGAGCACCTAACGTTTCTGGTCACAGACAAATCTTGGGGCAACTGGCTCACTTCTAGTTCCAAAAAGCAAAGCAGTTTCGGTGAAACAGACACTGCCCTCTCTTCTCTGTGAAAATGCTCTAACACCAAGGTAAAAGGACAAAACATCATGGGGCGGGGGTGCGATGAGGAGTGGCCATCAGGCTTCCACTGTTTGCAATGCCAGCCAGAAGACCAAGCGAATGGCACTCACCGTTTAGCAGCATAACTTAAAAAAAATGAAAACATATTACAATATACAACAACAAAAAAAAAAAAACCCAGGTTTTCTTCATTAATACCTCTGTCCGGTAGGAAGAAACTAAAGCTCGGCAGTCTATAGAAAGGGGCTGGATGCTCCCTCTAAGGCATGTCTGTTCAGACTGCCTCTTCTACACTCAATGTCCCTAGGAGGAACAGCAGTAACAATAAAAAGGTTGTATGGAGGCACCTGGGTGGCCCAGTTGGTTAAGCAACTGTCTCTGGCTTAGGTCATGATCTCAAAGTCCTGGAATCGAGTCCCGCATCAGGCTCCCAGCTCCATGGGGAGTCTGCTTCTCCCTCTGACCGTCTCCCCTCTCGTGCTCTCACTCTCTTTCTCAAATAAATAAGTAAAATCTTTAAAAAAAAAAAAAAAAAAAAAAAAAGGCTGTATGTGTATACAAAAACAATATCTAGGACTGCCATAATTAAGTTTTTATACAATCAACGAAGAGTTACTGAACAATCACAGTGTAGCAAGTGAAAACTATTTGGGATGCAAAGTTACATGTGCTGAGGATGAGAAGATTTGGATTACTTTAACTGCATAATTGCATTAATTATCCATTTCACTTTACAGATACAAACAAAGCATGTCAGTTCTTAGGATGTTTTTTTAATTATTAAGGCCAGAGGCAACATCTGTGGTTAATTTAGAAGTTTCATATCCCTATGGAGATTTTTCTCTGAATTCTACTGAAATTAGTCAATTAATTTCTCCTTTAAGTAACTGCATATTTTACTGGTGCATAGAAGTGAACATATACCTACATATATATGCATATACATGAGACAGAGACAGAAAAATAACCCTCTCCTGCAGTGAGGTCACCCCCTTTCAATCTCTGAACTAATAAACAAGGTAATTCATATTATCTGTATTTTTACAGAAACAGAAAATTAGATTGTTATGGTGACATAAATAATATTTAAAATTGTTCAACTGAAGTTAGAAACCAAAGAAATGGGACCCGAAAAAAAAAAAAAAAGAAAATTATATTCAGAATGAATGCAGAAAATGACTTGCAGAAAAGCAAGTTGTAACGGGAACAACAGCTGCTGTCAAGAGGGGTGTGAATTACTATCTTCTGAGTCTTTCTAAAAGATAAAGCCAAATTATGTAGTTTGATCCCAGGGCTGTGATAACCAAATGAACAGAAGCACCTTATCGTAAAATTCTACAGAGACGAGAAACACACACACACACACACACACAAATCCATAGCGCTGATGGAGAACTGGGGAAAGGGACTGTAAGTAACCTAAATCATGGAGCGAACTGTATAAAACTTCAAAAAAACAAGGTGACTTTTCCAAAGAAAATCTGGAAGTCAAAGGTCAAAGGAGCCAAGAAAGCTAACCTCCCTAATCAAAGATGCATAAACACTGACATCCCCCTGCCCTCACAGAGAATGGCTTCCAGAGTGAACAAGAAGTTAAGGCCTGAGCACAGCTCTCAATATAAAGCAGCTCTTAGAGATGGGCCCGTACATATCAGCACTGCAACCAAGCAGACATGTGCGACCAAATGACATCAGGCCACCACAGGGCCCCCAAATCACCACACCTAAAAGACCAGCATCTCCCCTATTCCCAAAAGGAAGCCACTCATGATCCTGTCATCACTTCTATCACCCCCTAAACAACTAGGGTCAAAGCTCCTAACACATTTACCATATTAGCATGCTGACAAAAATCAAATTAGCATTTCAATAAAAGCAGAAAAAGCATCTGACAAAGTTCTACATCCATTCATGAAAATAACTCTGCAAACTAAAATCTGAGGAGAATTTCCTCAACTTGAGAGAGACTATCTATAATAAACCAAGAACTAACAGGCTTTCTCCCTAAAATGAGAAACAAGGCAAAGATGCTCACTCTTACCACTTGTATTCAATATTGTCCTAGGTACCGTGGCTAGTGCAGTAAGAAAAGAAAAGGGATATAATCCAGCAAGGGGAGGGGGGCGGGGCATTAGAAGAGCGTTTTCACAAAAGAAATGATGGAGTATATATAAACTTCCAAAGGAATTTACTAAAAGCTACTAGACCTTATTAGTTAGTTTAACAAGAACACAGGATGCAAGAGAAAGTAGCAATTACTGAAGACGGGCAAAGACAAGCCAGCATATGAATAAGAAAAGCTCTTAGATGGGGGGAGGGGGTGGGGGTGGGGGGAACCTAAGGCAGAGGAGAAGAATACTAAAAATTATGATTCAAGAACACTTACTCAGAAAAATTGTAAGAGATTTCACTTACCTAAAAAAAATTAAAAGAGATTTAAGAGATTTCATATTGTAAGATCACACTACATACTTTAGAATATTGCCCCAGAACAACCAACATCAAGACAAATCTAATAAAATCACTGGATCCTGAAGAAAAAGAAAAAACTGCTTGGAGCAACTAGGCAAAAAGAGCACATGAATTTTAAGAGGGAAAAATATTATACTGGACTTTGAAAGCAGTGCACTGCGCCAGAAAGAAAATGTGACCCAAGGATTTTATATCCAGCAAAACTAACTTTCAAATATAAAGAGCACTACCATCAACATGCCAAGTTCAGGGCCAACATGTTGTTCCCAGACACCTTTCCCGAAGAACCTACAAGGAATGCACTTCAAATAACCAAAAACTGAACTGAAAGGATATTTACATAAGGGTAACTACAGAAAAGATCTCAGGGTGGCTCAGTCAGTTAAGCCTCTGCCTTCAGCTCAGGTCACAATCCCAGAGTCCCAGGATCGAGTCCCAAATCAGGCTCCGTGCTCAGCGGGGAGTCTGCTTCTCCTTCTGAGCCTCTCCTGTCCCATGCTGTCTCTCTCTCTCTCTCTCTCTCTCTCACTCTCAAATTAAAAAAAGAAGAAGAAGAAGAAGAAGAAGAAGAAGAAGGCGGCGGCTATCTACATATTGTCTAGTGGCAAGCACTAACATATAGTTATTTATGGAATAAATACCAAATAAGGATTAAGAGAGAAGAGTGAGTACGTAATGGCTATATGGTTTGAAACTGTAGATACAGAACGCCCATTATAAATATTGAGGGGGAGAATGAGGATTTGAGAAAGAGGTCTTTTCAACTTTTTCAGTAATCATAATTTGGTATATGTACATGTATAATTATTCCAAAACTATGTGGGATAAAGTAAAGCAGGATAAAATTCATGAGGACTATAGGATAATTCCAGTTCTATTATCACCAATGCCCTTAAGAATTATAATTCTTGATCAAGAAGTAAGAAATTAAAACAAAACAAACCCCTGTAGTCTTAAATGTAAACTGGAAATATCAATATGAACTCAGTGAGGTATTTTATCTTAAAATATGTGTGCGTTTGTATGTGTGTATTGTGTGTGTGCGCACACATATGTGTCTCCACTGAAAAGGCTGAAAAGGCCTAGAAACAAAGATTAACACAAGAAGTAGAGCACCCAGGTGTGGTTATGAAATGCCACTTTCCATTAAAGAAACCAGGGCTTCTTAGAGAAATGGCTGATCCCAGGTCCAGGACAGGAAAGGTATATGATGTGCTTGGAACATCTTCTCACACTGCCCAAGAGCAAGGAAGCTATCAAAGAACACCAGGGTCATGTCAAAAGAACTCAAAAGCCAATCTGAAAGGGGCATGGTGGTCAAAGATGGGACAGTTCAAACCTGGATGAGAACTACAATTAACTGAAGGCTTTTTCATGGGTTTCTAATCATTTATTAAAAAAAAGAAAAAAGGCAGTTTTCAGTCACCTTCTGAGAATGACAGGAAACTAATTTATTATCTTGGAAACCAGGTAAACAGAAGACTCTAAAATGTACTGCGCCTTTCCCTGTGAACGGTACTAATGGACAAACAGTAAATGAGCGGGAATCCTCTTATAAAGTTATTATAGCCAATTTATGACAATAAGGTGATAAAATAAAATATCACCATTTCCACACTGCAAAGAAAGAATGAATCTGGACATTAAGCATCTCTGGCTGGTGGCATCGAGAAGCAAGAAACACACACACAAGGACAGATTACAGTGCAGCCGAAAGCCCCGCCAGGCCCCACTGCCTCCTCCAGGCTGCAGGACAGAGAGAGAACAAAGGACTGCGGCGAGCTGCACCCCAAATACGCCAGCAGCGTACCCCAGACTCTGCAGGGCCCACATGTCAAAAGGCCCAGGTTCTTCCAATGCAAACTGAGGAGGGCACATGCAGATTAAGAGAGATTTAAAGCACGGATCAGGTTTTTAAACATGAGCAGGACTGAACTTTACTGTCTAAAAAGAAACCATGGGTGACAAAGCCGTAAGAAGTGATGACTACAAAAGTCGAGACGGAGGGGGCGGGTGGATGGGGGGACTGTCTGTGGAAACACGGCAGGGTTACCAGTGTGGCTCAGCAATGGGCTCGTTCTCACTCGGGCCGGGGTTTACAAGGAGGTGGAGGTCTCCCTGAAAACAATCACTGACCTCCCCTGCGTTTCCGTGATTTGTTAATCTCTGATTGCATGTTACAATAACGGAGTTAAAAATAAAATGAATAACTAATTAAAAAAATACTCTAGAACTAAATAACCAGAAATTCCCCAGTCAACAAAAAGGGAAAGAGAAGTAACACTGTGGCAGCCGTCTCCGAAGTCTTTAGAACCTTCCTGTATGTCTCAGAAGCCACCCGAAAGTGGTTTTAACCCAGGGTGTGGGAACGGGATGCTCCAGTCAGCTGGAAGCAGCCCGATGTACGCTTGGAGAAACAAAACTGCATTCTTGCCTCCCACCATCCTGGTCGCACGTCAGTGGAGCGACAGGGGAAAGACCCAGTAATTCAGAATTACTCAGGAGGAGATTTCAAAGAGAATGAGTGTATTTTCTGTATTTTGTGGAAACTGACCAACATCTTTACCCCAGAAAGGACAGGGAGATTAAAAGCACGGAGAGAGGGGCACCTGGGTGGCTCAGTAGGTGAAGGCCTCTGCCTTCGGCTCGGGTCATGATCTCGGGGTCCTGGGATCAGGCCCCGCATCGGGCTCTCTGCTCAAGCGGGGAGCCTGCTTCCTCCTCTCTCTCTCTCTGCCTGCCTCTTTGCCTACTTGTGATCTCTGCCAAATAAATAAATAAAAATTTAAAAAAAAAAAAAAAAAAAGCACGGAGAGTGCACAGAGCACACTTCTGTCTGCTCTGCCGCACTGTGTGTGTGCGGCCTCCCTGGAACTTTCTGAGAGCATAAATGTAAGCTCCAAGAGGTCCAGGAAGAAGCACCCCGTGCTCACAGCCCAGACACCTGAGCTCGGCTCCTGCTGCACCCGAATGCACAGTGAGACCAATCTTCCTCCCCGAGCCTTATTTTCTCACAAAGACACAGAAAGAGTAGAAGAGGACCAACTCTGAGGCTGACTGCAGCACTACAAATCTATGATCGTAACAGGGAATACTTGTCCCACAAAGTAGTACGGCCCACTAGAATTCAACAAGGCTAATACAAAACACCACAGCAGCAAATGATGTCATTAGAAATTATTTTCATTTCCAAATATTTACACATTTTTAAGAAAAACGTAAGATTTCTTGGAAACTGCCCCCAAAAGCTGCAATCTATGTGCAGTATTTTACACCTAGCTGATACACGAAGAAAGTTTCTTTAGTAGATTTGAAAATTAGCAAATAAAAAATGTAAGAAAGAAGTTTTATTGTCATATTTTAAATCCTGGTTCGTTCATGTATTCATTGTAAAACTGTGATATGAGGGAAACCCTTGTGGTTTTTACAAGTTTGGATAAGTTTGGAAAAGAAACCATTAAAAAAACGGGCAACACATTCCACTTTCCTTTCTCTGACCTCCAGTTTGCAGCGTGCAAATTTCAACCCCTCACATCGAGGTCCTGGATATCCAGGTCACTACAACTAAGTCCTTAACAGGGGAAAAACAAACAAACAAAAACAAAACAAAAAAAGGAAGGAAAAAAAAACAAATGTAAGATGACAGGCAGGAGTCTAAGGGGTGATCCTGTGCAACTGTCCCTGTTTCTAGAAAACATCCCACTTTAGATTTTTCCAGAGCGACTTTCACACATGTCATGTGCTGCCTTGTCCCATCAATCCCTGTGAAGAATCTGGGTGATGCTCACTTTACAAACCAGGAAAATGAGGTTCAGAGAAGGAAGCCAGAAAAGGGAATACAAGAGTAAGAGACGAATTAACCTTGGTCTCTCCTACTTAAAGCCAAAAGAAGCACGTGGGAGTGTTTGCAGAAAACAGAATGTACAGAGATCTCTACCTTCTGAAGGAGAAAAATGATTACTTCTCTTTAAAACCTGAAGCAAGGGGCACCGGGGTGGCTCAGTCAGTTGGGCGTCTGCCTTCAGCTCAGGTCATGATCCCAGGCTCCTGGGATGGAGCCCCACATGGGGGTCCCCATTCAGTGGGGAGCCTGCAGCTCTCTACGCTTGTGCGCGCTCTCTCTTTCTCTCTCTGTGTCAAATACAGAAATAAAATCTTTAAAAATTTTTTTAAATAATAAAAAAGAAAACCTGAACCAAAAAAGTAACTCCACTCGGGTATTTGTTAGAGAGATCAACCAGTAGATTTTCACAACGTGGAACATTCTACAGTGTACTGAATGAGTACTTAACTACCCTTAAGTCCTAGAAGCAGCTAGATCCCACAGAATGAGCCAATGAGAATACTAACCTGAATGGAACTGTCCTTTCCTATTACATCAGTGGGAAAATTAGAGAAATTTGGATTTCAATTCTTAATTCAGTGCTTTCTTCACAATATCATAATGCTTCCATGCGACTTATTAAATATTTACTAAGCATTATTCAACAAACAAAATGATCCATTACTGTATGTTCAAGTAAATCAGAAACCTTTTAGTAAGTTAAGGTAACAGATGCACATTACCTTATATATTGACTTATTTTTTTAAGTAAGCCTCACTATGTCCTCGCTGTCTTTTTCCACTTTTCTAGTCAACAAGATTTCATTTTATTTAAATAATTGAGACATATCCATTGTTATCAGTGCAAACACACTTAAGGGGGCGTCACAGTTCCAACCAATTTCTACATAGCTACTTTCTACTTTACAAAAACAATGCCGCATGTCTATTTAACAAACTTGGGAAGACAGAACAAAAATTGTCACTTTTTTTTATTTAAAGGCCGTAATTTCCCTAATGAAGTAATTATGATGATAATGTTGACTTCACCTAGCATCCTCTTGGTTATGAACCTAATTACTCTGGGAAGTCTTATCTTGGAGTTCAGGAAATCAACAGTCTTTAAAAATGTATTTATAAAGGTTAATTCGCATGGGATTTTAGTGAGTAGTGCAGTTGATCCCAACATCTATCTCACGTGAGATGATTATTAGCCCGAGCCAAATGCTACAATTCCACCTCCTTTGCTAATGTTCAGGAGAGAGTAGTCCCAAGTCAATTTGGACCAACGATACATAAAGAAGTCTCGCTCGAGTTGTCAAGGAACGGAAAGTCAGTCTTTTTCCCACTAGATATCAACAAGAACTATATGGACCTGTTGCTCCTGTCCTCACAGTCACAGGAAGAACAAGCTGTAGGGATGAACCCAAGAGAGCCAAGGGAAGAGGAGAAAGAACAAATGAACTTGGGTGTCTCAGGACAGCACTGAGTTCAATCAGCCCACTCTGGAGCCTTCCTGGACTCGTGCGAATCACCCCCTTCTTTACTGCTTAAATGAGTTTCAGATGAGATTTCTATTACTTGCAACAAAAAGCATCTTAACTGATAAAAGTAGTAAAACCAAGTCTAGGGACTATAAGTACCAGAAAGGAAAGAGACTAAAAACCTACATTATTACAAGAAGAATCATTCCAAAGTACTTCCTCCCTCATTAAATGGTTCAAATACCAGCCAAGTTCAGAAGGTTTTCTATAGAGCGAAGGAGCTCCATGACTCTCCCTAAAAAATATCTGACTTGGTAAACTATCAGAAAGCTACGGCATTTCTAGTCTTTAATATATTTTTTTTTAAGTACAATCTACCCCTTAACGTGGGGTTCAGTCTCGTGACACCAAGATCACGAAGTCATCTCTACAGACTGAGCCACCCAGGTGCTCCCCCCCACCCTTTAAAATTTATGTTAACCTGTTCCTTTAAAAAAAAAAAAAAAGTCACTGGGCGCCCAGCATACTGCCAGGCTCTGGGGATATAGCTGTGAACAAAGCAAAACACCTGCCTCTGGACCTTCCCTGCAACAGGGAAGGAAATATAATTAACAAGTAAATAAATAGTTCCTCGTGAATTTTGTCCTACTGTATAAAACTCATAGACACCCAAGCAAGTTCCCTCATGACCAATAAGTATGATGAACAATCAGAGTAGAGACAAGCAAGACGACTTCATGAACTCTCCCACTCAGGTGAAACAGGTAAGGCCTAGAAAACAAAGCAAAAAACTGATCCGGGGAAAGAAAGCAGACCGGAATGGCGGAGATGCAAAAGGGAAAGATGCAAAAAGAACAAGACTATGAAATCACCAAGACACACATGCACACACAAAGCATAAAGAAATGGAGGTGTAAACAGCATCTGTTTCAACTCTTCTGTAAAACACAGAGACCAGGACAAATGGGATGGTCTAGAACCCAAGATCTTCTGATACCTCGCTTTTAAAAACACCTACCTCAGACCAGAAGAAAACACCAAAGTTCCCAGCCCACATGGTGGAGTCCTTCAAAACCACAACTGCCTTTCCAAAACCCCCCAACACCATAACCCACATTCCAGGGCTGAGCTAAAAATCCAACTTGTCTCATGAGATGGCCAAATGGGCAACAATCACCCTTTTTATTACCTCGGACAGAAAAGGAGAGAGACTCCTGCATCCTTTCCTACGTCTTATAGGTAATAAACGAGGGCTTGTAAAGACAAAACTGATGAAAGAAAGCTCCCAAACTGTTAAGTATCAGATTAAAACTTAGCATTAAAAAATTATCCAAAGTCTCAATCCTTCTGTACTCTGAAAGTCTCAAAGTATTATTAGACAATGAAATGGATTGACTTGGCTTCCTGATTTCCTCAGAAGAAACTTAAGGAATTGCTAGTTTCCCAATGAATCGCTTCACAACTTCAAGTAATAAGGGAAAGTAAATTAAGTTACCAAGATATGTCACAATAAGCACTTGACTAAATGGCCCCCTCTACTAGTAGTCAGTTTATATTATTTTAGACAGAACGATAGGCCCCTGCAATTTTTAAGTGCTACCCTACCCTTATAATATACCACATATTAAGATGATTTCAGACTTCTAATCATAGGGCAATAGGTAGCATCACTATTGGGAAGCCTGAGACCAATCCTTAATATCAAGAACAGAGTGAAGAGTTTTAGCCCAAAGCTGTTTTAAAATGTCTGTTTTTTAAGATACTTGGCAGGAAGTTTTAATTTTGACTAATGTAACATAATAAAAATAAATAAATGTAAACATTTAATCGGTTTGCAAATATTGAATTTGAGCACCTACTTTTTACAAAGGACCGTATCAGCCACAATTAATGCAATTTAAATATAGGAATTATCCTTAAATACATATGGGATATTGGGTTATTCTTGATCACAGAGGATGGTAAAAATGACCATGCCTTATAAACAGTGTCACCATATGTCCTTGCCTATGTCTCTTGTCCCAGCATTATTATGAGTGGCTGTCACTCTCAAAGGTGTCCCAGGTTGGTCACTGAATTACAGGGTTACCCCACCACAGTGGGGAAGCAGACAGGTGCTCTATGGCAGCTAGTTACCATAATGCCAAGTACAACTAGATCTTTTTTTTAATGTTGCAGATAAGATGAGGCTACCCCTAGATAAAATGTAAAGGCTCAGATGTTATATCAACACATTAAAAGCATTCTGTGATTGCTGAATAATAACTTTAAAAGGGATTTGCTTTCTTAATGCAAAAACCCAGCAGTCAAATATTCCATCGTTCCACACTACCAGATTAATGGGTTGCAACTAACCCAGGCGGATCTCAACAGCCACGTGACCAAGGAAAGAACCAAAACACTGGGGCCACTTGCCAGACGGCCACAGAACAAAGGCCTAGCAGGTGGCCATCCACTGCTCCAAATTAAATCATGCTGCACAGAACATTATCCCCATCATTGTATAATGTTGTTTTTGTGTAATGTTACTCCTCACATCCAATTTTCAAAATTAAGACAAAATTGTTTTTGATGACAGGCAAGCCACAATGGGAGATAACAATGATCCAAATAACGTTGTTCGAGACTCAGTGAAAAGGGCCCCTCCCAAGTCACAGGAGTAATCACCAAACCCTACCCACTCCTCACCCCAATATTTGTTCAATGAAGCAGAGCCATAACTGGAACAAATCCCGAGGCCTAGTTAAACACCAGGTGGTATACTAGGGTAGTTTTGTTGTTGTTTTTTTTAAGTAACAGATGGCTCAAACTTTTCATCTTTATGACATGCAGCATAGGACTTATGCAAGTGAAACTGTCTTCCAAGTACTTTGTACAAGTAATACAATTACTCGTGTGACTCATCGCTTCACATCATAAAGAGAACAGCAGGTGAGACAGATGCCGGACTCCTGGATTATTTATTACTTCGTATAATATATATCAATAATATACATAAGCACAGACATACACATATATATTTAAATACAGTTATTTACTTGAGGGTATTCTGCTTCCTCTGTTATGAGGGGGCTGAATTTAATGAATACTTAGGACTGAGTGGATAAAAGTAAAATGGTACAAATCTGAAATATAGTCAGGACTAAGGAGAAGAGTGTGTCTAGTTTCACTAAATTTGAATTGTAGGATATTTTTCATGAACATGTCAGAGTGAAAAGTCGGCAGAAGCTGTTTGGGTCAATGTAAGGGCATCTGAAAACCACCTCAAATTCACCAGAAGCAGTTTAAAAAAAAAAAAAAAAAAGCATAACGTAATAAAGCAAAAGAAGTTAGGTTGCACGATTTTTTTTCCTTCCTTCCCCTTCTCCCCCACGGCACAACATTCCAGCCAAGGTCCAGCCCGACAGCTTTGCCTCCCCACACCAGGCAAGGCTACTGAGGGGGGCGGGTGTCCCTTGATCAAGCGGCAGAATTAAGGTAAAGGAATCTTCACAGGACACGCCACAGGGCTGTAAGTGGAGAGGGCCCACCTGTCCCACCCCCACTGTCCTAGCCTTCACTGCCTCCTACCGTCCCGTCCAATGGGGAACAGATGGGTGCTCAGGGACATGCCCTCCCCATCACCTCATTTATCCTGTGGCTGCAATCAAGGGCTTGGGGACCCACAGGTAAGACTTGCCGCCCTGGGAACAGCAAGTGACAGAATTAAATGTCGGAGGATATGGACAATGGCCTCACCTGTAGGCCCAATGCTTAAAGCAACCTCTCTTTGAGCACAGATCACTTAAGCCACCACATGGGTAAAGCAACGCAGAAAACAAACAGAGCAGTAATCCCGAACAGATTCGAGAAGGGGTGCTCTACTGATACATGTAGACCAAGGACAAGCAAAGCTGTAACTTTTTACTGGAAATTAGATCTGCTTGAAAACCAGTACCAAAGTCCTCTAAAAATCCACGAACTATAGAGAGATTCCTGATACATTTTGGGTTGGCCTGAGAATCAAAATACCATAGATATTATTACTCCTAAGGAAAAAATGCATCCTAAACTCCAGCAAGTCTTTGCAGAAGAACTTTTTTAACCGAACCCTGCTTCCATATGGGCACCTACCTTCCCAGTGAAATATTGCTCCGAATGCTATGTTTGCCTTGTCTTTGTGTGGTTTTTCAATAATCGTTACTAACTGCTGAGTTTCAGAAACCCGTACTGTTTCGAGTACAGCAGACTTACGATAGTTGTGATTGATGGTGTTTTTTATAAAATATATATTTGGTGAATAAGGTTAATCATCCTCTTGATTCACTTATTGATACCCATCTGTGTCAAAGTTGAAGGAAGCACCACAAAAATGTGCTCGGTAATATTAAAATAAATTAAAATACTATATATATTGTCATTTGTGAAATGAAAAAAAAACAAGTCAATTATTTTTAAATATCTACTTTTGCTAAAGCATATTACACAAGCCCTAAGTTAATTAGTTCACACTTGGGGTCAGGTACCTAGCATGCCTCACAGTTATAAATACCATGATCAGTGTTTCTACAATTTCAGGAACTTGACCGTTTTGTAAAACACTTCCAGGAAAAATTAACACTTGGAATAAAGCTGACTTTTAAATTTACAACTATTAATTATCAACCTACTTCTACTCTCCCCTTAACCCTAGTACAATGAAAAATTATTGCAGGCTATGCACATTTTAATTGAACGTGAATTGTTATTCTCATTTTAGTCAGACTTTCTGACCCATTTATTCCCAACCTCAGACTCTCTGTTACAAATTCACCGGATGGCCACCCTGTAATGGGTATTGGCACACCATAAATTCAACAACTCATCCAGGCCTCCAGGCACTGGACTATACCATGTAGAATTCCTTTTTGAAAGAGTAGATGACAAAGAGATTCACAGAAATGAGATTTAATTCAAGGAACAATGAGCAAATTAACTCTATTATTTCCTGACTTCTGGTCTACGGCATCTTCCATAGACCCTTACGCTCTACGTCTGTACTACTGTCACTGCATATAGAATTTAGCTTGGGTCCATGTGACTTCACCTCTCATCCAGAAGCAGAGCCTTGTGCATTGCATAGAAAACAAACACACCTCCTCCCATTTCCCTCCGGCTCCTGTGACACCAACCACGTTGGCTTCTCTTTGTTTTCCCTTCAACAACCAAGCACACACCCATCCCAGGCCTTTTACACTGTTATTACCTCTGCATGGAACGTTCTTCCCCCAAATACCCCCAATGCCCATTACCTTATTCATCCAGGTGTCCGCTCATACACAACCTGATCAGAGAACTCCTTCCTGACCCCCTACCCAAAATAACACCCCATCTCTCCCAAGTCCTTTCTTCCATTTTCTTCATGGCATCTGTTACCCAACTGAACACAGTCTATCTCTTCTCCAACTACAATGGAAGCTACTTTTAAAAGTCAAAAACTTGCTTTGCTGTTAACGTCCTCAGGACTTATGGTGCACTTGGTGCAGCTCCATAAATGACTGAGTAAATGAACGTTTGTAGCTCAAAAGTGCTCTGTGTTTTTTTTCCTCCGGCAGGAAAAGCAATCGAAATGCTTATTTCATATTTTATTTTATCCGGTGCTTCAATCCCAGTGCCTAGAAGAGTGCTTACTCTTGAGGCATTCAATAATCATGTTAGATGAATCCTGCAGTACAGGCCTGCTACTTTCAAATGTTCTCCAAATTGAAAACAACAATAAAAACGTAGCATTATTAATGTTTAATGTGATCATTAGATGAAAGTTCACTATTTCCCTAATAACTATAATTTTTGGCAGTTTGCAAAGTTTAAATTAACACCATAATGGACCATATGTGCACATCTGTGCATTAAATATATTCCTGAAAATATCATGTTTAAAGCTAATTAAATAACATCGTGTTTTTATACTGTCATTATACTCTTCCCTCCAAAAAAGCTGTAACCCAAACATAACCAATTTTTTAATTTTATTAATTTTTGCTAAAATTATATCATGTTTTGACTAACTATATTAATTCATGTTTTCCCATTAGCTGTATTATAATCTTCCCCAGAAACAGCTGTTGTAAATGACATAATAAAATCATAGCCCCACTGAAGTCCTAGGCATTATAAAATTTTCATTTCATTCAAATGGAAAAGTAACTTATATGAAATATTTGCAAAATCATCAAAAAGCCATATAAATTGTGAAAATCAATCACACATCTAATTCCCTTTGTTTTCAACAAAAATAACTTAGACCACATAAAAGAACTGGGGGTTTTTTGTTTGTTTTGGGGTTTTTTTTCTTTTTTGGACAGAACCTTCTACATCAAAATCATCACTTTTTTTTCTTTTTCCTGTAAAATGCCAGGTAATAAATACTTCAGATTTTGCAAACCATATGGTCTCTATCACAGCTCCTCCCCTGTGCCCTTACAATGTCAAAGCAGCCACAGACGGTATATAAACTAATGGGTGCAACTATGTTCCAATAAAACTGTATTTACAGAAACAGCCAGTAAGCTAGATCTGTCTGCAGTGCAGTTTTCCAACTCCTGGTCTACACCACGCCTTCTGAACCAACTTCACTCAACAAAGCTCAGAACAACCCGGCTTCCGAGTCCACTATGTGCCAAGTCAACCTACAACAGGGGTGGATTTTTTTCCCATATATTTAAGTAGTGAGATTTTCAGACGAATGAATCTCAACTCTTCCCCACTTCTCTTCTCTCTTCCTAATTAGAAACAAAGAGAAAGCATAGAGCTGGGACACCAAACAGTACAAGGGTATCAGGAAGGTAGAAAAGGGCCTTTTCTTCTCTCCGATCTAGGAAAATTTTAATCTCTTGATCTTTCTACTTCTTGTCCACTTTGTAAAGGGTCTTGGTGCTGTCAGCTTCACTTACGTCACCCACCCTGGCAGTAGGCCATGATCTGCCTCGCAGTACGCCCAGGGCTTGAAAAATGTCTCTCTTCCTTTTTTACCTGAACTCTCATCCTTCAATAAAGCTGATCACTACTAAAAACAGGGAGACAAACTAGCTGACCACACTAAATCAAATGAAATGTGAATTAAAGGACAGGTAATCATCCAGAAAACTCCTCCCTCCGGATACTGGGATATTTCCTTTATTAAGGGTGGCTGGGCGAACATCACAACTCAAAAGTTCTTGGGAGTCTCCAGTGAAGAGGAAACAACGCAAGAACACGGAGGGACAGAGCACAAGGCAAACCACCCCGACCAGATCAACACTCCGCCAGTCTCCCCTCGTGTGGTTCTTTCCCCCCACGCGTGTCCACCTGTAATCCCACACGTCTTCCAGTCCGAGGGGCATCAACTCAAACGTGGGGAGGCAGGTAACAGAAGGGACTAAACCACAGGATGGTAAGGGCCGCAGCAAACAGAAGGACAGAGAAGGGGCCCCCGTCACCCAGCACCACCAGCTGCGGGAACGCAGGCCCAGTACTGCCATATCGTCCCTGTTTCTAAGGAAGCTAGAAACACAGATTCTTATGTGTGGGTTTGTCAAACTTTCAGAACACTGTGCAAGCCAAAGAAAATGCGTCTATGGGCTCGACAGGGCCCACCAGTCATCAGCTTTTTATTTCTGCTCTCGCAGAATCCTGTCCTTTCCAAACTGCAGCTTTCCGGGGTGAAAACACGGAGCGTGGAGGGGGAGCTGCCGCAGTGAGCAGGATTCTTTAGGGATCAGTGATGAATCTGGTACTTTTAAGGTGGGCAACTGCCTGATGGAACCCAACGGCGATAAAATCACATCAAAAATTCACTTTACGGGGCGCCTGGGTGGCTCAGTGGGTTAAAGCCTCTGCCTTCTGCTCAGGTCATGATCCCAGGGTCCTGGGATCGAGCCCCATGTTGGGCTCTCTGCTCTGCAGGGAGCCTGCTTCCCTCTCTCTCTCTCTGCCTGCCTCTCTGCCTACTTGTGATCTCTGTCTGTCAAATAAATAAATAAAATCTTTAAAAAAAAAAAATTCACTTTATTCTCTATAAGACCTAAAAAAATTACCACTCAGGTATTCCCAGACATAACTTCATACAAAAGTCAGATATGCTCATAGACTAAAAAGTTTGATGTTTCAGAGTAGGTAACATAAAAAGTAAAGTAAAAAAAAAAAGAAAAAAAAAAAGCCAGCCCGCCCTCCTCAGAGGTGACTGCTGAATACCATTTGGTGCTAGGTGATTTATTTCAGTCAGGGTGCAAATCAATTTTGGAATTCATCTATACAAGTTCCATCTGGCCCCGAAGCCATACAAAAGGTGGCTCAGTGGGCATTTTCTTTCTCAATATTCTTCATGTAGTTCTCCCTTTGCAGCTGGTATCTAGTCTGAATCACTAGAAACGTTCTGTGGCAGAAGGTGAATTTCATACTATAAAACAAATCTGAGCTTGCTGTGAAATTTAGGCTACTTAGCTCAGGTCAGACCTGTCACAGGTCGGGCCTGCCAGCTGCTGTGCGACTTCTGTTCTAGCTTCTGCCCAGGCCTGTAATTATTTACAGTTTTGCACCTGTCAAAATCTTGAAACAATGACTTCCCTTGTTCCTCGGGGTTTACACACAGTTAAATGTACTGTTTCAAAACTGAACACTTAAGGCATACATGCAAAAGGGGTCACTGTCGTTGAGGGTTTTTTTCACTTTTTTTTTTTTTAAGCAAAAGTAAAATAGAAATGAAGTGGAAAGCATAAATTAGGTTTTGATGGTTAATAAAATAAAGCAGCTATTTCCAATTTTCACGAGTACAGGAATTACCCATGAGTTGTTAAAAAAATAAAAATAATAACCAACACTTAATCCAAATGCCAGACCTCCCAAATCGGAATTTAGAGATGGGGAGGATGGGTACATAAATCTTTAACATGGGCTCAGGACAACACGGTTTCTAAAAGTACTGAGTACAGGGGTGCCTGGGTGGCTCAGTGGGTTAAAGCCTCTGCCTTCAGCTGAGGTCATGATCCCGGGGTCCTGGGATTGAGCCCCGCATCGGGCTCTCTGCTCAGTGGGGAGCCTGCTTCCTCCTCCCTCTCTCTCTGCCTGCCTCTCTGCCTACTTGTGATCTGTCAAGTAAATAAAAATCTTAAAAAAAAAAAAAGGCAATTTTATAAAAAAATAAAAAACGTATTGAGTACAAATAATACAACAATATAACAAACTATAACCATCATAATAAGAGAGTGACTACTGTTACTGCTGCTGAATATATAAAATGGGGGGTGGCTAGTGCTTAAATGATTCCGTAGATGGGTAAAATTGAAGTACTAATAAATATAAAGGTGTATTAAAGAACTAATAAATCAAAAAATGTAAAGGCAATCAACGTTGGGAAAGCGTTTCTTTGGCCTTCCTGACCAACCCCTCTGACTAGAGCTGATTCTGCAACTGAGAGAGACAGAGCTCTGGCTGGCACAGCTTCTCCTCTCCGGAGTTATGCAACTCTAGCCAGAAGGTGTGTATTTCTTTAAGAAATCAGCAGCACTGGGCAAACAGGGTGCATCTGGTGAACACATGTCCACGTACAGGTAAACACATGATTTCTGTAATTACTTCCAACACCATCTGTCAGGCAGGTAGTTCAAAACCTACTCAACAAGAAAGGCAGTTTGAAGTAATTTTTAAGCAAGTATACTTTTCATCTGCCTAATAAAAGTAAAGATCAAAATACAAACCTAGAAACCTGTCTCCTCTCTCTTGACTTTACCTAGGGCAGAAGCAAGGCAGGTTCATTCTTGTAACAAAAACACAGGATAATCCTACACTGGTTAAGAAATGCATGAATCTGATTAATTATCCTCAAAAGAAATTTTCTTGTGATTAAAAATGGCAGTAATTTATTCATCAGTAATCAATAACTAACAAGACTAGTCTCTCTAATGCATTAAAGCGTGTCACCTGTCTGCAAAACCACCTCACCACTAATTAAGGGATAAACTACTCCAGTGACAAATGCTTTGAAATGTTTCTCAATAACATTAACTCAGCTTGAAAAACATAAACCCAAATGCAAAAGAACACAGGAAAAGAAAAAAACACAGCAGCAAAGGAAAAGGAAAAAAAAATCCAATTAAAGATTTTTCCCACTTCAAAAAAACTGGTTATTTGAGAGGCTTGTAAAAATTATTGCAGTTCTGCCTTAAAGTGTATCTATAAACCACTGGCCTTTTCATTTGTCTGATTTATATCAGTCAAGCATTTAAATAAAGTAAATATTACCATCTCACAAATATCCAAAGGGAGGCATGACAGGAATACCAAGAGCTGAATTCTCCCAGATAAATTTAAATTTTTCTTTTAGATTCAGTTCCCTTACTTGTCTTTAACACAATTTCCTCCATGGCAAAACTGACTGATTTAAATGCTGCTTTCCTGCTTTCCCCCACCTCTCCATTCTGAGAATGAAACATGAGAAATAAAATTGTTTAGTATGTACCTCTAATATGATATAATGAGAGTGGCATTTCACTTATGTGTCCTCTTGAAAACCTATGACCCCACTCTAAGTAGGAGAAAGACATCAGACAAACCCAAACTGAAGGACATTCTACAAAACAGCTGACCTTCTAACAAAACAGTGCTCCTCAAAACTGTCAAAAACAAGGGTACTCTGAGAAACTGCTACAGACCAAAGGACACTAGGACAACAAGATAATTAAATGCAGTGGAGCACCCTAGATGAAATCCTGGGGCAGAAAAAGGACATTCGGGAAAACCAGTGAAATCTGAACACACTGGGGTGTTCAGTTAACATAATGTACCAACGTTAATTTCACAGTTGCAACAAATGCATGTAGTGATGGAAAAGGTACCAAGAGGGGAAACTGGATGAAGTGTATACATGAATGCGATCTCTGCAGCCTCTGTAGTAAAGTGAAAATTATTCTAAAAAAAAAAAAAAAAGAAAAAAAACACTGTCTAAAAATTTGTTCACTGGAGACTCAACCAAAATCCACAGATCAGTCACTAAACTGCAGCCACATACAATACAAGGCTCTGGGGTCAAAGCGAGCACACAGGACCACCACAAAACTGAAGCTCAACTCCACTACTGATGGGAAAAGGATTACAAGCAGGTGTGTATGGAAGAGGGCGCCTCAATGACACAAGAATACAAATTAGTGAGGTGCCTGGGTGGCTCAGTGGGTTAAAGCCTCTGCCTTCGGCTCAGGTCATGATCTCAGGGTCCTGGGATCGAGCCCCATGTTGGGCTCTCTGCTCAGTAGGGAGCCTGCTTCCCCCCCCCCCCCCCGCCTACCGCCTGCCTCTCTGCCTACTTGTGATCTCTGTCAAATAAGTAAATAAAATCTTAAAAAAAAAAAAAAGAATACAAATTAGCGTGTGCTGTCACAATACTGGAACATAAAGAAAGAAGTGTTTATGTAGCTCAAATGTTAAGATTAAGGGCATTCAGTTGCTCTCTCAAGAATGCAAAGCCCAGGGCAATCAAGTTAGAATCCCCATTCCAGAAACAGCTACTATAATTACCTCATTATCAATATCTCCAATAAGAACCTTCGGTTGCTAATTAGCATACTGTCAGAAATGAGTTCTTATTGGTAAAAATCGTAGCTTGCTGGCTGGCAGAATTCTTGCTAAAAATGGGTTTTCACTTACTGAAAGTAACTTGCTGGAGGGTCGGGGGAGGAGTGGGGTAATGGGTGATGGGCAGGAGGGAGGGCACGTGATGTCATGCGCACTGGGCGTTATCTGCAACTGATGAATCACTGACCTCTACCTCCGAAACCAGTCATACATTATATGTTAATTAACTGAATTTAAATTGTAAAACATTAAATTAAAAATTAAAAAGAAAGTAACAGTATTCAAGAAATGTAGACTGACTAATATCGTCAGAGAAACTACACACTTCTGAGTGAACAGGGCATAAGAATTAGTGAGCCGAGGGGCGCCTGGGTGGCTCAGTTGTTAATCCTCTGCCTTCCGCTCAGGTTATGATCTCAGGGTCCTGGGAACGAGCCCCGAATAAGGCTCCCTGCTCAGCGGGAAGCCTGTTTCTCCCACTCCCTCTGCTGCTCCCCCAGCCTTATTCTCTCTTTCTCTCTCTCTCTCAAATACATAAAACCTTAAAAAAAAAAAAAAATTAGTGAGGCCTGCAGCCTTTACCCTTAGAGACGGCTCCCAAAACTTAAGCTCTAAAAGGTCCTGTGTCCAGTCATGGGTTTAGGAAGATTCTCTGCTGCTTAATGTCGAAAATGCAGGTAACAGAATCCTACTTCTAAAAGGTCACTGGGTCGCCTGGAAGAACCCTTCCTACAAAGTGGTACTCGAGGCACTTACGACCACAGATATCTGAGCCCTCAGCAAGCTGATTCAACAAACTGTATTGGTTGCTTTGGGCCTGCTTCCCCAATGAAAGATCAATATATATCTCCATGTGGACAAATGTGATGTGAGCCTTGCAGACAAGATCCTCCCCCACCTTGAACTTGTTTGGCAAAAACTACGTGTTGTGAATGACAAAGCTCACTTATGTCAAGTCGTCGTACAGAAAGAGCTTCAAACTTGACACAGAGGCATGGCCTTCCAAAACGGTAACTGAAATTGTAGGAAAACTTGAGTGTTTGTGAATGGGCTTCTTTTTGGTAGGGGGGGAAGTGTCCTTAGGTTTTATCAGATTATTGAAAGAGTCTGTGACTCAAAAAGTATTAACAACCATAGCCCTGAGTAATGAACAACCAACTATTGTTTTCTTCTATTAAAAATCAGTTTTCCCTTAAAATTACACAATTTATATCCCTCCCCCGTTGCAAAAAAAGTGGCCTTCCAGTTTCTTCTAAATACCACATCCAATTTTATCTGTTTTTGAAACGTAACTATTAGGAAATACAATTTACTTGACATTTCAAACATCTCTCCCAAAGCAGAAGCCAAAACTTTCTTCGAGCAGCCATTATTTGCACACAATGATGAACTGTGCCTTTCTTTAATGTCAGACCATTTTATCTGAAGACGTGAATCACTTGTACATCTCAGTAGAGTTAGGTTTTGCTCTATTTTTTAAACACAGTCCCTTATTTCAGCCATGGTTTCACAGCATCTTCACGCTAGGGGAGTTTCCAGTTCAGCCAACCCTGGGAAAGAATGACCAATCTTCTCCCTTTGGGTACCTCTTTGGTGAATATTATTTCATCTCCAACGACCTGGCACAAGGAAGCCATGTTCTACAGAGTCACCAGAAATGCTGCTCAAGGTGAGAGTGCCATCTCGTTAGCCAAACTTCTGATCAGGCAACGCACACACAGTAACTGTTTTGAGCCCTCATGAGCAGACACGGAGAATGTTATAATGAATGACAACTGAACATCATGAAAAATGGCGCGGAGTCCTCACATCATACACTGTTCAGCACATACTGGCTGAGTCAGGTCCTAACTGCGGAACGCTGGAATGAAAACGGGCGGCAGAAAGGATCATGGATTACTTATCAGAAGTTAGTAAGAGGGTCACATAGCACTGACTCAAATGCTACAGAAGCTCTTATTCCGTGACAATACCTTTCAACTTAATAGATCTTCCATTAGAAATAATTTTAGAGCTACCTGGTCAAAATTTAGACAATTTTGTTAAAACATTTAAAACACCTTTATTTTTTTTTTAAGATTTTATTTATTTATTTGACAGACAGAGATCACAAGTAGGCAGAGAGGCAGGCAGAGAGAGGAGGAAGCAGGCTCCCTGCTGAGCAGAGAGCCCGATGTGGGGCTCGATCCCAGGACCCTGGGATCATGACCTGAGCCGAAAGCAGAGACTTTAACCCACCGAGCCACCCAGGCACCCCTAAAACACCTTTAAAAATAAAACATTTTTTCCTTAACTCTGAGCATGCAACAAAAGGAGTTCAAAGCACAAGTGTCTGTCTCCTTGCTCTAGAGACAGCCAGAGGAAGATGTCCTTTTGTTCAGCAAACTACTAATTTCTGTTTTCTCAAGACCGGGTTTTATTTTCTTCCCTAATTTCAGATGCCTTTAGTGATATGATTTCATAAAGAATTCCCGGTCTGGCCTGAAGACCTCTTGGGAGCCTCGCCCAGGAGTGCAGGTAAAGGCTGAGTAACCTGGAATTCTTTTGTCAGGACAACTCTGGAGCCACGCGGGTTGTACGTCTTCGGGGAAGAACACTATTTTGATTTTAGGGGACTCCTCGGGATCAGTCTTTAAAGGAGGAAGGCCCCTCGGGTGTGCCCACCACAGAGCCGAGGAAGGCAGTGGCGGCTTTCTTAGGTCTATTTTTAAGGCATCAGTGAATCCACTTACAAGAGGCATGTGGAACTGTCAAACTGACAAAACAGAGAGTAGAAAAGGGATTACCAGGGACGGGGAGCGAGGGTGGGGATGGGAGGTTATTGCTTAATGAGGGATGGAGTTTCGGTCTGGAGGATGAGAAAGCTCCAGGGACGGGTAGTGGCGATGCCTGCACAGTAATGGGAATGTACTTAATGGATTTTTAAAAATGGGTAAAATGGCAAATTTTATGTTATCTGTGTTTCACAAGAAGGTATCCGTGAAAACCAGGAGGGCCTGCACACAGCCTCGTGCCGCACGGGCGGCAATCCGGAGTACATCTGCACGGCCAGTGGAAAAGGGAGCAAAAGAATGATGGCGGGAGCAGGACTGATGGCTGAGGAGCGGGGTGGTGCAACTGAGTCAGCAGAGAGTGAGAAACCAGAGCTCCCTGCAGTGTAGAGATACTGCTTCCCCCAACTATAAACTGACCACTGAGCTCAGCTCAAAAAGAAAATGGTGTGTATTTATGAACCTTTGGATGGACCTGAGCAGTAGTCGAGGGCGATTCTGAGAGCAAGCCCTTGCCCCACCTGGAACAAAAAGGAACGTTACGGAGAAGAGATCCAACAGATGAAAAAGGGCCACTGGAAGATGGGCCAAATGTCCTGGATATCTTCTAAGAAATAATTCTGGATATTGCTGTCAGTATCAAATTTCGTCTAGAAGCACGAGAACATCCAGTTCCAAAGGCACTGACTGCACAACTTGATTTTTCTCCCACAGTCCTTAGAGACACACACTGTGTATCTCTAGCTTTCAAAACTACTTGGCTGGGAAAGAAGCAGCTGGGCATTACCCAGGGACTTGAAAAGATTTTCTATTTCGCATCAGAGGTACAAAGCACTGGAAAAGGCCTTCATTCTGGTTTTTATGTCTGTCACCACAAGGAGTCAGGACATATTTCATTACCTTCGTGGGCTGTTTGGAGAAAGGGCAAAGGGTCATCTCTAGCCCCGGTTTCTAGGACCTCTGCCCAGCTGATGCTTCACCATAGAATTAATATAAACATGGAGAACATGCAGACGATGTGGGAGTAAAACCTTCTCTGCACAACTCCAAGGATGGCATGCTGATGCCCTGATAGAGGGGTCCACTCTTCTCTTTCTGTGAAACTCAAGGGGTTCTCCCTGCCTCCAGAATTCAAACTGTGCCTCCTAGGAAAGTAGCCGGAGGCTCTCGGAAAAAACTCTTGCCAAGCATGACTGTTTACAAGTTAGTGAAACAAGGAACTCTCCTGAGGTTAGCTCCTCCAAGCTGAGTATAACTAGGTCTTATGAAAAGCTTTTAGGGTAGACTTCAAGCACCCTCATTAAATGGACGAGACGTGACAAGAGAAGGTAATAGCATGTCCGTGGTCTTGACCTCTCAGGAAGTCACGGGCGAGAGATTAAGGCTGCTCTTGCAGGTGGGGTTAGGAAGACATCAGTAGGAGGCACGGTAACTAAGGAGAATTAAGTACAGAACATCTGTCTTGGAAGAAACGCATCTATCTGGAAAGGTAATTTGGTCATTTGTCCTGTTCTTCACTCTGTGTTTCTGAGAAAGAGGAAAATGGTTGTTGTTCTTCTTGTCTTGATGAAACACACAGTTCAAATAGCTGTTGTTGTTGTTTTAAGAAAAAGCCTGAAATCAATACAGCTTTTACTGCATCTTTCAAGTATCACAAATAAGTCTGAAAAATCATCCGGCATCTTGCTGATTCCAGACGGCTTAGATCTTACTCATCAGCATGCTGAACTGCTTGTTTTTCAGAAACACAGACACCAACCAAAGTTTTTCTGATATCCTCATTTTTAACTGTTGTGGCTTGCGGAATCAAAGTGGCTGAGTTTGATACAAGTTCGATGTCATTTCCTTCGAGCATTAACTCATGTCTCTGTGTTTGGGATACCGAATAAGCAACACCTGGCCTCATCCGAACCCCACAGATGTACTGTTGGCCCAAGAAATTCCAGAGTTAAACAGGAGAGCCATTCTCCTGAACAACAGCTCTGATGCGGAAGCATACACGGACCCCATCCTGTAGTGGAAACCCAAGGCACTGCCCTCAGCCATGTTCCGTACTTGACCGAAGAGAGTGCAAACAGTAGCCAGCTCTGCTCTAGCCCCGCCATTTGTCAAGTCAGAGCCTCTTCTTCTTCCCAAGGAGACTAAGTTCTACGTCAGTGGACTGACGTCCCTTCCCAGGGTTCCTCTAGGGACCTTCAGAGTAACAGTGTGTCCCTTCAAGGTGGTATGGACGTTTTCTGGAAATGTTGACAGTCTCACTGCTGAGAACGGGCTTCACTCTTGCAGTTGATGTGGCCAAGAGCTCGGTGAGAGTTCTGTAAGTTTAGACTCAGGGATTTCAGTGACCTGATCTGAATAACAAGAATAACCTTATCTCAAGTGGCTAAAGTATCTGAAATGCCGTCTGACTAACCAGAAAAGGCATAAATATTTGCGCACTTAATATATGTGTCATGGGAATGAGAAGAGAGGAAGACACGTGAGAGGCTGCCCTAGAGCCTGGAGGGCCACCCCCTGCAATGGCAGCTGAGATCTCACGCCTTGCTCTGTGGCAAGTTCTTAACCCTGTGGGCAGCTCCAATGTCTCTTAATTGTGACCCCTTAAAATACTGTTTTTCCAAATTTGTCCAGAAGGTTTTGTTAAAAGAAGACTTACCTTCTGGCCTGCTAATACCACCACTAATAACACCCTAAAAAATAAAGCCTCAAAAGGTAAGGTGTCCTAAAGGAAAAAAGGCAAAATGATAATTACTATAAAATCTCAGAGCCCTATTCCCTAGCAGTGAGCTTTCTACACTGGCTTTCACTTTAGGCTTCATGATTTTCAAACCATAAGAATAATGAAATTTCAGAGTTCCAAAAACAAACTAAGTCCTCTGCGACCCAGAAAGAAATTCTCTGTAATACCAATCAAAAACCCAGAGCAGTTCTGAACATTATAGATAAGCACTTAAAAGAAGATGAAGAAAACCAGAGACAAATTACCCTTATTTCTTAGTTGTAGACAGAATTCACAAGATCCCCTGATGTCTGGAACTCCAAACAGAAAACTACCTAAAACAGTTATAAAACTCCAGGTGAACTCTGAGGGTAAGTAACAAACAGAGAATGCTTCCATGCTAGTCATTTCAGAAGTCTTTAGTCGTTTTGACATTTTTCAATTCAGAGTAAAATCCTTGCAAAGAAAGAGTGTAAAGTGTCCTCGACTTCATGTCATCATATGTCCTCTATGCAGGCTGACTTGGAGGACAAATTTTTTAAAAAGGAAAAACTCAGGGCACCTGGGTGGCTCAGTCCGTGGAGCATCCAACTTAATTTTGGATCAGGTCACAATGTCTGGGTCATGGGTGAGAGCCCCATGACAGGCTCTGCACTCGGCGGGAGTCTGCCAGGGATCCTCTCTCTCTTTCGGCCCCTACCCCTCCCCCTGCTCATGCGCTCGCTCGCTCGTGCTCTCAAATAAATAAATAAATCCGTAAAAAAATAAATAAATTTTAAAAAAGGAAAAACTCCTAACAGGTAGACAGTAACCTTATGTAAACATCCCAGTGTCCTGGTATTAACAACAAAAGCAGTACCCTGGCTTCTCTACTCTAGGGCTATGTCCTTCCCTGGCTTCTCTACTCTAGGGGTATGTCCTCCCCATTTTGGAGACAAGTAGGAGGAAAGGAAAAAACAAACAGACTGAGGCACATACTAAGCCACCCTTACACTGCCGTGGAGCCCACACTACCGTATGTGATACGCGTTGACCACAGGAGGGCTGCTGTCCCCGCTTTCCATAGCTACGACTCTCACATCCCTCTGAAGACACACGGCAAGAGAGGTGGCAGGGAGACAAACTGGCAAGCGCTGAGGCCACTGCTTAAGAGCATTAATAAGGAAGTTTAATAAAACTACAGTCAAGTAAGTGTGTGTGTTTTTGTTCTGCCAGCTCAGACTTTCACGCAGGCTGGTCCTCCTGCTCCCCTTGCCTCAGACCACGATGCAGAGCAAGCTGGATTATCCATCACCTCTCGGCCCCGCCAAGCAGAAGGCAGGCCGGCCCCGCCACGCCATCTGCACGTGCACCTGCGCCCAGCAGCAGCGGCTGCTCACAATCTGCCAGCCCAGAGATGCCCTGGCCCAGAGGGCACCACTGCGAACTCAGAGTTTCCGCAGGAACTAGTCCAAAGATTCAGAAAGAAAAGTTGGAGAGGTCCAAAGACAAGAGACAGGACGACAAATGGTAGCTTATACATGCGAACCACAAAACCTCTAGGGCAGGAATCATAGAGCATCTAACTCACCTGTAGTTCCTAAAGAATTTGAAAGTCATTATTGTCTATATTTCATTTTATTTAAGAAATATAAGTCATTATTTATGAGCTAAATAATTAGAGCATACCACAATCTCAATTTCCTTTTTTTTTAATACTCATGAAAGTACTCAAGCAGACAATAGAGGGTACACAAGGATATTATTAAATTCATACTAGATCTGCAAAACCTTTTCTCAAAATTCGAAAGTAAAATTTAATCTTATTACTGTTTGCATGAGCATGATAAAGAAGTCCTAACTTTGAAAGTTCTCTTATAGCTTATTCTCAATATACAAGAAGCTCATATGCGTATACTTGAAAGACATGAAATCTAAAATAAAGACAATACTAATGGTAACTAACCCAAATATAAAAATATTAATTTCAATGTTTATCAAAGAGACAGATATTAAAACAATGAGCTAACATCCCAATCCCCATTAAATTAGCAACGGAATTCCAGTGGCACAGGAGAGTAAAGCATCTCCCCCTCACTCTCACACATGACTAGTAAGGAGGTTGATGGGTACATGTCATCTAGAGAACAATGAGACAAAACATATCTAGAGTTCTTAAAATGTTCATTATTTGACCCCAAGCTCCACCTCTGAGAATCTGATCTGCTTAGTATATAATAACCAGAGACGAACACAAAAAATTATACCCGAACTTGTTGATTTATTTGGTGGTTATAATATAATTATTTCAGCAAGTGATATATTGGATAAAACCTAAGTACTTGGCCAAAGAATGTACATAAATAACAGATCTCTAAAATGAAACATTATGCAGCCATTTAAAATTAATATATCATGGGTAAAACTCATTTTATTCAAGTACGATACAAAAATACTACAAAACAATTTCCTTTATGTCAAAGAGAAACAAATACAGAAAAAAGATTAGAAAGTCATATGCCAACATCTTAACCATGGTAACCACTACATAAGGGGGTACAGGTGACTTTTAAATTGTATTTCCCAAATGTTCTACAATCTGCAAGCTACCATTTTATAACTGGCTAGTAAAATAGTTTGAAAAGTCTATGGATCAACAACCAAAGGTATTTTTAAAAATCATCTATTTTAAACACTAAGATCAGCTTCATAAAACATGAGCCTTTTATAATAAATACAGAGTTTCTTATTCAATTCTGAATGATTCCTAGATAAAGTATCTATGACTTTGAAAATCAATGTCACAACATAAGCCTTTAACAAACAAAAATCAATGACAAAGAAAACACAATTTATCCCCAGGTGGAATTATACAACAGTCATAAAATGGACATTATGGTTTTTTCCTCTGTGATTTCCTTTCCCTAGAAATAACTGTGAGAGATGAAAGAACCATTTTATTAATTCCAACTTTGAAGAGGACAAGACACTATTCATAAGCAACTTTCTGCTAACAGATAAATCTCTAAGTATAAATACAACTAGGAATTTTAAAAAAAAATTTTTTAAAGATTTTATTTATTTGCTTGACAGACAGAGATCACAAGAAGGCAGAGAGGCAGGCAGAGAGAGAGAGGAGGAAGCAGGCTCCCTGCTGAGCAGAGAGCCCGATGCGGGACTCGATCCCAGGACCCTGAGATCATGACCTGAGCTGAAGGCAGAGGCTTAAGACACTAAGCCACCCAGGTGCCCCTTTTTTTTATTTTTTTTAAAGATTTTATTTATTTATTTGACAGACAGAGATCACAAGTAGGCAGAGAGGCAGGCAGAGAGAGGGAGGAAGCAGGCTCCCCGCTGAGCAGAGAGCCGGATGTGGGGCTCGATCCCAGGACCCCAGGATCATGACCTGAGCTTAAGGCAGAGGTTTAACCCACTGAGTCACCCAGGCACCCCACAACTAGGAATTTTTAACGAAATTCTGGATTGTAGGGCTCTCTACTGGACCTACACTAATTATAATGAAAAGAAAGCATCAGAAATGTACCAAGTTTTTAAAAAGTGAGAGAGAGAAACTGGTCTAAGAGAGAAACTGGTCTAAGTTTTAACATCTTCTGAACATGTATGGGTCTTTGAAGTGGGACTGACCCAGGTTTGAAAAAAACAACTCCGTCACTTCCCAGCAACGCAAACCTGGGGGAAGAGACTTCATCCCTTAAAACGTACCTGCAGACGTGCTTCTGCAGGTTTAACGTAAGGCTAAGTAATCAGAGTATGCAGGAGTACCTCACACATTACTCAATAAAAGACAGCTATTATTTTCCTTCAGAAGCAATGTTTACTGGGTAGAAGCAAGGAGCAAAGAGCATAATAGAAGATTTGAATCAATTCGCTAGGCATCTGAGAGGCCCTGCAGGACACTGGGCACACTGAAGGAAACCGGAGCTTGCAGTTTGCAGGGAGAAAAAACACAAGCTAGCAAAACCTTACAGGGCAGCTACGTAAGCACAGGCTGCTCTAAAGACCTACAAGTTAGGAAACTTCACGGGGGCTGGAGCTTAAGGAAGACTTTAAGAGAGAAGTGCTGTTAGAGCTGGATACCAGAAAAATAAATGTTATCCAGTCAGAGGAGGAACGGAACATCAGCCATGTGGCCTGCAAGATCGGGGAAAGGAGGCAGGATGGATGCTGTCCCAGCAGCCCCACCAGGGGGTCCACACAGCCACCTGCGGCTCATGCAGGAAAGGGGAGAGGAAGGAGGGCTGCACCCCAGAGAAGAGCGTTCCTGCCCCTCCCACCTTGCGGTTTCTCTCCGGCGCCCTCTACTGACAGAGCTAATACTGCAGAGACTAACAAGGGGAGAACTACTTCAGGGTTGGCTCCTGGTCCCATAAAGACTGCACAGGGGGCTGAGAAACTTTACATTGGTAACTGGCATACTGTCTTTCCTCTCAAGTAAAAGACCAGGACTTGGTCTTCTTTTTTTTTTTTTTTTTTAAATCTTTGGCCTCTAGGGGCGCCTGGGTGGCTCAGTGGGTTAAGCCGCTGCCTTGGGCTCAAGTCATGATCTCAGGGTCCTGGGATTGAGTCCCGCATCGGGCTCTCTGCTCAGCAGGGAGCCTGCTTCCCCTCTCTCTCTGCCTGCCTCTCTGCCTACTTGTAATCTCTCTCTGTCAAATAAATAAATAAAATCTTTAAAATAAAATAAAATAAAATAAAATAAAATAAAAAATAAATCTTTGGCCTCTAACACAATGTCTGCCACAGAGTAGGAATTCAATACATTTGCAAAGCAGGGTAAAATGGAAAGAACACAGAATTCCAATGCAGGCAGATACCGGGCCAGGCTGTCCAGTCACAGAGTAGGGGGAAGGGGAAGTAGTAGAGGGAGTAAGGTACCCAAATAAGCAGCAGGGGAAAAAATGGATTTCCTAAAGGTGGGCATGCACCTAGAAACATTTCGGACTCCAGATCCCACTTTAACAGTGTTCTATAATGTAATGTCCAGGGATTCATCCATCCGGAGAGGCCATGCTTTCACAGAACTGTAAGTGCATTCATGACAACTAAAAGAACTGAGCTCAAGCGGGCCACCAGGAAAGACACGTGAGCTAAATATTCCCAATCACTGTGACGCAACAAACACAACTGAAGCCATGTACCCTTCCCAACCTGCTTTTTCATTGCTGATTGTTCATTTCAGGCACTAAATCATATCCTTGGTATCAAAGACTGTTATTTTCTTAAAATCACATCCCGATGTTGGAAAACTTTGATGGTAAGAACAAGATGCCTCTTTGCAGGTTAGCAAACAAGAAACACAGCTTTCAACGCTGCCCTGTTACAAGGAGCCTCACCTTGCTGAACAGAAACATCAGTGTTAAATTTCATCTTTCAGTGTTTTTTAAGGCAAAAGAGTCGATCCAAAAGTGCTTTGTGATGCCAGCTTTCTACATAAAGCTACTTGCAGGAAGTAAAGATTTTCTTTCAGTCAGAATAAAGGGAATCACAGATGTAGACGGTGACAGACAACATTCAGTGTTCATAAAGTCTTGCTTATTGAAAGAACAAATCCAGACAAGTGACAACCTGCCCTAGTTTTAACCATCTTAAAAAAAAAAAAAAAAAAAAAAACTAGCCCTAGAATAGTCATGGTTTAAGCAATGAATGTAAAGAATCCAATACTGCTAACAGTGTTTTCTGGCAGGAAATTCATCCTCAGTTTTTCTTGGTTTGGCACACATTTATAAGAAAACTAACTTCAGGGCGCCTGGGTGGCTCAGTGGGTTAAGCCACTGCCTTCGGCTCAGGTCATGATCTCAGGGTCCTGGGATCGAGTCCCGCATCGGGCTCTCTGCTCAGCAGGGAGCCTGCTTCCCTCTCTCTCTGCCTGCCTCTCCATCTACTTGTGATTTCTCTCTGTCAAATAAATAAATAAAATTTAAAAAAAAAAAAAAGAAAAGAAAACTAACTTCAAATATAATGTCTTTTTTTTTTTTTAAGTAATCTCTGCCCAAGGTGGGGCTTGAACTCATGACTCTAAGATCAAGAATCACATGCTCCTAACACGTGGAGACTAGAATTATTACAATAAAAAGTTTTTAAAATTCAATGTAGTATATTCTAAAAGATGTTCATCCAATAAATTTCTAAAGCAATGTTCATTCATCTTTCAGGAACTACAAAATTTAATTATACCTGAGTCCATCCATAAGCCATTCAACACAGAAGAGAACTGTATCTAAAGATCTGGTTGAAAGAGGCTTTGTCAGCTCTTTTTCAGAAAGGGTCCATGTCCCCAGTGCCTCTTACAGTATCTAACAGGAAAGAGCTGAGTGACAGCATTTGCTCAAGAAATGGCTAAAACGTGGTAGTCTATTCTACGAGGTGGCCAATGGCATGGACAACAATGCCACTCATTCTCACTCTGCTGCACATCCACCAGTTACTAGTAGGAAAATAATTCATTTATTCTATCCACCACTACTGATCATAATGAACCCTTTGTCAATTAGTTCCAAACAGAACAAAACACTACCCACATATAATTTCCATTCCTCATAATAAGCTAGGTCTTGCCTGAAGACGGCGGAACCTGAATGGGAGCAGTTAAGAATAGAAATTAAAAAAAAAAAAAAAAAAGGTTTTTGTTTTTGTTTTTGTTTTTGTTTTAGTGTTTTCCTGCTCTGTCTGGAATGTTCTTCTCTTACTGACTACGAATAAGTATTACAGAACTCACCCGATGTCTATATTTAGACTTACGCTTTCAAAGGGCCTTCCTGACGAGCCCACCCCAAAATGACGCCATCTAAATATAAAGATCCATCCTCACACTCAAAGTAAAAATTTAATAGGGAGTATTGAAGAAATGTGGTAAAACAATCAAGATAATAAAAATGAGATTAAAAGAAAAGTTAAAAAATAACATCAGAAGTGGTAGAATTAGAAAACAGGAAAGAAGGAATAACATTCATAAAACTGGAGTCCCAACAGAAAAGCAAAAAAAAAAAAACCCCAATAAAAAAAAAAAAAAAAAACAGAGGGGGGTAAAACAGACATTTAAAACTATAATCCAAGAAAACTTTGCAGAAATAAAAGATCTGAATCTACATATTTGAAGTGCCAACCAATGCCTGGAAGAATTTACCTGAAACAGTCAACTCCCAAATATATCTTAAAAAACTCTTGGGTTTCAAACATAAAGATAAGCTCAAGGCCTCTAGCAAAAAAAAAAAAAAAGATAAAACAGGGATGCCTGGGTGGCTCAGTCAGTTGAGTGTCTGCCATCCAGTCAGGTGGGTCCTGGGATCCAACCCCACATCAGGCTTCTTGCTGAGAGGGGAGCCTCCTTTTCCCTCTGCCTGCCACTCCCCCTGCTTGTGTGCTCGCGCTCTCTCTCTCTGACTAATAAAATAAATAAAATCTTAAAAAAAAAAAAAAAAAAGACACAACAATGAACAAAGGCAAACGAATCTGATTGGCATCAGAGTTGTCTAAAACAAAACACAATGCAGAGCAACAAGGGAACGGCACTGTTTAGAAATTGAATGAAAGAAAATACGAATAATGGATTTTATATCCAACCAAGCTGTCCTTCAAGCATCAATGCCTTGTAAAAACTCTACACAGAAGAATCACTATCCTTTCTCCAAGAATCTAGCTTAATGCACCTATCATATGAAAGGAAAAAGAGTGATAAGACCGTTCATACACATAACTAAATCTCTGATGAAAATAAAGGTGGAGACATTAACCTTTGAAAGTTGAAGATTGATATGCAAATGTTATATGTCCTAACAAAACGGAAGTAATGCAAAAAGAACGGGAAGAAAAGGGAAAGGAGTTGAGAAAGTAAAATAAGTTCTTTGGTTGGCAAAAGCCGGAAGTTAAAAGGTACCATATTAAACTCTAACACAACAGAAGGTAAACAATTCAATGGTGACAGAGGATTACAGGCATTTAAGAGGTACAGAGACAAAGGTAACCACAGAATAATATAAATGTTCCTAAATAACATGTCATTAATTTAAAATAAAATATATCTCATAGAGAAACACAGCAAATACAAAATAATGTAGAATTATAAAATACGACCACAGACTTGTGACCACATGTATCAGCCATATCAACAGAACAACAAGATTTCAAATATGGCTCACAAAGCAAGACCCAACTCTATTCTACATATAAGAGACATGTCTAAAGCACAATTCAGAATGGCTAAAATCAAAAGGGTATACAAAGCAGAATTCAAGCCAAATACTTAACCATGAAAAGAGCACTTTAATCCTGAAGCCACAATTGAAAACAAAATTGTAACTTATAAATATCCATGAACAAAATAATGCTGCAACCACCCCTTATAAAACTAAACAGAAGTCAGAAATATGAAAGGATTTCAGTCTAATACAGAGCTGGATGATATGAAATGGAAAATATCCCAAAAGAACCCGCAGAAAAAGGGAGCTAGCTGAAAGACATTTCCAGTAAATGCTGATTTACAGAAGATAGAGACTTATCTCCTATCCAATAAATATCCTCCAAGAAGTTCCCCCTCGAGCCAATGAGCTTACTGCCAATGTAATGAGGCAAGAGAGATAAATTAAAGGATAAAAACTGGTAAAGAAGAAAGGAACATCTATTTGCAGATGAAGCAACGATGCATCTAGAAAATCCTACAAAAATTTATAAAAATTGATGATAAAAAATTAAGTTAAAATATAAAATAAAGTAACAACCACCTTTGTAAGCACAACAATAACCAAGTTGAGGACAAAAAATAAAATCTTCATCAAAGGTAGAGAAAGCATTTAAGATAGCAAACAAAAACCATAAAATTCTTAGGGATAAACTTCACAAGCTATATCCCAAACTGATATTGGGAAAAAGACTAACACACTCCTGAAAGTAAGAGAAGCAGATCTGAATAAACGTACCCTCTTCTATCCTTGGGTGGGATGAATCAACATCATAAAAATATCGGTTCTCCCCCAAGTTAATTTATGATTAATTTTTATTTACCAGGAAAAGTACCAATCGCTTTTGTCATGGAGTTAGAAAAGTGATAATAAAGTTCATTTGAAGAAACTGATGTGCAACAATAGTGAGAGAAAAAAAAAAAAAACACGAAAAATGAAAGACCACAAAGAGAGATTAATACCACGAGAAAACTCCACGAGATATCATAAATAAAACCTCCATAAACACAGAGTGGACGGAACATAAGTAAACAGATCCGTGGCATAAGGCAAGAAGCTCAAGTTAGATGTAGGTCAATCTGGAAATGTAACGTATGATAAAGACGGCATCTTGAAACACTGGGGAAAAGATGAAATGTTCAATATCGAACAGTGGGACATTTAAAGAGCTATGTGGACAGGATGAAAGCAGAGCCCTAGCTCAACAGCGTCTAACACACACACACCCCAAACGGATCGGTGATGCAAACACGAACGAATGAACCCAAACAAGTACTAGAGGAAACCATGAGTGTCAGCTTCCAGAAAGGCTATGGTCGAATTAGGATTTGATATCCAGGAAAAACTGGAGAAAAACATTTTATAAATGTATGAAGTATTTTACATGTCACTAAACACCATAAGCCTAGTCAAAAGACAATTGAAAAACTGGGAGAATGTGTCTGTTGTGACACATATTACAGACAAACTATCTGTAATACATAAAAAAACTTCCAAAAACTGAGACAGCGGATAAGAAATAGGAAAACAACATGAACAGTTAACTAAGATATAAAAATGGCCAAACATAGAATCAGAGAAGGCAAGAAATGAAAGTGGTCACCCTGGGGACACCATGCTCCCCTACACTGTTTGAGAGGCTGCAGAAATGTCCAAGGTTCACACGTTGCCCTTTAAGAATGCAAATCAGCACAACCCTTTTGAAGAGCATTTCGGTAATATCTCTACATGCACTTACCTTTCAACCTAGCAATCTCCACTCTAGAAATGTATCCAGAAGACACCCCTCCAACAACATAAAACATCTGTGTGCCAAAGTTTACTTGCTGCAGCGTTATTCGGAATTACGAATTAATGGAAACAACCTAAATGTCCACACAAAGGAATACCACAGATTAAACCCTGCTGCGACCACAGTGGAGGAGGGGACAGCCACATGGAAGAACGGAGACGATCCCTTACCACCTGATACAAAGTTCATAGGCTATAGTACAGAAGAAAAGAATATCCAAAATATGTTATCAGTTAAGTTAAAAAAAAAAAAAGGAAATTTTTTTTCAAAAGATTTTATTTATTTGACAGATAGAGATCACAAGTAGGCAGAGAGGCAGGCAGAGAGAGAGAGGAGGAAGCAGGCTCCCTGCTGAGCAGAGAGCTCGATGCAGGGCTCGATCCCAGGACCCTGAGATCATGACCTGAGCCAAAGGCAGCGGCTTAACCCACTGAGCCACCCAGACACCCACAAAGGGAAATTTTTAAAAATTACATAGATTCCACATCCAGAATTTGGTACAATTTACTCTGTGGGATTATGACCCACAGAATAAATAATCATGAGTCCATACTGATACAAGTAACTGAAATGAGAAGAAGAAAAAAAAAAAAAAAAACAGTTCTTCACAGTAGAATAGCAGTTAATAAATATAAAAGGCATAACAGAAATAGGAAAATCACAACCTGATGTGTGGTTGTATGTGGAAAAAAGCAAGAAGCAGCCAGAAGCTACTGGGAGGTCGAGGGGATGAGGCTGAAAAGAGCAGAGTAATGGGGAGGGCGGGAGGAGTGACGGGGCAATGATCCTTCTCTCAGTGCACTACTTAGCATAGTTCTGAGGCTGAAAATCATGCTCATGTTTCACATACAAAAAAAATAAAAAATACAAAAAAAAATTAAAACCAGACAGGAAGTGGGCAGAATCCATAATGGAATACAAGTGGCTTCAAATGAACTTAATTGAATCACAAATTAATAACATAACCACATACAATCTAACTTTGGAAAGTAACATTTTGGCTACATCTTGCAAGATGAAAGACAAAAAGGACTTAAACATTATATTCTAGTTAGTAAAAATGTCTTTTCACAGGAGATTGGGTTAGTAATTCCAAAATGACTTTATATGCTTAATAGGATTAAAGAAATAACATATACATGGTGGGAAATGAGAGGTTTGTTTCTCGCAGCTCTAGAACGGAGTTACATATAAGAAAGGAGGGAAGGCTAGAAATAAACCCTATGCAGTTGAAATAGAATCAGAGAGAGTACTATGACCTCGTTCTTCTTAATAAATACACAGATAAACAGATACAGATACAGTCTGTACACATATATACATCTCCTAACTCTGTCCACTAACATTGCCTAGAAGCAATGGCACCCCGCTGGCAAAGAGCATACGGATTAGGGGTCTTTATACCAGTCACCAGTGAAAGGAACCAGGATCCATGGAGAAATGGCTCCATTCAGGACCGAAGCTAGGTTTACTCCATGCACCAGAAAGGAGTCACCAAAAGGAATTTATACTGGTCAACGCCAGAACAATTCAAGGAATAAAATAATGATAGTAAGAGATTATTATGCTCCACAAAATAAAGAAATAAACTTGACTCTATAATGAAGTAAACAGAAAGGAGTCTATGCTCTTCCTTATAGCAAGATTCCAATTAATTAATGTAGACACATAGTGGAAATAGAAAAATCACCGCTTGATAAATACTATAGTATTAACTGTTGCAGGCACGAATAATCAATGGCTAAATTTTATGGTGAAAGCATGATGAGAAACAGTATTTGCATAATCTCAAAGTATCACTAAGTACTTGTTCATTCCAAAGGGGGCGATAATAACTTTATACTGGAGAATGGCAAAAGCCACCAATTTAATGAAATAAATTTAACAACTAGTTACTACATGTTAACGTTAACTATAAAGAGACATTACAGCCCCCAGAATCTCCTCGTTATGACTGATGCACCGAGGACATGTGTCTGTCATTCTCGCAGTCTTAATCAAATGCAGAGCTGAAGCTAATCATGAGAACATGACAGAAAAGCCCCAATGAGGCAACATTTTACAACATAACTGACGAGTCTCCAAAAGTGTCAATGTCATAAAAGACAAAGACAGAGAAACTGTCCCATTGAGAGACATCGGCATGACAACTAAATGCACTGTGAGATCTAAAATGGGGCCCCTGAACTAGAAAAAAAGACAATGGGTGCATAAGAACTGTCTAACCATTCACTGTACTGGATCAATATCCATATCCTGTTTTGACAACTGCATTATGGTGATGTAAGACACGGGAGCATCACAGAACTGCAGTGAGGGGTCTGGGTGGGGGGTAGTCTCTGCACTCCTCCTGCATCTCTGTTCTAACTATGCTATCATTTCAAGGTGCAAGTTAAAAAAAGTTAAGGCTTTATCAAGTCCCAGTCAAAACATGTTCATAGACAATATTTACAATAACCATTTATTAGGAAAAACACTAAATGTCCATCAGAAGGTAAGTTAAATAAAATACGTACATAAGATAGAACAGTATTTCTAGGAATCCATGAAAAAGAGCACAAAGAAGTATTCTAGAAATCCATAAATGAAAGGATAAGGAAGCTTTATCTCTACCTGTATGGAATTATTCCAGAATGTACCACTGAAGAAAGAGAGGAAAGGAGAGAGAGAGGAGAGAACACGGAAGGGAAGCGGAGAACAGATGAAGAGCTGTTGCGATGCTTCTGGCTGCGATCAACAATAATGTGATCGGTGATTATATCCGTATCCTTGCAGACAAGTCTTTTCCTATCAGTAGGGGAGAGGGTAATAAAACAGAATTGCTAAATCAAGGGGCATACCTATTTTTTATTTTCATACCTATCAAAAACTTACTTTCCCGAAAGATGACAGTAATTCAAATATACTAGGATGTACCAGAAATGTATCACATTTCCCCACAATCTTAGGGGCACAGGATATCCTGGGGGAAGAAAATCCAACATACTCAGCAAAATATGGCATCTCATTTTAATTTGTGTTTCTCTGACCACCAGTAAGGATGAAACTCTTTCATGTTTTCCTGCATTTCCTCTTCTATATATTGCTTATTCATACCGTTTGGAAATTGTCCAATTAAGCTGTTTCATTCAAGGAGCCCTTTGACATATATGACTTTATATGTTCATATAAATAGAAATCATTCATACATACATATAAATTTTATATCTTTAAAAATCTTTGGGGTTTTTTAAAATACTGATTTGGGTGCTTCAGGCCATACAGAAATTCAAACCATTAAGTCATTAAATTAATCGATTCTTTTTGATTATGATACTGGAGAATGCAACTGCCATTTAGTGGACAGAAGTCAGAAGTTCTCTAGGTCTTCTAATGCATAGGTTCGTCCCATATAAAGAATTCCCTATGCCGTGTATGAATTCTCAATATCTCACTGAACATTAAAAAAATACTAGATTTTTAAAAATTGTATTAAAAAATATTAATAATATCTAGAATCTACATCTTTTTTACACATAAACACAATGCATTTTTTAAACAGTTTCAGGAATCCAACTTTTATGAAAATGGAGGGGGGGAAATCATACTCTGTTGCACTGAGAACTTTACAAAGACTAGTCATCTGCTTGAGAAAAAGGCGCATCACTAGGGAAGGGCATTCTTGGTGTTTAAGCTAATAAGGCTACACATATACGACCCGCCTTCACTCCGCTCACGTTCAGTGTGCTTCTAGATACACACATTCCTTGCATTTCCTATGGTATCTATGCCTGAACATTTACATTTTTAAAACATATTATTACCTTATCAAGTTTTGGTTTTCCCCTTTATATTAATTCTATTCAGAGCAGTGCTGTTATTATGTGTATAGGTAGATTACATTATTAATGAATTTCACCTCAGAATAATAAGGGTACAGTGCAATGTACTTGTCACACAGAAGGACCACGGAGCCTTCCAGGATCAGAACTACTGCCCTCAGATTACAGGAGAGTGAAGATTTCCCCAATTCCAGGTCTTTGACCATTTCCTTCTCCTCCACTAGGATAAGGGTCGTCCTGCAATCCCCCTACCACAGTTAACCTTCTTCCTGAGACCCAGGGTCTCGGTCCCATCAGTGCTCTCCTCACACATCAGTTCTAAGGCTCAACCAGTTGCCCGAAGTTACGTAGGCAGTAGGACAATGAAGGCATCAGAAGGCATCAGAAACACAAACTCAAAGCACCATTTGTACGGGTTTGCTCAACGAATACCCATCAGTTCTACTGTAATTTTTTTAATTACCATTTTAAAATTAACTTGATCAAGCATACTAAAATCTTTGTTATTTATTAAAAATGGTAAAAATATCAAGAGTAAATTAACCTATGCTTCAACCCCGGATGACCAAAAAAACTATAAAATACGCTGACATTTTCTCATTCAAAGAAAAGTAAGTCTTTCTCTTCAGTAGCTATCATAAAATACTGACATGTGTTTAAGGAAAGCATCAAATTAAACTTTTTAGTTTTGCCATAAACTTTTCTTATCTGACCCCTTTTAACAGAAAAGAAATTTATGGGCTAGAAAACACATCACTGCCTAGCACAAAGGATGAGCTGTTGATTCTAAAACTTACTGTAAAGGAGATCCCTGACATACACATTAATTTGTACTTTTCCCAGCACAGTTTCTCTCATGGGATTCTGTCAGTTTCTTTCTCAATGCATCTACGCTGAGAAAAGCAGACAAGCATGCACACACACAGACCTTCAAAAAAAGAAGAAAAATACTAAAGAATGGGTCATTAGAACATAAATTTGTCTGGGTAGTTCATAACAATGGTTCAACAGTGGATCTCTGCAAAGACACAAAAGACACTGTTGCTGAATGTTCAGGGTACATTCCAGGGTGAGAATTTGATAATCCTTAACTTTCCTGTAATAACGGCCAATGGCTCCAAACTACAGAAACTCTACAAGTTTTATAGGGCTCTTCCCATTGGTTAGATTTTTTTTTTTTAAGATTTTATTTATTTATCCGAGAGAGAGAGAGAGAGAAAGAGAGAGATCATGAGCAGGGGGAAAGGCGTAGACAGAGAAGCAGACTGCCCACTGCCCAGGAAGCCCAACGTGGAACTCGATCCCAGGACCCTGGAATCATGAGCTGAGCCAAAGGCAGACGCTTCCCAGACTGAGCCACCCAGGTGCCCTCCATTGTTTATAGAGTTTCAATGGTTACTTCTAATTCTCCACTTTTTTCACATTAGATGTACAACACTAAATTTCCATTTCAGTGAAAAATAGCATTGTTCTCAGCAGAAACAAACTTTTTAGAATTATATAAAATAGTGTTTTCTAACATTTAACTATAGACTGTATTTAAGGATCAACTTGTCTTCTACTTGGTCATTTAATTCCATGATATTCAATTTTAAACTCTTATTTTCTATCTAAATTCTTTTAAACTTCCTAGTTTCTAAACCAGCTTTATAATTATTGTATCACAAAACTGAATCTTAGAAACAATGAGATACCTTCCTTAATGGTTCCATGTCAAGTATGTTACCTGCAGGTCCTAGGATCAGAAAGTAACTGAAAATCCCAGTAAGTCCTTATCATCATTACCATCATCATCATAAACAGTACTAGTATCAGTGTTAGTGTGTGCAACAGCTAAGCCATGAACTCCTCCTACATATTTTGTTAGTATCTCATCAAAGCCAGGTCAGGATAACCAAAAAGGGAAGTTCTCAAATGGCACCTATGTTGTTTCCTAAATGTTCTTAATAAAGAAATCAGGAGAAAGGAGGGTCATTTGTCTAAAAGTATATTGAGAAACTAATTAATACACGGATCCTGACAAATAAGAAACCAAATCTAGGGGCACGTGGGTGGCTCGGTCGTTAAGCTGCCTTCGGCTCAGGTCATGATCTCAGGTCCTGGGATCGAGCCCTGCATCAGGCTCTCTGCTCAGTGAGAAGCCTGCTTCTCCCTCTCTCACTCCCCTACTTGTGTTCCTCTTTCGCTGTCTCTCTCTGTCAAAAAGTAAGTAAAATCTTTAATAAAAAAAAGAAACAAAATCTGTATTTTGTCCCAAAGATCATAATCTACAGCAAAAACATCAAGTCAGCCCCCAGATAAAGTTCTCCCTTCTCCCTTATCAACAGAACCCCAATTGCATTGGAGCAACAATGTAACCAGTCCAAAACAACAATCTATTTCCTAGCTTCCCTTACAGAGCAGTCATAGGATAGGGTTCCAACCACTGGGCTATATACACACAGTCTTGAGTGGGGCTTCCTATAAATCTTCTCTAAAGGAGGGACAAAGTCAAGGGGCACTGTCCCATTTGGTACTTCCTCATTTTTAGAAAATACATATAATGGCTGGACAGTAACATTCACTTTACACCATAACAGAAAGATCAATAAAACTGCAAAGACCGAGCACGTACATCCTTAAATTGGTAAACCAAACCGGCAGCTTCCTAACGATGGACTTCACACATTACATGGGAAAAATAAATGCCCCATCTTATTTAAGCCTCTACATTTTGAGTTTTCTAGAACATGCAGCCTAACTTAATTTCTAAATGATGCAATCTATCAGAAAACAGGGATACAGAAGTTCTATGAAAAGCTAGAGAGGAAGATACCTGTTCTGACGGAGGCAGGGGAGAGTGGGGTCAAAGGAATAAACAGAGAAAGAAAGCAAACACATGACCCGGTTCTTTCATTTGTTCAACTCTCACAGTCAAGCACCGTTACCAGAGCGAGTTCCTGAGGGGCAGCCACCCTGACATGAGGTACAGACACAAGAAGAGATGGTTCAATACAGAATTACCTATATAGGGCAGCCATCCATAGCCATGTGGGGTTGTGTCTACAAGGCCTGGCATCTTTTTCTAAAACCCACAAAGGTGCTCTCTGGTCATCAAAGCCTGTATTCAAAGGTGCCTTAAGGATTGGCCTCAGCCCTTGAGCTATAAAAACAGGAATAGAAATAATCATAGGGTACTCTGAATAGGATTTGCCTCCACAGATGAGGCTATCAGCCCAAAAGTGCAGTCGCATTTTACCTGTGCATTCTGTTTATTGTGCACAGCCACATGACCCAGTTTTCCATGATCACAGACAACCATGCCTTAACGTGGTCTAAGATCGAAGCAAACCTTTAAACTGGCCCAGAGGACACCTAAGTGCAAACCGTCCGCAAGGAACAGAAACAGTTAACACATACGATCTTGGTATCATGTACCATGTATAGGTTTAAAGGTCAGATGGTTTTTTTATTTCATTTATTACAAGTTATTAAACAATACCACTGAGTGACTAAAAATTAAGAAAGATTATGTTTCTTACACTTAGAGCATACAATATGGGGAGAAAAAAAACACAAGAGTCTTTTTCTCTGTTGTCTAAACACACACACCAAGAATAAGTAGAATGTCTTTGAAACCAAAACAATAGGAAATCACTCTTGGCTGAAAGCACCAGCTCAGATCATGTTGATTTCTTCTTTAATCCTGCTAAAGCAAGTTTCTGCATGCTTTCCTGGGCCTCCACCTACAGAGCTGTTAGGACCACAGCCAACACATATATTTAATTACGTAAGTATTCAATGCTATCAGCCAGCTGTTGCCGGTACATAATACACTGACCTCTTTCACTTACTCTCTTGCTTAAAATGGCAAAAACAAAGCGAGTGTTGATGTAACAGTAATCATGAAATATGCAAAATACTATTCACCAAAAAGATTTTAGATAACTGCAAAACTTGGTTTTACATTTTGAAATGGCTTACTACATCTGAACTGCTTTTTCTCCTTCTGATTTGCAAAATAAGTTACTAATCCTTCAACTGTGAATTTAACCATTCCCTCCTTTGGTTTTGCTTAAGTCAACCAGAAGTTCAACCCCAAAATACACTTTCTCCTTTATTTGCAATCACATTTCTCCCTGGGATACAATACATAATAATCTCCCTGTATTCCCCTTCATCTCTGTGTTTTTCCTTGGCTAGGGGACGAGCAACCTAAAGCCTGTAACAAGGAAGGAGCCAAAATCTGCTCTAACCTATATGACTCTTACCCTTCATTTTAGGGATCAACAGAGAGCTCTTCATTTAGGTTTCCGGAAAGCATGTTGTTCCAACATCATTATTTACCCCAGACTAGCTGATGGGGAAAAAAACATATAAAGTCCTTGCAACAACAGAAAATAGACTAAACAGAACCATGACTTAAGGCTTGAATAATACGAATCACACATGGCATGACGGTAGGACCTAATGCCTAAACAACTTCTCCAGAGAAATGTGGTCTTCAACAGTATTTCTGTCCGCAGAGATCTTACTGTGTGATTCCCTCACAACGTCCTTTCTCAAGTTCACCTTACCAATGCTTCTGCTTCCTCCCCTGCAATAGCCGTGTTGATTTTTTTTTTAATTTGATGGCTTATCTGATGTTTTTTGCTCATTCTGTGAAACTAAACAATTTGATACTCAAATGTAAAATAAATGTACGATACTAACATAGCTACATTATGTGTGACGTACCTAACACAGAACAGTACACTCACAATGACACGCTGATGCATAGATAGAATGAGGCCAAACTCTCTTCCCCAAAAAGGAAGAATCAGTTCAATCTGACCCTACAAACATGTGTTGAGTAATTAGTTGCTTGTCAAACTCAAAGCCAAACCCTACCAGGTTTTTATCTACAACTTTTTCTTCTCCTCTGACTCCAGATGAGATGCTTCAATTGAGCCAAGGGTCAAGGTTCTAAAGCTGACCCAGTTCATTTGTCAAGGAGAACAAGGTCTTGCCATTCACAGCTGGACTTCTGCCAGCTTGACCAAGTGACCAGGCCAAGAAGTGACAAGAATTCCTACCCTACAATCCAGCAATGGCCCAACTGGTTATTTACCCAAAGGATACAAAACTATTGATTCAAAGGGATACATGCATCCTGATGTTCACAGAACAGCAACAAAAGCCAAATTATGCAAAAATCCCAAATGATGAATGGGTAAAGACGATGTGGGGTGTGTGTGTGTGTGTGTGTGTGTGTGTGTATACGTACATAAAATGGAATATTACTCAACCATCAAAAAGAACACAATCTTGCCATCTGCACTGCTATGGATGGAGCTAGACTACATTACACTGACCAAATTAAGTCAAGAGAAAGACAAATACCATATGACTCTACTCGTTATGGAATTTGGTGGGGGGGGGGGGGAGAAAAGCAAACCATAAAGCTAAGACTCAACTACAGAGAACAAACTGAGGGTTGCTGGAGGGGAGGTAGACAGGGGGGTGGATTAAATGTGTGATAAGAGATTAAGGAGGGCACTTGTGATGAGAACTAGGTGTTGTAGGTAAGTGATGAATCTATAAATTCCACTCCTGAAACTAGTATTACATAAAATGTTAACTAACTGGACTTTAAACAAAAACTTGAAAGGAAAAAAAAAAAAAAAAAAAAAAACGATTTCTGACAGCCTTTACTACTTCCCTCTAGAGAGAAAATGCCAGCTAACAGCGATAAACACAAGTTTCTTACCTCATTTAAGACAAGGGTCAGGTTTCTTCCTAGTTTATAAGTAAAATATAAAAAGAAAAGAGCATGATTTCTTAAAAAGAGGCTCCTTTAATATGATATCTGAAAATCAGAATTCTGTCTCTCCTCTTCCGACAAGGGATTCACAAGGGCCTTGGGGGACCATTCTTAGAAGAGTTGACAAGCAGTCTATTAATGATTTCTGTTTCCCAAGAAAAGGAAGATCAGAGGGTCAAAAACTCCATAAAAAAGAATTATCCTGAGGTCAGTAACCTGACCTCAAGACTCACAATCTAGTAGAAGGCCAAATATGTAAACGGACAATAAAATGTAATATTCAACAACAGATGTTTGTATGGGATCGAGAAGTAGCAGAGAATAGAGGATGATTAACTCTGTGGACCTTGGAGGTAAAGGGTGGGAATTAGAAGGAAGATGACCTTACAGATGATATTACTTTTGATATGAGTTCCAAAAGATGAACAGGTTGCCAGGCAGGACTGTGTGTCTGTGTGTGTGTGTGTGTGTGTGTGTGTGTAAGGGCACACACGGGCATACAGGCCTGCATCTGGGAGAAAGGGGAGCCTATTACAGGGAAAGGAAGACCATACGCAAACACGAAATCCTATCATGTCCCGGAGAGGTAGAATTCTGTCAAGGAGTGGCAGGAAAACAAGTTAGATTGGGAGGCGAAAAAGAGATTTTGTACAGAGACCTTGTTACACTAAGAGATTTAATCTTCCTCCCCGAGCTGGGAAGGACCCAGCCCAGGGTGTGAAGGAGCGCAGAGCAGAGACTGGCAGAAAAGCAGCAGAGAACGAGCCGGAGTTCTGCTGTGAAACGAAGAGCAAGAGAGAACAAGGCCCCGTAACGCCAGCGGTAACAACAGGCACGCGCGGAAAGGGCTCCCGCCAGATGTGTGTCTAGTTCATGGCACTCTGAGGGAACATGAGGAAACAGAGGTTCGCTGCAAGTTCCCAGAGAACGTTTACTACCACGTAAGGACCATAACGCTAATTAACATCAAATGAGAAAAAAGAGGAAGTAGAAGGCTCAGAAGGAGAAGGAAAAGGTAATTTTTTTTTAAAAGATTTTATTTATTTGTCAGAGAGGGAGAGCACAAGCAGGGGGAGCAGAAGGCAGAGGGAGAAGCAGGCTCCCCACTGAGCAAGGAGCCCAATGTAGGGATTGATCCCAGAACCCTGGGCTGGATCATGACCTGAGCCAAAGGCAGATGCTTAACCGACTGAGCCACCCAGGTGTCCCAGGAAAAGATATTTTAGAAGTAAAGGAATCAAAGAAAACTCAGAGACTATCTAAAAGAGGACAGTGCAAGCAAACAGGACAGGCAACAGGAGGGGACACAGCAGCTGGGGAAAAGGTTCCGTGCGATGACCAGATGTGTCTGGGACTCATCTGAATAGAGAAGGCCGGGAAGCATTGGGATGCACAGGTCTGATCTTGGACGGGGAGCTAAGGGTCGGAAACAGCAATGTGCAAGTGATCAGCACACAGACAGTATCTACACAAGTGAAGGAGATGAGGGGGAAAATGACAGGAGGAAATGTAAACTCGTGTCAGCACAGCGCTGTTCGGAGACCCACACCTGGTCTACGACACATGCTCAGCCCAACGGTCCAAAACTCCAAACTAACATTCCATACGGAGGGAAACTTTGTGGCGAGCAGGGAAGACTGAAGCCACGAGGCTGTGAGTGGTAAGATCACACAGGGCCTCCGGTGGCTGCCACGGACAGTTTAAGCAAGGACATAAAATACACAATGAACCAAAGGCATCTCATACAACTAGAGAAGCCAGAACTAAAACATCTAAGTTAAAAAAAAAAAAAAAAAATTCCATAATGTACAGTATAAAAAACTAGTTTAACAGAACAACTTGTGTCACCTGACCTGTGTTTTGCAAAAGGCCCAAACTAAAGCCTACTGTTACTTTTGTCTTTCAGTGCCAATTATTTTTATTAGAAAAAGAAAAAGATAACTGATTGCTAAAGAATCTAGGTTAACAACAGAATCAGTCAAGTTTTTTATTTCCTTATAAGCTGGATAATTATTAACTGAAAGGCCAAGCACTTCTCTGTTCTTCCTAAATTGGGTTTAAAAATTTCACAAATCCAGTTTGAAAGAATACTATCACAATTAAGAACTCCAGGTTAAATCTAGGTAAAGCAAAAAAATCATTTCATAATAAGAATGACTGTCCATTAACTTCTATGTTCTGTCAACAGAACATCCTACACCCAGAAGATGTTACTCAAAGTCAACACTGTCTCAACACAAACTTTTCCTCTTTGTTCACTCCTTAAATCCTAACTGTTCTTTCGAGTAATTTCACTCAGATGTCTAAACCATCCCTTTAACATTACCATTTATTTCTATAGCAAAGGTGGTTCAAAGAACTAGTGATTCTTGTCTACCCACTATCAGCATGGCTAAACCACACTGCCCGTTTGGGTTAATAACGCCCAAGGTCAAACAGAGGTTGACAGTCCATGATCAAAGCAAGCTGGCTATTCTTTCTGTCATTTATATAGAACACACAAGATGTGTTTATTTTTACCAGCCTCTGAATGACCTCCTTTAGGTGGCACAGAAAAGATCCCACATTTCTATAAAGCATTAACCAAAGGAGTTTTTTTATTTGATACTCTCATTAAGAGCAAATTTTATTTTTTTGAAACTTTTGATCTTTTTCATTTATTCAAGAGCCCCTCAAGTTAAAGGCCATATTGTCTAAATCAAATTGGTGTAATGAATAAAACAAGGACAGGGCAACTAGCAAAGGCTCAAGAAGAAAGAGTATACATCCAACAGGCTGCCATCACAAAATATGGGGCTCATTAGTGACTTTTTTCAAAACTACTGAAGGAAACAGCATCTAAGATTTCAAAGTTCAAAAGGCAGCCCCTCCCCCCAAAAATCACTCAACTCCATTTTCACTACTAACACTCCTACTCCTTATCAATCTGAACACTAGTAACACAAACACTGTAAAAACCCTCATAATCCGATCAACTAGAAGAGAGCCAGTATAAAGTACTGAGCAGCCCAGCCTACAGACAAATACAGACAACCATTTTCCTATCCGGTATGCTACTTTGCCTAGATTAGGGAATTATTTAAAGACGGAATATTTTATCATCAGCACTAGTTATAAAATGAAGTCTTCCAAGTAAGTTTAAGCCAATATTCTCTTTGGCCAGCCTTAAATAAAACTCCCCACAATACACAGCGTGAAGTCTGACCACCACCACCACCGGGGTCGGTGGGGGGGGTGTGGGGGGCATGGGAATTGGTCCATGGCTACCTTGTCTGGATTACACAATTCATGGATCTGAATCAAGGAGAGGAATGATTCAAGAATCTTAATACCAACGGTATCAATCACACGAAAGAGGGTAAATCCCTTAAAGTTCTCTTTCTTTGTTCCTGTTAAAATGAGATGGCTGACTGGCTGGTGGCTCAACAGAGAGAAAAATGAGATGATAAGTGATTAAAGACAAACTATTTAAATACCACACATACACTGGAAGAGACACAAAGGCAGAAGGTCAGAAATGATGACACACTCAGGAAATGAGTGGCAAAGTGACGCCATCATTATTTGTGCAAGATCTAGGCTCACGTTTGTGAATCTCTAAATTTGAGCTTAAGGGATTAAGTGAAACAGAACAAGGAGAAGGGAAATAGTCCATCAGACTCTCCTAGCATTTCAGTGTTGTCTCACTACATCAGACTCTCCTAGAAATTCAGTGTCCTCTCACTATGATAAAAAGAACCCAGGTGAGAGAGGAGGCCGAAGGGAAAGGATACAGTGTAACGTACAGTATGCGAGAGTTTACAAAGTATCCATCTTCGTTATCCTTTGTTAGGGGATGGTGATGACCAGGAAGAAGGCATCGGAATGAAGGGAAAAACTTGACAAGAGTAGGTAATCTATCATTGAACGTCCCTAAATGTACACATGTCCCTTGAATTTGACATTTTCTCAGTGCTAATTGTTATTGTGTCTTTTAGCAGATTATACTTATTCTGGAAACAAAGCAAATGCTAACATAGGTGTTCTGTTAACAAGAACTAGTTGTGATTATCAAAAGCCTTCAAAACCATTAAAAAAAAAAAATTTAATCACCTGTAACCCTGTTTTTACACTTTCTTTCAATCAAGCAGATGAGCGCATTAAAAACCTATGCTGGCCGGCACCGGCTCTACAGTGGTTCAAATGACAGCTCTCTTAAGGGATTACTTCACGGAATCATTCAAACATTACTGAGAACCACATTCACTATCTGGTTCATGTACATAACAAAACCCACTGACACAAGCTATATTTGAGGTTCTAAATAAACTTTTAGAAATAGTCTAGCAGCACAGCCATTAGTTACATTACAAAATGGAGAATCCGAGAAACTAAATTCTCTGGATTCTGCACTGAGGGGGTATCAGCAGCACCAAAATATCTTTACATCTTATTTACCTTTCTCTGAGGGAAAGAGTAGATAACCCAGGGACATAACAGACTTCGCGGGAAATGAAAAGCATTCTTTCGAAACGAGCAGCATCTGGGAATCGTCATTTGCGGCTCGCTGTCACTCCTCCTCCTCCTCCTCCTCCTTCTGACCACAACTCAACTCCCCTGTGCCCACCCCGCATCACCTCCACCTCTTCTGCTTCCCACCACAGTGCCAGTAAGAACTCTTCTCCGTTCCTTCTGTAGTTTCCGACTTGAGGATGCCATCCCATCCAGCTATCACTTCTATGCAAAAAAAATATAAAATCCTTATCTCTTAGTCCTGGTCTCTGGTAACGGCTTACCTGACAGCTTTTCCTGGGAAGCACAGCAATAAAATGGTTCAACACAGTGACTCTGGGCTGCCTAGGCTAAAAGTCCCCACTCCTGCCTTTATGACCAGCCTTAGAGAACTTCCTCTGGAAAAGAGACACTTCGTCTGTAGAAGCAGAATAAAACTGTCACCTACAAGTCAGGGACAGACTGCAAGAATTGCACTGGGTGATGCCCAATTAAGGACAGCATTTCGGACATACCCAGCACTCAGAAGGACTCGATAAGGATCAAACAGGACCATCGCTTTATCGGAGTACTTAGCTGTGGCTTCAAATAACGGCCTGTTCGAAACCAAAACACGTCTTCCCTCCAGCTGCCCTCCCCATTGGGCACTCCCCACTGCATTCAAGCCGCGGGTCTCGGAGCCATACTCGACGATGTTGAAAATAGAAAGAATTCTTCCTTCTTTAGTCAACTCCTTTCTTCCAAATCCAAGTATCTCTCTGGGAGATGAGGCCAACAGCCCCTCCACAAGCACAGCTCTCACCAGCCATGAGCTCCTGATCTACGCTCACCCCTGCACCCAAGCATCCTTCACACTGCTCCAGGAATCAATCCCAAGAGACCTTGGGAGCAAACACGGCTAGAAAATGAGTATTTCTTTTAAATTACTTTGTATAGTAGTGTAACAACAACAACACAAAAAATTACTGCACAGGTAAAAGGAGAATGGATAGATTTTTAAAATAACAATAATAATAATGGTACAGGGACAATGCAGCTATCCCTACATTGTTAGGAGAAAAGATCTGAAACATGTACAGATGCTAGAGGAAGAAATTACACACTTCTGGAGGGTCAAAGGAGACCTAAATACCTTATTCACGAACTGGAAAACTCAAAATGTAGAAAGATGCCAATTCTCCCCTCAAACTCATCAAGACAGTCTCTCTAATGACAATCAGAATCACAAGAGTATTTTCCTTGAACTTCGAACCTGGTATTAAAGTTATATAGAAGGACAAAGGACCGAGAAAAGCCAAGACACTCTTGATATCTACCAAATATTTTGGCTTAGTATGAATCTGTATTAATCACTGACTGTGTAGAATCATGCCAGAATAAACAAAGAGGTCAACGGAACCAAAGAGAGAGTCCAGGGACAGACCCAAACATCTACAGACACTCAACATGACAGAATGGGCAATACTCAGAAAAAAGGGAAAAGAATGGATTTTTAAGAAACAAGAAAAGATACTGAAGAAATTCAGTGATTACATGGAAATAAAATAAAATTAGACCTTCTTCCTGGGACCACACGACAAAAATTAACTCTAGATGGATTACAAATTTAAATGTAAGAAGTAAAAACCATCAGACATTTAGATGACAATACCAGAGAATATCCTAACTTCAAGACAGAGAAAGTCTTCTTAAATAGTAAGAACACAGACTCAAAAGAAAAAAATAAATTATAAGCCAGAATTTCTCTTCATCCTAAGATCGCATCAAAGAAAGTAAAAAGACAAGTCACAATTGATGTTTGCAGCCTGTATAACACGGAAAGATTAGTAGACAGAATACATAAAATAATCCCACAAATAATAAAAGACAACTCAACAGGAAAAAATATTTAAAAAGCCATTTCACCAAAAAAGTAAGTCCAAATAGCTAGTAAACATATAAAAAGATGTTCAACATCATTAGAAGTCACAGAAATGCAAATTAAAACCACAGTGAGGTATCACCTGTACCACAAGACTGCAAAAATTTAGAAATCTGACAATATGAAGAGTTGGCAAGAAAGCAGAACAACTCCACACATCCCTTACCACTCAGAGTGAACACTGGCACGCCCGTCCACGAGAAGGAGCTTGACATTACTCAAGTCTGAACACACACACGCCTGTGACCCAATAATTCAACTCTCAGGTACATAAACTAAAATAACTCTTGCACAGGCACACCAGAAAACACATTCAAAATATTCACAGCAGAAGTGTTCATAAAAGCAAAACGCTGGGAAAACTCTGATCAGTAAATGGTAACAAATTCATTCAGTGAAATGTAAGAATGACCAGTGATTTCACATCGATCAAAGGATAAATCTAAAATCCTAATGAGGAAAATGTAACTTCTTAGAGTAAAGCTTCATTCTTTATCAAAGTCAAAACAGTATAATCTTACAAGTCCAACTCCTATTCTTTTTGACACATACTAAATATTTATATTAGGGAATTTTTTTTAAATGGATTTCCTCAACTTATCTTCACTTATATTTTAAAAACAAACAAACAAAAAACAGGAAAAAGAACAACTTCCACTTACTTAATTGAGTTTCTAAAGTGGTCTTCAGCTGGGTTTTTTACAGTACAACTATTCAGGAGCCATAAATCTGCGTCTGATGCATTTTCTATTAAAAAACAAATATAAAATAGAAATTTCAGTATCACACTTAATCACAGCTCACTTGCGCAGCACTGAGACAGACAGAGGCCGTGGGCAGTCACGTAAACCCATAACTGCCTGACACAAGGGGCCCGCTAGACGCATGTGGAAATACGTGTGAGAAATATAAAAATGTATACCCTGCGCTGTATCTTTTCATTTAAAATATAAAGAAAATAAGCATTTTCTTCCCTTATATTCGATACTTGAAAGTATTTTTTTATTGTTAAAGATTTTATTTGTTTATTGACAGAGATCACAAGTAGGCAGAGAGACAGGGAGAGGGAGAAGAAGAAGCAGACTGTCCACTGAGCAAAGAGCCCGACGGGGGGCCCAATCTAGGACCCCGAGATCATGATCTGAGCCGAAGGCAGAGGCTTTAACCCACTGAGCCACCCAGGCGCCCCGATACTTGACAGTATTTTAAAACTTCCAAAAACTTAAGTGGAACCAGCCTCACCTTCCGAGTACGCAACCTCATTGCTCCCTTTTGGACTGTGTCAGTATGTTTTAGGCACAGATATTTTCATATACCAAATATTCTGCAGCCTAAGAAGTTATTAAAAATATACTTTGTCAGGGCGCCTGGGTGGCTCAGTGGGTTAAAGCCTCTGCTTTCAGCTCAGGTCATGATCCCAGCATCCTGGGATCGAGCCCCGCATCAGGCTCTCTGCTCAGCAAGGAGCCTGCTTCCCCCCTCTCTCTCTCTGCCTGCCTCTCTCTCTACTTGTGATCTCTGTCAAATAAATAAATAAAATATTACATATATATACATATATATATGTATATATATGTATATATATACACTTTGTCTTCCCTGAAAAAGTTAATGATTTATCTCAGAGTGAGACTCTCATTCCTCTCACCAATTTGATCAACTACTGTTTTGTATGTGGTCCCCCCCAGCCCCTACTGCATCCGCAGGGAAACATTCCAAGACCCCCCAGGGTATGCCAGAAACCACAGATAACAGTGAACCCTAAAGATGCTATAGGCTTTCCTGCACATACAGACCTGTGATAAAGTTTCATCTACAAATTCAGCACAGTAAGAAAATAACAGCAGTAATAAAATAGAACAATTATAACCACATACTGTAAAAAAATAAATAAATAAATACTTATGTGAACAGGTCTCTCTCTCTCTCTACCTCTCTGTAAAAATACCTTATTGTACTCTGCTCACCCCCTTCCTGTGCTGCTGGGAGATGGTGAATGCCTGCGTGATGAGAGGGTAAGACGTCTGTGTGAGGAGACGAAGGGACATGAACACACGTGCTGGGGCACAGCAGCACGCTGCTACTTGGCCTTCTAGCAATACGGCACGGGGGTGGGAGGGGTTCACTTGCTTCTGGACTGTGGTTGACCGCGAGCACCTGAAACCGCAGGTAAGGGAGAGGGGCCGCCGTACTGTGATAAACTCACTGGCAAAGCAACCAATAACCGCAACCCATCCAGTTTAGGAAAGGCCTTTGTAAATGCCTCACGTGTTCACTGCTTTTCCCACTACCTTGATGCCTAGCGGGACATACTCGTTAAAACCGGACGACCACAATGAAAGGAAAACCAAAACTGAAAACCGCAGCACCTTCCATGTACGCCAATGTAGGAGCAGAAGCTAAGGTCAGTGACAAACGGATGTCTAAGCAGCTAAGATCAGAAGGACAAACGGATGTCTGCACACACATTCTCCTCCTGGGAAGGGAACCCCAAGTGACAGCATGATGCCAAATGGAGGGCGACCACATCAAAGCTTCTGGTGAACTGGCAAACATTTTTTTCCAAACATTTGATTATAAAAGTCGGAATCCAATGAATCCAATGAATATACCAAAATGCCTACAAAATTACCCAACTTTTTGACCACCCCTCAAAAGAGAATGTCCTTTCCAATGAACACAAGAGTTTCTTAACCAATTATTTCCAAACTCAGTTTTTTGTTAGTATATCTTAACTTATTATTATCAAAACACACTATTGGGGCGCCTGGGTGGCTCAGTGGGTAAAGCCGCTGCCTTCGGCTCAGGTCATGATCTCAGGGTCTTGGGATCAAGTCCCGCATCGGGCTCTCTGCTCAGCAGGGAGCCTGCTTCCTCCTCTCTCTGCCTGCCTCTCTGCTTACTTGTAATTTCTCTCTGTCAAATAAATAAATAAAATCTTAAAAAAAAAAAAAACACACTATTTACAAGCAAAAATCAGTCAGTAAACCACCATAACATAATGAGGATTTACTATACACCAGGCTCTCCTCCAGGCACAGGGGAGACGGCTGTGAGAAGAGTTTATACCCTCAAGGAGTTTAGGTCTTGAGGAGGAAGTCTGATGAAAACAAACAACAGAAAAACAAGGTAATTTCAGGTACTGGTCAATGCTATTAAAATGATAAGAGACATTAATGGACAAAGAATAATTAGGTCGGAAGAGTTGAGACTCAAGTAACACAACACCATGCAAAGACCATGCAAAAGCCAAAAAAAAGAGCATTTCAAGAAGAAAATCCTGCAAGTATAAAGGCCATGAAGTAAAAGTGAACTTGTTGTGCTCTAGGACCAGAGAGACCAGTGTAGCTGAACTGGACACTGGGAAAGTGGGAATAGAAAGGTCGGAGAGGCAGGCAGCAACCAGAGTATCTGGCAAGTTCAGAACTTCACACTGTATTGTAAAATTACAGGAAGTCACCATTGGGTTTCAAACACCTAACTGCTACTTTGGAAAACCCATTCTAGAAGCACCATGAAGACTACAGATGGGGCAAAAGTCAAGACCAATGGGGAAAAAGTAAAGGCAAGAAAACCAGTTGGAAGTTGACGCACGGGTGTAAGTAGGAATATGTGAAAGAACATGGTAAGTTGACGCATGGGTGTAAGTAGGAATATGTGAAAGAACATGGTAAGCTGACGCAGGGTGTAAGTAGGAATATGTGAAAGAACATGGTAGTTGCGACGGCAAGAGCAGGAAGGCAAATTGTGGCCTATTCTGGAGGCAGAATCAAGAGAATTCACGGACAGACGAGAAAGGAATGGTGCAAGAAGGCATCAAGTAGGATTCCTAAGCACATGGAAGGAATCTGGGCCTGAGCCTCAGTGGTTTGTGGCGCTGTTTACTGAAATGAGGAAAGTTTAGAAAGAAACAGATGTGGGGACAAGAGAACCAACAGGGCTCTTGGGGGAAGGGGGTACACTTTTTCTGAGATCCCTATTAAATATCCAACTAGAAACACTGATTGGCTTGGTATAAAAGAAACAGAAGCTCAGGGGAGTCTTTCAGGCTGCATAAACAAATGTGAGAGTCCAAACCCTACAGAAAATACCTGAATTTACAGAAACGGATGAGCTCACCTAACAAGGAATTACAGGAGGAAAAAAAGAGGACAGAGAAAGCAGTGGAAGACAGAAAGATCTTGCAAAGAAGGGAAAAGGGTATTGGAAAGGAGCAGCACATAACGAGGATTAAAAAAAAAAAAAAAATAGAAAACATGGTGTTACAGAAATCCAGAGGAAAAAAAGTATTTGAAAAAGGAACAAACAATTAGGTTACATGTTGAAAGTTCGAGAAGGATATCTGCATCTCTGTGCCAACCCACAATCACTCAAAGGCCCTGCTTTACTAAGTAACACAGAAACCAAACACTACAAAAGGGGAGAAAGGAGGAACTGTATATGGCTGTTTGCCAATAAAGAATGCAGACTCTTTATTGTTTTGCTCCCTTACAAACATATTTTCTGGGTTTCCAGATGCCAACACCGATCAGAAACACTACTGACTTAGTAACAGCTCTTCAAGAGGCGTGGAAAACTGCAGTCACATTCTTATCAACTTTAAGCTACATCCCAACCTCAAATATTAAAATTCACAGGGTAGGAATGAATGGCACATGAAATAGAAAGAAGCTAGTTTAGAATGGCTGCCATCAAGAACAACCAAGAAATGCCGAAGACCTGCCTTCTCAGGACCCCATCACCCAAAATTAAATAAATGTTCAATCATACTACCACTGGTGGAGGACTTGGTTATCAGATTAAATATCTGCAAAGAGAAAGCTAAACCTTATGGTCTGGCTCTAATCGGAGCCCTCATGTCAGGTTCTCTAGAGCACTGGAAGAGAAGCAGTTAGAGAAGAAGCAGTTAAGAAAGAAGCACTAGGCAGAGGGGTTAGAACAAACCAGCAAAGGGAGGGGCAGTCAGAAGACACCCAGCTTGGAGGCTTAAAGAGGATCCAAGAAAGATGTCTACCTTTCTGGGATGTGGCCTCCAGCACAAATAACCTGATATGCAGATGAAAATCATCTGCACATCAGTCAAATATCACCAGTGTCACAGCTGCGACACCAGGGATGGTCTGGAAAGGAACAAACTTCGGACCAGCCAGATGGAATCTGGGCACCAAGACCAGACAATTTTCAGGCTTCCACTATGACAAACAGTGCTATAATGAATAGTGCGGTGCAAATACCATCTTGCACTGCTCCCAGACTACCTTTGGAATCAGGTCCCAAAAGGTGGGATTGTTGTCCTAGGATAAACTCATATGTCATCCCATTACCCTTCCAAATTCCCCTCCAAAAGAGTGTGCCACCTTGCACTTCTGTGAGCTATGCAGGAGAATGCCCACGGAGTGTGCTAGCGAACCTCTGTACTTAGGCCAATCTGCCAAGAAACTGGATCCAGGGAGGTTTTAATACGCATGTCTCTTATTATGAATGAGTTGAACATCGTTTCATGTATTTCAGGGTTATTTGCAATTTTTGTTAATGTTTTCCATTTGTTCATGTCTTTTGCCCTTTTTTTTCCCCTCGGGTCAAACAGTCATTTTTATCTCAAGTTTTAATTACTAATAAATACAAACACACACACACACACACACACACACACACACACACACATGAAATATTCTCTATGATAGATTACATTATTTTTTCCAGTTTGTCATTTTTTTATAGACTATCTTTGTATATTCTTATATATCAGATTCAACAACATCTTCTCTTACTGCTTCTGGATTTTGAGTCATAATTAGCAAGTTTCCTCAATTCCCAGATTACTCAGGAGTTTGCCAATGTTTTCTCCTAATACACATGTAGATCTTTGATCTGTTAGGAATTTATAATGATAAACATTGATCTCACTCAATGTTTTAAATGCAAAATGAAATGTTTTAAAACCTTATATTCTCCTATCGCACTGGAAAATATAGAAGGTATGATATTATTTAGTGTTAGTAAAGGAACAGAGAAATTGGCAATTTTGCTGATAACAGTCTACACTCATGAAACTCTCTGGAACACCAATGTGGGAAAAGCTCTCAAAAATTTACACGTGCATCAGAATTTCTCAAAGACCTGCTTGTAGAGCTACTTGTACCACACACATGTGTATTTACAGACACACATATATGTACACACACAAATATACACACACATACAGAGACCAATAATCAATTTTTAAAATCTCAGTGAACATTACTGACAAAGCAAAAAATCCAGAAAGTCTACATATCCGTGATATGGAAAATCTTTCAATTAATTATGAGACTGCTAAAATACTACTGAGCTGTCTAAAAAGCAAGACACACCAGTAAATGCTGATTTATAATCATCGTTGTTAAATCATCAGGTAAAAGAAACCAAGGTACAGACAGGAGATCTTGTTATTTGTTTGTTACGAGGGGAAATTCCATTCTAAGGAAAGAAAACTTCTGGAAGCATATACATGACACTGAGCTGTTTGCCCTTGGGAGCCAGATGAAGGGCAAGTTGTTCATGTACCCTTTCATATTCATTCTCTCTTCTGTCTTCAAACTTGCATGGGCATTCCTTTTATAACTGTATAAAGTGTAATCCTGAGGAGGGGCACATGAATATTTCATTTATATCCATCTGTACGGCTTGAATTTCTTAAAGTATGTATTGCTTTTGATCAAACCTTTTAATTTTTTTTAAGTTTCCTTTTCCAGAGAGCTTAGAATCAATAGTGTTCTTTCATTTTAAGGTGAGAATATAAGAAGCTATTTCCCTGCTGGGATCCATCATGAAAACAGTGACCTGATATACATTTTCTGAGAGACTTCTTTCCCCACTGCTAAAAGCTTTTGTACTCACTGAACCAAGAAAATGATGGTCATTGGCATACCACCTACTTTGAGTTTGAGGAGAGAAAAACAAACTATTTGTTTTAATCAAAATGCATGACTTTCCGAACTATTTCTTTATATACACAAGAAAAATTGCTTTTAAATCTAAAGTAATAAAAATCTGATTAGCAGTAATGACAATAGCTAGCATTATTGAGTACGTATCATGCATCCAGAAATGAGCCACACAGATCATACTCACTTTTTTCCCCTTAATCTTCCCAATTTGAGGTGGGTTCGTTTTTACTCTAATTGTAGACAGGGAATCTAAGACTTAGAAAGCAAAAGTAACTTGCCTAAAATCACACAGCAAGGGGTAGGGGGCCCAGGATTAGAACTCCAGACAAACTGACTCCAGAGACTATAAACTTAAGGAAATTAGAATGCCTCATTAGTGGCTTTTTGCCTCTTGATCAAAAATAATACAGACAATATCTAAAAACAAAATAAAGAAGTATTACATGGCCTTGAGGTTGCCTCATGATATTTCTAAGACAGCTAATCATCAGGCTTCAAAAGGAACTGTTTGGCTATTTCCAAAATTTCCAAGATCTTGAACATGTCAGCTCTTGGCCTTCTATAATCCGTGGGAGACATGCAAATAAAGAGAGAATTAATGATGAGCACAGGATCGTTACTCCAAAGCACAGGCTGACTCTCACAGCGACCAATTTCCCTGCAGGCTTGCGCATAATGGCCACATTACAGAGGAGAAGGCCATGGTTCACATCAACACTACTCAGAGCACAAGGTTTATCTTACACAACTGTTCCACTGCACAGTCACCTGGAGGGGCAGCGGGAAACGGGGAGAGGAGCCTATTCGTGGATTTAAGTAAGGCAGTTAAGCAAGCTTATGCAAAAAAAAAAAAAAAAAAAAAAAATCACTAAGAACAAAATGAAGGGGGGGAATGTTGATTGTTTTAAACCCCGCAAGCATTTTGAGGGAGTCTCTTTACCACAGAAGTCTGGAAGACAAGTCGAAACAGTTTAAATGTCCATTATACTTAATCATGCCCAGAGAGTTGTATTTTTGTGATACAAATCACTGGATGCCTACTACAAACTCAGAGAATAGTATGCTTTAGTAAGAGAATTTAAAGGCACTGTTAAGGTGCACATTTAAAAATAATCTCTTAAAAGCAATAAAAGGCAAAATAAATTTCTGTAGAATGATTAATTTTTTTCCTCTTCATCCCATTCATTGTTCTCCAGAGCAACTGTGTAATGGAAAGAATGCAGTTAACTGTGTCTGCAAAATCTGTTTTACAAAAGCAATTAAAATGATCCAGGAGGGGAGCACCTGGGTGGCTCAGTCGGAGAAGCGTCTGCCTTTGGCTCCGGTCATGATCCCAGGACCTTGGGATCAAGCCCCACGTCAGGCTCCTGCTCCCTCTGTCCTTCCTTTCCCCCACCCCTACCAGGCTCATGCGCTCATTTCCCCTCTCAAAAAGTAAAATAAAATAAAATAAAAGCTTTAAAAAATATCTCCATGAGATATCCTGCCTTTAGCCAGCTAGGGTTGGAGCAGGAGGAGGATGGGAAGAATAAAACGGGGGAGGAGCAGGAGGAGAAGAAGGGAGAGGAGAAAGGAAAGAAAGAGACAAACTATCCCCAGTCCCCGGTCGGAAACAGGGCAAGGCCGGAGCGTGTGGAGTGTTGGGGACTGCGCGGTGTGTTTCTGGGTGGAACACAACACCCGCGCTCCTATGGGGAAGCACTTACTCCCGGAGATGACCTGTATAATAAGGTTGTTCTTTTAGAACAGTCCTGCTGAGTGTTTCACAGAAATCAGATGAAGCCAAGGGTCAGCTTGAACTCTGTTTACTGTATGAAAGGAAAAGAACATGTTTTTTTCCTTTTAAATGACAAATAATAGTGGAAAACTCTACCGATAACTATTGAAAACTAATTACATAGCTAAGTAGGGCTGGCCATAATCAAAATCCGAGTGCAAGACAGACCTTTTACTTATTATGTAGAAAAGAACACTGCTAATACTCCCCATCCTCATTCCAAATTAAATTGCTCTGTTGATCCTGACACATAATTAGCTCAGAAGTCACTCCACCTAAGGCATCCCTAACAGGATATCTATGTCTACATGTTAAATAGGTTTATAAACTAAGAGCCAATATATGAACCAATGGACGTGTGAGGGCACTTCATGATCTGGTCACTACCCCCTCCCCAAACCCCTGCCCATCGTGCCCCACCTGCAGGCTGCCGTTCCTGCCACATGGGAGCTTTTAGGCCCTCAGGCCTCATGAGTAGAAGTCAAAAATTAAGAAGACCAAAATCTAATAGGGAAAAAAAAAAAAAATGGGCGGTGAATATGATCTTCAGAGTTCACGTAAAACAGAAACACATGTGTCTCTTGAGTATACATGAAGAGATGACCAATCCCATTCTTAAAATAAGTGAAAGTTAAAAGCACTAAGGGAGAAAAAAACCAACAACTCGACTAGACCAAATTTCACTCACTCGAGGGTCAAAATCCCCACAGCGTGATCAGCTGTGCTGGCGAAGCCGGGAGGAAGCAGGCCAGTACCGCGGCGCCCGCACCCACAATGGGCCACACCTCCTGAAACGGTGCCCGCGCACCCTCGGACCAAGAAGTCCTACTTCTAAGGAGTTAGCCCACTTACAAACATGCCCGCACATGAACAAGGCCATTCAAGGTCATTCACTTCAGCATTATTTTTGATAGTACGAGGTGAATGGTGGAAGACGTTTCTGTACATTCGGAACAGAGGGTGCTATAAAGCCGCCCTCAAAGAAGAAACAGAATGAATAACCTCTAAGTCCTAATACAGAGAGGTCACCAGGACCACTGCCCGAAGAACATGATGCTACAAAATACGTACAGTAGGCTACCACGGGGGTCAAAAGGGGGAATCCGGAATCCATCGCGGCATTTGCATTCATCTGCAGAAGTGTCGGGATGTGTATCGAATCGGAAATAAACAGCAATGGCTGCAAGGAGGAGGGAACCGCATTTACTTCTGAGAGATAAGGTTAGAGGAAGACTTCATTCCTTATATAATTTTTAATTTTTTAACCCATCCAAAAAGTAAGCATTTTCAAAAAAAAAAAAGCAATTGTAAAAACTGTAACTTGTCTTAATCTTCCTGCTGTCTTCCCAGTTCTCTATTACCCTAGAGTCAAACATCCTGAAAGAACGGTCTCTTTGTGCCCACTCTCGGTCACCTCGCATTCCCTACTCCACTGCCTCATTTTGGTGAAGACCCTCGAGTGCTCACTCTTTCTTGGAAACCGCTTTCACCAAGGGAACGGGTACCAATGTCAGATACAGCGGCCATACAAGGCCGCACAACACCCTTTCCAGCTGGTGTCAACAGCACGACTCTCCTGTCTTCCTCTTACCACGCCACCCCCCTACCCAGTCCCTCTATTTTATCCATCCCCCTCTGCCCTCCACAAAATAGAGCTCCTGAGGACCTAGATTTTGGTTCTCTTCTCACCTGAGCGCTGATGATCCCAACCGTTCCAATGGTCTAGAACACTACCATCACACTGAGAGACGACACCCAAAAGTATACTTCCCGATCAGACAACCAACTGAGCACACTACTCAACGCGCACCCTAACATCTCCACTGGAACGCATCAAAGAAATACTAAACTTGACAGAAATCATTTCCGAAATTGGACTCTCAAATTTCACTCCTGTATTCACTCACTCATCAGATTCTAGTTAGGAAAATACTCTGGACATTTTAGGATACAGAACTGTGGTTACACAGGTGATGGAAAAGCTAAGACACCAAAAGGGAATGGTGAAGCGACCCTGAGATGAGTTACAGCAGGAAAGCACAGCAGCCCAAAGGCTGGAGGGACCCAGCAGAAGAGGTGGAATTCTAAGAGCCTGGAAGCCACCATCATGGGCAGGGGCTAGAACACGGGCAGGGGCTAGAACACGGGCAGGAGCTGCCCAACCGGGGCTCGGCTTGCAGAGGGAGGGGCTGTCTGATAGAAGCGGAAGCCAAAGCAATGAAACTGCTGTGTTCTGGGACATGACCCGGAACAAAAGAAAGGGGGAGGAAAATGACCTTCTCCCCATTCCTATCCTGCAGGCTTCCATCAGCGCCTCTCACTGGCCAGTCCTACCCACAAAACCCAAAAGGTAGAGAAGACCGAGAAAGGCAGTTCCATGCAGTGAAGAGCAGGACAGAGAGAGGTCAGGGGGATGTGTCTGAGAGCCAGCAGGGAAATGACGTGACCTCTTCCAGGCTTCCCATCTCCCTGATCAGCACATCTACCCAAATGCTGAAACCAGAGACCTGAGATCATCTTGAACCATTCCTCTGCCATCACCATCCCCTGCAGCACATCCAACCGCTCCCGAAGGATTTTACCTCCAAAATAACGGGAACGCATCTATTTCCCTCCACTGCCTCTGTATGAGCTGTCTCCCCCAGGCCACTGCAAGTGTCCTGCCTCCCTACAGTTGCGGTGAGACAACACAGAACCATCAAAGAACTGAACATCTGGGTGGTTCAATTCGTTCAGCATCTGCCTTCCGCTCAGGTCATGATCCTGGGGTCCTAGGACTGAGTCCCACATCGGGCTCCCTGCTCGGCAGGAAGCCTGCTTCTCCCTCTCCCTCTGTACCAACCCCCACTCATGCACGCACGCGCACTCATGCACACACGCGCACTCACGCTCTCAAATAAATAAACAAAATCTTAAAAAAAAAAAAAAAACTAGCAAGGAGCCAAAGGAAAGCTAGAGCTTTTTAACAGGCTTGAGTAATCTCTACATACAGATAACTGAAAATTGGGTTAATTAGATACATTCTACTGACAGTGAGTTGAAACCCTATCTTGGTAAGGGGGGGAAAAAGTCACTATTCATAATTCACTACATACAAAGAAACAGAGTTGCTAAAAAATGCAATTGTATCTGCTTTTTTTAAGAACTCAGCAAAATACAATTCCAGTTTACTGTTGACCAACCATGTTTCACACTTAAACAAACAAAAAAATAAAATAGCAACTGCATAAACAAAAAAAAAAAAAAAGGAAAGAAAAAAAAAACTTTTTATCTTTGGCCTTTCTAACATCTTGTAAAACCAACTACTTAGAGTACAGCAAAGTAAGCACACAGAGAGCTACAGAATGCTCGTGGTAAGATCTGTTGTTATTTTTCTCTCCTTTGAGAGTGTAATGAACACGGTCACAGCACAAGTCAAGTCAGAAGCGCCAGAGAAGGCCCCAAGGCTGGCTGGATCATTTGAGGTCACTAAAAATGGCTGACCCCTCTCAAGATGAGCAAAAATATAAAATATAAATTAAAAATACAAATTTTCCTTTTCAAAGTACTTTTAAGAAAAAGAGCTGGGCCACTGCAGTTTGCATGTTGCAACCGCCACAGGGCCACGCTGCGGTTCTGGCTGGGGGCTGGGCTGCTGGTGTCACCCGAGGGTGACACGGTCCACGGCAGGCTCTCTACTCACACATGACCATGCTGAGATTCTGAGACAGGAATGTGGAACATGAACGGATAATGGGGGCTTTTTTTTTTTTTTAAAGGTTAATTTTCCCTTTTTGCTGTCCAGTCATCCTCTTTGGTCTTTGCTTCCGGGTGTCGACATCATCACCCTCAACATCTGCTGCCCATTGGCCCAGGTCTACCTCAACCTCCTCATCTTCATCTCCATCCCCTTCTCCCTCCCCTTCTTGGCCTACCTCACTGGTGGCCTCCTGCTCCCCACTTTCCTCATTAGTGTCCCCACTAGCAGGTACATATCTCCCAACCCGCACCCCACACACAATGTCCTTCTTGTCCCTTAAGTCCTTGGTGGTGACTGAGAGCTGGTGTACACAACCATGTCCGATGTGGTGGGGCTCATCAGTGATCCAATGCAGCCAGTGAGAAAGCACGCCGGGGTCCGGGGACTGTGGGGAGAGGGCTGCCCGAGTCTACATTGGCAGAGGCAGCACTGGAGGCAGTAGATGCTGCAAGCCAGGAGCTAGGCCAGGGACAATGCCAGGAGGGCTTTCCGGACTCACCAGTCCAACTGTAACCTTAAATTCATGTATTCTATGGAAAATTTCCTTCCTTCCTTCCTCATTCAAATATTTTCAAAGTAATATGCTGAAAAAGACTTCTATTTAGCCAAGAGCAAATCATAACCAAGAAAAACCCTCGCTAGTAAATTTGCAAAACATATGGTTCTCATTCAGAATGATATACAAACCCTCAATTGTGTAGCACAAATCAATAACTTGAGTCATCTGCTAGGAATGACCAATTCACCCCTACGGCCAATTTCCAAGACAAATTCTAAGTACAGAAGTATCCCCTTAAAGTGAAGTACAGATTACATGCTGCATATCATCTCTAATATAAGAGCTACCTCTGGATTTTAACCTTGCAGACTTAGCACATCAAAATAAGTACCAATTTGGTAATCCACAGAAAAATGCCCACAGGAAACTGCCAAGACAGGAAAGATCCAGATCAAAGACAAAGCCACATACAAAGCCTAGGTTCGATGGAAGCCAAAGTGCAAAGAAGAACATCAAAGATCTCTGAGTGAAACAGTGGAGCTGAAGGTACTGAGTCAAGTACTCCAAGGCCAGTGTCCATTCGGACGTGTCAGGGTCCACACCACACCACCGTGAGAGAGTCTAAGTAGGATCCCCGGAGAGAAACAGAATGAGCTGGCTGTACACCTGGTAGGCATCCAGTAATTATTCAACTGACTGATGGATATCTCCAAATAATATTCCCCAAATAGCAATTCTAAACTTTCTAAAATGACAAATACGGGTTACCAATTTGAGACCAAAAATAAGGAATAACAAAGAGAAGAAACAAGATTGCCTTAAAGAACTGTTGGAGGGGCACCTGGGTGGTTCAGTTGGTTAAGCGTCTGCCTTTAGCTCAGGTCCTGATTCTGGGGCCTTGCCTTGGAGCCCCTCATCGAGTCATGCTCAGCATGGAGTCTGCTTTTCTTTCTGCCCCTACCCCCACCCCGCTCATGCGCACACACATGCATGTGTTCTCTCTCAAATAAATCTTTTTTTTTATTTTTTTAAATTAAAGAAAAGAACAGAACTATTTGGGAAAGAAGAAACTATTTGAAATCTTACTCATTTGTCATGGAAAATGACTTGCTGAGTGAGAAGCATTTAGATATTTGACACTCTTGTATATAGGAAGAATTATCTTAAACAGACAAAATAATTTAACAAGAATTTGATTTGTGGTGTTTATTAATGTCACCACCTTTTAAAGTTAATATCTCCTAACTCCAAATCTTACTTTCCAAATTCGTTTCATTTATTTTAGGTAATTCAAAATTTATTTTGATTAACTGGTTCATTTCCTAGTTACAAAGTCAAAAATAATGTATCCTAGCCTCAATTTTGCTTCACAAAATTAGAGACAATGTAAAAAATATTACAATTCAATGATAGAAGGACAAACAACCCAACTAAAACTGGGCACAAGATATAGATATGTCTCCAAAGATAAATAACCAATAACCCCAAGAAAAGATGGTCAACATTATTAGTCAGGATGGAAAATGCAAATCAAAATCATAGTGGGATACCACTTCACATCTACTAGGATGGGTGTAATAAAAACCAAACTTAAATTAAAAAGATAATATCAGGTGTTGGCAAGGATGTAGAGAAACTGTAACCATCATACGCTGTTGATTAAAATATAAAATAGCATATTAAGTATAGTATGTATTTATATAATATATAACATATATAATACATTAACTATATAAGCTATTCACACAGAGTTAATCTACGATCCAGCCACTCCTCTCCTGGGTATAAACCCTGAAGAAACAAAAACATGATCATACAGAAACTTGTGTATCAATGTTCACTGCAGCATTCTTTTTCTTTTTTAACGTTTTATTTTTTTAATTTCTTTTCAGTGTTCCAGAATTCACTGTTTATGCACCACACCCAATGCTCCATGTAATACGTGCCCCATATAATACCCACCACCAGGCTCACCCAACCTCCACCCCCCCACCCCTTCAAAACACTCAGATTGTTTTTCAGAGTCCATAGTCTCTCATGGTTCACCTCCCCCTCCAATTTCCCTCAAGTCCCTTCTCCTCTCCATCTCCCCATGTGCTCCGTGTTATTTCTTATGCTCCACAAATAAGTGAAACCATATGATAATTGACTCTCTCTGCTTGACTTATTTCACTCAGCATAATCTCTTCCAGTCCCATCCACGTTGATACAAAAGTTGGGTATTCATCCTTTCTGATGGAGGATAATACTCCATAGTGTATATGGACCACACCTTCCCTATCCATTCATCCGCTGAAGGGCATCTTGGTTCTTTCCACAATTTGGCGACCATGGCATTGCTGCTATGAACATTGGGGTACAGAAGGCCCTTCTTTTCACTAAATCTGTATCTTTGGGGTACATACCTAGTAGTGCAATTGCCGGGTCATAGGGAAACTCTATTTTTAATTTCTTGAGGAATCTCCACATTGTTCTCCCAAGTGGCTGCACCAACTTGCATTCCCACCAACAGTGTAGGAGGGTTTCTCTTTCTCCACATCCCCTCCAACACATGCTGTTTCCTATCTTGCTAATTCTGGCCATTCTAACTGGTGTAAGGTGGTATCTCAATGTGATTTTAATTTAAATCTCCCTGAAGGCTAGTGATGATGAACATTTTTTCGTGTCTGTTAGCCATTTGTATGTCTTCATTGGAGAAGTGTCTGTTCATGCCTTCTACCCATTTTTTGACATGATTATCTGTTTTGTGTGTGTTGATCTATAAAGAACTTCTCAAACTCAACACACACAAAGCATAATTCTTAATGGCTAAAAAAGTGGAAAATGCCCAGATGCTCCTTAACTGATGGATAAATACAATGCCGTATATATCCACACAAGGGAGCATCAGCAGATGATGAAGAGACAGGAAGCACTCACACAGGTTACAACAGGGACAGACCTTGACAACAATATGCTAACTAAGAGAGGTCGGTCACAAAGGTGCACAATCATAGGATTCCACTTAAATAAAAGATCCAAAGAGGCAGATCTATAATGACAAAGTGGGTTGGTGGCTGCCCAGGGCTGGAAGGCTGGGCAGACTGAGGGGAACAGCTGAAAGATGTGGAATTGCCAGATGGGGTAATAAATAGGTTTTAAATTGGATGCGGTGACAGATGTACAACTCTGTGAGTAGCCTAAAAGCTACTGAATTGTACACTTTAAACAGGGTATAATATGGGAATTCTTAAACTAATAAGGTTGTTTAAAAAAATAAAAAAAGAAAATATGAAGACAAAAAACCCACTGGAGACAACCATGAGCCACATCCTCATTGCTCTCCATTTTTGGGCCCTCTGTAATGTTTCCTCCACTGCTCTGCCCCCAGCGAGCTCCTACCCAACCCTTCACAGCTTGGTTACATGCCACCGGCCCCAACAGGCCTTCCCTACCCTCTTCAGAAAGAGGAAGGCACTGCTACATCTGTGCCCGCGGATGAGCTTATAGCACACTGTAGCAAATATTCCAAGATGTCTCCCAGGACGTGACCTTTAATGGACTATTCATTCTAAATCCCCAGAGCCAACCTCAGAACTGCAAAGAGCGTCTGTCCTCACTGTGGATGGGTGGATGGATGGATGGATGGATGGGAGAAAAGAAAGAAAGAGCAAATGAACAAACAGGGTAACAGAGGAAGGAATGGAGGAAGGAAAAAAACGAAAAATGAAAGGAAGAATGGACATGCAAGCAAAGATCAAAGACACAGAAAGCCATGTAAATGAATTAAGCATCAAGACCAAACAAGAGACAGACTAGCTCCTGTCAGCAGTCAAAAAGTTAATACTAGGGGCGCCTGGGTGGCTCAGTGGGTTAAGACTCTGCCTTCGGCTCAGTCATGGTTTCGGGGTCCTGGGATCGAGCCCTGTGTCAGGCTCTCTGCTCAGCGGAGAGCCTGCTTCCCCCTCTCTCTCTGCCTGCTGCTCTACTTGTGATCTCTTTCTCTGTGTCAAATAAATAAATAAAATCTTAAAAAAGAAAAAAAAAAGTTAACACTTTGAGTAGAAGCTAGTGTCAAGCTCTGATAGATAATCCAGTATTTGTCCCAGGAGAGCATATTGTTCTAAAAGGAGCAAAGATCACAGCAACCTTTCAATCTATCAAACACTGTATACCAATAACAAAATTACACTTACAAAAATATCACAGAAAATGTTTTTTCATCAAATAGCTATTACAAAATTTTAGAAAATTGTAAATTATAGAAAATTATAGAAAAAAGTAAAAGAAAACAAACAAAAAAACCTATGCATTAAAATAGATTGGAAGGAAACATACCAAAAGGCTAATAGCAGCTACATTTAAATAATGGAACTCCTATTCTAGAGAACAGGTCTTCCTAGATTCTAGAGGCTTTCACACGAGTTTGGGCCTGACAAGACAGCGCTTCCGCAAGCCTCATCTCTGCCATCTGGAGGGTCTCACAGAGACCAAAGGGACTCTGTGAGAGACATGTTCCACAGCACCTGACTAGTTTATCCGGAAGGGCTGGCTCCTTGGCGAGCTGGCTCAGACCACAAAAGTCTTCTTCATCCAATTATTCAGCAGCGGCCCAAGCTTAGACCTGGCAAGCTAAGGTTCCAATGTTGGCCTTGAAGAAGGCTGTTTCAATAGTTCGGGGATTAAGTAATAAGGGCCAAAGGTACACTGTTAATTACGGGAAAACAAGGGCTCGATTAGCAAAGAACAGTTTTGTAAAAAATAAAAGAACTCACAGCTGCCCGGGTACGAGAGATGACAGAGGGAGGAATTACAGGTTTCTGAACCGGAGAACTGATACAAAAGGTGACATCAGTAACACAAGGAGAAGCGCTCCGGAGAAGCAGGTCAGGGAAGAAGAGTGCAGCTTCGGACTGAGCCGTGTCCACTCCACGAGGACTAGTCAGTGAGACACGCCAAGTGACTGGGCTATGAGCAGTTGTGAACGCATGAGAGAACTCATCTAAGGTCAGTGATGCTGATGTCACCAAGGATGACACAGAGCAGGCAATGGGGTGAGGCGGACTACTGTACGGCAGGGGTAAAAAATCATCCAGAAGATGCAACTATGTCCCATAGACACCGTGAGTGGGCAGGACTTCAGAAGAGTGTTTGCCTGGCTGAGTAATGGTGACAGAACAATGGCCCCAGCTCGGCAGCCCAAAACAACACTAGGCTGACCTCTCCTCCACCTTATGAATCAGAGGGAATTTGCCTACAAGTCACAAGTGCAATTAAAATGCTAGACTTAATTTCCTACAGATTTCAATTTGACTATGCAATAAATTAGAGCTAAGTAACCACATTTGCATAGCATTTTACCACTTGCAAAGCATTTTTAAATCCATTATCTCATCCGAGCTCCCCGACAGCCCCATGAGGTAAGGATTTATAATCTCCATCTTATGGATGAGGAAACAGAAGAAAAATGCGGTGACTTGCAAAAAGGCCGCAGAAGCGGGAAAGCAGGAGGCCAGGCCGGGAGGGATCGCTGGCTCTCGAGTTACAGGGCAGCACTCCGACGCTGCACGTCTGAGGAAGGGATTATCACATGGGTTGTCCTCGCTCCCAGGGACAGAGACTATTTCTTTCATGACGCCCAAAACAACTAAGCTTTGCACATTTATTCATACTTTATACTCACCTACTTTTCTCTACGGAAAAGAAATTTCACATTTAGAATGTTACAACTTACCTCTAGTCCTCACGAAAAGAGCTATGAAGTAGAAAGAAGAGGTGAGAAAGCACACAACGGGGGGGCTGATGATGAATATAAAAACCAAGAGAAGGCTGGACTTCCCCGCGCCCTCCCCCCACTTCCCCTCCAGTTCCCTCCAGTCTCGGTGGACCAGGAAGGCGGCCGTGCTAAGTGGCACAGAGAGACAGCGGGAGGAGGGAACATCAGGGCCCATTCGCGGAGAAGAGGGCATCAGAGCACAAGCAGAATGCGGAAGGCATCTGAGCGGGAGGACAACAGCACGGGCAGCAGTGCCCAAGAAACAGAGGGTGGGGACGGTATGACAGAGAGGTCTGACCTGAGGCATCACCGGCGAGCAGAGTGAGCGCACCCATCACGGCAGGCAGACCAGCCCAGGGTCTGGGAGCCTGAGAGGAGCAAGAGGGGCATCGCTGAAGGGGACAGCCAGGCCTGGGCCGCCAGGGCTGTCCGAGAAGTTGGGCAGGTGCGTGCAAGGGCAGCCTGGCAGGGGGTGTCAAAGCCAGGAGAGGGGAAGCAGGCACATGCATGGGACGGTGCCTGTTGTCAGAGCATACACAGGGTGAGGGAGGCGGTGTGTGTATGCAGGACGGTGGCCCCATACGGTTTTAGAAGAACGTATGCAGAATGTGCTGGAATCCGGAAGGCACAAGCAGGCAACCCTGCCAAAACGCAGCAAGGTGCAAGAGTACAGGAGTTCAAGGGAGGTCAAAGTTTGATGAGGAATAGGAAATTGACATACTCCCCAAAAACCTTCTCACGAAATATATATTAAGGGACAAAAGTAACTTTACAGTGTCAAAACTCAGCAGACAGCACCTTAACAAATTGATCAAAGTTACCATCACCAATCATGGGACAAATAAAAGTCAGGTCCCATGCGACAGGATGCACGGAGTGGAAGCCAGCATCACTTTCAAAGAAATTCCAGCCAAAGATGCAAAACTTGAACCTACACATGAGAGCCATCAGATCAACACAAATCAAGGGACAATCATCCAAATTACTGGCCTGTACCCCTCAAACATCTCAGAGATAAAAAAGGCAAGGAGAGAGACCAAAACTGCTTCAGATTACAGAGTCTTCGAAGGGTACCTGGGTGGTTCAATGGGTTCAAGCCTCTGCCTTTGGCTCAGGTCATGATCCCAGGGTCCTGGGATAGAGCCCTGCTTCAGGCTCTCTGCTCAGCAGAGAGCCTGCTTTCCTTCCTCTCTCTCTGCCTGACTCTCTGCCTACTGTGATCTCTGTCAAATAAATAAATAAAATCTTTAAAAAAATAAAAATAAAGAGTCTTTGAGAGACACAAGTAAGTGCAAAACGGCATTACAAAGTGGGTCCCCTTGCTGTGAAGGGCACTATGGGACTAACGTGACCGTGGACTGTAGAAGAGGTGGCAAGAATATGTGGTTTTGTGAAGAGTAACTTTGCGGAAACTCTGCAGACACTGAAGCATGTGGTGAGACACACTGAGCAAACAGCTACCTAGAAAACGGTTCAGAAATACAGCTTCAGTACTGCTCTTGCAACTTCACTCTAAACATCTTTTCCAAAAGTTTCATTTTTGAAACAAGGAGGTTGGAGAAGCAATCTGCTCAGCAGTACAAGAATATATAGCTGACACCGAAGAAATTGCAACAGGAATGGAAAGCACCATGAAATAAGGAACAGGACTCTCTATCCACATGGAGGTATTTTTTTCCCTGATAGGAAAATAAGTGTCAGGTTAATGGGTACAATGTCAGTGGCAGGACTAATAAAGATACTGACAATGTGGGTTTCTAAATGTTTAGATTAAAGGAATATTTATTTTAAAGGCCCAAGAGGAAAAAAGAAAAGAATATTCACATGTAATGATTTTCATAAATTTTTTCCTATATAGACAGAAATAAGTAAAGTTGATTCAGAGTCAGGTAATTTAATTTCTTTGGTGCCTTTATTATTGTTATGTATTAGATAACATTCAGACTTTAACATTTTACTATTCACATGCTACCTTACTGCCAATTAAAAAAGGTTAACCCAGGGACGCCTGGGTGGCTCAGTTGGTTAAGCAGCTGCTTCGGCTCAGGTCATGATCCCAGCGTCCTGGGATCGAGTCCCACATCGGGCTCCTTGCTCTGCAGGGAGCCTGCTTCTCCCTCTGACTCTGCCTTCCACTCTGTCTGCCTGTGCTCGCTTTCGCTCATGCTCTCTCTCTGACAAATAAATAAATAAAATCTTAAAAAAAAAAAAAAGGTTAACCCAGTTTCTTTCATAGTATTTTTAAATATCCATAAGACATTCGACACATATGCAGGATAAAAATACTCATAAACAAGGGAAAAATAGTATTTTTCTCAAACACAAGAAAAGCATCTCCCAAAAATCCTACAGCTGACATCATAACTAAGGGTGAAAGACTGAATTCTTTCCCCCTAAGATCAGGGACCAAGCAAAGATGTCTAATGTCACCTCTCACATTCAATGTAATACAGGAAGGTCTAGATGGCATGGGAAAGCAAAAAAAAAAAAAGAAAGAAAAAAGCAACAAAATACATACCAATCAGAAAGAAAGAAATGAAACTCTTTCTGCAGATAATATGAATATGTATATAGAAAATCCCATTATTCACAATAAATAAATAAATAAAATTCCTAGAAATAATAAGTGAACTCTGCAAGGTTGCAGAAGACCAACAGACAAAAATCAACTGCATTTGTATATACTAACAACCAACAAGGGAAATCAAAATCAAAAAAGCAATACCACTTACAACTGCCCCCCAAAAATGAAACACTTAGGTATAAATCTAACAATCTGTAGGCTGAAAATTATAAAATTTTGGCAAAAGAAATGAAAGGAGGCCATCGCCAGAGAGACTTGCTCCGGACAGACTCTTGGATTAAAGGAGTCAGTGAAGATGCTGATTCTCCCCAAACTGATCTATAAGTTTTAACACAATTCCTATCAACATTCCAGGAAGCTTTCTGCCACATGTAGATAAACTTATTCCAAAACTTACATGGCAAGGGAAACACCCTAAAAAAATAGCCAAAGGACAAATCAAGTGGAAGGAATCAGCCTACCTGATTTCAAGACTTCTTCTATAGCTATGGTGGTGAACACGTTTAAGACCTGGGGAAACCCTTCCCGGGAACATAAGCAGGGACAGCAGAAAGGCTCACTAGGAATTTAATCCATGCCAGAACAGGAAGTCTTCAATATTCACACTCCCCACTGTATGGTGGTTTGAAAACCAGTTTCTACTGGGGAGTTTCTACTTCACCCATTTTCTAAGTGAGAGGACTCGTCATAGTCACCTTGTTCCTTTATCCATAGCACTTTGCTGGATGTACTGGGAGCAGAGACTCTCTATTAGCTGACAGGGTCACCAGAGAGCAAGCTACAACTGGATCTGATGGAGACAGCTGTACATCAGACGGACAGCTTGGACTCAGAGGCAGATGCAGTCCTGGAAAAGAACAGGGATTCTCCCCCTTGGAAAGGTGGTGACTGCATCCCTGTAAAATACAGTCATAAGAAAAAGGATACATCTGGAGTTTGGCCAGCCAGAGTGGTAGATTTTGTAGTTACTGTTAGCAAACACAACACCCATGTTCAAACCCCTTCTTCCCTTCCCAGATCTCTACTAGAGGCTGGACAAGCTAAATTCCATCTTCAAAGCCTTCCTTCCAGGTGGGGGTGGCCATGTGGAACAGGTGACCTCCCACACTTCGGGGCAGATCGGCTGTGCTGCAAGGCTTCCAGGAAGGCTGTGAGGTAGAGATGTTCTAGGAAAGCTTTTGGCTTCCTGGTAAAATGAAGAGATGCCACTGTCAGTGCACGCCCGGCCACGGTGCCTCCAACAGAAAGCCAAGTTCTCCAGCAGGAGCAGCCACCTTGTGACCATGAAGAAGGCCAAGAGAATTACAGAACAGCCTTGACGCTGCTGAGCTCCTAAGTCAATGTCAGCAGGTACTGACCTCCAAACTTATTTTTCATGAGAAAAATAAGCCCTCTTGAGTTTAAGCCACTGCTGATGAGGTGTTCTGTTTCGTGCAATGAAAAGCATCCCTATGTTTACTGCAGCACTATTTACAACAGCCAAGCTACGGAAGCAGCCCGTGTCCATCCACAGATGAGTGGATAAAGAGAGAGGCGGGAGGGGTGTGTGTGTGTGTGTGTGTGTGTGTGTGTGTGTACACCTAGAGGGTATTACTCTAAGTGAAATAAGTCCGAGAAACACAAATACTATATGATTTCATTTATATGTGGAATGTAAAGCAAAAACAGAAAGCAGGAACAAACCCATAAATACAGAGAACAAGCTGGTGGCTGCCCGACGGGAGGGAGGGGAGGGGATGGGCCAATGGGTGAAGGGAGTGGAGGGTTCAGGCTTCCAGCTATGGAATGAATAAGTCACAGGAATAAAAGGTACAGCACAGATGCATACCACATGTCAATGACACGGAACAGCATGATATGGTGACAGATGGGAAGCACAACACATAATGTACAGAGAAGTGAAATCACGATGTTGTACACCTAAAATTAATATAATGATGTCTGCCAACTACAATAAAAAAAAATAAGAAAAGCATCCCTAATATATTATTAGGGTACTACATTACCTTATAATAGATTATTAAAATATGAACAATGATTTACTATCACATGAACACTAATATTTCTAATATTATTGTACCTAATATATCTAGAGCCTTTCGGGGTACTTTCAAAACGAGTACTAACTTGATACTAGGTGTTATAACATACATTCCCATGGACTATTTCACTTAGCCTCTCAGGACCTCAGTTCCTTTTTCTCATTCAACATGTATTTTTTTTTTTTAATTTTAATAAATTTTTTTATTTTTTATAAACATATATTTTTATCCCCAGGGGTACAGGTCTGTGAATCACCAGGTTTACACACTTCACAGCACTCACCAAAACACATACCCTCCCCAATGTCCATAATACCACCCCCTTCTCCCAAACCCCCTCCCCCCAACAACCCTCAGTTTGTTTTGTGAGATTAAGAGTCACTTATGGTTTGTCTCCCTCCCAATCCCATCTTCTTTCATTTATTCTTCTCGTACCCACTTAAGCCCCCATGTTGCATCACCACTTCCTCATATCAGGGAGATCATATGATAGTTGTCTTTCTCCGCCTGACTTATTTCGCTAAGCATGATACGCTCTAGTTCCATCCATGTTGTCGCAAATGGCAAGATTTCATTTTCTTTTGATGGCTGCATAGTATTCCATTGTGTATATATACCACATCTTCTTGATCCATTCATCTGTTGATGGACATCTAGGTTCTTTCCATAGTTTGGCTATTGAGGACATTGCTGCTATAAACATTCGAGTACACGTGCCCCTTTGGATCACTACGTTTGTATCTTTAGGGTAAATGCCCAATAGTGCAATTGCTGGGTCATAGGGCAGTTCTATTTTCAACATTTTGAGGAACCTCCATGCTGTTTTCCAGAGAGGTTGCACCAGCTTGCATTCCCACCAACAGTGTAGGAGGGTTCCCCTTTCTCCGCATCCTCGCCAGCATCTGTCATTTCCTGACTTGTTGATTTTAGCCATTCTGACTGGTGTGAGGTGATATCGCATTGTGGTTTTGACTTGTATTTCCCTGATGCCGAGTGATATGGAGCACTTTTTCATGTGTCTGTTGGCCATCCGGATGTCTTCTTTGCAGAAATGTCTGCTCATGTCCTCTGCCCATTTCTTGATTGGATTATTTGTTCTTTGGGTGTTGAGTTTGCTAAGTTCTTTATAGATTCTGGACACTAGTCCTTTATCTGATATGTCGTTTGCAAATATCTTCTCCCATTCTGTCAGTTGTCTTTTGATTTTGTGAACTGTTTCCTTTGCTGTGCAATGTATTTTTAAGTGGCTACTGCATGTTAAGCACCCCTCTAGAAGCCAGGAAAACAGAAAGTAATCAGGATTTAGTCAAGACCTCCACCTCCAAACAGCTGACTTTCTAGCTAAAAAACTTACTTGCAACATGAACAGACGGGAAATGCTCTGTCCTAACACCAAAATGTAAGGGACAACAAATCTTGGTCTGGCATATAACAAAGGCATGCGGCGAGGGAGAGAAAGAATCCAGGAAGGGGGTTTCTGAATGACAGCCCTCTAAGTCAGTCAGTCTAAGAAGGGGATGAGGGGAGTAGTAACTGTGAATTTAAAAGTTAAATAATTACAAAATAAAAGAGGTATAGGAAAAAAGGCATACTTAATTCACATCCTCAAGCCTCCCACGCAAAGTAACAGCAGCAAAGTAAACACTGATCCTAACTCTGACTTTAATGGTTAGGGGTAGGGGAACACAATTAAGACAGGTCTCAGAGATAGGGCTATTGTTTTAAGCCCAAATCAGGAAGAAAGGCTAATAATAAGCTTAAATAGGTCAAAGGGGTACAGAGTCCCCCAATTACAATTTTATAGAATCTGCTTAATTTTTTGAACGTAACAGTCCACATTTTCTTCTATTTCAGAATCTTCATTATAGCAAAATCTATTTGTGCTGAGCTCTACCCAGAAGCAATTTGTTGACTCTATGTGCCTTCCTTCTACTTAATCCCACAGGGAAAATAGATCTAAATATTACAAATCACTTAAGAGGGTTAAAATATACAGACTGCATTTGAACCAAGTATGTCTAAAGGCTTATTAAACTGTACCTTATAGCAATATATTGACTTTTTACACACGACCTATAGAGGTGGACTCAGAAAGCCCTAATTTTCAGGAATTTATCACAAGCCACAAAGACATTAAAACTTTTGAATTAATTTAGTGAATTTCACACTTTTCCCTAGTGAGAACTGTGGGAAGGGAACATACCACCCTAATACACTCACCTCTGGAATTCTTGTTCAACTGACCAATGCAGCAAAGGTTAAACAGGGGCGCCTCAGTGGCTAAGCTACTTAATCGTCTGCCTTCAGCTCAGGTCATGATTCCAGGGTCCTGGGATCAAGCCCCACATGGGCTCCCTGCTAAACGGGGAGTCTGCTTCCCCCTTTCCCACCCCCTCCAATGCGCACACTTCCTCAAGTAAATAATAAAATCTTAAAAAAAAGTTAAACAGACGCATATAAACTAAACACTTTAATTCACCAAGAAATGTTTCTCTAAAAGCCTTTTTTTATATTTGACATATAAGAGAACCCAGGTAAATAATTTAATATTCAAAAACAGCTTGCTGAAATAGAACAGAATACGTAACTATTTCTAGAATACAGTTACAAAAAAAAGATACTAGTCTCATCTATGGTTTACTCTTGCAAAAGGCTATACCTTCTCCAATAGAAATAGAATCATTTTTCCTAGGAATTAACTGTCTTTAAGATCTTTATCCAGAATGCTTCAGTTCTATTTTTTTGTAACCAGAGCAAAGACAAATATTGTCTTTTTGTATTAGGTATGTTAAGTATTCTGGGAAATCATGTTACTACTCAGAAAAAAGAGGAAGAGAGGATAATCATAGGATCTATGCCAAAATCACAGAAGCAGAAAAGACAAAATTTTGTTCCAACAAAATCATGATTATAAAAGAAACCGTTTCTATTCTATAACCCACTCTAATACCACTTGCTGATGTGAATATAATAAACTCAATTAAACAACAACAACAAAAAAAACTGGCTTCCATACACTCTGTAGAAATAGGGTGCCATACAGAATGAAGTACAAAAGCTGACGTAAAAAACGTTAGTACAAGTAATTTTATAATTTGAAATTCTTCGTAAATTTCCATGTCTCATTTTTTTCCCCAGTACTTCCTTCACTTGTGGAAGTAGATGCCTTTATATATCAATTCTAGCCCTCAAATTCAACCCGTGCGATCACAGCCCTATTTCATGAGTCTGTGGGAGTCAGGGTGGTAGTGAGGAGTCGGGAGCATGGAAGAAAGAGAAGCAGGGATCCAGCTGCGTCAAAGCCAGGACTTCTGTATTATGCATACAGGACAGAGCAGCTCCTGGACGCCCTAGTTCCTACCTGCCTACTCGCTCCTGAGTCAGATGACCATGAGAAGCATCTCTGGGAGGGAAGAAAGTCTTGGCAAAAACAGTCAGACACAAACCTATGAGCTCTCCTAATGAGTCCTCCAAAGAGACTGCTGATGGGGACAAAACACCTGTGGGACAGGAGCTGCCTCCGTGGATCACAGCTCTAGGTCTTTAACGCGTGCTGACCACCAGCTCATCATAGTGGTCACACCTTAGTGAGTACCAAATACCTATTCATAAATTGAAAACAAGCCTCTTGGATTGGATAGTAAACTCTCCAAATTACAAAGATCTCATCTCAAGAAAAGAATCCCACAACAGGCAGCATGGAAAAGGTTCTCCAGTCTTCCAAAGAAAGCACATCAATAAACCAATACTCCTTAATATATATATTTAATCCCTACTACCATTTATTAAGCATGTTCCTTTGTTCCAGCTTATAAGACTTAATTTGCATAAATTCATTCAATCCTTACAATAATTTCATGAGGCAGGTTACCTCCATTTTACAGGTAAGGAACCTGAACTTAAGTAAACTTGACCAAGGTCACACATTCCAAGTGGTAAAACAGCAATCTGACTTTGGCAGTCTGGCCATAGACTCTGCAACCTTTTCTTTTTTCCATTCAAGTATTTATCTAATTTTCCAGTTAGTCAACATACAGTATCCTATTAATTTGGGGTTTATAATTTAGTGATTCAACACTTACCCACAACACCCAGTACACATCACAAGTGCCTTCCTTAATCCCCATCAGCCATTTAACTCATCCCCCCCAGCCACCTTCCCTCGGGTAGCCATCAGCGTGTTCTCTAGAGTCAAGAGTCTGTTTCCTGTTTGTCTCTCTCTATATTCCCCTCTACGTTCATTTGCTTTGTTTCTTAAATTCCACACAGGAGTGAAATCGTATGGTATTTGTCCTTCTCTGATTGGCTTATTTCACTCAGCATAAGGCTCTCTAGCTCCATCCACATCATTGCAAATGGCAAGATTTCATCCTTTTTGATGGCTGACTAATATTTCTGTGTGTGCATGCACGCGCATCACTGCTTTATCCATTATCAGTGGATGGACATTTGGCTCTTTTCATAGTGTTGCTATTGTTGATAATGCTCAGGGTGCTTGTATCCCTTTGCACCAGTATTTTGTTATCCTTTAAGTAAATACCTAGTAGCACAATTGCTGGATCATAGCGTAGTTCTATTTTTAACTTTTTGAGGCACTTCCACTGTTTTCCAGAGCGGCTGCACCAGCTTGCATTCCTACCAACAGTGCACAAGGGTTCCCCTTTCTCTGCAACCTTGCCAATACTCGCTGTTTCTTGTGTTGTTGATTTTAGCCATTCTGACAGGTGTGAGGTGATAGTTCATTGTGGTTTTGATTTCTTCTCCCTGATGATGAGTGATGTTGAACATCTTTTCATGTGCCAGTTCACCATTTGGATGTCTTCTTTGGAAAAATGTCTATTCCTATCTTCTGCCCATTTTTTAACTGAGTTATTTGTTTTTTGCATGTTCAGTTTTTATAACTTCTTTACATATTTTGGATACTAACCCTTTATCAGACATGGAGAACACAGACAGTAACCTATTAAGACATGGGATGTAGCAACTTTTTACTAGATATAGCTCCTGAGGCAAGGGAAACAAAAGCAAAAAAAAAAAAAAACAAAACAAAACAAACTATTGGGACATCATCAAGATAAAAAACTTCTGCACAGCAAAGGAAACAGTCAACAAAACAAAGAGGCAACCCACGGAATGGGAGAAGATATTTGCAAACAGACTCTGCAACCCTAACCACCACTGCTGCCAAATGTATTTAAAAGCACATCAAAACAGATCAGTAATAACATAAGCGTCTATTATAAAGTACTATTTTTCTTTATGTTAGACACCATGAAACCAACAAAACCTATCCTACTAAATAACTAACCTCTGCCTTGATTTACTTGGTTGAACATAGATAGCAAACATCTTGCACTGAATGAAAAACTTTTGAATCAGTGTGCTGATTTACTTCTGTAAACTATAGCAATAGACTTTATCTCAACATGTTTTTGAACTTAACATAGCAATTTCCCTTTCCTGTGAGTCTGGGATAGTATAATATAAAGGATCCCATTTTAAAACCATTAATACACTGAATAACAGGTGCGTAAGTCTAAGCTAGCAAGCTATGTTATGTCGTATCCCATTCTCCATATTCCAAATGGACCACTGCATAAACTTACTACTTTTCTTTGCTTACAAAGTCAGCTTATAAAATGATTTAAGACTTTTCAAAAATTCTTCTTCTTCTAAAATAAGGGTATAGATTTCACTGCAACTTTAAACTGTTACCCAAAATTGAATGGGCTTTCTGCAATGAAACCTGACTACAACAGTTTACATGAAGAGAAGTTAAGTATCTGCTTTACCCTGGAAATGTACAGAGTTATATTTCATTGCCTTGCTAACAAAAAAACAAAATAAAAAAACAATCCATATTTTAACATACTTTTCTTCCCCCAAAAAGTCCATACAAAACCAATATAATTAGTCCCCACAAATAAGCTTAGGCACAAAAACATTTTATTGAAAAAAGCCTAGCAAATGCAAGGGGTCTCTTTCAGAATAGTAAAACATATATATAGGATGTATGTGTGTGTATCAGTGTGTCAGTTTCTAATGCAAATGATATCCCAGCTTCTTTATAAAATGAAAGCCATACTAGATAACAGCTAAGATAATTCCAAATTCCAATTATACTTCAATGTAAATAGTAAATTTCAGGAAGCAGTAAGGTACAGTGGAAATGACTTTGGGAGGAAAATGCGTTAACCGAAGTGAAAGAATAATATAGAAGCAGTGAACCCATCTTGATCTTTCTGTTTTTTTTTTTTTTTTTAAGATTTTTATTTTTTTAAGTAATCTACACCCAGGATGGGGCTACAACCTATAGTCCTGAGATCAAGAGTCGTGTGCTCTTCTGACGGAGCCAGCCAGGCGCCCCCGAACCTTTTCAAATCTCAATGAACTAAACAAAAGAAATAAAATAAAATCAGTAAAGAGAAACACCACAAGTGTTCTAACCTGGAAAGGGGCCAAACTTAATCTATCAACTTTTGAAGAATGTTACCTGGAAACCTAGCAAACAAATGAAACTGAAAACAAACTATTTTGATAATCAATCCAATGCTATTCCTCACTCCCTTTGCTCACATTATCCCTGCAAAATCCAAAAGCAAGACTATGAGGATGAAAATGAGAAAAAGAAAATTCATAAACACCTCATTGATAGAACCCAATTTTTGTTTTAATAAAAGAGAATTTGAAACTTGTGAATAAGAACTTGGGAAATTCAATATCCATGAACGTTTGGTGGCGTTCTTCGAATCTTCACTCCACCAACACACTAATTGTGTGACATATCAGATCCTTAACCTCTGGAGCTTTGCTGTTTTCATCCAAGATGTGGGGATAATCTTGGTGGTGGCGTCAAGATCAGTAAAGATGATCTGTGCAAAGTTGCCATTAGGACAGAAACAGCACTGTAGACGCTTAACAATTGGTACATATTTTTAAATTCTTTAAAAATTCTTTAAGAGCGGTGCCTGACTAGCTCAGTCAGTAGAGTATGCAACTTTTTTTTAAGATTTTATTAATTTATTTGAGACAGAGAGAGAAAAAGAGAACAATTGAGGGGGTGCAAGGGAGAGGGAGAAGCAGAAGAGCGGGGAGACCAATGAAGGACAAGATCCCATGGGATCATGACCTGAGCTAAAGGCAGACGCTTAACCGACTGAGTCACCCAGGTGCCCCAAGCATGCAACTCTTGATCTCCAAGTTTCAGGTTCAGGCCCCACATTGGGTGTAGAGATTACTTAAAAATAAATTTTTTTAAGAAATTAATAAATAAAATTATTTGAGAATCTGGATAAATAATTATTTTCAACAGTTCTAAATTTCATATTTCTAAAAGGATGTTAAATTTATAAATGAGAACATCTTCAAGCTACCTTGTTAAATACACACTGCCTGGGGTGCCTGGGTGGCTCAGTGGGTTAAAGCCTCTGCCTTCAGCTCAGGTCATGACCCCAGGGTCTGGGGATGGAGCCATGCATCAGGCTCCCTGCCTGCTTCCCCCCCCCCACCTTGGGCTCTCTGCTCAGCAGGGAGCCTGCTTCCCTTCCTCTCTCTCTGCCTGCCTCTCTGCCTATTTGTGATCTTTGTCAAATAAATGAACAAAATCTTAAAAAAAAAAAAAATGCACACTACCTGGTTAATAATGTCCCAAATTTAACCATTTCCTTCCTATAGATTGAGATAGTCTTGTGGGTTTTTCTCCCTCAAATAGAAACTAGGGTTTTTAACATACAAGAAATTAAGATTTTCAGCCCGAACTTTGTTTTGCCTATTTAGCCAACACGTATGAATTAAAAATAGGGCTGAAAACATACCAGAAGGATACTGAGAAATTCGAACATGGAAAAACTGAGTACACTTGCCATGGATAATTTACTTATTTTCAATAGAAGGAGAAAAGAAGATTCTTCAAGTTTATTCAAGTCAAAGAAGAGAGGTGTGACTAGTTTTCTACTAAATAACTCATTAAGAGATCATGCTATAACATTTTCAAGTCAGTTGAATACACAAAGAAGTTAGGGAGAAATTTATTTTTTAAGACAGTTTATGGTATTTATTTTTTCAAGATTTTATTTAAATTCCAGTTAGTTAACATACAGTGTAACATTAGGCTCATGCGTGCAATCACGGTGATTCAACACTTCCATGCATCACCAGGACTCACCCCAAGTGCCCTCCTTAATCTCCATCACCTTTTTTACCCATCCCCTACCCACTTCCCTCTAGTAGCCATCAGTTTGCTTTCTAGAGTTAAGAGTCTGTTTCTTGGCTTGCCTCCTTCTTTCCTCTTTGCTCATGTATTGTTTCCTAAATTCCACGTATGAGTGAAATCATCTCATATTTTTCTTTCGCTTATTTCACTTGTCATAAAACCATCTAGCTCTATCCGTGTCATTGCAAATGCCAAGATTTCGTTCTTTTTTACGGCTGAGTAATATTTTGCTATATATGTATGCATGTGTGTATGTCTACATATATATATGCACGCACACATCACATCTTTATCCATTTATCAATTAATGGGCACTTGGGCTGTTTCATAGTTTGGCTATTGTAGATAATGCTGCCATAAACACAGGGGCATATGTATCCCTCTGTTTTTGTATCTGGGGGGTAAATACCAGTAGTGCGATTACTGGATCATAGCGTAGTTCTATTTTTAATTTTTTGAGGAACCTCCATACTGCTTTCCACAAGGGCTCACCAGTTTGCACTCCCACCAACAGTGCACAAGGGTTCCCTTGCCTCCACATCCTGGCCAACATCTGTTGTTTCTTGTGTTCTTTTTAGCCATTCTGACAGGTATAACCTGATATCTCACTACAGTTTCATTTTTTTAATTTCCCTAATGTAAGCATCTTTTCATGTGTGTCTATGTCTTCTTTGAAAAATGCCTATTCATGTCTTCTGCCCATTTTTTAATTGGATTATTCATTTTTCACTATTGAGTTTTTAAGTTCTTTATACATTTTGGATACTAACCCTTTATTGGGTATGTCATTTCCAAATATCTTCTCCCATTCCACTGGCTGCCTTTTCGTTTTGTTGACTGTTTCCCTCACTGGGCAGAGCTTTTTATTTTGATATAGTCCCTATAGTTTATTTTTGCTTTTGTTTCCTTTGCCTCAGGAGAACTATCTAGAAAGAAGTTGCTATGGCAAGTTAGGGGGATATTTAAAAGCTGAAGCAGAATATGGAGACTACTAAAACTCAAACAAATAACTAGACAAGAAGAAACCAATGAGATAAACAAAAGAGCACCTTCTCAGATCACTTTTTGGAACTGCAGGGCTCTGGAAGACCAAACCAGCCAAATATCTACAGGACTCACTAGACAGTGACATAATGTGACATATAAACACACTGACATGGAAAAAAAGAAATCAGGAAACTGTGGAATTGTTCAAAAAATGAATTTCAAATTGGTAAAAATAGTAACTAATGTGTGCAAATAGAAACTAGTGTGCAAATAGTAACTAAAATCTATATTCATTTTGTATCACTACAAGTAAATACCAGGTAAATTCTGGTGAATACCATGGCTATTTAATAAAAATAATTTCTCATTTTCAGAAGAATTTAATAGAGTACAAAACTGTGAACCGTATTTTAAGTTTCTGAAGCTGTCTTTGGAGAACAAATTTGAAGACATAAATGAATTATCAAGAACAAGCCCTATGAGGTTAGCTCAGCTTTAAGAAGATTAAATTGAAAGGAGACTATACAAACTATATACAATACACACAATCTAATTGACAAAGTATAGTTATGCAAAATGTTGGGCCCATTTAGCATCACAGAAATATATTTTCTCACATGAAACTGACAACATGAAACTGAGCATGAACTGTAATGGTACAATTATACGATCAGATGGGACACAGGCCCTGACATCCTTACTCTCAAGACTGCAGTCATTAATTTAATCAAAACATTATTAATTTCTAGCATGAAGCCTTCTATTCCACAGTCAAAAACAGATTAAGCAATATGTGAACTGCCTGTGTATCACACTCCCCTGCTCCCATCTATACATTTGGCTACATTTAACCACTGCTCACAATTTTGTTATTCATGCAGCCTACACACAGACTGCTCATGATGTGACCCATTAGTAAAGTCACCTGGACACCTCTGCACTAATAAAACATTTCAATACCCAGGTAACACAGAAGCAGGCCCCCTAAAAACAAGTGCAGGAAGAAAGCTTTACAAGGACACAACATGGAACAGATGAAAGTCTAATATGAAATCCCCTTCTAAAGCAATTTACTACTAATAAGAATGCAAAGACACCAAATGTTAGCCCCAAAAGTGTCTTCCCTTGAATTTGGAATAAAATGTCATATATTTAACTTATCTTTTAAAATATCCATATTTAAGAGCTGCATACAGAAATTACCTAAGCATCAAATGACATGATACCCAGAATGGCTTTAAAATCCTCAGCAAAAACAGAATAAGAGAAAAGGAAATAAATCTTAATTATTCAATCCATTGATAGGTATGTACAGTTCACTCACATATTCCCTCTATCTATATGCTCAAGCTTAGCTCTTAAATATGAAAAGGAAATAAACATAATTCTTAAATATGAAAAGAGAATACAAATGCATATAGGAGTTTCATGTATGGTAGAGGTGGCATTTCAAATCAGAAGAAAAAGGTAAATGACTCAATAAATGGTATCAGAACTGGTTAGCCATCAGCAGGGAAGGGGAACACCAGGAGAACTGGTTATTCATGGAGTCGGGGGAAGAGAATTGGGTCCATAAATCTCAGAGAACACAAAATAAACTGAATATAGGTCAATTTAAGTACAAGAAAATGAAACTATTAGAGTAACAACAGAAATAATCAAAGAATTATAATCATCACCTTGAAGTAAAAACCAAACATTTGTGTCAAATGTACAACAAATAATTACTTTCTTGTGGCCAAAACTACCATAAACAACAAGTACAACAAAGGACAATCTGGAAATCGTGTCACAAAAGTTTACTTTCCCAGTTAGAGAGTGCCTACAAATCAGTAATCATCATCTACTGAAAAGTGATAAATGGATATGGATAGGTCACAGAAAAGGAAGTAAAAATAGTTCTTATGAGAAATGCAAATTAAAAGACGGAGATACCACTTTTCATTCATCAGTCTAGCAAAGATGAAAAAAGGCTAATAATACACTATGTTGGCAAGGTTCTGGGGAAACCAACAAGCTCATACATTGATAATGGAAGTATAAATTAGCACACTCTCTACAGAAAACAATTAGCTTATATCCATCAAAATTACAAATTCATACACCCTTTAGCCCAGCTATTTATTCTATATATGTATCTACACATGTGCAAAATGATACACACACACACAGAAGTGGATAGCCCTACAGCAGATGCGGGCAGTACAGAAAGACAGGAACAGAAACAACATGCAGACCTAGTATCAAGGCCTGGTTAAATAAAGTATCCTACATCTGTAAAACAGAACACAGTTCTACTTTAAAAAAAAAAAAACAGAAGAAGAAATTTGTAATGAAATGGCATTAAACGATCACTAAATCATACTGTTAAATGAAAATGGTGCAAAATCACATGTATTGTGTGCTAGCTTTTACATAAACGAAGGAAATAAAAAAAATGTGTGTGTGCACACATGCACAACTATTTATATATACAATTATTCTTATAAACCAAATCCTTCTTTTGTAGAAAGAGAAATTGCAATACTGGGTTTCTTCAGAAAGAGTTGGTAGCTGGGTCAGATGGATGGAGTCTTGTCAGTGTGCACCCTTTGGCTCCTTTAGAATTTTGTACCATGTGAACAAATTAACCATTCAAAAAATTTTAATATTCTTAGTTTGAGCCAAAAGAGTGACAGCAATAGTAAACACCAGAGTCTTGATTACATACACCATCAATTTTAAACTGAAATACATAACAAATGTGTTGGGTCCTGAGTTACAGAGAAAGCCTACCCTATCCAAAATATACCAATGAATTAGCCTCCCAAAAATATTACTGCTTCAAAATATTCTTTCATCTAATTTGCTCTCACTGAGACTATCAGAATCCCTCCTACATCCAGCGATGCAGAAGGCCCGATCGACTGTCCATTACATTTGCTAGCCTAGATTATTAAGAAACAATAGTTTACCAGCAGTTTTTCTCTACACTAAAGTAAGATGAGGAAATGATCACAACTGGAAGAAGATTATACCAGGGTGTGTTGATGTGAACTAATGCACTCTCTCTGCTAGAAAGGAGGCAACAAAAGTAAAAGAGTTAAGTGGTTAAAAGAAAACAATCTACATCAGAGAAATGTGGGGAAATTCCAGAGAGGTATGAAAGACGAGCCCCAAAAGTTATTGATGATAAAATGAAAATGTGGTCACCCTAATATATACAACCAATATTATTTATGTGTAAATATAAAAACTCAAAAATATATTAATAATCTGCATGAAAATGTGAAATGCTAAGAATACAGAGTTCTTTAGGTACAGTTAATGTACATATGGATCTTAAATATGCACTAAAATTAACTGCTACCTTGTATATTTTTAGTGTACCACATCGAGGAAATTCCAGAAAGTTAAGCAAAAAAATATGAGAGAAAAGTTAAAAGACATAGATGACCAGCCCACAAAGGCTACCATATATAACAGGATTGACAGAGAGAAAGAACGAGAGAGAAAAGATGAGAAAATAAAGAACAAAATTTTAAAAACAAACAAACAAAAACTTCCTAGCAGTCAGACGTGAACCTTCTAACTGATAAGCCACAGACAGCTAAACACAGTAACTGAAAAATCATCCACACCTGGAAATACCCTTCTGCGATTTCAGACTGAGGCTAAAGTTAAGGTCCTACACATTTTCTAAAAAGGAAAAATACAAAATGATACCACAGAGAGAGAAAAGACTGCCATCAAACTTTGTCCCTATTAAGTTGAACTCTAAAAGAAAAGAATGCCTCAAAGATCTGAGGGAAAATTATCTCAACCTCATAGGTTATACCAATGCCAAAAGATAGGAAACATTTTCAGTCATGCAGGTGCAGAAAATTTTACTACCACAGACCTTTTCTGACAAAATTACTCAAGACAGATTCTAGGCCAAAGTTAATTCTGTTGACATTATTTCCGACCTTCTACGGTTTGCTAATTTTTATTGTCGTCATTCGGATAAGATTTACTCACAGAAGAGAGAAAAGGAGAAAGGTGGGGAGAAAAGAGACGGAAGGAAAACTCTGATCTGAGTATCAGTTGTTGGTCCTACAATAAGTTTTGGGCAGGAAGGCCGGCTAAAGAGGAGACCTGTTTCAGGAGCCCTGGCAGAGGTAGCAAAAGACAGTGACAGCACACACACCACTGCTACACACACAAGCACGCTCACGCACACACTCACACACACAGAGGCTATGAAGAACTGCCTCCACCATCCCCTGGCAGGGCCAGTCATTCTGCAAGAGTCTCATACACGCTGCAAAACATTACTTCACAATACACATAAAGTCAAAGACCTCAAGAGGATCGATTATAAATGTCTAAAAAAAATTTTTTTTTAAGATTTTATTTATTTGAGGGAGAGAGAGAGCATGAGTGGAAGGGAGGAGCAGAGGGAGAGGGAAAGGAGTCACCCTGTTTGTTCAGCAGGGTGCCTGACATGGGACTTGATTCATGACCCCGAGATCATGACCTGAGCCGAAGTCAAACCCTTAAGACTGACTAAGCCACTCAGGCACCCTGACGTCTAATAATTTTAAGACTTATTTTATTAGTACAAAATCATCCCAAATCTAAAAGTCTATGAAAATCTTTCTCCTTGGGGCACCTGGGTGGCTCAGTGGGTTAAAGCCTCTGCCTTCAGCTCAGGTCGTGATCTCGGGGTCCTGGGATCGAGCCCCGCATCGGGATCTCTGCTCAGCAAAGAGCCTGCATCCTCTCCCTCATTCTCTCTCACTCTCTCTCTCTCTCTGTGCCTGCCTCTCTGCTGACTTGTGATCTCTCTCTCTCTCTCTAATAAATAAATAAAATATTTTTTAAAAAATCTTTCTCGTAAAGATGTTCGCCTCCTTACAAAAACACCTTTTCCAACTCTCATTACGCTCAATGCAATCACCAACCATAACCACCAGCAGTGTGACAGCATTAAAACAAAGCATAGCGTGCAAATCTTTCTGAATAACTTAATCATGTTATTTATTTTTTTTATAAAACCTCACCCTTGCTAAGAGTAGATAAAGACACTAAACAAGCATTATCCTGGGCTCTCCAGAGCGAGTTTCCCAAGGTAGCACCAGCTCAGGTTGTTTGACCAAACCAGTTGTAAAGCACTGGGCCGCAGGCCGCCTCGGGCACGGTCTCATTCAGTCCACGCTTCAGAGCTAAAAAGTAACTTGCTTCCTCTCTCTACTGGTATCAGTGAAAGTTTTAACAGATGGTGCTGTTAGATGAGGAAAGTATACTACCGAATACAACTAATGACTAACCATATGTCCACAACAACACAGTGTTCTTATCAAGGATGTAACACACTGGATTTTGTTTACTTGTTTATTTCGGGATAGATGAAAACATCACGCCATGCAGTTGTATACACCAATACTAACTTGGAACCAGGAACAAACCTGCAAAGTGCTAAAAGTAAGAGCAGACCCTCAAATTCTTAAAATTCCCAGCCTCATAAAGAATACAGAGTACCCCCAAAGAAAACAGAAGTACACAAAGTGCCAATGTCACCATTAGTGCAAATTATTTTTATTAGTTCAAGAACACTCTCCGCTCTGGCCACAGACTGTTGACAGCACTAGAAGTAAAACCACACATGAGATCGACTTTAAACTTCCCCTTTTCTTAGTATCCTAGAATCTCCCCTACACAGTTCATTTCTCTCAAGAACCAGAGAACACCGCTGGATTTAAACCACTGCGAGCTCCCTGCGAGGACCTGTCTCGCCTACCGTGATCTGTGGTATTTTTAATAATACATCAAAGCTGAAACAAACAAAATGCAACCCACACACGTCCAGGCACTATTCTATTACAAACACCTCCACCCCCAGAAAAAAGAGCCAAATACCTGTGGCTACCATCCCCTCTATTAATAGCTCTGCCTCTATAGTGTTTAGATTGCGCTTTGAGCTCAGATGATTTTCTGGGTGAAAGGGGATGTTCTGAATCTTTCTCCTACAGTACTAAAGTTATGACTCCAAGTGCCACCTGATTAAAAAACCGAGGACAGGCTATGGATCATTTAATAAGGCATAATTAAGTGATTAAAGTCTGCATTTAGAAATATGTAACAATCTTATCTAGAAACACATGTGGCCATTTCAACAAAACAAGTAGGGGTATTTCAACAAATATAATAGGGAAAATGCAAAACCCAGCTGAGAAAGGCTGCCTGGTCCATACCATATGTTAGTTTGGTAACCAGAAGAAACTGATAACCTAAGAATTACTTTCAGTTCAGTTTCTGCTCTCTACCCAAGAAAGAAGGTTAACAGACAAATATACTTTCAGAAAAAGCAACTACGAACACACTACCTGGGCACTGGTAAGGTATCAAGAGCAGGAGTCAACATCCCAGGCACAATTCCCACTTACTGCCTAGCACTGACCCTAAGTGAGCTACCTAAACCGTGTAAGCCCCAAACCCTTCATCATTAGGATAGATTAACACTACATACCTCACCGGATTTGTCAGGAGGACGCGAGGAGACAATGTATGTATAGCACTGGCACAGAGTAAGGCAAAAAGAAGCCAAATAAAACCTCACTTCAGAAAACTCACACAAACAGCCAGCATACCTTTTAAAACCTCAGTGGGAGACAGGCAGTTTTATTTTTGCCCAGAACTGAAAGAGATACTGTGAAGTTTCATGAAAGTTAACTTTCCTCCCCAAAGAAAGTTCAAGAACCTTCCCCACTTTTGCTCGTATCTAACTCTTCTGTAGCATTTTAGGATCAACTCCTTCAGACTGATATAATTTTCTCACACACCCTAAGCAGACCTCAAATAAGTTGATAACAAACACAGAAATACATCCTTATGACAAGACCTTAGGAATATTGTATTTTAAAGCTTCTCTTTTGATTCTTTGCTTTTCTCATTCTGCATTTATTCACAAACTATTCTTTGGTGCTCAGATAAATGACATCCAGACTTCTCTATTACCTGCTTGAAATTCTACACATTCAGCTTCTCTGTATATACAAACTTGCAGAGGCAATCAGATCAATCTTATCTGCCTTCGCTCTTTCCGATGCTCTACAACTTACAAGGGAAAAGTCTGGAGAGACACAATCTTCAGTAAAAACAAATTATCTTGCCATGATAAAGAAGTGGTTATAAATTACTAAAAACAGGTCCCATTATGCAGAATGCTTTCCTTTTAACTTTCTAAATAATCAACATGGGGTTTTTTTTGGTTTTTTTTGTTTACTCTTAGCCTATTAAGTGTTCCATGAATACATCATCTAAAGCATGATGCTAAAAGCTCCCATCTGAAACAACCAAAAAATTTGCCAATACATAAAACAACAGTTTTTAAGACACTGAGCATCACATGATGGACAATGACCCCTGGGGGAAGGAGGGATCCAAACCCAGTGGGTTCCAGCTTACTGCCTTGAGAGCATTTCCATGTCTGATTTGTAGCTGACCAGGACAGTCCTGAGGACTGCACCATGAGAAGACTGGAGTTCAGAGTTGACGGGATCCAAGATTTGCAAGAGTTTGCAGGACAGGTACTAGAGACAGCTACACAGTAAAAGAACTCCAGAGATCTGCAGAAGGTGCTCCTCAAAAAGGACCCAGAATTAACACAGATGTTAGAATTAGAAGACACACACACTAAAAAACTATAACTGAATTATGTGCGTTCTAAAAATTAAGCACAGACCTAAAGATTAAAACAAAAACAAAAACCCCAAACTGGAGCACGAAAGACTACACTGTATCAGCTGCTCTGGGTTCTTCACCCGGCAATATGACCCTAACATTTACTCTTGAGAGACCAGAGGCATTGGTCATTCTGCTCTTCATGAACTGCTGTCGGTTCCCACTAACGTTTAACTACTGGGAATGGAAGTACCAAAAGGTAACCCAGAAAACCTCCTGAATTCCAGATTTTGTCTCCTTTGACTCCACTGTACAACAGCAACCCAGTTTCTCCTCAGTAATCAGGATCAATCACTCTGGCAAGTAAATTAGCCTTTTTTTCCCTCCTATTGGCTCAGTGATACAAGGACTCCAAAATGGCCAAGTGGCAAGCCTCATCTTCCAATCCAACGTACCCAATGTTGTGTCCCCTAGAGGAAACATCCTCCTTGCGGACTAAGATCTCCAAACCAGCAGAACCCAGTATTCCCAGGACAGGAAGCAAAAGTTCTACAAGTGGATTGTTAGGTATCATATCGAGAAAAAACCCCTCCTCTCACTTTCAGTCCTTGATTCTCCAAACCATGAACTCTGACGAGGGGAGAGACAGCACCATAGAATTCAAAGTACATCCTGCATCCTGTAAAAGAGAACCCCATCCTTCGATGATTGTGTCTCTCAACTGGTGCTGTAATGAATTCCTGAGTAATTACTGTGTAATCAATTCCACCTCTCAATTAGACCGGCTACTTTCAAGTAACAGGATACACGGCACATGGCAAGACTAGTAAATTCCAAGGACATAAGCCCACTCTACACGGTCCGTGTTGTGGAGTTCACTCCAAGCAGAAGCAAAGCAATACCGAATGCCCGGACGGAGGGTAAGGTATTCTGTGAATCCACGCACAGTGGTGCTAGCAGAAGCACCATAGGCAGAGAAAGAGAATTTGTGGGAAGAGTCTGTGGCTATTCCAGGGACGATGAAGCTGTGGCGGGCGAGGTCCCCTGCAGTGCAAGCGTCTCTTTTGCGGTGCGGGAGCACACACAATCCAGTGGGCATCCAGTCTCCACCGTCTGTGGAAGTCAGGAGTGGTCCACCCACATGCCCTCTCCCTACACTTCCTGGCCACCCGTCCTCAGATCCTTTTCCTTCCAAGTCCCTGACCATCCAGACAAAATATGAGAAACTGCCCAGTAATCAATGTGGATCTCTATCTCTGGTCACCTACTCAAAATATGGTAGGAAAACACACACACACACAGCTCAAAGTTCTGCCCTCTAGATGGATGTTTTCATCACTGTCATTCGTGGTCAGTCTTGAGTGGGGCTTGTGTGCAACAGTGTTTGCTTCTGAGTGGTACCAGCATGTCATACAGACTCATTTGTAAACCAGGCTCAAGTTTTTCTCTTCTTTGTTCAACGGGTCATAAGAACTCCCAGGAGGCCACAGGCATGGTCTGAAGGAAAAAATAAAACAGAAGTTGGCCTCAAAGCTTCCTGAGCCACCTGCTCATACAAGCCAGCCATACCTTCCAAACCCACCCAAGTTTGGCCTGCTGTATACCATCTCTATTTGATAACAGAGTCTGGTGTCCATTCCCACTCTACGGTAAAATGGGTCAGACAAACACCTAATTCAGGAAGGGAAGCTCAGGCCACATGGTCACCTGGTTGCTTACAACTGAGTATTCAGTCTCTAACGAGGCCCAATACAAACCAGGAGCTTTTTCTCTAAAGAAAAATCATTATCTGCCGAAGAGGACATAGATTTGCATCAAATTCCTTGAGGTCTGCACTGTGACTCTCTTACTGGTACTTGCCAGAGGCAAATAAGAGGGAGAAGGAAAAGGTAGGAGGGAGAAAGTCACAGAACACCGGCTTTGCTCACAATATCCTCCTTGTTTCTAAACACAGTGGGAACAGATGGGTGCCACTCCCGAAACCTACACCCCTCTGAGATTTAATCAGTATAACAGGGCTGTAGTCCCAAGTCATAAAGGAGACCCAGAGAAAAGATTACCGGTGAGTTTCTCTTCCTTGCCTGGAGAAACTGGATGTGACCACTTCCCTCAGATTAGAAAAGAATACAATAAATATGGTTAAAAGGAACTGGAGGCCAAGATGAGTAAGAATTAAGTGTCTCCCTGGTCTAAAGCAGCCCAGGTAACTGATATCCCAGGGTAATGACGGGACAAGCAAGTGAAGCTTGCAGAACCTATCGGGAATCTCAGAGTCCCAGAGAAAGAATCTGCAAACACAAGACATAGGCATGGATTCCGATTCTCCGAGCTAAGGGAAAGTGGGTTGCTTGCCCACTTGCCATCGATTCTCAAAGAACTATAATTACACCATTTTAAAGATGGTTTAAAACCACCACAGAAAGAAATCACTAACCAATGAGGAAAAGCCTAAAATCCTAAGGCCCAAATAACAGCAAAGCTAACTTCAATTCTTCCTAAGAGTCGGGAGATCTTCCTGATTCAGTGCTACCCCTCTTGGAAGATAGAGAGTAATCCAATTAGCTAACCTTGCATATTATAACTTGAAAGAAAAAAAATTTTTTAAAGGGCTAAAATCCAACAGTCCCAGGGTGTTAGAGTTGAAAAGGGCTTTGGATGTGTTGAAAGGCCTTCCCTTACATGCTGAATGACATACCATGGGAAGCTGAAGGGGATATGGTCATTCAAATCTGTGCTCCCACACTCAGTAGGTATGCGTTTTTAGCACACTATTTCACCTCTTCACTTAGTTTTGGCATCCACGAACTAGTGCAAGAAAGCTATCCACCCACATCGCTCTCTTTTGAGAACTACATGTAAAGTACACGTGCCTCTCGTACAGCAAGCCCTCACTGTTACATGAGATACTGTTATTAACTGTCAGTGGCCGTGGTCTGTAGCAGGACTGTGAAACACACGTCTGCGTTAGGTCTTCCCACCTCCCTTCTCAATCACACCTGTTCCCATCCAGTATCCCAGGAAAGGTCTGCATGAGCCATCCACACAGAAGGAGGGCAGTGTAGACGGTGGTGCTGGGTTGCATAAACAAGATCCGGATTCCAGGCTGCCGCGGAGTCTTTAACTTGGCACAAGGTGGAGGTGTCCCATTCTACACGGGCCTTAGTTTTGTTAGCTGTAAGACGCGCGTGAGTTAGATGCTATCAAGAGTTTCTGCCTCCATTACAGTTTCGCAGCGCATGTTGAATTCTGAAGGCTGGCATCATTAGGATGCCGGTACGGAATCCTCCTGGCTTTTTGCTCCCACCGTCGTCACCTTCACCCTCATCTACTACCAGCTTCCCACCAGAGAAGCAGCTCTGAGAGCCCTGATCTCTTCTTCTCCGAGGACAAATGTAAACCAACTCTCGGTTTATTTTTTTTTCCTTCCACGCATTCAACTCAAAACTTTAATCACCACTTACTATCCTCCCACCAAAGCAATCTTTTGTTAAAAAAAAAAAAAAAAAGCAAAAACTTATTATCCTCACCCATTAACTTACCTAAAAGAAAAAAATAAGCATTCTGATCTTTATCATGGACTCCCACACGGTGCTACCCCAAGTGACCAATGTCACTGGGTTAATCTCCATGAACTCAAACTTTAAAAGTTGCCACCATTTGCATTTAATTATGTGTTTCTGCTCTTTCTCAGAGGTACTGAGACTCTTAGACTTATATACAAAGCATTTATCGGTAACACTGACTTTCTCAGTAATCTGACCAAACTGTGCGGGCCACAGGGAGAACAATGCAGAAAGAAAACTGAAAATTTAGCAATGCCATCCAAGGGAAATTGCCAGTTCCCTCAGGGGATCTGGGATCAATGGGACTAAGGACAAGACTGTTTATCTTTGAGCACACCACAGCATTTGGGAACAAAAATCATGCCAGGTTTCACAGAGGAATACCCTTCTTTATAGAACAGGCATCCTAAGCTACTATTGTACATAAAGTGTATTTTACAAATCTAATACTTTAAATAAGCACTAAGAGTGCTTGCTAGCCAGACGTAACTTATAAATACTGTTTAAAATACATACTCACCATCCAGGTTTTTGTACATCAGGAGATTTGCTCAAGGCAACCAAAACTTTATAAGTAAAGTCAAACATCTTGAGTATTATTTAATTACCATTTCATTAAAATCTTATTTTAAAGGGCACAGATGACTCCTCTGATAAAAGAAGAAAAACTTTAAGAGAAATTGTATTATTTAAGGACTGATGTTTGTTCAGTCACCACGCTGAAAGTGGTACCCTCCTGATTAAAACACCTTTGTTGGGGCACCTGGGTGGCTCAGTGGATTGGTTAAAGCCTCTGCCTTCAGCTCGGGTCATGATCCCAGGGTCCTGGGATCGAGCCCCACATCGGGCTTCTCTGCTCTGCGGGGAGCCTGCTTCCCCCTCTCTCTCTGCCTGCCTCTCTGCCTACTTGTGATCTCTGTCTGTCAAATAAAAAAATAAAATCTTTAAAAAAAAAAAATAAAACAAAACACCTTTGTTAGGACAAAGCATAATGACTTCAGTGAAACTGACAGAATCAAACTGTTCAAATACAGAGGCCTAGTCCACGGCCTAACACCCTTACCAATCTATTGACAGGAGGTTTATCCACAGATGGAGAAAAGCAAAATAAGGGTGTTATTTTCCTCTGCTTTTGCAAATCTGAGGCAATCAATGTTTTAAGAAATAATCAACCTTTGTAAATAGCCAGGAACTTAGTCTGAAAAGGAGATCTGTACCTGCGCTGCCCCCAGTAAACCATTCCACACGCATACCCACACAGCATTTAATAAAAAGAAGCACCTTCCCCAAACAACAAATTTTTTTTAAAAAAAGATCAAATAATTGGGAAGTTACCAGTTAAGGCCAGAAAAGAAAGCCTGCAACAAAGCAAGAAACAACATAAAAAGGGATAAAGTTACTATGATTTTTTTCAAAATCATCAAACAAATCACAAGCCACAAGCCCCTCCTGCATGATGGGCCTACCAAGAATGAGAGCCGCACAGAGAAATTTTGATAGAGCACAGCTGCTAGGGTTTGAAATATGCTACCCACCATTTCCAGTGTGAAAAAGCAAACCATCAGACATGTTTCTGACATTCTGACAGGATACTACAGTTAATTTCTAGAAAAAATTATCAGTACACCACATGCGCTTAGATAATTTTTCACCACGACAGTGGGACTTGCGCTTACTACATAAGGAGTTAACGTCTGCTCACTATACCTTATGCTATCAAGACCAATTTTATGCAAACTTTTATCAACTGTAAACGGAGTTAGGTTAATAATCATAGGTGTCGATTCAATATGCAAATTAGATGTAAATACCTAAAACAGAGTTATCCTGAGAACGCCGCCTGTCATAGAACCTTTTTATTTGGTACACACTATAATCTTTCATATCCACAGCATTTGAACTCCCAACAATATACAAAGCTCAATGAGCCAAGTCATTATGCAAATTTTACCAAAAACTCCTCTGAGAAACTCAAACAAAAAATACAGGTGGTAGTATTTGTATAAAGCACCCAGTGTTTGCATGAGTGAGTAAGTTTGCATAGGATGGGTCAAACAGAAACAATTCCAGAAAGGGTAGGTCTTCTCCAGGAACTTTCTCTTCTGAAGATGAAGCAAACATGTACACTCAACCTGAAATAACAGGGAAAGGGAGGGATACACAAACTCAATGAATGGCTCCCAAGTACAAAAATACTGTGACTTTGTTCTTTCTAAGTACTTATCTAATATCTAACATTTACTATCTAATACCTTATTATCTCTGGACTTCCACTTTTTAAAACATAATAAAGAAAAAATAAAACAACAGAATGTAATAAAGGAGAGAAAAAAGATACATGGTTATATTTGCATTTTTACAAACTATGGAATGATACACAAGAAACTAATAAATGTTTTTACGTGGAAAGAGTAAAAGAACTGAGAAATTAAGGTATTCAGGTAGAAACAAAACTTCTGCCTCTTAAGTCTTTTTATATTCTAGGCACTTTAAACCATGTGAAAATGTAACCCATTCTAAAGATCAAATTAATAAAAATGTAAATAAAATAATGTGAAAATAAACCATAAAAGCATAAAAATATTTTTTTAACTGTAGAAGTTAAAGATGGAATTTTAACATTCCAACAGGCTGCAATTAAATTGAGGCACACTGGGGCGCCTGGGTGTCTCAGTGGGTTAAAGCCTCTGCCTTCGGCTCAGGTCATGATCTCAGGGTCTTGGGATGGAGCCCCGCATCAGGCTCTCTGCTCAGCAGGGAGCCTGCTTTCCCCTCTCTCTCTCTGCCTGCCTCTCTGCCTACTTGTGATCTCTGTCTGTCAAATAAATAAATAAAATCTTTAAAATATAAATAAAATTAAATAAATTGAGGCAGACTAAAAAGCATTAAGTATATTTTATAATTATAGTTTTATAACAAAAATACTCATTGATTTCTTTTGTTATATACAAACCCCAAGAGTATAAATGTAGAAACGCCAGTGTTTAAATACATGAAAAATAAATGTCCCTTTTCATCTTCTTGGGGGTGAAATCATATAGCATGTCGTAAATCTACTTTAATTACCCTTATTCTCAGTGCTAAAAACTAACTAATTGTTAAGAGTTGATAAAATTAGCTATTCGAAATGTTTAATATGACTCCAGCTCGTATGTATATTGTAATGAGCACAACAGACATCTCTCCGTAGGCTGTCACTGATGCATTTAAAACATGTCTGTGTCCATGACAGGAGGTCATGTCATTAATGACTTGCTTTAGCAGGATGTGTCAGACACGGAGCACATGCCATACTTAATGTAAAAGTTCAAACATATTCTCTCTCTTCAAAAATGGCTCTAACCTATTTTTCTGTCATCACTATACAGCCTTCAAAATCAATATTAGGCTCAGGAAGCTGAGGTTTCGGTTTAGAAACAATTTTGCCTTTTGGGGCAAAGAAAATCAGTATGTGACATTAGCAAGCAAATTTATTACAAAACTAGCTGCCAGCACAGCCTTCCCTAGATTTCCAAATTATGCCAATGCTTTTGGTAACTAGACCCATTACAAGTATTAGAGTTTAAGGAAATGCAACTTCATCTTTCCAACGCCGCCTCCGAAGCTCTTTGAATCCATTAATGCCTGCGTGGCATTCTATGGTCCCCAGGCCATCGGGCTAAAATAAAAGGCCTGCAATTCTCACCGCAGGCACTACCATGCCTGCACCGTGAACTCCAGCTACCGTAACAACCTCACAACAGATATTAATGCACAGAGGGAAGGGAGTCACAGACAGGAGAGAAAAGAGGAAGGAAATGTTGGCTCAGCACTCACATCCTTTTTGGACACTCAGTAGTGGGACCCTAATGATCCCCACCATGTCTCTCTCAGCCTGAGACATTTGTTTCAATCACATCTAAAGCCCTAGAATCCCAAGAGTTCCTCCTTTTAGAAACTCTCTAGATATCCACTTAGCAAGATACAGTAAACACGACAATGTTAGAGGAAGGAAAAAGGAAAAGGGCTATCAGGCAGGGTTTTCAAGAGGAAACAATACAAAAACTTCCATGAGGATCAGTAAACTTAAGCACCCTACCTACTCTACCTGATAGCAGGCCATTTACATACCCTATCTTTAATCCTCGTGATGACTTATTAGGCACCACATTACGCAGTCTTCAGTATGAAGATGGAAATCAGACTTCAAGTCAGGTAAGCTGGGAGTGTCACTCAACAATGAAAAGGACAAACCAAGCATTCGAACACAGACCTATCTGTCGATCCTAACAAAACAACATCGACACAACAGCAGTAGCAGCCGCCTCCTACTAAGAGTTTCTTCTCAGTACACTGCTAAGTATCCCGAATATTTCCATTTAAATTCATTTCCTAATCTGGGACGCCTGGGTGGCTCAGTTGGTTAAGCAGCTGCCTTCGGCTCAGGTCATGATCCCAGCATCCTGGGATCGAGTCCCATATCGGGCTCCTTGCTCCGCAGGGAGCCTGCTTCTCCCTCTGACTCTGCCTTCCACTCTGTCTGCCTGTGCTCGCTCTCACTCTCTCTCTCACAAATAAATAAATAAAATCTTTAAAAAAAAAAAAATAAATAAATAAATTCATTTCCTAATCATAATAACCGAATAAAGAAGGTACTCTTTTCCTACTTTACAGATGAGAAAACTGGATACAGAGAGGGCAGACAATGTCCTCAAGGTCACACAGCAAGTAATGAAATGGCTCTTGCACATAACACAGCCTGGGACCATCACACACCCACTTTCCTGCTTCCCTCTAACATCTTGCCAATGCTTCAAATAGAGCAATACAATTCTAAAGTCAATGACTGACTCTGTAATAGTTGCAAACATAAATTCAGGCTTTATCCTTCATATTTCATTGAAATGAGAGAACAACTACCTAAAAGAATAATTAAGAAAGTGTTTTTCATGGTATATTCTTCTGAAATTCAATCCCACTGATGTCAACGAGGAGAGCCCCGCTTTCCGAAAGAACTCAAGTCATGAATTATTTTCTAATCAAACAAGAAGTATTACAGGATCCTAGAATGTTCCATGACAATACCCACCAAAGGAAACTTGAGAAACAATAATTATTAATTACAGAATTAAAGAAACAGAAACTCTCCTTACAAAGTTAGGCCTTTCAATTTCATGGGCTTTCAGTAAGAGTTTTGATTACATCTAAAATCAAATAGGAGGCAATATGAAACACTTTCTCCTTAGCATGAGTGTATGCATGTGTATGATATTAAGTAAAAAGGAGAAAACAGTAGAGTCATCACTGAAGTAAAAGCTCAGCATAAATATGAGAGTGTGATACAAGTACTTTATTGGCTCTAATGCTATCTAGCCTGAACATTCACAGTATATGAATCGCATAACAAAAGGTGAAGCAAATTTCTTAACGTACAGAGTAGGTATTTGGAGAGACAAAAAGACCACCAACAATTTCACACAAGACAACCTGAGTGAAAAAAGGAACATGATACCCTTTTCTTGTAGTGGTATTTTTACTATTATGGCCTGAACTAGACTTTGATTCACGTAAAGCCACAAAAGAAAAGTCCAAAATTATATTTTCATTTCTAAACTTAAGTATATAATCCTTTTAAAAAAAAAAAAACATATTTATTATGAAGTGAGATTTTCTTTTTTTTTCTTTTTTTTTTGAAGATTTTATTTATTTGACAGAGAGATCAGAAGTAGGCAGAGAGGGAGGCGGGGGGTGGTGGTGCAGGCTCCCCACTGCTCAGAGAACCCGATGCGGGGCTCGATCCCAGGACTCTGAGATCATGACCTGAGCTGAAGGCAGAGGTTTTAACCCACTGAGCCACCCAGGCACTCCAAGTATATAATCCTTTAAAACAAAAATGGATAGTAGCTTAACTGTACTCAAGACATCCTGATTTAAGTTTCCTAGTCTACTCAAAGAAAATAACAAGTCATGCTTAGGACTATTATATCCACAAGAAGCAGCAATAAAATGTAAAACAGATAAAACTATTTTAAAAGGAGATCACCTTCCATCCGCAACAACTATCTTAGTAGAAAAGCAGAGCCTGAAAACAACAAACAGAACTCAAAGTATAATTTTACTAATTTTTGCCTCTGAACTTTTGAATGACTGCCAAAAAGACCTAAGCAAAAGGAGGAAAAAAATGTTAAAAAAAAAAAAAAAAAAAAACCCACCTCTGAGCCACTGAAAGTAGAAGTGCTAGAGGGAAAAACTGAAAATAGAAAACTTCAAAGAGATTCTGTAATCGAAGATGCCTTCTTCTTGACTGCCTCATCTCAGAGATTAAAGAAGATTTTTAAAGCTGTTCCATGGACATAGAGATCAAACATTTATAAATGTTTATAATTTTACGAGCCCTAAACTCAAAGGTGGGCTCGAAGAAATAAGAGTAACACAGGCAGCTAGGAGGAAAGATCAATTTTCTTGGATGAGGGAGGGATGAAGAAGGTGGCTTTGAAGAACAGACTCTGTGGGTCGCAGGAAAGAAAAGAGTATTTTTGAAAAGCTCATTCATCACCTACCATACATGATGATGAACAACAACATGTAATGAAAAGGGAACTAGGGGGCAGTGTCAAATCTATTTCCACTGGGTTTTATCAGCATTAAACTCATTAAGTATTCACCTAGTATCCACTTTGCAGCAGTCCAAAATTATCACGTAATCTTGGTGCTTTTCTTTCAAAATGAAAATCTCAACAATTCAGATTTGTAATTTCTCAAAGTTTAAAGACAATTAATGAATTTTATTGTCTCAGCTTTCTGCAGAACGCCCATCCCATAATGAGAAAAAGAGGACGGAAGTAGAAAAGAAAATTGGATCCCTATCAATAAAAACCTGGTGCTGATGGAAACTGACATTTCTACTGATGCATTTTTTACATATCGATCTCTTCATTATGAAATAATTAAACATACCATTTAAAGTGCTAGAAGAAACAAAGCTGTACTTGAACCTCGTACCCCTTTTCTCTCGTTGCAAGCAGCGGACACCACTGTATTACCATATATGGTACCCGGCGTTCCCTGAAGGAAGTGAGAGCATCTCATTCATCTTATTCTTTGCATCACCAGTGCCCAGCGTGGGACCCACCACACAGCAGAACTCATACACCAAATGTCACCATCATTTAAAACAAGGTAAAGCTAAAAAGAAAGTCAGTCACATAATTTTAATTTTTCTACTAAAATTAGACACATGTCTATTGCTTGTTGAAGGCCTAATTCCAACTTTATCAGCTCTATCAAGTCTTCCCAAGTCCTGAAGCTGAAAGCATTACGGATTCCTCTGTAACTACAAGAAGCCTTCATTCATACACCAACAAAAGTACGTCACCTTGACTCCAATTACTATTCATTAACTAAATATTGACTGAGGGCCTACTACAGGCTGGCAACTGTTCTCGGCTCCGGGGCTACAACTGTATCCCACATGAGGCCCCTCCTCTCCCGGAACTCACATTCTCGTGGGGAAGAAACTGATCGTGAACCGATAAATACATCGGGTGGTGATCAGTACGCAAAGGAAATAAAGAAGGCTGGAGACAGAAAGTGAGGGAAGGCGCCATTTCGTAAAGAGCACTCAGGAAAGAACTCTCTGATGAGGTGACACCTGAGCACACACCTGAAATGAGGGAACACAAGTGGATACCTTGGAGAAAGAACATTCCAGGCATAAACACAGGATGTATGAGCACATGCTTGGGTATGCTCAAAGAACAGCAAGAAAATTAGAGTAACAGTGTTGGCAGGTGAAGTCAGAGAAGCAAGAGGGGTTCCACTTCTCTTCACACTTCTGTCGTCATGAATAAAAAGTTTGGCTTTCACACATGTGGCTATTTATATTTAAAGTTATTAAAATTAAATAAAATCTAAAGTTCAGTCGCCACCCCCCCTTGCACTAACTGGATTTTAAGTGCCTGGCAGCCGCATGGAGCCGTAGCTGCCATCATAGTACAAAACAGAGCATTTCCATCCTGCAGAAAGCTCCATTAGATAGCACTGGGGCGCCTGGGTGGCTCAGTTGGTTAAGCAGCTGCCTTCGGCTCAGGTCATGATCCCAGCGTCCTGGGATCAAGTCCCATATCGGGCTCCTTGCTCTGCAGGGAGCCTGCTTCTCCCTCTGACTCTGCCTTCCACTCTGTCTGCCTGTGCTCGCTCTCGCTGGCTCTCTCTCTGACAAATAAATAAATAAATCTAAAAAAAAAAAAAAAAAAAAAAAAAAATACTTTACCTTTAAAAAAGCACTGTGAAACGGGAGCCGAAGAGGGAACTAATCTGGCTTAGGTATTCGAAGAATCTGACTGCTACACAGAAAACAGACCGGTGGGGGCCGCAGGAGATAAATCAGGCAACTATTATAATCTAGCTGAGATGATGCTGAACTAGACCAAGGTGGTGGCCTAAATGCAGGTGATAAAAACAACAGGACTCTGGCTACCTCTTGAAGGTGGAGCCAGCGGGATTTGCTGATTCAGTGTGGGACAGGAAAACAAGAGTAGTTATCCTTGATTCCAAAATGTTTGCCCTAAGCAACTCACAGGACACCAATTTCTTCTACTGATATAGGGAGACTACAGAGGAGCAGATCTGTGGGAGAGATTGGGACTTTTAGACATGTTAAACAGACACGCCTATCAGAGACTCGAATTCAGACGATACATAAGCAGAGAGTCCAGGGTTCACACGAGAGATCTGATTTGGAAAAACATGTCTGGGTAGTGTCTGCATACAGAGAGTCCTTCAGAGCTCTGGAGTTCCATGAAGCTCCAGCTTAGTAGAGGTGGAGAAAGAAAACAAAGAAGTACCGGGGGCTGCAACGTTCGGGTATCCTACTCAGATACCGTAAGAATGAGCAGGAACCAACAAGACGACTGACGGAGCAGCAGGGAGACGAGAGAAGAGCGAGGAACCAAAAGGAACCTGCGTCCAGGAAGCCCAGTAACGGGATTTCAAGAAGAAAAGAGTGTTCAGCTATGACAAATGCTAACAGATAAAGACTGTAAGACATGGAATCGGAAGTCACAGCTGCACTTGGCCACACAGAGGTCACTGGTGAACTTGGCAAGAGCAATCTCAGTAAAGGTACCTCACTGGAATAAACTGGAGACGGAAGGCGAAGCAGAGGGTATAAACACTATTTATGAGGAATTCTGCTACAAAAAGGAAGAAAGAAATGTAAAAGATGAAGAGGAATATGGCATCAAAGAAGGAAATTATTTTAAGATCAGATACGTTACAGCATGTATGATGACAGGAATGGCCTAGTAAAGAGGGAAAATAATCCAACAGAGAAAGGAGAAAAGCTTGCAGAAACGATGTCCCAGAGCAGCGAGAGGGGATGAGTGACAAGGGACAGCGCCGGTCTCAGGAACACAGACCGTTCCTCAAGGGCAGTGGCTGGATCCCAACGTGGTTCATGAAGCAAATTCATGCGGGCACGGAGATTCGGTTTGGGGAATGTATGGGTATTGCTTCCAATGGTTCTACAGCTGTGTGATTCACAGGGCTGACCGCTTTCCAGAAGAATAGACTGTGTCTTGGTCCTCTTTGTGTCTCTAGCACTAGCAAGCTGGCACACATTAAATTATTCAAGAGTTCCACTGAACAAATACATTCTCAGAACTCCCCAACTACCCAGGGACCTCAGCTTAAGCCTTGATAGGTGCAGGACTTACTAGTCAGTTCTGTACTATAGATGCTCAATGTTGCACAGAAGAAAAGGCATCACACTCTTCCCAGCCACAGCCGCACCCATCCCCACTCCCCACCCAATGCTGCCGCTCTTGGATGGAGTAGGAAGGATGTATCCATTTCCAACCTACATGTGCAGAAAATGCTTCCGGCCCATTAGACTGAAGTCCCCAAATGGCAACTCTCCACTTTGATTTTGACTGACTCACTCAGACACTAGTCTGTTTACTCAGAACAGACCAACTGGTCCTACTCTTTCTTGGAACATAACTGTGTTCCTTTTCCTTTAAGTCTACTACAGAGCACCTTCCCCACTGCAATCAAACCTGACTCCTGTGTGGTATTTCCCTCATAGCCTCCCAGACTCACAGACACTACAGAGCCCTATTTACAAAAGCCTTTAGGAATTGTAAGGATTTTTAAAATAAGAATGAGATTAGAACTAAATATACAAGATGTAATTCAATTTCCTGAGCCCCATTCTAAGAGTAAGGATATTGAAAACAAATCAAATGTGAAATATGAGTACTAACATTTAAAAAAGAAAAAAAAAAAAAAAAACCGGCAGAACACTGCCAACATTACTGGTATTCATTAAAGGGGCAATTCATATCCTCTAATCCGTAATACATCTGGGCTGTTTCCTATGCTTACTTTCCTAGCTTAAAGTAGTATTTTTAATAAAATACATTTAAGCTTATTAAATCTGTTAAAATTTGACGATAAAACAAAATATCCTTAGTCTCTCAAAAATTCTGTGAGTAGCTAAAATTGTTCATGAGAACCATTCTCTGCAACAAGCATGCTGAAAACTAATGGGGAGGAGAGCTCTTTCTAACAAAAGTGTCTGATTAGATAAGATAATGCAATACATCTATTATATCTATTGTAACAATACCATTCACACCACTATAGCTAAGACTCTTAGCATTTCCATTATAAAAACCTGTTTTTCAACTCTGCCACCTGCCAGCCATTAAAAAAAAAAAAAAAAAAAAAATTGCTCTCCCATAGCATTCAAGTGTTGATCCTGGAAACATTTCTACCACCACTCCTACTAAATGTTTTTGTTCTTAGATTATCATGCAAATATTTTTAAGAGTGTATTTTAGCTTTCCACATTATACAGGTCTGATATCAAATATTAAAGTTTAATCTGCAAGCAATAATCACTGAAACTTTCATTGCAGGAATACATCAGTCTGTACTAGAGATCAATTTGGTAGCCTCTAAGCCATCAGAACATTAGTCTCACACCCTGAATAAGTTACAGATATTTATGGTTTTGAAGACAACAATAGTGGTAAGTATTCTTCACCTGAAAAAAAGGGGAAAAATCTAACAAGATAATATGAAACAGAAAAATGTGAAAATGAAGAAAGAGGTAAAAAGAGCTAAATTCATGGCAAGGAAAAGCAATACACAATGGTGACAGTATACCAACGGAAAAAATGGGCTCAAGTACTACCTATCTGTTCTCCCCAAGACGTGTTAGCTAGCTACTAAACAGATGCTCGAATGCAAGGCATGGTTTATTTTTCCTCCTAAAATTATCCCTCAGAAAAGATGGAACTGTTTTATATTTCTAATAAAATCCGTGCAGAGATCTTTCTTATCACCAGGAGCTCTTTCTTACTCTTTCCATTCCCTTACTTTGAGTAACAGACTATCACTTGGAGAAGACATTAGCCTGAACAACAGGACCTCTGAAAGCCTAGAGAAGTCACCAGAATCAGTAAAAACAGCTGCAGTGAGATTTAACCCTGGTTTAACTCCTCGGGATATTACCTCACACTGGCAAGTATTGGATTTCCTTTTAACAAGTCTTTCGAAGATTAATTTTTTAAAAGCATAATAAATGGTTACACTATAGAGATCAACGTATATGCTTCCACAGGAGAAAAGACAAAACCAACTGTTCTTTAATTTTAAGAACAGGTGCCTGGGAGAAATTTCTAGAGACCGTATCATGGATAGATTCTAAATATGCTGAATTCCAAACAAGTCAAATGGAAATCAAGTGTAGAAAACTGTGTCAGTCTAATCAAAAAGTGATTCTAGAGAGGAAAAGCCGGGAAAGTAACAACTTCAAAATCATCCCATTCAATGCCACTTTAACTATGCATATGTAACTTAACTAAATGTGAGGATATCTGACAATTTTACTTAACAATTTCACCTTCATTCCTCAAGTTTATATATTCCACTTGATCCGAACAGTTCATTAAATCTTCTCGTTGGGAACATATAGCATCATCTTGTATTGGCATCATCCATGTTTTGCCACCTTCAGTGACTGAACAAATAAAAACAATGACCAAATCTTTTCATTTTTAAAATTACTTCTTTCAGTCCGTAGCACTGTTATCTCAGATATGTTGAATAGTTAAGCAACATGTTAACATTTAGCTCACACACACGAAAAGGTCTCTGCAAAATGTCTTGTGAAAGAGAGTACTCTGTGGGTCATATACATAAAGAAAATACTTCCTCTCCAAAAAGTAATTATGAATTGCTAGGTTTGTTTTTGAAAATATACTTAATCTGTATGTCTGTATGTACATGTTTTTAAAGAAGGGGTGGAGGTGGGGACTGGACTTTCCAAACCCAGGGTCTCCAAGACGGCCCTGCTGGGTTTTTCCAAAAGGATTTAGTATTTATTTTTGAAAACCATGCTTAATCCTTAGGATGAAGTTAATATATGTAAGCACTCAGAATAATGCCTAGCACACAGTAAAAGTTAAGTACGTTTTAGATATTACCATGAATTGCTAAGCCAAAAACCAGGGTGTTAAGGTTCTAACATTATTTACTGACTTGTACTTTATTGCAAGAAGCAAAACCTGCAATTTCATGATATTTATGAGAAGTCGCAGATATGTAAAATACGGACTCTGGAGATCAGACTTCGACGATTACCAGAGGCACTCTGTATTGACTGTGAGTCTCCGCTGCTCAGGTCTGAAGGCTGCTGAAGCATCCAGCACTAATGACTCTGTCTCACTACTTGGATCTATTTAATATCAGAATTTCATGAGGAGCAGCATTAAAAAAAAATAAAGATTAATGAAAGTTGCAATAAATTAAGAGCTTCATATAGTAGATAAACTTTTTTCAAATACTTAACTAACCTCTAACAATAGAAGTATATTTGGTTTGCCCAAAACATTAACATCTTCAAGAGTCTTAAAAGGATGAATACTTTATAGGAACGTGGAACAGAACTTCATCTCTATGTCCCCCAGCGCATCAAACTCAGTATCTTCTACATGGGAAGTGTACACTCAACAGGCCCTATAAAACTGGCTCCTTCTGAAATTCAAGAATTATAAGGCTTCTTACTAAATCAAATGTCTTGTGAATTAGTGTATGAGAAAAACAGTCCTTCATCAGACAACTATGTATTTAGAATAACCATCACGAACAAGAAGATAAAAGGCACATTTGCTAAAATATAAATATGTGATAACCCATTTTCTCCAATTATAGTAAAGCATGGTAAAATGGAAGTCTGGCTTAAAAAACAAGGGTGAATGACAATAACCTTATTTGAGGTTTTTTTGGGGTTGTTTTTGTTTTTGTTTTTCACAACATCCACTGTTGGTGGGAAACAAAGAGACCTAATGAATGTATCAAGGGTTCACCTAGGCTCTGGAGGCTGAGCTACAAAAACACCTTGGACCCTCCTAGAAATTTTAATAATGTATTTTAAGATGAAAAAAGTAAAAGGCTGAAAAAGTATCAGTGAAACCAACCTAACCGTGAGTTGAGGAGAGAGACGCAGGGGTGACAGCACAGCAATAAAGGAAAGGATACAGCCCAGAATGTTTAACCGGCAGCGGAGAAAGGTGACCGCCATTAGTGGCCTATCTTATAGTCTGGAGAGGGGAGTCAATAATATAGAGGAACTTCATTTTAAAGACCAAACAGAAGTAAACAGTAACCTCTCCATAAACGACAAGAGAGCAAAGCCACACAGAAGGCCCAAGTCCAGAGAAGAAACCCCACAGGCCTGCATGAACCAGGAGTGGCAGCAACAGTGTCCCCTGGACATGGGACACGCACTTGGACACCTTCCCAGATTCAAGAGCATCAGAGAGTGAAACAGACATGCGGGAACCTCTGCTAGGTTCATTCATGAACCAACTGACTAGAACTTACACTCTAGCCTCCTGATCGCTAACTTCTACATACATTATTTTTATTAATTCTCATACCCCCAGAGTTGTACGAAACTGATACTATCACGACAAACTACTTTAGTAGTGTCACAGATGTTTAGTGTCACAGATGTAATTCACAAACATCAAGGACCTAGTGCACATGTGTTGAATCTTTCCGAGGACAAGGACCCCTCACCGTGATAACACACTTTCAAGTGCCAATGACTAAGACAACACCCAGTACATTCCTTGCAGTAAATCCGGTGAGTCTCCCACCCCCAGGATCTACAGACAGCTCACTGAGAAGCTTCGATCCGCTACACATACAGGCTTGAATAAGTATAATATTGGTTCCATGATTAGTTTTGCTGAGGTTTAAAATACTCACTGTATTACTGCACAGATTCCAAATGTAAGTAGTTCCTTTCTAAATATCCTCCCCAGCACACACACACAAAAAAACACTAAAAACCCCACCATGCAATGTCAAGACCTACTTTATGAATCATAAGAGTCAAAAGTAAGCTCCAGTCATTACATCTGTTTGGATATCATCAGTGCCTACTAGCACCGCCAATACTCACCCAGCATCATCACTAGGATGAAAAAAGTAAGAAACGTGGTTAGGTGTGGGGGGGTGTGGCACAGAGGGGTAAGTCTCTGAAACCAGACTGCCTGAGTAGGGATCCCAGCTCCACTCTTGCTACCTATGCGACTCTGGTCCGGTCCTAAAATCTCTGAGCGCCTCTCAGCCTCATGTGTGAAACAAAGACTCAAAAGGAAAAATCGGTGCTTTGCAGAATTATGAAATAGATGTGAAGCAGTTAGGAGAGTGTCTGTAGGTATTAACGGAAGCGCAAGCAAAACCCACCTACATATAAAAATTCAGAGTTGGACTAATGTAAGTCTGAACACAAACAAGGGCATCACATGGTCAGAAGCATCTCTGAGAAAGTTAATGTGACTCTTCCTACGTACAAAGGAGATCTCTTCGCAGCCAGCGAGAGCGGAACCGGGGCTCAACTCCTGCACAGCTTTTCCCACGCAGTGCGCCCTTCCCAGTGCCGTTCCACGGAGAGTTCCTGAGGACCTGCCACAAACAGTGCTCGGTCCTGAAGAACACAAGCAGAATTTCACAACACATGACAGTTTCTTCGGGCAAACATCAAGCCATCATTGGATGTCAAGACTTTCACTGAGTACGTCTGCCACAGAGAACTAAGCAAGCACACCCACGGCAGGAACCGAATATAACACAGGCCGAGCCCCTGGTTTAGGAGCTGCTGCTCCAGAAATAGGAGTTCAGGTCATTAATTCCATTAACGAAACTCCTAAAAAAGCATTCCTGGGTTTCTCAGCTTTAAGGTGAAACTAAACTTGCATTTGGCTGCTAATGTATACATCTCCGTTGTCAGATGCAAATGAAACTTTCACCAGCAACAACATGGACGAATCCCAAAAAGCTGAAAACGAAAGCATGCACACCGTGTGACGCTGTTCATGTGGCGTCCGCAGGAAAGAGGGGGCAGGGTCAGCAAGTGGGAACTATTCCCACCTTCTCTGGGGGGGTGGCACATGGATGCGTACGGGGGACTGGGGAAACACTCACAGAATATTTGGGACCTGGTACGTTTTATTGGATATAAATCATGCCAGAATTTTTTTAAAAATTTAAAAAGCAAATACATCTGTATATGCTCTGGGTAATTTCAAGGAGGAACATTACATACAGGTGATTTAGGAGAGGGAAGATGAGAATAATTGCTGGAGAAATACGGAATCAAAGACTTCCAGGTTATGGTCCAGGAAGGACATGCACATGTATTTGTTCTTTTTGTTAAAACCACACCTAAGAACAAAACCTACTCCCCATCCACCCTTTTGCCTTGCCTCTCGCCATCTCCTACCGTCTTACTTCTCTTCACTGGCTCATTCCTGTACTCGTGCCGGGAGTCCGGAGCCTCTGCTTACAGCACAATATGAACAGAGTTACCGAAAAGAAGGCCTATGAATGCTCAATCAAAACAGCAGTGTTTTTATTAAAGAGACCAGCAGCTGTGTGAGCAGGGACTTGTAAATGCATCTGTTCTACAGGATTTTATGTTTAATTCAATTTGCTCAAATGAGAGCAGCAAGGCCCTGGAACTATGGGCTAGACAAGGAAATAGTTTTGCTCACCGGAATCCTACCCTGGAAGGGGGATGGTCAGAGAAGAATCGTACCTACTCATTCGTTCTCATATTCATGCCACCAAGCCCTCAGCGAGCACCTATTCCAGCCCAGCCGTCGGGCACGGTGCTGGGACCACGAGGCTGCAGCACAGCCCGGTGGAGGTGGCAGACATTCGAACAGATGGTTACAACACCCTGGCAGGTTCAATAACACACACGGGCGCAGGGGGGTATGAGGAAAAGCACGGAGGAGAGGAAGATTTCCTTTGCAGGCTGAAGCTCAGGCAGAGAGGGAGAAGGGGAAGTGTCTCCCGTGTACTCCCCACTCCGTACAGAAGGGAGCTTCAACACAGCCATGTTGTATTTCTGACTTTGGGTAAGGGGTATACTGCTGTGCCTGATCTTATTTGCTTAGTCCCTTTCTCTATCATATGATTCATAATAAAAAAATTTAATGCCATCCACCACACACTATCTGCAGCCTTTGGAAACCTTCACCGCCAGCAGCTCCTTCTCCCATGACAGATAGCATAGACTTGCCAGGTTAGGCCACCAGAAAGAAAATATACGGGGAGAGACAGGCTAGGGAGTTCTCTTGTGACGGCCTAGGAGGAGGCCCGGGCAGGCACAAGGCAGTGGGCCCAAGATATCCGACTACACTGGGAAATTTAGAAAAAGATACAAAATGGTTATGCAGAACATATTCCAACTTCCTTTTAGACACACACAGGGAATAACCAGAACACAGCTCTGCCACAGAAACGAGCAGTTTGCCACCACTCACTCCCTTCGTTCTGACCCGTATTCTCACACCAAACAGTCACTGAGCACTCGCTCCATGTCACATACAGACAGGGACGAGAAGGTGGCTGCCTCCAGGCTTCCTACAGTCACATGGGAGGAGAGAGACAGAGGAGCTGGCCTCTAGAGGTCAAGGGACAGCCCCATGACAAGGACAGGCACAGACGCACCGCATGGCCCGCAACAGGGCTCAGAGGGACCAGCAAGCGCTGAGCCTCACAACATGTACCATCCTCACAGCTCACACCAAGAAGCTTTGGAAATTTTGCAAAATACATATGGGGAAAGAAGTAAAATGTACTTTGAAAAAATTTTTCATTATTAAAAATGTATAAAAATTATAAAAACTTAATCGTACACCGTAATAGCTGATCTCAAAGAGTATGAAATTCTCAGTAATTATGATACAGCACTCATTCCCGTATTTAAAACAAGTTCCACTAACCCTGAACACCGCAGAGATTAAGGGCGCGGTGACTCTGAACAGTTGAAAATCTGCATCTACCTTCTGACTCCTCAAAAACTTAACTACTAATAGACTACCTTAGAAGCCTTATCAATACCATGGATAATTAACACATATTTTGTGTTATACTGTATTCTTCCGATAAAGTAAGCTAGAAAAAAGAAAGGTTATTAAGAACACCATAAAGAAGAGAAAACAGACTTACAGCGCTACACAGTATTTATCAAAAAACATCTGAGTATAAGCAGACCCACACAGCTCAAACCCATATTGATTAAGGATGGACTTTTCAGATCAAGTTTTTAAAAATCTTTATTTTTCCATCTTAAAAAAACTGTTTAATATACAACATTTTTTATGAAAAAATTTTTTTTATAAACATATATTTTTATCCCCAGGGGTACAGGTCTGTGAATCACCAGGTTTACACACTTCACAGCACTCACCAAAGCACATACCCTCCCCAATGTCCATAATCCCACCCTCTTCTCCCAAACTTATGAAAATTTGTTAAAGACTTTATTTATTTATTTGACAGAGAGAGATCACAAGTAGGCAGAGAAGCAGGCAGAGGGGGAGGGGAAAGCAGGCTCCCCGCTGAGCAGAGAGCCCGATGCGGGACTCGATCCCAGGACCCTGAGATCACGACCTGGGCCGAAGGCAGAGGCCCAACCCACTGAGCCACCCAGGCGCCCCATAAAACATATTTTAATGTACGTTTTATATGTATACACACACAGAGACACACATATATGTAGCTAAGTGAATTTAAGGTACTTTTCAGATTAATTCTTTTTAGCTGACTTTCTTCTCCTCCCCGCACTCCTGCTATAATCCAGGGTGCTGTAAGAACAGTGCTGCTTACACACCTCTTCCACCTGAGAGTTTGAAGGTAAGGGGCAAGACAGCTATGTGATGTTCTGATAGAGTGTGTTGCCATGGAAATGACTGGCTTGCTCCTCATGAAGCACCGTGACCTCATTGCAAATGAAAAAGGAAAACGATGATTTCTGAGGATTCAACTGAGAGAAAAATTAATAGCTAGAAAAAAGAATTCAAAAACTAAAGCGACCATCTGGAAAATACTGCAATGTCAAGTGCTATACAAATATATTTTCAAAGAACTTTTAAAGCTCGACCTCCAAAATGGGAACCTATTTAAAAAAAAAAAAAAAAAAGGTTTAATATTATCATGAAGATAAACCATTTAAATAACATGGACCTGTGGTTTCTAAATAAATACGTGACAGCGTCAGTCCTGACAGACTGTGAGCAAAATCCTGTGACTTTCTGTGGCTACATTATAAAATTAAATCCACATCAGACTTTTTCCTTCCTAAAAGCAGCCTGCTTTTCTCTCTCTCAATCTCTCTCTCTCTCTCTTTTTTTTTTTTCTGATGCCCCTGTTTATACAGCTTATCCCTTATCACACTGACAAGACTGGGAACCACAGCAGATGGTCCCCCCAGACATAATTCTAACAGGTTTTTTGTGCAAACAAAAGATAAAGAAGGCTACAGCAATGATTTACTGATATCTAAAGTTGAAAACTGACAAAACACAAACTGCTTTTTTCTTACTGTTTGAACTGTTTACCCTTTAAACTACCAAGACAGATACAGCCAAAATTAAATATGATTTCAAAACTATAAAACCAAATACCCAGTTTTAACAGCCATTAAGTTTTGTCTTTGAGTTACCAAAATGTCCTAAATTACATGTTTTTTTTAAACACTACCCACCATTCTCTTTGTAACAGCAGAAGAAGAAAATATTTGTAAATTTGTCTTATAAATCCTACTTAGTTGCTATGTTGTGAAATAAACTACTCATCTGGATTTTTCTTAAGCAAGGAAAATGCATTTGAATTAAAAACTCCAAAGTATTTTCCCCCAAAAAAACTAACTGAAGAATGAATTAACTGAACCAAATCTGGAATCTCGGTTGTAGGGCTAAAATATATCTTATTTCAAAAACATCTACCAATTGAATATAACACAAAACCAAATGGCCACTGTCCCCCAAATTCCTCATCCTTCAAGATGAAAGAATGTTTATACCCCACACAACAGAAGCACCCTTATGACAACCTAAGGGCAGAGAGCACTGTGTTTATGGTGTACCTGAAAATCCACCAAGAGCCCCAAATGATAATATATAATGAAACTGACAACCATCTGAAATCAACTACCCAGACATCAAGCAAAAATACACCAGACAGACCCACAGGGCTCTTTTAATGTAGGTCATGATTGTCAGACCATAGCAAAAACATGGTGACCCTTGATAAAAATTAACCTTGATTATATGTAATCATGCACATATTTTGCTCTCAGTAACCAGCCCTCTGAACTAAGTCCATAAAACTGCAAGAAGCGGAGGTCACCGTCTGCTGTGCACCACTCTTCACCAAAGAAAATGTCTGCCCTGTCATATTTCTATCAATGAAGGTACAGGGAGAGCTTCCATCAAAATATCCCAAGACCTCTGGACTCCACAGTAACTCTTACTTTCCGAGAGGTCTTATTATTTCAGCCCGATGCATGATTTTATAGTGTGTTTGTACAAATGTACAGATTAGTCCATAAAAACCTACATGTATACACATTCCAGCTAAACCCCTTCATCTTTCTAGAGGTATAACATGCTGGGTTTTGTGGAAGAATTATAAAAGCAAGCAAATTAGAATCAGATCACAAATAGCAGGCCCAACTATGGAATCTCGTACATAGTCTCTTTTTGCAGAATTCACTCACAAAGTCTCTGACTGGGGGAGAGCTAGTGTTAAAATGCTGATTTTCTAATTCATCCAAGCTCATACAGGCTTTTATGAAACCTTACAGGAGGACAAAAATTCCCCAGGCAGCAGAACAAAAATGACTATGTTCACATGATCTAGACAATTTATCCACAGCTAGTTAATTCAGGTAGTGACAACATAACACTAATCAAACCTGCATTGTAAATTTTAAAGTATGAGCCAGCTAGTTAGACTGCCTTCTACAGCCACAAAGCAGATGTTTAATTTTGCCAGCCAGTCATCACACATGAGAACTGAAAACAGGACCAAGTGACAGACTATGCTCAAATCAGTGTAAATCCATTACCACTGGAAGAGCAGTGGGTCAAAAGGTTCACCTCTGTAGGGCATACATCATTCTGTGGAAACAATAGGTGTTCTCTGTACAGTGTTTCCAAATCCAATCTAAATCCCCCATACCATGGGGAAAGCACAGATTTTCCTAATGTTAGGGATATCCAAGACTCAGGAAACTATATATGTATTAAGTATAATCTAACAGTTGATACCTGATGGTCTATATACTACACCAAATATTATATTTATTTCTGAACAGAAAATAAATTCTACCAGACACAGAAGGAATCTAATTCTGATTTTTACAGCAAAAGTATGGCATTCGTGAAGCTAAGACAAATATCAAACGTCCAGGAGATAGAACTTAAACGCAGTACATGTCCTTTAAATACATATTAGATTCATCTGCATCTGCCACCGTTTTGGAGAATGGAAAACCCCCTTAGCTGAAACATGTTTGTTAATAAATATAACTTGAGATCTTTCTTCGGAATTAAGCTATAAAAGTGTTATGAAACCTGGCTTGTTACACGTAGCAACAACAGCATACTATTCTCATTATAGTCACTCTACACATATTCTTAATACATAAGTAACCAACATTGACAAGCACAGTAAAATAAGAACACCACTGAAATCCACAATGGAAATTTTCAATCTGAAAAAGTAGATCTAACATGCTTCCTCAAAAAGGCAAACAGGAAATGTGTAACAATGAGTTGTGCAATGTGGTCCTTAAAATCCTGAACTCACTAAATGTCATCGTATTAGTAGGAGACTCTGGCTAAAAGCTAATTTAATACTTAAATGTTAATATAATTTCCCCATTACTACATCTGCCATGAATGTTTTTGCAACCAATAAAAGCCAAGTTTAGAAAATGGTATGTAAGAAAAGAAAAATCCTCCAGTAATATCCTTGTTAGACAGATAGCCACAAATACACACTATTTCCCAGCCTAGTTTATTAAAAATTAGTACGATGCTTTCAAAAAGTGGTGATTATCTGAGCAGAAATAAAGAAAGAAATTAGCTTAATAAAAATATCTAAAAATAATATAACCAAAATTAGGCTACTGCCTTGCCAGACTTGAATATATAAAAAGAGTGTAATTTTATTTAAAACATGCAAAGACTAAATCCTAAAATAATTAATTTCTTCAGGCACCACAAGACAAGTGAGTCACAAAAACAGCACTGGATAAATCTTGTTACAAATACTGCAGTGTGGACCCATACATATGATAAATAAAGTATAAGAAAGCACTCAGCATTTCTATGTAAACTGCTTCTGAAGGATTATTATGGAATGCACACACTGGCTGAACTTAGAGTGTTCGGGTTTTAAACATTAATTTACTTTGACTATGTGCATGTCAAAATGAAAGATTGCTGTCTGGATGCAGACGGGCCGTATTAATATTGAACACGGGCCTTCACTTCAGGTCAGCAGTCACTGCCAGTCTACTTGAGCAAGTGGTCAGAGTAATGTACTCATTAAAATGGATGTGTTACAAGGTTATCTCCCCAAAACAGCTCTCAAATAGAGGTAGCCTTGAAACTGAAGCATTAGATATGCTAGAACCAACCTCTAATTGTCACAAGTCTGGAGAAAATTGAACTTACTCTCACTACCTAATAACCAATAAATTCAGTTGCTTTCATCAGTATCTTGGGAGAAGTCAGAGTTTTAAATTATACGAAGCTAACCGGGCCGCCTCCGACAGAGTTAAACGCTCTTGAACCAACCTACACAGACCGAAGGATCATTTTAAATCTTGAAGCCAAATGCGGACTTTTCTTCATTTTGGATGCCTCACGGTGTTTCTTAATGAAGTAAAATGTTATTCCTTTCATTTTTATTAACTCTATTCAAATTATTTTCCACTTTAGTGAGACAATAAATTTCAATTCTCCAGACTAAAGGCTGACATACCAAACAGGTTTTCCCCCCAGATTAAAAAAAATTACATCTGACCTTCAGCATATACAATGGCATGAGTAACCACCCTCCAAAAAGCTCAAATACTTTTTAATTACTTTTCAGCATCGAGGATAAATCTTCCCCATTTACACCTGGTCCACTGAAACAAGATCGTTTTCTAGCTCAGACGCTCATTCCTCTCTCTCCCAAGTCACCCAATTATTTCCACTCACAGATAATTCTTCATTTTAATAACATTTTTAACATATATAAACTATGGTCTTTGCAAGTGTGTTTTTCCTCCAAAACATGCTGATTCACTTTGTACACAAAAGCAGGCAGAGTCTCCAAATTTGTAATCGATCATTTTGCAATGCTTCATTTCCTCATTATCCACCCCATTACTGGATAAGGGTTCAGAAGCGGGGAAAGGATGGGTCGACAAAGACAGGAGAAGTAGGGATCTTCTCACAGGTATGGGACCGCGTCGGTCTTCGCTGACAAATACACAGCACCTAGCAGCAGGTAACAAATATCGAATGAAAAAGTGAATTTATAAAGAACAAGAGAACACGGAGGTTGAACTCGCTCATTTTATGCGCAAGTAAACTGAGGCTCAGAAAGATTAAATGGCTTGGCTAAGATCCCCAGGCAGGTTGGTCAACCTCAAACAGAGTCTCACTCAATGGATACTCCTAACCCCAACACTGTTCTTATCCGTTCTCCCACCTATAGGACTCACTCTTTAAGCGCAACACAACCCTCTTTCTAGAGATGCATAAAGGTTTCCCCTTTATAGACATACAGATGGAAAGTAATCCTTCCCACTCAGGGGGCTAATTTTCTAAAACTTCCCATCACAAAAGAATCTATTTTGGGGGAATTTTAAGATCTAAGGGAAGGCCAGAACAGAGAGACCCAAAGTAGAAAAAGAGCCCCCAGAGGAGCACCTGGGTGGCTCAGCTGGTTGGGCATGTGCTTTTTGGTCTCAGCTCAAGTCTTGTTACGAGGGTCATGGGTTTGGGCCCCACATACTTTTTTAAAAAGAGAGAAGAGAGAGAGAGAGAGAGAGAAAGAGGAAGAAAGGAAGGGAGGGGGGAGGCAAGGAAGAAAGAAAGAAAAGAGAAAAACCCATGAAAGCCCCTAACCACTGACATGGATGGAGCTAGAAAGGATTGTGCTGAGCGAAATCGGTCAATCAGAGAAAGACAATTATCACACGATCTCTCTGATACGAGGAATTTAAAAAACAAGACAGAGGATCATAGGGGAAGGGAGGGAAAACTGAAACGAGACGAAACCAGAGGGAGACAAACCATAAGAGATTCCTAATCTCAGGAAACAAACTGAGGGTTGCTGGAGGGGAGGGGGTGTGGGAGGGATGGGGCGGCTGGGGGATGGGCACTGGGGAGGGTACAGGCTATGGCGAGCGCTGTGAACTGTGTTAAGAATGATGATTCATAAGGGCGCCTGGGTGGCTCAGTGGGTTAAAGCCTCTGCCTTCGGCTCAGGTCATGATCTCAGGGTCCTGGGATCAAGCCCCGCATGGGGCTCTCTGCTCAGTGGGGAGACTGCTTCCCTCTCTCTCTCTACCTGCCTCTCTGCCTACTTGTGATGTGTCAAAAAAATAAATAAAATTAAAAAAAAAAAAGAATGATGATTCATAGACCTGTACCCCTGAAACAAATAATACATTGTATGTTGATAATAAAAAAATTTTAATTTGCTACAATATAACAAAGAAATCACACTAAAAGAAAGAACTAAGTGACATTTTACACTTTCAGTTCATAATGATGAATACTGCATTTTTAAGGCCAATTATCCTTTGCTTTTGAGAAAATTCAGATCTCCCTTCTACAGTCTCATTCAAACATGAGAAAATTTTTTGACTTGCAACAGATAAAATACATCCTAAGATGCTTTCACTGTATGTAAAACATTTATAAGTCCAATCGATCCTTTCTTACTGTAATAGATTCCTATATTTCTGGGGTCCCATAAAGTCCCAAGGACACTTCAACACAGATCTCAACTTTCTCCTGGCTCTCAAATACAAGATGGTAAATGCTGGGGCCCAAAAGTATCTCTGTCTTCAGGCTGAAAGGTTAAAACCTCTACCGTAGGATGTATCAGCCATTCTTCTTCCTCCTGAATTCCCGATCCTCAATTTCCTCTTTTCTAAATTATCTCAAAAAGAGGTGATTCAGATAGATATACCTAAGGAAAAAAAATCTAATGACCCTGAAAGACTGCATAAACATCAATTTAATACAATCTACTAGAACTTCACACAAAGGGAAACTGTACCGGGAGTGGAAGAAGAACCTTTAGATTTGGTAGCTAGTTTCGTACTCAGATAAAGGATTTCTCCATCCTCTATAATACCTTTAGGTTTAAAACAACACAGCACCAGAATTAAAGCATTCGAGTGGCTGGCAGTCAATGCTAATTAGTATGACATGCTTAGACTTATCAGATGGCCCATGACCTATACCCATAAGGAAATCTAACTCCAAATGTTCTTGACCAAAGTAAAAGAGCATTTCTTTGGCAGGTGGCGGAAGGAATGATGAGTCAGGAAGAAATACTCAACACTGGCCAGATGCCTTAAGGTATCACCAGTAAGAACAGGAAAATTAAAAGAACCAATTGAAGGAACTAACAAAGAACAATGTGCCCATTTTATTTAGTCACTTTAAGCATGAAATCTACACTCACAGTGCCCATGAATCACAACATTTGTAAAGCACGAATAAAGCCATTTACTGTGGGCAGGCTCATAAAAGAGTCCCAAAAACTTATAAAAGAACTATTCGAACTAGAAAAATGCGAAATTTAATTCTTTCATGTGGCAAGAAATCATCAGTAATTTACACCTAACAGTAAAAAAAGAAGAGCAAAACGCAAGTGAGAAACCAACTCTGGACATAATTGTTCAGGACATTTTACTTGTTGTTCACGAATGACACGAATATGGACGTTACTTCATCAGCCAGCACTGAGAGCTTATTATAGGCCAAACGTGGTAGTGGGTCTTATGAATAGAAAAGCTGTGCTCAAGTTCAGTCTAACAGGACAGAGAGGGGGTTGTGAACACATAATCCCAACAGAGTCGAACAGTGCTACAAGCAGAGACAAAGATAACCCTGATGCAAGTAGTATGGTAAGCTTGACGAGGGGAGGGGGCGATGGGGCGGGGGGGGGTGCCGAAGTAGGGATGTCCAAGAAGGATTCACACCTGACGTTTCTTAATACAGCACTTTACCTCTTTCAAAGTACGAGAACGTGTGTGAGAAAAAAACATGACCTGTCCCTCACACTTCTGGAAAAGTCAAAATGGTTATTCCACAGTTGAGAAGTAAAAAAATAAAGTAAAAATACGTTCACTGACCAAAGATACATAAGTTCGCTAATAACGTCATCTCTGTAGCAAAACCTTAATCCTCCCGACGCCCAGTCCCTGTCCCTCCCACGAAATCACTCCCTTCTGCCTCGACGGTTCCCCAAGAAGCTACCTATTGTGTGTTACCTCCGTACCCTAGTTAGTATACCTTTTGATTTTTACTAACACTCACCACCAGAAAGAGATGTGTGAGAAACACAAAACCATTTCAGTAGGTTAAAATGAATGAAACATACATTTAAAGTCCAGTTTGTTTCAGAGATTCAAATTGAAAATATTTAACTGACTTTTCTTTATTAATAGTTAATAAGAGCTAACACTTATCAACCACTTATGAATTTTCTCGACACTGTAACCCATTTTAGAGACGAGGACTCACAGGCTCAGAGAGGTCTAAGAAATACTCATTTGGTTATGCCAAGCCTGCTAATTTAAAAATTACCCCAGGTTTTTCAGACATTTGAATTGGTCAGTGTCTTTCAGGTCAAAGTGAGACCCAAAAATGGGAAACAGCAATGTCAAGGCAAAGCTAAAGGAGCATTACACTTGTAGATCAAGGGTTAAATACAAGAAGCAAAAAAAAAATCCCTCCTACAATAAATATTTTCCATGGAAGATAAATACTTTCTATGGAAAGGATAAAAATAACTTATAAGGAGTTTCTAGGAAGAAGAAGAATTAGGTGAACTAATTATATTTAAGTAATATAAATCTTTATTTTCCTTCTATGAAATTGTTATTGTAAAAAATTTTTTTTAAAAAAATATTTTCGTGGGCACCTGGGTGGCTCAGTTGGTTGGACGACTGCCTTCAGCTCAGGTCATGATCCTGGAGTTCCAGGATCGAGTCCCGCATCGGACTCCCAGCTCCATGGGGAGTCTGCTTCTCCTCGCTCATGCTCTCTCTCACTGTCTCTCTCTCAAATAAATAAAATCTCTAAAAATATATATATATATTTTCGTTCTCCCACATGTTTCAGACCTTGGCCATCCTTACCCCTTTTTCTACCATGAGGCCTTGAAATTCTCAAATCACATACAGCAGTTTCTTACCATGGGAATTTTGAGACACATAATGCTCAAAGTGTACAGAATAGAGAAAGTGCTCTAATAAAATGGTTTACTTCTTAAAAACTGCCTATGCCATCTATTTCCCATTCTTGTGATATTTTCTCATTGACATTTTCAAAGATTTTTTAAAAATCAAAAGGTATTAACAGGCCCTGCTTCATAATATCAATGACCCAATTCTCTTTCCTGATTAAAAGCTGACAGTATCTGGAGTACTCACTACTCTCAGTGTATATTCAGATGTAACAGTCTTATTAAAATTATGTCCATTTTATAATCCCTTCTATTACTAATGCATGCTTAAAGAAAAGGATTCTGAGATACATTTTCTTGTTCTTTTCCAGTCCTTGACACAGACTGGTGAGGGGTACTATGGACTAACAAGCATATTCAACCAACACAGATTACTGAAATTAAAAAGCTGTAACATATTAACATATCTAGGCCACACAGAAGTGTCACAAGGTAAAATCATCAGCATAAATTAGCACATTATTATAAGGCATCTACAGGAACCAGATAAAATCTCTATGATAGATCTTTTTTCATAACAAATATATAATACTATTTGATTGGATTTCTTTTAATCAAAAGTAGTATTTGCAGGAAAAGTATTGCTTGTGTAACATCACATTTTACTACGTCAACTTCCCTGAGAAGGAAATTTGCAATTAGGGAGAGCCTGGGTGTGTGTGGGGTTGGGGAAGGGGTAGGGTGGAGAAAGGGAATTCTGTTTAAAGCGTTTTGGGGACATTTGCCTGTCTTTCTCCATTTTACATTTTTGCAGAAAGAGAGTTTTTTAAAAGCCATTCTCAATGTACTTTTCTAATTTCCTTACAAAAGTCTGAACGCACAAAGTCATTTAGGAAAATAAACCTTTGTTCTTTACCAAATCCACAGAATTTTACATCTACACACACACACACACACACACACACACACACATACACACACACAAACGGGAAAGCGCAGATTCGTTTCTTGCATTTTAAATAATTAAAATTGTTTTTTTAACCTCTACAATAATGGTATCCTAAGAGTAGGGGTCTGAGGTATTAATGTGTCATACTACGTTCCTTCTATTTCTCATACTATTCATAGCTCATGAAACAGTTGTCAAATACTGGAAGAAAATATCCAAATAATAGTATTTAGCTACAGGAACAGTTGCTGAATAATCAAATCCTCCTCTAATTATGCATATTTTTAAACAATTCAGACAAATAACATACATATCATATTACTACATCAACAAAAGCAGCAACAAGAGTGAACACCTAAATGTAAGCACACACACTTTCATGAACATAAAACCTCTAACTGCCAGGTGTGTCCTCACGTCCCCTAAACTACGTACACTCAGTAACTGCGACCGTCACATTAAGTTCTCAGAATGACTTTTCCATGGAGAAAGAGAGAGGCCTTTAGTTCTAAGGCCTGCACCTAAGGAAGTGGTATGGAAGGAAAATTAACAAAAACTCAAAAGGGCAAGTTCTGTTAACTCCAAACATTTTCTAGTTTTCGATCAAGGGAACAGTGGAAGCACACTCACAATTATCTTGGGTTTTTTAACTTTGCCCCTCAGGCAAGAGTCAAGCATTTTATAACATTAGTAACAGAGGTGTTCTGTGATTTTCTACTTCCAGCAAGTATCATTGATGAATTCTGTCCATAACTGAAAACCAACTACAGACAGCCTTCACTGGACATGAGAACATCCTCCTTGTGTTCTCCTGCTTGGGTCATAAGCTATGTTGGCTGCACTAGGCTCCACGAATGAGCAATCAGGAGAAGTATATGCCCCACATCCTGCTGCATCAATAACTCTCACTTCTAGTCACATTCCTGTTACCTGATTTTTGCATTTCTCACCCGAGAAGCTATTCATAGAACCTAGATTCTCCTCTAATCACATTACTACCAGTAGGAAATTCAAGCAATGACAGATTCTGCTAAATTTTCAAAGGTACTTTTAACATAAAAGAACGTTCCAGAATGGATAAACCTACATGGTGTGACCTAAAAGCCTACACAAATCATTTATTTATGGCTGTTATGGTTTAATCACTGGACTGTTTTTAGAGGCTTAAAAAAATTAATGGTTTTTGCTATACAAAAGCAACTATGTTTTCCATGAAACATTAGCTGTCACATTAATACAAGGTTTTATCATTAATTATACTGGATTATACAGGAATTTATGTCTATAAAATGTTAAATATCTGAATTTCCAAACCCTCTCAAAATAAAAATGAAACCTGGTCCTAGTAAACCCTACATGAATTAAAGATCCATTTACAAAACAGAAAATTAAATGTAAAAAATATAACCTCAATTTAATACATTTGCAGATAAAACATCCAACACGTCCTCATCAAAAAGCAAATTAAAAATATTAAACATAGGTCAACAGCGCCACCTTTTGGCATATTTAGGAACTGAGCTCCTAAATTGTACAAAAACATCTTGAATGCAACACAGATGAAAGTAAAGCAAGAAATTTAAAAACCATCCGTTTACAGTTTACTAAGAGTCAGCTTAATCAATAAACGAGTTATTTATCTTTTGAATTATAAATATTTTCAAAAACTAAAACATCACCTCATGTTTACATTTTCATTTCAATTTTATGAGGTTGGTTGAACATCCCTTCATTTAAAAACAAAAAGAAAGAACTGACAAGGCTCAGAAAGTTTTAACGACTGACCTAAACATCCCTCAAGCGAGAATGAGCTGTCACTGGCTCAGAAATGCTAGTTTTTAAATTCCTACATTAATTCCTAAAACTTTATAGAATAAGTCAAATCCTAGAATTATCCTACGTTGCAGTTAATGCACACAGTTCTACCCTGTGTAAGATTTTGTAAAATGGTTGTTTTTACAACGTTTTTTGCAGACACGTGCAAATGGAAACATGTTTATAGTTACATTCCTCCATGAAGGATACACAACATGGACTACACTCATGGAGCAGTTCGCACGTCACAAACACAACCACCAAGTCTTCATCCAACAGTCTTCTTCCTATCTCTATGCTGCTAGAAAAACCTCACTGCCAACTGCAAAGCCTCCTCACTACCTTCTCTGCCCCCATCCCAGGAGATGTACAGCTTGCACGTGATTTGCAACTCACCTAAGTCACCTAAGAGTAAAAGCTGCTCCTAAAGAGATGAAAATGATAATCTTCAAATACTCTCTCCTAAGCTTCTCTGCCTTAATTTGATCTCGTATTTAGAAGTCTGTGTACCACTTTCAGTGTCTTCCATTTTTACATCTTTCAGCGATTTCCTGACTGGTTTTGTTAGACCTATAACGTATGTACTCTGGAACACCCTCACAGGTCCTTGATTCTTCCAAGCTGGCTAACAGCTCGGCTCTCACACAAAGAGCACAAAATACTCGCAATGATCTTTGTCTGTGATTCACTTGAATTTAATTCCAGCTGCACTCATCGAGTACTTCCTTACAGAGACTTCAGAATCACAGTTCCTAGGTAATGACTCCATCTTAAATGACCCAGCAACTCAATATAAAAAAACAGCAACAAAGAAAACAATAGCTAATATGATGATGGCTAAAAAATGGTTGTGGAAAACACTGCAAGAGTCAGAGCGGGGAGGGAGTCAGAGCGAGGGCCAAGGGCAATGCTTCTTCCCTGAAACACTACGCCATGATCCAAGGCAACAGACCTTAACCCAGAAATGCATTTAGTGCATGAGTGAGCCTCACCTCTTATTCATAACATTTTCAAGAAAAAGGCACAGTGTAAGACGCGGAAGTTGGTAAACTGAACTATTTCTAAAAATGACTTAGAGGAAAGAATCAAGCAAAAATATGCGAAGAGTAAGATTTTTTATTTTTATCTTTTTTTTTTTATTTTATTTATTTATTTGACAGAGAGAGATCACAAGTAGGCAGAGAGGCAGGCAGAGAGAGGAAGGGAAGCAGGCTCCGCGCTGAGCAGAGAGCCTGATGCGGGGCTCGATCCCGGAACCCCGGGATCAGGACTTGAGCCGAAGGCAGAGGCTTTAACCCGCTGAGGCACCCAGGCACCCAGAAGAGTTAAGTTTTTTAGAAGGATTTCATTCACCCTCTAGCTCTTTTCTCGTAATTACAAGGGCCGCCTGCGCACCCTCAAGAGCAAGCGACATTCAGTGTCTTCTCTACAGACTCTTAATTGCTTTCCCCTTCTTCGAACTGGATGAAAATCCCATTTTGAAGGCCCTTAGTTTTACTGCTCTCCCTGCTTTAGTTCCTGGGTAGAAAAGGAAAAAGGAACGAGAAAGGGCCTTCCCCACTGCCATCGTTACACTATGTGTCCTTACCAACGGCCACAAATAACTGAACCCTTGAATACAAGTATTAGTCCAAGGTCACCTGTCTCCGTCTCGGCACAGGCATACCCACAAATATATGGAAATATATATAACCAAACTTTACTAGGTATGAGGAGACATCAAAATTTCTAGTACTGAATTCAATCCCATTAAATTGAAAGCAATTACTGCTCACAATTTAATAAGGATGGATTAAATTAGATTTCTGATTCAATATAATTTGTAGTGTCCATGTCAGGAAAAGCGACAGTATTAGGATCTTATCCAAGATCTGTCAAGACTACACAGAATGGACGTGATGTAAACCTAAATAGATTGTACTTGAAAACTCAAGGGATACACACATACACACACAGACACACACACACGTGCACGCCCCACATTTATTTAACCTTTAGGATATACATTAATATTTTGCCCTGCTAGAAAGATAAGAAGAATGAAGTTATTCAATATAGTCAAAATAGCATTTTGACTGGTTCACTAATGCACTTAAATTAAATTCCTACTCTGTGCCAGGTCCTGTGCTTAATGATAACAATGAGAATCCAAGGGGCGCCTGCGTGGCTCAGTTGGTTAAGCATCTGCCTTCGGCTCACGTCATGATCCGTGGGTCCTGGGATCAAGCCCCATGTTCTCCCACTCCCTCTGCCTGCAGCTCCCCCTGCTTGTGCTCTCTCTTTCTGTGTCAAATCAATGAATAAAATCTGTTTTAAAAATAATAAGGATAATCCAAACACACACTGAACACTTTACACATACATATACTTTTAATCTTTAGAAAAAACTACTACTGTCTTCATCAAGTAAATAGGATACTGAGGCACGGAGATACTGTCGTTTGTCCAAAGTCATATGCTACTATGCACCAGTAGTTGCTTTTACAGTCTAGCTTAATATTAATAGCTGGCTACAGTCTCCTCCTAAAAATTAAACGACACTTGTCTCCGAGATGTCAAAGGTAAAGATGACTAAGACAGAGAAACACACACCCACTAGGAGAGAACATGTAAAACAGACAGGAACTAATGGAGGGAGGGACCACTTCCTCTCCTCCTCGAAGCCAGGGAATAAAAGGAAGGCGGCAGTGCAAGTGGAATTATATACAAGCAGACTCCATACGCTTATTAGAACTGGGAGCGAAAATGATGACATTAGCTGATCTAACAGGTATAGTCACAACTGGCTCACATACAAACATACACACACACACACGTATGACATACATGAATCTGTAACACTATAAAATTCTTAGAAACTCTTAAATTTGAGAATCACCAGGCTACAATAAAGGAACGACCAAAAGGAAAGTCTCCGCAAATGCCTGGATATTCAAATCACCTCCCCTTCTAAATGAACCATCAAATACATATTGGTCAAGTGAGAATGGCAGGAAATTTTAAAAGGCTGTAGTTTATGGCACTCTTTAAAAATTAAGCTTCTTTAACCTTAATATATGTTAAGAGATTTGAGGATTAATGAGCTACTCAAAATGCATCTTATGCAAAGGTTAGTTTTTAGGAAGTGTCCAAGCAATGTAATGGTAAAGGTAACGAATGTTTGTCCTCAGATTCAGAAACTTCCACCTGAGTAAGCTCCTGTGGGCAAGAGGGCAGCCACAAGAACAAACCCAGTCAGGGCCAGAGCCACGAAGATGTCAAGCAGTGAGTCAGTCCATGAAGGAGCATTTCCTCTTTTTTTTTTTCACAGCTGGTCTCCTGCATACATGTTGCAAGCAGATTGTACACGATCCGTGCTGCTTCTGAGAAGGTCAACTTGTCTAATTCTTACATAAATACTACTACAAAGCTTAAAAAGTAGTACGTTAGAAAAAAGTAAGGTGTTAACAAAGTTAATGACGTCTAATAATTTTATGGGAGGACTACTTGTGACAAGAAATTCACTTTCCATCTATCACATTACAGCCACAGTGATCATGCAATGGAATACTGCCATCTATTGTCCAAGACTAAAAATACATCATCTTTAATCCAAACCCACTGAATTGTTCAACGCCAGAAAGAGCCCACATGAGTTTACACATTCAAGGGTCAACATCTCAAAAACAGGTTTTCCCCAAAACTCAAGGACAATAACACAAAAAACAGATTTTTAAGTGAAGCTTCCATGGTTATTTATCATCTACCCTTTTCCTTACCAAAAATAAATAAATAAAAGAAAGAAAAAAGCAAATTAAAATTTAAACAGACTATTTCTAAATAATTATCCAAACTAAAGTTTTACAAAATCTCAAAAGTAATCTGGATCATTAAGCAATTGAGGAAATATCAAGTTTCCAATAATCTTTGGGCCTATGTGGATTCTTTTTCTCCTAAAAAGACTAAAATATTAAAAGCAGAAAGGAAGTTGTTCAATACCAGAATGCCAGAAATTTTAAAAAGTAGTCATCTTCACACAAGTTAGCACTCCACAGCAACTTATTCACAAAAATACAACCACACATGAATTGAAATATTAGTAATTCCTACACGGTACAAAACATACAAACAAGAATTAAGTAACCTGGAAAGGTCAGGCCAAAAGTGGAACAGAATGAAACACGATATTCAAGTTCCCAAGCACAAAAAGACAATCCTTTCCTGGACCTACTAGGTAAGAAAACAGAAAGAGTTCAAAACTTTTTTTGAAATAAATTACCACATAAGTTTTTAACCATTACTGGTATTTCACTTTGGATGTAATACCAGGCTACGGAAAATTATGACCTAGAACCACCACACTGTAGAATTCACAAGTGTGAATTGGACTATCTCTTTGTCTCTTTAAAAGGTGAAGATTCTAATCAACTGTGCAAGTTTACTCACAAACAGAAGGAGAAAATGCCTGGGATTTAAAAAAAAAAAAAAAAAAGGTTGATACTAATTAATTTGTACAGATAACCCACAATTTAGTACAAAATCAAAACTAGTGATTAGGCCACTTAATAAACTGCTGATTCAAACACATGTCGTTTTGTGCTTCACATGATAAAGGAGACTCTTGGGGGGCACCTGGGTGGCTCAGTTGCTTAAACACCTGCCTTCAGCTCAGATCATGATCTCTGGGTACTGGGATTAAGCCCAACAGTAGGCTCCTTGCTCAGTGGTGAGTCTGCTTCAAACTCTCCCTCTGCCTCTGCTCCTGCTCTCTTTCTCACTCATTGTCTCTCAAATAAATAAATCTTTTTTTTTTTAAAGGAGACATATAAAAAAAAAATACACCCTCACCCCCCCAAAAAAAAGAAGAGGGGTGCCTGCGTGGCTCAGGGGGTTAAGCCTCTGCCTTCGGCTCAGGTCATGATCTCAGGGTCCTGGGATCGAGTACTGACCGGCTTCTCCGCTCAGGGGGAGCCTGCTTCCTCCTCTTTCTCTGTCTGACCCTCTGCCTACTTGTGATCTCTCTCTCTGTCAAATAAGTAAGTAAAACCTTGGGGGAAAAAAAAAAAAAAAGCAAACAAGATGAGAAGTAACAGAAACTAAATATCTCCATGCTCCATTTAAAGAAGGAAAAAGAAAACTAGAATACAGAGACCAGAAAAATGAGCATGTATCCTATTCTGAAATATCACCGTAATGAGGAGTCCAAACACCCTGTTAAAAGGTATTAAAACATTTTTAAAATGTTATGTTCCACTGAAGCATCACAAAATTTAAACAAAACTGTTAGCATATCAAATTTAAATTTTAGGGACTTAGGGAATCCCATTCAGTTTTTATAACATAAAGCATAACAAAATTCCTGATGTAATGAAAAGCAATTTTCATCCATTTCTCAATCATCCTGGATGCATTTTAAAATAAAGACAACCTCCCCTTAAAGACCTTCCAGGTAAAACAGGTAAATTGTATGGGTAAATAAAATGTAAATTATACTTCATTACAGTTTAAAATTTAAAAAAACAAACAACTTAAAGGACAAACACTGATCACAATATGCACGTAAGCTTCACAGTATCTTCACTCAGTGCCTTCTGTAAGAGGTGCGGATCGGGCTCCAACGTCAAGTGACACAGCCTTCCACAAGGGCGCCACAAAAGCAAATTATGCAGAATATATGGCAATCAATTATATATCTCAACGGCCTTCCAAACTGAAGCCATTTCTACGAGTGAATTATTATAAATGGTTTTCCAGTTCCATTTGTCCATATCCTTCCAAAGGATGGAGTCTTTCATTAATACCTACATACAAGATGTACAAACACATGCTAATTCTCTTACACTCTTAATTCTCTTCAAGCCTGTTCTCAACTATTCCCACTTTCAAACTCCTACTTTAATCCCCTTAGGTCGCCCTTCATCTTCCTCAACTACAACCAATGCATCTTTTACTTTATTAGCATTCCCAAACCACTTTCTTTTTTTTTTTTTTAAGATTTTATTTATTTATTTGACAGACAGAGATCACAAGTAGGCAGAGAGGCAGGCAGAGAGAGAGAGAGGGAAGCAGACTCCCTGCAGAGCAGAGAGCCCGATGCGGGGCTCGATCCCAGGACCCTGAGATCATGACCTGAGCCGAAGGCAGAGGCTTTAACCCACTGAGCCACTCAGGCGCCCCTCCCAAACCACTTTCTAACAAAAGCAGACCTTCTTTACTCAATTCCTTCTGCAATCACAAAACAACTTTTCCTGGCTCAAGCTAGTCATTTCAGAAAGCCAAGTATAGGATTCCAAAATGTTATCCTCCTGTAACATGAGGTCTGGTCAAAAAGAGGCTGTCGAGCTTTACTAAAGAGCCAGCTGTTTCTGACACATACTATAACGCAATATGCCTACAGGTCTCATTTTACATTCAGAGATCCCCGAATTACTCTCTCACATCAAATCCTAATACTGAGAATTGTTTCGTTTTTGTCAACTGCACAGACAAAGATAAGACTACCGAGCTCTTTAAGACTTCTACCCTTGAAAACTGAACTTTTTGGAAAGACTTGGAAGAAAGAATACAGCTCTGGGATCCAATGACAACGGTCATCTCTCCCACAACAGGTACACCACCTGTACTTTTTCTAAGTCACATCCTGAAAAAAACATCTGCTGCTACTACCCCTGTGCTGTCAGATCCTTGTACTAAGTCAGCTTATAGTGAAATTCTCAACTTTCAATGTGAAATAATATTTTTCTAGTTATTTTTGCCATCATTAAGATTATGCAGAATATTCCTAGGGGGTTCATGCAAATAACCTAATCTATGAATATGGCCACAGTAACCAGGGAGCAAAGGTAAAAGTGAATTACCAGCAGGGGCGCCTGGGTGGCTCAGTCGGTTTAGCAACCGACTCTTGGTTTTGGCTCAGGTCATGATCTCAGGGTTGTGGGACGGGGCCCCACGCTCACAGCAGAGTCTGCTTGTCCCTCTCCCTCTACTCTCCATCCCCAACATATACAAATGAATAAATGATCAAATCTTTTTTTTAAAAAGTGAATTACTGGCAAGGTAAGGAAGTACTTTCATTTTTTTTTTTTTTTAAGATTTTATTTATTTATTTGACAGAGAGAGATCACAAGTAGGCAGAGAGAGAGAGGAGGAAGCAGGCTCCCTGTTGAGCAGAGAGCCCGATGCGGGACTCGATCCCAGGACCCTGAGATCATGACCTGAGCCGAAGGCAGCGGCTTAACCCACTGAGCCACCCAGGCGCCCTCATTTTTTTTTTTAAAGATGTACTTATTTATTTTAAAGAGAGAGAGAACAAGTGGAAGGGGAGAGGCAGAGGAAGGGAGAGAGAGGAAGCAGACTCCCTGCGGAGAGCGGGACATGGGGCGGGGGTGGGGGGTCCTCAATCCCAAAAACCTGAGCTCATGACCTGAGCGGAGAGAGTCAGAGGCTTAACTGACTGAGCCAGACAGGCGACCCAGGAAGGACTTTTTTTTTTTTTTTTTTAAAGATTTGATTTATTCACTTGACAGACGGAGATCACAAGCAGGCAGAGAAGCAGGCAGAGAGAGAGGAGGAAGCAGGCTCCCCGCTGAGCAGAGAACCCAATGTGGGGCTCGATCCCAGGACCCTGGGATCATGACCTAAGCGGAAGGCAGAGGCTTTAACCCACTGAGCCACCCAGGCGCCCCAGGAAGGACTTTTAAATAATCAACTTAAGCCTATAGTTGGAATTCCAACACAGAGGATATAAAAAGTAAAAGCTTATAAAATTAGCCTGAAATGCCCACATGAAGAGGAAATTTAGATTAGAAGATACAGTTCCTATTCAATGTACAAAAGACCTGGTTTCCTCTTAAAAAATAAATAAATATATGAAACAAATGAAAAACTTTATGTTTAACACTGAGCTTTAGAACTAAGATTCAACTCTATCTAGGAGTGGATGGCCACCCATTCTACTACACTCTACAAATCACCAGAACAGAATTTATTTTCACTGTAATTTCCAGATGGATTTCAGAAAGCATCACCTTTAGCTACAGAATAAAGAATTTCTCCAAGGAAACTCTGGGTTACACCTAATAAAACGTTTATTCAGCATGTACCTTAATACCTCATTGTAAACACTCATTACTAATATATGTAATTATAAGTCAGAAACCTAATTGTCAGGATTTTTTAAGTAATTCTTTTTTTTTAAAGATTTTATTTATTTATTTGACAGAGAGAGATCACAGTAGGCAGAGAGGCAGGCAGAGAGAGAGGAGGAAGCAGGCTCCCCGCTGAGCATAGAGCCTGAGGCGGGGCTCGATCCCAGAACCCTGGGATCATGACCTGAGCCGAAGGCAGAGGCTTTAACCCACTGAGCCACCCAGGCGCCCCTAAGTAATTCTTTAAAAGCCTAGGTAAACAAAGTCTCTGTTCTCTCTTTATCTTCAGGTACAATCTACAAAAAATTATCAGTAGAGATGCGTGTGTTTTATGAACTGTAACACACCACGCACAGGTATTTAACAGCAGTGATGGTTAAGGAGTAAGAAGAGCAGCGGAACACCCAGAGCTACCGAATCACTCTGCCGCGCACCCGAACCTAATGTAACAGGTGTGTCAACTAAAACTTAAAACAATTTTAACAGAAATAGAGTCCCAGTGCTCATACATTACTGTGAAGATTAACTGAAGGAATATGGAAAAGGCCCTTGGCATGGGGCCCAGCACATGGGAAACCCCAAATGAACATTGGTAATTACTGTTGATCAAAGCAAAAAAGAAAGAAGATCTTATATTTATGTTCCACCAGGAGAAGACTTTACAGTTATGATAAACGAGGTGGAAATGAACCAGGTAGCTCTCAGCCAACAACGCCATCTATAACTAAAGTAAAGGCTTGCTTCCAACCCCCAGCACAGCGCTGAAATTAAGGTATGGATTCCAGCAGTAAGTATCCCCTTTTCTCTCCCCTCCAAAACAACAACAAAAAGGTTTCTAATAAGGATCGCACTTAAGAATCCTAAGTGTTTCAGGAGCAATTTCAAAATGTTGGGCAGCAAAAAAAAATAAAAAGCAACAAAAAACAAACAAATGAAACCCAAAACCTATCTAATAAAACCTACCCCATACTAGTTTCCATACTGACCTGTCTTCAAATTATCAAGTTTGAGCATTTATAGGGTATAAAGCAAAGAGCAACGGCCATGCTGACAGACAACAATGTGTCAGTGTCCACTCTAGCATATGGTAGTTGGGTGAAGGTGCGTAAATCACACATCTCCCTTCTCCCAGTCCCAATCTGCTGGGTTTAAAATATGTAGTAACCTCCTGCCAAAGTTACTTCATCTGATCCTTGCAATAACTTACGTGAAATGCCTCACACACGGTAGACTTTCAACTAATTCAACTCTCTTGCCTGGAAATGTGTACAAAAACCCTGATTTCACTTAGAATTAGTTGGCACAAAATACTGTGTCATCTGAGAGAAGCAAAATACACATTTTTCATTAGTTTCACTTTGAAGAAGGTGGAAGTCTACTTCTTTTTCAGCTTCCCACATAATTAGTCTACGTATCTTAAAATCTTCTTATTATATAGGTAAGCTCAGGGTATTAATGTGAAAAGTCATGCTAATCAGTCCTTAAAAAAAAAAAAAGATTAAAAAGCAGGCAAAGTGGTTTTATTTTCCTCTTAAGAAACTTTATGTGCATTCATACTTTAATTATGTACACAAATGTGAGTTCCAAAAAAACCAAGTCCAAACACAAAAATGTAGCTTTAATGTCCTTAAAATGCCACTGACCCATAAGTATGGTCCTTGAATGTATTCCTTACACAAACATCTACTTGTATCAATCTAATATATCCCATTAAAATTTAAAGCTATTTCAAATTAAATGGCCAGGTCCAGGAAACAGGCTTTCACTTTGGACATTCAATTATAATATTAATTAATTAATATAATATATAATTAATATTGATTGATTGATATCATAATATTGTCTCCTATACCATATAAACTAGTAGTACTTGTTTCTACAAGATTAATTTTTTTTTTTTAAAGATTTTATTTATTTATTTGACAGATAGAGATCACAAGGAGGCAGAGAGGCAGGCAGAGAGAAAGAGGGGGAAGCAGGCTCCTGCCGAGCAGAGAGCCCGATGTGGGGCTCGATCCCAGGACCCTGGAATCATGACCTGAGCCGAAGGCAGAGGCTTTAACCCACTGAGCCACCCAGGCGCCCAAGATTAATTTTTTTTTTTAATTCAAACATAAAATGCTATATTCTGATAGATGCAAAAATCCTCAACAAAATATTAGCAAACCAAATCCAACAAAATACATTTTTAAAAAGTCATACACCACAATCAAGTGGGATTTGTTCCCTGGATGCAAGTGTGGTTCAATATTCACAAAACAATCAACAATCAACAGGACAGGTCACATCAATAAGAGAAAGGATAAAAACCACATGACCATTTCAATAGATGCAGAAAAAGTATTCGACAAAGTACAGCATCCATTCATGATAAACACCCTCTGCAAAGCAGGTCCAGAGGGAACATACCCCAACATAATGAAGACCATATTTGACAAACCCATAGCCACCATACTCAGTGGTAAAAAAAAAAAAAAAAAAAAAAACTGAGAGCCTTTCCCCTACAATTAGAACAAGACAAGTACGCGCAGGCTCACCACTTTTACTCCACACAGTACTGGAAGTCCTATTGGAGCACGCAGACAACAAAAATAAATAAAAAACAACCAAATTGGTAAGGAAGAAGTCATATTCTCACTATCAGCAGAGGACATGATCTAAATATAGAAAACCCAAAAAACTCCAACAAAAAACTACTAGAACTGATCGATGAATTCAGTAAAGTGACAGGACAGAAAACCAATGTACAGAAATCTGTTGTATTTCTTTACACTAATAATGAAGCAGCAGAAAGTGAAATTAAGAAAAAAAATCCACTTACAATTGCACCAAACACAATAATATATCTAGAAATAAACTTAGCCAAAGAGGTAAAAGACCTGTACTCTAAAAACTATGCAACAGTGATGAAAGAAACTGAAGATGATCGAAGAAATGGAAAGACATTCCATGCTTATGGGTTAGAAGAACAAATATTGTTAAAATGTCTCTACTATACAAAGCAGTCTAGGGGCACCTGGGTGGCTCAGTGGGTTAAAGCCTCTGCTTTTGGCTCAGGTCATGATCCCAGAGTCCAGGGATCGAGCCCCGCATCAGGCTCTCTGCTCGGCTGGGAGCCTGCTTCCTCCTCTCTCTCTGCCTGCCTCTCTGCCTGCCTCTCTGCCTGCTTGTGATCTCTGCCTGTCAAATAAATAAATAAAATCTTCAAAAAAAAAAACAAAGCAGTCTACAGATTTAATGTAATCCCTAACAAAATATCAACAGCATTTTCCACAGAATGCGAACAAACAACCCTATAATTTGTATGGAACCAAAAAGGACCCCAAATAGCAATACAATCTTGAAAAAGAAATATAAAAATGGAGGTTTCACAAATTCCAGATTTGAAATTATATTACAAAGCAGTAGTAATTAGTATGGTACTGGGGCACCTGGGTGGCTCAATCAGTTAAGCATCTGACTCTTGGTTTCAGCTCAGGGTCATGGGATCAAGCCCTACGACAGGCTTCACACTCAGCACAGAGTCTGCTTGTCCCTCTCCCTCTGCTCCTCCCCTGCTCATGCTCTCTCTCTCTCTCAAATAAATAAATAAATCTTTTTTAAAAAGGAAAAACAGTAAGGTACTGGACATGAATACACAGACATAAACCAATGGAATAGAAAAGAAAATCCAAAAATAAACCCATAATTATATGGACAATTAATCTTCAAAAAAGGAAGAATAAATACCCAATGCAGAAAGACAGTCTCTTCAACAAATGGTGTTGCAAAAACTGGACAGCAACATGCAAAAGAATGAAACTGGACCACTTTCTTACACCATACACAAAAATAAGCTCAAAATGGATTAAAGACCTAAATGTGAGACCTGAAACCACAAAAGTCCTTATAGAGAACATAGGCAGTAATTTCTCTGAGATCAGTAATAGCAGTATTCTTCTAGTTAGGTCTCCCAAGGCTGGAAAAATAAAATCAAAAATAATTTATTAGGACTACATCAAAATAAAAAGCTTCTGCACAACAAAGGAAACAATCAACAAAACTGAAAGGCAACCTACAGAATGGGGGGGGTATGTGCAAATGACAGACCCAATAAAGGGTTAGTATTCAAAATATATGGGCGCCTGGGTGGCTCAGTGGGTTAAGCCGCTGCCTTCGGCTCAGGTCATGATCTCAGGGTCCTGGGATCGAGTCCCGCATCGGGCTCTCTGCTCAGCAGGGGCCTGCTTCCTTCCCTTCCCCTCTCTCTGCCTGCCTCTCTGCCTACTGTGATCTCTCTCTGTCAAATAAATAAATAAAATCTTTAAAAAAAAAAAAAAAAAAAAAAAAAAGAGAAGGGCGCCTGGGTGGCTCAGTGGGTTAAGCCGCTGCCTTCGGCTCAGGTCATGATCTCAGGGTCCTGGGATCGAGTCCCGCATCGGGCTCTCTGCTCAGCAGGGGCCTGCTTCCTTCCCTTCCCCTCTCTCTGCCTGCCTCTCTGCCTACTGTGATCTCTCTCTGTCAAATAAATAAATAAAATCTTTAAAAAAAAAAAAAAAAAAAAAAAAAAACAAAATATATAAAGAACTGATACAACTCAACACCCAAAAAACAAATAATTCAATTAAAAGCTGGGCAGAAGACATGAACAGACATTTGTCAAAGACGAGAGAAAGATGGTCAACAGATATACGAAAAGATACTCAAAATCACTTATCATCAGGGAAATGCAAATCACAACTACAATGAGATAGCACCTCACACCTCTGAGACCGGCTAAAATCAAAAACACAATAAACAACCAGTGTTGGCAAGGACGAAGAGGAAAAGGAACACTCTTGCCCTGCTGGTGGGAATGCAAACTGGTGCAGCTACTGTGGAGAACAGCATGGAGAGGTTCCTCAAGAAATTAAAAACAGAACTACAGGGCACCTGGGTGGCTCAGTGGGTTAAGCCTCTGCCTTCAGCTCAGGTCATGATCTCAGGGTCCTAGGATTGAGCCCCGCATAGGGCTCTCTGCTTGGCAGGGAGCCTGCTTCCTCTTCTCTCTCCGCCTGCCTCTCTGGCCTACTTGTGATCTCTCTCTGTCAAATAAATAGATAAAATCTTTAAAATAAAAAAAAAAATTAAAAATAGAACTACCCTATGACCCAGTAATCACACTACTGGTTGATTACCCAAAAAATATGAAAACACTAACTCAAAGGGACACATGCACCCCTATGTTAACAGCAGCTTTATCTACAACAGCCCAACTATGGAAGCAGCCCAAGTGTCCATCAATGGATAAATGGATAAAGAAGAGGTGGTGTGTGTGTGTATTTATATATGAAATTTATATATGAAAAAGAATGAAATCTTGCCTTTTGCAACAACACGGATAGAGCTACAGAATATAATGCTAAGTGAAATACATCAGTCAGAGAAAGACAAATACCACATGATCTCACTCATATGTGGAATTTAAGAATCAAAAGAACAGAGGAAAAAAATAGACAAACCAGGAAACAGACTCTTAACTATAGAGAACTAACTGATGGCTACCAGAGCGGAGATGGGTAGGGGGTTGGTTAAATAGGTGATGGGCATTAAAGACTACACTTACCATGATTAAAAAAGTAAATGTTATTTCTGACTTGACATTACCACAAAGCATTTCTAAAACAGAAACAGTAAAAACTCTTCAAACAAAGCAGGTCCTACTTCACTGTATCATAAAAGGATACATTAAGAGCTTGACCATTTACTAAAATAACTTCTAACAAGTAACATACAATACGAAGGCTTTTCCTCTGCCAAAAGAACAATAAACTTTTCATCTGCTGGAATCCACATCTAGTTCGTTCTCACGTCCTCACACCTTCCAGCAGTATACCCTGTAACACATACCACGATCAGGCCACACTTGTAGAATGCATAAATGATCTACAAATATATGAACGAACTATCAAGAACCACAAAAGCCCAGCAATTTAGAAATGATTTCTCTGAAACTGGGAGCACCCAAACAAAATGCCTTATTCCAACCTATGTAAGCTTATCACAACACTCCACGTTTGTAACTCACATGCTACTCTTATGCCTATGAACTAGAACCTCAGTCAATGGCTGCGCAATGGACTTTTTTCCACTAACCAAAAAGTACATGCTAGGTTTATTCACAGCTGGCTCAGGCGTTAAGCATCTGCCTTCAGCTCAGGTTATGACTGCGAAGTCCTGGGATCAAACCCCATGGCAGACTTCCAGCTCAGTGAGAAGTCTGCTTCTCCCTCGGCCTCTGCTGCTCCCCCTGTTTGGGCTCGCTCTCTCTCTTTCAAATGGATAAATAAAATCTTTAGGAAAAAAAAAAAAAAAAAAAGAGGCACTGGACAAGAGCTAATTGCTCAGAGACTCTATCAGATTTCCCTACTGAATAATTATATTCCTGCGTTCACATAGTAAAAAGCAATTTTAAGTATATACCCACATAATCTCTCTTCTCCCCAAATAGTAAAAGTATCTATTATTGGTTACTGAAAGCTAATTCCGAATTTCTTATGTACTGTTTCCAGAGATCTGTGTATATTTCACATAACCTGTATTTTATACCTATTCCCATCAGTTATAAAGTTAAAAGAAAATATTTTCGGTCTACATTCCATCAATAAAACATGTCAAATTATTTAGCAATAATAATTTTTATAAACCCCCACCATTCCACAGTAATGGAAGAGACAACTGGCACAGATAACCCAGAAATCATTCATCTCATATATTCAACCTAAGTATAGAATCTATAGAGATTTCCTTTAAATGTCTTACAGAAGCTCCTATTGTTCATTCTTCCTGGGCTACAGTATCTGACCAGGGAGAAGAGATTCCACAGTCTGCTGCATGCAAGCCAAACTAGAATTAAACACAGACTGCAACTTTCTAAAGTGGGGACAATCATCAGTACATAACGTCAATACAAATACATACAGACAATACAAATACATACAGACAATACAACTATATAAAAGTAATATACCACATTAAGAAAAATGAATTTCATATTCAAGTGATTGCTCCCTTAATCCTCCCTTTTCACTAATCCTAAGTAAGCAGCTAAAATGTAACAAAACCTAGTATTCTTGTAGAAATACACCAGGACAATTGTTTTACCTTTATTTTTTAGAAAAGTACTGTAATAAGACCAAATACAAACTGCTAATAGACTAAAATTTAAATTAAAATGCATTAGATATTTAATGTCACCAAGGAAAAGTCAAGCTAATTTTTTTTAAATGTTTCAGGAGATAATCTCACAGGCTATTGTCTGAATACCCAAACTGCACCGTTAGGAAATATTAAGGCAAACTCACAAACTTACACTAAATGAATACAGAAAAATAATTCTCTTCTTTCAGAGAAATAATTCTAAAAGCACATTTTGATACTTTTATCTAAAGAACAAAATTTAATATTAAGGGTGATTTCACTGTCTAAAGAATAAATGACCAAAAACACAGAGCAAGACATTCGGACTATTTAGTTGCTGATCAACAGGCCCTCTTGAGGCTAGGACTTTGCCAATCACACAGACAGTAGGAGCTGCAGAATAGTGGTCTCAGTGTTTCAGAGCGACAGAGACCTCACTGGGTGATTTAAAGTAGGACACAATCCCTCCATTCTAGTTTGTAAAGTACAGATATCAACACTTAACTCATCGCCCAAAAACTAACTAAGGTAACATACAGAAAGCGCTGGGCCAGTCGCTGTCACAAAACATTCGATTATGGCCCCATTTAATGTACAGGCCGCCAGCGACAGTAACATAGATGTGTGTGCGCGCCGGTTACTACATACACGTATTTCCCAGCTCAGTCCCCAGAGAGCACCTAGGAACACAGACACTTCATGGTGGTGATGAGCACACCAGTGTCCACAGCCCTCATGTGGCTCTCAACATCCTTCTTTTTGTGAAAGGAATCAGAACTACCTGGAGAAGTGGCTGCTTCCAAGGCTAGGGAAGGGGAAATATGAGACTAAAACATCTTATGGTGTCAGAAAATAAGAAAGGGCTCAAAAAAAGGGGCACACGTTGAGAAGATGCGGGAACCAGCCTGAATGAGGCCCTATGGCCAAAGCCAGAACAATACGAGCAGCAGAATTAATAATGACAGTATTGGACCATAACCCACAGAATAGAATATTCAGTATGTAAATTCATACTGATACACATAAATGCAACAGGGGAGAAAGGGTAGTCTTTCCTTACAGAAGAATCCCAGTGAGTAAGTGTAGAAGAAAAGAAAACAGATAATCACCACTCAACAAACAGTACAGTAATGACTGCTGCAAACAAGTTCCATGGAAAGATACTAAAGTTATCAAGATATTAAAATTAGTAGAGAAAAGGTTGAGGAGAAATAGGATATTTACTAATTACAATGAGAAAAAGTAATAACTTTACTATGGAGAAATCTGGCAGACATAGCCCACTGGTAATAAGACACACTGATTCATGAGAAACTATGATCCATAGGGAACCCAATGGGCCCTTCTCGCCAAGACTGCAGACATAACCTTACGCTAATAACGAAGAAACCTCTGACAAACACAAGGTGAGGGGCATTCTACAAAATAACTAGTAACTCACTGGTTTTCCTCAGCAGTCCACAGACATAAAGAACAAGAAAAAACTGAAGAACTCTCACAGACTGAAGGAGACTAAGGAGACATTACCAATATATATAAAGTGAGATCTTAGATTGGATCCTGGAACAGAAGAATATAAATGGGAAAACTCGTATAATTCAAAAAAGATAAGCAGTTTAGGTAAGGGTACTGCTCTAATGTTAACTGCCCAGTATATTAAACACAGTATAATTATGTAAGATGTTCATATTAGGGGAAGATGGATAATGGACATATGCAAACTATAATTTTACTACTTTTCTGTAAGTCTAAATTCATTTCAAAATATTTTTTAGAAGTACTTTTAAAATAGGATATCTGTAATTATCCAGACAATGTGTAATAGTTATCATTTTGTTTTGCCTTAAAATCATTAAATTACATTAAAATATGCTTTAACTGTTGAAACTAAAATACATATCTCCGAAAAAATTAGCTCTGAAACATTCATTCAATAAAATGCACTACAGATCTCATTACCTGTAATTTCATATCCATAAGCAGCCAGTTGTCCAGCCATATATTCTCCATCTGAATTATTATGAGAACAACCCCATGTTCGCAACCAAATTTTCTGTATGCCTGGAATGGTGCTACAAAATAATCAACCAAAAAAAAAAAAAAAAAAAAGTAAGTCTCATCAAGGGAGTTTTGGAACAAAAAAAAACACAAGATGATTTCTGAGCATATCATTCAAAAACACACAGCAACCTATTCACAATCTGTTCATGAAATACACCAACTTAATCCACAATCAATTGCTACACCAAGTCTATAATCAAAATAAAATAACCACAGGATTCTAAGTTAAGACTCTCTATATAAAATTAGATCTCCTTTTTCTCTGAATTATATTTTAAATTAAGTCTCTCTACATAACAAGATCTCCTTTTGCTCAGAACTGTATTTTAAATTCGGTACTACTAATGCACTATCGCAAAGTTAAATTCAAAGAAAGGTAATACAAATAACAACAGCAAAGAAAATGTTCTAGCAACAGAACCAAGGAAAGAAAAACTAAGTTTATCTACCTGCTCAGTGACTCCTATATAATAGTTATAATCTTTATTTTATAACTAAGATATAAGCAGCTGACTCAGAACAGAAAAACTATCACCCTGTAGCAGAATTAAAAATATACCTTATATAGAGTTATAAAAATGTAATATTTTTAGGAAGGGAAAAAAAGGACTTTCAACTTGGACTGCCTTAATAATTTGAAATTAAAGAGAAACTACCTTAAAGACATTCAAAGCAAATCTGATCAACTTCAGTCATTAAAATATAAGGACAGTTTAAATTCACAGATTTTATTTATTTATTTTTTTTTTAAAGATTTTATTTATTTATTTGACAGAGAGAGAGATCACAAGTAGGCAGAGAGGCAGGTAGAGAGAGAGGAAGGGAAGCAGGCTCCCTGCTGAGCAGAGGGCCCAATGCGGGACTTGATCCCAAAATCCTGAGATCATGACCTGAGCCGAAGGCAGCGGCTTAACCCACTGAGCCACCCAGGCGCCCCTAAATTCACAGATTTTAAAAGCTTACTGTTCCAAACAAAATAACCAAGTGTATTAAAAATTTCAACAATTTACTAGCTAAACAAATGTAAGCATATTAAAGCCATAACAAGTGCATAACCCTTTATGGCTAGGCTGTCTTAGAATTTCACTCTACAGACCTAACATAATAAAACAGCATGAATTTATTTGTGCCCAACGCCTTTAGCTGATCCATAAGTATTTGTAAATTTGTTAAGAAAAATGAAGTACCCAAACCAACAAACCACCATCTCAAGAATTCAAAATTCCAGGAAAAGTTTTGAATTTGGAAGTAACACAAGATTCTATACCAACTACAGTAGTGGAATCAAAGATCCTGGGGCAGTGGAGCGGGGGCGGGGGGGGGGGAGATCCTGTTTGTGCCAAATAGTGCCCTTGGCCCTGTCTTCAAGAAATATGCCATCTCACATCCTTTTCTTTTTTAAGCAATTATTTTGCTAAATTTAAAACCATTCAAATAAAAATATAAATCTACATGTCTGCTCTCAAGAGTTCAAAAGACTTTCAGAAAGAGACATTATGTATATCACATCTGGTAGTACCAGTTTCTTCCCTGGTAGGATACTGAATATAATTTCAAAACAAGAGCTTACCTATCACTTGGTGGACTGTTTTCCTCTTGCAAGTATTTTTGGGTGTTTCGCTTTCGTGCCTTTGGAACCACATGCTTTCGTGCAGAATGCCTATCTTGTGGCTTTAAATCTCCCTGGGACACAATATCTTCTATGTCATCCAGTAGTATGTCGCAGGACGCAGAAGGCATCTTCTCTATTATCTAAGAAAGTTATAAACGACAGCAGCACATGAGTCCCTGAGAAATCTGTTTAACAGAGTATCACCTATAAAATATTCTTGCTGATCTCGAGTCTAATAAAGCCTTTACATTTAAACTTAGGTTTACAAAAAACACAAAAGATAAAAAACACAAGGAAATAATCAGACAAATCCTACTGATAATGGGACATCCCAAGGTTCAAGTGATCTATCCCCTCAGCATATCAGTAACACAGAGAAAAAAATAAGAAAGAGACTATTCATGGTTAAAGAAGACTCAAAAGCCTAACAACGAAAGGTAATTCGCATTCTTGATAATATACTTTGTCCAACCAGCTGTAAGACATTTTGGGGACAACTAGGAACATCAGAATATGAAGTGGGTGTTAGGTAATATTACAGTATGGCTGTAAATCATTAGACATAAAGTACTGTCCTTATGTTCAAAAATCTTATTTCTGACACTGTATACATGACTTTACTTTTTATTTATTATTTTTAGAAAATATTCTTAGAGATACTTATTAAGTATTTGGAGGTTATATATCATTATGCCTATAATTTACTTTAAAACAGTAAAAATAGGATATATGCCAAACATTTTTTAATCTAAGACATAGGTGTGTTGGTGTGCCCTATCCAATTCAACTTTACTGAAAGTTCAAAATGTTTGAAATTAAGAAAAATGTGGATATAGCTTCCAGGAAGACAGAACAGATATACTTTTCCCTCCCCCCTCCCACTAAATACAACTAAAACTAGGGAGATTATATATAAAATAAACATTAGAAGACTTTGAAAGGAAGAGAGAAAGAGGTAAACTGGATAGGGACTTGGGAACCCAAGGAACAACACAATGGTGAGTCGCTTGGGGTTTCTTTTGCCTTCTATATCCCAGACTTGAAGCTGAAGAAGCCAGCAACCCAACAAGACGCAGACAATAAAAGCCCCCCCAAAAGACTGTTCTCTTTGCAAAGAAGCAGAAAAGGGGTGGCCTAGAGAGATGAAAATTTTCAGACAATAACCATTCTACTCCATGAAACAAAACATAAAAAATCCCACAAAACTGGAGTCCTACCTCCTGACTTCTACTTTTGAGGCTGTAATGAGGCACCCCAAAACACTCCACCAGGACAGAACCAGAGTAGGGACTCTGGACTTTCAAACCAGCCAACCCACCAGTAACCCACTCTGGACTTTCAAACCAGCCTACCCACCAGGCCCTCCCCGCCCACTCAGTGAAAACCAAACTGGTAAACAAGTTTGAAATCAAATTCCTATCAAAATCCCAGCAAGATGTCTCATGGACATAGATAAGACTGTTCCAAAATTCATATGGGAAGATTTTAAAAAAATTAAAATATCTGAAATAATTGTGAAAAAGAAATAGTGGGAGGAACTGGGTGCCCAATTTTCAGACTCATTATACAGAGACAGTAATCGAGACTATGTGGCATTGGAGGAAGAACAGAAATACGAATCGAGAACAGAACAGAGACCTGCAAACAGACCCACACGAATATGCCCAAGGGATTTTTCATGAAAGTACGAAAGCAATTCAATGAAAGAAAGATAAATTTCTCTATTAGTGCTGGAGCAAGGGGACATTTATAGACCAAAAAAATCAACCTCAATCTATTTCCTAGTTTATACAAAAATTAACTTAAAATGTATCATGAACTTAAATGTAAAACACTGTAAGCTTTTGAGAAAAATCATAAGAGAAAATCTTCTAGACTTAGAGCTAGGTGAAGAATTCTTAGACCTGACACCAAAGTGCAACCATAAAAAGGAAAATTAATAAATCCAGACATCACCAAAATTTTAAACCTTTACTCTGCAAAAGACCCGTTTGAGAAGATAAGAAGTCAAGCTACTGAGTGGGAGAGAATGTTTGCAAACCACCTATCTGACAAAGGATGGTATGTAGAATTCAAAACACAATAGTAAAGAGGTCCCTGGCTGCTTCAGTGGAACGTGCAATTCTTGATGTCAAGGTTGTGAGTTCGAGCTTCATGTTGAGGACAGAGATTACTTAAAATTAAAATCTTAAAAAAAAAAAATACAATTAGAAAATGGGCAGAGGACATAAAGTCATTTCACCTAAGAGGACACAGAGAGAGCAAATAAGCACATTTAAAGATGGCCCACATTACTCATCACCAGAGAAATACAAACCCAAACCACAGTAAGGTATCACTACACGTACCTATCAGAATGGCTACAGGAAAAACCAGCGAGAACATCAAGCCGACAAGGACGGAGAGAAACTGGATCACTCACACACTCCTAGTGGGAACATACACAGCCACTCTGGAAAACAGTTTGGCATTTTCTTAAAAAACTAATCATGTGACGACCATGTAACCCGGCAATTACACTTGAGGGTTTATCCAAGAGAAAGACATGTAAAGCCTCAACACAAATGGTTACAGCACAAATGTTTCTTTGTGTTAGGCGAAACCTGCAAACACCTAGATGCCCCTCAGTGGGTGGTACGGTCAAACAGGCTCTAGCACCCGCATACCACAGAACACCACCCAGCAACAAAACACCTACGACCGGTACCCACAGCACCTGGTTCAATCTCCAGGGAACGATGATGAGTGATGATGAGTGGAAAGAGCCATACCCGAAAGGTTACACACTCATGGTTGCATTTATAGAACATACTTGAGACTGAAGTAACAAAATTACATAAATAGGGAACACAAGAGAGGTTAGCAGGGGTTAAGCAGAGGAGGACAGGGGAGAAGTGAATGTGACTGTCGAAAGGCAACAGGAGCGATCCCTGGGAGTGATGCGAATGTTCTCCATCCTGACTCGGTCAATGTCAGTCCCCCCTCCCCCTCCGCGGTGATACTATATTACAGTTTCGCAAGATGTTACCACTGGGGAAAACTGGATAAACATTATAGCATCTCCACATAATTTTTATTACTGAAAGTGAATCTATAATTATGTGAAAATAAAATAATTAAGAAAAAAGTTATCTGGAAAGAAAAAGGAATATATGCTGAGTGCACTGAGTACTACTACTACGCTTATGAAGAAGTGCTTTACCGGGTCATTCATTAAGCATCTGCAGCTCCATGAGTTTGGTGGTGTTACTGTCCTCACTTTAAAGAGCCTCCTGGGGACACCTGGGTGGCTCAGTTGGTTAAGCAGCTGCCTTCGGCTCAGGTCATGATCCCAGCGTCCTGGGATCGAGTCCCACATCGGGCTCCTTGCTCGGCGGGGAGCCTGCTTCTCCCTCTGCCTCTGCCTGCCATTCTGTCTGCCTGTGCTCGCTCTCTCCCCCTCTCTCTCTCTGATAAATAAATAAAATCTTTAAAAAAAAAAAAAAAAAAGAGCCTCCTGAAACACAAAGAGCTAACTTACCCAAAGAGCCCAAGCCCATTTGCTACTTCATGTAGCCTCGAATGCCTATGTGATGTAGGTATACCAAATGACCACTAGTCCTATCTGCATTGCCCAAACCAGTGTTAAGGATCCTAATACTCCCTGTCGGTCTCAAGCCTCTCGGACAAATCTTCCCGGTCTTCACTTGCCAGATCCCCAACCTCCCGTGAACAACTTTCAATTAAATGAGCAGTTTCCAGCCAGGATCATTTTGTGCCCTTTACTGTAACAGACTCTTTACAACTGTAACAAATGATGCCCAGTAAATCAGACAAACCTGTGTTCAAAGATAGTTCTACACTGGTAGTAACAGCAAAAGGTTAAAAATAATCTACTAAAGATTGGTTAAAATGTGGTGAACGTGCATACCGCATTGTCCTGGTGGGGCTGCCTATCACTCCTCCTTCCCTAGACACAGGAATGCGGCACAGGAGCCAAGCCTTTAAAGTGACCCATCCTCCTGGCCACAGTAAGTGGTTCAGGGATGTACGTGACAAGCCCGATCACTGAAAACCATCAAGAGTACTTCTATGCCAGAGCTAACAGGAGAGACGGCTTCCCTTTCACTGAAGTGGCTAAGTAGGGAAGATGTCGGACTGGGGCTGCTGAGGGCCATGCTGCCCGCCATAGGGCAGAAACTGCCCAGGGAATGAAGCCTAATGGGGGCTGGAGAGAGAACACCGACATTATTTGAACACCTGGATCAAAAGCCTGTTCTGCCCAGTTATGTAAGCCAGTAAATTCCCTCTGTGGCTTAAATTAGTTTAAATTGGGTTTTCTGCTCTTGCTAAGAAGAGCCCTGGCCAACTCAGCAAATTAGAGAAGGAGAAATAAAGTAGGTTAGTCTTTCTGAAATTGGTTCTATTTATTTCAAATACAAATGATCAGTGGGGAAAAATGGTTCTGTGGTCAAATAAATTTGGGAAACTCTGCCTCCTTACAGACCCCCAGTATTCATTAGTAGATCAAAGACTATGAAAAGCTGCAGTAAAGAGCCTAAAACTCATTTATCTTAGGAGTTTTCCGAAAATTAATTTCTCACAGATCTCCTCTTAATGAGGCTAAAGATGGTACCAAAAACAGAAGGCCTGAATGAAGCAGACCCTCAGATCCCTTGCCACATTCTGCACAGATGGAGGACTTCCTTCTTTTACAGGGAAATGCTTCTCTGCCCATGTACTCTGCCTACCAATCTGTTCCTGTAAGTGAACGGTCCACCGCCCCCCAACCAGGAACAATCCTTCTATTCTGACTTACTCAAGCACAGCCTCCCGGCAATCACTCCTCCTCCTGCAACATCACTGCCTCTGTGCCGAATCATTACTACCTACCTATAAACATGGTGTTATTTCACTCGCTGAACAAACACGATGTTATTTCTCCTACTGTATCTGGACCCCGCTTGCTCCCCGTACTACCTCAATCATATTCCTCTCCCTCGAACAAAAACTCCTTGTCCATTTGCAACAATGTGGATGGAGCCAGAGCCTATTATACTGAGGGAAATAAGTCAGTCTGAGAAAGATGAATACCATATGATTTCACACATACGTGGGATTTAAGAAAAAAAAAACAAACAAGCAAAGGATTTAAAAAAGAGATAAGAAGACAAACCAAGAAACAGACTCTTAACTCTAGAGAACACACTGATGGTTTCCAGAGGTGAGGGCGAATAGGTGATGGGGATTAGGGAGGGCACTTGTGATGAGCGCCAGTCATGTGCGAAAGTGTTGAATCACTCTACGGTATGCCTGCAGCTAGTATTACACTATATGTTAACTCAGTGGAATTTAAAGACTTATTTATTTGAGAGAAAGAAACTGAGAGAGAGCGAGTGCGCGCATGAGAAGGGATAGGATCAGAGTGAGAAGCAGACTCTCCACCGAGCAGGGAGCTCGATACGGGACTCGATCCAGGGACTCCAGGATCATGACTCGAGCCAAATGCAGCCGCCTTACCAACTGAGCCACCCAGGTGCCCCAACTCAATGGAATTTAAATAAAAACTTAAAAGAAAAAAATAAAAAGGAAGAAAAACTCCCCTTAGTTCCAACTCAAGATGGTGTTGTAGGAAGACTCTGAGCTCACCTCCTCCACAGAACACACCAAATTACACCTATTAATAGAACTCCTCCTCCTAGGAACACAGAGCGAGTGAGCAAGTGTGGAACCACCACAGACGGCAGGAGAAGAGCAAGAGAGACAAAGACACAGCAAGAGAGGGAAGCCCCACCTCCAGCACTGTCAACTGCAGTGGGAAGGGACAGTACTGAAGGACCAGGAACAGATCCCTCTCTCCTTGGACACAGGAAAAATAAAAAAATAAAAACAAGGTTTAGAAGGGCAACTAGCAAGGGCCCTGGGGCGGGTTAGTCAGTTAAGCATCTGTCTTTGGCTCAGGTCATGACCCCGGGATCCTGGGATCAAGTCCCGCATCAGGCTCCGCAGGGAGCCTGCTTCTCCCCCTCCTGACTCTCTGCCCCTCTCCCGCTCCTGCTCCATCACTCTCACTCGCTCTCAAATCAACAAAATCTTACAGGAAAAAAAAAAAAAAAAGAGCAACCAGCATATAAAAGCAACAACCCTAAAACTCTGCCAAGTAGCAGAGGAGCTAGAGGAAAACCTCTCTAAGTCAGAGGGGCTGGGGAACTGCAGTTGATGCTCCCACCCCACCTTAAAAGCCAAGATCAGAACAGGGTCCAGATTCCATGATGGAAAGATCCAAGCCTCCCAGTGAGACTGTGACTTCAGCAAGCCCAGGGTCCATAAACTCACACCAGCCCTAGATGTGCTGGGGCACAGAAAAACAGCCTATGTTTAAAAGGGCCAAGGAACTGTGGGAATTCTCTCTTCCTCCCCACCTGAAGAAGGGTCTGGCTGCCCTAAGAGATGGATTCCAACGCCATAACTGGAGAGTCCCAATGTTGGAACTGGCAGGTCCAGTCATCACAGGGAGCTTGTGACCTCAGCAAGTCCACGGTCCACAAGCCCACACCAGCATCCTGTGGTACTGGGGCAAAACAAACAGACTACAGTTCTGTGTTTTGTGTATGTGTGTGTCTGTTTTAATTTTTACTGTTTATCTTTGTAAAATTTGACTTATTTAGCATATATTTTTTTCTTTTTGGTTTTGTTCTTTTTTTTTCTTCTTTTTTCATCTTTTTTTTCCTTTTCTTTTTTCTTTTCTTTTATTATTTTCTTTTCCTTTAAAATATTTGTTCTTTATCCTTTCTGTAAAAAGCCACAGTTTGAAAGAGTTAACTAAGTACATATAGCCACAGCTCCAGCCAGTCAGCAAAAGTCTGCAAGAACACATGGTCTGCATAGGGGTCATCTTTCTTTCAACTTTTGGAGAAGGAACCCGTTTGCCTAATTCATAGAAACAAACACAAAGGTCAAGAAAAATGGGGAGATAGAGGAATATGCTCCAAAGGGGGGGGGAACCTCAGTAAAAGAATTAAATGCAACTGACTTAAGCAAAATCCTTGATAAAGAATTTAATGTAATGATCATAAAGATACTAAGTGGGCTCAAAAAAAGACTAGAGGAACTCAGTGAAACCTTCAATATAAAGATAGAAAATAATAAAAGAACCAATCCAAGCTGAAAAATACAATAACTGAAATAAAAAAAAACACACTGATGGAATCAACAGTAGGTTAGAGGAGCTGAAGAACATATCAGCAATCTGGAAGACAGGATAATGAAGAGCACATGAGCTGAACAGCAATGAGAAAAGAGTTCTTATAAAAGGAGAAAAGATTAAGAGATCCCTTGGATAACATGAAGTGAACAAATATTCACATTAGAGGGGTCCCAGAAGAAAAAGAGAGAAAGGTACAGAAAACTTATTTGAAGAATAACTGAAACTTCTCTAACTTAAGGAGGGGAAATAGACATCCAAGTCCAAAGAGCAGAGTTCCCAAAAAAAGAACCCAAGGAGGTTCATACTACAGCACATAATAATTAAAATGTCAAAGGTTAAAGATAAAGGGATAATCCTAAAAGCAGCAAGAGAGAAACAAAAAGTCATCTAAAAGGGAATCATCGTAAGGCTATCAGCTGATTGTTTAACAGAAATTTTGCAGTCCAGAAGAGGAAGGCATGATATACTCAAAGTGCTGAAGGAAAAAGGCCACAACCAAGGATATTCTACCAGGCAAGATTATCATTCAGATTTAAAGGAAGAGAAACAGTTTCCCACACAAACAATAGCTAAAGGAATTTATCACCACTAAACCAGCCTTAAGAAAAATGTTAAAGGAACTTCTTTAAGTGGAAAAGAAATGGACATAATTAGACATAAGAAAAAGTTGTAAGATATGAAAACATATACACAAATGTGAAGCAGGGAGTAAAAAGAGAAGAGGAAAAAGATTTTTTTTTCTGTTCTTTTCAGACTTTGAACTTAAATGACCACCAAATTAATATGAACTGCTCTTTACTTAGTATGTTATTTATGACCCTCATGGTAACCACAAACCCATGAGAGATACAAAAAAAACAAAGAGAAACAACGCTGAACAAAACACTATAGATCTATACCAATCTCAAAGAAAGAGAGCAAGAGAAGGAAGGAAAAAGTACAAAAACAACCAGAAAAAAAATTTTTTTTAAATGGCAATGAGGGGGCGCCTGGGTGGCTCAGTGGATTAAGCCGCTGCCTTCGGCTCAGGTCATGATCTCAGTGTCCTGGGATCGAGCCCCGCATCGGGCTCTTTGCTCAGTGGGGAGCCTGCTTCTCTCTCTCTCTCTGCCTGACTCTCCGCCTACTTGTGATTTCTCTCTCTGTCAAATAAATAAATAAAATCTTTAAAAATAAATAAATAAATAAATAAATAAATGGCAATGAGTACACACCTATCAATAATCACTTTAAATGTAAATGACCTAAATGCTCCAAACAAAAGACACAGAGAATATTTTTTTTTTTTTTAAAACCCATCTGGGGTGCCTGGGTGGCTCATCTGATTGAGCATCCAACTCTTGGTTTCAGCACAGGCCATGATCTCAAGGTCATAGAACCGGACGCCATGCCAGGCTCCATGCTCAGTCCAGAGTCCACTTGTCCCTCTCCCTCTGCTCCTCCCCCTCAAATAAATAAATAAAATCTTTGAAAAAAAAAAAAAAAAAAAAGACTCTTCTCTATATGCCACCTGTAAGAGACTCACCTCAGATCTAAAGACATAAGACATAAAAGGATGGAAAAACATCTGCCAAGCATATGGAAGCCAAAAAAATAAATAAATAAAGCTGGGGTAGCAATACTTCAACAATATAAAGTCTGTAATAAGAGACAAAGGGCATTATATAATAATAAAAGGATCAATCCAAAAAGAGGATAACAATTGCAAGTATCTATGTACCCAACACAGAAGCACCTAAATAAATAAAGCAAATACTAACAGACATAAAGAGAGAAATTAATGGTAGGTAATATAAAAACAGTAGGAGATTTTAATACCCCACTTACATCAATGGATAGATCATCCACAGAAAATCAAGAAGGAAACAATGTATCTGAATGACACAATGGACAAGATGGACATAACAGATATCCATCCCAGATTACAGAATACACTTTCTCTCCAAGTGCACATGAAACATTTTCCAGAATAGATGACGTATTTGGCCCAAAATCAAGCCTCAATAAATTTAAGAATACTGAAATGATACCATGCATCTTTCACTAGAATGGCATAAAACTAGAAATAAATCACAAGGGAAAAAAAAATGCAAAAAACATAAACACGGGGAGACTAAACAACATGATACTAGACAACCAATGGGCCAAAAGAGTCATCAAAAAAGAAATTTAGGGCACCTCGGTGGCTCAGTCAGCTAAGCATCTCATCTGCCTTTGGCTCAGGTCATGATCTCAGGGTCCTGGGATTCAAGCCCCATCTTGGGCTCCCTGCTCAGCGGGAGTACTTCTCCCTCTCTGCTTGTGTACTCACTCTAAGAAATAAATAAAATCTTGGGACGCCTGGGTGGCTCAGTTGGTTAAGCGGCTGCCTTCAGCTCAGGTCATGATCCCGGCGTCCTGGGATCGAGTCCCGCATCAGGCTCCTTGCTCGTCAGGGAACCTGCTTCTCCCTCTGCTTCTGCCTGCCTCTTGGCCTACTTGTGATCTCTCTCTCTCTGACAAATAAATAAATAATCTTAAAAAAAAAAAAAAAAATGAGGAATTAGAATATGCTTTCAAACACTACAATGACAAATTTAAAAAAAAAAGAAAGAAAGAAAATCTTAAAAAAAATTTTTAAAATACATGAAGGCAAATGAAAACAAAAAGACAACAATTCAAAATCTAGGAAACACAGCAAAAACAGTTCTAAAAGGGAAGTATGTATCAATACAGGCCTACTTCAAGAAGCAAGAAAAAAAATTCAATCTAACTTTACACCTGAAGGAACTAAAAAAAGAAGAGCAAAGGCCAAAATGAGTAGAAGGAAGGATATAATAAAGATCAGAACAGAAATAAATGATGCAGAGACTAAAATAACAATAGGGAAAAAAAATCAATAAAACCAGAGTTGGTTCTTTGAAAAAATAAAAGTGAAAAACCTTTATGGAAACTCACTGAGAAAAAAGGCAAAAGGACCCAAATAAATAAAATGAGAAACAAGAGAGAAGTAACAACTGATACCACAGAAATACAAAGGGTTTTAAGAGTATACTATGAAAAACAATATGCCAACAAAATGAACAACCAGGAAGAAATAGATATATTCCTAGAAACACACATAATCTTCTAAAACTGAACCAAGAAGAATAAGATAATCTGAACAGACCACCTACAAGTAATGAAACTAAGTCAGTGATCAAAAAACTACCAAGAAATAAAAGTACAAGACCAGCGGGGTTCATGAGTGAACTCTACCAGACACTTAACACATCAATAATTAATACCTATTCTCCTCCAACTATTCCAAAAAATAGAAGAGGAAGGAAAGCTTCCAAATACATTCTAAGAGGCCAGCATCACTCTGATACCAAAACCAGAGACACCACAAAAAAAGAACTACAGGCCAATATCCCTGATGAACATAGACGCAAAATTCTCAACAAAATATTAGCAAACCCCATAAAACAATACATTAAAAAGATCATTCACCTTGATCAGACAGAATTTATTCCCAGAATGCGAGGATGATTCAATACTTATATACCAATCCACATCATGAACCACATCAACACGACAAAGGATAAAATTCATATACTACCTCAATAGATATAGGAAAAAAAAGCATATGACATATTAAAAAAGTATATGACAAAATTCAACATCCATTCATGATAAAAACTCTCAACAAAATGGAATTAGAGGGAACATACCAAAACATAATAAAGGCCATATATGAAAAACCCACAGCCAACATCATTCTCAATGGTGAAAACTTTCCCTCTAAGGTCAGGAACAAGACAAGGGTGTCCACTCTCGCCACTTTTATTCAACACAGTGCTGGAAATCCTAGCCACAGCTCAGACGAGAGAACATAAGTGACATCCATACTGGTAAAGAAGTAGGCTGTCATTATTCACAGATGACACGATCCAGTTTTGGAAGACTCTTATGTTTCTAGATACATCCCCTAAGACAAGAGAAACAAAAGCAAAAACAAAGTACTGGAACTAAATCAAATAAAAAGCTTTTGTACAGCAAAGGAAACCATTAACAAAACAAAAAGGCAACCTACTGAATGGGAAAGATATTTACAAGTGATATATCCAAAAAGGGGTAATATATACAAAATATGTAAAAAGCACATACAACTCAACACCAAAAAAAAAGCCTATTAAAAAATAGGCAGAGGGGGCGCCTGGGTGGCTCAGTGGGTTAAGCTGCTGCCTTCGGCTCGGGTCATGATCTCAGGGTCCTGGGATAGAGTCCCGCATCGGGCTCTCTGCTCAGCAGGGAGCCTGCTTCCTTCTCTCTCTCTCTGCCTGCCTCTCAGACTACTTGTGATTTCTCTCTGTCAAATAAATAAATAAAATCTTTAAAAAAAAAAAAAAATGGGCAGAGGACCTGGATAGACATTCTTCCTAAGATAAACAGATGGCCAACAGACACACGAAACGATGCTCACTATCATTAATTATAGGGAAATGCAAATTGAAAACACAATGAGCTATCACCTCACACCTGGTAGAATGTCTAAAACCAGGAAGACAAAAATGAACAAGTGCTGGAGAGGAAGAGAAAGGAACTCTGTGCACTGCTGGTAGGAATGTAAATTAGTACAGCCACCACGGAAAAGCATGGAGGTTCCTCAAAAAATTAAGAACAGAAATACCAAGGATCTAGTATGTCCACGATCTGGGTATTTACACAGGGAAAAGGAAAACACTAACTCAAAGATACATGCACCCCTGTGTTTACCGCAGCATTATTTACAATACCCAAGACATCGAATCTTTCATGGATTATTGCCAATTAGTCTCCCTATGTCAACCCTTAATTCCCAAAGGACATTTTCAGCACCACGAGCCAGGGATTTCTTTAAATCCTAACTTCATCTCAAGCTTCAGACTGCCAATGGTATTCCCTCTCAGTAAAAAACCAAAATCGCGGGGCGCCTGGGTGGCTCAGTGGGTTAAAGCCTCTGCCTTCACTCAGGTCATGATCCCAGGGTCCTGGGATTGAGTCCCACATCCAGCTCTCTGCTCAGCAGGGAGCCTGCTTCCCCCTCTCGCTGCCTGTCTCTCTGCCTACTTGTGATCTCTGTCAAATAAATAAATAAAATCTTAAAAAAAAAAAAAATTGCTGCAAAGGTCTGCAAGGACATGAAGGACATGTACGATCAGCCTCTTGTCACCTCTCTGACCCTCTTTCCTACCATCCCCCTTCGCCTTCCACTCAACACATGAGCTTCCTCATACCCACCAGTACACACTCATCCCACCGTCTTAGCCTTGTCTGGGAGATGCCTTCTGGACTTTGTTCAAATGTCACCAGTGAAACCATTATGAGCAACTCCCACCTCACTGTGCACGCATGCGTGCGCTTGCTCGCTCTCTCTCTCTCTCTCTCTCTCTCGCACACACACACACACACACACACACACACACACTTGCTCTCCCCCTCCCCTGACTTGTCTCCTTACCATAGCAACTTCATTACCCACTCAGAAGTTCTCATTAATTTTTAATCTTTCTCTACCAGAACATGTACTCCACGAAGGTAAAGGTTTATTGTTTTACTGAGAGAGAGAAAGATACAAGCGCGCATGGGAACAGGGAAGGGCCGAGGGAGAGAGAATCCCAAGCAGGCTCTACACTCAGCAGAGCTGGCCACAGGGCCCGATCTCATGACCTGAGACCATGACCTGAGCTGACATCAGGAGCTGGACATTTAAGCAACTGAGCCACCCAGGAGCCCCAAAGGTAAAAGTTTTGTGTGCTCTGTTCACTGCTTTATCCCAGCAGTGCCTAAAACTGCAGCTAGCACATCACAGGTTCTCAATAAGTTTTGTTTTTTTTTTTTTTTTTTTTTTACTGTAGTTGACCAAGTCTAACAAGATAGGGCCCCTGGCTACTCCCTCTGTCCCAACTAAACTAAACCTTTAAGATATTCGCTAAGTACGCCAAACTAGTTTCTGACCCGAAGGTCTTCACACCTGTTTTTTACTGACTGGAATATCATGCCCCAAATATTGTATGGCTCGCTGGCCACTTCTCTCTTCAAATGACACCTCCTCAGAGAGGCCTTTCCTAACCACCGCATCCAAAGTAACCACACAGGGACGCCTGGGTGGCTCAGTCAGTTAAGCGCCTACCTTTGGCTCAGGTCATGATCCCAGGGTCCTGGAATCAAGCCCTGCATCGGGCTCCCTGATCAGCAGGGAGTCTGTTTCTCTCTCTCCCTCTGACTGCTGCTCCCCTCGCTTGTACACATGCGTGTTCTCTCTCTCTCAGTCTTAGGCAAATAAAATAACCACAAAAAGACCAAGCACTCATACACACTCATAATGACCTCTAAGCCGACACCCTAACTACAGAACATAATTCCATCTTTCTCACTGCAGTGTAAGCTCCATAAGGAACAAAGGCATTACCTCTTTCTCACCACAGCATCTATGACACCTGTAACAATGCCTCACCCAGAGCAGGCACACGGTATTTGTTGCCCGAGTGAATGAATTAATAAAATGCTTAAGGTAAATTTAGCTAGTCTCTCTATAACACAGGAGGAAATTCTGACACTGGATGTGAAGTTGAAGCAAATATCTAATAACCCTTAAAGTTTCTTCTATCGCTATTAGTCTATGAAATAAATAAGGTGAATGACAAAAGCTAAGACCAGATAGTACCTTCAAATGTTACTGAAGAACACCTGAAGGATTCTGAATTGAAACCCATATTTATTAATTACAATTTTCTTTGAAAAATGGACTGAGTCTTTTTTTTTTTTTTTAAGATTTTATTTATTTATTTGACGGACGGAGATCACAAGTAGGCAAAAGGCAGGCAGAGAGAGAGAGAGGAGGAAGCAGGCTCCCTGCGGAGCAGAGAGCCTGATGCAGTGCTGGATCACGACCTGAGCTGAAGGCAGAAGCTGAACCCACTGAACCACCCAGGCGCCCCTCTTAGTTACATTTTTAACATCCCATACAGCATTGTGTATGGACCCAAAGAAGGGAAAGAGAACAGAGAAAGAGAGATGAGATGGGCCCACGGAGGTAGACATACAGTATCACACAGTGAGGGGAGAAGAAAACTCTGCTAAGCCTCTCCTTTTACAGACCTGAAGTCCAGAGAAAGAAAAAGATTTGTGCGCCGACAGAGCTAGAATTAGAATCCAAGCCTTCTCTCAGCACCACGCTCTCCCATAGCTGTGCCTCACTGGCAAAGCCCGGACCACGTGAGAGTCTAATGCTATGCTAAGAAACAAAGACACTCCAGGAAAAACTGGCACGCAAGAAATGCAAACAGCCAATAAGCACTAGAAATACTGCTCAAGCACAGTAACAGCAAGTGCTTAAACAATAAATTATTTTTTGTCTACCCCACTGCTTAAAAAAAAAAAGACTGACAAAAGCCCTATTGCTGGCTGAAAGTATGGTAAAACTGGTATATGCTTTCTGGAAGGCTTTCTAGCAATACCTACCAAACTTTAAAACACATATATCCTTTGCCCAGCAATTCCACCTCTAGAAATTCACTTCAGAGAAACAATCTGGCTGCTTATCACAAGCAAATTAAAACAATCTCACTCTGGGCGCCTGGGTGGCAAAGTTGGTTAAGCATCTGCCCTCGGCTCTGCTCATGATCCCAGAATCCTGGGATCGAGCCCCGTATCAGGCTCCTTACTCAGTAGGGAGCCTGCTTTTCCCTCTTCCTGCTGCTCCCCCTCCTTGTGCTCTCTGTCACATAAATAAATAAAGTCTTTAAAAAAAAAAATCTCACTCATCAATAAAGTTTTTATTTCCAACAAGCTGGTAGGAGGAATTGTTAGCCCTCAGAAATTTATAAATGAGTAATAAGGAAATGAAAGCTTGGGACTAAGAAGAAAGCAAGACAATATTTAAAGGTAACAACAGAATCATAAACTTTTTTCTCAAAAGATAAAGGAATTCAAGTTTGATAAAGAGAGTAAAAATCGTCAGTAAAAAGGGAGTTACTAAAAATGATGAGAAGAAAAAAGAAATATCCTACAGTAGTATTATTTCCATTTGTGATTTATTAGGAGAGCTTTTATAGTACCAAATATCCAGGTTCCATTCTGAATTAGTATCTCCAAGAGTGGCATTTAAGAATGTTAACACAGGGGCGCCTGGGTGGCTCAGTGGGTTAAAGCCTTTGCCTTTGGCTCAGATTATGATCTCAGGGTCCTGGAATCAAAGCCCACAGTCAGGGCTCTCTGCTCAGCGGGGAGCCTGCTTCCTGCTCTCTCTCTGCCTACTTGTGATCTGTCAAGTAAATAAATAAAAATCTTTAAAAAAAAAAAATGTTAACGCAAAACTTGCCCAGGTAATTCCACCAAACATTCCTGATTGAGATCCACCATTCTTCTGGACAGATGTTCTCAATCTTGAGTGCTCACTGTATTCACCTGATACGCTTTTGAAAGCTATGAACAAATGAGGAGCACCTTGGTGGCTCAGTGGGTTAAGCATCTGCCTTTGGCTAAGGTCGTGAAGCTGGGGTCCTGAAACCCAGGCCCTGCATCAGGCTCCCTCCTTATCAGAGAGACCACTTCTTCCTCTGCCTGCTCCTCCTCCTAGCTATGTGCTCTTGCACATGCACTCTCTCCTTTTCTCTCTGACAAATAAATAAATAAAATCTTTAATAAAAAAAAAATCTTAGGTTTCAAAGGACACTATCAAGAAAGTGAAAGGACAGGTCATACAATGAGAGAAAATATTTGTAAATCATGTCTGATAAACATCCAGTATCAGAATGCAATAATTATCAAAGTCAACAATAAAAAGACAACCCAATGTAAAATGTGACAAAAGATATGAATACATATTTCTCCAAAGAAGGTGTACAAATGGCCAACAAGCACATGAAAAGACGTCAACATGATTAACTATAAGGGAAATGCAAATCAAGACCACAATGACCTACCACTCCACACCCACTAGGATGGCTAAAATTAAATTAATGAATTAAAACAGCATTCACTAGGGCACCTGGGTGGCTCAGTGGGTTAAGCCGCTGCCTTCGGCTCAGGTCATGATCTCAGAGTCCTGGGATCGAGTCCCGCATTGGGCTCTCTGTTCAGCAGGGAGCCTGCTTCCCTCTCTCTCTCTCTGCCTGCCTCTCTGTCTACTTGTGATCTCTCTCTGTCAAATAAATAAATAAAATAAAATAAACCTGCATTCACTAGGATGTAGATTAGGCCACCCAGAAAGAAAGAGAAAAGGATTAGGAACCAAGCCTTAAGGGAGTCCAAATTTAATTGCCAAATGGAAGAGAACCAGCCTATAAAAGAGACCAAGAAGCAGCAACCCAAAAAGGAGAAAATCTGTAGGTTACAGAAGGCAAAGAGAACATGTCCAAGAGGACAACAATGACAGTGCTTCTGAATGTAGATGAAAAGTACAGTGAATGAAAAGTCTCTTAGATTTGGTGATATAGCATGATACGCAGAGAATGGTTTTTTCCATAGAATGATGGTGGCAACATTACTAGAAACGAGGCTGCCTTTCTGAACTTTCTAATGTGTGGAACACTTCATGCAAGCGTAAAAAGTTTGAAATAAAGGAGTACCTTGATTATCTGCAATCGGTCTCAAAGCCTCTGGAAAGTCTGGAAAATAAAAACGGATCAGAAAAAGCGTGCTCCCAGCAAGTTCACAGACCCACAGTTAAGAACTCCTGCAGACTCGTTAAAAGGGATTAGACGTCATTAAAGACTGCCTGGGGCAGCAAGGTGAACGAGGTGCCGCGCTACTTCCAACTTCGGACGGATCTTGCGGGTCAGGTGTGTTTACATCCACCATCATCTGCCATTTCGGTGGTGGAGCGTCCGGCCACAGCTATGAACAGCACCCGAACCCAGCACGACAACACGTCTGCGTTATTCGAGTACTTCCAACTCCAAAACGGAAACGAGGCAAAGAGGGAGGTATACGGGTCACCATCCACGAGAGAAACACGTGTCGTCCCGAGATTCAGAGGGAGGTTTTAGGAGTAAAAGGGAACAAAACTGAAAGACCACAAGACATTTGGTCCTTCTAGCCAACTTCAGTCTAAATTCAGGAAATACAGCTCCGTACAAGCTACCTAACCGCGAAAGCCTTGTCCCATCCCACAAATTCGGCACAGACAGGGGGAGAACGAATGACACTAGATTTGACAATAAGGAACGAGGCCCCTTAAATATTTCTTACACCCTTCCAGCACCGAACGCCAACGACTCTGTCCTCACTTCTGGCGGCGCTCCCCGCCTCCCAATTGCCCCCGACCCCAGCTGGCAAGTCCCCTTTCAACGACGAAACAAACCAGCAAGCCGCCCGAGAAAGACCAAACCTGGAGAAACGGGCTCCACCATTAACGAAGCTCTAGCCACGCTCTGCCTCACACTGATCCACCCGCCACCCTGAGCCAGAGATCAGGCAACAATTTACCAGCCCAAAGAGAGGGAAGCACACGCTGTTCTGCGGATACGGAACACACTTCAGATGGAGCTCGCCATGACACAGACGTCCCGCCACGTCTATTTGCGCATGCTCGGCGACGGTGGCCCGAAGAGGTCAAATTGCATCCTCGCTGAAAGTGCGAGTTCAGGTCTAACTTGTTTTGGTAAAGATTACAGTCGGAATTCCTTTGATTGCAAGAGTGAAAATCGACGCCAAAACCTCAGGTTCTTAAAATCAATTAATAGTATCTTCTGCTGAGTTTTTAGTACGTGACAGACACCGTACTAAGCGCTTAACATAAACATTATCTCCCAACTTCTTCTTTTTATTATTATTATTGTTGTTGTTGTTATTTTACAAAAGAGGAAACAAGGAGTGTACATACTTGCCTAAAGTTACTATACTAGTAGTAGCAGTCCCCTGTGCTGAATTCAATTTTGCCCAGCTCTGAAAGAACCCATTCTTTTCATTACATTTACTTTCTCCCTCGATCTTTTATGAAAAGAGATCATATTGGCGAAGAGAGTAGAAAAGGACAAAGATCAGTTGGATTAAACAGTATAGATCATTTAACACCAAGCAAGGGTTTGTTTTGTTTTGTTTTGTATTGTTTTGTTTTAATGCTTGGAAGGCCGCTACACTGTAAGGCAGTTTAGCAGAAAAAACTTTCATGGAGTACACTGATTCTGGTCTAGTTGCCCTCCATGTGTTTTCTCATTTTATTATTTCTTACCCAGGACACTGTGCATGACCTTGTTTACTAAAAGAGCATCTCCACTTTAAAAAACGAAGACAATGGGGCGCCTGGGTGGCCCAGTGGCTTAAGCCTCTGCCTTCAGCTGGGGTCATGATCTCAGGATCCTGGGATGGATCGAGCCCCACATTGGGCTCTTTGCTCAGCAGGGAGCCTGCTTCCTCCCCTCTGTCTCTGCCTGCCTCTCTGCCTACTTGTAATCGCTGTCTGTCAAATGAAATAAATAAAATCTTTTAAAAAAATAATAAATAAATAAAATAAAAAACGAAGACAATTAGCTATGAAGAAGACAGAAATCATGAGCTTTATTGCTAGTGTATCTTCTAATTGCAATGCTACCCTTTGCTCACCATATCCATGAAAAAAAAAAATCCAAACTGTGACCTAGAGTCCACTGCAGTCCTCACCCAGCTGAATCAGAATTGTACCTTTACGCTGCCCCATCTCTCTCACTGTAATCCCACTGCCTAGCACATAATCTTCCACCTAATAGCCTCTCCGTAAGCTACCTTAACTAAGAGTGACTGACCCCCAAGATCTAGTTGAGTTCACGAAAGAAGTTTTACTGAGTATATACCACATGACCTCAGGCAAGACGCTGGAAGCTAGCCCTAGAAAGGGGAGAAAAAGACAACTCCCTACCTTAAGGATACTTCAACGATATAGTTTCAGTAGAAAAGAGCAATCACTGTGGAAGAGGAATGCCCAGGGACCTGTGGAGCACAACAGAGCAATTTCTCCTCTTACATACATAAAGAGCTCATGACTCCTTATGGGGGGAAAAAGAGTAGTGGAAGAAGATGTTCCAGGTGGGGAGATAGTAAAGCAAGTACACGGAGGCCTGAAGTATAAACTTTTGTATATTATAAAACCAAAAAGAGTAAAGGGGGTGATAGTTGAGAAGGCTGGACAGGGAAAATGCAGGGACCCCATGAAGGTGAGCCTTGTTTGCTACAATAGACGTTGGACCTAATTTTGGATGTATTAGGTAACATGAAAGTATCTGAGGAGATGATTCTTTCAGGAGGATGGGTTTGAGGACAAAACTTCAGACATGAATAAATATTGAAAACCTAAATGTAGTTGTTGGCTGTGAGGCATAGGGAAATGGAAGGGAAGACGCTTTTAATAGGAATCATTTGAAAAGCCATTTGACGCTCCCTCTAGGAATTTATCTGACAGAAATGTTCACAGTTACATCACATGGCATATGTGCCAGGTTATTCTTTAAAATGTGGCTTGTAATCACAAAATACCAGAAAACCTCTCTGGCTTCTGAACAGGGAATGGTTAAATAGATTTATGGTATATCTATACCTCTCTTAAGAAAAAATAAGGCTGCTTTTAAAGGACTATCCAAGACATTGTTAAGTGGACAAAGAAAGTTGCAACATAGTCTTTACAGTGTATAGTACACACCTGTGTGTGTGTGTGTGTATACACATTGACTACAGGAAGATTTACTTTTCCCTGTATTACATTTCTTTTTTTTTTAAGATTTTTTTTTTAATTTATTTATTTGACAGACGGAGATCACAAGCAGGCAGAGAACCAGACAGAGAGAGAGGAGGAAGCAGGCTCCCCGCCGAGCAGAAAGCCCGATGCGGGGCTCGATCCCAGGACCCTGGGACCATGACCTGAGCTGAAAGCAGAGGCTCAACCCACTGAGCTACCCAGGCACCCCCCTGTATTACCTTTCTTAACTTTTATTTTTGTATCATGCCTGTGTACTACTTATTCAAAAAATAAAGATACAGTATGTAAATAAAATTAAAATGGCACTTGATAATTTATAATTTACTGGTTTATAAATAATCCTATAAATTAGTAGTACTATTATTATTTTATCCTCCTTTTTTAAGATTTATTTGAGGAAAAAGTGAGAGAGAACATGGTGGTAAGGAGCACAGGGAGATGGAGAGAAAAACTCGAGCAGACTCTGAGCTGAGCACATGAAGCCCTATGCAGGGTTTGATCTCACAACCCTAAGATCATAACCTGAGCTAAGACCAAAAGTCAGTCACTTAACCAACGCCCCACCCAAGCAACCCTCTCTTATCCTCTTTTCACAGAAAAGAAAACTGAAACTTAGATAGTCCTGCCCTGGTCTTTCTTAGCAACTTTATATGAATACTTCAAAAGAAAGAAACTGTATACTATCATTAAAAATGCAAAAATTCACACAGAGATAAACACTAGAGAAAAAGCAAACATAAGGAAAATGTACAATAAAATCTGTAAGGCTTCAGTGATCAATTCCATTCTTTATGTTTGTCTTTACAGGGAAAATTGAAAAGAAAACGTAGACAACAATGAGGTTACAATCTTTACTATCTCAGCCATTAACCAAGAAAGAAAGAAAGAAACATGAAAGTGATGAACACTTAGGTCCACATATCTTATTTAGTGTTAGCTTACAATCTGAGTCTTTAGTTAGTATACTTAAAATTTGTCCCAGTCAATGTCTTTTCATGAGAAATAAATCCTGCACTTAATTCACCCTTGAAAAATACTAAGACGTATAATGAAGTTTTCTGTGTCGAATATTAGATAGGTTTAGTGGAATGAGATTTAAAATGTATTAATCTATTTCCCACATGAGATCAGAAAGTATGAGTGTTCTCAGTTTTTAAAGTTCAGCGGGTCAACACGTATTACGTGAATGTATTATTATTTACATTAGCTTCCCATCTCCTGTGACAGAAAGCTAGCTGTAATTTCATCAGCAAAAATAATAATAATAATAATAAAAGGGGGGGCACCTGGGTGGCTCAGGTGTTAAGCATCTGCCTTCAGCTCAGGTCATGATCCCAGGGTCCTGGGATTGAACCCCACACTGGGCTTCCTGCTCAGCAGGAAGCCTGCTTCTCCCTCTCCCACTCCCCCTGCTTGTGTTCCCTCTCTCGCTGTGTCTCTCTCTCTGTCAGATGAATAAATAAAATCTTTAAAAAAAAAGAAAAAGAATGAAAGGAGCACATGAAAATTGAGGCTAGACCAGGGTTTTTGGTTGAATCTGATTAAGCGTCAGAGTAAACTCCCCAGCTGGAAACTACACAACCAATGCAGTTTTTAGGAAGGCTTTTCAGGTGTTGGTTTTCCTAAGAGTTTGAAGATCAGGAAATAAGTTAGGACATTATCACAACATTTAAATACCAACCCAAGGAGAAAGATGGTGACAGTTGAGATAGAGAAGACAGAACGTGTGTCAAAAGAAACTTTGCCTCATACAGGTGACGGCTTCAAAGGAGAGGATAGGAAGGAAGGACACTGATATTCTTAAGTAAGCTGAAAATAGATGATATAAAAACGTGATGTGAAATAAATGAAGCTGCTCTTGGCTTTGAACAAATGCTGAATTTTCTCCACGTCATCTAACCACTAGGGGTCAGAGCGCTGTCCTTGCAATAATTCAGCTATTTCTATTCTTTCGGTTTGCACAAATAGGTTTGACTCAATTCTGTAATTAATTTTCTCTTTTGATTCTTCCACTCTCAGTATGAGTGGTTTGGGGGCTGGGCCTGTGGGCCAGCCCAGAGCAGCACGAGGCCCACATCCACTTGCCGCTGGGCAGGTAACCCACGCCTTCTCTGTCTGCCAAGAGAACCTGCAGCTGGAAGTTTCTGAAACTACCAGGTGGAGAACACCTGCCTGGGGCCCAAACTGTTTCACAAGAAAGTAGATCTGGTTGATGAAGGGAGAAATCAGTAAGTTCTGAGGACAGCTATTAACCCCCCTAATATATCCAGCTTGCTTGAAGCTAGGTTTACTTGTGAGTTATTTAGTTCTGTGAATAGGTCAATTCTCCTTTTTTTTTTTTTCTTTTTTAAGATTTTATTTATTCGACAGAGAGAGATCACAAGTAGGCAGAGAGGCAGGCAGAGAGAGAGGAGGAAGCAGGCTCCCCGCCAAGGAAGCAGGCTCCCCGCCGAGCAGACCTGAGCCGAAAGCAGAGGCTTTAACCACTGAGCCACCCAGGTGCCCCGGTCAATTCTCCTTTTTTATTTCTTAAGCTAACTTGCAAATGAAAGAGTACTAGCTAAACTTCTTAGTTTTACACATTCTCTTGATTTAAAAAAAAAAAAAAAAAAACACAGAGGGAAAGAAAGATAATTTGTATCTGTTGCCTAACTCCCTGATTGCTTATAAGTATTTGTGGGAATGCGTGCAGGAGGAACATAGAGGGAAAAGGGACCTGCCAGTGGAAGGGCTCTAAAAGCTCTAACACTGGGCGTGTGCAAGCGACAGCAATACGATCAGAAGGGTTTGAATGGAGTGAGTGTGTGAATGCATGAGTAATAAGAACGGAGGTCAAAGAGTCAATGAAACCAGATCATGTATGCCTTCATGGGCCATAGCCAGAACTTTGGCTTTTCCTCTAAACGAAATGGAAGTCCACAGAGGGTTATGAAGAGAGAAGTGCCTCAAGGAGGTAAGTTAGAGATAACTGTAATAATCCAGGGGAACACAGATGGTGTCCTGGACTAGGCAAGTAGCAGTAGATGTGATAAGAAGTAGTTGGATTCTGGACATACTTGAAGACACAGCCCATAGAATTCCCTATAGATTGGATCTAGAATATGAGAGTGAAAAAGAGAGATACAGGAGGATTCCCAAGTTTTTAGCCTCGACTATAAGAGGGATGAAATCATCACAATTTGGAATAGATTACTGAAGGAGGAGATCAGGAATTCAGGGCTTGTTTCTTTCCCTTTCTTTTTTACCTTTTATTATCAGTTTTTATTTTGAAAGAATTTCCAAATTTCTTAAATTTGGAAATTTAAAGTTTAAAGTTAAATTGAATTTTTAATTAATTTTAAATTTAATTTAAAATTCATTTAAATTAAATTTTAAATTAAAATGTAAAGTTGCAAAAAATAGTACAATGAATTTATGTATAATCTTCACCCAGTTTCCCCAGATGTTAACATTTTATATAACCCAAGTACAACAGTCAACACCAAAAAATTCACATTGACATGATACTCTGACCGGTCCCAGTGTGGGAGACTTCCTCGTTCTTTCTTTTGACCTTGACACTTTGGAAGAATACCGATCAATTATCCTATAAAATGTCCCTCAATTTGAGTTGGTCTGATGTTCCCTCATGACTAAATTCAGGTATGAAATACTGGCAGTACTCCTATACAAGGCATGCCATTTCCTTTTCAGTCCATTGCAATCAAAGAGGCACATGATGTTAGAATGTCTCTCTACCAATGATGCTCTTTGAACACTCGATCTCTCCAATGGAAAGTTACTAGGCTTCCCTTTGTTATTAGTAAGTGCCTTGTGTGAAGATCCTTTGAGAGCATATAAGTATCTTGTTTCTCAGCATCCACTCATCCACTAATTTTAGTACCCCTTAATGATTCTTGTGAGCAACAATTATTACTGTGGTGTTTGCCAAATGATAATTTTCCATTTCTGTCATTCCTTCTACCTTTATTATTAGATGAGCTATTCCTCCCCATCATTTATTTATCTGCTCAATTATTTATTTATATTAATATGAACTCAGAGATGTCTATTTTATTCTATGGCTTTTAATCCATTACTACCATTATTCTGATCCTCCAATTATCCCAGATTTGGTCATTGGCCTTTGGGATGGCTTCTGAGTTCTTTTGACAAGTCTAGGGTTTTTTCTTTTTGTTTTGGGGGGTTTTTTTTAGCACTTACTTATTTTTTCGGAACCACAAGATTCTCCAGGCTCATCTTGTACTTTCTCTACCCTCCAAATCAGCCAATTCTTCAAGAAGGCATGGCTCCTTTTAGTGAGAAGTGATATTCACAAACCAAGATGGGAGCACCAAGTATGCTCATCATTAATAGGTGCCGTTGATTCAGAAGCTCAGTTTTGAACTTCTTAAACTCGAGATACCTTTGAGACATCCAACTGGATTGTTAATTTGGCAATTAGATAGATGATTCTGAAGTTTAGTTGAGAAGTTTGGGCTGCAGATGTTAATTTGGGAGTCACTGGCATATAGCCGACATATAAAGTCAAAACACTCAATGAGAGTAGCTATGGAATGAACATAAATAATAAAGAGAACCAAAGACTGAGGCCTGGTGCACTCCAATATCAAGATGAGGGAGGGATTGCTTAGCTGGCTTAGTTAGTACAACATACAACTCTTTATCTTGGGGTCATGAGCTCAAGCCCCACATTGGGTGTAGAGATTACTTAAAAAAAAATTTTAACTTTTTAAAAATAAAAAAATTAAAGATGAAGGAAAAGAGGAAGAGCCAGTAAAGAAAACTGAGAAGGTGCAACCAGGGAGGTAGGAAGAAAACTAAGAATACAGTATCCCAAAAGCCAAATGATAAAGGTGCATCACAGAGGAGAGAACGATCAACAGTATCAGATGGTCAGGTAAGATGACTGAGAATGAATGATGAGTCTGAGCACCTCAGAAGGACACTTTTGGTGGAATGGTGTGGGTAGGAGTTGAACAAAGTGAATTCCAGGGTGAAGGATGGAAGAGAACTGGAGATAGGAGGTATAGAAAATTCTGCAAATGCTGCAAAGAGGAGCAGAAATGTTGGACTGTAGCAGTGGAGAAAGTGGGTTCATAAAGAAGGACTGTCTTACAGAGCACTGTAGGTTAACTATATTGGGATTAAAATTTAAAAAATAAAGGACTATTTTTTAAAGATAGGAGAAAACAAAAGATTGCTATATGCTAAATAAGAACCAGTCATGGAAATGGAGCAATTGATGATATAGTATGAAGAGGTGGAAATCACTGAAATGATATTCCTGGGGGAAGGTAGTGGCTTTTCTAAGCATTGTCTTATCACAGTGCTTGAAATATAAATATTTGGGGAATAAATAAAGGTTGTTCACCTACTTAAAAAAAAATCTAAGACATTTGGCTGATGTCATTTTAAAAGTCACACTTAAAAAAATATAACAAAACAAACAAAGTTAGCGCTCTCTAAGGAGATATTAGCAGTGACCAGCAAGGGTGGGGTGTCTGGGTGGCTCTGCTGGATGAGCCTCGGGTTCTTGATTTCCACTAGGTCATGATCGCAGGGTCCTGGGATTAGAGCCCTGCCTTGCCTCCACACTCAGTAGGGAGTCTGCTTCTTCCTCCCCCTCTCCTCTCCGTCTGTCTCTCCCTCTCCCTTTCTCTGTCTCAAATAAATAAATCTTTTAAAAAAGAAAGGTCCAGGGATGCCTGGGTGGCTCAGTGGGTTAAGCTGCTGCCTTCAGCTCAGGTCGTTATCCCAGGGTCCTGGGATCAAGTCCCGCATCGGGCTCCTTGCTTGGTGGAGAGCCTGATTCTCTCTCTACCTCTGCCTGCCTCTCTGCCTACTTGTGCTCTCTCTCTCTCTCTCTCTGTCTGACAAATAAATAAATAAAATCTTTAAAAATTAAAAAAAATAAAAATAAAAATGAAAGGTCAACTAGGAGTGCCTGTCCAGCTCAGTTGGAAGAGCATGTGACTCCCTATCTCAGAGTCCTGAGTTTCAGCCCCACATTGTAGGGGGGTGGGAGATTACTTAAAAATAAATAAACAAATAAACTTTTTTAAAAAGTCAGCTAAACTTTTAGAGGTGCTTGGGTGGCTAAGTGAAAAGAACATGATGTTGATCTCAAGGTTGTGAGTTTGAGCCCCCCAGTTGGGTGGAGAGATTACTTAAATAAATTAATTAATAAAATCTTTTTAAAAAAGAGTCAGTTAAAATATTATGCTGAAAATATATTTCCCTGGCAAGTATCAGAATGTGGTCACTTCCGGGAAGATGTGGAAAATAGATAATCCTTTTTTTTTTTTTTTTTCTTTTTTAACCATAGGACATTCATGACTTGTATTTAAAAATAAGAAAAATGCATCATTAATGCTATTAGCCACATCTCTCACTGTCTTCTTTCCAAATATTTTCTTACAAATGATAAATCTATAGGGGAAATTCAGAGATTTGCAATTCCTCTGAGAACAAATCTCTCTGAGTGTGAATAGTAGACCACTAAGGGCTTTGCTCCTCAGAAACTCTGCCAGAGAACAGAACACTTGCAGCAGCTGATCTTATGATAATTTTACTCTGAAACTATAGAGAGACCAAGTTTACATTGAAACAACTAAGAGGAGAAGAAGGAGAGGGAGTATTTCACTTTTTTTATTATTCAATTTTGGTGTATTTTGTTATTCTAAATTTCTCAAATACTCCCATTGGGGTTTTTGCTCATTCAAGGAGAGTTAAGAGCCAAATAAAAAGAAAAACTAAGCCAGTACAAAATAAACAAGATTTTTTTTTGTCTTACTTTTTGTGTGTTCTCATATTTACCCTCTATGATTTCTCAATAAATAATTTGTAAGGAGGCAGGAAAAAGTATTTAGTAAAAAGGCACTCAGTGAATAATTATAACATTATTTTCAAAGCATATTTAATTATTTTATGCATAAATATGGGCAGAATTCACATCTACATGAATTTGCTCAAAGCAAAACTATAGTCCCTGAAGCTGATTTTTTTTACATAACTATGATGACCCCAGTACTGGATTTCAGGAGTACATTCAACTCTGGCCAAGTCCATCAGCTCATCCTGTCCTCCCTGGCCATAGGTTCATAGATGAGTGCTACGCATCGCCTGCTGCCATTTTATAAAATACGACTATGCACTTTTGGCCCTAGTTGACCTAGAATTGACTTCTGACCAAAACTGGGCCAATCAGAGTTCTTTCCCCATGATTTCAAAACTGAGACTAAGAATATCCAGTCCACATGGTCTTCCATGTGATTATAGGAGAACAGAAAACCTTCTAGAAGAAAGAAGCAGTCAGGAAGAGAAAAGCAGAGATGAAAAATGAAAAGAGAAGTTGTGATTCTGGTCCTCTCAAGGCCAGGAGAAGTTGTGATTCTGGTCCTCTCAAGCCCAGGCTTCATTTGCTTTTGTTTTGTTTTGTTTTGTTTTTTGGAAGAGAGTTAGAGCAAACTCATAGGCACACACAAGCAGGGAGAGGGGCAGAGGCAGAGGGCCCGGGAGAATCTTAAGCAGGCTCCACACTCAGAGTGGAGCCTGACACAGGGCTCAATCTCACGACCCTGAGATCATGAGCTGTGCAGAAATCACGAGTCAGATGCTTAACTGACTGAGCCACCAGGTGCCTCGGGCAGACATTCTTGACCCTTGGTCCTCTGAAGGTACACATTAGAATCTTCAGGTTTGTTTCTTTCTTTGAAGCTAGCTCCAGCTGGTTTCTCCTTGTCAGTCAAGAATCTTTATTAAATTCTGCATCCCCTGAAGGTAAGTAGAGGAGAAGGCAGATGACTATAGCGACCGAGGGTTGGGAATTTGTAGGGCAGATTGAGTAGAGAGGGATAAGCAGGAAAGGAAACTGAAGGTACCAGGGAGAACAAAGTTGAAGTGACTGAAAATGAGAGTCGAGTTGAGGTTGCGAAGAATGAGTATCCAAAATGGGTTAAACTCAACTAGAGGAAGGGAAAAGCCTGGAGAGCTGGAGGGCAGGGTTAGATGAGTTTGCTGCTTTGTGGGAGTCAGGAATGGAGAGGAAGGATGTGGTCTCAAAGTGAGATACCCAAGGTAGAAGAGTCCCAAACTGTAACAAGGTCCAGGATGTGGCTAGGAGAGGGGGTTGTTGAAAGGAAGGAAGGGTTGGAGTAGAGAGGTTCAGGAACTCTGGCAGTAAGAGACAGAATGTACAATTTACCTAGGAAAGTGGTCGTAGTTAGGTAGAGAAGAGTGTGAACCAAAGCCCTGTGTGTATGTGTTTGTTAGAAATATGGGCAATTGACAGAATGTAAATTATACTGGAGATTTTAATTCTCCAGTGTCAATAATGAGAGACTGAGAGCATGAAGTATTGTGCAAAGGGTTGTGACATCTCCAAATAGAGAATTAATTGATATTTGGAATCAATTAAATGAAGCCAAAGACCTCTATTTATAGTACATACAAAATGTCCTCTAGGCCATCACTTGTGATAAAAAAGGAACTTAATAGTACCAACATAAAACAAGAAATTTAATTACACGAAAAAATTTCAAATTTTCCTAAATAACAGACTTACTAATGGGAAAATTGAGAACATAATAAAAGTCTATTTTAAAATAATATTAGGGGCGCCTGTGTGGCTCAGTGGGTTAAAGCCTCTGCCTTCGGCTCAGGTCAGAGTCGCGGTGTCCTGGGATCGAGCCCCACATTGGGCTGTCTGCTCCGCAGAAAGCCTGCTTCCTCCTCTCTCTCTCTCTGCCTGCCTCTCTGCCTACTTGTGATCTCTGTCTGTCAAATAAATAAAATCTTTAAAATAAAATAAAATAAAATAATATTAAAAGGACTTCAACACTTATTCACAATGTTATTATGTAATTCATTGAAAATAACAGTAAAAAAATACTTCTTAAAAGCTTTGAAATGCAGGAAAACTCTTAGAAAAAATGCAGGCTTTTAAATTAATTTATTACTAATAGACACCTAAATAAACATTCAATTTAAGATCTTAGAAAGAAAATTTATAAATCCTGAGTGAAGTAAAACTAAAACAGATGTAAGTAAATCAGAAATTAAAAATGCATGAGGGGTCTGGGGGGCTCAGTTGGTTAAGCGTCTGACTCTTGGTTCCATCTTAGGTGATGATCTCGGGGTCCTGGGATCCAGCCCTACACCGGGCTTGCTCTCAGTGCAGAGTCTGTTGAGGACCATCTCCTTCTCCCTCTGCTCCTCTCCTGCTCTTTCACTCTCTCGTTCTAAAATAATAAATAAAATCTTAAAAAAAAAAAAAAAGAATCGACAAACCATAAGTGACTCTTAATCTCACAAAACAAACTGAGGGTTGCTGGGGGGAGGGGGGTTGGGAGAAGGGGGTGGGGTTATGGACATTGGGGAGGGTATGTGCTTTGGTGAGTGCTGTGAAGTGTGTAAACCTGGTGATTCACAGACCTGTACCCCTGGGGATAAAAATATATGTTTATAAAAAATAAAAAATAAATAAATAAAGAATCATACACTAAAAACCATGAAACTTATTGTATGTTTATAATACCTGAATAACATGGCTTTAAAAAAATTTTTTTAGGGGTGCCTGGGTGGCTCAGTGGGTTAAAGCCTCTGCCTTCAGCTCAGATCATGATCCCAGGGTCCTGGGATCGAGCCCACATCGGGCTCTCTGCTCAGCAAGGAGCCTGCTTCCTCCTCTCTCTCTGCCTGCCTCGCTGCCTACTTGTTATCTCTTTCTCTTTCTTTTTTTTTTTTTTTTTTTTTTTTTTTTTTTTTTTTAAGATTTTATTTATTTGTTTGACAGAGAGAGATCACAAGCAGGCAGAGAGAGAGAGGAGGAAGCAGGCTCCCGGCTGAGCAGAGAGCCCGATGTGGGGCTCGATCCCAGGACCCTGGGATCATGACCCGAGCCGAAGGCAGCGGCTTAACCCACTGAGCCACCCAGGCGCCCCTCTCTTTCTCTTTCTTTGTCAAATAAATAACCTTTAAAAAAACCTTTTTTAAAAGATTATTTATTTGACAGAGAGACAGCAGGAGAGGGAACACAAGCAAAGGGAGTGGCAGAGGGAGAAGCAGTCTTCCCGTTGCCGAGCAGGGAGCCTGATGCAGAGCTCAGAACCTCAGGCAGACGCCCAACAACTGAGCCACCCAGGTGTCCCGGCTTTTAAAATGTTTTAATAGAGAAACTATTAAAGAATAATGCTAAAAATAGCAGATAAAAAGTGCTTTTACAAGAAAATATCACATAGCAATAAAAATTTAAATACTGTGTCAATGGTCTGAAAACAAAAAGCAAGATCAAAAGACAAAAATTGGAGAAACCAGACACAAACATCAGTATAGGTAATAGTTTATTAGTATCTTCCTTCTCTTCTCTCCTTTTGTCTTCCCTTCCTTGTTCTGCCTTCCTGAAAGACCTGGTTAAAAAGAAAAGAAAAGTCACTAGACTGAGAAGTATAAAGTGAAAGAGCCATTGCGGAAAAGAGTGTGCTATTTCTTAAAAGATGAAACTTGACCTTACCGTATGACCCATCCATCTCATTGCTGGACTTTCATCCCAGAGAAATGAAAGCTGCGTTCATACAAAAACACATACACGACCATTCATAATAGCTTTATCCGTAATATCCCACACTGGAAGTAACCCACATGTCCTTTCACAGGTGAATGGCTCATCTATGGTACCTCCACCCTGTGGCTACCACCCAGCAGGGGTGACCCCGCGGAGGATGTCCGAGTCAGAGCTGGGTGAAAAGAATATCGACGTAGGATGGCACCAATATCAGCCAGGCACAGAGTACCGGAGCCCGAGCGGAGTAAGAACAGAGTCTGCCAAGGCAGGGAGGATGTCTAAGTGGGGTGAGGAGGGCTCTATGACGGGAACAGGCACGGTGGTCATCATGAGAGACCAGCTACGTTCAGGAGGATGAAGCAGATAAGTTAATAAACCATCATAACAGGAGGCAAGTCTCTTACTGTCAAACAAGACAATTAGAAAGAGGAAAATAAGGGCATCTGACTGGCTCAGTTGGTAGAGCATGGGACTCTTGATCTTGGGGTCATGAGTTTGAGCCCCCATACTGGGCCCAGAGGTGACTTTATTTTATTTTATTTTTTAAGATTTTATTTATTTATCTGACAGACAGAGATCACAAGTTGGCAGAGAGGAGGAAGCAGGCTCCCCGCTGAGCAGAGAGCCCGATGCGGGACTCGATCCCAGGACCCTGAGATCACGACCTGAGCCAAAGGCAGCGGCTTAACCCACTGAGCCACCCAGGCGCCCCAGAGGTGACTTTAAAAAAAAAAAGGAAAAGAAAGAAAAGCAAAGAAGAATGAACCCTGTGGTATTGAATTTGAATCGGAGATTTCTATATAAGTTTGTTGTTAACATAACAGTAGACACAGAAGTAAATATTAATGTGTACAGATGTGTGTTTACAGAACGTATGTAGATGTACCGATTTTCTTAGGTCAAACATGTTCAAATCCTAGGAGGGATCATACCTCAGGTAAAAATGGATTTAGAACCTCAAATAGCTTCAGCCAGCACCCACCTCGCTCAGCCTCTTGGCTCCATCATTCATGTTGACTTGCCTGATTTCATTCTCAGACTCTCTGCAAGGGGTCAAGTTGGCTGTCACCGCTTCAAGGCCGGATTTCCAGATTCCCGTCCAGAAGAAAACGAAAACATGTGCTTTTCGCTCAATGATCTCAAGACAAACAAACAAACAACAAAGAAGTCTCACCGTGTATTACTGACTCTGGACCTCGTGCGGGTCTTAGCATTATCAGAGGCATGGAGAATGCAATGCACTGATTGGCTAAGGCCGAGCCACGCCCACCCCCGGAGGCGGGGCTGGAACCAGCTGCCCTGGAAAGCCTCGGGGCTGGTGGTGCAGGCCAGAGCGACAACAGAGAGGAGCACTGGAACACCTTCGCCAGAAGAACGATAAGCGTGTGCTGGGTAGCAAAATGGATTTTCACGATTCACTTTCTTTCTTGACATTCCCACATAACCCTTCTTCCCATTCACATGCTTTAAAACCTGCCCACACCTCCATACTGGAATACCGTATGTGACCGAAACACAACCGCACCGCCCTTAAAACAGGACGCGCCAAGTTCCGTCTCGTGGCTCCCCTGGAATACTTGTCGCAGCTCTCCGGGTGACTTCACATAATCCAGCAAAGCCCACCTTAAACGGTAAAAGTAACAGAGGCACCCACCAACATACCTGATGTATTATGGTAATAATGGTAATAAAAAGAACCAAGAAGTGTGTCGACTGTGGAAGAGCGACCATCAGGTCTGCTCTCGAGGAAGAACATGCTGCCCAGCTGGGAAGACGGCAGCTAGCTAGCAGCCTCCTTCAGCAGCACCTTCAGCACTCAGCTGGGTAGCTTCTCCGCTGAGGCCATGCTCTTCCTGGGCCACCGTCCCAGGCAATGATGAAGCATGACAGGCTTATTCATATCTAGCCGTTTCTGTGCAAGGCAGGCTACTCTAACTGCAGTTTTGCTACAGAAACATCCACTGCACTGACTCAGGCTTTGTATGATCTGCACGAAGGCTTCACCCACCCACTCCAGCTTGCTCCCCTTTTATCCTTTAGAGACATTGCTCCTGATAAATCCCTTTTTTTAGAGTATCAGATGTCCTGTGGATCCTCCCCCACTGCCTAATAAACTTTTTGCATTTCTCACTTCACCAGCATCTGCTTTCCAATAGACGGGAGTTGACACCATGCTATTCCCAGCATCAAAATGCCCGGGGAACAGAGTCAAGCATAACAGTGATGGAGTGAGGGGGACCTGACCGACTCAGTCAGTAGAGCATGCCACCCCCTTTTTTAAAAGATATATTATTTATTTGAGAGAGAGAGAGAGAGAGTGCATGTGAGCGGGAGGTGAGGGCAGGGGGTGGACAGAGGGAGAGGGAGAGAAAGGGAGAGAAGCAGACTCCCCGCTGAGCTTGGACCCCCCCCTCCCCACCCCCAATGCAGGGCTCAATCTCACGACCCTGAGATCATGACCTGAGCTGAATTCAAGAGTCGGATCTTTAACTGACTGACCACCCAGGCGCCCCAAGCATGTGACTTCGATCTTGGGATTGTAAGTTCCAGCCTCATGTTGGGTATAGAGATTACTTAAAAATGAAAAATCTTTAAAAAAAAAAATAGTAGTAATAAAGTGGAGTAGTGATCTGCCCATCATCTTGGTTTTTTTTTTTTGTTTCCCAACCTCCATCAACACTTCTTTGGAAAAAAGATGAGTAGAGAAAAACAGAGAGTTGTCTCCAAACCGTAGCATGTATCATACATATACTGCTGACAGAAAGAGCAAAGTCCCGAATCTTGGAAGTGAAGTAATTGGCCAAAACAGTCCCTTTTCTTCCAAGGTCACATTTAAGATGGGCACTGGGGAGGGTTTCCTTTCCTGAGGTTATACCTTTTCAGTTACTAATAGTATGACAAGAGACTTAGGGGTGAAATGATCACTAGTCTTTATGCCAGACTTAGTTTAGTTTAGCTCTTGCTTCTGTGCAATTCTCTGAGCTAATAACCAAAGCCAGACCACTAGTCGAGTCTAGAACTGGACCTATGGGATTCTGTTTCTTAGCAACAGAGTACAGAGCTCTGTTGTTCTACTACAACCCTTAGCTTAAGGGCTTCATCTCTACATTTATTTTACGAAACTCAAAATAGTATTCTTGGGTAGGTAGGTGAGGCTAATCTGCTCCAGGCCTGGGTCCCGACCACGTTGTTGTAACTAGGAATTGTCCACTTTGTCAGGCAGAAGTGCATTAGGAGAGCTGGTTGGATGGGACCTGTAGGATTAGGAGTGTTTTTAAAATATTGATTTTAGTGCTTAGATATCAGATTGAGCCACTTTCAACCTAAGCCCTCCTTTTTGGAGCACCATCACATAGGCCACAAGAAACAGCCAACACAACAGAATTCTTTCATGGTTGTGTTGTATCTTTTAACATTCCATCCTTTGGCAATAAATAATTCTAGTCCCAAGATAAAATACATGATAGTCATCTAACCAGCTCTTTCTTTCTTTACGTTAAGGGCTATAAGAGTGGCCAACTTTCCTGTCTAGGAAAGAAGGGTGTCCACTCTTACCAAAACTATCCTTAACTTAGATAATTCTACAGTTGAGTGTCTATTACACTCCAGTTTTGGTATGAGCTGTGTTATCATTTAGAACTTCTTTCTAGTTGCCAATAACAAAAACCACAACCCACATTGGCTTAAGGAAAGAAAGATAAGTTATTGGCTTATGGTACTGAAAAAAGTCTTAAGATCTTCAGGGGCATGAGGCTGACTCAGTCAGTAGAGTATGCAACTCTTGATGTCAGGGTCATGAGTTCACACTCTACATTGGGTATAGAGATTACCTAAATAAATAAACTTAAAAAAAGAAGAAAGATCTCGCTTCAATCAAGGCTGGGTTCAGAAGAAGGTTAAACCAAAACGTCATCGGGAAATACCATCTAAATGTTTGTCTTGAGAAGGTTGGGCTTGTTCTCTGACCCCATGAGAGAACTATCTCTCGAATCATCTCCCCAGTTCAATTCAGTAACAAAAAAATGTGTTAAGGTGTGACTTTCAACAATCCCAGCAAAAGTCTCATTTCTTTTTATTAGCTTGATTGGGTTACATAACTGTCCCTGAACAGATTCACTCTGGCCAGGAGAATGTAATATTCTAATTAGCCAGACTGAGTCTCATGAATTTTATTTTTTTAATAACATCTTTATTGAAATATAATTCACATACCATAAAATTCACCCCACATGAACTCTTTAGAAGTAGAATACTGAATGAATACCACCTAGAGCACCTGGACTGAAAATTCAGGAGGCAAGCTCTTCTAGAACAAAATTCACACTGTTATTAAAAGAAGGGTAAAAGGAGTGTGGCCACCAAAAACTGAGTTTAAGTAATGTGAACCTATTTTCTAAGGATCCCACCTGACATATTACAGCTTTGCAAGGTTCACTCCTGGGTTATCTCCTGGGTTGTTCCCCACATAAAACATCCTATGAGATTTGGTCCAAGACAACTTACTCATTGCTTTTCTACAAATGTTTAAAATGTCTTAGGTCCCAGGTTTATATCCACAACTCTACCTGGTTCCATGTATTATTGACACAAGCTAAAAAAAAAGTCTTATGAACTTCCTTATTTAATACTCACTTTGGGGGCACCTTGGTAGCTCAGCTGTTTGAGTGTCCAACTCTTGGTTTCTGCTCAGGTCATGATCTCTGCATTGTGAGATCGAGCCCCACCTTGGGCTTGATGTAGAGTGCCCAGCGTGCTTAAGAGATTCTCTCTTTCTCCCCCTCCCCCTCTGCCCCTTCCCCCACTCGTGCAGCTGGCGACCGCATGTGTGCCCTCTCTCTCTCAAATAAATAAATTTTTTTGAGGAATAAACAGTTTTATAATGTTGTTTTAATAAACAGCATTTAATGGGCTCAGACCAGGAATCTGTGGATCTTGAGGTCCTCTGAATATTTATCAGTATTCCTCTCTACATTCTTTCTGGTCTGTATTTATAACCTCATGAGCAGTTTTTTCTTCTGGTAATGGGTCTTGGCCTTCCCCTTCCTCTTCTCCTCCAGGGTGACTGCCATTCCCTGGTATTTCCAACCAACCTCGTGAGCCAGGCGCCCCAGGAAAACCAACTTCCCTGTAGGCTTCATGTGCACTGCTATGAGGGCAGCAGGAAGCACCATCTTCTTTTTCCTGTCATAAGGTGGTGGGATCCCATCAAACACCTTGAGGCGACCCAGGGCAGCCTGGCCTCGCTTAGTCCTATGAGGCAGCAGGCCTTGCACTGTCTGCCAAAAGTCACGGCTGGTTGCTCAGAAGTGGTGGGGGCCATGGGATGGGCTGGTGTTCATGTGCTTGTGGAGGAAGGCCAGGTACTTCAATTTGTTTCTGTAGAAATTGCCGGAAATGTTGATGCCCTCATAGTGCATGAATACAGCCTTCTGACCTAGGAACACCTGTTTGACCATGATGGCTGCCAGGTGGCCCAGGAGATGACCTGGCCATCCAGGACCAGGGCCATCCTGCCCCTCTGCCATCTTCGGGAGCCGCCTGGGAAAGTTAAATAAAGTCTTTTGGCTCAGTCACTCATAGACTGGGTCTATGGCTCAGCTGGTTTAGCATTGGACTCTTGATCTCAGCTCAGGTCTTGATTTCTGGGTGGTGAGTACAAGCCCCACATTGGGCTCCACACTGGGCATAGAGCCTATTCAAGAAAAAAAGTGGTGGGGTGCCTGGGTGGCTCAGAGGGTTAAGCCTCTGCCTTCGGCTCAGGTCACGATCTCAGGGACCTGGGATCAAGCCCCTCATCAGGCTCTCTGCTCAGCAAGGGAGCCTGCTTCCTCCTCTCTCTCTCTGCCTGCCTCTCTGCCTCCTTGTGATCTCAGTCTGTCAAATAAATAAATAAAATCTTAAAAAAAAAAAAAAAAAGAAGAAGAAAAGAGTGGAAACTCTCTCCCCCCAACCACCACCAAAAAAAACAAACAAACAAACAAACAAACAAAAAAAACAAAAAACAGAAATATCCCTGTGTCAGAACAAAAGGAACATCAAAGGGAAATTTTTTTTTTCAGATTGTTTGCTTCTCATTTTCCCATGACACCTGTAGTAAAGTCCCTTTTATTTACTATCGGTTTATGCAAGTAAATTCTTGAAGGAGATGCGGACCAGGACACGACTGCTATCTAACTCCTGAAAAATGGTAGCAATAATTGTCTTTATTATTCATGACAACCATAACAAATGGCGCCTTTTCTTCCCCCATGAGAACGCTAATGTAGCCGCCTTCCTCAGGTAAAATAGATTTCTTTTCACCTGCTTCCTGGCAGAACATAGCTCAGGACCCCCAATTATGAGACGGACCCATGGCTCCGTCTGAGTCCCATGTGAGCAGGGACACTCTCTGAGGTAATGACAAGGACGCTGAAGTCTAGAATAAGAAGCCAAGGGAGAGATGGAGTGGGAGGAAGCACGAGAGAGCATTCCAGACAGAGCCAACAGCAGCTTCAAAGGCTCCAAGGCGGGGAAAAGGACAAGGGAGAGTAGAACTTACGAGTGGGCAGAGAATGGTCAGGGATGAGAAACAGAGACCACCTATGCTAGGCCTTCTATAGTAGTAACTCACCATCAGGGGAGGCTTACTGCCCTCAAGGAACTCGTCAGGGATTACAGTGTCAAACTTCCTGATGCTCAACATTGACTAAAGCTTGGTTGACAGATACAATATTAATAAAGGATTGCCTTCAGGGTATGGAGCACATGCTTGTCTCTAGAAATCTATCCGTCAGTTAAGTCAGAAGAACTGAGAGCCGGACTGCACTGTTGAAGGAGCTGTGACTTAATGCCACACAGCCAAATTAAGGGACACATGGCAGCTGGTATCAAGATGACTCCCATGATGCTTGTCTCTCTCCATTCTCCTGCAACACTGAATCTGGCTGAGAAGACACTGAGGAAATGACACTATGTGATTTCTGAGGCTAAGACGTAAAAGATATTGTAGCTCCCATCACTTTCTTTCTTGGATCATTCACTCTGTGGAAGTCAGTGGTCACGTCATGAGGTCAATCAAGCAGCCCTTATGGAGAGATCCACATGGGAAGGAACTGAAGTATCCTCCCAATCATGGTGCCAGGCGGCCGACCATGAGAGTCCACCATCTTGAAGTGAGCCCTCCAGTCCCAGTCAAGCCTTCAGATGACTCTCGCCCTGGCTGACATCTTGATTACAACAACAGGAGACATCCCAAACCAGAACCACCTAACTAGGCAGCTCCTGAATTCCTGATCCACCAAAAAGGCACGATATGATTAATGTTTATTGTTGATTTAAACCAATACTTTTTGGTGTTTTGTTATGTAGCAGTAAACTAAAGCAGACATGATAAGAAACAATCCTAACATGCTATTTGCTACAATGATAATAATGAATTTTGGCAAGTCACTTGACCTTGCCCTCAGTTTTTTTCCTGTTGTGACTATTATTTTTTAAATTTTAATTTTAACCAAATCTGCTTCTGCTCTTATTTTTCAAAATCAATTAGCAACACAATGATCCCGAAACCTGGATATTATCCTTGACTGATTTTATTCTCATTTCTCACCTTCAATCTAATCATTATGTCCTAATGATTATATCTACTGAGTACTTTCAGATTATTTTCTTCATCCCATATCTTAGTTCAGGCCTCCATCAAATCCCATCTGAACTATTAAATATACCTCTAACTTGTTTCCTGCCTCTAATCCTATTCCTCTCAAAACTCTTTCTTACACTGCAACCAGTGGCCCACCTATAACCCAAATATGATAAAGCCATTATCTGGTGGAAAACTTCCCCCAGCCCTCTGACAACTCCATAAAGTCCGATCTCCTCAGCATTACCAGTAACACCGGTCAGGATCTGGCCTTTGCCTGCTTCTCCTCTTAATAACATGTGTCTCAAGTGTCAGTTCTCTTATTTGTTGTCTTTGTTGTCAATGTTGTTCCACAGCATTGATTTTTCTTAAGAGTTTGGTGGTTCTTGCTTTTATTTTTTTTTTTTTTCTTGCTAATATTTGTTTGTGGGTCTAGATTCAACAGCTTATTTCCATGCCCAAATCAGGCTTTCTGGTCACCTATCCCAGTGAGTTTACATTTTGATTTGTTTTATGGGCGGGGGGGGGGGTAGCTAGTGAGTGATGGGGAGGAGAAGAAGGAGAGAGAGAGAGAGAATCTTAAGTGGGCTCCATGCCGGGGAGTGTGACGCAGGGCTCAATCTCATGACCCAGAGACCATGAGCTGAGCCGAAACCAAGAGTTGGACCCTGAACCACCTGAGCCACCTGGGCACCTCAGTGGGTTCAAGTTTTGATCACAGAACACTGATTCTGACGATTGTAGGTGAGAGGTGAATCGTGTGACAAAGTGTGGGGACATCCACACTCTGAGAGCAGACATTAAAGGCACTGCACAAAAATAAACGGTTAAAGAATTCATAGGTGCCTTTTCCACTCAGGCTAGGCACTTGGTCCTGGCACAGTGAGATCTGTACCCTCTCAACATATGCTCCCATTGCTAACCCCATTCAAACCCCAGAGAAATGCTTCTCTTCACCTTGGTCTGCAACCTTGAAACAAAAAGAGACTAACCTGTCCCAGTGCCATGAAGGTTTGTGAGTTGTGCCCTATCGAGTTCAGAAATAGGTACTGTTTCAGCAGGGAAGATTTGACAGGCAGAATCACTGAAGGAAGAGAAAATACAAATTAATTTTCATGACAAATCCTTCCTCTCAAGATGAATGCAATAGTTTCTTACATAATGAAGAATTATTCTCTAAGAAGGCTGAACATCCGTTTTCTCGCTTGCCTTTGTGAATCTGAAGGTTCTCTTGAATTAGCCACTATTTAAAGATATTTATTTATTTATTTATTTATTTGAGAGAGAGAGAAAATGAGAGAGAGAGAGAGAGCATGAGAGGAGAGAGGTCAGGGGGAGAAGGAGACTCCCTGCCGAGTAGGGAGCCTGGTATGGGACTCGATTCCAGGACTCTAGGATCAAAATTAGCTCAATATTTGAAACACTTGTACATGACAGCTGAATAAAATTTAACAAGGTTGAATAATTCATATTGCTTTTAAATTTCTATACATATGTTTAGAACGTAATAGGCGTGTAACATGATGCTGATTCTTTCTATTGACAACTAGATGGACAGTGAAAACTAAAATTTTAACTAGCTTTTGGTGTATTTTATTTAAAAATTAATAATGGTTAAATGAAATTTTTAAAAATTAAATCTAAATTTCAGCTCTAAAATAATTTGAGTAAAAAATCCAATACTCATGAACTTTGTAGTTTGTCATTTAATTCTGACAACTGAAAATATTTTAGAAGAAGACAGCATTTTTGAAAATGTATGAAAAATAATGATCACATTTACTTTAATTTACAGATTTTGATAAATGCAATGTAAATTTTGTACATCTTAAAGATTACATTTTATTTTTACTGGTTTCTGCTCAGTTCATGCTTTCAGAGTCATGGAATCCAGACCTGTGCTGGGCTCTGTACTGAGTCTGCCTGAGTTTATCTCTTTCCCTCTGCACCTCCACACCTCTTTCTCTCACAAATAAATAAATAAATAAAATCTTTAAAAATTTTCAAAAATATGTTTTGTTATTCAGGAGAATTTGTAAAAGTAGAAAGATAATATATATACATGTACATGTACATATAAAATATATGTACAGAGAGAGAGCAAGTGCTTATGGAGATAGCTTACTCTTAGCTGGGGCCCTCTACCTATCCCCTAAAAAGTAGTTGGGTTTGTTTTTTTTTTAAAGATTTTATTATTTATTTATTTATTTGAAAGAGAGAGAGAGAGAGAGAGCACATGTACAAACAAGCGGAGCAGCAGGCAGAGGGAGAGGGAGAAGCAGACTCCCCACTGAGCAGGGAACCCGATTTGGGGCTCAATCCCAGCACCCTGAGATCATGACCTGAGCCAAAGGCAGATACTTAACCAAGCAAGCCACCCAGGCACCCCCTTCTCTTTAGAGAGTAGTGTTCATGACTTTAGTTTGGAAATTACCCTCCTGCATAATCTTGAGTCACCAATGGCTCCCCCTTGGCTTTCCAACCCACAATTCTAACTTGGACCCTTCTCTGACAGGCTTAGGAAAAAACATCCTCAGGCCTTTATTCTGGAAGCAAACTCTTGGCTAGCAGCATGGGGAGGGAAGGGAAATCCAAGAAATCCAATGATCTGTTCCAGGTCAGATCATTCAATAATTGTAATAATGCCATGTCCAGGCTTTTCTCTTTTCTCCTATTTATTGACAATGAACTTGGGGTTTCCTTAGGAAAATCTTTTCTTACCCTTGAAATATCACTGGAAGTGACCCTCTCCTGTATGTATTTTGGCTACAGTTTCTCTGTCTTATTTCTTTGTTAATCTGATGCTATCAGTGGTCTATTTTCCAGGAATTCTTTAACTCTTTTATCTGCTGCCTACAGCCCTTCTTAGATTTCTAGTGTCATGAATTAACTGCTTTTAAAATATCTCTCCTGACATTCCAATGGGCATATGCACAGGAAGGGAAATCATTGTTTGTGTTTAGCATGTCATCTTAATTCCAATATGTTTACTGACATTTTTCATCTCATTGCCTAGAGCTCGTGACCTTTAGCGATACCAAGACGCTGGAGTTTTCTGCACGCACACGTGGCTGGGCCATGCTTTATGCCTTTGGTGGAGTGATTTTCTCTTTTTTCACTCAAAAACCCTTACCACCTTTCTTGCTCTGGTGAACTCTTACTTATCCTTCAGAACTCAACCCAAAGCACTTTTTTCTCCAGGAAAGAACTAACCAACCAACTAAATAAAAAAATAAAATAAAATTTCTGAGACATCTCACGTTGGGTTAAGCCCCACTTTCCCTGACATCTGTGTACAGTATATTTCTGAGGTTGCCAGATAAAATACTTGAGGACCAGTTCTACTAAAAATTGTCTATTGTTGATCTGAAACTCGTATTTAACCAGGCATCCTGTTTTTGTTTTTCTTTTCCGAATCTGGCAACACTAAACATTTCCTCACTTGTTATACTGTATGGGATTTATCTGCTGACATGTGTACCTCTCCCTTGGGTACTGGAAGTTTCTTACAGGAAGGAACCATGTCTTTTTTTGGTGGGGAGTTAGTGCAGTGGGAGTGTGGCATGGAAACCATATCTTTTTATTTTATTTTTTTTTTTAATCTCTGTATCCTTCGTGGCTGACACATTGTGTGACTAGGCTATATTCCTTAGGCTCTTTGGGTGGCAAGTAATAGAAACAACAAACCCAAGCCCAATTAAGCAACGAAACATTTATTGTAAGGAGAATTCCTGGGCAGCTGGCTGCGGGAAGCATATGGAACTGATTGCTCTCTTCATTTCTTATCCCTGCTTCTCCAAACTGCTAGAATCCTCTCTTTTCTCATTGCAGTGGCTTTCTCTGCTACTCCGTGCCTGGGGTGGATGACTATACAGTACTCCAGAATGGTTACATGATCAATGCTCCACCAACATTTGCTGAATTGAATGACTTTTGTTGTTTATGACATTTACACAGTGTTATTTCTGTGAAGATTCTCAGAGAAACTGTGATTTCAGGATCTTAGAACCGAGGAATAGCTAGGACTTCTCCTGAGCCCTGGTTTGCTTTATCCTATAAACCCTGAACCATGTGACTGTTTGCTCTTTTTTTTTTTTTTTTAAAGATTTTTATTTATTTATTCGACAGACAGAGATCACAAGTAGGCAGAGAGGCAGGCAGAGAGAGAGAGGAGGAAGCAGGCTCCCTGCTGAGCAGAAAGCCTGATGAGGGGCTCGATCGGAGGTCCCTGAGATTGTGACCTGAGCCAAAGGCAGAGGCTTAACCCACTGAGCCACTTAGGTACCCACTGAGCCACTCAGGTTTCTCTCTTTGTCTTGGTTCTAAAGATGTTGGAGTTGAATTAGTTTTTCTTTTCTAGCAAACATGCAGCGCTCAATAGATGCATCATGCTTGCTAATCTCATCGCTATCTACATATTATCTTTAAGACAACTCTCATTTTATGTTCTCTTTCTTTCTTTCTTTTTTTTTTTTTTTAATAATCTTTGTGCCCAACATGGGGCTCAAACTCACAACCCCAAGATCGAGAGCTGCAATCTCTACTGACTGAACCAGCCAGGTTTGTCTCTTTTTTCATTTCTTAATTGCCTCTCTAATTTGTTTTCTTGTTTGTTTTTTAACTTAACTATTGTCACAATGCTGTACATTACATCCCCAGAACTTATTTACTTTATAAATAACCCCATTTCAACCCCCTTCGCACAAGTCACCCACCTCCCCACCTCCTGCCTCTGGCAACCACCAGTCTGTCTCTGTGTCCATGAGTTTGGTTTTTTCCAGATTCCACGTGTAAGTGAGATCATAACTGTATTTCTCTTCCCTTGTCTAACTCATTTCACTTGGCAAAATGCCCTCACATGCCATCCAGGTTGTTGCAAATGGCAGAATTTCCTTCTTTGTTAAGGCTGAATAACTTTATGGCTAAATATATATCACACTTTCTTTATTCATTCATCCATCAGTGGGTTGACTCTTGGAGATTTCCATGTCTTGGCTATTGTGAACAATGCTACAGTGAGCCTGGGGATGCATATGTATTTTTTTTTAAGATTTTATTTATTTATTTGACAGAGACAGAGATCACCAGTAGGCAGAGAGGCAGGCAGAGAGAGAGAGGAGGAAGCAGGCTCCCCGCTGAGCAGAGAGCCCGATGTGGGGCCCAATCCCAGGATCCTGAGATCATGACCCCAGCTGAAGGCAGAGACTTAAGCCACTGAGCACCCAGGTGCCCTGCATATATATTTTCAAGACAGTGATTTCATTTCCTTCAGATAAATACGTAGAAGCGGAATTGCTAGATCATATGGTAGTTCTATTTTTAATTGTTTGAGGAAACTCCATACTGTTTTCTGTAACGGCTGTGCCAATTTACATTCCCACCAGCAGTGCAAAAGTCTTCCCCTCACTAATTTGTTTTTCGGTTGATTTTATTTAACGGCACTGTATGAAAAGAATATGAATTAGTAAGGAAAGGAAGCAAACACTCGCAATATTCTTGATCTACTACTTCTCATAGAGCAAAGACCAACTTCCTTCATTTGGGTGATTCTGAAATGAGCAGTTTATGTTTTCAGGAATCATCCTATGATCTGATCCCCTCATCCCTGCCATTCTGGCATTTCTGTTTATGGTTTTAGAAGAAACTCAGCACATACTCATCTCTCACCTTTCAAAGCATAATGTGAGTCAAGCACTCAACGCTCCAGTAGGTTGTTAAAATACCTCTGGGCATCATTTTTTTTTTTTTTCAACCAGCTTAAAACACTCTTCTTCTACCATCTTAAAATTTACACTATTGGGGCACCTGGGTGGCTCATGCGGTTAAAGGTCTGCCTTTGCCTCGGGTCATGATCATAGGGTCCTGGGATCGAGCCCTGCCTCAGGCTCCCTGCTCAGTGGGGAGCCTGCCTCTCCCTCTCCCTCTGCCCCTGCTCACATGTGGGCACTCTCTCTTTCTCTCAAATAAATTAATAAAAATCTTTGGAAAAAAAAATAAAACTTATGCTGTTTTCCTCGGGTCTTCAAAAACGTTGACTCTTGGAAGAGGCCCTTTGTCTAGTGGTGGCAGAGCTGAAAAGGGAGGCACAGCAAGAGTTACTGAAAGCCAAAACAGAGCCAGGAGAAGGCTCTTTGTAGTAATACCTGAATCTGTGCAGAAAAAAACCATGGCTGGCATTAGAATTTTCCTGAACAGTCTGGAAAGCCTCCTTAATTGTGCTGCTATAGAATTAACTTTGGGAGGTTGCCTCAAAACCACTCTATTTTGGATAATTGAAGCCATAGAAACTTTATTTTTATACTTAACTTTGAGAGTTAAGGCTTTCTTGTGTTCATGCAGTATCCTGAAAGTGGTCCAGGGCATGGCAGCTTTGAGGGGTGGGAGAAGGGAGAGGACGGTTTCTTTTATGTCACCCCCTTGCCCTTGTAAGGAAAACAGTCATCCTCAAACAAGAGAAGCTTTCATAAATAACGTAGAATTCCATGATAAGGTTAGCACTCTCTATTTCAGTTATGCCAAATAATTGCCAAAAGAAATAGGAGAGAAAAATATTGGTAGTTTTTCCATCAAGAGAGTATCTTTGTAATTTTAATTTAAGAAGCTAAATAATTAAAAGACGAAAATACGTATATTTCCTGAAAGTTCATACATTCCCACTACGTATTTTCCACCCAAAGTGCAATAAACAGGATAGAAAAAGGAAGGTTTTAAACTGAGTTGGGTGGGTATTTCCACAAATATTTAATAGAATATTGCTTTATTGTCTCTGTTCTTCTGTGAAGCACGTACCGTGATGTCCAGAATGGAAACAGCAAGGACCAAGATACCAACTCCTAACACTGGGTGGTGGGAGGGAATTGGGCTTGGGGGACTGGCAGGGTGGGACAGCTGTATTTAAGCTGAGGTCCCACAGACTGTGATAGCCCGAGACACAGGGGGCCCCAGAGAGGGCAGGAGTAAGAGAGAGCAAAGATGCTGCGAAGTAAGCTGTGGAATTTGGAGGTGAGACCGAGACAAAGGAATAAGGCAGCAAGAATGGCTCAGGAAGGTCTTTCTCACTCCAGCCTCTCCCACTTCCTGGTATTTTCATGAAATTACCGTGGAAGTGGGGCACCTGGGTGGCGTAGACAGTTGAGCAGCCCGCTCTTGACTTTGGCTCAGATCATGATCTCAGGGTCCTGGGATGAACCCCACATTGTCGGGCTCGGTGCTCAGCGGGGACCCTTCCGTCCCCCTCCCTGCTCATGGGCGTGCACGTGTGTGCTCTCTGTCAAATAAATAAATCTTTAGGGGGAAAAAAAAAAAAAGAAAGAAATGACTATGAAAGCAGTAGAACACACAGGGCAGATCGCTGTTCGTCAACTCTTCCCACTTTCACCAGGCTCTCCCCTGTCGGCACCTCTCCATGAGCAAGTGGAGGCTGGGGCCTTTGAGAAGGTGGCTGGACATCGCTGGACAGGGCCCCGGAGGAGAAGCAGCTTTCATCAAGGACAGTTCCTAGCCCTCTGTCTGCACCCAACAGCACTTCAGAGAAAGGTTAAGCACAGCACTTTATAGGCCTGGTATAGTAAAACTAAAATTTTCTGTCTCCTTGCTGCTTCTTCTTCTTCTTTAATGTTTCTGATTTATTTCTTGGCTTAGAAAAAAAAATAATAATTGTAAAGCTTTGCCTTTCTCTTAATTCTACCAAATTCTCAATGTTTATCTATCAGAGGTCTTTACTGTGGCGCACAGCAAGCTAAAGAAAAAAAGGATGACTTGAACCTGTGGTGTGTTATTCCTCTCTATTAATGAGCAATATGATGGGCTATGAAATTCCCCGTTTGGTATTCTGAAGACCAGTTCATTGTCAAAGACCCGATCTATCTCTTCTTGGGCATTTTGGGGTTCAATGTTAAAAACATTTTAGATGATATAATAATTTTACATTTAAACAGGTACATAGTAGCATGAAAGTTTTGATACTTAATAATAAAACAAGACCTGTGAATTCACCAAGGTAAGGTAAGCACAATTGCTATTGATTGATATTGTCTTTCTGGATCCTGTTTGGTGTTGCATGTCAAGGGTCATCCCAGATCCTGTTTGGTGTTGCACGTCAAGGGTCGTCAACAAACCCCAGGTGACCTAGATTTTCTTCTATATCCTTTTCACATCGTATGGATTTGTGTTTCATATATTTAGGCCTATGATTCATTTTGAATTAATTTTTGTGAAAGATGTGAAGGCCATGTCTAGATTCTTCTTCTTCTTCTTTATTTTTTATTTTTTAAAAATTTTACATGTGGGTGGATCTTACTATTCTCTTACCATTGACTACAAAATCTGTTCTTACTCCATTGAGTTGCTTTTGGGCCTTTGTCAAAGATCACTTGACAATGTTCTCATGGATTTATTTCTGGACCCTCTATTTTGTTCTCCAGATCCATTTGTCTATTCTTCCACCAGTGCCATACTGACTCGATTACTATAGCGTGACGGTAAGTCTCCAAGCTGGATAGCCTCAATTATCCCACTTTGTTCTTCAGTATTGTGCTGGTTATGCTGGGAATTTTGCCTTTCCATATGAACTTTAATTACCCACTTTTGCTGCAATCCACAAAATAACTTGCTGGGATTTGTTTGCAACAAATTCAATATTTATCTGTCTGAGAAAGTTCTTTTTTTTCTTTTCACTTTTGAAGGATAATTATTCTGGATATACGATTCTAGGTTGCTAATTTTTTCTTTCAACACTTTATCATCAACACTTTAAACATTTCAAGTTACTCTCATCTTGCCCACATGATTTCTGAAAAGTTCAATGTAATACTTACCCTTCCTCTTCTACAAATAAGGTTCCCCACTCTTTAGCTTATTTCAAGATCTCTTTGTCTTTGATTTTTGGCAGCTTGTATATAAGGATCTGTTTTCCTCCTCGATCCTATAAGCTTCCTGGATTATGGTTTGGTGTTTGTTGTTACTTTTGGAAAGTTCTCAGCCATTATTCATTTTTTTTTTTTGCCATTATTCTTTTTAATTAAAAAAATTCCCATATAATCAAGATACAGCATTCTATTAGTTTCAACCATTATTACTTAGAGTTTTTCTTCTGCTCCATTCTCTCCTTCTCCTTCTGGTATTCTTACTGAATATATGATGCAACTTTTTATATTCTCCTACTCTTCTAGGATCATCTGTTTCTTTCTTTCTTTCTTTTTTTTTTAAAGATTTAATTAATTAATTAATTTGACAGAGAGATCACAAGTAGGCAGAGAGGCAGACAGAGAGAGAGGGGGAAGCAGGCTCCCCACTAAGCAGAGAGCCCTATGTGGGGCTTGATCCCCAGACCCTGGGATCATGACCTGAGCTGAAGGCAGAGGCTTAACCCACTGAGCCACCCAGGAGCCCCAGATCATCTGTTTCTTTTTCTCATTCTCTTTTTGTTTTTCAGCTTGAGAAGTCTCTAGTGACCTATCTTCAAGCCCAGTGATTCTTTCCTCAACCATGTCTAATCTACTAATGGGTTCATCAAAGATGTACTTCATTTCTGTTTCAAGTGTTTTCAATTTCTAGCATTTCCTTTTTAAAACAATTATTTATTTATTTGAAAGAGAGCATGAGTGGGGGTGGGCGGGTAGAGGAAGATGGAGAAGCAGGCCCCCTGCTCAGAATGCTGACACAGGGCTCAATCCCAGGACCCTAGGATCATGACCTGAGCTGAGTGTAGATACTTAATCAACTGAGCCATCCAGGTGCCCCTCTAGTATTTCCTTTGGATTCTTTCTTAGAGCTCCCATCTCTCTGCGTACATTGCCCATCTGTTTTTGTATTAAGGCCCACTTTTTTACATTAAAGCCCTTCCATGTTAATCACAGTTATTTTAAAATCCCAGTCTCATAATTCTCAAACTGAGTCTGGGTCTGATGTCTCTTCAAACTTTATTCTTTTTGTCTTTTAACATTCCTTGTCTTTTGTTTTTCTTTTTTCTTTTGGCCAGAAGTCAGACATTAGGTTTAGGATAAAAAGACCTGAGGTAGAGAGGCCTTTAGCATGAGCTTTTGTGTTTATCTGCTTAGGAGTCCTGTAGTCTGTGGTGCTATTTCCTATAGTGGTGGTGTCAGTGGCTAAAATTTCCTCTTGTGTCCTTGTTTTTGTCTTTCCTGATGTCTTTCAGTTTTCCTAGAGACCCTCCCTTTTAGATAAAGGCTGTGGTTTACAAGTCTTTCCATTGTAGTTCCCTATTATTATACACAGTCCTGCTGATCTGGTGGTAAGGTGTGGGAGATGGAAAGCATCCTATAATCCTATGATTGTGTATCATTCTTTCAGTGTCCCTGGACTGAGACCTCCACCAGGATCTCAGGTATTTTTGTTGTTGTTGTTGTTTGTGTTTCTTCATTTTTTTTTCCTGCCCCTTAGGTGGGACAGGAAGACTAGAAGTGGCTGGAATTGGGTATGTCCTTTTCCCCACATCATTTCGGCTCTGACTAAACTGTTTTCCTCAAGAGCAGGCCTTTGTTAAGGAGACTAGAATGCTCTGGACATATTTCAAAATAGCTAGTTTTCCCCTCTGCCTGCTAGAAGCAGAAAGGAAACATTCTCTGACCTTCACTCAGAACCTGGTGGGAAGGAAAAACTGGTATAAGTGGGAAGCATCCTCCTAAGACTGGGTCCTCAGGGGACTTTTATCTTGATGCTCAGACCCCCACAATTAGTCACTTGATTTTTAGGTTTTCATACTATTTGCTAGTTCCAGTGGCCATTTGTGTTCTGGGTATGCTCTGGTTCTCTGTATTTCCCTTTCTCTCCAGTTTTCAGGGCAGGGATTTGTTCCGGATCTCAATTTTCTGATGAATCCAAGGAGAATTGTTGATTTTCACATTGTTCTGCTTTATTCTTGCTCTGAGACAACATCCACACTCTTAACATGTTGGACTAGAAACCACCCACTACCTTCTTTTGTACAGCTGTGAGCTGAAAACAATTTTTCACATTTTTTAAATGGTTGAAAAGAATTAAAAGAGAATATTATTTCACGACTAGTAAAAATTACATGACTATCAAGTGTTAGGACCCATCATTGTTTTATTAGAATACAGCCATGCTCACTTATGCACCTGCTGCTTCTGGGCACTTTCATGCTGCACAGAAAACTGAATGGTTTGACAGAGACCTTGAGGTCACAGTGCCTGAAACATTTATTATCTGGCTCTTTACAGAGGAGAAAAAAAATCTAATTCCTGCTCCCTATCACTTAATTTTTTCTTTCCTTTTCTTTTTTTTTTTTTTTTTAAAGATGTTTTATTCAAACTGCAATGTCACCTTTTGGAGTGTCCCTCCTTTTTAAAAAAAGATTTTATTTATTTATTTGACAGAGAGAGCGAGAGAGCACAAGTGGGCCAGGGGATGGGGGGGCAGTAGAGGGAGAGGGAGACACAGACCAGGAGCCTGATGTGGAGCTCCATCCCAGGACCCTGGCATCATGACCTGATCTAAAGACAGATGTTCAACCATCTGAGCCACCCAGGTGCCCCTTAATATTTCTTTATATATTTTTTAAATCTCTTTTTCTCCCTGTGCTACATTCTTGGTAATTTACTTTCCAGTTTTTTATAACCTCATTAGCCGTATCTAATCTGCTGCTTTAGCCATCATTCCCTCCCCCCTTTTCTTCCACAATTTTATTTAAAAGTTTTAACATTGTATTTTATCCTTTCTCTAATCGATGTGGCAGGTTTTGATCAACTCTTACTAAGCTTTGAGTAAGTAATTTCTGTGATACCGTCTTTTATTTCTTTACACATTTCATGTATGTTTATTCTATATTCTGTACCTGATAATTCCGTTTGAATCCCTTGACATCTAAATCTGAGGTCTCTGCTTCTGCTCCTGGTGTTGGATCATTTCCTTACGTATTTGATGATCTTTGATTGTGATCTCAGATTTGGTAGATCAAGTCTGTGGTCCTATTTAAGGACCTGTCCAGAGAGGATTTTGCTCTGCTGGAAGCCAGGGGATGATTAGCACCTGGAGCACTAGAGCCTTCTTCCAATTTTTCTGGCTTAATCTGAGAATCTGAGGTTCAGTGCTCCAATTTTTCTCTTTTGACCCATGATGTTGAGACATCTTTCCCTCCATTCCAGCATCAGTATTGGCAACTAAATTGGTGACTGTCTTTAGGCACACTTCGCTTTCCCATGTGTATGCTCCTCCATTTTTTTTTTTCCTCTGCTCAGTTTTCTTTTTTATTCTCCTAGCCAATTAGGAATTTCATGTAGTCTCAACAATTTTTTTTTTTTTTATGCAATCTCAATGTTTTATAACAGGAGGGTTTCCTGGCTATCTAATCTGCCATATTGGTAGGGCGGAAGTCCTATCCAGTTCTTTGTTCTACCCTTATGATTAATTTTGGCCCCCACTTGTTAGTTTATCTACTTCCTAAGACAAGGTAAAGGAGTTATTTCCATACTTTCTACCTTCACCTTTCCTTAGTGACAGCCCTGTGTCTGCCCATGTCTTCAGCACTTATTTTATCCCCTTAACAGACACCCAAGCTCAGAGTCAATAAAGATGGTATCTTCTCTTCGACCAGAGAAACACCCATTCTTTGGTTTCCTGCCAAGGACAGAATTTAGCTGTGGCTCTTTTCAAGCATCTTAGCTCTCCTGCTTCCTCCCATTTCTAAACACACACAACATCTATTCTCAGCCCTAACCTACTTAAACACAATCTCTTTGTTGACATGGTTCAATTTTTATTCACTGTTGTCATTATTTCAGTTCCTTCCTGTGGAACCACAATGTTCTTTCTTGCTCTTTGGGTCTCCACAGAATACGGCTTAAAGCTAAGTGCTTTTCTTCCTCAGTTTACATCATGGTGCATAGCTTGTTCTGTCACTTTTAGGTTGGTTAGTTACTTCTGTCCTTGTCGCCATCAGTTATGAATAGCTTTAGATGAACTAGATGAGGTATAGGAAAATACTCTGTAAACTATAAAGCTCTGTACAACACTGAGGATGATTCAGGCATAAGACATACAATATAGTTTAGGTGTTAGCTGAGGCAAATGTCCTGACTTTGGTTATTTGAAAAAACTGTCTTAAGTCCTTCTGAAGCTGAAAAGTGGAGAAAGGGAAGAGAGGTCTGAGTCTTTCAAGGGGGAAATAAGACATCCTATCTAGAAACAGGCACCTCTGAAACGTGGTGTGGAAGAGTAGAAGAAATTATAGTGCTCGTGGACAATCTGGATGAGGAAATCTCAGAAGCTATGTGAATTCAAAATGATGAATTAACCATGACAGCCAGCCTATGGTTCCAGGGCTAAAACTTGGACGAGGCAGGTTTCCGTTGTGCATGCCCGAGTGGGGCAACTAAACCTTACGGACATAGCAGAAAGAGCCTTGGACTAGGATGCTGGAGACTTTTTTTTTTCCCCTGATGAAAAACAATAAATTGCTGTACTGTCACATGATGAAACCAGTTCCTTCTTAGGAGGTTGCCTTGCAGCTCAAATTCTGTGATGTGATCATCATTACCGGTTGACATGGTTTTGTCTTGAGTCAAAACACTAGGGCTTGATTAATGGTTGGCTTTGTTATTCTTAATTCCCTGGGTTCTAATTCCCATTCCTGTGGTCCTGGCTTGTATGTAGAGTCCCTGAAGGTGATGAAGGAAAGAGAAGACACAACCTCTCTTTCCCCTCACAACTACTGCCACCTATTCCGTGATGTGGTCCATACCGAAGTCGCAAAATCTCCCAACAGAAGCACGAATGTCGTTCCTGAGGCACATTTCTGAGAACGTGAGACTTTGTCCCTTCTGTTTCCCATAGCACTTCTCAGACACTTTAGCATCAGGAACTCCAGAACTTTTTAGATAGTGCTCTTCACACACATGAAAAGCATAATCGTAATTTTTAGTGTTAGAAAATACTTTAGAATATTTTAATAAATTGCTCTGTTCGTCTTTCCGCCTTCAAGTCGTAGATTTAAGGGCACCGTGGAAAGTCTTCTCTGTGTATTCTACAGATCATCTCAATCTGCTGCTACAAAGGTTATTTTTTTTTTTTTTTAACTTCTGATTGACTCCTGGCTGATTCATTCTCAAAAGCCTGTATGAGAATTCTCACTAAATGTCCCATTGCATGACCTACCATTTACACTTATTGTTTCCCTTCTCGATTCGGGGTTGTTGTCCTGGTTTAGATGGAGGCTCCCCAGTTTCTAGGAGATGAATCCACTGGTTTATTCACATTTGAGTCATGCTTACCCGGGCAATGGACTGTAAGCACTCCCACATCTGGATGCAGAGGTCCAGGGCTGGAAATTGCGCCCACACCATCCTGGATCAGAATCTCCCATTTCTGTAAAGCTCTCCAGTAGTAAGGCTACATCCTCTTTCCATTTCTGTTTCTGCCTCTATATCATCTGTCCTTCCAAGTCTTTCAAATATGGCTTCAGAAAGAAAAATTCCTTATTCAAGATCTGGGCTTCAGTATTTACTTCCAGCGAAAACTTGCTTCTCGCCCCAACTAGACTGTAAGCTTCCTCTTGCTGATAGAACCTGTGCCTTCTTCTGTTTGGACTCCAGAAACTACAACAGTGCCTGGCATATAGTAATTGCAGAATCCTTCAGTGACTCAATGAGTTAATGATTTCTCTTAATGGATCCTGAATGAGTGAGTTCAATGAGCTTCTCTATTATTTCCTATCTCTTAATATTCCTGAGACTGACTTCAAACTGTCTCAAGTACAACCCATCTCTACAACAATATTTAGGGTTGCCTGGCTGGCTCAGTCGATTGAGCATCTGACTCTTGATTTCAGCTCAGGTCTTCATCTCAGGTTTGTGAGTTCAAGCCCCACGAAGTACCTCTCCTCACTGAGTTGACATTTTAGAAGTAGAGAAACAACAGATATATTAGCTAGTGATGCATGCTTCAAGAAAACATAGAGCCCTCGTATAAAGCACTTAAAAATGGTACCTGGCATTTCAATAGCCAAAAGGTAGAAACCATGCAAACGTCCATTAGCTGATGAATGGATAAACAAAATGTGGTCTATCCACACCATGGAGCACGAGTAAAGCATTAAAAAAAGAATGAAGTACTGACGCATGCTGGGCCGGGGATGAACCTTGAGGACATTATGCTAAATGAAAGAAGGCAAATACCAAAGGGCATTTATTCTATGATTCCATTTGCAGGAAATATCCAGAATAGGCCAATCCATATTGAAAGAAAGCAGATTAACATTCCTGGGTACGGGGGGTGGTTTGTTGGGTGCAAGTGTATTGGGTTTGGTAATGGGTATGCGTTTCCTTTTGGGATGATGAAATTGTTCTGGAACTAGATAGTGGTGGTCATCACACAAGACTGTAAATGTACTGAATGTCACTAATGGTAAATTTCATGTTATGGGTATTTTGCCACATAAAAAAGAAATAGTGCTTGGCAAAATATAAGCATTCAATAAATTCAAAAAGAAAATAACCTAGGGGTGGGCTGGGTGGCTCTATGGCTCTACCTTTGGCTCAGGTCATGATCTCAGGGTCCTGGGGTCGAGTCCTACGTCAGGCTCCCTGCTCAGAGAGGAGCCTGCTTCTTCCTCTGCCCCTCTCCCTGCTTGTGCTCTCTGTCTCTCAAATAAATACATAAAATCTTTTATTTAAAAATTACTTGGGTGAAATCAATTATTAAATACATTTTTAATCACTGGGACACTACACAGGCTTTGAAGACCGTGAACATGGTCTGTAAGTGCAAACATGGAAAGATGTCCAAATCTACAGTGAGAAAGAAAAAGAGCTGCGGAGGAGTCTACATGGTACAATTTATGTTAAAATACACATGCACACACATGAGTCCTATGCCTGGAAAAAACTGGACTGGAAGTAGATGCATAGGGAAGATGAGGATAGTGGTTTCCTTCGGGGTGAATAGGTTGGAGGGGCAGGGATGGTTTTGTTTCCGTACTTTATACCCTTGCGTATTGATTGATGGCTTGCGCGTGTATGTACCATACATAATATGCTGGAATTTTAGAGGATGAGCTCAGGGTGAAGAGGGCACGATGGCCATCCAAAGATCCCAGCCTGCTCAGAGGTGGCATTTCCCGGAACATGGAATCCAGGACAAGAGTGGTTAATTACCCATCGTGAGAATTAAAATGTCTTGGCTTCGTAACTCGTTATGAAAAATAAAACTGGACTTGCCACGGAGAGTAAAAATCCTTCTGTATCTGAAAGTGGTTTTTGCTGCTGATCAGAGACGTGGTGACTTCTTCCATTTCCCCAAGGGCCGGGCACACCGCAGGTGCTTGGCAAATGTCCGGGCACTGTTCCTCAAGTCCCACATACAGGTGTGTTCTCAGGCTTTGAGGCCACCTTTCTCCATGCTGAAGCACGTCTTTAAGAATGAAGTTAATGCAGGAACGTAAGATACCATTAAGAAAAGCCGTTTACAAGTCTGAACTCTTAAAAAAAATCATTTTATTGATCCTTTACCATACAAAATTTATTCAAATTACACCCATCTGAAGTGATAAGATCACAGCTAGAGAACAGGTTACCCTGTAACAAATCTATTTACAAAATCCATCATAAAAGCTTTTTTTTTTTTTTTACATTATATTACATATTTTCTTTTTTTTTTTTTAAACTAGCATACAACACAAAGCTAAACCGATTAGTAGTTTGCCTACTCCCAATTTTGGGAGAAATACTTCCTCTTGACAAAAATCACGTACCCCGTAGGAAAAGAAATTCCCACAATCTGACAATTGCCACTCGACTCACTCTGCAAGCCATGTTCCTTCAAATCCCTCCTCTCACACGCAGGCTGTCATGCACGCATCTGAGTTCTTATTTTCTTTTTTTCCTGAAAGCTAAAGCTTTAAATACTGCAGTTTTATTTACAGATCTACACTTAAACAACAAAAACGGAAACAAGAACCACAACAACAACAACAACAACAACAAAAAACCCAGAAACAAAATAGAACAACTCTTAAAAAATTACAAACCCGCTAGAAAATATTCTGGCAGTGTTTACAAATTAATTGCTGTTTTTTTCTCTTTTTTTTTGTACAAAATCGCTAGATAATGAAAGTGTGAGGAGACTACGTATCAACTTAAATAAAACAATCGCTATGCACAGATCTGTACACGTGAACACACACCTAATACTGTTTGACAGCTCATGTGTTGCCCTTTGTACACTTTTTCTTTTGTAAGGCTCACGCAGTCATAATTCGCACACGTGTAACTTTCAGCCATTTCATGTGTGAGCGTTAATAGCAGCAACTCAATGGTACCAGAAAAACCTGCATACTTAGTACTCAAAGTAACACAAATACTGTAGCACTAACCCACTTTGGGTGCCAGAATCTATGTCGGAAAGGAAAAATGGGCGATGCGAACAGAACACAGCATGGACGGCTAATTCACGGACACCAAGCTCAGCCCACTAACTGGAAAAAATCTTATGCGTGAAGGAACTCTTAAGACTTATTAGTATTCCTTTCATCTTCAAAACAATAAATACGGCATTATTACATTACGGAAAGGCGAAACGAGAAAGTCAACAAAACACACAACAACCTAGCCAGGTGAGAGCTCAGTCTTTAGACTTTGGAAACAAGTCAGCTTCGTGCAGCTGGCGAAGAGAATCGTTACAGAGCTGGAAGCAGAGGCAGCTAACCAGATGAGATACATATGGGAACTGGGGAAAAGCTTGGCATAAATGGTTTCCCATACAGGAAAAAACCCCACAGTGCATTTCCAGTAGGCACTTGACACAAAGCTCCCCCTCCCTCCCCCACCCCAAAGCTTCATCACAGACCACACTGCTGTTTGTACCAAAGCCAGTGTGTGTGAGGGAGGAGGCTGGGGACGGAGGCCGAAGAAGAAAAAGGAGGATAATGTGCACCTTTGTTTTTCTTCCCAAACACACACCCACGCATACCCACACAAATAGTTTAAAGTGCTGGTGTCCTTCGTTTTGACCCCACCACCACTTTGCATATTGTGGAAATCTACCTTGAGTAAACTGGCTGGGGCTTTCGTGGTCTTTTGTTTGGTTGTTTGTTTTGTTTTGTTTTTGTTTCGTTTTGTGTTTTTCCTAAGGGATTATTTTCGATTCCGTTAAACACACGAATTGAGTGCTACAGTGTCAGGCACATAGCATTTCAATTTAACTGTTTTCGTTTTGAGGTTTGTTTTTTTTTTTTTTTTTTTTCACCTGACTCCCTCGTTTCCGTGGTCTTCAGGATCCAAGCAATGGACCTGAGGTTCCATGCCATGTGCCCAGCGGGAGAAGGGTGCCTCCCCAGGGCCGATGGGAAAGCCATTCTTGGACCTAACTGGTAGGATTTGCAGCTGACACGAAGCCTCCAACTGGGGGACACCGTTCCTGAAGAGTAAAGTAGGAGACGCCCTGGCTTCTATCGCTTCTCCTTCCGCGTATTGACTTCCCTTGGTCCAACTGACTCCTTCGTAGAGGAAGGGGAATGGGTTCTGGGCCAGGACGATCGCAGCCCCCGATGCAGTGGGAGTGCCCTGTTCTCACCAGCTTTTAAGTAAATGCCACTGACACAGTGGGGATATCTTTGTCCCCAGAGGCCTCTCCATCTGACCCCATCCTGAGAAGTGGTCTCCCTGAGTGCAGAGTAAGAGAGCCCTTGCCCCAGTCACAGGGCCGGGAAGCCCAAGGACGGAGGGATCCACACCTGCTGCTCCTTGGGACTGCTATGTCATCTGACCTGGTTCTCCTCTCAAACGGGCCACCCGTGTCCGCGAGGGAGCCCCAGGACCAGCTGGCTCCGAGCTCCCGTCCTGGGAAAGGAAGCAAGGTGGGGTGACACTTCTTGCAGAGGCTGTTAAACCTTAGATCACACACGTATAGATGCTCTGATCAGTAGAGGTCCTCTACGTCTCTGCTTAAATAATGTGAATTAGCAAAAACCGTTTCAAAGTAAACAATTAAATTGAAATGGTGCTGGGTGCCACAGGAATGCTTAAATGGCAGCTAAAAAAAAAAATTTAAAAAGAATAAAAATAAAAAGGCGAAAACAATCCACAGAAAACTCCTAAGTAAGCATTTGCTACAAATCAACTTTAAACTAACAAATACGTTGGGGGTAGGGGAATGGGAGTGGTTAATGGAGACAGGAAAATCCACAACAGCTTCCGAGTGGCAGAACTCTACTGTTCTTCTGTATCTGCAACAAATATCAGAAAAGAGGTTCTTCGTCTGAAAGGCTGTGCAGGTTCTCTTGACCTCCTACAGGACACAAGGTCCATAGCTTACACTGAATTATGACAGTAATTTAAATATTCCTAAGAAGAGCTGAAGAAATCCATTTCATACTTTGCATGACTTCAAGTTTACAGTTCCTGCCGTTCTGTTCCATATTAGCAGACCCCAAAGACATGCAATCCGCGGAGAAGGCACGGCTTGAAATGCTATTAAGGAAGATTGCTGTTCTTGAGTGGGCCAGGTGGCCAGACCCCATTCCACAGCGCATCCGTCAGGCACAGCAAGCCAATCCGGGAGGGAGGGAAGAAAAATACGGGTGAGAGACACCTGATTGCACATTTTCTCAATTGCTGACTCATCCAGGAGATTTTTGGAGCCTGGAGCAAAGCAGGGCTTTCCCAAGGGAGCCCGCGACTGTGCGTTTAGACAAAAAAAACAAAAACAAAAACAACCCCCCCCCCAAAAAAAAAAGGCAATCCCCCCCCCTTTTAAATTCATTAAAATGTCAGCTTTGTTCTGAAGTTTGTAGTTTACTTCATGATACTATCTCGGAGGAAGAAGTTAGGAAGGGGCAACACTGCATGACAGATGTTCTGGTTCCATAATAAAAAAATATTGGTTTATAAGGGGAGGTCACACAAAGCATAATCAACTACACATGAAGTCTTCCACAAGCGGGAGCTTCTCCAAATCATAAGCATCAAAGAGATCGCTAATGCCTTCTTCCTCCCCGAGGCTTAGGAGATAGTCTTCTTGGAGCAGGGGAGGCAGTAAGTTCACAAATGGTCCTTCTAGGTTGGAAGGAATTTGGTCCTCAGTCTGCTGTAAGAGGTTGGCTGGGGAGGCCAAAGGAGAAAGATTGGCCATAGAAATCGAACAATCGCTATGTCCTGAGTTGGTTGAAGCCAAGTCTGAAGGGGGGGGAAAAAAAAATTGGAGGAAACCGAAAAATAAGTTAGGAGACAAATCACACCAACTTGTTGGAAGACTATGCATGGGGTTGTTATTAAAGCCAGGACCTTCTGGAAGGACAATCAGATACCACTGTGGTCCAGCCCACCTCATGCACCGTGACTGACAACTTTTCTCTGTTCTGGTCTAACTCACTCAACTTTTGGGATGCCTACGGTTAGCAAACAAGAATACAAATCGTTTCAAAGATTAGAGGCTAACAAGTTCAAACACTTCTCTCGGCTATCAGCTGGTCAATATTTAAAGGAAAACAAAACAAAACAAAACATACATGCTGAAAAGCTGGCTTCCTCGTAGGGATTCAATGGATTTTCACTTAGTCTTTTTTTTAACAAATAACGTCTTTAAAGATACTTCTTAAAAATGCACGTAATAAGACATCACCACTTTGAATGTCTGTGGCAAAAAAAGGTGATCTTTCGTTTTACCATCTGAGCTGCCGTGGCAATCACAGTGCTCAGTGTTACAAATCAGACCCGAGTCACTTAAATCGCTCCAATTCTTGCGGCTATATTGGGAGACAGTAACGGGAAAGGCTGAAGACATATCCCCAGTCTGAAAGTGGAAAACGGGGGAGAACTTAAGATACTCCCAGGGTCTTCCTCCCGTAGCCTGTCCCCATCACCCCAGGGGGTGGGATTGAGGAGAGGAGCGGAAATCAAGTTCAACTTCTTTGACAAAAGGCTCTTGGCTCCAAACTCTTTCCTTTTTGCTAACATGATCTCAGAGGCATCAGGCGAAGGTGTGTGGCCAAGTGTAACTGATGATTCATTCAGACAGCTCACAGCTTTACTCGGCACCCCAGCGGGCTTTCCAAAACACTGTAAGGGAAGCGATTTCTGCCCATAGCGAAAGCCTGAGGGACTCCGTCTGTGGGCGGAGGAGTCATTGGCTCAAGACCATGATTTGATTCTGTAACTACTCAGACTGCCTTTGAAAAGAAAAAAAAAGTTACCTTAATAGCGCTAAATAGCAGAAGTTTTTGGTTCTTGCCTAGGCATGTGGTTCCGGCACCGGATCCTTCCGGTCACCTTCATTAATATACTTTCCAAATGACAAAAGTGGAATTTTTACCTTTGGAAGGGGGTTTCGGGATATTCCCATTGTGGTCTTGGTTGTTTGTTTTCATTGGACTGTGTGTTTCTGTCTCTTCTGGACACAAATAAACCTCAATGGGCCCTTGGGTACTTGCCAAATGTATTTGTAGGCTCTATCGACAGAACAAGTGAGAAAAGTTCAAACTGAGACATGAGAGCTATAGTACTTTTCATCCAGAAATGGGAAGTGAGGGTACTTTTCATTGTTCATTTTGCTTCTTCCCCGGTGGTCTCTTCCCCCCTCTCCCCCCATCAGGTGATGACGGTCATCCTCTAGAGGAGGGGCCAGCAAATTGCAGCCCGAGGGCCCAATCCAGTCCAACAGCTGGCTTTGTAAATAAAGTTTTATTGGCAGAGAATCATGCCCTTTCCCACTGTTTCCGGATTGCCTCTGGCTGTTTTTGTTTTTTGTTTTTTCTCTTGGGCTCCAATGGCAAAGTTGTGCAATTGAGTAGAACCAACAGAGCTATGGCTCACAAAGCCAAACTTATTTACTCTCTGGCCCTTTAAAGATAAAGTTTGGGGACCCCTGCCCAAGAGGAGGTGAACTGTGTTCTTCAAATATATTCCTTCTATGCAAACTATGAAAAGATCCTTCAAGTATTTCAAAGGCGGTATTTCCATATTGCTATCCCTTTACGGCAGGGCATTTTTATGTGAACTTTAATAACCACTGGATGAAGAGTATTAAGTGCTAGGAGCAGTGTTTAATAAGAGGATGCAGCACACTAACTACTAAAATTCTCCTTCATCTGGGTCATAGTTCTATTATTATCATTTAGGTGAGAACTCTACCCTAGATGGGAGCTTGTGACGCTCACTCTCTTTTTATTTTCTATGCATTTTCTTTCTGCTACATTTCTTTATCTTATAGTTAGGGTCCAGGCGTATATTAGCAAAGATTATCAGAGACTAATGACAAAAATATGCTCCCTACTTTCTTATAGTATTCTTGTCTACCCATTCAGCCAAAGTCACATGTGATTTCTTAAAAGTAAACATGTTTTAAAAGATAAATTCTTAAAATGTGCTAAGATAAGTTACGGAGATACTTTTTTTTTTTTTTTTTAATTAAAGTTAGGGAGATACCTTAAAACATTTATGTCTCTATTCCTGGTGGGGAACAAATCCAAGGCAATCAACATGAAATTCCCCAATGGTTGAAATCAGTCAGAACCTCCAGATACCAAATGTTGAGAAAGAAAAAGTACTAGAGGGACAGGGCACCATACCCTGCGTTCAAGGCCCCACGATGTTAATATTAGACTTTTGAGACACTCGATATGTACTGAGCAGTTGAAATATTTTTGAAATTCCAGTTAGGTAAAAGGGATGGGAAAGAACTATCGAGTGTCAGGAGAATGCATACTTTGACCACATGTCAATGATTCTTTAACTTCGGGCACTCCAAAAAGATCTCTGCAGATGGACAAAGATGTTATCTCCTTACCTCTATTGGCTCAGGCACTTCAAGTCTTGTTTCTGGAGGGGCTTTGACAACTATAACAGTTTGGTCTTTAAGGCCACTAATTTTTCGAATATCTTGATATGTAACGTAAGCTAACGTAGTGAGTGTTAAGGAATGTAACCATTTAGAAGACTGACAGAACAGATGCATGGAAAAATTTTCAAGTATTTTATGACTCGTAAGAATATACTGGTCTCTCTGTCTCGATCTTTAGACACACGGGATCTCTCGCAAACCTTTTCTGATACTCAAAACAACAAGACAAATCCATAGCGTTCTCCTACTCATTTCTAAAAAGCCCATGGTGATGGAGAATGTTAAACATGGAAACAGAATAGTTAAATTATCAGAAGAAAACCCAGACCCAGTTTGGTGGGGATTTCCTAGCTGGGTTCCTCTGGAGCACGGACATTCAGTGAACTTTGGTGAAGTGTTCTGTCACTCAAGTTGAAAGATGGCAGATCCCAATTTATAGGAAAAAAAAAATTAAGCTCTCTTTGCCCATATAATTTTTGGAACTCTGGTAACTTCTGTCTGCTGCTCGACTGTTAGCAAACGTCAGTAGCTACGCACATGAACACATGAGTAGCCAACAGATAAAGAGGTGGAAGAACTCAGAAGACGGTCAGGCAGACAGCTTGTTTTCTTAAGGGCACTTGGGCTAGTTGTGATTGCATACTGCCTATTGATAAGAAAGTCATCATTTCTGTTAGAAAAAAGTTATCCTTTCTACAATATCACTATCACTATTTCAGTGTTCACAAGGAGGGAAAGCAGCTTCTAAATGCTCTGCAACCTGAATTAATTTGAGAAACACTGTTGCAGGAAACGAGAGTGAAAGAGTATTTCCCTACCCTTGGTCATGACTTCTGGGCGCTGAACAATTCTTTTAAGTGTCCTGGTGGCTGAGCCTAAGAGGATATCATGAAAGGCTATGGTACTTAACTACATGATAAAGAGTATTCATGCAAGCTTGCCTGGAGAGACGAGTTTTTACTTGGCACTAAAGGAGTTCACATAGCTCTCTTATAAGAGTCACATAGCTCTCTTCTATAAGGGACACGGAGTGACATAAATAACGTACAATGTCTTTAGCCTGTTGTGTTTTTTATGTTAGCACACAAAAAATGCCTAGGATAAAACAGCAAATCACATGACTCAATGAAGGCCTTTCTGCAGGTAATATAATATTAGAAAATTGAGTCTGTGATCTAACAAATTTCATACAGAAATAGGGTTTAGAGAGTTAGAAGGAAATGCTTCTCTTAGAACAGTGGCTTTTAATTAGAAATTGAAGGAAGCTAGGAGCCTACTGTGCAGAAAAAAAGCACATTCACCCCAAATCTATATGTATTTCTAGGGACATCTATCACAGATTGTCTTCCTTAAGTCTTAATGGTTGAGACGACAGCAAATTCAGCACTGAGCTTGACAGGACAGCTCAGGCAAGAGTCTGGGTCTTAGGTCACCATGTACCTCGTCAAGGAAGCCAACTGTTGTCTTCATGAGACTTGATAGTTCTGAGTTTTCACTGAGAACATGGAAAAACTGATAACCAGGTACCTACCCCACAAGTCCACTGTCAAAAAGCTACGTGACAAGTACTTATTAAAATAAAAACTCATCTACAAGTTACTCAACATCCTGCAGGAAGGAAAATTTCAACACATTTGTGAACAAGCTGTACCACATTCGGAACCGAATGGCGAATTGAAATAAATTGTGCAAACACGTTTTCTAATCTTACAAACTTAAAAGTACTTCCACTGTGGCTCCCTCCTGAATTTGCTTTTTTGGGTTAGCAGCTCCCCGCAAGGAAGCTTTCAGTATCTGCAACAAAGGCCCCAGAGGAAGCTGATGTTGTCAACGAGGTTGTAAGCTGCACATTCCAGAGAGCTGCCAATCACATGTAACCACCCTGTCTCGTCCTCCACGGGGCTCCCAGCTAAAGGGTGAATGAAACAGCTCAACTAGATCTATTCTTGTTTCTTCCCTCATAAGCCCACTCTGGCTGCCACTGGGGGTTCAAATCACCACACCTCTTCTCTACCTCACTAATTATCAGTGGGCAAGATCAATCCTGTGGTCGACAGAAAATGAGTAATCGCGGTTTCAAAAAACAGCCTCAACTGAACAATAAATGTCCCCCTACCCTCCAAGGGAAAGCCTCTCAGACATAAAAGGTAATGTGGAACAATCAGAAGGGGGGGGGGGACACAACTTAAGAGGTGAAGTTTCTTAAAATACGGGCTTCATCTTCTACGCGTAACTGGGAATACTGCAAAAACTTCTTGTCAACGCGACGAAGTCATCTTTCTCCCTTTTTGTGGGGAGTGAGATGCTGAGAGCGAGTTTTCCTGTGACGGCCAACAGATTGTCAGCCAGTTGACAAGAACTGGCTTTTAAAACGATTTCTAAGGACCAATGTCTGTAAATGGATGGATAGACCGAGACGCCTCAGGCATCGAGGGTGGGAGGGCGTGTGATTCAGAAATCAGTTTCTGGTGTTGAGCATCAGCATTAACACACGGGTAGAGGCTACAGAATGATTTTTCTAGGCTCTTCGTTCCTTCAGCTATAGCTCAGACAGATTCAACAAATTCCTATTGCTCCAATATCTGATGAAAAGAAAATAGAATGTGAGAACCCCAACAGTGACAGTGAACGCCCACCAGAAATCTGGGGAGGCAGAGAGGGAGCTGCTGGTTGTTGTCATTAATGTTAACGCTGACACCTTATCTATCTTAGAACAGTGCCGCCCGGCGCGCTGTGTGTATCCGTATGTCCCCAACCACACGTGAAGAACACGCGTTAACCAGAGTAAAATTCTACCTGTGCAGAAGAGTCAGCCTGTCAACACTGGCTGTGTTCTAGAAGGCACTAACCCCCAAGGAACAGGTGCACAAAGGATATCTTTGGTTCTCTGAGTCTTCGGTTAGCAGTTGGAGGTCCAGGGTGCAGCTTTGGATCAGTTCATCTAATTTCTTCTCTTCCTGGCTGAGCTCGGTCACTTCCTTGGACAGGCCTTGACACTGGGCCAGCATGCCCCCATCTTCAGACAGACTGCAGCCCCTGGGAACCCAAACACAGACTCTTCGTAACTGCTCAGGGGCCAAGGGGGAGAGCGTGCGGGGGAGGGGCAGCGAGAAATGGTCCTTTTTTTTTTTTTTTTTTAAAAATAAAGATTTTATTTATTTATTTGACAGAGAGAGATCACAAGTAGGTAGCTCAATCCCAGGACCCTGAGCCAAAGGCGGAGGCTTTAATCCACTGAGCCACCCAGGCACCCCGCCCTAGAAATGTCCTTTTGAGTAAGATGTGCCCCCTTGACACAGGAGGACACACTTATTAGCCGAGTGTTAACATCAGAACATTTATACTTTTGTATTTACTTTTTGTCCACACAGTCTTTCACCTCTCACACTACAGAAATTAAATGGAGGGCAAGAAAACCCAATAAACCGCCAACACTGTAATTCCCAGGTTTCTGTCCTCCAGGAGGCCGGTTTTTTCGGAAGGCTCAACTTCAAAGGGCAAAAGGAGGAGCCCCTGCCTGCCACATGCCTCCCGGGAGGAAAGAGAAACAACGGGTGGAAAAAAAAGGATAAAGAGATATTGAGAGAGAGAAAAATGTGAAAGAAGAGAGGACTGGTTCAAACTCAACAGAATATCATTCGGGAAGCACAAAAGACCTAGGTAGTTCCTGCGGGTCTTCTAGCAACCACGGAAAGGGAAAAGGAGGTTAAGGGAACAGATGTGTGCACTGTACACTGAACAAAGACCACTACCCAACAGGTTTCTCTAAACCACAGGCCAAAATGGGTCACTTGAATTGTCACAAAATTCCTTAAAAGGACAAAACGTTCCCTGCACTCAAATCATGTTTGAGGGAGTCTTTTCTCAAAGCCAGCCTATAACAGATTTGTTCCTTCCCTCAATGCCTTCATCGTTCCTCCTAAAATACCGGCCACACGAGTGCTCCGTCCGCAATTCACAAACGAGACTAACCATACGCTGAGTCACACGTGTCGGTGGACAGGGGACATGTGTTATCATCCCTGCGCTCCAGGAGGGACTGAGGCCTCTAAGTCTTGCCTCTATTTTTACACAGAAAGCAAGCTGACCCGCCGTTAGAGCCACGGATGAGGATACGTGGCCATGGGACAGCTACATGGCTGTGTTCATACTGAGCTGTGGTTCATTTCCAAACCCCTGTTAGAGACGAGCCGCAGACACGGGCCAGCATCCTTCAGATGACACACGTGAGCACACGCGGCCTCCTGGGTGCAGAGGAACAGCACCTTCATGGAGTGGGCAGGGACCCCCTTGCCTGAGGCCAACCCAATGTCTCCGACTGCATCTAAAGGGCAAAGAGCCCTTGGACTTCGGCCGGGGGCTCAGGGGCAGCGGGGAGGAGCCTGCGGAAGCAGCGCGGGTGTGAACGTGGCGCCGGGGCCCGGGGCCGTGGCTCGTACTCACATCCACTGCACGTTGTTCTTCGACTTCTTCTTGATGAGGTGGATGCCTTCTAGCACGTTGGTGATGTCGTAGATTCTTCTCTTCTGCACCTTCAGCACCTCCGCCGCCTTGTTCAAATCCAAGACCCCGTCGGGGGACTGGCTCAGCAGCTGAATGAACTTCTTGGTGAGCAGACCAAGGGATGTGTCATACCGTGTTTTTTCTGAGGGAGATTTTGGAGCTTAAAGAAAAACAAAAGCCGAGCGGGTGGGGGGGATAGGGGGAAAGGTAAAGAAATGAAGGGTTTCTCCGCAGGTAGGCGAGCCCTGTTTCCCGCTGCAGCCCAAGGATTAGCATCCAAGCAAAGCCACGGCCAGTGTTCTCGGTAAGTTACAGAAAGCTATGAAATGGCTTTATTAGAAAAGAAAGGGACAGTACGAATTCCCGTTGGATGAAAGCGTTGTGCTGTGATGTTCCCAGGAGCTCCGACTTGGCCTCACCCTCCTCCCTGGGTCCCGCACAAGGCAGGCCTCAACATCATCTGTTGAACGAATGAAACCGTGCTATGGTCTCTGAACACCAGCACGTGCAGAGCCCAACCCACGAGGGCCTGGGCTGCGAATCTCTCCTGCATTTCATTTTCATGATGGGGGCGGTGAGAGGGGCTCAGCCTGACCCCCCGCAACCAGCTCTGCAGGGTCCATGGTCTGTGTGAGTCTGGAACCTGGGCACCGGCATTCATGTCAATGAAGAATACCCAACCAGCCTTTCCATCGACTCGCCCTGTCCCTCCTGCATGTTAGGTCCTCATTCAATACCATATTTAAGCTGAGGGCGGGGGTTCCTTGCACAGGGTTTGGGAAGGCCTGATTCGTAAACTCCAGGAAAGGGGAGATGCTAATTTAGCATCTCCATTAAACACCAGAGACTTAAAGGGCTATTTCGTTGTTTCCAACCTACTTCTCTCTCTCTCGTCAAAGAAACAATCAGTGGAAAGGAAAACGAGCTGCCATGGTTGGGTTTTGGTCCATTCTGACAGCGCCCTGTGCGGAGCCCGAGGACGAGGCGGGCGCAGACCTGACTGACCTTGGCACAATTCTACGCCCAGGGAGCCCGGTCTCCAAAGTGATGTCCATGAAGAGAAGTTAAAATTAAATTTGATTATAGAATGGTGCCAGGGAGCTTGTATTCCGAGCTGAAAAATGACACTGCACACATTTAAAAAGGCCTCCTCCCGAGTCAGTATTCATGGACCGAAGGGACCCTGCAGTGTCTGTGGGGTGTCTGCAGATACTCGGTTATTTTCTGGAGGGGAACAGAGAGAGAAGTGGAAAAGGACACAACGTGCCACAATTATCCCCACCGTGGCACCCTCGCAGCCAGCAGCTTTGAAAGGTAGGAAGCCCACACCAAGGAGAGTACGAGACCAAATGGATCCTTACTTTTTGGACTATCTGGACTTCGCAGGGCGGCTCTTCCTTTGCCCTTGGGGGTTTTTAAGCCATCTGCGAGGTACTGGTGACCGCTTTCTCCGAGCTCCAGCCTTCGCTTTGCCTGCAACGGGAAAGTGCAATCATTCATCACCGGTCGTGTGGGCGATCACAAGCAGTGGGGCTGCCGGGGGGACCCAAACCAGCCAAACGGGCTGCTGGCCAGCTGCTGGCTCCAGGTCTGCGCTGGCGCCAAAACGCTCTTCACCTGCAAGGGATTACCCGTCTAGGCTCAGACGGATCCCTCCTCTGGTCCTTTAGGGTTAGGTCACGGGCCACTCTGCTTACCCACTTCACTGATTCAACACTATGTGCCAGGCGTGGGGTGAGACAGTCAGACCACAGCAGGCACCCTGGAACATAAATTCGCTTTTCCCTTGTGACACTCCGCTGCTGACCTTCACTCATCTCTGATCTGGGTTGGATCTCCTTCCTTATGCTCCCCCCAAACACTGTGTTTCTGTGTATTATAACACCTATTGGATAGAAGGGTTATTTTACTTATCTGTTTCTCATTTCCTTTAAGGCAGGGACTGTTTCCCATTTATCTTTGTATACCTAGGGTTTGGCAAGGAGCCTGGGTTTCTGTAGGTATTCAATCACTCTCTCTCTATACATATATTTATGTTTGAAGAAAGAGTGATTAAACAGTAACACAGCTAGTCACAGACTGCAAATGGTCATTCATCAGAATAACAAAAACGCAAATGCTCAATCTTGGGTTTCCACTAGTATTCCTGTCTCCAATTTTGTCATCAAACCAGGCAAATGAGGAGTCTTCATTCAGTTTTTTCTTTTATTTTAGGGAGGGGCTGGGCAGAGGGAGAGAATTTTAAACAGCCTCCATGCCTGGCATGGAGCCCCCCATGGGGCTTGATCTCAGACCCTGAGATCATGATCTGAACTGAAATCAAGAGTCGGACGCTTAACCGACTGAGCCACCCAGGCACCCCTTCATCCACGTTTTTCATCTAATTTAATTTTACTTAAAAGATATCGATTTAGTGTCTGTGGACTGGGCACTGGGCTTAGGGAACAGAGGTAAAGCAAGATGGGTAAGTGCGTCTGCCTCCCTAGCCTATAGAGTCCTGGAGAGGAGACAGATCATTAAGTAACTGTTGTGGACTAACTAACCGAACGGTGGGATGGGTGTTTGGACAGGAGGGCCACCGACTAGACACCCGGCATGGCCACGTTCTTCTCGGGAGGGCACGCACAATTTCAACTTAACCCCTCATGACATGGAAACGGAGGGATAACTTATCAGCTGAGGACAGAGATGCAGCCTCTCTAGAGAAAGTTACCGGCGAATCTTGCTCTGTTCTCTCCACCAGTCCCCAGCCGCGTGCCCCTCCCCCCCCCCCCCCCCCCCGCCGGCAGCATGTGCTTGAAGAAGGAAATACACGCTGGAGGTCGAAAACTCAGCACAGGAAAGGGTAAAGGATCTCACTAGTCATTTTTACACAGATTACATGTTAAAATGATACCATTTTGGCTTTATGAAATATGGTTAAATCAGATAGTATGACAATTATTATTCTATCTATCTATGTATATAATTTTTACCCCGTGGCTTGCCTTTTTTCTGTTGGGCAATGCTGGGCTGAACTTCACTCTGAAGGCCTAGGAATGACATCTGGCAGACTTCTTAACATCATTTTCCCTTCCCAAATATTCGGTCAAATCCTTGTGTGAGCCTGTTGTGACGGTTGGCCACCAAACATGCCCTCTTGATGAGGCAAAATCTCCCTGATTGTTTTGGGGGAGCAGTCGTCCCCGGTGCTAGCCCAAGTGTGTTGTGCCCCGACGAGACCCCGGCCTGGATGACCCCCCCGCCCCCTGCCCCCCTGGAAAATGACCACGGTGAGCTGTATATGACCAAAGTGGGGTAAAAAAAGGCCAACCCCAGGGATTTTTCTGGAACTCCTGGCAAGGAGGTGTTGTGCCTTCCCTGGAAGGCTGACATCAGCCAGAAGCCATGGAGAATGGAGAGCCCCCAGGGGCCAGTGGAGTGGAGAAATGGAGAGAGAGGGTCTGAGTCTGTCCTTCAAAAGTCTGAATCAAGGTCATATGCTAGGGGCCACGATTGGTCTTTGCCTCAGATTTCTCCGTTGCATTAGCCCATAACATCTCCTTTTTGCTTAAAGCTCTTCGAGTTAGGGAAATGGAAGTGTGGTGTTGCAAGCGCCAGCCTGTGGGACAGGCGGAGTCAGGCTGAGCCCTGGTGCAACGGGGAGCGGCAGAGTGGGTGGGTCATTTCTGGGGCCTTCAGGAAATTACCCACAAGAGACCTCATTTGAAGCTTGCCTGGAAGTCAGAGGGGAACAGCTTCGCTATGGAGGCCTTTTCTCTCCATTGAAAGCAATCTGAGAGATACAGAGCTGGACTCCCTCCAGGTGAAGGGCCCTGGAAAGAAGCCGAGTGGGAAGAGCTTGGGACCTAGAACTCTTGGGGGCCCTGAAGTCTCAAAGTCTATATTACCTCTCTGAACACTGGCAAGAAAGAACCACCCACAGGCTGGCCGCCTGGGGGCACATTACTTTTGTCTTCCCATCTAGGCTATTGTTCCAAATTGCTTTGAGGCAAAGGCCTATGGAAGCCGTAAACTGTAGGCTGGGGAAATTCTCGGAGATCTGTTGCTAAGAAACAGAGGTCCAACTTCAAGGACCAGGACTAGGCAGGTGGTGTGCCTTTGGATAGTTGATCTGATCTAAATACTAGGTAGAAAATCTACAAAATCTTGAAGGCAATTCTACTGCCAGAGAATCCTTAAGTCCAGAAGGCAAAGGTCTAAGATAGCTCAGCCTCTGAGGCAATCAATCACCAAGCCCCTATGTCTACAGCAAGAAATGAGCGGCGGAGGGAGAGCAGCCCCAGCAAATCCTCCTGGGGGGTAGAGATTGAGGCGGTCCTATGGGCTGCACCAACAGTCATCATCCCACCAAGTCTCCCAGCGCCTGGAATTTACTGCCGTGCAGGAGACAGGGCGTGCTTTGGGAGGTGATCACTGTGTCATCTCCTTCTCCCACTGGACGCTTCTGGTAGGCTATCCCATGAGCCTTCGTCCAGGGTGCAGTGGCAGGGGCTGAACGGCTTTGAGAGGAACACACAGTACTTACTACCTGTCGCTCCCAGACCTGGGGACGGACAGGCACAGTAACTGGGCTCTCTCTTGGGAAGGGGCCAAACACTGTGGTCTCTGACGGAGCAGCGTTATGTCAACGCTTACCTTAACAAAGGCAAGCATGCACGTCTGGTTAAAAAACCCAAAAAACTGGATGGGAGGTTTTAAGCAGTCCAGGTCGTCTCTGCTCACACCAGGGCAGATGGAAATCTCTCTCAGTCAGAGAGAGATGTTTGTTTGCTTAGGGTGACCATTTCCCTGAACTGGGAGTTACTCCGTTTATAAAGAGACCTTCATATCCGGGGCCCCACTGGTAAAGCGACGCATCTACCTGGTGCTCAGCAGAAGGCCAAGCTATCGGGTCCTCGCTGAGAGTAGAGGCTAGACAGGAGGGCTGTGCCGTGGGTCACCCCCACTGCTATGTTCCTGAGGCATTATCAGGGGCGGCTTTTATTATAAAGGAACCATGTGCTAATTTGAGAACCTCAGCCCAAACGGAGATGACGTGCTATTGTAATGAACAGTTGTACTGTTAAATTTCTGAAAATGTATATATAAAAATAATAGGAATAACTGTCAGGCAGCCAAGCAGTGGGCCGTGAGGGGGAACATCCAGTTTCTGCCAGCCTGGCCCCTATTGTTCCCTTTGGGGAAGAAATTTCTCCACAGTCCTTGGTTCAGGTGGTTTCTTTGTCTCTCAGCCTGACAAGCAAAAACCCTGATGATCAACATCTTAGCCTGACCCTTCCCAGCAGGGGCTCAAAGGAGAGGACTGCAATCTGGGCCCACCAATCACTGCCTCCCAGTCCCTTGGCTAAAGTGCCTACGCCTTGGCTAATGCACCTACGACCAAGGCAGGAGAATTGGCCAGTGCGGGGACTTTGGTTAGAAACGGTGGGTTCTTGTCACGGGGAGTTGGTAGGATGTAAGCCTGGAGCCACCAGGGTAATGAACCAACGTGGAAGCAAAGAGATGGAGAGAGACTGAGTCCCAGTACCTTCGAGGGAGGTGCTAGATAGAGCCATGCCCAGAAGCAGGCAAGACTTCCATTTGTGCGAACCAACACATTCCCTTTCTTGCAGAAGAAGACTGAGTTAGATCACCGCCATTTGCAACCCCTTGTCCTTCAAGAGCCAGCCCTGCCAGCATTAGCTAGAACACGAGGAACGGCTGAGGACGACACATTGTCACGCACCATTCATTGCATCTCATCATGCGATCTCATTTTCACACATCCCCAGAAAGTAGTTGTTATTATTATTTCCTATCCTACAGGAGAAGGTGGAGGTTTAGAGTGCTTAAGGAACTTTTCCGAGATCCCACGGTCAGTAAATACACATACTCCAAGGTTGATGCCTACAACAGCTTTACGGAATGACTGTGAAAACCTGCCACATAAGAATATTTGAAAAGTTTCACTAAACGGATGCCACCTTACTCTATGATAAACATAGACTTTTACTTGTTTCGTAATTTTTAAGAACGCTCCTTTACACAATAAACACACGAGGAAATTCAAAGAGCGCAAATGTGCTTATGAGAAATGCACGTCTCTCTCCCTGCTCCTGGTTCTGCTCCCTTTTTCGAAGGTAAGACTGTTCAGTTCCTTCGATAACCTTTTATTTGTTTTTAAAAGATTTTATTTATTTGAAAGAGAGAGTGAACACACAGGTTGGGGAAGGCACAGAGGGAGAAGAAGAATCAGACTCCCCACTGGGCAGGGAGCCTGATGCAGGGCTCGATCCTGCGACCCTGAGGTCATGACCTGACGTGAAATCAAGAGGCAGACGCTCAACCAATGGAGTCACCCAGGGGCCCCTCCCCCCTTGATATCCTTTTAGACAGACTACAGAATTACAAGTATGTATATAGGTGTATACCACTGCAACCTATAAAGAAATTGTACACAAATGATAGTAAACCACACATTACTCTTCATACATCTTCAAGTTTGACCTATCGGTACACAGAATGACTTTATTTTTCATAGCTACAGAATACTGGATTAATTAGTGCACCATGATTTGTTTACCTAACCAAACACTAACGGACACCCGACGCTTTTCTAGAAATGACTACATTTTCCCAGTAGGCATTCATGAAGCATTTGGGGTAATTATTACCATATCCACCTTGCACCGAGGAAGAGAAGGTAAGGATGTACCTAATGTCTCCGTGAAGTCACAGACACCAGGATTGGAGCCCATGCCTTCTCTGGACTGATGGAAAGGTCCCTCCTCTGTTGCCATAGCAATTTTCAGGGCGCCAGGGCTTCATTTTGCCATCATAACTCACATATATGCTCCTGGTTTCCTCAATGGACCATGAGCTCAGGTCTTAAGTAGCCTTGCACTGGGCATGCACGCAGTTGGATTTACGTATCTATTTTGAATGAACCAAGCAATAAATTCCCACAGCCACTTGGCAGGTAAATCACAATGCTCTGCCATTACTCACCTGCGAGGCTGGCATGTATGTTGTAATGCATGTGTCTATGCAGACATGTATGTGTCTGTACACATATACATATGCTGGAGATTAAGCTCTACCTATTTGGAAAGGTTTTCAAGAAGTGCAAAGGGGAAAAATTAAAGTTGCAGAAGGATACATAAAATGGGATTTTATAAGGGTAAGAAAAACGATAAAACATACACTTTGCTCTAAATATTTCCAAGTACCCAGAGAGGAAGAAAGTCTGGAAAGATCCACATCATATGTTAATGGAGGTTATCTCTGAGAAATAAAATTAAATACAGGGTAATGATTTCATGTTTATAGTTCTATCATATTTGATTGTATTTTACAAAGCAATGTGTACATATTAAAGTTATACCTTCTAAACTAGCAACTTAGCTCTTCGGAGTATATTCGGAGAACATTTATGTTGGTTCTAGGGTCTATTAAAAACAGCACAGCCAGTTTCTTGAATATTTTTATGTTTTGCCACATATGTCCAACATGAACACCCAATTACAGGAGAAAAATTCACTAAGTTATTGTACATTTATATAACGGAATGTTATGCAATTAATAATGACGTACATCTATATATAAGTTTAAAAGAAAAGTAGGTGTGAGTAGTAAAATTTTATTTTTGTGGGTATATTATATGCATAGAAAGAATGGATATCAAAGGATATATAGCAAACAATTTAAGAGTAATAATCTTGGGGTGATAGGATTACAGTGGTTTTGCTTTTGTGTGCGGGTTACTTGCATCACAAGACAAAAATCACTTCCATTTGCCATTTGAGGTTAGACAAAAGAAAGATGCTGGTTTGTTCTTTAGGCTGTTGAAAATCTTATGTATCATTCAGTAGGTATGTGTATGAGTTCTCAGCAGAAATGGGATGGATACACTATCAGAAAGGCATCCTAGGCTCATGATGGGGAGGGAAGTGGGGTTCTTATCTACCATTAGACCGAACCATAGGAAAAAAAAATTAAATCGAGAAAAAGGCATAGCCTGCTGTAGTTCACAAACTGAGCCCTAAAAATAAACTCTCTTTACCCCAGTTCATAAGAGATCCCAGCAAGGGAAAGAACAGGATCTACGATACATTCCATCTCACGGCCAAAGACGAGACAGGGCATTTTGAACAGAGGAAGAGGAGATACTGAAGATGGAAATTAGATAAAAAAAAAAAAAAATGAGGGTCAGGTTAGTTTCATTAGTGAAACAACCCAAAGGACAGACTCTCCATCCAGCTCCAGACCAGACCACAGCTGAATCTTCCCTGGATTCTGGTCATTAGGTCGGTAGGTTAGGGCAGGAGGATTTTAAGAAAGGACAACAAAGCTTCCAGGTCCTACATAGGAATTCAATGTTTCTTTTTTAATTTTATAAATTTTATTTATTTTTATTTGACAGAGATCACAAGTAGGCAGAGAGGTAGGCAGAGAGAGTGAGGAGGAAGCAGGCTCCCTGACGAGCAGAGAGCCCGATGCGGGGCTCGATCCCAGGACCCTGAGATCATGACCTGAGCTGAAGGCAGAGGCTTTAACCCCCTGAGCCACCCAGGCGCCCCTGAACTCAATGTTTATTAAGTGCCTGCTGTGTACCAAGCCCTGCACAGGCAGATAATTGAGTGTAAAAGGCGATATGGTAGCCCCTGCCATAAGGGACGGCACCCAACCAGGAACGGGAAACGCATGGTTTGGACAGCAAGGAGCCCGCGGCTGGGGGCAGGCAGGCAGGGGGCCTGGATGGACAAGAGGGTGGAGGTCTGGAGAGGGCAGTTAGAGGGGGTGGAGCTTGAACCACGACCAGGGAGGCAAGGGGCTCTGTACTGCACAGAAGGGAGTGGGAGTCCGGGTCCATGAATGCGCAGAGGTGCAGAGATGTGTAGGGCCCCTGGTCAGGGGTACTGGTGGGTAGGGAGGGGTTTGGGTGAAGAAGGAGCCACATCGTCAGTCCCTTCCGTGCCGCGTGGCTACTGAACCACACTCCGTGTCTCCTTTTCCTGGAGATGAGGGTACCTAGGACGAACAGCTCAAGGTCGTCCTCTCCGGCCTCCCTCAGCCAGGGGCACGTTCAGAATCCACGAGAGCTGGGTCTGTCTCTGAGCTATTAGGTGGGAAGCGAATCAGAACCCGAATTCTCCCCAAGACCTGGTGAGCCCCACGGGCATGCAGAAGGCCCCGACGATGCATGTGGAAACAGAAGTAGCAAGCGTGCCTTTTCCCTAGGGGAAGAACGCCCCATCCATCCTGCACGCCAGCCCCACCAGCCGGGAGCGCAGGTCTCTCTCCTCCCCAGGCCTCCGCCCCCGCCAAATCCCCCCACAACTGCCGACTGAGAATGGTCCCCAAATTTGGCCGTTTTTCTTCTTTTCATGTTTAAACTACAGATCTAGGGCATCTTAACTTCACCATAACTTATGTTTGTGGACTGGTTTTGGGAATCTGACCACATAATGTAGGAGGGCTTCTCAGGGAAAAGAAAGCCTGACTTGTGGGACGGACGCCGTTAACTTAGACACTGGCCACAGCATCCCTTTCTAAAGGCATCTGCTTTACTTTTAAGAGTAACTGGAGACAGGGAGCCTGGCTGGCTCGGTTGGGACAACCCAAGACTTTTGATCTCGGGATCATGAGTTCAAGCCCCACGCTGGGTGTGGAGCCCTACTAAAAAGAGAAAAAGAATAATTTAAGACAGTTTAAAAGAAAAATCAATGTACTTGATTTTTAAAAAAATCCACTAGTTCAGGCAGCTTCTAGGGGCTCCCTCCCCAGGGAAATCAACTTTCCTCTTTCTCCAGGCGGTCAACTCAGCATCTCCAAGGAATAAGCTTGGCTAGCTACTTTTGGACAAAAATGTCCAGCACCCAGTGATGACCGACACCCAACCAAAGATGACGTCACCTGTGTACACCCATCATAGCTTTTTTCTCCATCCTCTCAGGTATTCAAGTCAAGTCCCCACTTCCTCTCCCACCTGAAGCTCTTGGACCTCTGTTGAGACTCTTGACTGTTCTGCAAGCTTGTTGCAAAGCTGCCGTGCTGTGATCTTCCACTCCCTGTACCGTGTTGAAGCCTGACGGGGACACCTGTCACTTTGACTGCCCAGCATCTGAACCTTCCCTCCTCTGGTTAGCAAACTCCCGACTCGATCAGTCTCGGTGGGAGGCATAGTGGCCTTTCTATCGCAGATGCTGAAGGCTCCGCGCACTCCCTCCTCGCTCGCCCAGAACCAGGGCCAGGCCCGTTACCTGCATGGGACAGACAGACAGACACACCGGCCCCGGACCTGGAATCTGGATTGCTCTGGTAAACCAGCAGGCTGTCTGGTGATGGCTGCTGGCGCCGGGGAGAAATCACTGGGGTTGCTGGACTCATTCTGGGGCTCGACATCTGGGCTGTGGCTCTGGCTACTGATCCTTCCTTCGTTCCTGCCTGTTCTCCAAGCTCGGTGCTCTCATCCTCAATATCCTCCAATAAATGCCCTTTCTGCTTCAGTCACGTAGGGCTGTTAACCGATGGCTTTCGGGGAACACACCCGAATGATGGTCCGGAAGAGAAAATCCGAGTCCTTGCAGATCTGAAGTGTGAATTTCATGCCCGCGCTCCACGAGTCGGCTAAGTCAAGGACTTAACGCGGAGCACCTATTGCCCTCAGAACCCGGAAGTCACTGTTCTGGTGGTTTTTAAACCCAGTGTTAATGATGAGAAACCTGCAGCCACTGATTCTCATTTGGCTGAAGCTATCCGATTTGTCCTCCCTGAAAGCCTCCGGCCTGTCTCACACTCATTGTGACATTTCATAAAAGCGACTCAGCTGTGTACCTTTTCTCGCTCACGGTGCGAGGGACTCCTGGGCTCCTAGAACCCACCCACATGGCCTTCAGCTACAAGAAATATTTATGTTGTAAATCATCCCCTCCCCTCTCCTGTCATCTCCCTGGAATTCCCATTCCTCTTAAGAGTGATCCTCTAAAGCTCGCATTTTCTGTTTTTCCATTTCTTTGCCTTTTTGTGCTACTTAGCTGTTCTTACATCAGATTTAGCTTCCATTCACTCAATTTCTTTTCTTTCTTTCTTTCTTTCTTTCTTTTTTTTTTTAAAGTTTGGGCAACTAGACTTTTAATATCCAAGAGAATTTGTTTTGCTTTTGCTCTCCGATCAATCTATTTTTATAGCATCTTGTTCTTTTATGAAGAGGAGAGTCCTTCCTTCGTCACTCATTATTTCTTTTAAAGTTTGCTTTTGTTTCCTGTTCAATCTATTTTCTCCACTGTCCTCTTTCCTACTTAGAGAAAAAAGAAATCTTGGCCCCACTCGGTAATTGTTGCAGTCCTTTTTCAAATGTCTAGTCCCTATTTAAGTGACACCTGCAGGCTGTGTGACTCAGATTGAGGTGATATCCTTAAATGCCAGAATGGAGCTAATCCGTTTATTTCGAGAAGATTTCTCAAAACCTATCTGGCTGAGGAAAAGACTCCCAGATTCTACATAAAGTCCTTCCTGTCAACTCTTGTTTTTATTTTTGGTTTTGTCATACCTCAGCTTCTCCAAGGCAGATCAATGTTCTCTCTGGCCCTAGCTTCCTCTGTTTTTTTTTTTTTTTTTTATGATTTCATTTTTATTTGAGAAAGAGCACGGGCTGTGAGGAGAGGCACAGGGAGAGGGAGAAGGAGAAGCAGGCTCCCAACTGAGCCAGGAACCCGATGTGGGACTCGATCCCAGGACCCTGGAATCATGACCTGAGCTGAAAGCAGTCGCTTAACCAACTGAGCCACCCCGGCGTGCCTGTTTGTTTCTTTTTAAAAGATTTTATTTATTAGACAAAGAAAGAGTGCACACAAGCAGGGGAGCGGCAGAGGGAAAGGGAGAAGCAGGCTCCCCTCTAAGCAGGGATTTTGATGCGGGACTCGAATCCAGGACCCTGTGATCATGGCCTGAGCCAAAGGCAGAGGCTTAACTGACTGAGCCACCCAGGCGCCCCCTCTCTGTTCTACTTTACTGACTTCCACTCCTCCATCCTTTCTCTGTGTTCCAGAAATCTGCTGAGTGATCGTGTCCACTAAAAACCCCACTCTCATTTTCAGTGATTTTTTTTAACTGTTTACTATTATCTTCTTCCAGGGAAAGGAGATACCTCAGTTTGACAGTGTGCCTTTCTGAACCAGAAGTGTCTGTGTATTTAATTCTCGTTTATCAGCAGGTGATACCGACTACACACCGTGTGTAAGGCACCGAGCTAAGCCCTCCCAACGATAAAGGCAATGGCTCCTTTTGCATGCAAGGTGAGCTGAAGCCCAAACATCCTTCCTACCTAAGTCTCTACCCCAATAATTGAATATGGATTATAAAAAAGCAAAAACCTCTGAAAGCCTTTTACAGATTAATTCTGTATCTGTACCAAATAAAGAATAAATGAATAAGAAGCTTAAGAGAAGGGCCTGATTAATAAATTAGATTAAATGTTATGCAAATGAGGTAAAAATAAGTACTATTTTTAATAATGAGAAATACAATTGATGACCTTTCCTAGCATAACCATCGTGGTCTCTACAACAGAGAGGGCAAAAGGTTTTGAATTCCCCACACAACGCTCAAGCTTTATTATTCCCTTTAAAGCCTGCACCTCACATGCTTTTGCAGGAAGGCGAACATGGCCAACTGCAATTAAACCACTACCTGAGAAGAGAGTTTTAAATTCAGTCACATTACCCAGTTCATCATGTGTTTTTCTTTTAACTTATTGCTAACCTTAAGGATATAGTTATTGCCCATAAAACAGAATTCAAGAATTCTTCTCTTCTGACAGCCTCATTTCCAGGTTGGAGGTTGGCACAAAGGATTCACACTAGGTTCAGTAATGGCCACTTACAAAGCGTACGTAGGCTCTGCTGCTCACATACCTCCCCGAAAGGGCATACTTGAGTCTCCCACTAGGGTACTATTCAGTTTATCTCCACTTTCCTTTCCAACTCCTAGTTTTTGGTCTTAGGAATTTACCTCATTTCAACACCAATGGAAAAAACCCAGGAGTTGATGTTTTTTCTATACAGGGCCAGGTAGTATATATTTAAGACATTGTGGGACACAGTCCTGTTGTAGTTCCCTTCACTGTTCAAAGTAGCCATAGTTCATACATAAATGGGCTTCCTTTTATTCCAATAAAGCTTACTTACAAAATGAGCCGGGAGCCAGATTTGGCCCACAGGCCACAGTTTGTGGACTCATGGGATAAACCATTATCCTTGTACAAGTTGATTTATGTTTTTCTTAAAGGGTATTTATACTGCTCATACCAAATACTGAAATTTTATGAAGAAAGCCAATCATCTTTTTGGGTAATGGAATTTTGTCTCTGTCATATTTTGTGTTACATGTGATATATATATATATATAAATATATACACACACATACACCAAAGTATATAAAGTATATAAAGTATATATATATATATATATATATATACTTTATGTTATATGTGATATATATATATATTTTGTACTTCCTTGATATATATATGTACATATATATAACAAGGAAGTATGAAAAATACAAGCAAATTTGAGCTATCCGTTTGAATAGCTGAACCTCAGCCTGTCCACAGGAAACAATGATAATTAAACACATGAACATACTCTTTGTTTTATGCCCGCAACCTTCAAAAGCTAAAGAGATAATTTATAGGTGCAATGATGAGCTATAAACAAATTCTTCTATGGATTTGACAGATCAATTTTAGAGAAGATTAACTGCTTCATGACTTAAATAAAAAAAAAAAATCTCTCAGCAAACTTTGTCCCATTGAGTTATTGTAGAAACATCAGACTAACTGTTCTGAATCTCAACCAGACTTCAGAAGGTAGTTGCCAAAACAGCTTGCAGGACAAGAAAAAGGGCACACGTTTAATGATCGCTGTGGCTCCAAAAGACAGGGCACTTGGTCCTGGTGGACACAGTTTTACAAACTGCTCCCTGGTACAGAAGCATGATAAGTGGACTCCAAGAAGGAAGAACACTTTTGAAAGATTTATGAACCAAGGAACTAAGAAGTTCCTCTTAAAGAGTTAAAGTGTTACCATCCAATCCTTGTACAACTGACTTGAAGACCAAAGACTGCTACATACCATGCACTCAACTTTCATTTAGTGGCAAACTTAATTCCTGTCTCTGAGAGTTAGGGAGTTTCTGGGTGGTAACACAGTAAGGAGGAACCTGGTTGGAGGCCAATAAACTCCCTGAGTTGAGAAGATGAAACAGAGAGTCCAGGGAAATCAAAGGAGCTCAAATTTGGACAGAGCCCTGAAAGGGGAGAACTGGTCAGAGGCACAATCTTGAAAACCTGTGGAGGGTCCCTCTCGAGAATCCAGCAGAATACAGTGTATGTGTGTGAGGTAACTCCCCAAGGCCAGGAAACACACCTGAAACAAAGAAGAAAGAGAGCGTGCCCAGAGTTCCCATGGGGCCTGGAATTATAAAATTGTAGGCACACTGTTCCTGCAATTGTTCCTAGCAGACAGACTTTGTGGGGGGAGGGGATGGACAATGGGACAACACACCAAAAAGTGAAACCAAAACAAAAAGCAGCCTCATAACACAGAGGCACAGGTAGAGTACTCAGAAGGCTGTTTCTCCATTGGTGAGGCGACATTAGCCCTAGAATAAATACTGCTCTGGTCCTAACCTCCAGAGCAAGAACGGAAAGATCAAACTCTTTCTAAGAAAACCTAAAAGCATCTCAGAACAAAATTGGAGAATATTTACAGAAATACAAAAATGTCCAGCACACAATAATGACTATCATTCAACCAAACTGGCTTCCAAGGAAGCAGGAAAATATGGCCCAGATTCAAGAGAAAAATCAATCAAAACTGACCTAGAACCAACACAAATGAAAGACTCAGTTGACAAAGACAGAAAAAACCTACAAGTTAATGTGACTATATTCCATATGTTCAAAAACTTAAGGGGAAATCTCAGCGATTTAAACCTACAGATACAATGAGCTCAACGAATCCCAAATACAAGGAAACACAGAGAAAACTGTAACAAGGCACATCACAATCAAATTCCTCATAATCAGGGACGCCTGGGTGGCTCAGTTGGTTAAGCAGCTGCCTTCGGCTCAGGTCATGATCTCAGGGTCCTGGGATCGAGTCCCACATCGGGCTCCTTGCTCAGCAGGGAGCCTGCTTCTCCCTCTGCCTCTGCCTGCCATTCTGTCCGCCTGTGCTCGCTTGTTCTCCCTTTTTCTCTGACAAATAAATAAAATCTTAAAAAAAAAAAATTCCTCATAATCAGTAATAAAGAGACAAATCTCCAAAGCCAGTAGGGGCTAGTGGAGGAATAGGTTACAAAAAAAACAAAACTGAGAATCCTCATTTGTAACAATGTAGCCAGAAGGCAGTAGAGCAGCATGTTTTTAAAAGTGAAAGAAAAGAAACTGTCAAGCTAGAATTCCATACCCAGCAAAAACATCTTTGGAAATCCAAAAGCAAACAGATACATTTCCAGTGATACAAAAGCTGAAGGATTTTTTTTTTTTTAAACCAGTGGATCCACAATAAAAGAAATATTAAAGGAAGACCTTCAAGGCAGAAGGAAATGATGCCAGCTGGAAATATGGATCTATACAAAGAAATGAAGAGTCTCAAAAATTGTAACTACATGGTAAATGTGTGACTTCTCCCCTTATATTTAAATCTCTGTGAGAAAACTGACTACCTAAACAAAAATATAAATTACATGGCATTTATAACATATGTGTAAGTAAAATACATGACAATACTAGCATCAAGGCTAGAAGGGGAGGTAAGTGATATAATCTTAAGCAAGAGTCGGGGTAAGAACGAAGAGCCAAGAATAACCAAGACAATTCTGAAGAAACAAGAACAAGGTAGAGAGACCTTGTATTGTATCCAAACGTGTACTGCAAAACTACAGTCATTAATGAAATGTGTACTGGCACAGGGAGGGGCAAAAGGCGAAGGGAATAGGAGGGAAAACCCAGAAACAGTTCCACACGTACATGGAAATATCATGAATTCCAGACTGCTGGAAAGGATGACTATTTTTATGTCTTTGTTTTTTTAAATAAAGATTTTATTTATTTATCTGAGAAACGGAGAGAGAGAAAGAGGGAGAGCACAGGGGAGTGAGAGGGGGGAAGTAGACTCCTGCTGAGCAGGGAGCTCCATGTGGGACTTGATCACAGGACCCCAGGATCATGACCTGAGCTGAAGGCAGCTGCTTAACCCAAGTGTCCGAAAGTCTTTTTTGTTTGTTTGTTTGTTTTAAATTGAGTTATATTCAATTGACACACACCACAACATTAGTTTTAGGCGTACAACATAGGGATTCAACAACTCCTTACATCCTGTTATGTTCAACCCAAGTGTACCTACCAAAGAAGGACTATTTAATAAAGGGTGCCAGGACATCTACTGATCTGAGAAGAAAAAAATATAAAACTGGACCTCTACCTCTACAGACAAAATTCCACTGCAGATCTAAATGAAGGGACTAAACTTTACAGTTACAAAAAGAAACAAAGGAAATATCTGGCTTCAAGTTTTTCTTAAAAAAGAAATGCACAGATTATACATACATTAAAATTAACTCTGGTCATCAAAAGACCACAATGAAGGCAAGCCACTGGTTAGGAGAAGATACATGCAATGCACATAATCTCCAAAGAATTATAATTCAAAAAAAGATAAAAGAATGAGTAGAAACTAGTAAGGAAAGGGAATATAACCCAAGAGAAAACAGATGTAAGACAAGAACAGTACTCAGAAGAGGGTACTAAATGGCAAAAATATTAAAATACATAATCAGGGAAATGTCAATTAAAAGGAAGAATCCTGAGTGCCTGAGTGGCTCAGTCAGTTAAGCATCTGGTTTTGGCTCAGGTCATGATGCCAGGGTCCTTGGATCAAGCCTCACATCAGACCCTCGGCTCAGGTGTGTGTGTGTGGGGTCTGCTTCTCCCTCTCACTCTCTGTGTTCTGCCCCCCTCTCTCTTAAATAAATAAATAAATAAATAAATAAATAAATAAAATCTTAACAAAATAATAAAATCAAAAGAAACGTTTCACGCTTGTCAGATTGGCAAAACCTACAAAGTCTGGAAATACCAGGTGTTGTAAACATGCAAAACTGTTACACTTTTTTAGTGGGTGGGGGTGTGGGGGTTGGAGGTGCACGGGTACCCTGTGGATACAAGTTTTGTCCATACTTAGTGAAAGCCATCAACAGCTCAGTATGCACCATAAACTCCTGCACTCATGCCAAGGAGGCATGGACAAGAATTAGTACCAGGCTGTAGTCATCAACATGGGTATATCACAGAAATTTTGAGTAAAAACAAACAAACAAAACCCACTACGGAACAGACATGGTCTCCTTACATAAAATTTGAAAACCTTATTAAATAGCAATAGGGTACTCCATACGTAGTATGATTATACACACAAAAGGCACAGGTAGAAAAGAATAAGAAACATAGAAAAGAGAGAGGAAAAAGAAAAAGCCATTGGGGAGAGAAACAAGAATCTTCAACTGCATTGTTGTTGATGTCATTATATGGTGCTATTCTCTGAAATATTTTCTAGCAGAATTTTAAAAATGTAAGATGAGTAGGAGTCAGGGAGAAGTATGGGTGTGTGACCCACCACCTGGAGGGTAATCTGGAAATATTATTAATATTTTTAAACATGCACATCATTTTGACCCCAAAATTGTATTTCTGGAAATCAACTTATCCTAGAGAAATACTACAAAAACATGCACAGGGAGGCATGTACATGTTTATAACAGTATTCTATTTAATAGGGGAAATTAAAAAAAAGCCAACCCTCCATGTCCAGTGTCCATTAACAGGAGGATAATTAAGGAAACCACTCTGTATTATACACCCACGTTGGAGAACACTGCAAGTCTATGGTGAGAGCCATCTTTGGCTTTATCTAGTGACTTGCTAGTAAGAACAAAAAGCAAGTCACGACAGTATTGGCGGTAGGATCGCCTATGGAAAAACAAAACCAGGCAAGGCCTGGCAATCTGTTAGCTAGGAGGGCAGCGAAGTGTGGAGGAAGTCCAGTGTCCTCTACTGATGGAAGGTGTGCAAGAATACATAACTCGGGGTGCCTGGGTGGCTCAGTTCATCAAGCATCTGCCTTTGGCTCAGGTCATGATCCCAGGGTCCCGGGATGGAGCCCCGCATTGAGCTCCCTGCTCAGTGCAGTCGGCTTCTCCCTCTCCCTCTGCCTTTCCTGCTGCTCCCCCTGCTTGTGGCTTGTGCTCTATCTGTTGAATAAATAAATAAAATCTTAGGAAAAAAAAAAAAAGAATTAGACAGTATTTCTGCCTTTCCTTTTAAATTGGGAAAAATAGAATATAAACGGAGGAGGATTCCTGGGTGTGGCTCAGTCCATCACGCGGCCAACTCTTGATTTGGGCTCAGGTCGTGATCTCAGGGTGGTGAGACCACGCCCTGCATCAGACTGTGCTCAGCTGGGAGCCTGCGTGAGAGTCTCTCCCTCTCCGTCTTCCTCTGCCCCTCCCCTTGCTCGTGCGCTCACTCTTGCTGAAATCAATCAATCAAGCATTAAAAAAAAAAAGAATAGAAACAAAGGGAACACAGGTTAAAAACACAATAACAACCTAGGCACCAAAGAAATGATGAGAAATCAGATAAACCAGAAGTTGAAAGTAGGGAGAGCGTGGGGGCGGGGTGGGGAGCTCCTCAAAGAACAGCAAAGGACAAAGTTCAGTGCAAGAATGAATGGATGGCCACAAGGAAGGAAGGAAGGAAGGAAGGAATGGGGGTGGGAGCTTTCAGATTTTAGAATTAGTGGCCGTTTCTACAGTCTCACATCTCTATACCTCCCTATAATTCGATTAACTCCCCAAGTTTTAGAGAAGAAACTAAAATGTATCCAGTGCTTACTGTGTACTTCCGTGTACGGTTGACCCATGAACACAGGAGCTAGGGCACAGACCCCTCCTTGCGCAGCCAAAAATTACATATAACTTCTGGCTTCTCCAAAACTTTATTAATAGCCTACTGTTGATTGGACGCCCAAGAACACAGAGTTGATTAATACACAGTCTGTAGCCATGTGTACTATATACTGTACTCTGACAATAAAGTAAGCTCTGGAAAAGAAAAAAATCGTAAGGAAGAGAAAATACTTTTAAAAGTACCATACCGTATTTATTGAAGAAAAATCCACATTATTAGTGGACCTTTAATTTGTTAAGAGGAAAATTTCTTTGTATTTGAAAAGATTAGTGTATAGGCAAAGGAGATTAAAAGGTATAAACTTCCAGGTACAAATAAGTAAGTCCTGGGGATGAAAAGTTTTAATGAAAAAAACAAAACAAAACAAAACTGATGTCAAGATAGTGATGTCAGTCCTCAGACACACGGACTATTTGGAAGCAATGCTTAACATAGTCTGTTGGTAACAGGAGGATTGCAGATTCGTCTCTTCGTCTAACGGTAAGAATGATAGTTGGCTTCCACAGCTGGTGTTCCTGGGATCAGTGAGTCCCCACAGATAATCCCTGTGGGTCCAGTCCTCTCCCTGGGGTCTTCCCCGCAAATCACGGAAGAGCAAACAACTGGAAAACCTGACGTAGACCCCAAATCACTTGATCCTCAACATGGTATATAAAAGGATTAGGCCATTCTGGTAGTGGGTGAGTCACCCCACAACACCCAAAGTGAGGCAGATGATGGACCCTCCATTATCCTATTTGGTTTTTCCTCAATAACTTCCAGAGAAGCATCCTAGAATCCTCTTTCCAGGAAAAAGAATATTAAAAAAGCACCAGCCACACAGAGAAGGAAATTTGGCTCCTTGGTCATGGCAGGCTTTTACCGACAGGCTGACGGCCATTTTTGGGAAATCTCCTAGAGTTTCAAGGATGGAATGGAACCTGGACAGGGGAGTCAATTACACCAAAAAGACATGGATTAGCCCAAAGACGAGACTTCAATTTGTGTAAAAAGCAACAATCACCAGGGAATAGAAATTTGCCTCCCAATGGGACCACCATGAGCTTTCTGAGGCTGAGGAGATGGTCGAGGAGGGGGTAGTGGAGAAGACCCAGACCAGGCCAGGAAGGTAGGTAGGCAGGGCCAAGGACAGGCTGCTGTAGCTCCCAGGGTTCCTGCGCTAGGACTTATTGCTTCTGCTTGACCCAAGACTTATTAAAGACCCCTCAACCCAGAGAACTCAAGGGTGGATGCTCTTGGTCTATATGGCAAAACAATACCACCATCAAAGCAGAAGCAGTGCAGCTCTCTGAAAGGAGCCACATGGCTCTACTAGCATCCTTACTGTGATGACGGGGTCCAATATGTGACTCGGACATTGACTCCTCTTGGACTAAGGGGGCCAACATTCTGATAGACATCATGACTTGGGAGCCTCTGACTTACCCACTAAAGGTTCACGAGAAGGTGTTGGCCTTTTTCCTACACTGTAAGGAGCTGCAGCCTTTGAGGCAGAGAAGAAAATCTGACTAGAAAGGTCTGTTTTCTATGAATGCCACTGAATGCTTATGAAATCGTGTTCATTTTCCAAACGCACAGAAGATGGTCCTGGAAATGTACTAGGAGTAAATGCTAGTGATGGTACAATGCAGTGATGGTGCAATAGTTTGGAAGAGACACAAACTGGATAAAAAGGAATTAAACAAACATGCGAAGAAAAATGTTCTTTTTTTTTTTTTTTTTAAAGATTTTATTTATTTATCAGAGAGAAAGGGAGGCAGAGAGCAAGCACAGGCAGACAGAATGGCAGGCAGAGGCAGAGGGAGAAGCAGGCTCCCTGCCGAGCAAGAAGCTCGATGTGGGACTCGATCCCAGGACGCTGGGATCATGACCTGAGCCGAAGGCAGCTGCTTAACCAACTGAGCCACCCAGGCGTCCCGAAAAATGTTCTTCAAATGAGTTTTGAACAAAATGCTAGGCTAGTGTGCTATAGGAAAGGGATGATGACCACGTTAACATTATTAATTAAAAAATTTAGTAACAGGGGCACCTGGCTGGCTCAGTCGGTGGAGCGTCTGACTTGGTTTCGGCTCAGGTCATGAGATCGAGCCCCACGTCTGGCTCCGTGCTGGGCAGGGAGTCTGCTTGGGATTCTCGTTCTCCCCTTCCTGCTCATGCTCTCTCTCTCTCTCTCTCTCTCAAATAAATGAAATCTTTAAAACAAATCAGTAACAAGCTAGAAAGTTTATCAAGGACCTGAGTCTATCCAGCAGCTCTGTGATGACGCGGAAAGCAACAATTGACCTGAATAGGTTAAGGTTAAGGAGCCAATGAGGATCCAATGAGACCCTCTCGGGGGACACGACTGAGTGGCAGGTCCAGCGAGGGGACCACTCTGATGGCCTGCCTCCTTTTTTACAGGTGCGTTTTTTCCCCCTGCTCATTTACCTCTTCCTCCTTTAGCCTATATACCTTAGAATCATTCCAGGCAGAGGGCCTGGGTGGCTCAGTCTTGGTTAAGCCTCTTGGTTTCAGCTCAGGTCATGACCCCAGGGTCCTGGGATCAAGGCCCCATCGAGCTCCACGCTCAGAATGGAGTCTGCTTGATATTCTCTCTCTCTCAAATAAACAATTTTTTTTTTTTTTTACATAACTATCTAATTTAAAAAAAAATCTTTAAAAAAGTCATTCCAGGCACGAGATGTTACCCCAATTGATATTTGTTAACTGGGAAATTGAAGAGAGATCTTAGGACCCCAAAGTAGTCCACTTGAACCTGTCACACTGGAGAATAATTATAATCTATAATTACAATAAATATAATCTATACTTACTTCTAGAGGTAGGCAAGGGGTGGGGAGCACACCAAGGAGAAACTCCCTTCCTCTCTGAAGCCCCACATCCATCAGCTCCTCCCACTGTCTCTTCTCCCGCTGGCTCTCTACCTGGAAAGCTCACCTGCAGGCAAAGGGAGTTCCCGAACCTGAAATGCTTTCTTGATGAATGACCCCAAGTAAACCTCAAAGACCTCCACAGGAGGTCTCACCTGAGAATTCATCTCGAGTTTTCTATTGCCCGTGTCAACTATTTTGCAGTTAATCATTACAAAGGCAAAATAAGTACCTACTTACTGAAAAAAAAATAATGAATGCTTATCTGTGTGATAAACAAAACTTCAAGATCTCTACAGATCAGGTGACATTTACTTATCTGAGAATATTAGCTTTATAAAATAAAATTAGGCAATCCAAAAAAAACCCTACCTCGATAGTTTTATTAATCACGATTAATGAATCTTGTAATTACCTCGGCACTTTTCTCAACTAATGGACTGACAATCTTTTACAGAATCTATTTCTATTTTTACTCATACGGTGATAGTACTGTTCACTAAAATGCACACACATGTAGGCAGTGACTTCATAAAAATCACAGAGGAAAAGAGGACTGTATGAACTACCTTTCAATTTAGGAGAACACTCTTTATGATGATATTCTCAGAGCGGTTTATAAAGGTGAGCAAAATAAGAAACTAGACGAACAGATACATTAAAATGAGTGCTATTTCCACCATATTATGTAATCCTTTTTGACAGTTTGCAAAATGTAACTTAAAAAAGCCCCAAACAACCCTTTTTTCCACCTGTCAGGCTGTGGAGAAATGGCGAGACTCGGAACCTTCCAGGGCCTCAGCTTCCTCATTGTACAAAGTGTACAGAAGACCAGGCATATCCCTGAGTCTCGGGAAGCCTTGCCCATCAATAAAGTTTACTTCTTGTTCACATGCACTTACCATCTCTGAGCAAGACGCCCTGCCCCATGGTGTACAGACCAGAACCTGGAAAGTATTAAATTCGCTGGAAATTTGTACTTGATTAGTTACCAACATAAGGTTAAGGGAAATCGATTTCAAAAACCATCGTAGAATCCTAAGGAAAAATCTCATACTGCAAGTCTCTTGATCTGTGGCTTAGTTTGTGGCCAAACACAGAAGCTCATGGTTCCCCTGCTCCTTCCCCAGCTTCTCCTGAGGTGTGGCCAACACATGCACCCACCCCAGATCCCTGTGAGCTCTGGGTTCCAAAGAGTCTGGTTTTGGAGTTGACAGGAGTTGTAAAAGGGATGACAGACTCTCCTTCTGTCCCCACCTCTATGACCACAGTGTTTATGACCAGATGGCACCTTTGTCAGAGCAGTTGGGATACCCTTGCCCCAGGGCCACTGTGAAAGAACACTGAATTTTTTTTTTTTTTTTTTTTTGAGCAGTGCCCTGTCTACAGGGAAAGCAGCATGTTTAGAAAGTTTTGCCCTTCATCCTTCTCTCCCTTTCCAGCGAACTCTGACTCATATGAGGAAACTGATACAGCAGGGTTCGATTAAGAGAATCACCAGTCGTTAGGAGGGGCTGTTACCTACTGCTCTGGACAAAACAGTATTCCAGAGCAAAAAAGGCGGGAAAAGGTCCAACAAGGACCACAGCTCAGATAGCAGAAGGTGCTGGGGCTGGAAAGTTTCCAAGAGAGGGTCTGAATCCATCTGCTTAATGCACCGAAGCAGAGCCAGTGGGACAGCCCGATACCGACCCCTGTGCCCCCCCACCCCCCATCACTTTCCCTGGAGCTAACAAAATCGGCAAGACTATTATAATGAAATACAGAGGATGCAGAGAGGAAAGCTTGCCTCTACACCGGTTCTCCAGAACATGAGAAAGTTATCCAAAAAGGAGGTGATTTGTTTCAAGCAAGTTGCTATTTCGACTACAAGGGTCTCATCCTGATCTCATTTGCCGTTTTCTGGACCGTTTCCTAGCACATGCTGTCTGCTCCCGTCGCAATCAAAATCACTTGAAGACAAGTGCATGAGTCCTGCTTCTTGAGCTGGGTGAGATATACCCGGGAATCCGTAGGAAGCTTTGAAAAGTCTGATGCCTGGGTCCCACCCACCCTGAGATCCCGGTTTAGGTGTATGGGCGTGGTCTGGGAGGCAGGGTTTTAAAAAAGCTACCCCGCTGATTCTACCATCCAGCGGTTTTGAACCACTGCTCTAAGCTGAACCCGGGTTGGCAATTCGGTCCAGAAGGTACTGCTGTTTGTGCCAAAGCCCGCCTTCCCCTGCCAAATGTAAGCACAGTTAGGGTGTGGCTACCAGTCATCAGAGGCAAATATGAATTGCATTCAGATATCGAATTATTTTTAAAGGCAGACGGGCAAAGAGCGACAAGGAACAATGACGCTTTTGTGGAGGTAAGACAAGGCTTCGAGGCTACCACACTTCCTAACATATTACAGAAACCAGTTTTGCTGGTTTTTTATTATAGGACAAAGGGAATCACTGACCCAATCGCACAATTTTGGATGTAAGACGTTCTCGTCCAAAGCACGAGTGAGATATCTCTGTGACTTCTGGAAAAACCCAGGGAAGTTTTCTACTCGAAGAACACCGTGGACGGAGAACAGATGTCGTTGTTTGGTGAGGGCTGTTCTGTGTTTCCTTATCAAGAGGATAAGGACCCAAGCCCATCGACCAGGAGCACAGCACCACGGGGCTGTAGGGTTCCACCAAGAGATGAAATGTAACTTGGAAGGCCTCCGGTCTCAAACCTGGGCCAGCTCAGAACCTTCTGGAAGGCTGGTTACGTGGTGCAGAGTATCAAGATTACTCTGCTCTGTAGGTGGAGGACAGGAGTGTGCCCTCCTGACAAGTCCCCCCCGTAACGCCGAGCCTGCTGGTCTGGGAGCCACCTTCGAGAACCCTTGTTTTAAGGGCTCACAAGCCACATGTTTCTTGAGCAGTGTCATGAAATGTTTTTGCCCTGCTTCAGGCTTTGTGATAGACACAAATTACTTTGAGTGAAATGACACATTGTCTTAGGTTAAATCCTGAAAGGCCAGGAGGCAAAACTGTATCATTTCCCTAGAGCAGATGGGTTTGGTTAACTTCATTCATTCGCTTACTTCATTCATTCGCTTGTGACTAAACATCACCTTGGAGGAGAAAGTGGAAGAATTGTCTTAAGAGAGGGACCTAAACATTCTCCCCCAAATACGTTCATGCGTGGTTTGTTTCACAGGGCAGTAGGGGCTCTTTTTCATTGATAAAAATATTTATTTTTATAAATATTTGTTTGTTATAAATGTTTATTTTATAATGAACATTTAGGGGGAGGCAAACATGGGCTTTTTTTTTTTTTTAAGATTTTATTTATTTATTTGATGGAGAGAGATCACAGTAGACAGAGAGGCAGGCAGAGAGAGAGAGAGAGGGAAGCAGGCTCCCTGCTGAGCACAGAGCCCGATGCGGGACTCGATCCCACGACCCTGAGAACATGACCAGAGCCGAAGGCAGCAGCTTAACCCACTGAACCACCCAGGCGCCCCAAACGTGGGCTTTTTAACTCAGAGATTGGAGCAACTGAGATAACTGGACAAAAAAAAAAATAATAATGTTGAACCTATACTTTATAGAACAGGGCATAAACCTCAAATGGTGCAAATATTTAAATGTAAAAAAATACCCACAGAAATTCTGCAAAGAAAAAAAAATAAATAAAAATGGGGGGTCAACTTCTATAAGCATGTGTGGAAGGGGCAGAGTGAAGAGTGCTTTCTAAGGGACTCTGAGTCTGGGAGCCATAAAAGAAAAAAAATGCAGAAACTCTGCTCATGCAAATCACTGAATGGGGCATATAAAACCTCAATGACTAAGAAAACTAACAGAACAATATTTGGGGATCGTATCAGGGATTTAAAGCTAATTAGCCTCCTTATTATAGAAAGAGCCCTACAGATCAATAAGAAAAAAAATCAACAGACCAAGAGAAGGCTAAGTACAGGGACACGCAGTTCACACACACAAATACCAGTGGCCCTTACACATAACCGATGTCCAGCCTCACACTTTAAAGGAAGCATACGCATTCAGACCGTATCAATGATCTATTTTGCATATCAGATTGCCCCAAAACCAAAAGGGGAATGACCCCTTCTGTTGGTGAAGCTCTCCTGAGTTGTTGGTAGGAATGCAGAATGATCCAGGAAGGGGGATCAACACCACCCCAGAGTCACACGCACACGTCCTCTGGCCAGAATTCAGATTCCCCTCGCAGTCCATGGCCGCCCAGATACACCTGCTCTATAGGAACGGGTAGACGTACCACTTTGTTAGGAACAGCCGAAGGCCGACAGAACCAGAGACTGACTTGGTAACTACGGGGCAGCCATACAATGGCAGATAAAAAATACCAGGCAGTTCTGCATGGTCTAGAAGGCTCCTGAGAGCACACACTAGAAGTAAGAGGGAGGCAGAAAAGAAGGTATAGTTATCTTTTTCTTTCTTTCTTTTCTTTTTTTTTTTTTTAAGATTTTATTTATTTATCAGAGAGAGAGAGGGGGAGAGAGAGAGCACAGGCAGACAGAATGGCAGGCAGAGGAAGAGGGAGAAGCAGGCTCCCTGCTGAGCAAGGAGCCCGACGTGGGACTCGATCCCAGGACGCTGGGATCATGACCTGAGCCGAAGGCAGCTGCTTAACCAACTGAGCCACCCAGGCGTCCCTAGTTATCTTTTTCTAAGACGGAAAGTAAGAAATATTTAATTTTTTGAATTTGCATAAACAGTGGATGAATTCACAAAAGAGTAAGAGGAATGATGACCTGTAAAAGGCACAGGAGGAAAGCTTCGGGGGAGGTGGGGCATGGGCTTGTGAGCAGGATTTTCCAGCACACCTTCCTAGCAAGTTCCTTTATAACAGTTATTGGAATTGAATTGCTAGCTATTTCATCAATGAGAAAACGGTATATCTGAACATTTTTTTCTTTACATGCTTTCAGCACAATTCAAAGCCACACACACACACACACACACACACCCCTGCATGCGCACGCACGCACGCATGCACGCACGTCCCTAAGTACTTAGTAAATACCAGTCAAGTGATAGGGCTTGGCCAAAGTTACTGACCTCCAGGAGGCCAGACATCCACAGCAAAGTCCACTCTGCATACAAGAGATTTTCCGGACAGCATTTATGAGGGCCTCTGAAGATGAAAGAAGCCAGGCTTTTCGTTTTACTGGATCATTCAATTTCTATAAATACTCTCTTCCAATTAAGCCAATGAATTTACATTTCTTTGGAGCCTATGCTTTTAAGTGAAGCTCAGATACCGGCCCTAGAATGCGTCTCAGGCCCTAGAATGCGTCTCACTTCACGGTTACTTTCCACCCCCACCTTTGTTTTAATAAATAAGCCATCAACATCGGCGCCTGATTATAGACTTCAGGAACATAAAATTCCCCAGATCAGACAAGAAATACGATCTGCCCTTCCCCCACCTCCCCAGCCTGTCTCTTACCTAACTCAGAGTGAGGAAACACCTTTGGACACCCGTACGAAGTACAGCACGAGGAGTGTACAAATGTCACGGTAACTGAGGGTTGTGGGTACCACCTCTGTGTTTCCCGGGGGAGATGCCCACTTTTACATACTCCCTAAAACATCCTATTGTCCTGTCATTCCCTATATTTAGACTGTTCTATATAAAATATATAAAATTTTAATATAAGCCTTATATAAATGTTATATAAAAATTTAATATAAGTCTTATATAAATGTTATGTAAAATTTTTTAAAAATAAAGACAAACACATTTAATTCACTCTGGGCACACGCCAAGGCTCCAGAGTTACAATTCTAGGACTGTCTGTCCTATCATCAATGAAGGAAAATAAGTCTGCTGACCTCCCCAGGACTGACGAATCCCAATGCTAGGAATTTCCAGGAGGTCGGAAATGTATGCCAGGGGGCCGGAAACATGCCAGTCCCGCGAGCGCTCCTTGGAGACCTGATTATCATTCCTCTGGAGATGTTTCTAAGCTAATGCATGGACAGCACCCCTGACAACCGGCCCAAAAAGCCCACTGCACAAGCTAGCTCTCCGGCTTCCCTTGTGCCGCATCTGATGTTACCACCTGTGATCCCCCCGGAAAAAGAGAATGGGCTTGGACAAGGGAAAAACTTTCCCTGTCCACCTTGAGACTGACACTTGAGTAAAATCCTAGCAGTTGTGTCACCAGAAAGTGGAAAGGAGTTTTCCAGTCCTCACTCGGTGTGTGACCCTGGGCAAGTCACTTCCCCTCTCTGGGCCTCTGTTGGAGCTTTCCCAAAAGGCAGGGGTGGCCCCTGAGGTCTCAGGAAGCTCTTTCCCAGCCACACGAACAGAGACCGGAACTTTAGGTGGCTTAATTCTGCTAGCGTCCTCTGTCACTTGAAATCCCCAGTTACTGGCAAGAATAAATTCTGTCAGTGACTGTGGGTTCTTCTACTGGTGACCGTTGGCGATGAATGGGTGTGTGGTCACCCAAAGTGTGCATAAAGTGACTTCAGAGCCTAATCCTTTAGATTTCTGGCTCCTGATTATACAGCAGTCTCCATACAAGATGACAGAATATAAAAATAAATTCTCTATTTCATCTGTCCCCTATCCTGGGAGACTGGATCAGTGCGAATCACAGACATTCTGGGGGAAAAAACCCCAACTCCCAGAAGATTGCTGTGGTTCTCCATCTGGTGTAAGGGCGAATGGCCTCCACGACCAGTTCGCGTTTGGAAACCCAACAGACAAAGCAGTAGCTTGGAGTTAGGATTACATTCTGGGCTGGGGGTGGGTTGTCAGAGACAAAGCAAAATGGCGAGACTTATTGGTTCTGCCTGTGTGTGTGTGTGTCTCTCTCTCTCTCTCGCTCGCTCCCATACATACACAATAATGCAATGTTGCTTGGCTCATTTGTCCCTTGGGCAAGAAACATCACAAGAGAGGCAGTGCCCTGCCCCCACGTCTGCAGACCACCAGGCACTGTGAGGAGCTAGTCCCCTTCAAAATGACATTAAACAGGGCAACAGGAAGGTTCCTCTGTCCTCTCTGCTCTGCGGGCCTACCTTTCAGCCGAAAAGAAGACACAAGCTAATACATAAATCTAACTTACTACACTGCCTCCTGATATTACCCAAGGAAGACAGTTTAGAAAGCAGTCATCTTTCGGTCTAAGGTGGCTGCATTTCTTTATAAAGATGCAGTATAACAGAGACATTATAGGAAACTGCTTTTTGGGAATTGATTATTTATCTGCTTTAACTTTCCAGTTTCCCTCTAACCACATGTGTTGTCTATCCTGTCAAAAATACTACAGAGCGTTGATTACCAATGTCACTTTCCATTTCCTCGTCCAGAAATGGACATTTTCCGTCAGGGCTCAACAAGGATTCTGACCCTCGGTGCTGCCCATGAAGGTGGCCTGTATGCCCTCCTCTCCCGGTGCCTTCAAGTAGAGTCCCTGCCCTTTTGGCAAAATGATCACAGGTGGTACATGCTGAGCCTCTGGTGAGAGGGAGATCGCGGTGCTAGACACCGTTCTTACATTGTCCCCCACCTTCCAAGTCACAGATGAGGAACCTGAGCATCAGCCGCAAAGTGGCAACGGGCAGACTCGAACCCGTTGTTCCCAAGACTTAGAATAAAGTGTTGAATGGTTAAGAAAACATGCTTTCTCTGCATCGTGTTTTTTTTTTTTTGTTTGTCTGACATAAACTTTCATATTTTCTAAGGCTCTTGCTTCTGGGTGGGGATGTGGGGGACAAGCCGCGGTGAACGATGGGGTCAGCACGCAAGCCGCCTGCCCCCATCGGGGTCTGGGCACCGCTGCGGGAAGGAGCTCTCAAACGAGGGAAGACAGAGGAACAGGGCCACAGCCTGACCTCAGGTGGATGCGGAGGGCCCCCCAGGGAGCGTGCTGGATGCTCCATGTTCTTCTCTCGTGAAGGACCTCAGAAACGGGCAAGCCTCTCACCTGTCCAAGGTGTCCACTGTGCAGCTCTGCTGAAAAAAATGGACACCTCAAGGATTGGAGTGAGTTTGTCTCACAAAGACTGAACTTGTTATGAATCGTGAGTAGCTAGTATTGCAAATCTCCTTACCTAAAAGCACTGTACCGAATCATAAATATGTGGAAGGGACTTATGATGCTGGAGACCCCACGGGCATGCGATTGTGTAGCTTTTAGCTCTAGAAAGCTTACGATCTAGTGGGGAGAGTGTTCTATCATTTTCGTTTAGTTTTTTTTTTTTTTTTAAGATTTCATTTATTTGAGAGAGAGAGTAAGTAGGAGTCGGGGGAAAGGGACAGAGGGAGAAAGAAGCAGGCTCTCCACTGAGCAGGCAACCTGACTCAGGGCTCGATCCCAGGATCCGGGATCATGACCTGAGCTGAAGGCAGATGCTTAACCCACTAAGCCACCCAGGCGCCCAATTATTTTAAAAGCTAAACAAGGATAAAGTAGCAATAGGAAATCGAAGTAAAATAAATAAAATAAAATAACTAATTTTTAGTTGGATGGAAGACATACACTATTGGAGGACACAGTTAACTGTTATTAACAACTAATTTCCATAGGTGATCAAGCTACCAGAATTCCCACGGGCTGAGACAGGATCTGGAGCGCCATGGTTTCCAAGCAATGATCAATAACCACGCTGGGGATTTCAGGGGCACAAAGTGCACGTTCTGTGCAGAGCTGAAGGTCTGGGCCAGCCCCGAGTTAGAGTGCAGGGTAACCGCGTCCACATGTGACCCAGTAACTTCAGGAGGAAAGGAAGAATGAGCACAGGGACATGCAGACATCTCTGTCCCCACGCAGGTCCCCCCTCCCCTTGGGCGGAGCTCCAAGGCTGTCCAGGCTCCCCCGCCCCTCCACACTGCACCCCCACCGGAATTCTTGGGCAGGTCCCAAGTTCCTCGTTGACTGGTTTCCTTCTCTGCCCAGAGAAGAGAATGGTGTTCATGAGTCACCTGCTTCCCACCGATGTTTCAAAGGTTAAATAAAAAGCAGATTGAGGTTTCTAATAAAAATGATTAATCGAGAAACCGAAATGTTTACTTAAAGGTTCTCCCTATGTTGGTCAGCGAGAACGCTCGCGACCAGATGTAAATACGCAGGTACACAAACACATGCATAATTGAAGGTGTTACAACTTTTCAAATAATTCTACACTCTGCTTGATTTACTGTTACTACATAATGATAAAAAGGCATAAAGAGCTGAATGTTAGAGAAACTCCAGTAATTCCAAACTTCGCTTTAAGAAATAAAGAAACAAAGAGCACAGAAGTTTCCAAGATAATGGGTAAAATAATATCTGACACACGAGGAGCCTTTCCTTTGGTAAGCGGCACAAGATAAATTTTTCATTTAGATGAACCAGCAGCTATTAAGAAGCTGGTTACCAGGATAATGAAAAGACTCGCGGGCAGATTGCTTCTGGAGGAGGCGGGGGAGCACACGTCAGGCCGGCTCCCTTTACAAGCGAGGAGGGCAAAGAGCATCCCCGCTGGACCCCACAGCCACGGGCAGCCTTCCGGCACCCCAGGAACAGGCCGTCATATTCAACCAGTAAGGGACAGAACAGGAATGACCCCTTCCCCCAACCAAAGTCAACTCGCCAGTGAGCAAAAGCAGTCACCCCTGGGAGACCCTGTGACGAATGAGGCCTGGTGAGGCCACGGGTTAGGTGAGAGCCAGAGGGGGTCTACACAAGGGTCTCCCCCTCATGCACCTGCTGCTGGGAATGGGAAATGGGGTAGCCCTGTGGGGGACAGTGGGGAGGCTCCTCAAATCCTGAAAGGGTTAAACAGAGACATAGCGACGGTCCAGCAATCTCACTTCTGGGATTATACTCGAAGGAACTGAAAGCAGAGACTCAAACAGATACTTCGATGCCAAGGCTCACAGCGGCTTCCTTCACAGCGACCCAGCGGTGGAAATGACCCTTCGAGAGAAGCACGGACGAACAAGGAGGGCATATACACACCACGGAAGGGCATTCAGCCCTTAGAAAAGAACCCAGTTCCGACACATGGTACGACCCGGACCAACCTCGAAGATGCCAAGTGAAATAAGACAGACACAAAAGGACAAATATTCTGACTCCCCTTAGACAAATATTCTGGAGGAATCGGGTTGCTCGACAGTGAGCGGGACGATGCTTGCCGGGGACTGGGAGGAGCGCGGAGTGACCGTTCATGGAGTGCTGCAGGGGGTCGGGGAGGGGTGGTGGGGAAAAATCTAAACAGGGACACTGGGGGAAGCTGCACAACATTACAAATGTACTTAATGTCACCGAGTTATACATCTAAAAATGAGAAGTTACCACAATAAGACAAACCAAACAAGGACTCCCGAGGGAAGCCCTCACCCCTGCCTGTCCACACTGGATCGCAGGGTCTTCCCAACCCTGCCTCTGGTCACCCTCCCTCTCCGTCTTCCCTGACACGAATCCTGGCACAAGTAGCTCCAATGAATCTGGGAGCCAGCGTTTCAGCAGGAGGCCTGGGATCCTCGCTCCTGTGTTCCCCTGGTGGCCCCAGCCTGTGACCTCCCCTTCCAAAGGAAAATAAGTCATTCCTGAATGAGTTTTCACACAGACAGTAACTACCAACACTTAAGATTATTTTGGAAAGGGGCGCCTGGGTGGTTCAGTGGGTTAAAGCCTCTGCCTTCAGCTCAGGTCATGATCTCAGGGTCCTGGGATTGAGCCCCACATCGGGCTCTCTGCTCTGTGGGGAGCCTGCTTCCTCCTCTCTCTCCTTCTCCCTCTCTACCTACTTGGGATCTCTGTCAAATAAATAAATAAAAATATTAAAAAAAAAAAAAAGATTATTTTGGAAAGAAAACTTCAGTTTTTCCAGAAGGTTCCAGAGAACAGAGCAAATCCCAAGTAGGAAAAGTGGGAATTTTTGACTGGTATCATTGACTTCCTTCCAAGAAGCCAGGGAGACAGAAAAGGGGCCAAGCCTCCCATGACCCCTGAGGGAATCGTCCACTCTCCCCAGCTCGGAGGCCACACCTCCTCCTGTCTTCTTGGGGCGGACGGCTATGCTTCGCCAGCTCTCACGGCCTTGATCGCAAGTAGGCAGGGGCCGAGGTGAAAATTCATGGCGGCCATTTGCTTCCACTGAGGAATTCTGGGAAAATGTCCAATGGAAGATACTAAGTTATTATCATCTTTTCGGGTAACCCACAGACATAATTCTGATTTCTTTGGTAGTAATAGTCCTATCACAAAATACGGCCTGGGTAAGGATTTGCGGGATAAAGACAGTGAGGAAATGACTCCCTTCAACAAAATGTAATGAGGCCCGCAGTGTAATAACATGGATACATTGGAGGGGGTTCAAGGAGGTGCAGTGAAGGGTCAGGAGACAAGATTCAGGGTAGCGTGTGCCCCAGTGAGGCTGAGGAATGGACAGCCCAAACCCAAGCACACCGAAGGAAAAGTATGAGGACTGGTCAGAAGTTTAAACCTCTCCATTACGCATGCTTAAGTAAGACATGCTTGTGAGGTGAGTGAAATGTGGACTCTCTCTCTCTTTTTTTTTTTGGTGTTTGTTTTTCCCTTTTTTTTTTTTTAAAGATTTTATTTATTTGGCAGAGAGAGATCACAAGTAGGCAGAGAGGGAGAGAGAGAGAGAGAGAGAAAGAGAGAGAGGGAGGAGGAAGCAGGCTCCCTGCCCAGCAGAGAGCCTGATGCGGGACTCGATCCCAGGACCCCGAGATCATGATCTGAGCTGAAGGCAGAGGCTTAACCCACTGAGCCACCCAGGCAGCCCCACTTTTTTCTTTTTTTAAAAAGGAAACATGAGGTGGGGGGGGATGGTTGCGGAGGCCCACGTCACTGCATTTGCAATCAGTTGTGGGTCTATGGAAGGAATGGCGGTGTTCAAATCAGATGCACCAGAGAAATGGGCGAATAAATCAAGACAGAAAGACACAAACAAAAAGGAACATCAGAGCAAGCCTGTTCCTCCCCCTCCACGGGCAGCCTGCTTGGTCAACCCCTGCTCAGAGGTGGTCTCTCCATTCTAGAACTCGGTTCCAGAATCACAGCCATTTTGCGTTCTGTTCTGCACTAGCAAAGTAGTTCTTCACTGCTACTTACTTATAATGTAATTCCCTCGATGGTTCTAAAAACAAGGGAAGAAATATTTCCAAACAAAAATCATTATTTATACAGCTGGAGTCTCCATTTAGTGAGGAAAATTAGTAAAAAAATGTTTGGTCAGAATTTGAGATAAGTTTTGAATGTTTCACAGACCCTCCTCCCATCAACTTCCAAACCTCCGTCAGTCTATTTACGTCTTCCCCCAAGTCAACAAGGGAAGCCCCCCAATCAAGTAAATTAATGGCTTCTGATCTGGGCAGCTCCTCTGGCAAGGGATGGAGGACTTCTGAATCAGCAGCAAAAATAGCTCCATTAAAATACCATCCTGATATGTAAGTTCGTTTTTGTTTGAAAATGGAAACAAGCAACGTGCTTGCATGAGGAAATAGAAGACAATTAGTCAGGCCAGGGTCTGGGAGCAGAGGGCGGAGGAGAGACAGTTGGCAATTATCTGGCTAACTTAACCAGATAATCCATGCCTAAAAATTCACTCTGGTGCCCAAATTGCCCAGACTGGCTATATTCATAGAAGAACTAAAGAGTATAATTACCAAATCTCCCTCCAGTCTGTGCTGTCAAGGCTGTGCCGAGGTGGGTTATTCCCAGGTGATGGGTGTATCACATACTGTCCTGAGTCCTCCCTTTCCCTCAGTTGCGGAACATGCTTGGATTTTCAGTGTTGAGCCTGAACATTTGCTCAAGTGTCTCATGGCCTTGTAGGATTCAGTTATCCTACACACTGAAAAAAATATCAAAAATTTCCGATAGGCCAAGGGATTGACAAATTACACTGGAGGTAATGCTTTAAAGTATACATGTGGAGACAAAGTTTGGACGAGGAGAGGGAGATGCTCTAACGCCTCGCAGGAATTCGAAAGGAAAAAAAAAATACCAAGAGTAAAAATAGGGAAAGAATTTGCAAGATTATGCAAATGAGAGTTAGCCCAAATTTGAAAATGTGCCTTTTAGCTTATCACCAAAGTGTGAGACAACTCTCACACTCCAGTAGCACTTTGTGTCTTTTTTTTTTTTCTTTAAACCAGGCCCTCCACCATTAATTCTCACCACTGTGAGGAGGAATGGTGTTATTCCCATTTTATGGATTAAGAAAACAGGGCCCTCAGATTTGCTGATGCAGAGCTAATGTCGAGGCTGAAACTTGAACCCAAGTCTTCCGGGTCCAAGTTGAGTGCCCTTTCCGTTGTGCCGCGCTAAGGGCTCAAGTTCACGCAAATAAAAACGATCAGGTTACCCGGTCAGATCTGTGGTATTCGCCATCCCGGAGAATCTTAGAGTCAACACATGCCATTAGAGAAATCGTATGAGCAGGCCCGGCTCGAAAACACAGCACAGACGGTGAGGGCGGCTCCCCACTAGCTCGGTCTGCACCTGGACTCGGTTTCCTAATCAGTAAAGAAACGACCGACAAGAGAACCCCCAAGTCCTCTCAACATCAAGCTGATGAGAACGTTAACTGGCTTCAGTTTTTTTCTGTTCCCACCTACCCAGAATTTGGTGTCAACCAACGTTCCAGCTCCTTCTGGACTAATACGCGTGTGTCCAAGTCAACGGCTCACGACCCACCCTGACTACATGAAAACAGGGTTCCAAAATGCATTTGACTAACTTTTGCCCAACGTGAGAGGTAAACACTGAACAAGCACTACAGAACAAACATGCTTAGAATTATTCAGTGTTTTCTGTAGGTGACTATGTTTGCCACGCCTCCACACTTGATTTGTGCCGGCCAAGTTAGGGTAGATCTAGGGAAGCGGAAGCTCTTATAAGAACAGTCTTCCCTAGAGACAAACATGACTCCTTCTCACTCAACGCCGTTTCCATTGCTGATAAATTCGACCCAAAAGCACCAGTCACCTGTAATGGGCAACGGCATGTTTTACCTTCCCTAGACGCCAGGAGACTCCTGTTTCCCAGGAGCTCATCCCACCTGGGAATATAGACTTATTTTCAAAAGTACAGAAGATGTTCCCATTCCCTAAATGGTCTCAATTGTTATACTTGCTTTTAAGTCTGTATTTGAGCTTTGCTTGAATTCAAGGGCTTAAGGGTGGGCGGTGTGCTCTCTTCATCTTCACGCTTTCTCCCTTCCGCCTGGTACTTTTGTGTGTGGCGGGGGAAGGGCTACTCTCATCGAGGGAAAGCATCTCATGCACGGATAAAGAGGAAGAGATAGGACCTCCATTTAACCATAATAGGAAAAACACTCCTTTTCTGTGAAGACGATTCTTCAATATACAATCTTTGTTTGGTAAAGTGCTCTTTTTCCACAGGGGAGGCTGAGAGGCACAAGCGAAAGAACTCTAATAATTGCTGTTACTGGGGTGCCTGGGTGGCTCAGTGGGTTAAAGCCTCTGCCTTCGGCTCAGGTCATGATCTTAGGGTCCAAGGATCGAGCCCCGCATCCGGCTCTCTGCTCAGCGGAGAGCCTGCTTCCCTCTCTCTCTGCCTGCCTCTCTGCCTACTTGTGATCTCTGTCTGTCAAATAAATAAATAAAATCCTTTTAAAAAAAATTGCTGTTACTATTATTGCTCTATAATAACAAAAGGAGCCCATGCTTCTTACCTCCGGTCTCCCTTGAATTACAGTATTTGGTATTTCAGTGAGTGTTAGTGATGTTCATTGCCCCCCCCCCCCCTTTTTAAAGTTAGCAAATTGGCTTGGTGAAGTTCTTTCTTGATTACACTTGATTACACTCAAGTGGTCTGGGCTCACCATCCCTTCGAAGGCCAAGCAATACCCAAGTTACCACCTACTGGGGGCTCACTGTTAATTTTATACATGACTTTTGGCAAGTTATAATTGACCCAGGTCTCAAGTTCTTTCTCTGTAAAAATGGGGCTACTCCACTAAACTACTACAAAGTGGGAAATAAAATAAAATAAAAACGACCCCAAAATACTCTGAACTGGTCCATCCCGACCTCACCTAGCCGAGGCCACACCCACTTGCGCACCTGTGCTGTGCAGAACGTCCAGGGCAGGTGTCCCCTGATTTGGCCCTCCTGCCATTTTCTTGAACCTGCCCCTTCATTGCCTAAACGTCAAGCCTTATGCCGGCCCCCCTTCCGATTCCCCGCCCCTCTTCACCTGCTGTGCTCTGGTTATATGCATGTGCCTTTGCTGATTTCGAAGAGCAGAGAAACCAATGCTCAGTGGGTCGGTCACTCCCACCAAAGCTGACCATGAGCATCATCAAGTTTGTGGCCGTGAATGGGGTATTTGGACAAGAAAGGAATGATCGGCTCCCTGACCCCCTTCTGGTCTTAAAGAAGTGGAGCTCCAAGGTCCCAGAACTAATAAACGCCCTAAAGGCATTCTGGAAGAAACCTGGGTCTCTCAACAGACTTCCCAGTGAAACAGCAAGCAGCGCGCTTTGGGTAATGCTGAAAAACCCACTGCCACATGCAGACGCTTTCAGCAGTTTCAGGGGCACAGAAGTGAGGCTGGTACATGACTCGTGCATTTTCTCCCGACACCCTGATATCACAGTATAAACGGTATCTCATTACGCCACATATCACAGTGTCTTCAGGTTCAGAGATGCTTAGATCTCAGTGGCCAATCCACCCCCTAATTACATGGATCACAAACCGACGGACCCGGCGGAGGTTTGCCTGCTGCTCACCAGAATCCAAGCCTCCCAACTCCCACTACTGGGCTCCTTTCTTTAAACCACAACAGGGACTGGATCACGGTTATTTTCCTTTAATAAATTCTAGCCGCAAGTGAATTGAGGCTGTTTTTAATTACGGTCTTCACCAAGGGATGGTTTGGAAAGCTCTGTCCCTCCCACAAAGCCGGACAGGCTTGTTCCGACCAGCTGTCCCCCGATTTTCCTGCTCGTCACTAAGGCTTGTGATACGCTCGTCCGGTCCTGACAAGGACCGGTGCCTCTTGTGACCACACTACGAAAAAAAGAATCTTGCGCAGAAAGTCCATCTCAAATTTTCCAAAAGAACGGCGGTGGGGGAACAGGTAGAGAAAAGGAAGACGAGGAGGAGATTCTAGAGGAATCAATAAGCCTGGAGCAGGGGTGGGATCTTTTCTCATAGGAATCCTCACTAATACAATGTCAGCCAAGGTGATAGGAACTCCTTATTTTTACATAATTCCACCAGGGCTCCTAACCTTTTTTTTGGTGGCACGGACTCCTCTGGCATTCTGAAGTCTACACACCCCTTCTCAGACTAATGTTTTTATAGACCTAAAACAAAGCACATAGGATTGTAAGGGAAAACACTCTGTACTGAAACACAGCTATTCAAAATATTAAAAAGCAATTCATGATACAGTCATCTATGTACTTTTTATTAATGCAATAAATAAAAAGACTCAGTAGCAGGTCTAAAAAGAACTGTAATTTTTTCTTTTTTTTTTTTTTTAAAGTAGGCTTCACGCCCAACCTGGGATTTGAACTTGTGACCCTGAGATCAAGAGTCACTCACTTCACTGAGCCAGCCAGGCGCCCCCAAATTACTGTAATTTTGCAATGGTGATGAGTGTGCACAGAGTACACAGTATTTCGAGGTTATCTGCCAATAAGTGATAGCGAAACGTGATACGGAGAGATCTGTGATTTCTGTGGGTGGTCAAGACACAGGCCAGTCTTGATTTGGAGGAAATGCAACATTTCAGTTGGAGGGTCGTAATAGAAAGAAGCAAGATCTAGAATCCAATTTGGAGACCCAGGTGAAGGACCCCACACTGGACAAGGGTCCCCATGAGTTCTTACTTACGATTCCTGAGATCTAATGAGCAGGAGACATGGCACAAAGTAGACACTCCGTGAATGTTGGAACCCAGTCAGTAGGTAAGTCTGACTTATCTGCTGGGTGACGTTCCAAACTCCAGACCTCAGCTGGCGCATGAATGGCCAGCCGACTTCAACCTCTCCGTTCCTTTAGCAAATACACACGGAGCAGCCAGTAAGGGTCAGGCAGCGTTCTAGGCACTGAGCGGATGCGAGACCCTAACTTCAGACAGTGATTCATGTTCGGAAAATAAAACACGCCAAGAGGATGAAGTGCGATAGGCCGGGGGGAGAGGCATCTTAGACTGGATGGTGGCGGGGCCTTTTTGAGGTGTCGGCAGAGTCTGTGACGACCCGGAGCCAAGGTCGCGTGGGAAGTGGGGCAAGGCCATTCCAGGAGGAAGGAACAGCAAGCGCAAAGACTGCGAGGCAGGAAGAAGCTTGGCGCAGGCCCTTCCTACCTCGGAAGCTGGCCTCTGAAGGCCCTGGCTTCCCAGCAGCACAACACGGCCCAGGCCATCCTCTCCCATGGGCCCTGTGCTCCGGGCCCCTCACTCAAATACAGAAAAAGTTCCCTGTTCCTCAATATGGCCAACCATACCACACCCTGTTTAACATTTCCCCTGACTCCCCTCCCTCACACAAACCCTCTGGCCTCTTCCAAGACCCTGGAAAGGAGGCGGTGTTCACGTCCTCTGGACCCTTCCCTTCTTCCCTCACATTTTCACAAACTCCAGGCCACACTGACCTCTCACATCAAAGGGTTTCAGGGCAGAGGTTCCATAAACCACCTCATTCAACCATATATCTAATAATCTGACTATTACCTTCAGTGACAGGAAACTGAATCCCCCTGAAGTGGCCCATCCGCCCTAGACTTCTAAGTTTATGATCTGTATCATAGTTGGTCTCAAACGAACTTCACACTGTTCCCTGCTGATGTATGACTAAGGGTCTTGTCTTCTTATTTAGCCTTTTAGCTCCTTCTGGCTAGCAGCACCCTTACCCTGCCTTCTTCTCCAGAATGTATCGAGACGGGCTGCTCGGTGAACTGAAAGGAAGGCAGCTAATGTAATTATTCCTCTCCGAGCTCACAGACCCACCTCTCCAAAGCCCTACAAGCCAGGCAAGTTTTGTGGAAACAGCCACAAACTTGAGACCCACTATGACAGGGTAGCCTATATTCTAGATTGCGGTTTTTCTTCCTCACAGGTGTTACCGGCTCAATTTGTTCCCGCCTCAAAATTCGTATGTTGAAGCCCTTAACCCCCCGACACTTCACGATGGGACTGCGTTCAGAGACAGGCTCTTTAAAGAGGGGACAAAGTGGAAATGAGGCGGTCAGTGTGGACTCTAGGCCAAAGAGACGGGTGTCCTCGCACGCGCATAAGGGACCACGTGGAGAGGCAGCAAGAGGGGGACCATCTGCCAGCCAAGGAGAGCAGTCTTGAAGGAAACCAACCCTGTTGGCCTTGGTTAACCCAACCCTGATCGTGGACTTCCCGGGCTCCAAAACTGTGAAGAATAAATTTGACGTGTAAGCCAGCTGGTAGGTGGTGTTCTGTTAGGGCACCCCAGGTAAGCTCACGTGACAGGTGTCTGAATGTAGACGTTTCTGGAAACAGAGACCAAGACAAGGACTTGGGTGCAGGCAGTTCATTCAGAAGTGATCCCAGGAAGCGGGAGTTGGGGCACAGGGAATGTGAGGCAGGGGTAAGACTTCAGGGCGTGTGAACCCAATCATGGCTGTGGGTGACGGGGGCTTGACTCAGCCGTGGGCCCCCAGGAACTGTTCTGGAAGGCAGGGAGATTAACCCACTGGCTTCCTCCCACGCCCACAGGGTCAGGGTTTCCTCCAGGGATGCTAACGCCCTCCACATGGGGGGTGCGGTCTTTGCACCAGTAACCCTAGAGAAGCTCCTTGGGAGAAAGCAGAAAGTGACACTCAACCGGGGGAAGAATCTGAGCCCGAAGGACACTGGCTGATGCACTCAGATGTGACTGAAGCTAGAGGCAGGTCACTGCGATGTGCAATGACCAGAGGGAACATGCAGATGCCTGACCGCAGCTGACATAGCAGAAACACCGTTAGGGCAGCTCGGGACAGCAGGGAACCTGGGATGGAGCCACTTTGAGGCCACAGAGACGAGACGACGCCGGCATCTGGAACAACAGCTTTCCTCCCATAAAGGTAAACTTGGACGTCACCCCATAACAGAGAGGGGAGCTTGAGGGCTCCTTGCTCAGGCACACCGCCTTTCAGCAGACTCCTACAATTCTGTATTTTTCATGAGAATTCTTGTTGGGCTTTTGGGCCATTTCCTAAAGCTAATCTAGTTCTCTTGTAATCAACCCATCCCCTTGGTTGCAATCAGCCTTTGAGCTCTAACAAGAATTCTGCCCACAGTGAAGAGAACATGCTTAGAAACTGTATGATCTCACTTAAATTTTATTAGGTAATGCCCGGAAGCCAAACCAGAAAAAGGATTCTCTCTCCCATCCAGGTTCCGCCTCTGGAATCAAGTTCTGAGGTCAAATACAGGGCCCTTCTGGAACACGAGATAAGAGATTTCTAACTGGTGGATTCGAGCCACCTTCAAAGACCAAGGAATGTGATCGCAGAACAAACTTTTTAAAATTCCCTTCAGAAATTTCTTTCTTTCTTCTTAGCAAATCATTGCCTCAGGTTTATTACTGAACACTTTCACGAAGTCCAATATCCAAGATAAATTTATGCAGGGAGATACCAGACATGAGTGGTATTTCCTGGTGTTTTCCAGTCCTAGGTCCTATCTTTGGGCTTGCCAGATTTAGCAAATAAAAATGCAGAATCCTCAGCTGAATTATAGTTTCAGACAAACAACAAATAATTTTTAGTATATCTCAAACACGGTGCAGGACATACTTATATTAAAGGCATTTGTTGTTTATCTGAATTTCAAATTGAACTTGGCATCCATGTTTTCTATGGCAAGCCTACCGATCTTAATATTCCAGAATGGAAAATTAGCAAAATTAGAATTTTAAAGTAGAATTTCTATTTAAAATACGAACTTCCTGTTTTCACTTTGATAAAGCACAGCAGAATGTTCGGAGCATGAGTAGCTAGCACAGGCTGCTATTCTAACAGTCGGGATTCATTCTAGAACTGATGGTTCACTCCAACAATTGGGTCGCTCAATTTGAAAGAAATAAAAGTTTCAAAACAAATTATGAAAGTTCGCCTAGAAATCAGCGTGTGTAAGAACAAGAAGTCATGTATCATTTGTATAAAGAAGAGTAACTGACAGTGTAAGAAGAACATTTTATTCATATAGCCTGCCACTGTCTACTTAGTGCTCGCAAAAACGAAAATATCAATGACACTGCTGGGGGAGGGGAGGGCAGGCATACCCAAAAGAAAGCTGTTGCAAGAACTTCTGAGCAGATCTGAGAGCTTTCTATACCTCAAGCTAGAAGACAGAACTAATCCATTTCCTCTCCAGCTTCCTCTGCCCCTTACAGTTTGAAAGATGGTCCTAGATTTTTACGATTCTGAAGATTTTTCATAAGGAAAACCAATACCCCTTAGAAGAGGACTTAGAAGAGGACTGAGGACTTCGCAGTAAAGGGGAGGGGGTAAGCCTGCCTCAGATAGGAAGAGAATCACCCCAGGGCACGGCTTTACAAATTTAGCACTAAGGATGTTTGGGCTCCAATAATTCTCTCTTCTGTGGGGGGCTTAACAGCCAATACCCACGAGATACCAGCAGCATGCCCGCCTTCCCTCTGCTCAGTTACGACCACCAGACATGGGAGCAGACTTGTCCCCAGTTGAGAACCACTGGCCTCGGAGAACCTTCGGTGTCCTGGCTCTCCCCTGGCAATTGCGCCGTCCTGAGTTCCAGCAATTTTTAAAAATACCATTGCAGGACAGCTTAGAATAACACGAGTGAAAGACAGAGAGAGAGAACCACAACAGAATTTGCACCAAAGCCACACTGATGGAAATGGTTCTAAATATACGTACGATCTAATTAAAATAAACAGGTCTGTCTGTCTAAAGACGCTTCTGGATGTCTGTATACACAGGGAGTCGTGCGCTCACATGACGTTTGGATCCGAGACCTGTTCTTGGCTTGTCTCTCCAACTTCCTAACCATACAGAGTAAGCGCGAACCTTTCTGCTCACTTTCCACTTCCCGGGCCTGCGTCCTCATTCATTCTTTAATCTCTGCCCTGGTCATTACCTGTCCCATGTTATGGATGAAGGGACTGAGGGCCTTGAAAGGTGAAACCGTTTGCCCGAGCCCCCAAAACTGCTGAGATTAGACAAAAGTCTAATCCTATCTCTGCTTGGAGGGGAAAAGAAAGTCACTGGATGCCTCTGACCTTCCTTCTGTTTCCTCACCTGGAACCTGGAAATGACATCTCTTAGTATTTGTCATAATTGTTGTAAGATCTCGGAGGCCGTTTCCTGGGTTGTTGGAGGGAAGGGACCAAAGTCCTGGCAACCGGCAAGCAATGAGATTCAGCGATTTCTGGGTGAGTGTACATTCACCAGGCTTGCTGCACTGGCCTGGGGCCCATCTCAAAGGCCGGGAGAACCACGCCCTGAGTGTGAGATCTACTTAGACTTGACAATGAACCAGTGCCACTGGAGTTGAAAGAGCACTATCAGGAATGCAAATGTAAATAGTAAACATCATAATTAACCCTTGGGACTTTGAAAAGTGGAGAAGGCAGAGACACCAAGTCTGGAAGCGGAGGGGTGTGGCGAGGGGTGAGAGGGAGGCAACTCGCACTCTGGGGCTCCCCCCTTTGCACAAGGTCTGAGTCACCTCCAGCGGGGCCCCAAATGCACAGCGGCAGAAGAGTGGCCACCTGGGGCAGCGAAACCTCCCTGAGGCCCCCAAGAAGCCAGGGGCCATGGTGGTGGGGTGGGTGCCTGTGGCCTGAATGGACGAATCACACAAGGTCTAAGTAGGAGGAGGCTTTGAAGATGAGTCACATTTGACAAGGAACAGGAGCCTAGAGGTGTAAGGCTGATTGACCTTGTCCATTCAGGCTGTGACCCCTGCCAGACACCAGGCCCTCCCCACCCCGAGTCTGAAGACACAGCAAACCCACTCTCCTTGGCGCACCTCCCCGCCCCACTGTAAGCCACCACCGCGCACTCTGGCCCGCCACCAGCCCAGAGTCACATTTGTCAGGGACCGATTTTGCAGTAGTTTCTGGACCAAATTACTGTTTTGAACCTTCTAAGAGAAAAAGGACCACATATAAAGTGTGTCGGTAACCCGGTCCAGGAAGCCGAAATAAAACATTTAATCTTTGGGTTACAAAGTCTCGTTAGGGTTAAGGAGTAGCTGTGGGAGCAAACCCGAGGAGGTTCTGGATTCCTTTTATGCGGCCAGAGATGCAATTAGTCTGAGGTCAGTTCACCGTGCCTGGGGGAGGCCGGCAGCCTTGGTGGCAAACGTCGCTCTACTTCATTACAGATGTGAACACGGCGAACTCGCACCTTCTTTGGGACTTGGGACTCTAAACCACTTTCAGACACAGGCAACTCCGCTCCTCCCACGCGCCACAGCGGAGATGGTACAGCTGGGTGGTCTGGGTGCCTGAAGACCGCGGACCAGCAGAAGAGAAAAATGTCCCACCCACCGTTTCCAGAAGTCACATTTAGATTCTGGGTCTAATGTCAACAGATACCAGCACGGGTGGAACTACAGTTGCAGCGAGCGGACAGATCATTTGTCAAGAATGGAAAGATCCAGGAGGCCAGGGCAGCTGTACTGGAAGAAGGAAGAAGACATTCGGAAGGAAAGAGAACGCCCGCTAACGGAGCCGGCGGAGCCGCAGCTTAAAGCCCGGGAGGGACGCAACGCCCAGAGCAGCGGAGGCGAAGCCACCGTTACGAGTGGCAGCGGTCACCACCAGCGCGACCCCGGCGGGCGCAACTGCAGCCACGCGCCCCAGCCCTAACGGCAGACAGAAGGAGCAAGGCCACACGGCAGGCGCTGAACAGATAAGATGACTACACATTCACCTCTCCGTCGCGAAGGAAACCTGGCCGACTTCCACAAAATTAAGACGGCCGTCATGCAGTGAAAAGGAGAATTCTTTTTTTTTTTTTATTTATTTGACAGACAGAGAACACAAGTAGGCAGAGAGGCAGGCAGAGAGGCAGGCAGAGAAAGAGGAAGGGAAGCAGGCTCCCTGCTAAGCAGAGAGCCCGATGCGGGGCTCGATCTCAGGACCCTGAGATCATGACCTGAACCAAAGGCAGACGCCTTAACCCTCTGAGCCACCCAGGCGCCCCAAGGAGAATTCTTTGATGAGGAGCCTTCTGCTTTATAATATAAGATCGGGGAATGCAGACACTCAGAGAAATGAACGACGGAGGCACAATGATCTATTTTTACAAAGGCCTGTAAGATTTAATAGTGATTCCTCTCTCCTTACCACCGGTGACAGTTTTAGAAGAAAAAGTAAATTAAATGATGTAGGATATGAAAACAAACTTGACCCACCAACTGCCAATTTAATTACACGTACACGTGAAATTCGCTGAACACCTCATCATTTACATTCTCGAGAAATATTTCAGCCCGGCTCGTCTGTTAGGTATTTTAAATGATAATTTCAGATGGACTCACTGTCACAGGCCTCTGGGCCCTTCTGACACACAGAATCAATATACTCCTACTAATAAATCAGATTACTTTTCTAAGGCTCCCGGTGGGCGCTCGCTCAAACTTCTGTTTGGGAGGCCGACCTGAAGTTCTCCAAAGAAAATTACTTCCCTGATGTTCACCCTTAAGAACAGGAGGCACCCGAGAGAAATTGAATCAAGGGGCAGCCGCCTGCAAAGGCGGGCTCAGCCGGGCCGGGAGACTGATTTAGACGTGGAGGAAAAAATGCCCCAGTTTAAGTTCTCCTCTCCAGCCACGTGTTTCCAGATGCGCCAAGACCTTTGTTCCTCACGCAGAGCTAACATGTGTGTTGCCCTTTCTTTGAAAAGGTAGTCACTGGCAGTTGTGGGGGTGGGTGGGTAGGGGACGGGGGTTGTGACGAGGGCCCTTCCTGCCAGAATGCCCTGGAATGTCGGGGCTGAGGGACATGGCAGTTCAACAACTCCAGGCCCAAGAAGCATGGAGCTAAGCCATTTCCCCTCCTCTCATTTCTGTGTTACTCCGGGGTCCCGCCGTGACCCAGGTCCTGGATGGGAACAATTACCCTGAGCGAGGCCGGAGTTTTCAACCCTTGCTGCCCCACCGTGGGAGTGCTTGGGAGGCCTCTCGCTGGCTGGGACCAGGTGCTGAGCCCCACCGAACCTCCCTGTGCTTGTCTACCGGTGAGGAAGGTTGCTGTGGCAGAAGCAGTAACACACACAAGATGCTCACGGCCACGGCTGGCATGGAAAGCTATTCAATAGGGCAGACAATGGTTATTTTCTCGTTACCGGAAATTCATAGTAGATGGGGCGTGGAGAGGCTTGGTGGTAAAACTACAACAAAGTATAAGGTTGAAAAGTGTAATTTTAATGAAAGGGGAAAAAAAAAGGTATAAGATGAGAGGGGGTGAGATCTTCCCTATTTATAGCAAAACATACCATAAAGCTACCGTATTTACACCAGTGTGCTCAAGGGAGCAGAGAAGGTCCAGAATCAGACCAATACGGATCCATATGCGTGTACACACACACACACACTTTTGTAGGATAAATGTGGCATTTTTCTTTCTTTCTTTTTTTTTTTTTCCCCTTAAGTAATCTTTACTCCCAGTGTGGTGCCTGAATGCACAACCTGGAGATCAAGAGTTGCGTGCTGTACCGACCAAGCCTGCCCGGTGCTCCAAAAGTGGCATTTCAGACTCACGAGGAAAGGCGGAGCCAGCAACAAAGGGCCCTGGTATGACTGGCTGTCCGCTTCGGAGAAATGTAAAGTCAGGTCTCTAACCTACAAATACAACACGCCCCCTGCCAAGGAGGTTCAAGATCAAAATAACAAAAATTATGAAGTCGGGAGAAAAAAAATACAGAATATTGTTATCATTTAGGGATTAGGAAAGACTTTCCAAAACAAGCCATCAAACTCACAAACTGTTATGCTTATAGTTTTATATGTTTAAAAAAATGAGCAAAACTTTGCTGGAGAGAAATATTTCACAGGCAAAATTAATAGGAAAGTGACAAAAAGGGGAAACTATTTACTACACACACACACACACACACACACACACACACATCTGAGAAAGCCCAGTATCTACAATGCATTAAAAATTCCAATAATTCCAAAGGAAAGTTATAAAGAGCCTTGTAAACAAGAAATGATAAAGGATTACAGGAGGCAACTCACAGAAATACAAATCGGGTCACAGACGCTTCACTTTATCTGGAAAATGAGGACGATAATCCTACCCAATTCACAGGGATGCGGAAGCTGAAATCAGTAAATTCCATGTAAAGTGCTTACAACCATCCCGGCACAGAAATACATTCCATAAACATCAGCCGGCAGCAGTAATGGAAGTTGCCCGAGGTGGAGGTAACTAGTATTCATTTAGAAACAAACAAACAAACAAACAAAACAAAAATCAGAGATCGCCAGTTAGCACCCTGGGCAAAACTGCAGAAAGACTAATGTTATACCCAATATTGGAAAGAGCACAGGAAAACAGGCGTGCTCCGCACCTGCCCGGAGGAGACACACACTATGTATAAAAACACACGCACAAGGACAGTTAAAACTGGCAGGAACAGAGAGCGCAGCCACACGGGAGGAACTAACTCCATTCATTGGGCAGCAGTGCGGCCTGGCGGGGAGTACTGGTGCGGGATTGGGTCTGCTGCCCCACTCAGCCGAGACTGCAAGCCACAATTTGCACCTTCATATAAAATATATATTTGCAAATGAACAAAAAAGGGACAGGCCAAGCTGTTATTGTGGTTACGTCCAGGAAGGGAAGCAGGACGAGGAGGGAGGAGAGGGTATTTAAAGTTTAACCTCATGGACCGTCTTTGATTTCTTTAAATAAGCAAGCATGTACTAAAAACAAGTATTTTCTTCAAACAGAGGAAAAAAGGCAGCAAAGTCAGTGTTCCACAGCAGTCATCCGTGGACATCTGAGTAAAGAACGGGGTCCATTAGGGTCCTTCAAGAGCTGGGCTCCAGAGAGGGGTTACCCCAGCTGGATACTAACAGGATCATTCAACTTGATCCTGAGGTCTCTAATAACCTCGGGGTCAGGAATGCAAACAACAGTGAAGCCAGCAACCAGCTGTTCCAAGTCTCAGGGAGGGCGAATGAGTTCCCATACTAACTGATCAGTCTTCACAAGTCTGGTTTGCACAGAGAAGTTTCCCCGGCAAGAGATCCGAGGTCCCAATCATGCCAAGTGGGAACCTACACGGATTCCTACTGAGATCCCTTCTCGGAGGGGCAAAAGCAGCAGGAGACCTTCCTGACCCGAAAAGGACAGCCAAGAAGCGGGCCATTTCAACCCCATCATTCTTGTATCACAGCAAAGGTAAAAGCAAGACCCAAAAGAGCTCATCTCTGGGCAACTCGGACCCATCAGATGTAACAACGAACGTCCGGGTCCGTTTGAAAAATATTTGTAAAACTCAGCAACGGTAGACAACGTCGTGGCTAACTTCTTCTACCCCCCAAGGCGGGACAGGAGGACCACACCTGGCCTGGTTTGGGAAGGATGAGAGCGGCTGAGTCATGCTAGACCTTCAGAAGCAGCGTTGAAGGGCCACACCTTGGCCACCCTCGCGACCCGGAGCAACAGACATCGGTAGTCAGGGGCTTCAGAAAAGCTGATCTTCACACTCTCGAGCAAAGCAGGAAGCAAGAAATGAGTCGCGCCTGCCGTATTTTCTCGACCTCGGTGATGCCATCGACCGCAAATGGCAAGCTTTAAACTGTCAAACTTAGAACCGTCCCAGTCCCCAGAGGTTGTTTTGGCAGCAGGTGAATGGAAAGGGGGCGGAGCTGCCCACCGAAGGGGCCAGGGAGACATTTTTAGAAAGAGAACCACCAAGACAAACCTGGGCCATAATCAAGCCACATGACCCTATGCGGGCATTTTCCAGACAGTCTGTTCTCAAAAGAAACTATCGTTCCCTCCCAAACACTCCTTTTAACATGGGTAGCAGGTGATTAGAATTTATAAACCGAACACAGGTTTATTTAGAAGCCAACCCTGGTTTGGGCTGGTGCAGAAGAATCCCTCCTCATGAAGGGGAAAAAAAAAATCAGGTTAACATCTTTTTTATTTTCAAGTTTCTAAGTTTTATTTTATATATATATATATGTTTTATTTTATATATATATAACACATATACATATATATGTGTATATATATCTCTATATATTTTAACTAATCAAAATTTCTGATTCCATGGTTTTGATTATAATTTATTCCATGGTGATTCATACCCATTTCCATCTGGGGGGGGTGTTTTCAAACTTTTCCCACAAAGCAGCGCACCAGCTGTTTAGTGCCTTTCCCGGGGAAGGGGCAGGAACGGCAGACAGTCACCGAGTGCCCGGCCGCTCCGGACCCGGCTCCAGGCTGGACACCTTCCCGTGGTCTCTCATTTCATCTGCTCCTCACAATATCTTTAAATACCCAAATTACCAGACACACAAGGAGAGCGACCGTTTCGTTTCCAGATAAGCCCTGGACATCGGGCCGGCAATTCGGTTATAAAGATTTTTAATGGTGCCAGAGAACAGGACCATTAAGAGGGAGGGAATTAAAGGGAGGAACATATTTGTCGACCAAACATGTCAACAGTCTCCGGAGAAAAGGGAGGGGAGCAGTTTCCCTGTTTGCTGAATGATGAAAAGCCCAAAGAAGGCTAAGAATTTCTGTTGCAGCGTTCTGGGCTGCGGCGGGCAGGATCCTCTCGGAGTCCTCCGGTTTCAGGGAGGGATGCCAGGCCCAGGGAGAGATCAAGGGGTACTGCCAGTTTCGAACGGTCTTGATACACCCAAGAGTATGGTTTGTAAGCTCGGCTGCCGGGAGACTGGCACTTCGTGAGCGACGCTGCGGCACAAACAAGACCCTAGTATTCCCCGGCCCGTTCTTGCTGACAGCTCAGAGCTGGCTTTTCTCTAACGGTGCCTTTCAAACTTGGTGCCCCAGAATGATTGGGGGGGGAGGGGCAGAGGGGGTGCCGTTTAACCCCACACTGCGGGTCCCACCCCAGAGTTTTTGACACGGGAGGTCTCGGCTGTGACCGGAAAGCCTGCAGGTCTAACATGCTCCCAAGTGTTTGCCCTGGTCTGACATCCTAGAACCCAAGGACCACGGTTTGTTGGTTTGTTTGTTTGTTTTTAAAGACCAGAATCCATCAAAGATGGGAATAGGCTATTTATGATGTGGCAAAATCTTGATCAGGTCTGATCTGAGCCACCCAAGGGCAGGGGATTTTGTCTGTTGCTGTATGCCTAGCACCTAGAACAGGGGCTGGCCTACAGCGGGTGCCCTACAGACCCCACCCCGGGAAGTCAAAGCAGTCAGTAGGCTCCATGGTGGGTGCGAGTGAGTCCGAGAAAGAGGCTGCAGACGTGCCAGCTACAAAGGGAATGGCTGCTAACTGTTTTCGGCTTGGTTTTTTTTCCATGGTCACAACAGTATACATTTTAAAATATTTCACAACCAGCTCTCCAGGAAAAAAAAAAAAAAAAAAAAAAAAGCCTGAATTTGTGGCATGTGCCGTGTTCCCCGGCCTAAATCCTTCCACCACGGTCAATTACCAGCCACCTGTGTGGAGTCGCCCGACACGGAGTCGGGAGGGGTGAGCACCCCCGGGGTACCAGTGCTGTGCGGAGCCCATGCCAGGCCGCCCAGTGCACTCTTCTCGGCGTGTTCCCGTCCTTCCAGCCCCGCAGCCCAATACTACTTCAGAATGTGAGGTGATTGATATGCATATTCTTGCTAAAGCATCTAATTCTGAAAACCCAGAACTCAGATTTTGCATGTTTCAGCGAGCAAGTCTGAACGGAAGACTGAGCTGTATCATTTTTTTTTTTTTTTTATTAGTAGAAGGGAAAATTGGGTCACTTCTAGGGGATGGAGAGCTTGACTCATTTCTGTTATCAGCTCCCGTGTGCACCACAGTTAATGCTGTCCCATGCAACATATAATAAACAAGATGTTAAAAAGAAAAACCACCAGGTTTTTCTCTTCATTTACAAATGTAATCTTGTCTTCAGCAATGTGTAAATTTCCTGGTTGGCTCATATATTTCAGTGTTTGGATTGCAGTTACTATATATGATGAAAAATGTATATTGTGCATTTTTTTCTTATTAAGTATTTGATGCAAATTAATATTTCTCAGTTGACATTGATTCACATCTGCTGGCTTATTAATAACACACGAACAGATGTTTCTTAAATCTCTAGACTCCTAATTCTTTTTTCCAAAAGTTTTACCTTTCTAATTTCTTTTTCGATATGCACATTTAGGATTATTTTATTTTGAGCGTTTATTTTTATTTATTTGTTTTTTTTAGAGAGGCAGGTGAGGGAAAGGCAGAGAATCGCAAGCGGATCCATGCTGAGCACGGAGATCATGACCTGAGCAAAAACCAGGAGTTAAGACGCCTCACTGACCGAGCCACCTGGGCGACCTGTTATTTTTGTATTTAATTGAATACAGTTGGTGCATATGATGATAGTTTCAGGTGTCCAACACAGTGACTCAAGGGTTACCAGCGCTGGGAAATGCTCACCACCAAAAAGTGTAGCTACCTTCACCGCATGAAGTGGTTACAGTATCACTGACTATTCCCCAAGCTGTACTTCTCCTCCTTCTGACTAACTTATTTTATAACTGCAAGTTTGTACCTCTCAATCCACTTCACCTTATTTGCTAACAGCTGGTCTAGGCTGGAAGGAAGCCTACTACTTAACGAAGGTACCGCTACCAACAGTCATACAATGACGGCCACCAATCCTGAGCTGACCAGGTGGCCGGCCCTGACCAGCACTTGACACACATCAAGGCATTTGACCTTCATTCACAAGAGCCCCATGAGGTAGGAACCCCAGTTTGGGTGAGGGAGATGGGAGTGAGAGGGGAAATTATGCGCCCAGATCATCAAAGAATGGTGCGGTTGCATAGGGACCAAAAACCACGCTGCGAAGGAGGTCCTGAGGTCTGTCTTGATGACCCCGGTCAGTACATGATAAATGCAAAACTTCCTCGGCCTTCCCTGAGTGGCAGATTTTGATCCGAAATTTCTTCTCCAAGTTATGGGGAGGCTTCGAGGGGCCAATTCACCGTACACCGGGCGAGAAACCAGGCAGGGTTTCTGCAGGCTACGCACACCGTCTTTTCTCTATACCATCTCCCGAGGGTAGGAGCACAAGCTCTGGGGTTCCACGGGAGGGCAGGCATCCCGAAATTAAAATCAAGCTATGAGAAACCATTTGCTTTGAAAATCTCTACCATATTTTAGAGCGTTAATATATAGAAGACGTATCTATCTGCGCGATTCCATTTCTGCCCTACCTTCAAGCTCTAGTACAACAGTTCTCAATGGGGGTGGGGTCGAGTTTGCCCCCAGGAGACCCTGGCAATGTCCAGAGACAACCTTGACCATCATAACTGGAGGGGCTGCTGGCTTCAAGTGAGGGAGGCAGTCTCCCACCAAAACATCAGTGGTGCCTGACATCCTGCTCCATTTTCAAATACCCTCAAAGCTTTCTGTCGTCTTCCAAGTTTGGATGCCTAAGAAACTCCACCGATACCATCATCCGGCCTTCACTGTCTTTTATCTTGCCTTTATGACTGAAGAACATGTTCCATCTTGCCTTTCTCCTGATGAGGGCAAGGGTATCCTGGTTGCCTCTGAATGCCTCAGAACACAGGGGACTGCATTCTGCACAAAGTGAGGGTGTGTATCTGTCCAACACCATGGTTTCCCTGGAGGCGGGTAAAGATACTGAGACTTCAGACTCACCAACACTCAGGAGTTCCTAATGTGGAGGCGGAGGCAGGGCACTGACTAAATCAGGAACACACGTTTCCTATAAACGCTATCTCATTTAATCCTTCAAACCACTGAAGGAGACAGGAAACACTATTTTAGGTACCTTCAGCTCAGATGTCTAATTTGTAAAAGGTCACATGCTGGTAAGTGACAGAGCCTGTTTCTGAGGCCACATCTTCCAGCCTGTGCTCCTTCCCTGCCCCACCGCCACGGCCCCGGGCTCTGGGGCCGAGAGCCTTGTCTCCTACAGAGTCCCTCATTTTTAGGGTGTCGGAGATGCTAACAGGGAAAACAGCAACGTGAAAGGTTGGAAACTTTACATGATCAGCGTGATCGTCACCAGTGTGGCTGCCCGACATAGCCACTAAATTGGTCAGTTCATGGAGTGCTGCAAATGGGCTTAAGTGCACGTTACATATTTAAAAATTAATTATAAAGATACTTGGAATTTACAGGAGTCTTTCCTTCAGAAGAGTACTCAAAGACTCATTTTTAAATGCTAATGTGCTAGAGCTTAAGAAAGTTCAAGATTTTCTTTTTTTCCTTTTTTTTAATCAGCAAAATCAGAGAGCCTGGGAAATGACCGTCCAAAGAGGCATCTTTTTATGCGCAGCACTCTCTAGCTGGGTCTCGCCCTCGAGAGGGTGCAAACTGGGGGCTTTCTCAAAGCAGCCAGGAGCCAGGCCCAGACCATGTAGAGCACAGGATAAATAACGTCTGATGGCTGGTCTCTGGGAGCCCTGACAGTATTGATCCCCGAACCAACCTGATGGATCTGTCTTGTTTTCATATTACACAGGGAGAAGTGAAAACAGAGAAAGGTGTTTGTGGCACCATATTCATTTTGGTTGTTGTTGTTATTTGTATGTTTGTTTTTAAGTGAGGGAGACCAGCTCTTAGATCGTCATTGTTCTTCAAGACGCCCATCGTGGCCTCTTTTCCGAAGCCACGTTTGCAGTGCGTGGCCCTAGCCTCGTAGGAAACTGGATGGCCTGTGGCGTCACGCACAGATAACCATTCCCTCCCCACGGCGTGCGGCGCGATGGAAGACCCGCACAGCCGCATCCATTCCACAGTCCCAGGAGCGAAACCTCAGGGCCGTCTACAGTCCTTTTCCTTCTTTTTTTAAGAATCGCCCTCACTTTCATCCTGTCTCTTGAAATGGTCACTGTTGCTGTCCTGCTCCCAGACGCATGAGATCTACGGCGCCCCTGCCCTAAATGGTGTGACCTGGTTCCCTTCCCAGGGAAGCTTCTTGGCTTTGGGTTCCCTTGGTAACCTATTCCAGGCAGCCTAGACCCAAAAAAGCCTTCCTACTACAGGGTCAAGTAAATCCTCCGAGGGCACGACATGCAGCCTATCACATGGTACACCATGCTCCTAGCCTGCGCTGGTACCCAGCGTGCAGCAATCATACCCACTCTGACCTCCCAAGCCAAGGTTCTCAATGCTTTGGAGCCCCTTCTGGTTTCACCCACTTTGGGGTTTGGGTCATCCAGATGGTCTGCCTCCGCAAAGACCTGGAAATACAGGTGAAGGAACCACAAGGGGCGGGCCTGGGATCCAGTGCACCTGGCCCAGGTTTCCGGGATCTGCTGGCCTATTCCCTCTGAATGCGGAAGGAGTGGAGAGAACCCTAGAACACCCGACATAGGTTCTGCAGGCAGCTTTAGCCCTCGCCTGGCCATTCCAGCTTCCAGAACCTTTGCCTGTGCTCCCCTACTTGCAGCGGTCTTTGCCAAACATCTCAGAAGATCAGGAGATCTTGGTATTTTTCTCTAATTGAAGAGGGCAGAGGGAAAAGCCTGGAACAAGTGCTACAGGCAGTTCCTACTATCAGGTAAGCTTGGAAAAACACCGGGCGATTTCTCAGGGACAGGCATCTTGAGTTTCTGCTATAGAATGAAAACCACGTCGGAGACCGTGGAGGATAAAAGCCAAGAATGAGCTGAGACTTTGCAGGCAGGCCCTTCGGGTTCCGTTTCCACGGCTCCCCTCATTAACCCCTCACGGTCTCTCCCTGTGCAGAACGAGCCTGATGATAATACCCACTTCACAGGCTGTTATGCGGATAATGTGCTAATGTGGGGAAAGCACTTAGTTCAGCGCCCTCCACACACGCGGGCACTCAATAAACATTAGCTATTATTATCCCAAAGACCAGAGACTGCTGAGTGGCAGCCCTTAAGCCAAATCTGTCCTAGAGACCTATTTTGTTTGGCCTGCACATTTTCCTATTTAATCGAGCCAACATTTTAAAACTGTAGATTTCTGGCATTTTAAGAAGGTTGCAGATACGACAACACGCCAGGGCCTGCCTTCCCCTCCGGCAGACACTGCCTAGGGCTGGGTCCCGGGGCCCCCCTTTGGATAGGGCATTTCTTCTGTGTTCAAGCCCAGCCCCCCCCCCCATCACTCATCCTGCACCCCACCCCCCCGCAACGACCTCCCTGCCTGACCCTCGTAGGAAGGCAGGTCCCTAGGCTGGACCAGGACTACCAACACGGCCAAGGTTAGGTCCTGTTACTCCGCCATATTCATTTCAGCCCAGCTGGTCTCTCCTTATGTGACCTATATTCCACTCCCTGCCTTTTGCCTCAGGATGCGTCCCCAGCCACCAACAGCCTCCTCAATCCTGCCTCTCCACCGAGCTCCGCGGTTCCGACGGACAGCGCGCAGTGAAACGAGCTGGGGCACTTTGAAAAAAAAAGAGGAAAGTTCCCATGTCCGAATCGCACCTTCAGGGATTCTAATTAATGGGGGCCGGGGGGCAAGTTCTGGCATTTTTTGAAAGTGCCCAGATGAACGGAACGTGCACCCTCCGTCCTCCGGGGCTGATGGCCCAAGAGCTCCCCGTCTCCCGGGCCGGCCAGCCCCTCCCGTGGACACTGCGCCACTGAGGACCAGATGAGTCTTGTTTTCCTCCTGTTCCATCCTGCTCGCGAGAGCACCTTGTGTTTAAAGCCCGTCTCCCCAAATAGACCGTCAACTCCAGAGCAGGCAGGTCACGCCTCGGACTTCGGCATCCCCAGCAGAACAGCGGGGGTGCCGAGAGCACCAGAGTGTCCACTGCAAACGCGTCACCGCAATCTGGGTCTACGGGGTGGTAGGCACTGTGGGGACGACGCCACCGACCGGTTTCCTGGGGCCGCAGGGCACGAGGGCAGCAGAGAAGCGGGGTGGACTGGGAGGACACGGAACCCACGAGCAGACGAAGGCACCCGAGGGGACCCTGCAGCCAGCTGAAACGCTGTGCGGGGCCAGCCGGGAGGCAGAACGGGAAAGGCGAGATTTCACTGGACCTCAAACGCCGGGGGGAAAAAAGGTTGCAATTAACCTGGTAAGTCACAGGAGCAGCCAGGGAAGGCTCAATACTGGCATCCTTCTAGAAGCCTGCCAGAGGGAGAGGTGAGAGGTGAGAGCGAGCTGGGGAGGGGACAGGGAGGCCCAGAGGGCAGGCTGCCTGACTCTGGAGAGCAATGCGGCCCTCCTCCCGCCACCGGACAGGGCCTCCACGCTGGCCGGGGTCCGCGGTGCTCAGACCCCCGATTTTTGCCATTCAGTCTCAAGCCATGGCTTACCGTGCAGAAGCGAAATCACGCTCACGGCGCAATTCATGTTAGCAGAGCAACTTTATTAACACATTTAATTGGAGAAATGAAGATTTTCGTCATGATGCTACTAGGATAGTAGTAGAGTAGTCACGATTACTGCTCTTATAGTAAGAAGCTTATTATTCAATCCAAGTTGATGCACGGCTTATAAAGACACAGACCCTAATGACCAGGTCAGGAGAAAACCGCCCCGCGCATCACGCCTCCTCCTCGTCACCACTTTTGTAGAGCTGTAACTGGGTTTAAGGGAACACCGGGCTAGTTAAGAAAACAGGCCACAAAGGACAGTGCAGGGGATGGCCGTGAAAGGGGAGCCGGGTCCTGCCGTGTAGCTAGGGACACTCTCAGCAGCGCACCCACGCACCAGGCCTTGCCCTAAGCACTTCACAAATAGAAACTCATGCAGTCTTCCTAAACCCCCAGGGGTTAGGAACTCTGTACTAGGTACTATGATCTTCCCATTTTACAGGTGAGGAAACTGAGATGCAGGGGTTGGTTCTAAGTCCCAAGTCACAGAGCTGGTGTGCAGAGCCAGAGTGAGAACCCAGGCGCTCTGGCTTCCACCATCTGACCCTCATACCTTCCCTTCTGGCCTGGATTCAAGGTGAGGGTACCCTGTGGTACACACGAGCCTCCCCCTCCCTCTCTCCTAAGGCCTACTGGACCCAGCAGGGCTCAAAGGGGATGGGGTTTGGGCCCCCAGGGCTACAGCTCTGATTTCCTAGCTCTAGAGCCTCGGAGCATCAGAAACAGCAGTGGGCAGAGGGGGTGAGCCTTCCGGGCTGAGTTCCCTTCCAGTGACCCCAGTGTCCAGAGCCACAGCCACTGGGGTCACGAAAATTAGAGCATGCCCACGGAGCCAGAAGGCTTCCGGGACAGCCAGGCATGGGCTGGCCCGGCGGACCAAGGGCATTCGGCTTCTCCCTGCCTGGAAGACGGACTCCGTTTACCAAAATATCTTCTGGGAAAAAGTTTCCCTGACAAGCAGAACTGCGGTCTCGGTGCTCCTGAGCACTCCTGGCCTCTCGGCCATCTCTGCACGCGGCCCCCGCGGGTCTGTGGGGGACACACAGGCCACAGATCCCAGCCCCTAACGACGGGATGAACTACAGCCTCACCTCAGATCAGGTTTCACTTTTAGGCTCCAGGGCTTGAAGTGATTCTATTTTTAAGTTTCCTCAGTTCCACCCGTAAAAGAAGACATTTTAATGAAACGGGTTCTGGGTTTTAGGGGATGGGGACTTCCTCCGAAAGCGTTAACTGACCAGCCACTCGGTTCAATCAGGAGTGTCTCCTGCGGGAAGAGCCTCTAGTCCCGCGTGACCGAGCAGACGCCTCCGAAAACCTGTCCAGTTACTCTGGACGTGGACGGCCCCGGACGAAACTTCCAGCACCAGAGCCATCTGGTGCCCCTGCCCTGAAGAAACTTTCAAAAGTCCTCTTAGCTTCTCGTCTCTGTACAAGTTTCCCCTTTCCAGACCAGAAATGTCAGATACACGAAGAACGCGCTTGTCAGTAACAAAGCTTTAAAAACACTATCACGTTGTTGTAAGAGTCCGTCATTCCTTCCATTTAAAAAAATTCCCTTTCACTGAACATCTAAAGTCACTTCGCTTACTCCGAATAGTTGACAATAAGTTGTTACTCCAAGACCAACTGTTCAAAGGATACTTCCATATGTGCACGTTTACCCAAAAAAAAAAAAAAAAAAAGTAACCCCTCCTGAAGGCCACCTAAAATGTACTCTATACATCCAATTTTTCCCATAGAGACATCGTTAACTTTTTCTTGGTGAATGAGGCTTCCTCTAAGAATTCAAGTCTCCAGTTTCAGTCCTGGCTTGGCCATGAGCTAGCTTGTGACCTTGGGCAAGTAACTGAACTCCACTGGGGCTGAATTTCTTCACCTGCAAAATGAAGGGGACCGGGTCAGAGAAGGACTCTGGTCGCGTTACGGCTCTGAACGCCACGAGTCGCACGAAGACCATGGGAAGCATCGATTGTTGCCTGAGCTCACCTGGAGCCTTATTCTTTGGGACTGTGGCGTTATCAGAAAGAATATTCCCTGGACCCCACAGCTAGCCCCGGACAGTTGGGCCATAGTCACTTATAGTTGACCCTTGAACAATCCAGGTTTGAAGCACAAGGGTCCACTTCTACGAGTTTTTACTTATTTCTTCTTTGCAGTGCTTGCAGTGTCTTTTTCTGTTCCTTGGGCTTTCTTAACAACATTTTCCTTCCTCGGCCTTATTTTAACACTGTATGTAATACACGGGCAAAATCCATGTAAACTGTGTTATTAGGGAAAAGTTTTCAATGAGCAACAATCGTGCCTCGGATAAACCGCACTGGCTACGATGCTGCCACTGCGCAAAGCTTAAACTGTGTTACTAGGAATCAGTTATTAACTATTGGTAGTTAAGTTTTGGGGGGAGGAGTCGAAAGCTCTACTCAGATTTCTGACTGCGTGTGCGTGTCCGTGTGCGTGTGTGCGCACTGTTCAAGGGTCAACCATAGTTTCCTTTCCATTCCTTCCCTATCCCATCAGCTGTCGATCCTCCCCATCAGCCTCCAGTGGGCACAGACCCCTGCCTTAGCTCTCAAATCTAAGTCATGGTCTGCTTTGCTCAGGTTCTCTCCAGCAAAGCAAAGGGCATGGCCTTGGTGATACAATCTGGCAGCCAGTGGGCTTTATTTCCTCTTGTTCAAAGCGATACTGCAGGTGATTGTGGCCGCCATGGCCACAAGACTGACCCCCCAGTTAAGGTCCAGGGAAGGCTAAGAATGCATTCTTGCAACTCGTACATTCCTGGAGTTCTCAAGACACACTGCTTTATGGGGGTAGGGGAGAGTGTTTGAAACCAAAGTGACAACAGAAAATGAACCAATTTCCTTTTTATTAGAGAAAAGCGCTGTGCCTTATGCATCGACATTAACCCCCCTCCTGGGTTTCCTGTCCCCACCTCAGCTGTTGCTTTTCTAAGCTTTCTGTTGTCTAACTTTTCTTTGCGTAAGATACATTTTCCAAGTCACTCTATAAGCCAAAAGAGCGGATCAGAGTCGGAGGAAAGAGATAGCATTAGTGGTTTCCTATATTTACTGCTTTCCTAGTTTATCTTCCCTTCTTAGTCTCATGAAAAATGATTAGTAAAAAAAAAAAAATGGTTCTTAGTAATTGTAAATATAGTCCCTAAAACACTATTTTTAAGCTGCTAACAAGCATGAAAATACGCATTAAACCACATGCTTAGTACCTCCAAGAATTCAGGAAAGTTCCTCTCTTTAAAAACCAAATGGAAACAGAGGATCTGATAAGAACTGAAATCTGCTTCTACGCTTTGCACTCTTTGGGGCGGTTTCATGCGCACGGAGACGGAACTCGATATCCCAAGCACAGGCCCATTGCTGGCTTTCTCTCATCTTGGGTTCAACAACGTTAGCGAGAAACAAGGTGGATGCAAAGAAGTGGGAGCTGGTGACCCTGGCGAAGGGGACAGATGGAGGACAAGTAAATCTTGGGAAATCAGAAAAACAAAACGATGGATATCTGAAGCTTTGCCAAATGGGTCCCAGTCCTATGGAAAGGGGGTCGAAGGCACAGGTGGGATACCTTCGGGGAAGGCAATCAAGACAGAGGAGGTTTCATTTGTCTTGTTTTTAAAGTAGGCTCCATGCCCAGCCCAGCGTGGAGCCCAACACAGGGCCTGAACGCGCGACCTGGAGATCAAGACCTGAGCTGAGATCAAGAGTGGGACGCTTAACCAACTGAGCCACCCCGGCGCCCCAAGACACAAAAGGTTAAAGAAAACTACTGCGTGAGATCTCTGAGAAAGGAGAAAACAGCAACTCCCCCACCTCCACCCCCCTCCAGCCTTTAAATCTCCAGGTGCTGCTGTTTATTCACGCCTAAGCTTTGAGTATTATTTTCTGTTTTCAAGTTAGCTTTACACGGCACAACATTAATCTCAGAATCTACTCTTCCAAGAGTTACACAAGTGACGACTTATAGGGAAAAAAAAAATCCTTTCCTGTTCGCGAGCTTGGGTTCCTTGGCTCACAGTGGCACAGTTAAGGGTGCTTTGTTTCAGAGGATGATTAGAGGGGCACCCTTGGTACTGATTATAGAGGAGCTATTTGTACTGCCCAAGTCTGAGCACTGCATTATGTTAAAACTTCCCTTTTGGGGTATGTAGTGACTAAAAATTCTCTCCTAGTTTAAACTTGGCACCAACCATATATCTCAGCAGAAACAAGATTATTGAGTATAGAACCACAGGAACCCGGCGTTTTTCTTTCATACTTGCACAGGAAAAAGCAGACCCAGCTATAGCATCTCTGGTTTGCCCATTCTCGCACCGAGATTTCAAGTGCTGTGGGTTCTTTCCCCAAGTATAATCAGGAGGCTGCTGTGACTGCATTAAATTAAATCAGATGTGAAAGGCTACTAGTCTCTCGCATGAATAGATCCCAAATTTTCTAGAAGGAGGATGAAATAAATTGCACCTGCTTTTTTAGAAGAGGTGGGAAATGAGGAAGCCCCTTCTGCTTCAGGAAATAGCACTCTGGCTGCGGTCCTCGACAGCGCTCCCATCTCCCATAGTCCACCCGCTGAAAAGGAGGTTACCTAGAGCACGCCTCGGCCTTGCTGACAGCTGAAAGCCAGGGGGCACAGACGGCACCCACAAGGGAGCAGGTCCGTGGGGTCAGGGGAGAGGTGGAGGCCCGGCGAAAATGTGAGGATGAGTTGATCTAAATTGATCACTGCTTGGGGCACAAGAACATGTACAGGCCGTTCAACACTATCTCTATATAGTCCTGTCCTAAGGACATGTCCCTGTTTTACCCATGGTTCAAGAGCCAGGTTCTGCTTGAGGGGCGCCTGGGTGGCTCAGTGGGTTAAGCCTCTGCCTTCAGCTCAGGTCATGATCTCAGGGTCCTGGGATGGAGCCCCACATCGTGCTCTCGCTCAGCGGGGAGCCTGCTTCCCCCTCTCTGCCTGCCTCTCTGCCTACTTGTGGTCTCTGTCAAATAAATAAAATCTTAAAAAAAAGAAAAACCCAAATGAATTCGGTATCATTAATTACATATCACCTTAGAAAACTTTCAACCCTTTTACTCTCATATGGAAAGAAGGGCATGTATGCAAAGTCTTGCACTGTTTCTCTAAGTTATAAAAGAAATAACATTTTTGAATGCTGATTTTGTTGGATATCTATTTGCCTGGCACTGTGGGAAGAGTTTTACATGCATATCATACTGAACCCTTCAAAAGAAAAAAGAACCTCAGTCTAAACCTTGCTATTGTTCCTATTTTACAGAAGAGGAAAGCTTTGCAGAAATTAACTGATTTGCCTAAGATCATAAAACTTGTAAATAATAGCAGTAAGATAGCTAGTAAGGAGTACTCATATATTTTCTCCCACTAAAGGAACAGGATCTGTTCCTGTAAAAAGTTGTTACACATCCTTGAGAATTGGAACCAGGTGGGTCTACAAATCTGGCCAGCAGAACAGAGTTCTCAACCTCTTCTTGGACACAAAGTGTTTAAATGGTTTCTGTGCTCAGCCAATCACTTAGCTATCCCCAAGCTATGTTCTGCCTCAGGGAAAGAAGATGAACAAAATTTCAAGACTTAAATAAAAGTCTAATATAATTTTGATAAGAAACTCAAACCTTATCTTCAGCGCTCCTGACTGTGGAGTAATAATCTCATGGAAAGAAAGTAAAAGTTTTGAAATAACTTGGAAGACAGGATCATTTTTATACTTTAAAGACAATGAACTACATGTAAGTTTGGCTAGACAGTTTTGGAGTCTTGACAAGCAGGCTAAGATTCAAAAAAACAAAAACAAAAACAAAAAACCCAGCAATCTGGTGGTCTCATAATTTCTCCTTATCAAAACTATTCTTCCATAAATCTGAATGCAATCCAAGAAACATGTCAAAAGCTGGCTGTCTCAGATTAGGTTTATGATATAGTAGGAGAACTGTGTAAGGGGTCAGTAAGCTTGAAAAAATATGCTAAACGTGTTGAGGTGGTCAGACGAAGTTAACAGTACTTGATGCTAAAAGCATGGAATATTCTTGTGCCTGAGATCCAGCATCCTGGATACAATATGTGAGCAGGCACCGCACTCTATCTCCCCCCTGCTGGCAGACCCTTGTCACTAAAAAACGATGAGCTTCTTTGAGACTATATGAGACTATATCACACATCCTCAGCAAGTATCTGCCGGACTGGAACGCAGTTAGGATCCAACCATGGGAGAAATTGGAAAGAGTAAGGGAATTACAAAATTTTCATTATTCCACAGCCCATCTCATTTCCCAAAGTGCTGCCTAGGTGCTGACTTCCTTAAAGAGCTCTGCAAAATCCCGATTCTCCAAAAAAAAAAAAATAATAATAATAATAATAATAATACACCCATTTGGAACTGAGACAAGGTGAGGTCAACGACTGGTATTCTCAACCACAGGCGACTCGGGTTCGTTTCTAGCCTCGTGGGGTCCCAGCCTCACCACGAGGGTGAAGACAGGAGGCATGGAGGAGGGGAATGATAGAGAGAGAAAGGGAGAAAGGGGAGAGAGCTCCAGGCCACACTTCTTTCTAGTATCAACAAAAAGAGAAGCCGCATACTGACCTAAATCATCTCTCAAAGGCGCTTTATAAATTACAGGGACAAAGGGAGGGGGCGGCGGGTGGCCTGGGAATCCTACAGACACCCTACCCTCTGACCCGCCCCCCTCCCCCTCCAGCACAAGGGAAGCAAGACAGAAAACAGAGCTCAACTCGGCCATTGGCGAGCAGCCCCCCCTCCGCTTCTCGATCGCCCATCCATCGACCCCTAAGAAAATAACACACGTAAACACCATACCCACCCCCCGGGGCGGACACTCCCGGCCCGAGACCGGAGGCCGGGGCATTTACTTAGTTAGATTTTTCTTGCTTACTCATTTCCCTCAAGCACCCAACCCCCCGTTCCCACTCCAAAACCCCGCTCAACCGCCTACCCCCACGGCTTCAGCCCCCAACAGAATCCGGTGCCCCCGCGGCGGCCGCAGCCCCCCGAGCCGTCCCGGTCACTAACCTGCTGCTGTAAGGGCATTTCCGAAACCAGCCTGGCTCCGGGGGAGGTGGGGGGGGGGCCGGCTGGAGAGGGGGCCCGGAGGGCCGAACAGACCGGCGGCGCCGGGCGAGGGCGGGCGCCCGTGGCCGGGGGGTGGGGGGGTGGTTAGGGCGAGCGGAGGGAGGGTGGCCGTGCCGGGGGCGGGTGCGAGGGCGCCGGGACCGTCCCAGGCCAGGGAGCCGGCAAGCAGGAGGAAGTGGGTGCCCCCCTCTCCCCCTCCAGCGCCCCCTCCCGCCGCCGCCTCCTCCCCAGTCACAGGCGCGTCCTCCGCGCACGTGTGCGAAACGTCACCGGCGGGTCCCGGGGAGAGGGACAGACCCAGGCGGCGGGACGGGAACACGGCTGCCCCCGCCCTCCGTCGCCGGGGGGCGGGGAGGGGGACAGGGCGGGGAAGGAAGGGGCAGGGGGAGAGGCGGGTCAAGGGCAGGCCCGGGGCCCGGCGAGGAAGGCCCGGGCGCTCGGGCCACGCGGGCGCCGCCGCGGACGCCGCCAGGATGCGCCCAGGCCGGGGCGCCTGGCCGCGAGTCCCTCACCCCCGGACAGCCCACGCCCCAGCTCGCACCCGGCTTCCAGACCCACCTCCCTCGCCACCTCTCTCCGCCTCCCCCAGCCCCTTTGTTGCCGGGAGTTACAGATCCCCAAATGTGTCAAGCGCCGCATGGCAGAGCCCCTGCGCCCCGAGCACGCTTTGGGGACCCCCGGCAGCCAACGGGCCTCCGAGGCCGGCGGGGGGCCATCACCCCCACAGTCTCCCAGTTTCCAGCCCCCAGAGTCCCCCACTCCCCAGTTCACGACTCCCTCCCCCACCCCCTTCTCCATCCGGGGCGTGACCCCTTCCTACGCCCGAGAAAGAGGAAGCTTCGAGTTGGAGGGGAGGGGAGGGTGGGGGTAGGGAAAAGTGCAGGAAAAGAACGGGGGGGCCGCCAAAAGTTTCGGAGTGTTTGACGTGGTCCGCGCCAACGCGCTCCCCGCCGCCCCGCGCGCCCGGCGGAGCCCCCCGACCCTCCGGGCGCGGAGGGGAGTGCACAAGTCGAACAATAAAACCCAGCCGGAGGGGCAGCCGCCGAGGCCCGCGACGCTCGGCCCCGCGCTGTCCCGGGGCGGCCCGCAGCGCGCCCACCACCCCGCGCCCTGCGAGCCCACCTCCCGCCCGGGCTGGGGACGGTGGGAACGGGAGGGCATTACCGGAGGGCCGCCGCCGCCGTCGCTGCCGCCGCGTCCCAGCGCTGGTGGCTGCTGCAGCAGCCCGGCTCTGCTGGAGGGTCCGTGCGGCGTGGTGTAGAGGAGGCTGCCGGCGGTCTGCTCCGCGCCGGGGGCACTGGGGAGGAGGGGGCCGGCGGCGACGGCGCCGCTGTGGAGGGAGGAGGTACAGGAGGTGGTGGAAGTGTTCGTGGTGAGGATCTGGATGTACGCGCCCGGGGCGGCGGCGGCGGCGGCGGCGGCGGGGAAGCCGGGGCTGGCTAGCAGTGCCCTTTTGTCCATGGAGGCTGCAGCGGCGGCGGCGACGACAGCCGCCCCCTCCCCACCCCCGGCGGTCACCAGGTACTGCTCCAGGGCGGGCTGGATCCCCTTTCTCATCTCTCGCTCCTGCTCTTTTTATTGCTATGGTATATTAATGTATTGTTTTCAATTTCTTTATTATTTGCAGTCGGAGTTTCCAAGTCTCTCCTCCTTCTCTCCTCCCCGCCCGGCGCTTCCGAGCCCCTTCTCTCTCTTTTCTTTTTATTTTTCCGCACCGCACGGGCCCCGGGGGCCAAAAATAATCGGGGCTCTGGAGAGAGGAGGGTCCCGGCCGCACGGATATCGGGCCCCGAGGGGGGATGGAGGCGTCGGGGGCGGCCGATGCAACGGATTGCGAGGCGGCGGCGGCAGCCCGGGTGCTGCGGCCGGCAGCTGAAAAATGGCTCCAGGAAGCTGCTGCTGACAATGAATGAAGGGATACGGTTTACGCGCCAAGGTCCTCCCGCGAAACTCAGATTTCCCGCCGGCTTTTCAAACCATATTTGCATATCCCCGCCCTCCAACCCGGCGAGGCCCGTTCCCACAGCCCATTGGGCCGCTGCCTCCTCACTTAACTCCCAATCGAGGCGCAGGGCCGCGACTTGCCGGTTTCCGTTGGCCACCGTGCATCATGGTTACCGGGGCTACAGAGGCTCTATTTGCATAGGCCTCCTTGATTGGTCGGGGGAGAGCAGGGTTTTTTAGGAGGTGGGGCCAAGCCTTCCCTTCTCTCCCACGGAAAACCACGCCTTGTCCAAGCTCCGCCCGGTCCCCGCCCGCGCGTCGGGCGGGGGCTGCTGACCTGGGCAGGCGCTCAGCGCCCCGCAGACTCAGTGAGGATCCGGTCTGGAGCGCAAGTTTCGCTTTTAGAAATCGTCAAGGTGACCAAGGGGACACTCGCTGGAATTCTCTTTCCTCTGGCCAGTCAGTGTAGTAGATGTGCACGAGCTGGAGGTTTTCCCAAATACGTTCCAAAGGCAAAGTTGGACCACGCGGACGATGCCCGGCAGGTGGGCTCGGAGCCCTTTAAATCGTGGGTTTCTCTTTTCCTGAATTCCAACCAATGCCGCGGCGAGAGCTGATCCCGAGGCCCAGGCTGATCGACAGAAGCATGTGGGCAGACGGGATCGTGGGGGCAGAAGGTTGGGCTGACGCTATTGCGGGCACCACTTGAGTTAGCATTCCAGATCCTTCCTGGTGGCTTCGTTAGGAGCCTGGATGGGGTCGAAGTGACAATTAACTCTGCAAGGTCTGGAGCGAAAGCTTACCACGAGTGTTGGTTTGAGTCCCGCGGATGCCCCTCCCCCCCGACCCCTCCCGGTCCGGGAGCACCCAGGGCATTTAATCAGGGCTAACCTAGGGCTGATCTGCGGGTTTCTAATCCGCCAGGCAGGAACCCGAAGAAGTGCACGCTTCGCACGGTGACGTCTTGCTCCCAGCCAACGCTGCGCGCCCAGACACCGGCGCTTGACAATCTCGGTTTCCTACCAAGTTCTCCGTCAGAAAGCAAACGCGGCGATCGAGACTCATTCCAAAACATTTTTAAAGACTTTTTTTTTTTTTTAATTTTAGCATACCATAAGTGGTCACCCAAAGTCTATATGGCCGAATGGACTTCTGCATGGATGCAACTGTTCATGGGTCTTAAAATCGAAGATTGCCCCTGTGAGACTGCACAGGAAAAGGGACCCCTGCAGGAGTGTGGGGAAAGGTGTACGTGTCAGTCGTCATTTACCATTCCAGTCGCTGAGAATTGTACAAAACAGCCGCTAAGCTGGTGTTCACGGGGTGATGAGGGTTGCGATTCTTCGTGTCCCGACCCAAAACTTTATTATGGTTATGATTCTTATTATTAATAGTAATTTCCAAAAACGCATATACTCAGTATTATGAAAGGCCTGGACAGATAGGTCAGTGGAGGGAGGCTCAGACTCCTAAATACTTCAGTCCTATTACCTGGTCAAACCTGGCCTCTGGCTCAGGAAGGTTTTGCGCTTGCATGCCGGCTAGTTGAGGACACGTGGCCTAGTCCCCAAACATTTACTGACACCTATCATAAAACTGACACTCTCTTTAGGGCAGATTAGATGGTACTCAGAGGGCATCAATTCTTTTGGACTAGAGGTGTAATGTATTAGTTTCCCTGATTCTGTCCCATGGATGCTGCTTTCCACCATGGGTGGGAAAAGAACCCTAGTACTGTCACTAGGTGGATATTACCCGCTGTGGTACATGGCTGGCGGCGTGCTTGTGGTGGTGGCAGTGAGGGTTGTGGGGGAGTCGTGACGGACCTGCATTTTTATGATGAGAGACAAGCCCAGGGTTTGGAACTGTATGCAAAATCCCAGCTAGAGCGCCCAGCGAGGGATTACGATGACATCCACAGAGGGCTGTGTTCACACAATCCAGATCCACACTGGTGATTCTGGTTTAGAAAGCTCTGACACCCTTCTCCTTTAGCCAAGCTATATTTTTAATGTAGGGTATTTGGTCGAAAGCAAACGTTTTGTCCTTTTAGGTCTTGCGGCAGAAAATAAGATGCTAAAATTTGAGGTAGGCTATTGATTTGTGGACAGGGAGCATGTTTTGGTAGAAAGATAATGGGCTTTGGAGCCACTTACTAGTTACATAACTTTAATCTCTAAAAGCCTGTTTTCTCATATGTTCTCTGGGAACTCCTATTGCAGTGCCCATATTACAAGGTCATGATGAAAGAGGCAATAATAAATGTTAAGCACCGGGCGTATAGCATAGCAGGCGTTCGATAAGTGGGAGCTATTTATGATTCTGTTTATTTGTGTGACTATGCTTTGTAGCTCTGTGTTGTCCAATCTGACTCCCAGCCTCAAATCTTCCCTTTTGCCCTTGGATGTTCACTGGCCACGCAGCTTAGCTTTGTCCCAGAGTAGGAGCACTGGCATGTTCTGGTTAGTAGGGATTCCGGAATCCTGACGCAGAAGTTCAGGGTAATAAAATAAAGTCATCTCTGCTGCCTGTCCCACTCCCATCTCAGTGGCTCCTGGCTGGCTCCTAAGTCTGAGCCTTCCTATCCTTCTCTGGAAGGTCAGACCGATCTGGACTAGAGCCAAACTGCTTTTGCCAATCAGCACCCCCTTTCTCTTGCTTCGACAGTGGCCCAGGCAGCTAGCTGTTACAAAATGGGCCTGCATAGTTGGTTTGAATGGTGGCCCCTCCAAAAATCATGTCTTTATCCTTACCCCCAGAACCCATAGTGTGAACATAGTTGGAAAAAGGATCTTTGCAGATCTAATTAAGTCAAGAATCTCAAGATCCTTTTGGGCGAGCCCAAAGTCCCGTGACAAATAAATCCAGTGACCAATGTCCCTGGAAGAGACACCCAGTGGAAAGACACAGAGGAGGAGAGACTTTGAGAAGGTGGAGGCAGAGACCGGAATGAGCAGCTCCAAGTCAAGAAATGCCAGCAGCAACCAGAAGCCATGAGAGGCAAGGGATAGAATCTTCCACAGAGCCTGTGGCGGAAGCAGAGCCCTGCCGACACCCAGATTTAGGACTTCTGCCCTCTGGACCAGTGAGAGAATAAATTTCTGTTGTTCTGAGCTACACAGTTTGTGATAATTTATTATGGCAGCCCTGGGGGACTAATTCAACCTGTTAGCCTGCCTACCCGAATCTCCAACCTCTTCGCCACTACTCACGTTGTTTTGTGCTGCTGCCAAGGGACCATTCCTTGCTGGATACCAGTGACACTAATTGTCAGCCGGGGCTCGAGCCCCTGCTGAAGACTTTCCAAAGTAGACTTGTTGCAGACTTGTTGCAGGAGTTCGTCCAAATGCAGGTTCCTGAGCTCTCCCCAGTCCTAATGAGCTGGAATCCTTTGAATCAGGGCCCAAGAATCTTATTTAACAAGTCCCTCCAGGTTAATATCTTCAGGTATTAGAGGATGAGAGCCCGAGTCAGCTGTGTGACCTTGGCCTTCTTCCCCTGATTTCCTATTCTGGCTACAGCTGGAGTTGCCATTCCTGTGCCCAAATGCCTTGAGGGGGGCTTTCTCATCCTCCTGCCCCTTCTCATCCTGCCAGTTAATGGAACAAGTTCGGAATTCCTAGTCACTCACGTACACACACAAACACACACACATACTATATAGATAGATATGTTTCTATCTATCTATCTATCTATAAAGCTGGATGTTTAATCCTCTCTAAAAGTCCTCATTTTCTTTTTTGTAATTTTAAAATTTTTAAATAAACATATAATATATTATTAGCCCCAGAGGTACAGGTCTGTGAATCGCCAGGTTTACACACTTCACAGCACTCACCATAGCACAAACCTTCCCCATGTCCATAGCCCCACCCCCTCCCCTTCCCCCCTCCCCCCCAGCAACCCTCAGTTTGTTTTGTGAGATTAAGAGTCTCTTATGGTTTGTCTCCCTCCCAATCCCATCTTATTTCATTGATTCTTCTCCTACCCCCCCAAACCCCCCATGTTGCATCACCACTTCCTCATTATCAGAGAGATCATATGATAATTGTCTTTCTCTGATTATAAAAGCCCTCATTTTCAAAATACAGTTTTGCCCGCATCCCTCAGACCGATAGAAGTAATTCCCAAGAAACAGTACCATTAAACAGTTTTGTGGCAATTCGATATTGAATCTTCAGATAGAAAAACCGTAGGCTCAGGAAACAAAAGGAACAGCTCCTAAGCCCAGAAAGTCTTTGGAACAGTGGGAGGTTTAAATTGTGCCTCTAATCCCAGTTCTTCCAAACGCGGTCGCCACATTGGGTTTACAGTATACGGCTTTAAAATTTGAGGGTCTGGAGAAGACTAGTTTAAGAATTTAGGGATTTTGTAGTGCAGTTCGGTTAGTTGCCCACATAGAAATAATATTCTCCGTTTTCTCTTCCTGGTTAGGAAGAGCCTGTCCGTAAGCCATCACCACATCCCACACTAATAACAAAATTTCTAGGTGTTTATCCTAGAAAATCGACCATTATGGTTATTACAGATTGTGGGTTAGATATCAGCATCGAGTTTCTTGTCTTCAGCTCTTTGTTCAGGAAGGTACTGTTTGGATTGAGCTCTTGTGTTTTTATTGTTTATTTATTGAAGGTTTTATTTAATCTTGAGAGACAGTGTGTGTGAATGGGGAGGGACAGAGGAAGAGGGGGAGCAGAAGCAGAAGCAGATTCTGCACTGAGTGCAGAGCCCAGCTCTGGGCTGGATTCCACAACCCGGAGGGCATGACTTCAGGGGAAACCAAGAGTCGGATGCTTAATGGACGGACCCACCCAGCCGACCCTTGTGTTTTTAAATAAATCTGGGATGAGCTTCGTCACAGAGCGTGGCTCTCAGTCCCCTCTGGTGAATCTGCCTCTCCAGCTGGAGCCCAGGGATGTGCCTTATTATAAACAGGCTAATTGGGGTGCGGGCAGTCCTCAGGACGCAATTGGAGAAACTCCCACAGACGTCCATCCATGACCTAGCAATCTCTTGCCTTATAAATTGGCTTCTTAGGCAACTGTGACATCGACCTGCAGTCCCTTTCATATGCTCCATCCTGACCACAGCTCCCGGCCTCCCACCAAAACTTAACCATCAGCCTGATGTTTTTGAAGATTTTATTTTATTTATTTGTCAGAGAGAGAGAGAGTGCACACAAGCAGGCAGAGAGGCAGGCAGAGGCAGTGAGAGAAGCAGGCTCCCTGCCGAGCAAGGAGCCCAATGTGGGACTCCATCCCAGGACCCTAGGATCATGGCCTGAGCCAAAGGCAGACGCTTAACCGACTGAGCCACCCAGGAGTCCCCAGCCTGATGTTTTTAGTCTTTACTTCCCTTTATGTTTTTTAAACTTTCATCATTTAAATATGCATCTTTAGAAATGATAGTTTCATCTTGCCCATTTAAAGAAAATGCTGGTATGTCTTTTAAGTCTCTTTTGATCTATGGTTCCACAACCATCCTTTTATTTTCCTTAGGATTTATCTGGGCGTGTGGAGTGGGTTGAATGGTGGCCCCTCCCACAAGATATGTCCTCTGGGACCTTTGATTTTGACCTTTGACCTCATTTAGAAAAGTGGTCTTTGCAGAATAATGAAAGTAAGGATCTCAAGAGGAGATGACCTTGGATTAGGATGAGCCCTAAATCCAAGGTCAGTTAGTTTAGAAGAGGAGGGGAGAAGAGCACGCAGAGGAGATACAGGAGCAGAGGCAGAGAACGAAGGGATGTGTCCACAAACCAAGGCACACCAAGGACTGCCCGTAGTCACCGGCAGCTGGGAGACGGGCATGGAGCAGATTCTCCCTCAGGAGCCTCCAGAAGGAAACAGCCCTGTCGCCATCTTGATTTCAAACTTTGGGCTTCCTGAACTGGGAGAGAATAAATTTCTATTGTTTTAAGACTCCTAGTTTGTGGGCATTTGTTATATCAGCTCCAGGAACTCATTCAAGGACTTTGGGCCATTTAACCTCAAGGCCTGAATTCGGCAGAATGCGCCCTCCCGGTGCAGTTACCCCCTCTGCTCTGTCTTCCGCATTTCCTGCAGATTTTGCAGCTGGATCCATAGTATGGACTGGACTCAAGTTTGATTCCTTTGGCAAATCTGAGGCGCCCAAGGCCATCTGAGCCCTTGTTTCGTCCTGTTAGCCATCATTCATGCTTCTTATGTTCTTTTTCCCACCGTATTTGTCCTCAGTACTTTTCTGTCTGTGAAATTTGTTTTCTCAGACTTGAGTGAGAAGCGTTCAGATAAGCTTGTCTGTCTTCACAGAGCTCCATCTTCCATGTTGTCATGAGGAAGGAGGCTTACTTTCTGAGATTTCCTTTGGCGACCTGTCCACCCCTATTCCAGTCTAGTGTAAACCTTCCCTTTCCTTCTTCTGCCTTGTGCCTGTCCTGGTCAGTTTTTGTTTTGTTTTGTTTTTAGGAGAGATCAAGCCTGTGAAGGGGGTTGTGGGAGAGGGAGAGAATTTTAAGCAGCCTCCACGCCCAGTGCTGAACCCAACTTGGGGCTTGATCTCATGACCCTGAAATCATGACAGGAGCCGAAATCAAGAGCTGGACGCTTAACCAACCGAGCCACCCAGAGACCCCTTTCCTGGTCAGTTTTGTATCCATCCTAGCCCGCCCTATTTGGTGTCTCTCCGTCTTGAAAGAGAATCCCGACGGTTTTGAGAGGCAGAAACTAGACTGTTCCTACCAGACCATCCTACCACGGCCCTTGCTCTCACCTGCTCTTGGGGGGGCAGAACCTCCCCCCCAATTTCAGCCACTGTTACCATGCCACTTTGCTCACATTTCTGTGAAGTTCTGATGGCTCTTTGGGTGTTGTTCAAAGGTCCAACAGGCACTACCCTGTTCTTTCTTCCTTTCCCAGACACAGGCGCTGATACCATGCAGCTCTCAATGGCACTTGGTGGTCTGTTCCCTCTCATTTCTGTTTTGGGACTCAGGGGGTTACTCTGTCACCAAATTTTGTCATCAACATTGCTCATGGGGTTCTGGTTTTCCTCTGTAGATGTCCTTTCTCTTTTCATACAGGCGTAAAGGGGAGATTGAAGAACAATGCTGCCTCCTCACCATCTTCTGATTTACCTTTCCTTTTCTTTCTTTTTAAGTTTATATTTTAATTTTAGTTAACATACAGTGTTATATTAGTTTCAGGTGCACCATATAGTGATTCAACAATCCCCATCACCTACGCCACCCATCTTCCATCCTCCTGCCCTCTGGTAACCACCAGTTTGTTCTCTAGGATTAAGAGTTTTTCTTTCTTCCTTTCTTTTTTTTTTTTTTTAATAAGAATTTTATTTATTTATTTGAGAGAATGAGAGAGAGCATGAGAGGGAAGGTCAGAGGGAGAAGCAGACTCCCCACCAAGCAGGGAGCCCTATTCGGGACTCGATCCCAGGACTGAGCCGCAGGACGTTGCTTAACCAACTGAGCCACCCAGGCACCCCTAAATACAAATTTAAATAGCCATGCATGGGCTAGTAAATCTAGTATAGGCTAGTGAGTGGGCACATACTTATAGGCTGTGGCTTTTCCCAATTCTCTATTTCCAACCTGGCCATTTTCCTTGAGTTTCAAGTATGAAACTTCCACTGGGTTTCCACGAATGTGTTCCTTAATTTGCATGGTCTTTACTTTTGTGAACTCTTACTGCAGACTCCAAATTCAGTTCCTAACGTGAACCTGGCACCAGACTCCAGTCAGTTCTACTGCCAAGATGATCTTGTCTACTTTATCTCAGACACTTTAATTGGATCTAGACTACCTCCACGGGCAATGAGATCTAAGTGAAGTTTTTAAAATGTCAGTCTGACCAACTTTGTCTTTCTGGGGCTCCCCATTACCTGAGGAATTAAGCAAGACTGAATTTCTTATCTCAGCCTACAAGTTCTCAGGTTCTCTCTCTAGTCCCACCCCACATCATTTCCCCCACTGGTGACCAGCACTCCGGCCAAACCAAACGACCTGGAGTTCCTCAAATGCTCTTTTCCTCTTCCATGACGGCTACAGCTGTCTCTTTGGAAATGCCTGTCCCTTCCTGTCAAAGTTATACACTGTTACTCATCTTTGAAGACTCAGCTCAAGGAACACCTCCTCTGCTCAGATCCAATGTTTTTCATCCAGCCAATAAATGTTTATCAAGCATCTACTTTGTGCCAGACTCCAATTTAGAAACTATGACTGTGAGAAACAGACTTAAACGTGTCTTCTCCAGGCTTGAAGATAGAGGCTAGCTAATACAGAATAATAATGATGTCATTATAACTATATGTAATAATACATTATAAGTCTGTAATGTAAGGCAGTACATGGTGCTTTCCAAACACTTAAGGGAGAACTTAGGGAAGGCTTCCTGGAGGAGGAAATAGAGGAATGAGTAAGAATTAATTAGGTAATATAGAATGGGAGCAGAGAACGTGAATGCATGGCTTCTTAAAGGGAATGGGAGGGGTTCAGCAGGGGATTGTGGAGGACATTTATAAACCAGTATCAAGACATTTGGAGTTTATCCCAAGGGCAATGACTAGTTACTGAGACAATGTGTGACATGAGAAGATCTGGTCTAAACAGGGCCCCTCTGGTTGCATTATGGGGAATGTATTGGAGGAACCAGGACTTTGGCAATAATTTAGGTCAGCGAACCCTGGCTCCGGGTCGAATCTGGCCTAGGTCTGATTTTATACACCCTGCAATCAAAGAATGATATTTTAGCTTTTTCTATTTTTGAATGGTTGAAAAAAATCAAAAGAGTATATTCCATATCAAAAGAATATATCCTATGACACATGAGAAATTAAATGGAATTCGAAGTTCGGTTTTTGTTAATAAAGTTTGATTAGAGCATCACCAAGCCCATTTGTTTACATATTGTCTATGGCTGCTTTGGAGCTCCAAGGGCAGTGTTGAGTATAGTTGCAATATAATTTAACCCACAGAGCTGAAAATATTTGTCTGGCCCTTCACAGAAAGAGTTGGCCAACCTCTGATCTAAGTGAGACATCATAGTGAACTAGACCAGACCACCCAGGCAGATGGAGATGTCTTCTCTTTTCCATAACATATGACTTAAAATGATAATCCGTTGATTTCTTTTTTCTTTTCCACTGAACTGTGAACATCTTTTTTTTTTTTTTTTAAGATTTTATTTATTCATTTGACAGACAGAGATCACAAGTAGGCAGAGAGAGAGGAAGAGAAGCAGGCCTCCTGCTGAGCAGAGAGCCCGATGCGGGGCTCAATCCCAGGACCCTGGGATCATGACCTGAGCCGAAAGTAGTGGCTTTAACCCACTGAGCCACCCAGGCACCCCTGAACTGTGAACATCTTGAGAGATGATATTTTTTCTTCAGTTAACTTTGACTTTTGGTACTCACCACACTGTACTTGCTCGGTCAGTGTTTGCTGGAGAAATAGATATATGTAGATTTATATGGGTGTGGCTTGTAGATATCGGAAAGCATTCACTGCTTTTGCTTGCTGACCCCTAGTCCTCACTGCCAGAAACCATGTGATTTAGTTTCTCCAGGGGTAGGAATGTAATCCAAGCCTGTCCAGCAAGTCTTTTTCAGGTCTTTGCTTTCAACGCTTGGAAACTCATGGGGACATCTTTCCCTTAACTGAGTGTTGCCTAGAGCTGACCTTAACTTTCATCCTTCCAAATTGGAAGAATATCCATGAGGAAAAGCGAAGGTTTATCCCTCTGGGTACTCACTAGTCTTGTTCTTAAGTGGTATGCACACACACGTGTAACACCCAATGTCAAGGGTGAGCAGGTGGGTTGGAGCATCCTGTGTGCTCTTTGGAATGCCATTGGGTGGAGAAGGAGCTCTAAGAGAAAGAAACAGGAAAAGGAAAAGAAGAGCAAATGCAACAAGTGGAAGCCAAGAGGAAGAAAAGAAAGAGGTAGAATGTGGACCTATGACAGTGCTCTGGACAATTGTCTCAAATGCCATTTATTTGCACAAGCAAAATCTAAGATAAGCAGTAGGTACTTTGGAAGGAATCTCAATATTTTTAAGACATTGGTTATGATTTATCAAATATAAAAATATCTTAATTTGTGAGCACTTTACAATGATAAAGCCTTATGCTTTTACATTAAAATATTCTTATTTTACAAGCAATATACAGATACATTCTTGTTTAAAGCTTAAACAAATATATATTCATAATAAACAGCAAGGCTAGGTGCTTCTATCCTCTAAAAACCTAAGGTTTTTACCCTCTCTAACACAGCGGATGACAGATCTATTATGTCAAGCACAAAGCGTCATATGTGCTAGATGGCAATGTTTCTGATTCGGGGGTTCATACTCTTTTTTTTTTTTTTTTAAAGATTTTATTTATTTTGACAGACCGTATCGCCCTCGCCCCGCAAGGACGACAAGACACCCTGGTTCAGATGCATCTTCTCTCTCTTCTCTCTATTTCCGCAAGTCTACACACTTATATACGCTTACATGACCAATCAGCGAGCAGGGTACAGGAGGGAGCGAATCAGGCTGCGCACCTAAACAAACAACTTCGCTAGCAACCAATGCTGTTTACTTCCTCTTTGGGCATTCTGCTTAGTCTCTCGAGGCAATCCTAACCTGGCAACTAGCCAGGCGCCATCTTTTAATGACGGAGGCCGCCCTGGCCAGGGGCCTGCCTCCGACAAGACAGAAATCACAGGGAGGCAGAGAGGCAGAGAGAGAGGAAAGGAAGCAGGCTCCCTGCTGAGCAGAGAGCCAGATGCGGGGCTCGATCCCCGGACCTCGGGATCATGACCTGAGCCAAAGGCAGAGGCTTTAGCCCACTGAGCCACCCAGGTGCCCCCAGGGGTTCATACTCTTGATTCAGTGATCCTTCTACACACCGTGACACTCTAAAGGGGAGCCCAGTGGCCTATAGACATGCTCTGAAAGTGGAACACTAGTCTAACCTGAGAGGCCAGCTTCTCTAGAGAGCAAGGCCTGGTTTCCAAATCATTCTCTAATAAAATCACAGATCCCAAATATCATGGGTTGAATTGTGTCCCCCTAAAAAAGATGTGTCAAGTTCTAACCCCTAAAGCCTCAGAATGTGACTCCATCTGGAAATGGGGTCACTGCAGATAGAATTAATTAAATTCGATGAGGTCATACGGGAGGACAGTGAGCCCTTAATTCAATACAACTGGTATCCTTTTAAGAAAATGGCCATATGAAGACACAGAGGAAAAATGTCCTCTGATGATGAAGGCAGAGATTGGGGCATGTAACTACAAGTCAAGGAATGCCAAAGCTTGCCTGCTGACTACCAGAAGGTAGAAGAGACAACAGAGGATTTCCCTTCAGTTTTAAAGAGGAGTGTGGTCCTCTTTAAAAGTCTGATTTCAGACTTCTAGCCTCCAGAACTGTGAGACAATAAGTTTCTGTTGTTTTTAACCCGTCAAGCTACAGTGTCTCTAGATACCACTACACCAGGTAAATTCTACGTAACAGAGGTAAAAGCTTTGCTAACAACTTACAAAAATTGATCATATTCTCTTGGTAAGGGTGACATTTCCTGTTTATATCTTAAGTTGCTCAAAACAAAGCAAAAGCTCATTAAGAGGCCAGAAATGGTATGATTCTTATCTCTTCAGTACTCAACGAGAATTTAAGAGGTCAAAGAAAAAGAATACATCCTTGGTTTAAGAGAAAATAGTCGATCTTTAATCCCTGAGGTTATTTTCCTCAACATCTTATTATAAAAATTTTTTAACTCTGCAGTTATTTTGTTGAAAACATATAAAGAAATATGTACACATTATTGTTGTATGAGAACATTTTCAACTTGAGCCACGGCAGAAAATTTACAAAACATGAATGCTACTTGAAGTGTGTATTAATTTTTTTCCCTCCTTGCAGAAGAGGGCTTGTAAGAAGGTCACTGAATTTTTTTCATTGAGCTAGTTTTGTGCTGGGAATGACCTGTACGTAATAGTATGAGGGAAAGGTCCTTCTAGTTTTAATGTATCTCCTATCTTAACAACTGTGGCCTAATATTCCTTCCCTTAGAGTCATTTCTTTGGGCTAGAGAACAAAGATGAGGGGATTCTCTGCAGAGACTGTAATAATTAGGACTCCTGAGAGAGGTAAAAGATGAGGGCTTCGATTCTCCATGGCTCTTGTGTCATTAACTGGTGAGCATGGAATAATTTACTTGATCTGCTAAAATTTACCAGCAATGTCAAAGAATCTGGATTGGGGAGAGACTCATTTTGGTGGTGGAGAAGGCACAATAATAAGAGCATGGAGGGTTGTTGGAGAGACCAGTAGACTCCTCATTTGGACAACGTCCTTCATGTGGATAATGTCCTTCGACAGATGACATTCTTACCTGGACGACATTCTTACCTGCACAGTGGTCCTTCACTATCTGGAAAGGTCATCCCCTCCCTCGGGCTAACCAGCTTTAGGAATGATGTTCCAGAACAAGTAAAAATGGAGGTCCACCCGTCAAAGAGCAGGTGGAGCCATGCCATTGATGAATGACGGTGGGGATGGCTACGAATGCTGTCTTCATACCGTAGTAAGGAGGCAGGACACACAGTGAGTGGGGCCTTGAGTAACCGTATTCTAGGAGCAGAAAGATGGGAGTTGGTGTTGATGAGCGAGGTCAGCAGAGAGGGGACAGGGAGAACAAAGGAGAAAGAGACCCTCAGAGAACCACCTTCCCTGTAGTTGGTTTTATCTAGAGTTAACTTTTTTCATCCTGCCCAAAGCTGGTGAGATATCCACCAGGAAGAGTGAAGAGTTGATCTCTCTAGGTACCCATTAGTCCTGTTCTTGCAACACACACACACACACACACACACACACACACAGGACCCCCTACAAAACTGTTCACTCTGAGGTAGTCATCCTTTTGACTGTGAACTACAAGAGGAGATAATCTGCCTGTCACCTTTAACATCCTTCCTTCTCTTTTCAGTCGACCACAGGGAGGGGGTAGACCTGTGGGATCCTCACAAGAAGTGGAGGGGCTTGTTGAGAAGGAGGGCCTTGTTTTATACATTCAGGAACATCTCCAGAAATGTCTGCCGATGGATTGATTATGTCTACACAGCCCATCAGGTCAAATCCACCCAACGTATGTACATATAAACATCCTGCTCTTAGACCCATTTCTGACATGTCATGTTGAATATAAAACAGAAGGAAATCAAGCCAGGCAACAAGCACAAGTCCTTGTTTCATGCACCGCCGGCTTCAGAACCAATGGCACAGATATGCAGGGACTAATATCCTTCAGATGAGCAAACGTTAAAATCTGTGTTTGCAAAGAAATAGAAATGACTTTCTGGAGGGAGAAGAGGGTGGTGGAAAGGGGGGTGGAGTAAGAAAGAATGTGAATTATGGGAGGAACATCTGGTTCTCTTCAAGAATAAAACCTAGAAAAACAAAACCTCGGGGCCCGGAGGTTCGGTTTCTGTGGATGATAGCTTCGTGAGAGCTGGGACTTTGTCCTTTGTCACAGCTGAGACCTGGGCTATCTGGTGATATTTATCACCAGAAATGTGTATTTGGTCTCTGTCTCTGTTCCTGGCACAGAGCTCCTACTCAGCCCTACCCCTTGGCTGTGGGTTGAATCAATCACCAGTGGTCAATGATTTAATCAATCCCGGCTAAGTAACAAAGTATCCAGTAGAAACCCACAAGGATGGGCTTTGGTGAGCTTCTGGGCTGGTGGGCACGTGGAGATTTGGGAGGAGTGGGAGGCCTGGACAGGGCATGGAAGCTCCGTGCCCTTTCCCCACACGTTGCGCTATGGATCTCTTCCATCTGGCTTGTTCTGGGTTGCCTCCTTTTATAATTAACCAGGATTCTAGTAAGTAAATTGTCTCCCTGAGTTTTGTGAGCCACTCTAGCAAATTAATGAAACCGAAGGAGGAAGTTGTTGGTCAGAGGCAAAGGGGAAAACCTGGGTGTGTGATGGGCATCTGAGGTGCGGTGTGGGGGCAGCCTTGTGGGACCGAACCCGGTCTCCCTCCATGTTGGAAGTGGATGTACACTCTTCTTAGACCCTAGTGCCACAACAGGCATACGATAAATATTTGTGGAAGGAACAGAAGAAACTCTGGAAATGATTTCCTGCTTGTGAGGAAACCCGTTAGACCCACGTTTTGTTTTGTTTTTGTTTTTTTTAAATCAAAGGGTTGTTTTGTTTTGTTGTTTTAGATGTAGAATTCTCTTTTCAAACAACATCTTGCTGAATGTAAATAATGGCAGAATCACACTCGAATACAAGTTCAAATGGGACCTTCAATGCTGTCATCCAAGCTCCTCTCCCGCTCTGTCCTCTTCTTTCCAGACGCTCCAGTTCGCTAGACCTGGGGAGAGGCAGATCTAGGTGTTTGGAGGGGATGGAGAGGCAGGTTGGGAAGGTGCGGCTCCAAGACTCCCCTGGGTGCTAGACTGGATGCACCTTGAGAGCAGGGAGTCTACACCTTTTATCCCTCACAACTCCAGGGCCACGTTCACTGGAGCTCCCTACACTGTGTCCCCTGTTTCTTCTACTGCTGCTATAGGTTCATGGTCTTCCAAGCTTCCCTCAGAGCTGATTTTGGATTCCAAGGATTGTGAGAGTCACAGAGATGCCCAGTGAATGTCTATTGATGTAGTCTAGCATTCTCAGAAAATTTGGGGACAGGGCAGAAAGGTTTTTTCTTTTCTTCATCCAAGATAGAACTTTCCCCCTTTGAAACGTCTCTTTCCGACATTTTTCTTCCCAGCATTCTAGTCGATGGGGAAAGACAAGTATTTCTTTCCCTTATTTAATAGATGGGGAAACCAAGAACTAGAAAAATAGATCAGTTTACCCCTTGCCAAAAAGACAATTCAAAGCAGAGCTGGGACTGGCTTCCGTGGACATATTTACAGTGATTGGCTCTCTTGAGCCATAAAAACGAAGATCTTTTCTCATAAGAGTACATTAGAATCAGCCCTAATATAAATGTCTTCTACTCCACAGATAGCTGGTAATGTATGGTTATGATACGATCTCGTGATTTTGTTCAGCAACAAACACCATCTTATATTTTATTTCAGAGATGATAAACTTTACAATCAGATAATGTTATTTTATACACTTCGGGCCCCTCAGCCCCTTTCAAAATACTACTTAGACTTTTCCTGTCAACAGTATTTATATACTGCATTTCCCATTTATTTTCATCAAGCCTGTTCTCTCAAAGATTCTAATAAGCTTCCTTTGTAACTGAATTCCTCTATTTCCTTTCCAGGACCTAGTAAAGAACAGACCTCCTCTGGAAGGCACAACATTTAATGTATTAGTTTACACTCTGATTCTCAGACTTCTTGAGATAACCTTGAAAGGGCATCTGCTCTATAGTGTTCTCTAATGAATATCATGGGAACGTGCGTGTTTTGACCCAAAGCACGAGAGGAGCTCCTTTGGAAGTTATCCCAGATTTGGGTCTGCGGGATCATAAGAATGAGTTTATTTATGGACAATGATTATGTGAAATCTTCTGTAAAAATACAGAAAATTCTAATCATTGCCTTACTCTCAAGCATCTCTCCTCAATCTGAGCATAATTTCTTTCAGTTTTGATCAGGATGTGTGATGCATAACTAATGGGCTTCCCACTGCCATCTGGCAGACTATGTAAGTTCACAGCTCACACTACGGCAGAAGCAATACCACAAGCCAAATTTAAAGTAGAAGTGGGCTACAGGACAGTTGAGTCTGTAGGAAAAATTCTCATGTAAACTCCGGAAACTTTGCAGTGGGACAACCGTTTGTAAAGTGTGTGTACATTTCCATAGCCTTCAGATAGGGTCCTTCACCTGCACTGACAAAGGTAAATCTGCGCTTACATTTGGTTTACCCAAGAAAAGTTTGCTTATTTGTGAACTTTCGAAGCTTTCTTCCATTTAAAGCACTCACTTATCACTAATTAGAAAACAATTTAGTTACATTAGGAGGGTGGATTCTGAGGACTTGCTAACTTCTAGCTTGAGAAGATGCCCCTGTATATTAACCAATGTTCAAAATTGTAATTATGAATAATAATTATAGGAAAGCACCTTAATGGACTTGCTTGACACCATCATCACTGTCAGTCTTCCTTCACCTCCAGGTGGGTCGCTCCTTCTAGTAACAGCGGTGGAATAAAGGAGGGCAGTGGCAATTTCCAGTATTTTCGAGGAGATGTATGCTCTTTGTAATTCTTGCATGGTATCATTCTTCCCTGAAGAAGTACTTATTGCAGGGGCACCTGGGTAGCTCAGTCAGTTAAGCCCCTGACTCTTGATTTCAGCTCGGGTCATGGTCTCAGGGTCGTGAGATCGAGCCCCGCGTTGGGCTCCACGCCAGGTGTGAAGCTTGCTTGAGATTCTCTCTTCCTCTCCCTCACTGCCATGTCTTTTTCACATGATCCTGTTCCCAGGTCAGAACCTCTCTTTCCATGGCATCCGCCCGTACTTGCTGTGATTGTGACTCAAGCAAGCCAACTTGTATTTGCTTAAACTCCAAGGAGGAGTCGAATAGCTACTTCATTGGTTCTAAAATTTGCCTGACAATTTTTTTAAATATCTCTGCAATAAAATGAGTCTACCACTCGATAGCCTATTATGGTTAACTGCAACTGTATTTACATAACATACATACTAATGAACTGGTACATCTTTTAATTGATGGCGTCTTCAACTTGATCAGATAGGGGCAAGTCACCAGGAGAGTGCAAGGCACTTGAATCTCAGGAACTACTTGAACCAGAAGCCCAAACTCTACTGGAACTCTCTGTCCAAATGTCTTCCCTCATTTGGATTGGCTACATTTCCTTCACTGCACACTGGCTTCCTTGGCATGGGAGACACGGGGCTACCAATAGCTTCTAAGTTTTGTATCTTCCGGGCTCTGCAGACTGAGACACAAATTCCAAACTACTAGGAGAGGCACTCCTTGTCTTCAAGGTACCTGTCGGGTCAGGTACCTGTCCTGAGACAGCCACATTTGGCTGGGGATATGTAGTTGTGAAAGAATCATCAGGAGAATAAGTGAGTAAGAAAGGTCCTAGATAGAAGTCGTGCAAATGGGAAGGGTGGTGGGGAGTGTACTTGTCAGGAGCAGAGAAGTCATCGATATGAGGACGTGATCAATTATCTTGCTTTGAGAATGTGAAATCTTTACTGGTCCCATTCTTCTCTTTATTCCCTCTACAGCGTGACCCTCTAGTTCCCATCCTGCCCCCATGTTTAGGACAAAGTGCAAGAGGGAAAATCAAGGAAAAATAAAGATACTTCTAGATCACATCTACTCCCTGTCCCCTTATCCACAGAGGGCAAAACTTTATTGAATCCCTAGGGATAAAAGTGTGTATGCTTGTAGCAGAATTTACCGTTCATGTAGGACATACTCCAAACCCTTCTGGACTGTACTGCCAAGGCAAGCAAGCTAAACATCCATTTCTCAGGCTCCTTTGCAAATAGCTTCCACCAGAAACTTGGAAGGTGGTATGAACAAGATGAACTAGCAGCCCATCGGGAGCTAGGAGCTTGCGGTGGGGACTGATGGTCACAACTCCGTTGTCCCAAGTCTTCAATAGCAGCCAAGAGGTTCTCTGGTGTCGGACGGGCTCCAAGGGTGGTTGGCTATTCCTCCTGGTGGAATTGTTCCTGGCTGTGTGCCCACCAACTTCTTTCTGACCCTCTCAGAAATTCAGCAAGTCCAGAGAGCAAACAATAAATCCATTTCTGTTGAAACTAGCTCAAAAAACTGGACTCCGCAGTTGGCCACTCAGATCCTTGACTGATACTCTACCTTGTCAGCAAGAACATTAGAACTTTTTCTTTCATCACAAAAATATTAAAGCTTCAGTCTAGTGGAGACATAGCTGCATGGAATCAGCTTTCTAATCTTTTATCCTTCACATCCACATTTGAACTCATATGGTCTGTTCACCCACATTGTCTCCTAAAAGATGGACAGAAGTACATAATCTGAGGATTATTTGAAGATGTAGGATAGCAGACAACCTTCCTTAGAGAAACACATGCATAAGGACACATGGTCTGGAGTCCAATTTACTAATCCATGACTTTGGTCAAGCTGTTTGACTTGTTTATGCTTCCATCTCTACATAAAATGTAAAAAGAAGACAGAAGTACCTATCTCAAAGGGCTGTTTTAAGGAGTAAACTAAGCAATCCGTGTAGAATATTTGGGAAGTTACCTTGAGTACAATAAACTCTCAGTCAACATTGGCTATCATATCATTTACCTTTGCTGAGTGTAAATCAGTGTATCCTTCTCAGAGGACAGTTTGGCAGTATCTTTCAAAATGTCTATGTACTTTGGCTAAGCCATTGTACTTTGTACCTACAGAAATACACCTGCCAGAACGTTCTTCAGTGGGGGAAAATAGTTGAATAGATGGTATCATATCATAGAGCATGGGGCCGCCAGTTAAAATATCATGGAAGTCTGTACACTCTACTTGGAAAGATCACCCATATATGGTCCATTGACTCAACAAATATTTATTGAGGACTTGACTTTGCCTAAACTGTTCCAGGTGCTGAAAGTTAAAACTATTAAAATATGGGATTGTCTGCGTAGGATGACCCATGCATTAGACAATTATGTTAGACAATTATCCGGACTTGTGTGCGGATATCTCCTGGGCTGTGGTCGCCTCTGTCAGGTGGTAAAGGGGTCTCAAGCTGGCTGTCCTCAGGCCACCTTGTATGGAAGCGAGGGCTTGCTTTCTGACATCACCATTCCTTATGTATCCTGGCTCCATCTTGGAGGTCTATAAATGGCCTGAACCTTTGGAAAGGGCAAAGTTCTAAGGCACAAACAGCCACCATAGTTGGTGGCTGTCCAGCTGGCTGTTGTTTATAGAAAGCCCTTGCCACAGGACAACCAGAAGAACAACTAGAGTGTTTGTTGGCTCCATTTACTTGAAGGGTTGCTGAATCCTCTGCAGACGTGGAGACCCTCCATGGCCCCCAGGAACTTTCTGTTGCTCACAAGGGAGGAAGATGGAATCTCTCCTCTTGGATGGATGTGGTGGCTTCAGGTCCTGCCCTCATCCTGACTCCCACAGACCCCCTGTCACGTCCTGTCCCTTCTGTCCCCCCAATTCCTAACCAGTCTCTGGTGGCAAAGAAGTTGGCCTCTTCATGCATTTTATATCTGAACCCCTGTTTGTGCTGCAAATATTTCAGGGATTTGATTTAGACACACAACATCAAGATTTGGGTATTGGGAACTTTATTTCAGGTCTTTGGGATTCACAGCTTTGATCATGTGTCATCTTGATTCCTGCAACCTCCCTGCCTTTTAGTCCTGCTTTCACGCTGAGTGTATATGGGGAGTAGACCGAAAGAGTAAAAAAATCCCAGGAATTTAAAAAAAAAAACAGAAACTACTACAAATATTAAGGACAAAACCACATTGATTAATATACCAAAATATTATTTCAATACCCACAGAAGAAAATCCAGGAAACCTGCCTGGGTGTTAGTGGGATTTACCTGTGAGGAATGGAGGGGGATTGATAGTGAGGAGAAAGCAGACGACTTTCGCTCTGAAAGCTTGTTTTGGTTTCTTTAGATTTTTTTATGGACATATTTTAATGATATCTTTTGGGGGCGTCTGGGTGGTTCAGTTGGTTAAACATCCAAGTCTTGGTTTCAGCTTAAGTCATGATCTCAGGGTGGTGGGGTCGAGTCCCACGTCAGGTTCCACGCTTGGCATGGAACGTGCTTAAGATCCTCTCTCTCCCTCTGCCCTCCCTGCTCTCCCCCACCTCTCAAAAAAAAAAAAAAGATATCTTCATAATTAAAACTAATGATAAAACACAACAGTTTTCCACTCAGGTCACAGTGTTTAGATCTCGAGGCGGATGTCGGGTGTGTGGGTCCTGTGCTTCTCACCCCTTTGATCTTCTCCTCTGCTCATTCTTTTTATGCCCCAATCTAGGCCACCCTTCTTCGCCTGGCTGACTCAAGACGCCTCTCCAAGCTCACCTGCTCAGGAAGACTTTCTGGATTTCTGTCACGCTGCCTCCTTCTCCAGGCTGGGTTGGATAACCCTTCCTGAGTCTGTCTGTGCTCTCCACAGACTGCCATACTCACCAGGTGGCCTTAAAGATCTGTTTATGTGTTTGTCTCCCTCTCTCTACAAGGATAGAAACTGTCTCATTCATGTCTGTGACTCCAGATCCTGCCACAATGCCGGCCACGTGGGAGTGTTCAGTACAATGTTTATTTGAATTCTGTTCCTGCATCCAAGCCAGAGAATTGCTGTCCTGACCTACTATAAATATATGCAGATGCAAAAGAAAAAAATTCTAACATTAACTCCACTTTCCCTGTGAACGGACACTTGTTTTTTCTCTGTCTATCTTTCACAAACTCCCTCACATTCCAAAGGCGAACTTCTGTTCTAAATTTACCAGAAGATTCGGACCTTCCCCTCTTTCCTCTAGTCCTAACCAATTGTTGAGGCTCACCCCCTTCTGGTGCTTTTGGAAGCACCTTATTCTGTCTTCCCTTGAACCTATGTTCAAGGATTTCATTCATTACCACTACTTTCTGTTTCCTCAAACACAGCTGGGTTGGGCACGACTTGGTAAACTCCAGCAAGATGACACAGTCTTTCATTCTACCATTACCAAGCACCTACTGTATGCCAAGCTCTATACTGAATTTGAGGCTCCAGAGATAGATAAGAGGCATTCTTTGTCCTTGTAGCAGTTAGAATCCCAGCAGAAAAGAGATGGCACTGCGTATTGGGTCATCTGAGGAGAATGTCGAGTTTAGGGAAACAGCATGGGGTAGTGTAGTCCCCTAAGGCTAATAATAGTGCGAATGACCATCCTTAGACCTGAAATGAGGGGAGGATGGGAGGCATAGCTGCTGGAACACGGGAAACAGAGAAGTACCAGCAAGCTGTGCAGGGACAGTGCGGCCTTAGTTCAAGGGCACGGTCAGCGGATAGCAACCTGGCAAGGAGGAAGCTGGGGAATAAACACCTTGACTTCACTCTCCTCACCCTGTAATGCCCTTTCCCAACCAACTGGAAACCAGTGGAAGAGGAAGTCAGTGGATGCCGTCTACACATGGGCCTCCTGGAACAGAGCAGGAAGGAGGAGGGTAGAGCGGACCTGGATGGACAAATTAAAGGTATCCTGTGGGTCTTTGAGGAGACCAGTACCTAACTGGGGAGGGGAAACTAGTACCTAACCGGGGAGGGAAACTACTCGGGAAGGATCAGATAAGTTTTTTAGAGAAAACAAAGTGGAGATGGGCCCTAGAGTACAGGTGTGAGATAGTTGGGCCAAGGCTTGGTTTAGGGAGGGGGCAAGAGCCGAGATATGGAGAAATAAAATAGTGTGATTGGAATCCCATGGAGTTCATTGCTGCGTTTGGGGAAGGGAGCATCAAGACCGTATTGAAGAGGGAGGCAGGGGTTGGATGATGGGAGGCCCACATAAATTTATCCAATAGATCATGGGCAGAAAATGGACAATTTTTTTTTCATTAATATATAATTGACCTATAACATTATATTAGTTTCAGAGGTACACCATAGTGATTTGGTATTTGTATATATTGTGAAGTGATCCATCACCACACTTAGCTACAGATTTTTGTCTTGGGGTAGAACCTTTATGATCAACTCTCTTAGCAACTTTCAAAAATGCAATGCATTTGCTATGGTACCATTGTACAATTTGCTGATTGTACAATAGCATGTACCATTGCTATTATGCATGCAGTACACCATGTATTGTGGTGTACAGTGTACACCACACTGTTCCTTGCCTCCCCGTGACTTCTTTATGTTACAATTGGAAGTTTCTCCCTTTTGACCTGCTTCATCCTCTTGCTGCCCTCCCCCCTTTTGGGCAACCACTAATCTGTTCTCTGTATCAATGAGTTCATTTTTTGTTTTTCAGATTCCACCTATAAGTGAGATCAATGGTATTTATCTTTCTCTGTCTGACATTTCACGTACCAGAATACTGTCTAGTATTCTGCACATGCAACATTTCCTTATTTTTTACGGTTGAGTAATATTCCATCATACATAGATAGAACATCTTCTTTATCCATTCTTCCACCAGTGGGCACTCAGGTTGTCCCTTGGATGAGGGACAGCAGATGAATGGTTTTCAACAAGACCGTGAAATGGTGATCTCGGCCATCAGATGACTCTGAGACTGTGGGAAGCATGGATTGAGGAAGGCAGGACCAGAGATGGGGAGAGCAGAGAAGGAAGACCAGAGTGACAGTAGAGGAGAGAGATGACGCATCAGGAACCCAGGCTGGAAAGTGGGTAATGAACACGAGGAATGTGGAGGAACCAAAGTGGCACATCTCAGGGATTGGTAATGCAGGTTGGAGGGCAAGGACTTATCAAAGATGACACATGGGTTTCCAGCTCAGGTAATTGTTAGATGATGGTGAGTCCCTCTGCACACTGCTGAATAAAGCGGGGAAGGAAAGCTTCGGTTGGCTCCATGGGTCATCCAAGTGAAATTATTTAGCAGGTAGTTGAAAGACAAAGAGCCTATACTGAAGGAACAGATTTGGGAATCAAGCAGGGACTGCTGGTGAGAGAAAAGAAGGGAATATGTAGGATCCAAAGGGACCTTGTTTCTAAAGGAATACACGTTCCAAGAAGCTTGATATTTGGATACCTTTAACTCTCCCCTTCCTTCTTGCAGCTCTACTGTTACGGTGTCCATGGACTTGTTTTCCCCTAGTCTTTCTTGTTTTGTCACTCTGCTTCTTTCTTCCCATGATATCCCACCATCTCTGTCCCCTAACCAGGCATACACCCAAAGTACCTATAGACCCGTCATGATTCTAAATTGTAGTCATTCTTACTGACTTGTTCTAAATCCATCTAAACACTCATGATGGCCTCAGGGGTGGCCTCAGAGACTCCCAAGAAGTGAGATTGTTTCCCCTCTGAAGCCTATGTGCCTTGGGGAGGGAGTTCTAGCTGTACCAATATGGCTTTCAGCCGCTATCACTTTCCATGGACCAGCAGGTGGGTGTGCTGTAGATAAAGTGATGATGATGATGATGAAGAAGAATAAATATTTATAAGTAATAGACCATTGGAGGTAGGGCCAGCATAGACTTCTACCCTTCCTATTCTCACAAGTTTTCCACACATGCATACATTAAAAATTTAGAGAAGGTTTTGGGAAGTTTGATACAAGTGAGGTGCTTTCTTGAGGCTTTCAGAATCCATCCTCCTTCCCATGTAGGAATTATTCTAGGGCAATGAGCTGTAGAACACAAGACACTGAGTCCAGATAGAAAGCTTCTAAATCACTGCTTTGTAGGCCAGCTGGCTCTCTGGAAGCAATATTGGGGCTTATTATTGGGCTGATTGTTAATTGGAGGAATATTGAACTCCCCACAGTAATCTAGTGACTACAGGACAGATCCCTCCTGTCAGGAATTTATTACAATAAATGGCCTATTCTGCCTCCTGTTAATTTCATCTCCAATCCACTATGCGTCATGTTTGTGCACTCTAATAGAATATGGAGGGCATCCATGCTTATGCTATGTCTGGCCGAAGTTACGGTCCAGCTTACTCGTGAGTCATAACTATGTCTGTGTTAAAACACGGCTGCGAGCCGTGTGTGCCCGTGTGGGTGTTTTATGTATGGGTGTTGTCCACGGCCTGGGAAGTTAAACCTGTTGGGGAAGGGATTTGCACTTACCTGTGAGAAAGATCTGGAACATTTCATAGAAACCGGATTAATTGCAACTGGTTCTTTACCTGTAAAGCAAGGTTTGTGAGCAAAATGAGTGTAAGCAGATGGCAGGCTCCTTGCTGCTCCCCAGCCACTCTCTGGGGGAGAGGAGTGAACAGCAAAAATCAAAGAATTCTTCTCCCTGGATGGGAAGCTTGTGGTTCGTTCTCCTGTCTACCTGAGTGGGTATAGTGTGGGCTTATCCTGCCTCAGAAGAAGAGCTCTTTCTTTTCTTTTCTGTTTTCTTTTCTCTTCTCTTCTCTCTTTTTTTTTCCTTTTCTTTTTCTTTAGTAAAAGCTAGCAAGTAGTATACTAGATGAGAGAATGGATTCTGGAACCAGACCACCTTGCGGGCTGTGTGTGCGTTGTGCCGTTTGTAAAACAAGATGATAATAATGACTGTCTCATAGGGCTGCTGTAAGGATTACATGACTTAAGACATTAAAATAAAAGGTCGTAGCTTGCACAGTACTACTCAAATAGCTGTCTTCTCTCCGAAAGGTTCAGCAAGGATCCTCAGCCTGGAGCTGCCCCCCTCACTTGAATCACACAAAGGAATATGGACCTGGACTCCCGGGCTGAGCCTTAAGAGGACGGCCCCGTGGGTGTCCTCACTCTCTCCAAAGGCCCTGATCACTGGGTGGCTCTGTCTCGCCCTTGAGCCTCTGGCAAGGGCAATTCTTTCTTTCCCTTGAGTCAAGTGCTCACGCAGTCTGCGGTGTGTTTGTCTTCTGTTAGACTCTGTTTTTGTGCCCACCTCCTCCCCTAGCCCTGCAGGCCCCGGGGCCTCTTTTCATCTTGCTCAAGTTCAGGCAGCTCTGTCAAACCCCCTGTTTGCTCTGATGGAGTGTGGGTGACTCCGTGACTGCCTTCCGACCTTATCTGAGACCCGTTTGTTTTCCCCAAAGTGCTCTAAGGGGCGGGCTCCGTAGTTCCTGTTTCTCTGCGCCCCGCGGGCATGGTAGGGGGCTCAGCGCTCATTTCTATTTCCGACAGTTCTTTCCACCTGGTGGATTCCATTTCCACAAGCTTTGGATCCCTCTGTTAGGCAGGAGCCTAACAGGCCTGGAGCCTCACAGCAGTGCTGTCCCTGTGGAATGTTTCACCCAGTTGTCATTCCCTGCCATCAGGGAAGACAGTGACAACAACGCGGATGGGCGGTTTGCCGATTGGAGGGTTGATGACAATGCTTAGCATTTCCTATCCTTTGGGAGACGGAGCTGGCATTGGGAGCCCCACCAACAAGCCGCGCTAGTGAGCTCCCGAGTCCTGTGCCCATCCTGGACCACCTTTTTTGAAGTTGATGACATCAGAGTGTGCCTCTTTCCTCATTGGCTGCTGGAGAATTTCTGAAGGGCTCGCTTTGACTTTTTATCATTTTTCTTAAGAATTAGCAATGAGGCAGCTTCTTTGCTTCATTGTTGTCCAGAAGTTGTATTTTTCCCTTTTAATAGGAACGGGACCTTTTCCATCTGCAGTAGAAACCCTGACTTTATCAGGCTATACCCTACTTGCTTCTTTTCTGACCTGGCTTTTTTCTTCACGGCGGTCCACACACAAGCCAGCCACACTCCGACATGAGCCATCTAGGCACATGGCACCATATATTATCTCCATTTCAAATCTCTCCCCACTAACCGGGGTTGTGGTGGAACAGAGAATCATTTCAGCATGCTTACTTGCTATAACCAGCCACAGACGTTGGTCTGCCTCAAGAGCGGTAATGTAGTAGAGTGATGACCCCATGAGCTTTTGGAGAAACACTGCTTGGGGTCAACTTCTGTCTCTGCCACTTAGTAGCTAGCTGTGCAAACCTGAACAAGTCACTTCATTTCCCGGGCCTAGATTTCCTCATCTGTAAAATGGGATGATGATAATTCATCTTACCTACCTATTAGAGTTCTGTGAAGCTTAAATGAGTGATTATGGGTGATGTGTTTAAAATAGTGCTTAGCTCTGGCGCCTGGCTGACTCAGTCAGTAGAGAATGTGACTCTTGATCTTAGGGTCATGAGTTCAAGTCCCACATTGAGCAAAGAGCTTACTTTAAAAAAAAAAAAAGAAGAAGAAGAAAAGAAAGAAAATGGGGCCCTTGGATGACTCAGTTGGAAGAGCATCTTTCATCTTTCATCTCCAGTCATGAGTTTGAGACTCATGTTGGGTGTAGAGATTACTTAAATAAATACACAAGTTAAAAATAAAATAGCGCCTAGCTCATGGGAACCGTTTGGGATGTAGTAGCTACGGTCTCCTTCTCTATTCCATTGTTGTTGATTGTCTGACCTAGCTATTTCCAGCAAGTCCTGGTCTTCACGGATCGAGAGGAGCAAATATGCTTTTACTGAGGAAGAGTGACGTCAAAATATAACATATTTCTGCTGATAGAGATGGGAGTAGGCAGGGGACTAGATGAAATAAAAGTGGGAATTATAAAATGGGTGATGGGCACACAGAAGTTTTGTTCCTCTATTATTTTCTAATTTCTGTGTATGTTCATTGTCCGTAGTAAAAAGGTACAAACAAGACAAGAGGCGAATTCTGAACCGTATCAGTGTGGATAGAGTGCAGCGAGCCGGGAGCCCTACTAGCGTCTGGGTGGAAATCCAGATTGCTACAAGCTGCCTGGAAAATAGTCTGACAGGATATATCAAGAACCCCTAAAAATATTTGTTCTAGTTATAATTGCTGCATGAAAAATTACCCAGAAACTTGGGTTAAAACACCGTTTTATTCTTGGGTTAAAACACCGTTTTATTATTAAAAAAACAAAACAAAACAAAACAAGAACAAAAACAAAAACCCACACCATCATATGAAGCTCCCAGATTCTGCGCATCAGGAATTCAAACAGTCGGGATGGATAGTCTGTCGCAGGGCGTGGGGGGCCTCAGCGGGTAAGATCCACAGGCTGGATGGGGGTGACTCATCTTCTGACGGTATGTTTACTCCCAAGTTGGGTGCCTAGACTGGTGTGACCCAAAGAGTAGGGCCTTGCTGGGTCCCCATGTGGTCTGGCCTCCTCTTGGCATGGGGGGGGGGGCTTGTGGTTGTCTGGTAGGTCGTGCGGTGGTGTGTGTGGGGGGAGCTCCGAATGTCAGTGCTCTGACCATCAAAGTTCAAAGCTCACACAGCCTTACTTCTGCTCGGTCTGTTGGTTGAGGTTGTCACTAGGCTGCCCAGATCCCAGGAGAGGGGGGAATAGACCCCAGCTCTCTCTGGTAGGGGCGCCAGAGAATTTGGGGGTCTCGTTTTGAAACTGCCTCAGTGTTAATGACTTCCGATCTAGTGATTTTACTTTGAGGAATTTATCTTAATGAAATTATTCAAAATGTGAACCAAGTTTTGTGTGTAAATAGATATACGTATACATATAAATTTCAGTGTAACTGATAGTAATGAAGTATTAGCAATAAACCCAATGACTCACAATAGGAAAAGAATAAATAAATGTTGTTGAAGGGCGAAGATCATGTAAAGCCTTTAGTTATTTAGTGCACGGGGAAGTGTTCATATTTTAATTTAAAATGATAAATGTGAGATTCATTCTGTATATAACATTTAATCTACCATGTTTAAAAAAACCCGAATTGCTAAAAATTGCATAGACAAAGACAAGAAGGAAACATTAAATATTAACAGTAACTATCTCCCAGCAGTGAGATTATGGGCACTTTAAATTTTTTTCTGTATCATTTTCTGCTTTTCCAAAAATTTCAGCAATTGGCACGTATTGCTTTTGCAGTCGCAACTAGAAATTCCAATTTATTGGGCACATTAAAAAAAATAATACTGACACTTAACCATTATGCTTGTTATATTAAACTGGAAGAAAACACTTGCTGCCTTGATTAAAACTTGCATTTATATCCCCATGTGTACACCCTCGGGGATGCCAAAGGGGGATGGGTGAACGGAACAGGATTGGCAGCATTTTTCAGAATCCGGTTTCGGCCGGTCTAGGTCTCTTCCCTCACCCTATCCCCTCCATTTTTAGGACTGACAGATGTTCTCTCTGCTCAGAGTAGCTAAGTTCTGGCAAGAGAGTTGCCCTCAGGACATTTGCACATTCCCTATCTGCTCAGAAGACAGATGACCAGGAAGCTAGACCCCAGCCCCCAAGCCCCAGCTGGTTTTCCTCCGCAATGAACTTTGGTTCTTCAGTAAGTCTTCCTGGCTTTTTTTCTAGGACACATGCTCCTCTCTACCCCACATGCCCAGGTCCTTCCATGCCCAGATCCTACTACATCTTTCCCTGGGCTTCAGGGAATCCTCTGCTCTGCTGACAGCCTGCTCACTTTTCCAAGGGCTGCAAACTGCCAACCCTACAGTCTCATCTCTTTTCATCACCTCTGCCTGCTGCACCTTTACCAGTCAGTCGATGAGATTGGTTGTAAGTGAGCCTTGGTGTCTAGACTCATCAGAGGGCATCCCTGGCACCTGTCTGCCCTAAAATCTGTAGCCTCCAGTACCGCTCAGACTGCTACCTTTGCTCTCATCTCAGCCTCCAAGCAGATGACTGTGCTTGGTTCCAGTGGTACCTAGGGGCTCAAGTGAACCTCCCGTGAAGACCAGTGCCATCTCTCTTTCCCCAAGACTACAGCACCTTGGGACCCATCAATAAATGTAACAGATGGATATACCTGAATCCCACCATTCAGTGTGGTTCCAGATGTAGTTTTCCCGTAGTCTGTGTAATAAATGACTTCTTTAAAAAGATTGCAAACATTTAATCAGTTAATACATTCAGTAGGCAACACTTGAAATAAACTAGCTCCAGAGCTATGTGTTATTACTGGTATTATCTTCCTAATAGACTCCTGGTTGGACTCACTGATAATAGTGCTCTCATTTTAATATAGAATTCCTCAGGATAGTTTTTAAAACAGTTAGAGTAATCAAACATACTCTATTTTGTTTTAGATCACCTAGAATTAATACCATTGGGCATTTTAGCATAACACAAAATTGTCTTCTGTGTGAAGAATCAGCTGTCCATGTCCTTACTTTATGGTTTGTTTGATATTATATGAACAGAGGATTAAGGGGAGAGATGAAATATAGTTGAGGATAGAAAGGGAAATGGTTTATGAGGCAAATGCTGACTAATATGGTTAAATCATTTGATCCTCTTAAAGGCTTTGCAAACCGGGAAAGATTTTACTCTCTATTCCAACCCAGTTTCGACGACTGAATTGTGTATACACTCAAACAAACAAAGTGTCATCTTTGATACTTGGCACCACAAATGTTCTAGTTCTTCTGGAGGTACGGTAAGGTGACAGGATTCCTACATTGGTGATAGTTTGACCATGAGACTTACATTGGCTGAGGACTTGTGAGTAGAAATAACAAGATCTATCACTTCTGGATGAAGCTTCGGAAATGGGTGTGTACTCTGCCACATTTTATGCCCCTGCTGGGTTCAGATGGAGGTTTTATGTCCTGGATGTTTCCAAGTACCTGGTTGAGCAGAGTCTTCCCAACCTGCATCAGACATGTAGTGAGGTAGAGAAATGTACTTATGAAGCCATTGAGATTTCAGGATTGTTTGCTATTGGCACATAACTGAATCCATCATGACTGGTAATAGAGGTAGCGGTCTAGCTGATGGGTAGGTGTGTCCGTAGGTAGACAGATATGCAGAGAGATAAGCATTCAGATATCCTGGTAGTAGTTGTTCATGGGTAGGAAAGTCGGTCTAGAAACCATGACTCCAAAATTCCTACTCTCACTTTGACTGATTAATCTACTAGTCACTATCTTTGGTTACAATTCATTTGAATCCCCTTTCTCTGAGTTAAAATTATATTTCAATCCTGTTGATTATTTAGAGTTTTTGCAAGGTATTTTCATTGGGGGGAGAAAAAGACAAATTATAATGCAGGGTGCACAGTGTGGCTCGGTTTTTGCCAAGAAAAAACTTATATATGATTAGAGAAATGTCTGACAGGCTATAATACCAAAATACAAACTGTAGGGGGAATGCAGGTGATTTTCATTTTCCTTGTGTATCCATGTTTTCTACTTAAAAATAGAAGCACCTATCATGAGCTTCTATTGCTTTTGTTCTGATCAGTGTCCATGACTTCAGGCAAATACCCTGTCTTTGGTCCACGTGATTCTGGATGTCCTGAGAGCTAAGCATTTCTCCCTTCCCAACTCCCTTCCCTCCGCACCCCACTCCACCCAGCGTGAAGTGGTTACATATCATCTGGCCTCGGCCAATCACATGCTCTCCTGGAATCTGAACCTCCGTACCTACACTTGGAATGATTTGTGGCGTTGTATCATCTGGTGGCAATGTCAAAAAAAGATTCTTTGGAAATTTGTTGGGTTCTGTCTTTCTTGAGGTTTTAGGAGTTACTTTTATTTTAGGATTCTACAGTTTCTTCCATTCATTTTTCTAAAAGTTTTATTTTAAGGAATTTCTACATCCAACATGGAGCTCAAATGCAGGACTCCAAGGTCAAGAGTCCCATTTTCTACCTACGGAGCCCTCCACATGCCCCTGTTCATTTTGTCTTTGGTCTGAACTGTTTTGGGGGTTTGCAATGAGAATATTTTTACTAACACAACGTGTATTACATGTTTGTTTTACAAGATTAACAAGATAAAACATAAAGAATGAATTTGTTCTGTCCTCTTGCCCATGAAGAGTTAAGTCACGGAAACTTTTTAGGCTCTTTATTCTTGCTTCTTTCAAGCCGGTTGTGAGTATTAGTGAGCTTCTTTTAAGAGTGAGCAAGGCATTTATAATCAGCTAGTGCTGGGTGTATGTGTGTGTGTGCTTATGGGGACACGTGGTGTTGTGTGATAATTGGAACTTAAGCTGAACTTGTGTGAACTCAGACATGCTGGGAGTACTTGAGTCAAGGTCATACAGGCATGTGTGTGTGATGGTAAAAATGGTGGGTCAATATCCTTCCATTCTAGCTAGCCACCCACCATTTCATCCACACCTGCTAGTTATATTATACGAACATATTATTTCTGGCTCCTTTCATGTAGTGACTTGGACTGCCCCAAGCAATGGACCTTCCTAGCAATTTGGTCCTATGCTCTCTAGTACCTTTATATCAAAGATATTACAGGGACCGTATTTCCTCCCTCATTCCCCATACACTAAGTATTTGTTGAGCAATTGCCATGTGCCAAGAGATGTACCCGTTGCTGGGGATCCAAAGAAAGTAAGACAAGACTCTGTCTTAAGATTCTGGGTTCGTAAGGACCATGGGAAACATACCTAGACCCTTTGGAGGCTAACCAAGATAACTCTGGAGACTTCCACACCCTCTACTTCCACGGGAACAGGAGTCTGGTAGTCATTAATGTTACTCCCCAGTATTTCCGGCTCTCCTCCTTTAACGCACATGGTACCATTGCATATCCGTTTCTCTGGAAGTTAAGAGCAGTCATGTGACTTGCGTTGGCCAATAGGAGGTCAGTGGAAATAACACGTCACTTCTGGGAAAAAGCCTTGGTGAACAAGTGCATAGTTTTCTATGTCAGTGACTGGCCATGTCCTAGATGTTGAGGCCCTTAGCTGCATTCCATGATAAGGATGATTTGGAATAGAGCCCCCGACACTGACCCAAGATAGATGATTATGTAAATGTGAAAACATTTTCTTGTTTTAAGCCACTGAGTTTGAGAGTGTTTATTACCTCAGCAGAACCTAGCCTTCCCTGTCGGATACAGTGGGCATCTCCCAGACCTGGCAAGAGGTTTTGTGGCCCCAAACGGGGCTATCTAGTCTGAGTTGGGACGGGGCGTCCTGGTGACCCTGCAACACTAAATGAACAAAGGTAACACTGAACTGACTGTACCTGGAATTACCAGAAACAACAGTCCTTTCAAGTTGAGTCATTCCCCCTCTGCTTCAAAGGGGCCGCCTCACCTTGCCATCAAAGTCTTTGAAACAGTGAAACCCAAGGGCAGACCTACTTGGCAACAGTAGGTCCATACCTGGTGGGAAAAAAAGGGACCACCCCTGAGAACCAGGATTAGAACTGTGTGTAGCAAAACAGACCTAAAGACAGTGGGCAAACTGGCGTGCCCTACTGAGAGTCTCTAATCTTGAAATCCGAGCTTCCCATATCACTCTGCATTTAGAATTTAGAAATGGCTGAAGCCATTTCTGAGATGTATTTCAACAGAAAAAAAAAAAAAAAAGGTGTGGACATCACCAGAAATTAAGAAAATGCAATGCAAAACAGCACAATGATCATTTTCTTCCATTATTAATTTGATGAGATATTTTAAAGGTCTTGTGCGGGCAAAGGGGATATAAATTCCTATAGTCTTTCTGCAAACCGATAAGATAGCAGATATCAAAAGCCTTAAAAATAAAAAAAAAAAGTAAAATAAAGAGCTTTAAAAACATGTATGTTCATTATTTCCTTCTTGTAATAGAATTTTTAGCTGACTACTCGGACTAAGGATGATATTCCCAGCTTTCCCTGCAGCCGAGAATGAGCACATGAGTAAGTTTCGGCCAATGGGACAAGAGCAGAAGGGATGTGGTGCCATCCAGGCTGAGCTGTGAAGGGACACAAGTGAGGTCTCTCGTTTCCCTTTTTTTCTTTGTCCTACTGTCTAGAATTCAGATCACTTGGACAAGAGCATCATCTAGGGGTGCTGAAGCCTCAAGATAGAAAGAGCCCGGGTCCTTGATATCATGGAACCAAAACCACCATCCCAGCTCTGACTTTATCGCAGATATAAATATACGTATGTTAATTAAATCCCAGCATGTCACATAAGTGGTCAAAAATATCCCAACTAATGCAGCAGAATCCCTACTTTTGGAGATTTATCCTCAGTCCGTAATTGAGGGTGTGTGTAAAGATGTTAGCAACAGCGAAAGCCATCACAGACCTTATGTGAGAGTTGCAAAGAAACTACTAGTGGTTCAGTTAAAGAAATTATACTTTATTTGTAATAACTTATTATAGTTTACAATGGAATACTAGGGAGCCATTCAAAATTATTACATATAAGAATATTTACTGATGTAGAAAAACATCTATTTTTTAACTGCATGTGTACGATGCGAAAACCAGCCTGTGTAGAAAATCTCAGCTTTTCTCTCTCCACCTGCAAAGAATTCTAACTGAGTCCTGCAGCTTTCTCTCTCTCCCTCATTCTTGTGGAAGGACAGGTCTTGCCAGATGACCTTTCTTAGGCTTCTGTCTTGAGAACTGAGAGGAAAGAAAATGGGGGAGAAAGATACAGGCACGTTGGCTAGGGCTAGGAGGATGTTTTCTGAAGGGTTTTGAGAAAGGAGAGGTGAGCTGTTGCTTGTGGGACAGTGGGTGGGAGAAGAAAAAGGAGCTTTTGAAAAATATGCCTGTGGACCGTATGCCTCTTCAAGGTGTTTGGGCTGAAATGACTTCAGGCTGCTATGAAATGCAGGCATTGAACCATGAGGTCTCCTATCATGGACATAGAAATGGGTCCTGAAGATATATATCAAACACTCAGGGTTTTTTGTTTTTTGTTTTTTAGCTAAATTTTTCTCTGGGTGGGTAAAAATCCACCTTCTGCTTTTCGGTTTTCTGCTAGCACTTATCCATTTGTAATTAAAAACAAATGCTTAGATGTGTTTTTCTAAATGGTTGCTGAGCCTCGCTAGCAGAAGCGGAAACATAATTTCATCCTGTCCTTTTCCCTTAGCACAGGGAGAGGTGAGGGGAGAAGAGGAGGTAAGTTCTCACCTCCACTTCTCAGCAACACACACCCCTATCTGCTAGAACCTTCCACACACTTTCTTCTGCATGCTCTGAGCTAGTTAGAGTCAGGCCAGGTGAGGCACGTCCACAGTTCCCCAACCACCCAGTGGTGGAGAGGATGAGGGAGCTTGGTAGCAGTCTGCTGCCTTGTTTCTGGGATGATGGGACTGTAGACACCCACGTGGGCATCCATGGCAGGCCCTCTCACCACCCTACCAAGTCCTCACCCTACCCAACAGACCTCCTGCTCCCGTTCCTCATTTTTATTTTGGTAGGATGGAAATGCAGCTGGTTGGAATCCTGGTCACCATGACTCTTTCTAGAAAAGAAATGAACGCTACCTGTGGAATTCGTGATCTATAACTGTGGCACATACCTGATGGCTTGAAAATGACAGCTTCACAGAACATTCCAGTGCCCCCTTCTCCCCCCACTTCAGGGAGGATCTATGAGAGGCAATGGAGGAGGTCCCAGGTTCTGGTAATCCCAACATAGGAAGGAAAGAGAGAATGGTGTTTTGTTAGTCCACATCAGTGAGAGTTGATTAAATCTCTTGCTTGAATATTTTTAGCTATTCCTATCCCCAGGGAGATGTCCTGAAGTCTTCTGGGAAGCTAGAGAGATAAAATGTAAGGAGTAGGGCAGGAACGCTTGGGCACCATTGGTGGGAATGCAAATTGGTACAGCCACTGTGGAAAACAGTATGGAAGTCCCTCAAAAAATTAAAAATAGAAATATCATATGCACTACTGGGTATTTACCCAAAGAAATACTAATTCAAAAAGATATACGCACCCCTATGTTTATTGCAGCATTGTTTGCATTTGCCAAGGTATGGAAGCAACCCACGTGTCCATCAATAGAAGAATAGATAAAGATGGGATATAGACACATCACACACATGTAAAGGAATCTAAAAAAAGCCACAAAAAAGAATGAGATCTTGCTATTTATGACAACATGGGTGGACCTAGAGGGGATTATGCTAAGTGAAATAAGTCAGCAGAGAAAGACAAATATCTTCTGACGGCACTTACGTGTGAAATATAAAAAGACAAAGGAGCAGAATTAGACCAATAAATACAGAGAACAAACCGATGGTTTCCAGAGGGGAGGTAGGTGGGGGATGGGTGACTTGAGTGGAGGGGAGTGGAAGGTACAGACTTACAGTTACGGAGTGAATAAATCGTGGGAATGGAAGGCAGAGCACAGGGAACACAGGAATACTGTGTACAGTATTGAAGTCTACTTGACCTAGGCAATACAAAGGCAAGTATTTCAAGTCTACTGTGCTGTGTGTGGTACAATGACACTGTGACAGCATTGCATGGTGACAGATGGTAGCTACACTTGCTGTGAACATCACACAGAGACTTGTTGAATCACTACGGTGTACACCTGAAAATAATGTTACATTGTGTGTCAACTGTACTCAGATTAAAAATTTAAAAAGAGGGTGGCAACCGAGGTCATTCCATCTATAGAGGACCCACTTTTAACGAGCTGCATTTGCTGGAGACTACATACCGAGCCTTTGTTCCATGATGTATGTCCCAGTGACTGACCTGGAGCTACTCTATACGTACAATTGTAGCTGTGGGGGAGATGGAAGGATGAACGAGAGAATCCATAATTACTGCGGGAGGTTTATTTCAGCAGGTCACATGGAAAGTATTAGTCAGTAGTGGGCCACTAACCTGCCCAGTCATCTGGGGGACGTGGGGTATATATAGTTCCTGGGGAATTGATTCACAGCTCTGTGAACGCATTTGACCTTTATGGGGCAGGTGCGGACCAGAGGACCCATGGACCTGAATGGCACAGTTTTAATGAGGGTCTTCATGAGTCTCTCTGGGTTTGCCATCATTCCAGAGAGTTGGAAAATTCCCAAGATGGAGAAAGTCACCATCTTGACGGCCATCTGAGGATGTCATAGCACATATGACAACATGTGCTATGCTACTTAAAAACAGAACAGAATGCCCCTGAAGATCCATGAGTAATGAAAGTCCACGTTTCTTAGCACTGCATGTGAATGGGTCATGGGAGCAGAACACTTTTTAGGCAGGACCACCTGTTATTTGCAGGAATCAGAGCAAAATAAAAATGAGGTCCCTTGTTTAAAAAATATTACGAATTTCAAGACAGAAACAGGGGAGCATTAAATCAACCATGAAGTCCTTCTAAGCATGAGGTCCTTGTGCGACTCTACAGGTTGAACACCCATGAAGCCGGCTCTATTTAAAAAATTCCCAAGAGAGTCTTTGAGATCAGCTGAAGATGGAGAGGGCCAAAGCAGGGTTGAGCTGTACAATAATTACTGATATTATTCTCTTTCCTGCTTTAATCTCTATGGTTTTACTAGATATTTCCTCATGGACTATAAAATTTGCCCATAGGCACATTTGCCCCCAGCTACCAATTCATTTCTCTCATTCTCTTCACAGCCTAACTTCTCAGAAGCCCAGGCTACAATAGCTATTTCTGCTTTTATTCCGATTAGACAGTCAGTGACATTTAAAAATCAAATTTTGTCCCCCACAAATCTACCAAAGCTTACCAGTAGAGCTCTCGTGTGTGAGTTAGGGGTGCTTCTAACAAGTAACAGATAATCTGGCGTTCAGCGGTATAGACCAACAGGAGTGTATTAATTTTTCTCACATTTCAGGAGGTCTGGAGATAGGCAGTTGCAGATGTTGGTTTAACAGATCAACCTCGTCAAGATCCACATGATGCTTTCACCACATGCTTGTAAGATTTCCCCCACTCCCACCCTGCTCAGCTCCCAGAATCAAGGCTGGAAGGGGAGACAAGGAGTAATGCCAACCATGTTCTCAGTCCAGATGTAAAACAAACCCCCCAAAGCTAAATGGCATCAAAACGACCATTTAATTCTGCTCACAGATTCTGCAGCATGGGAGCATGTACAGAGCACCATGGGGGAAGGTGGTCCTAACCCACCACGTCGGGGGGGCTCAGCTGGGAAGACCGGAAGTCTCAGTTCAATCATGGGGCTGCAAACCCTGAGACACATCCTTACTCCCAAGCTTCATGGTTGGTGCTGTTGGCCAGAACGTCTAGACCCAGTCTCTCCACGGGGTGTCCTGGTATAGGCTGGTTTGGGCTTCCATACAGCATGGCCACTGGCTTCCAGAAGCAAGTGTACCGAAAGAAGACATGGAGATGCTCGGCTTTTTTGTGATCGAACCTCGCACGTCACGATGTCGCTTTTGGTGCACTCCATTGGCTAAGACTAAAGAGACACCTCCCTCCAGGGTCAAGGGAAGAGGACATTGACTCCACCTCTTCCTGGGAGGAGTTCTACAATCACTCTGTTGGAAGAGCAACCCTGGTGGGAGATCCTTTTTGCGGCCATCTTTGCAAAATACAATCGACCCTAAATTCTTTTATCAAGAAAGCAACACTTTCCCAGAAACCAGGCTGCAAAGCGACACTTTCATCTCATCGAACCCATCTAGGTCGCATGGGTGCTTAGTGCGGAGGGAGGGTGAGGAAGGCAGCGTTTGACTTTCAAGTCTCTTTGGTGGAAGCTGGTGTGGGGGAGGGGAAGGGATGATTGTTAGGTTGGGGATCAGCAAAGTCTGTCATGCTCCCACCCACGCTCCCTTCAAACACGCCCTCCTCTCTGCTCTTTGTTCTCCACACAGGCTTCTAGATAGCGCCTATAAAATTTTTACTGCATTTACTTATTTGTTTCTTTCGGCTATATTCCAAGCCCTTTCTACACAGGCTGGGAATTGTTCGTCTTAGCATCTCTAAGGTCTATGCTCTGCCTGGCACAGGGGAATGTTGAATACAACCCATATTGAAGAAATGTCAGGTAAGGTTCTAGAATTTCCTGAGTAGACTAACTACTAGACTTAGATGTTTTGGGTCCAAGATTATGAATAGTTTTAATGGAAAGACAGAAAAAAGTCCATCTTGAGTATCCACGATAGCTAACTCTCCTGTCGGCTTACAGATACCAAAGGAAAGACCCAAAGGTCCAGAAGATTCTTTTCAGTAATGATAATCCTAACTCCCTTGTTTTATGCAGAGTGATCTTACCAACACCATCCTATTTGTTTCTCATAACCAACCACTTTGAACATTCAGAAGGGCAGATATTCCCATTCAATAAAAGTGTCTTGGATTTAAGGCTAAGTGAGTTGTTCAGGCTAATATGTGCAGGAAAGCATGGTAATCTCTTTTTAAATTAACCACACATACAGTTTAAGTCTGGAAGCCTGTGTGATGCAATGTAAGCATTTACTGCCTACTCGGAGTTGGCTCTAATTGTGGCGCAGTTTCTGAAAATAACCATGAAGTTTAAAATTACAAGTTTACATACACACATTGAAAAAAAAATATATATATATACAGGCATTAGGATACACATACATACATACATACACACATAGAAATATATATAAAACCAAGTACCATTTACCTTGAAGTTATTTGACAGGATTATGTACGACGATATTCTAGAAAAATAGCTGTGATTTTCCTTAAACATAATTTTCTCTCCAAAGTTTGGGTAGAGTGAGGTCTGTTTGCAAATTTGGTTTCACCCCACTCTTGCATGCCTGGCTTCTGGCCTCGGCAGTGGCGGAAACATGGAAGAACAGTAGTCTCTCTCAGGAAGAAGGAGCGGGACAGAACTGTCAAGGGTATTAACTCAGCAACATGTCGTCTTTGCCAGGGGACTAGGGAGCGTCCTACAGAGCAGAGCCAAGGAAAGGAAGAAAAGCTACCCTGGATCATCCTAAAAACATTTCTGCACTTCCCTAGGAGTTAACCCCTGCTCTGTGTACGTTCAAACAAGGGAGCTGGAAGTGGAGTTGCGGAATGATGGTTACCGGGAGGACACATCGGGGTTAATCATGAAGGAGGTTGAGCGAGGTACCTAATACCAGGTGAGTCAGAATCCCCTAGGCTCTGTTTGAAGAACAAGTGCTTAAAAACCTATACGTAGAGTCCTTCCTATTTCAAACAAACAATCTGGATCTTTACCATTTCAACCCAGTAATTCACGGTGAATGTGGTGACGGCTCTCTCCGTTTCTTTTACAGTATTTATCTTATGTTCCTGTGTAAGAGTATCAGTATATAAACCCTCACGGTTCCAGGACCGAGGGGTGCAGGGCTCACGGTGGAGAGGGACAAGGTCTTACTTATCTCTGTGTCTAGCAGAGGCCCCGCACATAGCTTTGTACTTAGTAGCTTAGTAAATGTTGTTTGAATTGAATAGTTCTGGGTAGAGGCTGCTAAGGCAGATAATAGAGACTAAATTAGGTTCAATCAATATATCATAAAATTCCTGAGGAAATTCAATTATAGGTCCAGGCTATGAAGGTAAGAGCAGAGTCTAAAATGGCCGGGATTATTATCTATCGCTTTTAGCATTCAGAAGCTAAAAGGAAACAGGACCCCCATGTCCTGGTGCCTGCAGGAAGTGAAACAAGGATCTGGCTAGCAATTTGAGGGGCAGCCTTAAAATGCTTGAAATGCCTTTTCGAGAATGCTCCATGCTTTGGGCCACTTTTTAGGAGTAGTAGTAACCAACCAAAAAAGCACGTTCCCTGTAGACCAGATCCTGGGTATGGCACAAAATATAATTCCCAGTGCCCAGAAGTCAGGCACGTCACATGCAGAATATCTTTATGCCTCTGATGGACACTCATTGTAATGTTGTATGACAATCATGATAAGGGTGAATGAACCTTGAACCGGCTGGCAAATAAAAATTACTTTCTGTTTTCAGCAAGCCCTGGGTGGACGACAATGGCTCAGACTCCTGTCTTCTTCCTCATTTGATGATTATGATCCCTGACACCTGAAGGGGAGGTCAAAGTTTAAGAGTGTGCCTCGCTAGAACTCAGGTTTGCTAGAACCTCCTGTTCTTGTGACATCTGGCTGGTGGCAGATCAGGCAGCCACCCCCTTCTGTCGTGCTATTTACCATGGCATCAACTCTTAGTTCCAAGTGGCCTGCCTGCTCCAAGCATGTCATCCCCAGCCTGAACCTCTGATCTGAGCTCAGTTCCATTCAGTGATTCATTCCAAGTTGATTTATTGAGCATCTACTAAGGGCCAGATAGTCTCTCTGGTGGTGGAGCTAGAATGAGATGTGATCTCTTCCTTAAGGAGCTTGCAGACTCTTAGGGAGAGAGAAAGGCCCATATTCATGATATAGGGTTAATGGGGCTACAACAAATCATAGCCAGAGGGGCACCTGGGTGGCTCAGTCGATTAAGCATCTGAGTTTTGGTTGTGGCTCAGGTTGTGATTTCAGGGTCGTGAGATCGAGCCCCACACTGGGCTCCACGCTGGGTGCGGTGCCTGCTTAAGATCCTTTCTCTTCCTCTCCCTCTGCCCCTCCCCCCACCTGTGTGCTCTCAAAACCAAACCAAACCAAACACAAAAACAACAACAACATTAAAAACATAACCAGAGGATTCCAGAAGCACCAGCGAGTTTGGGATGGGACCTTCCATAGGAGACAACTTTCCTAGTGGTCATCTCCACCTACCTAAGACTCAACATTTCCTAATTTTCTCTCCAAAACTTTCATTTCAGGCCACCTGGGTGGCTCAGTTGGTTGAATAACCGACTCTTGATTTTAGCTCGGGTTATGATCAGTGTGGTGACATCCAGGCCCACATCAGGCTCCGGGCTCAGCAGGGTGTCTCCTGGAGATTCTCTCTCTCTCTTCCCCTCCCCCCACACTCGCCCTCTCTCTCTCTCAAATAAATAAATAAAATATTTTAAAAACCCTTTCATTGCTTCCTAATTTTTGGCACTTTGGTCCATAGCGCTACTATTTGCCCTGCCCCCCCCCACACCCCCACACCCCCTCCAAGCCATCAACCATTAGGTCTTATCAGTTCTTCCCTGCACTTCAGCTCAGAGCCTTTGTTTTCTGGTCTCTGCATCACAATCCCAAGCACCTGGTGTTGTCAAAGTTAGGAAACCCAAACAAGCTAACAAGCTCCAGCCACCCACTCGTCCACGCCCCACCGCCTCGCTCTCGGCTTGCGGAACTAGCCTCCTCGCTAGCCCGGGCTTGCCCAGACGGCCCCCCCCCTGGATGTGTGCCTGGCACCTGGCTGGCTTGATCATGTGGCTTGAGGATGAAGGGGGCAGGAGACAGAAAACACCTCCGCAAACCTGGGAAACAGGACGCAGTCCAGGTGAGTGCGTAGGACCGAAAGAGGCAGGAGAGGCCCCAGGTACCTAGGGGTTTCCGGGAAGGCCAGCTGGGAAGCAGCAGTGACCCGAGGGACAAGATGCCCAGGTCAAGAGTAAGGTAATTGTATTAATTTGCTATGGCGGTTGTAGCAAATTACTATAAACTTGGTAGCTTACAGCCACAGAAATGTACTCTGTCACAGTTCTGGAGACCCAGAAATCTGCAATCAGTGTCACAGGGCCACCCTCTCCCCAGGGGCTGGAGGGGAGAATCCGCTCTCACAGCCCCCAGGCTCTGGTGACTGCTGCTAGGCTAGGAGCTGCTCGCTCCCATCTCTGGCTCCACCGCCCCACTGCCGTCCCCTTTCTGGGTCTTTTCACCCTCTGCTTCTCTCCCATAAAGACACGTGGTTGCATTTTAGGACCCATCCAGATAATCCAGGATCATCCCATGTCGAGATCCTTGATTTAGTCACATCTGCAAAGACTTTTTTTTTTTTTTGGCCACATACAGTAATGGCCGCAGTTTCTGGAGATTAGGATGCAGATGTCTTTTATTTATTTGTTTGTTTGTTTGTTTTGGTAGGATCGGGGAAGGCATTATGAAGCCTATTTCAGTGATAAAGTAAATTTGAAATCACGATCCTGGCTTAATCATCTGACCTTGCGGTTATTTTCTTTTTTCGGACTAGAGCTGGGTTTGGGCCATGCGGATGAGGCACATGGTATTTCTTTCCCCGGGAAACAGCATGAGCAAAGGCCCAGGGGCAGCTGTACGGATGTAGGGAAGAGACCAAGGACTGGGCCCACTCCACTGGAAATGTCATGTGTGTTTTGTCAGAGTGCGTGCTCAGACTGGCTACATAATTAAAGAGGGACGAACTAACATAAAGGCAGGAGCTGTTGAGGGCTGCGTCCGAGAAAGGGAGAATGTTGTTGCTTCCTGCGCGGGAAATGGCATCTTGGAAGCTTTGTGGTAGGAGGGTAAGTCTGCCCTCTCCTTGTAAAAGCCACTCCCTCCCTAACTGAGAAGCTTTATGCAGAAGCTTAAATTAATGCTCCAGATGCCCAGATGCTATCTCTGGAGGCCACCTCAGACCTTCCTCTCATCATGTTACTAACATGTGGAGCCTTACACAAAACTATGAATAAAAATCTAATTTCTTGCTTAGTGAAATAAGTCAACTTGGAAAGACAACTATCATATGATCTCCCTGATATGAGGAAGTGGAGATGCAACATGGGGGGTGAAGGGGGTAGGAGAAGAATAAGTGAAACAAGATGGGATCGGGAGGGAGACAAACCATAAGTGACTCTTAATCTCACAAAACAAACTGAGGGTTGCTGGGGGGAGGGGCGTTGGGAGAAGGGGGGTGGGATTATGGACATCGGGGAGGGTATGTGCTATGGTGAGTGCTGTGAAGTGTGTAAACCTGGCGATTCACAGACCTGTACCCCTGGGGATAAAAATAGATTATATGTTTATAAAAAATAAAAAATAAAAAAATTCTTAAAAAAAAATCTAATTTCTTCAACAGCCCACCCCGCCCTTGATGATTTGGCCTCTGAATGGCTCGTCAACATCAATTTCTATTTTTTACAGTCCCCACTGGCCCCCTTGTAGGTCTTTGAAGATGTCTGACTCATCCCGCTTAAGGGTTTTTGAATGTGCTTCCCCCCCCTCCTTCCAAATGATCTTCCCACCCTGTGTGGGGCTGGCCCTATCCCATCTTTCGAATCCTACCTAAATGCCATGGTTTCCAGAAGATCCCCTCTGGCCACCCTATTTATTTTTTTATTTTTAAAGATTTTATTTATTTAGTCATAGAGAGAGAGAGTGAGAGCGAGCACAGGCAGACAGAGTGGCAGGCAGAGTCAGAGGGAGAAGCAGCTCCCCGCGGAGCAAGGAGCCCGATACGGGACTCGATCCCAGGACGCCGGGATCATGACCTGAGCCGAAGGCAGCTGTTTAACCAACTGAGCCCCCCAGGCGTCCCTGGCCACCCTATTTATTTTATTTTATTTTTTTAAAGATTTTATTTATTTATTTGACAGAGAGAAATCACAAGTAGATGGAGAGAGAGAGGGAAGCAGGCTCTCCGCTGAGCAGAGAGCCCGATGCGGGACTCGATCCCAGGACTCTGAGATCATGACCTGAGCCGAAGGCAGAGGCTTAACCCACTGAGCCACCCAGGCGTCCCTGGCCACCCTATTTAAAGTGGCTTCTCCGTCCCAGCTTCCTCACAGCACTCATCACTACTTGTAATGGCGTGTATTTATTATTTACGTGTTTCCTGTCTGCCTCATAGCCTTCCTGAGGGAAAACCATTTCTTCACCATCATGCACTCAGCAAGTGTTGTTTTAGCACTTGCAGTGTGTCGGGGGCCGTCCCAGCTGCGGGGAGACAGCAGTGAAGGAAAAGTCACCTCTGCTGTCCGAGGGTTCCTATTTCCAGTGGGAGGGAGGCAATAACCGTGCAGGTAAATAAATATATAATGTACCAGGTGGTGATGAGGGCCAGGAAGAAAAATCTAGCAAGAATAAGGGGATACAAAGTTCTGGTGCAGAGAACTGCTTTTTAACATTTTTTTAAAAAATATTTTTGTGTATTTATTAGAGAGAGAGAAAGAGAAGTGAGCCGGGGAAAGGGCATGAGGGGAAGGAACAGAAAGGAGGATCTTTTTTTTTTTTTTTAAAGATTTTATTTATTTATTTGACAGAGAGAGATCACAAGTAGGCAGAGAGGCAGAGAGAGAGAGAGAGGAGGAAGCAGGCTCCCCGCTGAGCAGAGAGCCCGATGCGGGACTCGATCCCAGGACCCTGAGATCATGACCCGAGACGAAGGCAGCGGCTCAACCCACTGAGCCACCCAGGCGCCCGGAAGGGAGGATCTTAAGCAGACTCCACACTGAGCACGGAGACCCGCATGGGGCTCGATCTCATGACCCTGAGATCATGACCTGAGCAGAAACCAAACGCTGGAGGGTTCACCGATGAGTCACCCGGTGCCCCCAGAATACTGCTTTGACGTCTGAGCAGAGAGAGACCTGAAGGGAATAAGGGATCAAGCCATGCAGATATCTGGGAAAAGCGTTTTCTGCATAGAGACAAGAGCAAATTCAAAGCCTCTGAAACAGGAGTAGTTTGGCCCATGTGCTCAAGGAAAGCAAGGAGGCCAGAGTGGCCGCACGGGAGACAGCCAGGGGAGAGCATGGTACTCCTGAGGATGCAGCAAACACTCTGGATTTTGCTTGGAGAGACATGGAAGTTGTTGCCGGATTCTGCGCCGTGGGATGAGACGCTGCAACTTACATTTTTCAATGGCTGCTCTGGCTTTTCACCTGAGAACAGACTGTAGGGGAAGGTGAGAACAGCAGCGAGACCCATTAGGAAACCATCGCAAAAATCCCCCATATGCAATGGCAGCGGCTTGACGCAAGGGAGTAGAGGTTGGGTTGGTTTAGGGTCAGAATGTGGATATATTTTGAAGTAGAGCTAATAGGACTTGCTGACAGATTAGAAGTGGGATGTGAGAGGAAAAGGAATCAAGAATGATTCAATTTCTTTCTTTCTTTTTTTTTTAAACCGGAAGGATACGTTCTCAGTGTTCCAAGTCAGAGCAGATTTTGGTCGAGAGACCAGAACTTAGCTTTGGATATGTGGCATTCGAGATGCCTAGGAGAAACCCAAGCGGAAATGCTGAAGAGAGAGAGGGTTTTATGAGTCTGGGGTGTGAGCGAGAGTTTGGGACCAGGCCAGGTCACAAAGATGAGGTATTCTCGGCGCACAGCCATTGGAACAGAGCAATAACATGGGGACTTTGTGACGGTTCAAAACATGAGGTCTGAAGACTGAGGAAAGGCCGGTATTCAAAGATCAGGGCCAGAGGCACCTGGGTGGCTCAGTGGGTTAAGCCGCTGCCTTCGGCTTGGGTCATGATCTCAGGGTCCTGGGATCGAGTCCTGCATCGGGCTCCCTGCTCAGCAGGGAGCCTGCTTCCCTCTCTCTCTCTCTGCCTGCCTCTCTGTCTACTGTGATCTCTCTCTGTCAAATAAAAAAATCTTAAAAAAAAAATTTTTTTTTTAAATTAAAAAAAATTCAAAGATCAGGGCCAAGAGGAGCTAGGTAGAATGAAGGACTGAACAGTCAAATGGGAAGAAGAAAGATAAAGTCATGCCTAGGGGCCACATGAAGCTAGTGGTTCAAGAAGGAAGGAGCCATGGGCTCATCGAATACGCTAGACAGAACCACACATCTGTTTTGTTAGCTCTTCTCTTCAGTGTTGGGCGTGTCGTACATGCCACGTAAATGTTGCCAAGAGATGAGGTGAGGCTTGTGTCCTTATTAATCTAATGAAGGACTAACTTTCTAGTTTCAGAGGTGGAGATGGAGAAGGTTTTTTCATCTAGAGGAGAGTTTCTTAACATGGAGATCTGAGCTCACTAAGAGAAGCACAAGATACTTTCACGGAGACCTGATCCTTCCATAGTGCCAGCTGGTGAAAAAATAAGGAGTTAAGAGTTGTTGTTTCTGTTTCTCAGGGAGGGTGCCTGGGTGGCTCAGTTGGTGAAGCTTCTGACTTCAGCTCAGGTCGTGATCCCAGGGTCCTGGGATCGAGCCTTGTGTCGGGCTCCCTGCTCAACAGAGAGTCTGCTTTTCCCTCTCCCTCCACCGCTCTCCCCCGCTTGTGCTCTCTCTTTCAAATAAATCAATAAAGTCTTTAAAAAAAAAAAAAAAAAAGAGCCTATTTTCAACACAGGGAGGAACCGTAAAATGGTGATAAGGAAAGGATTAGGAGAGCTGCTCAGCTGCCGAAGTGAGGATACGTGTCTGAAGGGAAGAGGGACGGCTCTTCCTCGACAGATCCAACAAGGGGTGAAGGGAATGTTCGTGGTTTTCCCCCAGAGCCATCACCCTCCCTCTCACCACAGAAGCTGACCCCTCTGTGACCAGCCAGAGGTCAGATTCCCGCCCAATTGACAAATCATAGCGGGGGTGGCTGGTCCCTCAGGAGCTGGAGACCCTTGAACAAAACTGACTCATCAATCTGGCCTAAAACAGTGCTGTCCCAGAGGACTCGAATGTGAGCCATGTATGGATCTAAAAGGCTGAGCAGTCCCATCAAGAAGCAAAAGGAAAAAAAGTGGAATTAATGTTAATAATATATCTTATTTAAGCCAACATATCCCAAGTATGATCATTCCAACAGGTAATCAATGTACAAAATATGAAAGAGACATTTTGCATTCTTTTCCCTTTTTGTCACAAAATTGGTGTGTATTGTACACTGGCAGAACATCTCCACTGGAACCGGCCATGTCTCCAGGGCTCGGCAGCCCAGTGTGGCTAGGGGTTACCATCCGTCGCTCGCCAGTGGTCACATAGGTAATCTAGCCATGCACCTACATTTCCAATGCGCAGTGCTTCAATTCAAAGCTGCCTTAGCAGAATTATGTCCATAGTTACTGGCATTAGCTTCTTCAGGGGAAAGCTGGAGACCAAAGGATGAAAATCCCGGAGGTTGGGGCCCCAGGGAGGGGAAACGGTGCACACAGTGTCCCTCTCCGTACCGTACTTTTCTTTCTTTCTTTCAAGATTTTTATTTATTTGAGAGAGAGAGAGAGAGAGAGAAGCAGACTCCCCATGGAGCTGGGAGCCAGATGCAGGTCTTGATCCCGGGATTCCAGGATCATGACCTGAGCCAAAGGCAGTCGCTGAACCCACTGAGCCACCCAGGCACCCTCTCCGTAACTTTCTAAGACCATCTTCCCCATATCTAGACGCCTGCAGTTCCCTAGACACTGGGACCCTCGGATCCACAAAACAGAACTGGATGTCTTAACTAGCACCCGTGAAACCCCAGGGTCAGCAGAAAGAAGAGAAACAAACACTGTGTGAGCTTCCGCCTTTTCCTGATTCCTTCCTGAGGCTTCATAGTCCTACAAATGCTCCCTCTCCTTCCCTCACGTTGGCTGCCCCGTGTCTGGGGAAGGTGAGTCCTTTGGGGGGGGGGGGGTTGCAGGCTCTTTGGAGATGGAGGGCTGGACACATGAGTTATGAGTGAGGGACCTAGCGTGTTCCTTGTCCTGCAGCACTTACATTTAAACAGTGATGTTTGGGGAGAAGGATGTTTAATTCAAAGAAATTGATACATAATGGTGGAATTTTAGGTACCATGGATTGTCAATCTAAGGAGAGGGGATATTTTTTGCAGAGTGTCTACCCGTTCTCAGTGTCAGGAAGCTACTTTGTTACCTAATCCCAAGTTCCTTCCTTCTTTCTGCAAAGGGTGGTTGGACCTTGCCTGTAGGCTCGGTGTTCCTTGAGCTGGAAATGAGGGCCAGGAAGTTGGCACCTCACAGCTGGTCCTTCTCTGAATCTGAACACCTGTTTTTAGAAATCGAGCCCCTGTTTTTTCCATGTTTTTTCCATGGGACCAAGGCCACCGCTAGTCCCTGCCTGTGTCAGCACCACCCAGCTTTCAACCTGCGGGTTGAATGCCATCCCTTTTCCCGTGGTAATCTGGGCCGGCCTGGCCATGTATTAAAACTCCCCCGTTTGCCTCGCTCCCTATAGGTGTGGTTGGGATTTAGTCTTAATGGTAGTAAAGTTCTGTTTATGAGGCATCTATAATGGTGGTGGGCACGGAGGGAGCTTGGTGCCTCATACACATTACGTCACCTAATTTTCGTGCAACCGTTCCAAGTACACGTTGTTATCCTCATCTTTAAGATGAGGCAACCGCAACTCAGAGATATTAATTAACTGACGATCTCACAGCCAGCACACGGTAGACTCAGGATTGAAACCCTAATTTGTCTGAGTCCAGAGCATAAACCAAACCCCACCAGCCCATGGTCTTGCTGTCCAGGCTGGTATTTGGTAGGGGCTGTGATCGATCCAACATGTTCAAGTTTTCCTTCTCATCTTACGTGGGTGTGCCTTGTCTCTGTGGCTGGGCTTCTGTCCCGGATCCTGACTTTTACTCCTGGGGCTGAAGATCACCCTGACCCCAGTGGACTTTGGGGAGACCCCCTGCCTCCTGCCCCAGGGCTCGGCTACCTCCTGTCCCCCAGGGCCGCCCCTGTTCCCTCCAGCTGCTAGATGGAGTCTTATGAACCGCGTACAACCCTCCTGCTTGCCTACATTCACTATCTCGACCTAGAGATGGTTGTGGCCATGTGCTATCCTCTCCTCTTTAAATGGTTCAAGCCCATGTACGTTCACCCATGATGGGCCTGCTAGAGGTGGGAACCCCCATCGGGACCCACACTTTGTAATGAACTTGCTATGAGAGATGTCCTGTGTTCCCCGACCTCATTTCATGATTTCCCCTTGAGCTCTTTAACTTAAAACATAGTCTTAGCCCAACCCCTGTTTTCTGACCTAGCATTGGATTTGCTCTCTAAGATTTCATATGATTCCCAGGCTCTGCCTTCAACCTCACCTCCCGGAAACACTGCTGGGAAAGATGTGCCGGGCCCCGCGACCTACCAGAATGTGTGGGATTTTGCCCCCGTGCATGTTGCCTGGCTTCTACCCATCGGAGGAGGCAGGGATCAGGCTCCTGCTGGCAGATTTGAACACTGGCACCGACCCATGTCAGACCCTAGTTTGTGGTTTGGACAGCTGGCTCCTCTCCTTGGGGCCATGCCCGAAACCAAATGAATCCCTCTTGCTTGGTTGCTGCCAATTTTCAGCTCATTTTTCCAGTGTTCACCTACCGCTGAGATCCTTGCCTGCCCTGTAGCCAAATCAGCCCAAAACATAGCATCCACTTTCCCCCGACTTTCAGAAAACCCCCACCTAAACTCCTGAGCTCTGTTCTCACTTCAGGACTCCCTAGCCGTAGTGCTAGAGACTGCGTGGGCTTGCCAGCACCCAACGCCTGGCTCTCCCCTACCACACTGCCCTCCCTGCTGTTGGTCCGTCCACGTAGGAACCTCGCCAACACCCACTGCCTGCGCGGACGGCTGCCGAACGCCTTCTCCAGACACCCACCCAGACCCAGCCTCCGCCTCCCCAACACTCACCACCCTATAACCCCCGTGGCTCCAGTCATGGGTTCCACGGGCTGGTCTGTCTGGTGTGTCTGGTCCTGCCCATTCCTCACCTGGCCTCTCTTCTTGGCTCCGTTGTTTAAAATCCAGTTGCCACGAAGGCACTGCCTGCGGGCTGCCCAGAATATGTGGGACCTGCCTGACGTTCTTCTCATTCATCTTCCGGCACCCCCCTTCCCCCCACACTGGCTTGTATTGATCTCAAGAGGCTTTATATGTGTACATCATCTCCTCAATTAGGTTTTGAGCTCCTTTAGGTTAATAACTGTGTCTTATCCTGAACGAATGAAATAGACATCGAGCCCTTCTTGTGTCTGTGGGTAACGGGGAGCGGGAGTGCGGCATCATAATTCCCAAAGTAGCCTTATACCTGGAATACGCCTGTGAAAAGAAATTTGTCCTTGACGCTTGTATCTGGTATCAGCACGAGACTGTAGAACTTGCCCCTGACCTTGGCCTTGTATCTTGACCTTGGCCTTGTATGTTCAAGAATACCCCTGCCCCCTTGGTATATGTTCGGTAGCCGGCACTTACCTTTGATTTAAACCCTTTGTCCGTGCAGCTGGGTCGTTTCATGGCTGCAGGGGAGAACGTGTGTCTGGCAGAGATCCATTGGTTTGAGAGGCTGCGAGACTGTGAGGTTCTCTGTGCAGGGTATTAATGTGTTAGAGCTGCCTGTTCCAGAATTTCTCCAGAAGCTAGCAAGAGTCCTGAACCAGTCGTCATTTTGGTCTTGCCAGTCTGACAGGATTGGGAAGGTCCGAGAGCGTTAGGACCGACTTTTCTTTCTTACCTGATGTTTTCCTGCCAGCACGCGGTGGCCTGTTCATTGCCTAGAGTTGGAAAACGGTTTGCATGTACAACTGTAAATTTATTCATCCTTTGAATTTATGTAAGGTTTTTATACACAAGTTTCAATTCCTTAAGAGATGACAACAAATTTTGGTTTGCTCCTGTCATGTTTGAACATTAGGCCCGGCAGCGTGTCACTGGGTGAGAGAAATAAAGTGCTTCAGCTGGGGAAAAAAAAAAAAAAAAAGAAAGAAAAAGAAAAGGGGCCTTATATAGAGAGGTCATGTGATTGATCGTTCACACGGGGAGACTTTCGAGAATGAAAGGGGTCCTAAGAATAATTAGTGATGGTAACTGGTCTCCAGCAAGTGCAAACCAGGACTAGCATGAGAACTGGGAATTTTGTCACACTTCTTACGCATGGTCTGGTGTGGCCTTTGCAGACTCAGCACACTGAGCCGTCTTATGTGCCAGGTCTGGTGGGTGGCAGTGCCCGGCTCCTGACTCCCAGCCCTTGTTGTTTCTCTTGCCTTTCATTTGAATCTTTGTCCTTTAGAAATCTGTAATCTAGTAACCAACGCACAAGAATCAGGGGGGAAAAAAAACCAGACAATGTATGTTAGTTAACTGCCAAGTAACTGATACGGGCAAGCACTTTTCAAATGGTGTTCTAGAATACCCCACTGTTTCTCAGGCTGTCCACAGAGGGAGGAGAGGGCGACCATATCCCCACTTCTATCTACCAGAGTCCCTCCGCTTAGACCTGCTTTCCATACTGGCTTCTGTTGGATTTTTGTGCTCAATAAGTTTTATGGCCTTCAAAAGCAAGGAATCTTTTGGTAGATAATAAATAGAATGAAAATACAAGGAGGGAGAGACTCTTCCTGTGTCTGTAGGCTTTTAGAAGCCAGGGTACTTAACTCAGGGCTAAAATGATGGGCGTAATTTAGATACTTCTAATGTTCTCCCAACCACATCCAACTCGATATTGTGACCCAGGTTGCTGCTTAATAGATACTAGTTGACTTTTTTGGCTCTCCCGTACACACAAACACATTTTGTGGTTCAAAAAAAAAAGTGCTATGATCATAGCTAACCAACATGACCTCATACTTTTTTCTTCGATTCCTGCTTCCTGAATCATTCCACATCCTTATCCTTCCTACGTGACTCCTAACACACGCACAGTAACGATACACACACAATAATGATAGTTGGAGGATCTTTGTCTAGTAGCAGGGCCTACTTCGCCCACCATGATGGAGTCCGGCTGACTTGATTCCTGGTGGCGGTGATGGCTGGTGATGGGGGTGTCGTGGTATTGCTTGAACACAGACAGGTGGGCCGGGGGAGGGGGTCAGTGATGTAAAGCTGATGGCAGCCGACTTGCACCCATGGAACACCGTGGGCTTGTCCCCATTCACATAGGAAATGGAATTGCTAATGAGCGCCTTCCATGCTGGGATGTGCAGAGATGTGCAGGGCTCTGTTACATCTGCAGCGCAGTGAGCCTGCAGGGAACCAGGGAGGCTCAGAGTCAAGACGGGCTGGGGACAGCTGCTAGTAATCCCAGCTGCCTTGATGGATGTAAAGAAGTGCAGACGGGCCACAGGGTTCTCCTGCACCAGACAGAGGAGGAGATGGAAGAGAAACTGGTCTAGGTCACGTCCAAGTCCTTCTGGCTTCTAGGATCATGGTGGTGTCAAAGGACACCTAATAAGCTTTAGCTCTAGCACAGTTTTTGGTTAGATCTGTGTGTGCCGTGTGCCTTAGCCCTGGAGCTTCACATTACAGCAATTGCAGAAATTGTTAAGTTTAATTTCATCCCATCTACAAAGGTTTTCTATTTAAGAAAAGGTAACCGATGCAGTTCTCGAATCTTCAAAGATCCACCACCCTGTCCCTCTGGGGCCCTGGAGGAGGTGGAAGGAACTCTGCCTCCCTCCTCTTTGTAAAGAGAGGAAATCAATGCTCTCCTTTCTTACAGGCGCATAAAGCTCTACCACATGCCGACCAGAGAACCAGACTGCCTGTACTCATTCAAATTATAAAGGGACACCTGGTGACTTGCCACTTAGTGCCTGGTATATTATGCCAATGTACATAAAATAAGCAGAACGCTTGACAGAGGTCAAGTTATCACCCATCATTAGTGACAAATTGCCTTGAATTCTCTCTTACACCCACAGGGGCAATGAATAGCCTTACTTATTTATATTTTAAGATTTTATTTTTAAGCAATCTCTACACCCAGCGCCAGGCTAGAACTTAAAACCCCCAGATCAAGATGTGCATACTCCACCGACTGAGCCAGCCACGTGTCCCTAGCCCAATTTATTTATTATTATCATATAATGCATTGTTTGTTCCAGGGGTACAGGTCTGTGAATCATCAGTCTTAAGCAGTTCACAGCACTCACCATAGCACATACTCTCCCCAGTGTCCATCCCCCAGTAGCCTTTATTTATTTAAGATTTTATTTATTTGACAGACAGAGATCACAAGTAGGCAGAGAGGCAGGCAGAGAGAGAGGGGGAAGCAGGCTCCCTGCTGAGTGGAGAGCCCAATACGGGGCTCGATCCCAGGACCCTGAGATCATGACCTGAGCCGAAGGCAGAGGCTTAACCCACTGAGCCACCCAGGCGCCCCAGCCTTATTTATTTTCAAACATACCTTCAAATAGTTGTTATTCCTTGAGCATAACAAACACTTTACATACCTCACCTCGTTTTTGGCTTCACCTGGATGCTAGGAAGTGGGGATCCTGTACCATTTTATAGGAAATCGAGTGACTCTCAAGGCATCAGAGCTGAACTCTGAATCCACATCTCTATGAAGCCCAGTCTCTTGACCAATGCGCTCTACCTCCTACCAAAGGCTTCACCAAACATTGACTCTTTAGTCTCGGGACTTGGGTTTTTTTTTTGGCGGGGGGGAGAGAGCTCCTAGGAGACCCTACATCCTAAAAGGTAATTAACACTAAATAGATGCCTCCCCTCGAAAAAAATGAAACAAGATGGGATCGGGAGGGAGAAAAACCCTAAGAGACTCTTAATCTCAGGAAACAAACTGAGGGTTGCTGCGGGGAGGGGTGTGGGAGGGATGGGGCGGCTGGATCATAGACACTGGGGAGGGGATGTGCTATGGTGAGCGCTGTGAACTGTGTAAGCCTGATGATTCACAGACCTGCACCCCCGAAGCAAATAATACATTATATGTTAATTTAAAAAAAAAATAAATAAACGCTTCCCCTCTTGGAAGTTGTGATATGTTTCAAGAACAGATGACACGATCAGGAAGAGTCTGCCATTTAGGGCAAGCCATAGCAGTTGTTGTGAACATTTTATTATTGCCCACCAAAAGCATAACTAAGGCCCAATGATTCCATTTTTCTCTCGCCTCACCGTGACAAGGCACTGCAAAGACATTTCATTATAACCCCTAAGGGAAGTTACACTTCTGGGAAATGAATAGTTATGTAACACTGGCTAAAAAAATAAAAAAATAAAAAAATTCACCAAAGTTAGGCTTACATCAGGGTAGGGCAGACATGCCTCCTGGAAATTAGTGCTGAACAGCATCGAACCTGCACCCTGGGCACCCATCAACCTTTTTTATTTTGATTTTGCACTATTTTGTGCTCCACTTATCAACTTAACTGCGTTTCAATGTTATGTCACAAGAATCCTGGCTCATGTCTTTTAGCGAGTAAAATAAATGCATCCGTGAGCCTCAGGAACACAAACGGGAAATCAATTTATACAGAGAGCTAACAAAGGATTAGAACAAAAAAAATTCTGGTGTCAGGAAGAGAACTGACATCCGGTACAAAAATGAGAACAGGAGTTTAAGGAAGACACAAAGAGCAATAGCTCGTAGAACAAAGGTTAATAACCAAACTGGGTGGGTCTGAGCTTCTATAAATACGAGTAGGTAAAATTCTGAGCTGACTGAGAATTGACATTGGACTTGATTCCCAGTGCCCTCTTTGATGTGTGTGACTTTGAGAAACCCAATTATTCTGTGCCTTAATTTCTTTATCTGTAAAATGGAGTCATTGACTGCCTACTCAACTCCCCTTGTGGTTATAAAGATTACCAAGATAAGGGTTACAACATCCTCTGAGGAAATGTACTGCACAGATACAAAATACTTGTGTTATTAGAAGCAATGCTATATTTCACTTTCAATTTCCTCTGACTAGAGTGTGCAAAAGTCATATTCCAAGACAAATCATCAGGCGTTCTTTGGCTCTCCCTATCCTAGTAATTACTTCCCTATCCTCTTTGTCAGGATCCTGTTTGGAATGCATGAGAAATCAGAAGTTATTAGTTACTCCAAGGTTTGTGTCTGATGCCTCAATTGGAGTACATGTCTACATTTAGTGTCTTAAATTTCGAGTTTGCCTCAATTGGAGTACATGTCTACATTTAGTGTCTTAAATTTCAGGCTGATTTAAAAAGTGCATGGGTGGTGAGAATAGGAAATTGGATATTTTATCTTGTGGAGCACATTCTTTGTGATAAAGATCAATCACGCTTACATTCAATGTAAAATTTTTCAGGAGTGCATTGATTAGGAAGATAGGAAAAATTAATTATTGTAGGAAAACAGAGAGGATTGCCAGCATTCTGTTAGGCTAACTTGGCATCTGAGTCTTATAATATAAGAAGATTCAGCAAGCTGCAAGTTCTTTTGGGGAGTGATGGAACATGGCCTTCAGAACCACAGCAGCCCAAATTAAGGGTGTCTTCTCACAGATACTATACAGGGCTTAGCTACTGACTTACTCTTTCCGGGGTATAACATTTTCTGGTCAATTAGTACAATACTCTGAGATGAAACGTTACCAGTGCCACCATAACTTGTTGAAACAGAAACTGCTGCCATCTTGAAAAACCACTGGTCCTACTCTCAAGATATCCGTGAGATACATGGCGGAAAAGAGGTCATTGGCTCCTTGGGAAGAGGATGGAGTGGGGCGCCTAGAAGATAAGGTTTCAGTTCTGGCATTCTTTTCATTCGTGTCCTCCATCCTGGTGAAGCAAGGCATCTGGCCCAGTTAGTGTCTCACCCAGGACAGCTCAGGTCCAGTTGGGTTCTGTGGATCCAGGTAGGAAGGCCCGGGCATTGCCTTCTGAAGAGCTCTACCTCAGTGGAAAGAGCATAGACTGGTCAGGGCAGGAGAATAGAAGGCATGTTGTGTGAGAAAGGAAATTATCAGACCTCAAGTGCAGCTTACGGGGCTGGAGTCAGAACTCCGAGAAGAGGAGCCGAAGGGAAAAGAAACCCAAGACGGGCATCACTTAACCCATGCCACCTGATGCCTGGGGCAGGGCACTTCTCCAAGCACAAGTCTGCACCAGGCAGCACCTCCTCCTTCAATGATAATTTGAATAAAGACTTTTGAGCTCCTGAATGTGCCAAATGCTATGTTGGGCACTGAGGATCCCATGTTGTTCTTGGTCTCTTGCTCTCCAACTCACTTTTTCTTCTGATAATAACAACATGAAGTTCTTTTAAGGAACCACTCCCAGCATCCTTGCTCAATCCCCGTGGTTTAGAGAGTCTCCACCTCCCGGGGCGGGGACAGAGAATGTGCCTCAGGGCTGGCCAGTCACCGCACTGAATCCCCCAGCTGGTGATTGGTTCAGAGATGGCAGAGTCCCTCGGGTTCCTCCAATCAGAGTAAAGCCAGAACTGAAGGCGGAAGCACTGGGAATTACTTTCTCCTGGGATTACTAACACTGAGAATGAAGTGAGCTGGAATTGCCAGGACCTACCACGTAGCTCCTAACCTACACGGTGGGAGGCAGAGCTAAGATGGAGAAAAATGGAATTCCAAAGATATTATTAGAGCTTCTGGATCCAGGCCAAATCATTGTGACACTAACCCTGAACTTCACAATTGTATGAGCCAATGGTTTTGTTTTGGTTTGTTTTCCTTTTTCTTTTCTTTTCTTTTTTCTTTTCTTTCTCCTTCCTTCCTTCCTTCCTTTCTTCCTTCCTTCCTTCCTTCCTTCCTTTCTTTCTTTCTTTCTTTCCTTCCTTCCTTCCTTCACTCTTCCTTGGCTTAACCCAGTTTGAATTAGTTTTTATATTCTTTGTCACCAACAGTGAAAGAATTTTGATAGAGAGACAGAAATGAAAAGACATCATTCCTGATACCGAGACTGCAGAACTGTGGTAAGGGCAAATTTAGAGATACATTCCCAGTGTGGGGGGTAGAGCAGAGGGAGCACCTGATTCTGACCAGGGAGTAAGTTCCCGTGGCCTTGCGAGGGTGATTAGCCCACACTCCTCCTGACCATAAGACATACATTTTCTCTTCCTACATGCCTCAAGTTAATTAGTTTTAGTAGGACCCAGTGGTCTGGAAAGAATTTCTGGCAACTCCTTTTCTTCTCCAATTTCCCCTAGTCTCTGTATTTCATTAACTGGTGGATATTGCTAAAGACCCTATGGTCAAGTCAAAGATTGTACTGGTGAAAATGACAAGGGGAAATATATTTTTCTTTCTGTAATGAGACAAAAATTGCCATTAAACCCCCTCCAGAGCAAGAACAGGTCATGTAAATTACCACCACCGGCAAAAAACCCACAACTTATGGCACTGTCCGGTATTTTTTATGGTGGGATAGAATCTTGGAGATACTTCTGAAGCCCACTAAATTCCTGGATGCATACAGCTCTTGTGCCCTCCTCCAAGCTAGACAGCCTCCTTCAGCCTGTGGAATGACTGCTGTGGCCATGATGTGAATTGACAAGATTTGCTTGATAAAGACTGGCAATTATCTCTAGCACACAGTGTCTCTGGAGTTGCAGGCTGGCATGGAGGAGGTGGAGAGTGAGGTGGAAAGAATGTGACCTTAGAGTTAGATGGATCTATTTTGATTTCTTACCATGCCCAATCAAGATAATTAACTTCTGTGAACACTGATCTCATTCATGCAACGGAGATAATAGTAGCTCACTCCCATGGTCTCCGCGAAGCGTGAACGGGACTGAGGGCCTCACACTCTGCTGGTCACATTCTGTACTACAGCTCAGCTTCCTTGCAGCAGTCCCACTGGAGTGCAGACTCCCGGAAGAGAGAAACTGATCTTTCACTCCTTGCCTGCCCTCAATGCCTAGATGGTTCCATGGCATAAGGTAGATGCACCATGAAAGCACTGTGTAAGCAAGTGCATCCGGAAGCCTGACTGCTTTCCCTTCCTCAGCATCTGCCTAGTGCTCTTTCTAAATTTGGAAAAACATGAAAGTGCTGCTTGGAATCCCCCAGCCAGATTATAGAGCTATCCCTCACCATCTTGTCTTGGCTACCCATCTGGAGGTCTTAAACCGGTCCTGAAGGTGGAGGAAGATATTTCAGTGGTTCAAAGACATTGTTAGACTGGGCAGGTGCAAAGTCAACTTAACGTTGACTTCCTAGAGCTCAAAACATCAAATTTCCAGCTGGATATCCTATTACATTATATTTGTATTATGAAGGGGCAGCTTTAAACTCTTGGGAAGTGGGACCCCCGAATCACAATAGTGTATGCAAGACAATTTTGTTTGTTTCTCAAAGAAGAAGAAGGCTGGAGGAAGGTGGTCAAGGGAGGACAAGATGGCACCACAAAGGCATCAATATCCAGCTTCCATCTGGCTTTCTCCTCCGCCATCCTTGGCATGTGGCTTCCAACTTCACAAGAGGCTGTGGGTGCTAAAAACATCACATCCAAGTCGGAGGGTGGACAGAGGAAGAATGAGTCCTTGACAGCTGAGCAGACCCCTTTTCCAGGAGCCCTGTGCCAAGTCTTCCATTTCCACTCCTTGGCCATTCATGCTGCAAGAGAACACGGAGACAGAGCATATGTTTTTAAAGCATGACATATTTACGCTTCCCAAATATAGAAGCAAGGGAAGAACAGAGTGAATGCTGGCGAGGCAATTAGCAGTCTCTGACCGATTATTGTATCAAAATGAGTAAACGGCGATAACAGAATTCATCCATCCTGTTAATTTATGGAAAAAGTCTTGGATGGATGAAAACGTAGGCTTGGGGAGGCTCTGCTTGGCCACCAGCTCCCAGAGCACCATTGCAGGACTGGCCTGCTTCATCGGCTGATGCTTCCAGAACCCCTAAACCATGTGGCCTCTGCACCAATCAGCGTGCTGCTGGTCTCTGAATCACCACACGTCTCCACGAGTGGGCTTGCCAGAAAAGGAAGCCCCTTCGTGTGCATGGCTTCCTTCTCGTGTGGCTTCCTTCCTCCTTCCAAGTTGGGCAAAGCGAGTCTGTCAGGACTAGTGCCCCGTGAGGAAGCCCAGCTTCCTGCCAGGTAGAAAGTAGGTTCGAACACATGTTGAGTAAATCAACTGGCCATTTTTGCCCCAGTAATTTAACCTGCTGATACCATACACAAATTTGCCATTTTCAGGAACTGCGTGTCCTTCCCTTTAACACTCCTTCCTTGATTTACTGATTGACTTAATCAACATGATCCAGTGCACACTCTCCGTCTGTGTCATACGAGGAGCGAGGCATTAGAGATGAAGTTATGGTCTACACTGGGGGTGACATGAGGGCCGGTAGTGAAGTGATCTGTGGAGACCTGGAAGGTGCCAGCAAGCACTTCTCATGGCCAGCCATTAGTTTCTGGAAAGGACCGCAGTCTCCATGCTTGCACATCTCTCCACACGTCAAGGAAAGCCAGAATTTGAACTTTCATGGGAATTCTTCACGTTCTTAAAATCAAGGATTTTTTTTTTTTTTAACACTAGTTGGACTTCAGAATAACCTTGAAATCTTAAAAAAAGAAAAAAATGCACCAGTCTAATCGGGAGATAAACATCACACAAATCCCAAGGGAGGAACATTCTACAAACACCTGATTGGTATTCATCAGGACCAAGACCAAGGTAAATCTGAAGGACTGAGATGACCAAGTGAAGCCTCGGGAGACAGGACAGCTGAATGGAACATGGTAACCTGGGTGAGATCCTGGAAGAGAAAAAAAAATCACCAGGGAAAAACAAAGTCTGAATAAAATATGACATCAGCGAATGATACTGAGTCAATACGGTTCACTAATTGCAATGTAAGATGTTAAGAGGGAAAACTGGCCAGCCGTGTGATGTAGGAAAATAGTCAGTACTATCTGCAACAATTTTGTGACTCTCAAACTGTCCTAGAATGAAAAGTTTATATTCTGATGTCTGTATTCTGATGTCCTTCTCGGACAAGTTTAAGCAGAACCGCTTAGAGGGTAGGACGGAGGCAGTGACATTTGGGGGAAAGTTTTGCAGGCGGTTGTAATGTGCAGTCAGGGTTGAGAAGCAGCCCATTGCATTTGGCAACTGACTCATGTATTTTAAAAACACTGTGATGGTAAAACAAAACATCTGTGGGGCCATATGCAGCCTGTCACCACCAGTTTGGGAATTCTGCTCTACACTTTCAAGAAAATTATAGTATAGTTAGGGAGAAACACATATAATCAAATACAGAAGTAATGGCTGAAATTTGTAGAGCATGTGAGCCTCAAAGAAGCCGTGGGGTTCAAGTGGGAGAGGGAGAGATGATGGTATTCGGGGGAGCTGAGCTCCTGACATCTCTTCCCATTGTTCATCTATTTCCTTTCCCCGCACTTTGTCTGCTATCACTGTCCCAGGGAGGAGGCGTGGGGGAGGCACATACAATCCAGTGGCTAATCAGACCGACTTCTCCAAGAGTGGTCATTGGCCATCCTGGCTGGCGTTACCTGGGAGCTTCTTATAAATGCTGACTCTCGGGCTCTGGTCCAGAACAATTCAATTGGAACCTGCATTTTTTTTTTAAATTTTAAATTTTGAATTTTTTATAAACATATAATATATTTTTATCCCCCGGGGTACAGGTCTGTGAATTGCCCGGTTTACACACTTCACAGCACTCACTAAAGCACATACCCTCCCCCATGTCCATAACCCCACCCCCCTTCTCCCAACCCCTCCTCCCCCCAGCAACCCTCAGTTTGTTTTGGGATCTGCATTTTAATAGCATCTGTGGGTGATTTATATTCACATCAACTTGAAAAAAAAGATTATTTATTTGAATGATAAAGACAGCACGAGTGGGGCGGGGAGAAAGGAGAGGAAGAAGCAGACTTCCTTCTGAGCAGGGAGCCCGATGCTCAGATCCCAAGACTGGGCTCGATCCCGAGACTCTGGGATCACGACCCGATCTGAAGGCAGACGCTTAACCAACTGAGCCACTCAAGCGTCCCTATATTCTCATCAACTTTTGAATAACACTGGTGTCAGTAACTCCTCTAAATCAGGAAGGGCAATTATTCCAGCACTAAGAGGAGGCACGGAGGAGAGGGAAGAAGGACTAGAATTTAGTCCTGAGTGTTGGACTCTCTCTTCAAAGTTGGCAGAGGGTATTGGAACAGCCAGGCAGGGTTGAGGCAACCCCGAATACTGGGGTAGATTCCTTGTTTCCTCGGGTGTTATCTGGGAGTGGTTCAGCACATCGTCACTTCCTCCATGGTGCAGGAGCAATAGAACAGCACTGGCGGAGGTGGGTCTGCATTTGTGAGGGTGGGGCAGGGGTCCCCAGCCTGCACACGGCACCGAGGGCACCCGGAAGCTCTACATGCCTCAGAGCATGGCTGCTCACGGGCCAGAAATCCAGGGGCTGAGAAGGTCCCCTGGTCTCTGAATGAGGAAGCTTCAGAACGTGGGGACAATGCCAGACATCATGGATTTCTGCAGTTGGTATCATCACAGCGTCCAAACAACCAAGTTGGACAAGCCCTAATCTCAGCAGCGATGAGTTCTGTGCATTCAGAAGCTTCATAAGGCAAGTGACGTGTCAGCACAGCCAGGCAGGTGACAGACGCATGTCACCTCACAGGAAGGATGGGCCGTGTTTCCTTGCATGCAGTGCCGTCTTAGAAAGTGGTGGGGGTTGCATGAGTTCCTATGAAGGGAAAGAAACCGTCTGATGAGGAGCTGGAACCTTCCCTATCTTCCTGAAAGCAGCAGCATTCAACCTAAAGAGACTGCATTACCTTTCACTGGGCAATTGGGGTACTCCCGCTCCGCTGCTGACGTCATTCTCAGGAATAAGAGAATACAGAGAAGAGAAACATGGCAGCGGATTTTTGTGTATCTGAGCCGATGTGCGAGCATTTCCTGCTCTATCAGGAAGGGCTTATAGGACAGGGAACCTTGAGTTAAGGTTAAAAGATGAGGAGTGTTTGTCAGGAGGACAGGAGTGTGTGGTGGGGCTTTCTGGGCAAAGACACACAGCGTGATGGACTTGACCTGCAAATCGTCCAGATGGTTAGAGCATGCGGTGCGTGTGAGATCAGGGTCAGATCTTGGAGGACTTTGGATGCCATGCTCTTTGGATCTTATTTTTATGGGTCATTGTGGAGAGGGGGAAGTAGATTCGGATTTCAGAATCAGCACCCTGGCAGCACTGAGGAAAGCGACTCGGAGGAGGACGACGAAGGCACTGGACGCAGAGACCAGTACGGAGGCTCCTACATGGGAGAAAGGCTGGAATAAGGTAAAGAAAGGCGTCCTAGGTTTACTGTAGGGGTGGTGCTGTCCTTCTGGGGGAGAAGGCTCGCAAGAGGGAGGGGCCAGCATCTGCTTAAACATCTCCCCATTGGCAGGCACTCAGACTGTTCGGAATATCTTGTTATTAAAATGCTGCCATGAACATTCTTAGTTTGCTTTTTAAATTTATTTATTTGAGAAAGAGAGAGAGAATGAGAGCGCACAAGCAGAGGGAGGGACAGAGGGAGAGGGAGGATGTCAAGCAGGCTCCTCGTTGAGCGTGGAGCCCGACGGGGGGTGGGATCTCATGACTGTGAGATCGTGACCTGAGCCGAAATCGAGAGTCAGAAGCTTAATGTACTGAGCCACCCAGGCACCTTGAACATTCTTATATAAATTCTTATTTTTTTAAAAAAAGATTTTATTTATTTGACAGAAAGAGAGAGAGAGATCACAAGGAGGCAGAGAGGCAGGCAGAGAGAGGAGGAAGCAGGCTCCCCGCTGAGCAGAGAGCCCAATGCAGGGCTCGATCCCAGGACCCTGAGATCATGACTAGAGCGGAAGGCAGAGGCTTAACCCACTGAGCCACCCAGGCGCCCCATAAATTCTTACTTTTAAAGTTGAAACGTTTTGCTTTCTAAAAATAAATAATACAATAAAATAAAGCTAAATAAAAATGAAATTTGGAGTTTTGAGGAGATGGATTCTCCAAGTTATGACTGTTTTGCTCACGTGCAAAACAATTTCGTATTGCTTTTAAATATTGTCAGATGGCTTTCTGGAAAGACACACCACTTCATAGTTGACCAGATATTGTTAGTTCACCTGTCTGCATACAGGTCTGCTGTATTGGATTTTTATGATATAGATCAACTTTAGGTAAGTTAAAAAAGTGGATCATAGAGTTATTTAAATCTCGATTTTCACAATGAATGGTAAGTCTGTGAGTTTTGTGTGTATTTTTGGCTGCAATTTTTTTTTTAAATTTTTAATTTTTTATAAACATTTATTTTTATCCCCAGGGGTACAGGTCTGTGAATCACCAGGTTTACACACTTCACAGCACTCACCAAAGCACATACCCTCCCCAATGTCCATAATCCCACCCCCTTTTCCCAACCCCCCTCCCCCCAGCAACCCTCAGTTTGTTTTGTGAGATTAAGAGTCACTTATGGTTTGTCTCCCTCCCAATCCCATCTTGTTTCATTTATTCTTCTCCTACCCACTTACGCCCCCATGTTGCCTCACCACTTCCTCATATCAGGGAGATCATATGATAGTTGTCTTTCTCTGCTTGACTTATTTCGCTAAGCATGATACGCTCTAGTTCCATCCATGTTGTTGCAAATACTCTGGCTGCAATTTTTTAAGGCTACTTGTTCATCTCTTTTGATATCTTGTCTTTGCTTGAAAATAGTGACAACCACACTCCATGGCTACAAAACTCTCAGAGCTTAAGTTTTTAAAATAGACTTTCTTTCATTGTACAATGGAGGTAGTTAATTCATGATTCTTTTTTTTTTAAGATTTTATTTATTTATTTGACAGACAGAGATCATAAGCAGGCAGAGAGGCAGGCAAGAGAAAGAGAGGGGGATGCAGGCTCCCTGCTGAGCAGAGAGCCCGATGTGGGGCTTGATCCCAGGACACTGGGATCATGACTTGAGCCGAAGGCAGAGGCTTTAACCCACTGAGCTACCCAGGCGCCCCAATAGATAAATCTTTTAAAAAGTAAACTAACCATGGGCAACTTTTCTAGTATGGTGTTAAGTAAGATTAATGACAGGGAAATTTGACATGTTCCTGTATTTAAGCTAAACTTTTCTAATGTTCTGCACTAGGTGTGATAGTTACTCTCCACTTTAAATATGCACTCTCTATCAAATTAAGAAAAATTGCTTATCATCAAGAAAATATTTTGTATTGAAACAAATACTTTATTTGCATCTATTCATATCATCATGCAATCCTTACTCTATGATACAATGAATCATCTTGATGATGTTTTATGTGTTATATTAACCTTGCACTCTTGGACATCCTCAGTGATAATTTGTTTTTGGATGCTTGGAAGGATCTCATTTTTAATTCCTTCCTACCTTTGGTCCCTCATTTCCTACCTCCCTCCTCCTTTCTCCCTCCCTTTCTCTCCTCCTTTCTCCTTTTCTTCCTTTGCATCTATGCTGATAGTTACAGTTGTCTTCTTTGATATTGGCCTCCAGCTAGGGAAACACATGCACGTGTCACTTGCAAAGTCAGCTAAGAACAATACACGATAGAATTATTTGTTATTTGAAATATCTGCTGAATGAGGTGTCTTGTTTCTTCCTGCTCTTATGTTTTTATTATGGTGGAACAGCTTTTCCCAGTTTTTATAGTTAGTTCTGTTGGCTTTTCTCCCCTAAATGATAGTAAGTCTTTTCTAATAAGTCATCTTCTTTTGCTAACACCTCTTACAAAGGGTCTTGGGAAACCTCATGAGATGTTCTTCCCAAGGCTGCACTGGTGGGAACGAGAGCCTGCATTTCTGCTAGTTCTCTTGGCTTGTGTATTTTGTGTTTTTGAAATCTCTTCCATTTCATTTTGGTCATCGACTTTTTAAAAAATTTGATGGAAAATAATAGTCCTAATAAAAGCAGAAAATTTAGAAAATTTAGAAAATAAGAAAAATTATGACTCAGTCCCAGAAACCAAAGAAAATTATGATTATTTTTGTGCATTTAGTTGTGTATTGTTTCTATAATTTTGTGTCAGCTGTATATACAACTTTATGTATTGTGGATCATGGGTGTGTGTTATAATGTATGAATATATTTAAAATATATTGAAATTATGTGGTAGATTTTGTTTATGGTGTAGGTTATTACTTAAGAGATTGGTTTAAAATTTCAATCAATTCTACTATTGCTCCTTATTTCAAACTGAACTCCTTTTTAGTTTGGGAATGTGGTATACAGAAATCTCTCTTTTTTTCTTCATGTAAAGAATTTTTTGTGCCTTCTTTGGTTGATATTTCTGATGACCCATTACACTGGAAAAAGTGTATTAATTTCTTCTATGATTCTGCATGTCTGTTAATTCCACCTAATTTATTATACTAATCAACTCTATACTTTCTTCATTAAATCCGGTTCCTACTGACTTGTCATGTGGAACATTGACATTTCAAATTATAATTCTAATTTCTGCCTATTTTCGTCCTTGCATGGTGTTCTGGTGTCCTCAGGCTTCTGTTATATATTATCCCATTTACTATTATATAATGACTTTCTTCATTTCGCTTTGAAATCAGACAGTGAGATAACCCCTCTTACTTTTCTTATCATCCAACAGGCAAACCATGTCAACCCCTTCTGTGGTGTTTTTTCCAAGCATGTTCCTTGGCATGTGTATTGGTTTCCTGGGTCTCCAAGAGCAAAGTACCACAGGCTGTGTGGCTTAAACAACAGAAATTTATTATCTCACAGTTTTGGAGGCTAAGTCCCAGGTCAAAATGTTGGTGGGGTTGGTTTCTTCTGAGGGCTGTAGGAGAAACCATTCCATGCCTCTCTCCCTGACTTGTAGATGTCTGTCTTCCCTCTGTCTCTTCAACTTGTCTTCCTTCTCTGTGTGTTTTGGTGTTCAAATTCCCCCTTTTTATAGGAACACTCGTCCAATTGGATTAGGGTTCATCTTCATCCCCATTTTAACTTCATTACCTCGTAAAGACCCCGTCTCCAAAGAAGGTCACATTCTAAGGTCCTGGGCATTGGGACTGCAACATATAAATTTAAAAAGTAAAACACTCAGTATATGATGTTTGGAGGGGATACTCAGTTCAATTCTGTCCCATTCAACAATCTTTATGAAGTATTCCGTGTGCAGTGGGTCCAATAACTGACCTAGTCATACTCTTTTCTTTTCTTTCTTTCTTTCTTTCTTCCTTCCTTCCTTTCTTTCTTTCTTTTCTCTTTTGCCTCTCCTTGTACAACATATTTTTATTTTTACTGTTCTTCGCTCATTCATAGGCTTTTAAAAAGGGTGCTTGGAACTCTATATCATCTTGAGATGATGATAATGATGATGATAGTCTTATCTCATTTAGTTATTTTTCTAGCATTTTCTAATATTAATTTTTAGCACAGTGTTTATTATTTATTTCTATAAGTTTCTCATACAAACTGGTATGTATGACCAGACTTCTTCTCCTGGGGAGAAGGAGTCAAAAAGTTTTTTGTGAAGGTGCCATCCATCAGGGGTGTGTTTGTGTGTTTTCCTTTACATCTATCAGTCTTCTGGATAAGCTTTGTTTGAAGACGCCATCGATGGGTTCTCTGTCTAGATTGCTGGAACTGGGCCCGGTGCACCCATCCCCCAGCCACTGGGAGCATGGGCTGCTTCTGACCCCTGGCTGCCCCCTTGTCCAAAGAATTGCCCTTAGCACAGGGCTGCCTGGAGGTTACAGCCCTACTCAGCAGCCCTCAGCCAATGGTCAGCTGGAAGGATACAAAAGGCTGGTCTCTTGCCTGAGGGGTCATGGACTCTGAAGTATAGTTTGGCTCCTGGTCCCTGGGGGTGAAGCTAGAGCTAGGCTGAGACCACATCTTTATTCAGTGTTTCCACCTTGCCCTGTCCCTCTCCCTGTCCCCCAACCCCCACTCCCCATCCCCCCGCCCCAACATGCCCTTGTTCCAGGAGCATTTCCTCCACAAATCATTTGCACAAAAATCTCCATCTCAGGTTCCATTTCTAGACCAAAGCTTCCTTAGAAGGGTTCCACAACCAGACACCATGTAAAAACTCATGGATCCAATTCAGTTATGTTGTGATATATCTACTAGGGTAAATAGGACCTCTGGGGGCTCTAAGGAAAGAAGTTAAAATTCATCTTTCAGTGATTTTCTGGTTGTCCTCTTAGAAAGGTCCCACTGGAGATGGATTTTGATCTGCTTTTATAAGAGGAATAGCAACCGTGATTTTGGAGAACCTCCACCCCAGGGGACATAATCCAACTGAAGCAGATGCCTCAGACTCTGATGTTAAATTGTTCAACGTCTTCTCTAGGGAATACTACAATATTAATCCTTCTTGTTTGTTTCTTTTCTTTTCTTTTTAATTTTTATGTGCTTCCTCTGGGAAGGAAGGAAGCTTCCTTCCTCTGAAGGAAGACCAAGCTGGGAGACATCAGGCTCAGGAGTATACAGAACAAGGAAGGGAGACGATTGGGTTGGAGGAACATGGAAGGAGGTGGGCAGCTCTCTCCCCTGGGCATCATGGGTCCCTCAAACTCAACACGTATGACACAGAAATATCTTGTCCATATATCATTCTCCTCCTCTTCCCTAGTTGGGTAGATGATGTGACCATCTACCCACTTCTCTTGTCAGACTGTCACTCTGTCCCTTTTCTCCCCAGAAGACAACCTAACAACCTAACATTACTGTGCCAGCTGTGCCTTCTAAATATTTCTCAGCTGCACTCACTTTTCTCCATCCCCTCTGTCACTAATCCTGTCTACATTGCCATCACGTCCTACTGGGCTGTGTGACAGATTCCTGACTAACATCGCCCATCCATTCCCTACACTGTAGCCACAGTGTCTTCTGAAACACAAATCTGAGGGCGCCTGGGTGGCTCAGTCGGTTAAGCGTCTGCCGTCAGCTCAAGTCATGATCCCGGGATTCTGGGATTGGATTCTACATCGGCCTCCCTGCTCAGCACGAGCCTGTGTGCCTTCTCCTACTTAAAGCCCTTTATGGGGTCTCCACTTGCCTCAGGATGGAGCCTTATCAATGCCTATGTGACCCCACTTCATTTGGCCTCTACCAAGCTTCACTATAACTTAATCTCCCTCAAGGCTCATCAAGGCCCCCTTTCCTCAGTTGCAACCTGTTCCTCTCCTACCTCCCGTCACCACACGGGCAGGTCCCTCTTCCCTCACCCTGTGCTCTTCCCCCACGGACTCCCTCCCACTCAGCATTCAGCTTCCAGCCTCTGCTGACACCCATCTGCCCACCCTGCTGCTAGACACTCTTTTTTTTTTTTAATTTCAAATTATTTTTTAAAGTTTTGATTTAAATTCCAGTGAGTTCAAGTACAGTGTAATGTTAGTTTCGGGGGATACAGTGTAGCGATTCAGCACTCCCCTACATCAGCCGGGGCTCATCTCAACAAGGGCCCTCCTGTGTCCCCTTTACCCCCCATCCCCCACCCCTGCCCTCTGACAGCCATCACTTTGTTCTCCTTAGTAGAGTCTGTTTCTCGGCTGCTCTCTGTCTCTCTTTTTCCTTTGCTCATTTCTTTTGTTTCTTAAATTCCACATACGCATGAAATCATATAGTATTTGTCTTTTGGACTGACTTCTTTTGCTTAGGATGATACCCTCTAGCTCCGTCCATGTTGCTGCACATTTGCCTTCTATGTCTGAGCAATATTATAATATTACATTGCGTGTATGTACCTCCTTGTCTTTATCCCTCATCTGTTGATGGCCACTTGGGTTGCTTCTGCAATGTGGCTATTGTAAATCATGCTGCTATGGCAATCATGCTGCTATTGGGGTGCATGTATCCCTTTGAATGGGTATTTTTGTATCCTTTGAGTAAATTCCTAGTAGTGCAATTGCTGGATCATAAGTAGTTCTATTTTTAACTTTTTGAGGAACTTCCATCCTGTTTTCCAGAGTGGCTGCACCAGTTTGCATTCCCACCAACAGTGCAAGAGGGTTCCTTTTTCTCTGCGTCCTTGCCAATACTGTTGTTTCTTGCATTGTTGATTTTAGCCATTCTGACAGGTGTGAGGTGATATTTCATGGTGGTTTTGATTTTTATTTCCCTGAGTAATGTTGAGCATCTTTTCATGTGTCCATTGGCTACCTGTATGTCTTCTTTGGAAAAGGGTCTCTTCTTGTCTTCTGCTCATTTTTAAATCGGATTATTTGTCTTTGGGTGTTGAGTTTTATCAGTTCTTTATTTATTTTGGATACTAACCCTTTATTAGATACGCTATTTGCAAATATCTTCTCCCTTTTTGTGGGTTGCTTTTCAGTTTTGTCAATTGTTTCCTTCTCTGTGCACAAGCTTTTTATTTTGATGTCATCCCAGTAGTTCATCTTTGCTTTTATTTCCCTTGTTTTAGGAGATCTATCTAGAAAAACGTTGCTATGGTCCATGTCAGAGACGTTACTGCCTGTGCGCTCTTCTAGGATTTTTATGGCTTCAGGTCTCACATTTAGGTCTCTCATCTATTTTGAGTTTATGTTTGTGTGTGGTATGAGAAAGTGGTCCAGTTTCATTCTTTTGTATGTTGCTGTCCCATTCTCCTAACACCATTTGGTGAAGAGACTGTCTTTTTCCATTGACTATCCTTGCTTTGTCAAAAATGAATTGATCATATAAATGTGGGTTGATTTCTGGGTTTTTTATTCTATTCCGTTGATCCATGAGTCTATTTTTGGTCAGTATCATGCTGTTTTGATACTACACATACATAATATAACTTCAAGTCCGAAATTGTGATGTCTCCAGCGTTGCCTTTCTTTCTCAAGATTGATTTGGTAATTTGGGGTCTTTGGTGGCTCCTTTCAAATTTTAAGATTGTCAGGTCTAGCTCTGTGAAAAATGCTGTTAGTATCTTGATAGGGATTGCATTAAATGTGTAGATTGCTTTGGGCAGTATAGAAATCTTAACAGTATTTGTTCTTCCAATCCTTAAACATGGAATATCTTTCCATTTCTTTGCATCGTCTTCAGTTTCTTTCATCTGTGGTTTTTTTTTAATTTTTTTTTAAGATTTTATTTATTTATTTGTCAGGGATAGAGGGAGAGAGAGCGAGCAAGCACAGGCAGACAGAGAGGCAGGCAGAGGCAGAGGGAGAAGCTGGCTCCCTGCCGAGCAAGGAGCCCGATGTGGGACTCGATCCCAAGACACTGGGATCATGACCTGAGCCGAAGGCAGCTGCTTAACCAACTGAGCCACCCAGGCATCCCTCATCTGTGTTTTATAGTTTTCAGAGTACAGGTCTTTCACCTTTTTGGTTAAAGTATTCCTAGGTATCTTATTGTTTTTGGTGCAATTGTGAACAGGATTGATTCCTTAATTTCTCTTTCTTCTGCTTCATTGTTGGTGTATAGAAATACAACAGGTTTCTGTACATTGATTTTGTATCCTGCAACTTTACTAATTCATGTTTCAGTTCTAGCCATTTCTTGGTGGAATCTTTCAGGTTTTCAATATAACGTATCATGTCATCTGCAAATAGTAAAAGTTTTAGTTCTTCCTTGCCTATCTGGATGTCTTTTATTTCTTTTTGTTGTCTGATTGCTGTGACTAGGGATTCCAGCACTATGTTAAATAACAGCAGTGACAGTGAATGTCACTGTCTTGTTCCTGACTCTAGAGGAAAAGTTCAGTATTTCTTCATGAAGGATGTTATTAGCTGTGGGTTTTTCATATACAGATTTTATTATGTTAAGTGTATGTTCCCTCTAAACCTACTTTGTTGAGGGTTTTTTTTTATCATGAATGGATGTTATACTTTGTCAAATGCTTTTACTGCATCTATTGGAAGGGTTTATGGTTCGTATCCTTTCTTTTATTAATGCAATGTATCATGTTGATTGATTTCTAAATATTGAACTACCCTTACAAACCAGGAATAAATGCTGCTTGATCATGGTGAATGATTTTTTTTAACCTGTGTTTGGATTTGGTTTGCTAGTACTTTGTTGAGGATTTTTGTATCTATGTTCATCAGGGATATTGGCTTGTAGTTCCTTTTTTTTTGTGGCATCTTTATCTGGTTTTGGTATCAGGGTAATGCTGCCCTCATAGAATGAATCTGGAAGTTTTCTTCCTTTTCTATTTTTTTTTTGAATAGTTTGCAAAGAATAGATATTAACTCCTCTTTAAATGTTTGGTAGAATTTACCTGTGAAACCACCTAGTCCTAAACTTTTTTGTAAGTTTTGGATTCTGCTTCAGTTTCATTGATAGCAATTAGTCTGTTCAAGTTTTCTATTTCCTTGTATTTCAATTTTTGTAGTTTATATATTCCTAGGAATGTATTCATTTCTTCTAGATTGTCCAATTTGTTGGCATAGGGTTTCCATAATAATTTTCTTAGAATGATTTGTATTTCTGTCATGTTAGTTGTTATTTCTTCTCTCATTTATGATTTTATTATTTTATTTATTTAGGTCTTTTCTCCTTTTTTTAAAAAAATAAGTCTGGCTAGAGGTTTACCAATTTTATTAATTTTTTTCAGTGAGCCAGCTCCTGGTTTCATTGATATGTGTGTGTGTGTGTGTGTGTGTATGTAAGATTCTGCATCATTTATTTCTGCTCTAATATTTATTATTTCCTTCCTTCTGCTGGCCTTTATCTTTATTTATTGCTCTTTTTCTAGTTCCTTTAGATGTACATTTAAGTTGTTTAAGAATTTTCTTGCTTCTTGAGGAAGGTCTGTATTGCTATAAACTTTCCTCTTAGGACAGCTTTTGCTGCATCCCAAAGGTTTTAGACCATTGTGTTTTCATTTTCATTTGTTTCCATGTATTTTTTTATTCCTTTTTTTTTTTAAAGTAGGTTCTATGCCCATGTGGGGCTGGAACTCACAACCCTGAGATCAAGAGCTGCATGTTCAACTGACTGAGCCAGCCAGGTGCCCCTCTTTTATATCTTTTTTAATTTCCTGGTTGATCCATTCATTGTTTAGTAGGCTGTTACTTAACCTCCATGTGTCTTTGGTCTTTCCTGATTTTTTCTTGTTGCTGACTTCTAGTTTCAAAGTGTTGTGGTCAGAAAAGGTGGACAGTAGACTTCAGTCTTCTTTATTTATTTGTTGAGTCCTGTTTTGTGGCCTATATGTGCTCTGTTCTAGAAAATGTTCCATGTGCACTTGAAAAGAAAATGTATTCTGCTGTGTTAGAATGGAATATTCTGAGTATACCTGTTAAGTCTATCTGGCCAGTGTGTCTTTCAAAGCCAGTATTTCCTTGTGGATTTTCTAGTTAGATCATCTGTCCATTAATGTAAGTGAGATATAAAAGTCCCCTATTTTTATTGTATTATTATCAATTAGTTTTTTTACGCTTGTTATTGTTATGTATTTGGGTGCTCTCAGGTTGAGTGAATAAATATTTACAATTGTTATATCTTCTTGTTGGATTGTCACCTTTTTATTATATAGTGTCCTTTGAATCTTGTTACAGTCTTTGCTTTATTTATTTTTTTTAAAGATTTTATTTATTTATTTGACAGAGAGAGATCACAAGTAGGCAGAGAGGCAGGCAGAGAGAGAGAGGGAAGCAGGCTCCCTGCGGAGCAGAGAGCCTGATGCGGGGCTCAATCCCAGGACTCTGGGATCATGACCTGAGCTGAAGGCAGAGGCTTTAACCCACTGAGCCACCCAGGCGCCCCTTGACATCCATTTGTAAAAAGAAGTTTAGAAAAAAAAATTTTTTTAAAGAAAAAATATTAAAAAGAAAAAATATATATTAGACTGGTGAATAGAACAGAGTCACCCACTTAATTTGGGGAGTATTTTGGTCTCTTAGAAGAAGCTACCTCCCAGAATTTTAAAGAATTAATACACACACACACACACACACACACACACACACAAAATAAGGATAAACATGATGAAGGGATGGAATATGACTATAAAGATGAAAAAATTTTAAAAAAATTTCTTAAAAAGGAGTTGATAAGATAAGTTGGTTGGGAGAATAAAGAAAAAGAAAGTGGAGCGAATTTGCTCAGGCTGGACACTAGAACAAAGCCTGGTGCTAGGTTTAGGGTGTATTTTGATCTATTAGAAAAAGTTGTATACCAAATTTTTTTAGAAGAAAAAACCCTATGTGTATATAAAAAATAAAATTAGATACAATGAAGGATAAAATATGACTATAATAATGAAGTTTCAAAAAAGACTTTTTTAATGAAAGATATTGTTAAGATAAATTAGTTAAAAAACGTTAAAAGAGGGAAGAGTAAAAGTTAAAAAATTTTTAGTGTAAGGAAAAGAATAAAATTAAAAAATTAATTAACTTTGCAGGACTAAAGAATCATGGGGAGAAAGCCATGAATTCTATGCTTTGCTTTCTCCTTTGGAATTCTGCTGTTCTCCTTGGTAAGTGAACTTAGTCTTGACTGGATTTCTTGCCTATCTTCTGCGGGAGAGGCCTGTTGTAGTGATTCTCAAGTGTCTTCGCCTGAGGCGGAATTGCACCCCCTTACCAGGGGCTGGGCTAAGTAATTCTCTCGGGTTCGCTTTCAGGAGCTTTTGTTCTGGGTTCGCTTTCAGGAGCTTTTGTTCCCTGAGCACTTTCCGTAGAGTTCCGGAGGACGGGACTGAAGATGGCGGCGCCCAGTCTCTGGCCTATAGGAGCTGAGAGCTCGGCCCCCACTCTTCTCTCGGGGAAAAGCACTCAATCCCTCCTGTCTTCCGGGTCTCCCGCTGCAGTCCGAGCTCACCTGGCCTGTGTCCAAGGATTTCTGTCTCTGACACACAGCCCCGCCTGGAGTCTCCAGACCCAGCAGATCCCTGCACTCTTCCAGGGGGGTCTTCCCGGATCTTGTGGGGTTTCTGCTTACAGAGCAGTGGCCTGACTGTGCCACGGACCACACTCCTCACTCCTCACCTCCATCTCTGTAGCCGGCTTCCCCACTCTAATACCTGTGAGCTCTGTGACACTTAGACACCCTGATCCTTCTGTGACCCCGCGTACCTGAGACCTCGCTGTCCCCGCATGGGCTTCACCCCAGCTAGCCTCTGGAGCAATGTCCCTCAGTGGAGCAGACTTTTAAAAGTCCTGATTTAGTGCTCCATTGCTCTACCGGAGGCCGGCCCCTCCCCCATCGTCTATCTTCCTGTGGCTTTGGATTCATTTCTCTGCAGGTTGTACCTTTCAGAAAGTGGTCAATTTTCTGTTTTTTTTTAATTTATTTAAAGATTTATTTTTATTTATTTGACAGACAGAAATCACAAGTAGGCAGAGAGGCAGGCAGAGAGAAAGGGAGCCAAGAGCCTGATGCAGGGCTCGATCCCAGGACCCTGAGATCATGACCTGAGCTGAAGGCAGAGGCATTAACCCACTGAGCCACCCAGGTGCCCCAATTTTCTGTTTCTATAATTGCTGCTCTTCTCTTCCATCTCCTGTTGGAGCTGTAGGTATTCAGAATGGTTTGATAAACTATCTAGCTGATGTCCTGCTACCTGATGTTGTCTCAGCCTGCTACTTCTCCACCATCTTGACTCCCCCCTTTTGTGACATCCATTTGTATAATAATTATTTCTCCAACCCTCATTTTGAATCTGCAGGTGTCTTGACGTCTAAATTGAGTCTCATATAGGCTCATATAGAGGGACATATAGCTGGGTGTTTTTACAGCTATGCATTCCATATAGGACCATATAGTTGGGTTTTTTTTTTTTTTTAAATCCAGTCTGACATCCTAGGTCTTTTGATTGGAATGCTTACTCTATTTACATTCATAGTAATGATTGATAGATATGTATTTATTGCCATCTTATGACTTGTTTCTTTTTATTGTTTCTGGAGATTTTCTCTGATCCTTTCTTGTCTTTGTCTCTTTCATGTATTGTTGATTTTCTTTAGCGGTACATTTGGATTTCTTTCTCTTTATTCTTTGCATATTTATCAGTGGTTTTTGGTTACCATGAGGCTTGTGTATAACCTCTTCTGTATATAGCAGTCTATGTTAAGTTGATGGTCATTTATGTTTGAACCCATTCTAGGCATTCTTGTCCTGTGATCCCAGAGCCTCAGTGTTCTCCTTCACCCCCATGGTCACACGTCATTGTAGGCTGTCCTTATGCCTCACAACACTTCAAGAGCTAGGAAGTCAGGAGCATGTGTCTCCTTTCGTCCACCATCTCTCTAGTGCAAGGGCTATAGTGAAGACACTGTACCTTGTGCCGATCAGAAAAAGGGCCCCCTCCAGGCAAGGGTTTTTCTCTTTCATTTTAGCAGGAGCCACACGCCAGAATAGTAGAGTTTGGGTTAGATTGGGCATGCCTTTGCCCTCTTTGGTCAGGTACTTTTGTGAAAAGCACAGACCACACAACCATACACATTGATCTTGTAAAGCAACAACCCAGTGCTTTGTGGGACCTAAGAAAAGAAGAAACCCACAAGTAAATTTGGGTTATCACTGAGATCTGTGTCAAAGGATTGCTTATCCTCCCTCTGTAATGGAATGCATATCTGGAAAGACAGGAAAACACTTCAAAGCCAGTGAAAGAAATTTCAAAGCAAGAAAGGGAGGTATTATGACCAACTCACATATCTAATAGGGCTGTCAGAGCATTGTGTTATAGTATGATTGGTAACATTTTTTATTTGTAATTTGTGCAGAAAATAATGTTGCATCTTCCAACCTACAGCATCCTGGATTTGATAATATATAAACAACAGTTAGGGGATATATTCAGTTGCATGTAAGAGAAACTGGTCTCTACTGGCATCACCAAATACAGTTCATTTTTCTCACATGTCAAGAAGCGTGGAGACAGGCAGTCCAGGGCTGATCTACCAACTCTATGATGTACTCAAGTTCTGTCTCTTTTCCTTCTGTCCTCAGCATGTGGCTTTCTCATGGTTCCCTCAAGGCTCATAAGAGTGGATATTGAATTGGCAGCTAGCAGAGTCTGTCGCACAGTGGTTTTCATTATGGCCTTATCTATTTAGTCTTTTTTTTTTTTATCATGCTTAAGTTCTTATTCTTTATTTTCTGTTTGCCATTTGTTTTCCATTCTTATCAATTGCTGTGTTATTTAGCTGTGATTTTTGTTTTCTAAGTGGACCATCAGTGCCCCATTAGTTCTACTCTTTACGAGTTCTTGGAGTTGTTTCAGTGTTTACACATTTGTTGAGACCTTTCTGTATTGCTGTATATCCTTTTTTTTTTTTTTTAAGATTTTATTTGTTTGTCAGACAGAGAGAGAATGAGAGAGTGTGCATGCACAAGCAGGGGGAGCAACAGGTGGAGGGTGAAGCAGGCTCCCCACTGAGCAAGGATCCCAATGTGGGACTTGATCCCAGGACCCCAAGCTGACTACTGGAGCTGAAGGCAGACACTCAACCAACTGAGCCACCCAGGTGTCCCATGTTTGTTCTTTATTTTATACTCCCAGTCTCTTCTTTATCTCTCATAGCCTAGTTAGTACCAGATGATTTATTCTCATTTTGGAATCTTCGGGGAGTATCACCAATCCCACCATTGTGCATAGTTTGTCTTCTGCGATTTTGCTCTCCCCTTCAGTTTGGTGATTCTTTCTATTTGATTTTTGTTATTAAAATATTTAGACTTGCTTATTGGCTTGGAAGCTTGTCTTTGTTTTTGTTGTTGCCATATTTCCCTTTATGCCCCCAGAAATTATAGCTGTGTGTGTGTGTGTTTTAAGGATTTTGTCAGAAGCAAGTGACCTGAACTATTGTGTGGCTATCTAACAGGACTAATTGTGTAAAAACACAGGTATTGAGAGCAAGATTGGACTCTTCAATTCTTTTCTTTTGTCTCTCATCTAGTGTCAATTACCTTAATTAAAAAGACTGTTTCTGGGGTGCGTGCCTGGCTCAGTGGGTAGAGTATATGACTCTTGATCTTGGGGTTGTGAGTTCAAGCCCCACATTGGGTGAAGAGATTACTTTAAACACTTTTTTTAAAAAGACTGTTTCTTACAATTATTATGTATCATCAGGGTTTAACAAATAATGGCTTAGGAACAAACTCTGGCTCATCACTTGTTTTGTGAGTAAAATTCTAGGGGAACACAGCTCTAACCATTCATTTAAACCTTTTGTGCCACAAAGTTGGGGTTAAGCAGTTGCGACAAAGACCATATGGCCTCCAAAGGCTAAAATGTTTTCTATCTGACTTTTAAAACAGCTTGCTGACCCCTGTACCAATTTAATTCTACAGTAGTCCTTTGAGGTATGTATCATAGCATCATTTAAGCTGAGAGAGGTTATGCAATCGTCTGAAAGTCCCATAACCTGTAAACAGCAATGCTGGGATCTGGTCCCAAATCACTATTTATGCTATGCCCGTTTTACATACATAAAGCCATTTTATTCTCAAAAAAATCCTCTCATTCCTGTTTTGCAGATGAGAAAACTGAGGCTTAGTAATTTGTCCAAGTCCATATAGCTGGTGAACAACAGAGGCAAGATTGGAACCCACATCATCCTACGGCCGAATGGCTCTGCTCTTTCTACCAGGCCACACTGCCTCTAAATATTGTATTGTTAGATATGTTGCATTACTTCTCAAACATTCCTTGAGCAGCAATGATTTGATCCTAATTTTTAAAACTTGTGTCATGGAATTAGGGTCCAGGTCCCTTCAGAAGTAAAAGGAAAACTGCTGACAGGGGTTGACAGGGTTTTTATTTTTATTTTTTTAAAGATTTTATTTATTTATTTGACAGGGAGAAAGAGAGCACGAGCAAGGGGAGTGGAAGGGAACCACCTGCTGAGCAGGGAACCCAACGGGGGCCTGATCCCAGGACCCCGGGGTCATGACCTGAGCCGAAGGCAGACACTTGACCGATTGAGCCGCCCAGGTGCCCTGCGGTTGGTTGGTGGGTTTCAACAGGTCCATTTTTGTCCCTTCAGGACCAGGTTTTTCTGATTCTTAAAGCATTTGGTGATGTCATTTACCTAACAAAGCAGTCACTGCAGCAACTTGCTAATCCTGAGCTAATTTGCTGCGTGCGTTCTAACACTACCATTCCCCCCCCCTTTTTTTTTTCCAGATTAGCAGGCAATAAATGCAAAATTACTCCTTAAACAAAGTCACTATGTAATCCCATGAGTTTGATTGCAAGCTTACAGTTTAAAAAGGAAACTGGATTCTCCCTCCATATTCTTTTGACCTTTGAATATGTAGCACTAAAAGGTAATCGTCATTTTATGGTGTTCAAAGATTCTCGTTTTATCAAAGTACAGATAGGATGCATGAGACAAGTAGGTACCCACATTCAGACTGTGCAGGGTTGGGTTGTAATTCCATCTGGCTTCGTGGGAAGGAATTGGCCGCCAGATGGAAGTTAGTAGAACTAGAGAGACAGCATCAGCAGCAGAATAGGAAACGAGGCTATGATAAAGACAGAAAGAAACAGAAATCCCCCTTGCAGATTTCCAAGTGAGTCTTGCAGCACAAGCAAGTGACATGACAGACATAGAGACACGGCTGTGGGGCTGGTCCTCACTGGCACACCTGATGTGTGAGGTTATCCTTGTGCTTGTTTCACACCTGGGAGGGTAGAGGCCTCCTCTGGGGCCTCACCAGGAAAGCACCTGGTGGCTCTGGGTTGGGGGGGTGTTGGGGGGTTGGAGAAGGGCACACAGCAGGACTGAAGTGTTTGCGCACCTGCCATCCTGTGACAGAAGAGCCTCTAAGATGAAATCTTTCATCCATGACTTCCTAGGCCTGGTAATGCCTTTTGTTTCCATGTTGGTTTGCTTGTGTCCCATAAGAACAAACAGCGTGGGCTTGCTTTGTAGCACAGACGAGAGTGCATTTATCCATTCCTTGTTAGGCACCTTCAGTGAGGCAGCGATTTTTTTGTTTTTTTTTTTTAATTTTTATTTATTATTATTATTATTTTTTAGGCTGGGAGTCCATTCTACAGAGAGCGAGCAAGAAATAGAAAAAATACTTGTGGGACAAGGGGGTCCCCTTCTAATTATATTTCTGCAAGTCTCCTGTTTACTTTCCAGGCGGCCCTGAATCAAGCCCCAGGGTACTAACAAGTGACAGGTGAAATTCACACCAGGCAGTCCTGTGGGGGGTTGGAAATTGACACCAGTAATTCCCAATGGGCTATTTTTGCAAAGGTGTAAAGTTTATTTTCTTAAATTACTTGGAATACACTTCCCCATGATTTTAAAGGACCAGAAATGTCTAGCAGAAGGTAAGAGGAGATTGTGATTCTAAAGACTTTTTGAAATTTGACATGGCATCGGTCCTGAGTACTCAAAACGTTGCTGTTGTCATGGTCCACACTGCAACAGGACAAATATTCCACAGATCTCTTCTTCTGCCAGCTTCCACGTACCACTGGAAAAAATAATCTGCAGAATTGGTGGGGGAATCTAATGATGCATTCGATGAGAAAAGAACCAGGTGTCCTTTCGTTTGTATTAGACAAAGAAACAAAGAAATTCATTCATGAAACTGAAATAGAGACTAGGTCATAGCAGAGAAAATTCATGCTCTGAGAGACCAGCTGGATGACCCTGAGTGACCATGGGAGAGAGCCACTGATCTGAAGGAAAGTGATCCAATGGGCTGCTTTCCTGGCTCTTTTTACAAAAGGTTTTGCCTGTGGGTGCTTAGAGGGGTATGTATGGTAGAAGTCAGCTGGTTTAGCAAGCTTCTAGGTTTTCTACCACAGAGAACATTGACGTCATTTTCTGACTTACCTGATTAGCAAAATAGAAGACATGATTTAAGAAATAGGTAGTAGAGGGACGCCTGGGTGGCTCAGTGGGTTAAGCCGCTGCCTTCGGCTCAGGTCATGATCTCAGGGTCCTGGGATCGAGCCCCGCATCGGGCTCTCTGCTCAGCAGGGAGCCTGCTTCCCTCTCTCTCTCTCTCTGCCTGCCTCTCCATCTACTTGTGATTTCTCTCTGTAAAATAAATAAATAAAAATCTTTAAAGAAATAGGTAGTAGAAAGAGGACAAATTGGGGGGTGCCTGGGTGGCTCAGTGGGGTAAAGCCTCTGCCTTCGGCTCAGGCCATGATCCTGGGGTCCTGGGATCGAGCCCCACATCCGGGAGCCTGCTTCCTTCTCTCTCTCTGCCTACTTGAGATCTCTGTCTGTCAAATAAATAAATAAAATCTTAAAAAAAAAAAAAAAAAGAGGCAGGCTGGGTCTTGGCATGCTGGGGTTGGTGTTGCCGCAAACTGCCTCCCAGCAGCCCATCCCTGGAGCCTGAAAGAGTGGCACCAGCTTCATTGTTTTGGGTTTGCATTGGTTATTGAAGGACCAGTGCCCAGACAGTATAAGACCTTAAGTCTAGCCTAGCGTCTTCACGAGGCGCTGCTTTCCCCAGTGTGGAAACGATCGGTTGGCTGGGGGTGCGAGCGTAGAGACTTTCTGAGGGTGGTTCTGGGCGGGCAGAGAGTCACCAGGTGGCGGCTGGGAGAAGAGGAAGCTCCAAGGGTGCTAAGGGGGTTTCTTACAGACCCGGGGAAAGCCAACGTCACCTGTTTCATAGTGCTTCCTGGACTGGTGGTAAATTCAAGAAGGAGAACAAACTACTGTTCACACATCTGCAGTGCTGCCTCCTGCAAAGCTAGGGAAGCGAGGGGGTGCCCCTGGGTTTCAAAGGCCTGCTATCTGTATTATTTGTAAGACCAGGAGGAAAACCACGAAGTGTCTAAGAAACGACCCATTGTCAGCAAGACCTTGACTTCTGAATGGATTCCCACTGTCGCTCCGGGGAGCTTTGCCCTCTGTGTGGTGGCACAGACTGGACCGTGATCTCTGCAGAATGACGGAGACAGGCAGAGCCAGCAGATGGTTTACAGGGATGTGGCCAGGGCGCTAACAGCAACTGAGCCCAGGGCTTGCACTTGGTTTAGTCAGCCAAGACCTTTCCAGACCACAGGGCCGAGGGGGTGTTCCAGGGTCGTGTGAGGACAGGAGCAGAGCCCGAGTCCTGGCCGGACTAAGCAGATTTCCCCTAATCTCCTCAGCACGTAGTCACGGGGGAGCAGCCCTAGAGAGCTGTACCGATTCTCCATGAGTGTCTCTAATGCTTTATAGGATTTTGGGCCCTGAGGAGAGTTTCTGTCATCTTTTGGTGATATTTGGAGCTTATCAAATTAGAAAAGTTTTCGTGTGGATCAAAGTGGTCTTTGTATACCAAAGTTCTAGGTTTTTTTTTTTTTTTCCTTTATTTTGTTTCGTTTTGATGTCAATCTTTTTTTCTCTCTCTTAAATTCCAGTGTAGTTAACATACGGTGTTATATTAGATTCAGGTGTACAATCTAGTGAATCAGCAATTCTATACATGACCCAGGGCTCATGGTAATAAGTATACTCTTAATTCCCATGGCCTATTTCCCCCGTCCTGCACCCTCCTCCCTTCTGGTGACCACCAGTGTGGGCTCTAGAGTTAAGAGTCTGTTTCTTGGTTGGTCTCTGTTCTTTTGTTTCTTAAATTCCACATGTGAGTGAGATTATATGGTATTTGTCATTCTCTGATGGACATATTTCATTTAGCATTATACACTCTAGATCCATTCATGTTGTTGCAAATGGCAAGATGCCATCCTTTTTTATGGCTGAGTACTATTCCATTCTGCATCCATTCATCTATCCATGGACACTCGGGCTGCTTCCATAGTTGACCGCTGCAAATAATGCTGCTATAAACATAGGGGTGCATGTATCCCTTTGAATTAGTGTTTTCATGGTTTTTTGGGTAAATTCCTAATAGTGTAATTGCTGGATCAGGGGTAGCTCTATTTTTAACTTTTTGGGGAACCCCCTTACTGTTTTCCAGAGTGACTGCGCTAGCGCAAGAAGCTACCTTTTTCTCCACATGCTCGCCAACACTTGTTAACCGTGTTTTTGATTTTAGCCATTCTGACAGGTGTGAGGCAAGAACTTATTATAGTTTTGATTTGCATTTCCCTGATGATGAGTGATGTTGAACATCTTTACATATGTCTTGGCCATCTGGATGTCTTCTTTGGAGAAATATCTATTCATGTCTGATGCCCATTTTTAAATTGGATTATTTATTTTTTGGGTGTTGAGTTTTATGATTTCTTTATATATTTTGGATACTAACCCTTCATCAGACATGCTATTTGCAAATACCTTCCCCCTTCCTGTCAGTTGCCTTTCAGTTTTGTTGATGGTTTTCTTCGCTGTTCATAAGCTTTTCATTCTGATGTGGTCTCAATAGTTTATTTTTGCTTTTAATTCCCCTGCCTCCTGTGACATATCTAGAAAAAAATGTTGCTACAGCTAGGGTCAAAGAAGTTACTACCCACATTCTCTTTTAGGGTTTTTATGGGTTCAAGTCTCACATTGAGGTCTGTAATCCATTTTGAGTCTAATTTTGTGTGTGGTGTAAGAAAATGGCCCAGTTTCATTCTTCTTCATGTGTCTGTCCAGTTTTCCCAGCACCCTTGTTGAGACTTTTCCCACTGCATATTCTTCCCTGCTTTGTCAGAGTTTAATTGACCATATACCTGTGGGCTCATTTCTGGGTTTTCTATTCTCTTCCATTGATCTATGAGTCAATTTTTGTGTCAGTGCCATACTGTGTTGATGACTATGGCTGTATCTTGATATCTGGGATTGTGATACCTCCAGTTTCGTTCTTCTTTTTCAGGATTGCTTTGGCTATTTGGGGTCTTTAGTGGTTCCATACAAATTTTAAGATTATTTGTTCTAGCTCTGTGAAGAATCCTCTTGGTATTTTGATAGGGATTGTATTAAACGTATAGATGTCTTTGGGTTTTAACAATATTTGTTCTTCCAACCCATGACCATGGAATATCTTTCCATTTCTTTGTGCCATCTTTAATTTTTTTTTTAATCAGTGTTTTATAGTTTTCAGAGTATAGGTCTGTCACCTCCTTGGTTAAGTTTCTTTCTAGGTGCTTTATTTATTTTTTTGGTGCAGTTTTAAGTGGGATTATCTTTCTTAATTTCTCTTTCTGCTACTTCATTGTTAGTGTATAGAAATGCAACAAATTTCTGTATATTGATTTTGTATCCTGCAACTTTACTAAATTCATTTATCTGTTCTAGAAAGTTTTTTCGTGGAGTCCTTAGGGTTTTCTGTATATAGTATCATGTCACCTGCAAATGGTAAAAATCTTACTTCTTACGACCTCTGTGCCTCTTACTTCTCTCTTGTCTGATTCCTGTGGAAAGGACTTTCAAAACTACATTGAACAAAAGTGGTGAGAGCAGACATCCTAGTTCTTTCCCGACCTTAGAGGGAAATATTTTCCCCATTGAATATGATGTTGGCTGTGGGGTTTCCATAAACAGCATTTATTATGTTGAGGTATGTTCCCTCTAAACCTACTTTGTTGAAGGTTTTTATCATGAATGTATTAGGGTTGTTGTTTTTTTTTTTCATAATTGATTGTCGCTCTATAAAAACTGAACTGATTAAGAGAACCTTATACGAATAGTTCCTAATTGGAAGAGAAGGTGTTGAAGATGATTTTATATATATATAAACTGGCCCTGTCCATAAATATTATATATAAAAATATATAAATTGTATATATAAAACTAGACCCTACCCATGGATATTATATAATATAATATATAAATATATAAATTATGTGTCTAACTAGGTCCCACCCACAAAGATTCTGAGAGATCTCGTCCCATCCCCCAACCCTTTTAACTTGAGTTATGGTTACAATTGCATTTAGATGTGGGAAACAGACGATACATCTACCGTGGTTTAAACAAAAAGAGAATAATTTTTTCACACAATAAGAAATGTGGAGTTGGCGGATTTGGGTTCAGAGGTCAGACAATGGCAGTGCCTGTCCCTGGTGGTGCCCTTGGCTTTTTCCTTTGGGTCTGAACCAGGCTGAAGCGAAGGACGTCTAGCAGGAAGGGAGACAAGAAGAAGACACTGGGAAGGGTTGGGAGTAGCCATTCTGTGAATCCACCGGAATTAGTTTCTGGGATGGTGAGAAAAACCAGCACCTCTGGCTGGTTGATCACCGGTGAGGTGATCCTTTATTCTGCCTCTAATGTAAAATTTTCATTGTAGGACTTGGTCGTTAAATTTTGGTCCTTACGGACCCCACCTAATAATGGTTTTCCATGAAGTAGGAAACTCATCCAAGAGAAGTCTGTGCATGGTATCAGAGCCTGGACCTTCAATCTTGAGGCACCAGTGGTCATAGGTTTTAGGAATATGAATTCTTGGATGTTAGATCTTTATTCTCAAGCACTTTCTTAAATATTCAAATGAGAGATAAACTGTGCTGACATGGAAAAAAGAGAAAACTCAGTATCTGACAATAGCTTCACTGGGTGGAGTAGTGCGTACCGGGAAGATACCCAGATGGCTTTGTTCTTGGTCACCTTCAGTGCAGTCATCATGAGCAATTGTTTTTAAAGGGCCTCCACTGAATTGATGTATATATGTATGTATGTTGTGTATGTATTTCTATTTTATTCCGATGTAGTTAACATACAATATTATATTAGTTTCAGGTGTACAATATAGTGATTCATAAATTCTTGGCATGACTCAGTGTTCCTCCTGATAAGTGTCCTCTTAACCCCCTCAACCTACTTCGCCCATCTGCCCAGCCAGCTCCTTGCTGGGGATCATCAGTGTATTCTCTGTTAAGACTCTGTTAAGAGCCTGGTTTTTGGTCTCGTTTTTCCTTTGTTCATTTGTTTTGTTTCTTAAATTCCACATATGCCTCAAATCATATGGTATTTGTCTTTCCACGATGAGCAATTTTGAAGGAGTCCTTCCAAGGATAGACCGAAAACAGAAATCAAAACAATGGCGCGTAATTATGAACTACTTATGCAGATGTAGAGGAATCTGTCTAGTTCTGATTCTGCCGCTGTCCTGCGGTGCGACCTTAGGCACGTCAGTGATGTCTGTGGGATTTTATGTCCCCATAGGTGAAATGATGAAGCTGGATGAAGAGATCTCTTGTAACTATAAAGGGAAATGATGTCCCCATAAGGCTGAGCAATTAGTTAATTATTAAATTAGATGGATTACAGAGTTTATGGCTTAAGGTTTGGATGGCATCCATTAAAATTGACCCAGTAGCAGTGACACAAGAAAAGGGGGGAAAAGGCAGCATTATTTTACTTTTTAAAAATAGTTTTTTACCATAAGAGACTCATAATCTCACAAAACAAAGCTGAGGCTTGCCCGGGGGTGGAGGGTAGGAAGAGGGTGGCTGGGTGATGGACACTGGGGAGTGTATGTGTTATGGTGAATGCTGTGAAGTGTATAAACCACGCAATTCATAGACCTGTATCCCTGGGGCTAATAATACATTATATGTTTATTAAAAATTTTTAAAATTATGGGCGCCTGAGTGGCTCAGTGGGTTAAGCCGCTGCCTTTGGCTCAGGTCATGATCTCAGGGTCCTGGGATCGAGTCCCGCATCGGGCTCTCTGCTCAGCAGGGAGCCTGCTTCCTCCTCCCTCTCTCTCTCTGCCTGCCTCTCCATCTGCTTGTGATTTCTCTCTGTCAAATAAATAAATAAAATCTTTAAAAAAATTTTTTTTTAATTATAAAAAAAATAAAATAAAGTAAAACTAGTTTTTTAGGGGCACCTGGGTGGCTTAGTTGGTTAAGCATCTGCCTTTGGCTTAGGTTATGATTCCAGAGTTCTGGGATCGGGTCCTACATTGGTCTCCCTGCTCAGCAGGGAGCCTGCTCTCATTCTGCTAGCTGCCCCCCCCCACTTGGGCTCTCTCTGACAAATAAATTTAATAATAATAATAATAATAATAATACTTTTTAAAAGACTTTTCTGCCTTCCATACACTGTTTTAAAAACATGACGACCTCGGCTGAATAAAATATATGAGTCTGAAATTAATCAGTAGCATTGCACATGCACATTTAAGTTCTTCATTTTTTTAAAAGATTTTATTTATTTGTCAGAGAGAGAGAGAGAGAGGGAGCAAGCACAAGCAGGGGAAGAGGGAGGCAGAGTGACAAGGAGACTCCTCTCTGATCAGGGAACCTGATGCGAGACTGGATCCCAGGACCCTGGGATCATGACCTGAACTGAAGGCAGCTGCTTAACCACCTGAGCCACCCAGGCGCCCCATAAAATTTACTATTTTAACCACTTCTAAGTGTACAGTTGGGGGGCATTACCTACATTCACACTGCTGAGCGCCACCGCCATCCAGGTCAAGAACGCTTGCATCTTCTCAAACTGGAGATCATTAAGGACTCGTTACTCATGAATCCCCATTAAACATCAACTATCATCTGCCTTCTGCCACCCAGCATCCTACTCTGAGTCCCTATGAATTGGACCATTCTAGGTATCTCATAAGCAGAATCATATTTTTGTCTTCTTGTCTCTGACTCATTCGTTGAGCAATAATGTCTTCAAGTTTCATCCATGTGGTAGCCTGTGTCAGGCTTTCCTTCCTTTTCAAGGCTGAGTAATATTCCCCCATTGGACTATACATTTTGTTTATCTGTTCAACCATTGGTGGACACTCGTGTTGTTTCCACTTTTTGGCTCTCATGAGTAATGGTTCTGTGAACATGGGGGTACCAGTATCTCTTCCAGTTGATGTGCTGCTTTCCATTCTTTGGGGTAAATGCCCATAAATGGAATTGCACGGTCACATGCTAATCCCCGTGGGTCTATTTCGAATGGTGGATCTGGCAGGAACCTCTGTAGCTCTGCTTAACATTTTTCAGTGGTTTCCTTCTGCTATCAGGACAAAGTCTAAAGTCAGGTGGACACAGTTCAGACATTCCATATGATCTCATCTTGGGCCATCTTTCACAGTCCCCACCACCTCATTCTAAATTCTAGTGAATTCCTTCAAATCCCTAGAATAGGCCATACTCTTTCCTCTTCAGAGAATTGTCCCCTGCTCTCTCTGTCTCTTTCTCTCTCAAATAAATAAAATCTTAAAAGAATAAGGGGGTGGTGGCTTGGTCGGTTACACATCTGCCTTTGCCTGGGCTCATGATCCCGGGGTCGTGGGATCAAGTCCTGCATTGGGTTCCCTGCTCAGCGGGGACTCTGCTTCTCCCTCCCCCTCCCCTCTGCTAATACTCTGTCTCTTTTTCAAATAAATAAATAAACACCTTAGGAAAAAAAATCGCCCTCAAGCCCCAGCTGACTTGTACTTCTTAGTTCTCCCTTTTGGGGAGCTTCTCTTTCCACCAAGTTCATGGTTAGGTTTCTTAATGCCACCACCCTGGTTGCTCCCTAAGGACCTTGCTTTCCCCACCATGTGGATGGCCTGTCCAAACAGTGCTGTCCTCCTGCTGTGCTCTGTGTTGCCTTTGAGGAGCTACATTCTGGGTCTGATACAGACCTAATACCTCCAGGTAGAGTGTTTATAGAGTAAAGGAACAAATGTGGACACACAATAAAATGACAACCTGTCCATTTCTTGAGACACAGTGCGTTGAAGCATGACTTACAAATGAAAACACCCCCAGGGGCCTGATACCCCAGATTGTGTGATGCTGAGGGTGAACATAGAGAATGGGGGTGGGGGACCCGTGGCTTTCCAGACCTCCTCTTCTCGAGTTCTACGCCATGGGGTTGCCACTAGCCATGCATGGCTATTTAAATGAAAATTAATTAAAATGAAATAAAATTTCAAGTCAGTTCCTTCACCAAACTAGCCCCATTTCAAGTAATCAGTGGGCAGCCACACGTTTGTTGGCTACTCCACTGCACAGGCCAGATATGGAACATTCTCACCATGGCAAGAAGTTCTACTCAATGGGACCACTGTAAGGAGTATATGTCCCACCAGAGGCATTCAAGTTTAAAAGTGTTGAACACCGTACTGACCGAGCAGCTGGCACTCTTGTTTTAATCCCCTGCTCTCAAAATTGAATCTTCTCAAAAAAAAAGTATTCATTTATTAGAGAGAATGAGCAGGGGGAGAGGGAGAAGCAGACTCCCCATTGAGCAGGGAACCTGATGCGGGACTCAGTCCCAGGATCCTGGGATCATGACCCAAGCCAAAGGCAGACGCCCAACCAACTGAGCCCCTCAAGAGCTCCTCAAAAATGAATCTTTTTTTTGCATATTTAAAAAATTAACATATAATGGGGCGCCTGGGTGGCTCAGTTGGTTCAGCTCAGGTCATGATCCCGGACTCCCAGGATCGAGTCCACATCGATCGGGCTCCCAGCTCCCTCTGACCTCCTCTCTCATGCTCTCTCTCACTCATTCTCCCTCAAATAAATAAATTTTTTAAAAATTAACATATAATGTATTATTTGTTTCAGGGGTACAGGTTTGTGATTCATCGGTCTTACACAATTCACAGCACTGACCATAGCACATACCCTCCCCAATGTCCATCACCCAGGCACCCCACCCCTCCCCCCACCCCCAGGAACCCTCAGTTTGTTTCCCGAGATTAAAAGTCTTTTATGATTGGTCTCCCTTTCTGGTTTCATCTTATTTCATTTTTCCCTCCTTTTCCTATGATCCCCTGTCTTGCTTCTCAAATTCCTCATAGCAGGGAGATCATATGATAATTGTCTTTCTCTGACTGACTTATTTCACTTAGCATAACACCCTCTAGTTTCATCCACATTGTTGCAAATGGCAAGATTTTGGGGGGTTTTGATGGCTGCATAGTATCCCATTGTATTTAAATACCACATATATTCTTTATTCATTCATCTGCTGATGGACATCTGGGCTCTTTCCATAGTTTGGCTGTTGTGGACATTGCTGCTATAAACATTGGGGTGCACAGGCCCCTTCGGATCACTACATTTGTATCTTTAGGGTAAATACCAATTAGTGTGATTGCTCATAGAAATCACACTCTATTTTCAGCTGTATTGAAACTTTTTGAGGGTAGCTCTATTTGCAACTTTCTGAGCAACCTCCATACTGTTTCCCAGAGTGGCTGCACCAGCTTGCATTCCCACCAACAGTGTAGGAGGGTTCCCCTTTCTCTGCATCCTCGCCAACACCTATCATTTCCTGACTGGTTAATTTTAGCCATTCTGACTGGTGTGAGGTGGTATCTCACTGTGGTTTTGACTTTGTATTTCCCTGATGCTGAGTGATGTGGAGCACTTTTTCATGTGTCTGTTGGCCATCTGCATGTCTTCTTTGCAGAAATTCCTGTTCATGTCTTTTGCCTATTTAATGACTGGATTATTCATTCTTTGGGTGTTGAGTTTGATCAGTTCTTTATAGATTTTGGATACTAGCCCTTTATCTGATATGTCGTTTGTGAATAGCTTAGTGTCGGGACTAGTTGTAGGTTTTTGCATCACAGTCTAATTCTGTAATTGATCAGATTTTCATCTTTGCACTGGTGTCTAAACATTAAGAGCCAAATGTGGCCCAGTGGTAGCAAGTGAGCCAGACCTCATTCTGTGCATAAAGCCCTCAGCAGAATCTTAATTTTCCTAGTCCTCCTCCCTTAAGAAAAATGCTATGGCATGTGTTTTGTGAATATGTTTTTCTTCTCATGAATCGAATGTATTTATTTGGTGTCGTAGCCTATCCTGTTGTATATATGCACTAGAGTTTAATTCTCGGTCCCGTTATTGATAGGCATTTGCGTTGTTCCCAGTTTTCCCTGTTACAAACAAGGCTGATGGCTGTGCCTGTGTGTGTCTGTCTTTGCCCTGGTGCATGGCAGTATGCCAAGGGATGGAACCACTGGGCTGTAGCCTGGGCTTATTCCCTAACCTAAATGACTTCCCCACCAGCTCTGTGTGAGAGTCTCACTCATGCCTTCCGCCATCCTTGGGACCTGTTATAATGCCCCTCAATAGAATGGGCTGAAATGTCCCACTGTTGCTTCATTTTGCATTTTCCTTAGCCACACGTCATGCCGTGTATATTTCCGTATGTATTTGCCTGATTGTGTTTCCTCCTGCATTGAGTTTTCAGGACACATCACCAGCCCATTTCCCATTTTTTTTTTCCCTCCCCTGGGTTTTGAGTGCATTTAATAAACATGTAGAGAAGCAAAACTTTCTAATTAGCTCATAAACTAATAACAGAAACAAGAGACATGGATTGGATCAATTTTGATAAAAGCTTTTGCATAATTGGTAGACGTCATTTGTCATTTGTCCATTTTCTGGGTTGTTTATCATCTTATCGATGGAAGGGGACTTTGTAAATCTGTTTTCAAAAGTCACAGCTTTCTTGGGATATTATGCACATACATAACCATAAAACTTAGCCTTTTTAAAGTGTACAATCTAGAGTTGTGTAACCACCACCACCATCTAATTTTGGAACATTTTCATCACCCCAGAAAGAAATCCTGTTAGCACCAGCGGCCATTCCCTATTTCTTCCCACCCCTGTCTCCTGGCCCCAGGCAACTACCAATCCACATTCTGTCTCAATGCATTCGCTTATTTTAGACATTTCACGTAAATGGAATCGTATAATAACATCCATTTTGAAATAGGATGGGGGTATAAATAAATACTTCAATGAGTTATAAGACAATTTCGCCTTTTTTGAATTACGGAAGTGGCCTGCCATGCTTCGATGCATTTTCCTTGCATCTAAATCTATTTTTTTCCTCTAACCTAAGTTACGAATGATAAATATATACATTTTACAATCTGCCTTCCTGATTCCTGGCATCTTTCACCTTCAGGGATTTCCAGAGATCAACATCTTCCCTTTGAAAAGGCTTGGCCTGAAGCAAATCATAGTCTAAACACGGCTCTTGGAAGAGCAGAGCTAAAATTCAGTTTTGTTTACATTTGGCTGAACTAAAAGGGGTCATTTCAAGAAAGAGTCAAGGACTGGAAAAGGAAATGGCCCGGAATGAGTCTAAAAGATTTGATGTTTAAAAATTAGGGAACTCTAAGGGAACTTCCAGCTACTATCAACCGCATGATTAAAAGGGAATCCTACAAAGTGTTAGGGTAACGGGCCAAACCAGAGTTCTCTAGGGGCAAACATCAGAAAGTATATGTTTCTATGTATATGTAATACCACATACTGGGCAGAAGTGAAAACGCAGACCATAAAGTTCCTCTAGGAAATAACATTCCTTGAGAGTTGAAGATGGGGCCCCAGAAAAGAAAGGGCAGGTCGTATTGAATGAGCAGCTTACAACCAGAAGTTTTCAGCTTGTAAGACAAGAAGGAGTGGGTCAAATAGAACTGAAAGTTTCATCTAACCATTAAGTCAACTATAAAGCTCACATGTTTTATTTTTCTAATTTTTCCAAAGCAAAAAATGGTGGTGGCCATTGATTTTCTCTGTAGGTTCTGAGAGGCACAATGGTGGTTTTAATGTTATGGATTGAAAGTTCCACATCGTGTCGTTTTCAGTGAACGTATCTTCCTGTTTCTCTGCTGGGTTTTAGAAATCCAAGTTATTTGAACATGCCTTTCCACGTGAAGCTGGTGTTATTTCTTTCCCCGAAAATATAAACTCTTACAGAGGCTTTGTAAACACACCCAGCACTTCACACGTGCCCACAAGGGCTTGACAAATACTATTTGCTTCCAGACACAGGGAGGGACCCTGGAGACTGTTAGACATCCATGTGTATCTTCTCCCAGGAAGCATATGTATATCAAGACCTCTGGGGCCGTATTAGATTTCAGCATAAATAGGATTATAGACTAAATGCAGTATATATATTTGACTCGAAACCTCTACTTCTTTCTCGCTGGTTAACCTCTTCTATTTATGCTGCTTTTCAAGAGAAAGTTGTCCAACCCTCTAGTGGTTTCCTGAAGGAAGAATAAGGAGACTCAGGAAACACTTCAGTTACCTCCACTGACTGTGGGACCGCAGTCCAGACCTGAGTGTACTTTTAGGAACTGTTGTTTGTGATTCTCAGGCGCATGTAAACTGCGGCTGTGGGATGGGTGTTTCCAAGCCAAGGACCTTCTGGTCTGTATTTATGTCTCATTCGTGATGGACAGTGCAAGACACTAATACTCAGAGCGCCAACGCACGCCCAGCAGATCGTTTGGGCAAATAGACCAGAAAACGTGATCAACATCTTTTCTTGATTAATATGCTTATCAAGAGTTTTTGAAGGGATGAGCCCGAGCCTGGGTGAAGCTTCTTTTGTGGGCTAACACACTTCAAAGTATTTAAATTAGAAAGATTCAGTCAATAAAGAGAAGGTGTGCTCCCCAGGCACTTCACCAAAGAACTCAGCTCTTAATTGGCTGCCAAAAAGCACACTGGAAGCAATTAATAGCCATAGAAGCTGTTTAAAGGACATGTTAATTATTTATCTTCCTAAATCTCTCCATTTCTGTTTCTGCTTTCTTACATGGCCTACGAGCAGCCATACTTCTCCGTACAAGTGCTTCCTAAACTCTCCTGTACCAGATACCTGGGCCCTGTTCTATGCCTTCTCCAAACCCCTCGCCCACCATTTTGATTTTATTGGTCTGGGACAGGACTTAGGAATTTGCATGCATGTCCAGTAGCCCTAGACGATTTTGACCCCCGTGATACTGACCACCTTTGAGAAACTGGACGTGAACACATCAAAATTTTCTGTGTTCCATAGATTATGCTGCAGATGCATTACGAGGCACTTTCCCACGGGGGCACCTGGCCAGCTCAGTCAGAAGAGCGTGTGCCTTTTGATCTCAGGGTTGTGAGTTCAAGCCTCACACTGGGTGGAGAGATGTCTTAATCAATTATTATTATTTTTTAAAAATAAGACAATTTCCTATGAAGAAAATTTTGCATCTCTTGCAAAACTATTGTTTTCATGATGTTATTCAGTATTTTTATGGGTCTTTTATATAAGAAATGATGTGACAAAATTTTTTCAAAGATTAATTTATTTATGAGAGAGAGAGAGAAACCCAAGCAGACTCCTCACTGAGCCCTGGACCTGATACAGGGCTTGATCTCACCACCCTGAGGTCATGGTCTGAGCTGAAACCAAAGGCAGACTCTTAACCAACTGCTCCCTCCAGGCATTCTCTGTGAATTTTCCGACTAACAGGAAAAAGTTTTCCTCTCCTGAAAACCTGATTTTCTTCCAACTAACAGCCAAAAGAATAAAAGTTATCTCGCTGCTCCCCACCCATGGAATATCCAGGGGAAACTCAGAAAATAAAAAAGCATGTCATTTGAGTTCTCCACTGGATATTTTCCGTGTTCTCTTCCTCAGTAGGCTTCTGAACTTTTTTTTTTTTCCCATTTAGGTTTTAGCTGTTCTGGTACAAATCAGTTTTTATTGGTTATAATGCTTTCTGAGAAGTAGGGAAGAGAAATTCTAAAAATGTAAGTAAAATATTTAATATAATTGTAGCTTCATAATGTTACCAGTAATTCTCTTGCATTCAACTGGAAACCAAGGTCCTGTGTTGACCTAGGCTGCCTTTCTGGTTCACCACGCTGCTCATGCCCTTGGGTTTCTGTCATTCCCTGAGGACTCATTGTGCATTATCCTAATGAGCTGGCCCCATGGTGGTCTTTCTGTCCACTTTGCTTGTAACACTTCTTCACCAGCTTTCTCAAATTTAACAATATTGCTTAAATCTGCTGTCTTCAACAATGTCTGATATTTTGTCTTTATTCATCAAAAGAATTGCATTTGTTTCCCCAAAATTTTTATCACCCAAAACTGGAAACAACTTTAAATATCCTTTAGTGGGCAAATGGGTAAACATACTGTGGTATATCCATATAATCGACCACTGTTCAGCATTATAGTAAGTGAAAGAAGCCAGTCACAAAAGATTATATACTGTAAGATTGCACTTGTTCGAGATGTGGAAAAAGGCAAAACTATAGGAACAGAGAACAGGTTGCCAGAGGTTGGGGTGGGGAGGGGGTCTGACCAGAAGGAGAACATGAGCAAATTCTTTAGGGTCTTGAAAATGTCTGTGTCCTGTTTTTGGGGGTGGTTACAAGAATCTGTGCCTGTGTTAAAATTCACAGGATTGGAGATGCCTGGGGGGGGCTCAGTCGGTTAGGCATCTGCCTTCAACTCAGGTCATGATCCCAGGATTCTGGGATCGAGTCCTGCACTGGGCTCATTCATGGGGGAGCCTGCTTCTCCCTCTGCCTGCCATTCCCCCTCCTTATGTGTGCTTTCTCTGTCTCTGACAAATAAATAAATCACATCTTAAAATAAAAACAAACAAAACCTCAGAGGATTGTACACAAGGCGAATTCTACGGTGTGTCGAGTATTGAAAAAAGGCAAACCACAGACTAGGAGAAAATGTTTGCAAAAAATATATTTATTAGAAGACTTGTGACCAGAATTATAATGAATTCTCAAAAGTCAATAATGAGAGAACAAAGCAGTTCAAAATGATGAATAATTTTTTTTAAAGATTTTATTTATTTATTTGACAGAGAGAGTAGAAGAGAGAATAGGGAGAGAGAGAAGCAGACTCCCCACAGAGCAAGAAGCCAGATGTGGAGCTCAGGCCTAGGACCCTGAGATCATGACCGGAGCCCAAGGCAGACACTTATCTGACTGAGCCACCCAGCCACCCAAAAAATGACGAACGATTTGAATAGACATTTCACCAAAGACAATATACAGATGGCAAGTTAACACATGAAAAGATGCTCAACATTATGGTTAGAGAAATGCCAATTAAAACCGCCATGAAATATACCTGTTCCCATTGTATTGTTGTATATGTATATTAATAATATTAATTAGTAGTAACCATTAGTAATATTATTGTTTTATTGTAATAATAAAACAAAATAATAATAATAACACAAAATAATAATACAAAAGAAAAATGACAATACCAAGTGCTATTGAGGGTTCTCCCTACCCTGGAACAGTCCTACCTGCTGTGGGAATGGAAGATGGTTACAGCCACATTGGAAAACAGTTTGGTGATTCTTCATAAACTAAGCAGGGCACCTGGGTGGCTCAGTCAGTTGAGCATCTGACTCTTGATTTTTGCTCAGGTCATAGTCTCAGGATTGTGTGAAGAGACCCAGGTTGGGGTCTGCAAATGGGCATGGAGCCCGGTTAAGATTCTCTCTCCCTCTGCCCCTCCCCACTTGCTTTCTGTCTGTCTGTCTCTCAAATAAGTAAATAAATAAAATAAAAATTAAGCATATCACATGCTCCAACAATTCCACTTCAGTGCTTTTATCTGAGGAAAAATGAATACAGATATTTGCATTAAATCCTATACATGAAGGATTGTAGCAGCTTTATCCATACTTGCCCTGAATTAGAAACAATCTGAACATTCTTCAACCGGTGCGGGGATAAACAAGCTGGTTCATCCGAGCAGTGGCCAAAGAACAAACTATTGATACATGCAACAAAATGGATGAATTTCAATCACAGGATGCTAAATGAAAGAAGTCAGGCTCAAAGCTCATCTAACTGGATGATTCCATTTATAGGACAGGCAGAAAAGGAGAAAAGTATAGGAACAAGAAACAGATCAATAATTGCTGGGGGTGGAGGGAGGGGTTGACTAGAAGGCACACAGGGGAATGTTTCAGAATCCTCTAACGGTTCTGTGTGTTGATTACGATGGTAGTTCCATAGCCATATGCATTTATCAAAACTCAGAGAATTATACACTGTAAAGAGTAAATCTTACTGTGTGTCAGTTATACCTCAAAGACTCTTGACTTAAAAAAATCAATACGGCCCTCAGAGCTGGAAGAACCTGGCATGATGTAAATTTCACTCTCTTTTCTTTCAGTGTTCTTTTCTTTTCAAATCAGTTCAGTCATGTATCACTCCCCATGCGAAGCATTTCTTGAACTATAACAGAAGTTTAACACTAGGTTTCTGATCTCCAGTTGTTAATAATTAGGAGGACAGGGATTGCAATTTAGACTTTATCTGGTAAGTAATAAATGGTCCTTACAGAGTCCTTAAGTAGAGAGATGGCTAATGAATGCACCATCTTCGGTCTATCAGAATGTTTTGCATGGTATACATTGTAGCTGGGGGGTACTGAAGGGGGATACTTTTAAGAAAAAATTCAGCTAACCTACAAGAAGATGGGTGAAAAGCATGTAAAAGGGGGCGAGGCAGTGTTGGACACCCCAGAGTCAGATCAAGCACACAGTCAGGGACAAAGCAGGGGCACCTAAAAATGAGAAATGCCCAGCTCTGTAAAATTGCACAGACCTTGCCTACCTATAAAGAAGGGCACCCACCATGCCTTTTTCTGTCTTAGGGCCAAGTTGTAATCTGTCTCTGTGTTTTTTTCCAGGAAAAGAGACGGACAGGAAAGGACACTAACAACAACAAATAATAATAATAATAGTAGTAGTAGTAGCAGTAGTAGTAATATAATGTCAGGAATGAAGTAGAGAAGGAATAAACAAAGTTACAATCTCAGAGGAATGTATCATTAATAAAGGGAAACATGACAGGCTTGAAAGGAGGAGCCTCCTGGGTTTTGTTTTGGACCGCCTGTCGTTTGATGTGAGAATGGGTCATTCCATTTGGAGATTTTTCTCTCTTTTCCAGCAGCCCTGGGCTCCTTTGTTGTTCTGGAACAAGCCAGGCATATTTCTACTGCAGAGCCTTTGAACTGGCTATTTCACTGGCTTCAAATGCTCTCCCCACCCCCACATGGTATCTCCCACACTTTCTCTAATTCTTTCCTTAAGCCCCACCTCTGAATGAGGCCTACGTGACCACCCCATTTAAAACTGTAACTGGCTTTCTCAAGTTCTATATTCTGCTTTCTTGTCTTCTTTTTCCTAGTGCTATTACCTGCCTTCTAGCTTATGCTATTTACTTAGAATGCCTTATTTGCTGTATGTCTTTCGTTGCTAGCATGCAAGCCCATAATTGCAGGGATCATTCCCAGTTTGGTTCAGGGATGCATCCCAGGCTACCCAGCACACCATAGGTGTTCAATAAGTATTTGTGAAGAAATGAATTATGATAATGAATGTTTATGGGACATATGCTTGGTTAAAGCACTTTACCAAATGCTTTACATTGAATCCTTACTGTCATTCTTGGGCAGGGGGCTGGGGGGGTCCTACTCTTTTCCCATTTTACAGATAAGGACACAGAGGCTCAGGCAGATTACAAAACTAATCCAAGTTTACATAAAGCTCGCAAGAGTTAAAGCCAGTGTTCAAACACAGAAATGCCTGAGCCCCAAGCCTGAATCTGGCCCGCAAACCCTCACACCACGTCTTCACTGGGAAGCCCGTGGAAGCCCAGCACATTCTTGGTTGACAGATCATATCTGCAGGACGGATTTGCAGTGGAAGCCATCTGAAGGAATGAGTTATCCAAGAGAAACCTTGTCCCAGTGGCCTGGAGAGACAGAGAGGCTGAGGCAGCTGCCATGCATACTTTCGAAAGATAATAAAACTGGAATTTGAACCCAGAGTTTTCCCTCTTCAGCGGTTTATAAGGACAACGAGGTTTAAATCCACATTCCCCCCTCCGTTCCTTTCTCAAAGGGAAATGCAGGCTGAATCCCTATTATCCGCCAATGTTCGGCAAAGTCCACCCAAAATAAGATTCCCTTAATGCCGGCACTTACTGGGATTGTTTTATGTGAACAATTCGCTTGGTTTCTGTTTCACCAGACAAGACCCCTTTACCATTTTGTATACTGTAGCTCTAAGATTCACTATAGATTAGGGGATTGACAACACAAGAGTAGTATTGGGGGAAAATCGTAATTGGGATCCTTGTTTTACCAATTCTGGCAGCAGCTCCCGGTTATAACAGTATTTCCTAACCCTTTTGGACAGGGATTTACTCTTCCGGTGTGTTTTTAGGGCAAGATGACCTTTCACTCCCTTTGGATGAGCGCCCTCTTGCGGTGGATCACGAGTTTGCACATCTCCGTCCAGCTCCAGGGCTCTTGGCGAGCCATGCACAGAGTTTTGTCTGTCTGTTCTCTGACATCCCTGCTAAAAGGAAGTACACCCTGCACGATTTTCCTTCTTGAGCGGCCCCTGGTGTGCTTTACACATAAAGGCAAATATGCCGTTTTTATTTCTAGACTTTTTCACCGTATATTTGTATGCCAACTGTTGTTACTGTGACCGATTTTAGTTCTAATTGGTTTCTCCCTGTTACGGAGGGTAATTGGTGACTGAGAGCAGACAAACATTTGAGACAAGTTTAACGAGGCTTCACATTTTAAGTTATAAACTCGTCCTTTCCCCAAACAACTCTGCATTTTTGTGTTAAAAGCATAATATGAGTGTCAGCCTGAGAAATATCAGAATGTCTTGGGATTGGGAGTTCATCTCATTTCAAAGCTGTCTTAAGGTCAGGGAGAAAATGGCAAAATCTGGGGAGAGGCAAGAGGGTGAAGATTGTGTAAACCTTTGGAAAATGTCTCTCCTGCATGGCTGCTTGAGACTGTGCTTCCTGGAAAATGGTAACAGAGAGAGTAGGTATTGATCCCTGGTCTTGATTTTAATTCTCCGATATCATGGCTGCCATTTCGACTTCAGTAAATCAAGGGACAACGTCTTACGCTTATTTCATGATACCCCGAAAAGGTCCTGGGTCTTTGGAGTCCAACAGAATGAAATTTGAATCCAAACTCTGATAACTTAGCAATATGACTTTGAGCAAATTACTTCATCTCCCTTATTGCAACCAGGGGACATGAGCCACCATGTTGTGTGGTCAAAGGAGGTCATGATGGTAAAGGGTTTCACCTCGTGCCTTTCACTTGGAAGTTTACCCACTCGCTGCTGATTTATTATAATCTAGTTGGGATGACAAGACACACACTAAAATACTAAACAGGCAGACAGGGTATAATAAATGGAAAATTATTTGATGTGTACAACACATTTTTCTTGTTGTACTATCAATTTCTCTTGGTGTCTGGAGGCTATCTCAGTAAGTGTGTATAATTTAGAATCGTTATATCTTCCAGGTACATTGAATCTTTAAAAAAAATCCTTGTGTGATAACCCCTAATAATATTGTCTTCTTAGACCCTATTTTGTTTGTCATTGCCCCAGGTATGCCAGGGTTTTTTGGCCAATATTTGCTTGGTTTTAAGTCTATGAGTACAAATCTGAAGTTCTGAAAACCATAAAACTCCCAAAATAAAGTTTTTTTTTTTTTTTAAAGATTTTATTTATTTAATTTGACATACAGAGATCACAAGTAGGCAGACAGGCAGGCAGAGAGAGAGAGAGAGGAGGAAGCAGGCTCCCTGCTGAGCAGAGAGCCCGATGCGGGTCTCGATCCCAGGACCCTGAGATCATGACCTGAGCCGAAGGCAGTGGCCCAACCCACTGAGCCACCCAGGCACCCCCAAAATAAAGTTTTTCTCATAATTTATTAGGCAGCAAAATCTGCACTATGCTGAGGTGAAGCTATTCTTATTCTACTTGGTGTGAATATTTCTTTCAGAAATATTATTGTGTTTGATTATGAGGTGATTTCTTCAAACCCCAGTGAGTATGTTACATAAAATATAACATATGACCTAATTAATTTCTTAAAATTAACCTGAATTTGGAAACACGTTTGGTTCTAGGGTTTAGGTTAATATATGCATTTTTGGGATTTGGTTTTATATATATGCATTTTTTTCTGTGTTCTCATGTTTTAGATGTATATCTTTAAGTAGCATTTAGCTAGATTTGTGTTCATCTAATGTAATAGTTTGTCCTTTAAATGGGAGATTTTGTCTATTTACATCTGTTTCTGATGTATTTGGATTTTTTCCCCTGTCCTCTGATTTATATTGCTTCCTAATTGTCCCACCTTATCTATGCTTTCCTCCTTTCCAACATCCTACTGGATTAATGGACCTTCCCTTTCTCTTTTTTCCAAGTTTTTGCTCAACTATTGCTCTTAATTATTCCTTCTGAAATAATTTCATGCATTTTTAATTTACAAAGTCCAAAATTAATGTCTTTAGCCTGTGCCTCAAAAATTCCAAAACATTTCAGGGCATCTGGGTGGCTCAGTGGGTTAAAGCCTCTGCCTTCGGCTCAAGTCATGATCCCAAGGTCCTGGGATCAAGCCCTGCATCGGGCTCTCTGCTCAGCAGGGAGCCTGCTTCCTCCTCTCTCTCTCTCTGCCTACTTCTCTGCTTACTTGTGGTCTCTGTCTGTCAAATAAATAAATAAAATCTTGAAAAAAAATTCCAAAATATTACATTGCTTAAGCTCTGAACGCTCTCAGCTTACTCTATGTTTTCTCTTGCTTATTTATTTGTTATTTTATTGAAGCATAATTAGCATACCGTGCTGTATTAGTTTCAAGTGTATGATATAGTGATCCAGCAATTCTGTGCGTCACTCCGCGCTCAACACGATTTTCCCCTTTGCTGATTTCCCCCATCACCCACCCACCTGCCCTCTGGTGACTAACAGTTTGTTCCTGTAATTTAGAGTCTGATTTTTGTTTGTCTCTTTTCTTCTTTGTTCTTCCATTTGTTTTGTTTCTGAAATTCCACAGTTGAGTGAAATCAGATGGTACTTGTCTTTCTCTGACTGGCTGGCTTCACTTAGCATGACACCCTTCAGGTCCGTACCTATTGTTACAAATGGTAAGATCTCATTATCTTTGAGGGCTTAGTAATTAATATTCCATTGTGCATGTATGCTACATCTTCTTTATCCATTCATTCATTGATGGACATTTGGGCTCTTTACGTAATTTGGCTCTTGTAAATAATATTGCAATAAAGGTAAGAGTGCATACCTCTTTTCAAATTAGACGTTTTGTATTCTTTGGGTAAATACCCATTAGTGCTATTGTTGGATCGTGAGTAGTTCTATTTTTTAACTTTCTGAGGAACTGCCACACTGTTTTCCACAGTGGCTGCACCGGCTTACATTCCCACCAACAGTGCATGAGCGTTCCCTTTTCTCCACATGCTTGCCAACGCTTGTTTTTTCTTGTGTTTTTGATTTTAGCCATTCTCACAGGTATGAGGTGATACGTTGTGGTTTTGATTCCTGATGATGAGTGATACCGAGCATTTGTCATGTGTCTATTGGCCCTCTGGATGTCTTCTTTGCAGAAATGTCTGTCCGTGTCTTCTGCCCATGTTTTTAAATTGAATTATTTGCTTTTTGGGTGTTCAGTTGTATCAGTTGGATATGTCATTGGCAAACATATTCTCCCATTCAGTAGGTTGCCTTTTTGTTCTGCTAATGGTTTCCTTCACTGTGCAAAAGCTTTTTATTTTGGTGTAGTCCCACTAGTTTAATTTTGCTTTCATTTCCCTTGCCTGAGGAGGCATATCTAGAAAAATGTTTCTATAGCTGATGTAAAAGAAATTCCTGCCTGTATTTTCTTCTGTGAGTTTTATGGCTTAGGGATTTACATTTAGGTCTTTAATCCATGTTGAGTTCTCCTTTGTCTATCATGTAAGAAAGTGGTCCAGTCTCATTCTTTCTCATGAGGCTGTCCAGTTTTCTCAGCATCATTTGCCAAAGTGACTGCCTTTCCCCTGTTGTGTATTCTTGGTTCCTTTGTTATAAGTTAATTAACCATATATGCATGGGTTTATTTCTGGGCTCTCTGTTCTGTTTTTTGACCCATGTGTGTATTTTTGTGTCCATACCATATTGTTTAGATTATGACAGCTTTTTAGTGTGTCTTGAAATCTGGGATTACAATACCTCCAGCTTTGTTCTTTCTCAAGATTGCTTTGGCTAGTTGGAGTCTTTTATGGTTCCGTACAAATTTTAGTATTATTTATTCTAGTTCTGTGAAAAATACTGCTGGTATTTGATAAGCACTAAATCTATAGATTGCTGTGGGGTAGTATGGACATTTTAACATTTTAATTTTTCCAACCCATGTGCATGGAGTATATTTCCATTTGTTTGTGTCAGTTTCAACTTCTTTCATCAATATTTTATATTTTTCAGAGTACATGTCTTTCACCTCCTTAGCTAAGTTTCTTTCTAGGTATTTTATTCTTTTTGGTGGAATTATACATGGGATTATTTTCTAATTTCTCTTTCTGCTTCTTAATCATTAGTGTATAGAAATGCAGCATATTTCTGTTATTGATTTTGTATCCTGAGATTTTACCAAATTCATTTGTCAGTTCTAGTAGTTTTTTGGTCGAGTCTATAGGGTTTCCTATATAGGGTATCATGTCATCTGCAGATACGGAAAATTTTACTTCTTCCTTACGAATTCAGATGCCTTTTATTTCTTTCTGTTGTCTAATTGCTGTGGCTAAGACTTCCAGGACTATGTTGAATAGAAGTGATGGGAGTGCACACCCTTATCTTGCTCCTGATCTTCAGGTAAAAAGCTCTGTATTTCACCATTGAGGATAATGTCAGCTGTGGTTTTTTTCACCTGTAACCTTTATTATGTTGAGGTTTGTTCCCTCTAAACCTAGTTTGTTGAGAAGTTTTATCACGAATCGATGTTGTACTTTATCAAATGCTTTTTCTGCATCTATTGATATGATCATATGGTTTTTATCCTTTCTCTTATTAATGTGATATATCATGTTGTTGACTGATATGGGAATTTTGAACTATGTTTGCCTCCCTAGAATAAATCCCACTTGATCGTGGTGGATGATTTTTTTAAATGTATTGTTGAATTCAGTTTGCTAATATTTCATTGAGAATTTTTGCTTCTATATTCAACAGAGATATTGGCCTATAGTTCTCCCTCTCTCTCTCTTTTTTTTTTTGGTTAGTGTTTTTATCTGGTTTTAGTATTTCAGTAATGCTGGCCTTGTGGAATGAATTTGGAAGCTTTCTTTCCTCTTCTGTATTTTGGACTAGTTTGAGAAGAATAGGTATTAATTCTTTTAATGTTTGATAGAATTAACCTGTGAAGCCATCTGGTGCAGGACTTTTGTTTATTGGGAGTTTTTTTGATTGCTGGTTCCATTTCATTACTGAAAATTGGTCTGTTCAAAATTTCTATATCTTTTTGTTTCAGTTTTGGAAGATTATATGTTTTGAGGAATTTATCCATTTTTCCTAGGCTGTCCAATTTGTTGGCTTCTAATTTTTCATAATATTCTCTTATAATCTTTTGTATTTCTGTGGTGTTGATTGTTATTTCTCCTCCTTCATTTCTGATTTATTTATTGGAGTTCTCTCTCTTTTTTTTTTCTTGATGAATCTGACTAAAAGTTTACCAATTTTGTTGATCTTTTCAAACAACCAGCTCCTAGTTTCATTGATCTGTTTTATTGTGTGTTTTTTTTTTTTTTTTTTTTTTTGGTCTCTATTTCATCTGTTTCTGCTTTGACATTTATTATTTCCTTTCTTCTACTCTCCTTGAGTTTTATATGTTCTTGTTTTCTAGCTCCTTTAGGTGTATGGTGAGGTTGTTTTCTGAGATCTTCTTACTTCTTGATGTAGGCCTGTATTGTTATAAAAGTCCCTCTTAGAACTGCTTCTGCTGCATTCCAACGATTTTGGACCATTGTCTTTTCATTTTGATTTGTCTCCATATATTTCTTTATTTCCTTTTTGACTTCTTGGGTGGCCCATTCATTAATTAGTACCATGTTATTTGGTCTCCATATATTTGTGTTCTTTCCAGAATTTTTCTTGTGATTGATTTCTAGTTTTATACTGCTGTGTTCAGAAAAGATGCATGATATGATTTCAGTCTTTTTGAATTCATTGAGACTTGTTTTGTGGTGTAATATGTGATCTGTTCTGGAGAATGTTCCGTGTACACTTGAAAAGAACGAATATTCTGCTGGTTTTGGAAGCAGTGTTTTATATATATCTGTTAGGTCCATGTGGTCCAATTCAAAGCCTGTTTCCTTGTTGACTTGTTGTCTGAATGATCTATCCATTGATATAAGTGGGGTGGTGAAGTCCCTTGCTATTATTTTATTACTCTCAATTTCTCCCTTTATGTATGTTAATAGTTGTATGTTAATAGTATGACTGTTAATAGTTGTAGTTAGGTGCATAAATGGTTACATTTGGGTGCATAAATGGTTACATTTGTTATATTCTCTTGTTGGTTTGTTCCTTTTATCATTATGTACATTATGTACAAAGAAGATCATGTTCTTCTTTGTTTCTTGTTATGGTTATGTTTATGCTTAGTCTTAGCAGGGATTCGTTTCCTAACGGCATCTCTGCCCCTTTTCTGATGTGGCCTCTCTGTAGGTTAACAGTGTGGAAAGTCTCTGCTGCCAGTCTTTGGGTCATTTTCATAGTGAGTTCCACTGATGTGGCCATTATCTCAGTGTGTCCATGAGATGAGGTGAGTTCAGGGCCCTCCTGCTCTGCCATCTTCCCAAAACCAGTTACTTAGTGGTTTTAAACCATAAAAATTTGATATGATTTTTTTCATGAAAATGTTTATTTTGATTTACGTCTCTGTTTACCAATTTGTTTGCACATCGCCATTTATCTAACACGTGTATCTGAAGACTTCCTATAGGTCTAGGGACTCAAGAAGTGAAGAAAATAAAGTCCCTGATCTTTAGGGACTTTCAACTCATGTTAACGGTCCCTTCTTACACCTTCGATTTTCCTCCTGAGATCATCTTCCTTCTTCCTACACATCTTTTAGAAGTTCCTTTACTGGAGGTTTGTTGAATCAATTATTTTTGCGTTTTGAGATCTAATTCATGGGTCACAGTGTTCTCCCACTTAAAGTATACAATTAAGTGGTTTTTAGTACACTCAGACATCTGTGCAGTCATCACCACAGTCAATTTTAGGGCATTTTCTTTTCTAAGATTTTATGTATCTATTTGACACAGAGAGAGATCACAAGGAGGCAGAGAGGCAGGCAGAGGGGGCGGGGGAAGCAGGCTTCCTGCTGAGCAGAGAGCCCGATGTGGGGCTCGATCTCAGGACTCTGAGATCATGACCTGAGTGGAAGGCAGAGGCTTAACCCACTGAACCACCAAGGCACCCCTTAGGGCATTTTCAAAAAGAAAACTTGTACCTGTTAGCAGTTACTCCCTATAGTGGTTTGAATGGTTTCCCTTAAAATTCATGTCTACCTGGAACCTCAGAATAGGACCGTATTTGGAAATACAATCTTTACACACGTAGTTAGTTCAGATGAGGTCATACTAAATTAATATGGGTCCTAAATCCAATGACTTGTGTCCTTCTAAGAAAAGGAGAGGGCACACGGCGATAAACAGAAAAGAAGCAGATTACATGAGGCAGCCACAAGCCAAGGAATGCTCAGGATGGCCCAAAGCCACCAAAATCTGGGAAGAGGCAAGAAAGGATCCCTCCCTAGAGCTTTCAGAGGGAGTATGGCTCCTTAGATTTCTGCTTCTGGCCTCCAGAACTGGGAAAGCAAACCATTTCTGTGGTGTTCATCCATCCAGTTTGTGGTAATCTGTGATGAAATGAATACACTTCCCATTCTTGTCTCTCAGCCCTTGGCAACCATTCATCTAGTTTCCCTCTCTATGGATTTGACTATTATAGACATTTCATCTGAATGGAATCACATAGCATGTGGCATCTTGTATCTGACTTCTTTAATGTAATGTTTTCAAGGGACATCCATGTTATAGGCTATGTCAGTACCTCATTCTGTTTTATGACCGAATAATACTCCATTCTAAAGATACACCATAGTTTGTATATCCATTCAACACTTGATTGACATTTGGGTTCTCTCTGCCTTTTGACTATTATGTATAATGCTGCTATAAACATTTATGTACAAATTTTTGTGCGGGCATATTTCATTTCTCTTGGGTATACACTTAGGAATGGAATCACTGGGTCACACGGTAACTCTACATTTAATTATTTGAAAAACTGCCAGATTATTTTCCAGAGTAGCTACACCACTTTACATTACCACCAGCAGTGAATGAGGCTTCCAATTTCTATACAGCTTTACCAACATGCGTTGCTGACTTTTGGATTCTAATCATCCTAGTGTTGTGAAGTGTATCTCACTGTGGTTTTGATTTATATTTCTTTGATGAGTAATGATGTTGAGCCTTTCTTCATGAACTTATTGGCCATGTGTGTATCTTCCTTAGAGAAATGTCAAGTCAGATCCTTCACCCAATTTTTAAAATTGGCTTATTTGCTTTTTTATTGTTGAGTTTTATGTGCTCTTTATATAGTGTAGATAAATGACCCTTATCGAATAATATGATTTTCAAATATTTTTTCCCACTTGTGGGTTATTTATTAATTTCGTGACAGTGTTCTTTGAAACACAAATGTTTTTAATTTTTATGAACTCAAATGTATCTCTTTTTTTTCTTTGTTGCTCATGCTTTTGGTGTCATGGTTAAGAATCCATTGACAAATCCCAGGTTATGAGGACATACTCATATTTTTTTCTAAGAATTTTGAAGTCATAGCCCTTACATGTAGGTCTGCCCTTCATTTATAGTTCATTTTTATGTGTGTTGTGAGATAAAGGTTCAACTTCATTCCTTTGCATGTAGCTTTCTAAAACTCCCAGCATCTTTTGTTGAAAAGACTGTTCTTTCCCCATTGAATGATCTTGGTCCCACTGTTGAAAATCCTTTAGCTATAGACACCTAGTTTTATTTCTGAATGCTCAATTCTATTCTGTTGATCTGTATGTCTGTTCTTATGCTGTCAGAATTGTATTGATTATCATTGCTTTGTATTAAGTTAAAAATCAGGAAGTGTGAGTCTTCCAACATTGTTGTTCTTTTCAAGATTGTTTTGGCTATTCTGGGTGATTTATAATTCCATTTGAATTTTAGGATTGACTAATGAATTCAAGCCACATGGAATTCTGTTAGAAATTGCTTTGAACCTGTAGATCAATTTGAGGAGTATGGCCATCTTAACAATATTATGTCCTCTGATCCAGGAACATCAGTGTTCTTCCATTTATTTAGATCTTTAAACTTTTTTTCAACAATGTTTTGTAGTTGGCAGAGTACATAGTCTGTACTTCTTTTGTTTAATTTATTCCTGAGTGTTTTCTTTTCAATGCTGTTATAACTGGAATTGTTTTCTTAAAGCTTTTTTTTTTAAATTTATTCATGAGAGAATGAGTGAGAGAGAGCATGAGAGAGGAGAAGGTCAGAGGGGGAAGCAGACTCCCCAAGGAGCTGGGAGCCCGATGCGGGACTCGATCCTGGAAGTCCGGGATCATGACCTGAGCCACCCAGGCGCCCTGGAATTGTTTTCTTAATTAAAATTACAGATTATTCATTGCAAGAACATGGAAATACAGTTGATCTTTGATACTGGTCATGAATTGTGCACATTACTGGACTCATTTATTAGTTCTAATAATTTTTAGTGGAATCCTTATTAGGATTTTATATATATAAGATCATGATCATGCCATTGTCAAAAAGAGAGAGTTTTATTTCTTCCTTTCAAATCTGGATACCTTTTCTTTTTCTTGCCTAATTGTCCTAGCTAGAATTTCCAGTAAAATGTGGCATAGAAGTGGTGAGAAGAGACATCCTTGTCCTGTTCCTGAACATGAGAGGAGATCCTAGTTTTCCATTATTAAATATAATTATAGCTGTGAGGATGCCCTTTATTAGGGAAAGGAAATTCTCTTATCTTCCTATTTATCGACTTTTTAAAAAAAATTCTGATATAGTGTTTGAATTTTGTCATATGCTTTTCCTACATCTAGTAAGATGATCTTGTGGTTCTTTTTATTCAACCCATATGGTGTATTACATTAATTGATTTTTAGATGTTAATTCCTTTATAATCCTAAGATAAATTCTATGTGACCATGGTGTATCACTCTGTTTGTATATTGCTGGATCTAGTTTGCTAGTATTTTTATTGAGGATTTTTAGATTCATATTTATGACACCACAGTGGTCTTTAGTTTTTCTTTGTGATGTTTTATCTGGTTTTGCTGTCAGGTTAATATTGGATTCACAAAATGAATTGGGAAATGTTTCTTTCTTTTTCTTTCTTTCTTTCTCCTTCCTTCCTTCCTTCTTTCTAATGTGAAGAATTGGTATTAGTTCTTTAAATGTTTGATAGATTTAGTTGGTGAAGCCATTTGAGCCTGTGCTTTTTTGTGTATGTTTGGTAGTGTTTTAATTATAAATTCAATCTCTTTATTTGTTATGTGTCTATTCAAATTGTTTATTTCTTCTTCTTTTTAAAGATTTTATTTATTTATTTATTTGATAAAGAGAGAGAGTGTGTGCACAAGTGGGGTAAGGGACAGAGGGAGAAGCCAACTTCCTGCTGAGCAAGGAGCCCAATGCAGGACTCGATCTCAGGACTTTGAGATCATGACCTGACCTGACCTGAAGGCAGACATTTAACCTACTGAGCCACCCACGCGCCTCTGTCTATTTCTTCTCCAGTCAGTTTTGGTAGTTTGTGTCTTTCTAGGAATGTGTCCATTTCATCTAAGTTATCTAATTTATTGGCATACAATTAGTCACAGCATTTCTTTATCATTCTTTTTTATTTCTGTAAGATTGGTAGTAGTTTCCCTTTTTCATTTCAGATTCTGCTATTTTTATTCTTCCTTCTTTTTTCCTTTTTCAGTGTAGCTTAATGTTTGTCAATTTTGTTGATCTTTTCAAAAAATGAACTTTTGGTTCCTTTGCTTCCCCCCCCTCCCATACTTTCTCTAGTAACTACTTCATTAATTTCTTCTCTAATCATTATTATTTTCTTCCTGCTACTTATTTTAGGTTTAGTTTGCTCTTCTTTTTCTAGTCTGAAGGTAGAATATTAGATTATTGATTTAGGATCTTTGTTCTTCATTAATATATACATTTACAACAGTAAATTTCCCTCTAAGTACTGCTTTCACAGCGTCCCCTAGGTTTTGGTCTGCTGTGTCTTCAGTTTCATTCATCTCCATCTTCCTTCTCTTTTGATTTCTTCTTTGGCCCAACTTACTAGTTTTTCTTTCATAGGTCATCCCTTTGATGTCATACTAAAAAGTCATCACCAAATGTAAGGTCACTTAGATTTTCTCTTTTGTTATCTTCTAGAAGTTTAATAGTTGCTTTTTACTCTTTAGGTCGGTGATCCATTTTGAGTAAATTTCTGTAACAGGTGCAAGGTCTGTGTCTAGATTCTTTTGTTTTGTTTGTTTGTGGATGTGCAGTAGTTTCAATGCCATTTGTTGAAAAGACTGTCCTTTCTCCTTTGCATTGCTTTTGCTTTGAATTGTATTTTGTTACTTTTTTTTTTTTTTTTTTTGGCGGTTCCTCTAGAGTTTACCATTACTTCTGACCTTATCAGAATCAGCTTCAGATTCACATGACTTAATTCCCGTGAGATACAGAAACATTAATCCTACTTAGCTCTATTCTTCCTTTTTTGGTGGCATTGTCGTTATACATATTACATTTATAAATGTTATAAAAGAATACATTGTTATAATTATTACATTATATAATATATAATATTTTATGTAATAAATATCAAATAATATATCTTATGTCTTTTAAGGAAGCTGAGAGTAACAAAGAGAGCAAGTATATATCTATAGCTTTTGGTATGTTAAGCTTACTTAGCATTTGTTGTACTCTCAAAAGCATGTTATGATTTCTGGTTCTCTCCATTTGTTCTTGTGGAGTTGCCATCTGCAATCATTTTCTTAGTCCAGTACAGCTTTGCTCCCACTCACATTTTTTGTGCTCTTATTGGTAAATATATTACATTTACATATGCTGTAGACCCAACAAGGCATTATATAAATATTGTTTTAGATGATTGCTTTATACATCAGTTAAGTTTATAAAACAAAAAAATGCATTTATTAGTATCTTTTATAATTACATATTTAGCTTTCTCAGTGTTCCTTGTTTTTCACATCAATTCAGATTATCATCTGGAATCACTTCCTTCCAGCCAGAAAATTTTCCGTTAGTATTTCTTGCAAAGCAGGTCTGTTGTCAACAAATATTCTCATTTTTTGTTTATCTGGTAACATCTTTATTTACCGTTTACTTTGAAAGACAACTTTGCCAAATATAAGATTATTTTATTTTAACTGAAGTATAATTGACATAGAGTTCCTCTTTAGTTTTGGGTGTAAGTCCTAGTGACTCAATATTTTATGCATTATGAAATGATTCTCACAGTAAGTCTATTACCATCTGTCACCATACGAAGTTATTACAATATTGCTGACTGTATTCCCTATGCTATGCTTTCCATCCCTATGACTGACTTACTTTATAACTGAAAGTTGTACCTTTTAACCCCCTTCACCCCCCAACATGTCCCTACTCTGGTAGCCAAGGGTTTGTTTCCTGGATCTATGAGTCTCTTTCTGTTCTGTTCTATTTGCTTTGTTTCTTATATTCCAGATACAATATTCATCTCTCTCTGCTTTACTTCACTTAGCATAATACCCTTAGGTCCATCTGTGTTGTTGCAAGTGGCAAGATTTCATTCTGTCTTATGGCTGAGTAATATTCCATTGTATATATATATATATATATATATATATATATATATACACAAAATCTTCTTTATCTGTTGATCATCTTTATCCCTCTATGGATGGAGATTTAGGTTGCTTCCATGTTTTGGCTGTTGTAAAGAATGCATAGAACATAGGGGTGCACATATCTCTTTAAATTTGTGTTTTTATAAATAATACCTGGAATTGGAACTGGTGGGTCATGTGGTAGTTCTATTTTTAATTTTTTGAGGCACCTCCATGCTGTTTTCCATGGTGGCTGCCCCAGTTTGCATTCCCACCAGCAGTGCACAAATGTTCTCTGAGCTCCCTATTCTCACCGATGTTTATTTTCTGTCTTTTCAAAATAGACATTCTGACAGGTGTGAGCTAATTCTCATTGTGGTTTTCTTTTGCATTTCCCTAATGGTGAACAACGTTTTATATTTCTGTTGTCCATCTGTGTATCTTCTTTGGAAAAATGTCTACTTATGTTCTCTGTCCATTTTCCAATTGGGCTGTTTGTTTTTATATTAAGTTTTGTGAATTATTTATGTTTTTTGGACATTAACTTCTTATTGGATGTATGATATGCAGTTATCTTTTCCCAATGAACAGGTTGCCTTTTTGTTTTGTGGATTGTTACTTTCTCTGTGTAAACGCTTTCAGTTTGTTGTAGTCCCATTTGTTCATGTTTGCTTGTCTTGCCCTTGCCTAGGAGATTGATCTGAAAAAATATTGCTAAGACAGATGTCAGAATGCTTACTGGTGATGTTTTCTTCTAGGAGTTTTATATGTCAGGTCTCACGTTCAAGTCTTTAATCCATTTTGGGTTTTTTTTTGTGTATGGTGTGAGTGGTTCAATTCATTCTTTTGCATGTGCCTGTCCAGTTTCCCCACCAATATTTACTGAAGAAATGGTCTTTCCCCTTTATATATGTTTGCCTCCTTTGTCATAGATTAATTGACCATAGATGCATAGGTTTATTTCTGGGCTTTATACTCTATTGTATTGATCTACGTGTCTGTTTTGATTAGTATAGCTTTGTAATATAGTTTGAAATCAGGGATTATGGTACATCCAGCTTCGTTCTTCTTTCTCAAGACTGTTTTGGTTATTCATTGTCTTTTGTGGTTCCATAAAAATTTCAGGATTCTTTCTTTTAGCTCCGTGAAGAATGTCATTTGTATTTAATAGAGATTCCCTTGAATCTGTAAGATGCTTTGGGTAGCATGGGCATTTTAGCAATATTAATTCTTCTAAATCATGAGCTTGGAATATCTTTCTATTTATTTGAATTTTCTTCAGTAATATCTCAGAGTTTTCAGAGTACAGGTCTTTCACTTCCTTGGTTAAATTTATTTCTAGGTAGTTTAATCTTTTTGATGCAATTGTAAGTGGGATCCTTTCTTAATTTCTCTTTCTAATAGCTCATTATTAGTGTGTAGAAACACAACCAATTTCTGTGTATTAGTTTTGTGTCCTTTGACTTTATTTCATTCATTTATTAGTTTTAATAATTTTTTGATGTCGATTTGTTGGTATATAATTTTTTGTACCAGTCTCTTATGATCCTTATTTCTGTAGTGTCAGTTCTAACTTCTTCTCTTTCATTTCTCATTTTACTTATTTGTTTTTTTCTCTTTTTTTTCTTGATGAGTCTGGCTAGAGGTTTATTGACTTTTTCATCTTTTCTAAGAATCAGCTCTTGGTATCACTGATCTTTGTTTTTGTTGTTTTTAGTCTCTATTTCATTGATTTCTGCTCTGGTCTTTACTATTTCCTTCCTTCTACTAACTTTGGGCTTTGTTCTTCTTTTTCTAGTTCCTTAAGGTACAAAGTTAGATAGTTTATCTGAGAATTTTCTTGTTTCTTGAGATAGGCCTGTATTACTCTGAACTTCCCTCTTAGAACTACTTCTGCTACATCGTAGCAAATTTTCGGGTGGCAGCGGTGTGGGCCTTCTGTGATTGTCTTTCTGATAACTAGTTGTTAAATTCTATTAATTGCTGACTGATTGCTCTAAGCCTCCCCTCCCCCTACAGTGCCCTGGGACATAAATTGCCCTGTAGACCAAACAAATTAAATGTGGGTTTCTTGGAAAAGATAGTTCCTAAATCAGTGCTTGAAACTTTCCCTAGACCCAGGAAGACGCCTCCCCCCTGCCTCTTTCTCCAGTTCTGTCAGGTAAACCAGCCAGACTACAGTTTAGTCTTTATGTCACATGTACCTACCACTCACCTCCCAATCGCATATCGACACAACCTATACTGTTTTTGCGAATGCCTGTAGACTTGAACTTCTCCACACTGTTGCAAATGATGTCAGTACCTTTCAGATGAGATTAGGAGCTGTCTTAGGCCTTCTTCTCTGCAAACCTCGGAGCCTGGCTCCAGATAAAAGGGATAAAAATGGCATACCTCTCTCTGTGTGACACCCCCAATTTGAGAGCTGAATTCTTGATGGTAGAGGGGGGACAGTAACCCCAAGTGTTCTTAACTTGTCCTAGCATGTCGCCACTTTGAGAGCTGAATCAAAGGCCATCAGGGTCTTGGTGTTATCAGCAGTACTACATGGAAGGGAGAACCTCCAGCCCCACAAATGGGGTCTGGGTAAAAGAGAGCCTCACTTCTCAACCATTCTTTTTTTTTTTTTTTTTTTTAATTTAATTTAATTTCGGTGTTCCAAGATTCATTGTTTATGCTTCACAACCAGTGCTCCATGCAATACATGCCCTCTTTAATACCCACCATCAGGGTTACCCCACCCCCAACCTCCTCCTCTCCAAAACCTCTCAGCCATTCTTGTCTAGAACTTTGCCTCAGTAACGGGTAGCTGGGGGCAGCAGGAAAAATGCTGACATCCTGCTTTTGCTGGGAGGACAGACCTCTGCCTGGGAGTTGGGGCAAGAGGAAGCCCACATTCTTGGTGGCACCAGCCTGGAATGGAGTTTCCATCTTGCTGAGTTGGGATACGGTCAAGAGGCTCTGTTCAAATAACACACACTCTCTGTACTCTTACTGAATTTTAGTAGACTTTCTTGAGTACATGTTTCTTTATTTGCTGTACTTCTTGGGTCCATTTCTAGAGACTGCAAATGGTTAGTTTTTTGGCTTTTTTTTTTTTTTAAACTGTCTACCAGTTTTGCTGGCTGGAGTGTAGGTCTGCAGAGTTTCTCACGTGTCCCTCTCAATGCCCACTAAAGGCTAATTCCTAGTTCTCTTTTAATCTGAAAATTATTTTTTCAGATTAAATTCAGGTGTGAATGATATAAATTTTTTTGAGGGAGTGATACATAATTTTAGGTTGATAGTTATTTTCTCTCAGCATATATTTTTCCATTGTCTTCTGGACTTTCCTGTTGTTAAGAAGTCTGCTGTCAGTATAATTTTAATTCCTTTACAGTGATCTGTCTTTTATCTCTGGATGTTTTCCCCATGTTCTATAAATGTTTAAAAAAAGTTCTGTTTAATATAGTATAATATAAATGTACTATATGTAAAGTTGTATGAATTTTGGCAAATATGTACAACTCATCAACCACCACCACAATCTACATATAGAATATTTTCATCATCCCCAAGAATTCCCTAGTCCACCTTTGCAGTGGAATTTCTTGCCCTCATTCACAGTCCCTGCAAATACGGATATGTCCCTATAAATACTGATATGTCCTTATAGTTTTGCTCTTTCCTGGATATCATATAAATGGAATCAAACTGTATGTAGTCCTTCAATCTGGTTTCTTTCTTTTAGCATGATGTTTTAAGAATTTATCCATGTTGTATTTTTAATTTGTTCCTGTTTTGTCCTGTCCTGTCCTGTCCTGCCTTACTAATTTGATCGTGTGGGGTATACCACAAGTTCAGTACCTGTTCACTTGCCAGAAGACATTTTAGACTGCTTCCAGTTTTGGTGATTATAAAACTGCTATACATATTTACATATAGGGACTTTGTAGACTCATATCTTAATTTCTTTTGAATAAATAGCTAGGAATGGGATTGCTGGTGGTACAGTAAGTGTATATTTAACTATAAGAAAATGCCAGACTGTTTCCTAAAGTGGTTGTGCCAGTTTGCATTCCCTCCTGCAATGAGTGCTTTTTAGATGTTTCCCATCTTTGACTTTCTAAAGTCTTACTACACTGTGTCCAAGGGTTGTGTTTTTTTCTTTTCCCCAAAAGTGAGAATGTATACCTGTTATCATTTATAGGAAATTCTTAGCTATTATGTCTTTGAGACAAGACTGTAATTTCTACTCTCTTCTGAGGAACTCTCATCACACGGACTGTAGGCTCTTACTCTAAAATACATGTCTCTTAACCTTTCATATTTTTCAACTGCTTTTTACTCTGTACTAAATTATGGGCAATTTCTTCAGCTCTGTCTACCCGTTACTTGTCTTTTTCTCTATACTTTATCTGCTATTTAAATGTCTACTCAGTTTCTCCTTTCAATGATTAATCTTTTCTTTTCTAGGATTTCCATGAGGTTCTTTTTCAAATCCTCCTAGGCATGTTTAATTGTATTTGTTCCTTCCACATTTTAAAGTTTCAACTTTTGGGGCACCTGGGTGGCTCAGTTGTTAGGCGTCTGCCTTTGGCTCAGGTCATGATCCCAGCATCCTGGGTTCGAGTCCCACATCAGGCTATCTGCTTGGCGGGAAGCCTGCTTCTTCCTCTACCACTCCCCCTGCTTGTGTTCCCTCTCTTGCTGTGTCTCTCTCTGTCAAATAAATAAATGGAATCTCTAAAAAAATAAAATAAAACAAAATTCCAACATTTACATCTTTAAACATTGTGTGTGGTTATTTTATTTTATTTTTTTAAAGATTTATTTATTTGACAGACAGAGATCACATTCAGGCAGAGAAGCAGGCAGAGGGAGAGGGAGGAAGCAGGCTTCCTGCTGCAGAAGGAAGCAGGCTTCCCCAATGCGGGGCTCGATCCCAGGACCCTGAGACCATGACCTGAGCAGAAGGCAGAGGCTTTAACCCACTGAGCCACCCAGGCACCCCATATGTGGTTATTTTAGACTCAGATAATACAATATCTCATATGAAATTCCAACCTCAGAAGCCATTGGGAACTCTATGCCTTTTGTTTGTTTTTTCTACCAAGTCTTGTCTGTGGGGTTTCCTTCTCCAAGTGTTTCATACATTTTGATTGTGAGCTCATATTTGGCAGAACTTAATCTGTGGGAATTTGGGGAAGCCTAATAGGAGGATGTTTCCCTCCATAGAGGGTTTGCATCTGCTTAGTTAGACTTTGGGTGGTACTAAGAACCTTACCTTGTGATTTAGCATGTGAACAAATATTTACATTAAAAACACAGATCTAGGGGCACTTGGGTGGCTCAGTGGGTTAAAGCCTCTGCCTTCAGCTCAGGTCATGATCCCAGGGTCCTGGGATCGAGCCCCGAATCGGGCTCTCTGCTCAGCAGGGAGCCTGCTTCCCTTCCTCTCTCTCTGCCTGCCTCTCTGCCTGCTTGTGATCTCTGTCTGTCAAATAAAATAAATAAAATCTTTAAAAACAAACAAACAAACAAACAAAAACACAGATCTACATGTAGATAGACTTAGTAATACAAATTCTCATGGGAGTTTTTTTCTTTTGTCCTTAGTAGGTAGATTTTCTTGTTGACTTGCTCTTGCTCTAAGCAGAGAGTGTTTCTTCTAGTCTCCCCTATCACAGAGCGCAAGGACCATTTAAAGTCCCACATTTATTAGTGTGTAGGGTCCCAGGTTCAGAAGACTTCAAGCTACCTTTCGAGAGACTGTAGCCTGGTATCCTGGTCCCCAGACCTCTGACTGTTGATCCTCAAAGCTTTACATTTCTGGAATTAGCATTTGCCCCCAGGAAAGCCCCAGCTTCAGTACTAAGGAACGTCTACATTTTATTTCCTTGGATAGGGAGTACTCTGGGATTTATATTTCATAATTTAGCAATGTACTGAAAACGTATGTTTGATCATTAATCCAGTATGTGCGCGTTTTTCAGCAAGATGACTTCTTAGAATATCTAGATGGCTACACTCCTGTCAATGGGAATTCTATAGTTTCCTTATACATTTACCTACTGGATGTGTTGGGTATTTCAAATTCATTTTTTCTTAATCCTCCTGTAAACTTTATGGGTCTTGTCTCCTTGTGCAAATACTGGTGGAATTTCTCTAGGTTATAGGACTAAGAACAAGATTGTTGGAACACAGGGATGACATGTGTCGCTTTATGAGAGCCAGCCAAATTGGGCCCCAGAATGCCTGTGACACATTATCAGGATGTTGTTGCCAAAACTTGGTACCACCAAACTAATCTTTGTCTATCTGATGGGTAGGAAATGGCATCTGCTTACTGTACAAATTTGCATCTGATTACCAATAATAAAGCAGCTGTTCCTTTTTTTTTTTTTTTTTTGCCATTTAGAATTCCTTTCTTGGATATCAACGGTACATATCCTTTGCTCATTTTATATATAGTTGGTTTTTTCTCATTGATTTATTATACGTCTTTATAGATCCCTTTTCAGTTACAGTCTAAGTAACTTCCCATTCTGTGTCATGCTATTTTGTTTCATATACGCATGAGATGAATCCATTTTTTTCTTTATGGTTATGCTTTTGGGTTTTGTTTATGGACTTCTTCCTAACCCTGAAGTCAAAAATATAGTCTCCTATATTCTCTTAGTACTTTCTTGGATACTTACTGATGTAAAGATCTTTATTTTTAAAGATCTGTGATTTAAATCCTCTGTTTCTTCTCCAACTTTTTACTATGTAAGGAGAGAGCATTTTAACTTGGGGGTGGAGAGAAGTGTCAGGACGGTCAATAAATTTAGCCCATGGCCCATTTGTCACCTTGAAAACTCTTTGACCCTTTGAGTTGCAGCTCAAGAACGTTCTCCTCTGTGAAGCCTTTACAAACTTCCTCAACTGAGTTTTAATTCAATATACATTTGTATTGAGCATCTTTTGTATACCAGGCCATTTCTCAGAAGGCCATTTAGGACACAGTGTTGAATAGAGTTTATATTTCAGTGGAGAACTTAACATGTTAGCCAGATCTAGGCACACATTCTCTTATAGTTCTTCTGTATGCTGGAAACCTCCACTACAGTAATTATTATTTTAATAGAATAATACATGCATGTGGGTTCCTGGGTAGCATAGTCAGGTAAGCACCCAGCTCTTGGTTTCAGCTCAGGTCATGATCTCAGGGTCCAGGGATCGAGCCCTGTGTGGGGTTCTGTAATCAGCGGGGAGTCTGCTTGGGATTCTCTCTCTCCTCCTCCTTCTGCCCCTTCCCCCACTCTCTCTCCTTCTGGAATATATAAATAAAAATCTTTTAAAAAGGAAGAATACATGCATAATTTTCTCCTCCATCAACCCATCTCATGGGCTCTACCTTCACCATATAACCAAAATCTGACTACTTCTCAAGATCTTCAAAATGACTTCCATCTTGTGCCTGGATTAGTCATATCCTCCACCTGATCTCACAGCTCTTCTCTTCTCAATGCAACATCCCAAGCAATTTCAGTTGGAAAGATGCTAAGAAAGACCTCAGAGGGTCCAGATAGGATTCTGATACCCACCTCCTAGACTGTCACTGTGATTGGGAAGTGGGCTCTCCATTGACCCAGCTTGGATCATGTTCCCTTCTTTGGACAAGGGTGAGAAACTTCTATACCAGACAGTGGCTTAGCACAGACATGACCACTGATACATTTGTTCGCATCAGGCAACTCTTATGTCAGGTCCCCCTAATCCTACCACTTTCATTCCTTCCTTGTTCTTCACTGAGGAGGAGGGATAGCATTTGTCACCTTGGCCTCTACTCAACCTCTATAGAGGTCACCATGACCTCTATTCAACACTGTGTCCTAAGCTTCTGGGAAATGGCCCGGTATACAAAAGATGCTCAATACAAATGTATATTGAATTAAATTCAGTTGAGGAAGTTAGTTAAGAACCCCACCTGGGTGGTGTGTAAGTGTGCACATGTAGACAGACTCACTAGGATCAAATGGCTACTCTACCATTCACAAGCCAAGCAATCTTTCTATGCAACAGCTTCCTTGTTTATAAAATGAAAATAATAAGAGTACCAACTCCATGGGTCTGTTAATAGGATTACATGACTTATATGTAAAGCCCCTAGAACAAACCTGGAATTCGAATACTTAGTTGTCACTAGTACTAACATAAAGACAACCTAGTATATAAGGGCACTTTTCATGATATCTTCATGTCCTTTATGGACCACCAAGTCTGTGAAGCTATTTTCCATTATCATCTTTTGCTCAGTAGAAGATGCTCGGTGGGGCTCTGAGGCTGCTCTGTATCTTAACAGGCTTCCACCCCGGAGTGACTGTCGTCCTCATTTTATGATCCAAAACAGCTTATCTCAAGTAAATAAACTTTTACTGTAGAGTTCTCATAAGGGCTCAGAGATAAAGCCTCACTTGAAAGCCCACATGAAGCAGAGCTGTGGCTTTTGCTTAGCTGACTTGACCTGGTCAGCTCCATATTTCTGAGCCGCATCCCTCCCCTTCACAGCAATGGCCCTCCTGCCCTTTGTGGTTTCATGTCAGTCAATTTGTCCTCAGACCCTTTGACCATCACAGACTTCTCATTCCTAATAGTGCGTTTCTAAAGCCCAATAGCGTGTTTACTTCCCTTTAGCCTTTTCATTTTTTAAAAAATAAATGCTCTCCTTTGCTCCACTACACAGATTTTATGTTCCTCAAATGCTGGTTCAATTCCAAGCAGCAAATACTGTTTGTGATTCTACTGTGTGCCAGGTCCTGTGCCTGCTATCATTCCCTTTCTTCCTTTTTCTTTCTTCTGCCTTTAATTCTCTCTTTCTAAGAGTCCTTGATAGAGGGAATCACAACTTTAAAAAAATTTTTTAATTTTTTAATAAACATATAATGTATTTTTATCCCCAGGGGTACAGGTCTGTGTATCGCCAGGTTTACACACTCACAGCACTCACCATAGCACATACCCTCCCCAATGTCCATAACTCCATCACCCTCTCCCTATCCCGCTACCCCCAGCAACCCTCAGTTTGTTTTGTGATGTTAAGAGTCTCTTATAGTTGGAAGGAATCACAACTTTTAATATACATTTTAATACTGGAGTAAAATTGTCTTAGTTGTTGAAAATACAATCCTAACTATATCTCCAGGCATTAAAACTGTGTGAGAGGCAAATTCCAGTTGAGAAGGATTCCATCGGCTTGACTCTATGTGTCTGCAGTTAGTGAATTCCATAGTATGGATTCATTATTCTCAACTAATCTTTTTGTTGCATTTACACAGTTTTGAGTTTTGAATTACTTTTTCATACTTTTAATCAGAGTTACCTGAATCAGATAAACCTCTCATAGCACTTAGGGTCTCTAATTAGTTGCTGAAGACAGTTAAATCAGTCAAGAACAGACTAAGGCAAAAGATTATGCACCTCCTTGCAATTTCCTATATTCTTTTTTTTTAAGATTTTATTATTATTTTTTTTAGTAGGCTCTATACCCAGTGTGGGACTTAAACCTATAACCCAAAATCAAGAGTTGCATGCTCTACTGACTGAGCCAGACAGGTGTTCTGTACTTTCCTGGCTTCTTAAGGTGAGAATACTACTACCTCATGAATGGAAGATAGGTTAGATGTCAGTCAACTTCTTTGAATACGTTACCATGTAACTAAAGAAAGACATGATTTAAATAACTTATTATAATCATAATCATTGGGAGAGCAAGGATCAACAGATAGATACTGTACTACATTTGCAGACATTTACCTAAATATATTGCCTCTCATTCTTTTCAGAGAGGCTATTTGAATGCTGAGTCAATGTCTATAAAATGGTACCTACTTGTTAGATGGTTATTTTCTTGGATGACATGTTAGGTCTTTTGCAGAATCAGAAGAGAGAGGATTGAAGAAAAAGGAGAAGGGACCACACCCTAAATCTTCTTTTTAAAAATCCCACTCACTAGCCATTCATTAATTCATCACCCATTGGTTGAACATCTGCTATGTGTCGGATACCGTGGTATGAGCCGAAGACTTAAAAGATGAGTAACAGAAAGCTTTGTCCTTGCAAGTTTGGCTATACCACTGGGGGAGACAGACCCATAAATGAATAATACAGCGAGTAAAGACTAATAGACAATTGTCATGTGAAGGGGACACAAGGAAGGATGCACTGTGCATAGTGGGGTTTTAGGAACACCCTCCTTCATGCGTCTTTAAGGGACTCAGTGAGAACTTAGGGGCTAGAGAAGGGCAATTCTGGAAGAGGAAATAGTGCAAAGACCGTGGTGGTTTGAGAGTGCGGAGATGTTCAGAAGCTGGAGGGGAGCTCGAGGTAAGGATCATGGGGGAGGAGAACCTGAGAGGGATCTGGGAAGGCGCCATGTTTCATGCTAGGGATTTCAGACTTTCTCTTGGAAGAAATGATGTAATGATATTACATGGCGAAACAATTCGATTAGAATCTAATAGGAAATTGTAGAAATACTTAGTGAATAAGACACTGAATCTACAGGGGTCATTGAGCAATTACCCTTCAGAGTAATTGCTGTAATCTACAGGGGATGTTCATTGAAACATTTTTGTTCAAATAAGTTTGAGAAAAACTGCATCCTCATTATCCTCCTGGAGAAATTTTATATACTAGAGCTTACTAGTGGCTCCATGAAGACTAGTGTTAAAGATGCTTGTATTCGTTTATTTAACTCAGAATTTCCCAAACTTGCATGCACAGAAAATGACTGCCAGAGGAAATATTGGACATCTGGTTTAAAGTCGAATTTCAGATAAATAATGAATAATTTTTAAATAGAAGTAAGGAATATTGCATGGGATGTGGTATATGGAATTAGAATTCTAAGGGACGCTTGAACAGTGCTTTATTTCAAAGATATTTTCTGATGTGTTTCTGATGAGACAAGAAAAAGACTACACTCCCCAGATATCTATGCCTCCCTAAGGTCTGCTTGATGATATGTAAACCTCTTCATATTAATTGTGGTAGGTACCAAATATTTATCTATTGTGTGTGTGATAAGAACTTTAAAATCTATTCTCTTACTAACTTTCAAATACAGAATTATTAACTATAGTTTCCATGTTGTATGTATGTTATATCCCCAGACTTATTTATTTTAGAACTGAAAGTTTATTGGAGTGCCTAGGTGGCTCAATTGTTAGGCATCTGCCTTTGTCTCAGGTCGTGATCCTGGTGTCTTGGGATAGAGTCTCATATCAGGCTCCTTGCTCAGCGGGAGCCTGCTTCTCCCTCCCCAGCTCCCCCATGCTTGTGTTCCCTCTCTTTCTATCTCTTTCTGTTAAATAAATAAATAAAATCTTAAAAGAAAGAACTGAAAGTTGGTACCTTTTGATTCCCTTTATCCATTTGGTGACTCCCCCTCTCCCAGCACCCCACTTCTAGATACCACGTCTGTTCTCTGTATCCGTAACTTTGAGTTTTGTTTTTTAGATTCTACGTATAAGTGAAATCATATGGTATTTATTTTTCTCTGACTTATTTCACTTAGCATGATGCCCTCAAGTTCCATCCATGTTGTCTCAAATGGCAAGACTTTCTTCTTTTTTGTGGGTGAGTAATATTCCCTTCCAGATAAAAAACCATCTTCTTTATCCATTCACCATTCATGGACACTTAGGTTGCTTCCATATCTTGACTACTGTAAATAATACTGCAGTAAACATGGGGATGCAGGTTCTAGTTAGTGTTTTTTCTTCTGATAGATACCCAGAAGTAAAATCACTGGATTTTATGGTAGTTCTATTTTTAATTTTGTGAGAAACCTCCATACTGTTTTCCATAGTGACTAAACCAATTTACATGCCCACCAGCAGTGTGCAAGCGTTTCCTTTTCTCCAAATCTTAGCCAGCACTAGTTATTTCTTGTCTAATAATAGCCATTCTACCAGGTGTAGAGTGGTATCTCATTGCAGTTTTGATTTGTATGTCTCTGATGATTAATGATGTGGATCATCTTTGCATGTACCTGGTGGCCATCTGGACATCTTTGGGAAAATGTTTATTCAGATCCTCTGCCCATTTTTAAAACAAATTGTTTATTTATTTTGCTGCTGAGTTGTGTGAATTCTTTATATATTTTGGATATTAACCCCTTAACAGATAATATGATCTTTTGCCACTTCATAAGATGATTTTACATTTTATTGAAGATTTCCTTTGCTGGGCACTTTTTTGTTTGATGTATTCCTACTTGTTTTTGTTTTTGTTGCCTTTGCTTTGGTCCCAAATCCAAAATATCGTCACCAAAAACAATGTCAAGGAGCTTATTAGCTATACTTTTTTCTAGGACTTCTATGGTTTCACAGCTTATGTTCAAATCTTTAATCAATTTTGAGTTAATTTTTGAGTACAGTGTAAGTGATCCAGTTTTATCCTCTGCATGTGGCTGTCCAGTTTTTTCACCCACATTTGTTGGAGAGACTGTCATTTCCCCTTTGTATATTCTTCTGTCCCTTGTCCTAGATTAATTGATCATGTATATGGGCTTCTGGTTCTGTCCCATTGATTTATGTATCTGTTTTATGCCAATGCCATACTGTTTTCTTAAGTCTCATAGAAAATGTATTGTTATTCTCTTTTTTCTATTTTATTTTATTTTCTAATTTTTTTTCAGGATCATTGGCTCACAATGTTGCATTCGTTTTCAGGTGGACAACATAGTGATCTGGCAAGTTGATACATTATGCTTTGCTCACAACAAGTGTAGCTATCATCTGTCCCCATGCAACACTATCACAGTATCATTGACTATATTCCCTGTGCTGTAACTTTCATTCCCAGGACTTACTCATGCATAATTGGAGGCCTGTGCCTCCCACCACTTTTCATCCATTTCGCCCAGCTCTTCCTCTCCAGCAGCCATTGTTTTCTTTATTTCTACAGGTCTGTTTCTGTTTTTGTTTTGTTTATTCTTTTTTCTTTCCTTTTTTTTTTTTTTTTTTTTTTTAGATTCTACTTATGAGTGAAATCACATAATACCATTGTATTTTGATTACTGTAGTTTCATAATATCGTTTGAAATCAGGAAGTGGGATGTTGGGTGTCTCCAGCTTTGTTGTCCTTTCTTGCTTTGGCTGTTCAGGGTCTTCTGTGGCTCCCTGCAAACTTCAACGTGGTTTGTTCTATTCCTGTGAAAAATGCTATTAGAATCTTGATAGGGATTACATTGAATCTGTAGACTGCCTGGAGTCATGTTAGCATGGACATATTAGCAATATTAGTCCTTCTAATCCATGAGCATGGAATACCTTTCCATTTATTTGTGTCTTGTTTAATTTCTTTCATCAGTTTCTTACAGTTTTCTGTGTGCAGGTCTTTCACCTCTTTGGTTAAATTTATTCCTAAGTATTTCATTCTTTTTGGTGCAATCACAAACGAGACTTTTTTTTCTTAACTTCTCTTCCTAATAGTTCATTGGTAGTGTGTAGAAATGCAGCTGATTTTTGAATGTTAATTTTGTATCCTGCAATGTCACTGAATTCATTTATTAGTTCTAACAGTTTTTTGATGGAGTTTTTAGGGTTTTCTATATAAAATATTATGTCATCTACAAGAGAGCCAGTTTTATTTTTTTCTTTCCAATTCGGATGCCTTTTTTTTCTTTTCCTGCCTAACTGCTGCTAAATAAGAGAATCCAACCAAGTAAATTTGAAGATTTAGGGGCACCTGGGTGGCTCCGTCATTAAGCGTCTGCCTTCTGCTCAAGTCATGTTCTCAGGGGTCTGGGATGGAGCCCCACATCAGGCTCCCTGCTCAGCAGGAAGCCTGCTTCTCCCTCTCCCACTCCCCCTGCCTGCTTGTGTTCCCTCTCTTGCTGTTTCGCTATCAAATAAATAAACAAATAATTTTTTTTGAAAATTTGAACATATAATTGGCTTTATTAAATGATTCATGAGCCAGGCAGCACCCCATTTAGCAAGTAGAGAGGCACCCCAGGGAGTTGTACACAATGGAAGGTTCTTATAGACAGGGGGTGGGGGTCAAGAAAGTTATTAGTACAAGAAAAGGATTGTTCCAGAGGAGTCTGTTAGCTAGGGAAAAAGCAAAGTGTCTTATCTTGTAGATGACCTCATCTCTCTTTGGGGGATGGAGAGGACCCAGATGACAGACTCATTGGCGCTGATGGAAAGACAAATTTTCTGACTGACCAGTTAAGGCCACATTTCTGAGGAGGTTGAAACTGCAATTACATTGGGTATTAAGTCCAAGTTTGGGAATTCAGTCTAAGTGACACCAATTTGGGCTCATAGTTTTCTTTTCTTTTTCTTTTCTTTTCTTTTTTTTTTTTTTTAACAACTCCCTCCTTTTGGTCAGACTCAGTTTAACTGAGAGATAAGATCAAATCTTAAGGCATGAAAACCACTCTTAGCTACTGCTCTAGTTCAGTTTTTGTTGCTCCTTTCTGTGGTATCTACAGATCATACGGTTTTTACTTGGCCCCTGTGATACTCGTGGGTCATGGCTTCTGGCTCACATTCTTCAAATTGGTAAATTTTTTTCTTTCCTTTGATGTTCCAGTGTTAGGGAGATCACTTGCTTGGTGGTTCATCACTGCAAACCAGGCATTTCAAGCTTTTGAGAGAAAACAATGCACCAGGGAGATTATTATGATTACTATAAGAGGATAATTCTCAATATTTGGAGTGCACTTTAGAGCCATGGTCCTTAAGACCTAAATCATTCAAAATCAAATAAGTCAAAGAAAGGCTCCATGGAAGGAGGCACTTTTTAAAGCCAAGCAGCTTGTTCTTATGTAATTGAATTTTAATGTCCCCAGAAGCATTAATCCAGGCATAGCACGTGATGTTGGACACAGAACAGACACCTCCTTGCTCAGCTAAAAGATAATCAGGAGATATTCTATTACCAAGGACAACTTTGGTCAGAGAATCTAACCAAAGGGGTTAGATTGGTTGGGCTGCTTTTGCTGTAGTTTGTAATGATTTTAAGGATTAAGGAGGTTTTCAAAAACTAATTTATTTGAGAGAGAGAGAGAGACTGAGTGAGGGGAGGAAGAGAGGAAGAGGGACAAGCAGACTTCACAATGATCATGGAGCCCAGGATGGGACTCAGTCTCATGACCCTGAGATCGATCTGAGCCAAAATCAAGAGTGGGACACTCAACGAACTGAGCCACCAGGTGCCCCAGGAATTAAGGAGTGTCTGATGATAGCTTCATTTACCTTTATCCCTAACCAGGGAAAGAGGAACTTTCCAAAAGAAGTGTCCTTTTTCATTCAACAGTGAATTTAGGAGAGTGACAAATGAGATGTCCTTTTTTGCTCGTGAAGAGCTAGAGGCACAGTTAGATATTTTTTCTAGCCTGACGTAAGAGGTTACCCCTGCTTAGCAGTGGCCTGGGAGATGAGGGTGCCATCCTTCTAGGCCAATGTCAGAGTGAAGGAAAGGAAAAGAAAGAGAAAAGATTTTATGTTTAAAGTAAAAATTCTTGATCCAGTGTCTTGACAAAAAAAGACCCTCCATGTCAGCTACTTCTTCCTCATCAATTTTGTTTGGAGGTCTCTAGTATCTTTCAGTTTTAAAGCAAGATCAGTCGTCAGAATGTGGTAGGCTTCCTTTTAATGGCGTCTCTGGTGATGGTTTAGAATACCAGTCACCAGGTTCTAGACTTTGACTTACAGGTGCATTTGAATTAGGATCCAATAAGGCTTCTTTAACCTGTTGATGACAGCCTTGAGCAGAAAATCTTAGAGACATAGTAGCTGGTCATACTATCAAGAGAAAAAAAGGGATCAGTAGAAGGTTGCATTCTGGTAGAATTTCAAGATTTTCACAAGATTTATGTTAAGACTCCTATGACTTATGCAGTGAAGTGCATATCTTGATCACTGGAGATAGTGGAAAGTGCACCCCAACTGGGAAAGAAATTTTTTATTATTATTATTACTTTTTACTGTGAGGGCATCAGCCTTGTGACTTTAACCTACCCAGAAAACTCATATAAAATAACAAGAACATATTAAAAACTCATACTCATACTCATAGTGGTAGTATAAATAAGTTCAGTTTCAATTGTTAAAATTCTGTAGAAGTCTCTACACCAATGTCTAGTCATAATTTGAGTCATCTTAAATGTACTATGGTCGGTGAAGGAATGCAAAAACCAATAAATTAGGTTTGTCAGGGAGCTTGGAAGAACAAAGTGACCAACTTGGACTTCTCATCATCCTGTTTACTGAATTTACAACCATTATTTATCTATATTATTTTTTTTCTGTAAAACAGACTGTAACCATGTCACAATGACATTAGGATAACAAAAGTCTGGCAAGGAGAAGACAGTTTTTTGCAGAAGCAGAATAGACTTTATCTACCTGTACTACAATTTTATAAATATAACTAAAATGTTAATTTTATAAATTAAAAGGTACAATTTTATAAATATAACTAAAAAGGTCTTAATATTTATTTCTTTGACAGTATTTTCCATTTAATTTGCATATTAAATAAGGCTAATTGGTTTAATGAATCTTTTGGAATACTCCAGGTTCAAAAGGGTTTTTTTTGTTTTTTTTTTTATTTTAAGAATTTGATTTGGGGAAATTTGTCAAAAATATCAAAAAAATGTTTTCAAGCACTTATCTAAATAGGATCCTAGATTTTTAAAAACTTAGTATTTAAAAAGTAAAGAAATCTTATCAAAAGTAGACCAAAGTCCAAGAAAACTTTGCCCTTTTAACAGAGAGTAAACCAATTTTTTTTTTCATCATAACAGTATTCCTTGTACCACACCCAGTGCTCCATGCAATCTGTGCCCTCTCTAATACCCACCACCTGGTTCCCCCAACCTCCAAATTTTAATTTTGTGTAGCTGAATGCAAGGAGTTTGCTGCTTGGGATGTATTAAACTGAACACAACCCAAGGGAGTATTAGAAGCAAAGAACCCTTATCACTTATTACAAATAAGGAGACAGGGAGCTAGCTCTCAAAGTGCTGTCCTCTGGAGTTAGCACAGAAATCTTTATTTGGTGTATTAAGGGGCAGGGAGCTGGCATGTACATTAAGGAACTCATCCATGTTCTATCACTTAGGCACTTTGGCTCGTACAAGTCTAGCATGTCAGCATTCTAGTGCATACATCATTTTTTCCAAAAAATGGCAGGAAAACCAACCATAGGAGGAGAGCTTTGTGTTATAATGATCTAAATGTAACTTTAGGACACCTCAGGGGGGCTTCTTTGCAGGTCCTCAGCTCCAAGCCTGGTCAGACTGGCTCAAATGCCAGGCAAGACACACGTAGCAAGTGACTATCAAATGAAACAAACTTGCCTCTCCTTGGTGGGAACTGCTGGTTTTGTAAGACAAAACACATTCTTTCCCTGCTTTTGTCTCTTCCTCCTCCTCTTTCAGCCCTCTGATTTAAGTAACTTCCAGTTGGATCCTAGCTAACGTTTGCACCAGCTTAAGCTGGATATTAAAACTGACTCTAATTTTAGCCAGCTTGACCACACATTAAAATTTAAATTTTTAAAATAAATTTCTATTTTTTCTATATTCTCCTGCTGTCTTTAGTTTTCACTTGAAACCAGCTTCATTTTAAGGCAAAATTATTATTATTTACATGTCTCATATCTCATTTTCCCGCATATGAAGATGTTTCTCTTACTATTTTTAGTAGTTTTAATTACATATCAATTAGAATTTTTAACTCTTAGTCATCTTGGTTTCTAGTGAAAACTAAGCAATGGTGAGCAGTCTGTCATATCAACATGTTTTTAAATTGCAAATTTATGGATGCATTTTAAAATTTTCAGAAGCATATGTCTTTTTAATTTATTTTAATGTAACATTAGCATATCTAAATATTTTTAGTTTCTCTGCAATAAGAAGCCAAAAGTAGATATACCTATATTTAGTAATTAGTATTCTAGTATTTTGTCTAATTTGGAAATGATTTAGATATCTAATGAGTTTAATTCAACTCATTATTTAACTTAGCAAAACTTTTAAATTTTTAAGTTACCAAAAATATTTGGGAAAACTATTGTTGGGGAGGAAGAAATTTTATTTTCCCTTTAAGGTCCTGGACTAAGAAGCTAAGAGACAGATTTATGGGAGAATGTCAGATTTTGTTTCCTACCTGCAGAGACTCTGCGTAGCCATGAAATGTCAAGGTCAAGCAATATGAGGCTAATAGGACAATCTGAGCTAAAGGGAAGAGTAGAGTCTGGGGATCCAAAGGGGGAGGAAGACCATTAGAAGGAAGGTGAAGGGAGGTGTTTGGAAACAAAGGTTGCCCTGCTATACAAGTTAGTTTCTTAGATAAAGAGGTCTCTCTGTTAGTCGGTCCTTCTCTGGTACAGGCAGGCTGTGAATGGGGATGGGGGTGGATAAAGGGATCTTCCTGAATCTGCTGGGTTTTGACTGCTTTTAACTCAAAATAATCTTTATGCCAAAGTGGCCCATCTTGGGGTGGTTTGCCTTTGGCCCCTACACATTTGGAAAATTTACCTAAATTTTTTATTTAACCTACTTGTTTTTATTTTTTTTATGCCTTATTTATTTATTTATTTGGAGAGAGAGAGAGAGCATACAAGTTGGGGAGAAGGGGCAGAGGGAGAAGGAGAGAGGACTTGGGCAGACTCCACACTGAGTTCAGAGCCTGAAGGGAAGCTCGATCTCATGACCCCTGAGATCACAACTTGAGCTGAAACCAAGTTGGCCACTTAACCATAGCCTGCTTATTATTTTTTTTTCAAAGATTTTATTTATTTATTTGACAGACAGAGATCACAGAGAGGCAGGCAGAGAGAGAGGAGGAAGCAGGCTCCCTGCTGAGCAGAGAGCCCGATGAGGGGCTCGATCCCAGGACCCTGGGATGGTGACCTGAGCTGAAGGCAGAGGCTTTAACCCACTGAGCCACCCAGGTGCCCCAACCTACTTGTTTTTAATAATTAAGTTTAGATTTCTTACAAAAACTTTATTAAGCATTAGACAAAGTCAGTCTAAGCTATTATTTTTTTGTGGATAAATCTTGTAAGATAACATAAACTTATTTGACTAGTGAATGCAGGTAGAATAAAAATTTTATATTTCATGTCAGTAGCTCCAAAGACATATTTAGTTTTGTAGGGGCCAAAGGAAGGCAGCCCCAAGACGGACCACGTTGACATTGAGATTATTCTGAATTAAAAGCAGTCAAAACCCACAGTTCAGGAGAAGTTCCTTATCTCCCCTTGGCTTAAGAGAGTTATTAACAAAGATCTCTCTTTACCTAAGAAATCTATCTGCTTATAGGGCACCTGTGTTTTCCAAATACCTCCTTTAGTGATCTTTCTCTCCTTGGTATCCTTAGATCACTACCCCTCTCTTTAGCTCATATAAATCTTGTTAACTGACTATTTTTGAAATTTTTATGTCTGTATGGATTTCTTATACAAACACTATTAAATTTTATTTTCCCCTGTTAATCTGCCTCATGTTAGTTTGATTCTAAGTCCAGCTAGAAGAATCTTGAAAGGAGGATGAAATTCTTCCTCCCCAACATTTTGATTAAACCATCAATCACAAACTAGCTTTTATATGTATTATTTTCCCAGAGCATATGATCTTGAAAAGCATTTGGGTTAGTTTTTATTGCTTTGAGTTTTAGAATGAGCAATCTTTATAAGCACTTGCCTTCAAATCACCTAAATAGACTTTCACAAATTATTGTTAGCAAAATCCATCATGAGGTAGAAACACATTTACAATACATAGACACACATAAACAGATAGATGCCAACTTTAAAGCTTCTATTTAATTTATTTATTAAAATATTTTATTTTTTAAGTAATCTCTATGCGCAATGTAAGGCTTGAATTTACAACCCTGAGATCAAGAACTGTATGCTCTACCCACTGAGCCAGCCAGGTGCCCCAATACCTTCAGTTTTGAAATTAATGCCTTGAAATAGGTACAGAATTTACTAGTCTCAGAAGTTGAATCTGAATTTGTTTTTCTAGTAGATGGAATAAATTAAGGTTATTGATCTAGGTGGCTAATGCTCTTTCTAGAAGGACTTTTGTTCTCTTAAGGACAGAAGTTTTACGATACTTACATGCTCTTTGAGATAAATACGGGAGATTTTGGAATTAGTAAAGAGGATTGGTCTCTGAATTATTTTTGGAACTATACCTCTGGTCCTATAAAGACCAGATTTATAAAACAGGGCTGTTTTTAGTTTCTCAAAGAATTGGGCTGTTGCCTAAAACATCTTAAATGACTCATACATCCATCTTCCTATGAGAAAGTCTTTTTTTCTGGGTACATTTAACTTAGGGGAGAAGGCCTAAAAAATTTTTTTTATCAGGCTCTGAATATCAGCTTTTAATTTGGCCATATTTTTGATTACAGATTTTGAAAATCTTTTTAAAATATCTTGTTAGGTTTTAGCTGGGACAAACAGTAAAGATTTCTGGCAGTATATAACAACCTCATGGGCCTGAGAAGCATCCTCAAAGAGGGTGTAAAAGATACTATTTTTATAAGATCTAGAGCCACTCCCAAAGAGAGCCAAAGAAAGAACCAAGGCAGGCGGAAAGCCAAGCCATGTTCTCAGAATGTGAAACAAGATGAGCATGAAGGAAACAGCTATTCCCAGGAGAAAAGGATCAATAACCAGTGATTTGGGATTTGGAAAGGAAGGAACACCGTGAATTTTTATTTCCCTTTCTCAGCTGGGCTCAGGCAGTAATCTGTTTTTAAAACGACTGTTGAGGACTCTCCCTGGGTTTAAGAAATTAACTATGGCCCTAGGTTAGCCTTTGACCAGGGGATGAAAGACCCCTGAGGACAACCACTGTAACCTCAGGGGGTTTTATTTTCAAAGGTAACCATCTCTTCCAAGTGGAAAGGCCATTCAGACAGAAAGTCCACTGAGTACTCAGGTGAGAAGGACAGAGAGGAGCAGCACAGTTACAGCCTTTCGTCCCAGGTACTGTGTATGTTTTTAATTCTTTCATTAGCCTTTTGTTACGAATCTTTCAAGGAAACTATTGTGGAATCTTGAAGTCTTTTGGAAGCTTCTGCATACCAATTAAAATGGGCTTCCCATTCTGTTTACTTAATTTAAAAGCCTTTACTCTTTTTTTTTTCTAAGATTGATTTATTTGGGAGAGAAAAAGAGTGTGAGTGTGCATGCATGACTAGGGAACAAGAGAAAGAGAGAGAGAGAGACTCTCAGACTCCCCACCAAGCGCGAAGCCCAAAGCAGGCCTCCATTCAGAACCCTGAGATCAGGACTGGAGCTGAAATCAAGAATTGGACTCTTAACCGACGGAGCCACCCGGGTGCCCCCCCACTTTTTAAGAGTCTTTTAAGTGCCCTTCTTAAATGAACAATCTTGTCTAATTAGAACAGTCCCCATAATGGCCAACCTAATTTACCAGGTTTTTAAAATAATTTCTTTTATATTCCTAGATACATTTAACTTTGGGGCTAAAGTGCTTAAACATAGAACAAACAGGCGTGCTGGAGAGCGGTGTGCTGACTTTAGAACTTAAAGATCCCATGAGCTAAAGATTTGAGTTTCTCGGAGCTGAAGTAATTAATAACCTAAAAGGAGTGTGCGGTTTACAGTGTGCCTTGTGGCAAGGACGTTTTCTTGAGCTTGGCAGGTGACCCAGGGTCGATCTCCCTTGTTGCATGACCAATTTATCCTGTCACGGGAGTCCTCCTGAGGTGGCAGGCACTATTAACAGCCTTGAAATGCTCCATTCGTGCCCACTGATATTGTGCCTTCTGGCCTCTGAGATCCCACCAGCCATGGCCACTTACTTATACCGGACAAGACAAGTAGACACATGACTTAATGGATCAGCCGTACGGCATCCTGATCCACCAAGTGCCCTGAAATCTGGCTGAGGTCCTGCCCCCCGCCCCAGGGAGCTGTGACCAGAGGCTAGGGGCGTGGCTCCAGGCTGACCAGTCTGCCCTCTCGGTTAGGCTCCAGTCAAATATGCCATCTCAATGGACTCAACTGTCCCCCAGCACAAGTTTACCCACTCTGTTAAAAGAAAGCCAATTAGATCAGGAGCTCAGTTGTCTCAAAAGACAAATCAGACTGAGAGGAGCTGAAGCGTAGACCTCAAAACTATGAGAAAGACAGTGGACTCAGAAAATCTGCAGGTATCATGCCTCTGTTTATCGCTGTCCCCAAATGCTGCTGGAAGTTTGCTTCCAGTACCCTCACTGTCATCAGTTCTGCTAAATAACAGAACTCAAACAAGTACATTTGACAATCTAATTGGCTTTATTAAGTGACTCATGAACCGGGCAGTACCCCATCTAGCAAGTAGAGAGGCACCCCAAGGAGTTGTACACAATGGAGGTTCTTATAGATGGTGGGGGGTGGCAGCAAGAAAGTTATTAGTACAAGAAAAGGATTGTTCTAGAGGAGGCTGTTTGCTGGGGGAAAAGCAAGGTGTCTTACCAGGCAGATGACCTCATCTTTCTTTGGGGAATGGAGAGGCCCCAGGTGACAGACTCACTGGCAGTGATGGAAAGAAACTTTTCCCAACTGACTGGTTCAGATGAGAGTGCTGGTCTTGTAAAATGGTCCTGAAGTATTCCCTCTTCTTCAGTTTTCGGAAAGACTTTGAGAAGGGTTGGCATCCATACTTCATTAAATGTTTGGTAGACTTTACCATTGAAAGCGTTGGGTTCTGGACTTTTGTTAGGACCAGAGGTATAGTTCCAAAAATAATTCAAAGACCAGTCCTCTTTTTTGTTTTTTTGATTACTGATTCAATGTCTTAACTAGCAATCGTGTCTTCAGATTTCCCATTTCTTCATGATTCAGGCCCTCTCACTTTTTAAAGATTTTATTTATTTATTTGTCAGAGAAATAGCGAGAACAAGCAGATGGAGTGGCAGGCAGAGTGAGGGGCCCAGGGCAGCACTCAGTCAGGACCCTGGGGTCATGACTTGAGCCAAAGGGAGATGTTTAACCTACTGAGCCACCCGGGTGTCCCCATGACTCAGTCTTGATAGACTGGATATTTATCCATTTCTTGTAGGTCATCCAATTTGTTGGCATATAATTGTTTTTTTGTAGTGTCTTATGATCCTCTGTATTTCTGTGGTATCTGTTGTAATGTCCCCTCTTTCATTTCTAATTTTATTTATTTGAGTCCTCTCTTTTTTTCTCGGTGTCTGGCTAAAGGTTTGTCAGTTTTGTTCATCTTTTTAAAAAAATTTGGTTTATCTTTAATGTAGCTTTTTAAATTTATACTCTGTTTCTTCATTCCTCAGTAACTCTATGCTACTATAAATAAAAACTGCCCTTGTCATTGATAAAGATATATTTCCTTCCTGGTGATAGGGTTTAATTAATTAAGTGATTTAATGATTCAACACACTTGTTTTGATAGTCTACCATGTACCAGGCACTGAGGATATAGAAATGTACAAGGAAGATACGGTCTGTGTCCTTTTTGGCATTTACAGTACAACGGACAGCTTAAACCAATCTGTGGTCCTCTAAACTGAGCTTAACCTACTAGTCCTTCATGATGTGGTTCCAGACGTCTTTTTAGCCCCACTTCCCACCATCCCCCAACCTGCCCTTTCTTCTAGCCATATTTGCAGTTCTGAAGGCATACAGAGCTTCTGTACCTCTGACCTTTACGGGTATGAGGACCTCTCCTCAGAATGCCTCCGCGCTCTCCTTGACACCTCGCCTTTTGGCCTTCAAGATTCAGTTTAAGCACGACTCTCGAAAAGTGTTTCCTGTCACCACCTCCCCCAGTCTGATTGCGTGCCCTTTTTTGGTACCGCGAGTATTCTTCCCTACCCAAATAGAGCTCTATCAGAACATGTGCCAAATAAACTTGCTGTAATTACTGGTTTACTTGAGTCTTTTCCCACATTCAACTCCTAGTCCCTGGAGACCAAGGTTGAGTCTCTTTCCATTCTATGTAACTTTGTATTCTTACCATCTGGCATTAGTCCAGCCATATATTCTGGAAGTATTTGTTGAATTATACATTGAGAGTCACTGTCTGTCCATCTGATATGGTAGAACCCCATCCATATTCTCTATTGTCCTCACAATGCTGAATGAGCCTGAAATGAATTGTCAGGAAAAAAAATATCATTGTTTTCCATCTTGAGAACGATAGTAGTACATCAGGTTGAAACAGGAAAGAAAAACTTTACCCTCTGAAGAAAAGTTTTAAAGAGTGCTATTTGTTGGTTTTTAAGAATCATAGACAGGCTGTGCCTGGGTCATTAGGAGGGGCAGCTTGACCACAAAAGTTCTTTGTCAAAGAGGGTGATTTATACACAGTCATGATGATTTTGCAGATGGCAGCTGTGGTCTGCAATGAGGAACAATCTGTATCTCTTCGGTCATATAGTTCTACCTTATGCTCAGATAAGAATTGTTCTGAGTAGCCTCACCTACAAATGCCAAATGCCAGAAGGAAAGTTAGAATAATCCTTCCTTAGAGGATAATAAAGTTAAAGCTCAGTTTATTATGGTTTTATTGGAATCAGAGTTAAGAATGAACGTGGAAACATACCTCTTCTGTGTCTTGTTCTTTCATTCCATTTCTACAGTATCCATCTCTCCTGATTCTATTTTTCCCCACCCAGCCAAGACAGGGGAGTGGACGCACTGGGGCCATAGTTTAAAGGCTGAAGCCCTTACCATGGAGAGAGTGGCTTCCACAGCAGGGAGCGTATGCTGTGTCCCTTAGGAACCCAAACAGAAACATCCCCCTCCTCTCCTAGTCAGACCCCCTGATTTTGAGCAGTCATTTTAAAAACCTCAACCTCCAAGACTAACATGCAACCTAGCCACCCAGAATGGGCTGCCTGGGGCCTGACAGGCTGGGCCTTAAGAACCAGGTGAGAAAGGCTTTTTCTTGGATCATAATTTGGGGTTATTGGCCTGGGAATATGGGGAGAAGCCTGGGAAAGAAGGTCAGTAGACACACACTGTAGTGTTGGAAAGTGCTTTGCTTTAACCTTTGAGGTGCAGTTTAGTTAAAGGACCAGATGCTTGAAGAGATAATAGTTTACAAGACAAATACAATCCCTACTCTTGTACCAAGTCCCTTGCCCTTGTGGACAAGTAAATATAAGGGGGTGCACACAAGTCTTATGATAAGGGATTTATAGGATGCTAAAAAGACACCCTGGAGGAAAGGATAATGTGTAGCCTGCTGATCAGAAGAAATGAATGAAACTGTCGTGCCCATGTGTATAGAAGGGTAGGTAGTGGCCTTGACCATCCTGCTCCAGGGGGAAGAGTGATGTCAAGGATCTGCCTTGGGCAATGGAGAGTCTATAGCCCAGGTGTCCCTGCCTTTTGTAGCTTCTCCAAGGAATTAAGATGGTGAGGGAGCAGATAGAGGCAGTGGTGGTAGAATCAGTGAGGGCTGGCAGGGTCAGCGTGAGGAATGTCATGGTCAAGGGTGTGTCCAAGTGTCTGTTGTTCTGGCTGGGACAGCCGTGACGGAGTTCCATCCGTCGGGAAGTAAATGCCAGCTTGCCGTCCCACTGGTGAGGCAAGACCATTAGCGGCCAAGCGAGGCTGCAGAAAGGATAAAAACAACATGGCCCCCGCAGGGCAAGAAGAGCAGCCTGAACAACATCTGGGGGTTTTGAAAGGATTTACCTGGTTTCCATGCACTCCTTTGGAAGGAGAGGAATGAGGGAGGATCTGTCGCCATCTTCTGAAGACTCTGCACTGGGCTGCGGATGTGTGTCACTGGAAAGGAATTTTCCTTACTGGGCTTCATCTGGATGGTGCGTGAACTTGTATTCTTTTCAGGATGTTCTTTTATCACCATACTCTGCGTGTCCAAGCCGATAAGATGATGGAATAAAATATCTATTTCAAATCATTCATGGAATGCACGAAGCCCCAACAATATGGTGATGGAGCAAAGAAGAGTCAAATATATTCCACCCTTTTGTACAGATGTTTTGAAAACATCTGTATTTGTGGTTGTTGGCATTTTACAAGGATGCTGTTGCCTAAGATTCCTGCTAGGACTGGAGCGCAGGCAAGATCCTGTGATTACAAGGTTCCTTGGCAACTAAATGCCTTAAACAGTGTTAGAAACAAGACTATAAAACAGAAGTCTGGACTGTGTCAGGAGGCATTTAACAAGACTTCGGTGTCTATGTGGTATTTTTATGATTTGCAAAGCATTAAGGCAACATTAAGCCCAACATAGTTACTATAGTAATAACCAGTGCAAATTTTGAGATCTACTAAACATTTTTTTAAAAATTAGATATGTTTAGGGGCACCTGGGTGGCTCAGTCAGTTAAACATCTGCCTTTGGCTCAGGTCATGATCCCAGGGTCCTGGGATCGAGCCCCACATCAGACTCTCTGATCAGCAGGGGAGACTGTTTCTCCTCTCCCTCTGCCCCTGCTCATGTGCTCTCTAGTTCACTCTCTCTCTCAAGTAAATAAATAGAAAATATCTTTTAAAAAAGATGTTTAGGGGCGCCTGGGTGGCTCAGTGGGTGCAAGCCTCAGCCTTCAGCTCAGGTCATGATCTCAGAGTCCTGGGATCGAGCCCCGCATTGGGCTCTCTGCTCAGCGGGGAGCCTGCTTCCCCCTCTCTCTCTGCCTACTTGTGATCTCTCTCTGTCAAATAAATAAATAAAATCTAAAAAAAAAAAAAAGATGTTTAAATATTTTGATAGGGCTGCCTCTAAATATATCAAAATAGAGAATATTCATTAGTTTGCTAAATACTCAGACTTCACAAGGTCCTTTTTAAAAGACTCTTCAGAAAAAGCATTTAGACATTTAAATAAAATGAGCAGCTGTCGGGCGCCTGGGTGGCTCAGTGGGTTAAGCCGCTGCCTTCGGCTCAGGTCATGATCTCAGGGTCCTGGGATCGAGTCCCGCATCGGGCTCTCTGCTCGGCAGGGAGCCTGCTTCTCTCTCTCTCTCTCTTTCTCTCTCTCTCTCTCTGCCTGCCTCTCTGCCTAATTGTGATCTCTCTCTGTCAAATAAATAAATAAAAATCTTTAAAAAAAAAAATGAGCAGCTGTCATTAGAGTGACTTCTTAAAACCATAATCCAACCAGACACCTTAATTTTCCTTTGCACTAAAAACTATAGCCTCTCTTCTGGTACTATCAAGAATTATTGACATGAGGTTAAAAATTACTCTAGGATAGAGAGCACAACAATCTCTTTGACAGACTGAAGTATTAATATGTATCAAAGAAACAACCCTTCACTACTGACCAAATTCAAACCACTCTTGTCATCATAAAAGCAATAAATAATCAATCTTGGGTTGAAATGCGTGTTGTGCTCCCCCCACTTCCAACATTTACAGGGCCCAGTGCAGAATACAAGGAGATGGTCTCATGCCGTAGATCTAACGGTCATAAACCAACCTAATGACTTGCTCACCAAAATACGTTCTGTCCTTCTCTATTTACAAATACACTTTCATGATTGGACAGCAAGCTCACATTTAAAATTCTTGGACCACTTTGTGTTGTACGTCAGCAATTCCCCTCTCCCAGGCCACCCTCTCTTCTTCTTACCACTGGCTTCATCCTATACTGTAGGGCCTTGGAGAACGTGGCCCATGTGGACACCCTAGCCTTGCACATACAAGCTCTCGCCACCTCTCACCATTGCCCCAACAGTTGTGCATGGCCACCTGCATGTCTAGGAGTGGGTTTCCCGCTTTTCTGTCCACCCTTAGACCAGACCTAGAGAAGAGACCAGTGCAGGTCCTGGAAGAGAGCTCAGGGTCATTGGGGGAAGGGAATCCCAGGGTCTTGTGTACCTGGAGTCTGATCTAGAAAAGAGGTCATGGACACCTATTTGGCGTGTCCCTTTGGCCCTGAAGGGAGGGCATGGCCAGAGAAAAGCAAGAGTGAGCTCTCTAAGAGTGAGCTCTAGGACAAGAGCCTCTCTTTTCCTTTATCACAGGGTGGGTCCTGGGGAACTTTTCTGCACGTGACTAAGGCTAAAACCACCCCACCCCTATTTAACAGTGTTATCCTCTCCACAGTCCCTTCTCTACTTCCCTGGGATAATTTTTATAGGCTTCTGGACAAACACTAGGCTGTGCCATCATTCATGGGAAAATAGCCCAAGTAGTTTCCAGATATTACTGGAAGTTGGGGCCTTAGAGAGGATATCGAAAGCAGAGAACTGAAACTCTCCTCTAGCATTTGGATACTTCTTAACATGGCAAACTTTCTACAACAAGCAAAGGCATGGACTCCTGACGTCGGGCCTCCCTTCCCCGTGTCGCCTGCACGACTTGGTCCTCTGCCACATGCCCTGTGTCACCTTCACCTCTGTCCCACAGTTCTCTTGGCTCTGGCCCTCAGTGCCCCCACCCCCCATCTGCCATCAATAGTTTCTTTGAGGGTCAAGGCTTGACCTAGATCTCCTGAATCCCGGTAAGTGCCGCTTTGCCCACAGAATGTTGATTCGCCCCCCTCTGCCTCCCTCCCTCCGAGTGACTCATGGTGGTGGGGGAAGTGGAGAGGGGAGGCCAGTCCCACCTGAAAACCTGTGCCTTGTGGCTCCTGGAGATTTGGTGGCTCTGTACTTCACATTTGATTTCAACCAATGTCATCAGAGAGATGAGAATAAAGCTACTTGTTGACATTTTCTCGTTTTGTCTTGGGAACTAGAAAATGAAAAGAAGAAATATATATATATATATATATATATATATATATATTTTTTTTTTTTTTTTTTGAGGGGGCATCTCCCTTCTGGTTGTATCTTGCTCCTTCGCTCATTTCCTGCTGGGCCAATTTCAGGTTCAACCTGTTTTTTAAGTTATGAATCCCATGATTGACTCAAAACTAATTTTGGGAGAGGAAAAAAAAAAAAAAGCTAAGCTGACTGTCTATAAAGTAGAGAATATGTATTGTTGGTCGTGGAAATTCTGGAAAACACCCACTAAGGCCTTATTCATCTATTCATTCAGCAAAAATATGTGGAAGCAAAAATATGCTCCGTGGATGGTGTCAGATAATTAAGTGCTCTTTTCTGAGAGATGCATTTTTTTAAAGATCAGATTCTTATTTTTGTCATGGCAGCAACAAAACTTAGAAGTTGTAGTTATTATAAATTTTTTATAAAATGTCCTTTTTTTAAAAAAAAAAGGAAATTATGGAGTTCTGTTAACCCAGCTATACTATGATAATGATAATGAGTCGATGTGTTAAACATTAACTCTCTAAGTCACAGAGACCTCAAAGGTGTACATAAAACTTTTCAGTCTCACTAATGAGAAAAAGGAGTCTCAGAGAGGGTGAGTGACTTACTCTGCCTGTGGTAGAGCCAGACCTTGAGTCTAGATCTTCAATCTTTCTTTTTTTTAAAGATTTATTTATTTATTTGAGAGAGAGAGAGAGTGCACACCCTCGAGCAGGGGGAGGAGCAGAGGGAGATGGAGAGAGAGAATCTCAAGCAGACTCTCTGCTGAGGGTAGAGCCTGACGCAGAGCTCGAACTCACAACTCTGAGATCGTGACCTGAGCCGCAACCAAGAGTTGGATGCCTAACCACTGAGCCACCCAGGAGCCCCTGGATCTTTCATCTTTCTGTGTGCAATGCCTTCTCCAGGAACAATCATGATAGTTATTATTATGAGAACAAGGCACTACTGGTATTCCTACATCTTTGTAAAATATCCATTATTGTTTTTAGAGACAGAGAAAGCAAGGCTAAGAAAAAATGTCACTTAGCCAATGATTTCCTGACTACCTAGTGGCAGAGCCAGGATTGGAAAAGCAACATCTATCCTCAAGGTCACAATCTTTCCACACACCCACCATACTTGCCACCGCTTTTCCATACCCCATATGCTGCTGGGAGCATTTTCTTCTCATTGTCATCTTTTCTTGTATAACCAAGACCAAGTGCGGATGAATGGCAGTCTGTCTCCAACTTGATGTGTTTGTCTACTTGATCATTTGTTCCTTCCTTCACTCTTCTCGGTGTAAACACATTGAGTCAAGTGTTATGAAAGATGAACCAGTAACACACAGACCTGCCTCTTAAGACAGCCAAGTCTGAAAGGGGATATAGGATTTGCTCCCAAATAACCACGGTATAAGATAGAATGTAGCAAATTATCAGAAGTATAAAGTGTTACAGACTTTCCCCTGCTGAAGGAAAATAAGATCATTTGACACCGTTTGGAATGTTAAAGCATTCTGGGGGGAAAGAAAGTATCTTGCAAAGATTACGAGTTGTTTCACTCTTTGGCCTGTAGGGGGGGAAAGAGGGCACATGCTCATGGAGATTTTCTCTGAGAATGGGTGTAAAAGCTTTATATCTGAGAATAATTTGAAATAATGAACTTAGGGGAAGATGAGAAAATTTGGATTTTCCAAATGGGTCCTTGGAAAATTAAAAAATTGCTAAATTTCTAGTCAGGCTTCAAAGATGCAAACATTTTATATGCTAACTAAAATCAAGTGAACAATTAAAAATGTATAGTCATTACATTTGCTGGGTTCTTACCCTGAGTTACATAAATTTGAATGAATTGGTACATAAATAAACATTCAAATTTTTATGGAAATGAATGAAAAGTCAGTGGAATTGGAAGTCAGTGGAATGAGAAAGAGATTCAACTGGGCAAGAGCCACACTTTTTTTTTTTTTTAAGATTTTTATTTATTTATTTATTTGAGAGAGAAAGAGTTAGAGCATGAGCTTGGGGAGGGAGAGGGAGAAGCAGACAGCTCGAGTGTAGGGCTCAATCCCAGGACCCTGACATCATTGTCTGAGCCGAAGACAGTAGCTTAACCAGCTGAGCCACCCACTGATTGCCCCCACACTCAGTTATTTTTGTTTGGATATTTGCAACCCTAAATGGCTATTTTATGGGGGTGAAAATGTAGAATCAGGGGTACCTGTCTGGCTCAGTCAGTAAGGCATGTGACTCTTTTTAAAAAAACTAACATAAAATGTATTATTTGTTTCAGGAGCACAGGTCTGTGAATCATCAGTCTTACACATCACACAGCACTCACTATAGCACATACCCTCCCCAATGTCCATCACCCAGCCACCCCATCCCTCCCCCCTCTAAGAGTCTCTTATGGTTTATCTCCCTCCCTGGTCCCATCTTGTTTCATTTTTTCCCTTCCTACCCCCCACTACCCTCTGCCCTGCCTCTCAAATTCCTCATATCAGAAAGCTCATATGATAATTGTCCTTCTCTGATTGACTTATTTCATTTAGCATAACACCCTCTAGTTCCATCCACATTGTTCTAAATGGCAAGATTTTGGGGGTTTTTGATGGCTGCATAGTATTCCTGTGTGTGTGTGTGTGTGTGTGTGTGTGTGTACATACCACATCTTCTTTATCCATTCATCTGTTGATGGACATCTAGGCTCTTTCCATAGTTCGGCTATTGTGGATATTGCTGCTGTAAACATTCGGGGTCACACAACTCTTGATCTCATGGATGTGGGTTCGAGCCCCATGTAGCAAGTAATTGAGTATAATGATTACTTAAATATAAAATCTTTAAGAATATATATGTATTTCTATATGTATATATGTGTATTTCTATATATGTATATGTATATTATGTATATATATTATGTATAATGTATATATGTGTGTATATATACATATGTATGTATATGTACATGTACATACAATGTATATATGTTTATAATGTATATATAATGTATATTGTGTATATATACATATATGTATATGTGTATGTTATGAATTATGTATATTATATATAATATATGTCTATTATAATGTATATTTATATGTGTGTATATATAATATATATACACACATATATAAGAATACATATATATTCTTAATCTTTAAGATAAATATATCTTATATATATACACATATATACATATATATGTGTATATATACACACATATATACATATATATTCTTAAAGATTTTATATTTAAGTAATCATTATACTCAATTACTTGCTACATGGGGCAAGTATATGTATAGAAATACATATATATAAGTATATATATATGAAATCAAATATCTTGTGAAATAACACAAGATCTTCATGATGTCTTAGGGCATTTTATCTCTTAGGAGGTCACCATATTGATGTTGAATTTAGTGTAGACACCTGACTGGCATAGCGCCCTACAGCCCAGAACTCCTGGGCTCAAGGGATCCTCCTGCCTCACCCTCCCAGGTAGCTGGGACTACAGGCATGCGCCACCGCACCCGGCAGGGCATTTTAAAGTTAAATTACTTAGACTAAAGGCAGGTAAGAATTTCAAAGCAAATTTAGATCTTTTTTTGTTCACAACCTAATAGTCTGGTGAATTCTAATTCTGATTTTGAGATTCTTGGTAAAAATGAGAAAGAAATGCACTGTACAAGAGAAAGGAAGCAGGCTCTAAGACTAACTAAGTTAAAGCCCATAGCAACAGAAGAAAATTATTATTCAGCCTTTGAATGCTGCCTTTAGATGTATTACTCCCGTGCTCATAACCTGCTATTTAAGTTCAAAGTTAAAGGATATCTGGGTGGCCTGGTTAAGTGTCTGCCTTCAACTGAGGTCATGATCTCAGGGTCCTGGGATCGAGCCCCACATCGGGCTCCCTGCTCAGCAGGGAGCCTGCCTCTCCTTCTCTGTCTGCCTCTCCCCACCCCCACTCACGCTCTCTCTCTCTCAAATAAATAAATGAAATCTTTTTAAAAAGTTAAAAGAATAGTCATTAAAAACTGCAACTTCAAGAAAAAGTGTCAGGAGGACTTTATCTGTGATACTGTATTTCCTTAGAAACGTCTCAAGTACACACGGGGAAAGTGAGAACAGTCATGATGGCGGGAGGAGACTAAGAGCCTGGTATTTTGTTCTCCCTCCTTCATTGTCTGTGTGAAACGCCTCACGATAGAACACCTGCAGGCTTTAGGAAGACTTGATCATTTTTATAAGTCACCAAATCATTCTGCATGCCCACTCTGACATGGCTGTTTTGATTCACCACTGGAGGAATGACTCCACAAAAGTGACAGTGTGAAGTGACTAGAACCAATCAGTGGAAGTAGGGAAAGCAACTGGTAGAAGGAGTGGAAACTTTGGAGGGGCGAGAATGTCTCTGTTCCTGGTGGTGGGGCTTGGGACAGGGGTGTGGTGGGGGCGGGGCAGGGGGATGCGGGTCCTCCCCCCTCAGAGCAGGTTTTCTCACTGCTCAGTGTTGCTTGGTCACTTCTGGGGGGATCTGGTGACCAGAGAACCAAAAAATGCCTTTCCAAGGGTCTAGGAAAAGTGTCCCACCCACAAAAACGTCTTAATTACTCTGTGAAATATCACATCTGTTGAGTCTCAATTTTCAGAGATACAGGGAAATAAGACGTATGATACCCAACTAGGACACCTGATCATCTTCTACTTAGAGCGGTCTCCTTCTATCTCAGAGTTTGGCTTTGGGTGAAATCAGATTTAGCTGAAGCCTGCCTTACCCAAAAGGATGGTGTTAAGGGAAAGCACTTCAGAAAGTGTCCGAATCTTCCAGGATGTTCTCTGTCCGACACTAGTATTCCATGACTTGACAGTTTGCTGAATAGAATGTCTTGTAGGCAGGCTTGGGGGTCCTCACAGCTACCGGATAGAGTTTCAGGCAAATTTGTAAACTAGGTAAGGAATGTTCCTAATACCTAATGTGAGAGATTGGGTGCTTTTTTTTAATTTTTTTTTTTTAAAGAGGATGAGAGATGGTGGGGGAAGGCCAAAGGGAGGCAGAGGGAGAGAGAAAACCCTCAGCAGTCTGCACGTCCAGTGCGGAGCCCGGGGCAAACCCCGACATGGGTCTCGATCTCACTACCCTGAGATCACGCCCGGAACCTCAATCAATAATCGGGTATTTCACCATCTCAGACGCCCTGAGACTGGGGGCTCTGATGCGACAGTGACTCGGCTAAGCTTCTCCTTGTGTGCATTATTTCATTTAACTCTCACACCATTCTTTAAGATACAAAGTTTCTTCCCTATTGTGATTATAAGGGAATAGGTTTGGAAGTTTAGGTAACCTGACAACAGTCACTTGGTGCACCGTAGAATCAGGATTTGAGCCCAGATCTGTCTGCTGTCACAGGTTATTCTCTCTTCAGATACCCCAGACCACCTCCCTTTTCTTCATGCTCATCTTTGGAGACTTTAATCTTACTTTATGGATTTTTTTTAGAGAGGCAGGGCGTGGGGTATATGACGATGCAGTAGAAGGGCTTGATGGCAGCTTAGGGCTGGAGTAAGATGTCCTTCCTTCTCTCCAAGTCAGTCTCTCTGGATCCTGTGTCCTCTTATGTCCTGAGACTTTGCCCATCATCACGTATAACGCCCTCTTGGTCTACAGCAGCGTGTATAGGGTGTGCAGGTTGCCCTCAGCCTTTGAGAAGCACCCCGGACGGTTTCCCTTTACCCACCACCCGGTATGGTAGCAATTAGCCCTGTGTGGCTGCTGTGTACTTGGCATGAAGCTAGGGTAACTGACAAAGTGCTTTTTTCATTTTATTTCATTTTAATTCATTTTCATTTTAACTTAAAAAAAAAACAAAAAACAAAAAACCCGAGGCAGTGTAAACTATTTTCCCATGATATACAAGCCCACCATTTTGGGCAGATCTACACCGCACCTGAATCGTGGTGTCACGCAACACAACACCGTCGTGTTGTCCTGCATTGTGAGTCATCTACTATTACAAAAAAATACATCATCTATCTGATCGCTCACCGGCTGCACTCAGTTTGAATTGATTTTACATGCATCGTGTAACCCTGCAATGTCTTCATTTGACTGTTGCATGTAACACTGAAATTCTTTGAAAAAAGGAAAGAGACATCTTAAGGGGCAGGTCTGTAGGTATGGAAAAACTTGAAATTTAAAAGGAAGGTGTCGTACTGATATTACATGGAACAGAGCCGTAGGAGCTCATAACCACAACTGGAACAGTGATGAAAAGCAGGCTGGAAAGAGGTCGATCCCAAATTCCACAGGCAATGGTAATTGCAATGAGCTGAGGCACCGCAAAAAAGGAAAAGCCGTCATGTGGGGGGTGGGAGAGGGAATGCACGTGTGCTGTTTCCATCATATCATATCAAGTTGTACTTCCTAAAATGAGTTCCAGAGACCATTAATCAAGAGAGATGTTTGTAAAAGAAAAAAAGGAGGGGTGGCGTCCAATACGTCCTGGAGGGTGGTGAATATTTTATTTCTTTATTGGAGATTCATACAGTAACTTAGCATAGTATAAGCATTGCGATATCTGGTTTAAAAAAAAAAAAAGAAATTTTTAAAACTCAATTTAACCCAGTATCCCCTCACCCTATTTTACCATTAAAACTTATGTTCTACTTTGTTTTATGTGTTTGGATTCCTTGCGGGAGCCCAACATGAGAATGGCAGCCAAGCGTGGTGACCCTTGCTCTCTGCAGTGAAGTCCTGGGCCGGGTGTTCTTGGCTAGTACCCTGGCAGAAACTGGGCTTGTCCCCTTCTAAATGATGCAGGCAGAATTCCTTGGCCTTTGATGTGTTGTGAACAGAACCCAAGCTAAATAAATAAGTTTCCAGGAAGTTGAGCTATGGGGATTGGTTTTGGCAGAGTCACTTGGAGGTGACAGTCATTCTGGAAGATGACCAACAACTTAAAAACGTGCCCTCGGATGCCTTCAGCCTGGGGATTTTACTTCTGGGGACATGCAAACTCCTTCTGGAATTATCTTCTGGTTTGGATGGTGCTTGATATGGACAATGGAGTTTCTATGTTCAGCTCTGATAAGAAGAGAGGGGCCAACATGCATGTCTTAAATTCGGAAAGTGCTTAGAGACAGCTTAAGAACCATAGAATGATCTAGAACATATTACAAACAACATCAATAAAGGTATTTGCAAAATGTGTGCGTGGCGTGTTTTTAAAGATACTTCTCTGCTGCTCACGTTCCCTTACATGTTATTTCCGGGGGCGTTCGGCCCAGACTCTAGCCGGGATCTCTGGGAAGGATGACACAGACGACTGGACACAAGAGGCAGAGGAGAAGAGCAGCCTTCCAGGTAAAGGTCAGCTGCTGTTCAAAGGTCAGCTTTTAGCAGGTGGCGGGGGGCAGGGGGTAGGTGCCAGTGACATCTGCAGGGAGAAGCTGAGCCCTAGAGTGAGGGGACGCCACAGCTCAGACAGGTGCCGCAAAGTCTGGCCCAAGGTTTTGCACTTCGGCAGGTCTCTCTGTGATGCATTTCAGTTCAGCTTCTGAATCAGTTGTCTTTTTCTGGTGTGGCTGTCAGTCCCTCCGTGAGCTCAGCCCCAGTCGCTGCCAATCTGGATTTCATCTGTCTTATCCCCGAGCTTGCCTTGCACCGAGAGGGCTGCGTTTTCTAGCATGTTCGGACATGGCAGGATGTGGTCCATCCATCTGACCAGCTTACGCATCTCTCAACAAGAGCACTTGGTTCCCCCAAGATTCCCACTGCCCCTCCTCTCTGGGGCTTAGTGTCTGGGGGATAGATCGCTCTGAGCCCCGCTGTCTTCTCTTTACCTTCAAGCCCTGGTTTGTAATAACCTTCCAATCTCCACAGCTCCTCTGAAGCTTTCTGAGCCTCATCTCGCTTTCGCATGGTGGTAGCCAGGCACTCATGAGCTTTCAAGATAGTGTTTTTGTTGTTGTTGTTTTAAAGATTTTATTTATTTATTTATTTGATAGAGACAGAGATCACAAGCAGGCAGAGAGGCAGGCAGAGGGGGTAGAGGAAGCAGGATCCCTGCTGAGCAGAGAGCACGATTCGGGGCTTGATCCCAGGACCCTGAGATCTTAACCTGAGCTGAAGGTAGAGGCTTAACCCACGGAGCCACCCAGGCACCCCATTTTCTTTTTTCTTTTCTTTTTTTTTTTAAGTGACGCATGTGGTGTGTAATACATAGATCAGTATTTTAATTCTGTAACGCTTTGCTTTGAGACTCTGCACCAGTATTCCAGGATGTAGTCACTTGTTCAAATTGTTTTAGATTCTCCTTTTGAGTCTCTGGCATATTGTTTGGAAATCTCTTCAATGGTAAAAGACCATCGCTCGTGAGCAGGCCTAGTTTTTAGAATGAAAATGACTTTGAGCCCAGAATGGTAAATTAAATTGGTAATCAAATGGGTCACATGCACAGTTGAGATAGAAACAATAAAATGAGGCTTACATGATGCTATGTGTGTCATAATGCCCTTCGTCCTGGGGAAGGGGAGCCCCGATATGGGGCCCATGATTTAGAAGGCCCTGCAGGTATCACACATACACTAAAAGTAAGAACAGGGGCGCCTGGGTGGCTCAGTGGGTTAAGCGTCCGTTTTCGGCTCAGGTCATGATCTCAAGGTCCTGGGATCGAGCCCCAGGTCAGGCTCCCTGCTGAGCAGGGAATCTGCTTCTCCTTCTCCCTTCCTTTGCCCATGCTCTCACTTTCTCTCTCTCTCAAATAAATTAATAAAATCTTTAAAAAAAAAAAAAAAAAGAACAAGCACATGGAATCTCTGTCACTCAGGGTTCAGTTTCTATACAATGCATTTGACGTCTTTGAAGCAAAAGGTGTATGTCAGTGCTTCTGCCCACACTGCTTCAGGGAACCAGTTGGGTGGAACCGTAGATGTGCCTATAAGAGAAGAGATAGATTAATAAACTGGTTAAATGTGTTTTCTTGGAGCACAGAATGCAATAGCTTCTTACTTCAGGAACGGTCACTTCCCAGTTAGTGTCCACGCCTCGTTTCTCCCTTCTCTTCATGTTACAATTTGTGACGGAAGTGGCAGTTCACAAAAATTGTACATGGTACAATTGGCAACATTAAATATGAAACAATTCCTGTTACTTTTAATTATCTAGGTAGGTCTACATGTAACACATATGAAGTGTGATCATGATTCTTTGTAGTAACTACAAATGGACACTGAAGACTGAAATTGTGAAAAACGGTATTTTTATAAATATTTAATAATGTTCAATGGAACTCTCAAAAAATAAAGAACTTCAATTTCAAATATTTGTTTCGAATTTTAGTCTTCACTAATTATAGTTTGTAATCTACCATTCATATCAAAAGGTGATTTTAAAAGCGTGGAAAAAAATGACTTCTCTGGAAAGAATATATATATATATATATATATATTTAAATTTAAAAGGTAAAATTTTTATATATATATAAATTTTACCTTTTAAATTTTTAACTGTTACTTTAATTTACATTTTCATGAAAGTGCATTTAAACGATATATACTTTGATTACAAATGCACTTCATTTTTTTCGTCTTTCCAATCATTCCATCACTAGAACACAAACGATGTGAAAATCTTGATTAGTACAACATACTGATAGGAAGGAAAAAGAAGTTTTCTGAAATAAATAATTTATAGATTATATGTTTTCATTTTTTTACTCATCCAAGTTTGCCAACCCCTCAGCAAAAATATCCAAGCTTATGAGATAGTTATTAAGCTCTGTTGCCTTTGATAATATTGCTTTCAAAATTATGAAATCCAAACCTTTACACACAGGTTTTCTTTTTTTTTCTTTTATTATGATGGTGTATTTGGGGGTGTCTTGGGTGACTCAGTGGGTTAAGCCTCTGCCTTTGGCTCAGGTCATGATCCCAGGGTCCTGGGATCGAGTCCCACATCGGGCTCCCTGCTCAGCGGGGAGCCTCCTTCCCTCTCTCTCTGCCTGCTTCTCTGCCTACCTCTCTCTCTGTCAAATAAATAAATAAAATCTTTTTAAAAAATTATGATGGTGTATTTGTCAAATGAGAAGAATGGGATATTTTATTTCACCGTAAGTGTGATTTATAACTCGTAATTATTTAGACATATGGTGTGTGGGTCTCAATTTGCACTGTTGCTCCAGGTTCTGCAAATGGTGGACATGATCTGGAGCTTTATAGCAAACAGGTTCGAATACTCTTCTGAGTGCTGCCATCTTAATGATAATACTTCCAAAGGCGACCCCCAAGGACAACGCTCACTTGCAGATACATATCTATTTAAAAATTACTTATTCTTCTTTATAGTAGTACTTCCTTATCACTAGTTGCAGACTTCGGCATGAACTATATTAAAAAAAAAATATATATATATATATATATATATATCCCCCTAAAAGGTAATGCATAAATTGGACTTCTTGAGTGCTTTACAGGTCTATTTGAAAGACTGCTTGCGATCAATTTTGTATTTTAGAGCAAAGACTCCTGAGCAAAGCAAGTTATCATCTTTTAAATTTACCTATTCTTTGAAATCTATGCTTGGTTGAAACAGTGGTTCAACCCTAACACACATTAGAATCATCTGGAAAGAGTTTAAAAAACCTTGACATCCTGTCCTACCCCAGGAGATTTGTATCTGATTGGTCTGGAATAGGGCCCAGGTCATCAGTATTTTATTAGTGTATTTTTATTTATTTCTTGATTCAAAGTTTTACTTTGAAATAATTGCAAAAAAAAAAAAAAAAAAAAAAAGGTACATGGAGGTCCCATGCAGACTTTGCCTTGTTTCTGCCCATGATAAGCTTGTATAACCGTAGAACAATGTCACTTCCAAGAAAACGACACTCTGCTGAGTTTATTCAGATTTATTTATTTATTTATTTCAAGATTTTATTCATGAGAGACAGAGAGAGAGGGAGGCAGAGGGAGAAGCGAGTTCCCCACGGCGCAGGGAGCCCAATGCCGGACTCCATCTCAGGACCCTGGGATCATGACCTGAGCCGAAGGCAGACGCTTCACTGACTGAGCCCCCAGGTGCCCCACGTTTATTCAGATTTTATCAGTTTTACCCATGCTTGTAGGTGTGTGTGTCTAGGCAGTTTCATGACGTGTAGATTCATGTGACTACCACCACACTCAGCGGTGCCCTCCCCACGAGCCTCACGCATGCCCTCTCCGCCCCCCCAACACCTGGCAACCAGCAATCCGTTCTCCCTTTCTGTAATTTGGGATTTCAAGACTGTGATGTAAATAGGATCGTGCGGTCTGCGGTATGTAACATTTTGAAATTGGCTTTTTTCACTTAGCATAATTTCCTTGAGATTCATAGAAATCGTTGCATGTAACAGCACTTTCCTCCCCAGTAGATCATGTATGGACGTACCACAGCTTATTTAACCAACCATCCACCGGGGGTGTATTTGGGTTGTTTCCATTTTGCAGCTGTTATGAATAAAGCTGCTGGGAACATTCATGTAATGGGTTTCTGTGTGAACCTTAATTTTCATTTCTATGGCACAAATGACCAAATGTGGAATTGCTGGGTCATAGGACAAGTGTGTGTCTAATTTTAGAAGAAGCTGTCAAACTATTTTCCAGAGTGGCTATACCTTCCCACCAGCAAATTATGAATAGCCCCGTTTCTCCCCATGCTTGCCAGCATTTGGTGGTGTCACTATTTTTTTTATATTTAACCATTCTGATAGGTGTGTAGTGATAATTCCTGGTTTTAATTTGCAATTCCCTAATCGCTGATGATATTGAACATATTTTCATGTACTTATTCACCGTCTGTATATCCTCTTGGGCGAAATGTCCCTTTGTGACTTTTGCCCATTTTTAAATTGGATTGTTAAATTTAAATTTTAAATTGACCATGAGTTTTTGAGAATTCTTTATGTTTTCTAGGTTTTCTTTATATTTTCTAGGTATTTTCTTCTGTCAGATATACGGTTTGCAGATATTCTCTCTGTGTGTAGCTTGTCTTTTTGTTCTCCTGAGTGTCTTTCGCAGAGGAAAAGTTTTTAATTTTAATGAGACCCAATTTTTCAATTATTCTTTTATGGGTCCTGCTTTTGGCATCAAGTCTAGGAACTCTTCACCAAGACCTGGGTCCTAAAGACATTCTCTCTCTCTCTTTTTTTTTTTTTCTAAAAGATATACAGTTTCATATTTTATATTTACATCTGTGATCCATCTTGAGTCAGTTTCTATATAAGGTATGAGATTAATCTGGGATTTATTTCTTGTCCATGAATGTCCCATTGTTACTGAAAGACCCGCGGATCCCCTTACCCAAGAATCCAACACTGCCACTGGATGCAATCAGCAAGAGGTTCTTTATTGTTACGCAGGCGCCTGCGGGTGGTCAGCAGCTCCTGCTAGCTGAGCACCCCTGGCTGGGGTGGTGCCGGGTTTTTATAGACAGGTACAAACAAGTTTTGGGTGGGGCGCAACTGATTGGTTGACAGTTAGAACTTTTGAAAAAGGCATACGTGGAGTTTGCTGATTGGCTTTGGGGACCCGCGCGTGCGCACGCGAAGAGAGAGGCGGGAAGGGGGAACAGGCTGATTGGTTCTGAGGGCCCGCGTGGGAGGAGAGAGGCAGGGAGGGGGAACAAGAAGGGGGAAGGTAGGAATGCCATCATGGCGTCTTCTATTATTTCTATAAGCCAAGCAGTTACAGAAGGGCAAAAGAGCAATTAATAAGCAATTAATAACCTAATTTACGCCTAAAAGCCAGCGGTTCACAGAAAAGCAAACAAGCGGTTAGTTATCCTATCTGTCTACTAAGGGAGGGGTCTTTCTAGGGGAGGGGTCTTTCATTACAGCACCATGTCTTAGAAAGACTATCCTTTCTCAAATGAATTTTTCTTCCATCTTTGTCAAGAATCAGTTGGGCGTATTTATGTGGGTCTCTTTTCTAGGTCCTTTTTTCTGTTCCCTTGGTCTGTGTATCTATCCCTCTGTCATTACCACTGTCTTGATTACTGTAGCTATATAAACTTTAATATCATGTGGAAGTGATTCCTTCCACTTTATTCTTTTTCAAAATTGCCTTAGTGATTCAAGGTTCTTTGCCTTTTTTTTTTTTTTAAGATTTTATTTATTTATTTGACAGAGAGAAATCACAAGTAGGCAGAGAGGCAGGCAGAGAGAGAGGAGGAAGCAGGCTCCCCACAGAGCAGAGAGCCCGATGCGCCCCAAGGTTCTTTGACTTTCCATATAAATTTTATCATAAGCGTGTCTGTGTCTTGCTGGGGATCATCTCAGGAAATTTTGATTTAATTGGCCTTCAACAGAGCCTGACCTCAGTAATTTATAAAATCCAACTCCTCCCTCCTCCCCCCACCAGAAAATTCTGATGTACAGCCAAGGTCATGAACTTTGGTTTAAAGCTAGACACAGCTAAACAAGAATTATTTGGGGGGGAATGTGGGATCCAAGTGCTGGCTTGAAATTTTGAATAAGTGAGATCTTCTAAGAAAAGTGGATCATGAAATGAAATTTAAAGAAGCAAAAGGATGAGAAATGACAGTCTCTTAATGGCTGGGGAGTCTCTCTTGAATCCTCTTCCAAGGAGGTGGAAGCCTAGGTTTGAAACAGTAGTTCAACTTAGCTATTTTTTCAAAAAAATATTTATTTATTTTAGAGAGCACGAGAGAGTGAGCAGTGGGGAGAGAGAATTTCAGCAGACTCCATGCTGAGCACAGAGCCCAGCGTGGGGCTTGATCTCACCACCCTGAGATCCTGACCTGAGCAGAAACCAAGCGTCAGATGCTTAGCTGACTGACTCACCCAGAGGGGTGGGGGCGGGCTGCTCAACTAATCCAGAAGCTCCAGAGAATAGAAAGAATCGCTCTCCAGCCACAGGCTTCTCACTGGGCTGGAACACACGGAAGACTTAGGTGCTGTCTTGGCCGCACCTTCAGAGGCAACATTCTCTAGACAGGTGTGGCTCGAGTTAAGAATGTAAAAGCATTTCCTCCTCCAAGATCATAGTGATAAGAAATGTTGAAAGTTTAAAGGATTTTAATTTTTTTTTTTTTTTTTTGAAAGTTTAAAGGATTTTAAAAGGTGGGTTAGCTCAACCAGGTATTTTGAACCTGGGCCACATTCAGAAGCTTATCTGAAATGAAATGACCAGATCTGGTAATGTATTTGTTGCTGTTTTCTTTCCTTTTTTTTTTTTAACCTAAAGAGTGCATGGGTGTGTGTGAGTGAGGGGAGGGGTATTGTAGAGGGAGAGGGAGAGAAGCAGCCTCCGGGCTGAGCACAGAGTAGGATGGGGGGCTCGCTCTCACGACCCCAAGACCATGACCGGAGCTGAAATCAAGAGTCAGATGCTTGGCTGAGCCACCGAGATGCCCCACTTCTCTTTCTTCCTTTCTTTTCTTTTTTTTTTTTTAACTGAAAAACTTTTTAGCAATATCCAGTGAGCATCAATGTTATTATTTTCCTCACAATTTCCCTGTAATTTAGAGCGGTCGTTAGGGACTAAGTGAATATATGCTCCCTTTAAATGCTATTCATAGTCTATCTAACCTCTGCGATTAATACGTACATAGCTATAGAAATGACACTTATTATTTTTCTTTTTTTTTAAAGATTTTATTTATTTATTTGACAGAGATCACAAGTAGGCAGAGAGACAGGCAGAGAGAGAGGGGGAAGCAGGCTCCCTGCTGAGCAGAGAGCCCGATGCGGGGCTCGATCCCAGGACCCTGGGATCATGACCTGAGCTGAAGGCAGAGGCTTAACCCACTGAGCAACCCAGGTGCTCCAAAATGACAGACTTATCAAAAGAACACCATTTCTGAGCAAATTAGTCCTTTTCCTATCTCCGACAGCGTACCAGGTAGCTGGCATCACCAAAGTTTGGGTCTGGAAACAGATAGTTTGGGGAAGCCAGATGTTTGTTTACAACTACGTTTATTTTTCTTGAGGCTGCTTTCTGCGGTGGTCACAGAACCGGGAAGGGGAAGTCTTTTTCTTGACATTTCTTCCCCTTGCTCAGTTCATTACCTTCCCCGCGGGTGGTCTCTCCCACAGGGAAGAAAACTGCCACCTGCCAGCACTATCCGGCCCCTGGAGAACCTTGCTCATTCCCAGTGTCCAACACCAGCCATTCTGAAGGTCTGATGCAAAGACCCCCAAGTCTGTGTTTTGTTTTGTTTTGTTTTGTTTTGAAAGAAATGTGATCATTGACGAGGTCTCTGGCGGCGTAGGCCAAAATGTCTGAAAAGCAAAATGTCTTTGAAATTTTATTTAGAAGTCCTCCTAAGTCACACCACCCTAAGTCACCACACGTCTGCATTTGCTTCTGTTGACCGTGCCTTGTTCCCAAATCTTTCATTAGAGCGACCCACTGCGACAGTGTGTCGCGGGCGTCCTGTGGCTTTGGGCATCTCCGCCGTGTGTTGCAATACGGCCTCTTCGATGGTTGGTGCTCGCTTTCAAGGACGGTGCGGGGAGGCTCTCCCAGCTGTCGGTTCTTTCCAGGGGCCTCTCCCGTGGAATGTTCTCTGTTCTGTCAGCAGCCATAGCAGTTCTCCTCTTGGACTTCTGACTTCGCTGAGAAGGTGACTGACCGCTTCGGGTCCCATGGATGTTCCCCTTTCCTGATCTTGCCATTCTCCCAATGAATGAGACAGAAGCATTCTGGGGTCCTGCTTTTCGTCGGAAATTGCATGAGGAACCTTCTAGGTTCTGGACAGCCCATGAGGCGTCTTTACTAAGAAATGGTTCTTCCCCTGACCTACCTGTTGCTGCCTCTCTGCTCCTGCCTTAGTCTCTCTTGTCAACCCCCTGCCCTCCTGCCCCTCAGTCCTCACTGCCTCCCTTGTCCCACTGTCCCCTTGCCCCTTCCTCAGACAAGCCCCTTCTTCCCCTGCCTTTGGGACAGTCACTGCCCAGGCCCCAGTCAGTTCCATGCTTTCCTCATTTGCATGCAAGGAATTTAGAAAGTGCTTCTGAGCACAGCCGTGACAGAACTAAGAATCCGAGGTTTTGCAAGGTGACTTAGAGCTGGGCTGCTGTTCGGGGCTTTGTCCCCCAGAGACCCAAACTGGCTGTTGTACTTGGTGTGAGTCAGTCTTACTCCAAGTTCACTGGAAGCTGCTGACCAGTGGGAACCGTGTCTTCTGTATTCCCCCCACATTAGCCATCAGCTTCATTGAGAACTGAGAAGGATGGGGACCCCTGGCTGGCTTAGTCAATGGAGCTCGTGACTCTGGATCTCGAGGTGGTGAGTTCGAGCTCCACATTGTAGGTAGGGTTTACTTAAAAAGAATTGAGGGAGATGTCAGAGAGGCAGCAGGAAAACACATGAGAAAAGAAAGAGCGTGGGATTCGGAGTCTGTGTGGGTAGAATAATGGCCTCCCCAAAGACTGGCCACATCCTAATCCCCGAAGCCTGTGAATTAAGGTTGCAGGTGGAATTAAGGATGTTCATCAGCTGACCCGAGCGTCTATTATCCAGGTGGGCTCAAGAGAATCATGGGGCTCCTTTGAAATACAGAGTCAGAAGAATCCGTGACAAAGTGTTGTGATATGAAAAAGACTTGACCAGTTATGGCCGGCTTTGAAGACAGTGGGCACCCACAGACCGTGGCCAATGCGGGCAGCTTCTAGAAGATGGAAGAGGCGAGAGGATATAAAAAAAGTAAAAAAAAAAAAAAAAAAAAAAAAAAAGATAAAATAAAACTTTTTTTTTAAAAGATTTTATTTATTTATTTGACAGGCAGAGATCACTAGTAGGCAGAGAGGCAGGCAGAGAGAGAGGAGGAAGCAGGCTCCCTGCTGAGCAGAGAGCCCGACTCGAGGCTCGATCCCAGGACCCTGAGATCATGACCTCAGCCGAAGACAGCGGCTTAACCCACTGAGCCACCCAGGCGCCCCAAAATAAAACATTTTTTAAAATTAAATAAATAATTAAAAAATTTTGAAAATAAAAAATTAAAAAAAAAAAAAAGGCAAGAGGATAGATTTTTCTAGAGACTCCAGAGAGGAATGCTGCCCCGCTGACACTCTTTTCATCCTGGTGAAACTCATTTTGGACTTTGGAACACCAGAATTGTAAGATAGAAAGTTTCTACTTCTACTCCTCCCCCTGGTCCTGCTCGCTCTCTTTCTTGCTCGCTCTCTCCTTCTCTTTCTCAAAAAAAAAAATAAATAAAATCTTTGAAAAACAAATCTGATGTTTAAAGCTGCAAATCTTAGGGTAATCTGTTACTGCCACAATAGAAAACTATAATAGAGTCTGGCAGTTTCCTTTCTGCTGCCTTTAAGCTTTGTATGAATTTTGGCAGGCTACGTGACCTTCTCATCTTCAGAGCAGGTAGAATGACACACGCGTTGAAGGACTTCTATCAGAATTCTGGGAGATAACAATATGTGTACCTCTGGCAAAATACCCACACGTAGCTGATGCTTGGTGAATGTTAATTCTCTTTTCTGCAGAAATGATCATTTCTAACTTGAACGAGGGATTTCTTTTTTAAAAATATTTATTTATTTGAGAGAGAAAGAGCATGCAGCGTGAGCAGGGGTGAGGGGAGGAGGGAGAGGGAGAAGGCAAGAAGCAGACTCCCCACTGAGCAGGAAGCCAGATACGGGGCTTGAATTCAAGACCCTGAGATCATGACACGAGCCAAAATCAAGAGCTGGAGGCTGAACCATCTAAGGGTTTCTGATAGATCCTTCATTCATAGTGAGTCAGCTTTTTCTTGAATACCCTGAGTGACAGGGAGCTCACTCCGCTATTTTTGTTTTCCACGTGATTGTTGTTGCACTGTTCTCCCCAGGTTCTATGTACTAGTTTTATTCTGTCTTTGGAGTTAATGGGAACAAATAGCCATGTGGGCCCTGCTAGACTCTGAAGTGCTTTGTGCAAGTCAGAAAAGAGACTACCTCTTTTCAAGGCCCTTTACTTTCCTCTGTTGGAAAATTATTACAATGTATCGATTTTGTAGCCCTGGAAGCTTTGTTGCCACCTGTCAGAAAAATGTTGCACTAGACATACAGATCCCTGGTGTGTCTGAAGGGAATGGTGCCCCTTAAATGCAGCCCTGCATGCTGGGTATCACTGTACATCCCATCATGGGACCCTTGAGTGACCACTGACTTATACAACGATGCTTTCCATTTAGAGATGCTTCCACAAAAGGGATCTAATTTGCTCTTCACAGTACTCTATGAGGTAGGCAAATAGGATCTTCTTAATTTATTAAGTGGGGAAACAGACTCAAATATTTCACAAATGCCAAAGATCACAGAGCAAGGGTTGGGAAACCTTTCTGACCTCCAACTTTCCTCCAATTCCTATTCCTTCAGTTTCATATCGTTTGTGAATGTCCCCATGATTTTGACAAGTGGCTGATAAAAATGTTCATAAGGTCAGGCCTGTTGGATGAAGAAGGGGAATCTATTGAGAGATTCTTGGTGCTAGCGGCTTTGTCTGATATAATCCCATTCTCTTGAGAAAAAAAAAAATCGTTATAACCATTTTACAGATAAGGACATAGATTGCTTGGCCAGTCACTCAAAGTCCTGAAACCAATCAATAGTGGGTATGGAGGTGGTCTTTGCCTCCAGTTCTGTCTGCATGCAAACGCCTGGGTTTCCCTTCTCTCCCCCATGCCGTATCTCACATGGCAGGCCTCAAATCATTCAGGATTTTGGACTTCCTGTTATTTCTTATAGGTCAATGTCATATGTCGTTTGTGCTTGGTTACTTCCTGCCTTCCCTGAATATCTTTTTTTAAAAATCTGAGTTAAACAGAGCCTGCAATTGAAACTCTTTCTTTAACCCCCCCACGTCCAACCTCTACCCCTTTTGGTGATCATTTGTAATTATGAAATCAGAGTTGCTGACTTGAATACATCCCCAGAGCCTTTTTCCATTTAGAGGAGAACTCGCTGATTAATTGATAGTCGGCACTCAATGAAGATTTTTAGAATTTAATTTAGGGATTGCCAGGGACCCAGCATACTTGATAAACCTTATAGCCACAGGAATTTTAATGTCGTCATTGCTTTCATCGAAGACTACATTTTAAAGTTTCCTTTTCCTCCATTCACTTAACATGTGTATCACGAAATGACGGAAGTTAAGAGGGGCACGGAGCTTTAATGATTACTTCACAACCTTCACTCCTCCATTTTACAATTAGTACATTAACTCAAAGGGGTTGAGGAAACCAAACCAGGGCAGCTAGCTGGTGAGGACATCAACATTAGAGTGAGAAAAATGGGTTCAATTTAATAGACATAAATATATCTGAAATTTAGAGCTCGAGTGGGCGTTTTTTAAAAAGATTTTATGTATTTATTTGTGGGTGAGAGCCAGGGTGCACAAGGTGGGGGAGGACAGAGGGAGAAGCATACTCTCCGCTGAGCGGGGACCCTGATGCGGGACTCCATGCTGGGACTCTAGGATCATGACCTGAGCAGAAGGCAGTCGCCTAACCACCTGAGCCACCCATTTGCCCCAGGCATTTGTTTTTATTAAAAGTCTGATATCCAAGAGCTCCTGGATGGCTCAGTCATTCAGAGTCTGCCTTTGGCTCAGGTCATGATCCCAGGATCCTGAGATGGAGCCCTGCATCAGGCTCCCTGCTTGGCAGGAAGCCTGCTTCTCTCTCTCCCATGCCCCCTGCTTGTGTTCCCTCTCTCATGTTCTCTCTCTCTTTCTCTCTCAAATAAATAAATAGAATCCTAAACCAAAAAAAGTCTGATATCCATTGCCTCTTCTTTTGATAAGAGAACACTATTTTTTTTTTCCCTTGGAAAGGTACTCTTTCCCAACGTTCTTCCTTTACTTCACCTTCAACTTTCAGTCTGAAGGAGGATGGAGTGCATTCGATCCCAGCTCTGGGATGGGCACTTGGTATAGGCCTGGCCAATCAGAGTGGTGGATTCCTTGACCAAGTGCCCCATCCTGAGGTGGGCCAGTGAGACTCAGTCCTGGGTTTCCTGTCCTGTTAAGAGGACAGACATTCTGCCTACTGAGAGGGTAAGACTTTTGGCCCGAATTGCAGGCAGCCATCTTCCCATGTTAAGGGGAGCATTGCGTAAGAATGGGGCCATTCTAGAGAAACACAAAGCCTAGATATGGCAGAAGACAGGTCCTGAAAACATTGAGACCCGAGATCTGGAGGTCTTTGAAGTGTGAATACTCTTAGATTTTTCAGTTATCTGACTAGTTAGTTATGTGACACAGTGAATCTCTGTCCTGTTTTTTGTTTGTTTGTTTCAGTTGGGCAAGAAGACTTGAAATGGGATGTCTGTCACTTGCAACAGAAAGAAACAATGAAAACTTGATCAAAAAGTCAATTCATAAAGGATTGAGAGACAGGGCCTAGCAGCTATTTGTGTGGAAAAGGATCCTGGTAGAAATTCTGAACTCATATTCAGTTGAAATCTGATTTCCTGAAATAGGTAACATTAGGTCTCTGTTCTACGCTGAGGAACCAAATGAAATAATGTAAATTTACTTTTAAATGTACATTTATGGCAGAGATATAATTAACTTCTAAAAAAAAAGCTGATGATCTTTTCCATCTACACTGCACTGGTCATTTCTCATCTGGAAGGTTATATTCAGTTTTCTGAAATGGTTTTCACAGAGATGGGGACAAAGAATCATGTCTCAGGAGAGGGGGGGCTAGGATAGGATGAGATCTTAAAATCGCACCATAATTGAAGGAATGGATGTTTAGACAAAAGGGGCACCTGGGTGGCTCATCAGTTAAGCATCCAAACTCGTGATTTTGGCCCAGGTCATGATCTCAGGGTTGTGAGGTAGAGCCCCAGGTCAGGCTCTGTGCTAAGGGTGGAGCCTGCTTAAGGTTCTCTCTCTTTCTCTGCCACTCCCCATCTGTCTACCTTTAAAAAAAAAAAAAGAAAAAGAAGAAGTTTAGAGGCACCTGGGTATCTTAGTCAGTTAAGTGACCAACGCGTGGTTTCAGTTCAGGTCGTGATTTCGGGGTCTTGAGATTGAGCCCTGCTCCATTGGGCTCTCGTCTTAGCTTGGAGTCGGCTCGGAACTCTCTCCCTCTCCTTGTGCCCCTACCCCCTGCTCGCGCGCACAACCTCTCTCCCCCTCAAATAAATAAATAAGTCGTTTTCAAAAAGGGAAGTTTAGACAAGAAAGTGAAGACGGGGAGGCGGGGCGGAATAAAGAGAGATCTTTACACAGATTTGTAACTGCTATCAATTAGAAGAAAATTTATTTTATCATCTTTTCTTTGGCAGAACTAGAAATAGTGGTTAAGAGTTTCAGAAAGGCAGAGGCGCCTGGGTGGCTCAGTGGGTTAAGACTCTGCCTTTGGCTCGGGTCATGATCTCAGGGTCTTGGGATCGAGCCCCACATTGGGCTCTCTGGTCAGCGGGGAGCCTGCTTCCTCCTCTCTCTCTGCTTGCCCCTCTGCCTACTTGTGATCTCTGTCTGTCAAATAAATAAATATAATCTTTATTTTAAAAAAGAGTTTCAGAAAGGTAGATTTTAACTCAATATGAGCAAAATTTTTAGACAATATGCTCTTTCTCCCATGTCTATCCATGGGTTACAAATGAGCCCCATACGTTGGTTATTTACTTAGAAAAACCCACTGACATGAAAGTGTTTTCACTGATTAAACAGAGTTTCTCCCCCGCCTCCAGTTAATAACTGAGAGCAGACTGTGTTTGTCTGGACATCCTTATATCTGTATGGTCTGAGACAATGCTGGAGAAGAGTGTTATATATTCAATGAATGTGCGAATGAAAGTGTTGTTGATTTTCTAAAGTTATTTCAAAAACAATGTTCTACTTTTTTTGTCATTGTTGTTAAGATTTTATTTATTTATTTGACACAGAGAGAGAAATCACAAGTAGGCAGAGAGGCAGGCAGAGAGAGAGAGGGAAGCAGGCTCCCTCCTGAGCAGAGAACCTGCCTACTTGTCTGAAGACTTTGTAAATTTATATAATTGACTGAGATTAGCAACATATTAATTTATACTTTTAAGCTACAGTGCTAAGCACATAGCAGGACTTGATCTCTGTCATCCAAGGAGGAATTCAAAGTGGCCTCATTTAGTTTCCATATACTTTATATAAACCACCCCTATGGCCTGTCATACTATATCATATTGGTGGGTTAGCTTCCCCCCAAAAAGCACTTCCTGGGGAAGGACTCTATCTTAACCAAACTCCATATGAAAGTACTGGGAGGTTCTAACACACTCAATAGGATGACAATAAGAAATGGAAATAGAACAATGAGAAAGGAAGAAATAAACTGTAACGTTTAAAAGAAGATGCTATGATTTTCTACATAGAAAACTCAAAAGAGGGCACCTGGGTGGCCCAGTGGGTTAAACCTCTGCCTTTGGCTCAGGTCATGATCTCAGGGTCCTGGAATCGAGTCCCGCATCGGGCTCTCTGCTTGGCAGGGAGCCTGCTTCCTCTTCTCTCTCTCTGCCTGCCTCTCTGCCTACTTGTGACCTCTCTCTGTCAAATAAATAACAAAAAAAAAAAAAAAAGAAAGAAAGAAAGAAAGAAGGAAAACTCAAAAGAAGCTCTATGCAAATACAATAACCATAAAAATTCAAAAGGTTGCCATAGGTAAGATGATAAATCAATTTCAAGAGTACATTGCAGGGGCACCTGGGTGGCTCAGTGGGTTAAGCCTCTACCTTCGGCTCAGGTCATGGTCTCAGGGTCCTGGGATCGAGTCCCGCATCGGGCTCTCTGCTGCTCAGTGGGGAGCCTGCTTCCCTTCCTCTCTGTCTGACTCTCTGCCTGCTTGAGATCTCTGTCTGTCAAATAAATAAATAAAATCTTAAAAAAAAAAAAAAGAGTACATTGCAGCAAACAGGACATGTAAGGTAAAAAAAGAAAAAATTTACAAGTGCAACAGAAAACATATAGAGTTGTTGAATCAACTGTTGTACCCCTGAGGCTAATGTAATATTGCAGGTCAACTGTACTCATTTAAAAAAAAATAAAACTATAAAACTAAAAAAATAAAATTCAAATAATTGTTCCCTTTGTGCAGCTGTGATGCACTGAGAAGGGGCATCCACTTAAGACACTGACTTTCAAATATTTTATGCACTTTTTTAAAAAAGAATTTTGAAAAATACATACATTTGCTCCTATGTTTTAAAGTTAACATCAAAAATATTCCATTCCATTCAAAGTTGAAAAAGTAGAAAAAAATGTAATTTCCAACGTGTTGTAAACATTGACATTTTAAAGTAAAACTGTTATATTTTTCCCTTAAAAGTATTTAATAGACTATAAAACAGTAATAATTTTATACTGTCACCAACCAAACCCAACCACTGAAAGCACACATGGACAAGCTTTTAATATGAAAAAATATGTAAATCTTCCTCTTTTCTCTTTGAATCAGATTTCTACTCCACTTCCTGCACAAATCTTTGTCCTGATAAATATGTATGCTTAAAAGTCCTCTGCTGATTACCCTTTCAAATTTTCCAAAACAAGATGCATGTAAATGTAATTCTTGACATTCATCTAATTTCCTGACATCATTGGGCTATAACCAAAAAAAAAAAAAAAAAAAAAAAAAAAAATCCTTTGAGTGTCTGGGTGGCTCAGTAGGTTAAGCATTTGCCTTCAGCTCAGGTCATGATCCCAGGGTCCTGGGATCGAGCCCCGCATCAGGCTCCCAGCTTAGCAGGGAGTCTGCTTCTCCCCTTCTCTGCCAGCGGATCCCCCTACTTTAAGCTCTCTCTCTCAAATAAATAAATAAAATCTTAAAAAAAAAACAAAAAAATTCTTCTAGATGAAGTTATCTTTTATAAGTATTACTAAATACTTGTTCAAACTCAAATATATTATAAATATTGATAATTTAATATAAAAAGTAAAATTTACTAGAAATACATCTCTTTATAAGTGTCATTATCTTATTTCTATGCTTTTAATGAAGAGAAATATTTCTACTAGTAAGAACTGGTAGTACTAGCAGTTAGTTTATTTTTAAAAAATTTTTAATAGAAAATAGAGGATGCCTAGCTGGCTCAGTTGGTGGAACATGTGACTCTTGATCTCAGGATTGTGAGTTCGAGCCCTCTGTTGGGTACAGAGATTGCTTTAAAAAAAAAAAAAAAGGAGATAGAAAATTATAAGAATTTTATAAGGTGAAGTAAGAGGAGGAATCTCAGTAATTACAAAAAAATTCATAATATAATTGTTAAAATAGGTTTTAATTATCCCATCGAGTGCCACATATGAAAATGGAATGAAATTACATAGAAGTTTTATCTTTGGGCGTTACCCGAAGTTACCCTGAAAATGTTGGCAGTCCCAGAAAACATCTCCATTACATTGACAAGAACCAGAATCATTCTGCTTCTTTAGCTGATCAAGATGTTTTTATTTCCAGCAAATGACACACCCTACGAGAGAGTATTGAGACTAGCTGAAAATAAATGTTTATTTTTAAAATTCGGAGCAGGGGTGAGGGGGAGCCAAGTTTTGAGTGTTGGATAGTTCTTGTCCGTGCTCTCTTTGTTTTGGGGCCCCCGGATGTTTCCCCCCGTTCTTGGAAAAGGCAGGAAGGAGGGTAGGAGGAGGAGAAGGTCCCCGCCGCCCTCCGTCCAACCTGGTCACCGTCGATCTGATTTCAGAACAACTCCACAGGGACCGAAATATTCGATTCTAAATCCCGTGCTTTACTCTTTTTTTTTTTTTTTTAAAGATTTAATTTATTTATTTGATAGACAGAGATCACAAGTAGGCAGAGAGGCAGGCAGAGAGAGAGAGGAGGAAGCAGGCTCCCTGCTGAGCAGAGAGCCCGCCGCAGGACTTGATCCCAGGACCCTGAGATCATGACCTGAGCCGAAGGCAGCGGCTTAACCCACTGAGCCACCCAGGTGCCCCTCCATGCTTTACTCTTCACAGAAACATATATATAATGGGAAACAAAGAAAGTTCTGTGGGTTTACTGTATCCTTCATGCTTCAGGAGACCTGGCCATCTGGAGATGGTGGACTGCAGTGAGAATTGCAAGGATGCTCTGGTCGAGTGGAAGGATCACGTGAACTCAAGAGTTCTTAGGTGAATTGGCTTTAGGCCGAGTACGTATCGAATTTGGGCGTCTAGCAGAAGACTTCGTGGTGCTTATGTATTCTAGAAAGTCCTTATGTACCCGGGGGTGGGAGGGGGAGTCTGTATTTGAGGAGCACTATTGTTGGTGTTCCTGATGTTCTATTTCTTAAAATGGGTGGAGGGAACATGCCTACCTGTTTTATTATTTTTATTTAAATTACCATTACTATTTACCTTTGTTATTTAAATTAAATATATAATAACACTTATACATATGATATATCTTCCACAAAATATAGTTTAGAAAAATCTATGTTGGGGGTGCCTGGGTGGCTCCGTTGGTTAAGCCTCTGCCTTCAGCTCAGGTCATGATCCCAGGGTCCTGGGATTGAGTCCCTCATTGGGCTCCTTGCTCTGCAGGGAGCCTGCTTCTCTCTCTGCCTCTGCCTGCCACTCTGCCAGCTTGTGCTCTCTGACTCTCTCTCTCTGACAAATAAATAAATAAAATCTTTTTTAAAAAATCTATGATGGTTGCAGGAAGTTTTATTTCTCTCTTTGATTCTGTTTCTCTCTCTCTCTCTCTCACACACACACACACAAACACACAAACACACATACACACACGGGGGGGAACTGCAGCCCAGGAAAATTGGGCTCATAGCGAGAGAGGGAACCTGAAGGACTCCATGAAAATCTGCTTTTTGCTCCTTTTCCTGCTTCTGTTCTTGCTAGACCTTGTAACTCACCCCACTTTACACAAGCCTCAGAATGCATATAGTGTCTGTCGGTCTATAGGGACAAAGAATTTATGAGTTCTTTAAAATCAATAACATCGGGAGCCTGGGTGGCTCAGTGGGTTAAGCCGCTGCCTTCGGCTCGGGTCATGATCTCAGGGTCCTGGGATCGAGTCCCGCATCGGGCTCTCTGCTCAGTAGGGAGCCTGTTTCCTCCTCTCTCTCTCTCTGCCTGCCTCTCTGCCTACTTGTGATCTCTCTCTGTCAAATAAATAAAAATAAAATAAAAAAAAAATCAATAACATCTAAGGAAGGACCAGGTGAGAGTGGCCAGATAAAGCCATCATACGCATATTCCAGACCAAGTGCGCTGGACATCTGGATACCTGGGCATTTGTCTTTGTTCTGATTTTCTGGATGTTCTAGGTTTCTGGATGCCTTAGGGGACACATACACCAGACTACTGTCCTCAGTAAAAACTTCCAGACCCCGAACAAAGATGAGGCTCCCTCCTTTCCTTTCTGAGTCTCCCACACACTCTACCTGCATTCTCTTTATACCTTCAGTAAACTTTTTTTTGCCTCCTGCTGCCTCGGATTTGATTTCCGTCTTGGGTGAAGTCAAGGATCCTCTGGTTGGTCCTACGGGGCCCCCCTCTGGGTCCTCGGACCTGGCCTGCCTGCGTCTACAGGTGTGTGTTCTGTGAAAGGGATCTGTATGCAAAATGACCTCCAAAGGCCAAAGAAGCTGGAACACTGAAGGGAACGTTTGATAAGTCTAACTTGATGAGAAATGGTTTATTAGGGGGACTAAGGGACAGAAGTGTGTCTTGCACTGCTGCAACAGGACCAGATCTTTACAATCCCACCTCTGGCTAAGACCTGCTTTTATAGTCCTAGAGGCTGGGAACCACTTAGGAGGAGAATGTTTGAGAAAAGGTGTGTGTCATTGTCATATCTCCAAGGCAGATCAAGGACGTTATGCCACCAGGGAGTCCTTAAGGATGTCGTTAAACAAAAGGAAAGAATGTGCAGTTGGGGGGGCTGTGCTCACCAAGGTTTTAGGTTACAGAAAGGCCATCGTGGCAGATTTGTCCAAGATTGTGTTAATCTGGTTCATGCAGTGTGACCAGTGGGAAAATGTAAATATTTCACAGCTGGCAGGAGAATTCATCTCAGGGAGAGAACTGTCTTTATGTAGGAAAATAATAAGCCCTTTAATGGGATAGATTTTAAAGAACTTGGTAAGCAAATTGATAGTTCAATAGTTTTACATTAAAAATAAAGGAATTTGAATAAACCGTTGCATATATGGTTAAATGATATTCCATATGGGTGTCAAGACCACTCAGTGGGGAAATGACCATCTCTTCAATGAGTGGTGTTGGGAAAACTGGACATTCACATGCAAAAGAATGAAGGCGGACCCTTATCTTCCATCATATCCAAAAATCAATTCAAAACAAACTGTAGACCCAAATGTAAGACCCCAAACTAAAAACTCCTAAAAGGAAACAGAGGGGGAAATTTAATGACATTAAACTTGGCAGCAGGTGTGCCTGGGTGGCTCAGTCGGTTAATCGTCTGCTTTCAGCTCGTGTCATGATCTCGGGGTCCTCAGATCGAACCCTGCATCAGACTCCTTGCTCAGGGGGGAGCCCGCTTCTCCTCTCCCACTGCTGCTCCCCACTGCTTGTACTCTCTTGTTCACTCCGTCTGTCACTCAAATAAATAAATACAAACAGACAAACTTGGCAATGTTTTCTTGAATATAATACCAAAAGCATAACCAACGAAGTAGAGAGACGTAAGTGGAACTACATCAAACTTGAAGCTTTTGTGCATCAAAGGACACACTCAACAGAGTGAAAAAACAACCTGTGGGATGGAAGAAAATAATTGCAAATCAAGTATCTGATAAGGAAGGGATTAATACCCAGAATATATGAAGAACACCTACAATTCCCCAACAACAACAAAAATCAAACAACCTGACTTAAAAATGGTCAGGCGACCTGAATAGCCATTTCTCTAAAGAAGACATCCAGATAGTGAATAACTACCTAAAAAGATGCTCAACATCACTCATCATCAGGGAAATGAAAATCAAAACCACAGTGAGAGGTACCACATTATACTCATCAGGATGACTACTGTTTAAAAGAAATTACAGAAAACAGTAAGTGTCGACAAGGATGTGTAGAAATTGGAAGTCTCATACACCGTTGGGGGGAATGTAAAATGAAACAGGTACTATGGAACACAAAATTAAACAAAATTTAAAAAAAATTAAAAAATTATCAAACAATTATCAAACAGTTCAGCAATTCCACTTCTGGGTATATATACAAAAGAATTGAAAGCAGGGTCTCAAAGAGTATTTGCATACCCATTTTCATAGTAGCACAATTCACAATAGCAAAAAGGTAGAAATAAATGTCTATTGATGGATGGAAAGCTAAAATGTATATAAGAGAATATCGTTCAGGCTTTAAAAGGAAGGAGATCTGCTCACAAGCTATTACATGCATGAATCTTGAGGACATTATGCGGTATGAACTAAGCCAGTAACAACAAGACACACACTGTGTGATTGCACTTACATGGGATATCTATACTAGTCGAATTCACAGAAACAGAATGTAGAATGCGGGTTACCAGGGGCTAGAGAGAGAGAGGAAAAAGGGAGTGATTATTATTATTTTTTAAAAGATTTTATTTATTTGACAGACAGAGATCACAAGTAGGCAGAGAGAGAGGAAGGGAAGAAGGCCGAGCAGAGAGCCCGATGGGGGCCTTGATCCCAGGACCCTGGGATCATGACCTGAGCCAAAGGCAGAGGCTTTAACCCACTGAGCCACCCAGGCACCCAAGGGAGTGATTATTTAGAGGGTATAGACACCACTGCGATCAAATTCCTGCAGTGGCCTCCACTGCAATCAAAGGAACAGTAGAAATTGTTATGATGTCCTCTAAGGTCCCCATAGCATGTCCCCCAGAGCCTTTCTGGCCTGCTTTCTTTCTACCCTCTTTCTTTACAGCCTTCCTGGCCACACTGACGCTTCTCCAACCTGCCAGGTCTATTCCTGTCTAAGGGTCTTTGCTCTTGAATATTCCTCTTTCTGGATTGTTCTGTGCCCAGAAATCCTTGGCTTCGTTCAAGTCTTCGTTCACATGTGACTTTCTCAATGCAGCCTACCCTGATCGCTCTATTGAGGACGGCGATGTTCATACATTGTTTACCCTGCTGTGCTTTTCTTTTATTCTATGTACTCCCCCTCTTCTGGCATACTAATATTATCCTTCTATATTGTTTATGTCTTCCCCTGCTAGCGTGAAAGCTCCACAGGGGGAGTGACTTTTGTCTGTTTGTGGTTGATGTGTACTCCAAGCACCTAGAATAGTTCTTTATAAATAAAGTCTCCTTAATAAATAGTTGCTGAATGTTGAGCCAGTCTTCTCAAGTGAAAGTACTATTGCCCCAAATGAATCTGGGGAAAGCTAATTCTGAAGGAGACATCATATACACAAAAAACGTCTTGTGGTATCAACTAAGCTTGATGTCCCTTTCTTGGAGACTGACAATTGATATAAGTAATATTTTTGTGAAAAACGTAAACTTGTTTTACAGGATCCTCTGTGAGAATTGACCACTAATGATCGAAAAATGTTTAGAAGAAAATGAAAATTGCAGAAATGGCACATTAGGGATACAGGAAATATCCAAGGGAATGAACAGAGGCAAATACCTACTTTAGTTCTATAAATAACAGACTTCACCATCCACTCAGCATTTAGGGCTGGCTGGCCCGATGTGCTGACCAAAGGCTACACAGGCTTGGAAAAATAAGCTGGGTCATGAGGACTTAAATCAGTGGAAAAGAGACAGTCATGAGTCCTGTTGGCCGCGTGGATTGCTAGAGAATCATCTCTCCATTCAGTCCAAACTATGGTTGTGCAAAAATAAAGAAATTTAAAAAATATGCGTGTGTTTGGCACTATCACCGGGTCAGGTGCAGCACAGAAAATAGAGAGGAGGGAAAAATATAAGAGCTCAGAGACATCCCACGTGATCTCCAAGAAGAATGCAAGGGCTGGGCCAAAGGGTTCACGGTGTGGAGTTCTCCGAAGCCTGTGATGAAGGTGGCCTCGGCGGCCACACTCACAGTGAGGCTGGGGGAGGAACCTGGAGAGTGGGAGCTGAGCCTGTCAGCACACTCAAAGGCTCCAGGGCCATCAGCCTTGCTCTCTCTCTCTCTCTTTTTTTTTTTTTTTACACTGCAGCCAACCAGAGAATCCTGGCAGCATAAGCAGAAAGGTTTCTGGCTATCTCTATATTTTCAAGTATTATCTTCAATCACACTTGATTATTCATAGAACTCTTCTTTGGCTAGAATAAGTATTTGGAACACAGCCAAAGAAGCAGGAAGTAAGGGGGGGGGGGAGCCTCTGAGTATCCAAAATAGACAGTATGGAGTTTACTTAAGATTGAAATACTTCACTTCTTCAAGAACTCCTTGGGCACCAAGCCAAAGCCTAGGGAAGGGAATCTATGGGGTTGCCTAGATCCAAAATGGCAGGCAAGGTGGCAGCGAATGAAACATGAGAGCAGAAGAAGAGACTGAGAAACTAGAAAGTAGACACAGAAGCTGAGAAAGTTTACCTCTTTGGGCATAATTTTAGAGCAAGGACAAACTTGACGCAGAGGTGGACTCCAAGATATTGCCGTATTGCTGGACAGGTTCTTAACCACCATCATGTCTGACTCACTGACAGAAATTCAGTTGTGATCACTAACTCCATTTGAATGTGCAGGGACACATTTTGGGAAGCTCTCATTCCCCAAAGACTAAAGTTGAGAATAAAATGTCAGCTCGTAAAGGGGAAGCTTCAGCTAAGGAGAGTTAATTAAATTATTAATTAATCTGTTCCTCTCCTGGTTTTAGGCTCCAGTCCTGACATTCAGAAGTTGTATAAAATCATAGTTATAAATATCATTCCGAGTATTTTTAGCTAATGGAGTTTTGTTTGCAGGCTTTCTTTCTGCATTCCATTATCAGTGATTAATTTCTGCTTTGTATTTCACATAATTGTTTTTTTTTTCGGAGGTTGGGATATTATTTTGTTTTGTTTTGTTTTTTGCCTTTGGACATAAAAGCATTTCCTTGATGTATTCATAGGTTAGCACAATGAGATGATGTGTGTTGATTTATCATGGATGACTAAATGGTATAGTATCTTTAGGGAAAAATCCTAATATTTAACAGTAATAGCTAACTTTGGTAGGTGCTTAGTTATATTAATCTCCTCAATTTCTGAACATATACCCATATAAAAACAATGCTTACCTGTGATCTCAACCTTGGAAAATATGTTAGGCAGGTAGGTGGCAAAATACCAAGCATGTACAGTTTGATTTAAAATGTGAAGAAAATGAAACACTGATGGTAAAATCAAAATGCCCTAAGGTTTTGTGGATCGTGCTTAAAGAATCTGGTCACAAAGCAAGAGTGATACCCATCGTGGGTCGGTGTAGACCATACTTCAGGTTAGCTTTCCAGTGTTAAGTGTGGACTTTAACGTCCTATGCAGGCAACAATTTCTGCTGTTTTCCTGAAGGTGGACTCCTTGTATAATAAAAAGATTCCTGTATAATAAAAACAACAAAGGAATACCCAGGTCTGCATCCTCCTTTCGCTGTTCATTAGCTCTATAAGCTCCCTCCAAATGACCAGAAATTAGTATCATGGATAAAAATGGAGAGGATGGTGGTGACATAATAATAAAAATGATAATATTGCCTGCCCTTCCAACTTCACAAGCTTTTTGGGAGGACCAGAAAGGATGATACAAATGAATATGCTTTGTGAACCTTAAGTGGTGTGATTAAGATGACAATCTTATTTTTACATGGCTTAAATCACTGTCAATGGTGTTCACGTGGTTTGGTCGGTGATTATCTTTGGTTGACTCTCTTCTGAATGGATTATTAGAATTTTATCTTCTCGAGGGGTTAGGTTATACCTCTGTAAACTTTGAGGACTGTTTTAATTCAGTTTTGTTGTTTGTGTATCTTTGGCTGGTTCCGGACCCGCATGTGACAGGTCTTGAATTTTTATCAGCCCATAGTATTACGCTGCCTTCCCTGAAACAGGCCAGAATTTTTTCCGTATCTTTTTGTCTGGCCTTTAATTTTAAACCAGTCATAGGGATGAGCCCTGGATCTTTAGGTGAGTTTACAATCTGAGCATGGCCCGTAAAGGAGATTAAATGACTGACTTTGATTTCAAGACTCGTTTTACTGCAGACAGAAAACAGGCAAGACAGGGGCACCTGGCTGGCCCAGTCGGTTAAGTGTCTGATTCTTGATCTCAGCTCACGTTTTGATCTCAGGGTCATAAGTTCAAGTTCTGCACTGGGCTCCACGCTGGGTGTGGGGCTTACTTGAAAAAAAAAAAAAAAAACCCACCAAAAAACAAAAAACAGAAGAACAAAAACCAGGCAACACCCCTATCACCTCATTTTTGAAGAGTAAATGTAATTCCTGTCCACAGGGGTGAGAGGCCCATGTCTCATGTGTGGGCGGGCCTCCTGATAGAGAAATGCTTGGTTTTAAAGGCTGCGAGGCCACGTAAGGGCGGAGCACCGAGGCTCTGGAATCAGACGTAGTTTTGCTTAGCGTCCCTAAACCAACCATGATACTTCCCTTTGTCAACTCCAGTTTTTTCATCTGTACAATAGAGAGTATAGTAACATGGACTATGGAAACAATTTTTTTTAAAGTTACAGCTAATATGTAATAATCACTATGATGAGTCTACAGTTGACAAAGGATGTGAACAGAGATAAACGGGAAGGAAAAGAGAGTGACGTGTCTATGGCAGAGTTCTTCTACGTCTTAGAATCAGAGCCCATCCTACAGAAGCCTGTTGAATTGCTCTACAGTAGAACTGTTCCGTGCGCTTGATACTGTACCATCTGCTAGTTCTTTTAGCATTAATTGTACCACCATATCAATAGAACAGAACTCGTAAGATTTGAGTTCTGTGACTTTTGTTCTCCAGATCTAAGCATAGTTACCGCATCTTTAAGGGAATATTTAAACGAGATTCGAGCTTGTTTTGTTGAGCAGAAGAACATCTCTGGAGGGCTCCTCTTCTCTTTTCACATCTTGTCGATGTGAAGACCATTTTGGGGGAGTCTGGAGGGCATAGATCTGTTTGTAGAAGATTGCGAGGGATCCAGGACTTTCACCAGGAGTACTATCCAAACTGGCCTACTTTTCCTTTCTGGGAGTTCCACATCTAAGTGCTGATTTTTTTTTTTTTTTTTTAAATATTTATTTATTTACTTGAGAGAGAGAGAACGAGCGCCTAAGTGTGGAGCGGAGGGACAGAGGGAGAGGGAGAGAAAGTCGCAAGCGGACTCAGACTGAGTGTAGAGCTGGATGTAAGCCTCTATCTCACCACCTCGAGGTCATGACCTTGAGATCCAGACCTGAGCCGAAAGCAAGAGTACCATGCTTAACCAGCTGCACCACCCAGGCGACAGGATTTTTTTTTTTTTTTTTTTAAACAATGCTTTCAAGCCCCTTCTGCCTTCAGACACCTCACTTCAGCTGTCATCCTGCTCAGGGTAAGAGGAAGGGTGCTTCCGTTCTGGTGGGTTTCCAGAACTGTGTGTCATCTAATGAGCCTGTCTAGCCTCGTTGATTGGCAGTCGTAGGCCTGTGCGAGTGTGAATGTGGGTTTGGTGAGAGTAGAGTAGAGATTGTCATCTGCTGTTGGTGGCCTCCCCATCTCCATGGGGACAGGGAGTGGGGGTAGGGTTTTTTTTTTTTTTTTGCCCCCCGCGTAGGCGTGGGGGGGGGCACATAGGTTGAGAAACTCAGGCCTGGTTAGCTTGTTGGTGATGGACTCCTCGGGAAGGCAAGACTGGGGGTTGAGTTTTGGAGGGGAAGCCGTCACCAGTGTCGGGCAGGTCTGTAGGTGCATCTGAAGCTCGAGGCCACGTGGATAACAATAGAAGGTTTGCCTGAATGTCACGGCCCAACTGTTTGGATTCTCCTTGGCTCAGCAACAACTCCCACGTAAACTGTTGATGCAAAAGCTTCAGGCTTCATTTCCCCGGAAATCCTGGGGGTTCACATCAGCTCCCTTCCCCTTGGTTTTCTACCCATCAGCTCAGAGCCCTGCCTTCCTGAGAACTGTCTTCACCAGCGGGCTCACGGCAGTTCCCGGGAAGAATCTTCAAGACTTTCATGACTCTCGAAACCCATTAATCAACCTAAACAGTTTTCCTAAATGCCAGTGATAATTTGTCTCCGTCTGGGGACAGAGAGGAAGTGTCTCCCTTTTGAGAACCTGTGCACGAAATAATGTATCAAAATGCACAGAATAGAAACACCATTTCTTACAGAGGTCAAATAATTCTCATTCCGAAGGGACGGGAGGGAATGATCAGACGCGAGCAGTCCTCTGCATTTGCTGGTGTGACCCAGATCAGGGTGCAGGCAACTAGGTCTTGCGCTGAGGAACGTGAAACGAGTCTGGGTGCCTGGGCGCTGGCTAGCAGCCCGGGGGGCTCCTAGGGCTTCCAGGAGCGGGTGGGTTAACCCTCTGCAGCAAGGACTGTAGGGGAGAAACCTCGCAAGGGAAGCGCAGGAAATGCTAGCGGGCGCGGGGGCAGGCAAGGGGGGCGCCGAGACTCAGCCAGACCCAAACAGGGTGGGGCCCCGGGGGGCTCCCGGGGGAAAGGCGCCCGCCCGGGTGACCGGGTGGAGGTGGCCTCGCGGGGCGCGGAGGCAGGCCGGCGAGCTCGGGAGGAAGAAGGGGACCGGCGCCTCCCGCCCCCGGGGCTGCCCGCCAGCAGCCGCAGGGCGAGGCCACGGCGCCCGCTGGCGTCGCTTTCGCTCTCCGGGTCGGCCGGGGCTCGGGCCGGGCTGGGCGGGCCGGGCGGCGCGCGGGGCCGGGCTCCGCTTCCCCACTTTTCCTCCCTCCCTCCCTCCTCCCGGGGCCGTCCCGGGCGGCCGAGCCAATGAGCGGCGAGAGGAGGAGGGCAGCGGGAAGCGGAGCGCGCGGGGCCGCGGCCCTCCCACCGCGCCCGCGGCCGCCGCGCCAACGCCAAGTTTGCGCCCCGGGAGTTCGCGCGCGTCGCGGCCCCCGGCCTGGTCGCTCGGCCCCGGCGAGGGAGGCGGACGCGCGTGCCTGGGGCAGCCGCCCGCGAGCGCTCGGGCTGGAGGACGGCGAGCGGGGTGGCGCGGGCCGGGGCCGGGGCAGCCGCCTCCCGAAGATGCAGGATGGCAGCGGAGCCGCCGTCCAGCCTCTCCTACCGCACCACGGGCTCCACCTGCCTGCACCCGCTCAGCGAGCTCCTGGGCATCCCGCTGGACCAGGTAACCGCGGGCGGCCTGGCGGCGGGGGCGGGGGCGCAGGGACCCTCCTCCGAGCCACTGCGGGCGTGCGGGCTGGGGGGACATCTTAGCCACAACGCGCCCCCCACCCCAAGCAGACTTTATAGCTACACACACTCGACAGGTGGCCTTTTTTCTGACATGATGTTTTTGTCTTGTAAACGAGAAAAAAAAAATTGGTATACCCTGCACGACAGGTTCAAATGAAGTGTTTGTGTGTGTGTGTGTTTTTCCCCTTTTGAGGTTTTGGGTTGGCTCGTTTCCTGTAACCAAGTTCTAAATGTGATAAATGAATCAAGTGTGTGTGTGTGTGTGTTTTCCATCAGCGTCGTGGAGTCCTTATTATTTTTAATTTAGATATCTCTACTTAAAAGATCAGCTTGATTAGTCTGTAAGCTCTTGGCCTGTTGGAACAGAGACTCGGGTTTTAGACTTTGGCGGGGAAACTTTTCAGATCTGAGGGTGACAGTTATGTTGTACCACGTGCGGTGTCCGTCGGAAAGGGGAGAGTTGCGCAAGGACACTGGTTTTCCCAGGGGCTTTCCTTGACTCAGTGGGCTTATCCTTGAGGTCCCAGGCTCCTGGGTGAGTTCGGTTAGTGGGGGAAGAGAAGCACGTGAAGCTGGTTGGACTGTCCAGGAATTGTCTGCTACTATTAGAATAGTAGCAGACAATTCCTGGTAAGAATTGTCTTACCAATTCCTGGTAAGAAAGTTGCCTGAGGGTTGAGACTGTCTTACTCATTTTCTTGTCTCTTTAGGTGCTGGAAGCTAGATCTGCTAGGTATTTCATAATGAGTCAGTAAACACACGTTGATTTAAATGGAATGGGGGGAGGGGTGGGCGGGCTGGCCCACTCACTGCCTTCTTACTTGGTTTCAGACTGAGTTTTGCTTCGGGTTCCTCCCTTTGCTTTTTACTAGTGACTTTTTTTCTTCTTCTTTCTTTTCCAAATGGGAGAATACCCTCCCGCTGCCCTCTTCACTCAACATTCCTTCTGCAACGAGGAAGTGAGAGCTGGCTGTTTGCCTTAGTCAGATACTGTTTACCGAGCCATTCTTCTACCTGGCTCCCTCCAAGGATGCATGGGCAACTCCACCTCTCCCCGGCTATTTGCCTGCCCCTCAGTTGCAAAATCCAGAAAGCTAACAAATTGGGAGAGGTATCAGATGCTAGCTGGTGCTTTTGTAAATTACTCTTCAATTTGTAGTGAGAAATGGAGAGACCCAGGGACCTGGGGAAAAGCAAAGAGATACTAGCAAATTCTTTTTCTCTGAAACTACCCTAACTCCCAGCTGAATTCCCTTAAGGGGAGTGTGTTTTGTACTTAACCCCTTCAGCCCCACCCCCACCCCCCCATCAGAATTTAATTGCATTTTCTGTTTTAAGCTGTTTGGCACTGCTTGAGAGAGGAATCTAGAGAGGCTTTTTGTCTGGAAAGGAGTAATTGGGGGACCCCGATAAGCCTGGGAGGTGCTCATAAGTTCTTTTAAACTGCATCTACCCCCTTCCCAGGTTCCTGGATTTCTGTCAAAGGAACCCTGTTTTTAATTTATAAGAAAAAGAATAAAAGAGCCTTCAGGATGTTTAAGGCTGGGAGAAAGGGATTTCTGGGAGAACCTGAAGGAGAAATGTGGGTGATCCGCAGCAAGGAGCCAGGGCGATCTCTTTGATCTTCCCATGGCCCCAGCAGCCTCCAGCAGGCTCCCGTCTGAGGGACTCTCAGAAGCACGTATAGGGCAATGCCCCAGATCGCTCATTTAAGGCCTGGGGAAAATCCCAAACCATAAATAATGTGGCTTGAGGCTAAATTGTGGTTTGGGAATTTGGAAGCTTGAAGTGTTTTTCTCCTTCACGCTTTCAAGGGCTTTTTAAGGTCTTCAAAGATGTCTTAGACTTGCTCTGCCAGTAAACTTCTTTTGTGTCTGCCTGCTGGTATTGGACGTCTCAGAGCCCCACTGTCCTCAGGGCTAAAATCAGATCTACATATTGGAGGTGGGAAATTTTATGTAGATATAAAATATTCCACATCTGAAAGGTCCTTCATTCAGGCAGGGTACCAGCGGGCAGCAGAATTTAACTCAACGGTTTATAGCGAAGAAACTTAAATGAGCTACTTAGAGGGATATGGGCGGCATTCAGGGGAGGTTCAAGTACCTAAACCTGGAGACCAAGGGGAAAGGGAGGGTGTCCTGTGGCCATCGCCCTAGGAGAGCCGCGTCGAGCCCCAGCTGGGATGCCAGTGGGAAGCAGAGCGAAAACCACAGCCCAACTCTTCATCCTTCGCCCTTACGTTTCTTGCCTGTTACCCACAGTCATCAGACCCTGCCCAGGGCTGGCTGGCCAGGGGTGCCTGGGTAATGCGGTCTACAGGCGCTCCACCTCTAGCCCAGAACTTGGAATAGAAAGGTAGAGCCAGATCTGGAGGACAGTCCAAAGACAATAACACAGTCCTTAATAAATGTTTGCTTCTGTCGCATTGAAGAGTGACTTGTTATTGGCCAGCAATATGCTAAAAACAATAAAACACGTACTTCTGGGTACTCAGTAGCTCTTCATATGTCACTGGAAGACACTGAATCTTGTCCCCCCCCATCTTAACATTTCATGCTCATACTCGTAATTTCTGAATTGAAGGCGCTATCGAGAATGTCTTTGGCTTCTGGGTGTCTCCAAGTGGGGTAGCTCATTATTTGCAAAAGCAAAATGTCTGCTGAGCCTTCCGCATGACCAAAGAACTCTTCTTATTTTTCATTTGCTACTTCCGTTTGTCTGTTCTGTGAGCTCCTGGGGAAAGCTTGTGTGGGATTGTGGGGAAGAGTCTATAGTTTTAGTTTCCAAGGACTTCCCTGGTCTGACATCCTCCTAAAGATGTTACATGTAAAGTCTCCTCTTTAATTAGAAACGAGTCGAACACAGAATCCAGATGCAGAGGGTAGGAAATGAATGATGGCCTAGAAGCCCCTGCTGGTACTGCACAGAGGAGTGGGTTGGAAGTTGCATTTCCAAAACCGCCGGTCTCTGTCTGTCTAGCAAGTGTGGCGCTCTGGTAACTGGTAGGAGTATTCAGAGAGAAAGCTTCACTTACCAGGATAAATTAAATAAGAACTTTTTCTTTCCCTTTTAGAGTGATTTGGAGAGCAAAGGAGAAGTGTTTTGCCTTATTTTTCAAGTCATCTGCTTGTGCCCTCTCGACTTGGTTGAGGAGCGTGTCATGATCTGCCTTTCAACTAACCATAGCTTTCAAAATTTGCAAGACTGATTTAGCCTCCGTAATGGATGGATGTTGTTGACCTTGTTGATTTGTGAGGTGTGCGGTCATATCCTAGGAGTTGTGCAAGCGGAGGAAGAAACCGTTTGCTGGCTTAAGGATTTTCCAGTTAAAATAGGAGGGGGGCGGGGAGCTCTGGATGTCAAGGCTGTTTGGATGCACAGGTACCCCAGACTTTTGTGTTCTTGCATGAAGTGTCAATTCAATTCATTGTTGAATTAGGATTCCTTGGGGGAAAAATAGCCAGGACATAAGAACTCAGGAGATGATTTTGAGATTAAAGGAGCAAAGTTTAGGGACACCTGGGTGGCTCAGTTGGTTAAGTGTCTGCCTTCAGCTCTGGTCGTGATCCCAGGGTCCTGGGATCGAGTCCTGCTTCAGGCTCCTTGCTCAATGGGAGCCTGCTTCTCCCTCTCCCTCTGCTACTCCCCCTGCTCATGCTCTTTCCTCTTCTCTCTCAGATAAATACATAAAATCTTCACCAACCAACCAACCAACAAACAAAAACCCAGCAAAGTTTTAGGACAATTAATGTAACTTGTGTTATAGTTTAAAAGGCTCGGTGAACGATGACCTGCTCTAAAGACCTGGCATTTCTTTCCTAATGGTGAGACCAGTAGTGAGTTTTGATGATTCCACTGGGGCCTTTGACCACAAGGTTTCTTGCTTGGCCTGGAGTTTTTAGTCACCGGTTGGTTCCTTGTCCATGCTTGGAGAGCCCAAATGTCCTGTCTCTTCTCACCTAAATCTTGCCCTAGGTTCAAAGCTCAGCTCACATTCCACACTCATGATTCAGTCAATTAAATATTTATCAAATACTCTTAGTGCCAGGTCCCCGGCCAAGGGCTTCGTACTCAGGAGCTCCTGCCGGAGGTGACAGAGGTTGGTAGATGGTGCCTGGTGGAACCCAGAAGGGAAAGCCAGCTACAGGACAGGCCGGATTCCTGTCGAATTTACTCTTTACCTCCGACACGCTCCACATTTGACCCTCAGTAAGCATGACCTTCTATTCTGACCCAGCTTGCTGTGTGTATATGCTGAATTCCCAACTCATTTAAAGACTCCTGGAGATAGAAATTTTATCCCTCCTTGTGTTCCAAGGAAGTAGTAGGTACTCAATGAATATGCGCTATTGGTAACAGATGTGCCAGTGATAATGATTCACCTTAGCAAACTTCAGCATGTGGAAGCTCATTTTTAAAGCAGACAGCAGATTGGCCTTTGTAGGGGGAAGGGGCCTTTGCCTACCCCACTCCTCCGTGGACGCTGCCTCCAGGTTGTACCCTTGGGTTTCTGACTTGAGCAATCTTCTCCTCACCTTGGGGCTTTCCAGTCCATCCCAGCTCAGGATGGGTGTGGACATATGGCAGGCATAGACTGTCAACCCTGCAGAAAGCTACTTCAGTTTTCTTGGGGCCTCAGTAGTTCCTGCAAAGTCAGGTCCACTCTCCCCTTAATCTCCCCGTCATTGTCTGATACTGAAAAGGATTGGCTAGCAGGAGAAAAATAATTTGGTGAGACTGCGAACACCTGCAGAGTTTCTGCTATGTTCCCCAAGGATCACCTGGGTGTGTTGGGTTGTGATGATTCAAACACAAATAAAATGGGGCCCATCCTCAAGAATCTTGTCGGGCGAGGCAGGGACAGATAGGTCAACTGGTGTTACTCACGTGTCGTCCCCAGACCAGCATCAGCCTGGACACTAGGTAGAAGAGAACATTCTCTGCCTAGTGCCCCCCACCTGCGGCTCTGGGGGCAGGCATAGCCCTGGGTGATTTAGTGAGCGCCCCCCACGTCTGAGAACCACGGACGCACACAGTTAACTGGGAGACAAATTATTGGAGTACAGTGGAGGCAGGATGGAGGGAAAGATCTACTCTGCTTTGTTGGTGGGTGCGGGGTGAGGTGTGGTCTTCAGAGAGCCTCTCGCAGGTGAGGAAGGGCACACGTGGGCCTTGCAGGATGGAGAATTCGTCACGCGCAGTGGCCAGGAAGAACGGCCCATACAGAGTTGTGGACGAGTAAAACTGTGCTTTGTTCTAGAAACCGCCCACTGAAGCGGGTGGTGGGCTGCTGGGTGCAGACGGCGGGATCTGGGCTGGGGAAGCGAGCAGGGGTCACGTCGTGAGGAAGCTAAGGGCTCTGGTGAGGTGTTTGCGTTTATTCTGCCGACCAGGTCTTCTGTAAAGGGCCAGAGGGTAGATATTTTTGGCTTCACAGGCCCTACAGCCTGTCTCGACCTCTCAACTCTGCTGTTGCATGAAAGCAGCCATAGGTAATAAGTGAGTATTGGCCGCACCTGTAGTCTCTGAAACTTCATTAATGGACTCTTCTGAAATTTGAGTTTCCTGTAATTTCTTTTTTCATGGCTCTAGAAAATTATATATCCTCATTTTTTTTTTTTTTTTTTTTTTTTTAAGATTTTACCTATCTATTTGACAGTGAGAGAGCAGGAGAAATCCCAGCACAAGCAGGGGGAGCGGCAGGTAGAGAGAGAGGCAGACTCCCCACTGAGCCGGGAGCCTGACGTGGGGCTCGATCCCAGGACCCTGGGATCATGACCTGAGCTGAAGGCAGAGATTTAACTGACTGAGCCACCCAGGCGCCCATTTATGTCTATTAAAAAAAATTGAATTTAAATTCAAATGAGCTGACATACATATTATTAGTTTCAGGAGTAGAATTTAGTGGTCCCACAATTGCATATAATACCACGTGCCCATCACATCGGAGTTTCATATACTCTCTAATGCGTCCGAAAATTTTCTTTTGATTGTTTTCAACCCTTAAAAAATAAAAAAGCTTTTTTTTTTTTTTTTTAAGCAGGCAGGCTACATAAAAACAGGCAGTGGCCAGGGGAGGACTGGATTTCGCAGACCCTCATTAGAGACTCGTTGCCCTTAGAGTTTGGTGCAAGGACTATCATGAGAGTCAATGGCCATGTGTGTTTCTGGGGTCTGACCCAAGCTGGGGAATGCAAATGTCAGGATAGAGGGGTCCCCCCCACCCCATCCCCATCCCCGTGATTCTCAGGCCAGCGGAAATTTAGGGCCACTGCTACCATCAAAGAAAAGGCACTGAAGGACTTAAGTCGTGAAAGGATTTTCATTCTGTGACGTTTTGTGATGTTTTCATTCTGTGACGTTTCGTGGCTGAAGGCTACGGGGACGGAGGAGGGGCAGGGGTCTGAGGCTGAGTGAGGGCGCAGGGGGAGGAGAAAGCCGCTGCAGGTCAGTTTCCTGCATTGCTGAGTGTAACCAACCCCCTGAAAATCACACGTTTAGAGGCAAGAGTCTGTGCCTGTGTGTGATTTTTCTCTTTCAGCAGCTCCTTCTAGGAGCAAAAGTAAAACGGTTGGACGTTTGCAGAGAAGGTTGCTGGAAAGTTAGGAAGGAAAGGTGTTGAAAGATGCTGACAAGCACTTGGAAGGGGCGGGAATGGGAAGGGAAACAGCCTGAGCTTGCAGGGACGCTGGGAAGCGGGTGTCGAGGAAGGGAGACAGCCGGGGCTGGCGGAGTGCAAGATGCCGAGGGAAGCTTTTCCGGGCAATGATGAAAGTCTGGGTGTGGACGTGGGAGGGGGGGTGACAGTGGGGACTGGGGGGCTTTGGCAGACTAACTCCCAGAGCAGGTGAACCTGGGAATGGGAGCTGGAGGAAAAGGCTGTGTGGTAGCAAAGCTCTGTAGTTTAATAGACCCTGAGGGCATGACGCCAGGCTGGAGAGGGCGGTGCCTGTTCCCGGGGCTGCAAGCACCTGCTGGTCCCACACCTTCTCTCTGTCTGCGTGACTCTGGGGGGATCACAGGTTTTATTTAAGGGACGTGGAAGGAAAAAAGTGTAAGGCAGCAAAGCAGAATTTGGAAAAGCGGTGACTTTCTTCTCTGTACTCCTTCGGGATCGGGGTCGAAACGGGCAGACATGTGCCTGGAGGTGGCCCATTCTCCACCGAGGCTAGGAGGGAAGGGAGCTGGGAGGGCACGGAGGGTTTTGGGGTAGAGCAGAGGTCAGAGGGAGGGAATGAGGGAGGTCGGCAGTGGGTTGATGAGTCATGGAGGAGGAGGAAGTCAGGAGCAGCAAGTGGGTGCGAGTTGGCATGGGGAGCCGGGGCTGGGCACGAGGGTGGGGATGACTGGCAGGCTTCTGGGCAGGTAGGGGTGCCCCCCCGCCCCCCGGGGATCCCGGAGTCCTCAGAAGCCAGCGACGGACCCTGAACACTGCGGTCTTTCCTGGGGCTGCACACTAACGTGGTGGAAAGTTCCTGGGTGGTTCAGGTGCAGGCTGATCTCGGAGGGGGGGGGAGCCTGCTGAGCCTGAGCAGGTCCGAGAAGGTCAAGCCATCAGGTGCGTGGAGGGCCGGGCTCTTGAGCAAACTCCGATTTCCACAGCATTGAGAGGACAGGCCGGTGGAGTTGGGGGCTGTCCTCAGGCCAGCCCCGAAGGAGAGCGAGCCGTCCATTCTAGGGGACTCAGTGGGAATCCGGGAGTTGGGTGGCCCCACTGGAAAGCGCTGACCAGTGTCACAGTCTGGTGACTCAATCTGACAATAATTAGGGGGAGGACGGAGAGAGTGCAGACGTGACCATTACTTCCTGGCATTTTAAGCAGAGGCCTGGTGGGTCCTGAAGATTTAGCCTTTCCGCTGTGGAACAAGAGGTGGCTTGGCACAGCCTGGCCTCAGTTTACCTTTCTGGCTTAATGACACCAACAGCCTATCCTTGGGGTGCTGGTGCTGTCAGGCATCCAGTCGGCTGCTCTGGGTCCATTATCTCATTTAACTGGTATGACCGCCCTGAAAGCTAGGCCAGACATTTCCGTTTAAGCAATGGGCCTCACAGCACGTGAGTCACTGGCTGCACTCCTGGGCTGGAAAGGGACCCAGGTGGGACTTGAACCCAGGACCGTCCGACGGCTGTGCTCCGAGGCACTGTGCTGCAGGCCACCCACCGCTTACTTCCCTGTGCTCCGTGCCGTCACCAGCGGACTGTTGATTTTGTGCATCTCAAAGGCAGTGTGCCTTTTGCACCTGCCAGCTTCCTGCCCACACCCTCCCTTCTCTGTGCACCGAGCCCTTCCCGGTTCTCATGTCCTAGCTCACCTCCTGCTGCTGCCCGTCACCCTGGTCTTGTCTCTGCCTCTGCTCCAGGGCCAAATGCAGAAAATTCTGTTTTTCTGTCTCTTCACAGCACTCTGCATACCACACGGTTCTACTTACTTTGATGTGTATTTGTCTTTCTGCTTGCCTGACTCTGGGAGGCTTCCTTAAGTAGCTGCTGGGTTAGAGTGGGGATGCTGAGATTAGTGAGGTCTCTGTCCCCAGCCCAGCCAGGCATGGGGGAGTGGGGGTTCCTGGGAGCTGCCACTATAGGAGGACAAGGGGAAGGTGCTGGGTTGGGGCTGCGTGGGACGGGCAGAATATTCCAGGAACAGGAAGCCGTTTCACCCAAGGTCCTGAGATTCGGCTGGAGAAAAGATGCACGTTCTTTGTGGACAGCGACCGAGGATGAACCTTCGTCGTCTTGGTGTGCTTAGTACAGTGCAGAAATTTAATAAATGTTTGTTGAAGTGGAATTTTATTTACATTCTTGCATTGGAATGAAGGAGTAAATTAAGTTAAACTTGGGAGCTGATTCACTTTACCAACCGGTTAGGTCTGTATCTTGTTATTTGGAACGTGCATTTCAGTTGATGGGCCTAATTTCTTTTTTTCTGTTTCTTTTTTAAAGATTTTATTTATTTATTAGAGAGAGAGAGAGATAGAGAGCGAGATCACGTGGAAGGGTGAGGGAGAGGCAGACTCCCTGCTGTGCAGGGAGCCCAGTGTGGGACCCCATCCCTGGACTCTGGGATCACTACCTGAGCCAAAGGCAGATGCCTAACCGACTGAGCCACTCGGGTGCCCTAATAGGCCTAATTTCTGACACAAAAGTTAACAGAAGGCCCAGTTGCTGGTAGCTGAGGGTCAGGCTTGGCTTGTTTAAATATAAAATTCTCTGTTCCCATTTTCATCACCTGGGGTTGATGTATGCATTCCTTGGAGTTATAAAGGCAGATATTAATGTCAGTTTGGGGCTGGCTTTCTCAGAATCGTGTGAACGACACGGGGAAGTCTCCTTTAGCAGCCTGTGGTCAAGTCCCATGTGTGGAAGAACATCGAAGAGTTTTGCAGCACAGCCTCCGAATTCCATTTATCAAGAAAGATTTCTGAAAAAGATTCTGTCCCAGGAGATACAATCTGGAAACATGTTTTGTAGCAGCGACTTGTAAAAGGAATTCACAATGTGTAATTTAATAACAGTACTTGGTGGTGTGCTTTCCAGAAGCTTTCTATTTTAAGTAAGTCCACCCTTTCAGTAAACAAGATAAAGGCGAAACTTGCTGCAGTCTTATTAATGGCAATTTCTAGCAGTTTCGCCCGGGATCGGTGTCATCCGTGGGAACAGTAACTTCATGTTGTTTACACTGGTTAAAAATGTGTTTTGCTGAAAGACCACCATCCCTTTGAGCTAATTTTTTTTCTCGAACATTTTATTTATTTACAGACAGATCACAAGTAGGCAGAGAGGCAGGCAGAGAGAGGAGGAAGCAGGCTCCCCACTGAGCAGAGAGCCTGATGTGGGGCTCGATCCCAGGACCCCGAGACCATGAACTGAGCCGAAGGCAGAGGCTTTAACCTGCTGAGCCACCCAGGCGCCCCTCTGCCTAAACTTTCTACAGTTGTGAGTGGTTAATCTTTTATGCGTTAGTAATATCGATGTGATTCAAAGGAATGCCCACGTCAGCATTAAAGCAATTTTAAGGGTTGAATTCAGATTTCTGTGCTGATAATGGTGGGGATTTCCCAATCTTCTTATTACAAATATTCCGTTCTCAGGTGTATTAACCAAACGACAGCTCTGAGCTGGGGTTCTAGTGCCATTTGCAAAAGAGCAGGTAGGGGTGGGGTGGGGGTACATTTGAACAGTTTTTGCTCAGGTGGTTCTGACTTCTTCAAACAAGGAAGGAAAGTGAGAAAGACTAGGGCTTGTCTCCCCTCAGAGGGCCCCCCCCCCCATTCATCATGTGAAACAGTCAGCAGGGGGATTCAGCAGAAGGTTGCTAAGGCCTAGAGGAAGTCGCTAAATTCAAACGACATTTTGCAACATTCCATGAAGTGGTTTAACTGTGAATGCCACTTTCTCTTATTTTTTCCCCCCATGGCATTATATTTTGCTCTTTGTTTTAATTTAATTTTATTTATTTATTTAAATCTTAAAAAATCATTTTGAACTCATTCATATTGTGCTTTTTCTTTTATGTAAGTACGGTTAAACAATTAGTTTTCTGGGGCACCTGTGTGGCTCAGTGGGTTAAGCCTCTGCCTTCGGCTCAGGTCATGATCTCAGGGTTCTGGGATCGAGCCCCGCGTCGGGCTCTCTGCTCAGCGGGGAGCCTGCTTCGTCCTCTGTCTCTGCCTGCCTCTCTACCTACTTGTGATCTCTGTCTGTCAAATAAATAAATAAAAATTAAAAAAAAAATTAGTTTTCTGAGGAGATAGCTTATGTACTTAGCATCAACATCACAGAAAAGAGGATATAGTGAGGGGTGCCCCCTCTCCTTTGCAGCTGCCTGGCTCCCCTCCCTGCTGACCACCAGTGGCATCCTTTCAAGGCAGGCTGAGTCCATGTGTACAGGATTTTTTTCTCTGTTTTTCTGATAGTGTACATAGTGTACAGCTCCTTGCTTTTTTTTTTTTTAAAACTTAACAGTGGTCTCTTAGGGAGCGATTCATATCTGTATAGACAGAGCTTTTGTGACATTGGACTTCCTTTCTGCTCTTTACTGAGAGTCCTGTTTCTGTGCTTCCAGGAACAGCCTTGACCCTTAGCCAAGGCTGACAGTATTGGCGGTGGTGGGTGAGGAGCTTGGAGAGGGGTCTTTGCTCTGCTGGCGCTGCCTCCTCTGTTTTCATTTCCCTAGGACTGTGGTATTAAATAGAAAAATCACACTGAGTGAACTTAAAGATCGATTTGGCGGTATTCAGCCTTTCACGAATTGGGCAGTATCTCATCTACAACGGAAAGGAGCTCTGCCAACCTGTGGGAAAGGAAAGATTTTTAAGTGCAGAAGGGGGGGGGGTGGCAGAAAAAGGATATTAGCAAAGAATGTGTTGTTTCAGGCCAAGTCTTCTTCCTAAGGGCATCGGAAGGGTCTCTAGTGCTGACCAGGTAGTTCCAAGTTGATTGGTTTAAGTTTACATTCCTAGGGAGCTGAAACTGCCCTTAGGTTAGATGTTAAATCTTTGCTGATTGGGGCTTAGCACAGGTGACTCCAATTTGGGCCTGTTCTCTTTATTACAATGGAGCCCACCTTCCAGTAGCTACATGTGGTGAGGAGAGAGATTGGGGTTTATTTCCAGTTTCCCCTCAGATGGAGAGAAGAACGCTCTGGACTGAGGCATGAGATGAAAATGGCTCTGCTTCTAACCAGCCAGGCTTTGGGTGCACTTCTCCAGACCTCTTGGTATGCCCAGCTGCTGGAAACCTGTTTAGCTCCAAAGGTCTGTGATTGCAGAATCTTCAATAGTAGCAAGGAAGGCTTGGATTTACATCACAAACACTTTTTGAGGGTAAAACCGGCAGAGGCTGTTTACTTTTCGCTTTTTAGTGGATGTACCTTAAAGGATTATACATACATATTTTACTTTCTTTCTTTCTTTTTTTTTTAAGATTTTATTGATTTATTTGAGAGACATAGATCACAAGTAGGCGGAGAGGCAGGCAGAGAGAGGAGGAAGCAGGCTCCCCATGGAGCAGAGAGCCCTACTTGGGGCTTGATCCCAGGACCCTGGGATCATGACCTGAACCGAAGGCAGAAGCTCTAAACCACTGAGCCACCCAGGCGCCCCATATTTTACTTTCTTATTTCTGCAAATGAATTGTGTGCATTTTGGTGCATGTTGTCCGAAGTGAGTTAACCCTTGGGGTTCTGGAATCATCTCTCTTCTCTCACTTCTGTTGGGGTGGAAGAAATTTTCTCTGCCCTTCACAGACCTTTGATTCTAGCTGGACTAAGAATCAGATTGACATGAGACAGGTTAATAGGAGAAAGTCAAATTTAATAGTGTATGTACAAGGAATCTGAACAAACATGGAAATTCCAAAGACAGGCCACATGAAACCTCTATGACTTGCTGAGCTAAGGAGAGGGGTAAGGTCTGGAGATTCAAAAGGGAAGACCATTAGCAGGAAGGTGAGGAGATGGTGGGAAAACAAAATTTGCCCTGGAATGCAAATGAATTTCGTAGGTAAAGAGGAATCTATGTTAATAGCTCTTTTCCTGGCACCAGCTGTCCTTTCCAATGTAAATTTAGGCAATAGAAGCGGAGGTAAGACTTTTCCTACACCTGCTGGGCTTTGATTGCTTTTAACCCATAATAATTTTCAAGCCAGAGTGGTGCGTCTTGGGGCAGGCTGCTCTTAACCACCACACCCCTTGTTAGAACAAGATCAGAATTTAAGAATGTGTGTGCTTTATTCTAGAAAAGTGATCGTGTAAAGAAGAGCTGCTATTTCTTGTCCACTGGAGCTGTTGAGCTGTATGTCTTCCCTTCTCCGTTTTTCTCCAAACAATACGTGTTCTCTTGTCTGTAGACTCTTTAACAAAAGGGAAGCAAACAAACATTTCTATGAAATTATGTTCAGAGAGTCATCTTATGCAAATGTGGAGGAAAGGACAAAATGATTTTTTAATTTTTTTAAATGTAAAGTGCCTGTGATGTGGGAAACAGGCCAAAAAAAAAAAAAAATTTAAATTTCCTTACTGCATACAACCCATTGACAAGTCCTTGAAACAGTGACCTTCCTCTGGGAGCTCAACTGCTTCAATGTTGACACTTTGCTAAGGGCAAAAGGCAATCTTAGCCCACCCCGCCAGGATCCTGTAAGTCTACTTTAATATGTAAAAATTCCTTTGGAAACTTCCTTTATTTCTCTCCACTTCCTCTTTGCACCCCAAGATATCTGTTAGCAATCATCCTGCAGACATATGGCCCACTGGTATACATCCTAAGGGTCTCATGACTAAGGTTTACTAGATGATAATAAATGACCTTTTCCTAACAATAGCTAGCCCCCTCAAGGTCCTGGGAATCTTGTTTCCAAAATACCTTAGAGGTTTGTGCTGTCCCTCCCAACTTGAAAGTTATAAAGAGTCACTTGTCACAGCCCCAGTGCAGCTCTTTCTGCCCACGGGTCCTGTCCCCGTGCTTTAATGAAGCCACCCAAAGATGTGTCAAAAATTCTTTCTTGACCGTTTGCTCTGGACATATCACCCGGAGGTGGAGTTTACAAAAGGATATGGTAGTAGACCATCTCACATTTATTTTCATAATCTCCGCCTCACTGAATTAACACTTACCTCAATTTTATCGTTAGCTTTACTAAGTTGCAAGACTTAAGTTGACTAATGTGGTTTTTATCTTTCTATTGAAATAATTGAGTGTCTTTAGACCTACCTTTATCTGATTGCCAGTTCGGTTATCTTAATTTGAAAGAAGGGCAAAATGTGGTTGTAAACTAAAAATAATCATTTCATCAAGATTTAGGGTGGAGCTCAATTTCTTCATACCAATGAATAATGAATTTTGAGTTTGCATCTTAGCTAGGTGGAATTGTAGAGAGAATTTGAAGACAGGTAATGAGCTATAAAACAATTTAGAAATTGAACACTTACAAGTTTTTTTGTATTTTTTTTTAAGATTTTATTTATTTGTTTGGGGGAGAGAAAGAGAGCATGAGTTGGAGGCAGGGAGAGGCAGAGGCAGGCTCTGCACTGAGCAGAGAGCCCGATGTGGGGCTCGATCCCAGGACCCTGAATCATGACCTGAGCCGAACAAAGGCAGACACCCAACCAACTGAGCCACCCAGATGCACCCTGACTTATCATGAGTTTTTCTTTTCTTTTTTTTTTTTTTTAAAGATTTATTTATTTATTTGACAGAGAGAGATCACAAGTAGGCAGAGAGGCAGGCAGAGAGAGAGAGAGGAGGAAGCAGGCTTCCCGCTGAGCAGAGAGCCCGACGCGGGACTCGATCCCAGGACCCCGAGATCATGACCCGAGCCGAAGGCAGCGGCCCAACCCACTGAGCCACCCAGGCGCCCTTATCATGAGTTTTTATGAGAGCTGGAAAACCCTATCTTGTGTACTTGGCAACCTTCAAACATTTATTAGAGTAATGTGTGTCTAGCTGTGGTCCTCTGTTGCAAAGCTTCCAGAAGAATTGGAATGTTAGAGAAGAGCGATGAAAATGGTCATAAGAACAACTTCACTTCACAATTATGTGGAGACTGCTGAACGAAGAGAAAAAAAAGCCACAGAGCGTGGAGGGGCCCTCAGTGAAAACCTTAAAATGCTGGTTAGGCGACCGGAGGTGAGGTACACCCTAACGCAACTCATTTCCCCCAAGAAGGCCTTGGACATGGTTGCCTCGGAGAGCTCCTTTGTTGTGTTATTTTGTAATTAGCCCTCATAAGCTCTAGTGGAAATAACAAGGATGTCAGCAGTATTTTAGGAAATGACTTGCACATCTTTTAAAGACTGTCATTTGTTTTGTCGTAGATGGAGCACAGTTTTTAACTTTTTGTTTTGGAGTAATTTTTGATTTACAGAAAAATTGTGATGATACCCCAGGGAGTTTTTATTTATGCCTCAGCCAGTTTTCCCCGGGGTCAGCATCTTACATTACCCTAGTACATCTGTCAAAACTAAAAAAAAAAAAATCAACATGGGTATGTAACTATTCAATACATGGAATTTATTAAATTTTCGAATTTCACCAATTTTTCCACTAATGTGCTCTTTTTAATTCCAGGAACCGGTTGGTAACTTGCAGTTCACCCAGTTGAAGTGTACAGTTCAAAAAAATTTTTTTATACAGTCCCAGACTTGTGTACCCATTGTCATGGTTTAATTTTGGAATACTTTTGTTCCTCCTGCCTCAAAGAAATTCCCATTTTATTAGCAGTTCCCACTTCTTCCCAAATCCTACCTCTTCTTGTGTCTCTGCACAGTCCTTGGCAACCACAGGAATGTATTCTTTCTCTGTAAATTGACCTATCCTGGCTCTTTCCTATAAATGGAGTCATACAATGTGTGCTTTTTTGTGACTGGTTTGTGTAATTTTCAAGGGTCTTTGGTGAGTTTTGATTGGGCGCAGGCTTTCTTGTATTCTAACTGTGGGGCTATTTTGAGACCCGGATTTAAAGTACAATCCTTTTAAGCAAATCTGGGTTTCCTTCTGCCAGGGCACCTGGGAGCACTCCCGATCCAGGCTTACTTAAATTGCTTTCCTGCTTTGGATTTTTTTTTTCCCCCCTTGGCTGTACAGGGCATGTAAATTTAGGCCTCCAAACTCATTCTCAGGGGAGTCTTTGTACATTCTGTCTCTCCACTGAGAGTTGCAGCCCATATAAACACATCCCACTGTCTTGGCTGTGGGAAGAGTGCTTTTCCCTAGTGAGGGGTTGCCTTTCAGGAGTTTAAGAGCAGTCCTGGCTTCGAGACATGTCTTTGCATCATAGAGTCTCCATTTCTTCCTCCCACCTCTTCTTTCTCAGCCTGCTTTGTCTCTGGTGCCTAAACTCTAGACTCTTGGGAGCACATGCCAGCAAAACATCTGATTTCTGCTTTTTTGCATTTCTGCTTTCTTGCATTTCTGGCTTCTGAGGAATTTTCTGACTTTTCCACCAGTTCAGCTGAGTGTGAAAATGATCAAGCACATCAACATGAGCTCACATTTAGCTTAATGAATACAGTTGGTTTGCATGTAGGAATATTTTCAGGTGTGTGTGTATTCAAGAGTTAGTGTATACACTTTTTCCTTTCACTGTCAGCTGAAAAGGTCTGTAGGTAGTGACGATCCATTAGCAGTGAGTACACTTGTATGCTGAGCTTGGTCTCTAATACCTTTCTCCAGAACAGAACAAAACAAAACAAAAACAAAGCTCCTAGTGATGAGACTTTCAGATTGACATAGGAGGGGTCCCTGGGTGGCTCAATCATTAAGCATCTGCCTTTGGCTCAGGCCATGATGCCAGGGTCCTGGGTTTGAGCCCCACATTGGGCTTCCTGCTTGGCGGGAAGCCTGCTTCTTCCTCTCCCACTCCTGCTTGTGTTCCTGCCCTCACTATCTCTCTCTGTCAAATAAATAAATAAAAAATTTTTAAAAAATGGACATTTTTTTGAAATGAAAAAGCTTTGAACAACAAAGTAAAGAAGCCTTAGATTATGGAAGTATAAGTTATTGATCTATAATCTATAGATTATAAGCCCAAGTATAAAGCAAACATCAGTGAGTTCATGCTGATATAAGTAATTGAATAAGTAAATAAATGGGGGAAAATAGACAAATCTTGCAGAAGAATTCCAAATAATCCTCTTCCCTCAAGGAGGGGATAGTATAACTTCCCACTCCCTGGGTGTGAGGCATGCATCGTGACTTCCTTCCGAAGAGGACGGTATGGAAAGGGAAAGTGGGGGAGAGTAGTTGGACAATGCAGGAAGTTAATAAGCCTGACCTCAGCCAAGTGACAAAGGTCAGCATCAACAGTGATAATTATATCTGTAGTGTGTTACCCCCTTAATATGGTGTGGGGAAAGTGACGCTTCCATCATCTTGCTTTCTAAAACCCGTAACCCTTGTCTAATTATGTCTAATGACCGGAGGAGTGCTCCTCAAACCATCAAGGTCATCAAACCCAAGGAAAGTCTGAGAAACTGTCATAACCAAGGGGAGCCTAAGGAGATAGGACAATTAGATGCAGTGTGGTTTCCTGCACGGGATTCTGGGACAGAGAAAGAGCATTACATAAAAATTAAAGAAATCTGGGGCTCCTGGGTGGCTCAGTGGGTTAAAGCCTCTGCTTTCGGCTCAGGTCATGATCCCAGGGTCCTGGGATCGAGCCCCACATCGGGCTCTCTGCTCGGCAGGGAGCCTGCTTCCTGCTCTCTCTCTGCCTGCCTCTCTCCCTACTTGTGATCTCTGTCAAATAAATAAATAAAATCTTTAACAACAACAAAAAAAATTAAAGAAATCTGAGTAAAGTGTGTATTTTAGTTACTAGTGTATTACCGTTGATTCCTTAACTGTGACAAATGTGCCATAAGATGTAAGGTGCCAGTGACGTGGGAAACTGTAGGTATATGGAGTCTGGATTGTTCACAATTTTTTTTTGTAAACCTAAAACTTTTCTAGAAAATAATGTTTATTTAAAAACTGATGCTTTTTATTTTTATTTACTTACTTATTTTTAATTCCAGTGTAGTTAACCTACAGTGTTACCTTAGTTTTGGGTGTATAATATAGGGATTTAGTAATTCTCTGTATCACCGTGTACTCATCACAAGGGCCCTCTTATTCCCCACTCACCTGTTTCACCCATCCCCCACCCTGATGCTTTTTGTACTGAAGCTAGGATTATCAGTTCTGCTGTAGCTATAAACATGGAACTCCCCGTATTGTCAGAAATGGAAGTTGGGACCAGTATGGCTTTTAGATAATTTCTTAGTCAGAAACATGGAAAGAAAACATGCTATTACACTGGGATGTGTTCGTGCTTTAGAGTTACTTTTTGCTTTAAGGTTGGATTTCTGAAAATCTTTGCGTGCACCTAAGTCACTTCCAGTAAAGATGTGAAGGACTTTTGGTTCATCCTGAATCCTCAGGCTCCTCGTCAGGTAATTTAAATGAATGAATTGTTGTTCCCTAAGATAAATATTTTTCTCCCCATAGCATCAAGCAACAGAACTCCTCCGCCCCCCTCCCTGATCAAAGCTCTCCAAAAGATGGTTCCTCATTAAGTTTTGACCTTGCGGGGTACCTGGGTGGCTCAGTGGGTTAAGCCTCTGCCTTCGGCTCAGGTCATGATCCCAGGGTCCTGGGATTGAGCCCCACTTTGGGCTCTCTGCTCAGCAGGGAGCCTGCTTCCCCCTCTCTCTGCCTGCCTCTCTGCCTACTTGTGATCTCTCTCTGTCAAAAAAAAAAAAAAAAAAAAGTCTTTAAAAAAAAAAAAGTGTTGACCTTGGAAGTGCTATTCTGCTTCTCACTTCTCCATTCAACAGTACAAGAATCTGTGAAAAATCTGCTCGTAAGGACTGACGGAATACTAGCTATGTAAGTGTAGACTGAAGTTGGGACCATGTTGTGCAGTTGACATTTGGGTTTCCTCTGAGATCTGTCCCGTGAACACACTGGGCTCTTCGGCAGCGGGAAGATTGGGGAATGGACTGTGGGCAGCTGCGTTCTGGGCTGAGAGCTCGTAGTTGTAAGACATGTACTGGGCAAGCTGTCGAGATGTTCTGAGCCTAAGTCCTGGTTCATAAAATAAAGCTAATAATGCCTACAGGAGGGGGTTGTTATGAATATCAGATGAGGTAGGTGACCCCGGGGAAGGTGTTAGCTGACTGCTCGGAGACACAGAAGTGTCCTTTGCTGTCATTTCCCCATCGCCAGCTCTGTCCCACTTTTGAATCTAATGGGGAAGAACGCTTGTGTCACAGTGCCGACCTTCAGGGAGCGGGTGTGGGTGGTGTTCGGCTAATGTCTGATGCATAGGAAGAAAACACTTGACTTTGCAAAAGCTAGGGGAGGAAGGATTCTTCAAGGCTGAAAAGATGGGACAGACGAAGTAAGTGAAGATACAGGTGACAGGTGGCAGCAAAGCTTTTTTTTTTTTTTTTTTTTTGCGGGGGGGTGGAGGACCATTGTGAAATGCGTGGGTGGTGATCTAAGCTGATACATGAATAGGTTTTGTGCACCTAGGAAGTGGGAAAGAAACTTTTTAATCTAGTAAACATTGCTTATCAACTGAAAGGCTGGGGTTGTTAGTTTGGGTGTGTTCGCAGCCACCAGAATGGGTTTGCATGTGGGAATATTAGGAAAGTCACCTGTGTTCTAAAGTAGACGCTGAGGCAGTATTTAATTTATCAGACAGGTGGGTATATAAAAGATTCAATTTCTTTCTATCTCTTCTGATGAAAAGGAAAATACGGCTTAAGCTCCGAGGAGGTATATGGGTCATAGATATCCTGATTCTATCATCTGGCAGTATTTCTACTTTCAGCTTCTGGACTTAGTGCTAATCTAGCTATAAATAGAAGTTTTTACAATGAGTGCTACCTATATACTGTGTTAAATAAACACTCTGCACGAATTCTCTCACGTAAGCCTCACAACACCTCCATGTGGCAAATCACAACCCCCCCCAACCCATCCCCCATGGAAAACTGGGAAAACATATGTGACTTGTGTGAGATCCCATGGCTGGTCAGTGCTGCAGCCAGGATTTCGAGCCAGGAATTTTGGGTTCCAATGCTGGGCCCTTATGCACTCTTGTATTTTTTTGTCTAAGGGTGTGACGTGTAGCCTCAAAGCTGGAATGCTTAGGAGAGTATTTGGGAAATCTGGGAATGAACTAGAATACAAAGTTTGGCAAGTGTCCCATTTGGCTTGTGCAACGGGGTGCCGTGATCCGGGGAATAGATTTTGCTCTCTGGTCCATAACAGGAGATACTATGCGAGGACCGGTGATCCCCGTCTGCTCTGTGCTTGGGCAGGCACAGCCCTCACAACCCCAGGTGTTTAATGCTGGGTGTCAGCTTTTAAGAAGAACGTTGGGAAACTGAGGTATGGCTGACGGAAGGCGAACAGCCTTGTACCTAGTTCACATGGGGGTCATTGAAGGAAGAAGGGGCGTGTAACTTAAAGAAAAGGCTTATGTATGATATGATCATGGTTTTCAGATATTTGAAGAATGTAATTATGCTGTGTCCTCAGCAGAATTAAACTCACAGGACACACACTTTAGGGAGGTGGGTTTCCATTTATCTTAAAGTTCGCTATTACTGAGAGTTGTGTAGATAAAAGAATTGATGACCCTTGGAGCTCATGAGTCCCCCGTCCCTGGAAGTATTCAAGCAGAAGCTGTATGAGGATTATTCCCATCATCAGGAGCTATGCCCTTCCTTCCTGTTGTCCCTACCTGCAGACCCTGAGTCCTATTTCTTACCTGCTGCCACCCCACGTGGTTCTCGTTTTTGTATTAATTGACAAAATAAGTCAGTGGTTTAAGGAGCAGCCTTTCTCTGTGGGAATTTAAAGATCACAAGATCCGTAAATGTTAACCAGCAGAATAGTTCGATCAAATCATGGTTTTTTCAAGCTGTGGAACCATAGACAGCTATCAGAGAATGAAGGCAGATTTGAAGATGTCCGTCACATTGAACAAAAGGAAGTTGTTGAACAACATGTATATTATGATGTCTTGTCTCATTTAAATTGAAAAAAACAAAAACAAAAACAAAAACCAAAACCAAAATGCGCTTTTTCTTTCTCTCTCCAGTTGTGGAATGATAGTCATCAAAATGTAGCTCATGGTCACAGTGACCTTGACCCTCCAACATTGGGAGGACCAAGGACACTTTGAAATTTTTAGATCTCTATTTAAAACAAAACAAAACAAAACATAGTATTTTGGCAGTTAAAAACCTTGAAAGGAAAGAGTTTTAGGACCTGGAGGAGTGACATAGTTTTGTGAAGTCATAGTGTACCGTGGTGGTTGCTTTGGGGCTATCCCAGTCACGAAGCCTGTAGGCTTGCGGAGAAAGGTGTCGGGAGAGGAAGAGGGAGTTGTCACACACTTGGGAGTCCCAGGGATCTTGGCAAATGGGACTGCATTGGGCAGGAATGAGGAAACTGGACAGAGGTTGACTAACAAGGTGAGACAATGTGACTTTTGCTTGAGCCATATTAAGATGAGGGCAGGATTTCAAAAATGAGATGTCCTGAAGGGAAAGTGAGCTGTGAGCGATCAGAGCCAGGAAGATGGAGGTTTGGACATCACCAGCATCTGAGAGGGCAGACGAGGCCAGGAAAAGACGTAAACTTGGAGGGGAGTGGGGAGCCGAGACCGCAGAGACTTGCCCTGGCCAGTGCTCCCACTGGGAATTTAGACCAGTAGCTTGGAAATGGGTGAGGATGGAATCGGTATTGCAGGGCCCTCAGGTGGGAGGAAATGGACATCTGCGTAGACCAGTCATGAGAGCAGTCTGGTGACTTTGGAAGAGACAAGAAAAATGGCAGGAGCGATTAAGGGGAGTTTGCTCATTTTTTTTTAAGAGAGGAGTCGTCCACGTTTGAAGACAGCAGCGAGGTTGAGGTCTGGGGAGAAGAAGCTGATAGATGTGGGGGGCACCCAGTGGATTAAACGTGAGGCCGTCAGGTCAGCTGAAGACAATGACAGAAGTTCCCTTCTCTACCCAGGACGGGGATGGCGGCGGGCTTGAGTTATTTCAAGGTGGAGACGGGAAGAAGGTGGGGGCTCCTGCTGAATAGCCTTGGATTTGTTTTTTTGGGTGAAAATATGAAAACTAATTTACCATGGGTGTCTGGGGGGCTCAGTTAGTTATGCATCTGATTCTTGACTTTGGCTTGGGTCATGATCTCAGGATCCTAGGGTTCAGCCCTGCGTCGGGCTCTGTGCTCAGCAGGGAGCCTGCTTGAGGCTTCTCTCTCTCCCTCTGCCCCTCATGTTCTCTTTCTTTCTCTCTAAAAGAAATACATCTGGAAAAAAAAAACAACAACAACAACCCTAATTTATCAGTATTTATTGTTCAGAAAGAGTGAAGCGGACGGGAGCCATCATAAAGGTGGAATGGGCTCCATATGTCCAAAAGACTTAGGGCATCCTAAGGGCTAAGGCATTCGAAGGCAATTCAAACTATCTGTGTTTTATGGCACTTAATTCCCAAACAGTGGTCACTATCTGTATCACCCAGGTGGCTTTTTAAACACAGGGATGCCTCCGATCATTAGGAGTCCCAATTTCCCAAGAAGTCCCAGTCTTAGCCTACTGTTTCTCGTTCCTCCATGACTCCAAGGAATCTCTGACTGCTCCTCAGTCCCTTTTCTCTGGGTGCTGTTCTGGTTCACAGGGTTGCCTCTAACTCAACGCTTCCTGTGGTTTCCCATTTTACTTTTTTTTTTTTTTTTTTTTTTTTTTAAGATTTTATTTATTTACTTGAGAGAGAGACAGTGAGAGAGAGCATGAATGAGGAGAAGGTCAGAGAGAGAAGCAGACTCCCCATGGAGCTGGGAGTCCGATGCGGGACTCGATCCCGGGACTCCAGGATCATGACCTGAGCCGAAGGCAGTCGTCCAACCAACTGAGCCACCCAGGCGTCCCATCATTTTACTTTTAAACATGGGGAGAAAACCAGTGTTTGTTAAACTTTTTCCCTTCGTGACCTGACCAATGGAAATGATTCTTATTCTACTTACTCATATTAATTCCTCTAGGAGCTTCACTCTTAGTGAAGTGACTCTTTCCTTCCTTTTCTTTGTTGGAGACAGAGATGGCTGAATCTCTTCTGGTTTTGCAAATTAATAAAAAATTTTTTTTTAATTTTTTAAATGAAAATTTGGAACTATTTTTACAGGGAAAGTAGGAAGAAGAAAGGGTGCTCTGTGGGACCACAGCAGAAACTTGCCCTGGAGAGCACTCGCCCGGAAATGTGTGTGGAAGAGCCATTTAGATACTTGTGCTTGTTATAGGTTACATATATTTTGTTATGGAATTTTCCAGACGACCCTAACGATAATCTTATTTCCTTCCTCCTTTGACAGACAAGATCTAGGCTCACTGAGATTACATGACTTGCCCAAGGACACCCAGTGAGCTAGTAGTAGAAAAGATTGTCTCATACTGACGTCCCTGTGCTTTCCAGTATGGCATGCTTATCCCTTCGTTCATGTCTTCAGAATGAATAAGATGTGTCCATGGTAAGAAGGCTAGACCTTTGAATGAAATGGTTCTTGCAAATGGAGTTGTGGGCTTTTAAACATTCCAAACAGCTTAGGAATCCTCTTACACCCTGGGGAAGACTTTATGTTAATATCTGAAATGAGCAAATGGTGATGGATGGTCAGAGATGTTTCAGAGGAATAAACAGATTATTTTTATCCCAAAGATGTTTAAATTTGAAGTAAATATTTCCAGACAACTTGGTACATAGTTTTATGACCCTGTTCACAGGCTGCAGGTCTTGCTTAAAGCTCAATGGCTTCTCCTTGGCTTTCCACGTGTCAGAGTGTGGAACTTGTTCATTTTACTGGAAATTAATCATTGGGAATAACTCAAGGCTCTGTGGTTTTTCTTCTGAATTTCTGGTTAGTTTATTTACTTTCAGAAGTAGATGGCTTTTTTCTCATGTGGTTTTCTGTTCTTAAGTCCCAGACCCAGTTAGAGTTTAAAACCCTTTATGTTGTCTGAGATGTATCTTTGATAGAATGTTCTTGTTTGTGCTACTTCTTCAACGACGGATATGCCCCAGGGCACTGCCTCAAAGCCATGGCAGTTCAGGCTGGTGTCTTCGGACTCCAGATTCAGAGCAGGAGCTAGCCAGGAAAGAGTTTGTGCAGTAAACTTGTGTCAGACAGCCAAGTTCTTACCCATGTCCTTCCTTCCTTCCTTCTAGCCTCTCTTTCTGCTTCTCACTTCCTCACCATGGGTTTTAGGAAGGGTGATGAAAATCAGGGCACGTGGATTTTTAAGCGCTTAGGACTGGAGAGTGAGGACAATGGGAATGGTGTACCAGAAGCACCATTGGAGATGAACTACCTGCTGGTGCAGCCACTATGGAGGACATCATGGAGGGTCCCCCCAAAACTGAAAATAGAACTACCCTGTGATCCAGCCATCCCTTTTCTGAGTATATACATGGAGGAAATGAAGTCACTATCTTGAAGAGCTATATTCACGCCCCATATTCATTACAGCATTATTCATGATAGCCAAGATGTGGAAACAGCCTAGGTGGCCATTGATGGATGGATGGATATAGAAAATCTGAGATCTAGATAGATGGATACTAGATAGATAGATAGATAGATAGATAGATATTGGAATATTACTCAGCCAAAAAAGGGGAGGAAATCCTGCCATTTGTGACAACATGGATGAACCTTGAGGACACTGCTAGGTGAGATGAGTCAGAGACAGATACTGTATAGTTTCACTTATGTGTAAATCTAGAAAAGCTAGATGTCTATAATCATGTTGAAAATCGATAGATTCTTATTCTGGCAGCAGAGGGTGCTGGGGTGAAGAGGGAATGAATGAATGGTATTCCTGCAGATGCTGAAGCATCCAGCAAATTCCAGCCCTCTTACCCCATTTCCTTCCTCCTAATAATTTATTGATCTGAGGCAGTAGAAAAAGGCAGGGAGTCAGACACAACTGTATTAATTGTGTGGGAGACCTTGGGCAAGTCACTAACCCTCATGTGTTGGGCACTGTCCTAGGTGCTAGGTTTACAAAGATCAGTAAAACTCATTCCTTGCCTATAGGAAACTCAGACTTAGTTGGAATATAGGCACACAAACAAATAATTGCAATTACATGTGGCAATTAAAATATTAGATACATACAGGTAGTGCAGAGTTAGCATAGAGACAGACGCCTGCCCATCCTGTGTGTCCAGGGGTGAGGTGAGGAGGGAGAGGGGTAGAGAGTTGGGGTACAGGTGTACCTAAAGGCTTGGGAGAGACATGGCTGGATTCTTCTAAGCAGTTCATTTAGTATGGGATGGGTTGAGTAGCTACAGGTACAGATGAATGGCTCATCACAAAATTTGGGGAGTTTTTTGTTGTTGTTGTTGTTGTTTTTGTTTCTCTGTGGAGGGGATTTAGCTCTGTGATGGGAAGTATCTTCCTGTTCACGTTCAAAGTGAAGTACTAGAGGAGAGTGCGTGTCGCCACTGGGCCACACGTCTGTGTTTCTGCAAGGCACCTGCCCCTGGCTGGAGAGCCCGGTCTTCTCCACGTGCTTATGGTGGCGAGGTAAAGAGATATAGAGGTAGAGCCACTTTGAAGGACAACCTTCGGCACAATCCATGAACACTGAACAACGCACATGATTGACACAGCAAAATTCATTTCTCAGTATCTGTTCCCAAACGTGCACAAGCAGGCACAGGAGGAGATGCTCACCAGAGCAAGCGCTAGTGAGAAACTGGGAGCACCTGCGACGTGTCCATCAGGAGGGGAACTGCAAAATAAACCACGCTCATTCCACATCGTGAACTACGATGCAGCAGGTTAAAAAAAAATGCAGTTGCTGCATGTGGACTCATGGAGTTTTCCACGACATAGCTGTGAATGGAAAGGAAGCAGGTCATAGAACGATAACTACAAAGGGGTACCTACTTAGGAAAAGGAAACAGAAGCCCGGATCTGTTTAATGTAAAGAAAAGGTCTGGGGAGACAACGCTTCAAACCGATACCTCTGCAAGGATGGGAAACGCTGGGGTTGGGTGTTAGAGGAATCAACAGGAGCTGGTCCATGATGTTAACAAAAAGTATTTTTTTTAAAGATTTTTTTATTTGTTAGAGAGAGAGAGAGAGAGAGAGAGAGAATGAATGAGCAGGGAGAGGTGAAGGGGCAGAGAGTAGGAGGGGCGGGCTGGGGAGGGCCAAGCCGACTCTGCTGAGTGCTAAGCCAGACACGGGGCTTGATATCATGACCCTGAGATCATGACCTGAGCTGAAACCAACAGTCAGCTGCTTAACCGACGGAGCCACCCAGGCGCCCCACGTTAACACATTTTAAACCAAGGAAAAATTACCCAAGTATTACACACAAAAATAAACTTCAGGCTATTTTTGGTGCAGTAGATAAACTGTTTCCCAAACCTGCCTGAAGATGGGGATGGCCTGGAATGCTTGTCAGAAAACCCCCGGATTCCCAGCCCTAAGAATCCGTATATTTCATAAGCAACCCAGAGGATCCTACCGGCAAAGTTGGGACACTAGAGCCAGCTCTCCTGGATATTACTCTGGAATTTCACTTTTCTGGGTGCTTCTCAGCCTTGTTTGTTTAAATGAAGCAGGAGTCACTGCCCAGTTCAGCCCCCTGCTTGCTTTCTTCCCTGGGGGGTCAAGGGGAGTCAGAGAAGACCCAGCATGCCTCGGTCCATCTCCAGATCTAAAATGTAGAAGTAATGGCACCATCTGTGCAAGGTGGAGGCCTGGCCCGAATGTGGGGAGTCTTGGAGACACGCAGGGGGTAGTGATTCATTTAGGGATCGAGTTAGCCGTCAGCCTGGGCTCAGTGACTTCGGGTCCTGCTTTCCAAGGGCAGTTCTCATTCTTGTTTGCTTTCCTGCCTGCGTAGGTCTCCAGTCGTTGGTTGCCAACATCTTCTCTCTACTTCTTATGAAGGACATCACGGTAAACAGTGTCCTGCCCTCCGCCTGTGCCCCCAAACCCCCTCCCCACCTGCAGGATGACCACGGATGCTTCTGGGGGGTACCTTGCCAGCAGCAGCTGACACTGTGGTCACAGCTTTTCAGGGTCTTGTCCTGAGCTTTGCCGATTAGTCTAGAATCTTGATTGATGTTTGGGAACTTACACTTGGTTGGGCTCACGGATGGACACCGACCAAACCAAATGCCTTTTGATCCATTCCCCATGACTAATACAACTGGTTTGCAGGATGGAAATACTGATGTTGGGCAGTCATTCCATTTATATCTCCTACAGGACGCTTTCCCTGCAAATTCCCATAAGGAAAGGGCGTCAGCTGGGGGGGGGTGCGGCATCATATTCATGACGATGTGGACCCAGGGGCACCATATGACTGTCCCTGGGTCGGCTGATTGTGGGACCTGTTCACCCATAGGGTGGTCACGTGCTCAACTTGTTTTTCTTTTTCTTTTTTTTTTTTTTTAAATGGAATCCTTGCAGACCTCCCCTTTCTGTAAATACATTATCTTTTCCAGGTAGATCATAATACCATGGAGCAGATTATGGTTTGCTTTGGTGACATTCCAGCCTCAAGGACAGGGCAACCTGCCAGATACCTTGAGTGGGAGAGTGACAAAGGGGAACAGAGGACAGGGAGTTCTCTGTGGCCGTCCTAGCCTGCCCTCTCTGGACAGGAGCGAGCCCTAAGGCCAGGGGACTTTCAGTATCTGAAGAGCGCTGTATCCCAGCTTGTGTGGATAAATGTAATACCAGTCCTTTCCATCGTGTTTTCCAGATTTTCCTCTGTCAGTGATAACTTCTCCATTAAGTTCCAAGGTTAGAATCACTGTTGGGGTATGAGGGTTTCCATTTTCACCCCTACTTGGGTGAATGCAATCAATTCAGAAATACCAGCAGGTCTCCGCTGGGATGCTGCGTATCCTTGGACACTGGGAAGGCTAACAGGAGATGTCCGTGTGCCTCCGGGCCTGGGAGCACCTGCACATCTGGATTGAACGGATTTATCCCAGTGGTGGGTGGAGCGGCTGTGTAGGGGGGCTTGCCGGATGGTGGGAAGAGTTGGGGGGGAGACTGAGCAGTCTTTGGCGAGGCATCTCAGGACAGAATCTGGACTCTCAAGGTATGACTCCCTCCCATAGAGAAAAAAAAGAGTCCCCCTAATGTCAGCCATACCCTCCCTTGGGCGGACGGCGTGAGGGGGAGGGGAAAAAGGATAGGGTTTCCGCCCGGTGCTCTAGAAAGAAGTCTTTGATTATATGTGGGCCCAGGAGGAAGGTTTATCGGCTTGTAAAGGTTTGAATAACCTTTGGCTTGAGTAAATACTCAAATTCTCATAGCAGCTCTGGAAGGAGGCCGATAACTCGCATTTTATGACTGAGCAATTTGAGTCATTGGTTCACGGTCCCCCAGGTCTATGTGGGAGAGCACGGACTTAAACCCAGATCCTGCCCCCAGCCCTTCACCAAAGCCCAGGCCGTGCTGTCAAGGCACGTGGCGTACGAGAAGATACGTGTGCTGCTCTCCGTTCTTTAAATTCACTCTGGGTGAAAAACCACCTCTCCATAATCTGAGGCAGGGATGGGGGACGTATATGTGCTTTTGCCCAGTAATCGTGCTCTGTGCACACAGTGTCCACTTAGCATGGGCCCTTGGTCACCGTCTGGGTCCCGGGCAGCGGTGAGCTCCCCCGGATGCCCGCGGGGCTCGTGTCTCATGTGTGCGGGGACCTCCGATGCCTCGTGCCCGAGTCGTCTGTGGCTCTTGGCTCACCCCTTTCTCTAGAAAGGGAACCAGAGCTCCTGCTGTTTTGTGCATCTAGTAACGGGAGCCCCGTGCCTGAGCCCGCCCAGGCTCTCTGGGGTGATTGATTTAATTGAATAAAGGTCTTCACCCACTTTCGCATCCGAGAGAGAAGAGGACGAGAGAGAGAGAGAGAGAGAGAGAGAGAGAAGGCCGGAGGGAGAAAATAGCATCAAGTGGGAGCAGGAAGAAGGGGGGACACAGAAGGGGGATGACCCTAAGGGAGGAAAGAAATGAAATATTACAGAGTGTCAAGGACGGGAGGTCCCACGGTCGGCATTTGACTTGGGTCAGGATGTTGTGATTCCTCCTCCCCCTGAGACAGTCTTGGCCCTTTTGGGGGGACTCAGGCTGCCCTTATCTCTGGCAGTCCTTGAAGAGGGGCGTCACCACAGCAGGGACCAGTGTGGCCTCTTTGGTTGTGTCGTATTCCTAAGTCATCAGTAGCAGCCACCAAGATGGGAAATGCTCTCAACAGGCAGGTGCTTTGGTGGCAGACAAGCAGGTCAGAGTCCATCACTTGGTTTCTATTTTTAGGCTGCTGTGAGCACTGCCTAAAGCTGACTGATCCAAGGTGATCATTTGCTACTTTATTCTGTTTTAATTATATGTCATGAAACATATAATTAAATTGATTTCTGGTCATTTCCCTTTAATTCTTAAATGTGAAGTTCTGGAGATTTTATTGTTTTTAGTGCACCCATAAGTGGGATTGTTTTTCCTCATTTCACTTTCTGCTGCTTCATTATTAGTGTATAGGAATGCAGCAAATTTCCATACATTGATTTTGGATCCTATGGTTTTACGGAATACATCGACCAGTTCTAGCTGGTTTTTTTTTTTTTTTAGTGGAGTCTTTAGGGTTTTCTGTCTAGTATCATGTCATCTGTAAAGAGTAACGTTTTACTTCTTCCTTTCCAATTTGGATGTATTTATTTCTCTTCGTTGTCTGGGGTTGGAAGGACTTCCGGTACTGCATTGAATAAAAGAGTAGGGGCACTTGGGTGGCCCAGGAGGTTGAGCGTCGTACTCTTGGTTTCTGCTCAGGTCATAATCTCCTGGTTGCGGGATCGAGCCCCACGTTAGGTTCCTCGTTCGGTTCAGTTTGCTTCAATTCTTTCTCCTTTTTCTTCTGCCCCTCCCCATTCATACATGCTCTCCCTTTCTCTCTAAAATAAATAAATAAAATCTTAAAAAAAAAAAAGTGCTGAGAATGGGCATCCTTGTCTTTCTTGCTTTTCACCTTAGGGGAAGGGGAAAAGCTGTCAGTTTTTCCCCATTGAGGATGATGCTGGCTGTGGGTTTTTCATATGGGGCCTTTATTATGTTGAGGTATGTTCCCTCTAAACCTACTTTGTTGAGGGTTTTTATCATGAATGGATGTTGTACATTGTCAAATGTTGTTTCTGCATCTATTGAAATGAGCATATAGTATAGTTTTTATTCTTTCTCATTGATGTGACATATCATATAGATTGTTTTGCAAATATTGAAGAATGCTCACATTCCAGGAATGAATCCCCCTTGATTCTGGTGAATGATATTTTAATGTACTATCAGATTCTGTTTGCTAATATTTTGTTAAAGATTTTTGCATCTATATTCATGAGAGAGACTGGCCTATAGTTCTCTTTTTTGGCAGGGTCTTTATCTGGTTTTGGTATCAGCAAAGGAGACAGTTAACAAAACCATTCCTTGTAGAATGAATTTGGAAGTTTTTCTTCCTCTTCTATTTTTTGGAATAGTTTGAGAAGAATAGGTATTAACTCTTCTTTAATTTAAATCTTTAATTGGTAGAATTTGCCTGTGAAGCCATCTGGTCCTGGACTTTAGTTTGCTGGTAGTTTTTTGATTACTGATTCAATTTCGTTGCTGGTGATTGGTCTGTTCTAGTTTTCTTCCTGCTTTAGTAGGTTCTATGTTTCTAAGAATTTATCTGTTTCTTCTAAGTTGTCCAGTTTGTTGGCATATAGGTTTTCATAATATTCTGTTATAATTGTTTGTATTTCTATGATGTTGACTGTTATTTCTTCCCTTAAATTAGTGATTTTATTTATGCCCTCTTTCTCTCTCTCTCTTTTTAGTGAGTGTAGCTAGAGATTTATCAATTTTTAAAAAAAGATTTTATTTATTTATTTGACAGATATCACAAGTAGGCAGAGAAGCAGGCAGAGAGAAAGGAGGAAGCAGGCTCCCTGCTGAGCAGAGAGCCTGATGCGGGGCTCGATCCCAGGACCCTGAGATCTTGACCTGAGCTGAAGGCAGAGGCTTTAACCCACTGAGCCACCCAAGATTTATCAATTTTGTTGATCTATCCAGACGAGCTCCTGGTTTCATTGTTTTTTTTTTTTTTTTTTTTTTTTTTTTAGTTTCTATATCATTTATTTCTGCTCTGATCTTTATTTTTTCCTTACTTTTGCTGAGTTTGGGTTTTGTTTGGTCTTCTTTTTCTAACCCCTTTAGATGTGAGGTTAGGTTGTTTCACTGAGATATTTCTTGCTTCTTCAGTTAGGCACTATTGCTGTAAGCTTCCCTCTTAGAATCACTTTTGCTGCATCCCCAAGATTTCGGACCATTGTGGTTTTTCGTTTTGTTTTGTTTTATTTTTTAAAGACTTTATTTATTAGAGAGAGAGGGAGAGAAAGCACAAGCAGGAAGAGAGGTAGAGGGAGAGGGAGAAGCAGACTCCCTGCTGAGCAGGGAGCTAGATGTGGGGCTCTCTCCTACTATCCCAGGATCATGACTTGAGCCAAAATATGATGCTTAACCAACTGAGCCATCCAGGCTCTCCTGGACCATTATTGTTTTGATTTTTCCTTTGTATCCGTGTACTTTTTAATTTCTTCTTTGATCTCTTGGTTGGCCCATTCATTGTTTAGTAGCTTGTTATTTAACCTCCATGTACTTGTGGTCTTTCCAGAATTTTTCCTTATGGTTGCTTTCTAGTTAAATAGCATTGTGGTCAGAAAAGATGTATAGGAATAAACCAAAGAGCTGAAAGACTTTTACTCTGAAAACTATAAAACACTAGTGAAAGAAATTTAAGACAGTGCAAAGAAATAGAAAGATATTCCATGCTCATGGGTTAGAAGAATAAATATTGTTAAAATGTCTATGTCTACCCAAAGCAGTCTACACCTTTAATGCAATTCCTATGAAAATACCAACAGCTTTCCTCACAGAACTAGAACAGAGAATCCTAAGATTTGTCTGGAACCACCAAAGACCTTGGATAGCCATAGAAATCTTGAAAAAGAAAAACACGACTGGATGTATCACAATTGCAGATTTTAAGTTCTATTACTAAGTGGCCATAATTAAAACAGTATGTTACTGTCATAAAAGTGGACACATAGGTTAATGGAATAGAAGAAGAAAACCCCACAGATTAAACTGAGAATTATGTGGTCAGTTAATCATTGACAAAGAAGGAATGAGTATTTAAGGGAAAAAGACAGTCTCTTCAACAAATGGTGTTGGGAGAATTGGACAGCCACATGCAAAAGAGTGAACCTGGACCACTCTCTTACACCAGACACAAAAATGAACTCAAAATGATTTAAAGACCTGAATGTGAGACGTGAAACCATAAAAATCCTTGAAGAGAGCACAGGCAGTAAATTCTCTGACATGGGCTCTAGCAACATTTTTCTAGATATGTCTCCTGAGGCAAGGGAAGTAACAGCAAAAATAAACTATTGGGACTACATCAAGATAAAAAGCTTCTGCCCAGGGAAGGAAAGAGTCAACAAAACTAAAAAGCAACCTATAGAATGGCAGAAGATATTTGCAAATGATGCATCTGATAAAGGGTTAGTATCCAAAATATATAAAAAACTGATACAACTCAACACCCAAAACCCAAATGAAACCACTGAAAGATGGGTAAAAGACCATGAACAGACTTTATCCAAAGAAAACATGCAGATCGCCTATAGACACATGCAAAGATGCTCAACATCCTTGATCGTCAGGGAATGTAAATCAAAACTACAATGAGATCTCCCTTCACACCAGTCAGAAGGGCTAAAATCAAAAACACAAGAAACAGTAAGCATTGACGAGGGTGTGGAGAAAAAGGAACCCTCATGCACTGTTGGTGGGAATGCAAACTGGTACAGCCACGGTGGAAAACAGTATTGGAGTTCCTCCAAAAATTAAAAATAGAACTAGCCTGTGATCCAGTAACCATACTACTGGATATTTACCCCAGAATATAAAACATTAACTCAATGGGATATATTTATTGCAGCATTATTTGCAAAAGCAGCCCAAGTGTCCATCAACTGATGGATGGATAAATTGATGAATGGATAAATGTATGTGTATACACACACATGCACAAACACACACATGCGCACAGGCTACTAGTGGAGATGACTTACCCACAGTTACTTCAGGTCCAAGTCATGACCTGATGGTTGCAGTTGGCCCACATGAGCCAATTGCAATGGTTGCCAGAGGGAGGGGGGGATTCAGTGGTTGCCTCTCACCAGTTCTTTGAGGGAAATAATTATTTGCCTGTGTTTTAACAAAACATGGTGGGCGGGGCTTTAACTGAAGACCCTGAGATCAAGACCTGAGCTGAGATCAAGAGTCAGGTGCTAACTGACTGAGCCACCTATGGCCCTGTTTTTGTTTTCTGTTTTTTAGTATTTTTATTAGTCCAGCTCTTGGCAAGGTCATGTTACAAACTGGACATCCAGTGTATGATTGGTGGGCTGAGCTTTGAGGAGGAATGGCTGGTGGGATAGCCTTGCCCCGCTCATGATGTTGGAGGCAGTGCCATGTATTTCCCATGCTGTCTGTGTGGTTACCAGTGGCTATGTGAAGTGAATCATTTCATTATTGGTTGGCCTTAGGCCAGTAGTAGGTAGCCATAGCAAGCTCAGGAGAGAAATCATCTCATTTGGGGTGGCCTAGAAGTGTATTCATTGAATAAGCAAGTTGTGACTGAGTGCACATTATGTACAAATTTTAGGAACTTTCCTGTTTCATCATGTGTAGGTATCCTTCAGTCTCCTCTTCCCCGCAGAATTTATATCCCTGGGAACTAGAAGCAATAGGCAGTAACTTCTTCCTTATACAGGGGAATGGTCCAATTCACATGTAAAACAGAAACAGAAAACCACAATAGGAGAAAGGAAGTTGTATCTTGGCTTACTAGGGTTGCAAGGTGAGTATAGATCTCTTTTTTAACGTTCATGACTTTGCCAGAGGTAAATTATATACTCTATAGGACTAAGAGGTTGCACATAAAACCCACAGGGCATTTCCCTCCATATCGAGATAGAATATGTGTAATGCTCAACTGTGACACTTGGTGCCAGCTAATCTGCCCAGTTGTCATTCCTTCTGCCATCGGGGACTTAGAGAATCTGTTGTCAGAGGAACGGGACGGAGGCAGTGAGGTGGTGGAGGTTGGAGCAGGCAGGCTTGCTGCGCTTTGGCGGGAACAAAACAAAAGTGAGAATAATAAAGTTTTAGCGATAGCAAATATTTTAGGGTAATTAGAAACATTTGCCAAGTTTCGTGGAAAATCTTTGTGCTTCACTTTATTGTGCATATATATCTGTATAGCTTGGTGGATTTTTAAAAAATAGACCTATTTGTTATTAAAGCATCCCCAAGGCAGGACTGAACCTTTCTGTTTGCTGCTTAAAATAATGAAGTGGGAGAAAATATTTAAGTTCCTGACGATCAAAGGCAAATGCATTGGCAGAAGGTGACTTTAAATTGTTGAAACTCTGACAGTTAGGGTCTTTATGAGTGTTTTCATCTGGACAGTGACTCTGGGCAGGCAATACTTGATAGTAGTTTATTGATCGTTAAGAAAGTTTTAGTGTTTCTCATACGTATAAAATAGTTTGGTAAACTGTCCAGTTCAATCCATCTTTAACATTAATACTTGTGGGGCCAGACCTCCTTACTGTCTGGAGTAAAAACTAATAAAAAATGCTCTCATCTCCTTTGGGTCTTATTTTCTGACTGTTTAAACCCTTAACCTTCACAAAAATGAACTATTTCTGAAGTAAAACTAATTTATAATAATGATAATAATGAGTGATTGGATTTGCCAACACTATTCTAAATACTGATGTTTTACACATATTAATTCACTAAAACCTCACAACCATCCCCAAGTGGAAGGGCTTTATGTCTCTGACGTAGACAAAGGCACTGATAAGTAGTAGGTGGATAGAAAATTTGGATCTGAACAGACGTGAGGCTGTGCTTCCGACTACAACTCTGACCATATTAATCCTAAAACAAAAACAAAACCACATACCCTCACAGTCAAGGTTGTTACCTCTTGCAACAACCCTTACAATGCTATTTCCCTCTTCAATAAGTATTGCAATTATATATATGTTTTTCAACAGGTAATATTTTTTTCTTGAATTTCTCTTGAAGGGGAACATTGAAATATCACTTAAGAGCCAACGCTTAAATTTCTCCACTTAAGAGGAAGCAGTGACTGTGGTGAACATAGTTTCTCGCCTTGGGCCTTTCTTGCTATATTATTTTTGTAAAGTTTTTTCCGACGAAATAAACACAACACCAGGTGAAGTGGGGTATAAGGCAAGGTTTATTAAAGGTTCTCTCCGGTGACGTTTCAGGGCCCAGGTGAAGGGGAGCTGAGAAAGTTGCGCCAGGAGGAGGTGGGCACCCTCCGGCGAGGTTCCTTGACTCTGGAAAGCAGAGGGGCGGAAGTCGCGCCCAAGGCAGGGAGGAGGGGGCTTTTAAGGGGTCTTGGGGAAAGCTCAGGGGTCTTTTGGCAAGTTTCCCTTATTCGGATATCTCGCCTGCTTGTCGGGGTCCCATTGGTCCACAGGAGCCCGGGGCGGGGGTCTCAGATTCCTGCTTGGGCCTTTGTTCTTCTGTCTGAGCTCAGGTCCTGTGGCGGGAACTTTTCGCCATCTTTAGTAACCCTTCCTGCCAGCCCAACAATTTTTATTAATTAAAGAAAACTTTGTTGTGGGCTCTTAAAGGAGACCAGCTGTTAGGGGGAGGGAATGGTGTTTCCATCCTTTTCTCTCTCCTACTTGCCTACAGAAGCCTTCATTTTGCATTTCAGAACTTCACAGACTATGGCTTTGCTGGAACTTTCTTTCATGACTGTTGTAGTAAGATGTCCAGTTTGAATTAATTTGCCTCTTATGGATGTCAGCCCCTCTGTTCTGCCATATGCCCATCGTGTCAGATGTGAAAATGGGAATTAAAGGCATTTTGAAAACTAACATTTTGTTTTGAAAATTCCTTTCTGTCCTTGGTTACTTGATACTGTTCTTAGTCCGTGTGGGTCCCGTTGAATGAAACTGTGTGCAGGTCCTCTTGATTTCCTCAAGCTATTCACAAGAAGCTGCTTCTTGCTTCTTGGGCCCTGATGCACCCGGCCAGCTTGCACACGGCAGTGTGATGGTGCTGCGTGTGACTCTGGCAAGGGCCACCTGGAGCTTCTCTAGGTTGGTGGCCTGGGTACCTGGGCACCCGCTACTACTTCCTCCCCCACTTCTCCCTTGGATGTTGTAGTTTTTTTTCCAACCACAGCTAGCAGCTTTGTACTGTATCAACAATGCAACCCCATCACCTGCAAGAGGCGTTCCCCCAACATCTGTGCACGTCGCACCCCTATGCACGTGCTCCTTGCATCGTGGTGGCTCTGGAGTGCGCCACAAGACTTGCAGTTAGCAATTGCATCACAGATTTGTTTAGTTGGCGTGCTACTATTTTGTCAGCTTGCTTCAAACCCTGTCATTTATGTAAAACATACAAACCTTTGCAGAAGGCCTGACAGTTATTATTAGTCCTGCTTTTCATTTGAGTTCCTAGAGGCTCCAGTATGTGATTGGCTGAAAATTACTGGGCCAGCCAGGCAGCCTCTGGAGGTTGGCCCATGGGATGAAGAAGGCAGCAGCTTCACCTTGGCCTGGTCCATACTGTATTTGCTCAGGACTGTCCCCTTGGGCGTTGAGAAGAGGTGGGTGGGATGGTGAGAGCGCCAGGTTAAAGCTGTCTTTGCTTTTCAGCTCTAGGGAAAAAGAGAAACCAAGCAGTCTTCTCATCATTAAAGTCTGAGTATAATTTTGCCTTTATCCAAACAGCGTGTGACCTACAGATGGGAGAGGAACTAGTTGGGGGTCATTCTTTGGAGCGACCAGTTGTGGGAGCCACTGAGTAAGGCCCCTTCTAGCTATCTGTGTACTCCCCCCGTTTCTCCCCAGATCTGTCTCAGTGTTCTTCTTTATGTCTTCTGTGCTGCTTTACCATTAGATTGGGATTGTGTTAATTACATCTAAATAGTTGTGCATTCATTCATTCCACAGAGATTAAATACTTACTATGTGCCAGGCACAGTACCAGATGCAGGGATCCAAAGAGAAACAAGCCTATAGGTTTCTGTCCATGAGACCCTCATATTCTGTTGGAAAAACAATTGGATTTTGTCAAGAATCGTAATTGTTTGTGCTGTCAGTTCTGATATCTGAGTGCTGTCAGTCAGATATCTGATATCTGACCACACCACTCTGGCGGTGTGGTAAGAAGTGACTGTTACCATATCTTTTTTTGCCTTTTCCCTTCTTATTTGTCCTCCGCCAACATTTTTGTCTTTTTATCATTTCTCTGTATTTTAAACCCAAGATTCCTGAATATTTACCAGCACTGCCTAGCCTGCATGTAGTACTCAGACTTAAACAGTTGTGTGGTTTTTGGTCTGTCTCTTCCTAAGTCGAACGGAATTTTAAATCACCTCTGTGCCCTCCTATTTGTGAACAGCAAAATGGATTTCGACTCTATTTCAGGTATTTTCCAGAATGAGTCATTAATCATTTCTGATGACATTTCCATTAAGTTGTGGTGTGTTTTTTTGTTTTGGTTTGGTTTTTCTTTCTTTCTTTTTTTTTTTTAAGATCTGCTTTTTTTTTTTTTTTTTTAAGATTTTATTTATTTATTTATTTATTTGACAAGTAGGCAGAGAGGCAGGCAGAGAGAGAGAGAGAGAGGAGGAAGCAGGCTCCCCGCGGAGCAGAGAGCCCGATGCGGGACTCGATCCCAGGACCCTGAGATCATGACCTGAGCCGAAGGCAGTGGCTTAACCCACTGAGTCACCCAGGTGCCCCTGGTTTGGTTTTTCTTAGAGTGAGAGAGAGAGAGTGCAAGAGAGCGTGCACCCCAGTGTGGGGTTGGGAATGGGGTGGGGAAGGGGCAGAGGGAGAAGGAGTCAGAATCTTAAGCAGACTCCATCTCACGACCCTGAAGTCATGGCCTGAGCTGAAATCAGAAGCTGGTCACGTAACTGAGCCACCCCTGCACTCCAAGTCTTGTGTCTTTTAAAAACCTGTTTCAACCTCTGAGTATTTTTTTTTTTTTTTTTGAATTTTAAGATTTAACTCTTAGATTAACTTTCCGAAGTATTTTTCTTCTTTGGGAGCAAAGGTCTAGAAAATACCAGTTTCTATGATTCAGAGACCGCAAAGTTCCAATTTTGTGTGACATGAGATAAGAACGGGCCTTCAGAGTCCCTCTGAGGAAGCTAAACCATCTTCATATATTTGTGACTGTTTTGCCTTTTTCCCCTCTATGTTTTTATGTATCTTTTCATGTTGAAATGTTTATTTAATACACTACTGATTATATATATAATATAATGTAATTATATATAAATGTAATTTATATAAATATATAAAATATATATAAAGAATATATAATATACAGATCTCTCTATCTATCTGCCTATATAGGTTATATATGCATATGCATATTTTACACTTAGGTGTTTACAGGACTTTTGTCGTTCTCCTTGGACTTTTCTTGGAACAGAAACTTAGGCACACAGGGCACTTGCTAACAAAGATTTGGAAAGGCATAAAGGCGGACTTCACCTTCTGTTGGGTTATTAACAGCAGAAGTTGAGAAAGCAAGGCGGTAGACCCTTTGATTTTGGTAGGTCTAGTGTAGCCATCGTTAGGAATCAGCTTTTCACAGCAGTTGATACCATAGCGTATTCCCTTCTCTGTTGTTTTCCTTCTGTTAAAGAAGGTAAAAGAGTTTCCTGCTGTCAGTGAGGCTCCTAGGAAACTTAACTTGTTTCCCGTTGTAGTTGGCGGTGGAGGTTAGATGGAGAGAACATCGGGTTTGGATTGTATTAAATACGTCTAAATGGTCGTACATGAGACAGTTAATTTGATTGATTGATTGAGTGCACACATGCTCTGGGCAGGGGGAGAGAGAGAGTCTTAAACTGGGGTACTCCACCCCCCCAGTCCCAAACCAGACGTGGTGCGAGAACTCACAACTCTGAGATCGTGAGCCACCCAGGGGCCCCTGTTTGTTTGATAATTTAAAGAAGTGACACCCAGAAGTCAAAAAGCACTTGTTGAAGTCATCCATGGCTCCAGAACAATCCATTCTTGCATCTCAAAATGCTTCTAGTAGGGGCACCTGGGTGGCTCAGTGGGTTAAGCCTCTGCCTTCAGCTCAGGTTGTGATCCCAGGGTCCTGGGATGGAGCCCCACATCGGGCTCTCTGCTCAGTAGGGAGCCTGCTTCCCTTCCTCTCTCTCTCTGCCTGCCTCTGCCTACTTGTGATCTCTGTCTGTCAAATAAATAAATAAATAGATAAAAATATCTTTGGGGCACCTGGGTGGCTCAGTGGGTTGGGGCCTCTGCCTTCGGCTCAGGTCATGATCTCAGGGTCCTGGGATCAAGCCCCACATCGGGCTCTCTGCTCAGCAGGGAGCCTGCTACCTCCTCTCTCTCTGCCTGCCTCCCTGCCTGCTTGTGATCTCTGTCTGTCAAATAAATAAATAAACAAAATCTTTAAAAAAAAATCTTTAAGGGACGCCTGGGTGGCTCAGTTGGTTGGACGACTGCCTTCTGCTCAGGTCATGATCCCGGAGTCCTGGGATCGAGTCCTGCATCGGGCTCCCAGCTGCATGGGGAGTCTGCTTCTCCCTCTGACCTTCTCCTCGCTCATGCTCTCTCTCACTGTCTCTCTCTCTCAAATAAATAAATAAAATATATATATATATTTTTTAAATCTTTAAAAAAATGCTTCTAGGAAACATTTTCTGAATGTCTAGCAGAGGTCCGACACTGTGTTCATTACAGAATCAAGGATAAGCATAGTCTTCAGAGCCGCCTTAAGTCTTCTCTGCCCTGCCTTTCATTATCTACCTTTTCTTATCCTCCTAACATGCGACCACTCACCCCCTTGCTCTGGAGTCTACCATTCATTCATTCTTTCCTTCATTCATTGCACTCTGGAGAACTTAATATATAGCAGGCACTGTATATACATTGATCAAAAGGATAGATGTGGCCTCTGCCTTTTTGAAGCTGTTGGTCCAGGTAGTGAGATCATTAGAACAGAGCATAAGAAGTGATGTGATTGTGGAAGCTGAAGGATGTAGTGGGAGCAGCAGGAGGGAAGGCTCCCTGGAGGAGGTGACCTCTAAGCTAAGATCAGAAGGACTGAGGAGAGGGGGAGGGAGAGTGGGGCAGAATCAGAGGCAGGGAGATTAGTAAATGGCTGTTGAAGCTGTCCAGGTGAAATCAATGGTAGGTAGGTGTGGAGAAGGGAACAAATGGATTTAAGATCAATTTAGGAGGTAAAATTAATAGAGGCAGGGAAAATGGAAGTTCAGTTCTCTGGTTTCTGGCCTGAACAGTTGGGTGGTTGAAGGGTCCCACCCTTAGAGCAGAGACCTAGCAAGAGGAATCGATGAAGGGGAAAGATGGTGAGCTCTGTTAGGAACATATTGAAAATTTAGGTATCTGTGGTTTATACAAGCAGGGATTCCGGAAGGCATGGGATATATGTATGGGAATTCGAGGGGGACATCTGGACTGGAGAAAATGATTTGGAAGTCACCAGCTGGTATTTGAGGCACAGGAATAAGAGAGGTCCCTTGGGATATACTGGGGTATGAGAAGAGGAGTGGACTGGGATGGCCTCCAGAAGGGCACTGTTCCAGCAGGAATGGGTAACAGGGGAGCAGTTCTCAGAAGGACAGAGGTAAGGGGTGATCAGAAAGGCAAAGACGCGTGGAAAGGCGCGTGGAGTAACGCAGTGTCAAATGTGTTCCTGGCCGGCAAAGCCTGGAGATGGTGGTGACCTGGCACAGCTGTTGTGGAGTGTTAGGGATGTGCCGTGGTTTATGGCATGAAGGGGAGCTTATGGAATGGAGTAGGATTTTAGGGATCCTTTGGAATTCAATTTTTAGAATAAAATCCCACTCGCCTCCCTTTTCTCCCGTGACTGCGTAGATAGAAGCATGAATAGGCACGCAAGAAAAGCATGCTTACCGCTTGAAAAAAAAAATTAACCTTTAGTTGGCAATTTATTTCCTACCTTTGAAAACTGTTTAGTTTGCTGTTGAGTCGGCTAAGGTTTTTTTTGTTTTTTGTTTTTTTTTAAAACAAGATGCAGTGTCTTTGACTCTTGGCCCACATCGTAGTTTGACATTCGTTACAGACACATATTCTAGAGAAGGTGATTACATAATAGGAGCTGAAAAGAACTTCATTCCTGGGGACCAGGCGAAATCACAGATTTTCCTCTTATAACGGTCCCCCATGATACAAGGGTCACCAGTGATAATGTGATGTCTGTGTTTTATCCCATCTGGCCCCACAAGGCCTGTGTTTTTATAAAAGCTAAATGGCAGTGTGTTTTATTTTCAGTATAAACTAAATTAAAATTAATTCTGCTGTGAGACTTTGGAGAATTTCATAACATGCTCAGATAATTGGTCACACCCTAGGGAATTGCATAAGAAAATACAGTCATTGTTCTGCATTTTCCGTTGTCCCCGGAGAACTCACTCAGAGTAGCATCTTCAGTAGCAAGTAGTGTTATGGGTGACAGGAAAGTGTATATTTCAACGGAGGGCATCTACTTAAGTAAAAAACTTAAGTTTTTACTTAAGTCCATCAGGAAAGAAGTTGTTGAAGATTTTTTTTTTCGTTTAGGAGGCAACATAGGTTGTTGGGAAGCGAGGCGAGTTGTGAGTCGCCTTTCTTCCCTCTTGTTAAATAACCTTATTTAACCTCTCCACATTACCCACTGGGAAAACACTGATGCTATTTGTACTCACTGCCTCCTTAGTGATGTGAAATAACCAAATGCAGTGTGTGTGTGTGTGTGTGTGTGTGTGTATGAGGACGCGTGTGTATATATTACTTTTTTATAAGAAAGATGAAAGATGACACTGTGGTGTCATATAATTATTTCATGCTCCATGCTATTTGGACTTTTGTTTGTTTGTTTCTTTCTTTTTTCTTTTTTAAAGATTTCATTTATTCATTTGACAGAGAGATCACAGGTAGGCAGAGAGAGAGAAGGGGAAGCAGGCTCCCCACTGAGCAGAGAGCCCGATGTGGGGCTCGATCCTAGGACCCTGGGATCATGACCTGAGCCGAAGGCAGAGGCTTTAGCCCACTGAACCACCCAGGTGTCCCTGGACTTTTGTTTCTTGATTAACTCAATTTCTAATGTGTATACCTTAAAATGTTCAGATAAAGATATTTGAAAAAAAAAATGTTAGGAAAAAAATGAATGTGGCCTTTTTAAGGCACGTTCACGAACTCACCTCTCATTTGGGAAAGAAGATGGATTAATGGTGTTTTTCATCTGGGACAGGTCTTTGACCGTACAGGAACACAGTATGCATTTGGTGGGCCATCAGTGCTTTATTGTGGTGGGGGGGTGTTTCATCTTTTATATGCTTTCTGTTGAAGGATATGTAGAGACTGGCCAACTGTAATTAATACTTGAGCTTTTCTCCTTGCTACTGTGTTGGGAAAACAGCTTGATGTGGGGGAAAAAAAGAGAGATAATATTCAGCTCGCCCTGAACAGGCAGTGTGCTAATCATATGACATGTATTAACTCATTTAATTCGATGAGGGTAGACATGTTATCATGCCCACATTATGGGAGAATTTGAGACACACGTTAAATAACTTGGCCAACGTTGTCCAGCCAGAGGCTGAGTTCGGGTGGAATCTGCCTTCAGTAGGTTGGCTTCACAGCCTGTGTTCTTCACTGTTTACTAGCTCTCATCACTATTGACTGAATCTCTGTGCTTATGTCATCTGCATAACTCTCTTGTTTTAGAGTAAATACTTAAAAATGTTAATGGAGTGGCCAGTAGGGTCATTGGCCACAGGTCAACAATAAATGAAAAGGTGCTCAACTAGCAGTCAGGGAAATATCAGTTGAATTACTACAATACCAGTGTTTTACCATCTCGCTGAAAAAATTAAACAGATTCACAGCATCCAGTCTGGCAAGGGTGAAGGATAAAGAAGACCTAGGCATATGTGATGGTGGGAGTAAAGCATTGCTTCAACTGTGAGAGAAAGTATCTGGTCATATTTATTATCATTTTATTTATTATTATTATTATTATTATTTTTAGATTATTATTATTTTTTTAAAAGATTTTATTTATTTATTTGACAGAGAGAAATCACAAGTAGTCGGAGAGGCAGGCAGAGAGAGAGAGAGGGAAGCAGGCTCCCCGCTGAGCAGAGAGCCCGATGCGGGACTCGATCCCAGGACCCTGAGATCATGACCTGAGCCGAAGGCAGCGGCTTAACCCACTGAGCCACCCAGGCGCCCCTAGATTTTTTTTTTTTTAATTTGTTTATTTGACAGACAGAGATCACAAGTAGATGGAGAGGCAGGCAGAGAGAGAGAGAGAGGGAAGCAGGTGCCCTGCTGAACAGAGAGCCCGATGCGGGACTCGATCCCAGGACCCTGAGATCATGACCTGAGCCGAAGGCAGCGGCTTAACCCACTGAGCCACCCAGGCTCCCTTTATTCTCATTTTAAATAAATATAGCATTCGACTAAACTCCTAGGACTTTATTTTACAGATGTAAGATCTCCGGTACGTAATGATATATGTTTATGAGGATTTTTTTTATAGCGCTGTTTGTAATGGCCAAAACCCCCCTGGAAACCACTCAGGAGTTGGAAGTGGCTTGAGTAAAGCATGTCACATACATAATATTGAAATTTTGGAAAGCTGACAAGATCCTTTTCTACCCTCCTGGATGTGGACCAACTTGAAAATAAGACCCAAGAGACAGACAGACAGGAAGATCAAAATATTGCCTTTATTAATGATAAACCTCATTGATCACACAGGTTGGTTCCTTATCTGTTTACCCCTGAATGAGACTGACGTGCCCACCTGGCCACTGGTATCTGGGTAACCACACAAGACTTCCTGGGAAGGACAAAGCAGGGAGCATAGAACCAAGAAGCCCCTTTCTAAATGCAGGCCTGCCCCCAACGAGAGAAGTCTCAGAAGGTCTGAACTAGGCACGTTCAGTGTCCCCTCTCAAATTCACCAGTTGGCTCAGTCATTCCTCCTTCCCGGGGGAGGAGGGACTGAGGGGGTCAGGATGGAGACCTGTCGTATCTTTCCTTCCAGGGAATGGAGTGGAAATTACCTTATTTCTGTGGAGATCATTCTACGAAAAATAGAAAACATTCCCCGCTCCAACACATATCGTGGGATATCATGCGGTTTTAAAAAAGTGCGTATCATCTCAATGTGGATAGACGAGAAAAGATGTCTGATATTTTGTTAAGTGAACCATTGAACTACAGGATAATCTTTTTTTTTTTTTTTTTTTTTTACCATGATTACATTAAAGGAGAAACCAATGTGTATGGGTATGTTTTTATAAACATAGGAAAAAAGTATTAAAAAATTGACTGCAGTTTGCAAAGAAGTATGATGGGTGGTACATGTAGAAGGTTGGGGGTCCAGGAACCATGAGCTTTCTTTACTGTATATCTCTATCTTTCAGTTGTTAAAATGAATATTTATTCATTTTTTATAAGAACAGAAAATGAGGTAGAAAAGAACCACCATGGCACCTTCGGTGGACTCCGTTTATGTGTAGTTTTGCTGATGCCTGGAAGAAGGACCTGACGTTCCCTTACATACTTCATTTAGTCCTCACAATACAGGACAATAGTCTGATTAGTTTGGGTGGCTGTTGTCTGTTCTCTATGAATCAGATGGTTTTCCTCTTCGTTTTGAAACCTTCTACGAAGAGTGAGGTGTACAGTGAGCTGGACCTTTTTAGTAGGTCTTCTGCCAGTCGAGAAAGCTCTTCTGTGATGGCGTGGGGAGTGTGGGAGCCAAAATGTAGCCAGAGTTAGTCAGCCAGCAGGTAGGTCGACAAAGCATTAAAAAAGACGTCTTTGGTCCCATTGGACATGGAGTTCTGAATCCATTTATAAGGTGGAAGCAGCTCCGTATGTAGAGTTAGGAACCTCCAGCCAGAGCTCCCCTAGGTCTGCTCCCTGTGAGCCAGTTTCCTTACCTACAAAACAAGGGTCTTACACCAGATAATTGCTAGTAGTCCAAGATTCTTTTGTCTGATTTAAAATCTTTAATTCCTCTGAAATAGACTTATTAAACTGCTTGCTACCGCCCAGTGAGCTGAAGATAGAAGCTGAAGCTGTGGTTCTCAGCCTGGACCACACATTAGAATCATCCGGGTACCTGGGGGGGAAAAAAAAAGAGGACTGGCCTTCTCCCCAGCTCCCATCCATCCAGATTCAGAGTGGGGCCCTGGATTCAGTCCTCTTTGTTTTTTGTTGTATAAATAGAATCTCTGGTTGATTCCATCAGTTGGTGTTGACAGTCATTGCCTTAGGTCTTCTGCAGAAGTTGACTAGTGGGCGAAAGAGCATCAGGTAGTCTACGTAGCAGCTCAGTAGCTGACTTCACAGTTTGTAGCTAACCTAGTACACAAAGTACTTCCACCACTTGTTTAGTGCCTATTACATCTCGGGAAGTGCGTGTTGTCATTATCCCAAAGAACCTTGTAAGTGGTAAGAGACTCTTAGTAGAGGTTACTTTTCACTATGGAACCCAATTAACAGAAGGCAACTGCAGGCCCAGCTGGGCGGATTTAGGTCTTGTGAAAAATTACACACATACACAACACCCCACCACACACCTGCTTCTGGTGGTGATCTCTGTCTGTGTATAAAACTCGACATACCCAGACCCCGATTAAGATTATAAAGCCATAATCAAATCAGTAATCAAAAACTTCCCCATAGGGGTGCCTGGGTGGCTCAGTCAGTTAAGTGTCTAACTGTTGGTTTCAGTTCAGGTCATGATCTCATGGGTCGTGAGATGGAGCCCTCCGTACACAGCGGGGAGTCTGCTTGAAGATTTTCTCCCTCTGCCCCTCCTCTGTCTCTCCCTTTCAAATAAAATCTCTCTCTCTGTCTTTTTTTTTTTTTTTTTTAGATTTTATTTGTTTATTTGACAGACAGAGATCACAAGTAGTCAGAGAGGCAGAAAGAGAGGGAGGGGGAAGCAGGCTCCCTGTTGAGTAGAGAACCCCATGTGGGACGTGATCCCAGGACCCTGGGATCATGACCTGAGCTGAAGGCTGAGGCTTTAACCCACTGAGCCACCCAGGCACCCCTCAAATAAATAAATCTTAAAAAAAACAAAAAAACAAAAAAACAACAACTCCCCACAAACAAAAATTTTAGACCACATGATTTCACTGGTGAATTCTACTGAACATTAAAAAGGAGGATTAATAAAATTGCTTCTTATAAACTCTTTCAAAAAACAGGAGAGGAGAGAACACTTCCAAACACATGTTACGCGGCCAGCATTACCCTGAAACCAAAACCGGACAAGGACACAAGAAAAGAAAGTTATACGCCAATATCCCTGGTGAACAGAGATGCAAAAATCTTCAACAAATATTGACAAACCAAATTCAACAAAATGACAAAAGTCAAACATCACAATCAAGTGGGATTCATCCCGGGGATGGAGGGACGGTTTAGTATCTACAAGCCAATCAACATGATTCCTTAACAAACTGCTGAAGGATAAAATTTATGATGAACATCCATTTGTGATAAAATTGACGAAGTGGGCATAGAGGGGACATTTCTCACAATAATAAAGGCCACACATAACAAAACCACAACTAATATCATATTCAGTGGTTTCTTCTTAAATCCAGAATGAGGCAAGGGAGCTTGTTCTCGTTATTTTTACTCAACATAGTACTGGAAGCCAGAGCAATTAGACAAGAAAAAAAAAAATAATGGCATCAGAATTAGAAAGAAAGTAAACTGTCTTAATTGCAAATGACATGATGTTATATAGAAAATCCTGCAGACTGCACCAAAAAACTGTTAGAACTGGTAAACGAATTCAGTAAGTTGCAAGATACGAAATCAATGTATAGAAATCTCTTCTATTACTATACGCTAATGATGCCTATCAGAAAGGTAAATTAATTCACTTGCAATTACATAAAAAAGAATAAAATACTTCAGGATAAATTTAACCAAAAAAAGGTAAAAAACCTGTACATTAAAAACTATAAGACATTGATGAAAAATTGAAGAGGACCGAAATAATTGGAAAGATATTCCATGCTCATGGATTAGAAGAATGAATATTGTTAAAATGTCCATCCTTCCCAAAGCAGACTACAGATTAATGCAATCCCTATTAAAAATCCAATGGCATTTTCCACAGCAAGGACAAGCAATCTTAAACTTTGTATGGATCTTTTCTTATTAAGCTATAATTGACATATACTAGTTTCAGGTGTCAATTATGCCCTAATAAGAAAAGATAAAGTTGCCCCAGACGTTGTGATTCCTAGGTCAGTGGTGCTTCCTTCGGCCCTGTGTGTCCCTTCCTCCTGCTGGTGGAAGTGTAAGACTCCTGCTCATTCTGAGACGGTCCTCTCTGATCTCCTGCATTCCATCTTACTTCCAGCCTGCGTCCAAGGCTGGTAAAGAATTGCAAGGAGGTGCACCAGACCCGGAGGCAGGACACCTCAGTTCTTGTTCCAGCTCTGTCACTCGCTGGCTATGTGACCTGGGCCAAGTCAGGGCCAACCTCTGGGCTCCGTGTCCCTCACCTGGAAAATGAGATGTTGGAATTACAGGGGAAAGTTTAAATAAGCAAATCACCCAGTGGTGGCTAAGCAGAGGGACTCAGGAAACCAGATTCCCTGAGTTTAAATTCTAGTGTTGTTACCTACTAGGTATGTGATGTTTGGGAAAATGTCTTAACTTCTCGGTAACTTAATTTACTCTTTTATAAGATGAATGCCCCAGAGAGCCTCAAGGTGGTAGTGAATGTTGAAGGAGTAACACAGAAGGACTTAAAGCAGTGCCTGCGATCTAGTACTCACCAGGCTGCTGGTTATTATGCCTGTCTTGCTGCTCTTGTCCTTTTCCACTGGCTGTCCATGGAATTCATTCTAGTGGCGAGGTCACCTCTCCAGAGGGTATGGGTCGGTGTTCGTGGACAGGGTTTTCAAGACTCTTCAAATGGTCCCGAAACCTTTTCAGTCTTCACTGCCTCCTTGACCCAGGATTAAAAGGACGATAGGATTTATGGGGTGGGAGGCAATCTGGAGGCAGATTCTTAAAAATCACGTCACCCCCATGTTTGAAGGTTTGACTCTGCTGTGGCTAAGCAGACAGTGGAAACACGTTTTGCCCTTGTATCCACTGGAGTTCATTTTTAGAGTTTTAATTCTAAATCATAACTAACACATGACATGATATTTTCAGAATAGGGTAAACCACAAGTCTTCCTGTGCAATCTAAATGAACCCAGTACACAGGATGGTTTTTTTTTCCCCCCTTCTGTGAATTAAGAGAGGGATTATCTCATTCCGGAGGGACTGGATGACGCACTCTGAGCTGGGGGAAGGAGGCTTCTGCTGTGAGTAGACAAACTCCGGGGATAAAGTCTGTGTAAGCCTCAGAGAGCAGTTGTTGGAAAAGGTTCTGAGCCCGGCAGCCGGAGTCAGGTCCCCGCTCCTCACCCTGCAAGGCTGAGATCTCGAGAGGCAATCACGGGCGATGGCTAAGTTTACATCCCGGGGCAGCTCTGGGCTTGAAGTGGTTTGGGGCCCTTCATTCTGTGTCTGAGATTCCTCATTTGGACATTAAAGCTTGCAGAGAAGATTAACTGAGGTAATGGGTGTGAACCACGTAGAGTAACAGCCAACAGTAGCTGAACTCAGAAAATGTACGTGCTCAGTGAATGCCTGGTATTACTTAAGACTTGGGTATTTGAAACAAAGCCTAAGGGATGATGAACTTTCTCACCATGGTAGGCCAATGAGCTTTTCTCTCTCTCTTTTTTTTTTTTTCAAAGATTTTATGTATTTAGGGGCGCCTGGGTGGCTCGGTGGGTTAAGCCACTGCCTTTGGCTCAGGTCATGATCTCAGGGTCCTGGGATCGAGTCCTGCATCGGGCTCTCTGCTCAGCGGGGAGCCTGCTTCTCTCTCTCTCTCTCTGCCTGCCTCCATCTACTTGTGATTTCTCTCTGTCAAATGAATAAATAAAATCTTTAAAAAAAAAAAAAAAGATTTTATGTATTTATTTGAGAGAGAGCCCGAGAGCCTTGAGAGCATGAGCAGAGCGGGGGAGAAAATAGAGGGGTGGTAGGAATGGGGTGTTTGGGGGGGGTGGTACTCGACCTCAGGACCTTGGGATCATGACCTGAGCCGAAGGCAGACTCTTGTTTTTTTATTACATAATATTTTATCTTTTTTTTTTTTTAAACTTTTTATTTATTTAAATTAGCCACCATATGGTAGAGCACCATTAGTTTCTGATGTAGTGGTCCGTGATTCGTCAGTTGTGTATAGCACCCAGTGCTCATCACATCACGTGCCCTGCTTCATGCCCATCCCCCACCCCCCTCCCCTTCTGCAGCCCTCAGCTTGTTTCCCAGAGTCACGAGTCTCTCATGGTTTATCTTGCTCTCTGATTTCTTCCCATCCAGATTCCCTCCCCCGAAGGAAGACCCTTAACCGCCCGAGTCACCCGGATGCCCCTGCCAGTGAGCGCTGGACACACAGCTGTGGGGGTGGGGGGGGAGGCAGGACCAGCAGCTGGAAAGCCCCTCTGCTGTGTGTTGGTCTGAGAGACCCCCCTCCCCCCCCCACCAGGGAGTAGGAGGCTCCCACTCCTGCTAAGTCACAGCTTCCTCACAGCCTTGCCTTTGGGGTTCGTGCACTTGCCCCACACGGGAGCAAGGAAAATGAAGTCTGTTTCGTCCAGGTGTTTGAGTTGAGGATTTTTTTTTTTTTAAAGATTTTATTTATTTATTTGAGAGAGAGACAGTGAGAGAGAACATGAGCGAGGAGAAGGTCAGAGAGAGAATCCGACTCCCCGTGGAGCTGGGAGCCCGATGTGGGACTCGATCCCGGGACTCCGGGATCATGACCCAAGCTGACGGCCGTCATTCAACCAATTGAGCCACCCAGGCGTCCCAAAGTTGAGGATTTTTATAGAGCGGTGTGATGGGTTGAGTTGGGGTCCCCCACCAAACCCGAATGTTGAAGTCCTAACACTAGTGCCTCAGAGTGGGGCTTTAAAGAGACAATTAAGTTACAGTGAGGTGGTTTGTTGGGCCCTAATCCAAGGACTAACAGCCTTATAAAAAGGAGGAAATTTGAACACAGACATGACCAAGAGGAGAGCCTGGGAAGACACAAGGAGAAGGTCTCTAAGACAGGGAGAGAAGCCCCAGCAGAAATCAAGCCTGCTGACAACTTGAATTCAGCCCAGTAGCTTCCAGAACTGGGAGATAATAATTTTTATTTATTTATTTTTTAAAGATTTATTTATTTTAGAGAGAGAGAAAGAGCATGTGCGGTGGGGGTGGAGGGGCAGAGGGAGAGAGAGAATCTCAAGCAGACTCCATGCTGAGCTCCAAGCCCGACGCGGGCCTCGATCTTAAGACCCTGAGATCATGACCTGAGCCGAAACCACAAGTCGGTCGCTCAGTCGACTGAGCCCCCCCCTCCCCCACTCCGGTGCCCCAGCAATAACGCTCTTTTGTTTAAGTCTTCTGGTTCGTGGTACTTGGAGATGAGGGGAAGAGGTACGGGGTACCGAGTGAGAGCTAAGGTCAGGTTTTCAGCCCTGGCGCTCCACTTGTGAGCTTTGTGAATCAGCTGCTGGACATCGCCGGGTTCGTGTTCACTCTCCTCGTGTATAAAGTGGGAGTAAGCTACTTCAGAAAGTTGTTACAAAGGTTCAGTTGAATTGTTTATAGATTTAGCTTTGTGCCTGACACGTGGTGAGCATTCAATGGCATTTATTGTTACAGTGGGATGAACTGTCCATTAGAAGCCTGTTTGGTTAGGGACGCCTGTGTGTGGCTCAGTTAAGCGCCTGCCTTCAGCTCAGGTCATGATCCTGGGGTCCCGGGATCGAGCCCCATGTGCATGCTTCTCTCTCGCTATCTCTGTCACTATCTGTCTCTCTCTCAAATAAATAAATAAAATCTTGAAAAAGGAAAAAAAAAAAACCCATTTGGTTATAGATTATGTGCATTGATTATCAATTTTAAATAATATTTGCTGATCTACAAGTTTAAAAAAAAAAAAAATCAGCTCATTACACATTTAAAAGCATTTCTTGCTCCCGTTCCAAACTGCTTAGAAATGAAAGCACAACAAGGCTCTCTTTGAAAATGCAAAGTAGCTGAAGAGTATGGTACAAACACTTTTTGTTCCGAGGTACAGAGGGCAGTAGCATTTTGTGCAGTCTTCCCCAGCCACGCTGACTTGTAGGAGGCCGTGCAAAAGAGTACTGTTTGTGGAGAAGGAATGGCTTGCCTTTAAATAAGGAATTGTTTAATTAGATCGGTTTTGTCTGGGAGCATATAAGGCAGTGTGGCTGAGAGAAACATTCCAGGCCTGGACGGTCGCCTGTACCTCATTGGTGAGCCACGGTCATAGAGGAAATAATCCTGGACTGTTAATATTTGCTGTTTGTTAAAAATAGACGGCTCGCCTGTCTTCATTAGGACGAAGGCAACGTTTTTGGCTCCTGGCAAAGTTCGTTTCTTGGAAGAGTATGAAGGCCATGGAACAGAACCCCCCCCAAATAACGCCTTTCTCGCAGCACAGGACCCCAGGAGGATGTAAGATGTACCTTGGAAAATTGCAGCCGGGTTTGCTTGCCCTTTGGGAAAATAGGGAGTCAAACCCTTGGGCGTGTGTTTGATTTTCTTGCAGTGACTTTGAAAGCTTGCAAGAGCCGTGGAAATAGAGCTTTTGTTGAACCCGAGGCTTGTCAGGCTCGCGTGTGGGGAGAGTCCGATCGAAACAGCTGTGCTCTACAGTTTCCTTATGCATGAGGACCCACACAATGCTTTAATTGTGCAGAGCATCTTGTCGAATATCACAAATGAAAGTGCAGCTTTCTTTTCTGCTCCGGAGGGGGTGCGTCAGCACAAAAGTAAAGACATCCCACATGTTCCTTTTAAATGTGAAGGGTTTATCCAAGAGCAACGTGGTACATATTTTTCTTCCCTTGGGCCGTCCACACCGTTACCCTTGACCTTATGCCGCCTCTAAAACGTGTTTTTTGTTTGTTTGTTTTAAGAGGAAGCTTGTGACAGGTTCGTTTCTCTTTATTTATGCCTCATTCTTCCCCACATCTCATTGTAGTAGGTGCCAGTGAATGTAAATTTGAAGCTGGAGTAGGTAGGATTAAATGCAGATTTCTCAGTGTTTCTTAGATTGCCTTGATTGTGTGTGTGAGAAATTCCACACAGAATTTACAACTATACGTTGTGAAAAAGAAATCTTACAAAAACTTGGCTTGGATTCCTGTCACCCTGCAAGACAGCCAGGTTCCATTTTGTGGGTTACGTTTGCCTTTTTCCTAATGCCACTACTGTTTTTTTTTTGTTGTTGTTGTTTTTTATTTTTTCAAGATTTTTATTTATTTATTTGACAGACGGAGATCACAAGTAGGCAGAGAGAAAGGAGGAAGCAGGCTACCTGCTGAGCAGAGAGCCCGATGCCGGGCTCGATCCCAGGACCCTGGGATCATGACCTGAGCCGAAGGCAGAGACTTTAACCCACTGAGACACCCAGGCGCCCCCACTATTGTTTTTTTAATCCAGTTGTAAGCAGACACAAAATTTTAGAGTCTGTGTTTTTTAATTAGTTATAACAAGTGCTTTTCATTTTATGATAGGCACTTTATAATGCCTGTTCTTAATACTGTTATACTGTACGGGTTTACCATCACTCTCCTTCTCGTCCTGTGTTTGAAAGGTAGGTCTTCCTTCATTTTGTCTTATAAATGATGCCTTCACATCTTCTTAGCATTTTGCTTTTTGTCACCCAATGAGTGATTTGCAGGAACTGGTTGGAAGTATAGTCTTAGAGCAAATACTACCACAGTACTTTCCTAAGGGATTATAATGCAAGGCGCATCCTTGAGTCGTTGCCTGTGTTAACCAACGTCTTTACTATTGTTGAACTTTTAGGTCCCTTCTTCTCGCTACTAGACATAATACCAGGGAAATGTTTTTTATGTAAAATTTTGTGTGCGTTTCTAATTAGGATGATGACAGTGGGTTGAAAATTTGCAACCATGGATTAGAGATTCAAAAAAGGATCGCTTTTGAACTCCTCCCTGCTAAACTTCATTTAGCTTTCAGTCTAAATTCCCTTTCAAGGCAGCTCCCTTCCTGTGAAAGGCTGATTATGCCAAAGGTTTGTCCGCCTCTCCTGCTAGGAATAAGCTAAGCCCCAAGGGGGTCTACAGACCTTTGTAGCCGCGGTGAGGGCCTCGGGTTGCTGTGTGATTGGCACTTTGCTCACCTCTGCTGGAGTGGATTCTCTCCTTTTGGTTTTGGGTGTTGACCTCTGGGGGCTGCTTTGTCCGCTCTACACTCTGCCTCCTGTGGGCAGGTTCATAGTCATGTTCTCTTAGTGTACCTGCAAGAACTTCTCGGGCCTGCCTGCTCTCCGAGGCCTCTTTGCTGTCCTCAGAGCCCAGGAGAAGGGCTGGAGTGATACCTGTGGTCCGTATTGTTCATCAACCTCTGCGCCTCCTGGAAGCCGCGCTGGCCAGCTCCCAGGGCTGCATTCTGAGAAGGCCGGCGACCCTTCTCCTACGGAGACACCCGCATCATTCCCCCAGCCTCCTTCCTACGTGGGTGGAGGCTGCTTTGCCGTTCTCAGATTTATCTCTGCCGTAGGTTTATGAAACCCTACTCGGGAGCCGGAAAACCCAGACAGTGACTCATTGTCATAAGCTTCATTGCCTCTCCCTGCGGAAGAAGGGACCATGGAGGACGCTGGCGGCTGCCGGAATGCTGGGTGGGAAAGGGAATTGTTACAGGAGCCGCAGGGAGGACACTGAGGAAGCCCGTCCGCAGTAGCTCAACAGAACTTACTGTGTATTGGGTTATTCGATGTGTAGTTCGTGTGTTAATGTAGTGGGTATATGATAGTATTAGTAGCAGGTATTGTCCTTGCCAAGTACCGTTTCAAATGATTTTACATAATCTTCAGTTCCAACAGCCCTGTGAAGTGGTACCACCATTAGCACCCCTGTCACCTGAACTAAGAGTCCAAATGCAGCAAGTTCCTGTAGCTCGTCCCCCAGTAGATGGTGGATCCTGGTCTTGTAGCCCGGTACTTGGCTCTCGGTCGACCCTTGAAACCACGGGGTCTGTTGCTGCTTGTGGGAGAGGCGGTCACATACTTCCATGTGATGATGATGATGATGATGATGATGATTTTTAATTTAAATCCAATTAACCAACATGTAGTACATCGTTAGTATCCGATGCGTTGTTCAATAATTCATCAGTGGCCTATAACCACCAGTGCTCATCTTCATGGGATGATTATTGAAGGTAGAACTTTTTCTTTTGTAATTCTTGTAATTTGACACTCTTCTTATGGGACTTTGATCGTTTCCTAAAAGGTTTTTCTCATTTGTTTGTTTTTACTAGGCAGGAAGACCCAATCCCTTTATTATTTTGGTTTATACAAACCAAAGATAGGTTTATCTCACCAACTTAGGTGTTTCTCCAATTTGGATAAAGAGACCTTCCTAGTTTCAAGGGCTGGGAGTCACTGGAGTTTAATATCTGTGTCATCTCAAGTCAGTGATTTGGTTTCCAGAGTTGTGTAATTTTTAAAACCTGCTGATTCTGGAAAGGCTCAAACATACACAAAAGTGGAGAGGTGAGTAGGATGAACATTCATGTGCTCAGCTCTCTGTTTGCAGCTCGTTGCCGATCGTGTTTCATCTGAACCAGGATCCGTAATTTGTTAACTCGGGATCTCCAGACATGTTGGGCCAGAAAATTCTTTGTTGTGGAGAGCTGTCCTGTCCCTGTTAGGATGTTTAGCGGTATTCCTAGCTTATACCCACTAGAGGCCAGGAGCTTTCCCCTGCTACTTTTTCTGATGATGACAGCCAAAAATGTCACCTGGGGGCAAGGCATCCCTCCTTGAGAGCCACTGCTTTATGCTCTCTCCAGTCTCCATTCTTTCAAGATTATTTGGAAGCAGATCGTATGGATCAAATCAAATCCACTGTGACTTATCCCTCTGAAAAACAATGCCGCCCATTTTATTGGCCTTATGTAGAGGAAAGAAACAAAGATTTCATCCTGTTCCTACATGAATTATCATGAGAACCTGCCACTGTTGGCCGCAGAGATGGTCATGGTCATACCAGCTACTAGAGTTGATAGGAAGTGAACAATTGCAAAGAAATTGGAGTCCTGCTTCAGCCTATACTTTTTTTCTCATTGTGGTAAAATAGACAAAATACAAAATATTCCATTTTCACCATTTTTAAGCACACAGTACCGTTCCGTGGCAGTAAGGACATCCCCATTGTCAGGCAACCATCACCAACACCCACCTCCAGAATTCCATTAACCTTGCAAAACTGAAACTCTGTATCCATCAGATAATAACCCCATTCCCTCCACCCCTCAGTCTGTCTACCATGAATCACCGTTCTACTCTCTGTCTCTATGAATTTAACTACTGTATTCTAGGTACCTCGTTTAGGGGGAATCATACAATGTCTGTCCTTTTGTGACTGACTTATTCGCTTAGCATCAAGTCCTCAAAGTTCAACCGTGTCATAGCCTGTGTCAGAATTTCCCCCATTTTAAGGCGGGATAATACTCCCACGGTGTCCACAGACCACATTTTGTTGATCCGTTCATCCACTGAGAGACACTTGGGTTGATGCCACCTTTTGGTTATTGTGAACAGCGCTGCTACACACATGGATGAAGAAATATTCATTCAAGACCCAGTTTTCAGTTCTTTTGGGTAAATACCCAGAAGTGGGATTGCCGGGCCCTGTGTCACTGTATTCTTCATGTTCTGAAGAACCGCCATATTGTTTTCCACGGGGCTGCACCACCCTGCCCTCCTACCAGCAGCGCACAGCGCTCTAGTTTCTCCTCATCCTTGCCAACACTTACTATTTTGCTTTTTGAAAGAAGAGCCGTTCCCATGGGTGCGAAGCGGTATCTGTGGCTCAGTGTGTGCCTTTTAAGATGTACATCTGGGAGTTGAAAAGCAATTCTGTTAGAAGCCTCCTGTAGGGGTGCCTGGGTGGCTCAGTGGGTTAAAGCCTCTGCCTTCGGCTCAGGTCATGATCCCAGGGTCCTGGGATCGAGTCCCGCATCGGGCTCTCTGCTCAGCGGGGAGCCTGCTTCCCTCTCTCTCTCTGCCTGCCTCTCTGCCTACTTGTGATCTCTCTCTGTCAAATAAATAAATAAAATCTTTAAAAAAAAAAAGCCTCCTGTAGAGCCAAGGGGCTCTACTGTGTTTCCACCTTTGCCTTGGAACGGTTTGCCAGGGAACATTCAGAAAGCCATCCGGGACTCGCTCCCAGGAAGAGGACGGAGGAGTGGATTGTGTCTGTGTGTAGCAGGAAGCTTCCAGTCCCGAACAAGGTCTGGCATTTAGGCATTAACTGCGAACAGTTAAGGGAAAGGATTCAGGTTAGGTTAGAATGAGAGTCCATTAGAGCCAGAAGAGACGTTAGAGACCAGGTCTCCTGAATCAAAGATTTCCTACTTACCACACATCCCCCCCCGCCCCATTTTTTTTGAAACCCAGAGCATGTAAGTCTTCTTTTCTTGACTTGCTGGTCGTGACAATGTCTTGCCCACTGTCTCCTGTATCTGGCATATAGCGTCAACCAGTAAATATTTGCAGAATCAATGAATTACCTAATGTCACCCAGCTGACACCTGAGAGTCAGAACTAGGGCGTTCAGAGTATGGTGGCAAAAAGATGGCAGATTGCGTCAGTGACCCCGTGAGCGTTTCTTCCTCTTTATTGATCCCTGGAGTGACAAGATCAGATGGCATGTTTGCACCCTGAGCCTTATTCTTCCTTGGGGGGGTGCAAGGATCCACCTCTTTGAAGACCAGTCCAGCTGACGAGACTGGCAGGAGGCTGTGGAAATCTGGACCAGCTGAGGGACAGCCACCAGGCTTAAATCTGTTCCTTCTCACCTCTGCCCCACGCCTTCAGGGTCCAACCTCCCCGTCCTCTATTTTTCTTCTTTCTGAGAAAGCCTAGTTTCTCCTGGGTGTCTTTGGAGGCCTCTCTCTTTATTGTGCTAAAGCAGGTGTTCTCTGTCTTGCCTGCCTATGAGAACCACCTGATGCCTTGGAAATCCTGACGCCATGCCAGTTACGTCAGAAGGGCTGGGACCAGTTTGTACCTATTTAAACAGTTTTTTTCCTGATTGTCAGCCAGAGCCTCCTCCCTCCTTAATCATGAGACTTCTTGTTATTTACTTTGGATCTAAAGGGGGCAGAGTGTAAGAGAATAATAATAATGTAACAAGTTCACATCATGTTAATGTTACTTTCCAGTGACTGGAGGTTATTGTGCTCCTTTCTCAGGGTATAAGCTCCTGGAGGCAGGAGCCGGGCCTCCCTTCTCCTCCATGCCAGTGCTTCTCAAAGTGACTGTGCATCACCATCCCTTGGGGGACCGTTAAAGCACACAGTGCCGGACCCACCTTGGGAACGCCTAATTTAGTAGGTCTCAGGTGGGGCACGAGAATTTGCATTTCTGATGGTTTTCCAGGTGATGCCCGTGCTGCTGGTCAGGGAACCACACTTGAGAACCACTGCTCTGCCGTTTGAGTCATTCCTCACGCACAGGGGTGCTCAGTAATTACGGGCCAGGCCAGAGGAATGGAACGGATTTCCCCTTGGGTGCTCTCCTCAGTGACTGTGTTCTCTGTGGCCGAGAGAAGGAAAGAGTGTGTGATCACCTACAGACGATCGTAACTTTGACTTTCTACTTGCCAATTCCTTTACATTTTGAACCTTGCTAAGATGGTTTTTTCCCTCTCTACTGTGTCTGAGAGGGAGAGCTGAGATGGCATATTTAGGCTACATAAGAAGGTATGACCTTGTGGGGGGTCGGTTGGGGTTGGCGTAACTGGGTGATGGACATTAAGGAGGGTTTGTGATGTGATGAGCACTGGGTGTTACATGCAACTGCTGAATTATGGGACTCTACATCTGAAACTAATGATGTACTATATGTTGGCTAATTGGATTTAGATTAAAAAAAAAAAAAGGTATGATCACATCATGTAGGCTAGGTTACAGTTCACCTCCTCTCTGTCTTTCAGGGTAGAAAGTGATGGTGAGCAGTAGTGGGATCAAGTTTTTGGAGAGACCGGTGAACACAAATGATCTAATGGGGCGGGGGGCGATCTCAGCGCAGTCAATTTTTAAAAACGAAACAAAAGAGGCACCTGAGTGACTCCGTCGATTAAGCAACCAATTCTTGATTTCGGCTCAGGTCTTGAACTCAGGGTCGTGAGTTTGGGCCCCAAGTAGGGCTCCATGGTGGGCATGGAACCTACTCAATGATGATAATAGTACTAATAAAAATCAATAAAAAATGAAACAAAAGAATTCTCCAGAAGTATTTCTGTGAATCATCAGGGGTCCAAAGTAGTCTTGGTTTTTACTGGGAAAACAGAATAAGCTCAGATTGAGTAGAGGTCACTGCCTCTCGCTCTACCTCAGAGGCGACCCTAATGAATGTCACTAACAGCTACTATTTTCCGTCGTGCGAAAACCTGCGGAGGCTGAATTTGAGGCTCCATTCAGATATTTATATCCTCCATCCCCTTTCCCTTAAGTGTCTTAAAAGCGAAGCTTTCACTCCGAAAGCTCTGGGGGGTTGGAACCGCTGTTCCCGGTGTCGTTAATGGTTCCATCACGTGGTCTGTTTTGGTTTTGGGTTAAATCAGCTGATCTTTCCGATGGGCATCAGGGAATGCTTTTATAGTTTCTTTCAGGTCCAGTGTTTTTGAGAGAGAGACCGATGAGATTTTTCCCAGGAAGTTGGTTGCCTGTTTTGCATAATTGGACAGGGTTGGCATTTGGAAGTCGAAGGCGGGGCTGTTCTGTGTGGATTTTTCATGCCATTTAGCTTGGGCAGTGCTCTTGTTAATTTGGCATTAATTAAAATGAGAAAAATTAGAGTCAAAACAGCTGATGATGACTTTGGAGAGAAGCATTTAGTTTCCTAGGTAGTCAGTGAAGGAAGCTTCATGGATTTGATTCATTTTCGATTCTCCAGGAACCAGTGCTTTATCTTAGGATGGTGCTGGGGGTGGGCATGGGGTTGGGGGGGAGAGAGACCCAGCAAGCTGACCCCACAGTCCCTGAGGCCGTTGTACATTAAAAAGCCCTCTGTGTGTGGGTGGACAAGCCACCTGGGCTAGCCTTAAAGGATTGGAAATGAAACTCAGTTTCCTCGCTTCTTCCGCCAGTGGAGGGCATTGGGAATTTTCAGTCTCCCCAGTCGTTTCCAAACAAACACTCTCTGCCGAGGAAACAATCCAAGTGCGAGTGCTCAGAGGCATCTTGGTGTGGAACTCTGGAAAGAGTAGAGAGGATTCCCACACAGGTAAAAGGGTAAAGATCTGAGTCTCTTTCTCTCTCTCTTGACCCCCCGTGCAGGTGAATTTCGTGGCGTGCCAGCTCTTTGCTCTGTTCGCTGCGTTCTGGTTCCGCATCTACCTGAGTCCTGGTAAAACCAGTCCCGATGTCCGGCATGCGTTTGTCACCGTTTTTGGCATCTATTTTGTCATCTTTTGTTTTGGCTGGTGAGTATGAGCTTAGAAATTGTAATCCTTATCATTTGAGTGTTTTGTGGCAATGTTTTTGGCATTTGCCAGGCACCGAGGAAAGAAATGTATTTACTCCTATTGTAGGATAATGGGGATGTCCCAGGAATGCCCATGTACTCTAAGAACCTAGAACCAATAAACTACCCATTAAAAGTCAGTTCTGTGAACTTTTCTATAAGTTATGCTTCGACTCACCTCCCCATGGGTCATGTAAATAGAATAGGATATGGTTTCATTTTCCAGCTGAGGAACCCTTCCTACCTGTTGTAGATATTGATGTTTTTCTTGCATTACTGCTGGAGGTAATTGGTGTCGCTCCTGTGCTTGGAGTAGGACAATAGTTCTAGGGCTGGTTTGAGGAAACATTCCTCAACATTCCTCAAGACATTCCTTAACAGAGAGAGAGTCTGTAGATGACACGCTACTAAGTAAGCCAGTCAGTGACCCTGTGAGTGACTCTTCTCCAGGGGACGGGGTGGGGGGGATGTTGTAGGAACAGACCTTTCTAGAAGTGCAACTTAAGGACATTTGTGAGTTTATTCAGGTTACAAGACTGCTGCTTTTCCTCCTCCAATAAAAATGTGAGAAAGGATGACAAGTATTTTGAAGCAGCAAACAGGTGACAGTCTTGGTGTCTGGAAAAGGTCAGTTTGGGTTCTGGTGCTTTAAAATTAAAAAAATAAAAAAAGATGTTCTAAAGAAAGAAAGAATACTTCTGGACTCCCGGTTGTACATGTACAAAGGTGTAAGCATTCCATTTATGGATCGCTGACCTCACCAGCACCGCCGTTGGCAGCCTGTGTCATGGCTTCCTCCTGCCATTTCAAGATTACACAGAGCAAAAATACTTGATTTATTTTCTCTTACGTAAATGCAGTTAATGGCTTGTGGGCTTTTTGGGGGGGCGGGGTATGGGCGTGCAGTAGGTCTGTTAATTTGGAATATATTCAGTGCCCCTCCTCTCTGTGATGTCTTATAGGTACTCCGTTCACCTTTTTGTGCTGGTGTTGATGTGCTACGGAATCATGGTCACCGCAAACGTATCCAGTATTCACAGGTAAGGTTCTGGGAGCGAACCAGACCACGTGAGGGTTTTTTGTGACCTCTGAGATGTGTTTCAGGGTAAAGGGGTACCTTCCCCGTTTTGCCCACCACAAATTGCATATCCTAAGTTCTCTGGGGTATCAGAAGGAGAGGTTGGGGGGGTCCCTAAATGCTGGGAGTATTCAGAGGACACTTTGCAAACATTTCAGAGTAGAAGCCGCTCTGTGATAGTCTGCAGACTGGAGACAGTCCCAGTGGTCCCTACACTGGGGTACTGCTCTGCATTCGAGAAGAGGGAATGATTGATGACGGTGACATGGAGTAAATATGCGGAATGAACGATGCTACAGAAATTCTGGTCTTGAAAATGCAAACTAATTTGTAGTGGCAGAGATCAGATCGGAGGTTAACTGAGCTGGGCTGGTCCACGGAGATCAGGAAGGATCGGCTCAGAGAGGCAGGAAGACTGTGTGTGGGGGCGACAGATAGGTCTGTTACCTGGAATGTGGCTGTGGTTTTCTAGGTGTGTGCCTACGTCGAAACTTTGTGTACTTAAAATATGCACCATAAAATGTTAAAAGGGGAAGAAGTATTCGTACTATGATATTTTGATTTAAAAGCTACGCAGGTAACTTAATTCTGCTTGAAGGCAACAGTGTTTGGATCATCAATTTGGACACCTGTGTATCTGTTTAGCCTTGTCTGTGTGAAACCTCAGTATTAATTATGCCTTTCAGTGGTGCTGGAACGTAAGCTCTATGAAAACAGAGTTCACTGTTGTGTCCTCAGAGTCTAGGACAATACTGGGCACAAGTAAGGGCTCAATAAATATTTATGGAAGGAGTGACCAAACACCTTTGGAGAGACATTTGCCCTGCGATGACTTCTTTCTTGATGGCATTTCTGAAAAAGCAGATGCCTTCTTTGAACTTCAGTAGGGTCTTTGATTAATAAGACAGTTAGCACAATAGTTTTCCTTCTGAAAATCATTGAAATTTAACTTTTTCGTGGATAGTCTTGTAAATTACTTGCAACAAATGTCTGGTTTCCAAGGGAAAATATTTTTGCACCATTCTTTTTTTTTTTTTTTAAGATTTTTTTTTTTTTTTTTTTTTTAAAGATTTTATTTATTTATTTGACAGAGAGAAATCACAAGTAGTCAGAGAGGCAGGCAGAGAGAGAGAGAGGAGGAAGCAGGCTCCCTGCTGAGCAGAGAGCCCGACGCGGGACTCGATCCCAGGACCCTGAGATCATGACCTGAGCCGAAGGCAGCGGCCTAATCCACTGAGCCACCCAGGTGCCCCTTTTTTTAAGATTTTATTTATTTATTTGCCAGAGACAGAGGGAGAGTGAGTGAGCGAGCACAGGCAGACAAAGAGGCAGGCAGAGGCAGAGGGAGAAGCAGGCTCCCTGCCGAGCAAGGAGCCCGATGTGGGACTCGATCCCAGGACCCTGGGATCATGACCTGAGCCGAAGGCAGCTGCTTAACCAACTGAGCCACCCAGGTGTCCCTTTTTGCACCATTCTAATAAAATTTATTAGAATTTATTTTATTTTCACCCAACTCTGTGTCCAGATGAGCTCTGAAAAATTGAATTGTAATCCTCTCTCTCCCAAATGCCTTCCTTGAAAGGGATTGGGTCACCCCTTCAGAAGGGAAATAGGAAATCCATATTTCCAAGAACCGGTATTGGGAATGCCTCATATTATAGCAAAATGCTGTTTTTAGTGTTGGGGGCGGCAGTGAAAATGTCTGGCCTTTTCCCAAACCTGAGTTTTGAAGCAGTGCGACAATTAATAAAAATATTGTTACATCTCTATAGCACATTTTTAATGACCTTACAAATTGTGGCTTGTCATCTCTCACCACACTTGTGTGATGCCGATGGGTGTGGACCATTTTTCAGAGGGTCAGGAGACCTCCACGCACACTCATTCCACGCTGGGCCCGGTCTTCATCTCTGGCCAGGAATGGAACACTCCAGCCTTGGCCAAGCTGAGTGGTTTCCAGACAGGCTATGACTGATGCCCCATCATAATATTGTGGTAGCAGAGGCCTGTGTCATAAGACCAGAAAGGACGCCAGAACAAGTTCTTCCCCTCTTTCTTCGCTGGTGTGGTTGCCAAGATTGCAGAAGAAGGGAGTGGCTCATAGTTCCGGACGGAGGGAAGTGGCTTCCTACTGATGCAGGGAAAGAACATTAGACTGGAAATCTGGCACTTTCTAGCAGCGGGAGTTCAAATAGTTCACACAGCTTCTTTGTACATCAGATTTCCCACCTCTTAAAGGTGGGGTTTAAGTTTCCTTTGGGATCAGGATTTCATGATTCTTTGTGAATTGTGTTCTTCCCCTGGCTGAACCGGTCACAAAGAGTTGTGTCCTTTGGCTGGGAAGCAGAGTAGAAGGTCAGTCTCTGCTGCCAAGGGGAGTTAACCCATGTCTGGACACATGGTTGTCTTTGTCTAGAGAATTCTTGGCGCACCAGCTCTGTTTCCTTCCCAAGCCGCTATATTGGACAGAAATCACAGGTGTTCATTTATTCCATCTAAACCAACTGGAACAGAATATAGTTTGTACCTCCTCAGATGGACAGCTTCTTGTCAGAATGTGCAACACAGTGACCAGTTGTTGGGGGGGTGGGTATCTGCTTGGTGTCAAGTGCTAAGCCAAGCTCTTTTATTTTTAATTATTTTTTAAAGATTTTATTTATTTATTTGACAGACAGAGATCACAGGCAGGAAGACAGGGGTGGGGGGGAAGCAGACTCCCTGCCGAGCAGAGAGCCCCATGCAGGGCTCCATCCCAGGACCCTGGGATCATGACCTGAGCCGAAGGCAGAGGTTTTAACGCAGTGAGCCACCCAGGTGCCCCAGCCAAGCTCTTTTAAATAGTTTTCATTGTTTTTTAATATATAAAGTTTTATTTAGTGTATCAGTATCATTATTGCAAAGATATTCTTTCTAGGACACTTCTATGGGATTTAGATCTTTTTCTCCGCAGCCAAGGGGAGGAAATTGAAAGCTCAGAGTAGAGAGGCATACAGATCCATGAGTTTGTACCGACTGAATACGTCATGTTACCACCACCTGGGGCAGGAAGGGAATAGGATTCCCTCTACCCCAGGCTCTGCCACAGCTCTCCTTCCTAAAAGAACTGTTCTCTGGACTTCACGCACGAGTTTTGCCATTGCTGGGATTTGAAGTCCTGTTGGTCTCTCTCCAGAATACATGCTCTCTCTACCACTCCTGGATTCCTTAGATTTTTTTCAGGTTTGTCTAGAGCATGAGTACAGTGCCCTGTTGTAGTGGGGCACAATACTTGGCACCATCTTTGATAAATAGCTCTTATGATAACAAATGAGTTGAACTGGGTTTTCTCTCTGGGTGGAGGGGCTGCGGAATGTAAGGGTCTGTTGAGAAGAAAGAGGAAGCAGGCAACGGTTGCTTTCAAAAGGGCCCTGGGAGAATTTGTCTCTTGAATTCACTTTGTGCTTTTGCCTTGACCCTCGCGAACTGGCCAGAGAAAGAAGCAGAGGTGAGATGCAGAAAGGTCTCCCCAGGTCCATCCTTCTTCTGCTCAGCGCTTCAGAGAGTTGCTTTCTCTTCTTCACTCGCTTTGTTCACCGTCTTCCTGTTTGAAAAGCCTTAAAGATGAACCCGAGTCTGGGAAGGTCTTTTTTTGGGGTTGTAACATCTTTGTTTGTAAATAATGGTAAAGAGAACGTGAAGACAGGTAGTGCTTTGGTGTTTACAGAACTCCTACCACTCACTGTCTGGATCTTGCTCGCTACCACGTGGGTTTTTTTTTTTTTTTTAAAGATTTTATTTATTTATTTGACAGAGAGAAATCACAAGTAGACGGAGAGGCAGGTAGAGAGAGAGGAAGGGAAGCAGGCTCCCTGCTGAGCAGAGAGCCCGATGTGGGACTTGATCCCAGGACCCTGAGATCATGACCTGAGCCGAAGGCAGCGGCTTAACCCACTGAGCCACCCAGGCGCCCTACCACGTGGGTTTTTATCATTCCTCCTTCACGAGTCCCTGGGTTGCGCCAGTCTTCATGAGTTATTTTAATGTGCATTTGGGCAGTTCGGCATAATTTAATTTGAGAATCTCCATCTTCCCTCTGTTATGACCCATGTTTAAATGCTACGCCTTCTGCATGTATGTGTTGCTGAGGGGCTCCTGAGCCATTTGAAATGTTGAATGTACTCCTTTCCGTTCATTTCAACTAACTGTTTTTTTTTTTTTTTTTTTTTTTTAAAGATTTTATTTATTATTTATTTGACAGAGAGAGATTACAAGTAAGCAGAGAGGCAGGCAGACAGAGAGAGGAGGAAGCAGGCTCCCTGCTGAGCAGAGAGCCCGATGCGGGACTCGATCCCAGGACCCTGAGATCATGACCTGAGCCGAAGGCAGCGGCTTACCCCACTGAGCCACCCAGGCGCCCTACCACGTGGGTTTTTATCATTCCTCCTTCACGAGTCCCTGGGTTGCGCCAGTCTTCATGAGTTATTTTAATGTGCATTTGGGCAGTTCGGCATAATTTAATTTGAGAATCTCCATCTTCCCTCTGTTATGACCCATGTTTAAATGCTACGCCTTCTGCATGTATGTGTTGCTGAGGGGCTCCTGAGCCATTTGAAATGTTGAATGTACTCCTTTCCGTTCATTTCAACTAACTGTCCACGAAGCCCATCTGTGGTCAAGGGTAGGGATGCTCAAGGTCACAGTGCGTGTGTGGAACAGACACATACATATAATTTCAGCATTATAATTGTGTATGTTGGCACGCAGCCCTAGAGAAATCCTGAGAATGGAGAAATGAATGGTGCTGGAGGTGGGCTGGGGAGCCAGGGGACTGACTGGTTGCTGAGACCTACCTGGTAACTAGGTAACTAGGCAGTTCACAGGTAGAGTAGAGACGAAGGGGGTTGCAGGCAGGGGAAGCGGCATGTGGAAGACATTTAGCCTGAGAAGGAGGCTCTCAGGGTGGAGAGGGAGCAGCTGGTGTCATTTGAACGTAAGGGGACATGGAGCGTGGCTGAAGAGGAGTCCCGAAGGGAAAGGTGGAGCTCAGTGCGTGAAGCAAATCACACGTCGCGTTCAGGAGTTTGGATGTGACTGGACCGTGGGACCCACTGGGGGCTTTTACGACAGATAGCACTCATTTAGTTGTTGGTTCTTGTAGCACGCAGCTGTCTGCTCTTGAGCGTGAGACACCCAAGACGTTCTTGCCTTCATGGGGCTCTTGGTCTTGTTGGGGAGACAATGGTTAGTTCGGTTATCACTGTTAGGAAGAAAACCACAGACCCACAATGGAGTCCCTTGGGCCAACTCCCCCAACCGAGGCTTAATACCCTAACCTCGCTGCAGTTTTCAACCTCCCCCAGAAATAGGGGTCTTCCCTGGTCAACCAGGAAGTTTTCTGGTCCACACCAAGGAAGATCTGTCGCGTGGCCCTCTCCATCCCCCAAAGGGAAGATGTAGGGTAAGATGCTTCTCTCTGAGAGAAAGTGACCTTGCCTGAAACAGTCCCTTCTTCTCTTTGCCTGGTCACTCCTTTAGTCCACCCTCTGCCTATGCAAACCTTCCATTTTGTACCGCTCCGTGGAGCTCCCCTCTTCTTGCTGGATGGCGTGCTGCTTCCAGATCCACAAATCACAACTCAGGGGTAGAGCATTTGACTGCAGATCCACAAATCACTTAATGAAGACAGTTCCGTCCTCAGAACTCACTCATTTGGATTTTTGTCCTTTCACGTCACCTAGATATAATGGCAAATTGGTGAGTGCTCTGAATGGCATGTGTGTGTGTGTGCATGTGCATGTGTGTATGGGTGTGCGTGCGTGCGTGCGTGTGTGTGTTTTGCCAGTTCATCCCGTGTGGTCAGGGCCAGTGTCCGTAGGAAGCCATGGAATCATCCAGAGTATGTGGTCCCTGCAGCCTCAGGCGTGGGCCGTGAGCGTCCCGAGCAGAGCACTGGGAACGCTCTCACCCAAGGAGGAAGTAGAGTGAGTGAAGCTGAGCAGGAGCCGTGGACGGATGGACCAGAGCAGTGGGCAGCAAATACGGAGACTGGCAGCCAGGAGCACAAAGCGTCTGAGGAAGGGACTGGTGGGCCGCATCCCACTGGGCTATATTTTGCAGAGATCCTGTGTGAGGACGGTGGTGTGTGGATTGGAGAATCCGAGTGCAGCCCTCACAGGGCCGTGGTTCCCAGCTCCGGCTGCCCAGTGCAGTCACACCTGCCAGACATCCCCTGTACCGGTTCAGCCCCCATATCGGGAGGGTGCAGAGCTCCCTGGGTGACTCCATCGTGCTGTCCCCGTGACAGAAGATGAAGGGCACCCGACAGTGTGTGGGAAAGTGAGAGCAGTGCACGGACTGGGCCGCAGATGAGCTGGAGGACTTTGGGGTGGCTGGCGTGTGGGGAGCGAGGGGGAGGACGAGGAGGAGATGGACGGTGTCACCGCCCTGCCTGATCATCGGACCCTACCCTCTTTCTGGTTTCAGATACTCCTTTTTCGTCGCCATGGCCTACCTGACCCTGTGCCACGTCAGCCGCATCTATATCTTCCACTATGGAATCCTCACTACGGATTTCTCGGGGTGAGTATCTTCATCTGGGTGGGGGTGGGGGTGGGGCGCCTGGACTTTGGTTTTCGACTTGGTCTTTTGGGGTCTGTGAGGCTCAAGCGGTTAGATTGACCGGTCGGTTGGGAAGATCGCGCTCTGATGAGGTTGGGTTGGAAGGTCTGATGAGCTCTGCCGTGTTCTAAGGCGGGGGCGGCAAAGTGGGGTCCGTGGGCTCTACCTGTCCTGTCGCCTCACCTGTTTTTGTAGCTACGTTTCGAGCACAGCTGGGTACTGACCCACTTATGTGTCGTCTCGGGCTGCTCTTACGCTGCACTGGTGGTAGGGTTGTGTGGTTGTGACACGTGACCCACACAGCCCAAAACCTTTACTATCTTGCTCTTTACAGAAATAGCTTCCCGGCCCCTACTCTGAGGCTCTTAGCGCAGGGTTGGTGTTTATCGCATGCTGATTTTTAATCATAGCGAGATTCTTCTATACGCGTTGAGAAGCAGACCCCCTTGGGCGGCCCCCGGCTGCCCTGGCCCCTCCCCAGATTCCCCTGACTTCCAGCAACTAGAAGGTAATATGCAGCACAGCAGGGGTCTCCGTACTTGTTGTAAAAATTTTGTCTGTCACCATGACCTTAAGCTAGGGGGCCACCCCTCTCCTGATGGTCACCTGGTGAAGACTGTGGGCAGCGTCTTGTGTACGCTGTCGATGTTGGTTAGGGAAGAGCGTTTTATGAATCTTGAGGAATGGACTGTAAGGCAGAGTGAGTCGTCGTAACTCATTATAGTGGCCGTGTTACTTCCCTAGGAGCTCGTCTGTTTTCTGCAGGAGTCTGAGGTCAGGGGGAGAGCCTGCCTTCTCCCCTCAGGTTGACTTGCCCTTGAGTCCGTGAGTTATTGGAGAACAGGTAATGAAATAAAGCGGTTGCAACTCGTGGCTCATTTCTGTGAATTTCGCCAGTTGTGTAACTCAAGGGTCCCACCAAGAAGAGGTTTAGGAAGGCAGAGGTTGCTTTGAGGCACAAGGACTTTCTTGTCCTCAAGTCTCTGTGTCTGTGGTTTGCCCCTTCGTGCATCGGTCCCTGACTCACTCAGGCTCTTGGATTTTACATTTCTCTTTGACTTAGATTTTACATTTCTCTTTGACGTGTCTCCTTCCGGGATGCCCCTCCCCGCAGGCTGTGCAGCACCGCTGTTCAGGTTTTCTGAAACTGATTCGCAAACGTCTTACTTTCTAATGAAGTGGTTGGGAAAATACGGGAGCAACAATCATTTTAAAAATCATGTTAAAAATCATCTTTAAACAGCGATCCTAACTCTCCCTGGTGTTTAATCAACAAACTTCATTTTTTGGTTTCACCCCCAAGCTGAACCCCCCACCCCCCACACACATACACTTAGAGGAGCTCCTGGCCCTAATTTTTATTTTATTTTTATCATTTTTTAAATTTATATATATTATTTGCCCCAGGGGTACAGGTCTGTGAATCGCCAGGTTTACACACCTCACAGCACTCACCATAGTACATACCTTCCCCAATGTCCATAACCCAACCACCCTCTCCCTACACCCGCCACCCCCCAGCAACCCTCAGTTTGTTTTGTGAGATTAAGAGCTTTTGAGTCCCCAGGATGCTAGGCACAGTGCCAGGTGTGGGGTAGGAGGAAGGGTGTTTTAGGCAGAGGGAACAGCTTTACAAGAGCACGGAACTGTGACAGGGACCCGTGGTTGGCTCAGAAAGCCGCCTCCTTCTCCCTTTGCAGTGCAGGCCTCCGGACTTTCTTTTACCCTCTCGGTCCACGTTAGAGGAACGGAGTCCGGAGGTGGCTTAGGGAAGAGAGAGGCTGTCACTCAGCAGGTCCGTGATCCAAGGAAAGGCTTTGGTGCCGAATCAAGAGGTTCATTCATGGATCACTCCGCAGCGACTGACTGAGATCCCCGAACCCTCCAGGCCGGGTTCCAGGACGCAGGGGCGAGCAAAGCCTGTGGGATGCCTGTCAAGTTACCAACTGCGAGTCTGCAGGGGACGTTCCCCTGTGCCCGCATCACTGTGTGCTGGGTTGATTCATGTCTTCCTGAACTCAACCTCAGAACCTGTTCTTCTTTGGACAGAGCGTGTTTGTAGGTGTAACTCGCTAAGATGAGGACGCGCTGGATGAGGGCGGGCTCTCCCTTCATTACGGAGGGGGGCGTCCTCCTAAGGAGGCCCAGGGAGACACAGATGCGGGGGACCTATAGAGGGAAGAAGGCCGTGTGAAGACTTAGGCCCAGGGAAGGGTGATGTAGCCACAGGCCGGAGGGCTCCAGGGATGGCCAGAAGCCACCAGAAGCTAGAGGAGAGCACGAAACAGGTTCTGCCGCAGCCTCTAGATGGAACCAGCTCTGCCAATGCCTTGCCTCTGGAAAACCGTGAGATGATAAGTTTCTGGTTTTAAGCCACCTGATTTGTGGGACTCAGCTGTGGCCGCGGTAGGAGAGCAGTACCGTGTTTTATGAACGCACGCCTTTTGATGGGCTAACAGCTGTCCCCCGCTCTGACCCTGTCAGGGGAAACGCCTCCAGTGTCCCTAGTTCTCCCCCTTCTTCTCACACCTCCTCTTCCATCGGTTCTGTCCGTAACACCATGAACTCTTGAATGATCATTGATTCATTTTTAGTATAGCCAGAACTGGCGGAATTTACCAGTAAGAAAAAAATAAAGGACATTTGTGGAAGACAGCAGCGTGCTTATGAAATGTGATAGATCTGGGGACTTGGACGGCAGGGGACAGTGGAATCTGTCACTGTCAGCCTGACTTCCAACAGCGGGGTCCAACGCATTTCCTCAAGCGATGCCTGTGCTCGGGCATTTTTAAGATCTCCTTGTATTAAGAAGGCTCTAGCATTACACACAAAGCTATAGAAAGCTTGGGGATGTCTGGGGGGTTCAGTCCGTTTAGCATTTGACTCCTGATCTTAGCTCAGGTCACGATTTCAGGGTCCTGAGATGGAACCCTACATGGGGGGCTCCAAGCTCAGCTCAAAGTCTGCTGGAGATTCTTTCTCCTTCTCACTCTGCCCTTCCTCCCGCCCCATGCTTTCTCTGCCTAAATAAATACAATCTTAAAAAAACCCAAAACAAACCACATAGAATGTTTGAACTGGAAAAGACACTGTGGGAAAAGATACAAAGAAGCTGTGTCTATTACCTGTAGGTTTTAGTTCTTAGTGCTCCGGCTGTCTGGTTCTTGGGTGTGTTTTCTTCTTCTTCTTTTTTAAAATTATAGAACATTCTTTTTTTTTTTTTTTTTAAGATCTTATTTATTTATCTGACAGAGATCCCAAGTAGGCAGAGAGGGAGGCAGAGAGGAAGGGAAGCAGGCTCCCCGCTGAGCAGAGAGCCTGATACGGGGCTTGATCCCAGGACCTTGGGGTCATGACCTGAGCCGAAGGCAGAGGCTCTAACCCACTGAGCCACCCAGGTGCCCCTATAGAACATTGTTAAGCAGCATTATTCTCTCCCACCCACCACAAATGCACAAATGTCTCATTCGTAAATCACCTTCTTGGAAATAACCAACCTGAAACTTAAAAGATGTTTTAAATCTCAAGCGGTCAGTTAGAGGTTACTGACCAATGTGTGTTTTAAGGATGAGCCTGCAAACAGCCAGCAGTTCCCCTTCAGAATGGAATTCGTATTCACAGTGGCATTTATTTCAGTTTTAAAGCCTTATCTTGGGGAGGAATAAAGTAGTGTTCTGCAGCCGAATATTCTGGTGTCTTAGAGCAGCCTGACGAGAGAGCTGTTCTCTCTGGAGCACGCATCCAAGTCCTGATGCTTTGCATCCTTTATGTAATGTCTTTAGAATAAGAGCCCAGACAGGAATTGAATGGGACGAGATGAGGTCGGCGTTTGTGTCCAACAACATATATATGTCTTTAATTTGGGGGAACCCGTAAACCGGTGCTTTAGATTATTCTGGGCCTTGAAATTTTATTTATCATTGTGAAAGTCATCAAGTTTCCTTGGGCTGGACTGGCATTAATAGTGAGGATAGCACAGAAGATACAGTTTTATTATCGACGCTAATGCAGTTTCCATCAAGACATGCAGCGGGGGATGTCCTTTGTGGTTTCTCTGTGAGTGCAAGCTATTAAAAATACCAGAACATTTACTGTTCTCCTGGGGCAGGCTCAACACTTGCTTGTGATAAAGCTGGTACTCGAGTCCTTCTAAGTTTGTGATGATCAGGAACAAATTCTTTTTTGCTCACAGAAAAGTACAAATTGAGCTTTCTGAGGAAGCAGCAGGGAGAACCTTTATTTCCTTGTTGCTGGCTGGGCCAGATTCAGGCAGATCATTGTTCTCCTATCACATTCGCAACTGGGGTTGCCTCTGTGTTTTCAAAAAACACAGTCTGAAACGAGCACTGGTATAAATTGGTTCTACCCTTCTGGAAGGCAACTTCGCCATAAAATTTCAAGCCGGAATTTTTTTCTTTTAAAAAGTCATATTCTAGGGGCAGCTGGGTGGCTCAGTCCGTTAAGTACCTGACTCTTGATCTCGACTCAGATGGCGATCGCAGGGTCGTGGGATCGAGCTCTGCTTGGGGTTCTGCGCTCAGAGGGATTCTGCTTGCGATCCTCTGCCCCTCCCCTGACTGGTCCTTGTGCTTGCTCGCTCTCTCTCTCAAATAAATAAATAAAAATCTTTAAAAAGTCATATTCTATCCCTAGGAATTTTCCTAGGGATTGGATTACCTTCAGGAAATCAAATTTATTCGTAAGTGTGTTCTACTATTGTCAATAGTAGTGAAAAACTGGGAGCATCCTAAATGGTCCAAAAGAGGTGAATGATCAAATTATGGTACGAAATTGATGTCTTCAGAGGATGTTTAGTGACATGGAAAAATGCTTACAGTAAAATGGAAAATCAAAACTGCAGAGCTAATACATGACTTAAGACCCCCCCCCCTTTTTTTTAATGAATGTGGAATGCATAGGAGAGGCTGGAAAGGGCTATTCAAAATGCTAAGACAGTGTGGTTCTGTTGGGGGGTTTTATTGGTGATTTTAATAATTGCTTTTTTCATATGATTATAATAAGAAATCCCAAGTATTATTGAAATATATTTGCAAGTGTATTACCAGTGTGTATTATGGTGAACTATGGCCTCGAGGAGTGGAACAATAGCCCTCTGTGTTCCCTCTTACCTTATTGGAGCATCATAGAAATATCTCTTGCCTGTGCCCCTTGCTGGTGGGACATGATCATTTGCCTGTTTGTCCATGGAAACGTGTTTTCTTCTCTTGGTTTATGATATCTTGACCCTTCCCTCTGACCAACCCAGTAGGTGTGAATAATTGGGTTCTGTCACAGGGGCAGAGAAGTGATTCTTTGCAGGAAGATTTCAGGATTTGCTTATTTCGTGCTTATTATTCAGGCTTCCGCTAGCTTTTTGATAACTAGCACCGTCACTTGGAATTTAATTCCAAGGACATGAGTTTGAGTTCTACCAAGTATATTATTTGATGGGTTGATTTTGTTGTTATTCTTTGGCTATTTGAAGTCTTTTGTGGTTATGCACAAATTATAGGATTATTTGTCCTAGTTTCGTAAAAACTATTGGTGTTTTGATGGGGAGTGCATTAGACCTGTACATTACATTGGATGGTGTAGACATTTTAACAATATTCTTCCAATCCATGAGCATGGAATATTTTTCCATTTGTGTCATTTTCAATTTCTTCATCAGTGATTTTTGGTTTACAGACTGTACCTCTTTTATCTCCTTGGTTAGGTTTCTTCCTAGGTATTTTATTCTTTTTGGTGCAGTTGTAAATGGGATTATTTTCTTAATTTCTCTTTTTGCTACTTCCTTATAAGTGTATAGAAATGCAATGGATTTCTGGGCATTGATTTTGTATCCTGTGATCTTACTGAATCCCCTTATCAGTTCAAGAGGTTTTCTATATATGGCATCATGTCATATGCAAATGTGAAAGTTTTGCTTCTTCATTACCAATTTAAATGACCTTTATTCCTTTTTCTTGTCTGATTTCTGTGGCTAGGACCTTTAGTAATATGTTGGATAAAAAGGAGAGTGTACATCTTTGTCTTGTTCCCGATCTCAGGGGGAGAGCTCTCAGTTTTCACAATGGAGTATGATATTTGCTGTGGGTTTTTTTTTTTTTTTAAATATACAGCCTTTATTATGTTAAGGTATATTCCCTCTTAGCCTACTTTGTTGAGAGTTTTTATCATGAATGGATACAATATCCATGTTTTTTCTGCATCTTGAAATGATCCATGGTTTTTATCCTTTCTCTTATTGATGTGAGGTATCGCATCGATGGGTTGGTGAATATTCCAATAAATGCCATTTGATTGAATCGCCATTTCATTGTGTTGAATGATTTTTTAAAATGTATTGTTGGAATTGGTTTGCTAATATTTTGTGGAGGATTTTTGCATCTGTGTTCATCAGATATTGGCTGCAATTCTCTCTCTCTTTTTTTTTTTTTTTGGTAGTTTCTTTTGTTCTGCTTTGTAATGGTTTTATCTGATTTAGGTATCAGGGTAACACAGGTCTCATAGAATAAATTTGGAAGTTTTCCTTCCTCTTTTTTTTCTTCCTTTTTTTTTTTTTTTTTGGTGGGGGTATTATTTAAGAAGACTAGGTATTGAGGCTTTTTTAAGTGTTTAGTAGAATTCACCCATGAAGTTGTCTGATCCTGGACCCTAAATTCAATTTCATTTACTGGTCATTGGTCTGTTCAAATTTTCTCTTTCTTCCTGATTGACTTTTGGGAGGTTATATACTTCCAGGATTTTATCCATTTCTTCCAAGTTGTCCATTTTGTTGACATATAATTTTCCTAATATTCTCTTATAGTCCTTTGTATTTCTGTGGTTTTTGTTGTTCTTTCTCCTGTTTCATTTCTGAATTTTATTTGAGTTCTCTCTCTTGCTTCCTTTTTTTTTTTCCTAGGAGTCTGGCTAAAGGTTTGTCAATTGTGTCCATCTTATCTGGGAAATTCATCATCTCTCTTTCTATTCTGAATGATAGCCTTGCTGGACAGAGTATTTTTGGCTGCAGATTTTTTCCTTTCAGCACTGGAAAATATCCTACTTTTCCCATTCGGCCTCCAAAAATTCTGCTGAAATATCAGCTGAGAGCCTTATGAATTTCCTTCGTATGTAATCAGTTTTTTTTCTCTTGCTGTTTAAAAATTTTTCTCTTTATCACTACATTTTGCCATTTTCATTTCTTGTGTCTTGGTGTGGACTTCCTTGGGTCATTTTTTGGGGGGAAGGGGTGTTCTCTGTGCCTTCTGGATTTGGATTTCTGTCTCCTTTCCCTGACTAGGGAAGTTTTCACCTATTATTTCTTGAAATAAATTTTGCCCCCATTTCTCTTTCTTCTTCTGGGACCCAATGTATATGTTGTTACATTTTATGGTGTCACTGATGAGTTCCCTTAAAATCTCTAATTTTTTATTATTCTTTTTTCTTTTCTTTGTTCAGCTTGACTGCTTTCCATTACCCTGTCCTACCAGTTGCTGATCCGTTCTTGGGCTTTCTCTAGTCTACCATTTATTCCCTCCTGTATGTTTTAAATTTTAGTTATTGAGTTCTTTATCTCTGACTGGTTCATTCTTATGTTTTTATCTCTTTTGAAACTCTTTTATCTCTCTTGAACGTCTCACCGAGATACTCCAGTTGACTACATTTATGACCATTACTTTAAATGATCTTTCAGGCATATTCCTTATCTCTCTATCATTTAGGTCTCTTGCTCTCATTTTGTCTCGTTCTTTCATTTGGGACATAGTCTTTTGTCTCCTCATTTTGTCCAAATCTGTGTGTCTGTTTCTCTGTGTTAGGAAAGTCAGCTCTGTCTTCTACTCCTGACAGTACTGGCCTTACGAAGAAGAGGTCCTGTGGTGCCCTGCAGAGCAATGTCCCTTGTTCACCAGGACCTGATGCTTCATGGTGGTTTCCTATGTGTTGAGTGTGCCCTACCATTGTGGCTGAGCTCCATGTGCCTTCAGTTCAGTTGTCTGCAATGGCTCTCGATGCCTATTGTGGGCAGGATTTGAGTCCTCTGTTGCTAATGGGCCAGTTGGGCTGCCTTGGGCTTGAGCTGGCTCAGACTAGCTATTTTCCAGAGCTGTGGTCACATTGAACTGAAGGGTACTCTTCCTGTTTGTTTGCTGACGGGCTCTAGTTGGTGGGTGGGGCCGTCAGTCAGACCAGATGCCTGCCCCAGTCCACTGTGGGGTCACAGTCTAACTGCTGTGTGTGGTTATTGTTCCCTCTCCCCAAGGCAGGAATCACTTGGAGTGGTGTTGGTCTCTGTTGAGGCTGCTTGCACAATGCCAGCTTGTGGTGCTTTCTGAATGGACTCCTGCCAAGGGCAGATCAGATGGGGCAGGAGAGTGGGTGTTGTGCGGTGTTAGCAAGCTCGTTGGAGAGAGTTTGAGCTGGTTTCTGTGGGTGTCCTATTTAGGCATTGGTGTGGGGGAGAGAAGTGGCGCTTTTTGTTTTTGGAGAAGATTCCTAAAGCTTCCCTGGCCCTCAAGCATGCATTCTGAGCTTTGCAAATAAAGCTTCTATATACCACAGTATCTTCCAGGTATTTTTTCAAACTGCTGCTTCTCTATCTCAGCAGGGCTGTTTGCTCTGCTGTCTCTTTAGGGCTCAGGACTCCGTTTCCTATCACCATCCAGCCATCTGAGAGCTGAGTCTGCTGATTTTCAAGGTTCTAGATGTTAAGCCCTGCTGGTCATAAGAACTGGCAAAGTTAAGTCCCTGTGGTTTTCAAAGCCAAATGGTGATGGGGGTTCATTTTCCCAGTGTGGGTCCCCAGTACGTGGGGTGTCTGGTATGGGGTCTGCTCCTGTCCATGCTTGCAGTGTCCCTCCCTCCTACAAGCAGTTTGGTTCCCAACCAGGTCTCCACCTTTCCTACTCTTTTCCGTGTGGCCTCTTCTCTGTGTTTAGTGGAAGAGTCTGTTCTGCCAGTTTTCAGGTCATTTTTTTGAGTTATTTACATGGAAGTGGCTCTTTTCTAGCTGTATCTATGGGACAAGGTGAGCTTGGGATCCTCCTACTATCCTGTCTTCCTCAGAAGTCGATCTGATTATCTTTTTTTTTCCCCCCCTTAACCATTGGAGCCATTTTGTAAGACAAGAGAAATGGCCCCACCTCAACCAGGTTGGACTCAAACCTTGATGTCAGACTGGTCAGATGGTTCCCATGGATTCAAGTGCAGTGCCTACTACTAGTGAGTGTGTACAAATCCATGGACAAGGCATGCTTCCCAGAGGGTGCAAAATCTGAGTATTAAGGCCTCATTGTTCGGAGGAAGTTCTTTGGCTACACCAAGGAGCCTTTTTGTGTCCCTCCTGTAGTATGTGCTTGTGTGTGCTGGGTTTTGCAGCTTTGCAGAAGTTAGCTTGAATTCTAATCATAAACCGTCAAACACGTCTCGGATTATTTTAGGTTTTGACCGAAATACAACATGGATGGTATTTGAGTTTCATCTTTTAAGTCAGTAGCTTTTTGGATTTGACTCTCAAGTCTCATAACTTGGGCGTTCTAAATTTGGCATCTGATCTACTCATAAGTGTAAGTAAATTGATCAATGAAAAATGTGGGAGAGGAAGTCTTCTGAGGAGGAGCATATGGCACTTCTTACTCCCGCAGAAGAGTGAGTAGGTCGGAGGATGCTAACTCCATCTCCTCTTGGTGAACAGGTTCTAGTTCCAGTTTGCAGGTTTTAGATCTGTTTTTTCACTGGTTATTAGTGTGTTGTGTTTAATAAACCCATGATCACACATGTGAGTTGTTTCTTAAGTTGCTTGAAACTGCTTAAGATGTTTAAAACAGAAGCAATATACTGTTGAAAGTCGTCTAGATGACCAGGAATTCTATTTGGTCCACAGCTTCTTTTTCTCTCCAGAAGGGACAACCCCCAACCCCGCAACCCCCCAAATAATGACAATACAAGATTTTACCTAGACCCAATAGTGCAGACTTCATATTGAATAATAATCATTATAATTATTTTCTAAAAGATTTTATTTATTTATTTGACAGAAATCACAGGTAGGCAGAGAGAGGAGGAAGCAGGCTCCCTGCTGAGCAGAGAGCCCGAGGCTCAGCTCGATCTCAGAACTCTGGAATCATGACCTGAGCCAAAGGCAGAGGCTTTAACCCACCGAGCTACCCAGGCACCCCATAAATAATTATTTATTGACCATGATCTAGAAATTCCATATTATGTGTTGTAGTCGTCCAGGTTCTCTGAGGAGCAGATGCTAAGATGGGAACAGGAGTAAGAGATTTGTCATGTGAAATGCCTGTGAGGGGAGCTGGAGAGGCCGGAACAGGCAGCAGATTAAAATGCATATCTGACCCACGAGATGAGAGTAGGAGGAAGGCACTGCAGGTCTAAAACAAGTTCAGCGAGTGCAGTGACTGGCACGCGCTGCCATTGGCTGGTGCAGCTCGAGGGGGTGTGACCCCAGCATGAAGTTGGAGATCGAATCCACAGGAGCTAATCGTTGATGCCCCCGCCCCCAGAACCCATAGATTCCAGTGACTTCTGCTCAAGGCCGTTGCATATATGAGACCACTTGATGCATTTTTGAACATGAGCCTTAATATGAAATACATGAAATGTAATGCCAGATAGAGGAAAACAAACGTTATATTTTTATAAAGACAGAAACGTAGGCTAATTCTGTAACATTTTCTTTTTTTGATGTATCTATTTTTTTAGACCCTTTAAAAAAACTGAAGTTATGAATTAAATGGAAAGCAGGAACTTAACTTGGTTTGCACATTGCATAGTCACCAGGATGTGGGCCTCAAATTTGTAAAAATGTTGTATTGGACTTTGTGTAAGGGAAGCTGGGGGGCTTAGGTCCTATTACTGATTTCTAGGACCTTTGATCTTGCAGGGAAAAATTAAAAAAGCTTAAAAAAAGCTTTGGAAAGAAACATTGTGTTTTGAAAGTCATGTTTGGAAACTACCTTGAATGTGACACTTAGAGTGAACCCCTTTCAAAAAAGCAAAACAACAACAACAACAAAAAATAGCTCTTGGCATCTGTTGTACATTTTGAGTCAAAGTCTTGTTGGGACATCAGGAAGGTGAGATGCAAAATTGTTTTGGTCTGTAAGTCCACGTTGTTGTAGAAAGCTTCCCTGTAGCTTTTATTCTAAGACCCAAACCTCAGTGCTCTGGAGGAACAGTTATTTTTTTCAGTCTACAGGAGCACAGTCACAATCAGTGTGAGCAATGAACGTGTCTGCCTGTGCTCGAATGAGCTGGATGGTGCCAGATTTTGCCACACCAGTCCTGGTAGAGCATGGCAGCCCTTCCCATCTGTCCGCAGTCAGACTCCCTTTCTCTTCTGCTAGCATCCTGTGGGATATTAGGAACCTTGTTTCAAAAAGTGGCTGTTGGGCTTTTGCCAATAAGATACAAAGTTGGGCATGAGTGTTTAGATTTCAAAAGGAATTTGTTGGTATTTTAAAATAGTTTATTCGTTTATATTGATAGTTTAAACATATTACATGATTATTTTATTATTTTTTAAGATTTTATTTATTTGAAAGAGAGAGAATGTGCATGAGCCAGGGGAGGGGCAGTTAGGGAGGGAGAGAATCGCAAGCAGACTCTACGCTTAGTGTGGAGCTCTTGCTGGGCTCGATCTCACGACCCTGAGATCATAAGCTGAGCTGAAACCAAGAGTGGGACGCTTGACCGACTGAGCCATCCAGGTGCCCCACATGCATGTTATTTTATAGAGATGGAAAATGGGAACTAGAAGGGGAAGAATTAAGGAGGAAAAAGGACTCACAGGCAAGAGGTAGAGTGCAGTTGTCACATCCAACATGGCCTAAAATGGTCTGTGCCCCATCCCATGCTCCCACACACTTGGCCTGAGCTCACGGGGAGTGCGGCGTCCCGGGCTCATCCCACGGATGCTTTTCTCACCATCTACATAAATGGGCCATCAGCCCAGAGGGGTCAGAGACAGAAAATTCAATTGGAAGCCTCAACAGTGTGTATCAGAAAACCAGGCTAGACTAAGAAGGATTGAAGGACGTTACGGTCGAGCAGTGGGGTTTGGTCTTGTCTGGTTGGGCAAGAATGGAACTATTAAGGGTACTAAATGGAGGTGGACGATTAAAAACAGATGCTGTTTATAAAAACTGCAGCTTTGTTGAGATATGATTCACTTATCCTATAGTTCACCTATCTGGAGAAGGCAACGCAGTGGTTTTGAGCATATTTGCAGAGTGGATTTACAGGTGCAACCATTAGCGTAATTAATACAATATTTTCATCACCCCCCAGAGAAACCTGTGTGCATTAACCATCAAGCCTCATTTCCTCCCAATTCCTCCAGCCTCAGGCAGCCAGTCACCTGTTCCTTTCTCCATGGATGTATCTATTCTGCTATTTCATATCAATGGAATCCTACAACATAGACTTTTATGTCTGTCTTCTTTCACGTAGCCTGATGGTTTCTAGGTCCATCCAAATGATAGCACCGGTCGGTACTTGACTGTGTTTATTGCTGAATAATGTTCTATTTATAGACCTACCACACTTCATTTATCCCTTCATCGGTTGGTAGGCATTGGGGTTATTTCCTTTGGGCTGTTACGAATAATGTTGCCCTGAAGAGGTGTGTACAAGTTTTTGTGTAGATAGATTTTTATTTCTCATGAGTATATATCTAGGAGTGGAATTGCTTGCTTATACAGGCTTGCTTATACAAGCACTTTGTGCTTAACCTTTTAAGAAACTGCCAGGCTGGGACGCCTGGGTGGCTCAGTTGTTAGGTGTCTGCCTTTGGCTCGGGTCATGATCCCAGGGTCCTGGGATCAAGCCCTGCATTGGGCTCCTTGCTCAGAGGGAAGCCTGCTTCTCCCTCTCCCACTCCCCCTGCTTATGTTCTCTCTCTTGCTGTGTCTCCTCTCTCTGGCAAATAAAGAAAATCTTTAAAAAAAGAAAAAAACTGTCAGACTTTCTGAAGTGGCTGGACCTTTTAATGTTCCCACCAGCAAAGTCTGAGGGTTCCAGTTCTCTACCTCCTGACCAGCACTTGTTACCCTTGGGATTCTGGTCATCCTTGTGCTTGTGAAATGCTTTATGATTTGGTTTCCATTTTTCTGATGACTGATTATTGTTGAGCATCTTTTCATCTGCTAATTTACCATTTGTATATCTTTTTTTTCAGAGAAATGTCCATTCAGATCCTTTGGCCATTTTTAAATTGAGTTATTGTCTTATTCTTAGTGAACTGTAAGAGTTCTTTATCTATTCTAGTACTGAGTCCCGTATCGGACGTATGAGTTGCACATATGTTCACACATTCTATGAAGTGTCTTTTCACTTTCTTGATGGTGTGTGTCATTTGAAGCACAGAATTAAGTTTTAATGATATTCATTCAATCTACATTTTTCTTTTGTTACCTGTACTTTTGGTGTTACATTTAAGAAACCATTAACACCAGGGCACCTGGGTGGCTCAGTGGGTTAAGCCTCTGCCTTCAGCTCAGGTCATGATCTCAGGGTCCTGGGATCGAGCCACGCATCAGGCTCTCTGCTCAGCAGGGAGCCTGCTTCCCCCTCTCTCTCTGCCTGCCTCTCTGCCTGCTTGTGATCTCTGTCTGTCAAATAAATAAATAAAATCTTTAAAAAAGAAACCATCACACATCTAAGTTTATGACTTATGCCTGTGTTTTCTTCTACGAGTTTTATAGTTTTAGCTCTTACACTTAGATCTTTGGTACATTTTAAAATAATTTTTTCATTCTTTTTATGTAGCTATCTAGTTATGCCATCACTATGGGCTTCTGGATGGCTCAGTGGGTTATGTGCCTTCCTTCAGCTAAGGTCATGATCACAAGGTCCTGGGATCAAATCCCACCTTGGGCTCCTTGCTCAGTGGGGAGCCTGCTTCTCCCTCTCTTCCCTGCTCCTGCTCTCTCTCACTATCTCTGCCTCTGTATCTCCAATAAATACATAAAAATCTTTATTTTTAAAAAAGCTATTCTTGCCTCTGTTGAATTGGCGTTCTTGTTGGCATGGGTGCCACTTCTTAGTTTTTATTTTATTTTTTCAAATGAGAATCAGTCTTATTTTTTGTCGCTAAACAGTTTATGGACAGGTGACTGCATTTTACAGAAGTATCTTACCCTGTGTGCTTGAAAGAATTGCCTTCAACAGAATAACACAGGTTAGAACATATTAGGGTGAAAAAGCCAGAATATGGACCTCATCCAGGTGGAGCCACGGCGCCGAATGAGGTACCCCCCAGACGGGGGCTGCTCATACTTCAATGTGCGTCTGAGTTTCCCTGGAGGTCTTGTTAAAATGCAGGTCCTCGTTTTTCTGGTTCTGGAATGGAGCGTCTGCACTTTTAATGAGCCCCAGAAGATGCTCACGGTGCTGGTCCTGGAACTCACACACGGAGTGACTGTGCAACAGGGGCTCTCTGGTGTCCTCTCATTCAGTGTTGTTATATCTACTTATCTAAAATGATTTGGAAGGGAATTTTTAAATTCCATTTTTTGTTTTTTGGGGTTTTTTTTTGCATGTTATTGAAGAGCCTTCGAGATGAACAACTACCACGCAGAGAAATAGAATAAATGTTTCTTCTAGTGGTCCTTCTGCCAATCCATTTTCTTCTGTCTTCCTTTTAGGCCTCTTATGATTGTCACACAGAAGATCACGACCTTGGCATTCCAAGTTCATGATGGTAAGAAAAACAACTCTCCTTTTGGTTCTGAGAGTGAGCCCGACATTCAGAGCTCTTCGTTTAGACTATACCTCATAGTCCAGAATTAAGCCAAGGGCTGGCAGATCTTCTATAACTTGTCAAAAATTTGCAAGCTTCTCTAATCATGCTCTTTCCTTTCCCATCTATTAGTTCTGTAATCTAAATTGGCTGAAGTGTTTATACCGAGAACAGCTGGTTTTCTGTTTACCTTTATAATGTTTTAAATTTATGGCACTCTCTGCCCTTCGCTTCCAAATCCCTGGGGAAGAAACGGCATCGTTTTTCTTTGGTTTAATCTGAGAAGCTCACAAGATAATAAAGGATAGTATTGGCTGGTTAACTTTTTTTTCTTTTTTAATGCTAGTTTTGTTTAGTGTTTTTGTTTTGTTTGGCTTGGAAAATTATCTGATGAGATTAGCCTGACCCTTCTGCTCGGGAGAAGGAAGAATCTTCTGTTCGTATAAAACTGAACATGTCCTTCCTCCTGCCCTTTCTGAAAATGACCAGAAAGTGTGAATCACACGATGAAAACAGGGAAGGGGGACAGCACATTCAGCCGGGTTGGAGGATTTCAATGTGGGCGTAAGAGGTGTCACGTACAATTAGTAGGAGGATATCTACGGATTTGTACCACTCCGGTAAATGCTTTCAGACCGCTGAAGCTCCTTTACGTGTGAACAGGTTGAGAAGATTTATAATCTCTCTTAGCTAGTCTCATTTTTCTTTAAAGCTGATTTAATTTCATTTTGACCTCAGATGTTCCCCGTTCATACTTGGCGATTTTGTTGTTCTGTAGAGAACTGGGTAAGTTTATACCAAGGACAGAGTCTTTCTAGGGTGACTGACTGTCCTGTTTTGTCTAGAACTGAGCAGTTTCCCAGGGCATGAGACTTTCAGAGCCCAAACTGGGAACGCCCAAGGCAACCGGGATGTGCTGCTAAATGTTTTTGTACCTAAAAGTCTAGTTGGTAGTGGTGATAGACTCACATTAGCACATAAACCAGTAGCTAAAATCAATTTAAGTTCTAGATTTGCTAGAGATGTATTGTTGACATCTTAGAAAGTAAGTGTGATTTTTTTTTAACACTGCCTTTTTTTTTTGAAATAGGCTTTTTGCCTGAATTTACTTTTTAAAGCATTCTCAGTTTACCCGATTTTCTGAAAAAACCCTTATGTGCAGCAAGATGTTTATTTGCTATTTCTTTTTTTCTTGTGAGTAGTAGGAACAAGCAAATTCCAGAAACCCAGTCTTCCTGTATGCATATTTCTGAAATGCCTTTATGATTGGCGACCATCATCGGTCTTAGCTGGATGTACAGCTTTGTAGTCCAGTGTTCATAGCTTATTAGATGACACTGCAGTTTCTGCAATTGTAAGTTAACATATAAATTTTATGAGAAGTGCAAAGGTGATTTGGGTTTGTTTGTTTTTTCCTGGCATGGACGAATTTTAAAAGAAGAAGAATCACCTCATAAGTCTTGGACTTTCCCTGTATTCAAGATCACATTTCCTGTTTTTTTAGAAGAGGAAAGTCCCCTGTTCCTTTCCCCATTCCAAACCCATGCTTTCAGCTGGTAGCAGGTGTCTGCTGCTGGTGTAATCAGGGAGGTCTTTGAGCTGGTGCAGGCTGCAAAGTCAGGTCTCTCTCTCTTTCCCTCTCCTGTAGCATAATGCACTTTGGTAAGGAGCAGAGGAGATGTGGGGAGTTCTCTGGGATCTATGTCCTACCGTGCAGTTTAAATAGGAGTAAGCCCTGCTTTCACCCCTCTTCACGAGAACCTGCAGACTTTCCCCCTCACACGTGCGCTTGTGGCTAACTATTCCAGAGCATTAGGGGAAAAAAAATGATTTTATGATTCATGAAATAAATGAAATGTGACATAAATCACTTTTTTTCCAAATGACTTATATAAGCCTCTTCTGGAATTTTCTACTTCAAACATCGTATTGCTACATTTTTCTTTTTTATAGGATTAGGTCGAAGAGCTGAAGACCTTTCTGCTGAGCAACATCGACTTGCTGTAAAGTAAGTGTAACAGTATGTTCTCGAGCCCTTTGTATATCAGCGTCTAGAAACCCTCCTCATTTTTTAATGTGGACTAACTCTGCTATATGGATGTATTATTGCTTGTTAATGAAGCTGTTGATGGATACTTGGGTTATCTGCCAATCTATGGCTTTTCAAACCCTGTTCCCAAGTCATTTTAAATAGGTTTGTGTATAGTGGAGGGATAGAGTCCCAGAAGCAGGATGCTGGGACAGAGAGTAGACAGGTCTATAATTTTGTTAGTTTTGCAAGATTCATCTTCACTGCTGTTGTTAAGTCTATTACAGAGTTATTTTTATTGGGCATGTGTCTGAGGGTCCTCAAGAAACAGTTATCTGTGCGCATCAGTATGATTAAATGCCGCTGTGAAAGCAGCTAGGAAGTAGGGCTGGAGTAGAAGACAGGAGGCAGGAAGCAGGCTGAAGGCAGACTGTGGCTGGTGTGGATGTTGGAGAGGAAGAGAGGCTGTGAGGGAGGAGGGATAGCATTGATAGGGAATGGAAGTGGCTCGTGAGGTAGCACATCGGGGAAGGACAGGCAGCCACGGTGGAGGGTTCCTATCGGAGAATTCCGGGAGGTAGTCAGGGGTGAGGAAGAGAGGGTCCTGAGTGGTACAGAGATTGAGTGCCTCGTTTTCACATTAAGGGATTGAGACTCGGAAGCCATGGAGACTCAGTGCAAGAGACAAATGAATCAGATTCTTTGCTCAGTGTTTTGGGGGAGTAAATGTAGGGCACAATTCCAGTGACTGGTTAGCAATGGCATTTGGGGGAAACTTGCCCCACAATACTATCCTGCCCCTTTAAATGCGATTAAAACACCAGCTAGAGCTGGTCTCTGAAGAATTTTTCCCTGCTACTACTTGTGCCTTGTGTGGTTGGCGACCTCGTGCCCGGATGCCGGAGCAGACACGAGACTGCTCTAGTGGTAGTTTTGTGTGTCCTCTTCAAATGGAAACTGGTTCCACCCATGGTTTGCTTTTGTGTTTATTTTGGCAGTTGGGAGGGAGTTTTCCCGTTTCACAGCATCTGGATCAGCTCACATTAGGTCAGGTTCCCACCCTGCCTCATGTTTATTACCTTCATTCTCTCCTGCTGACAGTTAGGGCTGCTGAGAACCAGCACTTCCCAGCCTCAGAATGACCCTGGACCTCGCCCTCCGTGTCTATAGCCGCCGTCGGCCAGCAGAGGGCGCCACGGAGCCCCACGCCTTCTCTGAGCCACCCACCGGCTCCTTTCTGCAAGGTCTCTAGCTTAGGGGGATTTTTAGAGAACCCGGACAAAGAAAGACCACGTGTTGTTTCATCGTTTCCGAAGAACATGCCTGTGTTTAGGACTGGCTTTCCTGCGGATCTTAAAAATCCGAGACTGAAGGCTTTTCAACTTTTTTTTTTTTTTTTTTAACTTTATTTTCACAGAGTAAAACCCTCTTTCTTGGAATATTTAAGCTACCTTCTCAACTTCATGAGTGTCATAGCTGGCCCTTGCAACAATTTCAAGGACTATATAGCCTTTATTGAAGGGAGACACATACACACGAAGTTGCTGGAGGTGAACTGGAAGCAGAGAGGTTTCCACAGCCTGCCCGAGCCTTCTCCCACTGTAAGTGGCTACTGCTAATTATTTACCCAGAGCTCCGGAAAAACAGAGCTCTGTTGCCAGTGCTGACTCTCACTAGTAATTGTTCTAATTAAAAAGCCAAACAGTTTACCAGAAAGCTTGGCCAGGAACTCCCCACCACCTTTGCCTCACAGCCGAGCTCATGGGCTGGAAATATTAAAGCAATCTATCCACTAGGTCAGCTAGCCAATATTTAATGCTTACAGTGTGCTCAGCACTGGGCTAGTTAACACATTTGGATTTATGAGGGTTTTTTTTGGCCTTTATGAATAGAAATTCATATCCAGCCAAAGGAGAATGTCATCAAAGGGGGATGGGGAAGGAGTGGCAACCAGAATAAATGTGATTGATTTTTTTTTTTAAATTGTGGAGCTTGCTTCTTATGTGGGAAACCAGTTTTATGTTGGCATGCTCTTAAAGACTAGTTTTACTGACTTCGAGAGTTTAAGATGGTTTTTGGAAATTTTTAAAATTTTAACCCAAATTTTATTGATTTCAAATTAGTTATCATAAGGATAATGTGTTGAACGTCATCAATACGCTAACTTTATTCAGATCCAATATCCCATATTTAAGGGAAGTTTGTGATTAGTTGAAGGAAGAGGGAAAATTGGAAAAAGGAGAGTCAGGATAATTGAGTTAAAGTTAAATATTTTGTAACTGTTAACATCTAGGCAAAATTACTCTTTGAAAATTTAAGTGACTTACTAAGCGTGAATTTTCAGGTAGTTTTGACACGGTCGGGTCTCCCGCAGTGTATAGGTTGTCAACGGTCTCAGCTCTTTCTGTGTTACTGAAACAGTGTGGGAGTGAGGTTGCCATGGCCATGGGGCATCGAAGTACTCACAGGTGTTTCTTGGCAGAATCTACCATGGTAGTACTCTCATGTTGCTGAGTGTGTGATCACGGAGTCTTAATATCACTCCCCGGGGAGATGCTTGGCATTTTCTTGCATAGAGAGAGGGACGTGGTCAGGTATTATTTTAGGTAAAGACACATTAGTGGGAGGTGCCTGGCGCTCCCAGGTGGTACCTCCCCAGCGTGTTGTCAGCCATCGCGGCCAACCAAGCACGGTGAGCACTCGACTGAGAGCCCGATGCGGTTCTTGTTCTGTTCTTGCAGATACTCATTCACCTGAACCTCACGCTGCTCTCAGGAGGTGCTACTGCTATCCCCGTATTACAAGAAAATGTGGCTTAAAAAAAAAAAAAGATTTATTTATCTGAGAGAGTAAAGGAGAGACTGCAAACATGATTGGGGGGGAGGGGCAGAGGGGGAGGGAGAGAGTCTTAAGCCAACTTGGTGCTAGGCGCAGAGCCTGACCCTCGGCTTGATCTCATGAGATCACGACCTGACCCAATATCAAGGGTTGGGTGCTTAACTGACTGAGCCACTAGGCGTCCCAGAAAGTGACCTGTTTTTATAAAGTTGGGGGAACTATAGTTCTATTGTTATTAAATGACATTCCCTGAAATGTTGGAGAAACTGGGCAAAATCACTTGGTCCAAAGGCATTTTTTTTTTAAAGATATTATTTATTTATTTGACAGACAGAGATCACAAGAAGGCAGAGAGGCAGGCAGAGATAGAGGAGGAAGCAGGCTCCCTGCGGAGCAGAGAGCCCGATGTGGGGCTCGATCCCAGGACTCTGGGATCATGACCTGAGCCGAAGGCAGAGGCTTTAACCCACTGAGCCACCCAGGCGCCCCGGTCCAGAGGCATTTAAAATGCCAGCACATCTTAATGCTAGAGCAGACTACATGTAAACTATCCTGGAAGGCTTTTTGAAGCTTTCCATCTCCTGCTCATGTCCCGGCTCAGGCATTTCAGAACTTTCACGGAATCCTTCCTAGCTAAGCCTCTGTCTCCTTGTGGTGATTCAGACCCATGTCCTTGACTCTGCTGGTGACAGAAGTGGAAGTCAAATGGTTATTTCTTTCCGATGGAAGATTGCCACCCTGTAATGCTCTCTCTCTTATGTTTTGGGTAATTAAACTACCTTCCTTTTCGGGCCGCCCTGGTGGTTCAATCCGTTAAGCATCTGCCTCCAGCTTAGCTCATGATCCCAGGGTCCTGGGATCGAGCCCCATGTTGGGCTCCCTGCTCAGTGGGGAGTCTGCTTCTCCTTCTCCCTCTGCCCCTCACCCTCCTACCGCTCATGCTGTCTCTCAAATAAATAAATGAAATCTTAAAAAAAAAAAAAAAAACACCAAAAACAACCTACCTTCCTCTTGTTGATAGAATGTGCTGGTAATAGTATCCTTCAATTTTAGATACATTCAGACTTCAAGTGTCAGAGGTATAAACTTAATTTGCATTTAGCTCCTGTGCTCAGGATCCAGTCTGTGTCCTAAGAATGTTGCCGCTCCTCGTAAGGAATATTACCAAGGCAGCTATTGGAGCAGCTTGTCCCTAACGTGCCCTTGCTGCAATTGTTTTCCTCATACCGGAGTCCTACCTGGTTACACGGATTTTTTTCCACATTTTCAGAGAGCTGTGATACGCAAGTTGTGCATGACTTTGGTGTCTCTCCTCCTGTTTTTGACGCTCACGAAGTCCTTCCCCATCACCTGCCTGACCGATGACTGGTTTGTTCATAAAGCAAACTTCCTGACTCGACTGTGCTACTTATATATTGTCATGCAAGCTTCGAAGCCCAAGTATTACTTTGCCTGGACATTAGGTACGTCTGCTGGAACCACCCCGAGTGAATAAGGGAAAAGTGAGACTCCTGGGACAGCCTTCCCAGAACAGCATTTTGGATCATCTCATCAAAAAAAGTTCAGTACATGGTGGAGGCCGCTCAGCCAGTATTGTTTTATACTTCCCACCAAAGCACTCCTGTGTCCCGCGATCCATAAACTCAATGGATAAGAGCAGAGCCATCCTGGAGGTCACTTCGACTCTGTTATTAGCAGATGTCCAAACTTGGAAGCGCCCCCCACCAGTCAAAGCTTCCCAGTCATACAGTGGAAAGTTAGAAGGGAAGATTCCAGAATGATCCAACCATCTGGTCATTTTTCTGGGTTGTGCATAATAGAGGGGATATGCTTTCAACGTACTAACACACGTGCTGACTTAGGTCACATTTTCTTTTTAAGAAATTGGTGGTTAAAAAAAAAAATTGTTGGTTCAGCTTTATGCCTTAGAAACTGACTTCAGGTGACTTCTTTTTTTTTTTTTAAGATAGAAAGTTCGACTTTGATTTGCTTTTCTCTCTTTCCTTACAAACAATTTTAAACTGGAAAAGTTGAAAGCTTTGCTGGAGTGAGCAGTAAGTCCTCCTGTTTACTTGCCGGGAACGGTGAGGGTTTGTGATAAGGCACGGCAGTTCAGGAATGGAAATTTAAGTTCTTAGCCAAAGGTGACCTGGGGCTTGATGTCAGGGAGCCCTGAATTGGTTTATTAAGTCAAACAGATGATTAAATTCCGTGCCTAGTGCTCAGCCCGTGCTCCCTGAGTGAAGGCGTAGCACTTAATTGAGTTCCTTTTCTCTCATTTTCATGCTCCAAGTTTTTAATCCCCAATTTAAAGCCAGTAGCTACCAAATTTTTACTTTTTTATTGCGATACGATAGAACACAGAATTTATTTTAATCCTCTCTAGTCTACGACTTGGCGGCATGAAGTTCATTCCCAGTGTTGTATGACCATCCGCACTGTCCATCTCCAGAACGAAATTTCCCATCCCCCCCAATAGGAGCTATACCTATTTAAAAAAAAAAAAAAAAAAAAAAAAAAAAAAAAAGATAACTCCTCATTCCTTTCTCTCACCAAGTCCTGGTCTAAATGGTTTTTAAAGGTCGAAATGTTCAGGGAGAAGTTCAGTCCAATGCAGTGTTTTGGGGGCACTTGGCCAGAAAGATGGAACTGAGGGTTTTAACACATCTGCAGCGGGGGAAGTTTTGTTTGTTTGTCCCCTTTGGTTCAGTTCCGAGGGTTTTTTGTCACGTACCGGGTTCTGTGGCGGGGGAATGCGAAGGTAAGCCCTCTTGTCTGCCATCAGATTGTTAAAACAGTCTGCGGGCCCAGAGACCGGCGTACAGACCAGGCGGTAACGTGAGGAGCTGTCCCCAGGCCAGCAATGGGGGGTGGGGGGGATGGTGAATATAGACTGGTTGGAATAAGGCTTCAAAAGCCTCATTCCTCTTGGTGCACCTGCTTTATGACTTAAGGATGGTAATTTCTTCTGTAGGTAAGCACGATCCTTACTATGGTTGGAACCCTGCTTGGAGCACGAGGCTTAGTTTCCTGCGTGAAATACTTAATATTTCCACTTTGCTCTAACCTGAGTGTGTGTGGTTGTGAATGAGAGAGAGAGAGAGGAAGAGATAACAGCTCACTCTCTTTGCTACCTCCTACGTCTTCACTCACCCTTCCTTTTCTCTCCCCTCCCTATCTTTCCCATGCCCATATTCTGTATCCTAGGGCTTAAGGGCTGGCTTCTGGACTAAATCAGCTCCTGCTTTAGGAGGAAGGCAAGGCCCTGTGTGGCTTCCTAGGGAAAGTCTAACGCGAGGTGGGTTGTGCTGGTGGGGATGAGGAGGAGGAGGGGGAGGGGGTTCTAGGCAACAGGGGGCATCTGGCATTGTTCTGGCTTTTTGGGAGCGCCCCAGATTCTGGGAGAATCCTTTTCTGTGGGGAGCTTTCTCCGTGGGCTTGGCTCTTTCCCATACCCCCTTCCCTTTAACTTTTTTTTGGAGGGGGGGTAAGCCTCAGGAGAAATACTTCATAAATTTGTGTGGCCTCAGTTCGAACTTTGTTATGGTTTGGCTTGCATGGGCTGGTCTGAAATTAACCTTTGTATTATTTATGAATAAGGAAGCAGTGACTAGCCTAACAGGGACTATTTAAACCGCTTAAGCGAATAATTGTTTTATCCAGCTCCTTAAAACATCATTTGCATATAATTGATGTACTCATTATACGTGATTATGAATTTAATCCTTAAAGCTGGCCCCTTCTTGAATCTCGGCTGAGCTGCACCGTGTTAGGCCCGTTCTCGTTACTGTTTATATTGAAATAATGAAGGCAATTTTCTTTGGGCTTAGTGTACCATTCTGGTTGTTTTTCCCTAATTAGTACTAATTAGTGAGACTCCACTTCAGCCCAGGCTGTGTTCCAAGGAAGGATCGCAACCTCCACAATACGGGCATCCAAGTTAATTTATCTGTAATAATACAGTAGACGATACAAGTAAAGCCAGTTTGGGGCTGGTGAACTTAGAACCTCTAACTGCTCAGAGACAAGAACCACTGTCTTGGATAAACGGTGGTGGAGTGCACTATTCCCAGCAAACACATTTCCTAGCCCCTGGGGGGGGGGCGGGCGGGATCAGAATCCTTTCTAGCATTCAGAGCCTGGCACTGTTTACCACCTGAGTGATCTGAATGGTGGCCTCACTGAGTCTTGGCAAGATGGGTCGGTGGGGAGCAGCAGTGAACGTTTCTGGAGGGCTGACTTGGGCTCTGCACTCCGAGTCCCCTTCATTACTTCTTTAACTCTTGCAACGAGGCTTTAAGACAGGTACCACTCTAACATCCATTTTCTTCCCAAGGGAATGGGCTTCTAGAGGACAGATGGCTCTCTTGAGGCCAAATGTTCGCTCTGTAAAGACACAGAAGCCAGGGGCTCTGCCCCTAGAGCCCACCTCTCAGCCAGCATCTTCTCACCCCTGGGAGCTTTTGTAAAGTCCTCGGAAAGGTCGTAGGCCCCCAAAAGAGAGGTGATAGTTCCAGGTGTTGGGCGAGGCCAGAGGCAGGAGGAGGACTTGAAGGGCTGCTGGTCCCGTACCGTCCACCAGCCCTGGTTTTCGGCTCCAGCACAGACCCCAAAGGGGCTCTTCTTCTCTTGGTTCAGCTCATCTTGTCACTCACCATTTCTAACCACACATTTAAAACTTCGTTCCTCAACGGGCACAGCCCTGCTTCGTTGTTCTTTTCTTTTTCTACTGGGTTCCATCCAGGCGGCTTGGGAGAACGACTTAGTGGCTCTCAGGACTTCTCATCCTTCCTTCTGGAGGAAACCAGATGATCTCCAAGCCAAGCATAAGATAAGCAGTGTGCAGTCACCAACTGTGCCAAAATGAAGGAGACAAACATAGAACACGTCGTTTTTCTTTAGAATAACCCTTCAGAAGTCACTCTGGAGCTGGACTTGAACTTCATTGGGAAAGAATGAATAGAGCCTCAAGAAAGAGTTCTCCGAGATCTCCCCAGATCTAAGACCTTACAGTGCTGTGACTTAGCTTACTTATTTTTTATTTTAATTCCAGTGTAGTTAGCATAGAGTGTTATTCGTTTAGGTATGCCATATAGTAATCCAACACCTCCGTGTGTCACCTGGCACTCATGATGACCAGGGCATGCCTTAGTGCCCATCCCCTGTTTCTCCCATCCCCCACCCCATCTGCCTTCTGGGAACCATCCATTTGTTCTCTGTAGTTCAGAGTTTGTTTCTTGGTTTGTCTCTCTTTTCCTATGTTTGTCTTGTTTCTTGAATTCCACATAGGATTAAGATCCATGGTATTTGTCTTTCTGATTTATTTCACTTAGGATTATAATCCTCAAGACCCATCCATGTTATTGCAAGTGGCAAGATTTCATTGTTCTTATGGCTGAGTAATATTCCTTCTTCTTCCCCTCTTCCATCAGTGGACACTTGGGCTGATTCCACAGTTAGGCTATTGTAAATAATGCTGCTGTAAACATAGGGGTGCATGTAGCTCTTAGTATTTTTGTATTTTGGGGGCAAATACCCAATAGTGTGATTACTGGATCATAGGGTAGTTCTATTTTTATTTTTTGAGGAACCTCCATACTGTTTTCCACGGTGACTGCACCAGTTTGTGTTCCCACCCACAGTTCGAGAAGCTTCCTTTTTCTCCGCACCCTTGCCAACACTTGTTGCTGCTTGTATTTTTTTAGCCATTCTGACAGGTGTGAGGTGACATTTCATTGTTGTTTTGACTTGCAGTTTCCTGACACTGAGTGATGTCGAGCATCTTTTCATGTGTCTGTTTGCCATCTGGATGTCCTTTTTGGAGAAAAGTTTGCTCACATCTTCTGCCCATTTTTTAATTAGATTACTTGGTTTTTGGGGGTGTTGAAGTTGATTTTTTAAATAAAATATTCTAACAATTAACGAACTAAGTGAAAAGAGACAATTAGCCTTTTGGTCTTCATAATAAAAGTATGTTGATTTCATCAGATCTCTATTTGATTACAACATTGCATAATTAAGGAATTAGAAACATTATACTCATGGCAGGGGGACATTTTCTTATAGTTCTGTGAAGTGGAATAAAGATGGAAACAGGAGCTTTCTCAAACTGAGTGTGGGTAGGATGCTTTGGTAATTGGGTCCATGTGTGGTCTCCATGGTGGCTGGCCCCGAATTCACATCTCTAGCTCTGCTCTTTGTCTTGTGCTCTAAGCTTTTCTAACTGTATCTTGGCAGCCCCGGCTAATACCTACTGGCATGTCATGCTTAATACGTCCAGAGCAAGCTCCAGTTTCACTTTCAGAGCTGGTTCTCCTCTTGACTTAATGCTGTGCCATTCATTTCATGCCATCTTTAATGACAGCTCTTGGACCTGTCCAAGTCTCCTCAGTTCCCTGTTTCTTCTGGCCTCTGCTTCTGAGCTTAGACATCTCCCCTTACATCAAGTGGGCCACTAACTCCTGTTGCTTTGTTCTGATTCATTTTTCTTTTATTTTCATTTTGCGTTGTAGGAGGCTCTCTTGCCTTCTTACTAAGCAGGCGCACACTAAATGCTAGTGAATGAATACAAATGAATGAATAAAAATTAAGGCCACCAAAGAGCGCAAAAGGTTTCTGGGATTTATAATGGTACCAGTCTTTTCAATTGTTTTGGTTTCTTTTCCAAGGAGAAACTACTGCCTATTTCTCAATCTGAAAGCTAGACAAACATTTAATATCTCTTAAAGCAGCAATGTGACTTTTGTTCCATATCTGAATGTGTTGTTTTAAAAACCATAGCTGATGCAGTGAATAACGCAGCTGGCTTTGGGTTCAGCGGAGTGGATAAAGATGGCACTTTCTGTTGGGATCTGCTCTCTAACCTAAACATCTGGAAAATCGAGGTGAGTCTATTACACTTTTGAATTAAGCTCCCACGGTGAATAAAGCAAATGGTTTGCTTTCAGTGGTATCCCTGGGAGCTCTTCCTCAGAGTGTCCAAGGGAAAACGCTCAGGGCATCCCAGGTCCAGCAGGTTCCTGGACGTTCTGCGTCTTAGAATTTTTTTCCTGTCTTTGTACAGATACCCACTTTCTTGACAGTTGTAAAGGTTCAAAGCATGACATGCAGAAATCTGTAAAAGAGCCAGGAAAATCTTCGTGTTGTTTACATTCCTGTACTCTCAACTAGAAACTACACATGTCATTTTCTCTCGTTTCACGGACCACTTTCTTGAGTCAAGAGTACAGACGGGAAGCGCCTGTATTTAGATTTTGAATATTGCAAACATTCTCTGTGGTCCCTTTTAAAACATTTCTAATCCAACTGCTTTTAAGAAGAACGGCCATGGCACATAGCTTTTAGGCCACTAGAATCCGTGTGGTTTTTGTCTTTCGTTGGCTTTGTTCTTGGACCACACCTCTGAAGATGAGGACATCTTCAGAGGTGGGCTTTTTGGGCACATCATTCTTGGTTTTCCTGGCATTGTGAGCAGAGTGGAAGGCTCCGTCTTTGACCCTTTCCTCCTCGCTGCGGGGTGGGAGTAAGGACAAGGTTCTCAACTTACAGAAGGACTGATTCTCTAGCCAGGTGACTCAGACGTGCTGTTGGTCGTGGGTTTCCCCCCAGCACAGGGCAGGCGGGGCGCCACTGGAGAGTGAGCAGGAGGGGAATGTGCAGTTAGAGTAAGAAACCAGGAATGTGGAGACTGACCACCTGCTTCCCGTTAGATGGACGCTTGGCCAGAAGGAGACATGGCGGATGTTCTCCCCCTTCTTGATGCCTGAGTTGTCTCTTCATCTTAACTGGCTTAAACCAAGTTGCAGCCTCCAGAACCATTTCTCATTTTTGGAAAAGCAGTGTAGATAATCTGCAAGGTTGTCCTTTCTACACAGATGACGATCCGAGGCAGTCCAACTGTGTTATGACTTTGCTCCCTCTTCCCACTAAAACTTTCTCTTCCTCTAAAGTCTTGGATCACTGCTGGCTGCCTCGGAGCGCTGTGGATACTTGTACTTTCCAGAGGCTCCCTTTTGCCTTTGGCGGCCCACCAGTACACCAAGACACAGTCCTTTCACCGTGGGATGTGGTCTGGGCAAAGGGCTAAGCTATGAAGTTATATCTTTATTATTGAAGAAAACTAGATGGGGAGTTTGCATATTTGGTAAAGTTCACAGCAAAGAGCTAAGGAAAACCAAGGAAATCTGATTTAGCTAAGGTACATTGAAGCTGTGCATATAACATTAGCCAGCAAAGATATAAATAACATCTCTCAGGGTTTTGAAATAAAAAGTCATTATACAATATGTAGCCTCTATCTATCGGCTCCATCCATCCATCCATCATCTCTCTCCTCCTCCCAAACATACTGTGTTAGGCCAGTCAGTGCGTGGGCTAGGATTTTCTTATGGTTGAAATAGAAAAAAAGTGGCACTTCCACCTTTATTAGGAATTCCGGTTCTTGAATGTCTGCTTTATGCTTTCTAATAGCAGCCTTTGATAAGACCTTTTTTAAAGAAAAAATTTAATTAACATTTATTTAATGAGAAAACCCACTTGATGGCTTATTTTAGAATCTCTCTTCTTTGGTACCTGAATCACTGCCAGTTGGGTGATGTTTGCTTTTTTTTTTTTTTTTTTTTTTTTTTTTGTACTGAGACCCCTTCATGTATGAAATCACACACTATTCTAATATTCTAAATATTAGAATTCTAATTGTTGTATTCTAAATACAACTGGACACATTTGAACCTGAGTGGCTATTTGTAGAATAAGTTCACAAGACAGACACCTAGTTTATAGACGGCTACATAGCGAATGATGGCAATTTTAGGCTGTCTCCGGAAAGGCCCTAAATTGACATGATTAAACTTTTCCTGCGGCAAAGCCTCTTTGAGACTGTTTAGTTTTAAAACTCAGATGACTTTAAAAAAAAAAAATTTTTTTTTTAACCAGAGTGGAAGAACAACCTGCAGGACATTCCTGCAGTCTTCCTATAACTTGAAAATAAATTTTGAGGGAAATGAAGACTTTGCAAGCCAAGTTCTGGTGCAAAGTCAATCTTACAAATACCGGAAAATTTTACTGCGTAGGATGGAACAGCTGATTTACTCTTGACGGAGGAGTCTCCGTTGAAATAGCACATCTCTGGCTGCCAGGGAAATTCTGGGGATGACTTTCCATTACTTGGGGTATTTTTCAAGCTAATGATAGGTGTTATTTTCTTCTTTCTAGACTGCCACAAGTTTCAAAATGTACTTAGAAAACTGGAATATTCAGACAGCGACTTGGCTAAAGCGGTAAGGAAAATACAAATGACCTCATCCCTCATGGCACTGGGATAGGTTTAGATGGAAGTCACCAGATGACCGGCTGCTCTGCCAGCCATGATGCGGTCACCCGACACTTTTGTTTTGTATGAACGTCTATGCCCTGGAAGTGGAGAAGTAGGAAAGGAGTGATGTGAGGAGGTCACAGTGCAGTGTATTTATTTTATCGGATCGCTTCCTAGTGCTGTTCCTGGTTATCAGCCGCTCACTTCCTATTCATAGCAATCCCACGGGAGGTTGATAGTTAGCCCCATTTTACAGATGAGGAAAATGAAACACAGAGAGGTTAGGTCACTTGCCCAGAGTCACACAGCCGATGAGGACTAGAGAAGAGCCCCAACAGACCGTTTCCAGGGCTGGGCTCTTAAACCTCTGTGTTGTGCCCCCTCTTACCTAGAGGAGGGTGCATTGCTCAGACATCAAACAGGGTCAATGTCAGCATCAAATCACTGATGATCTCCATTTACACCTAGCATTAAAGGCTTTGTGGTATCCCAGATAGTTATGCTTTTTCACTTTGTGTTTTTTGTTCATGTTTTTGTCCTTTTGTTTCTCTACACATTCCAAAATTGGAAACCTCACTTAGTATAGAACTAGTAATATGCTATGCTCGAAGCAACAAACTCTAGCTCCTGTGTATTCCTATCTTATGCGTGCAGGGAGAGTATGAAACTATCAGGCTGGAGATCCTCTTTTTGATCCATAGTGTTTTTCACAGGTCACAATGTGGGGATAAGAGACAAGGTATAGTAACAACTCCAAAGTAAGCTCATGCACTGTGATCTGAAAGTTGATCTGAACATGCGGTTTTGGAAAATTTGCACCTATTATTGCTATCAATTTTGTCAGTAGTTTATTTTTAAAGCTTTTATTTGACAGCAAAAGAGCACAAGCAGGAGGAGTAACAGAGAAGGAGAGGGAGAGAAGCAGGTTCCCTGCTGAGCAGGAAGCCCAGTGTAGGACTTGATCCCAGGACCCTGGGATCATGACCTGAGCTGGAGGCAGATGTTTTACTGACCGAGCTACACAGGAGCCCTGTATTTTAACAATAATTTTAGCATAAAACTCTATTTCTGTATATTGGGTAATCCCAGTGTACCAAGAATCCTACCATCTCCATTAGGAGTTTATGTTCTAAGATGACTGAACATACATGAGCACATAATAAATTAAAAAAATATTAAAAAATCATTTTAGAAAAGGAAGTATCTTATTTGTACTAACAATAAAGAGTGTAAGAAACCAATACCTGGGCAAACTACCCCATTTTAACGAAACATTGCAAGGGGCATCCCAGTCCCGTGTTTCTCCCCCCAGATGCATTCTTTGTGTGAAAAGGGAGCCATAATCTCTAATCTGGGTTCAGATTGGTTACTTTTGACAACCCATACGGAGCAGCATTGGTGTTTACTATTTGAATTCCTATTTTATTTTGTATTTGGGTCCTCTTGTTTACTAAACCACATAATGCCATTGGCGATTTGTAGATTGAATTTGTTTTAATAAACAACCAAGGGTCAAAGATCTTCAGGTTATCTGCAGACAACTTCCAAACCCTCACGATATCACTTTTTAAAGCACATTCATGGATTGAAATCCCATGGACACTGTAAGATCTGAAAAGTCATGCAGCTGACACACTGATTTTGTGCTAGAGTCATTGCCAAGAGAGAGGAAAAGGTTTGCTGTGGTGGCTAGTTCGGTGGCAAAGGGGCCAGGTTGGAAAGATGAATTAATTTTGATTAGATGAGCATATCTGCTTCTAAAGATGCTATCCGGATAAAAATTTTTAGTGCCAGTGGCACTTAACCATAAGTACTCATGATAGATTAGGGTATTGGTGGAATAAGCTTCTATAAGGCATAGAGTGACCACTTGGACTTTTATTAGATATAATTAGATTTAAATAATTATTACATGTATTAGATTTATATAATTAAATTATTAGATATAATAATTTAACCTCAAATATTATTAGATATAATAATTTCAACCTCAAAGGTTGAAACTTCATATTCTTTTCCCCAAATGATTGGACTGTGAATGGCCTCTTTGGTAGCATTCAGGACATGGAGTTCAGGCTGCAGGGATTGTATTGAAAGTCCCTGATAGGGAATTGATCAGATGGTTTTTGGATGGCCTGAAGACGCAAACGTAGGTAGACGCTTCTGGTCTGAGCTGTAACTCGTGCCTTCCTCTCCATAGAGTGTGCTATGAACGGGTTCCTTGGTACCCCACGGTGCTCACCTTCTTCTTGTCTGCCCTGTGGCATGGTGTCTATCCTGGATACTATTTTACCTTCTTAACTGGAATCCTCGTCACAGTAGCAGCTAGAACGGTAAGCTTCTTTTGGTTGTAGGAGCTTTTCCTTAATCATCTATTCACCCTTTGATATATAGGCATTGTGGGCCATAAAATGAACTATCTACATGTTATTTATAGATGGTGTTTGCAAAGCAAAAGAATTTTAGGAGTAATGAATGTATAATACCTTAAAAAGATGGAAACTTTTTAAAAAAGAGAGCATGTGAGCGCGTGAGTGGGGGTGGGGGGTAGCGGGAGAAGGACAAGCAGACTCTGTGCTAAGCGTAGAGCCCAAAGTGGGGCTCGATCCCACAACCCTGAGATCATGACCTGAGCCGAAACCAAGAGTTGGATGTTCAGCTGACTGAACCACTTAGTAATTGGGGTTCTATAGGCTTCATTTTGATTATAGTCCTCTTAATTTCTTAGTTCATTAGCCCAAGTTTAGAAATAATTCACAGTCTGTGCAGATGGTAAACTTGTAACCATTGGAACTGTGTTGTCAGAGATTGCTCTAACTTTTCATGCTCTCAGGCCTGATCCAGTAAATTTGTGTAAAATTCTTTGTGGATTTTATAAATTTGGTTCTCTAGGTTTTTGGGGTAGCCTTCAGTTTGTCCTAGAGTGTTCCTATCATCTGCTGAGTATAGAGCAGGACGATAAAGACATAAAAGATATACCTACCCTTAAAGAATGAGATGAGCATGTATGTAAGAAATTGCAACTCCGCATGCTCTGACTGTCAAATAGGGTTTTGTATTTGATTTAGTCGCAATTTGAAAATGATCGTGGCTTTCCTTATTCAGATGCCAGGAATTTTTAATGACATTTGTCAAACTCTATTTTGGGTGTGAATTTAGGAGCACCAACAGAGCTATTCACTCATTCTTTAATTCATATATTCTATGAATATTTCCAGAGCCTTCCTATGTGCCAGTTTAGGTTCTAGGCACTGGGATACCGCAGTGAACAAGAGTCCCTTCCCCGCGGAATTCCCATTTTAGTTAGGTGAACGTTTGCCGGAATATATGTGTGAACAACAATGATAATTGATTACAACTTATGCTGATCAGTGTACTTTTTGAATAAAGTATGTATTGTACCTGGGAAACAGAACACATTTTCTCTTCTGCCATTCATCTGCCTAGATTATAAAAGTAAAGAACAAATGGCCAGGACACACTAAAACAAGGAAGAGAATTTTATTAATATATCCAGATTTATTATTCCTGAAGATGTCTTTAGCTCTGTGATCTCAGCTGGTATAAAAGCATTGACTTATATCAAGCCTTTCTTTTGGATGGTCTGGAAATATTTTTTCAAATGAGTTAGGTAGAGGGTGGAGAGGACTGATAGGCTTCCCAGGAGAATGAACTCAATAATGAAATGTCTTATGGGCTTTCTGATACACTCATGCATTCCCACTGGAGGGAGCTCTTGCTCTCTCTTGAACTTGGGGCCGAGAAGAAGTTTTTAACCTACCTCAGAGCGTACCATTGTTTTAGCTGTGCCTTTGATTCTTGGATCTGGGAATTAGGTTTCTTTCTGGAGGCCCATCTAGTCCCATATGTCAAAAGACCTACAAATTAATTATCGGAAAATGAAATTTTCCATAATTAAAAATGTATCAGATTAATGTTTGCTGACATGGAATAAGATTTTTGATGCATTACTAAATGAAAAAAAAAAAAAAAAAAAAGGCTAGAAAATCTATGCCATCAGTGAAAATACAAATATGGGAATGTATGAGTAGAGAAAGGCTTGGGAGGTTATGTGCCAAGTTTATAAACAGTGCTTTTTTTCTGAGGAGAGGTCCAAAAAATAAATTTTTTCACTTAATTCTTTGTTCTTTGGACATAAATATTTTTATAATAATAATAAAAACCATAATGGTACTTTGGATCGCCTGTATTCCTGAAGTATATGGCCTACATGCACAGAATAAGTTTTTATTTTTTATACCCACCTCTCACCCCCGGTTTTGCCTTCCTTGGCTTGCAGGTGAGGAACAACTTCCGCCATTACTTCCGTTCCTCAAAAGCCCTCCAGGTTGCATATGATGTGGTCACCTGGGCGGTCACTCAGCTGGCTGTCTCTTACACCGTTGCACCCTTCGTCATGTTGGCCGTGGAGCCAACCATCAGCTTATACAAGTGAGTCTTCATTGTTCTCAGGGGCTGATTCCTACCCTGGTCTGTTCTGTGTTTGACTTGGGGGTTGGTGAACTGGATCATTCAGCTTCAACATGAAAATGTCCATAGACAGCTTTGAGAGGAGTTGCTTATCTGAGGGATCCCAGCAGACACATAGCAGTACCCCTGAGCGAACCTGGTGGTGGGCAACCCTTTGGATATTCCTGACATAATGAAGGGACGCTAGGACCGTGAATTTTGAAGGGCTACATCTGGATTATAAACTCAAGAGGGTGAATTTGCTGCCCTTGCTTTTTCTTCCCGGGGTCAGGCTGTGTTGGAGTCTCAGGGGGCATCCTGAGAGCAGGACAGAGGCGGGTGCGGGTAGCAGCTGGTGTTCACATGAAGAATTTATGGTGTGAGCTGTTGGGGGTGGAGGGGAAGAGATAGACCAGACCCGAGATGCCAGGCCTTTATAGTCAACCCCCAGGGGGCCTGAGGAACTCTAAAACTATTCTCTCGCTTACTTGTGCTATTTCACTCAGGTTGAATGAGTGTGTTTCTACTCATTTCTACTCAGCCAAGTGGTTGTGTGACCTGAGGCAAGTGATGAGGCTCTTACCTGGCTTTTCTCACCTACAAGTGAGGGTAAGAGTAGATTCATTCACAAAGTGCCCTTTTAGGATTGAAATGAGGAGAACGTGCAAAGGGCTCAGCCTAGCCCCTGGCATACAGTCTGTACTCGGTTGGCTCGGACTTGTATTGCACTGACTGAGAGCTTGTCCCGGCTTTTGGAGGTTATTCTGAAGTCCTTGCTCTGCTTTAAAACCGAACAATGCAAACAGGCCCTACCCCTCAGTGGGGGTTTCCTCGTAGTTGTCCCACGGGTCAGAAACGATCAGAGCGGCTTTTCCTACTCAAGACACAGATAGCAAGGCCAGGAGAGATTGTTTCTCCCACCCAGGTTATAGGAAAAGAAGGTGGAGGGAAGTATGTATTTCTAGGGAAGTCTGTTTCTGTACCACCACGTAGCTCGTAGGAGTTATGTCAGTATGACCTGGAAGCTGAGCTGGTTTATGCACAGATGTTTCTAGATGGGGGGATGCCAGAATAGCCGGAAGAATTCTAGTCTCCAGCAACAGGAGCTCAGAGGGTAGCTGCTACAGAGGGAGGAGCACGAACCCTTTCAGCTCTGGAGTAAGAACATTGAAATTGAGCTCCCTCTTCAGAGAGAAATCCCCCTGTAGGTACCCCCCATTTCACTGAGCTCCCTCTTCTGAAAGATTTCCCCCTGTCACTATCTGAGAGAGATCTCGCCTCTCCATACCCTCTTTTCATGGAGCTCCCTCTTCTGCTGGTATCCCCCATCAGTACCTCCCTTCACTGAGCTCCCTCTTCTGAGAGATAGGACCCATACAACTATCGGAGAGATATCCGTCTGAACCCCCCCATTCACTGAGCTCCCTTTCCTGATATCCCCCTGTAAGTACCTCCCTTCACTGAGCTCCCTCTTCTGAGGGATATCCCCCCTCTCCATACCTTCCCTTCACTATATCAGATATTTTTTATATATAAGAATTTATAATTTATATGTAAGAATTTCTTATATATAAGAACTATAGACTTTACTATACAGATATATCCGATAACCCCCCATACCCTCTCTTGTCACTCCTCAACCTTAACTGAGCTCCTCCTTCCTAACCTCTGTTCTCTGACCTCCCTCTTCTGGAGATATCCCCACTGTCAGTACCCCTCTTCTGAGAGATTTTCTTTTTGTCACTACCTTCCCCTTCACTGAGCTCCCTAAGAGATAGCCCCACTCTTCCTACCCTTCCTTCACTGAGCTGCTTCTTCTGAGAGATATGTCCCCTGTCACTACTCCCCTGTCACTAAGCACCATCTTCTGAGAGATCGCCCCCTGTCAGTACCTCCCGTTTCACTGAGCTCCCTCTTCAGAGATAACCCCCTCAGTATTTCCCTTCACTGAGCCTCCTCTACTGAGTGATTTCCCCTTTGTCACTACACTCCCTTTCACTGGGCTCCCTCTTCTGAGAGAGATCCTCCCTGACAGTAACCTCCCTTCATGGAGCTCCCTCTTCTGAAATACACTTCCCTGTCAGTACCCCCTCTTTACGGAGCTCCCTCTTCTGAGTGATTTCCCCTTGGTCACGACGCCCCCTTCACTGAGCTGCCTCTTCTGAGTGATATTCCCTACCCCCCACCCCGCTCCATTCCCGCTCCATACCCTCCCTTCACTATATCAGATATTTCTTATATATTTATTATTTATATGAGAATTTCTTATATATATAAGAATTATGGACTTCTCTATACAGATATATCAGATACCCCCCCCCCCCATACCCTCCTTTTCACTACTCAATCTTAACTGAGCTCTCTCTTCTGAGGGATATCCCACTATAACTACCCCCCCTTCACTGAGCTCCCTCTTCTGAGATACCTCCTCTCAGTACCTCCCCTTCATTAAACTACCTCTTCTGAGATACTTCCCTGTCAGTAACCCCCTTCCCTGCCTTTCCTGAAAGATATTGTCCTTTTGAGTATCCCTTCGTTGAGTTCCCTCTTCTGAAGAGACATCCCCCGTCACTGAGAGATGTGCCCCATATCCTTACCCTCCCTTCACTGAGCTCCCACTTCTGAGAGATAGCCCCACTCCCTTCACTGAGCCCCTTCTTCTGAGTGATATGCCCCCTGTCAGTACCCCTGTTTCACTGGGGTCCCTCTTCTGAGAGATACCCCCCCATCAGTACCCTCACTTCACTAAGCTCCGTCTTCTGACAGATCCTCCCTGTCAGTACTCTCCCTTACCAGAGCTCCCTCTTCTGAGATACCTCCATCAGTACCCCCACTTCACTGAGCTCCCTCTTCCTAGAGATATCCCTCCATCACTATCTGAGAGAGATCACCCCTCAGTACCCTCCCTTCACAGAGCTCCTTCTTTTGATATCCCCCAGTCATTACCCCTTCACTGATCTCCCTCTTCTGAGAGATATTCCTCTGTCACTACCTCCCCTGCACCGAGCTCCGTCTTCTGAGAGATATCCCCCCTCTCCCCACCTTCCCTTCACTGATCTCCCTCTTCTGAAAGATATCCCCCCTGTCACTAACCACCCCCCTGCCACTGAGCTCCCTCCTCTGAGAGGTATCGCCCTGGTCAGTATCCCTGCTTCACTGAGCTCCCTCTTCTGAGAGATACCCCCCATCTACTAACCCCCTTTCCCTGAGCTTCCTCTCCTGAGATACCACCCCCTGTCAGTAACCCCCTTCACTGAGCTCTCTTTCCTGAAAGGTATCCCCCTGTGAGTACCCTCCCCTTCACTGATCTCCCTCTTCTGAGAGATATCCCCGCTCTTCCTACCCTCCTTTCACTGAGCTGCTGCTTCTGAGAGATAACCCCCTGTGACTTCCCCCTTCATTAAACTCCTTCTTCTGAAGATAACCCCGGGTTAGTCCTCTTCTGAGAGATAGGTATCTTCTGAGAGCTGTCCCTCAGGGTAGTACCCCTCTGAGATACACCTATCTTCTGAGAGATCTCCCTCTTGTTCGTAACCCCCCTTCACTGAGATCCATCTTCTGAGAGATATCCCCCTGTTACTAGCCCCCTTCACTGAGCTTCCTCTTCTGAGAGAGATCCCTCCTCTCCAAACCTTCCCTTCACTGTTTTCAGATACTTTTTTTTTTTTTTTTAAAGATTTTATTTATTTATTTGACAGATAAGAAATCACAAGTAGGCAGGGAGGCAGGCAGAGAGAGAGAGGGGAGGAAGCAGGCTCCCTGCAGAGCAGAGAGCCCAATGTGGGGCTCGATCCACACATTATTATAAGTTGTAATTTTTATATATAAGAAATCATAGACTTCACTATACAGATATATCACATATCCCCCCTCTCCAGACCCTCCCTGTCACTACTCAACCTTCACTGAGCCTCCTTTTTGAGGGACATCCTATCACTACCTCTCCTTCACTGAACTCCCTCTACCGAGAAATATCCTTCTCTGTACCCCCCTTCAATGAGCTCCCTCATCTGAGAGGTAACCCCATGGTTACTGCCCTCCCCCACACTCCCTGAGCTCCCTCTTCTGAGAGATTTCTCCTTTGTCACTACCCTGCCCTTCACTGAGCTCTCTCTTCTGAGAACTATCTCTCCTGTCACTACCCCCCTTCACTAGCTCCCTCTTCTGAAAGATATGGCCCTATCAGTACCCTCCTTTACTGAACTCTCTCCTCTGAGAGATATCCCTTTTGTCACTACCCTCCCCTTCCCTGAGCTCCCTCTTCTGCAAGATACCCCCCACTCCCTACCTCCCTTCACTGAGCTCCCTCTTCTGAGTGATTCCACCCATCAGTACCCCCTTCAATGAGTTCCCTCTTCTGAGAAACTCCCCTGTCAGCAACCCCTTTCTCTGAGCTCTCTCTCCTGAGAGATATCCCCCTCTCCATACACTCTCTTTACTGAGCTGCTTCTTTGAGAGTTATCCCCCTATTCATAGCTCCTCTTCACCTTCACTGAGCTCCTTCTTCTGAAAGATAGCCCCGTAACTACCTTACTTTCACTGAGCTCCCTCTTTTGAGAGATATCTTCCCTGTTAGTATACACACTCACTATGTTCCTTCTTCTGAGAGCTCACTCCCCATCTCCGTAACCCCCCACCCCACGGAGCTCCCTGTTGGAGATATTCCCTCTCTGAGTAACCCCTTTCACTGAGTTCCCTCTTCTGAGAGATATTCTCCTGTCACTATACCCCCTTCACTAAACTCCCTCTTCTGAGTGATACCCCCCATCAGTACCCGCTTCACTGAGCTCCCTTTCCTGAGAGAGATCCCCCTGTCAGTACCCTCCCTTTACTGAGTTCCCTCTTTGAGAGCTATCCTCCCTGTTCATAACCCCTCTTCACTGAGCTCCTTCTTCTGAAAGACATCCCCCCTGTTTCTACCTTCCCTTCACTGAGCGCCTTCTTCTGGGAGATATCTTCCTGCACTACCCCGCACCCCCCTTTCACTGAGTCCCTCTTGGGAGATATCCTCCCTGTCAGTACACACGCTCGATATGTTCCTTCTTCTGAGAGCGCTCCCTCCTCTCTATAACCCCCCTCACTAAACGCCCTATTGGAGATATTCCCTCTCTGAGTAACCCCTTTCGCTGAGCTCCCTCTTCTGAGAGATATCCCCCCTCTCCCTCCCCTCCCTTCACTAAACTCCTTCTGAGAAATATCCCCCTCTCAGTACTCTCCCTTCACTGAGCTCCCTCTTCTGAGAGGTATCTTCCCTGTCAGTACCCAAATTCACTGTGCTCCTCCTTCTGAGAGCTACTCCCCTCTACGTAACCCTCGTCACTGTGCTCCCTCTCAGAGATATTCCCCCTCTGACTAACCCTCTTGACTGAGCTCCCTCTTCTGAGACATAACCCCTCATCACTATCCCTCTTCACTGAGCTCTCTCTCCTGAGAGCTATCCCCCCCCATCAGTACCCTCCCTTTATTGAGCTCCCTCTTTGAGAGATATCCCCTTATTCATAACCCCCCTCACTGAGCTCCCTCTTCTGAGAGTTATCCCCCCTCTCCCTACCCTTTCACTGAGCCCCCACCTCTGAGAGTTAGTCCCCTTGTCAGTAGCCTCCCTTCATGAGCTCCCTCTTCTGAGAGATCTCCCCTGTCAGTACCCCGTTCCATTGAGCTCCCTCATTTGAGAGGTGGTCCCGCCCCCCGCCACCTGCTCTGCCCTGGCTCTCAGCTGGTTTGCCCCCTCCATGCTCACCCTGAGGGCAGGCCCCCTCACACACAGCTCCATCTTCTTACCCGCTGCAGCTGTGACCTCCGGCCAATATTTGCCCTTTGCAGTCTACATTTTCACACGGAGCTGGTTTTGTTAGCGCTCTTGCTAGCAAGTCGTACCTCGCTATGCCCCAGTATTCTCAGGGCTTGATACTGCTGAGTGGGTGATTTTTTTTTTTTTTTCATGTGGTAGCAGAAATGACCAAATTCAACTCAACACCATTTCATACCTTATGTTTGCTGGGCACCGTTCTAGAAGCTGGCGAGAATGTGGTGAGAACAAAAGAGCCATCAGTCCTGGTCCCACGGAGAGGCTAGTTTGATGGAGGAGACAGGCATTAACGGACCGATTTATAACTACTCACTGAAATCATTTTCTGAGTGAATGGTACAAAGATCAGACTCCCGACTGGCCATCCAGGGCAGCCTTGGGGTGAAAGTGGCCTTTGGGCTAAGACCTGGGCTACAGAGGAGGCGTGAAAATGGACATAGTGTGTGTGAGGATGGGGGGGCGGGGGGCGAGCCGGAGCACTCGGCACTGCGCTCCAGACACAGGGAAGCATAGACAGGCCCCTTGTGCTAGAGGAGGTCTGGCACTGGAGCCCCAAGTGCCATGAGTGTTGGCAGAGGGTAGACTCTGTGGTAACTAGCAGTGAGCGGGGCGAGAGAGAAGCAGGGGTCAGGGTCCCTGTTTATCCTTGCAGGAAGTGGAAACTCAGAGTGGGTAATTGAAGAAAACTCACACAGTTGGACCGGAGTTTCAGACCCAAAGTTCCTTTACAGCAAGAACAGTAGAAAGAATGTTTCTTCGGGAGAAGCTGCTTGGGAAGAATGTTACTGGTGGACAATCAGGCTAAATAGGGATTTGTGTGAGAGAACATGCATGTAACGGACGACAGCGTGCTGGCTCCTACACTTGCGGGCTCTAGGGGAAGAATCCGATCCAATCCAGATCACCCAAGGAGATTTCCGTTTCTCTTCACACGCAGTCATTCCCTATCCAGACCAGCTCTGTCCCCTAGAAGTGTCTGCAATGACAGAAATGCCATCTGACGTATTAGCCATGAGCACATGTGGCTAGTGTGACTGAGGAACTGAATTTTCAGTTTTATCTTCTCTTAATTAATTTGAATTTTAAGTCACATGTTGCCAGAGGCGATCCTAGATGGCTTCTCAAAAGGGAGCCTGCTTCTCCCTCTCCTGCTCTCCCTGCTTGTGCTCTTTCACTCTCTCTTAAATAAATAAGTAAAATCTTTATTTAAAAAAAAAAGTGTTTTCAGCATCTCTTAAGACAATCACTGAATCTGATGGAAGAAATGAAAATGGAATCGTCTTTTAGTGGAGGTAGGTCTGGTTATATTCCAGATCTGTTCCCCACTGGGGGCTAATTGTGTCACCGGCAGTGAATGACAGGTGTATGCAAATCGGCTGCTCAGTCTGTCCTCCGCTGCTTAACATTTCAATTTCAGACATGCTTTATTTTTAAACGTAGTCAGTTTTCAATCTATCAGGACTTCATAACTTTAAATTCCTCCCTAATCTTCTTTCTTCTAAGCTGTAAATGAGTCCCAAGTGAGCACTTCAATGTGTTATGAAAGAACCTGTCTTCACTCAGAACGCTAGGACTAAGTACAGACTGAGTGAATTCAACAACAATTTCTCACCATTGTGGAGTCTGGGAAGTCCAAGATCAAGGCGCCCCAGATTCAGTTTCTGGTGGAAGCTCTCTTCTGGGCTTAAGGAAGACTGCCTTCTCACTGTGCCCTGACTTGGCAGAGAGAGATGAGAGATAGAAACACACAGGGACAGCTTCTGCTCTGGTTTCTATTTTCTTATAAAGGCACTAATCCATCATGGGGGCCTCACCCCAACCAAATTACCTCTCCAAGCTCTACTTCTCCAAATACCATATTTAGTCCATAGCAGAATGTTGCTATGAACCCATTTTGAAAAGCAAAACTACATACGTTAAGTATATGACCCTTAAATTCACGTGCAAGGATGTTAGAATTTGTATAGATATTTTTGCAGATAACAAAGTCCTCGAGCGTGGGAACTGTGCCTTGTTCATCTGTGCATCTGGAGTACCTAGATCAGCCCTAGCGTGCTCCATACATCTTGTTTTTCCATAATAAAAAGATAAAATAGGTCTTAAAATTTTAGAAAAATATGGTGGGTCAGAATAGGTTTCTAAACTTTGCCAGGGGTTTGAAATATTTTTCCCTTGACTCCTAAAATATGTGGCTTTAACATAATTGTTCCAGTGTAGCTCTGGTCACATAGGAGAGATTGTGGCAAAACGTAAGAGCAAAGTATACAGATGTGCAGGCTGAAATTTATGCCTGTTGCGAACCCTAGTTTACACCTGTTGAGCCAGTGTGTCTGTCTGTGGAACTCTTTCATTCTCTGTGTTTTGGCTTAGACAATAAAAGAGTTGCTCACTTACCTGGGGCTGGTTCGATTCTGGGAGCCCCTCATGCCCACTTTTACTTTCCATGGTTTCAGTCATGGTCATGTGCTCTCCGGAGACCAGTGATCCTCCTTCTGATGTATTTGGTCAGAAGGTCAGGCATAGCCCCACGCTGCTAATTTAAATCATCTCCCGTCATCACAAGAAGGGTGAGTATAGTACCACTATACTGGATTTTGAGAGAGAAGAGACCACATTTTCATAGTATGAAACCTGTCCTCCAGCTCAGTGGGAGGAGAGTATACCCTTACCTCGTATACTTGTCTTGTTTCCCCTCCCCCTGAAGGAAGAGATGGGGGCTTTGCCTTTTTGTAGATCCTCGTTTAATGCTTTGTACATCCAAAGCAGTAAATGCTTATTGAGAGAATGAGTGAAGATGTGTTCCCTTCTGTTAGAAGTCTTGACTATTCTGTAGACATTTGGGGGGAAGTTTAGGGGATAAGTAAATTATCGGATTCCAATGTGTCTGACCTTATGATCACAGAAGCTGAGGAATGATACATGAATCCATTGTGGGTCTTTTCCCCTCCTTTTAACATTACTTTTTCCTTGCTCTTCAAACAGCATTGGAGAAAGCCTAAGTTAGCCTTTCCAAAAGGATCTAGAACAATTGTACAAATGCAAGCTGTTTCTAATCAATTACATTTACAGATACGCCCAGTATGGTCTACTCTGTGCTCAGTGTGCTGAACACATTTATGCAATAAAAGTCCCACAGACTCAAAAGCAACACTTGTTTCTTATTAGTTTGGATGAAAGCGATTTTCAGAGTTATGGAGTAAGCTTTGAAAATCTGGATTCTTCTGGCTCCTAACACACACAAGAAGAACCCCTTATGCTTGAGTACATCAGCTAAAGTGTAGGCTGTGTTTGTGTCTAGGGAACAGAATATAGGGTTTGCATTTTCCTGTATCCTCATATATTTTGAGTATTAGGGGATTCTGACTGTCTGTCGTGGGATTAATGTTCTTTGTCTGCTTCTGGCAGCAGGACAGTACTGTGTCTGTCTGCAGACAGGCTGATGAGTTTGCTATACCCAGTCCTGTGGCTTTGGCCCGTCTGTGGCCTGCTCACCTGCTGGAGGTTTCCGCGGTGTGGACTGAAGCCGGTCTCTTGCTGGACTGCAGATGGTGTGATCACACGCATGTGACATTTCCCGTTTGTATCCTTGTGTGCAATTTAACTTTTGTGTATGTTTTATTCTAGGTCCATGTATTTTTATTTACACATCATAAGTCTCCTGATAATACTCTTTCTGCCAATCAAACCACACGCTCATATCCAGAGGCAGCCTCAGACTCTGAACTCCATTAATAAGAAAAAAAAAGACTGATCCCTCCAAGGAAGCTGAGCAAGTAAAACTGCAAAATGTCACAAAAAGAAGATCAAAGACTCAAGGGTTCGCCAGGGACTTGGAAGTGATGTTTACATGCTTTTTTTTTTTTTTTAAGTGCAGGGAGTATTTTATAAAGTCTTTTATATGATTAAGTCAGCCATGTCCAGTTGATTTAATATTTCCGAGGACATTTGAGTGGTGTGAAGACTGTGCCGGCTTTGTAGACAGAGACTGGCCATTCTGGGCTGCTGGGTCTTTGCTTTTCTGGCATGATTTCCCATCCCTGGAACCCGGACATCTGCTCCAGAAGGCAGAAGGTGGTTGCCGACAGAGCTTGTCTTCCAGAACATACCCCAGCCAGACACAGTTGTTCCTTGGGAAGCTGCAGACCCTTTGAGCACAGCGACTACGCAGAAGACCGTGGAAGAGAGGATCCTGCAAGGAGGAGCCAGGAGGACTTGCTGTGAACACTTCAGTGGACTGAAAGGCATGCCCTGAAGTAGGCTGCATTTTTTTTTCCTCGCAGGGACAGAACGCTTCCCTTTTTTCTTTGAACTGAGCCAAGATTGGAAATCAGAAAGTCTCCCGTGCGCGTACCCCAGGAGTCTAGGAAGGGCTACTGTTTTCCATTTCACATGCACCCTCTGCCTTGCCCAGGGATGGCCTTGAGAAACACCCAAATGTTTGCACCACCAAAGGCAGCAAAATGTCTTTTAAATAAGTAATTAAAAAAAAAAAAGGTAATTTAAAATTATATAGAAGCTTGGTAAGAAGCAACAGACATTTTTCTCTTTGCTCCCCTCATTTCATAGAGGTGTGAATGATCATGGCTGTGATGACACGTGGGCTGGTTTTCACTTTTCTGATTTTGCAGCTGATGAAATCAGACTGTTTTAGTTGAATCTGAAGATCATTTTTAACTTTGTTATGAATGTGCTGTGGTTCCTTTCAGGGACTTCTCTTGGGTAGTAATTCTATGTGGGAGAAAGAAACATGGTATCAAGTGTGCAAAACAATACTGGTGATGCTGATAATTACATGTTGCAATGGTGTGCCCTCAAATAAATGCCTCGGGAGAAGAGAACCTGTTCAAATCAGATGGTCAAAAATGGGATGCATACTGAATGAATACTGTGTTTCTATATAAAGGAAATGTTTCTGAACAGAAAGGTTATTTTTTTGTTTCTGGGAGTGGAGACCACACATTCTGAAGCATGTGTGTATATTTGTGTGTTTCAACAAATATGCACAAACTTAAGGTTTTTACTTGTTCAAATTTGAGCACTTATAACATCTTCATTTTGTCCTCCATGTCAGGCACTTGGACGGTTTGGGTTTTTGGTTTGATGTCCTATCTTCATTCCCAACTTTGCAGGTAGGCTTAAACCCCCTTTTACAGATGAGGAAATGGAGAATCAGAGGGACATTTGCTTACTGTCCCCACAGTCACAAAGTTAGTGATGAAGCAGAGATTAAAATCCAGGCAGTCCCCAGAGAGCTGCTGGCAGTTGGCATTTCCAAGAGGTATCCTTCTGCTTCTCTTAGGACAATGACACGTGAAGTGATGGCTTGTCCCTTGGAGAGGTTGTAAGGTGCTGGGAGAGAATACTAGAACCTGAACTCTAGGCCTCATATAAGATAATGGATGAAGACAGCACATTTTGGCCTGTGTTTGAGGCTTACCCCAATTTACCCAGGTAACCTTGAGGCAATCCTACCTCTTGGTCCACAAAGGATGTTATGGGGGAGGGGATGTAGATGCTTAAAATCTGTCTGGATCCTTTTCCAACAGGAACATTTTGAGGCTCAAGACCCAGGAAAATGCACACTATTAAAAATGGTATATAGCACCACAGGCACAAAGTGTATTGTTACAGTGAAATCTTTGAATTTGCAATATGGTTTATATTCAGGTTTCACTGTATTTAAACATTTTCATTTCTAAGAGAAGAATTTTGGTAGCAAGAGGAGGTGATCTCTAGGGTAACCAACCATCCTGTCATGCTAGTGACTCTGCTGACCCTTCAGTCCTGGGCACACATGGACCATTGGTTCCTCTAGTGTCTGCAAAGATTACTTATTTATTCCTGAATGGAATCAAAGTCAAGCCTTTGGAATCTGGGCTTATAGGTGTTATATGTCAGATAGTGCTGGGCCCTTAGGCACATTTTTCTTACTGAGGGGCTTTATTCAGTGCAGGCCTGTTTCCTTTTACACACATCACTTTCTTGTGCTTTGCAGATACTGCATTTTTTAGAAATTGAGGATTCATGGCAATCAGATGTCAAGCTAGTCTATTGGTACCATTTTCCCAACACCACTGCTTATGTCTGTCACATTGTTGGTAATTCTCACAATTTTTCAGACTTTTTAATTATTTTATATTTGTTCTAGTGATCTGTGATGTTACTGTTACAACTGTTTTAGGGTGCCATGAAGCACACCCAACTAAGACAAGGAGCTTACCTGAGAAATGTGTGTGTTCTGACTGCTCCACCAACCAACTGTTCTCCATCTCTCTCCCCATTCTCAGGCTGGGGTCCCTGTTCCCTGAGACACAACAACACTGAAACTAGGCCCATTAATAACCCAACAAGGGCCTCTATGGGTTCAAGTGAAAGGAATAATCACACATCTATCACTAAGTAAAAGCAAGAAATAATTAAGCTCAGTGAGGAAAGCATGCTGAAAGCTGAGACAGGCTGGAAGGTAGGCCTCTTGCACCAAATAGCCAGCTGGTGAATGCAAAGGACAAGTTCTTGAAGGAAATGAAAAGCTCTATTCTCGTGAACATATGGGTGATAAAAAAGCAAAAGTCTTATTGCTGATATGGAGAGTTTTAGTGGTCTGGAAAAATGAAACCAGCCCTAACTTTCCCTTAAGCCAAAGCCTAATCCAGAGTAAGATCCTAACTCTGCAATCCTGTGAAGGCTGAGAGAAGTGAGGAAGCTGCAGAAGGAAAGTTTGAAGCCAACAGAGGTGGGCTCATGAGGGTTAAGGAAAGAAGCCTCCTCCATAAAAGAAAAGTGAAGCAGCAGATGCCGATGGAGAAGTTGCGGGAAGTTCTCCAGAAGATCGAGCTGGGAGAGTTAATGAACCTGAGAGAGTTAAGGAAGCTCCACTCAACAACTGATTTTCAATGTAGATGAACAGCCTTCAGTTGGAAGAAGATGCCGTCTAGGACTTTCACAGCTACAGAGAAGTCAGTTCCTGACTTCAAAGTTTCAAAGCACAGGCTGAAACTCTTGTTAGGGGCTAATACAACTGCTGACTAAGTTGAATCCAATGCCTATTCACCTTCCTGGAAATCCGTGGGCCCTTAAGAATGATGTTAAATCTACTCTGCCTGTGCTGCATAAATGGAACAATGAAGCCTGGATGATAGCACATGTTTACAACATGGTGTCCTGAATATTTGATGCCCACTGTTGAGACCAATACTCAGGAAAAAAGATTCTTCAAAACATTACTGCTCATTGACAATGTACCTGGTCACTCAAGAGCTGGACAATGAGGTGAATGTTGTCTTCAGGCCTGCTGACAAAGCATCCATTCTGCAGCCTATGGCTCGGGGCTGGGGGAGGGGGAGGGTCATTTAGATTTTTAAGTCTTATTAAGTAATAACATTTCATAATGTGTAGCTCTTGTAGTTAGTGCTTCTTGTGATGGATCTGGGCAAAGTAAATTGAAAACATCTGGAGTTCTGGATCAAGATAGTGACATAGGGAGACCCTACGTCTTCCTCCTCTCTGGATACACAAGACTTACACCTCTTCATAGAGCAATTCCTCCTGAAGAACTGAGGGGTGACTGAACAACTTCTGTACAGCAAAAGATAAGACCACATAGATGGTGTTGGCAAAAGAGGTGGAGACATGATAATGAAGGAAATCCTCCTTCCTTAATGTTCCTTAATGAAACGTCAGAGGGGAAGAATGGTATTGAGGGACCTTAAGCAGATTCATTTGCCATGGGTGAGGAGAAAAGCTATGGTTTAAAAGACCACATAGAATATAAAGGAACTGGCCCTAGAACATGCCGAATGACTGAGGAGTTGCTGCAACTTTCTCAGGGTTGCACTGGCTGGTGAGTACCATGGTCTGCATTCTCCTTCCTTCTTGACAGCACAGATGGGAACAGGGTTCTGGCATGATAGTTGGCCTGCCACTTCAGGAAGGCCTGGGCCCTGAGTCCATACCAGCCCCGGATTCTCTGGGGTGCAGGTAAAAAGCCACGGCTTGAAGGATCCATTGGAATGTAAAGGAGCTAACCTTAGAATACTGCCAAATGGTAGGGGAGCTGATGGAACTCTGTAGGTCACAGAGGCTGATGAGCACCATGGTTAATGTTCCTTTGCCACCATGATAGCATTAGTAGGATTAGGGTTCTGGGCACCCTCTGGAGGCTATTGCCTCAGTGAGCCCCAGGCACCTAGCCCACACCAGCTTCAGCTATCCCACTAAGATGGGCCCAGCATGGCACATACCATGACACCCCTGGTTGGCAATCACTATAGATAGCCAGCCTTCTCACCAAGGTGGTGCAGGCACAAAGCACCCCAGAATAATCCAGGCCTATCTGAAAGAAAAAAACCTACAACCAAGAATACTCAACCTGGCAAGGTTATCTTCAGAATTGAAGGAGAGAGAGAATTTCTGACACAAAAATTAAAAACGTTCATCACCACTAAACTGGCCTACAAAAAATGTTAAAGGTACTTCTTTGAATGGAAAGTAAAAGGTCATAATTAGAAGAAAATTATAAATAAAAAGATGTAAAGTGGGACAACATATGTATAGGATATAGAAAGGGGAATAAAGTTCTTTTCGATGTTCAAACTTAAGTGACTATCAACTTAATATAAACAGTTGTGTGTGTGTATATATATATACATATATATATGTATATATATATGTATATATATATTACATGTGGACCACATGCTAACCACAAGCCCAAAACCTATAATATACATGCAAAAAAAAATAGAGAAGTAAGAGTGTAACACTACAGAAAGTCATCAATCATAAGAAAAGAGAGTGGGAGAGACACATAGCAAGACTACCGAAGAGGGGAAAAAAGTGACCAGGAAACAATGAATAAAATGGCAGTAAGTACATACCCATCAATAATTACTTTAAATGTAAATGGTGGAAATACGAGAGATGTTCTTCAGCAGAAGAAAGGATAAAGAAGATGTGGTTCATATATACAAGGGAATATTACCAACCATGAGAACTTTACATCAACATGGATGGAACTGGAGGGGATTATGCTGAGTGAAGTAAGTCAAGCTGAGAAAGACAGTTATCATAGGGCATCACTCATGTGGAACACAAGGAATAGCATGGAGGACCACAGGGGAAGAAAGGGAAAACTGAATGGGAAGAAATCAGGGAGATAAACCATGAGAGACTCTGGTCTCCAGGAAACAAACTGAAGGTTACAGAAGGGAGAGGGGTAGGGAGAAATGGTAACTGGGTGATGGGTATTAAGGAGGGCATGTGTTGTGATGAGCACTGGGTGTTAAAAAAATTAATAAAAAATAAAGGTCCAAAGGGAAAGAAAATGTAAATGTTCCACTTAATAAACATAGGGTAGTTGAATGGATTAAAAAAGAAAGACCCATCCATATGCTGCCTACAAGAGACTCATTTCAGATAAAGACACATATGGACTGAAAGTAAAGGACTGAAAAAAAAATTCCATGCAAATGGGGGGAAAAAAACCAATGTAGCAATTTTTATATCAGAAAAAATGGATTATAAAACAAAGACTATAATGAGGGACCATGAAGGACATTACAGAATGATAAAGGGATCAATCCAAAAAGAGGATATAACAATTGTGAATATCTATGCACCCAACATTGGAGCACCTAAATACTTAAAGCAAATATTAATAGACATAAAGGGAGAAACTGACAGTAAGATATTTTAACACTGCATTTACATCAATGGATAGATCACCCAAGCAGAAAATCAAAAGGAAACGGTATCTTTGAATGAAACATTAGACCACATGGACTTAACAGAACATGTACAGAACATTCCATACAAAACCAACAGAATACATGTTCAAGTTCATATGCAATATTCTGTAGGACAGATCACATGTTGGGCCACAAAACAAGGCTTAATAAATTTGAAAAGGTTGAAATCAATCATTTTTTATGACCATAATGGGTTTGAAACTAGAAATCAATCATGAAAAAAATGAAAAGATACAAACATGTGGAATCTAAACAACATGCTATTAAATGACCAATGGATCAGTGAAGAAATCAAAGAGAAATTTAAAAAAAGATACATGGAGACAAATGAAAACACAATCGCCAAAATCTTTGGCACACAACAAAAGCAGTTTTAAAAGGGAAATTTAGGGGCACCTGGGTGGCTCAGTGGGTTAGGGCCTCTGCCTTCGGCTCAGGTCATGAGCCCCACATCGGGCTCTCTGCTCCGCGGAGAGCCTGCTTCCTCCTCTCTCTCTCTTTGCCTGCCTCTCTGCCTACTTGTGATCTGTCAAATAAATAAATTAAAAAATCTTAAAAAAAAATAAAAAAAAAAATAAAAGGGAAATTTAGGAGCACCTGCGTGGCTCAGTTGGTTGAACATCCAGCTCTTGATTTTAGCTCAGGTCATGACCTCAGGGTCCTGGGATTGAGCCCCAAGTTGGCTCCATGCTCATGGGGAGTCTACTTTAGGATCCTCTCTTTGCCCCTCTCCTGGCTCTTTCTATCTCTAAAATAAGTCTTTAAAAAAAGAACAGAAATTCGTAGTAATACAGGCCTACCTCAAGAAACAAGAAAAATGTCAAATAATCTAACCTTACACCTAACGAGACTAGAAAACAAACCCAAAGTTTAGTAGAAAGAAGAAAATAAAAATCAGGGCAGAAATAAAGATCTTTAAATAACCACAAAAGATCAGTGAAACCAAGATCTGGTTCTTTAAAAGGGTAAAATCGATAAAACTTGAGCTAGATTCATCAAGAAAACAAAAGTGGGAAAAGAACCCAAATAAAACTTGAAACAAAAGAGAAGTAACTTATGATATGACAGAAATACAAAGAATTTTAAGAAACTACTAGGAAAAATAATAAGCCAACAAACTGAACAACCTGGAAGAAATAGTTAAATTTCTAGAAACAAACAATCTTCCAAAACTGAATCAGAAAGAAATAGAAAATTAAAACAGACCAATTAATAGTAACAAAATTGAATCCGCAACTGAAAAACTCCTAACAAACAGAAGTTCAGGACCAGGTGGTGTCACAGGAATTCTACCAAATATTTAAAGAAGTTAAATTGTTACTATTCTCAAAATATTCAAAAAAGAAGAATAATAATAATAAGAAGAAGCAGCAAGAGAGCTTCTGAATGTACTCTGTGAGGCCAACATCACCCTGACAATCAAAACCAAATAAAAACACAATTAAAAAAAAGAGAACTATAGGCCAATGTCCCTTATGAAAATAGGAGCAAAAATTCTCAACAAAATACTAGTAAATCACATACAACAATATATTAAAAGAATTATTCACCACTTACCAAGTGCAATTATTGAATCATCCTTGCATCCTAAGAATAAAGCCTTGGGATGCAAAGATGATTCAATAATTGCAAAAAAAAAGAAAAAAAAAAGAAAAAGTGATGCACAACATTAATAAAATGATGGATTAAAAATAATATGATCATCTCAATAGAGAAAGCATTTAACAAAATAAAACATCCATTCATGATAAAAACTCAATGAATTGGGTTTAGAGGGAACATACCTCAATATATTAAAGGCCGTATATGAAAAGCCCACAGCTAACATACTGGTGAAAAAGTCTTTTATTTAAGATCAGGAATAAGGGGGGTGCCTGGGTGGCTCAGTGGGTTGAAGCCACTGCCTTCAGCTCAGGTCGTGATCCCAGGGTCCTGGGATCGAGCCCCGCATCGGGCTCTCTGCTCAGAGGGAGCCCGTTTCCCTCTCTCTCTTTCTGCCTGCCTCTCTGCCTACTGGTGATCTCTGTCTGTCAAATAAAAACTAAAAAAAAAAAAAAAAGATCAGGAATAAGGCAAAGAAACCTACTTTCACTACTTTCATTCAGCATAGTACTGGATGTCCAAGCTACAGAAATCAGAGGTGAAAAAGAAAGAAAATACATCCAAATTAGTAAGAAAAAAAATTAAATTGCCACTATTTGCAGATGACATGATCCTATACAGAGAAAACCCTAAAGACTCCACCTGAAAATTATCAGAATAAATGAATTCAATAATGTTGCAGTATACAAAATTAATATAAAGAAATCTGTTGCATTTTGTTACACCAATAATGAACTAGCAGAAAGAGAAATTAAGAAAACAACTCCATTTACAATTGTACCAAAAAGAATAAAATACCTAGGAAGAAATTTAACCAAGGTGGTGAATGACCTATATTCTGAAAATATAAAACATTGATGAAAGAAATTAAAGATGAGCAAGCAAATAAAAAGATATATCATGTTCATGGATTGGGAGAATATTCAAAAGTCTATACTATCTGAAGTAATCTACAGATCCAATGTAATCTCTTATCAAAATATCAATAGCTGCTATAAACATTCGGGTGCACGTGCCCCATGTCCACAATAGCCAAACTATGGAAAGAACCTAGATGTCCATCAACAGATGAATGGATCAAGAAGATGTGGTATATATACACAATGGAATACTATGCAGCCATCAAAAGAAATGAAATCTTGCCATTTGCGACAACATGGATGGAACTAGAGCGTATCATGCTTAGCGAAATAAGTCAAGCAGAGAAAGACAACTATCATATGATCTCCCTGATATGAGGAAGTGGTGATGCAACATGGGGGCTTAAGTGGGTAGGAGAAGAATCAATGAAACAAGATGGGATTGGGAGGGAGACAAATCATAAGTGACTCTTAATCTCACAAAACAAACTGAGGGTTGCTGGGGGGAGGGGGTTTGGGAGAAGGGGGTAGGATTATGGACATTGGGGAGGGTATGTGTTTTGGTGAGTGCTGTGAAGTGTGTAAACCTGGTGATTCACAGACCTGTACCCCTGGGGATAAAAAATATATGTTTATAAAAAATAAAAAATTAATAAAAGAAAGTGAAACATCAAAAAAAATATATCAATAGCATTTCTCACAGAACTAGAAAAAAATACTAAAATTAGTAGAGATCCACACTGTCCTAAATGTACATTAATTAAGCAGTTTTGTGTCAATGAACTTCTGGTTTAAAAGAAATACATTTAGTTTTGAGTTTATTTTTGTGTGTGGTTTAAGAAAATGGTCCAGTTTCATTCTTTTGCATGTTGCTGTTCTATTTTTCCAGTGACATTTCTGGAGGAGACTGTCTTTTCCATTGCATACTCTTGCCTCCTTAGTCAAAGATTAATTGGCCATATAATTATGGGGTTATTTCTGAGCTTTCTATACTGTTCCACTGATCTATGTGTCTCTTTTTGTGCCAGTACCATACTGTTTGAATTATTATAGCCTTGTGATATAACTTGAAATCTGGAATTGTGATACTTCCCACTTTGTTTTTGTAAGACCAAAACCCACAAAAATCCTAGAAGAAAACAGACAGCAATTTCTCTGACATTGGCTGTAACAACATCTTTCTAGATATGTCTCCTGGGCAAGAGAAAGAAAAGGAAAAATAATCCATTGGGACAGCATCAAAATAAAAATCTTCTGCACAGTAAAGACAACAATCAACAAAACCGAAAGACAACCTACTGATGGAAGATGTTGGCAAATGACATAGCCAATAAAGGGTTAAAATCCAAAATATATAAAGAACTGATATAACTCAATACCCCCAAAATAATCCAACTTAAAAAAATGGGCAAAAGACAAGAACAAACATTTGTCCAAGGAAGATATACACATGGTCAACAGACACATGAAAAGATGCTCAGTATCACTTAATATCAGGGAAATGCAAACGAAAACTCCGAGATATTACTTCATACCTGTCAGAGTGGCTGAAATAAAAAAAAATAGGAAACAAGAGTTGACAAGGATGTGGAGGAAAAAGGACCCTCCTGCACTGGTGGTAGGAATGAAAACTGGTGCAGCCACTGTGGAAAACAGTATGGAGGTTCCTCGAAAAATTAAAAATAGAAATACCTTACCATCCAGCAATCGCACTAGTGGGTGTTCACCCAAAGAATATATGAACACTAATTCAAAGAGATACATGCACTCCAATGTCTACAGAAGCATTATTTACAATAGCCAAATTACAGAAGCAGCCCAAATGTCCATCGATTGCGTGGATAAAGATGTGGTGTATATATATACAATGATATTTGAAACAACGTGAATGGAGCTAGAGGGTGTAATGCTAAGTGAAATAAATCAGAGAAAGACAAATACCATATGATTTCATTCACTATGTGGAACTAAGAAACAAACCAAATGAACAAAGGAAAGAGACAAACCAAAAAAGAGACTCTTGACTGTCGAGAACAAAGAGATGGTTCCCAGAGGGGAGGGAGGTAGGGGGATGGGCGAAACAAGCAGAGGGAATGAAGAGTACACTTATGTTAATGAGCACTAATATAAGGGATTATTGAATCACTGTATTGTACACCTGAAGCTTATATAACACTGTATATGTTAACTACACTGGAATTGAACATAAGATAGATTTCATAGTTTGTTTTTGAAAAAGCCGAATCTAAACTATTTTGGTTTTGTTTCCTTTTTCTCTTTAAGGTAACCACAAGGAACATTACTCTATAGTTGCCAAAGCAATAAGTAATTCATTGAGATTTTCACCATGTAAGGGAGCAAAAGGTAGAAACTGGGAGATTGGGAGGAGAAAAGAAGGATTGGCCAGTGGTCTCCAGAATGGTGTGGGTACGCCCTGGGCAGGCTCTGGGAAGACAACGGTCTTGGGCAGGCCTGTTCCACCCTGGCTGCCCAGAAGCACATAGGAAGTTTTAAAAAATTGACCAATGTGCAGCCCCTCCTCAGGGGACCACATTTTACTTCTCTCATCTCCAGCAGTTGGCATGGTGCCTGGCATGTAACGATTTAGTAAATGTTTGTTGAATGAATGAGGGATTGAATTAACGAGTTTAATGCATCATTGCACTTGACAGTTCTGTTGGAGTCACTTTTGCGCTGGGAAACATTTTCTGTTTTTTTCAGAACTAGTTTTTGAAATAAAGGCTTGTGTTTTTCAGGGTGTTCTGAAAGCCCATTATGTGACATAACCTCTCAGGCAGTCATTTTACACAGTCTGAAACTCCCTCATCTGTCCACCCATCCATTAACAGATGCGTTCACTTATTCCTTAAATGCATCTTGTATGGGCCTAGCAATCTGTCAGGTACTGCAGGTAAAAGATGCCAATGACATTTTCTGTGCTCAAAGAGCTCACAGTGTGACTAGAAAGACATGATCTAGGTGTGTGCTGTAGGAGCGCCCAGGACAAACTGAGAATCAGAATCAATCTGTGATCAGTTGCCTTACCCCCGTGTTCTCCTCTAAGATTTGGAGCTACCTCATTTCATGGTGCCTAATGGTTGCCCAGCACAACATTCCTGTTTTCCAGCCTTGCATACAGAACTCCTGTCTTGTCCTTTGGAATCAAGCTTGCTTTTGTCCTGAAATTAGATGTTGACCTTGCAACATATCATTACCTGTTAATGCAGCAGTCACCCAAAGGAGCAGGCTGGTAGTGGGGTATCTAGTCCTCCAGAAGGTTATTTAGTAAAGGTCCTATGCTCAGTAAATGACTCCTTGGGGCCCAGGAGAAGAGGTATTTGCAGAGAGAAAGCTCGTGCCACATGTGCTTTGTCTAATTCTTTAAACTTATGCAAGGTTGCCTACTGGATGCTAAGAAGATGAAAGCTAGCTGTTACCAACAATTCCCATCACATCTAATGTTCCCTCATATAGTTGCATGAACTTGATGTTATTACCCTGTTTTTCTGAAGATGTGGAAGCCAAGGCTCAGAGATCTGAAGAAACTTGCCCACAGCGGCCCAGCTAATTAGTGGAGGAGCTGAGGCTTGAGCTGGGCAATTCCAAAATCCATTTCACCTCCTGGTGCAGACGTTTTGTTTTCAGAGAGACGAAAATTTTAGCAGCAGAATAGCTGGTTGTGCCACTTGGGGGGCCCTTAAACATGCAAGGAGTGGGAAATAGATTCACTATGGAAAAGAAAGTGCCAATTGCCACTACTGCCATCTTCTTGGGGGAGCAGCCGAGTTAATACTGATGGAAGGTAGTGGTAACCCTGCCATTACTTTCTGCTAGTTAGGGAGTAACTAGCAGAGGTCAGAGTCAAACAGGATCACTTGATTCTGTTCAAGAGAAGGTGTTTTGAAGCCCGTCAGTGCTTTGTTTCCTCAAAGACTTTTTGCTTAATGTGATCCTTAGTGCATTTTGAAATATGCAAAGGTTGGTTCAGATTTTCAAGACCTGATATAGGTTGTGTAGAACAAACGGCTTTGTGGGAGAAATGGGCAGAACTTGGAGGGAATTTTGGCATACACTGCTTGGGAGCAGAAGAGTGACACTGGCAGGAATTTGGGACCGGAGAAGAAAGGGAAATCCCTGCGGGTGGACTGGTCAGGGGGACCTTTAAGAATTGCATGTGGTAGAATTGCTGGTTTGTTATGGAATAGTTATCTCTTACCGCCATGGTGAGACACTTTTAATCTTAAAGAAGGTGGACTTGGGTCCAGTTTGGCTTGCATTGGAGGAGAGAAGGGGACAGATCCAGTGTGACAGAGAATGTAGTAAGAGCTGGAGAATGGAGCAAGATGTCCAGGAGTCATCTAAGTTTCCTGTGAGAACCCCCTGAATTCTGGCCAAAATACTGACCATAGGGTTGGGGGTGATGCTATGCTTCCTATAATGTGAATCTGTAAGTACCAGGAGATCTTAGAAAGTGAGAGACCTTGGGGATCAGCAGGTAACAGATGCCTAAACAGATCCTTGGTTACAGTCTCCAAGGGTCCCCTTCCCCAGATGACTTAATTCCATTGGTCTGGAGTTACGCCTAGGAATTAGGATTCTTAACTCACTCCCCAAGGAATTCTGATGCGCAGCCAGGTGTGGGCATGACTGGTTTCCTTTCATGTTTTTACATCTGAGAAAAAGGAGGCTCCGGGAGTTTGAGGAGGTCCATGGTACCACAGAACTCTTCTGTAGCAGAGTTGAGGACAGAAGCAAATTCTATGACTCAGCAGAGGGCACCTCATGGACAAATGGGCAGAAGAGGACTTCCTAAACTTTCTATGATACTTTCTCAAATAAGCATGTCCTTCTAAAGCCTTAAAGAGCCTTAGTATATGTGCTGCCGAAGCAAGCACCTTAAAGAGCCTTAGAAGCACAGGTGAAGAGTTGGGTGATTGAGTGACCTGGACACCTGCCTTCTCGGGGTACCAGTTGGCTCCCACGTGCCATGGTGTGACATCAGCCGGCCAGTTTTTCCCAAACGGCTGATCCAACCAGTGGAAGCAGATGAAGAGCCCTGACAGCACAGCACTTTTCTCTACAGCTTTCTGGATGCACATAGCTCCGGGGATCAAATGGCCCCTATTGTTCTCAAAGAAAATTCATACAGAATAAGCACTTTTGACATTAAAATGTACGCGGGTTAGGCATTTGCCAGCTACAATCCTCCATTCTTTCCAGGCGCTCTTTCTGTCTATTGTCTTGTGTTTCACAGGCAAAGTGACCTTTCAGCATTTCCAGCTGCAGTCCTGAGTCACAACTCTCTCTGTGTGCACCGACCTGGAGAAGCCCCAGATGCTGGGACAGGTTTTCTGTCCGACTACCCATCCTTTCTCCCTCTAGTGCTTTTACAACCTGCTGCCAGAGAATCTTCCTGGACAGCCCACCAGGCCAGTCTTCTTCAGAAAAAATTCTGTCCACTCCTACTGTCTACAACTTAAAACCCACCTCTTCCCCTGACCAGCCTGGTTCCCGCCCCCTCCCACCAGGCAATGCTGCTGCCCCACTTAGAGCCTTGCCTTGGCTTCCTGGGGCGTTTGTGACTCTGTGCCCTTGGACCCTTTATTGCTGCTGCCTGAAAGACCTGCCTTTGTTGAGCACACACTGCCCAGAGCAAAAAAACAGGCCTTTCCGGCAGAGAAAATATAATGTGCAAGGTGCTGTTTTCACTGTGATGTCTTTCTCCACTCACCTCTGGACTCTGCTCATAGATCCCCAGTAATATCTTGTGTAGCGACTCGATTTCATTTGTCGCTTCCCAGTTAGACTGCCAGCTGCCTGACAACCGTAAGTTGTTTTATCTTTATATCTTTATCCCTAGCAAGGCTCTGGATTCAAAGGGGGTAGTGGAGTCAATGTTGGTTCAACAAATGACTGAAGGAATGAATTCCGTTCACCCTAACAGGATTATGTTTCTGGGGTCGGGGAGAGGGGGCATCCTGGAGAGGCAGGCTGGCTTTTGGATTCTGTCCTCTACTTTTAGAGACCAACCCTATAAATGGCCTTAGTAATGACCAAAGGCTGTGAAATGACCGTGTTTCCTTGTCCTTCAACCTCCAGGCTGTCCTTTGATTGTGGTGCTAGATCAAACTCTTCTGGCCCCTGGGGTTCAGGTGGGAGAAGAGCAACATGTTTGAATTGAATTCCTCATGGGAACTCCATATTGCTGGAACCCTCATCTTTTACAAATCTGGTAGTTAGTGGGACTGTTGTCTACATAACCATGGCTTTATTTATCCATTTTATGCTGATGGGCTTTCCATTCATCTGCTCAGGCTACCACAGCAAAGTACCACAGACTGGGAGACCTCAAAAACAAAGTTATGGTCTCACAGTTCTGGAAGCTAGAAGTCTGAGATCAAGGTGTTGGCAAGGTTGATTAATTTTTTAAAAAAATGTTTGAATCAGAGAAAGAGAGCATAAGCAGGGGCAGGGAGGGGCTGAAGCAGAGGGAGAGAGAGAATCTCAAGTAGGCTCCGTACTCAGCATGGAGTCTGACACGGGGCTTGATCCCATGACCCTGAGATCATGACCTGAGCTGAAATCAAGAGTTGGACACTCAAAAGACTAGCCACCCAGGTGCCCCAGGGCTGATTTCTTCTGATACCTCTCTTATTGGCTTGTAGATGGCCATCTTCTATCTTCGATGGTCGTCTTTTTGTACATGTCTGTGTTCTAATATGCTCTTATTATAAGGACACCATATGGGATTAGAGCTTACCCCAGTGACTTCACTTTAAGTTAAGTACCTCTTCAAAGACCCTATTTCCAAATATAGTCACATTCTGAGGTACTGGGGTTTAAGACATCAACAGAACAATGGGGGGGGGGCACATGATTCAGTCGGCAATAGACGTTTAGGTTGTTTTCAGTGAAGCTGAACCATGAGCCAGTGAAGATATCCTTTTGCATTTCTCTGTGCACACATGAGGTAATAAGGTAAATAAGAGGTCACAGAGTCAGTATAAAGGATCGGGTTTTTGAGCTTGCTTGTGTGTGATTTCTCTCCAAATGGTTATAGGAATTTCCCTCTGCCCTGAAATGTATAACAGGTCTTTGTCCACATTCTCATTGGTACTTAGTATTGCCAGCCTTTTGTTTTTGCCAATCTGATCAATGTTATAAAAAAAAAATTACCGCCTACATTTGTCCTTAGTTCTCTGTTCCATTCCCTGTAGAGAGCCAGTATTCTCTTTTTTTGTGTTCAGTCTTTCAGAGAAAGTTTGTACCTTGCCTCTGGCTTTCCGGAAATATAAGCATTTCCCATGTTATTATATAAACTTCCTAAAAGTTGTTTTTAATAGCTGTGTACTATTCTGTGAATAAATGTGCCTACTTTTGACAAACACCCCTTAACTGTTGGACATTGATTGTTGTTTCAATTACAAAAAATTCCTTTTAGAAAAGTTTTCAATCCATGAAAAGAATGAGGCACCCATAATCCTAGTGCCTGTTGACATTTTATGGTATTTCTAGTTTTTCTTTTGCAGTTTAAGAACTTTTCTAGTTCTTTTTTCTTTCTTTCTTTCTTTTTTTTTTAAAGTAAGTTCCACATCCAGCAGGGAGCCAAATGTGGGGCTCGAACCCTTGACCCTGAGATAAAACCCATGATCTGAGCTGAGATCAAGAGTCAAATGCTTAACTGACTGGGTCACATAGGTGCCCTTCTAGTTATTCTTTTTACTACAGTTTAATACATCCCACAGAGTTTGGATTATTTTCTTATTTAATTTTACAGTGTGAGCCATGTCCCAAGTGATCAAAATCTTGCAACCCTTTGTTTTCTGCTCCAATGAGCACGTGGTGGAATGAAAACCAGTGAGGCCATAGTAGGGATTGGTTTGAACATCATCTATGATTTTAAAATATCCTTAAAAGGTAAATCAATTGTCAAATTTATCTTTTTAAATTACTATCAGTAAGAAATTACTCTGACAGGAGAGAGGGAAGATGGCAGAATAGGAAGAACCTGAGCTGACCTTGTCCTCTGAACACCCTGAGGTACCAGTGACATCTACACGCGTAACTGAAAACAGCCTGAAGACGGGCAGAACGGATCTTCCACAGCCAGTCATAGAGAAAAGACCCCATCAAAAAGGGTGGGAGGAGTAGAGAGGCTATTGAGATCCAGACCCTGAGCACAACTAACCACAAATAGGACGGACACCACAAGCACAGAGCGGGGAAGAAGATCAGAACCCACATTAGGTATCCCTAGCTGTGGGGATCCTTGAGGGGAAAACCAATCCCTATAACTCTGGCTTTGAAAATCAGTGGGGCTTAACTTTGGAAGCTTTAGAAACCTGCAGGGCTTAGCTCCAAGACAGCTAGAGATAATAGGAAGCTGAGTCTGCACACTTAAAGAACCAGCCTGATAAATAACTTGGGAGACGCAACATAGGGCAGCAGTTTGAAAAGTGCCTGGGGATATATACGAAGGAGAATTATTGCCTAGTCGTAAGGCTGTGCTGGAGGGGCAGGGGTCTGCGGAAGATTTCTCTGGGAACAAAAGTGCTAGTGGGTGCCATTTTTCTCGACCCACCCCCAGCTTAGAATGATCAGTTGCTGGCTGGAGCCAATTCTAACACTTTCCATCTAAGTTTTTGGCACCAGCATTCTTCTGCAGGCCTGTCCCAAACCAACACACCCACGGGGGCAGGCATCCCTCCAAAGCAGTGACTGCCCCGGCCAGTCATCCTGCCAGAGCAGGTGGCCCCAACGAGGATCAGCTTCACTCCAAAGCAAGTCCTGCACTGAGGATGTGGGGGGATAACACCACACCCCAGCATGCATTTCAATTCCTGCAAAAGGTCTCTTTGCTGGCTATGCAGGGAGAAATTCCTGCCCCATGGTGCACATGCAGCTGCCACAGAGGCCTAAGTGCAAACAGCTAGGTTGAATTCCAGCCCACCCATCAGTGAGCCCCTGGTGGCCACAGCCACGCCTCACATTATCATGAGGAGCAAATCATGCCAATGTGCCTATAGAAGATGAAGTAAGGGGGCACCTGAATGGCTTAGTTGCTTAAGTGTCTGCCTTCAGCTCGGGTCATGATCTCAGGGTCCTGGGGTCAAGCCCCATATCAGGCTTCCTGCTCAGTGGAGAGTCTGTTTCTCCAGTTCCCCCTGCCTACTGCTCTCCCTTCTTGTGTTCTCTCTCTCTCAGGTAGATAAATAAAAATCTTAAAATAAAAGAAAAAAAAAAAAAAAGAAAAGAAGATGAAGTGGGTCACAGCAGCCAGTCGGGCTGAAGGCCAGACTCATCTACCACTATGTCCATTGCAAATGTGGCTCAGCCACAACAGTAGTTAGCACAGAGCCCACATATAGAATACCCTTAGATGCCTGGTCCTAGTGAACAGGGGGGATTGCACTATAAGATACCACAGGGCCTCTTTTTCCAAAGACCACTACTTTGGGGGCAGCTGGGTGGTTCAGTTGTTAAGTGTCTATCTTCGGCTCAGGTCATGATCCCAGGATCCTGGGATCAAGCTCCACGTTAGGCTCCCTGCTCAGCAGGAAGCCTGCTTCTTTCTCTCCCACTCTCCCTGCTGGTGTTCCCTCTCTTGCTCTGTCTCTCTCATATAAATAAATAAAATCTTGAAAAAAAAACAAAAAACGACCACTACTTTGAAAACCAGGAGACTCTGTAACCTACCTGATACATAGAGAAAAACAGAGAGAAAAAGACAAAATGAGGAGACAGAAAATATGTCTCAAATGAAAGAACAAGGCAAAATCACAAGAAAAGAGCTAAACAAAACAGGATAAAAATATATTTACTTGATAAGCACTTTGAAGTAACTGTTAAAACAATATTCACTGGACTAAAGACAAGAGTGGATAAACTTAGAATTTCAACAAAGATGTAGAAAATACAAAACAACAACCAGCCAGGGGCACCTGGAAGGCTCAGTCAATTAAGTGTCTGACTTCTGATTTTAGCTCAGGTTATGATCTCAGGGTTGTGGGACTGAGCCCCACATCAGGCTCCACACTGGGTATCAGGACTGCTTAAGATTCTCTCTCTCCTGCTGCCCCTCCTCCCATTCCCATGCTCTTTCTCTCTCTCTAAAAAACAGACCCCCCCCCCAACCACCAAACCAACCAGTCAGAACTGAAGAATACAATAACTAAAATGTAAAATACACTAAGGGAATCAAGCAGATTAGAGGTTGCCAAAGAATAGATCAGTGGGCTGGAAGACAGGATAATGGAAAGCAACCAAGCTGAATGGCAAAAAGAAAAAGTAATAAAAAATGAGAATAGGTTAAGGAACCACTATGACACCATTGAGCACAACATTCACATTATAGGGACAGTGGAAGGAGAAAAAGAAAGAAGGGTACAGAAAATTATTAGAAGAAATAAGAGCTGAAAAGTTCCCTAATCTGGAAGAAACAAATGTCCAAGTCTAGGAAGCAAAGATATAAACTCAAGGAAGGTCACACTAAATGACATAATAATAATAATGAAAAAAACTAAAGATACACTCTTAAAAGCTGTAAGAGAAAAGAAAACAGTTACATAGAAGGGAAATTCCCTAACACTACTAGATAATTTTTCAGTGAAAAACATAGACCAGGGGCACCTGGGTGGCTCAGTGGGTTAAAGCCTCTGACTTCGGTTCAGGTCATGATCTCAGGGTCCTGGGATCGAGCCCCACATCGGGCTCTCTGCTCAGTGGGGAGCCTGCTTCCTCCTCTCTCTCTCCTGCCTCTCTGCCTGATTATGATCTCTCTGTCTGTCAAATAAATAAATAAAATCTTAAAAAAAAAAAAAACATAGACCAAAGGGGAATGGCACGACGTATTCAAACTGCTGAAAGGGAAAAAACCCCACAACCATGAATACAGTAACCAGCAAGATTGCCATTCAGAAACGAAGGCGAAATAAAGACTTTCCCAGACAAAAGTTAACAGAGTTCAACACCATTAAGTCAACAAACAAGAAATGTTAAAGGGTATTAAATGGGAAGAAAAGGCCATAACTAGAATAAAATTATGAAAGGAAAAAATTTCACTGGTAAAACCAAACATACAGTCAAGGTAATTTAATCACTTATAAAGCTACTCTGAAGGTCAAAACGCAAAAGTAGTAAAATAATTTTTTTTTACAAAAATTAGTCAAGGAATATGATCAATAAAAAGATGTAAAACATGACATAATTTATATAAAACATGGAAGGGGTAAAAATAAGTGCTTTTAAGATGCATGCAAACTTAATAGAGTTTGCTATACACATATGATGTTATATATGAACCCTATGATACCACAAACTAAAACCTGTAATTGATATACAAAAAATAAAGAGAAAGTAATGCAAGCACTGCAATAAGTAAAGACATTAAACCACAAGGGAAGACAGCAAGAGAAGAAGAAACAAACCAAGAACTACAAAAACAACCAGAAAAAATTTTTAAAAAGCAGTAATACACAATTACCAGTGATTACATTAAATGTATTTGGACTATATGCTCCTCTTATCTGAAGAGATGAAAAACAAGACCCATCTACAAGCTTCCTACAAAAGACTCACTTTAACCTAAAGCACATACAGACTGAAGTTGAAGGTTTAGAAAAAAGACATTCTATATAAATAAAAGTAGAAGGGAAAAAGGCAGGGTAGTTATACATCTATCAGGAGGAAAAAATCCTTTAAAACAAAGACTGAATCAAGAGACAAAAAAAGACAATACATGATAACAAAGGGATCAATCCAATCAGAGAATATAATAATTTTAACTATCTATGCACCGACATTGGATCACCTAAATACATAAAGCAAATATTAATAGATATAAAGGGGGAATTTGACAGTAATACAGTAACAATAGGGGACTTTAACACCCCATCTACATCAGTGGATAGATCATTTTGACAGAAAATCAATAAGGTAACAGGTTTTGAATAACACATTAGACCTGATGAACTTAGCAGATATATATATATATATATATATATAGAGAGAGAGAGAGAGAGAGAGAGAGAATGAATGATGAATGAATGAATATTTCATCCCCCCAATCCCAGAATACATATTCTTTTCTAGTACACATTTTTTAGAACAGGTCATGTTAGGTCACAAAACAAGTCTCAAAAACTTTAAGAAGACTGAAATGAGATCAAGTATGTTTTTTGACTACAATAGTATGAGACTAAAAATATTAAAAAAAAACTTGGAAAAGAACACAAACACATGGAGGTTAAATAATATGCAACTAAACAATGAATGGTTTAAGAAATAGAAGAAGAAATAAAAAATACAGGAAGACAATTGAAAATGGAAACCCAGTGATGCAAAATCTTTGGGATGCAGCAAAAACAGTTCTAAGAAAGAAGTTTATAGTGATACAAGCCTATCTACTTCAAGAAACAAGAAAAAAATCGGATAATGTAAGCTTACACCTAAAGGAACTGGAAAAGAAGAAAAAACAAAGCCCAAGGTTTGTAGAAGGAAGGCAGTAATAAAGAATAGAACATAAATAAATAATCTAGTGATTAAAAGAATATAAGGTGTGCCTGGGTGGCTCACTTGTTTAAGCATCTGACTCTGGATTTCAGCTCAGGTCATGATCTTAGGGTCCTGGGATCAAGCCCTTTGTCAGGTTCTGTGCTCAATCAGGAGTCTGCTTGGGATTCTCCCTCTCCCTCTGTCCCTACTCCCATTCATGTGCACACTTTCTCTCTAAACAGAAATCAATAAAAATCAATAAAAAATCAATAAAAGAATACAAAAGATCAGTGAAACTGAAAGCTGGTTCTTTGAAAAATAAAATTGATAAATTGGCCAGACTTTTCAAGAGAGACAGCCCTCAAATAAAGTGAGAAACGAAGGAGGAGAAATAACAACAAACATCTCCAAGTAAAAGTGTTATAAAATATTATGAAAAATTATATGCCAATAAACTGGACAACTTAGAAGGAATTAATAAATTTCTAGAAACATACAATCCTTCAAAACTGAATCAGTAAGAAATGGAAAATTTGATTAGATAGATAACTAATAATGAAAGAGAATCTGTGGGGAAACAAAACAAAACAAAACAAAAAAACCCAACAACAAACTCCCAGCAAACGAAAGCCCAGGATCAGATAGCTTTATAGGAGAATTCTACCAAACATTTAAAGAAGAATTATTACCTATTCCTATCACACTATTCCAAAAATATAAGAGGAAGAAAAACTTCCAGATTCATTCCATAAGGCCAGCATTACCATAAATACCAAAACCAGACAAAGGCACTACAAAAAAATAAAACTAGAGGCCAATATTCCTGATGAACATAGATGCAAAAATCCTCAACAAAATATTAACAAAGGAAATACAACAATACATTAAAAAAAATCATTCACCACAATCAAGTAGTGTTTATTCCAGAGATGCAAGGATGGTTCAATATCTAGAAGTCAATTTGATAGAGAACATCACAAAGAGGAAGGATAAAAATTATATAATCTCTAGAGATTCAGAAAAAATCATTTGATAAATGCAACATCTGTTCATGTTAAAAACATTCAATAAAATGAGGTTAGAGGGAACATACCTCAACATAGTAAAGGCCATATATGAAAAAACCCACAACTAACATCATTCTCAATGATAAAAACTGAATGCACTTCCTCTAAGATCAGGAACAAAGTAAAGATCCACTCGCCATTTTAATTCAACACAGTACTGGAAGTCTTGGCTACAGCAGAGAAGAAAAACAAGTAAAAGTCATCCAGATTGGTAAGGAAGAAGTAAAATGGATACTATTTGCAGAGGACAATACTATCAATAGAAAATCCTGAAGATGCCACCAAAAATTTATTAGCATTGATAAATGAACTCAAAGTGGAAGGATACAAAATGAATATACAGAACTCTGTTGCATTTCATTACACTAACAAAGCAGAAAGATAAGTTAATAATCCATTCAAGTTGCACCAAAACAAAAAACAAAAAACAAAAAACAACCCAACAAAAACCAAACACCCCAACCTAGGAATACATCTAACCAAGGAGATGAAGATAAAATAAACAAATGCAAAGGTACACCATGCTTCTGGGTGGGAAGTATACGGTCAGAATGTCTATACCACCCAAAGCAATCTATAGTTTCAGCACAATCCCCATCGAAATACCAACAGCTCTTCTCAAAGAATAGAACAAATACTACTAAAATTTGTATGGAATTGACAAAAGAGTTCAAACAGCCAACAATCTTGAGAAAGAAGAGTTAAACTGGAATCATCACAATCCAAGATATCAAGATAAGCTACAAAGCTGTAGTTTCCAAAGTGGGATGGTACTGGCACAAAAATAACATATACATCAATGGAAAAAGACGGAGAGCCCAAAACGAACCCGCTCTCATATGGTTAATTAGTCTATGACAATGGAGGCACAAGCCTACAACGGGGAAAAAACTGTCTTTTCATAAAGGGTGCTGGGACAACTGGATGGTTGCACACGAAAGAACGAAACTGGAGCACTTTCTCACATCATACAAATAATATAAACTCAAAATGGATTAAAAAACTAAATTTTGAGACTTGAAACCATAGAACTCTTAAAAGAAAACACAGGTGATAATCTCTTGGACATTCACTTTAATAATATATTTATGAATATGTCTCTTCGGGAAAGCAAAATGAAAGGAAAAATAAACTATTAGGACTATACTAAAATAAAAAGGTTTTGCACAGCAAAGGAAACCATCAAAACAACCCAAAAAACCAAAAAACCCAAAAAACAAAAAGGCCAGCCACTAAAAGGGAGAGTGTATTTGCAAATAATATATCTATCTGTAAGGGGTTAGTATGCAAAATACATAAAGAATTTATACAAATAAATACCAAAAACCCCTAAATAGTTTAAAAATGGTCATTAAAAATGTCTAAAGTCACTGTTCCAAAGGAGAAATGGTCAATCTTTTCACATGAAAAGATGCTCAACATCCCTCATCATCAGGGAAATGCAAGTCAAAATCACAATATCACCTTACACCTGTCAGAATGGCTAGAATCAAAAAGATGAGAAACATTAAGTGCTGATGAGGATGTGGAAAAAAGGAAGCCCTCGTGTGCTATCGGTGGGAGTGTAAGTTGGTGTAAGCACTCTGGAAAACGTGGAGGCTTTTCAAAAAATTAAAAGTAGAAATACCATACAATCAAGTAATTCCGCTTCTGGATATTTACCCAGAGAAAACAAAAACACTAATTCGGAAAGAAACCTCTTATGTCTATTGTAGCATTATTTACAATAACAAAAATATGGAAGCAGCCCAAGTGTCCCCTGATAGATAAATGGATAAAGAAGATATGGACACCCACATCCCACCATGGAATTTTATTCAGCCATATAAAATATGAAATCTTGTCATCTGCAAGAATATAGACAGGCCTAGAGGGTATTTTGTTTTGTTTTATTTTTGTTTTTAAAATTTTTAAATTTGTTTTGTTTAAAAAATTTAAATTTGTTTTGCTTTTAAATATTTTATTTATTTGGTAGAGAGAGCGATCACAAGTAGGCAGAGGGGCAGGCAGAGAGAGAGAGAGGAGGAAGCAGACTCCCTGTTGAGCAGAGAGTCCGATGCGGGGCTCGATCCCAGGACCCTGAGATCATGACCTGAGCTGAAGGCAGAGGCTTAACCCACTGAGCCACCCAGGCGCCCCCCTCCTCAGGGTATTTTGCAAAGTCAGATAATTCAGAGACAGAAAGACAAGTATCATATGATTTCACGTACATATAAAATCTAAAACCAAAACAAATGAATACAGAAAAGAGAAACAGAGTCCTTGAGAACAGACTGGTGAGGGCCAGAAGGAAGGTGGACTGGGAGAAGGTGAAATAGAAGGGGACTAATTGCTATAAACACCTAGTTACAAATAAGTCGAGACGAAGTGTACAGCATAGAGAATAGAGTCGGTAATATTGTAATAACGTTATATGGTGACAGACGTGAATTACACTGTGGTGAGCACTGACTAACATGCAGAAGTGTCAAATTAATGTTGTACACCTGAAACCAATATAACTGAATATCAATTATACTTCAATAATAAACATGTTAGAAGTTATTTAGACATATCTCATAATCCATCAGAACAGGAGGCTGAGGTCTATTTCTCCACAGCCCCATTTAACCTGCTGCCTGCTAAGCAACTTGATTTAGCCTCTTGGTATGTGGGATGTGTTTGTCTAGGAAATATGGTCTTTTAAAGCAAAACTGCTCTTTCAGTCTATAAAATTGAATGATCTTCCGAAAACCTACAAAGAAACGTCTTTTTATGACAGAATGAGTTCACTGCTTCTCTGGTTCACCAGACCTGAACTGTTATTAATAAAGATAATTTATCCCAATGTCAATAAAAAGGCTAGGCGAAGGAATCTCAGGGGAGGACAGTAATAAAGTTCCTCAAACCTCAAAGTTGTCTGAGACCTTTAAAAATCTCCAGTCCACAAGCATATTTTGCATTGGTAGATTTCGTATGAATAAAATATTAAATTAAAAATTTTTAAATAAGATTTTATTTATTTATTTGACAGAGATCACAAGCAGGCAGAGAGGCAGGCAGAGAGAGAGAGAGGAGGAAGCAGGCTCCCTGCTGAGCAGAGAGTCAATGTGGGACTCGATCCCAGGACCCCGAGATCATGACCTGAGCAGAAGGCAGAGGCTTTACCCACTGAGCCACCCAGGTGCCCCTGAATAAAATATTTAAATTAAATTTCAAGTATGTCAATACTGAACATAGCTAAAGTTAAAATATTGAGCCTGGTTAACATAATTTTGGTGTTTTAAAAATGTGTCAAAACTTATTACAATGATTTGCAAACTAGATGCTAATTTTACTGGGGAAGAAAAACCCAATAAGAATAGGCCTACTCCAAGCTGGATAACTGCATATATAACACACATAAACTCACTGCAGTCATTTGAACATCAGTCCTGCTGAGGGAAAGTGCGAGAAGTATTTCAAGAGGAAAGCACGATTTACAATTCCAATGTGTTGCCTTTCGGATGATGTCGCATCACTGTTTCCCATGAGGCTGAAGCTGAGAGGGTGGCAGAATTACAAGAAAGTGCCAAGAGAAGCTTGGCAACTGAGCAGGTTAAGTGTTTAATGCAAAGTCTCTAGCCTTGCCATAGTTTTTGCTGAGTCACATGGGGACTGGGTAAGGGGGTGACCTCATAAATGTTTCCCAGCGTTAGAGCACTAAGTCTCAAACTTTATTTAAAGTCTCGGTTTTTGTGATTTGGTGAGTGCTGTGAAGTGTGTAAACCTGGTGATTCACAGACCTGTACCCCTGGGGATAAAAATATATGTTTATCAAAAATAAAAAATTAAAAAAAAAATAAAGTCTCGGTTTTATAGTATCTCTTGATTTAAGAGATAGCAAGGCAGATTTAAGAGAAAGCAAGGAAGCAGTCAAAAAGCATTAGAAGGAACAGAATCTCTTTCAATTTTAAGTCCAATTATACCTCTGTTCAAAGATCTACAATTCTTGAAAGATGGTTTTTCTGAATAGGTGGAAAGTCATGCCATCGTGTGGACATTTCAGTAATTGCAGGCAACTCATACTGCATCGTAAAGCCAAGGTTTTGTTCATTATTTTCCTCCTACTGCTCTCCTTGGTAGGTTTGTTAGTTCATTCATTCACACTCTTAACACTGAAACAGTAAATGACAGTCTATTGGAGCAAAGGTCAGATTTGATGACTGTGTTCCTATAGGGTCAAATAATACACTCTCCTCTCTCTACCTTAGGAAAAACAAAAAACAATGTGCTACTACCCATTTTTAAATTAGGAAACTGATATCTGAAGAAGTTGAATAACTTTCCCATGGACACACAACCAGTGAGTGATAGCTTCAGCATTGGATCATTGGGCTGCTCTCTTGGACAGAGATCTGATATCACCAAGCTATGTAAGCTAATTTTGAGAATTATATCAAAAACTCTTCTTGTGCTATTAGTTTGAATAAACTGTAGGTAGAATTTCTTTTTTAAGCCTTGTTAATTTCTACATGAAGAATAATCCCTTTAGCAACACAGAAACATCCATAAAGGGTCATGGGGTTCACCTCCCCGAAGCACACTTGTAATTGGGGATTTCACTTCAAGTAGAAGACATTTGTTTGGGAAGTGATACAGGAAGGATCTGGAAGGTGGGAGATGGGGAGGGGATGGAAAATAATACAATAATACAATTAGTAGATTACCACTGTGGGCAACTGGGGCACTGTCTGCTGAGGATTTCTGCAAGACGGTGTAAAGCACATTGCAGAGATGCCCCGCCTAAGAAAAGAGGAGACTGGGGTATTGATGGACCAAATCTCTTTTGTCATTGAGACAATCCTGAGCACCATGGCATGGCCTGGAAGCAGGCAAAGCACAGGGCCCTGGGCATTACAGCAGGCGGTTTCAGTTAGAAGCTGTTGCATACGCAAGGGAGGTGAGTACTGAGAAGAAATGGGTGGGCAGTCACTACACAGATCTGTACATCTCCTACACAGATACACCTGCTCTTTCTCTATCTGATAATATTACCACTGTGATTCCTATGTCCGGCACCATACAACATCACAAGAGACATAAAATAAATTTAAAGATATGAGATCTCTACGTATCAAACTAGGCTAATTGAAATATATATATACACTAAAAAGAAACATTAAGTATATTACTAAGTGTCAAATTGAATAAAGAAGATATCAAATACTATAGGTTCAGAGAAGGAAGAGATCAGAAAGTCTCTCTGAGGAAGAACTCCAGGAACGATGGGATTTGGGCATATGGGATTTGGGATCCCATGATGGGATCTGACCACAAAACAAGCCTCAGTAAATTTAACAACACTGAAATGTTATCAAATATCTTTTCTGATCATAACAATTTGAATGTGGGAAGCAATTACAAGAAAAAAACTGGAAAAAAACTATAAGTACAGGGAGGATAAATAATGTTCTATTAAATAACCAATGGTTCAATGAAAAAAATTTAAGAGGAAACTGAAAAATCATTGGAGACAAAATAAAATGGAAAAATAATAGTTCAAAATCCTTAGGATGCAGCAGAAACAGTTCTAAGAGAGAAATTCATACACAGAACTACTTCCAGAATCAAGGAAAATCTCAGATGATCTAACCTCACACCTAAAGGCCTAGAAAAAGAAGAACAAAACCCAAAATCCATGGAAGAAAACATTAAAGATCAGAGTGGCAATGAATAAAAGACTAAAAAATAAAGAAGTAAAATAAAAAAGACCAGTGAAACTAAGAGCTGGTTCTTTGAAAAGATAAACAAAATAGAAACTTTAGCCAGACTCACAAAAAAGGAAAAAAAGAGAAAGAGAACTCCAACAAAACCAGAAATGAAACAGAAATTACAACTGACCACAAAAATTCAAGGGATTATAAAACGGTAGTGTCAAAAATTGAAGTAAAGTCTTAGAAACACATAATCTTCCAAGAATGAATTAAAAAGAAATATAAAATATAAACAAGCTGATTACTAGTAACAAAATTGAATCAGTAGTCAAAACTCTCCCAAGAAACAGAAGTCTGGGACCAAATGGCTCTACATGTAAATTCTAACCATTCATTCATCCATTCATTCAGAGGCTGTGCTCATGGGGGTGGGAGGGACAGAGGGAGAGGGAGAGAATCTTAAGCAGGCTCCACACTCAGCATGGAGCCCAACCTGGGTCTCAATCTCACCACCCTGAGATCATAACTTGAACCAAAATCAAGTCAATGAGTAACCAATGGAGCCCCTCCGATGCCCTGACCAAACATTTAAATAAGAATTAAAAGACAGTAAAGGGGGAACCTGGGTGGCTCAGTCAGTAAAGTGTCTGCTTTTAGCTCAGGTCATGATCTCAGGGTGCTAGGATTGTATTCCACTGGGCTCTCGGTTGAGCAGGAAGTCTGCTTCTCCTTCTCCCTTTGTGTGCATGTGCGTTCTCTCTCATTAATAAATAAAAACTTTTGAAAAGGAAAGAAAGAGAGGAAAGATGACACAGTAGGAGGATCCTGAACTCACCTTTTCCCCCAGACACACTGAAACAAGAACCTCATGTATCACAACTCACTCTGAAAATGAGCTGAAGGCTCTCAGAATAGATCTCCCACAGACAATTGTAGGGAGAAGTCTGCACCAAAAGCAGTAGGAATATACACAGTCAGGAACCAAACTCCCAGACTAACTACAACCGAGACAGACATCACAAGCACAGAAAAGTGAGGGGATCAGACCCCACACTGGGTATCCATGGCCTTGAGGACCTGCACATGTAAGACAAGTTCACATAATGTGTAGCTTTGAAAATCAGCAGGGTCTTAACCCCCGGTGATCTGGAGGACTATAGGAAATCAAGTCTCTTGCCCTGAAAGAGTCAGCATGCTGAATTACGGCACGAGACACCGCCTAGAAGCACAGTTTGGAAAATGCCTGGGGTATACAGGCAGATTTACAGACTAATGGCGGGAATTGTGCCACAGGAGCAGAGACCTGCAGAAGATTTCTCCAGGAGCAAATGTGCTGGTAGAGGCCTAAATAGCCAGAAGCTTCCAGTTCTAACACTTTCCGACTACCTTTCTAGTATGTTATGCCCTGCTCTAGGGTTCCCCTGCAAACCCACTCCACCAACCCACCTGCCTCCCCTCCAAAATGGCTCCTATCCTGTCATACCCAGCAAGCAGTTTTGGCCAAGACCAGCACCACTCCACGGTGACTCCAGCTCTGGGGAGGAGGGACGCTAACCACCCCACACAGCAGAGCTCCTACTGTTCCTACAGACGGGCCTTGCAGTTGGCTGTGCGGGGAGCAAGTCCTGGCCTTCAGGGCACCCACAGCTGTCATAGTGGCTAACTCTAGACAACTAGGCTGTGGGCTGACCCCTTCCAGGAACGTGTCCATAGCAGCTACGGTAGTGCCTTTCAGCAGTCAGAGGAGAAAACTCTTAACAGCGCTCCCTACAGGTAGAGCATGTCGCCACAGCTAGCTGGATTGAAGGCCAGCTCCCACCACAAGGGAGACAACACAGGGGACAAGGGGCCCCCTAGAGCACCTGGTTATGGTCTCCAGGGAGGATTGTGCTCCATAGGACCCAATAATCAAGTGGGATTTATTCCAGGAATGCAAGGATAATTCAAAATCACAAATCAATGTGATACATTTAACTAATAAGAAAAAGGAAGATATGATTGTTTTAATAGAGGCAGAAAAAAGCTTTTTTTTTTTTTTTTTTACTGAGGATGAACAAATTTTATTTTAGAATTGTTTATGACAATTCTAAGAAAAACAAAATCAAAGTAGATATAGGGAAAGTGGGGTTGTTGGTAATATTCAACAAAAAATGGAAAGTTTTTGGGTGCAAATTCCACACATATTTTGGGGAAAATATTTTGGTCTTTAAAACTCCAATAGAATATTCTTTTTTTTAAAGGTGTGTACTTTTTTAAATATAATTTTTTATTTTTTTAAATAAACATATATTTTTTATCCCCAGGGGTACAGGTCTGTGAATTGCCAGGTTTACACATTTCACAGCACTCACCATAGCACATACCCTCCCCAATGTCCATAATCCCACCCCCTTCTCCCCACCCCCTCCCCCCAGCAACCCTCAGTTTGTTTTGTGAGATTAAGAGTCACTTATGGTTTGTCTCCCTCCCAATCCCATCTTGTTTCACTTATTCTTTTCCTACCCCTTTAACCCCCCATGTTGCATCTCCACTTCCTCATATCAGGGAGATCATATGATAGTTGTCTTTCTCCGCTTGACTTATTTCGCTAAGCATGATACCCTCTAATTCCATCCACGTCATCGCAAATGGCAAGATTAATCCAATCAAGAAATGGGCAGAGGACATGAACAGACATTTCTGCGAAGAAGACATCCAGATGGCCAACAGACACATGAAAAAGTGCTCCATATCACTCGGCATCAGGGAAATACAAATCAAAACCACAATGAGATATCAACCTCAACCAGTCAGAATGGCTAAAATTAACAAGTCAGGAAATGACAGATGTTGGTGAGGATGCAGAGAAAGGGGAACCCTCCTACACTGTTGGTGGGAATGCAAGCTGGTGCAACCTCTCTGGAAAACAACATGGAGGTTCCTCAAAATGTTGAAAACAGAACTACCCTATGACCCAGCAATAGCACTACTGGGTATTTACCCTAAAGATACAAGCGTAGTGATCCGAAGGGGCACATATACCCGAATGTTTATAGCAGCAATGTCTACAATAGCCAAACTATGGAAAGAACCTAGATGTCCATCAACAGATGAATGGATCAAGAAGATGTGGTATATATACACAATGGAATACTATGCAGCCATCAAAAGAAAAAAGCATTTTTAAATAGAGCATATATTCATGATAAAAACTCCCAAAAAAGTAGGCATAGAGGGAACATACCTCAACATAATATAAACTGTAAATGACAAAAATCACAGCTAACATCATACTTAATGGTAAAGAACTGAAATTTTTTATTCTAGAATAAGAACAAGACTAGTATGTATACTCTCACCATTTTTATTCAACACTGTATCAGAAGTCCTAGCCACAGCAATCAGATAAGAAATTTTAAAAAATATTTAAATTAGTAACAAAGAAGTAAACCTATCTCTATTTGCAGATGACATGATACTATACTCCACTATAACACTATTAGAACTATTAAATTAAGAAAAAATCCTATTTATAACTGCATTACAAAGAATAAAATACTTAGGAAAAGGGGCACTTGTCTAGCTCATCCAGTAGAGTATGTGACTCTTGATCTCAACGTCATGAGTTTGAGCCTCATATTGGGCATGGAGTGGAATGAATGAATGAATGAATGAATGAATAATAAATTTAACTGTGAAAGCTGTGAGACATTGAATAAAGAAATTAAAGATAATACAAATAAATGGAAAGATTTACAATGCATAAATGGGAAAGAATTAATATTTTTAAAATGTCCATCCTATCAAAAACAGTCTGCAGATTCAATGCAATCTTCATGAAAATACCAATAGTATTTTTTACAGAAGTAGAACCAATAATCATAAACTATCTGTTGAACAATAAAGGACCCCCAAACACCAAAGCTATCTTGTAAAAGAAGCACAAAGGAAGACATACCATGATCCCAGATTCCAAACTATACTAAAAGCTATAGGAATCAAATAGTATAATAGTCGCATAAAAATAGATACATCAACTAATAAAAACAGAACAGGAGCCCAGAAATAAACCCACACTTATATGGCCAATTAATCTATGGCAAAGGAAGCTAGAATGCACAATAGGGAAAGACCTCTTCAATAAATGCTGTGGGGAAAACTGGACAGCTACATAGAGAAGAATGAAGGTGGACCACTTATACTATACACAAAAATGCACTCAAATTGGATTAAAGACCTAAATGTAACACATGAACTGATAAAATTCCTAGAAGAAAACATAGGCAGCAAAATGTTAGACATCCATCTTCGCAATATTTTATGATCCAGATCTGTCTCTTTAAGCAAATGAAAAAAAAAAGTGCAAATATAAACAATAGGGACAAAATCAAACCAAAAAGTTTTCCTACAGTTCAAGAAACTAAAACTAAAGGCAGTATATGGAATGGGAGAGGATATTTGCAAATAACCTGTGTGATAAACGGGTTGATATAAAAGTATAAAAAGATAAACGGGTTGATATAAAAGTATAAAAAGAAGTCAAGTTATGCAACTGAACAGTAAAAGAACTAATCCAAATAAAAATGGACGGAAGAACTGAATAGACATTTTTCTGAAGAAGATGCACAAATGGTCAACAGAAAAATGAAAATTAGCTTAATCACTAATAATAGGAGAAATGTAAATCAAAAACACAACGACCTACCACCTTATACCTTCCAGAATGACTAGTATCATAAAAAAAAAAAAAAAAGAAAGAAAGAAAGAAAGAAAGAGAGGAAGAAAGGAAGAAAGGAAGGAAGAAGTGGTGCTGCAGATACGGAGAAAAGGCAACCCTCATGATTTATATGAGGGATTTACATGGGGATGTCAATTGGTGCAGCCATCATGGAAAACAGCATGGAGGTTATTCAGAAAATTAAAGAAGAAATAGCATAGAATTCTAGTAAGTCCTCTGCTGAGTGTTTACCTGAAACAAATGAAAACACTAATTCAAAAAGATAGATGCATCCCTGTGTTCATTGCAGCAGTATTTACAATAGCCAAAATATGGAAGCAACCCAAGTGTCCATCAAGACATGAACAAATAAAGAATATATGGTATGGGTGTGTGAGTGTGTGTGTGTGTGTGTGTGTGTGTAAAACAGAATATTACTCAACCATAAAAAAGAATGAAATATTGACATTTGAGGCAACATGGAGAGACCTAGAGTGTATACTGAAGTCTTTCTTCTTGCAATTGGTAAGAAAATGGGCACTGGGGCTCCTAGTCAATGCAATAAGGCATGGAAATGAAGTGAAAGATATAATTATTGGAAAAAAGAAATAAGTCTTTTGTTAAGTACAAATATAATTTCATAAACAGAACATCATATATTAAATACATCTATATTAAATAGATACATTTTTGGATCAATAAATAAGCTTAGTGAAATCATGAAATACAAGGTCTCTATACAAAAATATTTTTATAATAATAAACAGCAGAAGAAAAGGAAAATAGTAGACACAAATATGTATTAGGATCCCATTTTGCATAAAAATTCAAAAACCAGGGAAATCCCAAGTGTATTATAAGAAGTTATGGTAGTCACTTTTGAGAAATAGGGAAAGAGTATTAGGGATCCTTCTGGAGTACTGACAATTCCCTATTTCTTGATTAAGATGGTGGTTACACAGATGTTCACTTTGTGATAGCTGAGCTGTATGTTTATATTTTTTCATTTATCTATACATTAAAATTTAACATTATAAAATTAAAAAGACAGATACACTAGTTTAATAAGTAATTATATCTATAAATTGTAATACATATAATTTTGGTTTCAGAAACATTATTTTAATGCAACTGGGCAAAACCAACAAACATTAACTTATAATTGCATAATTCTATCATTAAATTGTCAAAAATACAAGGATACAATGATGCAGGGATGTATAGGCCTGGTATGGACTCAGAAGTAGACAGTGCCAGGAGCAATGTCACTATGATGGTGACAGGTTGTTTCTGACTTCACTCCCCCTCACATGAACAAGTTAAAAATTATTCGTGGAGAAGACACCACTGAGGGAATCCTAGAACATGGGAGTGAGGCTAAAGCAAACCCTGAGGTGAAGATAGACTGCATTTAGAAGGGGAAGAAGAATGCCTATAATCTGACTGCCTTGCTCCTTCCTGAGGTCAGTGCAGAACCATGCTAAAAGGTCCCATGTTTTTTCCAATGTGAGGAGAGAGCCTGGGGTGACATAGAGTTCCTTCTGGTATTGTGAGTCATGTTGTGACAGCATCTACTCTAATTTTACTCCATGGGCATAGCAGGGGAATATGCCAGGCTCAACCACTGGGAACCTGATGATGATGGAGAAAGGGAGAGGGTATTATAAACACCCACACTTTGATATTGGCTGAATAATTCCTATCTACAGAGCCCAGTAGTAGTCCCAACTTGTATCTTTGCTCACCCGTAGAACTAAGCTGCCACAGTCTGACCAGGATACATGTCTGCCTCATTCGGCTCCCCAGAGAAGGAGTTTTGCCAGTCCTAGAGCATGGTCTGTCCATGCCCAGATGGAAGAGCCAGTCACAGGCACACCCAAGAGGAAGTAAGCATGACTCTTGCTCCCTCCTCTCACCCTCAAACAGAAAGCCTATTTGGAGTTTTCTCCTCCCCTCAGGCAGGAGAATGAAGTCACAGCCCCCTTTGCCTTAGAGTATGGGCCCCAGCTGGCGAGTACACCTGGCAACGGTGTAATCCAGCAAGGCTCAAGCCGAGAGGAAGACAGGCAGAGCTAATCACTTTCAGGGAAAATCCAGCACTGGACATGGAGGGTTTTCCTGCTATGGCCTTATGTCATCCACCGTGGAGTATCTCCCAGACCCATCTGACAGGAAAGGCTACAAGAACATCTCGAAGCTGCTACATAACCCAGGAATACTTGAAGCCAAGAGGCATGAGGGCCTCCCTCAGAACCAAGCTACTGGCCCTGTTCATCCAGGAAATTTGGAGTATGGGTCAGCTTCAATCAAGACCCCAAACAAAGAGGCTTACTTATAAAGTGGCTTGGGAGATGCTGTTCCTTCTGTATGCAAGCAAGAATACCCATTTATTATCATAGCCCCATTTATTGCTGGACAGAGTTTCAGTCTGCCTTACCAGGGAGCATTATAGAGCACCTGGAAAACTGCATTTCACATCACACAGCTGTGCCTAACAGTGGAACTTGGACAGAAAGCACAGCCCATGGCTTTCTCTGTCTACAGAGGAAAACAAATGGCCTCACCTGATCAGGATATTCAGTGGACACCCTTGCATGACATGTTTCCAGACAATGAGCCCTGCAGAGCCTCAGTCCAGTCCCGCTGCCTCACTAGTTCGGGGAAACTAATTAACAGCGCCACTTACTGCTGAGAACAACAGCCAGTCCTAACATAGTAAGCCTGATGAGAGAATCCAGGAAACTTTGGAAACCATCCTACAGCCTCACTTGGGCAGGGAACTGAGCTAGCAGTCATCTACAGCTGTTCTCAGTAAGAAACAACCCCACTCGATGCCTGACCTCAGAGCTTGAATAGTTATTTGCCTTGCACAAAAATATACCATAGTAATATCAGGTGCCTCCTGCCCAAGGAAGTTATCCCAAGGTAACCAGAAACTCAAACTGAGTTGACTCGTGAAGAACTGTCTATGCCAAAACAAACCTGCAAATTCTGAAAGAGAGGTCTGCTTACTCAAATGTGCAGATGTAAAGAACCAATGTAAGGAATCAAGGATCACACACACAAAATCATGGGTAAATACGACACCACCAAAAAAAACAAAAACAAAAACAAAAACAAAAAAAACCCCAACCCAAATAAATCTCTAGTAATTAAACTTAAAAATGTGGACCTCTAAGAACCATCAGACAAATAATTGAGAAAAATCTCTTAAGTAATTTTCATAAATTATAACACATAGGCAACTAAATGAAATTAGGAAAACAACGCATGAACAAATCAAGAGGTTCAGGAAAGAAATAAAAATCATTGAACAAAAACACAAATACTACAATAGAAAATACAATAACTAAGCTGAAGAATTCTTTTTTTAAAGATTTTATTTATTTATTTGACGGACAGAGGTCACAAGCAGGCAGAGAGGCAGACAGAGTGAGAGGAGGAAGCAGGCTCCCCACTGAGCAGAGAGCCCAATGTGGGGCTTGATCCCAGGACCTTGGGATCATGACCTGAGCTGAAGGCAGAGGCTTCAACCCACTGAGCCACCCAGGCACCCCAAGGAAAAAGTTTTAAACCAAGAATATGATACCTAAAAAAAGGTGCCCATCAGAAAGAAAGAGATCAAGACTTTCCCAAATAAACAAAAGCTAAGGAAATTCATCACCAAGAGTCTTGCTTTACAACAAATTCTAAAGGAAGGTTTTTGCTTGTAAATGAAAAGATAAGTAACATCATAAAGAAATAAGATGGTAGTGTAAAATTCCCTGTTAATGGTAAATACATAGTCCAGGTTAAATTCTGTAATATAGTAATGGTAATATGGTAAAATAATATGTAATATGGTAAAATAATTCACTTATAACTCTAGTTTAAAAGTTAAAAACAAAAGTAGTAAAAAAAAGTCATACCACAATAACCTGTATTAGTTATACAAAATAAAAAAATGTAACATTAATCTCAAATGTGAGGGGGATGAGAAGTAAACTGTAAAGTGTAGGAATTCTATTGAGGTTAATTTGCTATTAGTATAAAATGTCTATAATTTTGTATAGTTGTAATTTTAAGATATTTCATAGAAGTTTCATAGTAATTACAAGGGTATAACATAATAAAGAAGTCAAGGTATACTGATACCACAAGACATCAAAAACACGAAAAAGACAGCAGGACATGAAATAAGGAAGAACGGATTTATAAAACACAGAAAACAGTAAGATCTCAATAATGGTCCTTACACATCAATAACAACTTTAAATGTAAATGGATTGAATTCTCCAATCAGAAGACACAGAATAGCTGAATATATGAGAAGACAAAATCCAATGATATGCTACCTATAAGAGATTCCCTTTACCTTTAGACTAAGAGTGAAAGGATGAAAAAAGTATTTTTCAAGCAAATTGTAACTAAAAAATAACCGCCTGCCAAAGAAGGGGTGGGTATATTTAGACAAAGTAGACTTTAAACTAAAAATGATAAAAAGAGACAAAGATATTCTTTGTCTGGTAGATGACATAGGTTTTTATATAAAGGGATCAATGCATCAAAAAGTTATAAAAACTCAGGGTTCCTGGGTGGCTCAGTTGGTAAAGCATCTGTCTGACTCTGTTTCAGCTCAGGTTGTGATCTCAGGATTGTGAGACCAAGCGCTACGTTGGGCTCTACACTCAGCATGGCATCTACTTGAAGTTCTCTCTCCCTTTCCCCTTTCCCCCACTTGCATACTCTTTTTAAATAAGGAAAATCTTTTTCAAAAAATATATTTATTTATTTATTTGACAGAGAGAAAGAGAGAGCACCAGTAGGAGGAATGGGAGAAGCAGAAGCAGACTCCCCACTGAGCAGGAAGCCCAATGCAGGTCTCCATCCCAGGACCCTTGAATCACGACCCAAGCCAAAGGCAGTTGCTTAACCAACTGAGCCACATAGATCATCCTTAAATAAGTAAAATCTTTAAAAAAAAAAAAAAGTTGTAACAACCGTACACATCCATGCAACTTTTCTGTAAGTTTATTTCAAAATTAAAATTAAAAAATGGGGTGCCTGGGTGGCTCAGTGGGTTAAGCCTCTACCTTCAGCTCAGGTCATGATCTCAGGGTCCTGGGATCAAGCCCCGTGTCGGGCTCTCTGCTCAGTGGGGAGCCTGTTTCCCCCATCTCTCTGCCTGCCTCTCTGCCTACTTGTGATTTCGCTCTCTCTGTGTCAAATAAATTAAAAAAAAATTTAAAAAAATGATTGCTTGGGCTATATAAAGAGAATCCATGAGAGGCAGATGAAGGATAATATGTGAAGTCCACCTTGCAGACAGTATTGTCATCCCAGAGAGTGCTTCTTGTAACTTGCCAGTGGTGGCAGTGATGGAAAAAAGATGATGGAATCAAAAGGTATATAGGACATGAGACAGATAGGAATTACTGTGGATGCAGGGCTGATGGTGACAGTGGCAGTGATGCCATTCACTGAATTAAGAAACAGTAGAGAATATCCAGGCTTAGAGAGAATGATGAGTTACCTTTATACAATATGTATGAGATGCTTTTGAAAGGTCCAGAACCAGAGTAGGTTAGGCAGTGAAGATGAAGAGTTCTAGAGCTCAGGGAAGATTTCAGGTCTGAAGATAAAGTCTGAAACTATTTAGAACATGGTTGATAACTAAAACCATAACTACAGGTGAGGTTTTCTAAGAAAGCAAGTGGCACAGAGAAAAGAGCTAAGGAAGCCCACCATAGGGAGGTTGAGTGGAATGGCAAACAAACACATCCAGCATTAGAAGTGGAAATGGAGATACAGTCTGAGGTGTGGTGAAAGTAATTATAAAGGAGTATCTACAACTCCATAAGCTATTTGAAAATGTGGAGGTAATGGATAATTTTCTAGAAAAATACAAGTCAGCAACTATAAAACATGAATAAGCCATAACCACAGAACAAATTGTTAAGGTGTCTAAAGATCTACTTATCATTGAAAAAAGGAGCCATGCTCAGATATTTTTTATAGTTTAGTTCTTTCTAACCTTCCAATAACAGAAAACTTCCATATCTAAGGTCTTTACCTTAGAAACACACCTATATTGGGGGCAAATAAAAAACTAGGAAGAAGTGATCAGAAAATTGAGAGGAAAACATAAAAGGGAAATGGTATGATAACCAAGAGACAGGGGAAGACTGACTCATGGCCTAGTTCCTTCTTTAGGAAGTGGACAAAAAGAAAAAGTATCTTACAACACCCGAAATCTGATGTCACTCAACTACCTTTGAGTTCCTTCTTTAGGAACTAGGCCATGAGTAAACATTCCCTGCTTGATACCCAATGGCAGTAGTTTCTAGCATTTTTAACTCTGGATCAAGTCAGAACATGAGGACTGGGACCTTCACACTTATGGCTAATTACATAATGTGGAACATCTGCAAGGCATTAAAAAGAGATGTTGTAGTACATAAACACAGGAGCAGTTATAGTCTTATTTTCTAGGAATCTGCCACAAAATTTGGGTCCAAGTATCTTCAGAGAGTTGAGCTTGTATTTGGAGTTGGGTTGATTCCTCTCTCATTAGCAATGTCTTACAAAGTAAAAATGGTATTATCGAGTAAGGTGACATAGTTTGAACTATCATTGGATGGAGAACTAGAAACCATTTTGGAAGCTTTGGAAAGAGACCACAGTAACAACTAACAAGGGTGCTAGCAAATAAAGTCGGTTGAGGAAAGATGGCCATGAGATTTACAGATTGCAGAGCAGCTGAGATCAGTGTGGCTGAGCAGAGACACTGGGTGATGGTGTGGGACATTTGACCTGATCTGGAAAACTGTGAGAGTCTCTCCTTGCTGATCTTTGGTCTTGAGCACTCTGAGAGCAGAGATCTGTTTCTGATGCTAGATCTTGGGTTGGGGGTGGGGGTTGGACACACACATGGGTCCTGGAGCTCCTCTTACTTAGTACATGCTATCCTCACTGTATAATTCTGGACCAGGACATAAAACAGGAAACTTAAGTTCATATTATTAAATTCTCAAAGGTAGTTGAGTGACATCAGATTTCGGGTGTTGTAAGATACTTTTTCTTTTTGTCCACTACCTAAAACAATGACTAAGACATCTATCTATGAACAAAAGTGCCTTGTAGGTGTTATAGTCTTTAGGATCATATGCCAAGGGAGTCTCATTAACCTATGCATCTGGTAATAGGCAGATAAGCTTTGGTGCTTGCTCTGGAATAAGCAGAGCTAGCAACATACTCTAACCCCCTTTGCCATGGTTAGTAAAAAACCTGAAGAATGCTGACCTAGGAAGATACCACAGACAAGAAAGAATTTGCAGAAGTCTATCCTTTCCTATTGGAGATCCAGAATGTCATTGGAGCAAAAAAAAAAAAAAGTATATATATAATATAAAATATATTTGTATAATATTTATATTTATAATTTATATAAAATATATTTATATAATATATATATCTTTATAATCTAGACATATATACTTACATTCATAATCTATACAAATACATATTTATAATCTAGATGTACATATATATACACATACACACACACACATCTGTGTGTGTGTGTGTATTTTTAGTTTGGTCATTGTGGAGATGGTAAGAGGAATTTTTCTAGCACTGCCAGTTCTCCCAAGGCAACACTGCATGGAGCTGAACTACCCAAATAGTGCAGACCTCTCCCACAGTGGAAAATTAGAGCAGTGAGTGAGTTGTGTGGGACATGGTTGAACAAACTTATTTTTCTCCAACAGCCCCCAGAGTACTGATATTCTCCTGATGGGAATATCAAAGAGCATTAAATGGGTACATTTCTTTCTGACTATAGCAATGGCATCAGAAGGAAGTGCAGTTATGAGCCTTTGGGAGTACCTCAACAAGAGACTTCCCCATAAGGTCCACAGACACCCCAAATGCTCTGAGTTCTAAGCCTATACTTCTCCTCACTATGTAGCCAGCTCCTTGTGTGCACTTCCTAGTAATGTGATGGGAGCAAACCTAGTAAGTGGAGATGGGAAGAGGAATTTTTCCAAGAAGTGGAAGATAAAATAAGTAAACTAGAATACAGGAATTTTGAAATAACCACATCAAAGTGGAACAAAGAAAAAAGAATGAGAAAGAGCAGAAAACGCCTATGTGATCTATGGGCTCCATCAAATGAACAAATTTTAGGATAATTGGGATTCCAGAAATAGAAGGACAAGAGGGGAAGAAATTTGTTAAAAAAGAAATAATAGCTGAGAACTTGCCAAAACTGGAGAAGGACTTGGACATCCTAGTTCACAAAGCTAACAGATTCCTCTTATCTAAATGTAAAAAAGATTTTTTCCAAGACACATTATCATGACACTGAAAAATTAATATAGAGAGAGGATCTTAAAAGCAACCAAGGGAAAAAAGACTAACCTATAAAGAAGTCCCATTAGGCTGTCACCATATTTCTCAGCAGAAGCCCTACAGATCAGGAAAGAGTAGACTGGCATACCCAGTAAGTTGGAAAAAAACTGCCAATCAAGAATACTCTTGGCACAGTTATCCCTGAGGTATGAAAGAGAAATAAAGACTTCCCAGACAAGCAAAAGACCAGGGAATTCATCACCATTAGATCTTCCTTGCAAGAAATCTCGAAAGGAATTATTTAACCTGAAATTAAAAGATCTTAATCAGCTGCATGAAGACATAAGCAAGCACACAACATATTGATAAAGGCAGAGATACAGTCAGACTCAGAAAACTAATTTTGTAATATGATGGTTAATCTTATTTTTTAATAATCTAATTTTGTCATAAGATGGTTAATCACTTAATTATACTATAAAGGTTAAAGAAGAGTATTAAAACAATTATATTTACTATAATAATAATATAATAATTATATTTATTATACATAACATGAAAAGAGATAAATCATGACATAAAAAATATAAAACGGAGAAAGAAGGGGTACAGCTTTCATAGGTAATCAAAGTTAAGTTGCTATCAGATTGAACTATTTTATCTATGAGATGTATTACATACCCCCATAGTAACCACAAAGCAAAAACCTAGAGTAGGTTCATAAAAGAAAAGGAAAAGGAAACCTCTTATCTCCTCTCCACATTCAAAAATCATTAAGGACAGTAAATAAATAAAGACTGAAGAAAGCTCAGGGAAAGCTCTGGACTACACAGAACAAGCAAAATCCCATTACAGCTCTAAAATCAAGGATGGAAGCATGGAAAACACAGGAAGCACTTTTTCTGTGTCTTTCCACTCCATGGTCATGTGTCACCCTGGGCAGGGGTGGAGTGGGGAAAGAAGATCCCATTCGAGAAAGTATACCACACAGAGAAAAGGAGAGCCAAAGCAAGCTCCACCACTGCAGAAATTTGCAACCTTTGCTATGGAGGTTACCCACAGTGTTCCCCTAACACTTACCCTAGTGACAGAGTGGCCTGAAATGCCCCTCTATATCTGCTTCTGGAGGCTAGAACTATTGCTGAAGTGAGACTTACCCTTAGTGGCTACATTTGCTACTGTGCCCTCCATTCAGGGGTTGGGTGCCACACATAGCATCTCACCATATATAAGATCAGAGATGCTGCTGCTCTTTGCTCACCTCTGTTCCCATGTCAGGGCTTTGTCCCACCATTATTGGGACAGCATCTTTTGCCCTAAGGTCCACATCCAGGATCTCAAGTCATGCTTTGGCTGTCATTTTGGTTGCTGCTGCTATCCCGAGTCCCACCACTGGGTTTTAAGTCATAGCTCTGAACTGTCATTGCCAACGGCACTGCAACTACCCTAAAGCCCATCCCACATTGGTACTTTGAGGTTAAAGCCATCATTACTAAGACTGAGATGTTACTACCCTGAAGTCCACTCTTCCTTCCAGACAGATGCTCTGAATCATTATTCCCAGGGGTAGTACTACTGCCCTGAGCCCCACTCTGGATGCATGTCATGGTTCAGCTAGTCACTAGGTTCAAGTCAACTACTAGGGTCCAAAATCACAGCATTGAATATTTCCAGGCCCACGCAGGCACTATTCTGAGCCAAGAACTTCAGGTCCTTCATGTGGGTATGAGACTACCTTTGGAATCATGCTGCGATCTTGTGACTTCCCTCTAGGGCCTGAATTGAGACTTTGACACAACATCCCCAGTCTGTGCTACTAATGCACCCTGCCCATCGTCCCAAGATACCACTCCATCTTGCCATTCCAGGGCCTGTGCCACTGCCACATTACCCCCTCTACCCACCAGCCAGAGTTACAGTGGTGAGCCCCTGAGACCTAGTACTATGGGATATCTACACACTCTCACACCCTAGACACCAGTGTCACTGCTCAGCAAGTGGCCTGTGCTCTAGGTCTCAGGTGCTGTGGTAGTTCCATGTATACCTGATCCTAGGATCCTTGTCACAATACTGTCATGAGTGCTCTGAGTGCCAAAAAACCAGAGCAGGTGCCAAGAAGGATCCCCATGATTAGAATTTCTGCCCACTAGAAAAAAGAAGAGAAGCATCCAGCAGCTTTCACGTCCAAGATCCCAATAGCTCTACCTGTCACTGCTACTTCAGTTCCTTCTATCGTCAGATACAGAAAATCTCTGCAGTCAGATAAACATCACCTTCTGCTGATGGGGTGGAAAAGAGACTGTATCATTGTGCCTCTTGAGCAACAAAAGATGCTGCATTTCACTAACCTGGTGCCCTTATAGAAACTGCTAGGTGAAATTCTTTACCCACTGAAGCCATGCTGAAAAGACTAGAAGAGGTCAGTGAACTCTCAGATATGGAGACATCAACACAAAGCAATCAGAAATACAAAAAGACAAGGAAACATGATATCACCAAAGGAATGCAATAAAATTCCAGTAAATAACCCACAAAGAAACAGAGATTTGTGAGTTACCTGAAAAATAATTTGAAATAGTTATTTTGAGGAAGAGTTATAAGATCCAGAAGAACACAAACAAATGAATGGATTCAGGAAAATAATAAATGAACAAAATGAGAAGTTCAACAAAGAAATAGGAGTCACGAGGTGCTGGGGTGGCTTAGTCACAGTTAAACATTTGACTTTAGCTCAGGTCATGATCTTGGGGTTCTGGGATTGAGCCCCACATCAGGCTCCCTGTTGGGTGGATAGTCTGCTTTTTCCTCTCCTTATGCCCCTCCCCTCACTGTGCACACACTGTCTCTAGTAAATAAAATCTTTTTTAAAAAGGAAAAAAAGAGAAACGTCATAAGAGACAAATTCTGGAAGTAAGAAATAGGTAAAACAAAATAATTCAACAGATAGTTTCAGCAACATGTTCATCTGGGCAGGAGAAAGAATCCATGAGCTTGAACACACACCTATTGATATCCTCTAGTTGGAAGAGAATAAAGAAATTAGAATGAAAAAGAGTAAAGAGGAGCTCTAAGACTGTAAGACACAAATCAAAGAAGGAATAATTCCATTATGACTGTGCTGGAAGTAGAAGAGAGAGGAAAAGTGAGAGAAACCTAATTAAAGAAATAATGGTTGAAAACTCCCCAAATCTTAAGAGTGCTATGGCCATCCAAGTATAGGAAGTGGAAATATCCTCATATTTAACCCAAAGAGATCTTCAGTTGAGATACAATCTAATCAATTTCTTAAAAATCAAAAACAAGGATAGAATTTTGAAATAAGCAAGAGAAAATAGAATCATTTAGACAAATAAATTCTAATAAGGTTATAAGCACATTTCTCAGCAGAAACTTTGCGGGTCAGGAAATAATAGTAAGATATATTAAAAATGCTCAAAGAAAAAAGCCAACCTAGGATACCTTGCTCAGCAAACTCTCATTCAGAAATGACAGAAAGATAAAGACTTTCCCAGACAAAAAAAAACTTGAAGGAATTTATCACCACACTACACCTACACTATAAGGCATGTTTAAGTGAGTTCTTCAAGCTAAAACAAAAGAATAGTAATTAATAATATGAAAACATCTGAAAGTATAAAATTCACTGGAAAAATAAACTTATAGTCAAATTAAAAATAGTCTAATACAGAAATGGTGGTGTGTAAGTCACTTAGAAGAAAAACAGATTGAGACAAAACTACTGAAAATAACTATAATAGCTATAATAGCTATAATATTATTATTATTAATTTATGGATACACAAAATAAAAAGACGTAAATTGAGACATCAGCAGAAATCATGAGGGCTGGTTGGAAAGTAAATGGATATAAATCACTTATACAATTGAAGTTGTATTCAGGTTAAAATAGACAACTGTTAGATGTAAAGAAATCCTTATGATAACCACAAAGCAAAAGCCTGTAACACATTTAAAAATGATAAGGTAAGAAGGACCACAGCATACCACTACAAGAAACGATCAACTCACAAAGAAAGACAGCAGGAGAGAAAAAATAAACTAAACACAAAACAATCAGAAAATAATAAAATGGTGATAGTGATTTCTTATCTGTCAGCAATGATGTTAAATGTTAATGCTTACATTTTGCTATTAAAAGACACAGTAGCTAAGAGATGAAAAAACAAAACTCTGCTTCCTACAAGAGACTCTCCTAAGTTTTAAGGACACTCACAGACTGAAAATGAAGGGATGTAAAGATACTTCAGGCAAACGGAAACCCAAAGGGGACAGAGGTAGCTTATACTTATATCAGACAAAATAGACTTTCAGTCAGAGTGTACCAAGAGAGAAAGGAAGTCATTATATATGGGTAAAAGAGTAAGTTCATGAGCGAAACATAATGATTCTAAACACGTAAGTGCCCGTACACATAAGTGCCCGTGTTGGACTACCTAATATATTAAATACTTACTAACAGATCTAAAGCAAAAAAGACAGACAGCAATGCAATAATAGTAGGACATTTCAATACATGACTTACATCAATACAAATTATTCAGACCAAAAATCAGTAAGGAATTAATAGACTTGAAAGACATTTTAGACTAAACAGACCTAACAAGTATATGCAAAAATTTCCACCCAGCACCAGCAGTATACATTCTTCTCAAGCATACATGAGCTATTCTTTAGGAAAGTTTTCATGATAAGTCACCAAACATGTCTTAACAAATGTAAGACTGAAATCATACCAAGAATGTTTGCAGATCACAATGCAATGAAACTAGAAATCAGTAGCAGGAGGAAAGTGGGAAATTTCAAAAAAAGCTGGAGATTAAAACACATGCTTCTGTACAACCAGTGAGTCAAAGGAGAAATCAAAAGGGAAATCAAGACATATCTTGAAAAAATGAAAACAGAAGCACAACTTACAAAACACACAGGATGTTGCAGAAGTAACTCCAGAGGAGAGGTTTATAGCTACAGATGCCTACATTAAGGGACAGGAAATATCCCAAACACCCTCACTTTATATCTCAGAAACTGAAAGAATGACAAAAGTTAATTTAAAGTTAGCAGAAGAAAATAAAGAGATATGAATTAAATGACACAGAGCTCAAAAACAGAATAAAATAGATCAAAAACAAGATCTAGATCTTTGAAAAGCAAAATTGAGAATCTTTAGCAAGATTAACTGAGAAAAGAGAATACTCAAAACCAGGTATGAAAGAGGATGCACTATCATTGATACCACAGGAACAGGATTGTAAGATTGAAAAAGAATGATTGTATACCAACAAATGGATAGCCTAGAAGAAATGGGACAAATTCCTAGAAATGTGTTACCTACAAAGACTGACTCAGGAAGAGAATATCTGAACAGACAAATAAGATTGAATCAGTAACTACAACAACAACAACAAAAAACCCTCAACACGGAAAACCCCAGGACCATATGGTTTCCCTACTGAATTCTAATGAACACTTAAAGAAGATTTAATACCAGTCATTCTCAACTCTTCCCAAATAATAAGAAGGAACTCTTCCAAACTCATTTTATGAGTTTTCCCTGATGCCAAAATTAGACAAGGACACAGCAAGAATAGAATATTACAGGCCAATATCTCTGATGAATATACCTTCAAAAATCATCAAAGAAATATTAGGAAACCAAATTCAATAGCACATTAAAAAAACATGCCGCATGACCTAGTAGGATTTATTCCTGGGTGTAAGCATGATTCAACATCTGTCAGTTAATGCATGTGATATAACACATTAACAGAATGAGAGATAAAAATCACATGGTCCCTTCAAGTAATATACAAAAAGCATTTGACAAAACATTTTTCATGATAAAAAATTCCACAGTTTGGACATCAAACTCCTTTGAAATAATCAATTCAAAAATTTCTTAAAAACAACAGCAACAAAATAATATTTATCAACAAACTGGGTAGAGAAGGAATGCTCCTGAGCATGATAAAACCCATATATGATAAGTTCCAAGCAAACATTATACTCAGTGGTGAAAAGTTTAAATCTTTTCCTTTAGAATCAGAAACAAGACAAGATTGCCTACTACCACTATTTCTATCAAACATACTACTGGAAGACCTAACAAGAGTAATTAGGTAAGAAAAAGAAATAAATGCATCCATATCAAAAAGGAAGAAGTAAACTTACCTCTATTTGCAGATGACATGATCTTACAGAGAGAAAATTTTAAAGTCTCCACTTGAACTGATAGAATAAATGACTTTAGTTAACTTGCAGGTTATAAAAATCAGCATACAGAAATCAGTTGCATTTCTTTTTTAAAAAAATTTATTCATTTACTTGAGAGAGAGCAAGAGAAAGAGCATTGTGTGTGTGAGAGAGAAGCACCAACAGGGGGGTGGGTGGGTAGAGGGTCAGGGAGAAGCTTGATCCCAGGACCACAGGATAATAACCTGAGCCAAAGGTAGATGCTTAGACAACTGTGCCACCCAAATGCTCTCCATCGGTTACATTTCTATACAACAATAATGAAGAATCTGGGTGGCACAATTGTTTAAGCAATCTTATTTAAAATAGTATTGAAAGCAATAAAATACTTAGGAATAAATTTAACCAATATGATGAAAAACCCGTACACTGAAAATTATGATACTGATGAAAGAGACTGAAGAAGACACAAAGAAATGGAAAGATACCCCATATTTTGGATCAGAAAATTAACATCATGAAAATATCCATACTACTGAAAGCAATCTACAGATTTAATGCAATCCTTATCAAAATTCCAGTGTCATTTTTCACACACAAAAATAAGCCATCCTAAAATTTATATGAAACCACAAAAGAACCCAAATAGCCAATGCAATTCTGAAAAAGAATAGAACTAGAAGGATCGCTGTTCCTGATTTTAAGTTATATTATGAAGCTATAATATCTAAGCGGTAAAGTACTGACATTAAAACAGGAACACGGATCAGTGGAACAGAACAGAGTCCAAACACAAACCCCTTATATATAGTCAGCTAACTTATGACAAGTGTTCCAAGGATACACAATGAGAAAAAGATAATCTTCAGTATATGGTCTTGGGAAAAGAAGACGCTCACATACAAAATAATGAAACTGTGCCTCTATCTTACAAAATTTACTCAAATTGGGTAAAAGTTTTAGATGTAAGACCTGAAACCCTAACACTCCAAGAACAAAGATAGGGGAATTTTTTTTCCTCCAAATTTTGATTTAAAAATTCTACTTAGTTAACATATAGTGTAATACTGGTTTCAGGAGTAGAATTGAGTGATTCATCACTTACATATAACACCCACTGCTCATCACAAGTGCCCTCCTTAACACCTGTCACCCATTCAGCCCATTTTCCACCTACATCCCTCCGTCAACTCTGTTTGTTCTCTATTGTCTCTTATAGTTTGCTTCTGTTGCTCTCCCCCATTCCCACATGTTCATGTTTTATTTCCTAAATTCCACATATGAATGAAATCATATGGTATTTGTCTTCCTCTGACTTATTTCCCTTAGCATAATACACTCTAGCTCTATACACATCATTGCAAAGGGCAAGATTTCTTTTTTTCTGAGGCTGAATAATATTCCATTGTGTGTGTGTGTGTGTGTGTGTGTGTGTGTGTGTGTATACACACACTAACTCTTCTTTTTATCCATTTATCAGTGAATGGACAATTGGACTCTTTCCATAGTTTGGCTATTGTAAATAATGCTGCTATAAATATCAGGGTACGTGAACCCTTTCAGTCTGTATTTTTGTATCCTTTGGGTAAATGCCTAGTAGTGTAAGCGCTGGATTGCAGGATAGTTCTATTTTTAACTTTTGAAGAACCTCCATACTGTTTTCCAGAGTAGCTGTACCAGTTTGAATTCCTACTGACATTTCAAGAGTGTTCCCCTTTCCCCAAATCCTCCCCAACATCTGTAGTTTCCATTGTTGTTAATTTTAGCCATTCTGCCAGGTATGAGGTGATATCTCATGGTGGTTTTGATTTGTATTTCTCTTATGATGAATGATGTTGAGCATCTTTTCATGTGTCTTTTAGTCATTTGGATGTCTTCTTTAGAGAAATGTCTATTCACGTCTTCACTGAGTTATTTGTTTTTTTGGCGTCGAGTTGGATAAGTTCTTTATAGATTTTAGATACTAAAATCTTTTATAAGATATGTCATTTGCAAAGATCTTCTCCCATTCCATAGGCTGCATTTTAGTTTTATCGATTGCTTCCATTACTGTACAGAAGATTTTTATGTTGATGAAGTCTCAATAGTTCATTTTTGCTTTGGTTTGCCTTGCATATAGTGTTGTTTTTTGGTAAGAAGCTACTATGATTGAGGTCAAAGAGGTTGCTGCCTGTGCTTTCCTCTAGGATTTTGATGGTTTCCTGTCTCACATTTGTTATTTCATCCATTTTGAATTTATTTCTGTGTATAGTGTAACAAAGTGGTCCAGTTTCATTCTTCTGCATGTTGCTGTCCAGTTTCCCCAACACCATTTGTTGAACAGACAGTCTTTTTGCCATTAGATATTCTTTCCCATTTTGTTGAAGATTAGTTGACCATACAGTTGTGGGTCCATTTCTGGATTTTCTTGGAAAAAAATTCTTGATGTTGGGATAGGCAATTTTTTAAAATAAGTCCCTCCAAAAAGGCAATAACAGGTAAAATAAATAAGTGAGATTATATCAAAATAAAGAGCTTCTTCACAGTAAAGAAAACAAATAAGTCACTAAATTAAAAAGACAACCTATAGAATGGGAGAAATTATTTGTAAATCTTATATTAGGTAAAGGACTAATATCCAAAATTATAAAGAGCTGTACAAGTCAATAGCAGAAAATCAAATAATCTGATTGAAAAATGAGCAGAGGGCCTAAATAGCATTTTTCCACATATAACTTCAGATGGTCAACAGGAACATTAAAAAAGGCTCCACATCACTAATCATCAATGAAATGCAAATCAAAACCACAATGAGATATCACCTCATAACTGTTAGAATGGCTTTTATAAAAAAAGACAACAGATAAAAAAGTGTTGCCAAGGATAAAGGAACTCTTACATACTGTTGGTAAAAGTGTAGATTGGTACAGCTATCATGGAAACAATATGGCGGTTCCTCAGAAAATTACAAATTGAACTACCATATGATCCAGTAATCCCAGTTCTCAGTATAAATCTGAGGACTTGAGGTTTGTAAGAAATATTAGCCAATCATGTTTATTGTAGCATTATTCACAATAGTCTAGATATGGGAAAAAACCTAAATGTCTGTCAGTGAATGGATAAAGAACACACACGCGCGTGCACACACACACACACACACACACACACACACTTCAACCATGAGAAGGAAGGAAAATCTTTTTGTGACAACATGGAAAGACCTTGATGGCAAGATGCTCAGGTAAGTCAGAGAAAGATAAGTACTGTATGGTATCACTTATATGCAAGGTCTAAGAATCTAAACCTGTGAAAACAGAGAAGGGAAGGTACTTTCTCAGGGTAGGTAGTAGGAGAATTGTGGAGATCTTGATTTTGGGTACAAACATTCCACTAATAGATAAATAGATTCAGGAGATCTTGTGCAGTACCAAATTATTAACTTTAAATTTGCTAAGAGACTAGATCTAACTTGTAATCAACACCAAAAAGGATGACAAGGGACGTCTGGGTGGCTCAGTTGGTTAAGCTGCTGCCTTAGGCTCAGGTCATGATCCCAGGGTCCTGGGCTCCTTGCTCAGTGGGGAGCCTGCTTCTCTCTCTGCCTCTGCCTGCCTCTCTGCCTGCTTGTGTTCTCCCACTCTCTCTCTAATAAAAAAAAAAAAAAAGGATGACAATTATATGATATAATAAAGGAGTTATCTAATGCTACTGTAGTAATATTTGAATACATAAATTTATCAAAACAACAGGTTGTAAGCCTCGAACTCACATAATGTATATGTCAATTTTATCTCAATAAGAAAAGGAAAGAACACAGAGCATATCACCATGGAAAATCACCAGGTTACAAAGATAGGCAAAAAGAGAGGAAAAAAGAAATAATGGTAATACCAAACACCAGAACACTTAATAAGATAGCATTATTAAGTTCTTACACACAACTATAAATGTAAATGGATTGACTTCACTAATCAAAAGTCACAGATTGCTGGACAGAAGCAAGAGAAGATTCAAATCTATGCTCACTACAAGAGATTTACTATAGATTTCACGCCACACATAGGCTCATAGTGAAGGGATGGAAAAAAGTATTCAGTGAGAGTGGAAACCGTAAGAAAGCAGAGATAAAGTTTATCAGACAAAACAGACTTTCCACCAAAAATGATAATAAGAGAAAAATCAGATTATTATATAATCTAGGGGTCAAACAATAATATATAATCATTATAAACACTGGCACCCAGTTTCAGAGCACCCAGGTATATTAAGCAAATACAAAAGATCTGAAGGGAGAAACAGATGTGAATGCAACCATAGAAAGGGATTTCAAACCCCACTTTCAGCAATAAATAAGTCAACAGGAAACTGTAGGCACAAATAACAGAAATGCTAGAAAAAGAACCTAACAGACATTCTAGAAAATTCCATTCAACAGCAGGAAATATGTGTACTCAGAATATTCTTTGGGCTTGATCATATGATAGGACACAAACAAGTCTCAGGAAATTTAAGGAGACTGAAATAACAACAAATATCTTTTCCAACCATGGTGGTATGAAAATAGAAATCAACAGCAAGAGGAAAGATGGAAAGCTACAAATAAATGGAAATTAAATAGCACAGTCCTGAATAACCAATGGATAACAAGTGTAGAAGGCAAAACACACACACACACACACACACACACACACACACACACACGGAAACACAATATGCCAAAACTTATGGGGTGATGCAAAAGCTGTACTGAGAGGGAAAGTCATAGTGCAAGTAATTAAGAGAAGTTCTAAAAAACCCTACCCTATCTTTATATACTAAGAACTAAAAAAAAGAGGAATAAAACCAAAGCCAGCAGAAGGAAGGAAATAATAAAGATTAGGGAAGAAATAAACTAAAACCCTATACAAAAGATCAATGAAATCAGGAGCTAGATTTTGAAAAGATCAACAAAATTCATAAACCCTAGCTAGTCTCATCAGAAATGGGGCAGGAGAGAGCTGAAATAAATAAGAAATGAAAGAAGAGAAATAAAATCAGCATCACAGAAATACAAATAATTATAAGAGAATATTATGAAAAATTATATGCCAAAAAATTGGACCACCTAGAGGAAATGGATAAATTTTTAGAAATATATGACCTCTCAAAACTGAATTGGGAAGAATTAAAAGACTTGAATAGACCAATTACTAGCACTGACATTGAATCAGTAATCAAAAATTCCCAGCAAACAAAAATCCAAGACCAGAAGGCTTCACATGTGAATTCTACCAAACATCTAAACACAAGTTAATACCCGTTTTTCTCAAAGTATTCCAAAAAATTGGAAAGAAAAGCACCCAAATCCATTTCACAAGGTCAACATTACCCTGATACCAAAACCAGATATACACTACAAAAAAAAGAGAACAAATAGGCTAGTATCTCTGAAGAAGACAGATGCAAAAAACCTTTGACAAAATATTAGCAAACCAAATCCAACAGCAGATTAAAAAATTGTTCACCACAACCAAGTGGGATTTAATCCAGGAATGCAAGTGTGCTCCAATATTCAAAAATCAATTAACATAATACATTTCAGTAACAAGAGAAAGAATAAAGACCATATGATAATCTCAAAAAAAGCAGAAAAATCATCTGACAAAGTACAATACCCACTCATGATAAAATTTCAACGAAGTGGTTTTAAGGGGACTATAACTCAACATAAAAAAGGCCATATATGGAAAAACCCACAGCTGACAAATTAAATGATAAAAAACTTAGACCTTTCCTTTAAGAAAAGAAACAAGATAAGGATGTTCATTCTAACCTCTTTTATTCAACATAGTACTGGAAATCCTATGCATAGCAATAAGATAACAACAAAAATAAAGGGCATCCAAATTGGTAAGGAAGAAATGAAACTTTCACTACTTGCAGATCATATACTACATATAGAAACCTGGAAAGACTTCACCAAAAAACTAGTACTGACCAATGACTTGAGTAAAGTTGCAGACTACAAAATTAATGTACAGAAATCTGTCGACTTTCTATACATTAATAATAAAGTAGAAAGAAAAATTAAGAAAACAGTTTCTTTTATAATTGCATGAAAATGAATAAAATACTTAGGAAGAAAATTACCCAAGTAGGCAAAAGACCTGTACTCTAATAATTAAAAAAGACTGATGAAAGAAATGAAAGATGACACAAATAGAAAGATATCCCATGTTCATAGATTGGGCAAACAAAAGTTAAAATGTCCATACTACCCAAATCAATCTACAGATTTAATGTGATTCCTATAAAAATACCAACAGCATGTTTCACAGAACCAGAAAAAAATTCTATAATTTGTATGGAACCCGAAAGACCTGGAATGGCCAAAGCAATCTTGAAAAAGAAAAAGCCGGAGGTATCACAATCTGAGATTTCAAGATATACTCCAAAGCTGTGGTGATCAAAATAGTATGGTACTAGCACAAAAATAGACACATAGATCAATAGAACAAAATAGAGAGCCCAGAAATAAACCCAACATTACATGGTCAATTAAACTACAACAAAGGAGACAAGGACATACACTGAGGAATACAGCCTCTTCAATAAATGGCTCTGGGAAAACTGAACAACTACATGCAAAAGAATTAAATTGCACCATTTTCTCACACCATACACAAAAATGAACTCCAAATTGATTAAAGACCTAAATGTGAAACTTGAAAACATAGAACTTCTAGAAGAAAACATAAGCAGTAGTCTCTTTGACATCAGCCTTGGCAATATTTTCTAGATCTGTCTCCTCAAGGAAGAAAAACAAAAGCAAAATTAAACTATTGGCCTATACCAAAATGATAAGCTTCTGTGCAGTGAAGAAAACCATCAACAAAACAAAGAGACAACCTAATGAATGGGAGGAGATATTTGTAAGTGATTTATCTGATACGGGGTTAGTATCCAAAATATATAAAGAACTTATACAACTCAACATCAAAAACAGAATCTGATTAAAAATAGGCAGAGGACCTGAAGAGACATTTTTCCAAAGAAGACATACAGATGGCCAAATATAAACCATATGAGGTATCACCTCACACCTATGATTTTAGTCAGATGGCTAAAATCAAAAGCACAAGAAATAACAAATGTTGGTGAGAATGTGGAGAAAAAAGAAGACTTGTGCACTATTTGCAGGAATACAAACTACTGCCGTCACTGTGGGAAACAATATGGAGGTTCCTCAAAAAATTAAAAATAGAATTATCATTTAATCCTATATCCATTACTAGGTATTTAACCAAAGAAAATGAAAATACTCATTTGAAAATATATGTACCCCTATATTTATTGCAGCATTATTTACAATAGCTAAGATATGGAAGCAACCCAACTGTCCACTGATGGATGAATGGATAAAGAAATGGTGTGTTTGTGTGTATGTGTGTGTGCAAGTATATATGGGAGTATATATACATACATATATGTATGTGTATAGATATATACACACCTATACACACAATGGAATATTATTAAACTATTAAAAAGAATGAAATCTTACCATTTGTAATAACATGGTTGGATCTAGAAGGTGCAATAAATGAAATAGGTCAGAGAAATACAAATACCATACGATCTCACTTATGTGTGGAATTTAAGAATCAAAACAAATGAACAACAACAAAAAACAAGAAACAAAAAACCAAAATCTTAAATATTGAGAACTGGTGGTTACAAGAGGAATGGTGGAGGGATGGGTTGAATAGGTGAATGGGATTAAAAGTATACTTATTGTGACAAGCACTGAGTAATGTATAGTATTGTGAAATATTATACTGTATGTCCGAAACTAATATAATTCTGTATGTTAATTATACTTGAATAAAAAATGAAGTTGTAATATAAATGTACAGTGGAATATTATTCAGCTCGAAAATAGAATGAAATTTTGGCATTTGTGACAACATAGATAAACTTACAAAGGTGTTCAAAAAGAAATGGGTTAGACATAATAAGACAAGTATCATAGGATTTTTTAGCATACAGAATCTAAAAAACAAATAAAATGAACAAACAATACAGAACAACCCAAGAGAAAGAACTTGTGGTTACCAAAAGGGAAGGTGTGGGGGGATGGGCAAAAATAGGTGAATGAATTTAAGACCTACAATGTTTAAAAATGGAGATTTTAAAATGGAGGGGCATCTGGGTGGTTCAGTAACTTAAGTGTCTGACTCTTGATTTTGGCTCAGGTCATGATCTCAGGATAGTGAGACTGAGCCCTGCTTTGGGCTCTGTGCCCTGCTTCAGATTCTCTCTCCCCCTCTATGTGTGCCCTGTCTCCTTGCTCATGTGTGTTTTCTCTCTCTAAAAAAATAAAGTAAAATAAGATAAAATTTAAAAAAGTCACAGAGATGTAAAATTCACCCACAGGAATATAATCAATATTATTGTAGGAAATTTGTATGCTAAGATATGGTAACAAAATCAATTGTGGTAATCATTTTGTACTGTATATAAATACTGAATCACCATGCTGTACACTTAAAGTTAATATACTATTGTATATCAACTATAATTCAATTAGGAAAAACAGTATGTTACTAGTATAAAAAGAGACGAATGAACAAATGGAATACAATAGCAATCCCAGAAATAAACCCATACACATATTATCAACTAATATTTAACAAAGAAGCCAAAAACACTGAATCAGGAAAGTATGGTTTCTTTAACAGTTGCTGTTTTGAAAACTGAAGAACACATGCAGAAAAATGAAATTTGGCCCCTATTTAACACTGCTTACACAAATTAACATGAATAGAATAAGGCTAAAACATAAGTTCCAATATTGTAAAATTCCTAGAAAAACACACAAGGAAGAAGTTCCTTGACATTAGCTCAGGCAATAATTTTCTGATTATGACATCAAAAGTCCAAACAACAAAAGTAAAAATCAATAAACGGGAGTATGGAAAACTAACAGGCTTATATATGGTGATATCACCAACATGGCAACATAAGTCATTTGTGACTTCACTTTCATTCATTGAAACAATGAACAACTACTAATGGAAAGACACCACCTAGAACATGTGGATAAGGTTAAAGTACTTTTTGAACCACAGAAACCAAGACAGACTAAATTAGGAGGTTAAGAAGAGTGGCTATATGCTAACCAGGCTGGTGTAGCACCACACTGAGAGGTTGCCTTGAGTTTAGTTTCTACAAAGGGAAAAGAGAAGCCATGGTAGGCTTCCAGTTCCCACAGCATTGTGGTTTTCTCTCCTAAGAGCGCCTATTTCAGCCATGCCCCAAAGGGAGTCTGTAGGCTTGATCACAGAGAATCTTACTGTGATGGAAAAGGGGCAAGAAGCTTGCAACCACTAACACTCAGACCTTGGTTGACCATGCTCCTACCTGCAATGCCAAAGTAGTAATCTCAGCAACCAGCATCTCTGCTCATTTGCAGAGCAAAAATGGTGGCACAGTCTGACCAGAAAATTCAGTGGGGTGCAGGTATACCTGATTCAGGTCCTGAAAGGATGAGATTTTCTTTCCTGGCACCTAGCCTGCCCCAGTCCAGTCAGGGAGCCTGACGCATCGCCTGGCCCATTGCTGAGTGTAGATCCGAGCCTCACCTGACCATAAAGGCTGTCCAGAACTCCAAAAATTGGACGGTTCAGCAACACTCAAGAGAGAATATGGCAAGAAGAGCTGAGCATCTGTACAGTAATGCCAGTGTTGTCATTTGGAAAAGGAAGTTTGAGAGTGGGGCAGCTTGAGTCGAGACCACAAAGAAAGAGTTTTTCCAGGCTTAGAGTGATTCTCCCACTACACTCAGATAGGGGAGTAAATTCAGCCTCTCCCTCTCCCTGCCTTGATATCTCCTACTGAGGAATTTAGCTTCTTGGCCCCTACCAGCCAGAAATCTTGACTGGAAACACCCAGGAGGCTTCTTGGAGCTGGCTGTATCCATTCTACCAGGCAGGAGAACTAATTCAGAATGCCTTTACTGAGCAGAAAGCCTGTCCAAACCACCTGAAAACTGTATATCCCAGGAACACTTGAGCAGACAGTGAGGCAGGCAGAGAAAATTGCTTGCATAACAAAACCAGTGGCAACATTTAGCCAGGCAACTTGGGGAATGGGTCAGCTTGAATCAAGACCATGAAAAAAAGACTTTTTGCAGGCTTGGAGTTAGTTCTCTACCTTATTCTTGCAGGAAAGCTAATTCACAACCCCACCCACTGTTCAGTGTAACTGCTGGTCCCTCCTGCCAAAAAAGTCTGGCCAGATCACCTGAAACTGTATACATCCACAATATTGAGTAGAGAAGATGGCACATAGAGCTGATCATCTACAGAGCAAAGCCAGTGACACTGTTCAGCCAGAGAGCTTGAATGGGTCAGCTGAGTCAAGACCATAAATAAAGTGTCTTTCTGTCCTTGCATCCAGTTTTCTCATTACTCCTGGCTAGGGAAAATAATTAGTAGCCCCATCCACGCTGAGTAGTCTTCAGCCAGGCTGACCAAAAGACTTAAACAGAGCCCACAGGAAGCTGCATAGTCCATTTAATAGCCCTGCATACAGTGGTCATTGAAAAGAGAGCACAGTCCATGGTCTTCTCTGTCTGTAGAGCAAAAACAGTAGCCTCATTTGGCCATGGAATTTAGTGACAGCTTTGCCTGACTCAGGTCTGCAAACAATGAGTCATGAGGACCTGGGGCCTGTCCTGCTGCCCCACCATGGTAGGGAAACTCATTCATGGCCCCACCTGCTTCTGAGTGTAGTACTTGATCCTGACTATTTAGTAAGACCAATCAGAAAAACAAGGAAATTTAGCCTATCCTAAACTTTTTGTTTGGGCAGACAACCAACCCAGTAGTCATATTCAACTCTTCCTAGCAAGAGTCATTTCCCCTTACCTCAGAGCTCAGACAATGGCCTCACCCCAAAATAAACCCTGCTAGCAAGCTTACCTGTCCAAAGATACTACCAGCAGACATGTTCAGAAATCCAAGCTATGCTGAACTGATTAACTGTTTCTGGCAAAGTGTAACTGTTAAGTCTGAAAGAGGAAACTGCCTGTTCAAATGTGAGAAACAAATGTAAAAAATCAGTGATTATAAAAAATCTGGTAAACATGACACCACCAAAGAAAACTAATAAAGCTTCTATTACTGACACTAAAGAAATGGAGATCTATGAACTGTCACATACAGAATTCAGAATAATCCTCTTAAAGAAGTTCGGTGAACTACAAGAACACACAGACAATAAATGAAATAGGGAGACATGTATTAAAGGTAAGTTCAACAAAGAAACAGAAACCATAAGAAAAGACCCAAACAGAAATCCTAAGAGCTGAAAAGTACATCAACTTAAGAATTCAATAGAGAGCTCTAAAAGCAGATCACAAAAGACCTCAAATAGCTGAAGCAATACTGAAAAAGAAAAGCAAAGCTGGAGGCATCATGATTTTTGGATTCAAGCTATATTACAAAGCAGTAGTCATCAAGACAAGATGGTACTGGCACAAAAACAGACGCATAGATTAATGGAATAGAATAGAGAAACTAGAAATTGACCCACAACTATATGGTCAACCAATCTTCAACAAAACGGGAAAGAATATCCAATGGAAAAATCCATTGGATTGTTATCCAATGTAAAAAGATGGTCTCTTGAACAAATGGTGTTGGGAAAACTGGATGCAACATGCAGAAGAATGAAAACGGACAACTTTCTTCCTTTTTCTTCTTCTTCTTTTTTTTTTTTAAGATTTTATTTATTTGACAGACAGAGATCACAAGTAGGCAGAGAGGCAGGCAGAGAGAGGAGGAAGCAGGCTCCCCACTGAGCAGAGAGCCCGATGCGGGACCTGATCCGAGGGCCCTGGGATCATGGCCTGAGCTGAAGGCAGAGGCTTTAACCCACTGAGGCACACAGGCACCCCCTGGACCACTTTCTTACACCATATACAAAAATAAATTCAAAATGGGTGAAAGCTCTAAATGTAGGATAGGAAACCATCAAAATCATAGAGAACAACATAGGCAGCAACTTCTTACTCGACATGTTACAGGAGGCAAGGGAAACAAAAGTGAAAATGAATATTTAAACTTCATCAAGATTAAAAGCTTCTACACAGTGAAGGAAACAAAATTAAAAGCAACCTAAAGAATGGGAGGAGATATTTGCAAATGACATATATGAGAGAGGGTTAGTATCCCAAATCTATAAAGAACTTACTGGGGTGCTTGGGTGACTCAGTCAGTTAAGCATCTGTCTCTTGATCTCAGCTCTGGTCTCGATCTCAGTGTCCTGAGTTCAAGCCCCACTCTGGGCTTCATGCTGGGTGTGGTATCTACTTTAAAGAAAAATTTCAAACTCAACACCCAAAAACCAAATAATTCAGTTAAGAAATGGGCAGAAGACATGAATAGATATTTCTCCAAAGACATCCAGATGGCTAACAGACACATGAAAAGATGCTCAATATCACTCATTATCAGAGAAATACAAATCAAAACCACCATGAGGTATCACCTCATACCTGGCAGAATGACTAAAATTAACAACACGAAACAACAGAGGTTGGTGAGGATGTGGAGAAAGGGAAACCCTCCTACACTGTTGGTGGGAATGCACGCTGATGCAGCCACTCTAGAAAACTGTATGGATATTCCTCAAAAAGTTAAAAATAGAATGACCCTATAATCCAGCAATTGCACTACTAGGCACTTACCTGAAGGATACAAAAATACAGATGGAAGGGGTACATGCACCCTGATGTTTAAAGCAACATTACCAACTGTAGCCAAACTATGGAAAGAGTGACTGATGAATGAATAAAGAAGAGATGCATATAGATCTGTGAGTGTATATGTGTGTGTATGTGTGTGTGTATATATATATATATATATATATATATATGTATAGATCTGTATGTGTGTGTATGATGGATATATATGTATCAATACCTATATAGATATAGAATACATATAGGCATATATAGTATAAAATGTTATACATATACACATATATATTTTAATGGAATATTACTTAGCCATCAAAAAGAATGAAATCTTGCCATCTAAATGATGTTAAGTGAAATCAGAGAAAGACAAATATCATATGATTTCACACATATGTGGAATTTAAGAAACGAAACATGAACATATGGGAAGGGGATAAAAGAGAGGGATGCAAATAATAAGAGAATCTTTTTTTTTTTTAAAGATTTATTTACTTTTAGAGAGAGACAGCAGGCACAAGTAGGAGGGGCAGAGGGAGAGACAGAGAATCCTAAGCAGACTCTACCTGAGAGTGACATCTCGTGTGGGGCTCCATCTCACAACCTTGAGATCATGACCTGAGCTGAAACCAAGAGTTGGGTGCTTTGCTGACTGTGCCACTCAGTTGCCCCATAAGCCATAAGGGATTCCTTAATGACAGAGAACAAACTGAAGGTCGGTGGAGGGAGGTGGATGCGAGATGGTCTAGATGGGTGACTGATATTAAGGAGGGGACCTGTTATGATGAGCACTGGGTGTTGTATTTATTGGATGAATCACTGAATTCTACTCCTGAAACCAATATTGCCCTGTGTATTAACTAACTAGAATTTAAATAAAAATTTAAAAATTTAATTTTTTTAAAAAGCAGACTCATCCATGCAAAAGAATCAATGATGTATAAACATTTGTAGTTACTCAATCATAGGAGAAAAAAATATAAAAAGAGTGAAGAAAGTCTAATGGACTTATGGAACATAATGAGGCAAAACAATACTCACATAATGGGGATTCCAGGAGAAGGAAAAAAGGGGCAGAAAATATTTTTAAAGCAATAATGATTGAAAACATCCCAAACATTGGGAGAAACAGATATATAGATCCATGCAGCCGAAATGATCTCCAATGTGTTGATCTCAGTTAGGCCCATAATAAGACACATTACAGTTAAATTGTCAAAAGTCAGTCAAAGAAAATATTTTGAAAGCAGCAGGAGAAAAAAAGAGAAGTTATGCACAGGGGAATTTCCATAAAACTGCTGATGGATTTCCTAACAACACTTTTCAGTCTAGGAAAGAATGACATAATATATTTTAAATATTGAAAGGGAAAAACCCTGTCAATGAAGATGTCTATATCCAAGAAACCTACCCTTTAGAAATGAAGGAGAGATAAAGAATTTCCTGAACAAACAAAAACTGAGTTTATCACCACTAGATCATCCTTATAAGAACTGCCAAAGGAAATTCTTTTAATGAAAGTAAAAGGACAATAATTATCATGAAAACATAAGAAGATGATCTAAAACTCCATGGTAATAGTAAATATATAGGAAAGTTAGATTCTGTAAGATGATAATGGTATCATAATTCACTTATGAGTCTAATTTAAAGGTTAAAAAGCAAACATAGCAAAAACAACCATACTATAGTAATGTTATTGTATAAACAATATAAAAAATTTAAAACCTGTAGTACCAATAGCTTAAAATGTGATGGGGAAGAGAAGGAGAAGTGGAAAGTTTAGGAATATTATTGAAGCTATTGTTAATTTAAAATAGGGTGTTATAATGTTAGTATATTTTATATAAACCTAGTAGAAACTCTGAGATAATAGACAATACATAATGGTTTCTGGCCCTGGTTCCTGGAACAAATCTCCTCAAACCCTTGTAATTTCCCATGATAAGAGCATTAGAAGCATCCTTTGTTCTAATATTTAGTCTTTGACATGGGACCATAAAACCTTTTTAATATCTTGGGTAATAGGATTGTCTTTTGTTTTAATGAGACATTGGGTGGGGGGCACAATAACTTCTTGATGAGGGCAGATCACTGGAAAGGTATGATTAGAGGCTTGGAATTTTTAGTCCTGCCCCCTAATTCTCTTGAGAGGGAAGAATGGTTGAAAATAAAGTTAATGATCAATCATGCCTATGTGATGACACCTTCATAAAAATCCCAATAGCATGGGGTTTAAGGAGCTTTCAGTTTGGTGAATACACCCTCATTGCAGGTAGGTTATACACCCCAATAGCACAGGAACAGAAGCTTCTGTGCTTAGGGTTTTCCCACATCTCATCCTTTTGTATCTCTTCATTTGACTATTCATCTGTAAACTTTATCATATCTTTTAATAAACTGTAAAGCGTTTCCCTGAGTTTTGCAAACAGATGCAGCAAATCAATCAAACTAGAAGTAGGGGTCACAGAAACTGCTGAGTCATAGTAAAATTGACAGAAGTGTAACTTGGGGCCATACTACTTATAACTGATACCTGAAGTGAGGTGGTAGTACTTCTGTGGGACTGAGGTCTTAATACCTGGTAGATCTGACGTTATCTACAAGGAGATAGTACCAGAGATCAGTTAAACTGTAGGATACTCAACTGATGTCACAGAGAATTTTTTGTCCTTCCTTATTTTATATGCATCTTACAATAATTTCAGGAGCCACAAAGGAAAAATCTACAATAATTACACAAAATAACATGATGAAGAAGTCATCCTGATAACAAAATACATCAACACACACACACACACACACACAGAGCAGGATGCAAAACAAAGAAAAATAAATCTACAAAATGGCCAGAAACAATTAACAAAATGCAATAAGTTATTTATCAATAATTACTTTAAATGTAAATGGATTATAGTCTTCAATAAATAGACACAGAGTGTATGAAAAAACAAGATCTAACAATATGTTGCCTGTAAGAGATGTATTTACCTTAAAGACTCATATATACATGGAGTAAGGGATGGAAAAAGATATTTCAAGAAAACAGTAACAACATAAAAAGCAAGAGTAATTACTTATATCAGACAAAATAGACTTTAAGCTACAAATGATAAGAGTCAAAAAGGTCATTAATAATAAATAGGTCAATCCATCAAGAAGATGTAATAATTGTAAATATTTATGCACCCAACACAGGAGCAGCTAAATAAATAAAGCAAAAATTAACAAGCTAATTAACAAGGAAAAATAAAAATTACAGTAGTAATTGAGGACTCTGATACCCCATTATCAACAATAAATTATCTAGGCAAATAATCAATAAGGTAATAATGAATATGAACACCACAGACCAAATGGACCTAATAGACACATACAGAATGTTTTTTAACAAAAGTAGAATACATATTATTCTCAAGTGCACATGGAACATATTCTGGGATAAACCATACGCTATGCCACAAAACAAATCTTAGCAAACTCTTGAAAATTAAAATCATACTAAGTATCTTCTCTGACCACAATGGTATAAAACTAGATATTGATAATGAGGAAAACTGGAAAACTTATATATGTGGCAATTAACCAACACTCTCCTGTAGAACCAATGGATCAAAGAAGAAATTAAAAAGGAAATTAAAAATACCTTGAAAACAAACATAGCAAAACTTATGGGGTACAACAAAAGCAGTTCTAAAATGGAAGTTCATAGCAATAAACACCTATATTAAGAAAGAAGACCTGGGGGCGCCTGGGTGGCTCAGTGGGTTAAGCCGCTGCCTTCGGCTCAGGTCATGATCTCAGGGTCCTGGGATCGAGTCCCGCATGGGGCTCTCTGCTCAGCAGGGAGCCTGCTTCCCTCTCTCTCTCTTTCTGCCTGCCTCTCCGTCTACTTGTGGTTTCTCTCTGTCAAATAAATAAATAAAATCTTTAAAAAAAAAAAAAAAAAAAGAAAGAAGACCTGAAGTAAACAACATCACTCTAAATATCTAGGAAACAAAAGACAAAGTTGGCCCAAGGTTAGTAAAAGGAGAGAGATAATAAAGAGCAGACATAATGAAATGGAGGAATACAGTAGAAAAGATTAACCAAACTAAGTTAATTCCTTGAAAAGATAAACAAAATACAAAACTATCTAAACAAAGGAAAAAATAGAGGACAAAAAAAAAAAAAAAAAGACTGACACCACAGCAATAAAAAGCGATTACGAATGACTGTGAACAAATTAGAAAACGTTAACAAACAGTTCTTGGAAACATACAACCTCCAAGACTGAATCAGGAAGAAATAGAAAATTTGAACAGACCATTAATAAAGTAGATTCAAGCAGTAATCAAAAATTTCCCAAAGAAATAGAACCTAGAATCAGATGTCTTTTGTGCCAAATTTTAACAAATACTTAAAGAATAAACATGAATTTTTCTTAAACTCTTCAAGAAATAAGAGGAGGAAAAGTCCCAAAACTCATTTAAAAAATTTTTTTTTACTTATTCATTTGAGAAGGAGAGAGAGCGAGAGAACATGTGTATGAGCTAGGGGCAGTCGGGGTGGACACAGGAGGGGCAGAATGAGAGAGGGAGAAGCAGACTTCCCATTGAGCAGGTAGCCTAACACAGGGGTTCATTCCAGGATCCTGAGATCAATTATTTCTGAGCCAAAGTCAGATGCTTATCCGACTGAGCCATCCAGGCACTCTGGCCCAAACTCATTTTACAGGACCAGCAGTACTCTGATACCAAGGCCAGAAAAGGACATTACATTTAAAAGCAAAAAAGAAAAAAAAAAGAAGAAGAAGATGATGATGACGACAACAAACAAATCACTGCAGACAAGTATCCCTAATGAATGAATGCAGGGATTCTCAATAAAATACCAGTTAACTAAACGAAGCATCATATTAAAAGAATCATTTATCATCATCAAGTGTAATTTAGCCCTAGGAAGCAAGAGTGGTTCAACATGCAAAAATCAGTTAACATGACACATCACATTAATAAAATGAAGGAAAAAATCACGCTTGTCTCAATAGATGCAGAAAAAGCAACTGAAAAAAATTAACATCTCTTTAGTTAAAGATGTTTAACCAGTTAGGTATAGAAGGAATGTATCTCAACACAATAAAAGCCATATATGATAAACCCATAGCTAAAGTTATACTCATTGGTGAAAGATGGAAATCTCTTCCTCTAAGATCAGAACAAGACAAGGGAGCTCACTCTCACAACTCCTATTCCACATTGTACTGGGAGTCTTAGCCAGAGCAATCAGGCAAGAAAAAGAAAATAAAAGACATCACAATTGGAAAGAAGAAATAAAATTATCTCTATTTACAGATGACATGATTTTATATATGGGAAATCCTAGTCTTCACCAAAAAACTGTGTTCAGCTTCAGATTCACCAAAGTTGCACAACAAAATTAACATTATTAACTACAAAACAATATTAACTACAAAATCAGTAGAGTTTTAAATACTAACAAAAATTATATGAAAAAGATATAAAGATACAAAGATCCCATTTTTACAACAGCATTAGAACAATAAAATATGTAGAAATAAACTTAAACAAGGAGGTAAAAATATCTCTATTCTTAAAACTATAAGACTGATGAAAGAAATAAAAGAAGACACAAAGAGATAAGCATCCTGTGTTCATAGATTAGAAAAATTAATATTACTAAAATGTCCGTAGTACTCAAAGCCATCTATAGACTCAATGCAATCTCTATCAAGATTCCAATGGGTTTTTTTTTTTTTACAGAAGTACTAAACACAATTTTAAAATACATATGAAACCATAAAAGACCCTAAATAACCAAAACAATCCTAATAAATGGTATAGTAATAGTATAGTAATCAAAACAGTATAGTAATCAAATATTGACCAACAGGACAGGATAGAAAACCTAGAAATATACCCATGCATACATGGTCAATATCTGACAGGGAAACCTGGAATAGTTATTGGAAAATAAGAGTTTCTTTTCAATAGTGGTGGAAAAATTGGATATTCATACATAAAGGAGAAAACAATATCTCTATTTCCCACAATTCACAAAAGTTAACTCAAAATGAATTAAAAATTTAAAAATGGACAAAAGATTAAAGATTTATGTGTAGCGCTGGAAACTATATAACTCCTAGTAGAATATAGGTAAAACCCTCCTGAATATGGTCTTGGGAATGATTTTTTATATGACTACTAGAAAACAACCAACAAAATAGATAAATAGGACTACACTAAAATCCTTCTGCACAGTTAAAGAAATGATCAGCAAAATAAAAAGACTACCTATGAAATGGGAAATATATCAGAGGTTAATACCTAAAATATACAACAAAGTCATATAGCTGTATAAAATTATATCTCATTAAAACTGAAAAAATATAAAAGTTTCCTTCACAGAATAAGAAACAATAGAACGGGGCACCTGGGTGGCTCTTTTGGTTAAGCATCTGACTCTTGATTTCAGCTCAGGTCATGATCTCAGTATCTGGGGTTAAACCTATCATTGGGCTCTGTCCGTGCTGGGCATGGAGCCTGTTTAAGCTTCTCTCTCTCCCTGTAGCCCCCACCCCTGTACTCTTTCTTTCTCTAACAAAACAAAGCAAAACAAATGAAGGGGATCACAGATGATGGCACGCTAGGAGGATCTAGTCTGCATCTGAGCAAGTTTTCTTCTATGGACATAATTGAGATAATAGCTACATCTAGGCAACTAACTCCGAAAGTGACCTGAAGACTGCAGACTAGACTTTTCCATAATTAATTATAGAAAGGATGCTACAAACATGCTTGGGAAGCAAAACTAACCATGAATGGGAAGAACATCACAATAATGGAGAAGAGGATAAGACCCCAGGCAAGTTGAGACCCCATGTCTGGCTTTGAAAACCAGTGTGACTTACTTATATAGCTTTTAAATCAGTATGACTTAGCTCTGTGTATTTAAAAATTAGCAGGCTTGGGGTGCCTGGGTGTCTCAGTGGGTTAAGCCTCTGCCTTCTGCTCAGGTCATGATCCCGGGCTCCTGGGATCGAGCCCCGCATTGGGCTCTCTGCTTGGCAGGGAGCCTGCGTCCCTTCATCTCTCTCTGCCTGCCTCTCAGCCTACTTGTGATCTCTCTCTGTCAAATAAATAAATAAAAATCTTAAAAAAAATAAAAAAACAAAAATAAAAATTAGCAGGCTTAACTCTTGGAAGGGTTGGAGTGCAATAGGAAACTGAGGCTCGATCTTCAAGACCCAGCACAATAAGTAATTTTCCCGGAGACCCCTCACATAAACAAAAGTTTAAAAAGTGCCTGGGGTATCCATGAAGATTTAATAATAATAATAATAATAATAATAATAATAATAATAATTTTTTACTAATATCAGAACATGGAAAGAGAGGTAAGGATCTTCAGGATATTTCTCCAAGAGCAAAACTGCTATTGGGTGTTATTTCTCCTCTCCTCCCCAGCCTAGATAGTCAGACACTTCACAGGAGCCAGAGCTAACATGCTCCACCTAATCTTGCTAGTACCACTTTCCATGTCTCAGCCTTCCCCTGCTAACCTGCCCCATTCAACATGCCTTCCTTGGCAGGCAATCTTCTAATGGGGCTCCTGCCCCCACTACTCCTTGTTAGCAGCCCTAGCACAGAACAGCTTCACTCCAAAATGACTCCTATTCTGGGGAGAGGAGGAAGTGGTAATCCCATACACTAGCATGCCAACAGCCCAGCAGCCAAGCCTTTTAGCTGGCTGTGTAGGAAGAAAGCACTGCCATTTAATGTACTAAAAACTGTGGCAGAAAGGCTAATTGTAGACATCTAATCTGACTACTGGCCCCACTAGCCAACAAAATCTGTTGACCTTACAGGGAGAAAGTCCTGCCATTTGGTGTGCCCATAACCATGGAAGAGAGGCTAATTGTAAGACAGCTAGACTGACTGCTGACTTCACTAACCTATAAGTCAGTAGCAGCCCAAAACAAAGTCCTCAATAGCTCTAGGACAAAGCCCTCTCCAGTGCATGCACAGCCCCCATAAAAGACACACCTGGAGCATCTAGTTTTGGTAACCATGGTAGAGTATGCTACAGGGCATCCTATGATCTTTTATAAACAAGGTCACCACTTTCAATAGCAGAAAATGTAGCTGACCTCCCTATTAGATAGAAACACACAGAGAGAGTCAGACAAATTGAGGAAACAGAGGAATCTATCCACAATGAAATAACATGACAAAATCAAAGAGCTAAAGAGCTCCCCTGTAATGGGGAGAAGCAATATGTCTAATAAAAATATTCAAGGTATAGTCATAAAGACGCTGGGCTTGAGGAAAAATATGGAAGAATCTGAGAACATCAACAAAGTGATAGAAAATATTTTTTAAAAAATGAATTAGACATGAAGAATTCAGTAACCAAAATAAAACATAGTAGAGGGACTCAGCATTGGACTACAGGATGCAAAAGAACAAATCAGTGACCTGGAAGACAAGGTAATGAAAGCAACTAAGATAAATAGAAAAAAATTAAAAATAAGAATATGTTAGGTGAACTCAACAACATCATCATGCATAATATTTGTCTTACAAAGATTCAAAGGAGAGAGGGGGAGAGAGACGAGGTGGGGGAAGGAGAGGAGAGGAGAAGAAAGAGAAGGGGTCAAAAATTTTGTTGAAAGAAAGGATAACTGAAACCTTGCCTGATTGGGAAAAGGAAACAGATGTTTAGATACAGGAAGCACAAAGAGCACTTAAAAGGAACCTAAGGAGGTCCAGAAAGCAAATCACAAGTACTTAAAATGGTAAAAATAGTAATAAGGAGATATTTTCAAAACAGCAATAGAAAAGAAAACAGTAGCATTCATGGAAAACCTTCTAAAACTGCCAGCTGATTTTTCAGCAGAAATGGGAGTCAGGTTCAAAAGGGAATGGCATGCTATATTCAAAATGCTGAAAGGAAAAAAGCTGCAACCAAGAATACCCAGCCAGATTATTATTCAGAATAGGAGAGAGAAAGAGTTTTCCATACCAAATGGGGGGAAAAGAGGGTACGAGTTCATTCTCACTAAACAAGCATTACAAGAAATTTTAAAGGGAATTCTATGAGTGGAAACAAAAGGCAATAACTAGAAGAAAGTCATGAAATTAAAATATTTCACAGATAGAAGCAAACAAATCGTAAAGGTAGTAGTTTAATCAATTATGAAGCCAGTATGAAGGTTAGAACACAAAAGCAGTAAAAATCAATTATGTCTACAAAAATAAGCCAAGAGATACATGAAATAAAAAGATATAAAATATGATGTATTATACATAAAATATGGAAGGGAAAGTAAAAATTTAGTGCTTTAGAATGTGTTCAAAATTAAACAACCATCAACTCAGCATAGAGAATTATATGCATAATATGTTACATATTAACCTAATATACCATAAACCTATAATAGACATACAAAAAGTAAAGAGAAAGGAATACAAGCATAACACTAAAGAAAGTTATCAAACTACAAGGGAATAGAGGAAAAGAGAAGAAACAGAGAAAAACTATAAAACTACAAAAACAACCAGAAAAGAACTAAAAACTGGCAATACATTTATACCTATCAATAATTACTTTTAGGAGGGCACATATAACATGGAACACAGTGTGTGGTATATAACAATGAATCTTGGAACACTGAAAAAATAAAATTTAAAAAATAATTACTTTTCAATATAAATGTATTAAATGCTGCCCAATAAAAGATACAGTGTAATACATAAAACACAAGACTCACCAACATGCTGACTACAAGAGACTCAATTCAGTCTTAAAGACACGTACAGACTGAAAGTGAAGGGCTGAAAAATCTGACCATGCAAATGGAAGCAAGAGCAACAAGTCAGAGTATCAATACTTATATTAGACAAAATAGACTTTAAAACAAAGACTGTAGCAAGAGATGAGGAAGGGTACTGCATAATGATAAATAATGATAATAATGATAATGATAAAAGGATCAACCAACAAAGAATAGAACAGTTGTAAATATTTATGCATCCCACTTAGGGGTGCCTAAATATATTAAAGCAAATAATAGACATAAAGAAAGAAATTTACAATAATCCAATAATAAAATGTGACTTTAATAATGCACTTACATCAATGGAGAAATCGTCCACACAGAAAATTAAGAAAAAGGGCCTTGAATGACACAGACCAGAGGGACCTAAATGATATATACAGAATATTCCATACAAAAACAGCAGAATACAAATTCTTTTCAAGTTCACATGGAACATTCTCCAGGATAGATCACATTAGGCCAAAAATGAGACTTAATACATTTGTTGAATTATCAAGCATTTCTTCTGACCACAATGGTATGAAAGTAGAAATAAGTTACAAGAAAAAATCTGAAAAAAACAAAACAAAACAAAACACAAATACAAGGAAACAAAACAATATGCTACTAAAAAAATAAGAGGGTAAGCCAAGAAATCAAATAAAAAATTTAAAAAATGGAGATAAATATAATGTTTCAAAGTCTTTGAGATGTACCAAAAGCAGATACAAGATGAAATTTTAAGTGATACAGGCTGGCCTCAAGAAAGAGAAATCTCAAATTAACAATTTAACCTCACATTGAAAAGAATTAGAAAAAGAAGAAAAACTAAAGCCCACAGGTAGTAGAAGAAAGGAAATACTAAATATTAAAGTAGAAATAAATGAAATACAGACTAAAGCCAATAAAACAGATCAATGAAACCAAGAACTGGTTCTCTAAAAAGATAAAAAGATTAATAAAAATTGATAAACCTTTAACAGATTCATCAAGAAAAAGAGAGAGGACTGAAGTAAAATAAGAAATGAAGGGAGAGAAATAGCAACCAACAACAAAGAAACACAGGGGATTATAAGAGAAAACTCTGAAAAATTATATGCCAACAAATTGGACAATAAAGAAGAAATGGATAAATTCCTAAAAACGTATAATCATCCCAAACTAAATCAGGAAGAAGTAGAAAATTTGAACGTAGTAGTTACTAGTCATGAAATTGAATGGGTGACCAAAAAATTCCAATCAAACCAAAGTCCAGGACCAGATGGCTTCACAGATAAATTCCACAAACATTTAAAGAAGAATTAATACCTATTCTTCTCAAACTATTCCAAAATAAAGAAGAGGAAAGAAAAATTCAAAATTCATTCTATCAGCACAACTCTGATAAAAAACTAAACACCCACACAAAAAAAGAAAACTATAGGGCAATATCTGATAAACATAGATGCTTAATTTCTCAACAAAATATTAAAAAACCCAATACGAAAAAACATTAGACCATCATTTACCATCAAGTAGAATTTATTATAGGGATGCAATATTTGCAAATTGATCAATGTACTGTATTACATTAAAAAGAGAAAGGATAAAAACCATATGATCATCTCCATAGTTGCAGAAAAACATTTGACAAAATAGGATATCCATTCATGATTAAAAACTCTCAATAAAGTGGGTTTAGAGAGACCATACCTCAACAAAATAAAGGCTTTAAATTAAAAACCAGGGCAAAGGGCGCCTGGGTGGCTCAGTGGGTTAGGCCGCTGCCTTCGGCTCAGGTCATGATCTCAGGGTCCTGGGATCGAGTCCCGCATTGGGCTCTCTGCTCAGCAGGGAGCCTGCTTCCTCCTCTCTCTCTCTCTCTGCCTGCCTCTCCAACTACTTGTGATTTCTCTCTGTCAAATAAATAAATAAAATCTTTAAAAAAAAACAGGGCAAAAATCATAGTGAATGGGGAAAAAAAAAGAGCTTTTCCACTAAGATCAAGAATAAGACAAAAATGTTCACTCACTACTTTTACTAACATAATACTGGAAGTCCTAGCTGCAAATCAGGCAAGGAATAATAGGAATAATCAAAGGAATCCAAACTGGCAAGGAAGAAGTAAAACTTTCACTATTTGGAGATGACATGATACGACGCAAAGAAAACCCAAAAAACTCCACTGGAAAACTGTTAGAACTGGCAAATGAATTTAGTAAATTTGTAGAACAGAAAATTAACGTACACAAATCTGTTGCATTTCCAAACACTGATAACAAAGTGGCACAAAGAGAAATTAAGAAAGCAATTCCATTTATTATTGCACCAAAAAGAATAAAACACTAGAAATAAATGTAACCAAAGAGGTGAAAGACATGTACTCTGAAAATTGTAAGACACTGGTAAAAGAAAGAGATGATGACACAAAAAATGGAAAGATAGTCCATGTTCATGGATTGAAAGAAATGATATTAAAATATCCATACTACCCAAAGAACTCTTAAGATTCAATGCAGTCCATATCAAAATCCCCACAGCATTTCTCCCAGAACTAGTACAGATAATCTAAAATTTGTACGAAATCACAAAGACTCTGAAAGTCTCACAAAGACTCTGCTTTCTCAAGCAATCTTGAGAAAGAAGACAAAGCTAGAGGTATCATTATCCCAGATTTTAAGATATACTACAAAGCTGTAGTAGTCAAAATATATGATGCTGGCATAAAAATGGACACAGATTAATGGAACAGAACAGAGGGCCCAAGAAAACCCTTACTTATATGGTCAATTAACCTAATACAATGGAGGTAAGAATATACAATGGGAAATATATTAAATGGTGCTTGGAAAACTGGACAGCTACACGTAAAAGAATTAAACTGGACCATTTTCTCACATCATACACAAAAATGAACTCAAAATTGATTAAGGACAGAAAAGTGAGACCTGAAGCCATAAAACTCCCAGAAGAAAACATAGGCTTGGATGTTTAAGACATCAACTTTAGTGACATTGTTCTAGATAGGTCTCCTCAGGCAATGCAGCCATAAGCAAAATTAAACTATTGGGACTATAGCAAATCAAAAGCTTTTGCACAGCAAAGGAAACCATCTACAAAAGGAAAGGCACCCTACTGAATTGGAGGATATTTACAAATGATATATCCCATAAGAGGTTAATATCCAAAATATAGAGAGAACTTATGAAATTCAATACCAAAAAACCCCCAGATAGATGATATTCAGCTAAGTGACAAAATTCAGACATAGAAAGACAAATACCATATGAATTTATTTATGTAGGTGTGTTGACTCTATCTTTGACCTTCTTATATTTTTATGTCAACTCAATGACCTCTGTTGGGTTTATGTGATCCAGGCCCATTGGAGATTAGTACACATAATGTAGAAATGCCTGCCAAGGCTGGAATGTGTGAAGGCTTGCTTTGGCCCTCCGTAAGTTTTTTAAAAATAACACAGTATCTCTTCTTCCTGATACCCAAATGGCACCGCAAGATCTAATTAAAGGTTAGTGGTCGGTTAAATGCATGCAAACCCTTTGATTTCACTACAGTGCCCTCCTGTGCATCCCCTTGCTCTATAAGATCTATAGACTAAGGTCAGGGCTTTGCAGAGAATAGCTGCACAGCTCTGGATCACTGTCCACCTGATCCTCCTTATAAGGAAGTTACCCTGAACAAAACTATAATGTATAGAATTGCCTGCTTCATTTTTGAGTCTCAAATACCTTATCAGTTTGAAGGATAATTTACAGCCACTCCTCCATCTTTTAACAATTGGTGAGCCAAATCAGGAGGCCCAAAGTGAAACAAGCATGGCTAAAAGGGCCATGCTGGGGGAAGTTCTGTTATCCATGGAGGAAATCCCATTGTTGATGGGGGAAATCAGAATGACCAGCCACCACCATGTGGGGAAATGTGGCCAGGTGTTTTGAGCATTTGGGACAACTGCATGCATATGGGGGCAACTCAAATATTCCTAACAGACTGTGAGATATTCCACACAAAATGGTGGAGAAAAGGAAATGGAAAAAAGCAAGTGAATAAGCTATTGCAACAATAACTCAGTCATTGCTCTGTACATTATGAGATGCCATAAAAAAGGACTTACAAGAGACCAGGCTTTGAGAGCTATCACCCTGTCTTCTTGCTGGTAACCAGTAACAAAAATTCTTTGCTTTCAACATTTCATTTGGTCATGTTCAGCTGAATGCACCCCATGCCGCAATCCCTTTGAGGTCAGTTACAAATGTTGGTGACCCATAAGGGACACGTGGTTTGTGTTCCTACATGATCTGAGAGCTGGAGTGAAGCAGTTGGCAACAGCAGCTCTGGGCAATTGGCCATCAGAGGTTCAAGACTAGGAACATTCTGCTTGGTGGCTATGGACCTGGGAGGTGAAGTGGTCATCTTGAATACTCGTTCAGCACCCCAAGAGGCTGGCAGAGGAATGAGGGCAGCTTTGCCACAACAGTTGGTGTTCCTGTCTTATTTATTGCAAAGACTAAAGGAGCACTCAGGGGAAGGGTTTGAAGAGAAAGGCCCCTTTAATAAATGCCCTAAGGGAGTAAATGCTTGCACAAGTGGAGCCTAGAAAGCTCCAGGTAAAGGAGATTAAAAGCAAGGTTTAAGAAGATTATAGTGAAGATGATTTTAACATGCAAATGGCCTAAATGAAGATCCTTTACAATATGTAATTATTGCATTTGCACATTCAAGTTGAGAAAGCTGGCTATTAAACTAAGTAATTTTAGTGGGAAGTGTATTTTGATTGGTATTTGGAATCTTCTAAAAATACCGACAGGGTACTATTCACACAGGAATCTAAGATGATGTAGGGGGACTGGGTGGCTCAGCTGGGTAAGTGTCTGCCTTTGGCTCAGGTCATGATCACAGGGTCCCAGGATGCCAGGATCAAGTCCTGGGATTGAACCCTGCATCTGACTCCCAGCTCAGCCGAGAGCCTGCTTCTCCCTTTGCTCCTCACCCCACTTTTGTTCTCGCTCTCTAAAATAAAATAAAATAAAATAAAATAAAATAAAATAAAATAAAACTAAGAGGATGTAACCCTAGGGAAAGAAGCAGATTGAGGGAGATGTAATCAGATGTGTAGATCAGCCTGTGTCATTTGTGTTGCAACCCAGCACTTTGAGGAACTGAAAGCGATTTTTTTTCTTAACAAAACTTTACAAAGCTAGAAATGCAGCATTTCAGTTTACCTATTTCTTTACTGATCCCAAAGCTTCCCTTATTTATTTTAAATGGCTTGAAAATTATTGATGTTATGAAACCAAAGCCCTTCGTAGAAAATTTTGCATTCCTTCTATCTTTTGTCTTTGAAATGTGAACACAGTCCACAGTCACCTGAGGCTGAAGGGGAAAAAATGGGCGGGGTTGAAGGGGAAGGGTACTTTTTGAAAATGCACACTGAGCTCTCTATTCTGTTCCATTGATCTATGTGTCTGTTTTTGTGCCAGTACCATGCTATCTTGATGATGACAGCTTTGTAATAGAGCTTGAAGTCCGGAATTGTGATGCCACCAACGTTGGCTTTCTTTTTCAATATCCCTTTGGCTATTCGAGGTCTTTTCTGGTTCCATATAAATTTTAGAATTATTTGTTCCATTTCTTTGAAAAAGATGGATGGTACTTTGATAGGAATTGCATTAAATGTGTAGATTGCTTTAGGTAGCATAGACATTTTCACAATATTTATTCTTCCAATCCAGGAGCATGGAACATTTTTCCATTTCTTTGTGTCTTCCTCAATTTCTTTCATGAGTACTTTATAGTTTTCTGAGTATAGATTCTGTGCCTCTTTGGTTAGGTTTATTCCTAGGTATCTTATGGTTTTGGGTGCAATTGTAAATGGGATTGACTCCTTAATTTCTCTTTCTTCTGTCTTGCTGTTGGTGTAGAGAAATGCAACTGATTTCTGTACCCTAAAGATACAAATGTAGTGATCCAAAGGGGCACGTGCACCCGAATGTTTATAGCAGCAATGTCCACAATAGCCAAACTATGGAAAGAACCTAGATGTCCATTCATCAACAGATGAATGGATCAAGAAGATGTGGTATATATACACAATGGAATACTATGCAGCCATCAAAAGAAATAAAATCTTGCCATTTGCGGCAACATGGATGGAACTAGAGCGTATCATGCTTAGCGAAATAAGTCAAGCAGAGAAAGACAACTATCATATGATCTCCCTGATATGAGGAAGTGGTGATGCAACATGGGGGCTTAAGTGGGTAGGAGAAGAATAAATGAAACAAGATGGGATTGGGAGGGAGATAAACCATAAGTGACTTTTTTTTTTTAAAAGATTTTATTTATTTATTTGACAGAGAGAGATCACAAGTAGACAGAGAGGCAGGCAGAGAAAGAGAGAGGAGGAAGCAGGCTCCCTGCTGAGCAAAGAGCCTGATGCGTGACTCGATCCCAGGACTTTGAGATCATGACCTGAGCCGAAGGCAGAGGCTTAACCCACTGAGCCACCCAGGCGCCCACCATAAGTGACTCTTAATCTCAAAAAACAAACTGAGGGTTGCTGGGGGGAGGGGGTTTGGGAGAAGGGGGTGGGATTATGGACATTGGGGAGGGTATGTGCTTTGGTGAGTGCTGTGAAGTGTGCAAACCTGGTGATTCACAGACCTGTACCCCTGGGGATAAAAATATATGTTTATAAAAAATAAAAAATTAAAAAAAAAAAAGAAAATGCACACTGAGAAAAAGCTCTTGTGCCCAAACTCTAGTACAATCTCAGGATTAATTCCAGGGACAAATACAAAACTTGAAAATCTCTACAAATATTAGTAACTATAGGGTCCTTACATCTGTCCCTATGTGTGACCATATATCTGTGTGTTATAGCTGTGAGATACTTTTCTGCCTCTGACAGTATTGCTAAAATTAATTTGTAAACAAGACCTATGTAGCTGGTTTGAAGGCAAGCATTTGCAAGGACTTAGTGTTCTAAAATTAAGAAAGATATCACCTTCGCCCCGCAAGGACAACAAGACGCCCTAGTTCAGATGCATCTTCTATTTCCGCAAGTCTACACACTTATATACGCTTACATGACCAATCAGCGAGCAGGGTACAGGAGGGAGCGAATCAGGCTGTGCACCTAAACGAACAACTTCGCTAGCAACCAATGCTGTTTACTTCCTCTTTGGGCGTTCTGCTTAGTCTCATGAGGCAATCCTAACCTGGCAACTAGCCAGGCGCCATCTTTTAATGGCGGAGGCCGCCCTGGCCAGGGGCCTGCCTCCGACATCCCCCCCTTTTTTCTTTTATGGCAGGGATTGTGCCTGTCTTAGGTTGTCAGTGGCGGGGAATATCCTTACCCGTCATCAGACGGCAGATATCAATGATCTGCGTCCTGTCTTAGGTTGGTATATTTCCCCCACCAATCTTACCTGTCGTTGACTACCGATCCAGCATACTTAGCCACACTTGGGGGGATGTTCCAGCCTCGATGGCTAACAAGGCCTGCACCATGGCTTGCTGTTGCCTAGGTTGCTGTCGCCTCCAAATTTGCAGTTTCCTTACTAGCAGAATCAAGGCCACTACGAGGATTATCATCAGATCAATTATGCTAGCCCATTGTTTCGTAAAGGTTAACACATCTTGCAATGTTTTGATTATCTCTGGGAGGGTTGCAAGCTCACCTCTGGTGTTATTTATCCTTGTTATGCCTAGTAGCAGGTGCTGAGTATAGTTTTGGAATTCTGCGGACTAATTCCCCCACAAGTATTGGGAGAGCTGTCGGGAGATATTCTGTAAGTCACTCATATTAGTATAGGCTATCGGAGTTACACAAATTGCCGGGAAGGGTACTATACATCCCAGTCCCAATAGGGCCCCCCATATGTCCACTTGTTCTTGAACCAAATCAACTCTCTGGTTGACTATCAGGATTCCTGCTTGCAGATGTGCATTGATCTGAGTCTGTGTTTGAAGGGCAGCCGCTGTTCCTTCTGCAAGGTGTTCACAGCTTCCGCAGTGGGTATAGTTGCAGCAAGCGAGACTGCTGCTGCCGTGGCAGCTGCTGTAGATATAGCCAATGCTGTCACAACAGCGGCTGTGATACCAAAATCTCTCTTCTTTCTGGATAGCACCACCGGTAACTTGTCCTCTGGAATGGAAACTGGGATATGAACATGGGTAGGGATACGCATAATCACAGCCAGCTTGAGGGCCGTGACATTCCAGCACTGGGAAAGATAGCAATTCTTAGTGCAATTCAACGTATCATTCAGCTCGCTAGCATTTGTTACGAGGAAAAGGAATGGTGGCCAGACGCATATGGGAGTGGGCTGATAAGTAATATTATTGGGACAAGACACATTAACTGTTGTCTCAAAGGTACTAGAGTCATTTTGTTTATAAGAACAGTTGAGGAATTTGCCACCATTTAACATGGACACTGCTGAGATATCAGTACATGCTCCTAGCAAGTTACAGACCTGCCATGCATCAAAGGGAGAGGAGGGAATATGAGAGAAGAGTTAGTCACTGGTAAAGGATATGGCCATGCTTTAACCACTGCCCACAGCTCTCTAACTTGAAGTCTGCCACAGGAGGTGTAGCATCCCCAGAGTTATCATCAGCATCTTCAGCATCATGACTGGTGTTTGGAGGCAAGGCTGCACGCACCAGCCGCTCCGGGATCCAAATTGGAGCCTCCTTTTCCTGTGGAAAAACACATACAGACCCCCTACTCCATACTAACACTGGATCTGGTCCATTCCACTTTCCTGTGAGGATGTCCATCCAAAGTACTAAAGGCTTAGGGGAAGCAGCAGCATCACTTGCATGTCTGTCTGCAGCTGATTTACCCATTTTGTCCAACGTTAAAAAATTCAAAATAAAGAGAATGGTGTTGAGCTTATCTTTAGGGGACCTGAAGGTGTCCCCTATTCCCCCTTTTTGTTTATTGTAAGATGCGCATGCTCCACAACACCCTGTCCTTGTGGGTTATAGGGTATTCCATGTATCAAGTAAATGTCAAGTTGTTGTAGGAAGGCTTTAAAGGGTTGTGAGGTGTAGGCTGGATCATTATGTCTTTAATTGGCATGGCTTTCCCCATGCCGCGAAAGCCTGTAGGCAATGGGCAATAACATCTCTGGATTTTTTCCCCCGTATGCACTGAGGCGAAAATTATTCCAGAGCAGGTATCTACAAAGACATGAACATATCTTAACTTTCCAAATTCTGAAACATGTGTGACATCCATATGCCATATATGATTAGTAACAAACCCTTAGGATTAACCCCCAAGGACGGTGCAGGTAGTAAGATCACGCAATTTCTGCAGGAGACTACTATGTCCTGTGCCTGTGCTTTTGTTATGTTAAATTTGAGGCAAAGAGTTAAAGCATTCACGTGGAACAGCTTATGATAATGTCTCGCCTGTTGCACCGGGTCCTCAATGGCAAAGATAAATTCTCCTCTGGTTAAGGAGTCTGCTAACCGATTACCTTTTGTCAGGGGGCCTGGTAAGGTTATATGAGCTCATATGTGGCCAATATAAAATGGAGCCTTCCTGTCCCAAACTAATGTTTGGATTTCTTGTAATGCCTTAGAGATAGTAGACCTGGCATTAATAGAACCCACATTTTCAATGATAGAGACAGCTTGCACCACATATCTACTATCTGATAAAAGGTTGAAGGGTTCTTAATGAAAACATCTGAAATGCTTTTATCACTGTGAGCAGCTCGGTTTCTTGGGGAGAGGAGCTTTGAAATAGGAAGGTCCAACTCTCTTCTTTGGTAACTATAGCTCCTACAGGTGTCCTGGCTTCTTGCAGTAATAGCAAACTCCAGGAGTACCCCTATGTTTCTATTGTTGAGCTCCCTGTAATCCTTGTAAACCTTGAGTGATAGCTGCAGCCATCACCTGCCCTTGAATAACACTGTCATTGATATCCCTGCAAACTTTAATATATGTACTCAAGTCTTTGCTTTTCCAAGGTCTAATGGCTTCTTTACACCATTATTAGCCTGCTCATAAGCCAGCTGTTTTATCAATGGCATGGCTGTCTCTACCTCCCAAATATTCGACCAGCTGTTTGCATCAGCCTCGCTACAAAATCAGCATATGCTTCATTTGGTCCTTGTATTACCTTAGACAGCTGACCCTGTAAATCCCCACTGCCTTGAATTGTCTTCCATGCTTTAGTGGCCGCTGCGGCTATTTGCAGATACACCGCAGGGTTGTATTGTATTTGGGCCTGCTTTCCCATGTACGGTCCTATTCCCATTAACATTTCTAGGTCCCACTGAGGATTTCCAGACGCTGCATTACGGTGGGCAGTGTCCTCCAAAGAACTAAGGTCTTGGGAGAAGAATCCATACGGGCTGAATGTCTTTCAGCTGCTGCTTGACCGTTTTTATCCTAGCAATTTTCGTTTTTAACGGTGTGCCATTGGCCTTTGAAGGTCCTTTAGGGAACCCTCTAACCTCGACTTTGACAGTCCAGATCCCATAATTAGAATCCCAACCTAATGGCTGTTCCGCGTATACTCGCAGCTAAATCCCGGCTCTAAGGCCGCCCCGCTTCTTATTGCGGACTTGTACAAATTTCCCACCACCTTTGTCGTGGTTTTACCCCGCATACCTGCGGACTTCTCCCTTGCAAGGTTTTTCTATTTTTACTCCCCGCTTTACCGTGGAATTCCCACTTTTGAACGTGGCTAATGTCCCCGCTTACCTGTGGACCTTTACTCCCTGCTTTCCTACGGATTACCTTGCAAGATTCCTTTATTTAGTTCCCGGGTGCTGGCGCCATTTATCGCCCTCGCCCCGCAAGGACAACAAGAACCCTGCCTGGTTCGGATGTATCTTCTCTCTCTTTATTTCCGCAAGTCTACACACTTATATACGCTTACATGACCAATCAGCGAGCAGGGTACAGGAGGGAGCGAATCAGGCTGTGCACCTAAACGAACAACTTCGCTAGCAACCAATGCTGTTTACTTCCTCTTTGGGCGTTCCGCTTAGTTTCATGAGGCAATCCTAACCTGGCAACTAGCCAGGCGCCATCTTTTAATGGCGGAGGCCGCCCTGGCCAGGGGCCTGCCTCCGACAGAAAGATAGAAACTACCCCAAATTTTTGTTCAGGCTCATGTAATCTTGAATAATCTCTGGTAAATTAAAGTTTAACTTTGTTGGTTTAACAAATAGGTTGAATAGATAAAATGGTTTTTAGGTAAACTTGTAAATAACTTCCAAAATCTTTCAAGTTTTGCTAGGTTAAATGATAAATTGTGTTGAATTCATTGGATAAGGAAGTCTTTTCCAAATAAGATGAAATATGAAACATTGATTACTAACATAGGTTATATACTTTTGTATTACAGAGAAATGAAAGAAAAATTTGGATCTGTTAGTAAACACGTTTTATGTTTTATCAAAAGATTGTACTATAGAAAGACACATTTCTAGAAATTAGGAAATGTACTCATAAATTTGCCAATCTAGAAAATTCTGGTATAACAGTTTCCAATTGCTTATTACTTAGTTTTCACAAAAATGTAAGGCTTGTAAGCACTAAAAGTTCTAATAAATATAGTTAAACTATTAGAAACAACAAGGAAACCAAATCTGTATGCAAAGAGAGTAAGATGTATGTTTTTGGTAAGAAAGGATGAGGAATGGAAATACATTTTGTTAAGGGGAAAGAACGGAGTTTTGTCCTAAGAGTAGTTGTTTACACAGAGGGAAACCTTAGGACAATCTAAATGAAAGAGCTGCAGAAAGTTTGTAAGAAAAGAATCTTTGGAAAAGAATTTTATGAAAGGGTAGAACTAAGCTTGGAATTGTGACCAGCTAGACCCCAAGGTCTGACCTTTACTGCCTACTGTTGGGTCCCCCAATAATGGGTCCTTGATTAAAAGAGTGAGACTGATACAAAACGAAGGTCAAGTGAAGCTTTATTTCGCACCAAGCATCAAGAATCAAACTGATGGGCCAGGGCCATGCCTCTTACAAGAGAGGGCGACCCCTCTCTGCTTCACAGACTAGGTTTAATAGAGCAAAGGCCATGTGGTTGGGCCTGGCCACGCACAAATGAAGTTGTAACACACAGAGAAAGCTGCACAGTGATGCTAGGTGACCAATTGAATTACAATTTACCTTAGTAGACATTTGAACCAGCCTATCACCTTGGTCAGAATTGGCACCCAAAAGGTGCCCAAAGGGCGGGACCCATACTCCTTGGTAGCTAGGAGACAGTATGAGCCCCCACTGATTGAATACCTCCACCTGGCCTGACCCACCCTTGTATGTATCCGGGACTTGTTTTTAAGAAAGTTCCCATGGGGGGGGGGGTGGGCAGAGTCAATTTAAGTTTTAAAACAAAATGGCAGTTCAACTGGGGTGGGGCAGCTCTGGCTGAATAGGCCCTTACACCTACCACCTGCTTGTGCTCACTAAACTTTGCCTTATATTATTTCCTTTACCTCTTCTTTCCAGTCTACCTCTTAACTCAGGCAAATGAAACCTGAAACCACCCCTCAGGTGATGACAATTTCCCTGACAAGATCTCACATAGGGCCCAGACCATCCAGACCTTTTGAGTTAAATCTCTCATCTTGTGCCTGCAAATGATGGACCAGGGACTGACTCCTGGAATGACCAACAATTGCTTTTACCTCATTATAATACTAAAATCCACACCCAAGGAGGACTCAGCCTCATTTACATAGCATACAATGTACGTAAAGTCATGGTTCCTTAAGGCACAGGGGCAACCTTATGTCAGCCTCTACATAGGATGAAAGGCTTCCCTATTTAAATATTCACCCTAAGCCTAAATAAAAGGTACCCATTCACTGTCAGGAGTCATGGCTTTGGCAGTTATTCCCAGTGATCTCCTTAATTTGTTCCAAATAAAGTCTTCTTTGTGAAGCAAATCACATGGTATAATTTCTGTGACACTCCAAGAGGCAAACTCAAGTTGGTTCAGTTACATAATGAATGAATTTTAAAGATTTTATTTATTTATTTGACGGAGATCACAAGTAGGCAGAGAGGCAGGCAGAGAGAGAGGAGGCAGGCTCCCCGCGGAGCAGAGAGCCTGATGCAGGGCTGGATACCAGGACCCTGAGATCATGACCTGAGCAGAGGCTTTAACCCACTGAGCCACCCAGGCACCCCATAATGAATGAATTTTAGTATCTAATGTATGATAGTATAAGATTAGAATTTGGTTTTTCTTTAAGATGACACATTTTTTTCTGTGTTTTGAATTGTTTGGTCTGCTCTAGATAGAACATTGTAATTAAAGATTTTTCTTTATCTGCCTCAAAAAACAGTTTCTAATGGTTTGTTTTTCTCAAGTCCTCAATTACTTAAAGTTAAATCTTCTCAATACTAGAAGATCAAAGATTTGATAACAACATGTGATGAGCCTTTAGAAGCTCTTATTTCTGCTTTGGTTAAAAAGAGTCTTTTATAATGATATGTGATGTTATTTAGGCATGTGCTTTAAAACCTTCTAATTTAAAAAAAAATTTTTATAAACATATAATGTATTTTTATCCCCAGGGGTACAGGTCTGTGAATCACCAGGTAAAACCTTGTAATATTTTTAACAAACTTCTCAAAGTTCAAAGTTTAAATGAAGTCTTTTTGACTAATTAGGTTTGTTGATTTGGCGTGTTAAGTTACGTGGGAGACTGTCAAATGATAAACCTCCTTAGATTATATTGTTTAAATGTTATAACTTCTGTAGAAATTACATAAAACCCCTAAGATTTTTATATGTCCTGGAATAACATCATGACTTGTAATTCTAATTACTGAAGTGTTGTGTCACAGTAATAATAAAATTTTCCTTCTCAACTGGCATTAAAATGAACACTCATTAGATCTTTAGCTATTTTTTTTAAAGAGGGGCAGGAGGGAGGGTCAGAGAAAGAGAGAGAGAGAATCTTAAGCAGACTCCATGCCCATCTTGGAGGGTGCTGTGGGGCTCAGTCTCACAACCTGAAGATCATGACCTTAACCAAAATCAAAAGGCAGATGCTTAACTGACTGAGCCACCCAAGTGCCCCAAACCATGGCCATTTTTTAGTCCTTTGTCATTTTAAGTTATTGTTCTAATGTTCTTGGAATGTCTTCAAGGAGATTTATGGAGAGAATTTTAGATGAATATAAGTTTCTGATGCCCTTAAGATCATGCTACTAAGCTGATTGAGAATTTCTGGAACTAATGGACAAATTGCATTCAAACAGAACAGGAATTAGTAACGTGAGACTAAATGAATTGAAGATGATTATAGATTTTATGACTCTTGTTTGAAACATTGCTGGTTCTCTAATATTTGCTCTTTTGGATTTAAAAAACATTTATCTTTTTCTCCCTACCTCATTCCTACAGAAATCCAAAACTCTCAGAGTATTCTCTCTCTATCATGGCAATTATAATTACTCACATAGATTTAATAAGAATCTGTACTTTGTAACAAAACATCATTGGAAACATTGGTCATATTACCAGGGCTTTGACTGGAATGTCATAATTGAGATAGATTTGCATAGGCTCAGATATGACCAGACTAAAGGAACTAAAGTTAACTTTATGGAGCCAATATAACCCCTTGGGAAAAAAAAATCAGCCTTGTACCTTGCTTATAGGGTATCCAGGAAACCTAACAAGTAAGGAAGGCTCAAGGAATCTCAGGATATTTTGGGGACTCCAAGAAGAAAGGAAGTAACCTAAATCTATAGATATTGAAGTCAAATCTGATGGCAAGTATTTGGCTTGGCTTCTTAACCCCAAAAGGCTGATAAAAGCTCAATCTGACATTCCTTATAAAAAGTTCCAGCAAAGAACATTTAAAAGAACCTGTATGGTCAAATACTGTTCTTTATGGATTTATGTAGAAATTAGGCCCAGTTTGTTAAAACTGAACTTATTTTACAAACAAATTAGTCTTAATTTGGCTATCTTTGATGGAAATGGGGTTATTTTAGAAAAACATGATTTTTCAGCAACACACATTTATGGGTGTTAGATTCTAGTTCTGATGAGTTGTTCTTGAATGAATGTTGTTTACTTATAAAACTGGGCTGGATCCTGAATATTTATGGATTCTTTGCATATCTGGCTAATTTTCTAACCAATTATTTGGACACTATAGACCCGACTTTGCAAAAAATGTTTGAAATACGTATAAGGTGATATCTCATTGTGGTTTTGATTTAGATTTCCCTGATGGCTAGTGATGTTGAACATTTTCAGTGTCTGTTTGCCATTTGTCTTCTTTGAAGAAGTGTCTATTCATTCATGTCTTCTGCCCATTTCTTGGCTGGATTATTTTTTTTTGGGTGTTGAGTTTGAGAAGTCCTTTATAGATCTTGGATATCCTTTATCTGTAATGTCATTTGCAAATATCTTCTCCCATTGCATGGATTGCCTCTTAGTTTTGTTGACTATTTCCTTTGTTGTGCAAAAGCTTTTTATCTTGATGAAATCCCAATGCCAAAAATTAACAAGACAGGAAACAACAAATGTTGGCAAGGATATGGAGAAAGGGAAGTCCTCCTACACTGTTGGTAGGAAAGCAAGCTGGTACAGCCCCTATGCAAGCTGGTACAGTCCCTGTGGAAAACAGTATGGAAGTTCTTCAAAAGGTTAAAAATGGAGCTACCCTATGACCCAGCAATTGCACTACTAGGTATTTACCTCAAAGATACAGATGTAGTGAAAAGAAGGGGCACCTGCATCCCATTATTCATAGAAGCAATGTCCACAATAGCTAAACTGTGGATGGAGCTAAGATGCTCTTCAACAGATGAATGGATAAAGATGTGTTACATATATACAATGGAATATTACTCAGCCATCAGAAAGAATGAATACCTACCATTTGCATCGACATGGGTGGAAATGGAGGGAATTATGCTAAGTGAAATGAATCAAGCAGAGAAAGACAATTATTGTATGGTATCACTTATATGGGGAATATAAGGAACAGCATGGAGGACCTCAGGGGAATGGAGGAAAAACTGAATGGGAAGAAATCAGAGGGAAATAAACCATGAGAAATTCTGGACTCCTGGAACCAAACTAAGAGTTACAAAAGGGAAAGGGATGGGAAGAATTGGGTGACAAGGTGATGGGTATTAAGGAGGACACATGTAGTGAGGAGCACTGGGTATAACACACAACTAATGAATTGCTGAACCCTACCTCAAAAACTAATGATGTATTATATGCTGGCTAACTGAACACAATAAAAAAAAAATCAAAGTACATGCAAAACTGTACTTGTCAAAATGGTATGGCATTGTTATAAAAAAAGACACATAGACTAATAAAATGGAAAAGAGAGCCCACAAATAAACTTTTGCATATTTGGTCATTAAATTTATGATAAATTTTCCAAAAACATATAGCAGTGAAAGGACAGTTTCTTCAATAAACAATGCTGGAAAAACTTGACAGCCTCATGCAAAATAATTAAATTGGAACCCTTTCTATCACCATACACAAAAATTAACCTACAATTTATTAAAGACTTGAATATAAGACCTGAAACTGGAAAACCATTGTAGAACACCAAAACCAAAGGCAATGAAAAAGCAAAAGGGAGCAAGTGGGACTACATCAAACTACAATGATTCTGGACCACAAAAGAAATCATCAAGAACAGGTAAAATCAACCTATTGAATTAGAGAATATGTTTACAAATAATATAAGGGCTTATTATTCAAGATATATAAAGAAGTCATATATCCAATAGCAAATACATAGGCAAAGGAATGAAACAGACTCTTTTTTCAAGGCCAACAAGTACTTGAACAAGTGCTCAACATTGCTTATCATTAGGGAAATGCAATTAAAATCACAATGAGATATGTTTACCTGTTAGAATTGCTCTCATCAAAAAGATAGTTAACAAGTGTTGTTGTTAATGTGGAGAAAAGGGAACCCCTGGGAACCCTTGTGCACCATAAGTGGGAACATAAATTGATTCAAACACTATGGAAAACAGTGTGGAAGTTCTTCAGAAAATCAAGATAGAGCTACCATAAGATCCACTGAATCTCTTTCTGGGTATACATCCAAAAGACATGATATATCTGCATCCCCATATTTATTGCAACATTATTTACAACTGCCAAGTCATATAGAAAACCTAAGTGTTATTGACAAATGAATGGATGAAGATGGTATATTATACACACACACACACACACACACACACACACACACACACAGAGTGGTATATTTTTCAGGCATATAAAAAGGGAAATCACACCATTTGCAACAACCTGGATGGATCTTGGAGCATCATGCTATGTGCAATAAGATAGAAAGTCAAATATGTATTGTATGATCTCAATTATATGTGGATTCTAAAAAAGCCAAACTCATAGAGACAGAAAACAGATCGTTGTTTACCAGATGTGTGTGGTGAGTGATGGATCAAAAGTGGTCAAAAGACACAAATTTTCAGTTATAAGATAAATAAGTTCTGGGAATGTAATGGACAACATGGTGACTATAGTTAATAATAGTGAATTCTATATTTCAAAATTAAGAGAGAATCTTATAAATTTGCATCACAAGAAAAAATTGTAAGTACATGAGGTGTTGGATTTAACTAGACCTAATGAAGCCATTGTTGAAAAATATATACATATATCTAATCATTATGTTATATACCTTAAATCAATACAATGTTATATGTGAATTTTAGCTCAATAAAACTCGGTAAAATAATGTATTTCACTCTAGCACCTCACCCCAATCAAAAAAAGCTTTAGAAAATTAACAATTAAAAGAAGTTTCCTTTATCTAATCAACACATAAAAAAAAAACCATAGCAATTCTTTTTTTTTTAAATTTATTTATTTTCAGAAAAACAGTATTCATTATTTTTTCACCACACCCAGTGCTTCATGCAATCCGTGCCCTCTATAATACCCACCACCTGGTACCCCAACCTCCCACCCCACCCCCGCCACTTCAAGCCCCTCAGATTGTTTCTCAGAGTCCATAGTCTCTCATGATTCACCTCCCCTTCCAATTTACCCCAACTCCCTTCTCCTCTCTAACACCCCTTGTCCTCCATGATATTTGTTATGCTCCACAAATAAGTGAAACCATATGATAATTGACTCTCTCTGCTTGACTTATTTCACTCAGCATAATCTCTTCCAGTCCCATCCATGTTGCTACAAAAGTTGGGTATTCATCCTTTCTGATGGAGGCATAATACTCCATAGTGTATATGGACCACATCTTCCTTATCCATTCGTCCGTTGAAGGGCATCTTGGTTCTTTCCATAGTTTGGCGACTGTGGCCATTGCTGCTATAAACATTGGGGTACAGAAGGCCCTTCTTTTCACGACATCTGTATCTTTGGGGTAAATACCCAGGAGTGCAATTGCAGGGTCATAGGGAAGCTCTATTTTTAATTTCTTGAGGAATCTCCACATTGTTCTCCAAAGAGGCTGCACCAACTTGCATTCCCACCAACAGTGTAAGAGGGTTCCCCTTTCTCCACATCCTATCCAACACATGTTGTTTCCTGTTTTGTTAATTTTGGCCATTCTAAGTGGTGTAAGGTGATATCTCAATGTGGTTTTTTTTTTAATTTTTTATTTTTTATAAACATATATTTTTATCCCCAGGGGTACAGGTCTGTGAATCACCAGGTTTACACACTTCACAGCACTCACCAAATCACATACCCTCCCCAATGTCCATAATCCCACCCCCTTCTCCCAAACCCCCTCCCCCCAGCAATCCTCAGTTTGTTTTGTGAGATTAAGAGTCACTTATGGTTTGTCTCCCTCCCAATCCCATCTTGTTTCATTTATTCTTCTTCTCAATGTGGTTTTAATTTGAATCTCCCTGAGGGCTAGTGATGATGAACATTTTTTCATGTGTCTGATAGCCATTTGTATGTCTTGATTGGAGAAGCGTCTGTTCATATCTTCTTCCCATTTTTTGATATGTTTGCCTGTTTCGTGTGTGCTGAGTTTGAGGAGTTCATTATAGATCCTGGATATCAACCTTTTGTCTGTACTGTCATTTGCAAATATCTTCTCCCATTCTGTGGGTTGCCTCTTGTTTTTTTGACTGTTTCCTTTGCTGTGCAGAAACTTTTGATTTTGATGAAGTCCAAAAAGTTTATTTTCGCTTTTGTTTCCTTTGCCTTTGGAGACATATCTTTTTTTTTTATTATTTTAATTTTTTATTTTTTATAAACATATATTTTTATCCCCAGGGGTACAGGTCTGTGAATCACCAGGTTTACACACTTCACAGCACTCACCAAATCACATACCCTCCCCAATGTCCATAATCCCACCCCCTTCTCCCAAACCCCCTCCCCCCGGCAACCCTCAGTTTGTTTTGTGAGATTAAGAGTCACTTATGGTTTGTCTCCCTCCCAATCCCATCTTGTTTCATTTATTCTTCTTCTACCCACTTAAGCCTCCATGTTGCATCACCACTTCCTCATATCAGGGAGATCATATGATAGTTGTCTTTCTCTGCTTGACTTATTTCGCTAAGCATGATACGCTCTAGTTCCATCCATGTTGTTGCAAATGGCAAGATTTCATTTCTTTTGATGGATGCATAGTATTCCATTGTGTATATATACCACATCTTCTTGATCCATTCATCTGTTGATGGACATCTAGGTTCTTTCCATAGTTTGGCTATTGTGGACATTGCTGCTATAAACATTCGGGTGCATGTGCCCCTTTGGATCACTACATTTGTATCTTTAGGGTAAATACCCAATAGTGCAATTGCTGGGTCATAGGGCAGTTCTATTTTCAACATTTTGAGGAACCTCCGTGCTGTTTTCCAGAGTGGCTGCACCAGCTTGCATTCCCACCAACAGTGTAGGAGGGTTCCCCTTTCTCCGCATCCTCGCCAGCATCTGTCATTTCCTGACTTGTTGATTTTAGCCATTCTGACTGGTGTGAGGTGATATCTCATTGTGGTTTTGATTTGTATTTCCCTGATGCCAAGTGATATGGAGCACTTTTTCATGTGTCTGTTGGCCATCTGGATGTCTTCTTTGCAGAAATGTCCTCTCCCCATTTCTTGATTGGATTATTTGTTCTTTGGGTGTTGAGTTTGCTAAGTTCTTTATAGATTCTGGACACTAGTCCTTTATCTGATATGTCGTTTGCAAATATCTTCTCCCATTCTGTCAGTTGTCTTTTGATTTTGTTAACTGTTTCCTTTGCTGTGCAAAAGCTTTTGATCTTGATGAAATCCCAGTAGTTCATTTTTTCCCTTGCTTCCCTTGCCTTTTGCGTTGTTCCTAGGAAGATGTTGCTGCGGCAGAGGTCGAAGAGGTTGCTGCCCGTGTTCTCCTCAAGGATTTTGATGGATTCCTTTCGTATATTGAGGTCCTTCATCCATTTTGAGTCTATTTTTGTGTGTGGTGTAAGGAAATGGTCCAATTTCATTTTTCTGCATGTGGCTGTCCAATTTTCCCAGCACCATTTATTGAAGAGGCTGTCTTTTTTCCATCGGACATTCTTTCCTGCTTTGTCGAAGATTAGTTGACCATAGAGTTGAGGGTCTATTTCTGGGCTCTCTATTCTGTTCCATTGATCTATGTGTCTGTTTTTGTGCCAGTACCATGCTGTCTTGATGATGACAGCTTTGTAATAGAGCTTGAAGTCCGGAATTGTGATGCCACCAACGTTGGCTTTCTTTTTCAATATCCCTTTGGCTATTCGAGGTCTTTTCTGGTTCCATATAAATTTTAGCATTATTTGTTCCATTTCTTTGAAAAAGATGGATGGTACTTTGATAGGAATTGCATTAAATGTGTAGATTGCTTTAGGTAGCATAGACATTTTCACAATATTTATTCTTCCAATCCAGGAGCATGGAACATTTTTCCATTTCTTTGTGTCTTCCTCAATTTCTTTCATGAGTACTTTATAGTTTTCTGAGTATAGATTCTGTGTCTCTTTGGTTAGGTTTATTCCTAGGTATCTTATGGTTTTGGATGCAATTGTAAATGGGATTGACTCCTTAATATCTCTTTCTTCTGTCTTGCTGTTGGTGTAGAGAAATGCAACTGATTTCTGTGCATTGATTTTATATCCTGACACTTTACTGAATTCCTGTATAAGTTCTAGCAGTTTTGGAGTGGAGTCTTTTGGGTTTTCCACATAGAGTATCATATCATCTGCGAAGAGTGATAATTTGACTTCTTCTTTGCCGATTTGGATGCCTTTAATTTCCTTTTGTTGTCTGATTGCTGAGGCTAGGACCTCTAGTACGATGTTGAATAGCAGTGGTGATAATGGACATCCCTGCCGTGTTCCTGACCTTAGCGGAAAAGCTTTCAGTTTTTCTCCATTGAGAATGATATTTACGGTGGGTTTTTCATAGATGGCTTTGATGATATTGAGGTATGTGCCCTCTATCCCTACACTTTGAAGAGTTTTGATCAGGAAGGGATGTTGTACTTTGTCAAATGCTTTTTCAGCATCTATTGAGAGTATCATATGGTTCTTGTTCTTTCTTTTATTGATGTGTTGTATCACACTGACTGATTTGCGGATGTTGAACCAACCTTGCAGCCCTGGAATAAATCCCACTTGGTCGTGGTGAATAATCTTTTTAATGTACTGTTGAATCCTATTGGCTAGTATTTTGTTGAGTATTTTCGCATCTGTGTTCATCAAGGATATCGGTCTATAGCTCTCTTTTTTGGTTTTGGGATCAAGGTGATGCTGGCCTCATAAAAATCATGGAAACAAATGATAATGAAAATACAACGGTTCAAAATCTGTGGGACACAACAAAGGCAGTCCTGAGAGGAAAATATATAGCGGTACAAGCCTTTCTCAAGAAACAAGAAAGGTCTCAGGTACACAACCTAACCCTACACCTAAAGGAACTGGAGAAAGAACAAGAAAGAAACCCTAAGCCCAGCAGGAGAAGAGAAATCATAAAGATCAGAGCAGAAATCAATGAAATAGAAACCAAAAAAACAATAGAACAAATCAACGAAACTAGGAGCTGGTTCTTTGAAAGAATTAATAAAATTGATAAACCCCTGACCTGACTTATCAAAAAGAAAAGAGAAAGGACCCAAATAAATAAAATCATGAATGAAAGAGGAGAGATCACAACTAACACCAAAGAAATACAAACTATTATAAGAACATACTATGAGCAACTCTACGGCAATAAATTTGACAATCTGGAAGAAATGGATGCATTCCTAGAAACATATAAACTACCACAACTGAACCAGGAAGAAATAGAAAGCGTGAACAGACCCATAACCAGTAAGGAGATTGAAACAGTCATTAAAAATCTCCAAAAAAACAAAAGCCCAGGGTCAGACGGCTTCCCGGGGGAATTCTACCAAACATTTAAAGAAGAACTAATTCCTATTCTCCTGAAACTGTTCCAAAAAATAGAAATGGAAGGAAAACTTCCAAACTCATTTTATGGAGACATATCTTGAAAGAAGTTGCTGTGGCTGATATCGAAGAGATTCCTGCCTGTTCTCCTCTAGGATTCTGATGGATTCCTGTCTCACGTTGAGGTCTTTTATCCATTTTGAGTTTATCTTGGGCTACAAGGATGGTTCAACATTCGCAAATCAATCATTGTGATACAACAAATTAATATGAGAAGAGAGAAGAACCACATGGTCCTCTCAATTGATGCAGAAAAAGCATTTGACAAAATCCAGCATCCGTTCCTGATTAAAACGCTTCAAAGTATAGGGATAGAGGGAACATTCCTGAACCTCATTAAATCTATCTATGAAAGACCCACAGCAAATATCATCCTCAATGGCAAAAAGCTTGCAGCCTTCCCGTTGAGATCAGGAACAAGACAAGGATGCCCACTTTCACCACTCTTGTTCAACATAGCATTAGACAACAACAATCAGACAACAAAGAGAAATAAAAGGTATCCAAATTGGCAACGAAGAAGTCAAACTCTCTCTCTTCGCAGATGACATGATTCTTTATATGGAAAACCCAAAAGACTCCACCCCCAAGCTACTAGAACTCATACAGCAATTCAGCAACGTGACAGGATACAAAGTCAATGTGCAGAAATCAGTGGCTTTCTTATACACTAACAATGAAAATACAGAAAGGGAAATTAGAGAATCGATTCCATTTACTATAGCACCAAGAACCATAAGATACCTGGGAATAAACCTAACCAAAGAGGTAAAGGATCTGTACTGGAGGAACTACAGAACACTTACGAAAGAAATTGAAGAAGACACAAAAAGATGAAAGAGCATTCCATGCTCTTGGATCGGAAGAATAAACATTGTTAAAATGTCTATACTGCCTAGAGCAATCTATACTTTTAATGCCATTCCGATCAAAATTCCACCAGTATTCTTCAAAGACCTGGAGCAAATAATCCAAAAATTTGTATGGAATCAGAAGAGACCCCGAATCGCTAAGGAAATATTGAAAAATAAAAATAAAGCTGGGGGCATCACGTTACCTGATTTCAAGCTTTATTACAAAGCTGTGATCACCAAGACAGCATGGTACTGGCATAAAAACAGACACATAGACCAGTGGAACAGAAATAGAGAGCCCAGATATGGACCCTCAACTCTATGGACAATTAATCTTCGACAAAACAGGAAAAAATATACAGTGGAAAAAAGACAGTCTCTTCAATAAATGGTGCTGGGAAAACTGGACAGCTATATGTAGAATGAAACTCGACCATTCTCTTACACCGTACACAAAAATAAACTCAAAATGGATAAAAGACCATAGCAATTCTTTTACTTGGTAATGAAATACTGAAATCTTTCCTATTGAAATTAGAGATAAAAAAAATATATGGGAATTTCTAGTTGATGCAATAAGGCAAAACAAAGAAATAAAAGAACTAAATCTTTTATTCAGTGTAAATGCTATAATGTTATAAACAGTAAAGCCAGTGGTAAATACATAGGTGCATTTTAAGATAAAAAATATGCTTGGTGGGGCACCTGGGTGGCTCAGCGGGTTAAAGCCTCTGCCTTCGGCTCAGGTCATGATCCCGGGGTTCTGGGATCGAGCCCCGCATCGGGCTCTCTGCTCAGCAGGGAGCCTGCTTCCTCCTCTCTGCTTGCCTCTCTACCTACTTGTGATCTCTATCTGTCAAATAAATAAATATAATCTTTAAAAAAAATATGCTTGGTAAAATCATGAAATACAAGGTTTAGGTACAAAGTAATTCAATACTAATAACAGGAAGCAAAATAAAAATAGCTAAACAAATTAATATATATCATAGGATCCTTTTTTACATGAAGTTAAAAAACAAGGAAAACTTAAAGTATATTATTAAAAGTCATGGTACTTACTTTTGTGAAATAGGGATGGGACATTAGGATCCTTCTAGAGTGCTAGCAATGCTCTATTTCTTGATTGAGATGGAGGTTTTACAAACATTTACTTTATGATAGTTGAGCTGCAGTGTTTTATACACTTATCTCTATGTTAAAATTTAATATAATAAAATTATTGAACACTGCATCTGAAACTAATGATGTACTATATGTTGGCCAATTGAATTTAAAGAAGAAGATTATAAAGCCACATAGGTCAGTTTAAAAGGAAAGGTTCCTGTAAATATAATTTATAATATATATAATTTTGGTTTCAGAAACATTCAATTACTTAAATCCAATAAAACAAAACCAACCAACACTAATCTGTCACCACACAAGTTCACCAAATTGTATCAAAAAACAACATAATAATGCAAGGCTGTACAAACCAACTGTGGGCACAGAAGTAGTTCCAGGAGTGATGTCACAAAGATGGTAACATTCCCCCTCACAAGAAAAACAACTAACAACTATTCATGGAGAGGACACTACTGAGAGAATCTGTCTTCTCATTCTCAGGTAGAAAAGCCAAATAATAGTCACTCCCATTATGGAGTAAGCATGGCTCCCAGGTCCAAACCAGAGAAAACTTATTTGGGAAATTTAAAACTTACCTGAAGAGGGCCCTCCCAGTCTCAACTTAGGCAGGAGAATTAAGTCCTTGCCTCATCTGCTGCAGAGCATGACTTCTAGCTCTATCTGACAGAAGGGCTAATGGAAACACCTGGAAGCTGCTATATAACCTAGCAATGCTTGAGCCAAGAGACATGTGGGAAGAACTGATCACCCTCAGAGCCAAGCCAATGGCCCTATTCAGTCAGGGAACTTGGGGCATGGGTCAGCCTAAGTTAAGATCCGAAAGAGCCTTAGTCAGCTTAAGGCCTGCTTCTCCTGCTGTACCCAGATAAGAAAACAAATTTATAGCCCCCCTTGTTTCTGAATACAAACTGAAGGCCATCCTACTAGGGAACATTACAGAGTATTTGAGAAGCTGTATCACCATCAAATAAAGATGCATACAGTGGAACTTGAACAGAAAGCACAGTGGCAGTTCCTGTTTTTAGAGCAAAACAGGGGGCTTCACCTGACCAGGATACTTATTGAAAAATTTTGCCTGTCTCAGGTTCCCAAACAATGAGCTGTGCAGATATTGGGACCTCTCTTGCTGCCCTACTATGTCTGGGAAGATAATTCATAGCTCCATGTACTGCTGAGTAAAACATCCAGAGTTCTGACCATAAATTAAGGCTGATGAGAAATCTGGGCAACTTTAAAAATGATCTCACAGCTTTACTTGAGTACAGACAACTAAATGAAATCAGGCTAACAATGCCTCAACAAAACAAGAAGTTCAAGAAAGAAATAGAAACCATAAAAATTAAAACATACAGAAGTCTTAGGGTTAAAAATACAATAACTGAAGAATTCAATAGAATGCTCCAAAAGCAGACTTGACAGAACTTATGGGACAGAATGTAAAGAGAAACATTTGCAATATGAGAATCTCAGAAGAAAATGACAAAGAGAAGAGAAAGTATATTTAAATCAATAATGGCTGAAAATATACTATCCTCAGGAAATAGATATCCAGACACAAGAGGCCCAAAGAACCCCAAGTAAGATGACTAGAACTACAGAGATCCACAGTATTATTAATTTATCAAAATCCAATAATGAAGAAAGAGTTGTGAAACCAGCAAGAGAAAAGAGCGATATTAAATACAACCCCCAGAAGGCTATAGACAGATTTTTCACAGAAACTTTTCAGAGCAGAAGAAAATAGGATTACATATTCAAAATATTGTGGAAAAAAACCCATCAACTGAAAATACTATATCCAGGGATGCTGTCTTTGATAAATGTTAAGAGAGATCAAAACTTTCCTAAACAAAAAAAAAGCTGAAGGAATTCACTACCTCATGTTTTATAATAAATGCTTAAAGTTATTTCAGTAGAAATAAAAGTATGCTAATTAACATCATACTAAATCAACAGTAATACAAGAATAGTAGGGACCTTAACTCTCTTGCCTCAATAAACAAATCACCCAATTAGAAAATCAATAAATAAACAGTGGTCTTGAAAGATACATTGGACGAAATGGATCTAATAAACATATTCAGAATGTTCTATCCCAAAACAGCTGAATACACATTCAAGTGCACATGGAACATTCTCCAGAACAGATCACACACTGGGCCACAAAACAAGTGTCAACAAATTAAGAAAGATGGAAATCATGTCATGCATATTTTCTGACCACAACACTATGAAACTAGACATTAACCACAAGAAAAAGTCTGCTAAGAACACAAATATGTGGAAGCTAAATAATGCTACTAAACAATGAATGGGTCAACCAGGAAATAAAAGGAGAAATTAAGATGCACATGAAAACAAATGAAAATGAAAACACAGTGGTCCAAAAGCTCTGGGATGCAGTGAAAGCAGTTCTGAGAGGATTGATACATAAAGAGAAGTTTATAGCAATACAGGCCTACCACAAGATGCAGGGAAAGAAAAATCTCTAATAAAGAACCTAACTCCACACCTAAAGGAGCTAGAAACAGAAGAATGAACAAAGCCCAAATTTAGTAAAAGGAGAGAAATAATATATAGTAGGATGGAAATAAATGAAAGACACTAAAAATAATAGCAACGATCAATGAAATGAAGAGTTCTTTGAAAAGATGAACAAAATTGATAAACCTTAGCCAGACTCATCAAGAAAAAAAGACAGAAGACTCAAATAAAATTAAAAAAATGAAAAAGAGAAATAATGACCAACAGAAATACAAAGAATCCTATGAGAATATGGTAAAAATCATATGCCAACAAATTGGACAAATTAGATGTGGATAAATTCCAAGAAACATACATTCTTCTAAAAGTGAGTAAGGAAGAAATAGAAAATGTGAACAGATCATTTCAGATCAGGAAAATGAATTGGTAATAGTAATAAAAACCTCACCAAAAATCAAAAGTGCAACAACAGTTAGGTTCACAGCAGTTCTACCAAAAACTTGAAGAAGAGTTATTATCTATTATCCTTAAGTTATTTAAAAAAATAGAATAGGAAAGAAAAATTCCCAACTAATTCCATGAGTCCAGCATTACCCTGATCTCTAAACCAAAGACACTACAAAAAAGAAAATGATAGGGCAAAATCCCTGATGAACTTAGATGCAAAAGTCCTCATCAAAATATTAACCAACTGAATTCAACCAACAATACATTTAAAAGATTATACCTAAAAAATAAATATAAATATAAATATGATACCAAATGATCAAATGGGATTTATTCCATTTATTCCAGAGAAACAAAAATAATTTAATATCCACAAATCAATTAGTGTGATGCATCACATTGACAAGAGGAAGGACAAAAATCATATGATTAGATGAGGAAAAAGCATTTAATAAAATATAAATCAATTCATTTAATAAAATATAAATCAATTCATGATAAAAACTCTTAATAAAGTGGTTTTAAAGGAAACACACCTCAACATATTAAAGGTTACCCACAGATAACATAATACTCAACATAGGACTGGATGTTCTGGCCACAGCAATCAAACAAGAAATAAAATGTATTCAAATTGGTAGCAAAATAAAACTGACATTATTTGTGGGGTACATGATACTATATATAGAAAACCATAAAGACGTCATTAAAACTCTATTAGAAGTAATAGATGAGGGGCACCTGGGTGGCTCAGTGGGTTAAAACTCTGCCTTCAGCTCAGATCATGATCTCAGGGTCCTGGGATCAAGCTCCACCTAGGAGGTCTCTGCTCAGCAGGGAGCCTGCTTCTCCTTCTCCCTCTGTCTGCCTGCCTCTCTGCCTACTTGTGATCTCTCTGTTAAATAAGTAAATAAAATATTAAAAAAAGAATTAATAGATGAATTCAGTAAAGTTACAGTATATGAAATCAAAATACAAAAATGTTTTATTTCTATATAATAATAAAAACTAATGAAAGAGAAATTAGGAAAAAAAATCCCAAATAAAATGGCATTTTGAAAGGGGAAAAAATACGTAGGAATACTTTTAACCAAAAACCAAAAGATCTGTACTCTGAAAACTGAAGACATTGAAGAAATAAATTTAAGATGACACAAAATAAATGGAAAAAATATACATGCATGCATTGGAAGAATTAATATTGTTAAGATGTCCCCACTACCCAAAGGAATCTACAGAAACAATGCAATCTCTATGACAACACCAATGGTATTTTCACAGACCTTGAACAAATAATCCTAAAATCTCTATGGAATGACAAAAGAGCCCAAATAGCCAAAATCATCTTGAAAAAGTGGAATGAAGCTAGAGATAATCTACTCCTATATTTTATTCTGTACTACAAAGCTACAGGAATCAAACCAGTTTGATACTACTAAGAAATGAACAAATAGTGGGGCGCTGGGTGGCTCAGTGGGTTAAAGCCTCTGCCGTCATCTCAGGTCATGATCCCAGAGTCCTGGGATCAAGCCCCGCATCGGACTCTCTGCTCAGCAGGGAGCTTTCTTCATCCTCTCTCTCTCTGCCTGCCTCTCTGCCTACTTGTGATCTCTGTCTGTCAAATAAAATAAATTAAAAAAAAAAACCTTAAAAAAAAAAAAAAAGAAATGAACACATAGATCAATAGAACAGAATAGAGATCCCAGAAATAAATCCACACTTATATGTTCAATTAATCTACAACAAAAGAGGCAAGAATATAATATGGGGGAAAAACAGTATTTGGATAAATGATGTTGGGAAAATTGAACAGGTGCATGCAAGAAAATGAAGCTGGACTCCTTACACCATGCACAAAACCAAACTCAAAATGGATGAAAGACTTAAGCATAAGACCTGAAGCCCTAAAACTCACAAAAGAAAACATGGACAATAAACTCTTGGACATTGGCCTTAGCGACATGTTTTTGGACCTGTGTATCTAGGTGAGGGCAATAATAAATAAATGCAAAAATGAACAATTGGCACTGGATTAAGCTGATCAGTTTTTGCACGGTAGAACCATCAACAAAATGAAAATACAACCTATTGAACGAGAGAGCTTATTTGCAAATAATCTATCTCATAAGGTGTTAATATCCAAAATATATCAAGAAGTCCAATCATACAACTCAACACCAAAAGGAAATTTAAAAACGGGCGGAGGACCTGAATTAACATTTTTACAAAGAAAGCATACAGATTGCCAACAAATGAAAAGATGCTCAACAAATGAAAAGATGGGAAAGTGCAAATCAAAATCACAATGATGTATCACTTCACAGGTCAGAACAGCTAGCACAGAAAAAAGTAAAATAAATATTGACAAGGATGTGCATTGTTTATAGGAATGTAAATTTGTACAGACACTATGGAAAACTATGGAGTTTCTTCAAAAAATTGAAAATAGAAATAGCATGCAATCGAATACACCCACTGCTGGGTATTTACCTGAAGATAGTAAAAACACTAATTTGAAAAGACAGATAGACTTCTATGTTTATTGAGCTTTGTTTACAATAGCCAAAATATGAAAGCCACCATAGTATATACATGAATACATGAATAAAGATGTGGTATACATACACAACAGAATATTACTCAGACATAGAGAACGATGAAATATCACCATTGGAACAACATGGATGGACCTAGAAAATATTATACTAAGTGAAATAAGTCAGAAAAAGACAAATCCCATATGATTTCATTTAGATATGGAATCTTAATAACATAATTGAATAAAAAAAGAAACAAGAGAAACAGTAACAAACTCCAAATACAGAGAAGGAACTTGTGGTTGCCAGGGGTCAATAGATAAAGGGTGGGAGAAGGGGAAAAATAGGTAAAAGATTTTAAAAGGTACAGACTTCCAGTTATAAAACAAGTAAGTCACTGTGACCAAAGTACAGCATAGGGAATATAGTCAATAATATAATAACTTTGTATGATGGCTGGTGTTAATTGCAGTTATTGTGGTTAGCATTATGTGATCCGTATAACTGTCACACAGTATAATGTTACACACCTGAAACTAATAAAATTGAAAACAAAAGCTATAACTTTTTCTGCTATCCTCTTCAATGGAAGTTGAAAGTAGCCCTCCTTACCATTTTAATCAAATTAATGTAAACATATATCTTAAAATAGTTTAAAGGCTTGTGATGTAAGGCAAATAAAAGCAGATGCAATATTACTTTTTAAGTGATAGAATCAGGCCTATGCATACAAAGATACAAAAATGATATTGATACTAATCAAATAGATCAATGAGATGCAGTTAAAGCCATGCTTAAAGTTTATATCCTTAAATTAATATACTAGTAAAGAACAACATCTGAAAATAAGTAAGCATTTATCCCAAGATGAGTTATCTTAGAATAAGATAATTAAGTCCCTCTCCCAAATAGAACAAAATAGTAAAGCTAAGAGGAAAAACCTAATGAAACAACAAAGACAAAAAACATTCAAGAAAGGAAATCAATAAAGCTAACAGTTGTTCTTAGAAAGGAACAATAATTCCATTAAATCCAGAATATTCTGATTAAAAGAGAATACATAGACACCACAAATAGCTAATATTAGGATTACAAAGGAGGCAACAGGTTTAAATAGCAATAAGATAGACAAAACTGACACATTTCACAAAAATGTCTATGGTGACTGACCTTAACTGATACAAGAAAAGAAAAATCAGAATTAAATAAATTGGATTTACAATTAAAAACCTTCCTATAAAGAAAACTTTAGGCTCAGAAGTCTCACTGATGCAATCTTTAAAGAGTTAATGCTAAATTTATAACTCTTCAGAAAATAAAAAATTAAAAATATAATTCTCAGTGCCTAAATAATCTTGATACCAAAATGTAACATTGTAAGAAAAACACCAGTTGATTTTCACAAATCCTAAACAAAATATCAAAGTAAATTATAAATACATAAAAAGGATAATAAATCTTGGTCTTATTGGTTTATTTTGGAAATGCCAGCTTGGTCTGGTATCCAAAAGCCAATTAGTGTAATCAACATGCTTATGGAATAAAGGAGGACAATTATGATCATTTTAACAGATGCATAAAAATGCAATTAAAAACACTCAATATCTATTCATGATTTTAGAAAACCCTGGCAATGCCACACAAATATGAAGGCTTATTAGACACTCCAAGCAATCATATGCCAACATATCAGACAATGCAAAAAAAAAATGGATAAATTACTAGAAACATTTAACCTACCAAGACTGAATCATGAAGAAATAGGAAATCTGAACAGACCAATTACTACTAGGGAGAATGAATCAGTAATAAAAAACTTCCCTACAGACCATAGTCCAGTAACAGATGGTTTCACTGGTGAATGCTACCAAATATTTAAAGAAAAATTAATATAATCCTTTTCAAATTCTTTCATCCAAAAAAGACAAAGAAATACTTCCAAATGCATTTTATGAAGTCAGGATTACTGTAATTCAAAACCAAAGAAGTTACAAGAAAATTGTAGTTCAGAATCTCTGATGAAACATAGCTATGAATATCCTCAACAAAAATACCTCAAAAAAAATTAGCAAACCAACCCAGCTTTTATATCAACATGGACGGGACTGGAAGAGATTATGCTGAGTGAAATAAGTCAAGCAGAAAGAGTCAATCATATGGTTTCACTTACTTGTGGAACATAAGGAATAACATGGAGGACATTGGGAGATGGAGCGAAGGGAGTTGAGGGAAATTGGAAGGGGAGGTGAACCATGAGAGGCTATGGACTCTGAAAAACAACCTGAGGGGTTTGAAGGGGCGAGGGGTGGGAGGTTGGGGGAACCAGGTGGTGGGATTAGGGAGGGCACAGATTGCATGGAGCACTAGGTGTGGTGCAAAAACAATGAATACTGTTACGCTGAAAATAAATAAATAAATAAAAGAAAAAGAAAAAGAAACATAGCTATAAATATCCTCAACAAAAATACCTCAAAAAAATTAGCAAACCAACCCAGCTTTTATATCAACATGGATGGGACTGGAAGAGATTATGCTGAGTGAAATAAGTCAAGCAGAGTCAGTCATATGGTTTCACTTACTTGTGGAACATAAGGAATAACATGGAGGACATTGGGAGATGGAGAGGAGAAGTGAGTTGGGGGAAATCAGAGCAGCGAGACAAACCATGAGAGACTATGGACTCTGAGAAATATAAACTGAGGGTTTTGGAGGGGAGAGAGTTGGGGGGTTGGGTGAGCTTGGTGGTGGGTATTATGGAGGGCACATATTGCATGGGGCACTGGCTGTGGTGTATAAACAATGAATTTTGGAACACTGCAGAGAAATAAAATATAATAAAATGGAAAAAAATTAGCAAACCAATTTCAAGAATACCTTAGAAAAATTATTCATTGTGATCCAGTAAGATTTATTTCAGCTGTGCAAGGATGGTTTAATATGGTCAAATCAATCAGCATGATACATCACAATAACAAGAGGAAGAATAAATGTCATATGATCATCTGAGTAGGTTCAGAAAAAGGATTCAACAAAACACAACATCTGTTTGTGATCAAAACTTGAAACAAATTGTGTTGAGGAAATATACTTCAACATAAATAAAGACTATATATGAAAAACTCACTGCTGATGGTAAAAAAAAAAAGGAAAGTTTCCCTCTAAGATCAGGAACAAGACAAGCATCAGTTTTATCCAACATAGTACTGGAAGTACCTACTGAGCCAATAAGGCAAGAAAAAGAAATAAAAGACATCTAAATTTGTAAGGAAGAAGTAAAATTGTCACAATTTGCAGATGATATATTATATACAGATCACAAAAACCAGAACTTATAAATGAATTCAGTAGAGTTGCATAATACAAAATCAGTACACAAAAAAGTTAGATTGCTATATAATCATCATCATCAGAGAAATAAAGAAAACATTTCTACTTGTATCAAAAAGAATATAAAACTAGTAATAAATATAACCAAGGAGGTAAAATACCTGTAATGGACTACTAAATGGCATTAATGGAAGAAGTTGAAGATTTCACAAATAAATGGAAAGATATTCTATGCTCATTGACTGGAAGAATATTGTGAAAATGTGCATATTACCCAAAACAATGTATAGATTCAGTGCAACCTTTATCAAAATTCCACTGGCATTTTACCCAGAAATAGAAGAAACACCCCTAAAATTTATACAGAGCCAAAAAGCCCCCCCAAATCTAAAGTAGTCTAGAGAAAGAACAAAGCTAGAGGCATCATAATTCCTGATTTCAAACTACATTACAAAATTATACTCATCCAAAGAATATGATATTGGCATAAAAACCACGCCTACACATTAATGAGTACAGATGTTCAAAATAAACCCACTAATACATAGTCAATGTATTTATGACAAAAAGTTAATTAAAACTATACATTGGGGAAATGATAGTCTCTTCAATATGCCATGCCTAGAAAACTGGACAGCCAGATGCAAAAGAATGGTTATTATACTTCATACCCAAAAGTCAACTCAAAATTCATTAAAAATTGAATGTAACTACTGAAAGCATAACTCCTAGAAGGAGTTTTAAGTGGTGTGCTCCTTGACATCAGCCTTGGTGATTATTATTTGAATTTGACACCAAATAGCAAAAGTAACAAATATGAACATAAACAAGTGAGACTACACAAAATTAAAAATCTTCTGCACAAAAAAGGAAGCCACCACCGCCATCAACAACAAAAACAATTTAAAAATTTTGATAAAATATCTACACATAAGATCCAAGTACTGATGGTTGCAAGGCCCTTGCCCATTCTCCATCACAACAGCATTAAGGAAAGCACAGGATGTAATGAGCACAGGGTGTTACATGCAACAGATGAATCACTGAACTCTACCTCTGAAAGTAATAATATACTCTATAGTAATTAAATTTAAATAAAATAAAATTTAAAGACAACAACAAAAACAAATTCCCTGTGGTCCAAACCTACAGATTCCTGCATAATCTCATTGGGGCAAGACTGGAGTGGGGGCTCCTAATAAGTGACCTACAATCCTGGGGGAGCTGGTAGTCCAACACAGGCTCTCTTCTCTTACTATAGGAGCCATAATAAGTTCAGGGGAGACATCTCAATGCAGTGCTATGCCAGCCTGGGTCAGGGAACTGTGGTTATCAAGTAGTATTTTCTCTTTACCTTCTAAAGCCCATATCTGGTCTCTGTGGTTCAAGAAGGTGCTTCAGCCTCACCCCCATATCCAGGATTCTCTATTCACACACAGCCCATTGCTTTCACTGTCTGCAGATCAAGACAAATGGCCCCATCTGGCCATGGAATTTAGTGCACACGTATTCAGGTCTACAAACTATGAGCCACGCAGGCTCTAGGGCCTCTTCTGCTGCCTCACCAGGGAAAAGAAATTCATTCACAGTCCCACCTCCTACCAAGTTTAGTACCTAGTTCTGACCATCTAATGAAAAACATAGGCGACTGGTAAGCTCATCCTAATTGTTGTTTGGGCAGGCAATCAAACCAGCAGTCCTATCCAACTGTTTTCAGCTAGTGGACACCCCCCTTTATCTTAGAGCTCAGGCAGTGGCCCCACCCAAAAATAATCTTTGATAACAAGCCTCACCTGCTAAACATTCTACGATCAGACATGTCCAGCAAGCAAAGCTGAGCTGACTGCTGAACTATCTCTACCAAAGTAAAACTGTTAAGTCTGGAAGAGGATACCAACTCTTGTAATTCATAGATAACAATGTGTGGAATCAAAGATCATGAAAAATCTGGTAAACTTAACACAACCAAAGAAAACTAATAAAGCTTGAATAACTGATCCCAAGAAATGGGCATCTATGAGCTATTAAAGAATTAAGAAAAATTCCTTTAAAGAAGTTTAGTGAACTGAAAGCACATAAAAATAAGGAAAATAATGCATAAAAAATGAGAAGAGAAAAACAAAGTAATTCTAGAGCTAAAAAGTACTGAAGAATTCAATATAGAGCTTCAAAATCAAACAGCTATTTAGAGGAAAGAATCAATGAACTATAAGACATTTGAAATTATCCAGAACAAAAAGAAAATATGTGAAAAGGAGCAAAGAGCGTCTATATGACTTATAGGACAGATTTTTTTTTAAAGCCAATATTCTCATTGTGGGAATTCCAGAAGAAAAGGGAACAAAAGAACATATTTTTAAAGCAATAATAGTTGAAAAATTCTAAATCCTTGGGAGAAATTAACTTCCATATCCATGAGGCCTAAAGGACCTCAAATTTGTTTAATCCAATTAGGGCTACAGCAGGCCATGCTACAAATTGTCAAGAGTCAAAACCAAAGAATTTTGAAAGCAGCAAGAGAAAAGAAATTATATTCAGAAATTCCTATAGGACTATTGGATTTCTCAACAAAATTTTTCAGACTGGGGGAGAATGGGATGAAATATTTAAAATATTGATAGGCAAACAGCTTTCAGTGAAAAATTCTATGCCTGCGAATCTTCTCTTCAAAAATGAAGTAGAGGTAAAGACTTTCTTGAATAACAACAAAAAAACCCCGAGGGAATTACGACCAGTAGACATGCCTTAATGCTAAAGAATTGCTGATATGAGTTCTTGGAATAGACATGAAAGGACAATAACATCATAAAAGCGTAAGACAGTAGTGTAAAACTTCCTGGTAATGGTATATATGTATGTATGTATGTATATTTTACACACACACACACACACACACGTGTGTATATATATATATATATATATATATATATATATATATATATATATAAATATAATTAAATTCTGTAATATGGTAATGGTGGCATGTTATTCACTTTCAACTCTAGTTGTAAAGTTAAAAAACAAATGTAGCAAAAATAACAACTACAATAATCTGTTATAAGATATATAATATAAAAATATTGTGACCTGTCACATCAGTAAAATATGAGGAGGAGGAGAAATCTAAAGGTTAGGAATAATTTTGAAGTTATTGTTTAAAATACGGTGTTATAGGGGCACCTGGGTGGCTCAGTTGGTTAAGTGTTTGCCTTCAGCTCAGTCGTGATTCCAGGGTCCTAGTATTGAGCCCACTGAGCAGGGAGCCTAATTCTCCTTCTTCCTCTGCCTGCTGCTCCCCCTGCTTGTGTTCTGTTGCTTGCTGTCAAACAAATAATATATTTTAAAAAACCAGGGTGTTATAATTTTAAGATATTTTATATAAACTTCATGATAACTGTGAAATAAAACACACTGGTGTCTGCCCCTGGTTATTGGCACAAGGATCCTAAAACCCTTGTTATTTCCCATCTTTTTTGTAGAGTCAATTTGGGGCGGGCTCCTGGATCACTTCTGGTTGAGGGCTGGTCACTGGAATTAAAAGCCAAGATTAGAAGCTAAGAATTTTAATCTTCCTCCCCTATTCCTTATTCTCTTGAGAAGGGAGAAGTTATGAAAATGAACTTAATAATCACAGAAACGTTTATGCTTAGGATTCCCCAGGACCTCACCCTTTGTAACTCCCTCTGGCTGTTCATCTGTACCCTTTAAATTATCCCTTAGTAACCTGGTAAATGTAAGTGTTCTAAGTTCTGGGAGCCGTTCTAGCACATTAAGCAAACCTGAAGAAGAAGTAATGGGAATTTCCTATTTTTGGCCAGTCACACAGCATTTATGGGAAGCGTGGGGACTTACTATTTACAACTGGCATCTGAAGAGGAGTGGGACATTTTCATGGGACTGAACTCTTAACCTGTAAGATCTCCAAGTATAAAACATCATAATTAAGTTGTAGCATTCTCATCTGATGTCACAAAGGATTACTTGGTGGATCTGTGGGGAAATGACCTACATTGAAATTTGCGTCACTTATTTTAGTAACCACAATGGAAAAATTTATAATGATTACACAAAGTAACATGATAAAGTAGTAAAAGCATTGTGATGCCAAAAGATATCAAATCATAATGACAGCTAAATGTGAAACAAACAACAATGAATTTACAAAATGGCCAGAAAAAAAAAAGGCAACAGCAAGTCCTTAACTATGAATAATTGCTTAAGTGTAAATTGATTAAATTCACCCATCAATATATGTGGCTGAATGGATTTAAAAAAACATGTTGTCTACAAGAGACTCACTGTAGCCATAAAGGCACATATATACTGAGAGTAAAGGGATAAAAATGGAGATTTCAAACAAATGGTAACAATAAAACAGGGGGTAGCTACACATATCAGACAGAATAGACTTTAAACTAAAAATCATAAAAGAAACAAAGAAGGTTATAATATATAGATCAATCTATTAAGAATATAGAACAATTGTAAATATTTATGAACCCAACAAAGGGACAGCTAAATAAATATATAAAACAGAAACTAAGAGCTAAAAGGAGAAAGAAACACCAATACTGTAATAATTTGGAATTATTATACTCCTTTCACAATAATTCATAGATTACTCAGAGAATCAATAAGGTGACAGCAGATGTGAACAACACTAGAGACAAAATGAACCTGAGACATTTACAAAACATTCTCTGAGACCAACAGAATACATACTTTTTCTAGTGTACATGGAATACTTTTTAGGATAGACTGTATGTTATGCCACATAACAAGTCTTAACAAATTTAAAAAGATAACTCATACCAAGTACCTTCTCTGGCCACAATGGTATGAAATTTGAAAGCATAAGGAAAAGTGAAAAATTCATACATACATGGAAATTAAATACTCCCCTAAAAAATCAATGGATCAGAGAAGAAATTACAGTGTCATTAAAAAAATATCTTGAGGCAAAACAAAATAGAAACAAAACACAGCGAATCTAACAGAATGCAGACAAGTTTCTAAGATGGAAGTTTGTAGTAATAAACACCTACATTAAGAAACAAGATCTCAAACACAGTAATTCCATACCTCGAGGAGCCAGAAAAAAAGGCAAATTGAGACCAAAGTTAGCGAAAAGTTAAAGATTAGAGCAGAAAAATATGAAATCCAGGAAAACAATAAAAATTAACCAGTTGATTTTTAAAAGGATAAACAGAATGACAAAATGTGAGTGAAAACAACTAGAAAAGAGAAGACCAAAATTAACAATTAAAAATGAAACAAGAGACATTATAACTGATTCAACTGAAATAAAAATCCACTATGAACAGCTGTATGCCAACAAACTGGACAACCTAAAAGAAATGGAAAAATTCTTAGAAATGTGGAGGAGGCAGGCAGTGGTAACCCAAACTCGGAGGAAAGGCTTGGGGGGTGAAGATGCTGAGCCAGAACCGGACAACTATGTCCACAAAACCAAGATGGACTTACAAAGAGTTCCAAGAAACTATGATCCTACCTTACATCCTTTTGAGGTCCCACAAGAATATGTAAGAGCTTTAAATTCTACCAAATTGGAGCGGGTATTTGCAAAACAATTCTTTGCTTCTCTGGATGGTCACCAAGATGGAGTCAGTTGCTTGGCAAAGCATATAAGAGTCTGGCTACTGTTCTTTCTGGGGCATGTGATGGAGAGGTTAGGATTTGGAACTTGACTAAACGGAAAGGTATCCGTACAATACAAGCTCATGAAGGTTTTGTATGAGGATGATGTACTCGCTTTTGTAGGACTTCTTTTTTTACTGTTGGTGATGACAAAACTGTGAAGCAATGGAAAAATGGATGGACTGGGATATGGAAAATAGGAAGAAACATTGCATACAATATTAGGAAAGACAGCATGTACAGGAATTGATCATCACTGGAAAGAAGCTGTTTCTGCCGCATGTGGACAGCAAGTAGACATTTGGGATGAACAAAGAACAAGGCCTATATGTTCAATGACCTGGGGATTCAACAGTATAAGTAGTGTTAAATTTAACCCAATTGAGACATTTCTCTTGGGAAGTTGTGCTTTTGACAGGAATATAGTACTATATGATAGGAGGCAAGCTACTCCCCTGAAAAAGGTCATCTTAGATATGAGAACAAATAGAATTTGTTGGAACCCTATGGAAGCTTTCATTTTTACTGCAGTGAATGAAGATTACAACTTGTATACATCTGATATGCATGTGCTGGACACTCCTGTAATGGTACATATGGATCATGTATCTGTGGTGCTTGATGTGGATTATTCTCCCACTGGGAAAGAGTTTGTGTCTGCTAGTTTTGATAAATCTATTTGTATCTTTCCTGTGGACAAAAGTAGAAGCAGGGAAGTCTATCACACAAAGAGAATGCAACATGTTATCTGTGTAAAGTGGACTTCTGACAGCAAATATATTATGTGTGGATCTGATGAAATGAACACACGTCTATGGAAAGCTAATGCTTCTGGGAAATTGGGTGTGCTTACATCACTAGAAGAAGCAGCCAAAGATTATAACCAGAAGTTGAAGGAGGAATTTCAACATCATCTTCATATAAAATGCATTGCTCATCACCGGCATCTACTAAAATCTATCTACAGCCAGATCCAGGAACAGCAGATCATGAAGGAAGCTTGCTGATGAAAGGAGTTGAATTTTCTCAAACATAGCAAGCCTGGATCATGGCAGTTGTGTAGGAGAAGAAACACATAGTGGCAGTTGTGAAATAATACTTGGTATTCCTACCAATCCTGATGTGTGATTATTTGTTATATTTTGATGTGCAGACTCTGCAAATAAAGTACTGGCTCTAGAATAATAACAAACAGTTCAGTTACATATGTAGTACACTATCCTAAAAAACTCTCTTGAAAGGCGGCCTTGTTGATAAGATGATCCAACATTTTATCCTTGATCTGCTTGCTTATTTCATTGAAGAATACAGTATTGCAAACTAACATGTTTATTACTGTTAGAAATTGCAGTACACTTTGATCTATTATTGTAGCTATACTGTACATTTGAATTTACATTTATGACCAAACATCTCTTTTGTTACCTTCAGTATTACTTTGGGTAATTATTGCAATGATTCTTCCAGTGATTGTATATAGTGTGTGGAAGAAATATGTCAGAACTTTTAAAAACTCATTTAATTTTCTGTGCCTTATTTGTATTTGGCTCTTTGAGACTTTAAAGATAATCAGTTGCATTTATATAACTTTTATAAGTAATAATTATAATTTATGGTCAAATTAAGATAATAAAACATCTTTTTCTCAGCGTTGTAAAAAAAATTCTTAGAAATGTAGCCTCTGTGACTGAATCAGGAAAAAAAAAATAGAAAATCTGAACAGACCATTAATAATAATTAGATGGAATCAGTAATTAAAAATCTCCCAGTGAAGAAGAGCCTAGAATAAAATGGTAAATTTTATCTGCTATTTAAGGAAGAATAAACACCAATCTTTTTCAAATTCCTTCAAAAAATCATGCATAAGGAAAAACCTGCAAACTCATTTTATAAAACCAGCATTACTCTGATAAGGGCATTAAGAGTAAAGCACACTACTGGCCAAAATTCAATAGTGAATACTACTTACCTGAGCAGCATATTAAAAAGATCATTCACTATGATCAAGTGGGATTTCTCTCTGAGAGACAAGAATGGTTCAATGTGCACAAAATCAGCATGATATATCAAATTAACAGAGTGAAAGAGAAATTCATGTATTATTGCAAGAGACAAAGAAAAAACACTTGATAAAATTCAAAACCACTTATGATAAAAGTTCTTAACCAATTAGATATAGAAGAAACACAGCTCAACATAATAAAAGCTATATACAACTATTCTGTAGCAAATATCACACTCAGTGGTGAAAAAATGAAAGCCTTTTTCTTTTCCCCATAAAGAATATAACAAGAGAGGGGTGTTCACTCTCACCACTCTGACTCAATATAGTATTGAAAGTCCTTGCTAGATCATTCCCACAATGGGGGGAAAAAGACATCAGAATTGGAAAGGAAAAAGTAAAACTGTCTCTATTTATAAATGACATGATTTTATATATGAAATATCCTAATCCCCACAAAAATTGTTAGACTAACAAATTCAGTTGAAATTGGATGACAAATAGCCTCTTAGAGTGTCCATTATTAAAGACCTTAGATATCATATGCTAGTGAGGATGTGGAGAAAAAGGAATTCTTGTGCACTGCTGGTAGGATTATAAACTGGTACAGCCAACATGGAAAACAATATGAAAGTTCCTCAAAAAATAAAAAATGGACCTACTATATGATCTTGCAATTCTACTTCTGAGAATATATCTGAAGGAAGCAAACACTATGTTGAGAATATATCTATACTCCCATGTTCATAGGAGCATTATTTATAAAAGCCAAGACACTGGAACAACCTAAGTGTTTATCAACAGATAAACAGATAAATCAGTTATGATACACACAGACACACATACACATACATAAACATTCACTATTATGTGGTCAGAAAGAAGGAAATCTGGCCTTTTATGAAAACATGGATGAACTTTGAGAACATTATGTTGAGTCAAATAAGTCACATACACACAAATACAGTATAATCTCACTTATATGTGCAGATTATAGAAACAAAAACAAGCATCACCATAATCTGGAGAAGGAAATAAGCATTCATGTCTAAAAGGCATAGAGGACCCCTCCCAAAATCAATAAAAACAGATCAACACCCCAACATATAATAGTGAAGCTTGCAAATTTTAGAGAAAAAGAATTGTGGGAGCTACTTGAGATAAGAGACTCCTTACCTATAGAGAGAGGAACCTCAGACTAACATTAGACCCATCCACAGAAACCTGGCAGGCCAGAAAGAGCTGGCATGATATATTTAGACTCATTTATTAGCCTATGCAGTCAAGAATACTTTATCCATCAGGGCAGTCATTCAGAATGGAAGGAGAGGTAAAGAGCTTCCAGGAAAGACAGAAACTGAAAGAATATGTGGCCACCAAGCCAGCCCTGAAAGAAATATTAAGTAAAGAGAGAGCCCAGGAGTAACATAAACCAAAAAGAAACAGACAATTTACAGAAACAGGGACTTTTCAGGTAATAAAATGGCACTAAATTCATATCTTTCAATAGTTACTCTGAATGTAAATGAGCTAAATGCTCCAATAAAAAGACAAAGATTTGATTAAAAAAAAAAAAAACATGATCCATCCATATGTTGTCTACAACAGACTCATTTTTGACCTAAAGACATCTCCAGACTGAAAGTGGGGGGTGGAGAAATATTTACCGCACTAAAGGACCTCAAAAGAAAGCTGGGGTAACAATCCTCATATCAGACAAATTAGATTTTAAAACAAAGACTGTAGTAAGAGATGAAGAGGGACACTATATCATACTTAAAGGTCTATCCAACGAGAAGATCTAACAGTTATAAATATTTATGCTACCAACAAGGGAGTAGCTCATTATATAAACCAATTAATACGAAAGTAAAGAAACACATTGATGATAATACATTGATAGTAGGGGACTTCAACACCTCACTCACAGCCATGGACAGATCATCCAAGCAAATCAACAAGGAAACAAGGCCTTTGAAGGACACACTGGGCCAGATGGTCTTTATAGATATATTCAGAAAATTCTATTCTAAAACAACAGAATACTCATTCCTCTTGAGTGCACAAGGAACTTTCCCAGAATAGACCACATACCAGATCACAAATCAGGTCTTAACTGAAAACCAAAAGAATGAGATTATTCCTTGCGTCTTTTCAGATCACAGTGCTTTGAAACATGAACTCAGTCACAAGAGGAACTTTGAAAGGAACTCAAACACTTGGAGATTAAAGAGCATCCTGTTAAAGAATGAATGGATTACCCAGGAAATTAAAGAAGAATTTAGCAACTTCGTGGAAACTAATGAGAATGAAAACACATCTGTTCAAAACCTTTGGGATAGGGGCGCCTGAGTGGCTCAGTGGGTTAAGCCTCTGCCCTCAGCTCAGGTCATGATCCCAGGACCCTGGGATCATGACCTGAGCTGAGCATCGGGCTTTCTGCTCTGCAGGGAGCCTGATTCCTCCTCTCTCTGCCTGCCTCTCTGCCTACTTGTGATCTCTGTCAAATAAATAAATAAAATCTTAAAAAAAAAAAACAAAAAAAAACCTTTGGGATACAGCAAAGGTGGTCCTAAGAGGGAAGTACATTGCAATACAAACCTCTCTGAAAAAATTAGAAAAATCTCAAATACACAAGCTAACTTTATACCTAAAAGACTGGAGAAAGAACAGCAAATAAAGCCTCAACCAAGTAGAAGAGTAATAATAGAGATTAGAGCAGAAACCAATAAAATAGAAACCAGAAGAACATTAGAACAGTTCAACAGAACTAGAAGCTTGTTCCTTGAAAGAATCAGACTGATAAACATCTAGCCAGACTTATCTAATAGATAAAATGTCCCAACTTAATAAAATCATGAATGAAAGAGGAGAGCTCATGACCAATACCAAGAAAATACAGACAATTTTAAGATATATTATAAGCAAACCATAAGTGAATCTTAATCTCACAAAACAAACTAAGGGTTGCTGAGGGGAGGAGGGTTGGGAGAAGGGGGGTGGGGTTATGGACATTGTGGAGGGTATGTGCTTTGGTGAGTGCTGTGAATTGTGTAAACCTGGTGATTCACAGACCTGTACCCCTGGGGATAAAAATATATTCTATGTTTATAAAAAAAATATATTATAAGCAACTATATGCCAACAAATTAAGCAATCTGGGAGAAATGGAATTCCTGGAAATTTATGAACTACAAAAACTAAAACAGAAAGAAATAGAATATCCGAACAGACCAACAACCAGCAAGGAAATTGAAGCCATAATCAAAAACCTCCCTCTCCCCCAGAAGAGTCCAGGGCTACATGGTTTCTCCTAAACATTTAACAGGAATTCTACCAAACTTTTAAAGAAATAATACCTGTTTTACTAAAGCTGTTTCAAAAAATAGAAATGGAAGGAAATTTTCCAAACTCATTCTATGAGGCCAACATTACCTTGATCCCAAAACCAAAGACCCCATCAAAAAGGAGAATTACAGAAGCACCTGGGTGGCTCAGTGGGTTAAAGCCTCTGCTTTTGGCTCAGGTCATGATACCAGGGTCCTGGGATCGAGCCCCGTATCGGGCTCTCTGCTCAGCAGGGAGCCTGCTTCCTCCTCTCTCTCTGCTTGTCTCTCGGCCTACTTGTGATCTCTGTCAAATAAATAAAGAAATCTTAAAAAAAAGGAGAATTACAGACCAGTATCTCTGATGAACATGGATGCCAAAATACTCATCAAGATACTAGCCAATAGGATCCAATAATACATTAAAAGGATTATCCACCATGACCAAATAGGATTTATTCCTGGGATGCAAGAGTGATTCAACATTTGCAAATCAATCAGTGTGACAGATCACATTAATAAAAGAAGAGACAAGAACTATACGATCCTCTCAATTGATGCAGAAAAAGCATTTGACAAAATACAGCATCCTTACCTATTTAAAACTCTTCCCAGTGTAGGGAAAGAGGAATACTTCAATATCATAAAATCCATCTACAAAAGCCCACAGAGAATATTATTCTCAATAGAGAACAACTGAAAGTTTTCCCTTATGGTCAGAAACATGATGGGGATGCCCACTCTTACCACTATTGTTCAACATATTATTCGAAGTCCTAGCTTCAGCAAAAAGGCAATAGAAAGACATAAAATCCACTCAAGTTGGCAAAGAAGAAGGTAAACTCACACTTCTCACAGATGACAGGGTACTTTATATGGAAAACCCAGAAGACTCCAGCCCAAATTCCTAAAACTCATACTACAGTTCAGTGATGTGACAGGATACAAGATCAATGTACAGCAATCAGTTGCACTTCTATATACTAGCAATGAGACAGAAGAAAGAGAAATTAAGGCATCGATCCCATTTACAATTACACCCAAAAGCATAAGATACCTAGGAATAAACCTAACCAAAGAGGCACAGAATCTATACTCAGAAAACTATGAAGTACTCATGAAAGAAATTGAGGAAGACACAAAGAAATGGAAAAATGTTCCATGATCCTGGATTGGAAGAATAAATATTGTGAAAATGTCTATGCTACCTAAAGCAATCTACACATTTAATGCAATTCCTATCAAAGTACCATCCATCTTTTTCAAAGAAATGGAACAAATAATTCTAAAATTTATATGGAACCAGAAAAGACCTCGAATAGCCAAAGGGATATTGAAAAAGAAAGCCAACGTTGGTGGCATCACAATTCCAGACTTCAAGCTCTATTACAAAGCTGTCATCATCAAGACAGCATGGTACTGGCACAAAAACAGACACATAGATCAATGGAACAGAATAGAGAGCCCAGAAATAGACCCTCAACTCTATGGTCAACTAATCTTTGACAAAGCAGGAAAGAATGTCCAATGGAAAAAAGACAGCCTCTTCAATAAATGGTGTTGGGAAAATTGGACAGACACATGCAGAAAGATGAAATTGGACCATTTCTTTACACCAGACACAAAAATAGACTCAAAATGGATGAAGGACCTCAACAGGAGACTGGGATTCATCAAAATCCTTGAGGAGAACACAGGCAGCAACCTCTTCGACTTCAGCCGCAGCAACATCTTCCTAGGAACATCACCAAAGGCAAGGGAAGCAAGGGCAAAAATGAACTATTGGGATTTCATCAAGATCAAAAGCTTTTGCACAGCAAAGGAAACAGTTAACAAAACCAAAAGACAACTGACAGAATGGGGGAAGATATTTGCAAACGACATATCGGATAAAGGACTAGTGTCCAAAATCTATAAAGAACTTAGCATACTTGACACCCAAAGAAAAAATAATCCAATCAAGAAATGGGCAGAAGACATGAGCAGACATTTCTGCAAAGAAGACATCCAGATGGCCAACAGACACATGAAAAAGTGCTCCATATCATTCGGCATCAGGGAAATACAAATCAAAACCACAATGAGATATCACCTCACACCAGTCAGAATGGCTAAAATCAACAAGTCAGGAAATGACAGATGCTGGTGAGGATGTGGAGAAAGGGGAACCCTCCTTCACTGTTGGTGGGAATGCAAGCTGGTGCAACCACTCTGGAAAACAGCATGGAGGTTCCTCAAAATGTTGAAAATAGAACTGCCCTATGACCCAGAAATCGCACTACTGGGTATTTACCCTAAAGATATAAATGTGGTGATCAGAAGGGGCACGTGCACCCGAATGTTTATAGCAGCAATGTCCACAATAGCCAAACTATGGAAAGAACCTAGATGTCCATCAACAGATGAATGGAGAAAGAAGAGGTGGTATATATACACAATGGAATACTATGCAGCTATCAAAAGAAATGAAATCTTGCCATTTGCGACAACATGGATGGAAGTAGAGCATATCATGCTTAGTGAAGTAAGTCAAGTGGAGAAAGACAACTATCGTATGATCTCCCTGATATGAGGAAGTGGTGATGCAACGTGGAGGCTTAAGTGGGTAGGAGAAGAATCAATGAAGATGGGATTGGGAGGGAGACAAACCATAAGTGACTCTTAATCTCACAAAACAAACTGAGGGCTGCTGGGGGGAGGGGGTTTGGGAGAAGGGGGGTGGGGTTATGGACATTGGGGAGGGTATGTGCTTTGGTGAGTGCTGTGAAGTGTGTAAACCTGGCGATTCACAGACCTGTACCCCTGGGGATAAAAATATATGTTTATAAAAAATAAAAAATTAAAAAAAAAAAGATGTCTGAACTTCCAATTATTAAAAAAGAAAAAAAAGTCAGAGTGGTGCCTGGGCAGCTCAGTTGGTTAAGCTTCTCTTGATTTCAGCTCAGGCTGTGATCTCAGGACTGTGAGATACAGCTCCACACTGGGCTCCTTGCTCAGTAGCAGGATGCTTAAGATTCTTTCCCTCTCCTTCTGCCTCTCCTATCCTGTGCTCCTGCTGTCCTGTGCACTCCTGCTCTCAAAAAAAAAAAAAAAAAGTCACAGTGATGAAAAGTACAGCATAGGGAATATAGTCAATAACAATGTAGTATGGTAACTACACTTATAATAGTGAGCATTATAGTGCTCACTATTACATAGAGTGAGCGTTTTATAATGTATATAATTATGTTCACTATTTATATACCAGAAACTAATGTATTTCAGCTATACTTTAAGAATATAATAAAATTAAAACAAAAAAGTATAGGCAAGAGTGCGCATCTTTCTCATCTGTCCTCTAGACAACAGGAATTTGAAAGTCTCCTTTAAAAATCAGTTAAAAGTCATGCACAGAGTATAGTTTACAGCATTAAATTTATGTTTCTAAACAAAAAGATCTAAAAATATATGAGCTAAGCATATATCTCAACAAGTTAGAATAAGAAAAATTAAATTTCACCAAAGATTAGAAAGAAGGAAATAGAGAATAAAACAAAAGGATCAAGAAAGATGATCAATAAAGTTAAGTGTTGGTTCTTGGTAAGGGTAAGGTTAATAAAATCCAAATCTAAGTTTTATTATTAATAAAATCTAAGGTTAATAAAATCCAAAATAGACAATTAAAATATTTAAACATCTAAAATAATTATAAGTGGGGCCCCTGGGTGGCTCAGTGGCTTAAACTTCTGCCTTCGGCTCAGGTCATGATTTCAGGGTCCTGGGATTGAGTCCCGCATCAGGCTCTCTGCTCAGCAGGGTGCCTGCTTCATCCTCTCTCTCTCTCTCTCTCTGCCTGCCTCTCTGCCTAGGGATTGCATTGAATCTGTGGATCACTTTGGATTGTGTTGACATTTTAACAATATTCTCCCAATCCATGAGCACAGAATATCTTACCATTTATTTGTGTCTTCAATTTTTTGTCATTAATTTCACAGTTTTTTTTTAAAGATTTTATTTATTTATTTGACAGAGCACAAGCAGGAAGAGTAGCAGGCAGTGGGAGAGGGAGAAGCAGGCTCCCTGCTGAGCAAGGAGCCTGATGTGGGACTCAATCCCAGGACCCCAGGATCATGACCTGAGCCAAAGGCAGACATTTAGCAGACTGAGCCCAAGATGCCCAAGTTCAGAGTTTCATGTATACAGATATTTAACTCTTTGGTTAAATTTGTTCCTAAGTATTTTTAAAATTTATTTTAAATGAAAATTTTTATTGAGATATAATTCACATATAATATTGCTTTCAAGTATACAATATGATTCAATATGTGAATAGTGTGAAATAATCACAATAAATCTAGTTATTTATCACTCTGCATGGTTAAAATTATTTTTCTCATGATGAAATTTTAAGGTCTCTTCACCATGATGTAGGTACATTATATATCCTGTGACTTTTATAATAGGAAGTTTTTACCTTTTGAAATCCACCTATTATTCCCACTCCCAACCCCTACTCTGACAACCACTAATTTGTTCTTTATATCTGAGGGTTTTTTTAAGATTCCATATATTATTGAAGTTACATGGTATTTGTATTTATTTGAATTATTTCAGTTAGAATAATCACCTCAAGATTAATTCATGTTCTTACAAATAGAGACTTACTCCTTTTTCATGGCTGAATAATATTTTTTATGTATGCATGTATAGATATATCTGTGCGTATGAGCATATATATATATGTATGTGCCACATTTTCTTAGGTTGCTTTCTTGTCCTGGCTATTGCAAATAATGCTGTATTCAATATGCAAGTGCATTTATCTTTCAGAGTTAGTGGGGGTTTTGTTGTTGTTGTTGTTGTTGTTCATAAATACTCAGAAATAGAATTGCTACATTACGTAGTTCTATTTCTTTGAGGAACCCTCACATCGATTTCCATAATGGCTGCACCAAATTAAATTTCTACCAATAAGGCACAGTGTTTCCTTTGCCACATTTCTGCCAACACTAGTTCTTTCCTGTCTTTTTGATGATAGTCATTCTAACATGTATGAAATGCTATCTCACTGGGGATTTGATGCACATTTCTCTGATGATTAATAAAGCAAACACATTTTAATGTGCTCATTGGCCATTTGTATGTCTTCTTTGGGAAAATACTTACTTGGTTTCTCTGCCCACTTTTATTCAGATTGTTTATGTTTTTGCTATTGAGTTGCTTGTGTTTTGTTTTTTCCCTTTGAATATTAACCATTTATCAGACATGTGATTTGCAAACATTTTCTCCTATTTTGTACAGTGCCCTTTCATGTTGTTGACAGTTTCTTGTATTGTGCAGAAAATTTTTTAGTTTAGTGTAGCCCCAATTTGTTTATTTTTGTTTTTTTTGTCTTGCTTTTTTGGTGTCAAATCAAATAATCATTACCAAGGCTGATGTAAAGAAGCTTACCCCCTAAAACTCCTTTTATGAGTATTTTGGTTTCAGGCCTTATATTCAGTCTTTAATAGATTTTGAGTTAATTTTTGTGTATAAGGTATAACAGCCAATCTTTTCCATGTGGCTGTCAAGTTTTCCCAGCACCATTTATTGAAGAGACCATCACTTCCCCATTGTGTATTCTTGACTTTCTGTCATAAGTTCATTGACTCTATATGAGTTAGTTTATTTTAAGGGCTCTCTATTCTGCCTCTATCTTTATGTCAATACCATTTTCTTTTGATAAATATAGTTTTGTAGCATAGTTTGAAATCTGGAAGTGTGCTGCCACTAACTTTGTTCTTAAGATTGCTTTGTCTATTTGCGGTTTTTTGTTTGTTTTTTGCTCCATACAAATTGTATGACTGTTCTGTTTCTGTGAAAAATGCCACTGGAGCACTGACAGAGGTTGCACTGAGTCTGTGTGTTGGTTTCAGTAATATGCACATTTTCACAATATTATTTTAATTGATGAGCATAGACTATCTTTCTATTTACTTGTGTCATCTTCAGTTTCACTAATGGCTTTTAGTAGTCAGTGTATTTTTTTTCACCTTGGTTAAATTTAATACTAGTATTTTATTCTCTTTGATGTGTTGTAAATGGGAGTGTTTTCTTAATTGTTCTCTGATCATTCACTATTACTGAATAGAAATGCAAATTTTTGTATATAGATTTTGTATCCTGCCACTCTACTAACTTTTTTAGTTCTAACAGGGCTTTCTAGGTGGTTTATTTGGGTCCATAGAGTTATCATGTCATTTGCGAATGGACAGTTTTACGAATTTGTGTGTCTTTTATTTCTTAGCTCATTGTTGCAGCTAGGCCTTCCTGTACTATGACAAAAAAAGTGGTGAAAGTGGACATCCTTGTGTTCCTAATCTCAGATGAAAAGCTTTTGTTTTTTTCACCAGTAAGCAGGATGTTAGCTGTGCATTTTCCCCACATATAACCCTTACTATGTTGATGCATGTTCCCTATAAAGCCACCTTGTTCAGAGTTTTTATCAGGAACGGATGTTATATTTTTTCTTGTGCTTTTTATGTACCTACTGAGAAGATCAATTAGATTTTATTCTTCTTCTTATTAGGATGTATCACATTAATTTGTGGATATTGAGCCATCCTTACTTCACTGTAATGAAATAATTATGGTGAATGATTTTTCTAATGTTTTGTTTAATTTGGTTTACTAGTATTTTATTGAGGATTTTTGCATCTGTGTTTCCTCAGGGGTATTGGTCTGCAATTTTCTTAGTGTGTTTTTGTTTTTGTTTTGTCTGGTTTTGGTATCACAATAATGCTGACTTCATAAAATAAGTTTAGAAATGTTTCCTCCTCCTCAATTTTTTGGGAAAGTTTTAAAACAGTTAACATTAATTCTTCTTTAAATATTTGGTAGAATTCACTACTAAAACAATCTGTTCCTGGACTATTACTTGTTGAGAGGTATTTGGCTACCAGGTCAATCTCCTTAGTAGTAATCTGTTTAGATTTTCTATTTCTTCATGATTTAGTCTTGGTAGGTTGCATATTTCTAGGAATTTATTTCATTTATGTGATTTATTTCATTTATGTGACTTATTTCATTTATATGATTGTTGGTAATAAGCCAAAGCTTTTTTAAATCATGAGTAGATACTGAATGTTTTAAATTGCATTTTATGCATCTGTTAAAATGATTGCTACAGTTTTCCTACTTTATTCTGTAAGCATGTTAATCACATTGGTTTATTTCCAAATACTAGACCAAGCTGGTATTCTCAAACTAATAAAAGCAAAATTTATTATCCTTTTCACATTGTCCAATTCACTTTGATAATATTTTGTTTAGGAATTTTGAGATTTAACTGTTGTTTTCTATGTTTATCACATTTTGGCATCAAGATTCTTTAGGCACTGGGGATTTTCTTTTTAAATATCGAATTCTCTGAAAGAGTTGTCCAATTTAACATTAATGCTGTTTTAAATATTTGGAAGAACTCATGAGTGAGACTGCTGAGTCTAAAGTTTTATCCATGGGAAGATCATTCTTTGCAAATTCAATTTATTTTATATTATTCTGATTTTTCTATTTCTTGTGTCAGTTAATGTCCATCTCCACTGAAATTTTTCAGGAATGTGTCAATTTCACCTAATTCATCATACTTATAATTTTTTTTTAATTTATTTGATGGACAGAGATCACAAGCAGGCAGAGAGACAGGCAGAGAGAGAGGAGATAGCAGGCTCCCTGCTGAGCAGAGAGCCCGATGCAGGGCTCAGTCCCAGGACCCTGGGATCATGACCCAAGCTGAAGGCAGAAGCTTTAACCCACTGAGCCACCCAGGTGCCCCATTTTTATTTTATTTTATTTATTTATTTGACAAAACACACAGTTGGAACTACCTCAAACTAGAAAAGCTTTTGCACAGCAATGGAAATCATCTTCAAGCAGGAAAGGGCAATGTATTAAATGAAGGAAATATTTACAAATCATTCATCTGACAAGGGTTTAATATTCAAAATGTTTTATTTAAAAAAATTTTTATTTAGGGATGCCTGGGTGGTTCAGTGGGGTTAAGCTACTGCCTTCAGCTCAGGTCATGATCCCAGGGTCCTGGGATTGAGTCCTGCATCAGGCTCCTTGCTTGGCAGGGAGCCTGCTTCTCTCTCTGCCTTTGCCTGCCACTCTGCCTCCTGTGTGCTTGCGCTCTCGATCTTTCTCTCTCTCTCTCTGACAAATAAAATCTTAAAAAAAAATTTAAAAAATAATTTATTTATTTGAGAGAGAAAGAGAAAGCACAAGTCAGGGAAGGTCAGGGGGAGAGGGAGGATCAGACTCCTCAGTGAGCAGGGACTCTGATCCCAGGACCTTGAGAGCATGACCTGAGCTGAAGGTAGACGCTTAACTGAACCACCCAGGCACCCCTAATATTTAAAATATACAAAGAAGACATATACTCATAGCAAAAAAAAAAAAAAAAAAAAAAATCCAAGTGAAAAATGGGCAGAAGTATTAAATAGAGTTGTTTTCTAGGCCAACAGGTACTGGAACAATTACCTCACTTGTACTAATTCAACATTACTTATCAGTGACTTGCAAATCAAAATCACAATGAGATATCTGTTTATAGAATGACTGGTATCAAAAAGATGGATAATGTTAATTTAGAAGTCAATCAACATGATGCATCACACCAATAAAAGATAAAAATCATGACTATTTTAACAGACACAGAAAATACATTTGACGAGTTACAATATCCATTCCTGATAAAAGTCCTAAACAAAGTAGGTTTAGAGGGAATATACCTCAACATAATAAAGGCTATATATGAAAAACTCATAGCAAACATTATAGTTAATGGGAATAAACTAAGAGCTTTTCCCCTAAGGTGAGGAACAAGACAAGTATGTCCATTCTCATCACCTTTACTCAACATAGTGCTTGAAGTCCTAGTCACAGCAATCAGACAACAAAAAGAAATAAAAGGAATCCAAATCCGTAAGGAAGAAGTAAAAATTTTATTATTGGCAGATGACATATTATATATACAAAACTCTAAAGAATCCACCAGAAAAACTACTAGAACTGATAAATGAATTCAGTAAATTCATGGGATAGAAAGTCAATGTGCACAAATCTATTGCATTGCTATACACCAATAATGAAGCAGTAAAGGAGAAATTTTTAAAAATCTCATTTACAGTTATACCCCAAATAATAAGATACCTAGGAATAAACCTAACCAAAGAGGTGAAAGACCTACACCCTGAAAGCTATAAAACACTTATGAAAGAAATTGAAGATGACACAAAGAAATGGAAAGCCATCCCATGCTCATGGATTGCAAGAAAAAATATTTTTAAAATGTTGGTACTACCCAAATCAATCTACAGATTTAATACAATGCCTATCTTTTTCACAAAACTAGAACCCTAAAATTTATATGGACCCACAAAGACCCTTAATAGCCCAAACAATTCTGAAAATAAAAAGCAAAACTGAAAGTATCTCAAATCCAGACTTCAAGTTATATTACAAAGCTGTAGTGATAAAGATAGTGTGGTACTGGGACAAAAACAAACACAGATTAATGGAACAGAATTGGAAACCCAGAAATAAATGCACAATTATATAGTCAATTAATTTTTGACAAAGTAGAAAAGAATATCCGGTGGGAAAAATGCAGTCTCTTCAACAAATGGTGTGGGAGAAACTGGACAGAAACATGCAAGAGAAGAAAACTGGACAACTTTCTTACATCATGCACAAAAGTAAACTCAAAATGGATTAAAGACCTAACTGTGAGACCTGAAACCATAAGAATCCCAGAACAGAACCCAGGCATTAATATCTCTGACATTGGCTGTTGCAACATTTTTCTAAGTATATTTCCTGAGTCAAGGGAAACAAAAGGACAAATAAACTATTGGAGCTACATTAAAAAAAAAAAAAGTTTCTGCACTGGAAAGGAAACAATCAAGACTAATAGGCAACCTACAGAATGGGAGAAGATATTTGCAAATGACATGTCTGATAAAGGGTTATTATCCAAAATATATAAAGAAGTAATAAAACAACTCCCAAAACACAACCAATTAAAAGATGGGCAGAAGATGACATCCAGGTGGCCAACAGACACATGAAAGATGTTCAACATCAATCATTAGGGAAATGCAAATCAAAGTTACAATGAAATATCACCTCATACCTGCCAGAATGGCTAAAACCAAAAACACAAGAAATAAGTTTTCCTGAAGATGTGGAGAAAAGGGATGCTTGTACACTGCTAATTGGAATGCAGTCTGGTCTAAACACTATGGAGCTTCCTCAAAAAGTTAAAAATAGAACTACCCTAAAATTCAGCAATTGTACTACTGGGAATTTATACCCCAAATACAAAAACACTTATTTGAAGGGATATATGCACTCCTGTGTTAATGCACTATTTACAATAGCCAAAATATGGGAGCAGCCCAAGTGTTGGTCAATAGATGAACGGATAAAAGAAGTGGTATGCATATAGAATGGGGTACATATATTCAGTAAAGTACATATATTCAGTCAAGAAATAATGAAATCTTATAATATTCACCACCATGCCTGGAGCTAGTATTGTAATGCTAAGCGAAGTAAGTCAGAGAAACACAAATACCATATGGCTTTTTAAATTTTTAAATTTTAAATTTTTTAGTTCTAACAGGGTTTTCTGGGTGGTGTATTTGGGTCCATATGTGGAATTTAAGGAACAGCAACAAAATAAGCAAAGAAAAAAAAAAAGAGAGAGAGATAAACCAAGAAACAGACTCTGAACTATAGAGAACAAACTGATGGTCACCAGAGGAGAGATGTTAGGGAATGGGTGAAATAGGTGATGGGGATTAAAGGCTATACTTATCATGGTGAGCACTGAGTAATGTATAAAATTGTTGAATCACTATATTGTACACCTGAAGCTAATATAGCACTGTAAGTTAACTATACTGGAGTAAAAAAAAAAAAAAAAGAAAAGAAAAAGAAAAAGGTTTATAAGATACCACACAAGAAATTATATGCCAAAAAATGGGATAACCTAGAAGAAATCAATAAATTCCTAGAAATATACAATATTACAAACTGAATCAGGAAGAAATAAAAAATGCAGACAGATTAATTTCTTGTAATGAAACTGAATAACCAAAAAAGCTTTCAACAAACAAAACTCCAGGAGTTATAGATTTAGGTGGATTCTACCAAAACATTTAGACAGGAGTTAATACTTGTTCTTCTCAAACTTTAAAAAAAAAAAAAAAGTGGGGAGGGAGGAGTCAAGATGGCAGAGAAGTAGCAGGCTGAGATGACATCAGGTAGCAGGAGATCGGCTAAATAGATTATCAAACCATTGCAAACACCCACAAACCCAACAGGAGATCGAAGAGAAGAACAATGATTCTAGAAACAGAAAATTGATAACTTTCTGAAAGGTAAGACTGGCAAAGAAGTGAATCCAAAGGGATGGGAAGATAGACTGCGATGGGAGGGGCCAGCTCCAGGCAAGCGGCGGAGCAACGGAGCACAAAATCAGGACTTTTAAAAGTCTGCTCCACTGAAAAACATTGCTCCAGAGGCTAAACTGGGGTGAAGCCCACGCGGGGACAGCGTGGCCACAGGTCCCCCAGGGTCACAGAAGGATCAGGGTGTCTGAGTTTCGCAGAGCTTGCAGGTATTAGAGCAGGGAAGCCAGCTACAGAGATGGAGCCAAGGGGTGAGCTCTCAGCTTGGGATTACCTTGAACCATAATCCATGGCACAGGCCACTGCTCTGTGAGTGGGGTCTCCATAAGATCTGGGGAGACCTCCCTGGAAGAGCTCAGGGATCTGCGGGGTTCAGAGACTCCAGGCAGAGCTGTGTGCCAGAGACAGAGATGCTTGGTGACAGGCTGAGTGAGCTCGGAGTGCGGCCGGAGGGGAGGGAGATGGGAGTAATTGAGCACTTTTCTCTGAGGGCACACAGAGAAGTGGGGCCCTGAGATCTGGGCTCCTCCAGGCCAGAGATTGGGAGGCCGCCATTTTCATTCCTGTCCTCCTACGAAAGCGTTCAAGGAACAAAAGTTCCCGAAAGTGAACCTGAGCAGATTACTTAGCCCAGCCCCTGGTAAGGGTGGTGCAATTCGGCCTCAGGCAAAGACTCTTGCGAATCACTATGAAAGGCTCCTCCCCCAGAAGATCAACAAGAAATCCAGCCAAGGCCAAGTTCACTTACCAAGGAGAACAGCGTAATTCCAGAGAAGAAAGCAAAGCATGGAATTCATGGCTTTCTCCCCATGATCCTTTAGTCTTGCAAAGTTAATTTTTTTTAATCTTATTTTTTTTCTTCTGCTAAAATTTTTTTAACTTTTACCCTTTCCCCTTTTAACGTTGTAAAACTAGTTTATCTTAACAATACCTTTCATAAAAAAAAAATCTTTTTTGAACCTTCATTATTATAGTCATATTTAATCCTTCATTGTATCTAACTTTGTTTTTTGTATACACATAGGGTTTTTTTCTTCTAAAAAATTTTGGGTACAACTTCTTCTAATAGATCAAAATACACCCTAAATCTAGCACCAGGCTTGTTCTAGTCTCCAGCCTGAGCATTCTCTCCACTTTCTTTTATTCTCCCAACCAACTTAGCTTATCAACTCCTTTTTTAAAAATTTTAAAAAAAATTCTTTTTCATATTTATAGTCATATTCCATCCCTTCAGTGTGTTTACCATTATATGTTTTTCATTCTTTAAAATTGTGGGAGGTAGTTTCTTCTAAGAGACCAAAATACTCCCAAAATTAAGTGGGTTACCCTGTTCTAGTCACCAGTCTAATATATATATATTTTTTTCTTTATTTGTTTTCTTTTAAAAATTTTTTTTTCTGAACTTCTTTTTACCCCCATTCTCCCCACAATGATTTGGGGTCTCTTCTGATTTGGTTAAAGCACATTTTCCTGGGGTCTTTGCCTCCCTTTTAGTATTTTACTTGCTTCTTCATATATTCTTATCTGGACAAAATGACAAGGCAGAAAAACTCACCAAAAAAAAAAAAAAATGAACAAGAGGCAGTACCAAATGCTAGGGACCTAATCAATGCAGACATTGGTAATATGTCAGATCTAGAGTTCAGAATGATGATTCTCAAGGTTCTAGCCGGGCTCGAAAAAGGCATGAAAGATATTAGAGAAACACTGTCTGGAGAAATAAAGAACTAAAATCTAACCAAGTTGAAATTTAAAAAGCTATTAATGATGTACCATAAAAAATGGAGGCTCTTACTGCTAAGATAAATGAGGCAGAAGAAAGAATTAGTGATATAGAAGACCAAATGACAGAGAATAAAGAAGTTGAGCAAAAGAGAGACAAACAACTGCTGGACCATGAGGGGAGAATTCAAGAGATAAGTGATACTGTAAGATGAAACAACAATAGAATAATTGGGATTCCAGAAGAAGAAGAAAGAGAGAGGGGAGCAGAATTATTGTAGAGAATTTCCTTAATATGGCAAAGGAACAAGCATCAAAATCCAGGAGGTGCAGAGAACCCCCCTCAAAATCAATAAGAATAGGTCCACACCCCGTCATCTAATAATAAAATTTACAAGTCTTAGCAACAAGGAGAAAATCCTGAAAGCAGCCTGGGACAAGAAGTCTATAGCATACAATGGTAAAAATATTAAATTGGCAGCAGACTTATCCACAGAGACCTGGCAGGCCAGAAAGAACTGGCATGATATATTCAGAGCACTAAACAAGAAAAATATGCAGCCAAGAATACTATAGCCAAGAATACTATATCCAGCTAGGCTATCATTGAAAATACAGAGCACTAAACAAGAAAAACATGCAGCCAAGAATACTATATCCAGCTAGGCTATCATTGAAAATAGAAGAAGAAATAAAAAGCTTCCAGGACAAACAAAAACTGAAAGAATTTGCAAACACCAAACCAGCTCTACAGGAAATATTGAAAGGGGTCCTCTAAGCAAAGAGATACCCTAAAAGTAGTAGATCAGAAAGGAACAGAGAAAATATGTAGTAACAGTCACCTTACAGGCAATACAATGGCACTAAATTCATATCTCTCAATTGTCACCCTGAATGTTAATGGGATAAATGCCCCAAACAAAAGACAGACGGTATCAGAATGGATAAAAAAACAAAACCCATCAACATGCTGCCTACAAGAAACTCATTTTAGATGCAAAGACACCTCCAGATTTAAAGTGGGGGAGGGGTGGAAAACAATTTACCATGCTAATGGACATCAGAAGAAAGCTGGGGTGGCAATCCTTTATCAGATCAGTTAGATTTTAAGCCAAAACTATAATAAGAGATGAGGAAGGACACTATATCATACTCAAAGGGTCTTTCCAACAAGAAGATTTAACAATTATAAATATCTATGCCCCTAACATGGGAGCAGCCAACTATATAAACCAATTAATAACAAAACCAAAGAAACACATCAACAATAATACAATAATAGTAGGGGACTTTAACACTCCCCTCACTGAAATGGACAGATCATCCAAGCAAAAGATCAACAACGAAATAAAGGCCTTAAATGACACACTGGACCAGATGGACATCACAGATATATTCAGAACATTCCATCCCAAAGCGATAGAATACACATTCTTCTCTAGTGCACATGGAACATTCTCCAGAATAGAACACATCCTGAGTCATAATTCAGGTCTCAACCAGTATCAAAAGATTGGGATCACTCCCTGCCTATTTTTAGACCACAATGCTCTGAAGCTAGAACTCAATCACAAGAGGAAATTTGGAAAGAACCCAAATACATGGAGACTAAACAGCATCCTTCTAAAGAATGAATGGGTCAACCAGGAGATTAAAGAAGAAGTGAAAAAATTCACAGAAACAAATGATAATGAAAACACAATGGTTCAAAATCTGTGGGACACAGCAAAAACAGTCCTGAAAGGAAAATATAAAGTGATACAAGACTTTCTCAAGAAACAAGAAAGATCTCAAATATACAACCTAATCCTACACCTAAAGGAGCTGGAGAAAGAACAACAAAGAAAGCCTAAACACAGCAGGAGAAGAGAAATAATAAAGATCAGACCAGAAATCAATGAAATAGAAACCAAAGAAATAATAGAGCAAATCAACAAAACTAGGAGCTGGTTCTTTGAAAGAATTAATAAAATTGATAAACCTTTGGCCAGACTTATCAAAAAAGAAAAGAGAAAGGACCCAAATAAATAAAATCATGAATGAAAGAGGAGAGATCACAACTAACACCAAAGAAATACAATTATAAGAACATACTATAAGCAACTCTATGCCAACAAATTTGACAATCTGGAAGACATGGATGCATTCCTAGAAACATATAAACTACCACAACTGAACCAGGAAGAAATACAAAGCCTGAACAGACCCATAACCAGTAAGGAGATTGAAACAGTCATTAAAAATCTCCAAACAAACAAAAGCCCAGGGCCAGACGGCTTCCCGGGGGAATTCTACCAAACAAGAAGAACTAATTCCTATTCTCCTGAAACTGTTCCAAAAAAATAGAAATAGAAGGAAAACTTCCCAACTCATTTTATGAGGCCAGCATCACCTTGATCCCAAAACCAGACAAGCATCCCCTCAAAAAAGAGAATTACAGACCAATATCCTTAATGAACAAAGATGTGAAAATTCTCACCAAAATACTAGCCAATAGGATTTAACCATACATTAAAAGGATTATTCACCAAGACTAAGTGGGATTTATTCCAGGGCTGCAAGGTTGCTTCAACATCTGCAAACCAATCAATATGATACAATACATTAATAAAAGAAAGAACAAGAACCAGATGATACTCTCAACAGATGCTGAAAAAGCATTTGGCAAAGTACAACATCTCTTCCTGATCAAAACTCTTCAAAATGTAGGGACAGAGGGCACATATCTCAATATTATTAAAGCCATCCATGAAAAAGCCACCGCAAATACCATTCTCAATGGAGAAAAACTGAGAGCTTTTCCTCTAAGTCAGGAACACGGTAGGGATATCCATTATCACCACTGCTATTCAGCATAGTACTAGAAGTCCTAGTCTCAGCAATTGGACAACAAAAAGAAATTAAAGGCATCCAAATCAGCAAAGAAGTGAAACTATCACTCTTTGTAGATGATATGATACTTTATGTGCAAAATCCAAGACTCCACTCCAAATCTGCTAGAACTTGTATGGGAATTCAGTAAAGTGTTAGGATATAAAATCAGTGCACACAAATCAGTTGCATTTCTTTACACCAACAAGACAGAAGAAAGAGAAATTAAGGAGTCAATCCTATTTACAATTGCACCCAAAACCATAAGATACCTAGGAATAAACCTATCCCAAGAGGCAAAGAATCTGTACTCCGAAAAATAAAGAACTCATGAAAGAAATTGAGGAAGACACAAAAAAATGGAAAAATGTTCCATGCTCCTGGATTGGAAGAACAAATACTGTGAAAATGTCTATGCTACCTAAAGCAATTTACATATTTAATGTAATCCCTATCAAAATACTATACTTTTTTTTTTTCAAAGAAATGGAACAAATAATCCTAAAATTTGTATGGAACCAGAAAAGACCTCGAATAGCCAGAAGAATGTTGAAAAAGATAGCCTGTGTTAAATTAAAAAAATATATATCTTAAAAAAAAAGAATGAAAGAGAAAGAAAGAAAGAAAGCCAGTGTTGGTAGCATCACAATTCCAGAGTTCAAGCTCTATTACAAAGCTGTCATCATCAAGACACATGGTACTGGCACAAAAACAGACACATAGATCAATGGAACAGAATAAAGAGCCCAGAAATAGACCCTCAACTCTATGGTCAACAAATCTTTGACAAAGCAGGAAAGAATGCCCAGTGGAAAAAAAGTCTCTTCAACAAACAATGCTGGGAAAATTGGACAGCCACATGTAGAAAAACAAAACTGGACCATTTCCTTACACCACACATGAAAATAGACTCAAAATGGATGAAGGACCTCAATGTGAAGAAGGAATCCATCAAAATCCTTGAGGAGAACACAGGCAGAAACTTCTTCAACCTCAGCTGTAGCAACTTCATCCTAAGAACATCACCAAAGGCAAGGGAAGCAAGGGCAAAAATGAGCTACTGGGATTTCATCAAAATGAAAAGCTTTTGCACAGCAAAGGAAACAGTCAACAAAACCAACAATGGACAGAATGGAAGATATTTGCAAACGCCATATCAGATAAAGGGCTAGTATCCAAAATATATAAAGAGCTTATCAAACTCAACACCCAAAGAACAAATAATCCAATCAAGAAATGGGCAGAGGACATGAACAGACATTTCTGCAAAGAAGACATCCAGATGGCCAACAGACACATGAAAAAGTGCTCCACATCACTCAGCATCAGGGGAATACAAATCAAAACCACAATGAGATACCACCTCACACCAGTCAGAATGGTTAAAATTAACCAGTCAGGAAAAGACAGTTGCTGGTGAGGATGAGGAGAAAGGGGAACCCTCCTACACTGTTGGTGGGAATGCAAGCTGGTGTAGCCACTCTGGAAAACAGCATGTAGGTCCCTCAAAAAGTTGAAAATAAAGCTACCCTACAACCCAGCAATCACAGTACTGGGTATTTATCCTAAAGATACAAATGTTGTGATCTAAAGGGGCACATGCACCCAAACGTTTATAGCAGCAATGCCCCAAATAGCCTAACTATGAAAAGAACCTAGATGTCCATCAACAGATGAATGAATAAAGATGTGGTATATATACAACAATGGAATAGTATGCCCCCATCAAAAGAAATGAAATCTTGCCTTTTGCAATGACATGGATGGAACTAGAGGATATTATGCTAAGCAAAATAAGTCAATCAGAGAAAGACAATTACCATATGATCTCCCTGATATGAAGAGTTTGAGAGACAACATGGGGTGTTTGGGGATAGGGGAGGAAAAAATTTAAAAAGGTGGGATTGGGAGGGAGACAAACCTTAAGGGACTCTTAATCTCACAAAACAAACTGAGGGTTGCTGGGGGAAGGCAGGTAGGGAGAAGGTGGTTGGGTTATGGATATTGGGGAAGGTATGTGTTATGGTGAGTGCTGTGAAGTGTGTAAACCTGGCGATTCACAGACCTGCACCCCTGGGGTTAATAATACATTATAAGTTAATAAATAAATAAAAATTTTAAAAAATAGTTGAAAACATCCCAAACCTTGGGAGAAGTAATATCCAGCTCCAAGAGGTTTAACTGAATTCAAAAATGTTGAGCCTGATTAGGGTTACACTGAAATATAATATAATTAAATGGTCAAGAGGCAAAAACAAATATTTTTGAAATCAACAAGAGGAAAGTGAGAAGTTACAAACACAAGAATTCCCATAGGATGATTGGTGGATTTCTCAACAAAACTTTTCAGGCCGTAAGAGAATGGGAAGATATTTAAAATACTGAAAGAAATAAGATGGGATCTGGAGGGAGACAAACCATAGGAGACTCTTAATCTCACAAAACAAACTGAGGGCTGCCAGGGGGAGGAGGGAGGGAGAGGGTGGTGGGTTTATGGACATTGGGGAGGGTATGTGCTATGGTGAATACTGTGAAGTGTGTCAACCAGGTGATTCACAGACCTGCATCCCTGGGGCTAATAATACATTATATGTTAATAAAAAATAAATTAAATAAAATACTGAAAGCAAAAAATAACAGTCAACTGATAATTTTATAGCTGGTAAAGCAGCCTTTCAGAAATGAAGGAGAGATAAAGCCTTTTGTGAACAAACAAAAGCTGGGGTATTTATCACCTGTAGACCTGCCTTATCAAAATTTCTAAAGTGAGCTCTTTAAGTGGTAGTAAAAGGGTAATAATTAACATAAAAATGTAAAAAAAGGTTTTGTAAAACTCCTTGGTAATGGTTGAAAAATCAAAGTTAGATTCTAAAATATGGTAATGGTGTTGTGTAATTAATTCACTTACAACTGTAGCTTAATAATTGAAAAACATATGTAGCAAAAACAACCATAACAATAATATCTGTTATTGAGTATGCAATATAAAAAAATTGTAAGCCATAACATCATAATCTAAAATGTGAGGGGGAGAAGTATAAAATTTAAAAATGATTTGTAGTTGTTATTAGTTTAAAATACAATGTTATACTTTAAAGATATTTTATATAAACTTGATGGTAATTGTGAGAGCAGAAATTAGCCCTTCTGCTAATGAGTCCCACGTTTTGCCCTACATATAACCTCATCTGCCTGTTCATCTGTATCCTTTGATTTATCCTTTAATAAACTGAAAAATGTATTTCCTTGAGTTTTTGTGAGCTCAAAATTCTAACCAGCTCTAGATGGTTAATCAAACCAAAGCAGGGATCATGGAACCTCTAACTGATAGCCAACTTGGATGGCGGTTATGGGTAACCTGGGGGCTTACGCTGGCAACTGGCATCTCAAGTGGGCTTGGAGTATTTTCATGGGTCTCAGACCTTAACTTGTGGGATTTGACACTATCTCTAGTGTCAGAATTGATTTAAACTGTAGAATGTTCAGCTGATGTCACAGAGAATCTCTTGGTAGATGTTTGTAATTGGGTTTTAGAACCATTCCAGTAACCACAAAAGAAAAATATGTAGTGATTATACAAAACTTAACAAAGAAGCAAAGTCTACAAATATCAAAAGACATCAAAACATAAAGAGTTGGGTGTGAAAGAACAATGAATCTATAAAATGGGCAGAAAACAATTAAAAATGGCAATAGTGGGGCACCTAGGTGACTCAGTCAGTTAAGAGTTTGCTTTTGGCTCAGGTTATGATCCCAGGGTCTTGGGATTGAGCCCCCACATCAGGGTCCCTGCTCAGCAGGGGGTCTGCTTCTCACTCTCCCTCTGCCCCTCCCCCTGACTTATGCTCTCTAGCACTCACACTCTCTCAAGTGAATAAATACAATCTTTTAAAAAATGGCAATAGTAAGTTATTACCTATCCATAATTACTTTAAATATAAATGGATTAAATTCTTCAAAGACATGGCTGAATGGATTTAAAAAATGAGTATGTTGTCTATAAAAGATTCACTTTAGCTTTTAAAGACCATATATATATATATATATACACACACACACACACACACACACACACACACCATACATATACATATAGACCATATATACATACACACACATACACAGAGAGTAAAGGGTTAGAAAAAGAGATTTCAAGGAAATGGTAACAAAAAAGCAGGAGTAGTTACAATGATATCAGACAAAATATACTTGAAACTAAAAATGGTAAAAGAGACAAAGAAGGTCATAATAACACATAGGTCAGTTTATCACGAATATAGAATGATTGTAAATATTTATGCATACAGCTAAATATATAAAGTGAAACTAAGAGCTAGAAGGAGAAACAGATAGCAATACCATAATAATTGAGAATAGGGTATTAAAGTTCCCAACAATTAATAGGGAATCAATAAGGTAACAGCAGATATGATAATACTGTAGATCAAATGAACCTAAGAGGCCTATACAGAACATTCTCTGACACCAGCAAATACATTCTTTCCAAGTGCACATGGAATATACTCTATAATAAGCCATACTTTATGCCACAAAACAAGGCTTAACACATTTTATAAGATTAAATTATACCAAGTCCTTCTTTGACCACAGTGGTATGAAACTCAAAATCAGGAACAGGAAGAAAACTGGAAAATTCACAGAGACATGGAAATTAAACAAGAATCTCCTGAGCAGCCAACAAATCAAAGAACCTGAAGAGGTGTTAAAAAATAGTCTTGAGAGAAACCAACATGGAAACAAAACATACCATATATAATGGGATGCAGCAAAGCAGTTCTAAGATGGAAGTTTATAGCAATAAACACCTACATTAAGAAACAAGAAAGATCTCAAATAAACAAAGTAACTCTATACCTCAAGGAATAAAAAAAAAAAAAAGATAAATTAAGCCTAAAGTTAGCAGAAGGAGAGAAATAATAAAGAAGAAACCAGCAATAGAGGAAAATAATAGAAAAGATTAACCAAACAGTCAATTCTTTGAAGACATACTGACAAAATTTTAGCTAAATTAAAAAAAAGACCAAAATCAAAAATTATAAATGAAAAAAACACATATAACTGACACCACAGATATAAAAAAGATTACAAGAACAATTATGTCAACAAATTGGACAATCTTAAAGTACAAAAATTCCTCAAAACATACAAGCTTCAAGACTGAATTAGAAAGAAACAGAAACTCTCAGCAAAATATTAATAGCAAGGAGACTGAATCTATAATCAAAAATTTCCCAAGAAAGAAAAGTCCAGAACCACATGGCTTCACTGTTGAATTTTATCAAATATTTAAAGAATAATAAACACCAATACCTCTCAATTTTATCAAATATTTAAAGAATAATAAACACCAATACCTCTCAAACTCTTCCTAAAAAATAAAAAATAAAAAATTATAGGGAAAGCTTCAGAACTCATTTTACATGGCCAGCACTAGTTGATACCAAAGCCAGAAAAGGATACTAAAAGTAAAGAAAACTGTAGGTCAATATCCCTAATGAACATCAATGTAAATATTCTCAACAAATTGCTAATTAACTGAATTCAGCAGCACATTAAATGGATCATTCCTTTTATGGAATTATTGATTTCAAAATCAAATGAGGTTTACCCCTGGAATGTAAGGACATAAATTAATCAACATGACATATTAAATTAATAGAATGAAAGAAGAAAATATCCTGTGATTATCTCAATAAATGTCAAAATTAGATAAAATTTAGCATCCAGTTTTTGTAACAAGTCTTAACAAACTGGGTTTAAAAAGAACATTTCCCAACATAATGGAAGCCATATATATGGCAAACCCACAGCTAACATACTTAAAGGTTAAAAGTAGAAAGCTTTTCCTGTAAAAACAGGAACAAGAAAAATGAGGGGCACCTGGGTGGCTCAGTGGGTTAAAGCCTCTGCCTTCAGCTTAGGTAATAACCCCAGGGTCCTGGAATTGAGCCCCGCATCAGGCTCTCTGCTCAGCAGGGAGCCTGCTTCCCTTCCCCTCTGCCTGCCTTTCTGCCTACTTGTGATCTCTGTCTGTCAAATAAATAAATAAAATCTTTAAGGAAAAAGAAAAGAAAGACAAATGAGCTCACCCTCACCCTAGACAACATAGTACTGGAAGTCCCAGCCACAGCAATTGAGCAAGAAAAAGAAATAAAAGGCATTAGAGTTGGAAAGGAAGAAATAAAACTCCTTAATTACAGATGACATAATTTTATATATAGAAGATCTTAAAGTCTCCACCAAAAAAAAAAAGAAAAAAAAAAAAAGATCTAATTGACAAATTCAGTAGAGTTGCAGGACAAAATTAAACAAAACTAAAACACAAAATTATCTACAAATCAATAGTGCTTTTATACACTAATAATAAATTATCTGAAAAACAAAGAAAAAAAAGAATCCTGTTTACAATAGCATTAAAATTAAAATATTTAAGAACAAATTTAAGCAAGGAGGTAGAAAGATGTGGAAAGACACATCCCCATAACAGGTCTTGAAAATCAGTGGGGATTATCTTTGGGAGCTTTAAAAATCAGCCAAACTCTGGGAGTGCTGGAGGATAATAGGAAATTGAATTTCCACCCTTAGAGAACCAGCATAATAAATAACTTGGCCAGGGACACAGAACAGAAGCAGCAGTTTGAAAAACACCTGAAGTATCTTTGGAGAAGATTTATTCACTAATTTAAGAACATGTGCTGGAGGGCAGAAATCTTCAGGAAATTTCTCCTAGAACAAAAGTATTGATGGATTCCCTTTTGCTTCTTTCCCCCAGGCTAGTCCCCAGATAGCTGGGTGCTTGGGGGTGGGGGTGATCAGCACTAACACTCTTCATCTACTTAACTAGCACTGCCTGGCCTGCTCCAGTGTTCCACCATGAACTCACCTCATTCAATCTGCCTGACTTACAACAAGGCACATGGAACCACACGGGGGACAGCCCTGAAATGCCGGATTCTGGTGACTACAGAGAGAGATTGTGCTATAGGCTACCAAAGAATCTCTTCTACAAAAGGCCACTTCTTTCAAGACTAGGAGATGTCCCTGACCAATCTAATATACAGAAACAAAGGTAGAGACTTAAATAAAATGAGAGGAATATGTCCCAAATGAAAGAACAAGACAAAAATCACAATAAAAGAGCTAAAAGTGAAAAAAGGTAATCTATATGCCTGATGAAGAATTCAAAGTAATTGAACAAACTGAAGCTTACCAGAGGAGATGTGGGTGGAGATGGGCAAAATAAATGACGAGGATTAAAGTGTACACCTAACATGATGAAAAAAATAACTAAAAAAAAAAAAAAAAGTAATGGTCAGCAAGGTACTCACTGGACTTGAGAAAAGAGTGGATAATCTCTGTGAGAACTTCAACAGAGAGAAAATATAAAAAAGAGCCAGTAAAAGCTGAAAATAACTGAAATAAAAAATACACACTAGAGGGAATCAAGGACAGATTAGAAGATACAGAAAATGGATCAGCAATCTGGAAAACAGGGTAATGGAAAGCAATAAAGTGGAGTAGTGAAAGAAAAAAGAAATGAGAATAGGATAAGGGAACTCAGTGACATTTTTAAGTGTAGTAACACTTGCATTATAGGGATCCTTGGAGGAAAAGAGAGAGAGAGAAGGGGGCAGAAGTCTTATTTAAAGAAACAATAGCTTAAACCTCCCCAAATCTGGGGAAAGAAAAACTGAAGTCCAGGAATCACAGTGAGCCCCAAACAAGATATACCCGAGGAGGTCCATATCAAGATACATAATAATTAAGAAGGCAAAAAATATGATAAAAAAGAAAATTTGAAAAGCAACAATAAAAAACTGTTACATCCAAGGGAAAGCCCATAAGGTTATCAGAAAATTTTCAAGCAAAAGGGAGTGGCATGATACATTAAAGGTGCTGAAAGGAAGAAAAAAAATTCTACCTGGCAAGGTTATCATTCAGAACAGAGAGACTGAGTATCCCAGATAATAGTTAAGGAATTCATCACTACTAAACCATCTTTACAATAAATTTTAAAAGAAATTATTGAACTAGAATGAAAAAGTCATAAGTAGAAGAAAGAATAATGAAAGGAAAAAAACCTCACAGATTAAAACAGATATATAATAAAAGTAGTAGATTAATCACTGATACAGCAAGTATGGAGATTAAAATACAAAAGTAGTAAAATCAATTGTATCTACAAAAGTCAGTCAAGCAGGATGCCTGGGTCCCTGAATCCATTAAGTGTCCAAATCTCAGTTGTGATCCACAGCTCAGGTTGTGATCTCAGGGTGGAGACACTGAGCCCCATGTCAGGCTCCACAGTTAGTGTGGAGTCTGCTTGAGATTCTTTCTTTTTATTCCCTCTCCCTCTGCTCCTGCCTCTGCTCGTATTCTCTCTCAAATAAATAAATAAATAAAAACAAATTCTTTTAAAAAATCGGTTAAGGAATACATATGATAAAAAGACATAAAATATGTTGTATATATTTAAAATCGTAGAGGGAGTAAAAATTTAGTGCTTTCAGTATGTGTTCAATGTAAGTGACCATTAACTTAATATAGACTGCAATACACATAAAATATTATATATGAATCCAATGGTAACTGCAAATCAAAAGCCTGTAACAGATATCAAAAAGTAATTAAAATAATGAGAAAGTAATCCAATCAAAATAGTAAAGAAAGGCATAAAGGAAGCAAGAAGGAACAGAGAAGAGCTATACAAACACTGGTAATGAATTAACAAAACGGCAATAGGAACATACCTTTTAGTAATTATCTTAAATGTAAATGGACTAAATTCCCTCATCAAAATCAGAGGGAGATTCAATGGATGATAAACGGCACCCATCTATATTCTGCCTATGAGAGTCGCCTTTCAGACCTAAAGCACATACAGACTGAAAGTAAAGGGATGGAAAAACATACCAAGCAAATGAAAGTGAAAAAAAGAGAAAGCTGGGGTAGCAGTACTTATATCAGACATAACAGACTTTAAAACAAAGACCGCCGGGTGCCTGGGTGGCTCAGTTGGTTAAGCACCCGACCTGATTTCAGCTCAGTTCATGATCCCGGAGTGGAGGGGAGTCTGCTGAAGATCCTCTGTCTCCCTCTCCCTCTGCCTCTGCCCCTCCCCTCACTTGTGTGCATTCTAAAAATAAATAAACCTTTAAATAAATAAAACAAAGATTGTGACAAGAGATGCTACCACTTGTAAGAAGGACACTACATAGTCATAAAGGGAAAAATCCAACACAAAGATATAACAATTGTAAATACTTATGCACTCAGTACGGGGGCACCCAAATACATCAAGCAACCATACTAATAGACATAAAGTCAGTAACCGATAGTACTATAATGACAGGAATTCATTAATTCCATTAATTAATTCATTAATTCCCCGGATTCCCATGTGAGGTGGACCCTGGATGGAAGTCCAGAGAACCTGTTTTGGCAGATTTCCCAAGAGGGTTGAAGGACTGAGCTGCAGAGGCTGGGATGGGTCCCTGAGCCTGCAGACCAGTTGGAGACCTTTGCAGAGATCTGGTGTCTGAGGACTGTGAAGACACAGGTCAGCTAAGAAGATCGACTCTGTGTAAATGGAGAAATAGATCAGCAGCCACTAGGGCTGGCTAAGGATATGGGTGGGGGGCAAGGGGACAGTGTGCTAGAGACAGACTCAAAAGACCTTGAAAGACCTGACTCTTCTGGTACTGTAATACACAGCCTTCAGCTCATGCCTGAGAAAGAGAAAGAGGAGTGTCCTGCTTGAAGGCAGGCACAGAGAGAGCAGATTTTCTTATTCAGTCTTTTGGTTCCAGTCAGGCATTTCGTGCACTGGATGAGGGCTACCCACACTGTGGAGGGCAATCTGCTTTTCCCAGTCTATGTACAAACCCTAAATCTCATCCAAAAACACCCTCACAGACACACCAAGAATATTTCACTAAACCTCTGGGCACCCTGCAGCCCAGTCAAGGTGACACCTAAAAGCATTTACCAACAGGAGCTATCAAGAAACAGGTTTCCTAAAAGAGATAGAGTGTTGGCTAAAGGGACTGTTTACATGATCAGACTGGACTATGTTCAATCAATATTGGACATTTAATTTTTTTTCTTTTCACCCCACTAACTATTAAATGAGAGATGGAAGGGAATAGATGAACTCCAAGAAAAAAATAATTTACATTTTCTTAGCATCTTCAGTCACAGATAAAGAAAAACGGCGTATCGTCACGCTATTGATGTTCTGTGGTCTGTTTTCTCCACACAAACATATATCATGGCTAGCTCTCTGGATTAATAATTATGGATCTCCCTAAAAGTCATTTTAAATATTTGTTTAGTATTTCATGGCCTATAAATATCACAATTTGAATACCCAGACTCTTACTGATGGACATTGAGGTTGTTTCTAATTTTCCCTTTTACATAAAGAAAATGCTGTAATCAATGTCGATAGAGAAGATTTAAATACACACAGTTCACCCCCAAAAGCTTTCCGATTACCAACAGGTTGGTTTTTTTTTTCTATATTACAGAGAAAAGTAATTTGTATTTAATCTTCATACAAGAGTGTGGTAAAAAGAAAGAATAGGAATTTGATAAGCAGTTTGTAAATGGCTGCAGGGATGGCGGGGAATGGGGCTGTGCACGCCCAACCACTTGGCCCAGCCCAGCTAGGACTATTCTGGCAAGATGATGGACCAGGAGATGGTGATCATTCATGCTGCTTAGAAAAGTCTGTTTGCCTGCCACACACAGGGTTCCCACTCTGTGCTCACCCTACCAGTCTTCCATGGGCTCTCTTGGTGGCAGACAGGGAGGCAGAGAGGGAAAGCCTGTGCAGGAAACATGCCTCTGCCTTCCCACTGAGATGATGAGCCGTAGGAGACAGGAGAAGCTGGAGACCACCTGAAGAATGGCCAGCAGTCCTATCTAAACCATCCAGCGTGCAGGCTGCCATGGGCGAGCTCTGTTTATCGAGAGCCGCCTCTTCTCGATTGCAGGCTACTGCGTGGCTTCAATTAGACTTTTTGACTGATGGCCAGTTTAATGAGCCTATTTACAGAGGGTCATTCAACATGGCAATTACACCTATAAATCTATTTGCAGCAGGACTCGAATAACCTTCTGCACATAGCCCTGTATAAAACTGCTGTCTGATTAATTAACATTAATTTCCCTGCCGTATGGAACCAGCTGCAGTTGGTGTGAATGCTTCCAGCTCCTCTCTGCAGGCCCTGTGAGAATGGCAGGGGTTCTCTGGGTGGGGGGAGCTCTTCCGAGGCTGGGGGGGGGGGTGGTGGTGGGGAAGGCTGGTGGTCATGTAGTTGCTATTCCAAGGAAGTTCTTGGTTTTTCTTCCATCCCTTCGTGCTTTCTCTGGTCCGATTTGATTGATGTTTCAGGGCAGTGTCATATATAGGGGGCAAAATTCAATTAATTGGATATGAAATATTTATAACCCTGCTGTACGTGTCTATCAGAGAAGAGCCCTTAATAGATCTTCTCATTAGTATGAGCTGGTGACTCATTTTTCTACTTTCACAGTCATTTGGAATTAAAATCCAATTAATCTAATATCCCTGTGAATGTTATTAAATTATTGGAAAAACTGCATTCAGGAGATAGGGTGAGGGGAAGAAGCTGGCCGCATGGGTACTCATTTGCTCTTTGCAAAACACACATGCTGGGAGGACCAGCCCCCTTCCGCTGGGCTCTTTTAGCATTTGGGCTGTGTCTACGTTTGGCAAATAAAGTGCAGGATTATGAATCAGGGACCAATACGGATACTGCCAAAGCTCATACCACCACCTTCACCATCACCCCCCACCCCCCAACAGAAACCAGGTTCTGAAAAACTGCCAACGCATTTCCAAGATTGTCATTAAGTGAAAAGGTAAGATTTTGCACTGTTTGAAGCAGTTCTAGAGGAGTCTCTTTAAGGTAGAAGCAGTATTGAGTATGAAGAGGAAACTGGAAGCTCCCAGGGTCTGTGCAGTTCTAGAATACTGTGATTTTATGAGTTCTTAATCTGGGTACCTTGTAAAAAAAATGCGCAATAGCAGTATGATTGCACAGGAATGGCAAATAGAACAAAAAGACAAAGGTTCCTCCTTGTATTTGGAAAAACAGGGACCATCGCTATCATTTACAAATCTCCACGTCACATGGCATTTTGTTTGTCCAGTGGTTCTGGGGGCCCTTGAAAGTTTTGCATTTTGGGGGAAGGGGGAGAGGGAGAGATGTTGCAACAATGGGCAAGCAGAAACTTTACCAGCTCATTGATATTACAAAATTTTGGTGCATAATTTGGAGATTGCAAACTCCAAAACTTAGTTATAGATGTGACAGGATCCTAGGCTTTTAAATTCCCCCCTCCTAGCTCCATCCAAGGTAGCGACTGGATAATTGATTTTCTACTAAATGCCAGGCACTGTGCCAGGGGTTACAGCACTGGGTATTACACTTATTTATAAACAAAGATGTTTCCCCAAAAGATGTGGTGATGAAAACTAATTGGCCCCTGACTTGAGAAGCTTCTCAATAGGGGAAAATAACTTGAAATGTGATGGGTTGAAAGTCTTTGCTACAGCAGCACAGCAAGGAGACCTGTCAGAGAGAGCTTCCTGGAGGTGGTGAGTGGCTGGATGTGCTCCCAACTCTTAATATATTTCTAGTGTCTTGTTGCTCTCCTACACTATAAATTGAGGGATAGGACTCTTTCTTACATTTTCTACTGCATCTCGTCTGAAGTAAGCCCTCGGCTAAAGAATACAGTTGACACTTGATAACCTTTGTTGAAGGAAAGGTTACCTAGCATTAAATTTCTGAAACAAATACTTTTCCAAATATAATTTGTTCCATGGTTTTTCATTTCCTCTTTGTTCTTAGCTCTCAAAAATGGCTTCTCTGATTATAAATGTCACTGATGGGAGTGTAAATTCATACAGCCTCTATAGAGGGCAATTTAGCCCCCTCTATTAAAATTTATGAATGCATTTACCCTTCTGACTCAACAATTCCATTTTGGGGAATTATTCATGGATAAATTATATATATAGTATATATACACATATGTATATATATGTATATACACATGTATGTGTGTATATATGTATATGTATATATACACAAAATTATTCCTTGCATTAATGTTTTTGGTAGTAAAATTTTAGAAACAAACCAGATGCCTGCCATTAAGGGATTAAATAAATTATGGTACATTCATACAGCAAAATAGTATACAGTTATAAAAAAGAGAATGTTCTCTATGCACGGATATGAGAAAGTCCTTGAGATAAATTAAGTGAAAGTACAAAGTCTAGAACAGAATGTATTGTAAACCACCTTCTGTGTTAAAGATGGGAGGAAAGAAATTTTCTGATTGTGCAGGCATCAAGATTTTGAGATGAGAACACATCCAGCCACTCACCACTTCCAGGAAGCTCTCTCTGACCAGGTCTCTCCAGGCAATGATGTGGGATTAGGCAGAGGTTAAAGAGAAACATTCAAGTATACTTCAATTTGAAAAAAAAAAAAAAAAGAGAGAGAGAGAAATTAAAAAAAAATTCTTTTTGGGGTTGGTTACTTAAAAGTTAACAGACCTTAAAGTTGACTTGTGGAATGTCTGGGTCTGTGAATTTTAATATATGAGATCATCATGAAACTACCACCACACTAAGACTACAGAATAGTTTTATTCTCCTTCAAAATTCCTTCTGTATTTACACCTTGAACCCCCCACAAATGGCAACTACTAATCCGTTATCTACTGCCTTAGTTCTTTCTGAGAATGTCTTATAAATGGAATATTGCACATAATCTTCTGAGATGGTCTTATTTTACTAGCACATAGTTTATCTGCTCACCTGTTGAAAGACATTTTGGTTATTTCCATTTTTGGTGATTGTAAGTGAAACTGCTATAAAAATTTACGTACATGTTCGTGTAGGAACATGTTTTCATTTCGTAGGGTCAGTACCCGGAAGTTGGGTTGCTGGGTCATGTGGCAAGTATATGTACTGCCAAACTCTCTTCCAAAGTGAGTGTCCGCTTTTCCATTCCCTGCAATAATGTATAAGCCTTCTAGTTGCTTCACATCCTCAACAGGACTTGGTATGGTCAGTATTTTAAATTTTAGCAATTTTAATATTGTGGTTTGATTTTGAATTTTCCTAGTGGACTATGAAGGGCATATTTTCCATTCTTAGGTCCTTTGCCATTCTTCTTTCTTATACCTGTGATGACGTGTCTGTTTATATTTTATTATCTCTATCTAGAGCTTTCAAATAATGTGAATGTATTACTTATTTGAGAATTACTTTTTAAAAATGGCTGCCTTATCCTCAAGGCCCCAAGGCCTATTTTCCTTTTCTGGAAGAGATTCTGGGCATGGTAATTAACTGCACAATGGCTCAGCTTGTTTCTGTTTTGAAAATGAGAGTGATAATCTTTAATCCATGGATCCAGAGATGCCTCTTGTTGCAAAGGGAAGTTACCAGATTACCTAGACTTCCCTTGGTCCTACAGGGGTTGGTCAAAAAGCTAAAACCAAGACAGAAATCTTGGGTTCTGAAAACACTGGTCAGGACAAAGACCCTATGAACTTCCCTGCTTCTGATTGTGATGCCAAAACCTTTAGCAGAGGAATGGAGCTTCTATCCAGATACAGGTAGTCACTGTTTTGTATATTTGTTTCTGGGTGTGAAATGCACACTTGGTGGGGTGCCTGGGTGGCTCAGTGGGTTAAGCCTCTGCCTTCAGCTCAGGTCATGGTCTCAGGGTCTTGGGATCGAGCCCTGAGTCGGGCTTTCTGCTCAGCTGGGAGCCTGCTTCCTCCTCTCTCCCTGCCTGCCTCTCTGCCTACTTGTGATCTCTGTCTGTTGAATAAAGAAATAAAATCTTAAAAAAAAAATACACACTTGGCAGAGGTACAACTAAACAAACCAACCCAACAGTTCATGCTGGCACTAGAAATTTGGAATTAGTCTTGGGCAGTCCTGAGAACCCTCTCTAGAGCCATTCTTCCTCTATTTTACTGGTGGGAGCATGGAGTCCTATTTGTCATAAGTCTACTTGGTGGGAAAATCTGTCACCAGCACTCAAATTGAGAGAAAATAAGCTTACAGCCTCCCAGTGGCCCATCACCTTACTTCAAATCAGTCAAACATTTTGAACCCTTACTTGATGCCTGGCCTCCCTAGAGATACCCGAATCATCATACCCAGTCTCAAGAACTCATCTGAAGTAGCATTCATTAGAAGGAACTTCATGGGGATAGCCCAGGAGGTGTAAAGAATGCCTCCACTCTTATTGTATAGATGAGAAAGCAGAAGCCCACAGAGGGTAGGCAATAATACGTGAGAGATCTGGAATTTAAACTCAGGTCTACCAGACTCTCAAGCCCGTGTTCTTTCTCATTCACCAGTGATACATTTTGTCATCAAGATTTTTGTGCTCATTCGTAAACTTACAACTTGATCTGCCATAGTCATGGGAAATGGAGACCTTCCATTTGAAGCTGCTAAAATATAGGATACCTAAAAAAGTATGGAAGTAAATAGCCTCATCCCCCTTAGAATAACTTTTAGGGAATTCCCAATATCTTTAAATTAAAAATCATAAGCCTATCACACTAAGGCTATAAATCAAACCAATCCTAAGTGGCTAAGCAGGTTCCCACAGACTGTATGTTCCAATGGCCAAGAAACAATGCCACCTCCCTCGTGGGCTCAACTAAGGGGAAAGGGTCAGCTTATGCTAAAAAGGTCAGGGTACTGCTAAATCCTTTATAGGAAGGATTTTCATCAACCATGTAAGCTGCAAGTTTAATAACCTGCAATGGACCTCACAACAAAGAAGCAGTAAGTCCTAGGTGCCCCTGAGGACTTAAACAGGTCACTAGTGAAGGTGATGGCAGAGACAAGTTTCAAGAGATGTCTGTGACTACACAGTGTCAGAAGACCCTGCCCTCCCCACCAGCAGCCCCAAGCTTCGTTTGCATACCTCCTCCCAGAGACAGGCAGCGTCCAAGAAGCAAAGAGTTTGCTCATTCCAACCATGTCTTTCAGCTTCTGACATTTTGCACCACCTGCTGATTAAATCTATTTCAAAGCACGCTAAAGCTAGAGTTTTGGGGTTTTGCTTTTTAAAGGAATTCTAGTAGCTTCAACATCACATCACGTTAACAGAGTCCACAGGTATTGTGGTTTATCCCAAACATTCCTATCAGTAATAGTGAGAACTGCATATTTATACAAATGAAATAAAGGAATAGGCGAGAAAGACATTGCAATGTACTGTCAGCATGCCAAATTTTCAGTGTCAGCCAAATTTGGAAGTCATCAAATCTGGTGAAAAACCCCTCTTCCCACCACAATCTTGATCACCACCAAATGACAACAAAGCCATTTGAGAGAAACCAGCGGCAGAAGCTGGCCTGTACATGGAATGAAGCGAAATTTGTCCCTCTTCATTTAACGGAATCACTATACCTCATATAAAGTCCTTTTAGATTTCTAAAGAGTAAAATCATTTGGAAGTCTATCCACACTTGGGCAGAAAAAAAAAAAAAGAACATAAAATTCTCTCGTTCTGTGGTCCATTTTGAGGGACATGATGCAAGTGTGTATCTCAGAGAATGACTGACTACAAAGAATCATACAGCCACTGTAAGGAAACATACATGACTTTTTCACTTAAGTGGTCATTAAATCCATAACCAATATAAACTACTACTATATAAATATATATAGTGATATATAATACCACAAATATATATATATATATATATATATATATATATATATATATATATATAAAAATCACTACTAAGGAGTTCCTTTTTCTGTTTGTGATTTCTCTTAATGATCTTTCATGTTGACAGTAGTGGTCACTTTAGTAGTTGCCAAAGTTGTGTGTGGTTTAGCTAAGTTTTACCATATTTGTGCTGTTTTATGGAGAGTATCAGATCAAAAGGAGCTTCTCCCCTTAAGGAAAACAGCCATTTGGTGGGGGTACACTTTGGACTGTGAGGACTGAGGGCTGTCCTTGGAGAATACAGGATGGCATAATCAGAGATCGATAATCTATCACAAGCAAAAATAAATGTGATCTTTACATCTAGAAAACAGAGTTCTGTTTCTAAATCTGAACACACAGTGTGTTGGGTGCCTGGTGGTTACGGCAAAAGCTGAGGATGGATTTAAAGCTAATTTGACAAACACAGCTCTCTTCTAAGCATGGTAGCTAAAAACTTGATAAAGTCTTCTGGTGTGTATTCCCATGATTTAATATTCATATCACTAATGTCTTTACCACCTTTGTAGTGGTGGACACTGTCCTTTATGATCACACTCAAAACCCTATCAAAGGCTGTGGTGTCCCATGGTGCATGGGCTTTTTAAACAGGGACCAGAGTAGGGCTTCGCTTTTCTGCACCTTCACTCAGGCAGTACAGAGGGTGAGATAAGCCCCCTCCTCCCCCAGAGGGCAGTTTGTTCCGCTCTCAGTGCACTGGGGCTTGGATGGTGATCGGTCATCTTGATGCCAAGACCAGAACATCCTCTCTTAGAGGCATTGCTGGGAGACCTTCTCAAACTTCTGTGGCTGACACACTTTAAGAACCTCTTTCTCTGCCCATCCCAATTGAAGAGCTGGTATGAACTTAAACACCATTTGTGGAGCATAACAAATAGCATGGAGGACATGGGGAGTTAGAGAGGAGAAGGGAGTTGGGGGAAACTGGAAGGGGAGGTGAACCATGAGAGACTATGGACTCTGAAAAACAATATGAGGGGATTGAAGTGAAGGGAGAGAGGGTGGGAGGTTGGGGTGCCAGGTGGTGGGTATTATAGAGGGCACGGGTTGCATGGAGCACTGGGTGTGGTGAAAAAATACTGAATACTGTTATGCTGAAAATAAAAAATAAATTAAAACAAACAAACACCATTTTTTAAAAAAAATATCAGCACTAGTAGAAACTTGTATTCTAAAGATTATTTGAGAGGGCAAGGGTGCGTGCACACATGAGTGAGGGGAAGGGCAAAGGGAGAGGGAATCCTCAAGCAAACTCCCCACTGAGCGTAGAGCCTAATGTAGGGCCTGATCCCATGACCTTGAGATCATGACCCAAACCTATAGCCCAACGCTTAACTGACTGAGCCAACCAGGTACCCCAAACACCACTTTTATACCAAATATAAAAAGTCTTCAATAGAGGACCAATGTGTTCCAGGAGAAAAGGTATGAAGATGACAAGGTAACCCTTACTTAATATCATTTTAATCAACTGAAAATGAGGGCATGTAGTGCCCCATGTGGTAGAAAAGGCGAGTTGGCTAACATAGCTTTGGAGCCACGTTGGAGAGGGTGGTGAGCTGGACTGTCTTCAGACCAGCCCTGAAAGACTCCTCTGTGACAGCTTGCAGGGACCTCTGGTGCTTCTTCTGAGGCCAGCAGGCAAGGGCTGCCTTTCTCCCAGCTTTGGAATCCTGGAACAGGTCCATTTTTCTCCTTTGTCAACACCTCCCCCTTCTCACCTTCTTCTCTAAAATAACCTGAACATTTCTGGGTGTCTACCCTGTGTCTCGGCTCCCAAAACCTGCCTTGGAAATCATCTGGCTCCAGCAATTTTTGCCTGGCTCTTCTGGTGAACAGTCTCCACTGAAAAAAGGGGTTTCCGCTCGGTCCCAGGCCTCCCACCAGCAACCGAGGCCCGGCACGGAGAGAGAGCTGGCCTCCTCTGAAGCTGAGCAATACCGCAGAGCATTAGCCTGTGGTTGTAAAATGCTTCTGCTGATCTGCTTTTTAACGCTATTTATGAACCTTAATTGATATGATCGTGGAGATTTCGATTAAAAAAATTACTTTCATGGTTCATTTGATAGAAAGATTAATAAAAAAGAAACTTCATTATCAGTGCAACAGACCAGTCTATAAGCTATCAAAAGTAGGGTCCCATCTAGTGTAAGTTTTTCTTTAGAACTTGCTCTTAAACATGATAATGTGTGTTTTTTTCCATGTAATTAGGTGTATTCGCGATCTATTGCCATGTAACAAGTTAGCTCGAAACTTAGCTTAAAAAACAAAACAACAACAAACAAAACAAAACAAAACAAAAAAAAAAAACACATTCATTTGCTCACACAGTTTCGGAGGGTCAGAAGCACCCCCTGGCTTGGGGTTCCGGCTCGGGGTCTGCCATAAGGATACAGTGAAGATGCAAGCTAGGCTGCAGGCATCGGGAGGTTGACGGGGGCTGAAGAGTTGCTCCCAGATACACGAAACTTCAGATTGTTGCGTGTGGGATCTTCTGCACGGGATTGCTTGCAGACATGACAGCGAGCTCCCCCCAGGGTGACTGCCCTGAGATAGCCAAGCTGCCTATCTTTTATAACCTCATCTCAGAAGGCATGGACCATTACTTCCGGCATATTCTTTGGATCACGTGGACCAGTTCCAGCAGAGTATGGGCAGGGACTGCACAAGGGTGGGAATACAGGAGGTGGGGAATCTTTGGCGGCCATCTTGGAGTCTGGCTACCACCGCGTGCGTGCTTGCGTGTGCGTGCGTGCGTATGCGTACGCATGCGCATGCGTACATGTATGGTTCAAAGCTCGCTCCTCCCTAGACACCTCAGTCCGGGTACCACCTCCTCTTAAAAACCTCTCCCGAGCCCCCCAATCTACATTAGGTACCCCCTCTTCAGTGTTCTCACAGCACCTCCTTCTCCTGCCAAACACTTTAACACACGGTCTTATAATTACGTGTTCATATAGCTTAGCTTTGCTTTCTGACTCTCTGCTTCCTGAACACGGAGTCCGAGGTCCTGTTAATGGGTTTAGGGAAGCGCCCCTTCCTACTACGCGGTTGATACCCCGGGGGAGCGCGCCTCAAGGACCCGCCGTCCGCGAGAGCTGACGGAGGAAGACCTCCTGCCCCGCCTGCCGCCACCGTCCTCCTCCTCCTCCTCCTCCCCGCCCCGCCGCCGCCGCGGTTGCTCATCCCCCCAGCAGGCTTCCGCAGACGAGGGCTCTGCTGCGTGAGCCCTTCCAGATCCAGAGCGTGCCAGCCAGCGCGGCAATCGAGCTTTGTTTTCATTACGCAGGCTTCCTGGGAAGTTTCAAATTAATTTTAATCCTCTCCTCACTTTTAAGGCCTCTAAAAAGAGGTGGTGTTCCCATCTTCCTCGGTGAGCTGGGGCCCATCCCGTTCCCTAGGACGGCTTTCAGCCTGGCGAGGGCTGCGCGCCCCCTGCCTCCCGCGGGCCTCTCCGTGCCAGGCCGGCTTCCAGACTTCCAAGCTGGGGGTGGCTCTCCACCTGGGCCCTGGGGACGCACGCCTGGTGCCCAGCAGCCAGACCCACGGCCACCTGGGTCTGACGGATCTCCGCTTTCAAAACTCACCCCCCAGCACCATAATTTCTCTTCTGCTTTCAGCGTTGTTAAAGGTAGACAATATCGGGGCGCCTGGGTGGCTCAGTGGGTCGAAGCCTCTGCCTTCAGCTCAGGACATGGTCCCGGGGTCCTGGGATCCAGCCCCTCATCGGGCTCTCTGCTCGGCGGGGAGTCTGCTTCCCCCTCTCTGCCTGCCTCTATGCTTACTTGTGATCTCTGTCTGTCAAATAAATAATCTTTCAAAAAAAAAAAAAAGTAGACAATATGAAAATAATTATCCTACTGAACGTAAAGGATTTTTAACAGTTGGTTTTGGTCTGTGGTAGACTATGCCACTGAGAAACATGTAGAGACCACACAGAGGACCACCTTCTTGCCTAGAATTACATAGACGTTCTTGGCAGACCCACTCAGGAAGAGGAATACAGATAAATGGAAGCTACTCAAATTCTCTCTTGTGTATTTCATGTCTGCCACATTCCATGATCAGTGTCAAGCATTTTCATATACTTGGTCTCATCGGAACCTTAATTCGACCCTCTGCAGCAGAGAGCATCACCCCCATTTTGCAGAGGTTCCAAGTTTAAGCATTTTGCTCCAGGTCACTGAGGTGACACATGGGACCATGGAGATCTGGTCCTTTGTCTTCTGATTTTTTTTTTTTTTTTAACGACTTCATTTATCCAATAGAGAGCACACACAAGCAGGGGGAGTAGCAAAGGGAGAGGGAGAAGCAGACTCCCCACCGAGCAGGGAGCCCGACCTCAGACTTGATTCCAGTCAAGTCCCTGGGGTCATGACCTGAGCCAAAGGCAGATGCTAAACTGACTGAGCCACCCAGCCGCCCCCGCCTTCGGATTTGAAAGCTCCCTCTCCCATTACCATCCGAGCCCTCCCTTTCTCTAGCTTCTTTCATCTGTCAGCCTGCAGGAACGTGTTGATTGACCGAGATTCATTTTCCCACTGTGGCTGAAGAGTTCAGCCATGTGAGCGGCTCTGGCCAGTGAATGGAAGGAGATATCGTGCCGACAGCGGGCTGGGCCTTTAAAGGGAGAGGTGAGCAAAACAGGCTGGTCGCACCTTCAAAGCCAGACCCTGGGAAAGGTGTTTTTAGGATAGGAAGTAAGCACAGCAATGGCACCATCCAGACACAAGGCCTGAGGAGGAGGAAGCAATCCTTCTTTAAACTCCCTTCCCTGTGGGAGCCATTACACTACCCCCACCTATGGGAACCCTATTTTGTTTTTCTAATAATATTGTTTCCCCAACAATAATTCTAGTATTCAGAGACTAGGGATAATAGGCAGGGATAGAAGTCATACTGGCTGATGCTGCTACATCCATGAACTCTGAGGTACCTCAGTTTCCTTAATTGGCAGCCTTTTTTTTTTTTTTCCTCAAATTTTTTAAGAACAGAAGATCTGGTGGGCTGTCCAGGTAACCATTGCCAGATTCCCACTGTCAGACACACACATAAGAATCCTAGATTAATCTCAGACTTGGGCCTCCCATGTGGCTGCTGAGCCATCAGGCTGGCTATGAAATGCCTTATTTTATTTTCTGCCGAACATCAGGCTGCAAATGAAAATACCTTTTCAACCCTAGTATTATTACCCCTATGGATGGCACCTTTAATGCGCGCTATTCATTGTTATAATGGCCGCACCTGTGTAGCACGCGCACATTGGAACTGCAGCAGCTGTGGACCGTAATTGCTAAACATTATTTTCTGTGTCTGCCTGAAAGCTTTTGTGCGCGCGCACGTGTGTGTGTGTGTGTGTGTGTGTGTATGTGTGTATCTATGTCCGTGTGTTTGTTTCATCTGTAATGACTCTGGTCCAAAGAGTCTCTCTTGCTCTCTCTCTCTTTTTTTAATAAACACAGCCTGAATGTAAATACATTTCTTTCTAAATACAGGATTCAGAGAAAGTCAAGTTCACACACACCCCCTCCCCCAACAAACCCACACACTCAGTAATGAGACTTTAGAGAGCTACTTCGGAGCGTGTGGTCTGTGGAAATGCTCACGCAATGGCTGCTGCTGGGAGCAGTGGTCTTTTATGCGCGCTGGCACACAGGCTGTGCCGTGATTAATGCATTTGTTCCCTGATATTCAGCCCCTGGGTGTCTGCAGGACAGTGAATCAATTTAGCACTTGCGGGTCCAGATAATCAGCAGCACCAAAGACGTTTCTGCACCAGGGACTTCCTAATTCAAAAACAAGAATATTTCTAAAAAGAACATTTTTTTTCCCTTCTCTTTCCCCCTTTTCGTTCTCTCTGTGCTTTTCCCAGCAGTCACTCAAACCCCCCGGTGCCAGGCCGCATCCCCTGGAAGGCTGCTAGTTGGCCTTTGAGGTTGTGTGCTTTTCAAGTCAGCTCCGCAGCTAGTAATTTGAGATTTATAAGGAGGCCGAAGTGCTAAGCAGCAGCCCCCCCACCCCACCCTGCCCCGCCGCGACCCCCTCCTCCCTGTGCACCATCCTGCCATTCTCCAGGGAATCTGTAGGGACACACCATCTGAGCGCTGGCCTCACAGGTGATTTTGATGTAGTCATCTCAGCGAGTGTTTGGCGGCCAACAAAAAGAACGGCCTGCACTTGGTCAAAGAAATTTGCCTCCCCTCCTTCCCGTGCACTTACCTCCTACCCAGAGATGCTGGGAAACTTGCTGCTGCCTCCAGCCAGGGGAGGAGCATAGAGGAAATTCGAGTGGCCTTCTGGCACTGAGCTGCCACTTTGGGATGGGGTGACAGGGCTCCTGGCGTCCACCCGGGGTTAGGGAAGCAGAGGGCCATCCACGCGCCGCTCCAGGGACACGGGACAGGGAGTGAACACCCGCCCCAGCACACGTTCCCACCTGGTATAAATACACGCCCGTTTCTGCGGGTGCGCAGGGTTGCCAATCACCACCGACCGTGGCCTGATAGACCGGAGTAAAGTTCTCAGAAGGCTGGCGCTGCCTTCCCTGCTGGGTTCTGAATGAGGGAGAACAGGGCCCTACGGATGGAGAGGATGGAGAGGAGCAGGTATGCGGGTCCTCAATCTTGCGCTCATTCAGCGGAGAAAAAAAATGTCCTAGACTTGCGCACTTCACCTTAGAGACCTCCCCACCATGAAGACGACTTCCAGCTCTTTGGTGCGGTGGTGCGTTCTCACTCGGTGCGCTGGTTCCTTTGCTCTTCCTTTTTCTTCAAGGGCCCAAACACAGGTGTTCAAATAAACAAACAAGCCCACCATAATTGCCTTATTTATTGTAAATATGTTTGCTAGTCAGATTGACCAATGCAAGGGGGCCTCCTTAAAGGGTAAAGGGAACATAAATATTTTACAACTGATCAGGATGGGGGGCGCCTGGGTGGCTCAGTGGATTAAGCTGCTGCCTTCGGCTCAGGTCATGATCTCAGGGTCCTGGGATCGAGCCCCGCATCGGGCTCTCTGCTCAGCGGGGAGCCTGCTTCTCCTCTCTCTCTCTCTGCCTGCCTCTCTGCCTACGTGTGATCTCTGTCTGTCAAATAAATAAATAAAATCTTAAAAAAAAAATAAAACAACTGATCAGGATGGGGCTACTGGCATTTCAGTTTCTTGATGCTCAGAATGTTGCCGATGACTTCAAAAAAGTAAAATATATTTAAAAAAATCAAGTCCAAGACCATTCAGCTGGCAGACTTGAACTCATTTTTAAAAGATAAAAAGCATTAATAAAAAATGCATTAATGAAAGAAAATCTGGATGAGAATATAGCTACCCCTCTCCAAGCCCTGTAAGAGTTAAGAAGTCTGGAATCAAGATTAAAAAAAAAAATCTGGTAAACTTTGTCAGTGTGATTGATAATTCTGCCTTTGAAGAATCTGCTTAATTGATGAAATGGGCTTTCTGTTCTATTATGCACATGATTAGTACTTTTATAGGGACTTCACTTTTTTTTATATCAATGTTGTGCACGCATAATGACCGAAAAGAAAGAAAGCCAAAGCAAAATCCTTTACTAACCCGGTAAGCGCGGTTTAAAAACAGGCTGATGTCAAGGTTGTGATGACTGCTTATTGCTTTTTTGTCCAGAAGGTGGCAACGTTTCCTCAAGAATTCGTAAGAAAACTGTAGCCTCAGAAAACGACAATTTATCTCCGGACATCGTGTTTTGTTCTCTTTTCAAAAGCACAGCACAAAATGCAGGGTTTCTCATACCCTTACTCCCTGCTTATTCTCACCAGACTAAAGGGAAGAACATTGTCTCTTTCTCTCTCTCTCTCCTCTCTGGAGAGCAGTTTTAAATTGTCAAGATTTTCAGGCTGGAATGAGTTGCTGCTGAAATAAAATTACGTAGTTCACAATTTAGGTGATTAGTCTTCTACTCCGTCCCATGCACCAGAAAAGGGGTGGGTTCTTTTTTTGTTGTTTTGTTTTTTTGAGACTGTGTCTGCTGAAGAGCCACTTACCTTCATAGCAGTTAAGTGCTCACTCACAACCATGAACATTTAAAACCCCAGGAACCTCAAGATCATTCTTTGCAGTAATCCCTCTGCGCTCCACGGGACTGTTGATGTGTCTCTACATTTTTGTTCTGTGGTAGAGATTCAGGAGCGAGACAAAAAGGAGGGACGGCCCTTGTTTGAGCTGAGGTAGGAAAATCAAACAATGGGTGAGGGGTCCAGGCACAAACACTTGGAATCCTGCCTGCAGCCCAACGTGTCACGGGCAAGTTGGGGGACACTCTTCCAGGAACTGGAGATGTTGATGTGTTCTTCTCCAACCCCCCCCCGCCCCCGCCTGGGTCCACCCCCTCAACATCCCCCCTCCACCTCCTCCATTCTTCTTCAATATATGTTAATTTTTGGAAGCCGCAGTCATCATAAATACACCCATCCCCATGCACAAATGGGTCTAGTTAGGATAACTTTCAAAGTTGTTACGACTTTGCTTCAGAGCAGCAATATCTATGTGTGATCTACTTTTTTTCTGATTCGAATGGAAAGTTGGAGTTAATATGATTTGGCTATGGGAATTGCTCCAAAGGATAATGACAACGAAACAATCAGATGAGCATTTTTTAAATGTATTTGGAGGGTTACCTGCTGTTGTGTAACCTCGTGACCTCGCCCTTCATGTTGGAAAGAGGGACACTATGGCCATGCCTAAGACACATCATACTCACAGTCTTACTGTTCCCACTTTCTCCCCCCACCCCCACAGGAGTTTCCAGTAGGATGTATAGGGGCAGTACAGCTCCTTGCCTCTGACTCAAGAATTCCCACGGCAACCCATAATTCCTTTGGCCAGAGAATAGGAAGTGGCTTCTCAGACCTGTTCTGAGGGCTTCGTCTGTGCCTCCTTATGGGGGCACATGAACAGTTCTTCCTCCTCCCGCGCCCTAGGTGGCCCTCTTTCTTCTGGACCTTGGGAGAAGTGCTCATTCTGAAGGTGTTTTCTCCCTTCGCCCCCTTGCCACAAGGGCCCCAAGTTCTTCTTTCCTCTCCGTGGCCCTGCCTTACCGCGTGGCCAATTATTCCTTTCCTGTTTCATCCCTGGATGGATGGGGCAAGTTCTGATCTGTCCCAGAGTATGTAGGGGAATGCCCCAGACATGGCATGAAGGAGGAGGAGGAGGAGAAGAAAGGTCTGGGCACCTATGCTCATCAACGGGAGAACGTGCAAAACTTAGAACTCTCTGGATTACACATAAGTATATAATATACATAGAACCAATACCACAATACAAAATACTATTTTTATTTTTAAGCAAATGAAAAGAATGGAATTTTATGTTCTTGAAAGCAGTAACATTGACTCTTCTCAAGGTGCAAAATCTTCCAATTATACGTGTAACCGATTCAGACGTTTCCTGAAGTTCCTGACCCAAGTTGCGAATTTGCCCCTGCTACTGACCTCTGCCCAAAGAAAATAAAAAACGTCTTTCTTGTTCTTATCTATCACAAGCCCTAGTCTGCTGGATAGTGCAGGGAGGGCAGGGGACCCTGCCTTTTAGTAAAATTCCATGAACCGAGTCTGATGGATAGGGGAGTCTCTGCCTCTTTGGGTCTCTCAGATTTCCCATCGGTGACTCTGCTCCCCCTCCAGATGGCATATGCCCTCTTGGAAGTGAGGTCATCTGTATCCCTACTATTGTCCAAGATAGAGGGCTGGCTTTTCTGTCTTCTGGTTTGGTTGATGACCCTGGAGGCATGGGTGCTTGCATCCGTCTTTTGAGGGGCTGGTGTACTTGTGTCTACGACTGGTTTGGGCCATTTGTCCCTTCTCTTCAAGTCCCCACCAGAGAGCTTTATCACCCTAACCCACACATGCTAGTCCCCCCTGCATTCTTGCATGAGGCATCAAGTTCATCTCGAGTCCCCTTGCACACCCACAGGAAGGGGGATGTCAGGGGATCCTTCGTATCATTTCCATGGATGGCATTCTTCATTACAGGGCCAAGGGGAAGGCTGGCTGCCTCTCCCTCCTACAACCTGGGAATGTGCCACTAGCCCAGAGTTTGCTGGATCTCCCAGACCTTTCTGGATATTTCACAAGCTTTACCTTACCCTGAGGACAAGGAGTAGGCCATGAGAATCTTGATGTTGGAACTCGATTTCTTGGCCTCTCTCGGCTCTTCTCATGATCCCCTCCTAGAAAAGGCAACTTCTAAATTTTTCTTCGGGTCTCAGAATCTGCCATCTATGTGTCTTCCTTTCCTTGTTAGGGCAAAAAGGGGAATGGCCTAAAGGGTCATAAGCAGAGGGCGAATTCTTTTTTTTTTTTAAAGATTTTATTTATTTATTTAATTTTTAAAGATTTTATTTCTTTATCTATTTGCTTATTTAATTTATTTATTTGACTTGAATACAAGCGGAGGGAGTGGGAGAGGGAGAAGCAGGGAGCCTGATGCAGGGCTCGATCTCACAATCCTGGGATCATGACCTGAGCTGAAGGCAGATGCTTAATGGCTGAGCCACCAGGTGCCCCTCAGAAGGCGAATTTTATCTGCATTATGGGAGAGAAAAAAATCTTAAGATCTGAGCCCTTAGGCTTGGCTCCTATTATACTAAAGGAATTGAGAAAACGTGCTTTCTTTCTCTCCCCTCTCTACCGAGTCCATTTTCAACCGATTGTGTTTTTCAGTTTTGAATGCCAAAAGCTAAATACAAACACTTCATTTCTCTTTGAATTTCTGTTTGAATAATCCCTAATGCTTTCTACCCTACCCCTTCCCTTCAATAAATACTTCCAAATGAGAGAAGGTGTGTGTACAGAAACACAGAGGAGAGAAGCACATTAATATTTATTGTCCCCTTCATACTAATCTCACTCACGCTTGTAAAAGAGCCCAACCCCCTGCCCCCAAGCTCTCGGCAGAGGAAAGGCTGCTACTCCCTTCTGGTGGACTCAGTGGGGCCAACACCTCAGCTCCTTCTTCGGGGCTGGATGGCATCAAAGGGCAAAATGTAAGTGTGGGCTCAGGTTTGTTGATTCTTAAAGTTGCTGCCTCCTTTGTTTTAAGTTCCTTACCAATGGGGTCCTAGAAATCATTTCTATCCAGTAAATTAATACATAGTTTACGTGTGCGTCTAAAGGAGCCCCATTTCTACCCATGCGATCTGCAGCTTACTGCTCAGCAACAGGAAATGTGTGAATGAATGCTTGAAGGAATGAAACCCAGCTCCCTAAGCTCTTACCCATTTGGCCTGGCATTTCGGAAACTGACTTTGGGGGTCCTGCTGTGGTTGAGATGGTCTCCTGAAGAAACACCTACTACTCTAGTTCTCCTTCCCTCTCTGCAGATTGCAGGGGTGGCTGTCCGAGTCCCACCAGCCCATGGAAACATCCAGGGCTCTTGGCCTGACAGCCTTCTCCTGGCGCTCTGTGGAGGAGTTGGACCAGGGAAAAAACCTTCACCACAAGAAATCCTCGAAGCCCCTAAGTGAAGTCTCATGTAAAATTTCTGCCCCACAAGCCCAGATTGTCTGTAGCATACGAACAAGGACTCCAAGACAGACTGACTTAGGATCATGTCTGATCTTTCACCAGCGACCAAGCTCCGACTTGGTCCGACTGAGGTCACAGTTTAGTTCATTCCTGTTGGTTAGGGGGAGATTATAAACTTGAATTTCAGTGGCATGTGTGAGGCTCAGCCTTAGTCAATATTTACTCATAATGATAGTTCTCATCAAGGCATAAGGACTTAGATAGCTATGAAATGATTATACATCACAACCCATCTATAAACAGGATTTTAATTATCATCATCAGCAGCGACAACAAACATTTATTGAGGAGCTACCCTGTGCTGTAATTGAATTAATGAATTTGTTAATCGTTGCTTCCTGTTCCCATAAACATTTGCTTAAGTTCAATCTCAGTCAAATCACATCGTCACCAGACAGACACACTTTGTCATTTAAGAAGATTAACTGTTTCCTTATCGTAGTAAGAGGTTTTTATTTGTGCTGGAAAAGCACAGAGTGCCACGATTTTTTCAGGAATACCAGATCGACGGGGCAGAGTCAGACGTCTCCGTCTGCATTGGCGAATGGCAGTCGGATGTGGACTCTTCCAGAACCTCCCGCAGCAGGGTCCCAGGATGAGGAGACCCCAGTTCCCTGGCAGAGTCTCTGAGTGACACGCGTGTTTGTCCTCCTGATCCAGTGCCTTGGGGTATTCCTTTGCCTTTGGCCCCGATGTGCCTGTTGCACAGTTCTGCACAGCCCCAGGGAAATGTGATTTCTTCTGGCTCCAGGCCGGCTCTTGGACATTAACCCGCGTTCTGTGGCAGGGCTTCCGTGTTCCTTCTCAGAGCCCCCTGCTGGCAGAGATCTGGTCATCCCTTTGGCCCCTGCAAATATCCAGTTGGGTTTTAGGCTCCAAGCTGGATGGCTTGTGTTTGCAGATTCCTGCCATGCTTTTTGCATTATGACTCTTTCATTTCGTCTTCCCTCTTCCATTCAATGCCCTCCCACTCCAACCCATGTGAACCTCTCCCCAGAATCACTGGAGGGATGGGTGGGAAGACACACAGGGGCACTGCCCTGAAACACCCATGATTGTTTCTCAGTTCTCACACTTCGCCAGTGCCCCTGGAGCTGCGACCTTTAACTGTGGCTCCTATCACTTCTCCATCAGGAACACTCCATCCTACCCGGTTCCCAGGCCAAACAGTCAAGGGCAATGCTTACCGCCTGCTTGTTTGTGGGACTCAATGGCCCAGGTTTAATTTTCTGCGATTTCAGTTTTACTTTCTTTTTTCAGATCACTTCCACCCTCCCCGAAATTTTCTGAGAGAAATTTGGGATTAACTCTCTTTCACCTCAGAAGCAGAAGCTCTTTCTGATTTTTGTAAATGGCTTCGCTCTGATGAGATGAGATATTCCCAGAGAAGGAAGGGAGAGCCCGAGTGCTTTTGAGAGCGTTGAGAGGGGAGATGAGAGGTCCTCCACCCTGGGCTGGGAGCAGGTGGGAGACTGATGAGTTTCCCTAGTGGTGGGGAGGACATACCCCCACGGGCAGCTGCCAAAGCAAAGGGGACCCTTCACAAGGGACGTCTGCCTGGAACACTCATTAGGAAGCACAGGGCTTTCACTTGGTCCTATGAGTGAGGGAGAAGCAAGGGAGCTGCCACATCCTAAAAGGCTGGGACCATGGAGACCCCACTTTATTCTGTAACCCCCAATGTCTCACGGCCAGTGGGGCCTCGTGGAGGTTCTGTGCTATTTAAGATCCAGTGACTTTTGTGTGGCCCAAGATTGGGGAACTTCCATGATGACCGAATTCTACTTTTCTAGTCATCATGGGGTTGGAGCTTAGAATTTGACTTAGGTTGACTTAAAGAAAAATGAGGAAATGTAATATTACTTGTGCTCTTTGTCCTGGGGATTGGTCATGGGGCTACACTCTGTCTAGTCTTTGTGTCTCTCAGGAGGGCCTGTCAGAAAGAAAACCACTGCTATTCTACCTTGATGGGTTTGATTTTCTACCACGAGCAACACTCAGCAGAGCAAGTACCTCAGAGGACCCTCTCAGGATCAGAATGAGCAAATACTCAGAACCTGCACTCTAGATTCTCATTGTAGAAGAACTCCCAATGGTGATGCAAAGTCTAGGTTCAAAGAAAGAAGCAGGTTGAACTTGTTGTGATAGGTTGGCTTAGTGGTTTAGCAGCTGGTGAACAGAAAAGTAGGACATACAGAGGGCAAGAAGCAGACCAAGTGGGTGAACAATGGTTTGGGTTGTGAAATCAAGTGAGACTTGCCATTTGATCATCTGGTTTGGGAGTGCACCTTGATTCTTTATTCATTAGGACCTACTGATATTATGCTGCACTGTAATGGTTGCCCACGTTGGCCTGAACTACATGGAAATTGCTAGAACAAGCATGAGGTTTTTGTCTCACCTTAAACTGTCATTGTTAATCTGGGAACATAAACACAATGGAGGGACCTCTCTATGTTCTTCCTGGAGGTTTTCTGCGCATAATAGATGATTGTCACTCGAAGTCCAGGGGGGTCTGGAGACCTTTCCTTTGGGAGTCTTTAATAGTGTAGGCACGAATGAGTAAATCCTGCTGGCCACAGTGAGAATTTATAAATTCCCATCCATTTCTTTCTTCACTAAGAAAATTTAGGTACTAAGATATGATGGAGAATAGCCTATATGTTCTATGTTATATACATTTAGACAATGAACTTTCCTCTGTATTATTTACCCTGACAAGAGGGTACAGACTTCACTAACCACCATCTCCCCCCTTAATTCCCAGTAATCCCAATGATCAAACTTATATAACAATTAATAATAATTTAAATAATAGATCAACATGATAATAAATACACATCCTCCCTGGTGATCAACTAACCATATTTGCATAGTTGATCTTTCCCCCCCTTTTACTAATTAGTCTTTTCACAAATGAAAGACACAAATGTCTTTTTCTTCTTCTACAGTGCTTCGACCCTGTGAATTAATGAGTCACAGTCTAGCAAATGAAACAAACAAACAAGACTAACAAAACACTACTCTACATGCAGAAAAGACAAGTGGTGCCATCTGAGGGTAGGGGAAAGACACTGTTAGGAATTAAGTGGTCCGTACGCGTCAGGCATTTCATATATGGATTTCATTTAATCTTAACAACTTCACGAGACAGGCAGGAGTAAAGCCGTTGTACAGATCAAGAAATGGTCCTAGGGAGGTTAGAACATGGTCTAGGGACTCACAGGAGCAGTTCTCTGGGATTGGAATTGAAACACGGGTCTACTGGAAGCTAGAGTGCTCACTCGTGTACTCTACACACTGTCTCATAGCCTTAGCAATTAAACAGAGAGCAGAGTCGTTGCAGAAAGAGAGGGGTTGAGAAACCTAGAACTACAGAGTTTAATAGAATTGGTAAAGAAATGGGACCTACGAAGTAACTGGCCAATTATTTGATGATGATACGAGACTGAGATCTGACAGCTCATCCCATAGCCTGATCTAAATTGTTGGGTTTGGATTAACGTGTTTGAGAAAGTCACAAGAGGGCTAAAGGATAATCATCTTCATTGCCTTATTTAAGTCATAAAAAAGATTAACGTGTACTAAGCTGAACTGAAATTACAGGGGCAAAGCTAACAAGAAGTAATTTTGCTTTTGACAGATTCCTTTCCTTATTTCTCCACTTGCTCCAGATGGAGGATAATGTAAACTTTATATCATAGGAATAAATGCCTATTGATTGATTAAACATTGATGATGGCATTCTGTCTCCATCTGTATAGGAAAGTGGCTGTTTTCAAAGTTAACCCTTTTATGGGTCTGACACATGCTATCAAGATGCATCCTGAATTTTGGAAGCCAGACTGCCCACAGCTGTGCAATTATGTAAACTAGGCTATTTTCCAGACATCATTTGCATGCAATGGTAAAAAGCTACTTTTGTAGTTTAGTTTAGATACAACACACACTGGAATGTTGCTATTGACTTCTTTTCTTCCGGAGTGTGGGATGCTTCCTAATGATTTGGGACTTTCCTTTTACTTCACAATCAACACATTTTTCCTGACTGCAAGTCCACCAGTAAGGAGTTCCCTATATAGTTGAAATAAATACCTTTCACTTAAAGTTTTTATTTCTTATCTTAGCGGTCTTTTTTTGGCCTGTCGAGAAACACATGTATCTTCCCCCTTGCGGGGGGCGCAGTAATGAAATGAGGGATGTGTGTCCATATTGTTGACTTTTAAAATCTCAATAGAAGTGTTTCTGGAATGCAAAACCCTTCCTTTGGTTGATGATTCGAGAGCATGAGAATTGCTATTGGTTTGGACTCACCATTCATTCTGCCCTGTGCTCTGTCCTTGACAGAGACCCCAGGATTGAGGTGGTGGGGAGGGCTGGATCTGCAGGCTCTCAATCTCAAAGGACGAGTGATGTGATCCAAAATAGTCATTCTGTCACTGTCGTTCAGGCACAACTTACTGAATGGCTACCATGAGCAAGGCCTCGTTGTGCCTTGTGGAGGACACACAAGGATAGGACATGCAACCACTGCCTTCAGGATTTAGTAAGGAAAATAAAATGTGCATACATAGACCTACAGATGAGGGAGCCGATAGCAATCTCTGTGAGAGGGGCAAATTGAAGTGGGGGAGGGGCTTTCAGACAACAGGTATTTAATATAAAACCATATATTATGAATGCCTTGCACATTAATTTGTCTAAATCCTTCTTGAATCTTTTCCTCAATGCCTCTCTCCTAAACTGGGACTCCCTTTTATGGACACATGACCCATCAGATGACATGTCCTAAATTACTTGTCCTGAAAAGAAAAAGTTTCAAGTTCTATCGCCCTGAATCTTGTGATGAAGCTCTTTAGTAACATCTAATATATGCAATATGTGGAGGGACGTAGGTCCCTAATAGGCTGGCATATAAGACTTCAGTAGTCACGACTCGAAAGTAGATTATTGTGGAAAGAGGCGCCTCTAGGTCAGCAAGAAGTATGATTTAACAGACAGGGTGACATATTGGATGCTATTACCAATTCTGCCATTGGTTCACTGGATAGTCACTTAACTGCTCCATATTTTAGTTTTGATAGCAATAAAATGCAGATAATAAGATTTCAGCAGCCATTCTAGGAAATTAATGGTCAACCAGGTCTTTGAAAACTAATATTTTAAAAAAAGCATCACTTGGTCAGTGTTCAGGTGTAATTAATTATATAGGGAGATAAAATACCCTTATAGCAACATTATGAGAATTTTAAAAATATATGTAGATATTTTAAACATTATATACCTGGGGTTTTGTCATTTTGGCACTATTCAACTGATGTCATTGCCTTTTTTTTTGGAGCATTTCATTTTCTTTGAAAGAAAGTTTATATTGTGTTGAGATTTCAAAATAGCCGCTCTCAGGACATCCCACCTTTGGTTGGTTCCTGTCTCTGCATGCCATTGATGTCATAAGGGCAGGAGAGAAGACCATCCTGCAGTCTTCAGGATGACCAGATCTCTCTCTCTCTCTCTTTTTTAGAGGGTGGGCAGGGACAGAGGTAGAGGGAAAGAAAGAACCTTAAGAAGGCTCCGTGCCCAGCATGAAGACCCACATGGGACTCAATCTCACAACCCTGAGATCATGACCTGAGCTGAAATCAAGAGTCAAATGCTTAACTGACTGAGCCACCCAGGTGCCCCCCAGATCTCTCTGAAGGTGACCTGCTTTCAACACTGCCTGTGGACTCCTGAGCCAAAAATCAGGTTTAATAGCCACCTGGCTTTGAAGTGGGATGTGTGAGGCAGGGAAAAACATTAGGGCAGGGCCTAATTATACAAGATTGTGTGGATTCTTCTGTTTTTTTTCTATGATCATTTTTCTTCTTGGCCACTCCTTTAAATTTTGATGAGTTCCTGGATTCCATTCCACATTCACTATGTTTCTGAATCTACAGAGTCTCAAACACATGCCCTGTCTCCTACATGATAAGATCATGCATCCTTACTTTTTTTCTTTTTTCTCCTTTTGGTTTACATGTTTGTTACAAAGCAAACTTGATGGACTCACTCAAGGGGGAGGGAAAGGTCTCCCAAGCAAAATTCTCCCAAGTTATAGTACCTCAAAGATTCCAATCAACATTTGCTTGCCCAGTATGTGGTTCTACTTCAAGTTAAGAAATGAATTCTCATGGCAAACTGCTTGAATACCATTTCTCAAGAGTTAAGAGAACCAAACCTGCAAGGTGATGTTGATTTCTCCAGAAGGATTCCCACTAAACTTTAGTCCCAGCAGATAGTCTTAGCTTTTTTCTTTCATCAAAAAAATAAGGCTACCAGACTGTTCCACCTATAGTCCCAGGCAAGAGGGGGCCCTGGCCGGCATCCTGTGCTTTAGAGAGCACCAATCTGGCCTCTGTCACTTAGCTCCTTGCGAGAGCAAGGGGTGTGTGGAGCTAAAGGGACATGCCTACCCAGGGCCACTATCTTACTTTTCTGCGTACTCTTCCCACGTGCGATAAGTACACAGGACCCAGAGTCCTTTGCACAGGTATGCCTGCAGGGGCCTCTTTCCCAAATCCTTCCTCCTCAAGACAGGTGAACCCACTGTGAATGCAGCTCTAGGCCCCAGCAATGGCAAAGAATGGCCGTTTGCAGAAGGACGTGGACAGAACCTGGGAATGCAGGCTTGGGGGTGCTCACCTACACCTGTCAACTCCCTTGCTCTGTACGATGGGGCCAATGGTCAGAACAGATAAGAACTGAGCCATTGGCTAGCACTGGCTCTCACTGGCCTCCATGTTGCAATTTGGAGCTCTGCGTCCAAGATCCCAAGTTAGTTAGAACTTGAATTTCCAAGTTTTAAAGAAGGCATTTTTGTCACAGTAAGAGTGTTCTATTGAACATACGCATCCCATCTAGCTAACATGTTCCATTTCACTGGTTTGGGGGCTTGATTTCTAATTGTTAGCTATCTCGACATAGATATGTAAGCGTTGGTTTGTACTCTTGCCCTGGGTTCAGAAACTGTGAGGGTTGGGAGTCCATCAAGTAGGGACTCCTCAGTTTCATGTCTGAAGTAGGTTGGAACCCATTCTTCTCCAGTCTCAGGGAACATGCTGGTCTTCTAGACTCAAGCCTACCCCATGCTTCCAACCTTTTATGTCATCCCTGGATCTTGGGTTATAAAATATCCCCTATTTCTAGGTTAATTTCCCTCATCTTATTAATAAGGAAGTCTCTCCTATCTTTAAGAAACAAAACAAAAAACAAAAAATTCAATTGACCACTCCACCCCCATTCTGCTAATGCTTTTTTCCCCCTTCACAGCAGACTTCCTTGCAAGTCTATTTTATACTGTTTAGTCTTAACGTCTTCATCTCAACTTATCAGCCAACCTTTATAATCTGGTTTCTAATTCTATCAGTCTGTAAATCCAGTGGTCACTTTGACAGTAATTGATTGGTTCACTAGACTTTTCTGGTATATTTGGTCCTGTTGATCATCCCCATTATCTTCTTGAATCTTGAATTCCTTGGGTTTAATTATACCAGATTGTGTGGATTCTTCTATTTCTTCCATGCCCAGTTTTCCTTTTGGCCACTCCCTTCAAATTTGATGAGCTCCTGGATTCTATTCTACGTTCACTATTTTTCTGAATCTACAGAGTCTCAACCACATGCATTGTCTCCTATATGATGAGATCTTGCATCTCTACTTTTCTTGCTTCAATGTCTACTTTCAATCTTGAACTCATAAACCCAAATTAATGTTGGCCATCTCCAATTTATAATGTCATTGGATACCTCAGATTCAATATGTTAATCTAGACTCAACAACTTCCTTGTACATTCTTCTCATTTTTTATTTTCTCAAGTCCAGGAGTCTCCTGAGTTTTTCCTTCTCTTCTTATATCAAATCTATTGCTAAATGCTGATGGTTCAACATCGTAAATATTTCTCAGATCTGCGTCATATTTTCCATTGCCCGCCACTATTAGCATAGATCTAGCTTTCTTTCTCTTTTAAATTGAGTCAGTACTTCCTATTTGTTTCCCCTCTTTCACTCTTGCCTCAATATTGTCTTTCTTCCTTTTTTTGCCATCGAAAACAGAAATCTGATCTCTTTTGGGAAATCATGGATTGTTATAGAATAAATGCTAAGTTCCTTAACATGGCATGCCCCTCTCTCTCTGTGATCAGCCCTCTCCATCCCCTGCCATGATCTGCATTAAAGTTCCATTCTAGTTATGTTGCCTTCTCATGCATCCCCTGCCTCAAACACGCACATGTCTGATGTCTCACACCAGTGAGCTTCTTTCCCAATGTTATTTCTGCCTGAATTACTGTTTCTAACCCCTACTCCTCCTTCCAAACTCAGGTCCAAATCACCTTCTCCACAAAGTGTCTTCAGCCTCACCATCCCCAAAAAGTCAGACTAGGTCTCCCACTTCTGTGCTCTCATTGTATCCTTTGAATGCCTCTACCACTACATTTGTTACACTGTATTGAAAAGTTCTATTTATGGGTAATTGCTCTGTACTGTACTTAGCAGCTCAAGAATGGGTAGTATGTCTAACTTACCAATTCAACACCTCAGCACAGAAGGTATTTAATACAGGTTGAGTAGCAGCGTTCCAATCTCCCCAGTGTCCTAACATTTCTATCCCTTTGTATACAGAAAAGTTCAGGTCCCAATCGACAAAACAAACAAACAAACAAACAAACAAAAAAAAAACTATTCCTCTTCCATTCTTTCCCATCTAATAACTCTAACTTGGACAAATGGACCTAGTTCTCAAACCCCAAAAATGCTGAACCATTGGGGGTCATGTTGGACCTGGAGGCTCAATTGCATGGATACAACCAAGCTTCCTGACCTCAAAGGGATGGTTATACAGAAAGTCTCATGCCTGACAAGCTGAAGCTGCTGAATTTGGATCTTCAGGAGTGTCACATACTTAAAGGTGGTGGATGGACACGGAAATGAGCAGCAGTCATTTCTCCACATGAAGGCGATGTGACGGTACCCACTATGGTTTCTGATCCTAGAAACGGGGTGGGTTATCTGGGTTACTCAGTAACAGCTGAAATTTGCGGGGCACTTATATGTGAGGATGACAGTGTACTAAGGCCTTATATTCATTAAATGTCTGAACTAAATGCATCTTCTGTGCATGCAGATTTGCTCTATGGCCTTGAAATGAAATCCCTTGAGTACTATTTTTGTCAGTCCCAACTAAAGTTGGGATAAGGGCAACGTACCAGGAGATCCAGACTCCTTCACAAGGCCGATAAAGCCTTGCGAAATCTCTCTCCCCCTTTGTCATGTTCCAGGCCCCACCCCTTCTCTGCTCCTCCACCCCTAGTCAACTATGCTCCCACCACACTGGCTTTTTTCACCCTTTGTCATTCCTCCCACTGCATTGGAGCTGGGCTTGTGACTGAATTGGCCGAAAGAACATGGTAGGAATAACACCGTACCTGTTCCCAGCCTTGCCTTTGAAAGGACTGGCCGCTTTCACCTCTTCCCTCTGGGAACTCAGCCACCATGTTGAAGGAGGCCCAAGCAGCCTCCTGAAGAGGCCATGGGAGGGAAAAATCAAGGCCCTGGTTGAATCCAGTACCAACTTTCCTGCCACATGAGTAAGCCACATGAGAAGTGGATTCTCCACTAGTAGATATTTATCTGAAGGAATAGAAACTAGTGATCCAGGGGGCACCTGCACCCTAATGTTCATAGCAGCAATGTCCACACAGCCAAACTAGGGAAAGAGCCAGATGTCCATTGATAGAGGAATGGATAAAGAAGATGTGGTAGATATATACAATGGAATATTATGCAGCCATCAAAAATGAAATCTTGCCATTTCCAACTGCATGGATGGAACTAGAGGGCATTATGCTAAGTGAAATAAGTCTGAGAAGGACAAACACTGTATGATTTCACTTACATGTGTGGAATTTAAGAAACCAAACAGATGAACGTAGGGGAAAGGAAGGAAAAATAAGACAAGTTGAAACCAGAGAGAGAGACAAACCATGAGAGACTCATAACTATATAGGAAACAAACTGAGGGTTGCTGGAGGTGGGGGAGGGAGGTGATGGGGTTACTAGGTGATGGGCATGAAGGAGTGCATGTGATGTGATGAGCACTGGGTGTTATACGCAACTGACGAATCACTAAATTCTACCCCTGAAACGAATAGTACACTATATGGTAGCTAAACTAAATTTAAAAAAAAGAAAAAGAAAGAAAAGTGTCTGGTTCATGTCCAACTGCTTTGTTGTAACTGACAGCACATGCTGCAGTACTAAGTTCTCCCTTGAGCCCTGCCCTCCAGCCTTGGGTAGTGGGGTCAGAACAGCTCTAAGATGCCCCATACCCTGGAGATTCCCTCTGCGCAGCGTGATCCCACCTGTTGGAAGGCATTGCTCTGGCAGCCATCATGTACACGCAGGCTGTTGAAGGCTTAGGTCTCTCAATGGCTCTGTGCTCTGGGGATGAACACCCAGCCCACCGCGGCTGTGTTAAAGTGAAAACATCTGAACACCAGAGGCTGGTTTCTCCCTTCTTAGAGCATCAGACAACTAATAAACAGTAGGGGATGTCTTCCAGTTTCTAGGTTTGTGGGTAATCTCTGAGGAGAGAGATGTTAGCTCGAGATGCATGAACGCCAAGGGCACGGCTGCTGAAGACCGGTGACTTCCTTGCAGAGGGCAAGAAGTTAGAGGCGTAGACAGCACTGTGCCCAGGCCAGCAAAGCAGGGACCCTCCGAGGACCCGGCTGGGAGCAGCGACATTAGCATTTCCCATCTCTCCTGATGGCCTCCGTGTTCCCGATAATCACCAAGGGCCCTGCTGAGAGCCGCAGCAGCCCAGAAAACTACTCAGAAGCAAAAGTCTCCTTCAAGGTGCCACTGGGAAAGTCCAAACAGATTTGCTGTTTACTGCAGCCCCAGCTCCCACGTGGTCTCCTCCCAGTAACAAATGTAATTCTGCTAGTAACTGTTTTGGTAAATGAGTCATATTGTAGCAATCTTCATGAATCAAAGATAATTATATTTTTACTCAGCTAGCACTGGTTAAGAAAACTCTCATTCTTCAATTAGCTGTCTTTTCACTCTGGTATTTATCTAGAGGTTCTTCTGCATAATATTAACCTAGTTCCTTGTGCCTCTTTCCTACCACTTAAGGCCTTTTTGCTTTTCATGCCTCCCCATGTTTTCTTGTAATATTCTTTGTCATTGTTCTTCTTCTTGCGTTTGTAGGAAACCACTGTAGTGGATTAAGCTAGGCTTGCCTGGAGGAGACAGACAGTCCTCTGCAGCCCCCAGACTTATCTATAAACCATGACATTCATTTTCTACTCAGTGAAGAGGTTATTGTTCACATCTCGTCTGCCTTCTGCTAACTCAAAATCTTCCCTAGAAAGACCACGGAGTTGGAATTGCATCACTAATGACGGCTCCCGTCTTTGAGCGTGTGTTCCAGAACTCTTGTCGAGAGCTTCCTTACATACACATTTTAGCCCCCGACAGGTCACAAGGACTCCATGAATTTTTTCCATTTTGCAGATAAACAAACTGAGGCTTAGGGGTTAAATAGTTTGCCCAATGTCATATAGCTGCAGCAGAAGCTCTCAGAACCTGGTTTTGATTCTAGCAGCTGTTCATACTTGCCTACCTCGTGATCTTCTCTGATCTGGTATAATATGCTGGGACTTCGAAGCTATTTCTCTGCTCTTACGCTGTTTCAGAATGAACATAGAATCCCCATGATGAGGGAGCAGGAACTTCATCACCCAGACATGACATCTAGCTCTCCACACCCTGCTCTTTTGGGGTTTTATGGTGGCTTCACTACTTGGATGTGGTTGATCCATTTACCACCTAACCCCACTCACCTCTCCTGAAACTTCCAGCCCCCTGACCCTGCCTCTGGGTCCCCTGGCAACCAGCCCCCCTTCCTCAGGTGCAATCTTGAAGCTGCCTCATTAACCTGACAAAAGACAACTTCATCACCCTGATCACTTAGGAAATGCCAAAGGTTTTAGGGGTTCTGTGCCAGAACCAGGGAGGAAGACCAAGTACCTGCTTCTTAAAAATCATGGATCCACAGTCCTTCTAGAACCTTAGCAGGCACCGGGATCACCCAGGTTTGGATTCGGTCAGACCGGGTTGGGTCTGCCTTTCTAAAAGTTTCTCCAGCCCTGAGGCCTAACAAATTCAGATGAATTTTGTTTGGGCGGAGCCCGGTCATCAACATTTAAAATTTTTTTTTTTCAGTGAGCAGCCCAAGCCCAGAGTCCTCTCCACCCCCCCCACCCCCGACCCCGAGGGTTTGCCTGCTCTCTCTCCACATCAATTCGTTCTCAGATATGTTCTGTTTCCAAGTCAAAATCTGGAGCCTCCTGAATCAGGAGGATTTTTCTGGGTACCCTCTCTCTCTCTCTTTTTTTTTTTTACTCTCCCAATTTTAATTATTTGAGATAGGGCGAGAGTGAGAGAGAAAGAGTGAGAGCAGAAGCAGGGGGCAGGCAGAGGAAGAAGCAGGCTCTCCAATGAGCAGGGAGCCCAACATGGGGCTTGATCCCAGGACCCTGAGATCACGACCTGAGCGGAACACATACAGCTAACCAACCGAGCCACCCAGGCGCCCCCGTCCTGTCTTCTTTAAACAACCCTCCTACCCCTCCCTGATGCTTCTCCCACCTCTGACGTGTTCATCCATTTACCCGCTGGATGTCCTTGGGCAAATCTGTCTACCACTCTGGACCACAGTCTCTTCATCATTAAGAGAGAATTGAACCAAATGCTTGTGAAGATGGAGGATTGCCCAGGGCACGCTTAGTTGTACCAGACCGGGGCGGGGGGGCGTGGTGGGGGGGGTGTCGTTCTTCTCGGGGGCAGTCTGTGATGGATGGGGCCTTGGGAAGAGTGGATGGGGGGTTGTTTGGGCTGTTGAGTGGGCGGGAGGGCAGTGTGGAGGAGGAAGCAGAGGCTGTTGGCTGGCCCTCCTTCCTGATGGGGATGATTCACCCCATCCCACAGCCAGCGTGGAGGTGGACCATGTAGGACCTCGGTCTCCAACCACTTCCCAGCCAATCATTTGGCCTCAAGGAATATCTCCGTGGAGTATTACCAGCAGAAACACCTGCCACCCTCTCGGCCGTTTCCCAAGGTGGTTTCAGCAGGCGGCGGCTGCAGAGCGACTTCTGTCCTCGGTTCTCCGTCCGCCAGCGGCGCTGGCCGCGCCAGTCCCTCCTCTTGAAGCTGGCGAGCCTGCGGAGAGATGCGACTGCGTGGCTTTCCAGGGAATTCATTCGGTATCTTTCATGTCAGTGATATCTGTGAGGAACAGGGAACCGTTTCCTCGTCTCATTCACATAATAGATAAGATGAGAAATTAGCTGCTGGATGAGCAACCTGGGGGCTGTTCATTTTGTCACAATAAATAAGGCTTCTGCTGCCGCGAGGGTGCGCCTGGCGGCACCGGCACACGCCGCACGTTCTCACGTGAGAGCTCTCCAGCTTCACCCCTGCAGATGTTTCCTTTCTTGTGCTTTTCCCTCCGACCCTGCTGAAGATTTTCTCAGCCTGAACGCACCAGCATCGGCGGAGTTCTGCGGCGACTCTCTGCTTCGCTGCCCGGCAAGCGCAGGGACCCGCTCGCCCACGCCCCCTTCCCCACACCCCCAGCCTGCCGTGAGCTAAGCCCTGTGCCCCAGGTGTGGCCCAGATACCAGCCGCTTCTGCTGGTGCAGCCAGCTCCTCCCTGGCCTGAGTCAGAGTCGGCATTTCACCAAGATTCCAGGTGACTCATGCCTCTGCACATTCGCATTTGAAGAGCGCGGGTCGCAGGTCGTAAATGCAGGACGTGGGGAGTCCTTGGGACAGGGCATCTCTTCCCACATTCAGGGCTGCTGGGGTGGGATCTAAGGATCTGGTCCCTGCTCTGGGCTTTCACCTGCCAGTGACCACATGGGGGTGGGGGGCGGCTGAGGGGGGCAGGTGTGCCCGGGCACTGTCAGCAGCACCATGTTCACAAGTGCCCGGACGCGCAAGGAGGGGAAGGACCCTGAGAGCGATGCGCCTTTGGGTTTGACTTGTCCTTGACGCCTTCTTGCGTTTTTGCTTTTTGCTTTAATGCTGTTAGAAAAGGTTGGGGGTGGGGTGAGTGGGAAGGATGTGGGGACAATGAGAGGAACTGGGACTCACGGTGACAGTGGAGTTCGAGAGGAGAGTTCCCTGCTGCTTGTGTATGAGACACAGACGTCTTATGAGTTGGCCTGGACCGTCTGGACAAAGCACCACCTGCCAGCCCGGCGGCTTAAACAGCAGAAATGTCTTGTCCCGCCGTTCAGGAGGCTGGAAGTCCAAGATCAAGGTGTTGGCAGGGTTGGTTCCTCTGGAGATTCTGAGGGAGAATCTGTCCCATGCCTCTTTTCCAGGTTCTGGTGCTTTGTTGGCCATCAGGACATCTGTCTTTCGGCCTGCTGGCTGCCCACGTATCTACATGATGTTCTCCCTGCCCACAGGCGTTTGCATCTGAATTTCCCCTTTATAAAAGGACACCGGTCATAGTGGACCAGAGCCCACCCACATTTTAACTTGACACCCACCTCTGTGAAGATCCTGTTTCCAAATGAGGTCGCCTTCCGAGGTGCTAGGGGGAAGGATTCAGTCCTTAACACACCTGAATCTCAGGAAGGTATAGAAATCGCACCGGGCATTGCTGGGAAGAGGGGGAACTTTTCTTGCTCACTCCTCCTCTCCTTTTGGAAGCTTGTGGCCGGAGAAGAAAGTGGTCGTGGTCAAGAGGGCAGCCAGGGCAGGGCAGCTGGCCAGACGAGTGTTGCTGGAGCTCGGCTTTCTGTGGTTGTTGTTGTTTAATGTTTAGAAAACTAAAGAAAGGGAAATCAATTATGGGGCCTACCTGAATTTTATTTCCTCACCAAAAACCAAATTACTCAGCAAACTTATCGCGTGCTGTTGCAGGCTTTGGTATTAAAGAAAACAATCAGGCGGGCAGGATTAATCTCTGACAGCTGCCTTATCTTTACCTTGCACCTTTGTTATTTTCTGATGAGCTTCTCCTTTTTTGCTGCCGCGTTGTACCATACCTCACTGGTTCCTTTCATTTTATCATCAGGCAAGAGCGGAGGACCTTTCAGTTTATTAAAAAACCTTTATTTGTGAAGAACAAAGATGGGGGAAAAGGCAAACAATGAGGTCAGACAATCTCTTTCCTGCCAGGAGTCACTCACCTGTTATTTAGAGTGTTATCAGTTAGGGGAGACTTGCATCGTGGAAAATGAGGCTCTGACAAGCTATTCGGTCACACACACACACACGCACACACACACACACGCACACGTGCGCGCGTGCGCACACACGCACACCCCAAATCTGACTGACGAACATCAACCTCCACAAAAGGTCCTTGACTAGCCAAGCTGCAATATTTTCTTTTGTTTCTAAGCGTCTGGGAAAGGGGAAAAAAAAAAAAAAAAAAGCCCACCAAGCCTGCCCCTCTCGGCACCACCCACCCCTCCCCACTTTCTCTGTCAATGCAGCTGAGCCTTCCTGCAAAGGATAAGGCCCTGGCTATTTTGGTGGCCAGCTCCATCTGGTGGGAGCTGGGAACTACTGGGTTGGCTGTTCTGGGAGCTGACCTATCTCTTCCGCATCTTACTTGTGCCTGTTAATTTGGGGATCAAGGGGAAAGGCAGCCGTTTTGGGCACACGCTGATTTCTGTTTGGAAGGGTGGTTGTATGCGTGGGGTGGTCAGACGGCCGCACCTGGTGCTTCGACATGGCTTTGGCTTTGTTAATTGGACAGAACACTGCAGATTCCCTGATGGCCCATGCCTCTGTTTCTTCTTGTCTAAAATGGAGGAGCTTCAGTAAGATGATGTTAGGATTCCTGTGCTTTCTAATTCTCGGCATCCGTGACCCATTTTGCAGCAGATCTCCTTCCAGATATGGGCAGGTTTAACTTTGACCACTGTATTTGCCACTAATTAGTAGCGTGGCCTTGATCAAGCTACTTCACCCTCTCCAAGGGTCGGACGAGATGCTCTCTGTGGTCTCACGTGGGTCTTTGGATCTATGAAGTATTGATCTTTTGTTCTATCACAAAGAGCAAAAGCAAAGAAGCTCCAGACTCAGGTTACACCTGCTGCTTCTGTCCCCCATCCTGGTAGGCAAGGTGCAGTCATGCTTTTTTGTTTGTATTTTGCTGTGTAACAGATAATCACAAATTTAGACAGTTCCCACTGATCAGAAACCCACTGATCCATTACCTAGGTCTTCCACCCAGGGTCTCAGAGGCTAAATCAAAGTATCAGCAGGGGCTGGGCTCTCATCCAGGGCTCAGGTTCTCCTCTTCCAAGCTCACAGGCCTTTTGCAGAATGCATTTAAGCCCCGAGGTCTTGGTTTTCTTGCTGGCTTTCTGCAGGGGAATGCTGCCAGATCCCAAGGGATGCCCGCAGTTCCTTGTCATGTGACCCCTCTCAGAAGTTCACACGTGGTGTTCACCTTCTTCCAGGCCAGCAGGAGAATGTCTCTCTGATGCTTCTTCTTTTAAGTGATCCTCTGATTAGGCCAGGTCCACCCAGGATTGTCCTCCTTTTGTATGGGGATGATGTGCCATCATATTCCCAGATCCCACCCAGACTCAAGGTGAGGGGATTATCCAGGATATGCACAGCAGGAGGTGGGCATCTTGGGGCCCATCTCACAGTCTCACCTACCATGCCATGTATCCACATTCATTACTAACTTTCTTCTAGGGTACATTCCTCCTATTAGCAGTCTAAGAACTTTTCTCCTTGTGGTTTGGCACTGTGGGCAGATCCATTTTGGGTAAGGGTAGAACCCTTAGTCTGCTCACACCCCTGACAAAATGGGAAATAAGTGTTATGGTTTGCCTACCAGCTACTTGGAAAGATCTTGAGGGTATTACCATCCTTTAGGGCAATGGTAGGAATGGCTGTCAGTTGGATGGAAGAAGGCACACCACCAGGCCTACCCAGAGATATTGGGGATCCCAACCCATGTCGGTGATCTGCTTCTCTGCACATCACAGGTCTTACTCAGTCAGTGAACTTTACCCATACTGCTGCTTCAATTTTTTTCTGTCATTTCCTGTGTGATTGATCTCAATTTAGAAGCCCCAGTTGAGTCTTTTAGTTTTTTGACCGTGTTTCCTGTTATTCTGCCCCTATTTCACTCTAGACCCTAATCTCTGAGATCCTGACCTCGCCAGCAACTTTACCCAGATTCTGGATTTCTCCCCTTTAGTATTTGGTTCTGTCTTTGAGTCTGAGCTGGACCTGGATGATTGTACAATTAGCTTTAGCAACTCAGTGAAAGGAGCCCACTTCCTTCCCCTAACAAAGATGCTTGTGGGCCTGTGTGACCCTCTGCATATTGGGCTCTGACATGCTTCCTGATCCCCCGTCTCCTCTTCCGTTTTCCCTCTCCCTCTGAGGTTCTGAAGAATCTTTAGGAATTGAGTTTTGAAAAGGCATGGAAAGATGCCAACTTCTCAGCCTAATGTGCTTCTGTAAGCTCTGTGGACTTGCTCACGGCCTCTGGGTCAAGATCAAGAGCTATGTCCTTTCTCTGGGGACGCTGTCCTGGCCTAACTGAGAGGATGGGACTCCAGATCTAACGACAGAGGTCTTTTCCAGCCTCAAGAGAGTCAACCACTCTCTTCTCTCTCTATCTTTAGCTTTCTCTATCTTTATACACACATACAGCACACACACAGAGAAACACACAATCAAAACTAGTGAGATGCTACTTCATTCCCACTAGCATGGTAATTATTAGAAGCAAAAACAAAAAACAAAAACAGAAAAATGACCAGTGTTGTTGAGGATGTGGAGAAAGTGGACCCCTTATGCCTTGCCAGGGTATATGTAAATGGTGCTGCTGCTATGGTAAGTAGCATGGAGCCTCCTTGAAAAGTTAAACATAGAATTCCCATATGATCCAGCAACTGCACTTCTGGGTATAGCCCCAAAGGAATTGAAAGCAGGGACTCAAATAGACACTTACACGTCAATGTTTATAGCAGCTTTACTCACAATAGCCAAAAGATGGAAACAAATTAACTGTCTATGGACAGATGAGTGGATAAGCAAAATATGATAATATATATATGTACCCATATATATGTTTATACACACACACACACACACACACGCATGCACACACAACGGGATATTATTCAGCCTTCAAAAGGAAGGAAATGCTGACACCTGCTACAACATAGATGAAGCCTGAGGGCATTGTGTTCAGTGAAATAAGCCAGGTATGGAAGGCTGAATATTGTATGATTTCACCTCTATGAGGTACCAGGAGTGGTTAAACTCATACAGAAACAGAAGGTGGAATGGTGGTTATGGGGGGCTAGAGGAATGGAGGGGGCAGTTACTGTTTAATGGGTATGGAGTTTCTATTTGGGAACACACAAAAGTTCTGGTAATGGATGGTGGTGATGACTACAACATTGTCAATGTATGTAATGCCAGTGAACAGCACATACACAAATGATTAGAATGGTAAATTTTCATGTTCTGTATGTTTTACTACAATAAATGTAAACAACACAATAATACACAGGTATGTTACTGGGTGTGTTTTGAATGCTTAGGATATGCAGATTAGGTAGTACTTTACAGCGATATAGACCCTTCTGGAAACACACCCTGTCAAAAGGAGAGAAGTCGATTGTGGTGGGGGAGATCATCAAAGTGTGTAAGTTCTTTCCAGCAAAGTGGCACCATACACGGTTGAATGTATTTCATATTTAATATTTAAATGCAAGAGCAGTGTGCTAAATGAGAGCACGGTATCCTGTGTTTTTATAATCAACTTTCCAAACATGGGGAAAGTTTACTTTTAATGCCAAGCATTGCCCAAACTCTTCTTCTATTATAGAAGATGCTTAAAGGGATATAAAGATGACACTGAAAGGAAAGATCTAATAAATTGGCCTCAAGTCAGAGAAGAAGGGGCTTCGGTCAGCCATGCTGTGTCAATGAAAGGATCCTGGCCTGGGCATAGATGTGGGCTTCGGTCATACAGTCACCACTTTTATGACTTTTTAACAAGTCATTTAATTTTGGGGGCCTCGGGTATTGTATATACATAAAATAAGAGGGTTTGTGCTAGAGTTATTCATTCATTCTACATACATTAACTGAGCACCTATTTGGAGTTTACAGGGGACTGACAGGAAGCCCGAGTCCTTACCACATTGCATCCCCACAACCCCTTCCAAGTCCCTCCTGCATCATTTTTGCAGGTTCTAGCTGACTTCCTTATGCTGCTTGTCCCCTTTCACTTGCAAACCATCTCCCTAGGGCTGGTTTTCACCCCCCACTAGATAATGAGGCCCAGAATGGCAAGGGGACATGTCTTGTACCCTCCTTGCACCCTTTCTAGTGTCTAACAGTAGACATCATGCAAAATCTATGCTCAAAAAAACGCTTCAATGTCTTATTTTTCTAATTATGAAAGCAATTCAATGATGAGTTGAGAAACTGGATAACAGGAAAAGTGAGTCCCATGAAGAGGCTATTGCCAGAGTCTGGAAGAAATGATGAGCCTCTGTGAAGGCAGTGACAGTGGGCAAGGGTAACCTGGAACGGTGGATGACATTTATCAGATGGTCCTGGCCTACTTGGAGTTTTGGGTCCTTGGGACTGCCAGGTCAGGACTCAGCAGGCCAGTGCCAGGCTGTGGGGAGCATGCAGGCTGGTGGGTGGGGCCCACGGGGCAGAAATACAGAGGCAGGTGGCATGTGGAAGTGTGGGCAGGTGGTGGGTGTGGGTGGGGAAGAGGCATGGCTCCGTGGGTGGGGCAGAGCCCAGGAAGAGCAGGGAGGGCGGGAGTTAGCTCCCTGGGGAACCAGCAGCAGCTGGGAGGGCCACCTGGGAAGGGCCTGGGAGAGGGAGGCACCCATGAGCTGGGGAGAATAGAGTATGGGGCAAATTTTTAGGGCAGAGACTCAGACATGGAGATGTCAGATAAGAAGTTGGGTACAGGGTGGAGACTTAATTACAGTCAAAAAGCAGAGGCAATAGTGAAACAGGATTTAATGTTTATTTAGTCCTTCCCTCATTCCAAGCATTTCCAAGCTGGACCTGTACGTGCCAGACATGTCACTAGACCAGAAGGATGGGGAAAGCTAATCAGACAAGCAGGATCCCTGACTTCACAGACCCCCCCACATTCTAGCAGGAAGAGGCCTATGACAGGCAAGGAAAGACACCCATGACTTGGAAACTCTCCAATGTATCAAACATCTAATCGTACACCTGAAATGTATATGACTTCTTGTTGTGAATCATACCCCCAAAAAAACGGAAAAAAGGAAGAAGGAAAATATCAGACAGAGGTGAATGTTATTAAGGAGGTAACACTGGATAATAAGAGGGACCATCAAGGTGGCTCAGAAAGGCTTGGCCAGAGAAGTCCCTTCTGTGTTGTGAATAGAAGGATAAGATGTGGCCTTCTGTGTGAAGGTCTGAGGTCCAGGTGGAGGAAACAACAAGATCCAGCAAGAAATCGGCAGGAGACAGGTGTGGGAGGAGGGCTGTGGCAGTTTGTGTGTCCCCAGATGAGGCTGAAGGAGGCCACAAGAGCCAGATCTCACAGAGCCTATAGGATGTGACAAGGGATTTGAATTTTATTCTAAGAAAAATGGAAAGTTGTGGAAGACTTTAGGAAGGAGGATGTCTTCTGGTACTGAGAATGGTTCTAGAGGAATGGAAATTTATTTCTCACCGTTCTGGAGGCTGGAACCTGTTTCCAGTTCCAGGAAATCTAAGATCTGTGTGTGGTCATGGTTGGGCTCTGGTGAGGACCCCTCTTACTTGCTTATAGATGGGCGCCCTCCTCCTGTGTCCTCCTGCCGGGGGAGCCCTGGTCTCTTCTCCTCTTCTCGTAAGGACGCCAATCTCATCATGGGGTCCTACCTTCTTGACCTCATCTAAATCTCATTATATGCCGAAGGCCCTACCTCTAAATCCCATTCCATTGGGGGTTAGGGCTTCAACATAGGCATCTGGGGCAGGGGAGGGGAGGGGAGGGGAGGGGACACAAACATTTGCTCCATAACAAGGGGTGACTTGGCACCTTGGAACTACCCATTGGCTGCTCAATGTGGATGAAGGGTGGGGGTCTATGTATGGGGGGGCTAGAGAGGGCATCCCTATGCTAAAGGTCTGAGATGCTAAGTTCCTTAAGCTTTTACAATAAATTCCTTTTACAAAGGACAGGAAACTATTCTAGAGTCTGGGTCTTGGCGAATTAGAACTGGAAACAGGTAGGGTCCATTGTGGTTACAGGTAGCAGGCGGGTCCTTATAGAGGGTGACTGTAAGACCTGGGCTTGTATGGGTGTGTATGTGTGCAGGGGTCGGGGGAGTCAGAAAGGGAGGGCAAAGAAGGAACGGAGGGAGAGAAAATCACAAGCTGACTTCCAGATCCTGCCACTGAAGCTATAGTCATCATAGCAGAGGTACAGGGCGATTTCAAAATCTCCACAGTTTCCATAGACCCTAAATGAAACATAACATGTACAGAAAAATGCACACATCTTACATGAGAACAGTGCTCTGAGTTTTCACAGGGGGAGCACACCTGGGTAACCAGGACTCAGATCAGTAAACAGAACTTTCCCGGTGCCCTTTATTCTCCCTCTGGTCACGGCCCCTCCCCCAAGAGTCACCACTGCCCTCACTTCCGACAGCCTAGATTAGCCTGTGTGTGTACTTAAAATAAATGGAATCGCTGATGCTATTTTAAAGTTGTTTCCAAAGCTATTTTGAAGCTTTTTCCAAAAGGACACATGAACTTGGAAAGAGAGGAAGCAGGAGGTACATTAAGACGTGCTGGTGAACTAGTTCATCCCAAGGGCTCCTAGTTTCAAGATGTCTTTTAATTAAGGGAGTAGCCTGCCATGTGATCTCTAACTCCTGAAGCACGTTCTGCCTTTATAAATCTCATCCTGGGTCCACCTCTATTGAAACTCTGTCTGTTCTGCTCTAAGGAGAAGTAGAACGTGTCCGGAGTCTCTAAATGCTGACCAAGGAGACCGGTCCCCTTGTGGGTATGGTACTGCCGAATTTCACACTCTTGTCTTCACAAAGCAAAATATAAGAAAATTACTAAATTGATAGAAATCAACCACTTTTTATTTCACACACATAGAATATTCACAAGATTTTGAAATAGATATTATTACAATTTGAGGGTGAGAAAACCAAAGTTCAGAAAGGTTACTTATCTGTGCTTGAGCTGGCATCTCTGGGAAATATCTGCTTTCGATGCCATAGTCCTGCTTCCAACTCCAACTCCCTCGGGCCACATTCCCCTCCAGTGATGCCAGGATAGCTCGGTACCACTTCTTCCACTTCCTGTTATCAACCATGATTTTCAAAAATATAGCAAATAATAATATATGTTTCATTCATTCAGCAATTGAGCAATTCCTCTTCTTGAGGCTCTTTTGTGTTCTGGACAGTCTCTCATGTACTGGGGAAAAAATACTGAACAAATACAGACCTGGTTTCTCTCCTTGTGAAACTTAGAATTTAGTGAGGGAAACATATAAATAGTATGACTACACAAACAATTTTTTTTTAAAGATTTTATTTATTTATTTGACAGAGAGAGATCACAAGTAGGCAGAGAGGCAGGCAGAGAGAGAGGAGGAAGCAGGCTCCCCGCTGAGCAGAGAGCCCGATGTGGGGCTCAATCCCAGGACCCTGGGATCATGACCTGAGCTGAAGGCAGAGGCTTTCACCCACTGAGCCACCCAGGCGCCCCTACACAAACAATTGTAAAGTAGTAACTGTGAAAAGTGCAAAGAAGGTGAGAGGTAGATATGGATGCCAGGAGAAGCTATATCTTTTCTCTTCCTTTCCGTCCCCAAGCCCTGCAGACATATGAACACACACACACACACACACACACACACACACACACACATACACACAATTTCTTTCACAACAGGAACATCAGAGAAAACTTCCTAGAGAATACATGCTTTTGATTTGAGTCTCAGGGATGAGTAGCTGTTAAGATAACAAGGGAGAGGAAAGTACAGTTCAGATAAAGTGAAGAGCATGTGCAAAGGCCCTGAGGTAGGAGGGAGCATTGTATGCCTAAGGGGGCGAAAGAAGCACAGTGTAGCTAGAGTGTGTTGAGGAAGGCAGGGCACACTGGGAAATGTAAGAGAGAGACAAACGGGAACCAGACCTCCCAGAGCTTTGTGAGTCTGGAAAAGAACCTGAAGCATATTTCACAGTGAGTGTTTACAGGGTAGCAAGGAAAATGGAACATAAACTTTCAGCTTCCTTTATCATCTCTCCTGTTCTAGAGAATGCTTTGCTGCTAAGTGTAAAGTCCCTTGGAATTAACATTATTTGTTTCCTTTCGGGAAATATGTTCATCCCCCAAGTGCTCTACAGAACCAAATTAAAAATAAACATCTAAACCAAATTAGGCTGCCTAGAAACACTGATAATATGAGCCAAATTGAAACCAAGTTGACATGCTGAGTTCATGTCAGGTTAACATCGCTGTGAACCTACTGATAATTTACCACATTCAGTTTTTTTTTTTTTTTTTAAAGCTGGTCCTGTCTGTTAATCAAGGAGGCTTGTGTTACTTGCTTTACACGATGAGAGAGGCAGCATTACCACCCCCAGTGGACCCAGCGCACTTGAAGGTGGACCATAGCATTTCAAACCACAGCATTTCAGAGTTCATTTTTACTGCGATCATACCATATTTTTGCTTTCCTTGTACAGAGCAGGCAGCAGCCCCACAATTATAGTCCTATATTAATAGATCTTGGCCTGTGGTTATCAGACTTCCAGGAACAATGGGAATGACTGCAAGTGAAATCTGAGACTCCATATACATACCATGTGTTTTGCATAGACGGATACCATACAGGGAAGGTATACACTGGGCATGGGTGCTTTTGCAGTTATGCCAATGTGTTGTATCCTTTTTCTCATATTTTATCTTAATCAATAGAGAGCAAAAGTAGAACCACTCTGCCTGAGGTGGTCCTCACAGGTTGTTGACATTTAGAAGAAGGTCCTATACTCGGAAAGTATGCGAAGTTTTTGCCTGATTAAGGAATTGGCGTATTCAGATTGCATATTTCATGAGTGTCTAGATTATTTATCATCTTCATGAAAGCTCAGGGATGCTGGTGTGAGGGACCAGCAAACTGATTTTGAGTGTTGCCATGGTGGTCGGTGGTAGATGCAGAATGGTTGTTTCTAGAGATCTGGGAAGGGGGATCCTTACACCACCCCGTCATTGCTAAGACTGACCTCCGGAAGCTGTTTTGAAAGTACCTACGTCTGTGACTGTTTCCTTTTTGCGTGTGAATGCACAGGTGTGTATGTACAGGGTGGCCTGGGAGGTTGAAATTGGGCCCCTTCCCAAGTGCACCCAAGGGTAGATTGAAATCAGCTTCTACACTAATTTTCTGCCAAAACCCTCCAATATCTCCAGTGGGCCACTAAGGATCTGTATGGATTTGTCTTCCCCCAGGGTTGGGTAGCAATGGACAGCTTGTGGTACCAGTGGGTCCCCGACCTCAAGCTGGAAAAGGTTTCCCAACCCCCTTTTTAAAGTTTTTATTTAAATTCCAGTTAGTTAACATACAATGTAATATTAGTTTCAGGTGTGCAATATAGTGACTCAACACTCCCCTACATCACCTGGCGCTCATCACAGGTGCCCTCCTTAATCCCCATCACTTATTTCCTCCTTTTGGTCGCCATCCCCTCTGGTAGCCATCAGTGTGTTCTCTAGAGTCTCTAAGAGTCTATTTCTTGGTTTGGCTCCCTTGCTCCCCCCGCCATGTTTATTTGGTTTCTTAAATTCCACGTATGAGTGGAATTATATGGTATTTGTCTTTCTCTGACTGACTCATTCAGCTTGGCATAAGACTCTCTAGCTCCATCCACATCATGTAAATGGAAAGATTTCTTTCTTTTCTGTGGCTGATATTCCACTGGGTATATATATCCCACCTTCTTTATCCATTCATCAGTCGATGGACGTTTGTTTTTTCCCCATGACTTGGCTATTGTAAATCATGCTGCTATAAACATTGGGGTGCATATATCCCTTTGAATGGGTATTTTTGTATCCTTGGGGTAAATACCAGTAGTGAAATTGCTAGATCATAGGGTAGCTCTATTTTTAACTTTTGAGGAACTTGCACCAGTTTGTACCAGTTGCATTCCCCCCAACAACGCACGAGGATTCCCCTTCTCTGCATCCTCGCCAACGTTTCCTGACTGGTTAATTTTAGCCATTCTGACTGATGGGAGGTGGTATCTCACTGTGGTTTTGATTTGCATTTTCCTGATGATGAATGATGTTGAGCACTTTTTCATGTGTCTGTTGGCCATCTGCATGTCTTCGTTGGAGAAATGTCTGTTCATATATCCTGCCCATTTTTTAACCGGATTATTTGTTTTTTGGACATTGAGTTTTAGAAGTTCTCTATGTATTTTGGATACTAATCCTTTATCAGATATCTCCTTTGCAAATATCTTCTCCCATTTCCTAGGTTGCCTTTTAATTTTGTTGATAATTTCCTTTACTGGGCAGAAGCTTTTTAGCTTGATGTCATCCCAATAGTTTATTTTTGCTTCTGTTTTCATTGCCTCAGGAGCCATGTCTAGCTCAGTCAGTAGAGCATTCGACTCTTGATCTCAAGGTTGTCAGTTTAAGCCCCACGGGGGGCCTATGTAAAGAAATAATCAAATAAAGCCCCCCCCCCTTCATTCTGGAAAGGTGTTTTTAGTGGCTAGCTCTCTAATTATGTATACTTGACATAAATCATTGCCTTTTGTAAGCAGGCCTGAATTTTTTTCCCACCCTCCTTGCTTGGCCAAACAGAATCCAGGTAGTCTCATTTTCGAGAGACAAGTGAGGATCCCAGGGCCGTAAGTACCCTGCCTTCTGCTCAGGAAGTCCCCACACCGTGGTGAACCCCTTAACAGAGGAGGGGGCAAGGAGAAGCTAATATTTGAGGGTCCTATACAGCTTGGCTTTTTCTGGGCTTATTCTCCCATAATTCCTGCATCCCAACAACAGTATTCGCTTCTCATTTTACAGTTGAAGAGACGGAGGCTCGGAAAGGGTACATAACTTGTTCGAAGTTACAAACTCAAAGGAACGGGAGGGGTCTGAACCCATGTCTGCCCACCCCAGTCTGAGTTGTTTCCCGAACACCTGCTACCCCCTTCAGTCATACTCAAGCAGCAGAAAATCTGCCTCCACGGGAAATCTGCCCCACCTGGGGGTTTCCCCGTGTCAGGAGGGCAGGGGCTAGGTCCTGGAGTGCGTGGTTGCTGGGGTAACAGATACAGTCTGGAAAGCCCCACTGTGATGTGTTAGGTTAGGCACAAGAACGGGTTGGGACAAACCTCAAAATGTCTCTCCCAGCAAAGCCTGCCTGCCCCATCAGCCAGAGCATGGCATTAAAACCCTGGCTGGGTCACTAGTAGCGAAATTCATTTCAATTCCCATTAATTTTAATATGTGTGTACATATGTCACCCAGCCTTCTTTTCCCTTCGGTGATTTTCAAAACTCTGACATAAAAACAAACAAAAACAAAGAAGGACAAGCCCAAACAGGTTGAGAATCACCGGGGTACTGATGAAATTAGGTTTTCTTATTGGCACTCTTAATGCCTCCTGCTTTAGTGTAGGTTTATTTCTTCCCCCTCCCCCACCCCCCTTTTTTTCCCTTTCTGTTTTGCAGTCCAAAGAAATGGAGACTCATCTCCTTGGGTACCTGAAGATTATTATTACATGCTTCCCTGCCCTTCTTCCCTGGATCCAATAATCCACTAAGTCCTTCCTGCAAGGGCGGGTGTTCGCCACTCCCATCAACAGGAGGGAGGCTCTGATTAAATCGTAAATCTTCTGGCAGATGACCGTCTGCAGACACTTGGCCGCCACGCTGGGGCTGGCTCTTTCTCATGTGTGCTTTTTCTCACTGCCATTTTTCCGAAGGGCCTTTTCCTGACTGCCTCCGTAATTTCTTCCCAAACACTTGTAGCAGTTCGGAGGAGGTCAGAGAACTCCTCCGCAGGGATGTTGCTCGGTTCTGGGCTTGAGCTTGATACTAACAAGGTCTCAGAGGGCAAGGAAGGTAAATAGCCTAGAAGCACGCGGGTTCTGTGGGGAGGGCCGCGAGAAGGCAGCGGGGGCCACGGGCTTCTTGGCGTCTGAGACGATTCACAGAACGCCCCCATCACGGTGACCCGGTGACAGTTACCCCAGGTGAAGCTTGGCCACATACTCATTTTCATCGAGGCAGGTATTGCATTACACTGAAAACTAGTATCGTGAGGATTCTGATTTCAGTTGGGGTTTTGCATGATGAATAAAGATTGTCACACGTCACACGTGTCACTGGTTAGCTGGCTGTATGACTGGCTGTATGTCACTGCTTTGAGCTTGTTTTTTCCTTCCGTAACATGGAGATAAACATACCTGCCTCGGGGGCTTATGAGTATGAGATGAGGTGACACAGTTACTGACCTGCTAGTGGGGTGACTGTGGTCTCCAAGCACTGAATGGGGGCTGGGGCTTGTGCACTGAGTCTCGCCCTCGCTCCCAGAGCCATCCCGGGAGGGTAACATCTAGCAGGTACCTGGTCTGAAGCAGGTGTTTCCCAGGTGCTTCTAAAAATAGGCATGACCATTTTAAATTTTAACCAGTAATAAACCGCTTATGATGGAAATGGTGAAGGATTCCCAAAGTACCTCTGTTGTAAAAAAAAAAGTCGTAAATCTGATCATAGCATAGTATTCAGTGTTATTCTTTTTGGGTGCTGGCTGAAAGGTTATAAATGGTTCTCATCTTTCTCTTTCAGTATTTTCATGAGCACAGTTTCATTCTGGAGGCTTGCGGAAAATATTTAGTTTTGATTAAAGCAAAACCATTACACACACACACACATGTGCAGGAGCACCCCTCCCCCATCCATTTACCAACAGGAAAAATACAAATCCCTGTGATAATGACGAGATGTTTCTGCCTGCAGCAAGGGATAGCTTATCCAGCGTCTGCCTGGTTCTCCCTCAGAGTTGAAATCCTCAACCATCTGTGTGTATCAGGGAAACAAATGTCCGGTGCATTTCATGTTCTAACTGGGTGATGTACTAACAGGCCTAATGAAGGATGCTCAGGGCTTGAAAGGGCCCGGGCGCTGCTGGTCCTGCCGCCCGCCGGGCCCTTTGTGCTCTATAGAGTTGTCTCTCTCATCGGAGCCAGGAACCAGACAGCTGGAAAACAGGTATTTCATTTCCTCGATGATCTATTTCACACCTCTTGGAGGGCTTGGTTGTGGTGCCCATGCTCTCTCCCAGTCCTGTTCCACCTGTGACTCTCAGAGGGCAGCTCAGGGAATATTTTGTTCACACTTGCTTTGTGTGATGGGCAGAATTTACATCCTGTGAACGTAGCCTCAAACCTGCTATCGGAGTGTCTGCTTTCTGTTTTCTGAATCTTATTTTTTGGGGTGGTTGTCTGAAAAGCCTCTATTTTTGTAATATGCACCTTTGTTCATTTTAGATCATTCCACTTTCTTTCTCGGAGGCAGATCCTAGCTCTCCTAATAAATGTGACCTTGATTTGGAGAAATATTTTAGCTTTTGACACTGAGGAAAAAATTTTAGGTCAAATTGTCTCTCTCATGAGGTGTAGAGATGCGTGAACATTCTTGTGCATTTCTTCTAAAAATATAAGCTGTCTCAACTAATAATCTCAGAAAGTCCATACCATGTGCATTCTATACCCTGCATACATGCCATATAGATTTATAAGAGCATTATGGGAAAGGGAAAGTGGTAGATATTTTTTCCCTCATTTTAAAACTTTAATAAAGTAAATAAATGAATGAATAATGAATAAGTATGCCATTTGTTTCTGTTCAAAAATTAATGAATTGTTTTAGTGACAATTTCTAAATGTATATATGTGATAAATGGGCTTTATAAATATTGCATCAATATATTATGAGCTGGATTTCTATAAATATCAGGACATGGCTCTTAACACATTTTTTTTTTTAAAACTTTGAAAGAAGACCAGAGACACAGAAAAGCAGTGTGATTTACTAATTTTACTTCTACTTGATATTTATGGGCATGCTCCTATCGGATACATTCCAAGCCCAGAAGATGGGTCCTACTGACGTTGTACTCCGTTCTCCTGTGTGACTGTCAGGTCATAACCCAAACCAGGGCAGGTGAATCCAGGAGGCCAGGCAGGGGTTGGGGCATCAGAGACCATCACTGCCCTCTCCTTCCACCAAAAAGGAGCAAAAGAAGATGAATTCAGCTTGTCCTTTTCTCTAGGCATTCCCACTCTTCCCACCCTCCAGCCTGACCACTTTTTCTGGGGTACTAAGGTAGCCCCAGCAACATTTCACTTTACTGTTTTCCCTGTTTCCTCCCTCAGGGGCTCCTTGGCAGTGGGGTCCCTGTCTCAGTGATCTTTGTGCCACCAGCACTAACATGGTACCTGGCACTAGCCAGAACTAGCACTGAATCATAAATCACAGTTTGTTGAATGAATGCATTTCATTGTATGATGTATCTGTCAGCATTCTCCAGAGGAACAGAACCAACAGATAGAGGAGAGAGGGAAGAGAAAAGAGAGAGAGAAAGAGAGATGGAAAGAGGGAGATATGGGGAGTGAGAGAGATTGAGAGATAGAGATGTTTATTTTAAGGAATCCACTGACGTGATTGTGGAGACTTGGTAAGTCTGAAATCTGATGGAGGCCATCAGGCTGAAGATTCAGGAAAGAGCTTCAGTTAGTGTCCAAAGGCAGTCTGTTGGCAGAATTAGCTTTTGCTTAAGGGAGTTTAGTCTTTTGTTCTAGCCAGGACTTCAACTGATTGGACAAGGCCCACCTTATTATGGAGGGCAATCTGCTCTATTCAAAGTCCACTGATGTAAAAGTGAATCTCATACAAATACAGAAATATCTGGAGTAATATTTGATAAACTCTCTTGGCACCATAGCCCACCCAAGTTGACACACATAATTAGTCATCACACATGATTTAGCTGTAGTTTAATAGGCAATGAATGATTACATTCTAGGCAACTGTGAAGACATTGCTGTCATTGAGGAAATATTTATCTAGCTTTAAGATATTTTACCTAGACAAATAGTCTAAGAAAAATAACATGAGAGTGGCAAATTTTGGTATCAGAAAAATAATTAGTTCCTCTTCTGTTTTGGCTCTAATTTCAAAAATGACATGTTAGGTAAAATTAAGATTTATACCAGGAGCAGGGAATTATTTCTGTGTGTATGGTTTGAGACTCACAGAAGAAAAAGCCTATATGGGTATAAAGTAGAGAAACAACTTGATTTGATGTTGTAAATTAACTTTTCACATGGAATACATGTGTATGGTTTGAAGATCAAATACCATCAAGAATTCAGCAGACACTTTCATGCATTCTTCTCCCCACATCTACAGAGTTTTCCATCCTTCCCACTAGAGTAAGCTTTTCAAATTCGTTTTTAAGATATATTTCTAGAGTTTCTTGATGTAGTTATAAGGAAATAAAAATACAAATGTATGCTTTTATTTTTTTGGCTTTGAAAACTTAATTTTTTAAATTTAAGGATAATATTGTGGCCATTTATTAAGATCAGACTAGTGAACTTTATTCACTAAGTATAATAAATTAAAGTTAAAATTTACTTTTACATTTCAGTTGCCTAAAAAGCTCAAGAATGGGTGGAGGAAGAAAGAGTTTGTTCAGAAGGGTCAAACTTTAGACATGAAAATATGGATTTTCTTGTGTATAAACTCCAGTTTGTTAAAGTTCTCATTACAAAACCATTTATTGCATTTCTGATAGGAACTAGCAAACATTTGTTTTTGCATTTTCGTGTAAGATTTCATATAAATAGAAAGAAAAGGGACAAACACTTAGTGATAAAAGATGTGAAAGCCATTTTGTTCACGTTCATGCTATCATGACTGAACACATCTACAGAATCAACTGATCGATACTTACTATTTGCGAAGGATAACATTCTTGAATGACTCAGTAGGAGGGTCGTTTTTACAAAAAAAAAAAAAAATCTTAACTAGGTAAATATTAAGGAAATCCAGATTATGGGCTAATGTCTCATCCAGATAAGAATTTATCTTCTGGATTCACTATATGAGAAATAAAGTGTTTTCTAGAAATCATGCCTGTGAAAAGATAGTAGCATTTATTTGCCTACGTGACCAGCCAAAAAATAATATTACTTGGTCATACAGCACAATCATTATCAAAAAGCATTTCTCATATGACTACATGGAGAGGTAGCTTTTTTTTTTTTTTAATGGAAGGAAGGCTTTTATTTTATTTTTTATTTTTTATTTTTTTGGTGTTACATACTCTGCTTTCTTTTTTTAAAATTTTTTTATTTTTTATATAAACATATATTTTTATCCCCAGGGGTACAGGTCTGTGAATCGCCAGGTTTACACACTTCACAGCACTCACCAAAGCACATACCCTCCCCAATGTCCATAACCCCACCCCTCTTCTCCCAACCCCCCTCCCCCCAGCAACCGAGAGGTAGCTTTTGACTCTACAGGGTAGATGTGCCCCCTTCTGGGCCCAAAGCTCTAGCTCGTGGGAAAGGAGGAAGGAAGAAGAAGCTGTGGGATTTCATGGCATATTACCTGTGTGACTTGGAGACATGGAGGCAATGGGGAATCCAAGGTCTCTCAATGGATTGTAGATGAGGGTCCAGTGGTGCCTCCTTGGATGGGGAAGCTGGCAAGTTAGCAATCAGAATATAGAGTATATATAGGGAATATAGAGTAGTGGGGTCTTTGGAATCTGGCTGACTTAGATCTGAATCCTTTTCTGTGATTTACTCACTGTATGTCTTTGGACACTGAATTTGCGTCTTGGGTTTCTTTGCTGAAAAGCAGACATAATAATAGTGCTTACTTCATAAGGTGTTACAAGAATAAGTAAAATAATAATGCATGTAACATGTGAGAATAAGTAAAATGATGCATGCAACACCTTTAAATGGTGCCTGACCCAAGGCCCCTGGTCGGTGCTCATTCAATAACACTAGTAACTCATGACATATGTCACAGGTGCACAGAAAAAGCTGGACAAGCAATAGGTTAGCTGCAGCCCACGGGGACAGGTGGAAGAGCCGGGGTTGGGGGATGGAGATTCCAGGTCTGATGGAAATAAAGAAAATGATCAACTCCAGATAAAAACTGTGGGAGAGGCAGGGTGATGAAGAGGTATAGATTCTGGAGACCTATTGCCTGCGTTCAAGCTCCAGGTCTACTGCCTAACAGATGCGTGGCCAAGACAAGTCACTTCACCATCCTGCACTGCAAATTCGACTAACCTCATTGACTTGTCTCCTGGGTGTGTGTGTATTTAGAGCAGTGCTTGGCAGTATATAAGTGTGAGTTGTTACTGTTGCTATTTTTATTGGAGTGTGTGCTATTTCTGCCTCTCATAAAGGTACAGAGCATAAATCGAGCCTGCGGAGCCCACATCTACTCAGCCCACAGCCCACATCTACTCAGAATGGCTCTCATTGTGTGAGGGATACTGATCCTTTTCTATAAAACAGCTCCTGTCAACATTTTCAGCCTCATCACAGACGGACAACTGGGAATAGTAGAGAAAAATAATTGACAGGTCAGAGCTAGAAGTGAGGTTCGTGCTTGTTCAGTCTGTTGGCATTGGCTCAAAGAATCCCAATTAGACAGATAAATGATCCATTTAAGGTTTACTTCTTTTGAGTAAAGCCGAAGTAAATCCCACCTGCTCACAACCACCACTCCCTGCCAAACAGGGGGACAGTGCCTGCTGGGGGCAGTGTCTCAGGACACAAACTAACAGTCGTGATAATACCCATTGTTTGTTCTGTGCTTCCTGCTTGCTGGGCACCAGGCAAGTTGTCTTATTTGTATTAGTTCATCTACTTCATAAATCTTTATTAGTTACTAGTACTGCATCTTAAATGTAAAGACAAGGACCCAAGAGAGTGAATAAGAATTCCAGAGTCATTCAACGAGTGGCTAAACTTGAATTTGATGCCAGTTCTGCGTGACTCCAGAGCCCATGCTTTGAATCACCATTCTCTATCACGCATCTGTCTGAAAACAACTAGGTGACAGTCTCTTGTTTTATAAGCGAAGACATGGTCCAGATTGAATGGCTTGACAAAGGTGCTTTCTGAGTTCCCTACTGGTGGAGTCCAAACAGCAGGGACTTCCTTATCATTTGTCACCTTACAAGGCTTCCCAAAACTTACCTACACCAGGAAACTGGCCTGACATCTAACTTGCTCTGTCTTCTTCACCTGACCGAACGCCCACAGCACTCCATTAGCTGTGTGGTCTGGACCATATCTCCATTTGCATGTTCTCTAATTTTTCCAATAAATATAAAGACTAAAGGTTTTATTTACACTAAGATGCAACGTTTTACAAAATGAATGATTTTCAGTCCAGGAATTTTCATGATGAGCTCTGTGGGACCCTAGGTTTTATACCTTACTCTATTAACATGGTATATCTTTCTAGCTAAGGCACTGATGTGGGGAGATGCTTCACCTTCAATTTAACAGAAGCAGAAGGTAGCTAGAAATACCATTTCAGAATGCCAATTACATATTGTGTGTACTCAAGACAATTATGGAGAAGATGATGAGGAGACTAGGCTTAATGTATATTTAAAAAATTCAAATCACTCACAGTCATCAAAACACTGTGTTATTGGCATAAGAAAAAGACAAACAGTGGCACAGAGTAAAGACAAGGGCTACTTAAGTATGAGACAGCAGTGGTATTTCAGTTTAGCCACAAAAAGATGGTGCTGGCAAAATTGTTATCTATCAAGAAAAAAAGAAAGTTGGACCCCTCCCTCACATCATACAGAAAAAAAAATCCACATTTAGAAAAAAAAAGAGTAAGGGGACGCCTGGGTGGATCAGTTGGTTAAGCAGCTGCCTTCGGCTCAGGTCATGATCCCAGTGTCCTGGGATCAAGTCCCGCATTGGGCTCCTTGCTCGGCAGGGAGCCTGCTTCTCCCTCTGCCTCTGCCTGCCATTCTGTCTGCCTGTGCTCGCTCTCTCTCCCTCCCTCTCTCTGACAAATTAAAAAAAAAAATCTTTAAAAAAAAAGAGTAAGTATTTCAGTATACAATAATAACGATTTTTAGAAGAAAACACAAAATAGTATTAGGTAAACTCAGGTGAGAGACCTTAACAACAACAAAAATATATTTATTTATTTATTTTTAGAGGGAGAGGGTAGGGGGCACAGGGAAAGAGGGAGAGGGAGAGAATCTCAAGCAGGCTTCCTGCTGAGTGCAGGGCCCCATGTAGTGTTCAATCCCAGGACACAGGGATCATGATCTGAGCTGAAACCAAAAGTTGGATGCTTAAGTGACAGCACCACCCAGCTGCCCCAAGAAAGAGACCTTTTAAGTGAGAAAACAGTCTTAAAAACTATAAAAGAAAAGCATGTATAAGAGTACATTAACTTACACAACAAAAAAAAGGTGCCTAATAAATTACATATTTTGTTGTGGAAAATATGACTGCAGGTCAACATCCATAGCATATAAGTGCTCATATTGCCTTGTAAAAAAAAAAAAAAATTAACGTCTCGATAAAAAAATGAACAAGGGGCATGAGCAGGCAACTTACAGAAGAGAAAATCCAAATGCCTCACAAATCTATGAGAAGGCGAGGAATTTTCCTGCTAATCAAGACAATACAAATCTGTGTGGCCGTGTAATGAAAGGTGAATTCACCCAAAAGACAAGCAAATAAATAACAAGTAGACATGAGGCAATCGTCAACTGTATGCACTCGAAAGACTAGGGGGCAAAACCGGTTTACCTACGGGCTGTATACACAAGACTCCCTTCAGAAAGATGGCGCCTGGTGCTGGGAAGCCTTCACAGACACAGGACTTCTAGACATCCTACTGTGGCTCAAAATTTCTCTTCTTTTTATCCTGTTTCTCTCAGAGCTCGGCACAGGGCTGTGCACAGGTGATCTCAGTCAATAGACGCTCTCATGGCAGAGGACCAGCACGCAAAGCAGGAAAGCTGAATGCAGATGAGGGGGGACCCCTATGTGGCCTCTCCCTCCCTTGGCTGGGGCTCTGCTCACAAACAGAGCCTGCTGGGCTTTCTGCCGGGGGATCCAGAAAGGGACAGAGGGGAGGCCATTCCTGGACACCCTCTCAATAGGTGTATTGAGTCTTTGGACAAAAAGTGAATTTGGAGCTGGCAAATGCCATGTCCAGTGGCCTGAACAGAATGAAAGGGGGTGACCGGGCAGCATTTTTTCAGTCTGTGCTTTTGCCACAGGATGCAACAGCTTTGGATTTGTTTCCAGGATGGGGAATCCTCAAGTGTTGGCATGCCTTTTATGTGAACTGTGGGATTCAGCCCCGGGCCGGAGATGGAGGGTTGATGAAAATGACTATTGGCTGAGGCAAACACCCTTTCTGCAAAGACGGCAGAACTGTATGGGGATCCTCTGCCTATGGCAACAAGGTTGGAGCCCAAACCTTCTGTTTCTATAGCATGGCCCCTGCCCAGGCCCCCTCATCTTCGCCGTCCTCCCCCTCCCCCATCCCTCCTTTGTGCAGTGCCCTGAGCTCATTGGCTTGGATTCTCCCCATTGAAGGCTTCAGTTCAGCCATCACACTGAGTATCGCCTGAAGAGCGGGGAAGGAAAAGTGTTTTTTACAAAGAAAAATAGAACAGCAGGAACAGCATGATGTGGAGGGCTTGGGGATTCCTTTACAGAGGGACTGTATGGAGGGGCTAATGGTCAACGAAGCACTTCTCTTGCTTCTTGTATGGTTCAGTCTGAAGTCCTTTCACTTGTGTTCAGGTCCATTTGCCCCCTGCTGTTTGTGACGCGTCACCCCCTCGTAGGAACCTGCTCTCGTGGCCAGAGTGAACGAACATGCTGGTGTCGTCCCTTCCAGCGGTATCAGAACACACATACCACACCCAGCCAAGTCTACCCACACCTGCCGGCTCACGCTCACAGATAGATGTGTACATCACATATACATGCAGTAACAATATTGATTATTGTCAGTGTTTCGGATGATCTTTTAAAAATTCTCAGTTCTAACTTCCCATGCGTGGCTTTTGAATTGACTGCACAAATCTACAAAACCACCAGCACTCCAAAGTGGCTCCCCAGAAGCCAGCGGTGTTGGCAAGGCCACACGCCCTTCAAAGGCCCTAAAGGAGAGCCCTTTCTTTCCTTTGCAAGCTTCTGGTAGCTCCAGGCCTTCCTTGGTTTGTAGCTCTATCATTCCCATCTTCGTCTCTGTCTTCTTCTCTTTTGGTCTGTGTCTTCTCTTCTGTCTTATATAAGGCGCCTGTTATGGCATTTAGGGCCACCTGGTTAATTCAGGAAAATCCAGACTTGAGGTCTTTAGCTTGAGGAAAACCCCCTTTTCCTAATAAGGTCTGACTCATAGGTTTTGGAGCTTAGGACTTAGACATGTCTTTCTGGGGACCACCATTAAACCTGGCTCAATGTTCAAAAGCAAGATAAGGAATTCTCCTGTTCAAAACCCAGCCCTGGTTTACCATTGTGCTTAAAATTACATGTTCCTTGGATAATAAGGAATAAGACCTTGCTTAATAAGACCTTGCGCAGTCTGGCTTTCTCCATCACTGTTCAATATCATCCCCTGCATTCCAGCTCTACATGTCTTCTTCGACTTCTTCAGCACACCAAGCACTATCCTTCTTCCGGCTTTTTATGGCCCACATCCTGCCTGTGCCTGGGGACTCTTCATTGTGGGCTTTTTATGGCCCACATTCTGACCTGTGCCTCGCTCTTCATTGGGTTGCCTCCATTTCCTCTTCATCTGTCAGCCTAAACGTCATCTCCTGGAACCAGTAGGTTTTAACATTATCCTTTATAGTGACAAGTCCTTGCTTATCCTTTGGTCATTATTTGCAATGATTTATGTATTAGTTTCTTGTCCAGGTGCTCTAGGAGTTCTATCATGGACTTTGTCCACCTTAATCATTGTTTTAGTGACCAAATCTTGCCCATAGGGAATAAGAAATATATGTTGAATGGATCTATGAATGAATGGTGTATGAATGAATGATGCTCTTCGTTTGGAAGGTGCTCTGAGAGCACTCAGAATGGGGCTGGTGCTTCACGCACACGTGAACTGTGTCGAAGACTTGGCTCCTTAACCTCACAGGCATTTCTTATGACACAGACCGGCGGGGCCACAGTAGAAGATGAGCAGGCTGTTGAGGGATTTCTGCCGGGGGTTGGTATTAGGTTGGAAGGAACCTCTCTGACAATGATGGGTCTGTACTCAGGAGTCCAACTCTTCAACACTTCTTGTCATCCTTCCTGGGAAATAAGAAGTGGGTGGTTTCTGTCTTCGGAGGCTGCCAAGAAGACATTGCTTTCACCCTTAGAGGAAAGCGTCCCACTTCCCGAGTCAGAATATTCACAGATGACAGAATATGAAATGGATGTCTTCTGTTGCCTTAGACTTTTGCCTAACACCCTGAAGCTGAAAGCAGTAGGCAGTTCACAGGCCGGCAGCCAAGAGGCTCCCAGTATCCCCTTCTGGGGGGCTGTGAAGGGTTTCCACGCTCATCCTTTAAAACCACACCCCCCACCCCATGTAGCCTATTTAAGCAAAATCCTAGAATTCATTGAAGAAGGGAATTAGGAATAATGAGTGGAGAGTGTTGGGGCCTGGAGGGAGGGGTTCCAGGGGAAATCCTCATGAAAGTCAGGGCTGCTGGCCACAAGAGCAAGGGGGGGGGTGAAGGAGTGCAGGTGTGGGGGCAGGGTGAGGCTGGGCTTGGAGGGGGAGGGGTGGCTTGGGTTTGGGGTGCATTAGCATTTTTGGCATCAGAAAGTGATTCCTAACTTTTAAAACGGGACTTGCTCTAAGTAGGAAAGAAAGCTAAGGGACCTACAGTCTGAGATGGTGTCAAGGAGAGAGAGGGGTTATTTGAAGGGCGAGATTTCAAAGCTGTGATCGGGGAAGAAAATAAAAGCCGTCTCCTGTTTATTCTTAATGGATTTTGGTCTGTTCAATAAACCAGTTAGCTTATTATCAGAACTAGTCTATTCAACGTAAACCATAGGAATAAGGACGTTTTACTTCTTAAAAAAATTTGTATATACAGTGATTCACCTTTGGTGAGTAGTGACATCAGGCCCTGTACTAAGTGTTTTATATACTCTGTGTGTGCGTTTGTGAATGTGTGCGCTTGTGTATACAGACACACATAGGAGTCCGCATAAATTCTCATGACAAGCTAATGAAGTAGGGACTGCTGTTATCCACTCATTGTAAATGAATTAATGGAGGCATAATAGATAAAATAATGTATCCAAGATCACCCAGCTAGTAAGCAGCAAAACCAGAGTTTGAACTTCGGTCTGTCTTCCGACAGAACACAAAGATTTTAACCACTCTGCTCTGCTGTTATTGTCTAAACATACACGCACGTACACCGTTTTCTTTCTTTCTTTTTTTTTTTTTAAAGATTTTTTAATTTATTTATTTGACAGACAGATCACAAGTAGGCAGAGAGGCAGGCAAAGAGAGAGAGAGGAGGAAGCAGGCTCCCTGCGGACAAGAGAGCCCAATGCGGGGCTCGATCGCAGGACCCTGGGATCATGACCTGAGCCGAAGGCAGAGGCTTTAACCCACTGAGCCACCCAGGTGCCCCCCATACACCGTTTTCTTGAAAGGGAGAATGAAGGTGGGAAGATATTTTGGATCCTTTAAAAATAGGCAGAACTTGCCACTGGTTTCTATGCAAAATGCATGGAAAGATGAACCTGTCTTTCCTCTTCATTTCTTACAATCTAACTCTGAAAGTAAAACCCTAGCACGGCGCACCGCCCTCCCTGAGGACCACTTATGGTTTTAGGGTCCCAACACAAGCTAGGACCTGAGGGTACAGGGTGAGAGGGTTTCTGGGGACTGGCCAAGACGTGAGTTTGGTTTTGCTTATATTTGTGAAAAAGCCAGAGGGATTCAGTCCCATCCTATGTGTCAGGGGCCATCCGGGTCACCCAGACGTTAAAGAGCCAGGGGGAAGCAGAACAAAGGGGTGGTCAGGGGAGGTGGAGGGATCTGTAGGAAAACTAGACGGTGGCTAGGGCATTGTGGTTGAAGGATCTGCCACGTTCTAGAAGTGTGACCTTAGTCAACTCATTTCTCTTCACTGGGCTATAGTTTCCTTATCTGGAAAAGGAAGCAGTTGGGTCATATGGTGCCCAAGGCCCTTCTTCAGTGCTCAGTTCTAGGAATCGATGATTCTGTGAGATAGTGAAGAATGGTTAAGGCCAAGAAGCAGGCAGAGAATAAAGAAGGCATGTAAAGCAAAGAGGAGCTAATAAAAGAAAAGTTAGTTATTGACTATTTTGCCCCATTGCCGTTCCTTCCTATCGAAACAACCTCCCCCCCGCCCCCAAAAAGGAGGTAAATTTGGAAAACTTGTAGCAATAGATGGTTGAGCAAAGGCTCTTAAAATGATCCTGCCATTGAACAACAAGATTCGTGATATCCGGAAGCTCTCGTACTTGTCTCATCTTCAAGGAGACCCAGCGTGCTTGGAAAACTGCCTGATAAATATGCCACAGTCCCCTGCCCAGGTTCAAGCACATCCCCGGTCACGTCCACACTTTGATGCTTCCTGGGGCCCTCCTCGTGCTCATTAGCATTCATTTTCAGAAGGTTATTCGACTCAAATCTCTTAGTGAGATTCGCCCTCCCCCACACCCCCGAGTTGTGAGGGGCTGGAATGAGAGGAGAGAGGGCAATGAACTTGGAGGAGACTCGCCCCCAGCCCCACATTGTTCTGGTAAATGGACGAGTCCATGTCTTTCATGGTGAGAGAATGGGTCGTGACCCCTTCAGACACTGTCTCCGGCAGGGCAGAGTGCAAGGCTGCAAAGGAGGGGCGCACTCGTTGGGAAAGACCCTTGCTGCTGACTCCATTCTTGTCCTTGAAGAGACTTTTTCTGCTTCTCGAGACACTTGCCCGCACCCTGGTGGGTTGACCCCAGGGACTCCCATCTCGATTGGAGACCAGCTCTCTGGCTGTCACATTCACTTCAACATAGCCCCTCCTTTCCTGAGAATGACCTAGAGGTGACCCTCTGAAGGAGACAGCGTGTCTGTGGTATTTGGCAGAACTGATAACTATAGTCTTTTTTTTTTTTTTTTTCAAGAGCAGCCAGGGGAGATGGTGCACTTGGGTGCCCGTGTCTGGCTATCCCGGAGACGCTGAACTGAAAACACTGGTTTAACAAACAGTAACTCGGAGCCGAACAAAGCTCCCATGCTGTCTGAGACAAAAGGCAGCAGGAAGCCAGAGGCTTTAAGTTGGGAGTGAATGTGACTTGATGGAAACCTTGAGTTCCTTTTGGACTACCAATAAGTGATTTGAAAATAGAGACAGAATTTTTTTTTTTTTTTGGAAATCTGCTTAAAGTAACCCTGGGAGGGAAATAGCCTGGGTTTGGGTCTTTAATGGAGGTATCAGGAGGAAATTAAGTAGTCATTGTCTCATGTTTTGGACAACCCTGGAAAAGATATTGATTCTCTCTATAGGCTAATACGTGCTTATCAGCATGAACTCATTTATACCTTCTGCAAGCAAGTTGTCTCCTTTTATATGCAAAATGACCAGAAAGGGGCTTTAGGATAAGGAATCTGGTACTGTCCCACAGGCTGGGTTTGGGAGGGAAGAGTGGGCAAGAAGAGGTCATTAGGGGGACCTTGTGATGATTTTAATATTAAGAGGAGAGCCCAGCCCCCCGGGGGCATCAGGCCTGAAGGAGAATTTGCTATAGAATGGCTTTCAGAAAAGTTTCTGAGCGAAAAAGTAAAAATAAGCAAAATGTAGGAAAATTGTTTTTTTTTTTTTTTTTGGCTACTTCAGCATGTGGGGACAGGACATGTCTGACCGCAGTGACCAGTGACCATGAGACGGAGTATGGTGGACAAGTTTGCCAGGACTGCTCTAACAAAATACCTTAGATTAGGTGGTTTAAATTATGGGACTAATTGTCCCACTGTTCTGGAGGCTGGAAGTCCAAGATGAAGGGGTCTGCAGGGTTGGTTTTTTCTGAGGCCTCTCCGTCAATTGTGAATGCCGACCTTCTCCCTGTGTCCTACATGATCATCCCTCTGAGTGTTTCTGTGTCCTAGTGTCTTCTTATAAGAAGGTCCACTCCCGTGAGCTCATTCCAACTTCATTGTCTCTTTCAAGGCCCTATCTGCAAATACAGGTACATTCTGAGATACGGGGGGTTAATACCACAAGCTATGAGTTTTGGGGGGACACCATTCAGCCTATAGCGGGTGATGTTCTGGGAAACGCTGCGAAGAAGGAAGCAGGTCACCTGAGTTTACTCCTAGCCTTGTCGCTAGCTCTGTCCCTCATTTCGGCCTTCAATCTCTCAGCTTCTGCTGTTTCTTGACCTCTCCTGCCCCACGCTGAGTCAAAGAAGATCAGCCTCACCAGTGAGCTATTTTATATTAAGCTTATGCATTCCAGACATCTCCAATGTCTGGAAAGCTCTGCGGTTATCCTTTGGTATCCAGAGAAGATGGTCTGAGTCCTCATCTTACATGTTACTACAAGTAATCTCTGTGACTCGTTGAATTGTCTGACGGACTTCTTTCTCCCAGGCCCTCCAGGCTGCCCCTGGTCATGACTCTCAGCTTCTGAGATGTTCTCTTCCCAGACTGGTCCTTTTTCTCAGAAACATCCTACAAGGACTTTAGACTGAATTTTACTGGAGGTTTTTAGGGCAAGGGTAGGCATACAAGCATGGCAACATTACAGTGCCCTGTGAGGAAAATCTTCAAACTGAATTATGGACTTCTCTGCTTTAGGTTTCTGCGGCCGTTCCTTATTTCAGGGTGTTCCTTGCTGGGCCACCATCTGCCATGTTGGCCCCTGCTTTCTGGCCATGATTCGGAACTTCCTTCTATTTTCCTCCTTCCTGGGTCCCCTCACATACCCCATTCCACTGTCTCAAGCTGCCAGTGATCAACTCCTAAAATCCCATTGTTTTCTTACCCAGAATTGTAGCTCATCTCAGTTTTTGCTTTCTTTTGAGTTGGACTCTAGAAGGAGTTGTAGGCGGGGTGGAGCTCACGTTCCTCCACCAAAGACCCATCGAGATGTAGTCCCAGTAGGGTCATCTCCTCTGCAGTGAATCATACCTCCAGTGTGTTAAAGCGATTGCCTCTCTGTTTAAAATCACATTCTTATCTCGTTCTCCCATCTACCCCTTTGACTATGCTCTCTACGACGGCCTTAGGCACCTGTCTTTCATCAGTGATGTAGGTGCACTGATGTTACAACAGCTTGGAGTGCATTCAGGTATTTTTCTGTAGCATGAATATTCATGGTAAGAAAAAGGGAGACACACTTTTCTCATCCTGGTTCCATAGTACTGATGATTGTTTCAAGTAGAAAAGCGTTATAGAGTCATTTATTTGATTCCCTCTCCGTCAAGAAGTAAATGGGTCAAGCAAGAAGGAGCCCATGTCATATCTCTTATCGGTGGAAGGTGCCAGTCCTTTTTTCTGTTAGGTCTTTAAAACAACAACAGCAAACCAGCCCTGAATCGCCTGAAAACTGTGAACAGCTATGCTAATGTTTCAGGGTTTTCTCTTACCCAGCCTTCTGGAAGTCAGTGCTTTGTATCTCAGCAGACCACGGGGCCACTGAGGAGCTTCATGGTGAGAGCACGGACTCAGGAGACAGGAGGTTTGGGTTTCTGCACTTGGTCTGTGACTTGTAGGTTACGAGACCCTGGACAGTCACAGAAGCTCTCCTAAACTAGTCCCCTTATCTATTATATAGGGAGGAATCCCACTCCTTTGCTCACAGGATTGAGTGAGATCCTGGAAGCACTTTTTTTTTTTGGCTGGAAAGACAGGAAGCTGAGTGTCTGAGCTGGGTAGCTGCTGTGACATCAGGCATGTTCGGGCACGTCTGGAAGTTTAATTGGCATGTTGGCCAGGTTCAGGCTCGCCGGATCCACTCAGGGGAGACGCGATGACTGATTTCATTGAATCTGAGAATTGGCCCCCAAGAGCAGCACCTGGCACGGTGTCTGAGTGGGAGCTAGCTGGAGCACAGGTGTTCATGCCGAGTCCAGGAACGCTGGTTGGAAGGGAGAGGGGATGACGTGCACAGGTGAGAAAGCAGGCCTCCATATTGTCTCCCTGCCTCACACAACTCCAGTCATGTTCCTTGAGAGAGGAAACCGGTGTGAGGAGTGGGCCAAGGGAAAGAGGCTTATCCCTGGAGATGCCTTCGAGCACTGAGATAGAGAGCAGTTCCCCCGTGGGACCTGGTGACTCTGGGGAGCACTAAAGCTGGTTCAGTAGAATAAAGCTAGCTCCAGGGGCATGAGTGGACTTAGGTTTAGTGGGACCTGAGGTTATGAAACGTTGGGCATTCTCTTTAAGAAAAGAATACAGAATTACGGATGTAAAATTGAGCAGGAACGATTTCTTTAGAAAGATAAAGTAAACCATAATAACGTACGTTTTTAAAAAGCTGAAAAATAGTACAAAGCCTGGGAAAATAACAATATATTTTTTTTTCTAGTTGTCTGACACATCTCTTTAATACCTTTTCTCTTACTTTCTTTGGTGACACATTTTGATCATCACTTCATACGACAATGATTTTGACTATCACTTTCTATTAGAGAGAATGAAAACACAATTTGGTCTTTCTTCCAGGATGGGTAATCAAAATTAATTCTCAATTATTGATTGTTAGGAGGAATAAAAGAACGAAGACAATGCAAATGATGTACTCTTTGTGGGATTCCTACAGCTTGAGCTCAACAAACACAAGAATCTTGAAGGATCCCATTTTGAGTGAATCTTATAATAAAAAGAAAAAAAAATACATGGCACATTTATAATTATATATACCAACAAAAGACAGTCTCTGTTTTGACTAGGTGCTGATGAGAACCAAATGTCTGCTTACATGTTTACATGTCTACAACTACAAGGAAGTCCCACAGAGAAGCTTCCGTCAGGTGCATTTCAAACCTTGCTCTCTCTACTGTGTGTCCCTGTGGTGCCAGGTCTCATGAGCTCTGTGCCTGTTGAGTTAGAGCTTTTGGTCCTGCTCCTTCATGTTTGGATACCAGGTGAGTTGGCACAAGAGGAGTAGAAAAATCCTTGGAAAGTCACTACTATACTGTATAGCTGGCAACAACGTACATATACCTGGAATTGATTTTGAACGAGATCAATAGATCCCATTAATCCCCACATAAATTTCCCTTAACCAGATTCCAAAAATGTCCCTGGCCACTCTGATGCCACTGGAGACAAAGTGAAGTATAATGGAGGGCAAATCAAAGAGAAAAGGGAATGTGGCCTTTAGCCACTTGTAGCTATAACACTTCCTTCTGCAAATTCTAGAAAAGAAATATATGACCACATGAACTCACTGCCAGAGACTTCTCCAGGTTCATAGATAGGGACCATGGAAGTGAGGGAATCTCAAAACTGAAACTCCAGGCACCTGGGTGGCTCAGTGGCTTAAGGCCTCTGCCTTCGGCTCAGGTCATGATCTCAGGGTCCTGGGATCAGCCCCACATCGGGCTTTCTGCTCAGTGGGGAGCCTGCTTCCTCCTCTCTCTCTCTGCCTGTTTCTCTGCCTACTTGTGATCTCTGTCTGTCAGATAAATAAATAAAATCTTAAAAAAAAAAAAAAAACAAACTGAAGCTCCATTACCTTTTGAGGAAGTATGTCTCAGGCTGAAACAGATAAAATCTTGAATTTCAGTAGCTTTACACAATAGTATGTTGACATAAAGACTAGTTGGTGGGTGATGGTCGTGGACATGAGTATCCTGGTGTATGTGGAGGGGCAGGGGTAGAGAATCCCTTCTCTAGGCAGTCATTCCTAGGAACCAGGATGACAGAGGCTCTAGCATCTCCAACATGTGCCTCCCAACGTTGCTTTAGGCACTGCAGCTAGCCAGAGGGAGGAGATAGAGACAGAGAGAGAGCAAGGGAACATACAGAACATTTCATGGGCCAAGTCAGGAAGTGGGGCACATCGCTTCCTCCCTTGGTCTTTGGCTGGAACTCACTCAGCTCCATACCACTGCAAGAGGGGCTGGGAAATGTGGTATAGCTGTGTACCGAGGGGAAAGAAGGAGTAGGTTTTGGTGAATGACAGTAGTCTTTGGCCTACGAGGCGACAGGACTTTCCCTCACTTGGGAGTCGAGTGATACAAGTATGGCAAGAAACATGACTAGCGCCACAGGAGGCAATGAAAAGCCATCAAGAGCTCCTGGATGACCCTCCCAGTGTCCTCTTGAACCAGGGAAACTTTCAGGGCTGCGGTAGGAGAGGTCTGTCATGAAAGCTCACAGAAATGATTATTTTGCCATTGATATTGTCACTCCCTTTGTATCCAGGAAACCTGTCTGGAAACCAACCTAAGGGATGATAATAACGCTAACTGTGAGCTAATAGAGATTTTTAGGGGTGAGTTTGGGAAGTCATATCACTAAATTTTACCCAGAGCAATTCACCCAAGGGTTCCCAATGACTGTTCTTATCAGACTGTGAGCTCCAGGCGTGAATGTGTCTCACTTACTTTTGGGTCCCAGTGTCTAGCAGGGGGCTCTACTGGATTGTGGAAGAGATTTTGCTTTACTCTCCTAAATATATAACCATTGTATAAGCACTACACTTTTTTTGATAAACAGTGATGTTCAGAGCCTTGGCAGAAGAGATAGTAATGTCCAAGGTCAACATATTATGTTCACTTTGATCCATAATTTCCAGATATTTCATCATTAATTGAACTTGGAGTCATGCTTTGAGGTTGAGTCTTTCTATAAGATCTTTTCTACAACAATTTAAAAAAATAAGGCTTAGGTATAATTTTTTTTTTGTCTTTCTTGGAATACAGAAATTCCCTCAATCAGTTAGAAAAGGTAAGTTCTTCCTTTCTTCTGGCACATAGAAAATCTTCCCTTAAAGCCTTTCTCTCCCCATAAGTTAAAAACCCATTAGTAAATTAGGCTAAGCTGGGTACACTCATTGATATTTGATCCTTGAAACCTCTCAAGGAAAATCAATGTGTGGCTTTTCAGTTAACTAACATGTTAATAGAATGTATAATGCCAGCGTCACTGGAATGCTCAGACTCTGTGTTCTGCTCAGCCCGAGTGAGCAGAAAGGGTTGATAGATACTTTTCAGAAGATATCTGGACTCCTCAAGAGAAGACAAGCACAGGACTTCTCTGAGGTGAAAACTGTACCTGTCTGCATGTTCCTGTGTGATTGTCTGGTGGGGATTGCTACGGCGGGAAGACAGGCTAGAATAAAGCTAAATATGAGAAGAATTCAAATTCTGTTCATGTAAGGGCAATTAGTGGCTGCTGTGGAATCTGACCCGAATAGCAGATTCAAATTCAACCCTCTGAGACATGGAGCTTGAAGAGGCACGGGTTGAGGACGTGTGGGCTGTTAGCGCAACTACTTCTAGGGTTTCTATGGTTAAAGGTGTAGCCATAAAAACAGTCTCCTCCTTTCCTTGCTCCCCTCAAAATGTTTAATTGTGGTAAAAGACACACAACAGAATTTACTATTTTAACCATTCAGTAGTATGAAGTACATTCTCATAATCAGGTATCCATTATCTCCATCCACCTCCAGAAGGCTGTCTTGCAAATCTGGGATTCTCAAACAGTACCTCTGCTCTCCATTCCCTCCTCTCCACTGGCCCCTGGCCGCCATCTTCCTCCTTTCTGTATGCGCTTGACTGCTCTCAGTGCCTCATGTAAGTAGACTCACACAGCATTTGCACTTTGGGGAGTGATTCATTTCACTCAGCAGAATGTCCTCAGGGTTCATCCATGTTGTCAGAATTTCCTTTTTAAGGCTAAAAAGCACTCCATTATATGGACACGCTGTCTTTGGTTTATCTAGTCAGTGGACACTTGGATGGATTCTACTTTTCGGCTATCGTGAATAATGCTGCTATGAACATGGTTGTACAAATATTTCTTTGAGTCTCTGTTTTCGTCTCTTTGGGGTATACATCTAGAAGTGGAATTGCTGAATCATATGATAACGTTAGTTTTAATTTTTGAGCAACTGCCATACTATTTTCCACAGTAGCGGGAAATAGCGGGGCACACTTGTTCCAATTTCTCCACATCCCGCCAACCCTTGCTCCCTTGTTCTTCCCTTCCCTATTCTTTTTTTTTTTTCTCTCTCCCTCTCTTTTTTCTTTCTCTTTCTTCCTTCACTGCTTCTTTCCTTCCTTCTCTTACTTCCCTCATATAGTAACCATCCTAATACGTGCGAGGCGGATATCATGCTGTGGTTTTGATTTGCATTTCTCTGTGGATCATTGACGCTGAGTACCTTTCAGTATGCTCATCAGCCATTTGTATGTCTTCTTTGAAGTAAATCTACCCAAACTTTCTGCCTAGTGTTAAGTCAGGTTGTTTGTGTTTGGGTTGGTAAGTCCTTCCCTGCTACTTCAGATGTGGCCCTCTGGATGACTCTGGTTCTTTCTTCACCCAATCTTGTTCAAGCCAGTCTCAGTATGTTTTGGAGCAGTGACTTTCCAGTCACGACCCCCTGTGCCCGCAGGAGCTGATAGGGGCTTACGAGACAGCTGGGAGAAGGGAGTCCAGGAGTGGTGGTCAAGAGGGAATATGCTAAGATCTACTCCTACCTTAGGCAAGGGAACTTCATGTTTCCCTGGTTTATCTATCAGAACGTCCATCTAAGATGACATTTAATGTTTCCCTGCTGGAAAAAAAAATTTCCAAAACAGTTGTTATAGGGATAAGGTTGGCCTCAATTACCTTCCTTTGCTGCAGCCTGTTTGCAAATAAGCCCAGCTGCGATGTGCTTTGGGTTGATGTCTTTGAAGCGAGTCGAGGGGAAGCATTGTTCATTTCTCTTCCACGGATAATGGTGGGATGTCCAGTATGTACCAGACCCTGTCCTGATCTTACCGAATTGCTCACCGATAAACAGAATGCCTCTTCTGGGATCGGATCGGCCACCTTGGAAATAACCAGGTGAATGGGGCTCAGGGCTAGAGGTGATCCTAGCCTCATGTGCCTGACCTGGATCTGACCAGGCCCAGTTCTCTGGGGGACTCTCCACTCCATTCCCAACGCCTAAGTTCACTGGGGCACTCAGCGAGCGAAGGGCAAAGTCTCAGCCCAGACATTGCCTGCTGACCATTTTCTCTCTCCTCTCCTGTCCCCCAGACCCTTCCTCTCTCCCACGCCCCACAGCTTCCCTTCTCCCCTCTCCCCTCCAAATCTCACGCACCATCTGCCGTGACTAGTGTTCTCATTCACCTTCTCCTGCTTATCTCCTCTTAGGCAGGAAAGTGCTTTGGAGGCTGACAGCCTAATCTCTCTGCTGATCCCATGTTTCTGAATTCATCATCCCGCCCCTCAGGCTGCTGCCCTGCACGGCTGCCCAGCTGAGCAGGAGGAGGGAAGAGGAGGCTGGACCAGACCAGAAAAGGAAAAAAAGACAAGCAAAGGAAAAAGAAAAAGTGGAGGAGTCATCCAGGCACAGGGAATGAGGCTGTGGGTACCCCCAGACCACCCTTGAGGGTCAGAGAGAGGCTGAAGGAAAGGTTGTCTGTCCCTTCTGTTTCCAGAAGCAAAATTGCCCCTGCTTTCTCATCCCTAAAATCTGCCCCTTTCTGGTCACACACCTGCAGCAAGGTCACTGGCAGACTGGGTTTTCTGTATTGCTATCCGGATATTAGCTGTAAATCATTTTTCCTTTTTCTGTTATATATATTTTTAAAAATTGACTTGACTTGTAATTGGGAGATGATACGGCTCATCATCTAGGGGAAAGGGCAGGAAACTCCACTGCATAAAAACCCCTAAAAAACAAAACAAAAAAACCTACCTATAAACATAGACTGATGACCATAGCATGAAGCCATTAAAGCGTACGATGCTACAACAGATTTTCTTTAAATATACATTTTTTATTTCTATTCTACTTCAGAGAATGAGCTCTTCACCTCCACCCCTGCCTCCTACACCACAGAGGACGCAGACTCTGCTCCACATACTACCCTTGGTGACATTTCACACTTCCAAGGCGTGAACATTTCCAGAACATTCTCCTTTTATTTTTCTCTTTCACAGGCATGCACACATTCTTCCTCTATGTCCCTTTCCCTCCCAAATCTGGATGATGAACCGGAGGTTTTTTTTTTTTTTTTTTTTTTTCTCTCCTTTTCTGTTTTGGCTCATTTGAGGATGCTGTGCTGAAAAGGAAGGACGCTTCCAGCCCACCACTGGAGTGCTGAGGAGTGCACTTTGGGGAAATGAAACTCAGGTCCTGTGTCCACTCCCTGGAAAGGGGGAATTATGATAAAGTGAGAGAGTTTTTCACTGTTACGGAACTAGCCCGTCCTGGAAGGAAGGAATAGTCGTTACCACAGATGTCCTCACTACTCTCTCTCTCCCATCCCGACATACCTCTTGTAATAATATCTATTTCTGGAGCAAATGGAAGATAACCATGTGCTTTGGGGTGGCGAGAGAAGCTGGTAAAATGTTGAAATGAGGCCCAGACCTTTTGCAATCTCTTTTTTAAAACTACTTCCCAGGGGAGGGACGTATCATGGGTTCCAATCCCATCCTTGGCATTCCCAAAACTTGTACCTCACATGGACCCCTGTTATGGTAAGTGGTATTGTCCATTGACAATACAATGCGCTGATTTAGAACATGGAAGTTTTAGGACTTTTCACTTTTTCTCGTGGCTGTGGACGTCTCCCTCATGAATCACAGAATTCCACCGCTGTTGGGAAGGTGCTTGAAAGAGCTCGTGTGTAAACGCCATGATCAGAGCGAATGGCAGTCTCTTAGTGGTGGGTGGATGGGTTACAATTTTTTTTAAATTTTCAGCATAACAGTATTCATTATTTTTGCACCGCACCCAGTGCTCCATGCAATCCGTGCCCTCTCTAATACCCATCACCTGGTGCCCCAACCTCCCACCACCCCACCACTTCAAACACCTCAGATTGTTTTTCAGAGTCCATAGTCTCTCATGGTTCACCTTCACTTCCAATTTACCCCAACTCCCTTCTCCTCTCTAACTCAATGGGTTAGAATTTTTATTCAGCTTCATTCCTGGGAAGAAGCTATAGCAAAGCCATCTTCAGTCAGAGCAATAGTTGTCAAGTTTACCCAATGGGTCAAAAGTCAATAGCAAGAAGTCTGGCAGTTTCTCATGAAGTTAAACCTATACTTACCCTATGGCTCAACAAACCCACTTAAAAGTATTTACTCAAGAGAAACAAAAACCTGTGTCCCCAAAAATACTTTGATAAGAATGTCCATAACAGCTTTATCCATAATAGCCCAAGACTGGAGCTGTCCAAATGTGCATCAGTGGGAAAAAGTAGATAAACAAATTATGAAATATTTGTAGAATGAAATGCCACTCACTAATAAAAAGGAATAAACTATAGATATATTAAGTAGCATGAATAACTCTTACAGAAATCATGTTGTATGAAAGAAACCAAACAAAAATTCATGTATGTTGTGTGATTTCCTTTATGCAAGGTTCCTAAGCAGGCAAAGCTACTCATTAGTGATAAAAATCAGAAGAAAGAGATGTCTGGGTGGCTCATTGGGTTAGACATCTGCCTTCAGCTCAGTTCATAATCCCAGGTTCCTGGGCTTAAGTCCCAAGTCGGACTCCTTGCTAAGCGGGAAGTCTGCTTGTCCCTCTGCCTGCTGCTCCCCTGTTTGTGCTCTCACTCTCTGACAAATAAATAAGTAAAATCAATTAAAAAAAAATCAGAAGAGAGGTTGCCTGAGGGGACCAGAGAATAGAGGTCAACTAAGAGGAAGTATCAGGAACTTTCTAGGGCAATGGAGCAGTCACCAGTCCTGGAGTTCAAGTAACATGGGATTTCTATTGGTCAAAACTCGGTGGGCTTAAAAGTACATTTTGCATTTCAAGGAATATAAATTTTATCTCAAAATGAAAAAGCCCTATAAACAAATATTTTTACAAAATATGTAGCCAGTGTGGGGACAGTGTCCCACAACGGGGGCTGTTTCACAAACTCTGGTGTGGCAGCTGTGATTTTCAAACCTGACCTCATGTTAGCTACTTACTGGGGATCTTGTATTCTGCCGCTGCCCGGGGCTGTCTTAACTCCAGAAATTCTGACTCTGGGGTTGGTCTTGGACTCTCCATTTCAGAATAAATTCCAGGGCTGCCATTTAAAAAAAATTTTTTTTTTTTTTGTTAAAGATTTTATTTAGTTGAGAGAGAGAGAAAGCATGGACAGTGGGAGGGGCAGAATGAGAGGGAGAAGCAGACTCCCCACTGTACAGGGACTCCATCTCATGGTCCTGAGATCCCAACCTGAGCCAAAATCAAGAGTCAGATGCTTAACCACCCAGGCTCCTCTAGAATAAAGCCCAAGGCTTCTTAAAGTACATGAGAGGGGTTAGATCTCAGTTTGACATTTTTAAGAGGTTACTACAATATTTGGTCCCAGTCACCTCTGCCACCTTTGAGTTGTGACGTCAGTGAATTGAATGGTAAATGTGTTCATTCAAACCCATGTCTATGTTTATAAAAGAAGTGGGTGTGAAGTGGAAGATAGAGGAAAGGAACTAACTAACGTATATTAAAAGTCTAGGATGTGCCAGAGAGGGTATTAGTCATTTGACATAGATAATTTCATTTAAATTCTCGAAGAAGCACATTTATCTTTTATTATCTGGTTTTTCACTGTAATCACCATAGTCCAGGCCCCGCGCTATTAATGGTCTTGGCTTTTAAGCTCCAGCAAAACCAACTTTCTTGCAAATCTCTTAATAGGCTGAGCTATTTCAGGGCCCTGGGCCTTTGCAACGCCTGATGCTTGGCCCCTTCGTCTGCCAGATGTGCTTCTACTCATCTTTAAGGGCCCAACTGAAGTATCCCACACTATACACAGTCCTTCCTGGCCCTCCCCTTATTCTGTTGGAGGCATTTTACTCTTCTTCAGGTATACATTGTATCACCTGCCCTAGGATTTGTAGCAAAGTGTGTTTTGGAATTCTCTTACATGAATCAGAGATACTCCTTGGTGGCTGATTTAATGCGACATGCACTTAAATGGACAAAACACTACAAATAAATCTTTGGCAGTCAAATGTAGGTTTGCACTCGGCCAATTTCTACTTTTAGTATTATATTTATCGCATAGAATTATAATTTTAATGTACATTTCTCTCTCAGCCACCAGACAAAGATCTCCTTGAAGGCAGAACCATGCCTTATTTGACTTTGAAATCCCACGACCTTGCAAATACAGTGCTCAGTAAATTACTGTTGAATAAAAGTATGGGTGAATGAACACGATCACCTTGCTTCTCCTTAAATCCAGTCTGTTACTCAGATACATAGTGAATTTTCAGTAACCACCCACTGAACTCAAGATAAATGTAAACCCCCAAAATGGATTCTAAGAGTTCCAATAGTTATCATCTGCCTTACCTCAGCTCTGTCTCTAATTAATCTTACAGGCTAATGATTACTACATTAAATCCCCTGGTTGATATATGTTGATCCATTTCTTGAACATCATACACTCATTTTTTTCCTCCACAGCCCTGATTAAATTGCCTTCTACTCCATGACATAATGGAAAGATCATAGTTTATCCAAGGAGCTGATCATGGGATTCATAGTTATGTTAGCTTTGTGATCTCGGTCAAACAACTTACCATCTCTGAGGCTTGGTTTTTTCTCATTTATGAAATGGGAGGACACCTGCAGTAACACATATAGGTTGCCTTGGAAGCAGTGCCAATTTTATTATTATTATCCTTACATATTATGAGAGCTGCACATAGAACTGTACAAATATTATTATTATCCTGCATATCCTTCAGTGTGCAGCTTTAAAGCCCAAATTCTCTTTGAAGGTGGGAGAGCTGACATTGTTTTCTGAACTGTCTGTACCACTAACTAGGTATTTCATCGTATATTATCACAATTGTCATTTAACCATTTCATCTGTGCGTGGGCTTTCTCCCAGATTGGGAACCTCTCAAGGACAAGAGCTGGGAACCCGTGTTACTCTGTTATCCTTCTCTTTAAGCCCCTGATCACTTAGCAGAGGATATTACCATATTAAAATGTAGTAATACAACCATTAAATGTATTAATGTTAGATTGTCTTACATAAAGAGAATGGAAAATAGATTTAGAATTAGAGGGTTTGAGAGTGATACATCCTAGAACATCACTTGATACAACCTTCCCTTTCTATGGAAATTGTAACCTACGTATGTTATGTGCCTTTCTTGTAGCTGCAGCTAATAATAATTCACCCTAACGAATCCTGAGACTACCCCAGCACTCTGCAAAGTAATTTATTTTTTTAAAGATTTATTTATTTAGTTAGAGAGAGAGTGATATAGAGCATGGGAAGGGGCAGGGGGGAGGGAGAGAGAATCCCAAGCTGACTCCCTGTTGGGTGGACAACCTGATGTGGGCCTCTATCTCATGACCTTGAGCTCATAACCTGAACTGAAATCAAGAGTCAGCTGCTCAACTGACTGAGCCGCCCAAGCACCCGTATGCCAAGTAATCTAAATGAATGATGTACTTCAATGATATTGGAGTATTTATGATCCCCATTATACAGATGGAAAAACTGATGCTTAGAAGCTAGGATACAATCCCAGGCATCCTTCTCTGGAGCTCCCACCCTAAAATCTGCCCTTGGCATTGACATTTCTCAATTCTCATGCCAGCGCCCTTCCTGCTCCAGGGGCAACCATTAGCTTTTCCCTGTGGCAGTTGCTCTTGGTGTGGTCCCAGACCTGCAGCTGTAGCATCATCTGGGAACTTGTCAGAAATCCATATTCTTGGGTTCCACCCAGCCCTGCTGAATCAGACACTTGGTGGAGGGAGGGGGAGTCCAAAAATCTGTGCCTTGACAATTCCCTGGTGATCCTTCTTGTCTGAGAACGACAGCTTTTGGATAAATATTGTGCTTGTCTTTGGGCTTCGTACACTGCTCACTCTGTTGCTTAGTAGATGTTTATATAATAAGGTATTTATATAACAAGGGTGATAAGAGTCTACATCTCCCTATCAATATTCAATGATTTCTGTGTTAGGAAAGGAAATGCCACTTCAGGCAAGGAGCCTGAACCTGAAATCTGCTGGCATGCATCTTGCAATTTGAAGAACCTTAATTAGTTTCATTATTTCACTTGGTTTTACATATATTTTTATGTTTTCACTTAACACAATTATAAGTAACAATTTAAATTTTCTCTGCACAGTGATTGGAATTTTTAACAGAAGTTGCATGTTCCCCAAGTCCTTCCAGAAATTCTGTACTCTGCTTGGAATCCTTAACAGGGCTTTAAGTCATTTAAAGACAGCAAAAATATTTTTTTATTAAAATTCAGACTGGAAGTCATCATGAATATGATAAACACAATATGTAATAATTAGGGAAGAAACCCCAACTTTGTTATATAATATTAACATATGGCCTGGCAAGAAGAACAAATAACTTTAGCCAATATTCATATGCTTAGTTTACATGAAAATATCAAGAACAAAGAGTAAATAAACCATGTGACTTCTTCAGAGACGCCTAATATCTTCAGACTGAAGTTCTTGCAGTGATTTTTCTGAAATGTGCGAATCTGAACTCAAGATTGTATGAGACTTGTATGTCTTGTTTGTCATTCGGGTACTTTTAATATCAAATCAATTACCATTTATTTACTTAAAATGTGTAGCTGAGGGAAAAGACTATCCTATCTTTGATAATAATTTTAGAAAGACAGATATTTAACATTCCTACCATGGGCAATTTTATGCCAGTCAAAAGACTACATTAAAGGACCCCAGATCCACTGGGATATGTTGAACATTTAAAATTTTCTTCGTTTGGGCTCTAGAGAATAGGAGCTTAATGACTCCATTTTCTACAAAAGAAAAATGTAAAGAAAAAGAGAAAGGTAGTGGTGGTTGGAATGTCACCTTCTCTCTAAGTTCTATGGGTGATGAGATTTTCTTGCTTTAGGGTGAGGGCTACTTTTTTGAACAATCTAAGATATTAGCTCAGCAGTATTTCTGTAGAAACTGTGTAATAGCTAAACAAATCCTTAGTAGATCATCTTTATGCATAGAATAACTTATGCTGTACTTTTGAAGTCAATTCAAACATCGTCCTTCTTATATAAAAGCAGTAATTACTGATGTAATAAGAAATTGATCTGGAATAATAAATATATTTTTGTTTTCTAAAAAAAAAACAGTTGTGATTGTTTATCAGAAAATATGCTTGAATTGTTTTCTGAACAGCAATGTAGGATATGGACACATAGAGAATGAAGTGTGATAAATTAATGTTGACTTCAGGTAAATTTCAGAGAATCTTAGAGTTGTAAGGGATGTTAGTTACCATCTAACTCAATCTCCCATCTAACCCCAGATGTCCTTGATATGGTCTCTGATGAAATGTTATCCTGTGCTCTTTGAATATCTTCCCCCAGGGATAAAAGAGCAAACCCCTCTCTTCTTGGATACATCCATTCCACCTTCTTTTCAATTTCACTCATTGGCAAAAGTTCTGACTCCCAGAGCCCCACACTGACAGGTCTCGACGCCACCATCTGGATTACTTCTCGTTTGTGAATGTCTCTCTTTAAATGAAGTTTCTTGAGTGAACACAGTTAGCTCAGCCACTATCTGAGAGCAGAGAGCATGTGGGCAGGACTGGCCATGATCTCTTTTCTATGACATTCTTTTATTTTGTCGTAAGGCTTATTGAGGTCTAATTTGCATGCAGTAAAATTCACCCCTTATGATAAATATACCATCCTCTGAATTTTGGTGAGCGCATACAGCTAGGCAACCACTAGTACAATCAAGGTACAGACAAGCTCTGTCACCATCTTGCACCCTTTGTAGCTAGCCCTACACTTCACCCTCAGCACCTGGAAACCACGAATCCATTGTCTGTTTCTAAGGTTTTGCCTTTCCTTCTTCAATGACATCTTGATTACTGAAGTTCAATATTACGTTAGGTGCGAGGGTTTTCATCAGTATGACACAAGGCGCATGATAACCTAGAGAGAATTTAGAGAAGGATGAGGAAAAAAATGAGTAAGTGCAAGAGAATTGGTAAAGGAGAGAAAGGATCTAGAAAGAGGAAGAAGAAAGACCAAAGGAAGGGTATGTGGTGGTGAAAGAAGGTGCTTTGGATGGTGGTGTCAACATTTCCAAAGCCACAGTGCTCACAAATAGTGAGAATGTGTCCTCTACCCCAGCGGCAACCACTGTCTATGGTGCTGAATATCCATACTTTGCCTGTCAGCCCATATTTCATATATCCTAACTTCAGATTCTGGTGACTTCTCTCTGCTTCTCCCAGAGATTCAGATCTGTGTAAAGACCAAGGTTTTGGAGAAGAGAATCTAACATGAATTTGGGAGACTGACTTTTACACAGATACTTTCAGAAAATAAGAAAGATATTTATTTTGAAATAATTTTCAAATAACTGCATTTGCCTTGAAGATTGGTGTGTCTTGTTTTTGTTTTGTTTTGTTTTCCCTAGCCAGTTAGAAGATAGATTGCCTCTTCCACACCTCCTGACCCATTTATTGTTGTGATTAATGATTTGCCCCTCAGCTTAGTTTAGCCAGGACATTCCTCTTGGGTTTACTACTCTTTGGAAGGTCCCCGTGGTTAAGTGTCTTGAGATTTGAGCTCTAATCTCAGCTGTGCACCAACTAGCTGGCTAACTGGCCCAGTGTCTCTCAGGGCTTAGGGATAGGGTTGTTGAGCTTAGCAAATTAAAATATAGGCTGTTCAGTTAAATTTGAATTTCCAATAAACAACAAAGACTCTTTTAGTTATAAGTGTGTCCCATGCTGAGATAAGCTGTTAAAATATCCTGGAATATGCAAATGCTGTGAAATGTCAAGTGGCTGCATTGCTGAAGAAGATATTCTTGACTTGTGGTTGACCCCTAGTGATTTAGGAGAACAAACAATATGTAACCCTTGTCAAGGAGGTTACTTTTGGATACTAAGTATCTAAGGTAGCTTCAAGCTGGTGACATCATCGGGTTGTAATGGTGCTTGTAGTTCAAGGATGGGAGGCTGGGAAGGTGTGTGCCCAAGACAGTGTCTAGGTGGGTAGATGGTGAAGACACCTTTAGAGTTATTAGTATCCAAGGTGATGGCACCATTCCTAGTTCAGGTGAATTATATTTCCGGTGACTTTTTAAAAATGTCTTTTCTTCTACTACCTTTTTTTTCCTGTTTGCTTATCAGCTCGTTTTGGTTTCCCATTTGTGTTTTAAATCTTTGCTGTTTATTTTAATTTAGGATGTCAGCCCATGAAAAATAGATATTTTGTTCTGTGCCCTGGACACAGCATTGCTGATTTTTTACTTATTTATCCATCTTTATCTTGCCTGAGGGAAAACAAGTATTTAAAATGCATTGTTGTCTTCATCTGTGAGTAGATAAATTTAGTACTTATTTGTGATGGTGCCGTAGTCTACTTCCTTACTCCTAATTTTGCTGCTAGCAATTACTGGGCCATAGTCTTGGCAGAATGTCTATACTCTGGGTGTCTCTGTAGTCTCTCTGGGTATTTAGTCATGGTAAGATGGGTAAGAAGTAGAATGAACAATGCAAATGGACATTACATCATGATGTACCAAAAAGTAAGTTTAGCTCCAACTTTTAGCTTTTTAGAAAATGACTGTATTAAAAATTTTTTAAGTTCATCTGTCCATCAAAAATCCAGTGAGTACCGATCAGAATAACAGATTAATGTTAAACATGATTTCTGAGTGGCAGGAAATTTTGTTCTAGATGGAGCTGATGTCTCATACATACATGACTGACAGGTTCATAATGGCACATTACATTTACTCTCCCACTCCTCTTGCGTGTAGATTGAAAAAAAAAATCAGTTACAATAAAGGTAGTCACATTTCCAAGAACTTACTGTTAACTCATCAGGTAATGGTAAGTTCTTTCAGTCAGTACTCAAGCAATATATTTTATATTGATTTTCTCTTGATGATGTCTCTGGCTCCCTACATTGTTAGCTATTTGCTAAAAGAGGTAAGTTACAAAAAATGAGATTATGGCTTTCTGAGCATGGGTAAATCAGTACGTTAGTGAATAGAACCTACTAATAAAAATTGGCCTTCTCTATGTCGTCTGGCACTTATGGCCCACAGAGCTAGACAGCACAGGTCTTGGGAAGGTCATGGCAAGAGGACTATCCCTCAAGAGAAAGCTCAATGTCAAGATAATGGAGATCTGCCCTCCTCCTGCAGTTGGGGGTGAGAGAAACAAGGTGAGTGCATTGTGATTAGCACTGGATAGTGGACAGAGTCTGGAGTTCAGACACCGTTTTTCTTTCTTTCTTTTCTTTTTCTTTCTGTTCCTTTCCTCTTTCCTTTTCTTTGTAATTATAACCCGTAACCATCAAAATAACTTCAGGCCCTCAGTTTTATTTTCCTTACACAAAATGGAGAAGTTTTCAGCTGAGGGGGTTTTAAGGACATCCAACTCAATCATCTCATCATATCCATGAATAGTCTAGTATCCAGATGGGTTAATTGAGCTACTCAGGGCACTGATAATACTGGTAGAGCTAGGGGAAGGACTTGGTTCTTAGATTTTTATTTAATGCTCTTGTAAATGTCATTGAAGGGCACAAGCTCGGAGGCTAGGTTTGTGTCTCAGTAAGATGATATCTGAGCCAGATGAACTTTTCAAGTAACAACGTCCTTGAACTCAGTTTCCGCATCAGTAAAGTGGGGGTAGTAACACCTGCCCTATTTACCTCTCAAGGCTTTTATGGGTATCGTGAGACAATAAAACATAAAGTTCCAAAAAAAAAAAAAAAAGAAAGAAAGAAAGATATTGCATTATTTATTTATTTATTGCCATGTAATAATCTTAGTAGCTTAAAGAACAAATATTTATTATTTCATAGATTGTACGGATCAGGAATGCAGGCCCAACAGAACAGGATGCCTCTGGCTTGAGGTCCTTAATAAGATTATAGTCAATCTGTCAAGCAGACCCTTGGTCTCATCTGAAGGTTTGACTTGGGGGAGTGCTGGGATAGATCTTTTTCTAAGGCCAGTTATGTGATTCTTATCGGGATTTAATTCCTTGCATATGGACCTCTCCATAGGATGGCTCACAACATGGTGGATGGCTTCCTTGGAACAAGTGAGCAAGAAAGCAAGAGCATGTGAACAATATTGGAACCAGAGTTTTTGTAACCTACTCTTGGAAGTAACATCCCATCACCTTTGCTGTTCTCTGTTTATTAGAAGTGGGTTACAGGTCCCCACACTAAAAGAGCACCCATGATGTAAGAGCACCAATACCAAGAGATGGCCACCGTTGGGTCCATCTCAGAGGTTCCTATTGCAAGGATTATTCTCAGTTCTATGGTAGTTACAAGGAAAGCATTAGATAAAAGATGCATGTTTGCATTAATAAATGAAAGGCTTTTACAAAAAGAAGGTGGTATTAATATCTCCATTTATCACAATTGATGGACTCCCTGCTCTTGAAAGATATTCAAGGTGGCGTCCACATCTTTGCTTGTGCTCTATTCCTCCTGTTCAGAATGCCTTCCTCCTCAGCCCTTGCACACCTGAGAATTGCTAAATTGTCTTCTGTGAATCCACCCAAATGTTGCCTCCTGGATATGTTACTATGGTTCACTATTGTGCTTTCCAAGGTGAACTTGGCCATAAGACACTATACAATTTGGAACCCAGCTGCATTTTCTAGTTGTATCACAGTTCATTGATGTGTCTCCCCGGAGGAATAGTAATAAATGATCTTGGACAAGGGGACCCATGTCTCCCTGGTTTGTTCTGTTTTGAAGACTAGACCTACAGTGATTTGTTAAGAGTTCTTGAAACTGTGGTAGTCCCCTTGCTAGGGGTGGAGATGTATATGCAAACCATTTATCAAAGTGGGGGCAGAGGATCACCTGCACCCCCAGCTTTGGAAGGCTTTAAAAGTACAGATTCCTGGACCTTGCTTTGGGCTTACTGAATAAGAATCTCTTGGGTTGATTCCAGAAATTTGTATTTTTACTCAGGTGATTCTGATGTAAAGTTTGATAAGCCCCAGTCTGAAGGAACCCTTCAAGGATTATGGCTGAGAGCAACCATACACATTTTCTTATTTGCCTTTATATTGGCTATGGTTTGTGATTATAATTTTTCTAAGACACCTCTGGTTGTCAAAGGCATTTTGACATTACATTATGCACTATTAAGAAAGAAAAAAGAAACCAACTCTGCTGATTATGGTGTGAAGGGTCCATAAAAATCCCTTCAAATGGAGAGATGTTAAAGTCTGAGAAAAATCTAGCATTGAAGCGACATGACAAAATATCTTTCTTTTCTGACCGGACCAGATCTATGAGATAAACACTCTATATTTGACTTTCTAGAAACGGATCTTTTAAGTTCTTACATTCATCCACCCAGTCATTCACTCATTCCACATACATCACATACAGTTACGGAAGGCATGATGCTTGGCTGAGGTGATGAGTGGTGAATGAGATGTGTCTCATGGGGCTTAGGCTACAGGGGAAAGACTGAAATTAAATAAACACACCAGTCAATATACACCCGCTAATTAGGATAAATGCAATGAAGGACAAAGAGGAATCAAAGGAATTGGCCAAGGTCTGAGGATACACCCCGCTGTGGGGCCGATGGGCTCGACAAGCAATTGTCTCTGAAGAGGCTGGAAGTGAGGGCTCATACCAATGACTTCTTTAGGAGGGGCACGTGAGACGGTGAGCCCAGCACTGAGACATGCATGCAAAAAGGTCTACCCTCTTAGCACCCGGGTGACTGACGTCTGGAAAGGCTAGCCATCCACAGGTTCAACAACCAAGGACCCTGCTATGCTGAGTCTTATGTTCATTTCTCCCAGTGTTCTCTGGGTTCTCTGGGTTTGAACCCCCATGCTGGGCTTCCATGGCCATGTGCCTGACTGTGAACTGAACTTAATACCCTGAATCATCAGTGTCACGGGGAGATGGATTCTTTACAATCCTTAATGTGACAAACTGGATTGATCCCTGCCCGCTCCCTGCCAGCTTGCTGCAGCATTTCCTTAAATCTCTTCTTCTCCCTCTCTCTCTCTCTCGTTTCCTACGCTGTGTGTGTGTGAAAGGAAAAGCATTTCCCTGCAAAGACTCCTCGATTTGATTACACTGTGGAGAAACAAGAGACAGGGTCCTGAGTGCTGGAGTCCACTCTGGCCCTTGTCTCCTCTTCTTGCTAATCTGATATGATGGAATTCTACAGCCTTGTCAGCTGCCTAAATGACCTTCAATCTTTATTTTGGGAGACTTTCATAAAAAAATTGAATCAATCTGGGTGTCACCCGCCAGCCTAAAACAAATGAAATTGTAAAAATGCTCATCGCCGAGCGGTGATTTGAATATCCACCCCCCCTCTCCACAAAACCATTACAAAGAAGGAAAGCAGATCAGTTGTCTCTGGGAGATTTAAAATGAAAGGTACTTTTCATCTTAAAAATGGAACTTGGGATGCTGTTTGAGTGTGCTGTGCATTCAGTATTCACAGGGTAAAACATAAAAGAAATACCATGGATTTAAAAAAAGATATTATTTTTCTGCCGCATGCTGCTTCTACCAAACCACCTGAGAGGTGATTTGAGAAGGGCATTTTAGAATAAAGACATTGTTCTGACAGCAAATACAAATGAAATAAAATTGGCCCAAGGCTTTGATGCCGGAACCCACATGGAGAGCTGAGACATAGCAACACGCTAGCTCAATGCACCAGAGGAATAGAACCGGCATAATTTGTAGAAGTGTGTGAAGCAAAGATGAAAGAGGAAAAAAAAAATTTTTTTAGAAAATTTTTTAAAACACGCACAGAGATTAGAACAGACTTTTCTGGTGGTATTAATTCCTTTATTGCAAGAACTTACCCACAAATGTCACAAGGGGACTGAGTTAAGTGATGATCTTTTTGTCCCCATTATCAAGGGCAGATATGTGAGTGGGGAGAAATAAGCTATTTTCCTCTAATTTTTAAGAAAGTAAATAGAGGGGCGCCTGGGTGGCTCAGTGGGTTAAGCCTCTGCCTTCGGCTCAGGTCATGATCCCAGGGTCCTGGGATCGAGCCCTGCATCGGGCTCTCTGCTCGGCAGGGAGCCTGCTTCCCACTCTCTGCCTGCCTCTCTGCCTACTTGTGATCTCTGTCTGTCGAATAAATAAATAAAATCTTAAAAAAAAAAAAAAAGAAAGAAAGTAAATAGAACAGGGGTGTCTGGCTGGCTCAGTCAGTAGAGCAGGTGACCCACTCGGGATTGTGGTTAGGGGCTCCATGTTCCGTGTAGAGATTACTTATAAATAAAATCTTAAAAAAAAAAAAAAAAAAAAGAAAGTAAAGAGAAGAGAGGGAAGAAGTCTGCTTTTGGCTGCTAATGAGATTCTGGCTTCTGGCTCAAGCATATGACATGTCTTCCTCCACGATGAGCTTTGCCCTAAGCCTAAGTTGCTTAAAATGGCTTCCAGTCAGGCATAAAACAAGGAAGAAAGGAACCGAAACCACAAGAAAGGAGACCAAAGCTATCTCAGACCTTCCAGGCGATGCTATGCCCGTGAGTTGTTCCTGATGAACACATACAAGAGAAGTTTAGGAAGAAACAGCTGAAGAGGGTCATTTGCCTATTGTTTTTAGATCAATCACCCAAGTACTTCAGCTGGAGACTGTCGGGAAGATCCTGAGTGCCTTTCTTGTGTGTTAGTGAAGAACAAAGTGTCCATTGAGAGGCAGATGGTCATTCGAGGCATGGAGAAGGAAAACACGGTTGATAACTGAAAACTGTTCCTATAGATGGCTACTTCTTCTGCTCTCATTTGAACAGCTAAAACAAAGCTTGCTGATTTTAGAAAAGACACTCTTTGAAGTCCTATCCTGCTCTTTAAAAATCTCTAAACAAAACAAACGAAGGCAATGCAGAAGCTCAGATTAAAATTGCATTTTAATCTCATCCCTTAAATAATTAAATTCGTAATTTTTTTCCTCCTTAATAAATGATTTAGCCTGGAAGGGAGGTCACTTAAGGTATGTCTAGCATTGATAACAACGTGGAAATAACACAGTGTTCAAAAACAAACTCTAGGACTTAATTCACCATACGATCTTGAGCAAAATACTGACACTTGTTTTGGATTTTTCATATATAAAAATGGGATGAATTTCTATTTTTCAGGGTTACCATAAGTTTTAAATGAGATATGTTTGGTTGCTTAGTGCAGTGCCTGACACATGTTGGTCACAAATAATTTACCTTCTTCTACAGATGGATATTTAGATCGGATTTCATTTCTCACAGAAGACCTACAAGAGGAAAAGCAAAAAGTCCCAGCTTTTGAAGTTTTTTAAGCCTATAATTCTTCCTCAACTGTGAAAGTAACACATATTCTTACGAAAAATTAAAATACAAAACATTGAAAGAAGAAAAAAATGACAGTGGTACCCTTTCTCCATGCTTTCTGCCTTCTGTAGTTCTAGTCACCCAGGCCAAGCACGGTCTATAGGCAGATGACCCTCTTTCTGACTTATTGTCAGAAGGTCAATGTACGTCACAGAGCCTACGTCATCCACCTCCCTTCATCTCATCACAGAAGTGCTGTTATAATCTCGCATCTTCGCAAGAGGAAGAAGGGTGCGCACTATAGAATAAGCTATTTTGAGGGATAGACCACAATCACATTATTCATTTTACAGTATATGGTTCTAATCGCAATGGTTTTATTTTTATTTATAATTGCAATTTCTATTTTATCACTAGTTATTGCAGTTAATTTCTTACTGTATCTAAGTTATAAATTAAACTTGCTTATAGGTATGTATGTATAGGAAAAAATATAGCATACATAGGGCCTGGTTTTTTCCGCGCTTTCAGGCATCCACTTGAGACCTTAGAAATGCATCCCCTGTGGTTTGCTGTATTATGCACACTCTCAACACTCTTAATATTTGTAGGTTATGAATTTTCTGCATTCAGCTTTGCGCAGTGGCAGTATCGTAGCCAATGAGGTTTATCCGAGGCGCGATTATTGCTAATTGAATTTTCTGCATTTATTATGGTCTTTTAAAAATATTTTAACGTTAGATATTATATATACATATAATTAAAGCAAGAAAGTATCTTTTCTAAAATCAGCCAGCTTTTCAAATTTGAATGAGAGCAAAAAATTGCAATACCATATTTTTTCTTTCTGTGAATATAATACCATTAGCATTTTCTTAGATTTGTCAAAACTTGTGACACATCTAATGTTTATTAGCTATATATTCCGTTTATATGTCATAGATGCTTAGGATATTTTCAGTGTTTTGCTATTGAAATTGACTTTGAGATAAATATAGTCACATATTTTCAAAAACGTACCTAATTTCCAAGTGCTTTTTGTAAACAGATTTCAGGGTAAGTGGATATAAACATTTCTAGGACTTTGGAAATATCATCAAATTGCTTTCCTATAGGATTGGGTCAATTTATATCCCACCAACACCATGAGAGCCTCACTTCCTGGTTTAACCTCTACCTCGTAAATATTGAACAGTATTATTGAGAAAGTTTTGCAAAAGTGAAAAACGGTATTTTTGTTATATTAATTTGTATCTCTTTATTACTGTGTTTGAATGATTTCTCCTTTTGTGAAATGTTTTTGTTCACACCCTGTGCCCATTTGGCTGTAGGGACCCTGATATTTTCCCATCCATTTAAATGTACTTTCTCTATAGAAAAGATAAACACTTGGTCATAAGTGCTGTGAATCTTTAATGACTTTATTTTTAACTCTTTTTTGTACATTTGCTCTAAAGTTTTACAGTTGTAATTTTTTTTCTTATGGATTTTTCTTTTCTCTTAAGGTTATCCCTTAAGGGAAAGTCTTTCTTACTCATTTTCCTTTTGAAAATTTTGTTACCCAAAGGGGTTCCATACTGTACCCCCCAAAACCCAATTATCTCTTGTGTGTGTGTGTATGTGTATGTTTGCGTGATTCCAGCGAGAACAAAAGGGTAAAATGGGAGAAAAGATCACGAATACCACTCTCAAACATACTGAAAATGATTCATAAATTCATTTTTTTCTTAAAAAAATCCAAATGCCCATAAAATTTCATCGTGTGGTTTCATGGCCTGGAGAGAATTAGAAAGAGTCGCCGACAGTAAAATGGAATGTTAAAACCAGCAGGCTTCTTGACAGATGGGAGAAACTACGAGTTAGTTATATGAGGATCTATTTGAGACAACAAGGAACAGTAGAGTGAGCGGCAGAATCCGCCCAGACGTAGCTGCTCTCAGACACTTTTCCACTTTGCGTTTGCCTGAGCCTGCCTGCGACAGATCTAAGTGAATCTGTAAACAACTGAAGAGAGGCGAATGATTTCCAAACAGAAGGGAATCTGTAAGAATGGGATGTTTCCTCACTGCTAATAGGGAAACAGCACGAGAAGTCTTCCTCAGCTTAGGGTCCCAATTAGGCTATCTCAATCCTCTTTAAAGCAAATTCCGCGACCTGTCCCCCACCCCAACACATATAGTTGGCCACATTCACAAATTTCAACGAACAGGATGTTTTTTCATCTGAGAATATCCTCTGTTTTAATTTTTTCTGTTCAAACATTAATTCTAGAGAAAGAAATCAAACCAGAAACTCTATACTTTTCAACGCTTTGCATATAACAAGGTTCAAAGTCATGGATTCTGCACCTAAATGTACTGAGCAAAAAAGTATAGAGACACCACGCCTGGCCGTAGGGAGCATGCAGGGGAAGAGCGCATGTCGAGTGCATGTTATACAGGGACATGGAGACAGATAAAGTAAAATAAAGATATTGAAGATATTAAGTCAAAATAGGAACAGACCAAGAACACACGTGACACACACATAGAAGAGATGCACATTTATTCACCGAATACATGTAATGGTAAGTATAATATGGGTCATTTGTGATTAGCATCAGTCCTTAGGGTACCTTCTGTGAAACCCTCTTTCCTGATAAACACTCTCTCAGTAAGGGGAAATATTAGGGAAATCCTGCAACTTTATAAGGAGCAGGTACGAAAAACCCCCAGCTAACATGATACTTGTGACCATGGGTCTAGGTAATCCTACAGAATCTCCAGAAAAGCCTGGATGGCAGGAGAAGGTCCATTTGTTCATCAAATACCACGCTAAGGACTTTGGCATTAAAAAGCCACAGAATACTTCAGGACCGAGGAGTAATTGGTCTGATTCTCATTGGCAAAAACTCCTTCTGGCAGGTGGGTGAAGATTGGTTTCAAGGACAGAGAGCAATGACCGACTGAAAGGATTTTCCGTGGTTCCCATGAGAAATACTGAGGGACTACATGAGCACAGGATGGATGGAGAGCAAAGGGGGTCTTGCGTAGAAGGCAGGGGTATCAGAGCTCAATGAGAACGAGAGGGAGACAGAGGAGTCAGGATAGTGTTCAAGGTGTCTGGCATTGTCTGAAACCCAATGTTGCATCCATGCTTCTGAGTTGTTCAAAGCACCAAGAGAGAGGAAAGTGGCACTTGACACTGAGGGGAGAAAGAAAAAATAATAAAAATCCAAAGTGCATTTTTCTAAAGGAGCAGAAATACACTGTATTTTGTGATTCAAACATGCAGGCTGGGATTATGCTTCGTTAGTTCGTACCAGGTGATTTTTTTGGTGTGATTTTGAGTTTTGACCGTATTTTTGGGTGGGAGTTTTGCACATTTCTCGCACCGTCACAAAAGCTGGAATTTAGGTTGGAAAGATCGCATTCGGTTGAAGATCTGCCGACACTGGCTAATGAAGGTTTCCTTCAGTAGGTCTCTGAGAAAAAGCTACAAGTTATAATGCATGCTAACTTACCACTGGAACTATTACTAGTCTCTAAAGAGGAGCGTCCATAATGATGTAGAGTCTGAACTTAGTAATTTCACCTCCTGACCCTTCATCCTTCATGTTTTCGGTTCTTTGATGTCAGAGGTGAATTAGTAGCAGTGCAAGAAGAGACTTTTGGGTGAAAAATGCCTTTGCTTCCAGGAAATCTTGCTGTTTTTCCTTTTCATTCCTCTTCACGTCAGAGTAGATATTAGCCCTTCTTGTTCTGTGGCCATTATTCCGGGGTGGGGCGGGGGGAAATGGAAGCCAAGAGTATATTTTAAAAATTGAAGAGCATCAAGACATCACAGCCTGAGTTGGCCATCAAGATTTACAATTACATTTCCATCACAAAGAACCTGGCCGATCATATTTGGCCATGACCATTTATGTTTTGATTTCTATTTCTTTGGCGGGACAACACCCCAATTAGACAGATGAGCGTTGCGTTCTGATTTTGGAGCATATCCTTGCTGGCCTAGGTTACTCCGGGGCTCCAGTAGCTGGTCTCTTCTCCGTGGTGCTGGCACCCCATGAATTCTCAGCATGGAAGAAAACTATGCAGGCTAACACACTCATGGTATTTTAACCTGGATTATGGCTGAATTGCCCAGATGATAGATCCGAATTTTCCCTGAAGTTTCTAGGTTCTTCACCCTTAAGTGCTTTTCCGCTGGTGTTATGTAAATTGAGCAGAGGTGATGGGCAGAGGGCAGAAGGGAAAGGGTCTGGAATTTATTTTTCTCTCCTTAGATCCAGGAATGCGGCCAGAATGTCTACTTTAGCCTCCTGGTAGCACACGGTATTCTTTGAAATATCATGGGAAAATCAGAACTGGAGAATCATTATTATAAAAAGGGCATTGTGGCTGCACATTCTGACTTGTGTGGAAAAAGACCCATTTTCGTTCAGAATTCACATCCTGCTTACACAATACATAGCTTCCCCGTTCACAACTGTGTATGATGGCGTAGATAGATTCACTGCAGATTTTCAGCGAAGCAAATATAAAAGGAGAAGCCATCAGACTTGTCCTCCTTGTAAGAAATGAAACCCACAACTAGCCAGCCTTCCCTGCAATTTCAAACCATTCCAAGAAGACACACACACACATACACACACACACACACACACACACACAAATTAAAAGTGACTCCATGGACAGATTCTCCTTTCTTCGGGGTAAGAGCTGCATTTCATTACTTTAAAAATGCTCGTTCATTTAAAGAACACTAAATGCTTCCTGGTCTGGATATATAAAATTATTGGATGGCCACTGCTAGCCATTCATCTGAGACCCTGATGTGCCACAGTCGATTTTTGAGAACGGTTCTGCCACTTAATGTGACAAACATTCAGCCTCGCAGTTTAAGAGATCTTTGAGAAAGGCCATCCCCACATGAAATGAATTTAACAGCAGCAATTTGTCATTTTGCCCTTCCTTTGCTGGGGAAAAAAAATGCTGGTGATTTCTTTTGACTTAAACTGGGCATTCAAAAAGCTGTTTTTATTAATGAATCATATTAAGCCACTAGTGAAAGGCTCCCTGACTCTGTTTAAATAACAGGCTATGATTCCTCTCCCCTCAAGCTCCCCCCTCCCACCCCCATTTGGCTCCGCTGCTATTAATTGAGGAGTTTCTTTGTTTCTTTCCTAATGAAGCTAACAGAACACATCTGTCAGGTGCTTGTATTCTTTGCCTGTCTATAGTATGTAATAGACCAGCTGGAGGCTATAATGCTACACAATACCCCTGGCCGTTACAGCAACTATTTATTCCTGGGCTTTTCCTCCGAAAGGGATTTGGAAAAAAAAAAAAAAAAAGTCTGAAATTTGGGCCTAATTGCTATTTACCCAGCGATAGACACCTGTTCTAGCTGAGACATTGGCTCATGAATCCTACACCTGAGACCTTAGGGAGAGTAGAGGGGAGATTTCAAGCAGCTGCCAGTCCATTTAGAGAGAGAGAGAGCTGTAGCTTGTTGGGGTTTGTGTGTTTATAAGTATAGACATATATTTTTAAATACTGTATGTTTAGTATGCACACCCATAACCAGAGGGTATATATTAAAAGCCATGTACTATGATTTCACGGTCAATTGCTTATCTGAAGGCTGGATGCATACCACCGTTGCAGCTACAACTGTGACCGCTTTAAAAATAGTGCACTGGGGCTGAATTCAATACCAAGAGCGGGCGCATGTCCTTCACAAGGTCCATTCTGGGCCTCGGGGGAAATAATTTCTTAGGACGAATTGGGAGAGAAATTTAACCAAACATAACTTTTCTTGGAGAGATGCAATTTTGTTTTTGCCATTCCCCTCGCCCAATACGATGGGCTTCCCTCCTTAAGACCTACAGAAATTGTTCAACTTTCCAGTTGTTTTACTTTTCGACCTCAGTAACACTATCTTTCCTTCCTTGGCTTGCCTTCACAATGCCTTTTGCGCCCCAGTGGTGCTACAGAGAAAGAATTCACGGTCATGGTAACAACTTACTTCTTGGGAAAAATAAGAAAAACAAAACGCAATTCATTATGGAGACCCTGCCTCAGGTAAGTTAGTAGGACACCTAATGTTGTTTAGTAGTTAGAAATTCCAGCTTATTAAAATGCTATTAGGTCACAAACGTATGGCTTTGCATTTGTAAGAGAATGGAAATTATGGTAACAGTATGGGTATTATACATGCATATGTGATATATATATGTGTGTATATATATATATATATATATGTGTGTGTGTATATATATATATATATATATTTCCTGACATCACACACTCCAATCTCACTGCCCCGTTTGGCTTATGTTTATGTGTAGACAGAAGACTAGGGATACAGAGATTTAGCAGGAGCTCACTGGCAACAGAACAGAAATAAAACATTATTGCCCTACTATTTTTTTTTTTTTTAAGATTTTATTTATCCATCTGACAGAGAGAAATCACAAGTAGACAGAGAGGCAGGCAGAGAGAGAGAGAGGGAAGCAGGCTCCCTCTGAGCAGAGAGCCCGATGTGGGACTCGATCCCAGGACTCCGAGATCATGACCTGAGCCGAAGGCAGCGGCTTAACCCACTGAGCCACCCAGGCGCCCCTATTGCCCTACTATTTTATCTGGCCTCTCATCAGAGGACATTCCTGCTGCAGAGGGCCGGCAGGGTAGGGAAGGTGGAGGGGGGTGTTTAGGTGAGGGGGAGGGGCAAAGAGAAGGAGGGTTTTTTGTTTGTTTTGGTTTTGTTGTTGTTGTTGTTTTCCTCTTCTGGTCTTTCGTGTTCTTTTCCCATTTGGTCTGACTTCGGAGTTTTCTGATGGATGCTCCATCGGTATTGCTGGAATAGCCTCCCCTCGACATACAGTTTTGAGAAATTTGGCCTCGCCGAGCGAATCAAATCATGCTGCCAAACAACACCTAATTTGTTACCAAACTAGAATATCATTTATTATTTCTCCCAAAGGATATGTGAGCTACACGAGACCCTGGTGTGAGAATTCGTGAAATGCAATGAAGAGGGTGAAGGGAGATTTAAACACAAGGCAGACATTCAAGTCATAAATGAAATAAAAATCATCCCAGGGATGGATCCCACGCGGACGTGCGCGCGTGCACAGGCGCGCGCGCGCACACACAGGCACGCGCACGCACACAGGCGCGCGCGCGCTCGCACGCCACCGCGCTGGTTAAGAAATTCCCCTCGGTCTCCTCTGCAGCCGGAGGTGACCGCCGAGGCAGAGCCGCGGGAGGCGGCTGGCGACGACAGGGGAGATGGACAGTACTCACATACAAATGAGAGCTTGGCCTCCGGGCGCGCACAATTGGATGGAGAGCGGACGCCGAGGCAGAAATTCATTTCCCCAGAGAAGGAGAGAAGTGCGCCGCGAGCTCAGGGTCACACCAGAACAGGTGATAATGAAATTAGAGTTAATGAAGGCTGAAGAAACCGAGGCCAGATGGGGTGGAGAAGCTGTTATCTGAGATGCACGCTGACACCACACATGCTGTCTCAGCGCAGGAGAAATCAATTGTGGGAGGCACACAAGAGGAAACTTGGGGGAAATGTAAGACTTGCCCCCCTCCCCCCCCTGCCCCGAACCCCCGTTTCAGAGGCAGGTCGTCTCTGGGCTTCCGTGGGACGAGATGTTGAAAGTGTGCAATTCTAGGAGGCAGATTATGTGACTGAGGGCAAGAGGGGTAATGTCTCTGAGCCTCAGTTTCCTTCCTGTAAAATGGGGATAACAATACCTAGCATCCTCTTCTTGGAAAGATTAAATGACGTCATTTTTGCCAAAAATGCAGGTGCGCAGATTTGGGTATCAAGTATACCATAACGTTATCTATTTCTTTGTGAGTGATTAGTTGGTTCTTGCCGGAATGCCCGTAAAGGTCATGCCAGTTGGCCTATCCATGGAGTTGTGTACTTTCTAGAACCTTAAAAGCAAGCATAGGACATCAGAAAAGATAAATGAACCCTGCATACATCTTGCTGTTCTTAGTGGGTTTTTAATATCTGCAGTGTATTATGAAAGATAAGGATCTTGTCAGAAGGAGCCAAGAAACTAATTGATGCAGAGATAACCCACAGGACCATTGTTTAAATAAGAGTTAACGTCATTGCAAGTATCAGTGTTGGTCATAATAAAATGAATTTGGGGCTTGATATATGTATAGACTGAGGTATATGGGCAAGCATTTCCTCCCAATGCTGTTTATAACAACACCTTAGGAGGTGTTCTGTTGGTTGGTCCTGGTGCTGGTGGTTTCCGACCTCCAGTTCTGAATGTCCTATTACTTGATGGCATTTACAGGGTATTTTGCTAGCAAACTACTTGGTCTGGTTGCCCAGCACTATGGTCTAGATCTCTGACCCTTGTGAAGATTCTGGGAGCTACCTAAGATCTTGCAATAAAATGCTTTTCTTTTTCCACTGGCCAGAGTGGATTCTGCTGTTCGCTAGTAAGACGCCTGACCATGCACACGTGTTATGTATTTTCATTAACCGTAATGTGAATTGTTCAGCTTAGTAGTATTGTGAAGGCAGGACATGCCTCCTAAGCATCCATTTGCCCTTCTCTTGGAAATTACCCTGATAGTCTGTGGGGAAGAAAGATGGTGTGATCCATGATTCTCTAGTGTAGTCATCTGACTGGGGGCAAGTTAAGTCTACCCTGACTCTAGGGACAGATCATGTGGCTCAAGGCTGTGCTAATCAATGTAATTCTATTATTAGCCATAGTTATGAAGCAGATGTTTGGAGATACAGGAGCAAGTGTCCCAGATGTTTCTAGGAAAGATCTTCTCAGAGTTTCCAGAAACAACTCTTTCTGTCCCCATGCATATCAAGAGAGATGTAATTCAGAGGGTTATTTGCTGCCTGATTTTAGTCACAAGATGGCAGCCAGCTCTAGGATAAATAGAATGGAAGACATAGCAGAGAGACACAAAGAAGCCACATACTTGGTAACATCATTGGGCCACCAAGTCTACCCAACCCAGTCATCCAGCCTAGATATGGACTTTCTAGTAATGGGAAGCAATTAATGGCTTCTTTTGTTTACCACTTTGCACTGGGTTTTTTGTTACTTGCAATGGAATGCACCCTAACTTACCAAATACTTAAAAAAAAAAAAAAAAAGGCAACAAGATGCTACTGCTTCTGTGACTCACCAGGATGTTATAAACTATTAGGGGGGGGAAAAAGTGGGCCAATTTAACTCATACAGTGTTTTTGTTACTTGGAATTTTTGTTCTATAGTCATTGCAAAAGCTCTTATATATATTTAGACTTTAGTTTTTGTCATTTATTACTTCTGTGCATATATACTTCAAAAGGAAAATATCAGTGAAACAAATTTTGTCAGATATGCTAAAGCTTCTTCACATTATCTATTTGCTCTCCAGCTTTGTTTGTCTACCTTCCTCTGTCTGGCCCAGGGCCCTTTGGGGCTACTCCTATGGCTGGATCTCTTGAGCTTGGTGCCAGCCAGATGCTAGTTGGCTCAGCCAGTGAAGGCACCATTGGGAAAGGGGAAGGCATAAGAAAGGGAACTTGGGCATGTCTTCTAGCTGTGCCTCAGTGTCTCTGGTAGGAGCTATTTCTTCTGGGATTACAGCTTCTCCAGTTTTTATCAAGCTCCTATTAAGATTTCCTCCCCATTTCTTCAAATGGCTCATAGGGGTAGTAATCGCTTCTTGGTAGGACCACGCTTTTGTAAGAAGTCCTTCCAGGGGGCAAACTGGCTGGCTCATTTGGTAGAACATACAACTCTTGATCTTGGGGTTGTGACTTCGAGCCCCACAGTGAAGGTAGAGATTACTTTAGAAAATCATTAAAAAACAACAACAACAACAAAAACCAGTCCTTCCTTTAGAGTCTTTTTATTTGACTTGCTGCTGGTAAATTTTGATTCTTAACAGTCCTCTGACTCATCCAGAATCCACCTCTTCTAGATAACTTCTCTATTCAAAATCATTTTTTTTCTCCCCTAGTTCCATTCCCAGCATCATTAAGACCACTGATGATGCAGTTACTTCTTAAGGGAGTGATCACTCTCTACTCCAGGAAGACTTTCAAGATGTAACTTGGAGAGGCAGCCACATTCCCCTTAGTAACCTAATATTGTTTGCTATGTAATAATAAGTCTCCTATCTGTGTCATCCTTTGCATTTCTCTAGCTCTCCCCTCTTCAGATCATGCCTAGTAAATACAGTCTTCCAAATAGCTCTGCTGCAGCCTGTCTCTTGCTCATTGACATAGCATGGTCACACATGTGCCCCCAAACCACCCACCACATTTCACTGTCTGCAAGATAAAACCCAGTTCTTGGCCACGTGTATTGAAGACCTTGTGTAATCTCATCTACTCCAGATTAATTTTTTTTCTTTGAAAAACACACTTTTTTTTTTTTTTTTTAAATTGAGTTCCTGGCGTACACCAGCTACTATTCTAGGAACTGTGGATACAAACATAAGATAGATATTCGCTACATTTAGGAGATGGGTAAACAAATAATTATACCAGAGTATTAATGCCTCATGTATAACCTGTGTTTTGTTAGAGCACCCCAGTTTAGGGGCAAAAACTGGGTCACATTAAGAGTCACAAGCATCATTATTTTTACTTAATCTGAGGAAGGTGACATAGGCTCTTGAGGTACCCTGCCGGGCTTTAAATCCCTGTTCTCTTACTTACTTCGTGTGTGACCTTGGGCATGCTGCCTAAACTCTCCGTGTCTCAATTTCTTCATTTATAAAATGGGGATAATACTAGTGGCCATCTCATAAAGCTGTTGTGAGAATTAAATAGATTTTAAAATATTTGTAAAGTGCTTAGAACAGTGCTTGGAATGTAGTGATTGCTCAGTTAAAAGCTATTTTTGAGGGAGTCGTGTTTATCAGACTCTTTCCCACAGCAAGAATGAAGTTCCCATAAAAGCCCTACCCACCACCATCCTGCACAGGCTTCTATATCGTGTACTTCTTTAGGGCCACTTTGCTTTTGCTTTTCTTGGGCTCCTCCTTTCCTCCGGCCACCTTAGGAGAAAGAGAGCTTATAAAAATACATGAAGTCTGATACTGGTCTTGGGAAACCATCCAATGGCCTCAGGAGGGTGGGACAGCTGCTTTCCTCTTCACTCTTTTGTGGGCCCTGGGATCTCTACTTTGTGGCATTTCTCCTTTTCTTTGCATGCCTCTATATTTCTTCTTTTCACTGGCTACTCTATCCTGTGCCTTCTTCCCCACAGCCCCAGAGTGGAGCTCAACATGGGGCTTGGACTCACAGCCCTGAGATCAAGTCCTGAACTGAGACCAAGGGTTGGACCCTCAACCAACTGAGCCACCCAAGCGCCCCTACTCTATACCTTCTGAAAAGAACCCAATGGATTGGCCCAGAGATGAGCCTCACCTAATCAGACAGATGTAATGTGCCAGGTTGCCTTAAATAGATCAATAGCTAGCCCATGATGGGAGTATTAAGGTGAAATGCTCAAGCTGGCCCAATCAGGAGCTCCCCTTGTGCAAGGACTGATTTCATCCTGCTCTGGAGGCTTGGGGAGCTTGGCTGGATGGTGTGAACTGGAATGCTATTGGGATGTAAAAAGTGTTATAGGTTAGTGCACTCTTCTTAGCAAGGTGCAGGCTTCACTCTCAGGAGACCCACATCTCACACTGCAGGGCAGAATCCAGACCCAGTTCTCCTGTCCTTCTAGGATACCTAGAGAGGAGGGTCATCTTTTAGAACACGAACCCCCAGTTGCCCCTCTGGAGACCCTCTGTCCTGTGTCCACCCTCTACTACCTTCCTGATGCTCCTGCGGAAACTCTTAAAAAAAGACTTCCCACTACTCTGCCCTCCCTTGACCCACGCGAGACTCAAAACTGCTGGCAATCTCCCTCTTTAACCATCAGAGATGTCCCTCTGCTTCTTTCTGCCTGTGACTTTGGAAGCTTTTTTCACAGCATACCTGTGATGCTTTTAGAACACAGTTTTTCCTTTGTCCTGATATTTCTTATACTTGAAAGATGATACAAATTGTTTGGGTCACCCATGAAAAATACAGACACCTGCTCCCACCCATAATTTCCAAATTGAGCTCTTCATGAAAAATGCTTAAAGATCTACACTTTTAACACATATCTGTCTCCAAAGTCTTATTTCATGGGAGCATTTATTTTATAATTCTCTCTTTCCAGAGCTCATAGGCACTTCAGGTGTGTTTGAGGCGGGAGTAAGAAAGAAGGGCTTGCTTAGGGAACAGGTTTAGGGCCACCACAAGTTCACTGACCAAGGCCAGAGTGTTGTCCAGGCGTCCATCCTGGTCTGCAGACAATTAGTGGTCTGGGTGAGACAAATAGGGTGCTGAAATAAGAACCTTGAAGAGGATGAACTATTAGACATTGTCCCCACTTCCAGCAACCTTACAGTCAATAAGTGAACATAAATTGTAATAGGGAAGAAGGCAGTGCTCTGGAAGCAGGTATCAGAAGCTCAGAGAAGACTTCCCCAGAAAGGCCACATCTAATCCTGGGCCTAAAGAATGAGCATGATCCGTGGGTGATGGGGCATGGGGCAGGGTGAGAGGTACAGTGGGGTCCTGCCCAGAGTGTGGGGCCGGGAAGTGTAAGACAGGCTGGGGAGATAAGAGGGTCCAGATAACATGTCTTGCCAGGTGTATATGAGCTCCTAATGCAGGGAACATTTTGGAAGGGTCTGTAGGAGGTAATGGTTAGGGCAGACACTCATTCCCAAGCCTTGCTTAGCAGAATTGCAACAACAAACTCCTGGGGGTGGCTGAGCAATTGAGATTTTATTTTATTTTATTTTAAGATTTTATTTATTTATTTGACAGAGATCACAAGTAGGCAGAGAGGCAGGCATAGAGAGAGGAGGAAGCAGGCTCTCCGCTGAGCAGAGAGCCTGATGTGGGGCTCAATCCCAGAACCCTGGGATCATGACCTGAGCTAAGGCAGAGGCTTAACTCACTGAGCCACCCAGGTGCCCTGCAATTGAGATTTAAAAAAAAAGAGTAAAAAGAACCCCAGCAAAACCCAAAACAAAAGCCAAAAACCCACCCCTAAAACAAACCAGGTGACTTTGATAAAGTTTCTGCTTTATGGCTACATATACATAATAGAAGATAGTGTATCCTAGCATAACAAAATTTGTAGAGCTAGTTAAATAAAAAATTCAAGGCACATTTGTTGAGTTTAGGAGTGACCATATTAATTTTGCAATCATACTGCTGGTGAGCATTATGAAATTTATTTTGGTTTTCTTCTTTAAACTCACAAACTCAGCAAAACAGGATTTGGGGTTTGTTTATTTGGTTATTTTTGATCAGCCAGATTGTTTTTCAACTCAGTAAAAGTAGTTTCTCAGACCTAATTATTTGTCAAACTTCATTTAGCAAACTTAAAGTTCTTGCCCCCTCTGTGATCTTATTTTAATCTGTTTTACCACTGTCTAAATTCCATCAATTGGGTATGTTTTCCACACAGATTCATGCTCTATTTGTATGGGAGTCATGGTTTTCACTTCTTGACCATTACACTTTAACAATCTAAAATGCCATATGTCTGGTAAACTCTACCAAGCAACCTCAGGAGCAAAGTATCTTGGTTTCGTAGAGCTGCCACACCCCTCCCGGTTTTAAGAGTCTATGGGGGGTGGGGCAAAATGGCAGAGGAGTAGGAGACCTAAATATCATCAGGTCCCAGGAGTTAAGCTAGATACTTATCAAACTAGCTGAACACATACAAACTCACCAGGAGACCAAAGAGAAGAAGAGCAGAAATTCTAGGAACAGAAAAATGACCACTTTCTGGAAGGTAGGACATGTGGAAAAGGGAAGCCCAGGCGACATACAGGAAGATAGACCGTGGGGGTTGGCTCCCGGCATGTGGTAGAGCAACGTAGCACAAAATGGGAACTTTTATAAGTCTGCTTTACTGAGGGATGTTGCTCTGGAGGCTAAGTGGGGGTGGAGACCTTGTAGGGACAGTGTACTCTCGGGACCCACAGGGTCACAGGAAGACCGGGGCTGCCTGAGTGTGGCACAGCTCCCAGGTATTGAAGAGGGGAAGCCAGCTGCAAAGACGGAGCCAAGGAGTGCACCCTCGACTTGGGGTTACCTTAAACTGATCCAAGGCACAGTGGGGCCACTGCTCTTCAAGCAGGAACCCCACAAGTGACAGATCTGAGAGGCTCACCTTCCTCCTCCAGGAGGAGTAGCGTGGGAGTGCACGACAGGAATCTGCTGGATTTGGAGACTCCAAATGGGACCCATGCCCAGAGAAAGAAATGCTCGGTCACAGGCCGGGTGAGCTCTGAGCCTGGCCAGAGACCAGAGAGATGGGAGGCATTAACTGCTTTTCTCTGGTAGCATACTGAGGAGTGGGCCCCTGAGCTTTCAGCTCCCCTGAGCCAGAATTGGGAGGCCGCCATCTTCATTCTCCTGCTCCACAGCTGTATGGGAAGCATTCAGGGAACAAAAGCCACCGAGAGTAAACCCAAGCAGATTACTTAGCCCAGCCCCTGGCAAAAGCGGTGCAATTCTGCCTTGGGCAAAGGCATTTGAGAATCACTGCAGTGGGTCCCTCCCCCAGAAGATCAGCAAGAACATCCAGCTAAGACCAAGTTCACCAGATCTCTGAAAACTGCAAAACTTCAGAGCTACAGAATACAGCATATAGAATTCATGCCTTTTCCCCCATGATTCTTTAGTCTTTCAAAGTTAAAAAAATAGTTCTTATTCTATTTTTAAACTATTTCCTCTTATTTAACATTTAAAAAATTATTTTGTCAATACTGTTTTAAAAATCTTTTTTAAAATTTTCATTGTCATAGTCATAGTCTATCCCTTCATTGTATTTAACCTTATTTTTGTATACATATACAAAAAATTTTAAAGAAATTTCTTTCTTTAAAATTTTGGGATATGGTTTCTTCTAACAGATCAAAATATACCCTAAATCTAGTGCATGGCTTTGTTCAACTCCCCAGCCTGATTACATTGTTTTTTGTTTTTTTTATTTTTAAACAATTCCTTATCAATTCCTTTTTTAGAATCTTTTTAAATCTTCATCTTTACAGTCCTATTCCATCCCTTCATCATGTTTACCCTTCTTTTTGTGTATGTATATATACGTTTTCTTTTCTTTAAAATTTTGGGAGGCTGTTTCTTCTAACAGACCAAAATACACTCAAAATCAAGTGTGTGGCCCTGTTCTATTCACTGGTGTTTTATATATATATATATATATATATATATATATATATATATATATATATATATATATTTATTTTTTTTTTTTCCCCCTTTCTTCTCCCTCCAGTTTTGGCTATCTTCCAATTTCATTAGTGTATATTTTTCTGGGTTGTTGCTATTCTTTTAGTATTTTGTTCTCTCATTCATCTATTCTTGCCTGGATAAAATGACAAGGTGGAAAAACTCACCTCAAAAAAAAAAAAAACACGAGGCAGTACTGATGGCTAGGGACCTAATCAATACAGACATTAATAATATGTCAGAACTAGAGTTCAGAATGATGATTATCATGGTGGATGGTGGTGGCTGGACTTGAGAAAAGCATGGAAAATACTAGAAAATCCTTTTCTGGAGAAATAAGAGAACTGAAAGCTAACCAAATTGAAGTAAAAAAAGCTATTAATGAAGTGTAGTAAAAAATGGAGGCTCTTACTGCCAGGATAAATGAGGCAGAAAGAGAGAATTAGTGACATAGAAGACAAAAAGACAGAGAATAAAGAAGCTGAGCAAAAGAGAAACAAGCAACTACTGGACCACAAGGGGAGAATTCAAGAGATAAGTGAAACCATAAGACAAAACAATATTAGAATAATTGGGATCCCAGAAGAAGAGAGAGGGGCAGAAGGTATAGTGGAACAAACTATAGTACTGAATTTCCCTAATATAGCAAAGAGAACAAGTATCAAAATCCAGGAAGCACAGAGAATCCCCTCAAAATCAGTAAAAATAGGTCCACACACCATCATCTAATAGTAAAACTTATGAGTCTCAGTTTCAAAGAGAAAATGCTGAAAGCAGCTCAGGACAAGAGGTCTTTGGAAATCACTGCATAGAAATATTAGATTGGCAGCAGACCTATCCACAAGAGACCTGGCAGGCCAGAAATGACTGGCCCAATATATTCAGAGCACTAAATGAGAAAAATAGGCAGCCAAGAATACTATATCCAGCTAGGCTATCATTGAAAATCGAAGGAGAAATAAAAAGCTTCCAGGACAAACAAAAATTAAAAGAATTTGCAAACACCAAACCAGCCCTACAGGAAATATTGAAAGGGGTCCTCTAAGCAAAAAAAGAGCCTAAAAGTAGTAGATCAGAAAGGAACAGAGACAATATACAGGAACAGTCACCTTACAGGCAATACACTGGCACTAAATTCATATCTCTCAATAGTTACCCTGAATGTAAATGGCCTAAATGCCACTGTCAAAAGACACAGGGTATCAGAATGGATCAAAAAACAAACCCCATCAACATGCTGCCTGCAAGAAACTCCTTTTAGACGCAAAGACACCTCCAGATTTAAAGTGGGGGAGGGGTGGAAAACAATTTACCATGCTAATGGACATCAAAAGAAAGCTGAGGTGGCAATCCTTATATCATATCAATTAGATTTTAAGCCAAAGACTATAATAAGAGATGAGGAAGGGCACAATATCATACTTAAAGGGTCTGTTCAACAAGTTTTAACAATTTTAAATATCTATGCTCCTAACATGGGAGCAGCCAATTATATAAATCAATTGATAACAAAATAAACAAAATGACAATACTACAATAATGGTAGGGGACATTAACACACTCCTTACTAAAATGGAGAGATCATCTAAGCAAAAGATCAACAAGGAAATAAAGGCCTTAAATGACACACTGGACCAGATGGACATCACAGATCTATTCAGAACATTCCATCCTAAAGCAACAAAACACACATTCTTCTCTAGAGCACATAGAACATTCTCCAGAATAGATCACATCCTGGGTCACAAATCAGGTCTTAACTGGTACCAAAAGATTGGGATCATTCCCTGCATGTTTTCAGACCACATGCTCTGAAGCTAGAACTCAATCACAAGAGAAAAGTTGGAAAGAACTCAAGTACATGGAGGCTAAAGAGCATCCTATTAAACAATGAATGATTCAACCAGGAAATTAAAGAAGAATTGAAAAAAAATTCATGGAAACAAATGAAAATGAAAACACAACTGTTCAAAATCTTTGGGACACAGCAAAGGCAGTCCTCAGAGGAAAGTATATAGCAATGCAAGCCTTTCTCAAGAAACAAGAAAGGTCTCAAGTACACAACCTAACCCTACACCTAAGGGAGCTGGAGAAAGAACAGCAAAGAAAGCCTAAACACAGCAGGAGAAGAGAAATAATAAAGATCAGAGCAGAAATCAATGAAATAGAAACCAAAAGGACAGTAGAACAAGTCAATGAAACTAGGAGCTTGTTCTTTGAAAGAATAAGATTGAAAAATCCATGGCCAGACTTATCAAAAAGAAAAGAGAAAGGACCCAAATAAATAAAATCATGAAGGAAAGAGGAGAGATCACAATCAACGCCAAAGAAATACAAACATTTGTAAGAACATATTATGAGCAACTATATGCCAGCACATTAGATAATCTGGAAGAAATGGATGTATTCCTAGAGATGTATAACTACCAAAACTGGACCAGGAAGAAATAGAAAACCTGAACAGATAAACCCATAATCAGTAAGGAGATTGAGACAGTCATCAAAAATCTTCCAACAACCAAGACCCCAAGGCCAGACAGCTTCCCAGGGGAGTTCTACCAAACATTTAAAAAAGAATTAATTCCTACTCTCCTGAAACTGTTCCAAAAAATAGAAATGGAACGAAAACTTCCAAATTCATTTTATGAGGCCAGCATTACCTTGATCCCAAAACCAAGGACCCCATCAAAAGGAATTGCAGACCAAAATCTTTGATGAACACAGATGCAAAAATGCTCACCAAAATACTAGCAATAGGATCTAACAGTACATTAAAAAGATTATTCACCATGACCAAGTAGGATTTATTCCTGGGCTGCAAGATAGGTTCAACATGCACAGAACAATCAATGTGATACGATACATTAATAAAAGAAGGAATAAGAACCTTGATATTCCCAATAGATGCTGAAAAGTATTTGACAAAGTACAGCACCCTTTTTTGATCAAAAGTCTTCAAAGTGTAGGGATAGAGGGTATATACCTCAACATCATCAAAGCCATCTATGAAAAACCCACAGTGAATATCATTCTCAATGGGTAAAAACAGAGCTTTCCCCCTAAGGTCAGGAACATGGCAGGGCTGTCCACCATCACCACTGCTATGCAACATAGTACTAGAAGTCCTAGCCTCAGGCAATCAGATGACAAAAAGAAATAAAAGGCATCCAAATTGGCAAAGAAGTCAACCTTTTACTCTTTCCAGATGATAAGATACTTTATGTGGAAAACCCAAAAGGCTCCACTCCAAATCTGCTAGAACTTGTACAGGAATTCAGTAAAGTGTCAGGATATAAAATCAATGCACAGAAAACAGCTGCATTTCTATACACCAACAGCAAAACAGAAGAAAGAGAAATTAAGGAGTCAATCGCATTTACAACTGCACCCAAAACCATAAGATATCTAGGAAACCAAAGAGGCAAAGAATCTGTACTCAGAAAACTATAAAGTACTCATGAAAGAAATTGAGGAAGACACAAAGAAATAGAAAAATGTTCCATGCTCCTGGATTGGAAGAACAAATACTGTGAAAATGTCTATGCTACCTAAAGCAATCTAAATGTTTAATGCAATCCCTATCAAAATACCATCAATGTTTTTCAAAGAAATGAAAAAAATAATCCTAAAATTTATATGGAACCAGAAAAAATCACGAATAGCCAGAGGAATGTTGAAAAAGAAAACCAGTGTTGGTGGCATCACAATTCCAGACTTCAAGCTCTATTACAAAGCTGTCATCATCCAGACAGTATGGTACTGGTATAAAAACAGACATAGTTCAGTGGAACAGAATAGAGAGCCCAGAAACAGACCCTCAACTCTATGGTTAACTAATCTTGGACAAAGCAGGAAAGAATGTTCAATGGAAAAAAGACAGTCTCTTTGACAAACAGTGCTGGGAAAACTGGACAGACACATGCATAAAAGTGAAAGTGGAAAATTTCCTTACACCACATACAACAATAGACTCAAAATGGATGAAACACCTCAGTTTGAGAAAGGAATCCATCAAAATCCTTGAGGAGAGCAAGGCAGCAACCTCTTTGACCTCAGCTGCAGCAACTTCTTCCTAGAAACATAGCCAAAGGCAAGGGAAGCCAAGGGCAAAAATGAACTATTGGGATTTCATCAAGATCACAAGGTTTTGCTGAGCAAAGGAAACAGTCAACAAAACCAAAAGACAACTGACAGAATGGGAGAAGATATTTGCAAACGACATGTCGGATAAAGGGCTAGTATCCAAAAGCTAGAAAGAACTTATCAAACTCAACACTCAAAGAACAAATAACCCAATCAAGAAATGGGCAAAAGACATGAACAAACATTTCTGCAAAGAAGACATCCAAATGGCCAACAGACACATGAATAAGTGCTCATCATCCCTGGGCTTCAGGGAAATACAAATCAAAACCACAATGAGATGCCACCTCACACCAGTCAGAATGGCTAAAATTAACCAGTCAGAAAATGGCAGATGTTGGCAAGGATGCAGAGAAAGGGGAACCTTCCTATACCATTGGTGGGAATGAGAGCTGTTGCAGCCCTTCTGGAAAACAGTATGGAGATTCCTCAGAAAGTTGAAAATAGAGCTACCCTACGACCCAGCAATCGCACTACTAAATGTAGTGATACAAATGTAGTGATTTGAAGGGGCATATGCACTCAAATGTTTATAGCAGCAATGTCCACAATAGCCAAACTATGGAAAGAACCTAGATGTCCATCCACAGATGAATGGATAAAGGAGATGTGGTATATAGAAGCAATGGAATACTATGCAGCCATCAACCCCCCCAAATCCTGCCATTTGCAAGGATGTGGATGGAACTAGAGGGTATTATGCTAAGTGAAATCAGTCAATCAGAGAGAGACAGTTATGATCTCTCTGCTATGAGGAATTTAAGAGGCAGAGTAGGGGTTCATTGGGGGTAGGGAGGGAAAAAAAGAAACAAGATTGGACTGGGAGGGAGATATACCATAAAAGACTCTTAATCTCAGGAAATGAACTGAGGGTTACTGGGGGCTGTGGGGGTCAGGGATAGGGTGGTTATGGATACTGGAGACAGTATGTGCTATGGTGAGTGCTATGGATTGTGTAAGACTGATGAATCACAGACTTGTAACCCTGAAACAAAAAATACATTATGTTAATCAAAAAAAAAAAAAAAAGTCCATGAGGCTCATTACTTCTGATCTGTACTCCTGACCAGTGTCATGCTCCCAGGGAAACCTAATGTTGATGGAACTTTTTTGCTTAAACGTTGAAGTTTCAGGTTTTTTTCTGACTCAAACACTATTAATTTTCTATACATCACCATTTTTCTGACTGATCTGTGGAGATTGTGGCAATAGCAATGAATAGCTCAGGCAGCATGCTATAACATTTACATAATAATAACTTACTTAATGGGGCTTGACAATCAGTGCAAATAAAAGGTGGGCAGGAAAGGGGCACCTAGCAGGCTCCAAGCGGCAGGGAGTTGGCTTGTCTGATTTTCGGGTAAGGAGCAAAGAGAAACTGACATGGTTATTGACAGGATAACAAAACCAACTTGCAACATGAGGGGTTCAAAATAGGTTTACATCATAAATTGTTGGGGGGGGGTGGTAAAAAGTTAAAATGCACCTGGTTTAAAAATCAAGGAAAGATGTTATTACTGATGACTTTCCTTTTCAAAGGGGATTGGAGATGAAATTTAAATTGTAAGATAAACGTATTTTCAAAAATGTGTGACTACGACCTGTGTTCCTACAGTGTAAAGGGTGGCGGTTTTAAACTAATAGGAGTAGTTAAATAACTGCAGGAAGACATAAAAGGGTATTGTGTTAGAATTCTGTGGAGGAACTCACACCCCATCAGCAACTCAGACAAAATTAGCACAGTCCTAAAGCAACAGAATGTAGCAATACATTATTAAGAAGGCAGAGGGGCTAAGCGGTTTCATGTTACTGCACTCTGATGCTATTTACCCGAGAACATTCTGGATGAAGAAGGAAAAACACCGAGGCTCAGTAAACATTAGAAGGTTGTAAGGATCGCACCCTCTGTGTCTAATATTTTCCTTTTTGTTTGGTAAGGAACCTAAAGACTGGGGTGTAATGCCTCAGTGATGAAGCAGGGGTCTGACAGGAGATATTAAAAAATTGGTTATAAATCATACCGGGTCACAGACCTTGTTTGCAAATTGGGACTTCTGATGTTTTGTCACCTGGATTCTCATTCTGTTTTCTTCCGTCGTTTCAAATTCACTCTTTTACATTTGATTTACATGGCAAGTGTTTGTTTTCCTATACTGCAATCTAGTCTATATTTTTATTTCTTCCTGTAAGGAAAGTGTTTGTTTTTCTAGCCATGCCTATATTAGATAAGCAGCTGTCACTGTGTGTCACTGTGGACGGAAGGCATAGCTGTTCTCCATGGGCAGGGGTGAGGAGAGATAAACCAAGTCACTAAAGAAATCATCTAGCACAGCTTTAGTAGGAAGAGCCCTCAAGGCGTCCAGGTTACCCTAAAGCAAGAGGCTAAGAAAGGGAATATTAGTTCTACAAGTGGGCAGCACCTTCAGGGGACCACAGTGGGCACTTTTTTTAAATGCCAGAAAAAGTGAAGTCCAGTAAGGACAGTCAAGAGACTTCCTTGAGATGATGGTGCTAGAAAATGATTTCTGAGAGCTAGGGTGAATTTAAATGAGGCTGTCACGGACACCTATAAGTAGCATCAAACAACTTCCATTTGGCTGCCTTGGTGGGGAATGACGGCCCCAGGATGTGATCAAAGCCCCTCCCCCTTCCCCACCCCGAGTTCTCCGGGGTTCCCCCTCGAGTGGGGCCGTCGCAGCTCATTTAGATGCCGCACCATATTTGGCAGGGCGCAGAAGCTGCTTTTGCTCCCGGTGCTTAACCTCCATTCCCTAGATACAAATGTCAATATTGGATTTAGTCTGGTTGAATGAATGTGTCAGAGGGGAGATTAGTGACTGGCAGCCACAAAAGGCTTTTTCAATTGGCAAAAGTAAATTTCTCACAAATGAATCAAAACAGTTTGAGGTGGAAAAGAAGCGGGGCGGTGGGGAGGGGGGGAAGCCTTGCCAAGTTGAGTCATGATACCTCATTTAATGGATTTGAAGACTTCAGGATAGGCATTTATCTAGAAGCCACTGGATTCACCCAGCAGGGCATGGGGGGGGGGGTGTGTGTAAGGGGAAGAGCATATACCTTGCTGTCCTCAACAGAGCATCTTCTATGCGAAGTCTCAGTATGTTCTCTCTTTTCTTAGCATAAAACCATCCACAGCCTATCTTTGGATGATCAGACTGCCTCGTTTATTACAGCAATCCTTAGACCATTTAATGTAATAAGTTAAATGATGGAAGTTTTTATTTTTATAGGTGGTTACATTCCTGCCTTTAGAAATTGGTTTGCTTTGTTGTTTAATTATTTGTTTGCTTTGAATGCTTTCTTTAAAAAAAAAAAAAAATTTTATTTATTTATTTGACAGAGACACAGCCAGAGAGGGAACACAAGCAGGGGGAAGTGCAAGAGGGAGAAGTAGGCTTCTCGCTGAGCAAGGAGCCGGACGTGGGACTCAATCCTATACTCTGGGATCATGATCTGAGCTGAAGGCAGACACCCAATGACTGAGCCACCCAGATGCCCTGAATGCTTTTTTAAATGGTCATGAGTTGCTGCTTTGACTGGCTGAGAATAAAGGTAGGTGGTTCCCACCACAAAATTGCTTTTCCTGTACGATTCATATTCATACTTGCTAAGTGTCTGGTCACATTTATGTTCCTAGACATTTTTTTAATTTTGTAGGCATGTCTAGTTCAAGGAGTCTGTGTTCTGGAGTAGAAGGAAAAAGGAAAGACAATCTTTGGGTTGTGGTTATTGATTCACTAATTAGAAGCTGTTCTGAATTATCCTTTTCAGGTTTAGCAAAACAGGTTAATAGTTAAAAACTTACAAGTCTCAAGAAGGGACTTTTGAAGGTTATGGGAGAAGTCTAGAGATTCCTTGAGAGCTGCTGACAGAGTTTAGAAAAATGGCCTCCAGTTCCTCAGAAAACATAATTTTCATGCACTACCCACATGTATTAAATCTTCTAATATTCAAGGCTATTGCCAAATGACTAAAAAAAGCAATCAGTTAATTGGCTAAAGTCTAGTGTCAGAGCCTATGTCTGGTGCTTGCTGACTTTCTGCATTTTCTATATTAAAAGACAAACAACACCCAAGAAGTCTCTACTTTATAAGAATCACTAAAAAAACTTATTTTAGAGCCTTGATTGCCATGAAGCTGGAAAAAATTTTTTTTTCTTCAATATTGTTCTCATTTTGTCATTTTGCCTTAAAAAACTCTGAACTGTACCCTGAAAAACGGTTAAGGTGGTAAATTTCACATATGCATTTTAACACAATTTATGAAAAATGAATGTCATTTCTTTAGAAGACCTCACATTCGACTTGTTCTTTGAAACGTTCCCTAACCCATCCCATGCTAAAATGATTCTTTTCCCCTCAGATCTGTGTTAGGGGAGCACTTGTCTTTGTTTAAAAAAGGGACCACATTTGGTTTTCCCCACCCTCTGAGTAATTCCACTTCTGATTCATGAGTTTGGGAGAAGAAATGGAGTGTGTTTAAGATGCATCTGATGAACTTCTCCCTTTCTGCCTATTCACCCAGAGGATGCTCTCTGTGGGTAAGCTTCTGGGGTGGGCTTCATATGTGCAGGTGCAGATCATAGTTACACTTTGTGTCAGTGATTCAGAGTTAAATCAGTCTAACTCTGGGAGATATCAAAAGCATATCTAGCTACAGATCTGTTACCACATTATTTGTCATTAAGTAAGTTGACAGTTTTATCTTTTTTGTTTGTGTCCTGTGTCTCATTTTCTTAAAAAAAATATATTTATTTTAGAGAAAGCAAGAGTGTGTGAGTGTGTGAGTGCATCAATGGGGGAGGGGCAGACCGAGATGGAAAGAGAAACTTCAAGCAGTTTCCCCACTGAGTGTGGAGCCCAACCCAGGGCTCGACCCCACCACCTATGAGATCATGACCTAAGCTGAAACCAAGAGTGGGATGATTAACTGTCTGAGCCACCCAAATGTCCCTCCTGTGTCTTATTTTTTAAGTGTCCAAATAATACATACTATATCTATATCTATATGTATCTGTCTTTCCTTCACCTTATTGACATTCTGACTGCCCGCTGGTTCACAGGCACCATGGCCTTGTCCTAGGCTGTTGTGCCATGATGCACACAGGTGGGAATTGGCAGCCATGAACCAAATGCGGCCTGTGGTTATGAGTTCTTGATCAGCTTTTTAAAAATTAGTTACCAACATGTAAAAATTGATACATTTCAGAGAACAACTTGATCTCTGACTTCTCTTGAAGAATCAGATCAGCCTTGGGCCTCTGTTGGTAGAAGGCCAAATGTCTCTGAAGCTGATCACTTGCAGCTCCGTGGGACAGGGCACTCCTTCCAAATTCCTACTGATGTAACCTCTCCTTAGCATCTTATATTACCTGCCTGGCCTTGCAGGCTCTTATATTTGCAAACTTTTTTTTTTTGCCACCTTTTTTCTAAAGATTTTGTGTCACCTATAAGCACATCCGAGGTTGACAAGTTCTTTTAGGGCCAAAGTGTTTGTTCCAGTATCCTTCCAGTTTTGTGAGACCTCTCTTCATATTTCTTCCTAATAATATTGTTTGGAAGCTCTCTACTTTGGGATAAGTCCTCACAACCAAGGTAGCCTAGGTATGCCAAGAGGTATAGAATCCAGGACTGACCTGCCCCTCTACCATGTTTACCTAACAGGGCTTGTTGTGGAGAGTTGTTTCATCCATTCTTATAATTTATTCTAGACAATATCTGAAAGCTCCAGGAAAACCTCCCAGAACTTTGAACCCATTCCAGTGGCTTATGCATCTGAGTGGCAACGACCAAGTATTGCCTTTTATTACTCAAACAAAGCTGACTGGGGCTTCCTAATAGTCTTCTTCTGCTGTTTTGCTGTGGTAGATTCCACCATGGAAATGGCCAGCCTATGGCCTCAGATATCTTTTAAGTACGTATCGCCCAGAAGCCCCCTGGAAAGAAATAATTGGGAATATCTCAGCTAAGTGTCTTAGAGGGTCAGCTAAGCTTAGAAAATTCTCATTAACTATGACCACAGTGTCCTCTCTCATTATGAATCTACTGAGGTGTCCACTACCCCCAGGCTATTACCTAATTATTGCTAAACAACTCCGTTACCTAATAATTTTCATTAAGACAAATGAAAAAGTTAGTGACTTCTAGTTACTCTCTTTGCTTCTTTGCATTCTTAATGGGTTTCCAAAGCAGCTTTCTAGCAAGCAACTAGCTCAGCAGTGGCTGAGTGGGGGGTGTCTAGGGCTAATGTCAGCTTTGACCCATCTTCATGTTGAAAATATTTGCACAGTTTAGATTACCCTGAATAGGTATAGCTGGCTGTGTACAGGAGGGTATAGAGGCCAAAGTCATAACAGAAAGCAATCTTAACAGGTAATGATTATGCCATGTTTTGTATGTGCTAGGGACTGCTGTAAGTGCTTAATATTTCGGACAATTCAAGGAGATGGGTACTATTTTTTCTCTCATTTCACAGATGAGGAATCTAAGGCACAGAAGGGTTGAGTTCAGAAAGGCAGAAATGCTGGAGCTGGGATGTGAACTGAGGCAATCTGGCTTCAGAGTCCATACTCTTAAGCAAAACTACATCTTTCCCTTATAGGACTGGATGATTCTGCAGGGTGAAACTGAGCTATGTTTCACTTTAGCCTCGCTTAATGGTAGCATACCTTCAGAAAAATTAAGATTGTATGTAATTTTATAAATTTTATATGTATAAATATACATAAATACATGCTTATACAAAATATATAATGAACATATAACATATATAATAAGGGACTTTATGTCTAGACCATAAATACAACTTTTATGACTCAATAATAAGACCCAAAATGAGGAAAAGACACTTGATAAGTAGAGTGAATAGCAAATAAGAACATAAAAAATTGCTTAGCATCCTTTTGGGGAAACAAAACCACTATGATATGCCATCACACATCTTTGAGAATTACTAAAATGGAAAGACTGACGATGTCCAGTATTGGTGAAGAACTGGAGCCAAAAGAAATCTCAGATGTTGCTGGCACTTTTCAAAGTAGTTGCAGGATGGTATAATTACTTCAGAAAACAGTTTGCCAGTTTCTTAGAAATTAGAGCTGCCCTTAACATATGACTCAGTAGTCCCACTTCTGGTATTTATCCAAGAGAGATGAAAGTATGCATCCACAATGAGATTTGCACATAAGTATTTCTAACAGCTTTATTCATAATAGCCCCAAATTGAAAACAACCCAATGTTCATTGACAGATGAATGAAATGAATTGTAACATAATTCATAGAATGGACTATTACTCAGAAATAAAAAGGAATGACATGCTAATACCTGTGACAACATGGATGAGTTTCAAAAACACACTAAGCAAAAGAACATGTTGTATGAGCCCATTCAGATTAAATTTTAGAAAAGACACATTACATCATACCGACAGAAAGCAGATCAGTTGCCTGAAACCAGGTTGGATGATGGTGGTGAGGTTGACTGCAAAGGGGCACAAGGGAATTTGGACAGACTAGAAATGTTTTATAACTCAGTTAGAGTGGTAGTTATACATTTGTTAAAACTCAATGAATATAAAATGTGTCCATCCTGCTGGATACAATTTGTACATTAAATTTAAAAAAAGAAATGACTGAAATGAAAGACAAAGCATTTAACTGAAGAAATCCAAAATAGGAGAAAGAAATTATAAGGAGCATACATAAATAAGAAATAAACAAAGGCATGATTGGGAGCATCAATAACGCTCCAAAGTTTGTTGTTCTTGTTGTTGTTGTTAAATTCTGACAAGAAAAAGGGAAAAGGCACACACAAATAGTATTAAAAATAAAAAGGACATGTAACTACAGATGTAGAGATAATAAAAAATAAGAAAGCCGTAGTAATTACTTTAGGGTAATAAATATAAAGACATTCAAAACAGACAATTTTCTAGAAAAGTATGAACACTAATATGGACTCAAAAAGAGATGGAAACTCTAAAAAATCTTAAAACTGATAAGTAAATTGAACAGGGATTTAAATGTATAACTTCTCTAAATTCTTACACAGAACATTAAGCTTTTAACAAGGAAGTTCTAAAACACATACAATGATCAGAAACTCATTTTACAACTAAACTCATGTAAATTTGATGATAGTGCAATTACGGGATATTATAGACTGACCTTTCTTATGAATATAGATTCTGAAATTTTCAACAAAATATTAAAAGACAAAATCTAGTAATGTATTCAAATATTTGATTTATCTGAGGGATTAAAGACAGATTTAATATTTTAAAAAATAATAATGACCATTTACTCCATTGACATATGACAAGGAGAAATACTCTCTTGGTAAATGCTGTAAAAACAATTGATAAAATTCAACATACACTTAAATATATTCTAGATAACTACCAATAGAAAGGAATATGCTTCCCTGATAAAGAATTTTTACCAAATATCACACTTAATGGTAAAGGAACCTTTCCTTTGAGTCAGGCATGGTTCCTGGAGGTTGATATCAGGGTCCAATCTTATACTGGAGAACTTAGTGTAGTTAGTCAAGAAAAAGGGAAAGAAAAAGAAAAATTATTTAAGAAAGGAAAAGGAAGAAATAAAATTGTTATTATTGATGAAGGGTGTGATTGTCTAGATAGAAAATCCAAGAAAATCTACAGATAGAATACCAGAATCAGTAAGAGTTCAGCAAGATTGTTATTATATAATGTTGATATACAAAACACAAAATGTAAAAGAGCAACAAAGTATTAGAAAATTTACTTTTACCAATATGAAATTTATAGAAGGCTAACTAGCTAGCTATTAATTCTGAATAACAAATGCACAAGAAATTTATGAAGAAATTTATTTTAAAAAAAAGTTTAAAAGACATTATAAAAGACTCTAATAACTTAAAAGGAACAGGTATTCATGGAAAGTTAAACTCATTATTATAAAGATGTCATTAATGCCAAAATTTATAAATTCAATGCAATGCTAATTAAAATTCTGAGGTTTCCGTTTTGTTTTTATGAAACTTAAAAAATAAATTATAAAATTTATATCAAAAATAAAGAGCTAAGATTAAGAAAAACAATTTTGTAAAAGAAGAACAAGGGAGCATAAGCTTAATAATTTGATTTCAGGAGCTAGTATTAGGTTGAATCATAATAAATTTATTTCTTTTCTATTAGTCATAATCAGTAGCTATTGGCCATACCACAGAATTCAACTTATAGTAATTAAGACAGCCTTGTATTGACAAAATTATGAGTAAAAAGATCAGTAGGAAAGGAACCTAAAGATGAGAAGTAGACACCAAATGTATGTAGAGACATGATACTAAACAGGATTAATTTTGATCCAATGGAGAAAGGATGGATAAATAAATAAATGGTTTTGGAACAATTTGTTATCCATGCAAAAATATAAAAACTCCTAGTATTGTCTATAATAAAAATGAAAGATTTTTTTCAAAAATAAAAGACTTTGATATGCATGAAAGACTTAAATGTAAAAGGGAAACTATAATAATTGGAAGGCAAATAATAATTGCCTTCCAATAAGGCAAATAATAATAAGGAATATTTACCTTCCAATAAGGCAAATAGTAATTTGCCTTCCAATAATAATTGGAAGGCAAAATGGGAGAATATGTATTTGTGATCTCAAGGAAGGGAAGAATTTGTTAAATAAAACACAAGCAGGATGAATAATAATGAAAAGGATAGATGCAATTATATTGTAATTAATACTTATATGCTCCAAAGACACACCATAAAAAGTCAAAAATATAACAAACTTGAAAGAGACTTATGTAATACATTTAAAAAATCCTAGGATAAATATTAGAATATATTTTAAAATTGCCTAAAATCAGTAATAAAAACACAAACAACTCAATAGAAAAATAGGCAAAAGATATAAATAGGCAGCAATTGGTCAAGTTGTCCATGAAAATATGAGAAGGTACCCAGTCTTCTCAATATTCAAGAAAATCTAGTTTAAGATTAAAACCCACACATACACACACACACACATGCCAGAATGAAAAAGCTCAAGCTTGATTACACTGCTTCATATGGATGTGAATCATTGGTGATTGGCATTCTCTGAGGTGGGAGAGGAACTTAGCACTACTTGGTAAAGATTAAGATGCACACTCCTTACCACCCAGCAGTTCTAGTTCTACATAGTTATCTCCCAAAACTTTTATACGTGCTCATGGAGTCATTTACAGGAATACTCATAGGACATTGCTTGTAGCTGCTAATGATTACCACGATGTCCATCGTTAGGAAAATGTCCATCATCAAAATGAATAAACTAGTCCACGTTTAAAGACAGAGGTGAATTTCACAAACATCATATTGAGTGAAAAAGGAAAGGTAGAAAATACATCCACTATAGCACCATTTTACTTATGCATTTATGCACCAGTCTACTGTGCATTTCAACACCGCACAGGGGAAAAAGAATAAAGAAATACATGTAAGGGATAAACACCGTGTTTGGAATAGTGGTTAGTTCATAGAGGAAGGAATGGAATTGATATTTAGGAGGGATGTGCCATGGATTTAAAAATATGTGTATAATATCTTGTTTCTCAAATTGGGTGCTAAGTATTGTTCACCACACATTTTTGTGTATCTGAAATATTAAAAAATGAGGAGTGTGAGAATTGAGTAGAAAGTCTTTGAGATGTCTGACCATGAAAAACATCAAGATGAGAGAACTTGAAGATAACTGGATTCAACAAAATTTATTGTTGTTGCTGTCTCCTTTATTTTGAGTTGATGAGGGGAAGATACTGGCTTTCCTGCTGCATATGATGCCCAGCACCAGAAAGTGCCATTTTTGCAGCCTGGAGCATGTTGGATGCATATGAAGGACTGAAGATACAGAAGAGAGACTTGATAACAGAAAGAAAGGGATTGCAGAGGAAGGGCACTTTGTAGGGACCCTTTTTCTGTTGAAATTAATTGGAGAGAAAGTGATGTATGTTAATGGAGGCGGTTGCACAGAATCAGACATGGACAGATGAGTGAGTGCCTAAGTGATGAACCCAGTTCCTCAGTGAAGTAGAGACAGAACCCCAGGATTAGCTAGTGTAAAAGTCCTTCCTGAGAGAGTGAAGGCAAGCCCAGCAAAAGGATGTAATTACCGGCAGTGCTGAGTGCCCATTTGAAGGTGGCAGTCATATATATATAGTGACAAATTCTTCGGCATCACGGGCATCCTCCAGCATCATTCTGCTCCATCATACTGACACAGAGAAGGCTTTCGGTGGACACCTATCCAAGAGGGTCCTAAAAGTCTAGGGTAATTTTTTTTACTGGACTATGGAATCTAAAGAAGAAATTCAAAGAAAGGAGGATGAACACAGGAGGGAGTTGAGGGGATTGAAGATCTCAATGAAGTCAGTTTTCCTTGTGGAAAGTGAGTGGGAAGGGTAAGCTAAAGAGGAGAGTGTTTGTACACCCTGAATGATGTTGGGCAGCCTAGAGGCCAGTTTTAGCATGGTGTTGCGTTCAAAGGGACATCATTCCAACCAGCTTGGAAGCATAAAATAGTATTTTAAATTTTTTTACTGAAATGCCTTGAAAAGGGGCAGAGAAGAATTTTTTCCCTTGAAGCATAAATTCCCCTTGTCTCTCATTTTCCCAGTGTCTTCCTTCTCACCTCTGCTGTAGCACCATATAGAACTCAGCCTGCAATTCCAATGTGTTTCTCTCCCTTTCAACTCCATCTTCCAGATCTCAGTACTGCAGTGAAGAGCTTCGGGCTCTTTATAACATAAATCAATCAAGCTTTGCTTTGCTCCATCTCATCCATCTCCATCCTGTAACTTCCATTTTTGGTTCCTATCATTTGGATTTACAAACTTGTATGTGGTGTGGTTTCTGGTGATGATGAGGTCAGGAATGTAACCAAGTACAGCGTAAAGAAAAAGGACATCTGAGATAAGAAGATCCAGGATTTGAGGGGTCTGGCTACCAGATTATTCACATGGAGCTCAAGCCTATGTTCAATCGCTGTTAGGAGACATGCTGAAGAAGACCTATTTTATGTTTTATTGAGGGAGAGGAATGACCAACAAATTGCCAGATGATTCTTGTGAGAAGGGAAAATAGCAGAATGATTATTATTCAAGATGGAGGAGGAGTAATGGTCTCAAAGGAGTGAGCTGAAGAAAAAAGAGCTTCTATCTAAGAGGGCTACAGGAGAGCAGTATACCCAAGAGAGACTCAAGGTTCAGTTAAAGATAGCAGATGGGTGGAAGTAGTGGTTCAAGGAGGAGGTTCAAATTTATAAGCTATTACTGAAGAGAAGTTTCCAAGAGGCACAGTGGAAAGCTTATTTTTTATTTCATATTATGAGGGACAGACGTGGAACAGATTCGGGAATTTACTGCACAGTTTGGGGATGAGTGACAGGGAGATAAACACTGAGGTTTGCTCCTTGATGACTGAGTTAAAGAGGGATAGGAGCATTTTGCATTTAGTTGAAATTTTGGAGACAAGTGTGTTCCTGGGATCCAGGCTTGTGGTTCAGAGGTGTCATGTGGGGAAGATGGGTGTTTCTGAGGGGCCAGGCATATCTGCCCATTCGTCAGTGGTAGAGCTAGATTTTGGCTTCTTTGAGACATGATATTTTGAGAATTACCCTAAGGAATTAATCATGGTGGCACACAAATTTATGCCTGAAGATATTTACCACCATCTTGTTTTTAATAATAAAATCTGCAAACATTTTAAATATCCAATAATAAGGAACTGATAAACAAATTCTGATACTTTCATGATGTAATTCTATGTAGACATAAAAAATTATGTAGAAATGTATGTAATAAGATGAGGAAACAATAGAATGTATTTTTAAGTGGAAAAATTCTCACCTGGGTGCATAGGTAAATATAAATGATTAGTTATATTTCTAATTCTTGGGTTGGAAATAAGGTTCATTATATTCCTAAAAACAAAAATAAAGTAAGAGAGGGCTATGGGTAAATAAAGGATGATCTGGGACGCCTGGGTGGCTCAGTTGGTTAAGCAGCTGCCTTCGGCTCAGGTCATGATCCCAGCGTCCTGGGATCGAGCCCCACATCAGGCTCCTTGCTCAGCAGGGAGCCTGCTTCTCCCTCTACCTCTGCCTGCCATTCTGTCTGCCTGTGCTAGCTCTCTCCCTCTCTCTCTCTGATAAATAAATAAAATCTTAAAAAAAAATAAAATAAAGGATGATCCAAGAATTATGATTAATAAGTTATCCTATCTGAGCTTTAGTTAAAAAAAATAAGTCACAAAAGAACATACAGAGTGATCCTAACTTTTATTTAAAAAATATGAGCCACATTTGGTCTTTTTCCTCATTTCCTAAGCATCTGTCTTCTTGTTTGCCCTCTGTATTTTAGATCAGTTTCACTTTTAGTTACCTCTTGTGTAAAAAATCATCCCAGAATTTAGTAGCTTCAAACATTAAATATTTATTATTTCAGTTTCTGTGGATCAAGAATTTGGGAGCAGCTTAACTGTGTGGTTCTGGCTTACGAGGTTCCATCAGGATATCCCCAAAGGTTGCAATTATCCAAAGGCTTGACTGGGGCTGGAGGTTCCACCTCCAAGATGGTTCACTCATCATCTTAGCAGGAGGCCTTCGTTCCTCACCTCACAAGCCTTCTCACAGCTTGCTTGAGTATCCTCATGACATCCAAGAGAGAGGCAAGACAGAAGCCACAAGACTTTTCATGACCTAGTTTCAGAAGTCACACACTGTCACTCTGGCCACATTGTATTCATTAGAAGTGACTTGTTGAGTTCACTCAAGGACAGAGATGCAGCTGCTAGAGGTTGGAAGTTGGGTAGGCAGGCACTGAGGTAACAAGGCCTAAGGGGCTATGGCTGGAGCAGTGACAGCTCTGTCACACCTCCTGTTATTCAAAAACTCGTGAGATATTAATCTGTCATTCCAGTCAGAATTTTTTTTTTACCTTTTCAGCATTGCTTTCTAAAGTTCGTGCCCTCTTCCCTCACCTTCCCACTAATGTCCAGATGCTCTCACCTAATTTATGTATTACTTTAATTTAATTATTTTAATTGCACATTCTCAGTATTTACTAGCATCCACAAGTCCACAAGTCAACCCTCCATCTGTCCTACACATTCTTTTAAATATTTTTCGCAGGTGGTCATTCAAGACCTGCTTCCATACCTCTGCTGAAGAGGTATCACCTAAATGCCACATGAGGTATTCTCTAAACGCTCTTAATCAAGAATGATTCTTTGTTCTAGAAACCTCTCATAGCAAAGATAGCAAGCTTATGAGATGTATCAATAGTTCTGTGACAGTCTGTGTTAGCTTGAACCACCATGACAAAATATTGCAGAATAGGTGGGTTAAACAACAGAAATGTATTTTTTTCACCGTTCTGGAGGCTGGAGAGTCCAAGCTCAAGGTCCAGTAGGACTCAGTTTCTGTTGCAAAGTCTCTTGCTCTCTTGCAGACGGCCACCTTCTCCTTATGTTCTCACATGGCAGAGAGAGAAAAGAGTAAGCAAGCTCTCCTCTGGTGTCTCCTCTTGTAAGGACAATAACCCCATCATTAAGGGTCCCACTTTCATGACTTCATAAACACAATTACTTCCCAAAGGTCCCTTCTCCAAACATTATCATGTTAGGAGTTAGGATCTCAACATATAGTCAATAACATAACCCATAGCATGATTCAGAACTTCTTTTTGTATTTGAGATAAGGTAAGAGATTTTTGCTCTTAGTCTTTTAGGGAGCTCATCTCTGATGACTTGATAAGTACTTTTGGCCAGAAATGATCACAAAGTGATGTTTTTTTTTTTTTCTCCCATCTTTGCAACTCTGGCACTCACTTTGGGGTGATGGTATACCCTGGGTCAGTTTTTTCTTCTCTGTAAAACAGAGAAAGTAGGAAAATTTGTCATTACTGGATGCTGGCCCTGATTCTTCACCGTATGAGTAATGAGTCAGTACTATTTACCTAGGAGGCTTATAATGATTATTTCGCGTTTTAAATTCAATCCTGATTTTTCTGCAAGTGCAGCATTCAGATGAAAAGAAAGAACTCAGCTGTCTCTACAAACATATGGAGATCAATGATAAATGGACAGAGACGGCACAGTATATTTATTAACCAAGCTCTTATAAATCATAATTTTTCAACCATTTATTAAACTAATAGGATTGTTTTGGGAACATCAAAGAATTCTTTATTAGGTAAATAATCATGTTTATCCACTCAGTTATGGGGAAAAGCAAATCATTCACACTGCATTTACTCTGCCTCATCAGATCTCATTTCCCTTAAATGTCAGCTGTTGATAATTTTTACCAAACAACCTGGTTTAAAAAAGTCCAAATTTTTATCAGGCTTCAGCTACCTTTTGGTCCTAGAAAAGCACTGCTGCTTGTTCCATTTTTTTTCTTTCCCAGTGGGGTAAATTTCTCCATGAGGCCAAAATGGCTCTCCCACACTGAACTCAAATGTAGGTAGTTGGTGATACTGGCCAACTCTGTTTTTTTGTATTCATCTTATGTCAGTCTTTTCATTGTATGACCACCCAGGTACATCTCATCAGCCTGCTTTGATGATTAAGCCTGAGCTTACAATTCCCTTTGTTTTTATTCTTCTCCATCACACAATCAGCTGATATGGGCTCAGAGAGCACTGACTTTTTCCAGTGTTAATAGGAAGAAAATACAATTGGGAAGTTAAGTCAATTACTTAACAAGGAAAATGTTTGTCATGTTTGTCATTTTGATTTATAGTATCAATGTCCTGAAAAACTATTTTTATAAATAAGAATTTTATAAATAAAAATGTATTTTAGCCATATTTACCATGTACCAGGGGAGTTAGAAATTCCATTTATTTAGTAAATAGTTATTGATTGCTGTAAGGCCAGTCATTAAGCATAGTGGGAAATATGAAGATTTATTGATTTATTCAAATACATTTACTGAGCATCAGTTATGTACCAGACCCTGGTTGAGATACTGGGGATATAGAGGTGAACAAGAAATAAGATTCTCGATCTTAGGGAGCTGCTATTTCAGTGGGAATAGAAAGATGATAAGTAAGTAGTAAATAAAAATGATCATCAAGTAACAGCAAATGTTATAAAGAAAATTTAACAGAATAATATAAAAATGACTGTAGCAGTGAGAGAAGCAGGCATTTAGATGGAATAGTCAATGAAAGCATCCGGAAAGTGACATTTGATCTAATATGGATGATGAGTAGAGTAGGCACATTCCTTTTCCTGGAAGAATTTACAATCAAGAAAGACTCTAACACTGCATTCAATTTAGTGCAAAACCCCAAGCAGTTGTCCATGAGTTTTATGTTAGAAATGGCTTAACATCACACAACTCAAAGAATAAAATAAATACCTATGGGTCCATACTGATATAAATAAATTATTGAACAAACAAATGCAAAAGAATAGATTAAACCTTCTTACAGAAGAATATCAAATAATACATATAGATATTCTTTTCTACAGAAGGGAGAGCATAATTCATCCCCTTTTTTGTGTGGTCTGGACCTTGTGACTTGCTTCCAAGGGGTGGTGGGTGGTGGGGGGGGTGAAAATTTTACAGTAGAAAAGCCTGAAAAACACCACCTTATTGGAGTGATCAAGGTGAACATTACCAGGGAAAGAGTTACATGGATATCATGGACCCTTTGATACGATGTGACAAGGAAGGCATTTTAACCTCCAAACCTACAACTACAATTTAACCATGAGAAAACAGGAAAAGCCCCAAAACAAAGTTCCTGACCAGTTCTCTTCAAAACTGTCAAGATCATAAAAAATAATGATAATAAGAGGAATGTCTGCATCATTAAAATAGTGATATAGGTCATACCTGATTTCTGTACCTGTCACAAAAAGACCAATTAGCAACTATCCATAAGCAAGAAAGCATTGCAAAAATCCCAAACCAGGAATAAGGCTGAAGAACCCCTGGACCACAGAGACCAACAAGGACGTCATTAGAAGGGTAAGATGATCAGCTTCACTCTGGAGGCCTCACCCCTCCTCCAGGCCAGCATAGATACCACAATGAGCCTATGGTTTCTCCAGCAGGGAAAAGAAGACCCAAGGTGGATGACCAGCTTCCTCAGTATGGAAAGACTGGAGATGCACTCAGGTCTCATCTTACAGAGATCACTGGAGGATTCTACTGGGCAGAATCTAGTGACCCCTCCAGTGACCACTGGGGATCACTGAAGGTCGGGGGGAGAGTTGGGCATTATAGCAACCAGCTCTCAAGTCTTTATAGACCAACTGCTGGTTTCCAGTAGTGCCAGAGTAGAGATCTTAGCCAGTCACTCTGCCCATCTGAAGAGCCAAGCCAGTGTGGTCCTGTGTGGTAAGGGAGCTCAGCTGGCTGTCCTACTTGACTATAGTTTCCAGCCAGTGGGCCATGGCAGCCATGGAACTTATTCTAGGTCTCACTCAGGCAGAGAAGCAAGTTCAAAGCCTCACATAACTGCTGAACATATCTTCCAGTCCCATAACAGAGAACCCATCAACTGTAGAGTTTATCCTAAAGCTTGCCTGGGCAAGGAGTCAAGCCAGCAGCCACGCCAAACTGATAATCATAGTCTCTGGCTCTGCCTAACCATGGAGCCTGAACAATGAGTCTGGACAGCCTCGAAGCCCAATCTATGATACCACCAATCCATGGAGCCCAGCCTACAGCCCTGCCCAACAGAGGAGCCCAGCTGTCCAACCATGGAGCACCATCTCAAGCCCCCATTTAACTGCAAGGTATAGCTGGAGGCCTCATCCAACCAGAGAAGCGAACAATATTATCTAACAGCAGAATAGAGCCAATGACCTACCTGATTATGGAACACAGCTTGTGAATGTGTCAAATTTGAGGGCACATCCTGTGGCTCCACCTGATTGCAGAGAACAGCCTGCAGTCCCATCCAATTGTAAAGCCCTGTCTGCATCCCTGCATGAACATAGAGTCCAGCCAGCAGCACCATCTGGTTGGGGAGCACAACCTGAAGCCACCCAACCAAGAGTGGCTTCAGAGCCCAACTAGTGGCTTCCCTGACCTTAGAGCAGTCAGCAGCATCCCCTTCCTCCCCTACCACTTCAGAGCACAGGCAATGGCGTAGCCATACTAGACACTGATGGCAAATTCCATATGACTGTGGAAACCACCAGCTGACCTGTTCAGTGCCCCAAGCTGAGCTGCATGGTGAAGATCCTTCCCTGTTGCAATGAATCTGCAAAGTCTGGAAGAGATTGCTTACTCAGATGCATAGATACCAATGCAAAAATATAAGGATCAGGAAGAATCAGTTAAACAGGACACAGTCAAAGGGAACTAATAAAACTCTCATAATTGACCATAAAGAAATGGAAATCTGTGAATTGTCTGACAAATAATTCAGAATAATCTTTTTAACGAAGTTTCGTGAACTACAAAACATGCAGGTAGAACACTAGACTAAGTTAGGAAAACAATGCATATACAAAATGGGTTCAAAAAGAAATAGAAACCATAAAAAATCCAAACAGAAATCCCAGAATGGAAGAATTCAATAGGGAGTATCAACAGCTAACTTGACCAAGCATCCAGCAGAAGAATACACATTCTTCTTAAGCACACATAGAAATTTCTATGATATATTATGTTAGGACACAAACAAGTCACAACAAAGTCGAGAAGATGGAAAGTATATCAAGTATCTTTTCCAACCACAGTGGTATAAAAACAGTAATCAATAATAAGAGGAAAGGTGGAAAATTCACAAATAATGGAAATTAGCAAACTTGAAAACAACCAGTGAATCAAAGAAGAAAACAAAAATTAAAAAGTATCCTGAGGCAAAAGAGAATGGAAACACAACCTACCAAATGTATGGAATATAGCAAAAGCAGTTCTAAGAAAGAAGTTTATGGTTATAAATGAATACATCAAGAAAAAAGAAATATCTTAAATACACAATCTAACATTATACCTCAAGGATATAGAAAAAGAACAAACTAAACCCAGAGTTAGCAGGAAAAAAATGAATAATAAAGATTGAGCAGAAATAATTAAAATAGATAATAGGGAAACAGTAGAAATGAAACAAAACTAAGAATTGGTTCTTTGAAAAGATAAAGTCGATGGACTTTTAGCTTTTTTAAGAGAAAGATAACTCACATAAATCAAACTTTAAATAAACAAGGAGACATTACAAATGATACCACAGAAATACCAAGGATCAGGAGAGACTCCTATGAAAATTATACGCTAACAAATTAAACAGCCTAGAAGAAGTGAATAAATTTCTAGGAACATACAAACAGCCAGGACTGAATCATGAAGAAATAAAAAATCTGAACAGACCAATGATAGGTAAGGGGACTGCATCAGTAATAAAAACATCTCCTAAGAAAGAAAACCTCGAGAACAGATGGTTTCACTGGTGAATATTACCAGTATTTAAAGAAGAATGTCAATCCTTTCCAAATTCTTTCAAAAAATTAAAGCAAAGGGAATACTTCCATCTCATTTTACAAAGCCAGAACGACCCTAAAACCAAAGCTCAATAAAAAGCTAACTAAAAGAAAACTATAGTCAATATTCTTGATAATATAGATGTGAAAATTCCCAAAGAATGGTAGCAAGCTAAATTCAACATCACATTAAAAGGATCACATACCAAGATCAAATGGAATTCACCCCAGGAAGGCAAGGATGGTTCAACATATGCAAATCAGTAAATGCTATATACTACACTAATAGAATAAAATATAAAAATGATATGATCATCCCAATAGATGCCAAAAGAGCACTCAACAAAATCCAACATTCTTTCATGATAAAAATGCTCAACAAATTAGGTATAGAAGGAACATAATAAAGGCCATATATGAAAAGTCCACAGTTAACATCATGCTCAATGGTGAAAGGTTGAAAGTTTTTTCTTTTGATCAGTAACAAGATGAGGGTACACACTGTCACCACTCCCATTCAATGTAGTACTGAAAATCCTATCCAGAACAATCAGGCCATAAAAAGGAATAAAAGGCATCCAAATTGGAAATGAAGAAATTATCTGTTTGTAGATATATTATATATTGAAAACCCTTATGTGTAATATGTCTAAATAACTGACAATAAGTTGTTTTGATTATAATGTAAGGGCCTGACAATCTAATTTGCAAGGTATTTATTTCAAAGATATTCTTTTCAAATAAACATATTACCAGTTACACAACCAGATAAAGAGACAGGCTGCCCCACCTGTGAAGTCCCCTTTTAGAAAGCCCTGAGTAACCTAGATAATTGACCACCTCAGTGACCCTGCTTTTTTCTTCCCACATTTCAATTCCTGCTCTTATGTTTTAAATTTGTGAATAGTCAACCCATGAAGTCCTAGGCACTTCACCCTTCTCAATAAAGGCAGAACCCCAAATCCACATTCTCCCTTCTCCCTCCCTTTCCTTCCCTGTACTTCCCTCTTTCTCTACCTTCCTGCCTACACACTCACTGTGTGACCCTGGGCATGCTATGTACTCTCAAGAACTCGTGAGTAATAAAGATTGTTATTTCAAAGTTCCCTGATGGTTTTTGTTGAGTTGTGTCTTGAAAGCATAGTAAAAACCAAAAGGGCCAGCCCAGCCACAACATAGAGTATATGATAAATATCTGCCAAGGCTTTTATGGACCTAGTTGAGTGCCCCAGTCATTCTTCACTGATCGCATCAGGATCGATCGGCTGAGACTGACACAAAATTGCACCCAAAAGGAACCCAATAGTACTTATAAACAAATGCAATAAAGTTTCAAGATACAAAGTCAACATATAAAAGTGAGCTACATTTCTATACCCTAGCAATTAACTATCTTAAAGTGAAATAAAGAAAACAGTCCCATTCATCATAGCTTCAAAAATAATAAAATACAAAGGAATAAATTTAACCAAGGAAGTGAAAGATATATATACTGAAAGCTATAAGACATTCATTAAAGAAGTTGAAGAAGACACACATAAATGGAAAGATATCCCATGTTCATGGATAAGAAGAATTAATATTGTTAAAATGTCCACACTACCCAAAGCTATATATGCATTCAATGTAATTCCCATGAAAATTCAAATGGCATTTTTTACAAAAATAGAAAAAACAAACTTAAAATTTGTTTAGAACACCAAAGGCCCTGAATAGCCAAAGCAATCTTGAGAAAGAACAAAGCTAGAGAATCACACTTTCTGATTTCAAATTGTATTACAAGGCTATAGTAATCAAAACAGTATTGTATGGGCATAAAAACTGACACATAGACCAATGGATCAGAACTGAGAGTCCAAAAATAAATCTATGCTTATCTGGTCAACCAATATTGATAAGAGAGCCAAGAATATTCAATGGGGGAAGAATAGTTTCTTTATAAGTCATGTTGGGATATTCATATTCAAAAGAATGAATTGAAACCTCTGTCTTAAAGCCCTCTTCTATGTCCTAATAAAGGAAATCAAATAAAGGAAAAAGAGCATGGAGCTGGCAAAGGTCTCTTTACTGCCATAGTGTAGAGGTGATACGTATCTCCTTTTCTTACAATCTATTGCCAAGAGCTAGTTATTTGGCCATCCCAAAACCCAAGATGACAGGAAATGAATTGTAACAGTATATCCAGCAAGAAGTAGAGAATATACATATTGATGAGTCCTAGCAATCTGTCATAGTTTTTGTTTTTTCCTTAAACAGGTTGTGAGTGTTTTGCATAGATGGGGTCTCTTCAACTAAAAGCTCCTTGAGAGCAAGGATTGTCTTCTTTAAATCTGCTATAGGGACTAATACGGTAACCATTGTCAAAGATGGCTCCCAATGTTCTCTATTTTCTGTACTTATAATCTTGTGTAATTCATTCCCATTTTGAATAGGCCTAACTTGTATAAGCAATAGGATATTGGGAAAAGAATAGGGTGTGACTTCTGTGCCTATGGCTAGGCTATAAAAATCACTGTGGCTTCTGCCTTTTTCTCTCTTGGATCAGAGGCTTAGGGAAAACCCAGCAATCATGTTGTGACGACACACAAGCAACCCTATGAAGAGATCCATCTGGCAAGAAATCAGGGTACCCTGTTAACAACCAGCACTAAATTGCCAATACTAGAAATGCATCTTCCTTCCATCCTCAGTCAAGATTTTGATGTCAGCACTTTAGGTTGTCAAATTTTTTCCTATAAGATTCACATCCATTCACTCATTCATCAAAACCTTTCATTTGTTCCTCAAAAGACGTTGCTTTCTTTTGTAATTGCCTTAAGACTTCACCCAAGAAGATGGTGAATTGGATTCTTCTCACATGTCAACTCCCATTGGTTGATAGTGGTTGTTCATGTTGTCTCCAGGCCTCTGAGGTTATGTCCAAGGATGAAGGCCACCCTATCAATGAACTATCTTAAAGTGAACTATACCCTATCAATGAACTATCTTAAAGTGAAATAAAGAAAACAATCCTATTCATCATAGCTTCAAAAATCATAAAATTATTATTCATCAGTAGTACATGCTAGAGAAATGGAAACAGTAGTAGGTAGTTCATGAACTACGTATTTGCCAGCTATGCCTAAATATTCTGACTCTTGCTTTTTCAAGTCTAACATTATCAGTTTGGATCCCATAGACCAGTAAGTACCATTTGGCCTAGACAAGGGCTCCAGAGCTTCAGGCCTGACGAATGGCATAAGGAAAAATCTGAAGCCAGATGCTTTTTGGTCATGTTAGTCAATTAATCTGGTTTTACTTACTGTTAATTTCTTTGTTGTCTAAAATGTGTCTTATGCTATTTGTGGTGCAGATTGTTTGCTGAGAATCACGTGGTCTGTGGCTTTTGTGAAGATCCCACTCCTCAGCTCTAACTTCATATTCTTTTGATTAGATTTTTCTAGCACCAGAATTGAGGGCAAAAGGAGTTGTTAAGTAACTACTGGAATTTGAAAGAAACATGAAAAGCATTCTATCCTATCAGGGTTCATTTATATTCTGAGCAGAGTCTGGTGGCCATGTTCACTAAATGCATAAATTTTCAGGTACTTGTAAAATGCCAGGGTCATAAATCTTTTTAAAAAACAAAGCTTATTTATTTTCCTTGAAAATAAAGTGCTTTTTTTCCCCCTATGGAAAATAGAGAAAATCTCAAAGAAGAAAATAAATTTAAAACAAAAAATCCATCCATGATCCCACCTATCAGAGACAACCAATGTTTTGCTGTTACATAAGTCAGAAAACACATATAATTAGTATAATGTCATATATATAATCTCATTCTGATTTCTTCAGTTATGGCATAAGAAAAGAATTCCTGCATGATTACGAACTCTTTGCAAGCCTCACTTAAAATTGTTTTCTATTTTATTATATTCCTTTATCAAAATGTACTGATGCATTTTCCTAAAATTAAGTTATTTTCATGGAGGGAAGGGAGGTGCTAAGTTGCTATAAATCTTTCAATGAGCAAAGACAGTACTATTTCAGAGTGAGATTATTCATTGACTCTTGGAGTCCTACACCTGCAAGGCTGCCTTCAGTGAATGGATTAGAATGCTTTTCTTTCGTGGAAGAGGAATGGAGGCACTGTTTTTTGACTTGTGTATGCTTCTCCAGCCCTCCAACAGTAGAACCACATTTATAGCCCCCAGCTTCTAGCAATTACACAGACACCAAAAGAAGAAAGTACTTTTCATTGGTTAGGTGAAGGTTTCTACCCCTTTCCGAAAGTAGATTGTCCTTATGAAAACTTTTTTTTTTAAGATTTTATTTATTTATTTGATAGAGAGAGAATGTACAAGCAAGGGGAGCAGCAGGCAGAGGGAGAGGGAGAAGCAGACTCCCTGCTGAGTAAGGAACCCCAGGCAGGGCTTGATCTTAGGACCCTGGGATCATGACCTGAACCGAAATCTGCTTAACCAGCTGAGCCATTCAGGTGCCCTCCTATGAAACCTTTTGTAAGCTGAAATGGAATAAGGCAAAATGTATCCCACCGCCCCCAGCCCCCACTTTCTGGAATTCTATGTTAATCGGCTTTGCTTTTTTTTTTTTTTTTACTTTAGTACAGTAACAGTTTTTTTCATAAAAGCGAAAATTCTTTTGGGATTTTTTTACATTACGTTTTTATTTAAATTCCAGTTAGTTAACATACAGTGTGATAGTAGTTTCAGGTGTAGAATCTGGTGACTGAGCACTTCCATACAACACCCAGAGCTCATCACAAGGGGGTAGGAGTCTTCACCAACGGCTCAGCTAGGGAGGTGAGCCAATCTAGTAAGCATATGTGGAATCCTAAGACTATTTACCTGAGCAAAATATTTCTATCACCACCACAGAGCACATCTCACCTGCCCATATTAGGATGGTAGATCAAGGGCTTGAGGTTAACTCAACTTCAAGACACGATTAGCAAGTGAATTGCAACCTTGTCCGTGGGCAAGACTTGATTAGAACAAAGCTTTGTTCCATCATCTGCATTGTCCAGCTCTCCTCAACCCTTTTAGCTTCAGTGGGAATTGACTCTGATGTTGTAGTTCCTCATGTGTTTGACTGAAACATATACTACCAGACACTCTTTTGTAAAAAGAGAACAGACCATTTGCATGTCTGGGGACTTCTGAATTCTCTGCGTATATACAATAATAGTGAGGGGCACCCCTCGTCCAGCCAGCTTTCTTGGCTTCCTCATGTGTCCTGTAAGTGTGGACTCTTCTCACTGTTCTTTGAAATACCCCTTTGGACCAGAAATGGCTATGTTTAGAGAGAAGGATATTAGTGATAAAGCTATTTGGGATCTTTGGTGATGGACAGGAATGTACAGCCTTTCCTGCCATTCCTATTGCTATTGTGTTGTACATTTCTGAGGTTCCCTGTTACATGCCTATTAAAAATGATAAAGTTGGCATGGTTGGGGGTAGAGTGGAGCGAAGGTAGCACTGTAGCTAACACCCTACAAATTTCCTCTTTATATAAATCCTAGCAAGGTCAAGGAGGTGGTACTGGAAGAATGAATGGGCATTCTGTGAAGTGAATACCCCCCATTATTGAATTCTTTTTATCCTTTAATAAATGTTATAAAGCCAGCCAGTGTTTTAAGCTCTAAGGATTCTGCAGTGAACAGAAAAGAACAGCTCCTGCTTTCAGAGGGGAAACACTCTTGGTGTCGCGTTCTTAATGTTGGAGGGTAGCGGTGGGGCAGGGTTCTTTGAATAAGCTTACCCCACTAACTTGTTCCATTTTCCAGTCGCTCAGACCAAATCTTCTGTATCTGCTTTGACCTGCACACTATCCCTTCTTTCATGCTCTACCTCCAAACTGTCAGAAAGTTCTGTTGACTCTATTGAAATCTAACCAGAACCTGACCATCTGACTACTTTGTCCCTATTGCTACCTTCCTGGTTAAAAATCACCATTATTGCAATAATGACATCATCTCCTACTACCTCTGTCTTTGCTCACTCACTCCAGCATACTAGCCCAATTTAGGGCTTTCATACTGGCTTCTTTCCTCTTCCTGAAATACTTCTTCACTAGGCACACACTTGGCTGGTTTGTTCACTTCCTTTAAATCATTGTTCAAAACTTCTCAGTGACACTTATCTGAACTACTCTGTTGCATGTTGTAAACAGAATCCCTACCAAGAACTCTTTATTTCTCTTAGTCTTCTCTACTTTTTCTTTAGCGCATAAACTCTTCCCTTTCTAACATAATAAACTTGATGATGTATTGTATTTATTTTTTTATATTCTGCTTCCTCTTACTGACGTAAGATCCAGCAGGGTGGGGGGTCTTTGTCCACTTTGTTTACTGATGTTTCTCAGGTGATCAGACCAGTGCTTGGTGATAAAGAATTATTTCCTATATCTAGAAGCCCATAAGTACCTTGAAACTGATTACAAAATGTCTGTATGTAATTTTCCAGAAAGCAGTATCATACCTTTTATTAGATAATCAAAAAGAATTGTGACCAAACTGGTTCTAAAACCACTCTATTTTACTTATCTGTAATGTGGTTGATTTGGGGATTTCTTGGAAATAATTTAATTAGGAAAAAATGTGAACTTGTAACAATGTGTCATATTAGATCCTTTCTTGCCTCATGTACTGGCGTGCCTACAAATCCTCCTTGTGAAGACCAGTTCTAGAAGATGAGAGAGAGGGAGGGAAAGAGTGTGCACACAAAATGTGCTGGGAGTGTCTTTCATAGCAAAAAATCTAGAGCATGAATGATAATGATTCTGGTAACTAATAATGCTATGTTAATAACAATGCTAATACTCATAATTATTGCATGCAGAACTTTTCATCTGAAAGTCTCCAGGTGCTTTATAAACATTAATTAGTGACATTTCACAACACTATGTTGAGACAAGTAAGGATTATTATACCTATTTTATATCTTTAGATAAAAGAGTTTCTAAAGGTCGTATAACAAGATAAGAATAGAAACTAAGTGATACTTGGAAACCCCCTCCCCCAATTCCTGTTCAGCTACTGGTGCCTATGGGGTTTGAGTCCTCCTCTTTTTAGAATTGGTTCATGGCCATGGGATCTGTACTAACGGAATGTTGAAGGCATCGTAACACAGAGGAATGCAGGGTCCTATGGTGGCCTCAGAGGATTTGCTGGAACTCAATGATGGGTCTTTTGTTTTGTTTTTATCTTAAAAAAACTTTTCAAAATAGATCATATTCCCTTTGCCTTTCTTTTCCCATCATTGTCTCTCCTTTTGCGGAGTTGACCTGTTTTTCATTATTTGGCCCCAATCTGTTTATTGCCTCTCCAGCCTCATCTGGAGCACATGTGTTCCATTCCCAGCTGTCAATGCCACTAATAACTGTGGGAGCCCAGGCAAGTCCTTGAGCCTCCTGAACCCCACTTTCTTCATCCATAAAGGAGCATGCTGGCTTTAGCATCTCTATGTTTCCTTTAACAATAAAAGTTCATAGTGCAATCCAGGGAACTCCTCTGAGAGAATTTCTTGAGGACAGTGTTCATATTGGAGGTATAAGAAAGCAAAAAGTTACTGCAGGGATGCTTGGCCAATCTAGAAGAGAGTACTCGAAATGTCTTGTTACTAAAAATTGTCCAAAACACATTTTGTGTCCATTTTCACTCACTTCTGAGACCCCTCTTAATGATGATCCCAAGCTCTGAGTTTCTCCTGGACAGGTTAGAGAAGACCAGGTTGGTCCCTTGTTCCTCTTTGGGGGGCTTTGAGAAAAGAGTATCTGTTCATGGGAAAGGCTCTCTGACTTACACCTCACCCTCTTCTGTTTCTGCTTTCTTAGGAACCTCCCTGTCGCTCCTGGGGAGTGTCGGTCCACATCTTAATCACTTTGTGTGTAATCTCATTAGAGATAATCCCATTTGCCAGCGTTGGTATCTTTCCTTCCAGCTGAGGCTGGGATTTCTAGCATTTGCTTTGGAAACCCAATCCAGCTAGAGTTCGAAATAGGGCAGTCTTAGCTGAAGTCTTCCTCTGACTTATGGTATCAGCATTGGAATGTAGGAGGTGATTCTTTAAACCTTCCACACTAAATTTTTAAGAGCCTTAGCAATAGGCAGAAAGGGCATAATTTTTTTTAAATGTTGGTTTTGTGGGGTTTTTTTTTTTTTTTTTTTGCAGTTTAAATGAAAGAAATATTTTGTTCACTTACCAAAAAAAATCTAAAAGTCTTTAATGAATGAATCTAGTAATTATGTCCTCTTCTGATAACTCTGTTTTTCTTTGTGGGACTAGAAGTACTTAAACAAAAGGACAAACATAAAACACACACACACACACACACACACACACACAAGATCTTCCCTTTTTTTTTTTTTTTTCTCAGTTTGGACACTTGCCTTATGGTGATTCTCATCAGACAGTTCTGAGGTGGTAAAATTCCAAATAATTCAAGAACCGCATTTGGTGCTTGAGGGGTTCTTTCAAGGCAGCCCAGGACTGAGTCCATGTGAAGCTGGACGATGTGAGCAGGAGTCCGTTGTTGCAGGAAATTCCAATCCATATGGCTCCCGGTTTGTCATAACATACATTGCATTAAACGTGTGAAACAACTCTTACGGAAATCCCATCTCTCTCTGCTGCTCCCCTTCCCCAATATGCAGCAAATCCAAATCCTCATATTCTTAAAATGGGGCGAGTTGGGGAGAACAGCAGTCATTCTCATTTGATGGTTTGAAAAAAGAAAAGATGTCGGTACCACTCACTGACTGGCTAATGAATAATCAGATTTCACAGCGTGAGCGCTGGGGTGGTAATTTGGTTGCACGCCATGCTCCCAACCCATGGAATAGTGCTTCATTAATGTGAAGACCTGTATAATCAAACAATTAGCAGTCTCTCTGCAATGAAAGCAGCTTTTCATCAGCATATATACTTCATCGAAAGATGAGTCCCAAATCAGTGGATCTGACAGCAACTAGTCTTCCAGTAACTCAGCAACAGGAACATGGAGGGTAATGTAGGTGTTTTCCACCCGTTCCTTTAGCTAAGGATCCTAGAGCAACCTGTGTTTTAGCATCACTGAATGGTAGCAAACATTTGCCGGGAATATGAAATTAGGAGAGTATCTTCTAATCTTATTTATATAATCTCCTATGTTACAGCTTCTGTGTTTTTCCTCACTTTCTACTTACAATGGTTAAGAACCTCAGAAAGATACTTTGAATTATCATGGGGAAAGAGGAACTCTGATCCTTCTCTTATTTTGCTGATTTACATCAATGTTTTGTGCCATCTTCATTCTGATAGAGCTGATTAGCCTCTTTGGTGACTTTCTGTCTGGAGCCATGGAGAGAGGGTGCTGTTTTATGGCAGGCTCTCTCATTTGTGTTGTTGACTAATTCACATCAGTGGATACCCAACAGGGCTGTTCACAGAAGCAGGAGGCAGAGACCTTGGGTTCCTGGTGCCCTATGGATAAGTCTCTTTCTATATCCTAAACAAGCCCTGAATTTATTGGGTTGCTTTCAACATACTGCTCAATGCAAGGAGATGAGAAGTACTAACTCAAGACTTTTTTTTTTTTTTTTAAGGTAAAATGTAAATTACCAACAAACTTCAGTGAATTTGCAATGGCTTTTTTGGCTCTTCTAAATCAGGGACAGCAAACTTTCTCTACAAAAGGCCAAATAGTAAATACTTAGGCTTTGCAGGCCAAGAGGAAAAACAGAATTATGTAGGGATTTATATAACAATTAATTGAAAACCATTCTTAGCTCATAGGTCTTACCAAAACAGACTGTGTGCTGAATTTGGCTAGCAAACCAGTTTCCAATACCTGGTCTAAATCACAGGCTTTGCAAAATCTTTCTTGTCATTGAGCAAAGCAATAGCCTTTGGATATGTTAATTTCCTTACATATATTGTTGTTGTTTTATTGGGGATAATGAAAATTTTGTGAATATTATGTGTTTGTGCAACAGAAATATTTAGTAATAGTAAACATAAATGAATGGGATGGCTAGGATTTGTTGTGGGGAGAGGTAAAAATGAATAAACCTAAAATACTTTCTTAGTATCTTTTCATTGACTGGGATTGGTAATGAACCAAGACATAGAATTTTCATATAGATGAATTCCTGTTCAACTGATGGATCATGGCTCTGACCAGGTCAAAGTTTTATGTCTGACTTCTGGATAGGTATGGTGCTTTCACACAAGGGTAAAACACTGTTTCATGGCCACAGTCTGTATCTTTCCTCAAGTCAACGCTCAGAAAAGCTGACTGTTCGTGGAAGTATGGTTGAACCAAGGACAACTAGCACCAATCTTGAAAGGAGCATGCCCTTTGTGAGTAAAATCTCAGATCAGATTCTAGATTTGAGTATTAAAACTATTCTTTGCAAACACAATTACCAGCAGGTTGAAGCAAGCATTCTCCAAGGGCAAGCTATCTATGAGCTCCAGGTGGATTATCTAGTGGAATATCATTCTCCAAAGGGTGCTGGTGAAGTCTGATATGGCTATTGATTGAGATTTCTAGTGACATCCTGTTGCACGTTGTTTTCTACCATGTTCTGTTCTATATTTTTTATTAAAAACTTGCATGAGGACAAAGAAAGTATTCTTATCAAGGCTGCAGATAATGAAAAGCCTAGAGAGCTCACAAATTCGTGGATAACAATGAGTTACTCAGCAACACCTCTACCATTTACAAACACCATGAGTAAATTCAACAAAATACAATTTAGCTGTGGTAAATGTCCAATTTGTTATTTGAATTAAAAACAACTATAACTAATTATGCAAGTCCGGGATGGGAAAGTCCTTAGAAAGGCACAAATGGAAACCAGTTTTCAGTAGTTTTAATGAGCCCACAGGGTGGTTGGTTAACAATAACTATGATTATGTTCACAAAATTCAATTAAGCGAATTCACTGAGAGTGCCAGATTCTACTCTGTTCCATTCATGGTGTATTTAGATGATGTGTTTAAAGAAAAAAAAAAAAAGAAGAAGAAGAAGAAGTAGATAGTTTGGTAAAGATCTACTGCCCAGTCGGGAAAGCAAAATTAAGTTGGAAAAGGACTGTTGAAAACACTGTCTAACATCCTCTCAGATGTTAGAGTTCTACCACAGACCCACTGAACCAAAATGCCTGAGAAGGTGATTCTGATAAGAATTCTGTTAAGAAACCAGATTAGGGAAGCCCCGATCATTAGTGAAAGAAAAATACATTGAAGCAGATGAAATAATTAGTTAAAAAGTTATATCCGATTCAGTATGTTTCAGTAATGATTTCACTTTTTTTCCATTTGTTTTGGAATCTTAATGCTAGACCGTGGCTTCTTTATTCAGGGACCAAGAATGTATGGTTTAGAATTCTTCTGTGTGTGGGCCAACTACCTGCTGGTTGATGGACTCAGATTACACCCCTGATTCTAGCTACTTTCAATAGAGAAAGACATAGGAATTATTGAGTCTAAGATTTGGATGCATCACCAATGTAAACCTATCACATTCTCCTAGGAGAAGAGTTCAAAGTTATTTTTTTCCCACTGATAGCTAATCAGCAGTAACACAGGAAGGAAAGTACATATAGGGAGACTCAGTGCTGAAGGGCTTTACCATTCTATTTTATGAGTATGTGCAACCATATCCCATATATACTATAGCTAAATGACCAGATTAATGTCTTCTACGGAAATTCCCTTTGAACAGTCACCCAAGCTCAAAATCTAAGGCTTCTTTCTTTTACTTGCTCCTTACATCTAGATATTTACAATTTCTGATTGATTCTACCTCCAAAGGGTATTTCTAATCCATCCATGACCCCTCTGTTCTCATTGTTTTTCCCCTGGTAAAAATCTAGTGGATTGTTAAGTTAGCCCTCCACCTTCTAATTCCTCACCTCATCTTCCCAAGGCTGTGTGGTTCATTTTCTTAAAACAAGGCTCTGGTCCTGTTGCTGTATCAAAAACCTATGAGATGAAGTCTGAGCACTTAAACCTGCCCTGAAAGATGCCTCAAGGTCTGGTTCCAAACTTTTGTTCATTAACTCATTCAAAAATAATTTATTGAGCACTACTTTTGCCCAGGCATCAAGGTAGCAAAGTTGAAAAAGCAATTTTACATCTTCTTATGTGGATCTCATATTCTTGCTCTAATTCCTTGGCCAACGCAAGATCTCTCCTACCTCCCAGTTGTTGAACATTGAATACCATCCAACCATGAAGTCTACAGTCCTTTCCAAAGCATTCCCTGATCTATTCTTCTTTGAACCCTACAGTCCAATGTTTATGGCAATTATCCCTTTTTAGTAGTTTGGATATTCAACCATATCTTATCTGCTGGGATACAATGTTCATTAGGCATTGAAAGTAAGCCTTGTTTATCTCCACTGCCCCTAGAATGGTGGCCAATAGCTAGGACATACTTTACATGTATTTGTTGAAAGAAGAAAAAAGGCAACAAAAGCAAAAATAATCAAATGAGAGACTACAATGAACTAAAAGACTTCTGCATAGCAAAATAAATGATCAACAAAATGAAAAGTCAAACTATGGAGCAGGAGAAAGTACTTACAAATCCTATATCTGATAAGGGCTTAATACTCAAAATATGTAAGGATATATGACTCGATATAAAAAACCCCACATAATTTAATTTAAAACGGGCAAAGGACTTGAACAGACATTTGTTCCAAAGAAGATATATATAATACCAGGAACAGGTACATAAAAAGTTAGGTAAACATCACTAATCACCTAAAAATGCAAAAACCACAGTGAGACATCATCTTACACTTGTTAGAATGGCTATTACAGAAAAGACAAATGATAACAAGTGTTGGTGAGGATGTGGAGAAAGGGAAACCCTTGTGCCCTATTCTTGGGAATGCAAACTGCAGCCACTCTGGGAAGCAGTACGGAAATTCCTCAAAAAATTAAAAATAGAGCTACTCTATGATTCTGCAATCTCACTTCTGGGTAAATATATGAAGGCAACGAAATCACTGTCTTGAAGAGCTATCTGCACACCCATGTTCATGTCAGCCGTATTTACAATAACCAAGACCTGGAAACAACCTCACTGTCCATTGACGGATGGATAAAGATGAATATGGATATGAAATGGAGTATTGTTTTCCTAAAAAAAAAAAAAAAAAAGAAGGAAATCTTGTCATTTGCAACAATGTGGATCAAGCTCAAGGGACAGTTGCTAAGTTAAATAAGTCAGACAATGGTAAATATGGTATGATGTTATTTACATGTGGAATCTTAAAAAACCAAACTCATAGAAACAGAAAGGCAAAGAATAGATGGACAGCTGCTGGGGCAGGCAGCGGCAAGGGGGACGGAGGAATGGAGGAAATGGGTGAAGGTGGTGAAATGGACAAACCTCCACTGATGAGATGAGTAAGTTCTGGGCATTTGATGCGCAGGACGGTGACTGTAGTTAACCAGACGGCATTGTATCCTTGAATGTCATGCTAAGAGAAGAGATCTTGAAAATTCTCACACCACACACACACACACACACACACATGCACACACAAATAGTACCCATGAGAAATGATGGATGTGTTAACTAACCTTATGTGGTAATAATTTCGCAATATGTATGTATATCAAATCATCACACCAGACACCTTCAACTTACACGATGTTATATGTAAATTCCATCTCAATAAAGCTGGAAAAAAATAAAAATAACTTGCCTGATACCAAAATACAGGAAAAAAAAAAAGAGGGTATTTGTTCAAATAAAGAATGTTCCAATTGGGTTAAGGGCAAGAGCTTTTGATTTATGACCTATGGTAACAGTGAAAAGAAAGAAAGCATGTGAGCCCTTACTTATGTAAATAAAGGTATGCCAGAGTTGCTGGTTGAGGCCACATCATAACTGAAATGTCACTCTCCTCCTAGACACAGCTAGCTCCTGTGTTGCCAGTGGTCACTTTCTAAAGGGCTGGATGTTGACCCTCAGTAGGTTTCTGTTCCCTGCACGTTAGGGTCAGCAGCAGGTGAATGTGGGACAGTTCAAATTTCAGTTGACTGCTGAGGTCCTTCGTTTTCCAGTCCAGGACAAAAGCTATTGGAAGGCATCAGACTTGACTTTTTGGGGATACAGAACGGGTTACGCTGGACTCCGGCAAACCACCTAAAACGGACATTGAATGTTTCTGTTCTTTAAACACCTTTCTTCTCAGGCTCCTGCCTTCTGTAAGTTGAAGGTGTCTGGTGTGATGGTTTGATATACATACATATTGTGAAATTATTACCACATAAGGTTAGTTAACACATCCATCATTTCTCATGGGTACTATTTGTGTGTGTGCATGTGTGTGTGTGTGTGTGTGTGTGTGTGTGTGTGTGTGTGGTGTGAGAATTTTCAAGATCTCTTCTCTTAGCATGAGATTCAAGGATACAATGCCGTCTGGTTAGGAAGGAAAGAGCAGAAGGAAAAGAAAGGTTAGGAGAGAAAATCTATGTTTTCCTTCCCCAAATTCCTGCTCACTCTTCATCCAAAAGAGTTAGCTGGCTCTTTGTTTCTCTCTTTACATGCTGTGCTTTTTCCTTCTTCCTACAAAGTAGAGGAGGAAACTCAGTTACTTTGCCGTCAATAACACTTTCTTCTCCAAGTACAAGGTATAGAAGACAGGACTGGATTCTGGAAAACACTAAATGTTCCTAGGATGAGGGGCTGGTCCTTTTGACCCCATGATTTCAAGCCAAGTATAGGACCCAGTAGTGGGTTGTCCAATTTTGACATAGTCGTGTTGTTAGTCATTTCTAGTTTCTAGTTTAAAGGTGCAAATAATGCACCTTAAAAAAAATCATTAAAAAATTCTGAAGGTTTTTGCAACACTTAAAAAAATATATTCTTTTTTTGATCCAAGGGCAAAGGGGAACAGAGAGCCCATTGCAGTGAAGGAGGTAGGTGTGGGCATAACCACACACAGCCAGGACTCCTGGAAATGTAGGAATCTTCTTGAAATACAGGATTGTTTATTTTTCTTCTGACTGCCTTCATTAGGAGCAGCAAAGGAGGAACATTTATTAGCTGCCAGCATGCCTATGAAAAGCAAAAGCCACCTCTCCTCCTGTCTCTCTCTGTGCATCTCTTCTGCTCTGCATTCCCTACCCCCCCACTCCAGACTGGGAAACTGGGAAACTGAACCTAGATGTCCCATGGGACTGACTGGGTTAAACTCAGGCACCCCTAAGCCAGGGATAGTATTCCAATATCTTTCTCCCTCCTGGACTCTTAGCTCCTGGAAGATTATACCCACTCTTAGAGAGCTTGATCATTGCCCGTGATGGACCTTACTCCTTAGGCTGTGGCCTGAGAAGCACCCCAGCCACAGGGACTGTGTTTCAGAGGTGCTGAGAGAGAGGCCACCAGAAGCACAAGCACAGAGGTTTCTGGTTTCCCTCATCCCTTGCAGGTGCCTCACCTCTAGTCACTCACTCAGTCCCTGGGGAGAAGCAGGGCTTTTCTTCCTCTCCGGCTAGCAATCCCCACCACACCACAGCGAGGTGGCCTATACGCAGAAACCAGGAAGAGGAGAGTGAGGGAGCTGTCCACACCCTATGCCCACCGCAAGTCTGATCCTGTCCTCACTGTGCCCACGTTAAAAATACTCCTCTGTGTTGTGGGGATGTACCACAAAGCTGAAAAATGAACAGAGACTCTAACATTGGGACCCCTGCTCTTTCAGCAGAAGGGGCACTTCAGAGCTCAAGGGTAGTGATTGGTGGACCCTAAAAAAGCCGATTGCAAACAGGAAGCAGAGTAAAGAAGAAACCAAGGCCCACTGTATGGTTTTGGAAGAGTGCCGCAGAAGATTCAATGCTTCAAGGCAGCACAGGCTCTGCAGTGTTATTAGCATCACTAGCCCTCACAATAATGGTGCCTCAAGATGCCTTAGTGAGACCAGCCACACCCTCATGTGGACGCTGACCCAGAGTCCACCTGGAGCAGCAGAGAACACACGAGAAGATCAAGCATGAGAAAAAGGAGAAGGGGCCATGGCTTCCCCTTTTGAGATTCACACATGAAAATCAGGTTCCACTTACATCCAGAAAACACTGTCAGGGCAATAATATTTAAACTTATTTTTAAAAGCTCTTTTCAAATGTAGTTCTTCTAAAAATCATTGAGAGACAATTTATAGATTAGAAATCTAAGCCTTTATTTAATATCAATCTGCCAGGCTTGAAACATACCAAACCTCTCTAAACTAGATGGTTTTATGTTGACATATCCGTGAATATAATTCTACAATGTATGAATTTAAGAAAACAATGGGTTTAGATAGCTTCAGTGTATCACTGGAGGGAAATGCATTATTATTCATTTATAGTTGATAAATATTAAAACCTAGAAAAAAGTTAAAGTCAGTCTTTTATCATAAAACCCACCATTTCCTTTCTCTGCTCTTCTCCCCCAAAATAAAACCTAGTGAAGCTTCATTTTTAAAAAAATTTTATAACTAAAGGAATTTTTTTTTTTTTTGCAAAAAACTTGGGTTTAATAAATCATGGCCATGAGCTAACCCACATTTGAATCTAGAAAATGCGCTTGGCATTATCCTTCTCTGTTCACATATATTTGAAGTAAATTACATCAAATTGTATTTGAAATACCAAACTGGCATTAATGGAAGCTTTTTTTGCTCCAGGCACCATTTTAAAATAGATGAGCATAAAAATGCAGTCTGCATCATTAAGTTTATATGAAACTAGTGAGAATAAAAATCACCATGTAAGTTCTAATAAGATGTGTTTTTCATTCCAGTTTAATAACCCAAGACTATATTCATCTTCCAGTATAATAAATACACCGAGAGGAATGTATTCTTTTGTGAGCTTAACATGTTGAGGTTCCTCTTTTTTTTTTTTTTTTCCCTCCAAGAAGATAGAGTTTTCTGGGAAGCTGGGTGAAGAAAATTCTTTAATATGGCAGTGCAGAGTATTATTATCATAAATAATTAATGTGCACAGCAGAAGAAAGCCGAGCTTCATTAATAATTCTTATTTTTAGTTGGCATAAGCTAGAGGTGCTGTATCTTCTTTCATCCTATCTATGTCAATTTTCTTGATTTTAATTTAATAGATGTTAAAAATTTTAAAGGTACAGTGTATTATGCAGCGGGGTTTTGTTTTTGACTAAATAACGTCCTATCACTAATTCTTACCTGCCAGGATATTTTTAGACATGGGGAAAAAAGGAAGGAGGGAACAGACGTTGGGACGGGGCGAGGTAGAGTGTGCATCAATGTCACTGCCTTTCATCTCCCGTTTCCCTCTGGGACCAGTTAAGATGCTCCTTTGATTAGAAACCTCAGGAAATATTAAGAAGCTCTGCCATGAATTTCAGCTCATCAAACCCGCCTGTTTACTTTTCAAATCCAGGGCTGATCCACCTTCCACATCCTGAAAACACAGGTTCTCCCTGACACAACCTTGCATTTGTGATCAACTACATCACTTGTCAAAACCTCCAAACCTTTGATCACGGGCATTTGTAATTTATTAATTCAGCATCAGAGCAGGAAAGCAGCTAAGTGTTTCTGATTAGCACCACGGAAGAAATAAAGAGTCTGCGACCCAGGGCAACGAGGTTGTGCTTTATGAGGAAGAACAAGGAGCATCCACGACATTCCAACTTAGGGGGACGGATACCAGCCTGAGCAAGTGTGAAAAGAACCAGTCAATGTTCTTTCACGGGAGAAATAAGGCCCGGAATTGCAACCAACCTCAGGGAGGAAATAATTCTGACACAGAAGAACCTGAATCCTGGGTCTAGGCATTTTTGTAGCCTTCTCTGCAGAACACCAGGGCTGAGTGAGGTTCTTCTTTGCAGCCGCCTGGACCTCGTTCCCTAGCTGGCCTTCCCCTCACCAGCATCGAGTAGCTTTCTGCACAGTTCAGCTAAGGTGAGGATGGAAATCTAAGCACCGCTTACAATAGGATATGGGATACTTCTGTCCCCGGTCTCTTGTGTCAGGATAATTCAAGTGCTGGGTTTAATACCATTTGCCTGGGTATGGACTGCGGGTCCTGGAAGTCACCGCCGATGCATGGTGAGCACAGCAAGCCCCATGCTGTCTTCAGATCCCTGCAGTCACACCTGGCACAGGGCCTCCTCCTTGGAGCTGCGCCATAAGATGCAAAAATTACCTGGGGTTGAACAAGGTCCTCTTCCTGCTTCTGGGCTGGGTTTCCCATTCTCTAATTAACCGCACGTTGTGGCATCAGGGATCCCAGGTGGCTAACCCTCTCCAAGCTCACTGTTGCCAGCTGGTAGGCCTGAGTAATTAGAAAGATGCCTTGTGTTTGTTGAGCACCTACTAAGTGCCAAGCATCACGCTGCTTAACACAGGGCATCTATCTATAATCCTCACTGTGAACCTTTGAGGGGTAAGTAAATTTTATTAAGAAAATCAAATTGCTTCATCTGTAAAATGGACAAAAGTCCATTTTGTCTAAAAAAGTCAGTCACATGTGGGGGTGTATGGTCAGGCTCAGAGAAGAAGCCAGATCTATTTGGAGCTATATATCCATATCTGTATCTTTATTTCTTTCTGTACATCAATCCTATAATCATATAAATGTATAGGTATGCCTCCATCTATCCATCTATCATGTACGAGAACGAATTTGTGGTTCGCATCACTGGACTTTAATTTTCTGTTCGTTCATTATTAGCTGAATGTTAAGTGTTTGAATCTGCTCAGCTATTTTTCTTATCACGTGGCATTCACAGGACCACCTTTTTGCCATGACATGGTGTGCTCTCTGAGTATACAAGCTTATCTTCACATCTTCAAGTAGGAGATGAGTACTTCAAGAAAAATGAATCTGGTGCCAAAAATACGTATCATACCATGAATTTCAAATGTACCATCCGCACCGCCTGCCGAGCCCAGCCTCACGACCCCCCACCCCTGCCCTGGCCCTGCGGTGGTGGGAGGTAGGACCGCTTACCTGCCAGTGTGGGACCTGCTTTAATCTAGGCTCCAGGTCAGGGGAGCCTCCTGGGCTCAGCAGCCAGAGGTTTGGTGGGGGCGGAGAGCACGCAGCCTGTTTGAGCTCAGCCTCTGCTGTTGGGCAACAGGCTAGCTCTTCTAAACCTGGCTGCCTCTCTTTGACCTCTCAGACTCTGAACCTTATCAGTAATCTCCGTGTCCTTGCAGGTGTTTCGACACACACAGTGCCGGGACGGGACATGCTCTGACCTTTCTTCCCGCCCCCCCCCCCCAATTCCACCTGTTGGGCCATATCACTGTTACTCTCTTTGCACTTCTTCCAGGTGGGTCTGCTGTTTGCCCTCTGATTTCTGCTGACCCAGTTTCCTGAGCTAGGCTACGCATTCACCAAGAGCAGGGGATAGCTCTCGTCTTGTTCAATGCTCAGACCTAGACAGCCTTCAGTAAAAATGTGTTTATATGAATAAATACACGATTGAATAAAGATTGCACTGTGCAAGATATCCATCCCTCCAGGCTAGCTGATCTCCTGCTGCCCATCCCTGCCTTACCCACCTGGGGTTATTACTGCCTGGACCCTTGAGCAATGCCAATTAGAAACAAATTGAGGTCTCCCCTGTTCGGGCTTGATTTGGCTGCTTCCGTCTTTCGCACAGGAAAGAGGATTCCTTTAGTCAATGCCTGTGGTCCGAGCCCCTGTTTTTCACACTCCACTGTGCAGGTGCCCCTCGTGAGCCCCGCAGAATGCATTGTGAAGGGCACGTTCTGAGATTAGCATCTCTCTCTAGAGCTCCCCGTCTTTCTCAGTTGGTGACACAGTGAGGTTACGTCACTCTCCCTGGGTGATATCTTAGAATTTCCGTGGCAAAGACTCCAATGAGTTAAACACACCTGTGTTTTAATTGTGTGTTTGCTTCCAGAACAGCAAGGGAGAAAAGTTTTTGTTTAACGCTTGCAGGGCCAATAACTGGCAAAAGAGAAAAATAATGCTGGAGGTGAAAGTTGCCAGTTGTGTAGTGTCAGTATCCACGCTGAAAAACAAACAAGAATTGCAGCCTGGTTCCACTCTTCCCCCAGTTTCTCTGGCCCAGCGATAATCTTGGCATCCCGGAGTATTAGGTAACTCACAGTGAACTTGGGGTTGGAAGTCAAGGGGTTGGTCTGGGAAAGAGTGCTTGTACCCCTGGTGAAAATCCTGACCTCAGACACATGGGAGTCATGAAGAAAGATATATTCCCGACGACCAAAGTCAAAGCAGGCTGAAGAAATGCTAGGGAATGCTATTATGAACAGGGAAACCTTGTTTAATTTAATACACTTTTTGTCTGGCTTAGTTGGAGAATGGTACCTGCTACTCAATAAAATATTTAATAGAGATTTTGCCTAGCGATTAGAGGATGGACTGCAGACTTAAATCACCAGGGTTCAAATCTTGACTATGCCTTTTACAAGCTCTGTGATCCTGGGCAACTTATTTAACCTCTTTGTGTCTCCATTGTCTCATATTGAAAATGGGGATTCTCTCTCTCTCTTTTTTTTTTTTTATTTATTTAACAGACAGAGATCACAAGTAGGCAGAGAGGCAGGCAGAGAGAGAGGAGGGGAAGCAGGCTCCCTGACAAGCAGAGAGCCCGATGCGGGGCTTGATCCCAGAACCCTGGGATCATGACCTGAGCTGAAGGCAGAGGCTTCAACCCACTGAGCCACCCAGGCGCCCCGAAATGGGGATTCTCTTAAGGACATGATAAGGGTTTAAACAAATGATACACCTTAAAAAAAAAACAAAACAAAAAAAACAAACTTGTAATGTGCATGGCACTTAGCAAATACTTAATAATGATCAGGTATTTGTATTAGTATTATTTTACTCATGCTTTTTAAAGAATTGAAATATAATTCTATTTCTATTTAACATTATTGAATTTTTCTTGGGTGATGAATTCAGAGACATGCCATCCTTCGGTTCCATCACTGCAGTTCTGGTAGTTAGGGAGTCAACATCGATTTAAATGGCTCCTTACCACATAGTGGGAATTGAGACTGCACATCCACGCCTCACCCAGTGGTCATCCAACTTGTATGAGGTGAATTTGGGCCTGAACATCAATTTACTAGTTTATGAGTCATAATTTACCACCAAATTGAATGGATATGTTTGCTTGGCTCAATCAATTTATTCCCTTCTTTTATGAGGAAACCAAATTAAGGTGTTATGGCTGGTTTTTGGACATAGGGAGTTGAGGGATCCCTAGGGCAGTTCTTGGAGTGATGGTGACCTACAGAATTATCTGCATCCACCTGTTGCAAACCACCACACTTTCAGGGCTCTAGTGAGCTTCAACCTTATGTTGAAAAAGAAGCTGTTCTCTCAAATAGGGTTCCAATGCAAGTGTACACTGACTAAAATGTCACTTCCTAATAACTTCTGATGGAGGCTCCTTTGTTCCAGTGTTAAAATGCCACAGAATCACACTCTGGAATCCTACAACAGGAGAGGAGAGCTTTTTTCTCTTCAAAGAATGTCACTTTCTGACATTTCCTGTCATGGGGCGGCCATTTTGGATGTCATCTGACTTCTGGCCTGTAGCTCACTGCACTCTCCCTATCACTGGTATAAGTGTCAAGTGTCATTTTGCTGGTAAACTTAGAAATGCCATTTACTACATAATTTCGGTCAATAAAATGTCAGCTAGGCTATAGATTTACTATATCTTTTAAACTGGTCAGTAAGATAAAATCATCTAAGTCAGACCAGAAATACTGTACAGACCTACAAAAGGATAAAGGGGCAGCACATCATTCTTAAGGTAACTTGGGTCTGTTTATTATCCCATTTATATCTATTTCAGCAAACAAAGAAATATCCTCACTGCACCTCCACCTTTTTTGTAAAAAGTGCCTTGCTCCAGAAAATTTGTTCCAAAAAGGATGGAGCCAAAATGGGGTTTTAAAAATATTTGTGCCGTGAAGTGTTTCACTTTTGATTAAAATGTATCACACTTGAGAAATGATTGAACAACTGGTTGGAAGTCACAAAAATATTAACTATAATGAGCTCATTTAAATAGAAACAGACGTGCTATCCCGCTGGTTGTCAAAAGTTTTCAAAGACGGTTTCTCTCGAGTAAGCAGGGTCCTGCAGACTGTGTCCATCTGTCTTCATGAAAGAACATTTTACGTACTATGGAAGGAAATGCGCCTGTGAAAACACCATTTGGAATTATTGATCTCTTGATCACTTGTAGATTTCAGTGGGAAATCGGAACAGCAATGGGCTCTGATGGGAATCACCAGTGCCAAGAACATTTAAAAAATTTTTTGGATTAATAGGTGGCTGGAATAAAAATAAAATCATATTTGTTAAAGAGGGAACAGGTTTCATTTCTCTCTCTGAATCACGGAAGGGATTTTTTTTTTTTTTTTTAAGTTTTCTGAAAGCCCTCCTTGGTCTTCCTTTAACATAGTGAAAGAAACAGAAAAGAAAACCGTACGGCTTCTGTCTGTGGGTGTGTTCCCACTTCTCAAATCCCTGACCTCAGCTGCTGGGAAGGCACATGCTGAAGCAAAGCACTCAGTAGGGCTCAAAGACACACTTTCTACGTTCTTCCTTCATTGTTTGTCACTGGTGAATTAGAGGATTCCAGAAAGCATAAGGACTCAAGGGCAATTGTAAGATGTCTGGTGAGACAATGTAAGTTATGTTTCTACTATTTCCTTAAACCTAGACCACAGAACTCCAGGGAGGGAAGGGCGCTTAGATATCAAATCTACCTTCTCTTCCTTTTACATGGAAGAAATTAAGGCCCAGAGAAGTGAAAGATCTTGTTCTTTAGGAGAAACGTCTTGATTTAGTGACGTAGGAGTCTGACTTTGCCAAATACGATGAAAAGAGGTTGGTTTCAAGACGACTGAAAAGCAACCCGCACGTGTTAGCTTCCAGCATCTTCTTTGTGGTTATATAGGTAGCTCTCCTGTGTCTGGAGGCACTCATAAATATTTGTGGAATGACTAAGTAGATGAAAAAAATGGGCTCTGAATCTCTATTGCAAATAGCAAGTTCACAAATAGTGATGACACATACATGGAAATGTGCAAAATAATCCTACATTTCAGGAGGAAAAGACAAACTAATTTACATCTAACCGTTACAGCCAAGTATGTGTGTATTTTTGAATGTTGCCGAAGGCGTGGAGAGAAGGGGAAGCCATGTCTGATGGAAGGTTTTCTGAAATGTTGCTGAAGCCTATTCTGTTCAAACGGATTTGGTTTCAGCAATAAGTTCTTTCTCAGAACTGTGGTGACCATTGCTCTTCGTCACATTTTCCCTTCTTGCTTTGCTTTAGACGTGCGCATAGAGGCAGACTTAGCTCCTCAGTACTTCTGAGGAATTCAGGAGGATTTCCTGTCTAGGTGCGTATGTTGGGCTCCGGCTCATTCCTATTGGCAAAGGAAGATGCAGGTCTGGCTTCTTTGCTGATGCTCTTTTGAGACTCCCAGGAGTCCTTGCTCAGGTTCCCAGGGCCCGCTGTGACATTTCCGCGGGGTCAGCGCAGAGCCTGGCGGAAGTAGCAGGAGGGTAAGAGCGCCACCTACAGGACGCGTAACCCATACCTCCATCAGCCCAGGTCACTTCCTAGGCGCTGCCCACCTGGGGTGGGTGTGGGGATGTGTGTGCGTGTGTGTGCGTGTGTGTGTGTGCGTGTGCACATGCACGTGCACCTCTCCTCCTCATCCCACGTTCTGCTCCCCTCACCTGTTTCCCTCACCCGTTCAAAAACACTTTGATAGCCAGTTCTCCTGCCAATACTGAGCTTGAAAAATAAAACGACCCTCACCTAAAAGGAGCCATAGCTAAGGAGGCGTGAGAAACAAAGCATAGACAGTTTGAAAAAAATTAATAATTGCTAGAGAGGAAAGAAATGTTCTCTTACGATTTTTTTTTAATTGGTTTTTTTTTTTTTTAAATTTTTGTTTTTTCCTGCTTGGCATTTGTTTTTTTTTTTTTCCTGCTAATAAGGATGAAATGGGTTTTAGAGGAATGAGGACCCAACAATGCTGGAGAGGGGCTGGCTGGGGGGAACAGCCTCCAAGGCAGAGCCATTCAACTGCCTTCAGTCATTTCCTATTTTTAATATTAAAGGAATATGGAGAGAAACAGGACAGAACATAGCGTTCTGGGAAACCAGTAATCAAATGGCCTAAAGCTAATGTTTACTTTTTGGAATGTTTTATGAAGGCATTACTTGGAGATGTAAAAAAGAGAGAGAGCACCTAATAATAGCCTTTCAGTGGCGGAAATAGAAAAGCAGCACAGACATGATAATTGAATTTGGTTTGGATGGTCAAAATCTGTGTGATCCTACAGCTGTATTTTCTAAACCATCCGCTTGACTTTTAATACATGTTCCACGTTTTGTTTCCTTTGCCCATTGCTGCATTTGAAAATTGCTAATTACCTTACAAGCCTATTCAATTTTCCTTGGCTACTCATTTTTTCTTTCCCTCTTGCAAAGGAAGATGCTCTGCCATCATTTCTCCTCAGTCCTCAGTTCCCTCACCCAGCCGTCAGAGCAGGTCAACAGAGGATTAGAGTCAAAGCAGATCCCGAAAAAAATAGGAGAGAAAAATCAGCAAGCCCAGCTCCATTCCCCAGGCATGTAGGTTGATGAGCGCTTGCACTTTGCCCTACATAATTCAATTTGGTGCACATTAAAGGTAAACCAAAGAAATGGGAGTGTTTTTATAGCACTTAGTTCAAGATTAAGTACCATTTGAGTTATGGAACAGAGGCTCCAAAGTTGTGGTATAATTTTACTTATGTATCTTGAGTCCTTATTACATTTTGTACAAACATTCCTGTCCCCAAACCCTTTTTGGAATCATCCAAGAGAAGAACCTCCATGTGTCCCAATAGATGTTTTATTTGACCTTGGGTTGCTAAAAAGAGCAGTGCCATGTCCTTACTATAATTTAATATTGCTCTCTAATGTTTATATTATGAATTCTGGACATCTGGGAGCTCATAAGATGACACTGGAATTTGCAACTTAGTCCCACATATGTGGACTTGAATAGATTTGCAATATTAGGAAACTAAAAGCCAGACTCAGAAAAAGTTATTGACTGTTTTTGTCTTCTTTACCCTTTGTTTCTTAGTAGCCTAGAATAATAATATTTAACATTGAATAAAATGTTTATAAAGTATTTACAAATATGTTCTCCCGTTTGAGCTATACAATGTCATGTGCATTGGAGCACAATATCCTTAGAACACTGAGGCTCTGGTAGGTGAGCTAAGTTACTCAAGTTATTCAAAAATTCTAATAAGGGTTAGAGCTGGGACAAAGAGTCACTCATTCATTCATTCACTCATTCATTCACCACTACCTATGGAGCACCTGTTATACGATGGGCATGATGTTAGATGCTGAAAATACAACCCAACCCCTGTCCTTTAAGAGTTTATTGTTCAGGGGAGATGACACATATATGCTAAAAACCAAATAGGTATTTAATTACAGCTATCATATAACTATGAAGGAAAAGCACAGTGAACAATAAGGGTATAGAGGAGGAAGCCTGTATGTACCAGTTAATTGCAAGAAACAATCTGTTCTAGTTAGCCTGAAAGGAAAAGATCTGTTAGAAGGTAATGAGTTTATAGAAACTTCTGGAGGGACTAGTAAACCAGCTAGGGTGGGAATGCCAGGAACTACTACAGCAGTAGATACATCTACTCCACAGAATATAGGCCATATCCAGACCTCACTGCAAAAAAGTTTAGAAAACATCTGTTTGTTTGTTTGTTTGTTTAGCTTTCTAATATTTGTATATGGGAAAGGCTGCTGGGTGGGGTTTGAGGTGGGTGTTAGCCAATCCAGAGTACTTCCTCAAGATCCTAACCTAGTGTGGGGGCTGTGGTTGGCTTCCCTAAGCCTTGAGGTCAGCTGACATCGGAAGGTTGTGGAGGAGTTTGAGATGATTAGGTGAAGAAACACGGGCCTGGAGGAAAAGAACATTGCATGTGCTGGGGACAGCCTTTCGGAAGGGCCGCAGTGCAAGTTGAGATTTAGACATTAGAACAGGTGAAAGAAGGCCAGTGTAGCCAGAGTGTATCAGCAGAGGTAGAGGGATCACAAAGGGTGTTGGGAACAAATCACGTCATTTTGAGTCCTTCCTAAATCCAATGGGAAACCATTTGTGAGTTTTCATCATGAGAGTCACCTAGGTCTTCTGAGTCTTATTCTGCTGATCTTTTCTCTCCTCTTCATAGACCTTATAGTCTCCTAGTTTCAATAACCTCTAAATTCATTGCTGGACTCTTTGCAGAGAAAGTGAAATAGTCTAAAAGTTAGCTCAATCAACCTATTTAGAGAGTTACAGGCTGAGGGAAAGCCAACGTCTGACCCCCGCATCTGGCAGCTCAGCCTCTCAGGGGTGATACTCATAGTAAATGAGGGTCATGATTCAGAGCAAGGTACTGAGACATGATTTCATTGCATGTGAAGCTTGCTGCAGACCATGGTCTGTGCTGGGCGCAGAGGCTCTCGGGTTCTGTGACTACTTACCATTCTCAATATCTCCTCTTGCTTGGTACTTCTGGTTTACCATCCCCTCATTGGGAGTGTGGCTTAAGTTGGTGTCTTTGCATGCAGTGGTGTGGGGATTGACCCCTTCTCTAGGCTGGAGGCAAGGGCAGGTAATATCCATCTGGAAACCCAGCAGAGCCTTGGCTCACACGACAATCTCCCTCTGCTTATTAATAACCTACCAGAATTCTCACTGTCCCCTTTTAATAAATAGAATCTGGAACATCTTAAACAAATGACATCTAACCTATTATCCAAATTCTCTAAATCTCAGTTTTTCCACTTCATTACATCTGAGTTCTTAGCTATCTCTAAGGAAAATCTTCTTCAAGGGAATACAAAGGCCATCCTGGGTACATATATTATTTGATAATTTCAAATGAAAAGCATTCTTCTTTACTACTGTAAATTAATTCCTCTTTAATGTCATGAATCCAAACAGTTTTCTGATACTTTTAATTTTATAGAGAATCCAATCCATAAAGTGTAGTTCTGAAGGAAGTTGAAGTCTATAGCCATTTTTATTTTAAAGTCCTAACAATTTTCTTTCGAAAATTTGCAAGAAGTGGACAATTTGATGATAGTCTTGTAGATCAATGAAGATAGTTTTAAACATATTTACCCTACTAAATTGTCTTAAAATAGGTCAGTTATATATCTATAAGGTATATGAAGGCAGATCACTGCTCTGCCCTCTCTGCCCTAGAACTTACTCAATTATATGTTGAATAAGGAAGAGCAATTGTTTTGTACCAAATATCAAGTCAGTAAAATGAGACCCTATTTCTCTTTAACTAGGATATCTTTGTGAAGTTCTGAGAACCTTACACCTTCTAAGGAATTACTCTTGGGGTCCTGGGAGTTTCAGGAGAAACTGTCACAGATATTTAGAGAAGTATACTTGACCTCCGGAAAGTACATTAAAAAACTAAAAAGCAAAACAAAGTAAAACATCAGCAGAATTAAAAGGTATCTATGTAGTTCTCTGTCTTCAGAGATGCTTTGAGACCCCAGACAGTTCTTCTTTAGGGGGACAGCATCAAGGTCTCAGATCTTTTTTTAAAGCCATGGGGAAATGCATCATGGTCAGTAGGAGTAGAAGCCGACTCCCTTGACCATAACGGGTTCAGAGGCTGCAGCAGAATGAAGAGTTTGAATTGACAAGTTGTCTTAACGGAATCATCTGAGGGTGGCCTGTCTCATCTTGCTGCAAGAGACACACCTGTTCTATAAATCCAGTCCAAACAGATTTCTGCAAGAATCTCTGGAGTCTAGGTGATAGTCAGGATGGCATGAGGTGACGAGTAGATAAATGAATGTAATTCATTATTCTGAGCTTTGTAAATAATCTTCTGTTGCTTTTCTTTTTCTTCTGAAAGAACTTCATCTCTGCCCATCACCTTCTGCTTCCAAGGAAGCTATTTTATGAATCCTGTGAATCAGGTCATGGTACAGGACCAAATAACCAACAAACATTCCAATACCTCTGGCAGGTTTTGGAGTTTATAGGCAGTTTCCCTAACTGGCAGAGACTGCTTCTCTGGGAAGTCTCTTGAGCTGTGTGGGAATTTTTGGGGATTTTTTTAAATGTTTAATAATAATATGGATAAACTCAGTTTCTTCTCCTGGCCTCTTACTCTCAAGCAAAAGACAAATACAATTTTTGTCCCAATTTGTCAGACATTTTCTTTTACTGAGACATAAATATTCCCTTGAGACATAATTTCACTTCATTTGTTAACTACGAACAAAAGTTCTTTTTGATTTATCATTTTAATAAGTAAGTTGTATCATCTTCTTCATTGGACGAATGAACCAACAAATTGTGATCCACACATACACAGGAATACAACTCAGCAGTTAAAAGGGGCAAACCATTAATTCACACAATCACATGAATGAATGTCAAATGCATTTTGCTAAAGTGAAAGAAGCCAGACCCAGAGGCTACGTAATGCACGAGTCCATTTAAATGACATTCTGAAAAGCCAAAACTATAGGGATGGAAAACAGGTCCATGGTTGCCAGGGACTGGGGCCGGGGGAGTGATTGACTATAAAGAAGCAGCATAAAGGAATTTGGGGGGTAAGGGTGCTATTCTAGATCGTGACTGTGGTGATGGGTACACTCCTCTGTGCACTTACCAAAACCCATATACCACAAAGAGTGAATTTTATTTTAATCTTTGTATAGAGCAGACTAGAAGACTACAAGTAAATAAAGACATAGTCTACAGTAATGTTTCCCAAACTGCTTGGTGGAACACAGGCATCGGTAAATATTATTAGATGGTGCTCAAAAATAAGGGGAGAGGGGCTTAAATGGCTCCTCAATGGAAGGATTCAGTGTCAAATGAATCTGGGAAACCTTGCATCCATAATCCCATTCCCCTTTTGGAAAGTTATGGTCTATATTAATATTCGGAGAATTCTTTTTTTTTTTTTTTTGCCACCACAAAGACATTATATAATTGACATTTTTAGAGTACTTCATCCAACAGAAGCAGAATACAAATTCTTTTTTTTTAAATTTTTTCAATTTATTTATTTTCAGAAAAACAGTATTCATTATTTTTTCACCACACCCAGTGCTCCATGCAATCCATGCCCTCTATAATACCCACAACCTGGTACCCCAACCTCCCACCCCTCCGCCACTTCAAACCCCTCAGATTGTTTTTCAGAGTCCATAGTCTCTCATGGTTCACCTCCCCTTCCAATTTCCCCCAACTCCCTTCTCCTCTCTAACACCCCTTGTCCTCCATGCTATTCCTTATGCTCCACAAATAAGTGAAACCATATGATAATTGACTCTCTCTGCTTGACTTATTTCACTCAGCATAATCTCTTCCAGTCCCATCCATGTTGCTATTAAAGTTGGGTATTCATCCTTTCTGATGGAGGCATAATTCTATAGCAAAACACACAAACATAAGTAACAACAGCAGATACAGACTACAACTTGGTAGCTCTCAAACTTAATCGAAAATGGAACTCTGTTCTTCGCAGAACATCAGTTAACATCTAATGGCCGCAGTTTGAGAAATGCTGATCTACGATGGAGTGGACACTTGACCAAAGAATCACAGGATCTGACTCCTAAAAGGAAGCTCTGGAGGTCCTCCTGTGTTTGGGCTGGAGCACATTAGCCATTTTTTGATAGAGGAGAACATATCCTGTTTTCAAGAATGACCAGTTCCTAATTTCACAGATTTTTTTTTTTTTTTTGGTAATACAATCCATAGTTAACAATTTTCCACATTATAATATTCTTCCCTAGCATACGCCTAAGTGCTTTGTCCTCTGATGTGTACCTTATCTGCCCCTCCCTGCACTCCCTGCTCCTCCCAACTGTGGCATTTGGCAACAACTCCCTGCCCTGCGTTGCTATCTGGGAGAACAGGGGTGATCTCTGGGGGCTGTTCACAAGGATTCCCCCCTTCCCTGGCACTGCTCCTAAAACATAGGAGTTGATGCCCAGCTAGCGCACCCATCCTGTGTCCCTGTCCCCACTGTGGCCTCACGGTTGATGCAGGTCTTGCTCACAGACCCGCCAGGTCCTCTCTCCTGGATGCAAGAGAGACAAGCCTAGGGATATTAAGCATTGCCTGGAGTCTCTTTAATTCAGGGCCTGGGGGACAAGGTTTATGGCTTTGCCCTTCCTGCAACTTATTTCATTTGTTTGGTTCAGTTTTCATTTGCATTCAGTGAGCTACTCCAGTCTCTTCCATCAAATTCCCTTTGAGCTGAAGTCCATTTTGTTTCCTGCATCCCCCAAAACTTTAATATGCTGGGAGATATCCCGTATCTTCCAGTATCTTACCTGTCTGCAGGCCACATGGGGCCAATAGTGGCCGAATTCCCCACATTTCTGGAGCCAACTCCTAGGGAAATGGGGCTCCATTCCAATTTACCTGCAGATTAAGTACAAAATTGGATTCATGCTCTGGTTCTTCCCACTGGCCCACTTCAAGTTCTTATTCCCTGCACTTGGGGTCTGTCTCGCTTCCCTCCGGTTTCCAGGGACCCCGGAGGTTTTAGTTTAAATCCATCCTTGAGGAGAATTCATTTCCACTTTCCTCCTTTCTGTACGTGAGATAGTCTCCCCTAGTCATGTTTCCTTGCAATTCCTCCCCCCTCTCCTTTTCATCCATTTCCACCTTCTCTGAAATCCTCTTGCAGACCCTTCACGTGACACTAAAGACTTCAGGAAGTGACCGAGTCACGTGACGATGTGCATGGAGTTCTCTGGTATGGCGTCGAGGAGAGGCCTTCATTTTTTTCTCGACATCTGGATAGGCGCATTGAACTAAACTATGCATTTTGGAATGGTTCCAGAGCACCTGAGGACAGCTGCGGTACCTCTGAGGTTTGCCGTAATGCAAGGATTTATATGCAGCATTTACCCCGTGCTGGCTTGGAGTGTTACTCTTTTTCATCATTGATTTATATGCTTGCTCAAAATTTTTCCAGTTGTAGGTGGGGTCTCTGTGTCAGCCTCTGCGCACAAGCGGCTCAGAAAACACAGCTTGTCTCCCACAGCCCTGCAGTGCCCGGCACAAAACCGGGCAGAGGAGTAGGCACAAGGAACGATCTCCAGAATATTAGCCGAGTACCACCCCAGCGGCTTCCTACATTGTATTATCAAGCATTTTGGTACTTGGCAGTTTCCAAAAGAAAAGCACACATGCAACAGAACTTTTTTAGATATGACCAAAGCTTTATAAGGAAACTTTTTTTTTTTTTTTAAATTTAAGTAATTTTGAGGCAAGTGTTCTTAAGTCCCACTGGAAAGCTCAGATCTCCCCAGCTCTGCTGGACTATGCCTTCCTCCCTCAGCCACCGCCACAGCCAGGTGAACTCGATTCGTGTTTTTGGCAATGCTGGCAGGTCCTGGCATGGCCTCCCCCTCTGTGCCTCTCCAGCCGATTCTCACCTCTCATTCCCCCACCAGGATGAACAGAGGAAGCCCCATACTCCTGCTAAGGATCATATTTTGGAACTCTGTGGGGAATTACCAAGAGCATTGATTTTATATTTGAATTTTGTTTGAGTACTTAAGTAGAAGGAAATTACACAAATAGATCAAGACCAATAGTCAAGGACATTTGGGGGAAATATTCATGCTTTCGTATGCGCAGAGCTCAATTATAGGATGCTTGCGAAGCTTGAAAACAGGCTCAGCTACGCATCCTCAAAACCATTCCTATGCCATCCCCATGCCAACGTGGTTTGCCCAGGAAGCTGGATGGGACACTCACACCCCCAACCATAACTTCCTTCTTTCTGCAAGGCTGATAGGCTTCGGGCCCCTTGTGGATCATTTTCTCCTGTCTGGGTTAAAGGAAGGGCCAGATCAGGGTGGGGGCCAGGAGGGCCATCCTTCCTGCACCTTCCCGAGACCCTGCTGTGCTCTGGATCCCCCTTCGCTGTATTTTCCCCGTGCTCTCCACCCCGAGTGAGGCCTGTGCACCTGTTGGTCTTCCTGATGTCAACTGTGAGCCCTTTGTAGACTGGGCTGTGAACTCTCTGTATGACTAATGTCTGTTCTAGGTAGGCACTTAATCATCATTTGTTGAACGTGGTCCTCTCCAGGCATAGTTGGCCGGCTCCATCATTGAGCTGGAGGTATCATCTGGGATTGGATATTGCCTGTGCCACTCAATGAAGAGAAAACACCCTCCGCGTTCTGAGTCCCCGAAGAGCTGCTCTCTTCATCCTCGGGGGCTCAGTAGGGACTGAGATGCAGAGCCGGGGGGAGGGGTCAGATGATGAGCGACAAGCGTCCCAGCTGGCAGCTCCTACCTGAAAACTGTTCTTTCATGGTCCATTAGGCTCTGGCCTTGAACTGGTGGCATCTCTTTGATATTAAGGGTGGAACCGAAAAAAAAAATGGAAAAGAGAACTCATCAGAGAAAAGTTTTCCTCTGGAGGTAACATATTAGAGAGAGCTCTGGACTCCCAACTTAACCATTTTTTAGGATAGCTCTTCCGTCCTGAGTGCCGGCTACGTGCCTGCAGAGGGTGAATCCCATTAGGACGTGGTCTCTTGAATCCTGACAAACCTCTGAAATCACTATCCTTTTTTTTTTTTTTTTTTGGCGTATAAAGAAACTAAGGCAAAGGGAGAGTAAGAAACTTCTCCAAGGGACCCAGTAGAGTATTTCTATCCCAGAGCTAGGATCCAGAACTGAGGATGAATCCCCAACACAGTGCTTTCACGCCTGACCCATATTGCTTTTATGCAAAGGATGGTGACTAATAAGCTCCATCAAGTCAGCCAGGCCACTTAGCTTCTCTGAGCCTCTGTTGACTGGGACAAAGTTCCGGGATGGCGGTACCTCCCTACAGGATCCTCGGGAGGCCGAAAAGAGGGGAGGTATAAAAGCAGGAGCAGCAGAAGCATGATTGTGGCACACGGAAGGCATTAAATAAAAATGTATTTTCCCCTCCTTAGAGCTGACTATGCCTTAGGGGCTCCGGGAAACTGATGGAGCCATAAATATGCCAATGGGGAGGCGGGGACACGGAGGCGGAGGAGGCATGAGGATGCCCGATGACCTCGGAGCTGGCATGGGTCTGGAGATGGCTTTCCTGACGTTGGGGAGGCGATGGCGTGGGGAGGCGCACACGCATGTGGGTCAGAAGGTCTGCAGCTGCTCAGGAGTGACTTCATAAGGGGCCATGACAAGGCGGCCGTTGCTGTACACCTGTTAAGGTAGAATGGGGAGGTGTGTGTAAATAACCGTGCGTGTGCGTGCAAGTGTGTGCATGTATGTGCATGTGTACGTGTGTGTGTGTGTGTGTAGCACGTTTTCCCCTCATTATCAGCAAGGTTCCCTCACTGGGGACATTTGATCGCTTTGATGCCACTGAACTCATTATTACTTTCTGCAAGACATGAATTCTGCATAAATTTAAAAAATTAATTCCAGTTCAAACCGAGGAAAATCCTGATTTCACTTTTCCCTTCACCTAGGGACTAGGAAGAAGTCGGCAGGACAAGTTAACCCACTGTTTCGCTTGGAGCTGTACCGCCATCAACTAGAACGGCGCCCTGAGAACAGCCACCCCCTCCCCCCGAGCCTGGTTGTGTAATGAAACTGAGGGTCAGAGCAACATCCAGGTCCCTTTCCCACACTGTCGTTAGAATCCCCTTTCTAGAACACGTCTGTCACAGAGGGACACATGCCTGGCCTCATGCCTCTCTCAGTCACAAGCAGCTTCCACAGACGCCTACACACTATCTTGACTATGAGACAGGCCGTGAGCGTTCTTTCTTCCTCACATGCCCTCACCACTATCCACTTACCAAACTCCTATTCATTATTTTTTAAAAAGATTAATTTATTTATTTTAGCGGGTGGGGTGCAGAGGGAGAGAGACAGAATCCCAAGCAGACTCCCTGCTGAGCACAGAGCCTGACACAGGGCTCGAGTCCATGACCCTGAGATCAGGACCTGAGCCAAAATGAAGAGTCAGATGCTTAAGTGACGGAAACATCCAGGTGTCCCTCAACTCCCATTTATCCTGAAGGGTCCAGTACAAGTGTGATCTCATTTGTGGAATTTTCCCAGGAGAATAAGGGATTCCTGTTTCCTCTGCCCCTGAGGCACTTTGTATCTGCTTCTCTCCGTGTGCTCAGTTCTGTGACTCACGATGCTGTGATGATCTGTTGGTTTCTTCCCCTTGGCCGTCACCTCTCAGAGGGCTGGAAGCCTCTTTGATTTTCCATTCCCTCAGGCAATACCTACAGATACATAAAGAAACTGTTTGTTGAATGAGTAAATGAAAAACAGCCACGAAAATGCAATGAATTAGGTTGAAAGTAGAAAGGACTAGATATGATCGAAGAGAAAATAGGAAACAAATGACAAAAGCTAAATGACTACTTTGGTTGGTCTTAGTTGTCCAGAAACTCTGATGAAAAGAACACATATTCAAAGGAATTCCTCTTTGCTCTGTACATTACAAGGCCAAACAAACAACTTACGGTTAAGAGAAGCTAATTATAGACCAGTCACAAAAGCAAGTCATGGCTTTGTAACTCAGACCCACCCTCAACAGAGGAGAGCAGAGGAGAGTGAAATTAGACTGTGAGCCTCCGTCTAGTTCTGTTATCAGAAGGAAAAGGCTGAGCTGTTAGTAAGGAGAGACTATCAGACAAAAGACTTAAATTGAAGAACCAACTTCTATTCAGGATCTTCTGAGCCGTGATTAGATAAATAATAGTCATGTCTAAAGCTGTGTGGGTGGTGTAGGACTTGGTACCACGTCCGTCTGTCCTCTCCCTCTTCCCAGATTCTGCAACTCAAAATCGTGTGAATTTCTACGGAGGCCAGTGCCTACGGTGAATGTGAGCCAGCTCCAGTCCCGGGACCCTTGGAAGCTACTGTGGTTCATTCACACTGAGTTGGGAACATGGACCTAGGCCTGCTTCCTGCAGGACAAATAGCAGGCCAGATGTCCAGACATTAACGTGCGCGCACACAGACACACACACTCACACACAGACACACACAGACGCGCACAGACGCACACAGACTGGGTGTGGGATTAAACTGCATCCCCACATGGACGCCTACCAAAGGCGTCAAAGACAGCTCAAAGCTGAGCAGATCCTAATTTGTCCATATATCTTTGAGATGGGACTATGTTCCTCAGCTCTCTGGCAGCCTGCCTAGTTCTCCCAGGGAAACTCAGTTGGCCCGAGTTCACCTGGGTTTATCAGTCCCCCAGGGGGATCTGTTTTCTCTGTGTGCTTCTTTTGTTATTCTGCGGGAACTGGGTCAGCTTTTCAAGAGTGGAAATGTCAGAGGAATAAAGAGGCTCCCTTGAAAAGATCTTTTCCACCACCGAAAGGAAACATCTCAGCATTTCCCTTAAATAACAACATACAGCGTGACAGCCTTGCTTCCGACCCAAAGAAAGAAGAGAGGCCGAGAACAGTGGGCAACATTTACACACACACCCCTCTGCTGGGGAGACAGCTGGGCCGGGGCTGGGTCATCCCAAGCACTGAATTAAAGGAACGGAAACATCAACTCTGTGGAATCTTTCGGATGGCAAACGAGGTTAGAAAACAAAGGAAGGCTTTCAGCAAAAGCCCGATTTTTTTTTTTTTTTTTTTTTTTTTTTTTTTTTTTTTTTTTTTATAATGCAGCGTGCTTGGAACATAAGGCTGCTGCCCCAAGAATCAGGAATCCGAGTCCTGGTGGAGAAACCCCATCCAGACTGCTGTCTCCCGCAGACCCCAGCAACACACAGAATGGCGTTGTGGAAGGCGGCGAGCTGAAAGATGCCCGAGGAAGATGCCACCGTTGGTGAAACAGATTTCACCCTATTGGTCAGGCTGCTAGGAAGATGAATTTTCCCATGGTCTGGCTGGAAGAATCCTAGGAAACCTTTACCATGAGTCCACCTGCATTGTGGAAACGGGCATTCCAAAGACGCAAGCTGATTAACAGTGTAGATATGCCAAATCCGTTCCCCGGGCTTGGGGATGTTTATGACATCCCTCACGGTGCCCCCAAGGGGGGCAACGTCCTTAGCCAAATATACACACCATCACCGAATAATCAGCACCCTTTAGCAAGCTGAACTGACTTTTGTACGGATTTTATTTATATGTTTATTTGAGAGAGAGAGAGAGCAACAGAGAGCACAAGCGGGGAGGAGAGGAGAAGCAGGCTCCCCACTGAGCAGGGGGCCTGATGTGGGATTCGATCCCAGGACCCCGAGATCATGACCTTAGCGGAAGGCAGACACTTCACCGACTGAGCCACCCAGGCTCCCCAAGCTGAACAAAAAGCCCTTGTGTATCAGGATTCTTCCAAAGCATTGGCAGTGGGAACTCTATTCAAAGATGTCCATGCCCGCACTGCCCCCTCCATGCCCAGTGTCAATACATCAGAGGTCAAGCAAACACCGAGATGGCATAGACAGAGCAAATAAGGGGGAAGTAAGGAATCTTAACTCCGATTAAATTCTCTGAGAGAGGGTGCCTGGGTGGCTCAGTGGGTTAAGCCGCTGCCTTCGGGTCAGGTCATGATCTCAGGGTCCTGGGATCGAGTCCCGCATCGGGCTCTCTGCTCAGCAGGGAGCCTGCTTCCTCCTCTCTCTCTGCCTGCCTCTCTGCCTACTTGTGATCTCTCTCTGTCAAATAAATAAATAAAATCTTAAAAAAAATAAAAAATAAATAAATTCTCTGAGAGATAAAAAGGAATTGCTGGAAGTCCTGCCAAATCCTGGGAGGCCGAGCTGAGGTTGGCCTCTGAGGTTGCCACAGATGTTTGCCCCCGGGGTTCCTGCCTCCCCATTTGGGCACCTCCTTTCAAGACACCTCCTCATTGCCTCTTCTTACCCCAGGACGTATTAATCATGGATGACATGCTACGGTCTCAGCAGCTGACCCTCTGAGCACCCAACAAGTGTTCCTCAAGCATGAATCTCGGGATTCATGTAAGAAGTAGCAGAGGAACTTTTCAAAGGGAAAGATTCTGGGCTGCGGCTTCAGGATGGGGTAGCACCAGCCCATCTCAGATGGCACAGATATTGGGGGACTTCTGCTGAGCAGCAGGGGGTACATCAGAATTAGCTCCGATCCGGAGGCCATGTGAGAGGTGGGAGACGGAACAGGGCAGAGGTGGCTCTTCCAAAAAGCATCCCCGGTGTGATTCTCCTATGCTCTTTTCTTCTGCAGTTGCCTTCCCTCATTTGAGAACACTGGCACTTTGTTTCGATTAAAAATACCTGGGACTAATCCTGGCTCTGCCCCTCATGAGCCCCCATGGCCTTGACATCACTGTGTGGGCCTGGATGTCTGCATTTCTAAAATAAGAGCATTCGACGGTTCAGTGGTTTCTGACCATGACGGGTCACCAGGATCCCCTGGGGAGTGTTTATAACACACAAGTGCCCGGGCCCCATCCAGGGAGAATCTGACCTGGCGCCTGGGGTGGGGCCCTGGCTTTGGGTATTTCAAGCTCACTGCAGGTTGCTGCTGTGGGTGTAGCTCTGAAGTTGTGTGACTAAACCGCTCACCTCTCATGGGGGGGGGCCCCCCAAATGATGAGCAACCCTCCCCCTGACACGTCCACAAGGCTGCTCTAAAGACCACGTGAGGGGTGCCTGGGGGGCTCAGTTAGTGAGGTGTCTGCCTTCGGCCCAGGTCATAGTCCCAGGGTCCTGGGGTCGAGCCCCATGCCAGCTCCCTGCTCAGCGGAGAGTCTGCTCTCTCTCTTTCTGCCTCTCTCCCACTCATGCTCGTGCTCTCTCTGTCTCTCTCTTTCTCTCAAATAAATAAATTAAAAAAAAAATTCTTTTACATGAAGAAAGGCCCTGCGAAGGAGGAGTTGAGCACCACTTGAGAATTAACAAGGGAGTGCAGATTTGCTTTACCTGGTGAGGGATGACGCGGCCGCAAGGTGTTGTCTGGAGCTTTCTGATCCCCTTTAAGACATTAAAAATCCAAGAGCATTGTGGCTTTTCCCAAGACATTTCTGACAGGACAGCAAAGCCATATTCCGGTTTTAAATCCTTTTCGTTTCAGAGAGCGGGTGTCACCTTAGGTCTATAATTGAGTGTGTGTTTGTGTGCGTGGGATTTTCTCGTTCTAGAATAACCCGGCTTGCAGGAACTGGGGCTTTCTCAGGGGCTTAGTGGTTTATGCAGCCCTGGTTTCCCGTCAGGACACTAGGGAAGCGGCGCTGAGTACTTGCTCTGGGCCACGCCTGCCTCCAGGCATGTTTGTTCCTCCTCATTGTCCCCACAGCAGCTCTGTCTGGTAGATTTGGTCCATATTCCCATTTTACAGCGGAGGAAACTGAGAGACGCCCCATTTAAATAACGTCACTGAAGTCACTCAGTCAGTGACGGAGGCAGAATTTGAACTCGGGCACTTTGGCTCCAGAACCTGCATTCTTCATTACTAGAAATTTCTCTCCTGTAATCAGTAGTTCATGTTTGTAATAAAACGCTGGTAACAACTCCACAATTTATCATTCCCTTTTTTTTTTTTTTTTTTTTTTTTTTTTTATATCTTAGCCACTCTTAGCTATTCTCAGTGGCTGAAAATCACAAAGCTCCACAACACCCAGTGTTGCCCTTGATTTTGCACAGAGGAGGAGACGCACCAGCTGTGGGGGAGAACCTTTTGTGCCTGTGTACTTGCCAACTCATCACCCCTTTCCTGTTTCTGTGTGAAACCTGAACCAGGCTGTGGAACAACCGATCTGTCTCTGCAAACCCACCCCACAGCTCACACCTGTTTCAGAGGCCCCGGGTCGCACTGGGTCCCATGCAGCCCAGGGCGGCTGTGGCGGTGACTCAGCCCTCGTGAATCTGGTTCTTCTGGCTGCATTTCTCTGGACGTCCCGAGCTAGAAAGCCGCGACAGGCAAGTTCACACACCTCCGTTCACAGGTGAAAGATGTGCTGGTACTTTTTTTTTTTTTTTTTTTTTTTAATTCAGAAAATGTTGGAGTTCTAAGGAGCAAAGTGACAACATATCCTTGTTTTAGGAGGTTTTGCTCCATTCTTTGCACTGTGGACCCAAACACAGCTGGCAGCTGTTAAGTGCATGATAATGTGTTTCCTTCCTCCTCCTCCGCTTCTTCTTCTTCTTCCTTTTCTCCTCTACCTCCTCTTCCTCTTCCTCCTCCTCTTCTACCTCCTCCTTCTCTTCATCTTCCTCCTCCTTCTCCTCCCTTCTTCGTCGTCAAACACACCACTCCCCATATGTCCCATTAGCTTAAAAGCTCGGTATTAACTGCATATCATCATTTTATAAATCACGTGTTTTTCTTGTTTCTTGATTGTACAAGTCCTAAAATGTAAAGGTGGGCTCTCGGTCGTACTGAAAATAATTTTATGGTGTGCTTAGTTGAGTCAGAGGAAGCTGGTTAATGGGTGATGTGGAGCATGGGGTTATTCTGTGAAAGGGGGCAGTTAAAAGAACTTGCGCCGTGAAAGTTAATGAGAAAAAGTCAAGAGTTAGGTGTGTGCTTAAGTGTAAATTTTGATGAACTGTGTATTAATTTCTCTCTTGGGTTTAAGTGTCATTCAGTCTAGAAAGCAGCTGTGGAATAAATTCAGTTACAATGAGCACCCCCACCCCCCACCAAGGGCCACTTTCCTCCTAAAGATGGAAGGTTTGGATCTGCTTCTTAGTCAATATTCTCAAATATAGATTGAGAACTTACTAGGTCAGATAAGTTTGTCAGATGCCTTGGAGAGAATCCAGTAAGAAAAAAAAAAAACCAAAACAAAACCCATAAACATGTAATCAAGGCATAACCCCTTCACATAGGCTTATGTGAAGCTTGTCGTGTATCTCCTCTATATATTACATTACATGTGACGTGTATAGCTACGACATGAGAGCAATAAGGAAACAGATTGTACCTTCCTTAGTCGTCTTTATCTTAGCGCCCTTGCTTTGGTAATTTCCCCTCAATGGAATGTTCTTCTCTCTAAGGCAGTATGGAGCGTGGATTCTTCCTTCCATCATTTAGAGCATACGTTCAACGTTTTCTCCTCAAAGAAGCCTTTCCTACCACCTGGTTCAAGTAGCTCTGAGCCCTCATCGTATTCAGTGTCCACACATCCGTTATTTTACATCTTCTTCATTTAATCCTTTATTGTCTATCTCCACCTTTCTAGAAAGTAAAGTCCATAAGAACAAAATCTTGTGTGTCTTATTCGCTCCTAAAGAATGCCCGGGGTGTGGTGGGAGTTCATTAAATATTTACTGTAAGAAAGAGAAGGAAGGAGAGGAAGAAGGGGGGGTCGTGAGAGAGGAAGGGAGGAGAATGCTGAGCATGATTGTTGCCTTGCACACTCGGGGAAGGCTAAAAGCTGTGACCTGGGTGATATCTTAAAAGATGGCAGTGCGGCGCCTGGGTGGCTCAGGCGGGGAGGGTCCTACTCCTGATTTCAGCTCAGGTCATGAACTCAGGGTCTTGGGATCCAGATGCACATGGTGCTCCAAGCTCAGTGGGGAGTCTGCATGAGATTCTCTCCCCTCCCTTTCTCCCTCTGCCCCTCCCTCCACACACACACATACGCACTCTCTCTCTCTCTCAAATAAATAAATATTAAAAAAAAAAAAAAGAAAGAAAAAGAAAAGAAAAGATGGCAGAGGTCTGGTTTCAGAGCTGGTGGAAGGAGAGGCAGGTTTTCTAGTCGGAACCTCTGAACAGCCAGTTGTGTCCGTTGAATATCCTGGAGAACATACTCATGGGTGTAACCCCAGGCTCAGAAGGCATGCTTCCAGCAGTGGACCTGGGGAAGTGGTAACTCAGGATGGGAGGGCAGGTCTGGGGAAAGGAACTCAAGGCGTGTGTGAAATTGCAGGGATTGGTTTGCAATAAGGAGGGGGCTGGATTAGGAAGCAGGCCGAAGGAGGGACACAGTGGGTGACTCCTGGGTCTCAAGAGAATTGGAGGCTCTCTCAATCATTCGCCGGACACCATTCTGCAAAGCTGATTGGCAGATGGTCCAAAGCTCAGAGTCATCAACTGCAGAGCAGGCACAAAAGGAGCTCTCGCATCCCAGACTGAGAAAGACTGCTTTCTTCTTATTAAAGTGATGGGCTAGCTATCCCTGCCCTTGCTCTTTGGAGAGCAGCAAGTGCCAGGGAAAGTGTAGCACAGACAAGGATGGGGAGCAAAAGGTGGCAGGAAGCTTTAGAATTGGAAATTGGGACCATGTTTTGCTAAAAAGATGTTTGCGGGAAAATCAAATGTCCGTGATGTAGTCCTGCTCCCTCCAGCGCCCTGGCCTTTACCGCTTCCAGAGAAAGGAAGGCAGTGTCTCTGGATCACTGAAAACCAAGGAGAATGGGCAAAGCACAGCAGCTCTTGTCACATCCTGTTCAAGGATATTGGACTAGAGTGTACATGGAATTTGAAGTAGCCTTCAGAATCCCCTCAGCTCCTTTAGGAACCAAGGTGGTGCTAGGGACTTGCCATTGTAGTTAAAAGGTATGAGCCACCGCTGGGTGGGTTCTTAACAAGTGATCCCCCACCTTCAATATCCCACAGATCCCACTGATTCTCATCTTCTCATCCAGAGTTAGCAATTAACCTCTTCCCCAAGAACTAGCCCTCCATGTCTTAATCTCCTTGATTCTTAATACTCTCTTGGCAACTGGTCTTCTCCATTGGATTCTGAATTGCTCTTTACATGGACTCTTATGTCCCACCAATTTTCTAGCTTATCTCCAGCAAGACTCTACCTGTCCCATCATTCAGGTACTAGTAGCTTGGGGCTCTGAGACCCCTTCCCCCGACCATCACGTGTATTCTGACTTGGCTCTTCGTCTACACTCGACAGTTGGGATAGTCATTCAGGCCACATAACCAACTGAGTAGCAATTCCTTCCCTCATTTCTTTCCCAACCCAGTTTATTCAGGCTGCCACCATTTATAGAGTCTGCTCTCACATCCTTTGTCACACTCCCCTGGACACACAGGGGCCTCTTTTGTTAAAGGTAGCAAGTATCAGCGTTGTGTCCTGAAATGGTATCGTCTTCTCTTCATCCCTGCTGTATAAACCCAGGAAGGGAAGGAGAAAATCAACTCTCAGAAAAATCCATCATCAGAGCAGCAATTTCTTCCCATTTTTGCTCCAAGTTGGGAGCTGTCTGCGATCTCGCTGAGATAATATCTCACTTAGGATAAGATGATTTACATTAGCTCTACTGCCTCCCCCAAATTAGACATTGCTAAACGCTGTTTGTGACACAATAAATTAGCTTTGTGTCCTTCTGAAGATATGTGGCCTGCTAAGGGGGCCGTTGGCATGGGTGCTGGGAGGGGGGAGGGGAAGCCACGCGGCATCCCACATTTGGGCCTTGGCAGGTTGCGTGGTGGTCGGCTCGAGGAGACTGAACAACATCTACATGGCTCACTGCTTATCAGGAGCGCACACTGGCTGCCATGCTGTAGGGGCACCAAAGGAAAACAAAACAACAATAAAGGGAGGCCTTTGTCATGGATTAAAAGGGTTTAGAAACATCTGAGCCATGCAGTTTTCAGACACCAACCCTGCCAATGACTTCATGACAGAATGCTAGAAAATGTGCTAAGGGGGTGAGAGAGAGTTGGTGGGGCCGCCAGCACACAGGTTTTGTTAATGGCTCCTTATCTGTGTGAGGGTGTGGATGCACAATTCACCAACAGAGTGAGAGGAATAAGGTTAATGACATTACAGCATTGCTGCTTGTGATTGCTGCTAAGGGTGTCCCTAAAGATTGCCATTATTGGGCAAATTCTTCCTTTTTCAAGTGTGTTCGTCTGGTGTATCCCCAACTTGTTTCATTGGGAAATTCATCACTGGTGCTCACAGAAGGGTCCATCTTAAGGCAGAAGTAGAACAGTTAGCTACCTGAGTGTTCTTCAGGGCTCCGCCATGATCTCCTTCCATTCTAAACCTCAATTGTATACCTAGTCATTGTCGATTGCAACCCCGCTCCCCCAAATTCTTTCATTAAGAATATCATTATGTGGTCCTCTGCTTTAATTCACTTATTCAGTGTGTCTCCATGTGTCTTTGGATGAGTTTATTTCAAAAGAATCAGAAATATCCATGTCTGTCTGTCAAGAATTGATAAAATAATTAGAAAATCAGGAAGGATATTGACTATTTGGATAGTCAAGGATATTGACTATCAACCACCTTGATCTAATTAATATTTATGGAAAACGCCCCTCAACGACCACAGAATAAACTTTCTTCTTAAAGTGCACATGGAACATTTACCAAAATAGACTGCAATCTGGGCCATAAGTCAAATCTCAATAAATTTATTTTTTTTTTTTTAAAGATTTTATTTATTTATTTGACAGGGATCACAAGTAGGCAGGGAGGCAGGCAGAGAGAGAGAGAGGAGGAAGCAGGCTCCCTGCTGAGCAGAGAACCCAACGTGGGGCTCGATCCCAGGATCTTGGGATCACGACCTGAGCTGAAGGCAGAGGCCTTAACCCACTGAGCCACCCAGGCACCCCAAATCTCAATAAATTTAAAAGAATTCAAGTCATACTGTTTATTTTCTAATTGCAATGGAATTAAATTAGAGACCACTAACAGAAAGACCTCTGGAAAATGCCCCCATATTTAACTTCAATTTAAATATTTAATATTTAAAATTAAGTAACATAACTCTAAATAATCTAATGAGTCGGGGCGCCTGGGTGGCTCAGTGGGTTAAAGCCTCTGTTTTCAGCTCAGGTCATGATCCCAGGGTCCTGGGATCAAGCCCAGAATTGGGTTCTCTGCTCAGCAAGGAGCCTGCTTCCCCTTTCTCTCTCTGCCTGCCTCTCTGCCTACTTGTGATCTCTGTCAAATAAATAAATAAAATCTTTAAAAATATATAATCTAATGAGTCATAGGAGAAATCAAAAGGGGAAGTAAAACACATTTTGAATTGAATGAGGCAAATAAAGAACATATCAGAATTTAAGCAGTCATTTACAGCACCAAATGCCTGCATTAGAGAAAGAAGAAAGGTCTCAAAAAAATGACCTTAGCTTCTATCTTTAAAAATGGGAAATGGGAGAAAGAGAGAAAGACGGAAAGAAAGAAAGAAAAGCCCATGAAACCCAAAGTAGAAGGAAAGAAGTAATACAGATCACAGCAGAAATAAAGAAATAGAAAACAGGGAAAAATTAGTTAACCCAAAAGCTAGGTCATTGAATGAATTTTTTAAAAAATTGAGACAACTCTAACCAGATTTATTGGGGGGGAAAAAAGACTGATATCACAAATTATCAGTACTAGAAGTGAGAGAGTTGACATCAATACAGAATCTACAGATATCAAGACTAATAAGTGAATATTATGAACTACTTTATGCCAATAAACTTCACAACTTAGATAAAATGGACAGATTCCTTGAAAGACACAAACTACCAAAGCTCATTGGAGAAAAATATAGGTAACTTGACTAGCCCTACCTCTATTAAATAAATTGAATTTGTAATTAAAACCCATGTTCCAAAGAAAAATCCAGGTCCCTATGACTTCACTGGTGAATTTACCAAACGTGTAAGGAAGAAATAACACCAAAACTAACAGTCTTCCGGAAAAGTTAGGAGAAGGAGAAGTGACTACTTTCCAGCTCATTCTATGAGGCCAGCATTACCTGATACCCAAATCAGATGGATATATGAGAAAAACACACAAACCTACCACAGATCAATATCACTTATAAACATAGACACAAAAATTACAAACGAAATTTTTGCAAACTGAATCCACCAATATATAAAAAACATTAGGGTCAAGTGACATTTTCCCCCAGGAATGCAAAGATATATTAACATTCAAAACTCAGTGTAATTCTCCTTATTAACAAACTGAAAAAGAAAAACCATGGTGTCTTTTCAACAGACACAGAAAAAACATTTGACCAAATCCAACATTCATTTCTGATGAAGACTCTTAGCAAACTAGGAATAGAAAGTAATTTTCTCAACTTGACAAAGGGTATCTATAAAAAACCTTACAGATAATGGTATATACTTACTGGTAAAAGACTGAATGCTTTCCCACTAACACAAGGCCCCAGCACAAGGATGCTTGCTTTACCATCTCTATTCAACCCCACAGAATAGATTATTTTTCTATTTTATTCAAGGCAATAGGCAAGAAAAGGAATTATATCATCCTTATTGGAAAGGAAGAAGTAAAACTACCTTATTCATAGAGACATGATTGTCTAAGGACCTACAAAAAATGTTATTAAAACTGATATGTGAATTTAACAAGGTTGAAGGAAACAAGATCAATATACAATATATAAAAGTCAATTGTGAATCTATATAATAGCGATGAACAATCTGAAGTTGAAATCAAAAACATCACCAACCGTTAAAAATGGCATCCAGAAGAAAAATCAAATACTTAAGGATAAATCGGATAAAGATGGAAAATACCTGTATTCTGAAAATTACAAAATGATGTTTAGAGCTTTAAGGAATACCCTGAAGTAAAAATATAAAACAAATGAATAACAATTACAGTATGCTCCAATTGTTATGAAATTATTTCTGTTTGATCAGTTAACCGTTTGTGTGTTACCTGCAAAATAGATGTCTGCTAGGAAGGGCACAAAATGTTAGTCAGCTCTTTCCAGGTGGTTGGACTTGAGGTCTTTTGTTGATTTTTTCAAATTATTATATTTTTCAGTATTGTTTGCTTTGAAAAAACAAGCATGCATAATCTTTTAAAAGAATGGGAATTTTGGCTCAGTTGGTTAGCATCTGCCTTTGGCTCAGGTCATGATCCCAGAATCCTGGCATTAAGCCCCACATAGAGCCCTGCATCAGGCTTCCTGCTTGGTGGGAAATCTGCTGCTTCCTCTGCCCCCCACCCCGCTCACCCCGCTTTAAAAAAAAAAAAAAAAAAAAAAAAAAAGAACAGTAATTTTTTATAAAAAATATTCCGAAAGAAATTAGAGTTAGTGGAAAAATTAAAATAATTATAAACTATGATTCGATATATTTGCTTTATATATGGTATTTTTGAATTCAAATTATGCAAATACATTTTTATTCCTAAGAGATTTGTAATGAGATATTATGCGGGTTATTTGTATTGCCTGTGGTTAAAATGTAGGCCAATTTCACCTAAAGCCTTATCATTTTCTTTCTGTTACTCTACATTGTCTCTGTTGATTGTGAATTCCAGTTGATTTTGAATACATAATTACATCTGTAAAGAGATTGAGTCAACTCAATCTTTTCAACAAAGAAGGGGAAAATTGGCATTGATCATCCAATATGACAGAAATAGAGCCCAATTACAAGACGGCACATTGGGCATTGGGAAGAGGGGTTGGGTTACAGATCTTCAACTGCTTGCTAGGGAGTGTGCATAATCCAGACTAAAGGCACATTGTGACAGTGAACACTGTGAAGTTAAAAAACAAAAGTTAGACAAGCAGATCAAAGATCAAAGATCTTGTCTCCAACTGGGAAAGTACCCAAGCCCCAGATATTTACTGGAAAAGTGAAGGTTAACTAAATACATGGCAGAAGACCCACTTCTGTATACGGTTGTCAGGTGGCAGTTGGGCAACTGCACACTGTTCTAGCTTCTCCCCTTAGATGAGCGCTTCTCTTCGGTCCTCTGTAAACCCTTGGGATCTTAGTTAAATATTTTAGGCCCACTGAAAGTAAGTGCATAGGCTAAGAACGTCTGGCTTTGAAGTTTTTAAATGTCAATTGGTATAGATATTTAGACTGTTTCAAAATTAATGGGAATAGGAGAATAGAAAATCACCCAGTGACTTGGACTTCCTTCAAGAGCTTGTATTAGACAAAGGCAGAATGGAAAACCTGGGCGGTAATTACCAGTATCACACCTTCGGTGTCATTAATGTACTACTGCAGTGCTAAAGCCAGCTAATTCACTCATTTCTATACATCTCTAGCCATCCATATGTAATGTATATCTACATCTGTATCTATACATCTCTGTATCTATCTATGTAACACTAATGTCAATTTAGTAGAAAAGATTTTTCTCAGTAGTTGCTTGGTACTATGTGGATGAAACGACCAGTTAACTGACTTTCACTGTTCAGCCAGCAGCTGAAGATACGGGAGAGAATTAGAAAAAGAGAAGGATAGGCAGTTGGATAGACAGATAGTTAACATTGTGTACTTACCTCTCTCAAGCAGCCCAAGATGTCCAGATAAATCTAGTGCCTTCATTCAGTTTTGGATAAAAACAGCTGGAGTCAAGAAAGTGTTGTCTGGTCCAATCCTGCAAAGACAGTGTGTATATAACTGGAGAAAAGAAAAAAAAATTTAATTTCTACATTTTGTGTAGGTGGGGGTTCTTCGTTGCAACAGCTGAACTCACTGAAGCTACTTTAAGCTGACAAGGGATATATTGAAGGGTTTTGAGTAAGTTACAGAAGGTTCATTTGGTCCCAAAAGCCAGATTTTGAGGCTTTCCAGCCATGAGTAATGCCAGCAACACTGGAGCAGCTCTTGTGAAATAAGCCTATTCGCTGCTAAGCTCTTAGCACTGAGCACTGTTACTCCGGAAGAAAAAAATATTCCTTACCCCTGAATCAGTATCCTTGCCCAGCCACTCCTTCATGATGGTTAGTTCTGAACCCAAGTCTGTCAAGGAGGTCCTAATTGGCTGAAAGGCAGGTTTATCATTTATATACTAGCTACAAGGCATTCTTGGAGTGTGAATTAAACAAATCTTCCACTTTTCTACCATGGAGGAAATTAACAAAGTATGAGAAGGGTGCTCAAAAATGTTGGCAGCCAAACATGACAAATGTTTACACCACTAATCACATTCTTCCAGGTGACTTCTGTTTCAAGAAGCTATTCAAAGTCATCTCTAGTCATCTATTCTTCTATGGAAGGTATCAAATTATTTGGTAATGTCTATGAAGTAGTGGGAAAGTGTTGCTTATCTCATCTTCCCTGCCACTGGATTGGGAAAATACTTCTGAAGGTCTTTCACCAGATCTCTCAAGGGTTTCTAAACGAGGCTGAACACATTTTCAGCAAATATGACAGATGAGTAAGTGCATAACCAGGTGGTTCAGACCATGGAGAGAATCCAACTCACCTCCCTAAGGTATGTATTCTATAGCTCCACATTAGAATTACTGTATTTACTTTGACTTACACCTGGAATACTAAAGTGAGCTGGCTTTGTAAAGATAGGTAAAAGCTGTTAGTTTACAAAGCCATTTTCAGTCATGCATACAATCCTTAGATTGAAGATTTTATTCAGAAACACTTGAAGTTTTCCCTGTAACTCAGTAAGGTGAATGATAAAATTTCTTTGCCAATGAGCATCAATTTGAGACAATTGTTTTACAGACCCTGCTCAGCTCTTCACCTAGTTGAGAAAAAAATTCAAGAGGCCAGTAAGTTCCCCTTAATTGATCAACAATTGTAACAGCTTTGTTAAGTGTTCCTTTTAAATCTTCATCCGTGTCTTGGGTGATAAGGCCTTCCTTGTACATTCAAAAAAGAACAGATTTTGCTTCTGGGACACATTTTTAATCCCTGGAACAAGTTATTTCTCATCTATATTATTTTCCCTATCTATGTTATTATATTGTCCGTATGATTTTTCACTAAGTTATCAATATCATCTATTTTCAACTTCTCCTAATTTTATCATTTTATATAATCATAGTATATGTTAAAACAAAGTTGTTATATTGTTATTAACTCAACTCCCAACTTCATTTGGATTTCATGAATTTTTCCACTAATGCACTTTTTCTGTTTCAGCATCCCATGTGGGATGTCACATCATATTTATACATCATATCTCCTCTGATCTGTGACAATCTTAGTCTGTCCTTATTTCCATAATTTTGACTGGTCACATGTTGTAGAATGTGCATCATTTTGGGTTTGTTTGATATTTTTCTCATGATTAGACAGGGTGGTGAGTTTTAGAAGGAATGCCATAGGGTGAGGTGCCCTTGTCATCACATTATATTAGGAAGTATATGTTATCAACATGACTCATCAGTGGTGCATTTAAAATTGGTTAATCAGTTAAGATAGTGTTTGTCAGTTTTCTCCATTATGAAGTTACTATTTCCTCCTTTCCAAATTCTACCCTTTGAAAGCAAATACTAAGTCCAGCCTGCTGTCACCTAGAATGGTTGTATGTGTATATGTTATTTGGTAATTATCATTTGTTAATTTCTCTAGGGAAGATTTATCACTTCTCCCCATTTATTTCTTTCTTTATCAGATTATCCATTTGTATCAATATCCCGTTACTCAAATTCTTCCTGCTTTGGCCTTGGGAGATTTTTCACATTGGCTCCTCTCTTCCTTTGATATGCTTCCACCCTTTGGTTTTGATTTGTTTTTTTAGGGACTTTCTTATCTTCTGTCACTAGACCATGCTCCAAGCCCACCTTGTATTTTCTTTGACCCAGCCCTAGAATCAGACATTTTGCTGAGGACTCCTGGGTCCTTCCACTGGAGACTGGTATTTAGAAACTGGGTGGCTCAGTGGGTTGGTCTGCTTCCTTCGGCTCGGGTCATGATCTCAGGGTCCTGGGATCGAGCCCCACATCGGGCTCTCTGCTCCGCAGGGAGCCTGCTTCCCTCTCTCTCTCTCTCTCTCTCTCTCTCTCTCTCTGCCTGCCTCTCTGCCTACTTGTGATCTCTGTCTGTCAAATAAATAAATAAAATATTTAAAAAAAAAGAAAAGAAAGTAAGATATGAGTGCTGAGTGTATCAAACAATACAATTTTAAAGCACACAGGACGAAGTTATACAAAACGAAGTGTTTTCTTAAACTTTTTAAATTACACAAACACCAAGATAACAAAGTTCAAAGTAATTTTGAATATGTCAGTTTGCATTGAGTGACATCATCTTGGTTGTATTTTGGATAATAATCATTACTTATGTTTTCTGTGATGAATTGTTTTATTACATAGAGAGCATAGGTTAATAGGACAGAAAGGGAAGAGTCTAAGAACCCTGGGCCTCGGTGGGAGGGGAAGTGGAGTAACCAACATCCATGGAGAAAAGGTGTTTTCTGTGGGGACAGCAGGGTTGACACTGCTAGCCTTCATGCATATTTCCTTTTTTAGATAGGGCTGGCCCTCATCACTGCCGTGGGGATATTTATAGGCAATTCTAGGCTTGCCCAGGGAAACTAATCAATTAAGATTTTAGTTTTTAGTCTATGTTAAATTACCAGTTACTTTTCATTAAGATCAGGTGGTAAAGACAAAGAATTTTAACAGGAAAGACCAAGTTATCCTCATTTTAGCTCTACTGTGAGTATGTTCTTTGTTTTGAGCAAGTCTCTGAATCATCCAGCATTCCTAGTGTCACAGTAGTATAATTTATCTGTTGGCCTCTGACTTGGGAGACCACATTGCTTAGTGTCTAAGGGAACAGATGAAGCACCCTCTACAACTTGATAGGTGTGTGAACTTGAGCAAATTACATCCCTTTTAAATCCCCAGATTCCTTACCTGTAAAAAAAATCATGACAATAATATTTAACTCATAGAATTATTTGGGGGATTAAATTAGAGAATGTTTGTAAGTGCTTAGTAAAATACAAAAACCAGCTTTTGTAGCTATAATTATTAAGGCTGATTTTTTTTCTTTCTATTTTAAAGGACTACATGATGCTGTAAGGCGTGTCAGTCTGGTCTTCAGGGTTCCTGCCCTTTGTAGTTCCTAAGCAGATGTTAGAAGGTAGTAATCAGTCCCTCCTGGGCAGATGAGAGGGAGGCTTAGGACCTTCATGTGGACTCTCTAATGTCCTCTGCCTCTTTCTGCTGAGAGGAGCCACGAGTCCTCCAACAAGTCAAACGCCAAACCTGAATTTTATGCAGAAACTGTCCACTGACCCTTTGTAATAAGTTACTTTCCATCCTTCAAAATACCATGTGACTATGCTTAAGAATTCGGTCCATTCTTCCATAGCCATGATGTCCAAGGATGGAAATGGATGAGAGTTTTCTAGATGATCATGTTGAACTGTTGCAGTTCTAACATTTATGATAGGTAAGGCTCTATGGGCTTTCCTCTGATACAGGAGAGTAACTCACTATGGTAATAAACAAAAAGAAGTATCTATTGCTTTCTTTCCCCATTGTATCTAGAACGTTTGCGGATCATTTTCATTTCTTTATATATTCTATGTGTGTATACAGGTGTAAGCATGGGTGTGTGTGTGTTTGTGCGCTTCAACATTTTATAGTCCACTCTTAAAATTTTTCCTTTTTTTTTTTTTTTTTTTTTGCCTTAGGAAGATTGGCTGATATGGTAGGGGTGACAGGTCTGAGAGATATGCAATGTCCTCAGGTAGGTCTGCTCAGGCCAGCTCTCACACACAGTAACCATGCTTTAAATCCTGAGAGCAAATGAATTCATCGAGTAGCTATCCAATCCACATTCTATCGGAAAGTGTTTTACTTTACTGTTAGATTCAAAGAGACAACTGCACTCTGGCCTAGACAATGTCAAATAAATTATATGCTTGAACTTGCCACTTGTCAACAGCTCATTTTGGTGTTGTATAAGCCCCACGATGCGGTCTCGAGAGGAAACAAGTGCTTTGAATCCATTCTTCACTTCTAGGAGGGCACTGCGGGTGTCCTTTGAGAAAACAAAGAAACACTATTCCATTCGTTATCTTTCAGATTTTCCCTTTAATCTGGGTGTAGGAGGCCAGATTCTAAGAGGAAAATGGCCAGTTGCCTTCTAGGTTACTGATTGAAAGAAACATTTCCAAAGTCTACACCAAACTGGCTTAAACAGCCAAAACTAATCATATACAGTCGTAGAGGTCAGGAGAGTGGTGAGCCTTGTGGGGACATTGACTAGAACAGGACAGCAGGGGCCTTCTGTGCTGACACGGTTTGTTTCTGGACGTGGGTGTTCATTGTGTGTACGTGTTCATGTGAAAATTCATCCAGCTATGGGCCAGTTATTAGCATGCTTTACTGGAGGGACGTGACATGTGATCAAAGAGCTGAATTTTGTGGCACATCCAGCCAATGGGATATTATTCAGCACTAAAAAAATGACCTATCAAGCCATGAAAAATCATGGTAGAAACTTAAATGCATATTACTAAGCGAAAGAAGCCAACCTGAAAAGGCTACATACTGTAGGATTCTAATTATATGGCATTCTGGGAAAGGTCAAGAAAGCCCTGGAGGTCATAAAAAGATCAGTTGTTGCCAGGAGTTAGAGGGCAGGGCAGGGTGAACAGGTAGAGCACAGGGGATTGTGAAGACAGTGAAACTACTCTTTCACAGATATGGAAATGGTGGACACGTGTCATGACGTGTCTGTCCAGAACCACAGGAAGTACCACCTAAGGAGTGAGCTGTAATGCAATGTCTGGACTTTGGGTGATAATGATGGGTCCATGTAGGGTCACCTGTCATAATCGAAGTACCACTCTGGTGGGGGATGTTGGTAATGGGGGAGAGGTGGAGAGGGACCCAGGGTATGTGGGAAATCTCTGTACTTTCTATTCAAGTTTGTCGTGAACTTAATACAAATTGTTCCAAACACAAAATCTATTTTTTTAATCACACGCACATACTTTACTTTTAAAAGAGAGGCCTTCCCAGCAGGAGAAGAGAAATCATAAAGATCAGAGCAGAAATCAATGAAATAGAAACCAAAAATACAATAGAACAAATCAATGAAACTAGAGCTGGTTCTTTGAAAGAATTAATAAAATTGATAAACCCCTGGCCCGACTTATCAAAAAGAAAAGAGAAAGGACCCAAATAAATAAAATCATGAATGAAAGAGGAGAGATCACAACTAACACCAAAGAAATACAAACTATTATAAGAACATACTATGAGCAACTCTACGCCAATAAATTTGACAATCTGGAAGAAATGGATGCATTCCTAGGAACTACCATATAAACTACCACAACTGAACCAGGAAGAAATAGAAAGCCTGAACAGACCCATAACCAGTAAGGAGATGGAAACAGTCATTAAAAATCTCCAAACAAACAAAAGCCCAGGGTCAGACGGCTTCCCGGGGGAATTCTACCAAACATTTAAAGAAGAACTAATTCCTATTCTCCTGAAACTGTTCCAAAAAATAGAAATGGAAGGAAAACTTCCAAACTCATTTTATGAGGCCAGCATCACCTTGATCCCAAAACCAGACAAGGATCCCATCAAAAAAGAGAGCTATAGACCAATATCCTTGATGAACACAGATGCGAAAATACTCAACAAAATACTAGCCAATAGGATTCAACAGTACATTAAAAGGATTATTCACCACGACCAAGTGGGATTTATTCCAGGGCTGCAAGGTTGGTTCAACATCCGCAAATCAGTCAATGTGATACAACACATCAATAAAAGAAAGAACCAGAACCATATGATACTCTCAATAGATGCTGAAAAAGCATTTGACAAAGTACAGCATCCCTTCCTGATCAAAACTCTTCAAAGTGTAGGTATAGAGGGCACATACCTCAATATCATCAAAGCCATCTATGAAAAACCCACCGCAAATATCATTCTCAATGGAGAAAAACTGAAAGCTTTTCCGCTAAGGTCAGGAACATGGCAGGGATGTCCATTATCACCACTGCTATTCAACATAGTACTAGAGGTCCTAGCCTCAGCAATCAGACAACAAAAGGAAATTAAAGGCATCCAAATCATCAAAGAAGAAGTCAAATTATCACTCTTCGCAGATGATATGATACTATATGTGGAAAACCCAAAAGACTCCACTCCAAAACTGCTAGAACTTATACAGGAATTCAGTAAAGTGTCGGGATATAAAATCAATGCACAGAAATCAGTTGCATTTCTCTACACCAACAGCAAGACAGAAGAAAGAGAAATTAAGGAGTCCATCCCATTTGCAATTGCACCCAAAACCATAAGATACCTAGGAATAAACCTAACCAAAGAGGCACAGAATCTATACTCAGAAAACTATAAAGTACTCATGAAAGAAATTGAGGAAGACACAAAGAAATGGAAAAATGTTCCATGATCCTGGATTGGAAGAATAAATATTGTGAAAATGTCTATGCTACCTAAAGCAATCTACACATTTAATGCAATTCCTATCAAAGTACCATCCATCTTTTTCAAAGAAATGGAACAAATAATTCTAAAATTTATATGGAACCAGAAAAGACCTCGAATAGCCAAAGGGATATTGAAAAAGAAAGCCAACGTTGGTGGCATCACAATTCTGGACTTCAAGCTCTATTACAAAGCTGTCATCATCAAGACAGCATGGTACTGGCACAAAAACAGACACATAGATCAATGGAACAGAATAGAGAGCCCAGAAATAGACCCTCAACTCTACAGTCAACTAATCTTCGACAAAGCAGGAAAGAATGTCCAATGGAAAAAAGACAGCCTCTTCAATAAATGGTGCTGGGAAAATTGGACAGCCACATGCATAAAATGAAATTGGACCATTTCCTTACACCACACACAAAAATAGACTCAAAATGGATGAAGGACCTCAATGTGCGAAAGGAATCCATCAAAATCCTTGAGGAGAACACAGGCAGCAACCTCTTCAACCTCAGCCGCAGCAACATCTTCCTAGGAACAATGCCAAAGGCAAGGGAAGCAAGGGCAAAAATGAACTATTGGGATTTCATCAAGATCAAAAGCTTTTGCACAGCAAAGGAAACAGTTAACAAAATCAAAAGACAACTGACAGAATGGGAGAAGATATTTGCAAACGACATATCAGATAAAGGACTAGTGTCCAGAATCTATAAAGAACTTAGCAAACTCAACACCCAAAGAACAAATAATCCAATCAAGAAATGGGCAGAGGACATGAACAGACATTTCTGCAAAGAAGTCATCCAGATATCCAACAGACACATGAAAAAGTGCTCCATATCACTCGGCATCAGGGAAATACAAATCAAAACCACAATGAGATATCACCTCACACCAGTCAGAATGGCTAAAATCAACAAGTCAGGAAATGACAGATGCTGGCGAGGATGCGGAGAAAGGGGAACCCTCCTCCACTGTTGTTGGGAATGCAAGCTGGTGCAGCCACTCTGGAAAACAGCATGGAGGTTCCTCAAAATGTTGAAAATAGAACTGCCCTATGACCCAGCAATTGCACTATTGGGTATTTACCCTAAAGATACAAACGTAGTGATCCAAAGGGGCACGTGCACCCGAATGTCTATAGCAGCAATGTCCACAATAGCCAAACTATGGAAAGAACCTAGATGTCCATCAACAGATGAATGGATCAAGAAGATGTGGTATATATACACAATGGAATACTATGCAGCCATCAAAAGAAATGAAATCTTGCCATTTGCGACAACATGGATGGAACTAGAGTGTATCATGCTTAGCGAAATAAGTCAAGCAGAGAAAGACAACTATCATATGGTCTCCCTGATATGAGGAAGTGGTGATGCAACATGGGGGCTTAAGTGAGTAGGAGAAGAATCAATGAAACAAGATGGGATTGGGAGGGAGACAAACCATAAGTGACTCTTAATCTCACAAAACAAACTGAGGGTTGCTGGGGGGAGGGGGTTTGGGAGAAGTGGGTGGTATTATGGACATTGGGGAGGGTATGTGCTTTGGTGAGTGCTGTGAAGTGTGTAAACCTGGTGATTCATAGACCTGTACCCCTGGGGATAAAAATATATATTTATAAAAAATAAAAAAAAAAAGAGAGAGGCTTTCTTTTTTATCTTAAATAGAATTGCCTGTTCCCCATTTCCCATACACCTAAGCCATGCTTGACGAGCGCTCATAGGGCAATGGGGAAAGGGAGAAAAGAAGGGGCTCTTAAACCCAATCCTTCCCTCTTTTTGAATGGCTGACCTGTTAGAAGTGAACAGACATCTTTTAAAATAAGCATAATTTTACTATCGAATTACTTATGAATACTTACGTTCAGAGCAGCAAGCAAAAGGTCGGGTCAAGTCAACAGGTCTCTGTATGAATTCTTGGTGACAGAATCCCAAGATTTGTGTTTGGTTTGTAACTATTTAACATTGTTTTAAATGACCTGGAAGAGAAGGTAGACAGGGCAATGACCAGATATGCACATGACCCTGTGCTCTTATGAGAACTGAAATGTCAGGAAGTTTTCAGGGCGGTTTGTAAAGGCTGGTGGGGAAAATGAAGGAGATGAATTTTACCGTGGGTGAATTTTGATGGAGGATGAGCCATTAACCCTTTATTCATTCATTTAATATATTAAAATACATGGTATATGTCAATTGTTATAGAAATACTGGGATTCCTGTCCCAAGAACTCACAGTCTTTGGGGAAGGTGAGTCACCAGATCAATAACAGCAATGAGTTATGTATGATCTGTGCTGTGACAGGGCCTGTTGGGGGTGATGGTACCTGACATGGGCCTTGGCCCAGTTACCCCTTGGGGGTAACTGCTGACTGTTTCCTCAAAATGCCAGAGCAGAGGCCGAGGGACTTTCTGGGCACACAGTCAATCAGAAAGCAGCAAGCCCTCAAAACCAGCAGGGGCCCCTGTGTACCATTCCAGTTGGTTCAAGAAAGATATAGAAAAGTTGGAGACATTTCAGAGAAGAGGAATTCAAATAATAAAAGAGATTAACTCCCTTTTGGAGACACTGCATTTTTTAAAATTAATTTCTTTTCAGCATAACAGAATTCGTTTTTTATGCACCACACCCAGTGCTCCATGCCATATGTGCCCTCCATAATACCCATCGCTGGCCCCCCCAACCTCCCACTGCCCACCCCTTCAAAAACCCTCAGATTGTTTCTCATGGTTCACCTCCCCTTCCAATTTCCCTCATTTCCCTTCTCTTCTCCATCTCCCTATGTCCTCCTTGTTATTTGTTATGCTCCACAAATAAGTGAAACCATATGATTATTGACTCTCTGCTTGACTTATTTCACTCAGCATAATCTCTTCCAGTCCCGTCCATGTTGATACAAAAGTTGGGTATTCATCCATTCTGATGGAGGCATAATACTCCATAGTGTATAGGGACCACATCTTCCTTATCCATTCATCCGTCGAAGGGCATTTTTGTTCTTTCCACAGTTTGGCAACCGTGGCCATTGCTGCTATAAACATTGGGGTATAGATGGCCCTTCTTTTCACTACATCTGTATCTTTGGGGTAAATACCCAGTAGTGCAATTGCAGGGTCATAGGGTAGCCCTATTTTTAATTTCTTAAGGAAATTGTTCTCCAAAGTGGCTGCACCAACTTGCATTCCCACCAAGTGTAGGAGGGATCCCCTTTCTCCACAGCCTCTCCAACACACGTTGTTTCCGGTCTTGTTAATTTTGGCCATTCTAACTGGTGTAAGGTGGTATCTCAATGTGGTTTTCATTTGAATCTCCCTGATGGCTAGTGATGATGAACATTTTTTTTCATGTGTCTGATAGCCATTTGTGTCTTCATTAGAGAAGTGTCTGTTCATGTATTCTGCCCATTTTTTGACATGATTGTCTGTTTTGTGTGTGTTGAGTTTGAGGAGTTCTTTATAGATCCTGGATATCAGCCTTTTGTCTGTACTGTCATTTGCGAATATCTTCTCCCATTCTGTGGGTTGCCTGTTTGTTTTGTTGACTATTTCCTTTGCTGTGCAGAAGGTTTTGATCTTGATGAAGTCCCAAAAGTTCATTTTCGCTTTTGTTTCCTTTGCCTTTGGAGACATATCTTGAAAGAAGTTGCTGTGGCTGGTATCGAAGAGGTTACTGCATATATTCTCCTCTAGGATTCTGATGGATTCCTGGCTCACATTGAGGTCTTCTATCCATTTTGAGTTTATCTTTGTGTACAGTGTAAGAGAATGGTCAAGGTTCATTCTTCTACATATAGCTGTCAATTTTCCCAGCACCATTTATTGAAGAGACTGTCTTTTTTCCACTGTATATTTTTTTCTGCTTTGTCGAAGATTATTTGACCACAGAGTTGAGGGTCCATATCTGGGCTCTCTACTCTGTTCCACTGGTCTATGTGTCTGTTTTTATGTCAGACACTGCATATTTTAATTTATGAGTCAATCTCATGGATTCCATCTGCTAATATTTGACCCCTCCTCATGCTTACTCTCAGCCCTCACCCCGATCACCAATTGTTGCTGCTTCAGTTACTGGTGGGTAAACATCAGGCTAGCTGCAACTTTTCTTATGCAATGTTCTGGAAAAAGTCATGCATGGGTCCAGTCTTAGTGGCAAGATGAATGTTGATCTGCACAGTGAATGGGGGCTAAAATCTGAATTTTCAAGTTGGAGAACATATGTCTATCTAATATACCTTATATCTTACGATGTCGTGATAGAACAGAAAGACTCAGATGGTTCTTAATGGGAGGTTTTAAAACAAAGATTTAAAGGGGTAACTTTGGTTAAATTTTATAAAAATCACAGAAGAGCAAGTTAGCCTGTGTTTCCGTGTTGTATTACTCCAGGGGTGCCGACCATCACTTATACTGTGATCAGTACTCCCTGGGCTCTGCAGTGTAGTAGCCATGGGGATGGCGGACATTTGTGTCACAAATCTCAGAATCCAAGAACTGTGAGGCAGCCACTGAAGCTGAGAAAATACACATTTAAAATAAGTGAAATAATTTCTAACAAGGCTAATAAGAAAATTCTAAATTTCCATTTCTGAAAAAAATGCATGGACCGAAAATATAAACAGCATGATAGCCCGAAGAATAAAATAAACACCCATGAGTCTACAATGATAATAATAAATGATGGTCTAGATAAATAAATGGGAAAAAAGAGACAAATCTTCCTTACAGAGGAATTTCCCTGTTGATAACTTCCCTCACGGAAAAGGGGGACTTATTAATTCTCCTCCTCGGAAGTGTGGCATGGACTTAGTGACTTACTTCTAAAGAATAAAACACGAGGGATGAAAAAGAAAAAACTACAGTGGAGAAAGCTGGCAGACACATCTTCAACTCCGTGATCGAGGTCAGCAGCACCAGGGATAAGTCATGTCCACATCATGTACCTCTAATATGATGTGAAGAGATGGGAACCTCCCCCTTTGGTATTCTTTCCAGAAACTCACAACTCTAAACATGAGAAAAACATCAAAGAGACCCAAATTGAGGGTCATTCTACAAAGTGCCTGACCCATATTCTTCAAAACTGTCAAAAGTCATGGAAAACAGACAAGTCCGAGAGACTCACAGCTCAGAGCAGAATAATGAATATATGACAACTTGGGACACCTGGGTGGCTCAGTCGGTTCAGTGTTTGCCTTCAGCTTGGGTCACGATCCCAGAGTTCTGGGATCGAGCCCCACATCGGGCTCCTTGCTCAGTGGAATCTCCTTCTCCCTCTGCCTGCTGCTGCCCTTGCTTGTGCACTCTCTCTCTCTGACAAATAAATAAATAAAATATATATATTTTAAAGTGTATATGACAACTAAATGCAAAATGGTATCTCAAATGGCATCCTGGAACAGAAGATGGGCATTTGTAGGAAAAACGGTGTAATATCATTAAGGCTGGAGTTTAGATACTCGTTCTTAGCAATGTTAATTTCCTAGTCTAGACAAATGTACTTTGATTATATAAGATGTCAAAATTAAAGGAAGCTGAGTGATGGCCGTATAGGCTATACTACCCTATCTTTACAACTATTGCATAAATCTAAAATTATTCCAAAATTAAAAGGATATTTGAAATATATAAATAGACTCTGGAAGTATTTAGTAAGTTACTAAGTGATAGTTCCACAAGGTGACATTACAGGAAGCCAGAGGTACTAGAGGCAAATCGTTTATCTTTAGAGTATATTTACCAAGGATTGAAACCAGCCCAATCCACCACTTACTAGCATATGATCTAATACAATCTAACCTTCATTGGGAATGCATGAGCATTGGCTTACCATGCTTTCCTTCACAGAGAGCACATGTTTTAAGTGTTTGGGGGTTTTGGGTTTTGTGAGGGTTTTTTGGTTTTCTTCGTGCGCTTTGTTTTTTTGGTTTTTTAATTTTTTTACCTCAAAGAGCGATTGAAGCAGAAATTTAGTCACTGTGATATAGCCAAAGGAAAAAGATTTGGTACAGGGACCAACTGTCTTTATGTGTGGCTTGGCTGAAGCCTGGATGGGAGAACGGAGAAGCAGAATGGCTCGTGACAGGCGAAGGCAGGGAGGGAGGAAGAGAACAGGGGCAGGAAGCGACTGGAAAGCTGTACAGTGAGTGAACGGAGCTCACCCAGAGAAGGCTTTCTCATCCGCAGCACTCTGGACGTTTCCAGCTGGGTATTTCTTCGCGACAGGGGCTGTCTTATGCCTTGCAGCGGCATCCGTAGCCTCTGCCCCCTATCCTCCAGCTTGTGACAACCAGAAATGCCTCCTGATATTGCCAAACGTCCCCTTGAGAACCACTGGGTTAGCCGGTCAGGCTGTCGTCACCGCGGGTGTTTGTCTCTTTGTCCTGCGGAGGATGTGGAGGTAATTTCTGACGAAACATCCTGCTCTGGCACGTGCGTCTCTTGCTCAGTGGCTTTACCCTATGCTTTGGTTGATAGCCTGCATTCTTGTTTTCCTAGGTAGGACCTGTCCGTAACGAGCCATGGTCCCACAGCACCTCGCCTCTCCTTATTTTTCTCCTTGGAAGGGTTAGCTCCCCTCCTGGCTGCGCTGTGGGTGCGGTGGAGGACTGGAGACACATCCTGGCAAAGCAGGTCTTCCCCTGGGGGTGGGGAGCTTCCTGGAAAGAGTTCTCCGCATCTTCAAGGACAAACTAACCCATTAGGTCCAGGAGGAAAACGCTCGTATCTGCATCTTGCAAGCAGATCGCGATTGGGCATCAAACACATTTTAGGGAAGTGCTTCTCCTTGGTTACTGCAATCTTGAGGCTCTCATAAATGTCCGTAGTGGACAGGATGGGACATCCAAATGGACCCGTGGCTGCAGGCTTTCTCTGGAGAGTCATCATCTTGTCTTTCTTTACCCCCATCGATGTCCAGGAGACCCCCCCCCCCCCCCCCCCGTGAAGTGGAGTATGAAAAAGCATACTCCACTTGGAGATGTGGGGAAAATTTTAAATTTATTCTAATTCTTAGCAGGTAACAACTATGGGACCACCTACCATCCCTATCTCCCACGGATCTCTGTCCACCTTTTATTCCTTTCTTCTTCCTGTTTCCAATCTCTTTTCTTTATTGTTGTCATATCTTTTATTCCAGAGATAATGATTGTCTATTACATGCAGAGACTGTCAGACCAAGAAGGGCCCTTAGCTCAAGACTGTGGGCTTCCCTCAGGCCACCAGGCGGGACGGGCCACCTGGGCAGGTGGTGGCAGCAGGAGAGGGAGGAATCCAGGACAGGCAGGTGACATGTGTGGCAGAGGCTGGTACCTGGACATGGGCAGAAACACCATCCTCAGTTCTTCAGTCTGAATTGGGGTCAAGAATCCAGCCCTCTCTTGGGAAAAGAACCTATAGGGACCCCTCGTAAAATTGCTGGGGCCCTAGGCAACTTAGCCATAAAAAGACTGAGAAGAACAAACCAGAGCCCAGTGACCAGGACTGGATGAAGCCAGTGCCCAGTTGGCTGAGACCGCAGCTCCTCACCCAGAGTAGGGGCACTCTGATAAGAGGTAAAAGCCTCTGCTACTGCTCACTAGCCATCGTGAAGGCTGATTCACCCTGAGCTACCTCAGCTCCTGACTACCTCAGCTCCTGAACTTTGCTCTCTTTTACAGGGTTCAGGAGCAGGACTGGCTTCAAGCCTTCAGGAACGAAGCATTTGAGTATACTCTCCCCTTAAATGTAGAAGAGGGGGGCGTCTGGGTGGCTCAGTCAGTTAAGCATCTACCTTTGGCTCAGATCATGATCCTGGGGTCCTGGGATTGAGCCCCACGTCTGGCTACCTGCTCAGCAGGGAGTCTGCTTCTCCCTCTCTCTGTCCATGCTCTGTCTCTCTCAAATAAATAAATAAAATCTTTAAAAAAGAAGAAGAAGAAGAAAATAGTGTTGAACAAAATGGGAAAGAGAAAGAACACTGATGGCTTGGGGTTCTCCAAACTCTGCTTTCTAGCTCACCTGTGTCTGTACGTGATTACTGGATTATTCTATGTGTGTGTGCGTGTGTGTGTGTGCGTGTGTGTGTGTGAGAGAGAGAGAGAGAGAGAGAGAGAAGGAAGGGCTGGTAGAGGGTGTTTTTTTCCATTCTCTGGAGCAAGTGTCCTTGATTTGGGGTCTGTGTGGGCTTCAGTAGTCTGTGACTCTCTAAAATGAGAAGCATTAGTGATTTTTTTTTTTTTTTTCTCAGCAAGGAGGTCCTCGGCTTTCTTCAGATCCCCAGAGCAGTCTGTGAGCTCTGCAGCTGGAGAACAGCCCTGCTGAGAGAGACAGTACTCTGGGAAGCTGATGGGTGGCAGGGGGAGGCCTCTCTATTCACGCCACTCCCTTCTTCACTCCCCTCCCCCATTTCCTCCTGTGCCTGGAGATTCTCGCACGAATCCATTTTAGAACGTAGGGGAGTATACATCAGTAATAGATAGTCTGATTCGATTCAGACAATACCGAGCCCCAGCACACCACACCAGGGATGTTCATCGGCACTACATTCATTCTCACAACTCTCCTAAGAGCTGATGGCTATTCCTCCTTTTACTGACAAAGAAACTGAGACTCAGAGAGGTCAAGCGGCTCGCCCGAAGACACACAGCAAATCAGTATAGTGCAGAGACGCACACACTTCCCTCTGATGCTGGGAAGAGCAGGCTGTCTTTCCACTGCCCCATAATCCCGCCAGGCTAGAGCAAGACAAAAGTCACGGCGCCCAGAGGCTTACCGGGTCTTTTATACAGATGAGTAATGCCCAGTAACCACCAAAGCCCTGCCTCCTGCTATAGTTGCCTTTAACCAGGACAGAACCTGAGGCAAGAAAGCCACTGTCAGCAATGTCAGAAAGTGCAGCAGACTGAATTTCTCCATCTTTGTTTTTTTCTCCCGAGGCCTTTAAACAAATGACAATGATGGAGAACAGTTATTAAAAGTAAAAATCCAGTGTATAAAAAATCTTGATAATCTCAGAGTTGACCGTCTGGCATCTCTTTGGGTTTGCCGAGATCCAAACGGACAGCCTACCCAGCTGGGAATTGAGGCCATTAATCAGATTATTCAAGGTGAAAAAAAACACTATTGCTTCTATTACCTGCAGATTTCAGGCATTTTGTTTTCCTTAAGAGAAGGTTTCTTTGGTCTGGCTTATCGGTCTAATCCCCTATTTCTCGGCTTGGTTTTGCTTGGTGTCACTCTGATCATACAGGAGCTGATATTTTTGCTGCAAAACCATGTACGAATTTTGTGGCGGGGCTGGGGGGAGGAACAGCGCTTTAAAAAAAAAAAAAAAAAAAAAAAAAAACAATCTTCAACAGGGTGAGGACTTCTGTGAAATAGGCCTGACACACACAATTAGGGATTCTTTCGCTGTGTGCAAAGAGCACCTTTATTGTTATCTATCGACTTCTGGGGGTCCCTCACCTCACATAGGAGGGCTGCCTAGTGGAAACATAGGTCATGTTTATGATCAGCTCATTTTGCCCCTGTTTGGCGATCTCTCTCTCTCTCTCCCTCTCTCTCTTTTTCTCCCTCTCACGTTTCATCTCTTTTTGCTGCTCAGAGCTTTGGAAAGCCCCAACAAATATCTGAAGAGCGGCGATACGTATAGTATAAGTCTGCATTCTTGGATGAGCTCGCAAGACACACAATGCCAGCGCGGCTCAGTGATCTACTTGTCAAGCCTGCCTCTCCACCTTCCCATCCTCATTCTGGGAGCCTATTAAATTAATGAGATAGAAGTCCGTGCTACCGCGGTCGGCTCGTTATTGGTGTACCGCGCCGGTGCTGTTACACTGGGCTTGTTTTCTCTCCTGGGACATTTAATTTCCGCTTCTCAAATGAGCTGCGAAGCTGGGAGGCCTGGCAGTGTTCGTTCCCGGCACTCTGTGATGCAGATAATGAGGGTACTGATAGGGACCTAGGAGGCTGTGATGGCTCCGAGAGCAGCCGTGGTCTGATAACGCTTTATGCCAGCCGTGTCACCGCGGAGCGACTATCATCCCTCAAGGAACGGTTCATCTTTATGTGTAATACAGCAGCTGTCACCTAAATGGCTAATGGGGAAGCAAAGTAGAACCTTAGTGCTAGTAATCTTTGTCACTTAATAATTTTAAAGGTATCCGACTTCAGCGTCTCCTGCAAGTTCTCATAAAAGTGCACTTGCCGATTTTATGTGGTTCGTGGCGGATTAAATGTAAACGGAGGGATCCGTGGTGCTGCTCTGTGCAAATCTAATTTAGTATAATTTGAATAGCCAGGTAATTAAAATGTATTATAGGTAGAAGATGCTGGGATGGTGGAGTGCCTGCATTTAAGAGGAAGATTTATTGGACTCGCAGCATCTACTGTGAACCTTCTACAACCACATTAGCTAACATCTGTTGGAAAATGTCGAGATGCAGGGCTGAAGACATGCGCGCAGAATGTATGCTTTCACGAGTTGGAACGACCCACCGGAAACGTGGGGGCAGCGCGTGCAAGCGAAATTAATTAGCAATGGGACCCGTGTCTGCATGGGCAGAGGCGAGCATGCACGCGGGCTATGTGGGTGTGTGAAGGGGCATGTGTGTGTACTCGTAGGTACATACACACACACACACACATCCTTTCTAATTAACATCCAACCCCTGCAGAGTGGGAACTGAAGTTTGATTGGATTTAAGGAGCAAGGTAATAATAATGGGACAGTTAATACAAACAATGTCTGTGTTGATACTGCCCCATTAGTATTTCCTGGCAGATTATTTTGTTTGCCTTGCCTAAGTGCACAAGATTATAGGAGGTGATTTAGGAGGCCAGGGCACTGGATTCTGAAGGCAAGCCAAGCCAATTTCAATCACACCTACAACCAGACTGTTAATCTTTGGGGAGTTACCGTACCTGTGCTGGCAAAGGTTAAGAGGCAAGAGATTCTAGAAGGCACAGATAGAGCCAAGTGTCCAGGGGAAGGGGGAGAGATAGAAGGGACCCATCATTCTCTTAGGGGATAAATCAAAGGACATTTCAAAATCTGAAAAATATGCTCGTAGATAAGTGTTAGATATACCACCCAGACAAACGCGAAACACGTTCCGGGAAAATATCGGTCAGGAGGCAGTGAGGGGTGCTTGCTCACCGTTGAACGATAGTCAAATGCCCATGAAATATGTTTAAGAAACGCTACATATTATTAGTCTTCTCTCTTCACCACTGAACGGCTTGGGCCTATTGTCAAATGTGAGTTTCGCTGGGAGAAAAATACTAGGTGGGATGGGGAGCTGAGGTTCCGAATGACAGTTGACACTCCCCCCACCCCCACCCCCACCGTCTGCCAAATCACGATGTTCTCCTCCTCCTAAATCGTTGGTCAAACACGAGCCACACTAATGAGGAACTTCAGTGCTGTAATTCACTTCTCTCCAATGGCACATCTCCCCCTGCTGAGCTCACTTCCTGGCTGCCCTTTGGGCCCCGGGCATCGGGGGTCCACAGGTATAAATGTTCGTTTAGTTCAGGCCCCCGAAGTTTCCACCCCAATTCGCAGTGCATCTCCGAGGATGCAGTGGGAGCTGGCTGTTTTGAATAAATATGTAGATTTTAAATAAGGTTTTTAAAAGCACCCTCTGGCTTGTTGATGCCTGAGCCCCAAACAGGTATTGACACAAGTGTTTCCAAATGTTGGAAACATTTGCTAACACGTGCAGTCAGGCTCCCCAGTCATGTGTCTCTCGGCAAGTAAGAGGAGAAAGGCGAGCACAACAGGCTCATCAAAAAATTAGACTGGCAATGCAAAAATGAAAACAGTTGCTCTTGCCTAATATAATAATAACGCGACAGTCAACGTATATTCAAATGGGTAATAATTTCTTTGGTTGTCATTAGAAGATGACTAATCGCCAAGAGCTCTTTGGGGATCCTACGGATATAATTAAAAAGCTCTACGCAAAACCCAACCAAATTTCGCATTCATTAAAGTCCACTTAATATCCAACGTCATAGTTGAGACCAGATCTCCCACTCGTTGCTATTTCCGTGAGAAGCCGTGTATTTGTGCTTTGAAAATTGTGGGGGAAAATGGCTTTTCTGAGATGGAAGTTGGAAAGTCAATATTGTCAGCATTAAAAAAAAAAAAGAAAAAACAAAGCCAAGGAAGCTAACATATGAAATGTCTGACTCCTTCTTCCCTCATTTATTCAAACCAAAGGTTTTGCTTCACATGGAGCACAGAGGTAATGATTGTGCATCTGTTGCCATAATACAGTGAGCTAGGAAGAACTACGTACGTGCAATTCAATAAAGTATATTTAGCATATTTTCATTTCACCAAATATCAGCTGATCCACCTCTTATTAGTATAAATGGCATAGATTAGTGTCAGGCATTTTCAACAGTGAAGAAATTACAGGAGTCTGCAAGGCTCATTAGGCTCTGGCTGCATGTTAACGAGGGGCCAGGCCTTATTAATAAGAAGAGGAAAAGATAAAAACTCAGCTTCGGGGAAAATAAAGGAGCAGAACACGCCTTTAAAAATTCTCCAGCATTTACGAGGGAGAAGGCTGCAACGGGTGATTCTTTTCCTTCCTGGTTTCCTAGACATCTGTGAAGATGGGTATTTCCCTTTATGAAGTTACTATTTCTTTTTTTTTTGGCAATAGACAAATATATATATATTTTTCAGTGAATGTCAAATACATACAGAAACTATATTATAGGTATTTCGTTTTATATTTTTTAGAAATGATGTTCTTTTAAAGAAATTCAGTTCTTTTCATATAAACATTTATATTTTTTAGAAAGGATGTTCTTAAAACTAAGCTGTTCCGGAGGCTGAGCTCTGGTTCTGCATTTCGTTCTGGTCTTCTCCCTCACTGTCCGTTAATGAAGGTGGGAGAGAAGCTGTGCAACCTCCAGAACGAAAGGGATCCGTGTCTCCTCTGAGCTTCCCTACCTCCCTGCATTACAAAATCTGAGCGGCAATATTCAAAAAACAATCCTTCCTTGGAAAGGAGAGGGAAAAAGAGGCTTTGCATGGTGTTGGCTTCCACACGGGGGTAAAGAGGGCTTTCTGTTAACCCTAAGGTCATTGTGATGAATTCTGCTTGGGGAAAACCAGCTCCATGAATAGCATTTTGCTTCAATTTTGAGAAATTCATCAATAAAGGCCGACTCCAGAGAACCGGAGAAATAAGACAACACACAGAAGAGTAGAAATGAGGGTCTTGGCCAGAGGCTGTGTTGATTCAGAACTGTGTCAAAAGGCAAAGAACAGAAAGCAAAGGAAAAAACCCTCCAGGTTTAGTACCCGAGGTGAGATGCTTTTGAGAAAGGGAGGAAAACAAAACAAAACAAAAAAACGACAACAAGATATTTGTCACAGAGTCTTTACAATGTGTGTGTATTTTATACACACCACACAGATACACACACACCCTCACAATAGAGCGATTCTATGGCAAAGCTTTTTTTTTTTTTTTTTTTTTTTTTATGGCAAAGCTTTTTAAAAGCAACACCAGAATAAATGTAAATAATGGGTTTTTAATGCAAAAAAGGAAACTGCTCACACTTTGCCCTTCTGCAGAGTCTTTCAGCCTCGAATATTTCAATGTTTCTTTTAGGCTAAGTTGTTATAAAAAGATAAGTTTTACATTCAAGGGAAGATAACTGTGCTAAAGTAATAGTCTATTGTTACCCAGTCAACAGTAACGAATTTAGAGTTTCCGAATGTTTCGAGTCACCCTGCATTACCTTTATGCTTAAAAATCACATTTCTTTTGTATTGATTCTTTTTCCCCCTCACTGTGTTCAAAATGGAAGTGAAATGATCCTAACTCTTGAGGTCAGTTTTGAACCAGCGTTACCACTAGCCCCTTTACAGTTAGAAAACACCGCAGTTTTTAGCGGATGACAATGGCAAGGCGAGAGGGACCCTTCTCGACACAGGCCAGTTCTGTGAATGTGGCATCTCGGCACCTTGCACAGCGATACGGAAATGCTGGGATTCTGGGGTGGAGCGTGGTGGGTATTCGGGGCCCTGTAAATTCCACCCTCTGAAATCATTCAGGTGTTTGAAGCCTTCGTAATTGTCATCTTGGTCTGCATTCCTTTTTTTAAAGCTTCTTTTCTCTACTTCACCTAGCCTATTTTTCGCAGACCAAGAATCGACTGAAAATTATTACATATATGCCATAATATGTTTAGAAATACTTCCCTTTAATAAAATTCTGTGCATATACAAAATTATATCCTCACATATTTGACTATAAGCTTCTGTAAACACTGGGTTTGAGGCACTGGATAAGAATTTCTGAAATAGGAAAATCAAATTTCTGGGAAGACAACTTTTTTTTTTTTTTAATAAGAATTACATGAAAGTGTCCATTTTAACTCTTTCAGCTTCATCAAGGCAACTTCTGTGAAATAATGCCACAAAGCTTGTCACAGAGTCAATGGGAAGAAAGCGATTGTTTCTCTTTTCTTTCTACTCTTTAATACGGAGACACAGAAATATTTTCTGACCATCATCTTTCAAAGCAGGTTTCACCGGTAGAATGGGAACCCAGCCCATCGAAACTTTGAAAAGCTCAAACCTCCAACATCCCCATCATGAAAGATCGTGTGTATCACTTGATGTTCTAAAGTGACAAGACGTACATTAAAAAATATTTCTCTTATTGTTACATTTCAGGCACGTTTACTGTTCGCTGCTTGGCTTCATTATGTGTCATAGTCTGAATCTACAAATCAAGTATAATTAGACTTAGCGAACTGATTGGATTTCTAATTAAGCTACATTGGAAACAATGCACAATCAGTAAATACTCTGACTAGGTACATTTTAAAGAGCAACTCTTGGGCTTTTTGCTGATGACTAGACACCAGTGTCATTAAATTTGTTGGTGGCAAGCAAATTTTAAAGCTAAAATAGAGGCAATTAGTAAAGATCTTGAAATATTTAATCACGTTTGTCCAATTAGTGTGCAATTAGGCAGTGGTGTGGCGTGGGACAGGCATTCTGCTTCACGGCTTGGTGCAGAAGGATCCCTTTGAAATTTTGCTGTTTAGTTTATTGATATATAAAAAGGAAGTTATGGTTGTAATTTCCAATTTAAAAAAAATACTGTGCAGATGGTCTGACTATATATTTAACAATGTTAAACAAATCCAAACAAGGGAAGCATGTTACCTGAAATTACACAGCTGTGATCTGTGAATAAGCTCTGGATCATGGTAGATTACAGCTGTGCTTATCTCGATCATTGAGACAGCCAGGCACGTTATACTGGAGACATCGGGAACCTGATGACTCATCCAACAGGTCTTAAAATGATTGGCAGCTCCTTCCTTGACCAAACGTGCTCTCCCTGGTGGTTTGCTCAGTTCCTCTGAGTTCCAGTGGTTTAAATTTTATGCAGAGGACGAGACAGGAAGAGCTCCTGCAAGAAACTGATTTGGTAAGTATTGATAAGCTGAACAGCGAGGTTACCTGGTATTCCAACTGCACACCGACTGTTCCTGTCTACTCAGTTATATGCTGGGGATCGGACAAGGTCAACAGGAGGTTTGGCATGCCCAGTGTGAAAGGAAGGAGGAATGTCTCTTTCATTTCAAACGCTTAATTTGCATCGCCCTACCACAGAATAGAGTACTCTTTAGCTTTGCTGGAAAGCACAGGCTGTGTTCCTGACTGTCCTGTCTGGACAATTGCCAGAAAACAATACTTGCATTTTAAGAGAAGGGCTGTGGAGAGGCCACAGGGCCCTGTGTGTCTCAGGCAGCAGTCAGACCCAGGGCTGAATGACCTCACAGATACCTGGAAAGTGTCATTCTTCAGAGCTGTCAGATGAGAAAATGAGGTCCCAGTAAGAGATTTTCTAGGTACTGAGGTACATAAACATTGGTGGGGATGGAGGGGAAGGGGGGTTGGAGGAATGAGAAGATGCACTAGGAAGAACTTCTGAGGTACCCTGGTATTATGCGGAACTTGTTTGTGTCAGAGGAATGTCTCCCATTTTCTTCTAGGGTGTTGACGTCATGTTCAAATTTAACAATCCCAATATCATCTTAAACGGGAAAGGAAAAGATGCCCGTAAATAAATAAACTTGTTTTCCTGGACCCTGGCAACCCAATACGTTGAAATATGTTGACTTGGGGGATCTAGGAAGAGGTTTGGGGACGGAGATCCATTTTCTCCTAGGTGCACCGACTTTTCATGTTACCAGATGTAAGTACGTTCTATCTGGATAACTTGGAAACCGGTGAGAAGACAATCCCCTGGGTATCCCCAGATGTAAAAGGAAGAGTTCAAAAGAAAAGTGGAATTAAAAACGTCCTTGAGAAAATGACAGGTGAATTCATGTGGAGGATAGGATTAGTGCACATAGGAATACAAGACCTTGTAATAGGCTTACTGGGAATTTAGTTTAGGGAGACTTTATCATATTTATTTACATATCTCTCCTCTTTCCCGAATTTTGAAGGCATCTTTGTCTGCCTCACTTTCTGGAAGCAGGTTACAATTATCCTAAGTCAAAGCCAGCTATTTTGAAACCTTTGAGTATAATTAAATTTTATATTGAGATTTAATTAAATTCTTAATTAAATTCCATATTTAGAATTTTCATAAATTTGTAATTCTAAGTGTAGTGAATTTTAAATGAAAAAAAAAATTAGTGAGTAAGTTCATTGTGGATTACACCTGTACCTTGCACTTGCCCTGGCAGGAACAGGATTCTAGAATGACGCGCTGTCAGCTGCCGTGGGTCGTAGCTGGTGGGTCTGGAAGGACAGCGTGTCTCCATCCAAGCTGCTAAGGGAGGGGAGAATCTCTTGATTTTTTTTTTTTTTACAGGGATGAGGCAGTATGATACCTGAATGAGTTTGAGAAGTCAAATAATTTCCTGTTTGGCACAGCCCTTCTTTGTTTGGTGGTCTTTCTACAGTAGTCCGCTGATGCCCCTCAGGGTCCCTATGTCTCTGTGCTTTTTCTGCCTTCTGTGCACTCCCCCAAACTACCCCTCCCACTGCCCCCCACAGCCTGCTCTCAGAAAGCCTCCTGGATAGGCTTAACCAAACTTAGCGAATAAAAATATAGGCTGCCCAGCTAAGTTTGACTCTTGGATAAGCAGTGAATAATGTTTTAGTATGACAAGATGTCTAAATATTACATGAATATACTTACACCAAAAAATACTTGTTGTTTATTGGAAATTCAAATTTAACCAGTGCCCTGTATTTAATCCAGCACCCTCTTTCTGGAGCACAGTCGCACTTAAGTATACATAATTGAGAAAAGCCCCATCTTTCACCCAAGGGCATGTGTATTTTTATGTCAGTCAGAAATTTAGGTGAGAAGTAGGTAGGCTAATGTTGAAATTTCAGGCACCCATTAAGGTACTGGTTCTCCATCTTGGCTGCATATTATAATCACCTGCAGAGCTTTGAAAATCACAATGGCCAGGCCAAAACCCAGACTAATTAAATCAAAATCTCTGAGGGTGGGACCTAGGCATCAGTATTGTTTAAAGCTCTCTAGTGATTCGAAAGTGCAGCCAAGTTTATAAACCACTGAGCTAAGAAAGGGTTCTCAACCGCGGCTGCACAGAAGAACCATCTAGAGAATTGAAAAAAACAAAAAGCAAAAAACAAAACAAAAACCAGAAAAACGTACTCATGTCTGGACCCCAACCCCAGAGGCTCTGACTTAATTGGCTCGCGTGGGAGTCTGGCATCCATAATTTTTAAACCTCCCTGGGTGACAGAGAACCACTGTGCAGAAAAGTCTCTTGAGCAATGGGTCATCTCCATACTGTGTAAACTTACTCCGCTGTCCTCCTGTGCCCACCTCGAGAGCTCTCCTTGATGCTTGGTTTCTGTGAGAAGAGTCCATCTTCTCCCAGTGGCATCGAATTTGTCTACTGCCCGATACAAATCAGGGTTTTATATTTCAGGGACACTTGGGATGCCCCTGACAGTTGCCATGGGGGAAAAAAATCAGATGTGACTGTGTAGTACTGAAAGCATTTTTTTTTTTTTTTTAAAGGACTAAAGTAAATGATATCCTGCTGGGCCAGAAGGGTAGATTAGGGAGTTGCCATGAAATAAGTGGTTATCAGGAGATCCGGAAAACCAAAGAGAGAAAGAGGCTGGATCTAAAAATAATGGTGAAAGGAAAGAAAAATTCCAGAAAAATATCAAGTAGGTTGAGAATGAAAATATTAAGAAGGATCCAATGAACCAAATGATCCAATAATGAACCAAATTAAGCTTAGCTTGATAGAAGAGGGTTTTTTGTTGTTGTTGTTTTATTTTGCTTTTTTGCCACAAACCAAAACAGAACTTAGGAATTTGGTATGTCTGAGTGACAAGCAGCAACTGGGAGGGACCAGCTCCTCTGAGCAAAGTTGGCTGAAATCAAACTCACAAATGCTGTTTAGAAAACGGACGGTGGGGCGCCTGGGTGGCTCAGTAGGTTAAGCCACTGCCTTCCGCTCGGGTCATGATCTCAGGGTCCTGGGATCGAGTCCCGCATCGGGCTCTCTGCTCAGCAGGGAGCCTGCTTCCTTCTCTCTCTCTCTGCCTGCCTCTCAGTGTACTTGTAATTTCTCTCTGTCAAATAAATAAATAAAATCTTTAAAAAAAAAAAAAAAAGAAAACGGACGGTGGACATTGGTAGACATCAGCTCTGCATCATTCGTGACCCCCACTGTTACCCAACGTGGCCTTACAGCGAGACGTATTTGTTCCTTTGCCATAGCTTGTGTGGTTCGGAAAATGGGAACCCCTTAAAGCACTAGACCTGAGGAGACCATAACTAAACTAAGAAGAGTTCTGGCTGTGGTCAGGTGCCGGAAAGAACACAGAGCAGGTGCCAAAGGTCCATGGGAAGAAGAGTAGGAGCAGAATGCAGCTGGGCTGAGGTCAGGGTCTGAGGAACATGAGATGCTGAGTCCTCCTGTGTGCGTGTGTGTGTGTGTGTGTTGAGTACAAGCCCAGGTGAGGGGCAGCAGGAGTTGAGAAGTAGGTAGAACCAGAAAAACTTGGAAATACCGGCTAAAATTACAGAGGATGTATCTAGATTGCTTTCTGCTGAGTCCGAGCCTCCCTTCCAGACCCTGTGACCCTCCTCCAAGAGCATGGCTCTGTGGCTTGATCCAGACTTGGATCTGTAGGTCACCAGGTTGGTGGGATGCACGAGCCTTGGGCAGAGTCTCTCGGGACTGAGGTCGCCTTGCTCAGGGTCACTGCCACAGGAGCAACCCCCAGACTCGTGTTTTGTACGGTGTGACCCCACAGGGCCTGTCTCACAGCTGGTTGGGATAGGAGTGGGTATTTTACTATAAGACGGAGAGACTTTGGGCTGGCCCCTACCTAGAATTTTGTTCAGAGAAAGAGAAACAGAACCCATCAGATTTCTCTCCTGTAACAAATACATTCAGATGGTGGGAAGGGGGCTGCTCAGGGTAAAGCAGGGACAAGAGAGCCCATGGTGGGTCGTGTTTAAGGGGATTGGAAAACTTGATGACAGAAAGGCAGCTGATGATCGAAAATAAAGTGGCAGAGATGTGCTGAGAAACGAGGAGATAAGGAAAGAAAAGAGATAATGCTGCTTTGGAGAGGGAGAGTCGCTGAACCTCAGTTGCTGAGGTAGCTGTGTTAATTTCTAGAGTTTTGCAGTTTGCGGTCCAGTTCCAGTCCGTGAGGATCCTTACAACAGCACTCTGTCCCCTTTTCTTGTATTCTGAATGGATCTCTGTTGCCCTAACCACAAGCATCCAACGAAAACAGAAGGGCACAAAGCAGTTTGTGGTTCCCAGTGGGAAGGGCTCCTAGTAAATGGGCACTTGAGAAAAATCCCCCCTCTTCTCAACACCCTTAATGGGTCACCATAGTGACCGGTCTAGAGTGCTGTAGCAGTGCTCTGGGCATCTTCTTGGGGCTGTTTGTTCTCTGGTTCTTCAGAGCTCCCCCCCCACCCCCACCCCACCAAGTCTCCTAGCTTGTGAATATTTTGCCAGCTGTCCCAGGCTTCCAACTATAGGTTGCTATAATTTATAATGTCACAATAATCTTTTAAGCCATTGTTAATTTCAGCCCCGGTCCCAAGTAGAACACCTATCCAGATGGTCTTGGGCAGTAACTCAAGTCGTAACACTTGGGTTTACAGCAGTAAAGAAGTTCACGTCACCTTGGGCTTACCCTTCCTGTGCCTTGCGCTCCTTATCTGTAAAATGGTGATCATGACTGCAACTATGAAGAATTAAATGAATTCATGCATGTGAAGCATTGAGAAGACTATCCAGGGAATATTAAATACTAACATAGGAGCGATTGTGTTGCATGCTCCCCTCTACTCTCAGGGACTCTGTTCTTTGTCTAAACGCACCCACCCACCTCCCTAACTTGGATGCCTATTAGAGGTGACAGGGTCCCTTTATGGTAGGCCTGCTGTCCTTGACTTGACACCCTCGTTATGCTGAGAACCTTCTCTTTCCATTGCCAGACTTACTTTGCATATGTCTGGAAGGCACTCCATGGTTGTTTTTGTTTGTTTGTTTGTTTTTGCTGAGGAGCCCATCTTATCTTGGATTTTCTGGAAACCGTACCTCACCTTTGTTGACCAACCCATTTGGAATTCCAGTGAAAGGGAGTTCAGGCTTCTCAAAGTAGGATTATTTTAGGCAATTCTGTCTTCAAAATGATCATAGACCTTTCTTCCCCCATTTCACCCAATGGTCACTATAAAGCATGGCCACTGTGTCAGCATCCTAGCTCAGAATGAAGCAATGTCGATCCGTGTATCCTCTGGTCACTATCTGGGCTGCCGAAAAGATCAAAAATCCAAACATAAAATGACTAACCATGACTAACTAACATCAATAAAGTAATAATGACCATTTACTAGGTATAATCCCCCAAACCAAGGCATCATGCTGACTGCTTTATACAAATTATTTCCTTCAGTCCTTCCACAAATCTTGGAGATAAATGTTTTCAATTTTATTTTTGTTGATGGGGAAACTAAAGCCTCAAGAGGTTCACTGACGTTTCCAAAGTGAAGAGCAAGAAAGTGACAAAGTCAGGATCGGAACCCAGGTCCATGCGCCTGGGAAGCCCAAGCTATTGGCTTTTGCACCACATGGGACAGGAGGACCCAAACCGTAACTACTTGGCCTTTGTGAGGAGTCTCCAGCTTCCATGGGTGTCAGCCCCATTCTGAGGCGCTTACAAACCACCACAAAGAGAAAAACAGACTTGAGGAATAAATGGAAGAATGCGGAGCTCATTCGCACCTTCTTTTTTATGTTCCATTTTTAAGGACGGCAATAAACAACTAGGCAGGGTCTCCTTTTTTGGACAATCTGATGCTAAGCTAAAACATTAGGTATATATTTGGAAGATCCAAAAGGTTGGTACAGAGATTTAAAAAACAAAGCAGGCCATTGATCATATATATATATATATATATATATATATATATATATATATAGACACGTTGCAAATGAATTTTATTTGGTTTCCAGAATTCTCTGTGAATGTCCAGAGACCCCTTCAAGTCAATGATGGCCCTCTGGAGGGTCGTGAAAGCAGGCAGGGAATCTCTGTCTCCACTCCCCCTACCCATGCCCCTGTTGGTACCCTTGCTCTTGCTATACGCTTTCAAGAGGGAGGGAGTGATCACATTTTGTTTACAAGAGTATAGAGGAGGGGAAGGGAGATAGCTTTTTCTTCTAAAAGAGTGATTCTTGACATAGCTCTGTGGCTTAGTCACCTTGTTTCCTTCATGAGATGTTTCCAGGGCACTGAACATGGTACCCATAAGGACTGCAGTTTTTGCTGGCGCAAAACTTTTTGGTGGGGAGATTGTATGTCAAACTCTGTCCCTCCTGCAGTCATAGCAGTTGCCTGCCAATCTGCCCAGCTGGCTCAGGGCCTGACTATTTTGATATTTTAAAAAAAGGAGAGAAGAAGCCTTTCTCCCTTTGCTCTCCCCTGCCTCCCCCTTCCCCCCGATATTTCACAAAACCATGCGGATTTGCTGAACAGGTCTGTAAAATTAATTATACTGTGAGTGCTTGGTAACCAATGAATTGTAAATTGTGCATTATTAAAACAGCATCAGAGCTCTGACTGATCTATTATTCTTTGGGGAATGAACAAAGATAAGAGCTTTATGTGCTTTGGAGGTCTTTCTTGCCACCCTACAGCAGGCATGGAGAGGAAATATCAAGTAGTTTTGCATTTTGTTTTCTTTTTCTGCAAGTTGAATTAAATAAAAAGGGTATCTCCCTCCCCCCCCCCCCATTAAATTGTTACATGCTCCCTCCCTGTTCTGCGTGTAGCATCTAATATGGTAGTGGGCACTGAGTAAATGCTATTATGCAGTGATCGCGATGATATGTTTCCATATATGCTCAGACACAAACACAGTGCCTGTCAACCTCATGTGAACAGGAAATACATGAGATGACATGGCATCGTAATCAAATACATTGTGTCGATGTAGTGCTTCTCTACAGCGGCTCAGGAAGAATTCCGAGTAAACAGTAGGACACATAAAAAAAATATCGGCTGAGTATGTGCCAGGGGCCTTGTGGCTTCAGCTGGATTAAAAAAAAAAAAAAGATTCTGGAAGAAACGGTTTTTCTTGTCTCTTCCTTCTAGACACGATCACCCCTGGGATTTGCTTGTGAACCGCTCCTTCTACTGAACTATCTCCCCCGTGCAGAATTTCTCCGTGGCTTCCTATCTGCGGTGATGATTCCTTCCAGGCACTCTGCACAGCTCTCCATGGAAACTTTCTCTTTCCGTGACTGACCAAGCCTGCGGTCCCTGGGAATGGAAGTGCCGGTCAGTCACGCGGCGCTCGCCTTAGGAGCAGCCATTCTAGCTAAGAGAATCAGGACAGGCATGAGCACGCAAACACACACACACACACACACACACACACACACACACACACACACACCCCGCCCCCCTCTAAACAGAAACATTTATAAACCCACCATTTCAGGAGGGAATAGGATGTCTCCGAACAGGGCTGCCCCAAATGCCATGCAGAACCACGTATGTAATTTGTGGGACGCAGTGCAAATAGACCATGTGAGCCCCTTGGTTCAACAATTGGGAAGCATTTCGAGACGGTAACAGCAAAGCATTGGCCTGAATGCAGGCCCCGTACAGCTGCTCAGGTTGCACACCCAGGAACCCGGCCCTGCGGTAGAGGAGGGGGTGGGGGGAACATTTGCCCAATGGGGTTTTTTTTTGGGGGGGGGAGGAAGTTCTGTATTTTTGATGCATTTTCATCTTCACGTGGCCAAATTGGTTGGGCCATAAGACACTTAACAGCATTTCTTCCACCCAGAGAAAGACAGTGAGAGCCACACAGTCTTTTTCCCATGAGGAGACGCGAAGGGATCTCGTCTCGAGTCTGCCCGGACAGCAGCCGGGTTCTCGGTGTGGACTGCTCTGGTCCAGAGCGGGCCGACGGCGGGGCGGAGCTTCACCATCTAGTCTGAGAAGGCTGTGGGCAGTAGCGCGGAGCTCAGCGCAGCCGCAGGGGGCGGATGGCCACACAGGGAGATTGCGTGGAACGGTAGACAGAAATCAACTCACTCACAGACCCCGATCTTAGACCCAGCCTCCGGGTTGTTCTGAGCACTGCGTTGTTGCTGCCTTCTCAATCGCCAAAGAACTCCTGTGATTTTGAAGGAAAGATAACAATAGTTGGTTCTGTGTTGTTTTTAACGAGCGCGTTCTCACCTACTCCTCCTATAGGAGTTTGGTATAGGAGGTGGGGAAGATGAGCAGAGGAAATGAGCATAGAGCCGGCACGATTTTATTAGGGGGGAGGGGAAGCATCGTACACGTGGTTTGGGGGTACGCAATCACAGCAGAGCGCAGCTGGTGGAGGCGGGCAGCGGGGTCGGAGGGCTGGGGTGCTAGCGAGCTGTACCCAGCACCGCCCCCCGCCCCAGGTCTAACTTCCTGCAAGGCCTTCCGATTTCTCTGTGACCCTGCCACCTCTGAGGACCTCCAGCCCTCCCTGTTGTCCTTAAAGGACAGATGTGTGCAGCTGGGCAAGCCTACGGAGTAAGTTGGCTTCCAGATCCCTTATCACCAGAATCACACACTTGCAATTTCAGGGAATGAATAGACCATCCCAGAAGGGGCAAAGGTCTGGGTGATAAATTTGGTTAAGACGGGAAAATTAGGACAAAAACAAAAAACACAATAGCACATCTTGTAACTCATGTGTGGCTTTGTTGTTGTGGAAAATGGGTTTTGCTTTTGCCCCAGAAGACCAGCAGAGAGATTGTATTCCTGAGGGGTGGGGAGGTTGAAGTACTAGTCTAACAGTACTAGTACTTCAGCTAGTGGACTAGTCTTTGCTGGACATCAGAACAGGGGCCAGAAGATCCCACCTGCCCCCAGACAGGGAGAAGCGGCTCCTTCAGGCATCGGACCCTGTTTATGAGTGCAGTGTGCCCTAAAATTCAAAAGAGGGCAGCAGATAACTGACACAGCCCATCGCACCAGGAAGGCACGAAACCTGAGGAATGTCAGCAGGAAAATTTGCTGCTTTATCAAAACTCACGTCATGCAAGCGTTAGCCACGCCAGAAATGTGTGTTTCTACCACCCTGTGCTTAATGTAAAAGCAAATATTTGATAAATGGACTTTCATGAGCTTTGGTGGTGTTGAGGGCAAGCGTAGGCCTCAGCAGCCTCATGCTACCAGACTTGCCGATATAAAAATCTGTGATGGCAATGTTGGGAGGTCAGGGCCCCAGGACGAGAGAAATGGCCATACCCTCTGATGGGAGAGACCGCCTGTGTGTTTGGTGCTTTGCTGTGAGGGCTTTTCCTGCTTCTCTGAAATGAGCAGGACCCTCCCCACCAAGTGTGTGCTGTCGCTTCCTACCTGCTAAATTCCACAGAGTGTGAGGCTCGCAGGAAGTGGGAGAAGGCGATTCTCTGTGACATTTCCATGGCTTCCAGAAGACAGAAAGTTTGTGACAGGGAAGACAGACCCACTCTGGTTCCCAGTCAGGACATCGGGATTTTGAAGACGCTGGGGGCACACGGAATGAAAAAAGGAGGAAATTGTTGAAAGGAGGGAAAGCTGAAGTTCTCAGGTGAAATTGCAGCCCTCAGCCTAATACCACGGAGTGAAAGTATTAGGATTTCATCCCTGGGATCACGCAGTGGACTGCTTTATGATCGTACTTCCTAAAAAGAGGGATAATCTGGAGTCAACCCCAAACACAGCTTCACAGAGAAGTTCTCCTGTTTCTCCTGTGTCTTCCAGTAGGGAGTAACAGTGAACAAAAAGGAAATCTTATTTTAAAAATAAACCCTGAAATGAGATTGCCAGACTTCCAAGATCTACAAGAGTCTTTTTTTATTTGACCTGGCTTTAAGTAATTATTTTTACCCTTCATTTTTCTTTTAAAGCGTTTTAAAATCATTTTGATTCTACCAAGAGGGCATGAAACTACATCAGGAATCTAGAAAATGTTGCCTCTGAAAAGTTGAATTCTGTTTAGTTTTAGCATGTTTGTGATTTCTAGAAAGAATTGAAGATTTTTTAAAAATTCCATCAACAAGTTAGACTGCTTAAACTGTGAAGAGTTTCCATTAAGACTTGAGAAAATGCACATTATCTTTTTTTTTTTTTTCACCTAAAAATTAACAGCTGCTTCAGTGTCTGGGTGCCCACCTGATGCCAAACAAAGGGTTTCTGAGAAACATGCCCTAAAACTTTGGGCTGATTTAATATTAAACAATTGCTATGGAGCTGAGAAAATCAGCCCCTTTATAGATGCTGGTGAACAGAGGATCCTCTTTATATGTATAATAATAAAAACCAGACTTGGCAAGAGCTCACAGGTCTGCAGTGACTGTGCATTTCTTTGTATTCCCTAAAATAAATGAGGCAGGAGGTGATTTTTTTTTTTTTACTGGTGTTTCTCATGTCATGAAGTTAGAACTGCAAATTGACAAACAAATTAGAAAGGTCCCTAGTGTCCTGCAAGGTCACTAAGGAATTATGGGGTTTGGGTAGGTATCCTTGGAGTCTGCTTGTAGGATAGTCTAGAACGATCATGAGATCTTGCACTTGAAAATAACTCTCGACGAAAAGATGCAAGACTCTTTTCCAGAGGAGTCATCTCTGGAGCTTAAAAGAAAAAAAAAAAGTTTTGTTCTCTTAGGAACATAGCCCTCTTGGGGATGACCTCAGTCCTCAAATTACAAATGCAAAAAAACAAAAGGCCATGTTTACAGAATTTTTTTCTAAGAGGAAACTGATCTGCAAGAAAGAAAAAAAATACAAAATACGTGCATCAGGATAAATGGGAGCCTGATAATATAAATTAACTGTATTCTCTATTGAACTTAATAAAGTCAAGGAGATGACAATTTGGAAGATCTGAGTTTTGCTGACAGGTCTGCCCGACCTCATGTCTCCTTACAAAAGGCATATTTTTACATTTCTGAGCCTCAGTTTCCTTGTCAGAAAAATGAGGGCATTTGCTTTTACTTCAAAATTCTTATTTTATGATTCACTGAAGTGTTGCAGTGAATGCAACAAACTTCCAAACACTGGGCTCTGTACCTTGTTGAATTAATCTTGGCTTTACTGACGGCAGAGCGTAGCTACCAGAAAGGACATGACACGTATATTATAAAGGGCATCCTTTGCTAAGCCCTGCAGAAATGCACAAGTTTTATGCTCTTTTCAACTTAGTCTGTCTCTCACATACTACTCAGTATGCTGCATACTGTGCCTTGTGTAATGTCTTTGGTTTCAAAACTGTTTCTCTAGTCGGGGAGTGTTATGAGGACCCTGGCTTATTTAGCGCTGAGTCTGGGAATCTGTGGGTAGGGTTCTTCCCCTGACCCCTTCCTCAGCATCTGTCTCCATCCTGCAGCACTCAGCTATGCATAAGAACATCGACCGAAAAGCAACCAAGCATTGCACCTGACCGTGTGAGCAGCAAAGTCAACAGCTATTAAGGCCCCCTGGTTTAATTTCCCATAATCATCAATTTTCCTCTGCCTTCTGGCCCCTGCCGTTCCTCCTTGCCTCTCAGACTCCTATCTGCTCTCCAACCCTTCTTCCGTTAAGGTTTATGTCATTTATGTCTTCGGTTCACAGAGTACCTCTGGTTTATTCTGGAGAGAAACAGAGGGTTGAAAATCCCAGAAGTATTGGTGCATTTATAGAATTTTTTGTCCTCCACACTGAGGACGACCCAGGTGCACGTACACCCCTTGCTCCTCTGTCTTTGTGAACCCCATTTTCATAACGTTAGAGGGCACCCATATATTTACGTCTCACAAGATGAATAGAAGAAAGGAACTAAATGATACCCAAGGACTCCCATGCTCGCTTAAAATCTTTGCACTCCTGATTCGCGCCTTTATGCGAGTCCTATTGCTAAGTATTGTGACCCCATTATAAAAGGAAGTTTAAAAAAGGCTCAGAGAGATAAAGTACCTTGCCCAAGGGCACACAGTAAGTGGCAGAGCTCAGAATCGAATTCCACAGACCTACAGATGTTTCCTTTCTCCAGTTCTTATTCAATTTTTGAAAAACTGAAGCTATACTTTCCACTCCTTTTAAATTCATAAAAATCATATACAGTTTTATGAAGGAGAAATCTGTTATAGGAAATTAAGGCACAATTGTACTCTATCCCAATTTTACAAGCACATGGTATTTTAACATTTGATAAGCATTAAGCAGGACAGCTCAAAAGCAGACAAACACAGCAGTTGGTACCAGACCTGACTGCTTTTCTATACTACACTATGGGTCATCTTTAGGATGATAGCATATACTGGGGAAAATGAAGTATTTTTTTTCTAAATTTGTTTATCCAGAAGACTCTCCTGACTGTTAAAATAATATTGCTCAGGGTGGCTCAGTCGGTTGAGTATCTGCCTTCCACTAAGGTCATGATCCCGGGGTCCTGGGATTGAACACTGCGTCGGGCTCCCTGCTCAGTGGGGAGTCTGTATCTCCCTCACATCTGCCCACCGTTCCCCCTGTTTGTGTGCTTTATCAAATAAATAAGCACAATCTTTAAAAAAATAAGTAATATTGCTAATTGCTGCCTATACAGGCAGACCTTCTCCAGACATTTTCTAGGGCATCACATAGATGTAATGAGAGGACATAATGATTTAGAGGGACACAGAAGAAGATAGAAAACGTCCTCTTTCTTTTGTGCCTTTTTTTTTAGAAAATTGAAGGTTTAGTGTGGTAGGTAAAGCCAAGGTTATGATGCATGTTTTGACTCAAAGAGATTACTGAGTATGGAGGACTCAACATCTTGATGGCATGTGTGTCTCAGGGATCACACCACAGTCTCGCCCGTTTCAAGCAGCTCTCTCCTAGGCATCCCCTACCAGCACCGAATTCCTTTCTCCCACTGGATATTTTTGCCATGACCTTTTGTTGATATTTTATTAACCTCTCCTGTTCACTTGATCAGAGCTTCTGCAACACTGGAAAGCGATGTCAAATAACAGGAGAAATAACACCACGCGTGGCCCAACAACAGCAACTTAAGCCTCTGTAACATGGGATATCTTATAACACTGTTTCTCAAAGTGGGGTTCCTGGGAGACTCGCCTCTGATTTGCCAGGGAAAAGCTAAAATGCAGATGCTTGTCTCCTGCCCTCTACCTGATCAGTCAGAATCTCAATGGTAAGAGGGAGGGAGGGAGGGGTGAAAGTCAGGAATCGAACATTTTTAGTCGTCGGGGCACCTGGGTGGCTCAGTGGGTTAAAGCCTCTGCCTTCGACTCAGGTCCTGATCCCAGGATCCTGGGATCGAGCCCCGCATCAGGCTCTCTGCTCAGCCGGGAGCCTGCTTCCCTCTCTCTCTGTCTGCCTCTCTGCCTACTTGTGATCTCTGTCTGTCAAATAAACAAATAAAATCTTTAAAAAAATGTTTTTTAAATCTCTAGAGATCTCCAAATTATAACCAGTGTTATAAAATATTTTCATCTATGTTACTCTCTCATCTTTCAGAAGCCCTCTTGCTTGGTAATTATTAATGCACAGCCATTTACGGATGAGGCCATTGGAACTTGGAGAAGTGACTTGCCTGAGGGGACACACGCAGCAGGCTGTGGCACTCTGAGCCCCTCCCCCCTCCCTAGACCGTGGGGGGGTCTGCACGCACAGATGGGGGGGGCGCTGATAACATAGGGCTGAAATTCTTTCATGCTTTTGGTGCCGTGGCTAAAAATTCATCACCAGACCCAAAGTCACATAGATTTTCTCTTGTTTTCCTCTAGAAGTTTTACACTTTTGGACTTACACTTGAGTCTAAGATCCATTCTGAATCAATCTCTTTGAAAGGTCCAACGTCTTGCTCAAAGTTCAGTTTTTGAGCTGGACTTTTGAAGATTCCTTCAGACTTTTGAGCTGGATGTCTAATCAGTCCAGCATCTTCTATAGAAAAGTCTATCCTTTCTCCAGGGAATGAATGGTCTGTGCTCTTTTGTCAACAAACTTTGAAATACTTGATACATTGTTGTAAAAGCACATTACCAGGGTGCCTGGGTGTGGTTCAGTCCCTTAAGCTTCTGTTTTAGGCTCAGGTCATGATCTCTGGGTCCTGAGATAGAGCCCCCAAGTCGGGCTCCCTGCTCAGCGGGGAGTCTGCTTCTCCCTTTGCCCCCTCCGCCAGCTTGTACACACACACTCTCTCTCTCTCTCAAGTAAATAAATAAAATCTAAAAAATAAAATGTATGTTACCTCTGTTTTTTTTTTATTTTAAAAACACAGCCAGCTGGGTGCTGTGTTTAATGGTTATTTGCTTCAGATTCGAACCCCAGCTTCTTACAATGTGAGGCAAGTTGTAGATTAGAATATAGACCGAATATTAAGAGTAGACCACCTAAGTAAGAGTAAACTGGAATAGAATCCAGCCATACTGAGTCTGTGGCTAGGGACTGTGGATTAGAGAGAGAGAGAGAGAGAGAGAAACCAGACTCTACGCCTGACTGCAGCCCTCTACCTTTCAGGCTTCTGTCTTCTTCACTGGAAAATTAGAGACCCGTTAACCAGACAGACCCCAGGTTACTAACCTTCTGATTCTACTTCTAGGACCCCAGATCATAAGAGTGGAAATGAAATTTTTTGTCCCTAGAATATTTTCCCTCTCATGGCAAGCCTCGCCCTTTTAGAACGGGCTAGTGAGAATTCTTTGCATTTACTGGGGCTGATCTATCCATGCCTTTCGCCTGGGCTATGAGAACAGAGACCTAAGGCACATCTGCAGAGACCTGATCCTACTATCTTCTTGAGTGCCCCCTGCCTGCTGCTTGCTCTGCAGACCCGTCCCAGCCTATACCCATGCAGTCTTCCCTCCTTGCCTCACATTTTCATCTCTGGGGCTGAGGTGTCTTTGTTGACTCATGAACTTGGGTCAGTCATATTTCTTTCTTCGGGATGCACAATTGCTCTGCCTCTCTCTTCTCTTTCTCAGTCTCCCCTTCCAACTCTCTTGGCCCAAGGCTGACCACACTCCCCTCATTCTCAAGAACACACAGCTTATCTATTTTTCATGTTTAAGGCAGCCAAAGGCTTTTAAAAGATATTGAAAACCCCTCAACCACAATTTTGAGTTGCAAAGAATTTGCTAGATTTGCTGGCACAGAGAATTACAGGAATGTTCTTCTGGTACTTTGTGGTCTGGAATCCCTGGAGGGTCAGGGATCTACAGGGAACACAGACATGTGAAAATAATTACACTACAGTGTGTGTGTGGGGGGGTGGCTGTTTTGGGGGTGAGGAAGAGAAACATCATATAATTTTTGCAGAAATGGTCAAAGGATGGTGAGGAGTTTAAGCAGCCCAGAGTGAGAGGGGAAGTCAAGGGATGCAGGCAGAGGTAACACCATTTGTAAAGGAAGGGAAGCATGAAACAGTAGGTCCTTTTGGCAGTGGACACATTAACCCTTACCCACAGATGGGTAAGTTAGCCAGTTTGGCTGGCTGGGCGGGTGTCTCTCCCCCAGACCCACGTTCCATGTTCCATGTATATGCTCCCTGAGTCTGCTCTCTTCCTAACTCCCAGGACATCAGTCTTACACTGTCAAGGTTAGGGAGATAAGCATGCTTTGCTGTGTAGCATGTACAGGAGAAAACCTTAGTTACGGTGGCAGCGTAGAATGTGTGCTTGAGGGCAGCCAGAAGTGGAGGAGAGAAAGGACAGCTGGGACATGACGCTCCACGCATCCCTACACCCAGGTCCTGGGGCAGGAAGAGGACCATGCTTAGCCCCAGGTTCTTTTTGAATCTTACCGAGCAGCTCCAAGGAGGAGGCCATGTGCCAGGTGTGACTGTGGGGATCTGAAGGCAGCATGGGGCTTGCCGTGCTCCCCTGGCAATGACAGTGTCTTCTGGGAACTTAACTGGTTGGCACCTTGATCTTGGACTGTGAGTCTCAGAACTGCGAGAAATAAATATTTGTTGTTTGAGCCCCTGGGCTTATGGCTGACTGAGACAATAAGGAATAATCTAGAAAGAATGGCAGGTTTTAGGGGGAGACCACAAAATCTTGTTTCAAATCTACTGTGCTTCAGAGGTAGAGAGGCCCAGAAGGCACTTAGATACAGTGGTCGGAAGCCCAGCTGAGACACAGTGTGCATAAAAGGCCAACAAAGAACAACCGAGGGCACTACCAAGAGGCTCCCTAAGGGGGACATTCTTCATTCTGGTCCACAAATATTTTACAAGACCCTGATTAGGCCCTGAAAGACAGGCAAATAAGAACCTCAAAGAGCCTTCTACTTCAAGGAGCCTACCTAGTTTTAACGACAGCCACGGACTCAGGTTCGGCAGGTATGAAAAGTATTTCTAGGAACCCTTGATGAAATAAGGTGTCAAACTCACGTCTACAAGTTTAGGTCAGTTTCCTGGACTGTCTGTGAGTTTGACATGTAGGTACGTCCCTCTTTTTTTATTTTTCTTTTATTCTTCAGATTACTTAATGAATTTCAACCAAATTCTAAGATATGATAAACATGACATTTGATTTCCTTGTTCTTTATTTTCCGTCCTGGTTTATGCTTAAACATGACATGATTGGCTCACAGCCATCCAAAAATGAGGAATGCATTTTTATGCACTAAGATCTTCAATGGTAAGAATTAAAGTAGAGAGGAAAAAAGAAGGTTAACATGGTTTACTTGTTTTTTTTAAAGGGTAACTCCTTTTTGAAAAATATTTTTCTGTATGTTCATTAATTATTTTTAGGTAAACACACATAGGCATACACACAATTATAGCCTCTCAATTGACTGCCACAGTTTACAGAAGAAATAGTAAATATTTAAGAAAATACTTAAAACATTTAAGCAAATAAATAAATTTTAAGAAATAAAATTTAAGAAATGTTCTAAAATGTGAATTTGCAGAAATGTATGTAGACTCCAATAATTCCATTGGAAATTAAACTTTGCAATTAGAGAGAATTTCAAAATGTGAACTTAATACACGTGCTTGAAGTGCTAATACACACTTTATATCATAAGAAATTGAGAAACCTTAATTTAAAGCAAATAAAGGTGTCTAGTTTCACCAGGAATTTGCATATGTCACGAGTGCTTGTGGAATTAATCTCTTAGAAAATTCTTTTCTAATGTGTGAGATTTCTTATTGGGAACAAATTCAGAATCAAGTGGATTGGCATAGAAAATAGGTTCTTGCGTCTCTCTATTTAAACATTTTACGTTTAATTCTCCTTCAGTTACATTTTAGCTACTCGAATATAAGTGACATGTTTTGTTCTTCTTTCCACAGAAACTGGTGTGTTTACTTTTATGGACTCAGAGGAGCTTTTCAAATTAACTTCAATTTTTAACAGCCTTTTTTTCATATCCCATGTGTGAATTTACTGTGGAGACTTATGAACCATGGAACTGCCTTCAGCCGCCTACTGGTGAGTTGCTTTGCTTAGGTGAGTGTAGAAAACTTTTGGCAATGTGGCTCAGGCCCGAGTTTTAGCACCTAGGCAAAAGTTTTTAGAGCAAGCCAGGATATGAATCAGTATGAAGGAGGCACTTGAACACGACCCACACTTTTTTAAAAAATTCACTGAAACTTTGAGAGCATTTTCAATGAAGTAGATACGACTGCTGCTTGTCTCCCTTGAACAAATTAATTCTCTTTTAAAGTATCGATTGGATCAATGCTCCAAGTGTTACAATCCTAACATCTTTTGGGCAATGGTTCTAATTAATATAATTAATATTTTAGCAAGACTCATGGGTTATAACTGAAAGAAATCACCTGGGTCTGAAGAATGCCTACTGAGGACAGCCCTGTTGAGATGAACTCTGAGATGCGTGGAGTAATTTCCTGGACTTGCAAAGCAGGAAAGGGAAGGTTTTCCTTCCTTATACGCCTGGAGGTTTTGGTGTTTGGCCCTGTAGAGACCCAAGGGCTATCTGGGCTAATTAACATGTATGTAATTAAAGTGCATCAGCTAGAAAGGCAGAACCAGTTTTATTTGGCTCTATACAACTGTGAATAATTTCTTTCTCTCTACATTATTTACCTTCTGTGTAAGTGTGTGTGGGGGAGGGGGTCTAGTTTACTGGACATCCTCCTGCTGCCTGTTCCGGCAGACAGCAAAGGGCAGACGAGCTCTGCCTAGCATTCACACTAGATTTTCCTTGCGTTCGTATCACCATTTTTAAGCCACATTTTTCATCCCAGGGTAAGAAACACTGTCAATAATTGAGGTGGTCCATTAAGAGACCCTTCTTGATAATGGAAAATCGCATAACTCAGTAGAAGTCGATTAAAAACTGGAAACTTTAGACCCCTTTGCTCAGTGAAAATTTATCTTTATAGGAGGCCTTTAATATGATAGATCAAAATCGTTTGAAGTTCCAAAAATTCAGTTAGACCTTGACAGTGAACATAAAATTTTATATAGTATCAAAGTATATTAGTTCTTTGAAACGAAAAGGGTTTTTTGTTTGTTTTTTCATTCCTTTAACATGGAATGGTTTGAGATGTTCAGGATTTTATAACTGAATTAGAAATGACATCCCACTGTGGGATACTTTATTCCTTTGAAGCTTTTGAATGTGTGACGTACTCTTTGCTTGTCCCTATACAATGGAAGTAGGTAGAGTAGGAGAGAAGCAGGGCATTTCATCTGTTAAACCTAAGATCTGAATAATTAGGACTAGATAAATGACTCAAAATGTTTTTGTTGTCTGGTCACTTTGTTAGGTCACAACCAATACAATAGAATGTAGTATCTTATACAACTCTATATAATTAAAAAAAATAATAATAATGGCAGTGTCTTTAGAGATATCCAAACTCTGCAAGTATCCAAGGGAAAAATGCCAAGTCTCTAAAATGCAATGTCCATAACACTTTTCTTCCTTATTAGTGGTTTTTCGTGCCCAAAATCTGACATAAACTAAAGAGTGACATCGGTCTTCAAAAACAAAAATATTTGGCCATTTGTTTTAAGGTTCAGCACCTTCTACTATAAATTTAAACTGTACCTAACCGCTTAGGTAGGATTTGGCAGTCAGGCCTGGTGGATGCCTAACTCCAACCAACAGTACACATGTGACTTGCTTCCTACTGAAATTAAACTGCCAAGGAAAAAGAAGAAATTGTCCCCTTTATTTAATAACAAAGAACGCTATCATTCGAATTCTTCAGATTTGGAATTCCAGCAGTGTTTTCCTGTTTTCTTCTTGATGTGTGACGAGAATGAATAATACCAAAAATAAAAATAAACCTCATCTAAACAAGCAGTCCTTTGACTTTATAAGGCTCAACATCAAATATATCAAATTCTAAAAATACCAAAGACCAATGAAATGTCAAAGCTGGGGGGGGACAACATGCTGGGGATAGGACAGATTTTTAAGCCTTTCGATTTAATTGAACCTTCTAGCATTAACTTTGTTATGTTCATAGCTGCCACTTAAAGGGACTATTAAGGACCACGAGATTTCATATTCATATAAATATTTGACTTTGACCTCATAAAATGTCCCTTGGGTCTATAATACTTTCATTCTTGTATAATCTGAAACAAATCCTTTTCTTTTAAAAATCAAACAGACCACGTTACACACACAGTTGACTATTTACAAAGCACCCAATTAAATCCTACTTAATTCTCTCTAACTCTAAAAATTCCATCTAACTGGTGTGCAAAGTACTGACCACATTCAATGTGTGATGTTCACAGGCCCTGATGGTCCTATCCAACCTGGAAAATATTAACTTCGTTAAAGAGAAAAGAAAAGCTTAAAAAAATAAGTAAAGGGTTTTGAAGAAACGAGACCAGAAATCACAGTACAAGACAGATTAATCTACTTTAATATTCACATGTAAAAGTTACACATCACAAGAGATTGGACAGTAGGTTTAGCAGTAACTAACATAGCTATAGTGAAAATCATTTTTATAAAAAAATAATCTAGATGCGGTCATCAGAATTTTTGGTCTACTTAAGTTAATGTTTGAAGATCGACTTTTATCCCTGCTTGAAGGATTTGCCATTATGCCTTGTTTTTTTTTTTTTTTTTCTCCCACTGTTGCCTATTAATATTCTTTGGAGGAAAGAAAGCAGAAAGTGTTCATTTCCAAGAGTTTGTCCTTTGGTAGCAAGCAGAGAACATTTTTCATTTCTATGATTTAAATAATCTGTACAGACATGAAACGTAGTGACATTAAGCCTCAGTGTAAAATGAAGAATGATAAGCATTTTTTTTTTCACTTTGATAAAACAGTAGATTTCATAAACTCCTTAAGGATCCAAGCATTTCCCCATCCCATATGCAAAACCATTCAGAATCCATTTAGACCTCAGTTAAAAAACAAAAAGGCAGACACTTAACTCTTTATATATTACACTATCAAACCCTGTACTTAAAAAACTGATAAAGGATATTTCCAACATGTATGCTTCAAATACAAAGATTTCAATCTAGGTTAAAGAAAACACATTTGAATGGACTCAGAACAAGTTTATTTTGTGATTAAGCATCTCATGCAGTCATGCAGGACCACTAGCTATAACGATTACTTCCGAGTCTACACAACACTGGATAAAACGAAAACAAATTAAAAGCTAGGCCAAACAGAAAAGACATTCAAGATATCGAGAGCTCTGTAATGGAGCTGAAAAATAATTTTCCAAAAGAAATATTCCCATAGATTAAAAAAAAAACACACGCATAATATTTACAAAAAATATTTAATTAAAAATATCTTATAATTACAGTATTCTATTAAAGCATATACTTTCTCACACTTATAGAACATCTCTATATATACATGGTATGAAATGTCACTCATCTATACAATATGTAACATTCTTGCAGGGAAAAGAAAGTTCCCTGCCCCGTTATAATCATCTATTTTAAACAATAGATGTAAAAAAAAATTATCTACAATGCTCTTTTATATTAGTAAAGCTTCAAAACAAAAATTGAGCTCCTTGGTCACAAAGTAGGCATCTAAAGTTGATTTACTCTTGATCTATTTATCAGTCCTGTCACACTTAAGCTTAAAAGTTTAACTGCATCTCCAAAAACACAGAAATGTACATTTCACAGCGGTTATAAATGAAGAGACAAAAGAGAATACATATGCAGAATGTTTATGAACGTGCAAAAAAAAAAAAAGATGGAAGTTCTATTTTTCTTCCTCCCCCTCTCTCTCTCTTGGAATGACGAATGAAACGTTTCTAGGATTTGCTGATTTTTTTTTTTTTTCCTCCTCTCCTCGGCTGGCTTTTTCTCTAACTTCTGCTCTTTCCCCCTCCCTTTCTAGTGCTCCTGGCTCGGGCTCAGGCGGCCGCACACCTGTGGAAGAGGAATGAATAGAGGGGGTGTGTGAACCTTCCCGCTGTAGACTAGCTGGCGCCACCGACCAAACTCAAGACATGCTTGATCAACAACCCAAAACAAACCACCAGGTCAGACAACACCCGCAGCCCGAGGCTGGCCAGGCGACCTGCAGGCAGCTGCTGGCCCCCGGGAAGCCCGGACTGGGGATCCACTCTCAGGCCCTACCCGCACTCCACTTTGTGGGTGTCAGACGGCGGGGGGGGGGGTGTGGGTTGCAGGTTGGCACATCGGGTTGCAGTTTCCACGCCCACGAGGGTGCCCTCCCTCGGCGGGGAGAAAGGCTGTTAGAGCCGACTGGTCATAGACGAGGCACGAGGGTGGCGTGGCGGGGACAACGGGGACAGGAGCTGGTGACACGTCTCCATTTAGAGTAAACCCCCAATTACTAAAAGCGAAGTACGGTGGCACGGAGAGGGGGTGTCCACCTCATTGGGGTCTGCCCTCAGAAATGCTTAGGGGCACAGAATACTGCGGTGCCTGGCACCGGAAGCCCCTGGGGACGGGCGTCTCCGGTGATCCGCCGCGGGCAGAAGGGAAACGCGCGCTCACCTGGACAGCGCGGCTCAGCGGCACAGAATGCTGTCGCCCTGCTTGTTCACCGCGCCGGCCTGGAACAGCAACGAAACACCAATGCAAAGGTTAGCAGGCACCAGCGTCGCGCTCGGCACGGTCCTGGATTCGTTCTTGAAAACCAGGCAGGCGCGCCGGCACCCCCACCCCAGCCTGCAGCCCTGGGGGACTCCCCCAACCCCACCCCAGGCGCAGGCTAGACTTGACAGCCCAGGATGCGCAGAGCCCCAGTCCCGCTCCGCGCGGTCCCCCGACCTGCGCTCGCCGCGAGGAGCCCGCAGCCGGTGGCCCCGGGCGCCCGGAGGAGGAGGGGGGTGCTGTCATTTCTCCGCCGCCCCTCCCGTTGGAAGGGGAGCGCCCGCGTCCGCCCCCCAGCCCGGCCGCCGCCCTCCCGATCCCCCGTCGCGTCCGCCCGGGGCCGGCGTCCGGCCTCTCACCGGGTCGGTGTTGAGCGCCGTGAGCGGGGTCCGCGGCGGCGCTGCGGGACAGGTCCCGGCTGGGTGGTGCGGTGGCGCCGGCGGTGGCGGCTGCCTCAGCAGAGCCGGGTGCGTCTCCAGCGCCAGCTGCAGGTCCAGGATGTAGTCGATAACGTGCTGCAGGATCTCCACTTTGCTGACTTTCTTGTTGGGCGGGATGGTGGGCACCAGCCTCCGCAGGCGGCTGTAGCAGTCGTTCATATCGCACTGCAGGCACAGCGCCGGCTCGTCGGCCGCCGCCTCCGCCGCCTTGCAGCGCGCTGCCGCCGCCGCGGCCGCCGCGGCCGCCGAGCCACCCAGGCTGTGGCCGTGCTCGGCCAGGCAGCGCAGAGCCAGCTCCCCACCGCCGCAGCCCGACGGCGCCTTGCGGCCCGAGGGGCGCACCGGGCTCACCGCCTTCATCGCGCGCGCCCTGCGCCCTGCGCGAGCGGACCCGCTGGGGCGAGCGAGGGAGGCAGGCAAGCTCCGGGCCCCCCGCCCGCGGCCGGCTCCGCGCCCCTTGCCTTCGCGCCCGGCGCGCTCGGTCCGCGCTCGGGGCACCGCGAAGCTCCCGGCGATCCCGCGCCCACGAACTGCCGGCAGGGTCGCTCCGGGTTTGGCGAGGGGAATCTCTGTTCCGCGGGCGACACTCGGCCGGGACCAAAAGGCAAGAATAATCAAGAGCGGCGGAAGGAAAGCAGCCCACCGGGTTCCCTCGTCACTCCCTTCGGAGCTCCGACTACAGCCCGGCCGCTCCCGCCGCCGCCGCCGCCGCCGCCGCCGCCGCCACCGCTGCGCTCCCGGACCCGGAGGCTCCCCCACGGCCAGCCCGACTCCCAAGCGCGCCTGCTCTACGCTCTCGCCCCGCCAGCCGCGCAGCTGTATTTATGGAGCCGCGCGTCCCGGGGGCGGGGCCAGCACGCCGGCAGGGTCGCCGCGCGAGCCGAGCGGAGCGGGGCTGGGCGCGCGGGCGGGTGCGCGGAGGGAGACGGCGCGGGCGGAGGCTCCGGGCGGCGCTGGGGGGCGGGGAGCCGGGCAACCCGAGCGGCCGGGTGGGCGGGGGGGTCGGGAGTGGCCAGCCAATCGGGCGACGGTGCCACCTCAGGGAAGGACGCTCGGGCCAATGGGAAGGACACTCCATTCCGTCAACGCTGTGGGTCGGGGCTCTGAGAAAAGAGAGCCGAGTGGGAGTCGGGCCGGGCTGCTGTGTGCCCTGGGGAGGGGGAGAGAGAGGGAGAAGTTCCTGCGAAGAACTGCGGGAATGTGCGGCTGGAATTCACTCTCCCCCGGCTTAGGCGGCGGAGGGAGCGCTGGGCCCTGCTCGAGGATCCCCGCGCGGCGACCGGGGACCCTCCGCCACCCACCGCTCCAGCCCGGGGATTCCAGCGCCTTAAGAAGGACGCTGTTCGGGAAGGCACGTTCGTTCCTTCTGCCTTTTCCCTTTCCGTTTCGTTATTCGCCTTTTCACAATCACCGAAACCGTAATGATGAATGGAACGTGCAGCCGTTCCGTTTTCTTTTTTAAAAAGGTTAAAGCTTAGCCAAAAAAAAAAAAAAAAAAAAAAGAAAAAGAAAAAGAAAAACAAACAAAAAAACCAAAACAAACAAGCAAAAAAGAGTGCTGAACGCAGATAACTGGTGAAGAGCCAAACGTCGTGGGGTTTTTCTTTTCACCCATCTAGATGCACAAATGGGCTCCAGAAAAAGGCAGTTGCCTCAAAGCATTAAATGAGGGCACGTAAATATTAAAAATGCATGGGCACGGACTATTTAAAATTCCACCATGACATATCATATTATTCCGTTTTATGTTAAATTCATACCTGTAACTTAATGTAGGCCGTTAACGCACCGCCTCACGTGTTAGTCAGCCGTACCCCGCTTTAAATAAGATGCTAAGAACGTCCAGAGTCTCCTTTTCCAGCAAAGCATTAAAATTCACACTTCCAGTTCCTGGAGTCCTGCTTGGGCCACACCCTGCAGAAAAGTCTGTTAATTAAGGACGTTTCTGGGGTTTCTAATAGAAAAGCTGTCCTAGAAGGTTCAAACAAAATTGCCCAATGAACTTTGATAGGACCCTGTGTATACTCATCAAGGAAAATTGAGTCCTTTGGTGGAGAAATGAGCATAAAGACTCTCTGGTCTCAAATTTTCATTTGTGTACGTGATATAGATTGGTGCCTTCATTTTTGTAGATCATTAAGAGAAAGAGATACGAATCTCACCTCTGCCCAGTCTACTCTCTGCAAGGAAGCTCTCTCCCTCCCTGCCCAGCACTGACATACCTGCACTGCACGAGGCCGGTAGGTACTCTGTGTAACCACGTGGGTATTTTATAACTATTGCACTGCTAGTTCCCCAGAGCACATCCCTTTTTCCTGATGAAATGAGGAGTAACTATTTAATGCTAGTTTCCCAGGAAGATGCAACAATGCTCCTCTCCGCTAATCCTTGCACATTACTGCCTCTAATGATTGTTTGGAAACAAGGGACAGTCTCACTTACCTACGTGGGTACTTTGATGGTCTATGTGGACACTTACCAAGAAAAGGGGAACTATAAAACGTCAAAGAAGACTTTCTTCTAAATATAGACATAATTTTATATATTCTTAAATTAGTATAGATAAACAGAACATTTTCATTTTAGAGAGAAAGGTGGGTCAAGGAGCACTGGAGGGCATGAATCTACTCTGGTGGAGTTGTCATTTCATCACAGAGGATAATCATAAGCGGAGATATGTACAGATGTTTCTGTTCCATTGATTTTTTTTTTCTTTGCTAGAGTTTAAAAGCTGCTCCAACATTTAAAACCTTAGATTTTTCTCTGGCGAAATTGAACTATGCTAATATAGCTGGGAGACGCTTATTTTAAAACGTTGCAGATCCCGAGTTGATTTACTTTAAAAATGTAAGTTTTAAATATGTGACACCAAGAAACAAACCTATCCACCTCGTTGGACTTTGCTAAATCTCAGAGAGCCGTACCCTGGGCGTGACAAGTGCCAAATACCAGTGTTTCAGGTTTTGTTACAGTGGCTCTGTGTGACTGGCTTCAAGTCAGAAGAGCAGGGTTACTGTGGAGCCTACGTTCAAAGGAATGTACCCTGGTCACATGATCAAGAACACCCAGGAAAAATGTGATCCCCCAAATCCCACCAGCAGAATGGGCAGAGGCAGATATTATATTCCTCGTTTTGAAAGCTGAAAGATATTAATCGGTTAAAGGCTAGGAAAACATTGTACGGTGGAAATAAAGTATGGAATCCTGTGCTTTTTGGCCTCCGAAACCTGGGAGCTTAGGGGCTAAGCCATGGATGTTTTGATTCTTAGACAACAGTCACTTGCATGACGTCAAAGCTGAAGTCACAGACTCCCAGCACTGATCGTTCAAATTGGAGTTTACTCAGCAATGACTAGCTCTTGGGAAAACCTTGCAAACTACAGAATTTCTATCGGGACAGGGAAGGAATCCTAGTTTCCCACAATTCTTCCTTTTACATCAAAATGCTTCGCTGGCACTTGTAAAAATAAGATGGGCTAGCTAGCCAAAAGCCCTTTGCCATGAAAGTGCTAGAGGCTCCCAAAATGTTCCTCAGAGGGACCCTGGGATGAAATAGTCATAGGAAAATTGCTAGGGAGTCCTGGTGACCTGAGTCATGTGTACACCCTTCCTCCAGACAAAGAGTTCTGCAGCTCTTTCTTGGGATGCATTCTAGACGCTAATCAGAGCCTTGCTGAACTGAAACACCCAGGCTCTTAGAATTCACAATCACCCTGTGTTTACATGAAGCAAGGGTATCCAAGCATATTGTGCTATTCAGTCCAAATGCCTTTTTAGGACTTGATACTTCTTTCCCCACAGCTTGCAGGGAAGCAGTGGGTGGGCTCAGACACACAGATAAACAGGAGCGTTCCCATGCCTTGGTGCCTCTCTAGATGTAAATGGTCACTGGAAGGAGGCACAGGCATTCTTTCCAGGCTCAAGGAACCAGCATGTACCCTGCTGCAGGAGCGTCCCTTGCTCTGAAAGAGTGCATTGGGCAATGTGGCAGTTCATACTCAAGGCTGCTCTATCTGGCACACAGAGTTACAGAATTACTTGTGCTACCCTTGGCTTGCTGATTCCAGTCCCGGAAGCACTGATAACCTTTTGATTTGCTTAGTCTTGGGAAAAGTCTTATAAGAAGGGGACATTATATATTGAACATAGCCAAGCAGACGTGGCCAGCAAAAATGCCTACTTCAGGAGTTTTGCAAGGTGGTCTGTTGAAATAAGAAGGAGCTGATGTGGAGAAGAAAGAGGTGTCATTTCTTTTTATCTTAGGAGACATAAAGAGTATAGGCCTTTTTTTTTTTTTTAAAGATTCGATTTATTTATTTGAGAGAGAGAGAACGAAAGAGACAGAGAGAGAGTGAGAGTGAGTGCACAGGAGCAGGGTGAGGGGCAGTAGAAGAAGGGGAACCAGACTCCCTGCTGCGCAGGGACACCCCCTCCCCCCCACTGACCCAACACCGGGCTCAATCCTAAGATCCTGGGATCACGACCTGTGCTGAAGGCAGATGCCCAACTGACTGAGCCACCCATGTGCCCCAAGAATGTGGGCTTGAAAGTCAGAACATCTCTGTGGCTCAGTTGGTTAGGCGTCCAATTTTGGCTCAGGTCATGATCCCAGAATCCTGGGATCAAGCCCCATGTTGGCCTCCCAGCTCAGTGGGGAGTCTGCTGCTGCTTCTCTTGCTGCCCCTTCCCCACCCATGCTCTCTCTCTCTCTCTCTTCCTCACTCTCTCTAATAAATAAATAAAAATTTTTAAAAAAAAAGTCAGAATGTCTGGGCTCCAGTTTTGGCTCCTTGGTTTAGTAGTTTTATATCATTAAACTAGATGTTTAATTTCCTGTGCCTTTCTTATATGAAATGAGGATAAAAATTGTATCTGCTTTATAATGTGTTTTTACATATAAAATTCTTAGAACAGTATCTGGCACTTAATGCATGTTAAAATTTATTATTATTTTTGGCAAATATTATTTCTCAGTGTGTGGATTGTCTTCTCGTTCACTTAACCATCTATGAGAGCACACGTTTTTAATTTTGATGATGTTCATTTTTATCAATTTGTTCTTTAACGAAGCATGCTTTTGGGATTATATCTAAGAAATCTTTGCATAAGCCAAGAAAACAAAGGTTTTCCTCCTATGTTTTCTTCTAGATGTTTTATAATTTTTAGACCGGGTTGGTTTTATGGGGACCCAACTTATGCAGCCACATAGGGTCCCAAGCTTAGAAGGATCTCATTGGTTTCATGCTCTGATGTTACCATCTTGAAAATCTCAGTAATTTTTGAACAAGGGGCCCCATGTTTTCACTTGCACTGGGGGCACAAATTATGTAGCCAATGCTGGCTTTAGGTTTTAGGTTTAGGTCTGTGATCCATTTTGTGGTGATTTTTGTATGTGGTTCAAGTTATGAACTGAAGTTTCTATTTTTGCTTATGTGTGTCCCATAGTTCCATCACCCTCTGTTGAAACGTCTGTCCTTTTCCTGGCTTTGCACCTTTGTCAAAAATTGGCGGTATGTGTATCTGTGGTTCTATGTCTGGCCTCTGAATTTTGTTTCATGGGTTCTACTTGTCTGTTTTTATACCATACTGTCTTGATTACTATAGCTTTATAGTAAGTCTTGACATGAGGGAGTGTTGATGTATCTGTCTGCTTTGTTGTTCTTCATTTCAAAGTTGTTTGGCTATTCTGGATATATGTTGCATTTCCATATGGATATTAAAAGCAGTTTGTGAATGTCTTTGAAAAGGGCTTGTATCCAAAATCTATCAAGAGCATCTACCAAGAAGGTATAAAGATCTCTCAAACTCAATAATAAGAGAACAAACAATCCAATTCAAATGTGGACAAAAAAGCTGACCAGACAGTCTGCTAAGTAAGGTATACAAGTGACAAAGGAGCACAGGAAAAGATGCTCAGTATCACTCGTCATTTGAGGTTCATTTCAAAGCTATAATGAGATAATACTACACAACTGTCAGAACAACTAAAATTAAAAAGATTAACCACACTAACTATTGGTGAGGTTGTATAACACCTGGAGTTTTCCAGGTGTTTTACAGGGATATAAAATGAGAAAAACCACTTTGGAAAACTGTTTGGCAGTTTCTTAAACGGTTGAACATATGCACACCACATAGCGTACCATATTTCTACTGCGAGGTGTCTATCCAAGAGAAGTAAAATAATATATCCAAGGGCCATGATGGGACACAAGAATGATGGGTACATTTACTATGTGCATTGTGGTAATGGTAACATCAAAATGTATCAGGTTGTGCAAAATATATGTCTACATATAGATGTATTGATATTGTGTATCATTTTATGTGCTATGGCAATTGTATCTCCATAAAGCTTTTAAAAAGTATTAATTTTTAAAATTAATATTTGGATCTCAGAAGAGCTTCTTCCACGAATCCATCAGTTTGTCCTTTAACTTCTGTAGATGGGTATTTTATCATTTCTCTCTCTCTTTCTCTCTCTCTCTTAAACTCTGTATCATAGTGCTGTCAATCAGGGATTATAGCATTAGCTGAATGCTAGTGAGATGCCCTCCAAAGCAGGCATCAGACATGTATGCTTGAATATTTCAGCTGTCATGGGGATCCATTAACATAGTCAATCACCTGCTGGAAATGGGCTTTGCTAAAAGCACATCCACTCCTCCTTGTTTTGTGTTGTTCTCATGGGGCATGGATTTGAGGATCTGAGGAGGACTCCACCTGATTATTGGAAATACTTATGCCTTGTGTGGAATGAAAGCTATGCTCTGGACCCTCATCTCTGTGCTTCATCCCAGCTGTAGCCTCTGCTGCCTCAGGTACCCCATATTAGCAGCTGCCTGGGGGTATCCACACATGCTGGATGGGGAGACAAGAAGTTCCGTCATTCTGTGTTGAGGACGGCTTGCCATTTCTCCCCTTTACCCTTTCTGTCTCAAGAAAATAAACACTCTATCAGAACGAAAGGCATTCGCTTCCAGAACAGGGAGGAAAAAAATCCCAGCTAGTATCCTAGTTTTGCCTCTAAAATCCTATGGCCTCAACCTCTTCATCTGGCAAGAGGAGACATTTGTAAGGATGGAGTGAGGAGTAGCTGCATTGCGCACCCCAGAAGCAGAGCAGTAAGTGAACAATAGGAGGCAGTAGACTTGTGTGTCAAAGATACTCAGTGTCCCCCAAAGTCTGTGCCATTATTGAAAGGGGCTTGCAATAGGTTGAATGGTTTAAAAGGTGCCAAGGAAAACAAGTTCTTGCTTTAGCTCATCATTATCCTTTAGGGGAGAAATTCAAGGCAAGAATGTATGCATGTATGTGTGTATTATTTAAAATTCATCCTAATGGGGGTGCCTGGGTGGCTCAGTCGGTGAAGCATCTTGGTTTCTGCTCAGGTCAGGATCTCCAGGATCAGAGCTAGCCCCGCCTCCCACTGCACACTCAACAGAGAGTGCTTGAGATGCCCCCTCTGTTTCTGCCCCCTTCCTGCTCCTGCTCTCTCTCTCTCCAAAATAGATACAACCTATGAAAACTTTTGTCCAAAAAATACTGGCTTGTATCCATCCACTACCTGTTTCCAGCAATACCACAAGGGAAGTGGCTGCTCAGATCTCTTCTACTCACAGCACAAGCTGGAGCCAGCATTCCACCAATGAAGGCTTTCAGCTACATTTCCCTTTCTTTTACCATGAATGCCAAATAACACCCCCCAGTCTAGAAAAAGCACCATGAGATGTACTTTAACTCCTCCAAGGAAAGATGCTAATTAAAGCATAATTTGCTTCACATCTTGGATCTGAATGCTGAAGGTGAACTGGTCACACAGTAAATCTGCCTTTGCTGAAGAGAACTTCCCCCTCTTATTGATATCTAGGTCATGGTTCCTAAGAATGGATACAGTGTTCAAGAAACAGTTGCAGTTTTTTTCCCTGAAGAGGAATTTTTGAGACATTTTTTGCAGATCTCACACAGTTGTCATTGTCTTTGGGTGGCTCACGATGTCCATGAACTGTGTACCTGCAGGGCAAGATGGCTCTGGAAAGTAGATGAACAGATGAAAACCTGCTTCTATGTGAAATAATCAAACCCGTACATTTTTCTATTAGCAAAACACATGCAACATGACAATAAAGGAATTCAAGATGCAGAATTAAAGGAAAAAGGGACTGGGTTAACTCCGAACTTTATCAGCATTGGTGATAGTATGTGAAAATCGTCCAGTTTAAACAAAGCCATCCCTTTGGGAAGGATTATAGTTAGAACTACTTTCCCTTGAACAGAATTAAAGGATATTTATAATCTTTAAAGACTAAGAGCTGGAATGAAATATTTTTTCTTGAAAGTCTATGACAGAATAATCTAAACATTTGATAAAACATTAGATAATACTACTTGATCTGAGGAACCCCACTTATCATGGTCAAAACATTAAGTCAATATCAATGTATGTTTCTCTTTGTTTGCATTAGGTTCTAAAAAATGGGCAAGACACATGTTATCAGGAAAATTAAGGCAATTCCTGTGACACTGTCGGATGCTACGTATATTGTCTTTGAGGCTTTGGGGAATAATTAGGTTGGAGTTCTAGGATATCCAAGTAACTTGTTAAAAATGCTTTAACATTGGTCATCAACCCACTGTGCTGTCTTTATCAGGAATCTACAACTTGTACTACATAAAATGAGCTTGCCCTTTAGCAGAGTATTAAGTGGGCAAGTTTGGCACCTTCCCACATTGTCCATCAACAGTCTTTCCAGAGCTGCTGACTCTTGATCTCTGGTGAATACAGTTGGAAGACTCGTAATGCTTTCTTTTTATCCTTCTTCTAGGAAAAGCATCCTACTATCTGAAAGAGATACTTGCTTAAAATTTCTATATTATCAGTTATATAAAACCAAACTCTTCAACCTTTACCTTTTTTTTTTTTTAAGATTTTATTTATTTATTTGACAGACAGAGATCACAAGTAGGCAAAGAGGCAGGCAGAGAAAGACGAAGGGAAGCAGGCTCCCTGCTGAGGGGATCACGACCTGAGTGGAAGGCAGAGGCTTAACCCACTGAGCCACCCAGGTGCCCCTTCAACCTTACTTTTGAGGCTCTCTGTCAATGGGTCCTTCTCCAAAACAGTTTTGATTCAAGTCATCTTGAGTCAAGCCTACAAAACAAGTATTGTACATTTGTTAATGATAAGACTTTGTTCAAGAAATGTAAGTCTCTTGCCCTCATGGAGCTTGCTGTTGAGATGATGGCTCACACGGATTAAAAATTCGTTAATGAAATACAACATGTTCTGCGCCATCATACAGGCATGGATGGGCCGCCATGGAGGCAAAAACCCAAGCCTGAGTCAACAGAAGCTTGAAAGAGGCAGAGAGACATTAGCTCGATCCTGAAAGATGACTTCTTCAGTGGTGAAGGCGTTCCAGGTAGTAGCAGTGGCAGGAGCCGAAGCCTAGAGCAGTGAAAACCAGGGGTCTCCCTTGTCATTCTTCCTGCCTCAGTCCAAACACTCAACATCCATTGCTTCACACTTGACTAGTACTTTTCTTCCACACTCATAATACTCTTCCCTTTGAAGCCATTTTTCATTATCTTTTCTCCCTCTCTGCGACCTCTGATTCCTCCAGTCGCATGGCTTCTGCATCCACAAAGCTGTTGATCATGAATTCCTTCACTCTAACTATTTACAAGTCACTTTCTATTTTATAATGAAGGATATGAAAATTGCAAGGTAATTGAGAAACCACAGAAAGGCAAAGAGGAAAATAACCCACACCTAGAAATAAACACTTAATATTTTGTTATGCCTATTTCCCCATGAATATAGATACTATTTCTTGAGCAAAGATTTTTTTTAAAGATTTTATTTATTTATCTGACAGACAGAGATCACAAGTAGGCAGAGAGGGAGGCAGAGAGAGAGGAGGAAGCAGGCTCCCTGCTGAGCAGAGAGAGCCTGATGCGGGGCTTGATCCCAGGACCCTGAGTGAGATCATGACCTGAGCCGGAGGCAGAGGCTTTAATCCACTGAGCCACCCAAGTGCCCCTTGAGCAAAGATTTTTGATGTGCAATGCATACTTCTTGGAAACCTAATTTTCACTTTCTATGGCATGGATACATTTTCCTATCAATAGTTATTTGTCTTTGTCATCAAATTTAGGGATGCATGGGTCGATTATGTGGACATGCCATAACTTCTTTAACAAACTATTTTACTTTTTTTAAGTTGTTTTCAGCTATTGGCTGTGTATTTTCAATCACATCCAATGCACTTCTTTTAACTCAGTATCACACGGTGGTTTGCATCTGTTGAAGGGCTACTGTGCAGGTAGTTCAAGATGGATCTTCAACTACCAAAAGCATCGTTAAGGCAAGGCCAGTTCTTCCTTTTACTACTTTTTATGGATCAATACGGAGATTTATTCCTATGGGAACTGCTCAAGTGGCTACTCAGTTGGGCTGGCGTCATCTTCCAGGATGACATCCTGATGAGGAACTATTCAGAGGTGACCTGCAGAGTTTCCACATATTCAGAGAGTGGCTGGCTTATTGACTTGAGAAGAGGTAGCATTGGAGCCAAATCATGGTGGATCCATTGGGTCAGCTGATACCTCAAAAAGGTTCTGGTCTACTTAACAAAAAAAGAAAAAAAAAAAAAAGCACCAGGAAAGCTGCTAAGACTTTGAATTATGAAGTTGCTGGAGATTTCTCAAGGGAGGGAAATGGTGAGAAGGAGATGTCATGGGATAGAAAGCAGAGCATATGGGCCGCATGAGTAAGTGCCGGAACTGTTGTGTGTACCATGGGTTGGATCATGTCAGTACTTCTGCTACTGTTGGTTCTCTCTCTGCTCATGGTTCATGTCTAGGCTGTGCCTCTCATTCCTTTTTTCCAATTCTTTATTTTCTTGCTCAATCATCTTCTACAATCTGAATTTAAATGTAGTTGCAAGCAATTTAGACAATAGAGTTTATGTCCCCTCTGCATACCAACTAATCGTTATGTTCACCCACATTGACCCCAAAACCCTTTTATTCCTGGAGGTCAAACCAGTTTTCTTTTGAAGTCTGTAGTCACCCTGCTCCCACTGTAATCCAAGAGCAAACGATAAACTGCCTGTCCTATTGGCTAAAATGTAAATAAGGAAGAAGTAAGTAAAGAAGACAATTTTTATCAAGTTTCTTTTTTGGAGATTCAGGAATTCATTCATTTATTGAACAACCAAGCCCAGAACTATTTAAGTCAAGTAAGTATAAAGGTTCCCTTCGATGGTTTAAGTTTAGCAATGCTTATTATAATAATGTCACTAATATAATTGTTTATTTTGGCAAAATTTGTCTTGGAATAGAAACATCTTTAGTATAAGGATGATTCTTTATTGTCTCGATGGTAATATGATTAATGTTCAACATGTTGATGAAATAGCAGTTTTATAATCTGGGTGGTCAGAAATCCGTTATTTAATTTTTGAAAGGACAGGAAATCACAAAAACCAAATTCATCTTGCCATGGTATATTTGCTGAGCTACCGGGTTCCTAATGCATCTTTATATCTGTCCTGCTGAACTGAGGAAGAGTGGTTATCATTTTACTAAAATGATGGGGCTAAGGTTTTTACAGCAGGCATAACAAGGGATCTCTTCCTTCCTTCTGCCTTGGATAACCTAAAAAAATAGAGTGTTACCTGTTTTAGGTCTTGATCAAACCTAGACTCTTTTTTAAAACTGTGAAGAAGTGTTGGCCACAGCTTTACCTCTTCAGTTCTTGTCACTGAATTTTCGGACAATTCCAGATTTTAGAGGTGAGTAGGCAGCTGGGGCAGGTAGGACAGCCCGCTCCAAAGACCATTTCTCAATAGAGCATCAACTTCCTGGTGGGATCATATATGGCAGAGGAGGGAAACGCTGAAGTTTAGTTTTCATTCCCTTGTCATGAATAGAAATCACACCTCTAAATCAATACGGATTTTCCTCTTGGACATTTAATTTTTGTATTTCTACCAGTGATTGCAACATGTGAATTAAAGGCTGCTTTATAGTCAGCAGAAGAATTTAGACTGGTGATGGGGAAGTATTTAGACACTAACAGAGGAAATAAATACCTCAGGTCAAACTTTTCAGAGATCACATAGAAAAGAAAATATGAGGGGTGGGTCAAGTATCCAGGTCTGACATTTAGGAAAGTAAATACAAAGAGGCAAAAAAAATATTAGAGATGGTATTTTGAATGAATGAGCTGTTTTAATGAGCGTTGCTAGAATGTGATACAGATATTTATTAGATAAACACAGAGAATTTTCCCTGTATTCACATATTTATTTATTTATTTTAAAGGTTTTATTTATTTGACAGACAGAGATCACAAGTAGGCAGAGAGGGAGGCAGAGAGAGAGAGGAAAGCCAGCTCCCGGCAGAGCAGAGAGCCCAAGGCGGGGCTCGATCCCAGGACCCTGAGATCATGACCTGAGCTGAAGGCAGAGGCTTTAACACACTGAGTCACCCAGGTGCCCCTGTATTCACATATTTAATGCAGAATATAATGATCTTGGTGGAAGATTGGAGTGGAGATTATCTAGGTCCCTTCCAAATGTAAATTTCTGTGATTCCATGACATTCTTCTATCGCTGGACATGCCATTTCTTCTTAATTTGCAGTCTCCAATTAGCTTTGCAATTATAGTTTTAGTAAAATGTTTTCACTAGTCTTCACTTCCAAATGCCTAACACCACGTTAGTACAAGCAGCAAAGAGATAAACAGGGATCTTGGCGATGAAGGTACTTGGCCTATGTCAGTAATAGAAATATTTCATCTTGCAAGAGATTCAGCACTTATTTTAATGCATCCTGTTTGCTTTGTGCATGCCTCCTACATTACTATCTAGCACAAGAGTCTCATCTATAACTTGGAAGACATTTATATTCATGTAGTGGCTGTATTTTTGAAATACAAAGTCTGAGTCTTTATTATCAGTTCTGATTTCCATAAGTCATCCAAGAAAACTGGTCTCATTACTCCATGGTCCTATTGCACAGATAAATCCTGGTTATCTTCCACATGTTTATTGACTTTTTTTTTTTTTTTTCAGGAAGCAGAGTGTCTATGTAGTTGGAAAGGATTTGCAACAACTCACCTCATATACAACAGCACATCATTGGACTCATCTTCTAATTAAAACAGGGAAATAAATAGCCAGTTTCCCTATAAACCACGTCACATGGAGTTCACAATTTAGGGCAGTGTATGCATTCACTCTTTCATCTCTTCAAATACCAAAGGTGCTTAAAACTGAGGAGGCTTGAATCCATTGTATTGTCATTCATTCAATATCTACCAATTTGTATTAGGTCCTTCTACTTCTTCTGGAGACTTAAATCTTTACAGTCATGATATGTATTGTATTCTGATCAGTAAGTTCTAGAGAATTATACTCTACAAATACAGGTTACTCTAAGGGTGTGGTAAGATCAATCTCTCTTTCACTATCTTAAAAACCCCTGGCAAAAGTGATGGCATTGATTTGGCTCTGGTCATGATCCCAGAGTCCTGGGATGGTGACCCACACTGGGCTCCCTGCTGAGCAGGGAGCCTGCTTCTCCCTCTACCTCTGCCTGCTCTTCCCTCTGCTTGTGCTTTCTGTCTCTGTCAAATAAATAAAATTAAAAAAAAAAAAAAGTGATGGCATTGATGAAGCAGTAGGGATTGAAAGAGTAACACTGGATCCCAAATGTTGGTATGCAGAAGGATCTCCTGTATCCTTGCTTTAAGTACAGAGATCTGAGAACCATACCCCCCAACCCGTTCTGCTTCAGGTGATTCAAATGTGGTGATTCAAGGATCACATTTTGAAAAATAACTGGTCTAGTCAACAGTGAGTAGAACAATACATTAAAAACAAACAAACAAACAAACAAAAAAACCAGACGCTGTGCATATGAGATGTCCTCAAGCCTGTAGAGTAAATGTAGATAATTGAAGATAGAATTTTTCAAGAGTTAGATGTGCAGAAATGAATGGAAATGAATTGGGGAAGGAACAAGGTGATGACAGGGGTCAATGATAATGTGACAGCACCTGGGAGCGCCCATCTATTCAACTGTGACCACACACGAGGCACTCAGAGACATATAGATATGTAATTCACATAGAGATATGTAATTCACATATAGATAATAATTCCCATATAGATATGTAATTCTCACCATCCTCAGGGACATCCCAACATGAAGGACGGAGTGACATTAGTTGGCTGATTAGTTACCCCATGGATTGCAACAGAGTAAGTGTAGATGAAGAACTTTAAAAGAGCAAAAGAAAAAAATGAATCGGGGGCAAAGAGATTAATAATTTATATCTGTAACTATGTCAATATCCTACTTACTCATTTTCAGAAGTCTGAACATGAACCTTGTCAATACCCGTATTCATGTGCCTGCTGCATTTTCAGATTTAGAACTAAGCCAGGCATTAACCACAGGGGAGAAATTGTCAAAAAATAAATACAAAAACCATGACGAGCAGGGTAAACTCGTTCTCCAAATATAGACTCTTAGGAGTGAAAGGAGGAGTAGCCTTTCCCCAGCCAAGTTTCGCTTCGGAGGAGAACTCCCAGTCCAGAGGAAGCACCATCGCAGCTCTGGCATGACTGTTGATTATGCCAGCAAACGGGAGGGTAGAGCCCTTTTCCTGACAATGAAAACGCTTCACAGAGTTTGGTGAGAACAACATGAGCTCACTCCCTAAAAGACCTAGGAGTCATGAAAACCATATTACTAACTCTCATGTTTCTTTTAAAACCGAAGTTACCTATAACAACATCCTTTTATAAAGAAGAACCATGGGACTTCTGTAATTAAAAAGTTAACTGAAGATATAATCAAAGGGCACAAAGTTTCAGTTTATGCAAGATGAATAAATTCTAGAGATTTAGAGATAGTAGTAAAGCAGAGTGCCTATAGTTAACAGTGTATTGTGTACTTAAAATTTTACTGAGGGGCACCTGGGTGGCTCAGTGGGTTAAAGCCTCTGCCTTCAGCTCAGGTCATGATCCCAGAGTCCTGGGATCGAGCCCCACATCAGGCTCTCTGCTCCGAGGAGAGCCTGCTTCCTCCTCTTTCTCTGCCTTCCTCTCTGCCTACTTGTGATCTCTGTCTGTCAAATAAATAAATAAAATCTTAAAAAAAAAAATTTACTGAGATGGGGCACCTGGGTGGCTCAGTGGGTTGGGCCTCTGCCTTTGGCTCAGGTCATGGTCTCAGGGTCCTGGAATCGGCCCCCGCATCGGGCTCTCTACTCAGCAGGGAGCCTGTTTCCTCCTCTCGCTCTCTCTCTGCCTACTTGTGATCTCTGTCTGTCAAGTAAATAAATAGAATCTTTAAAAAAAAAAAAAATTTACTGGCTCAGGTCATGATCCTGGGGTCCTGGGATCGAGTCCCCCATCAGGCTCACTGCTCAGACGGGAGCCTGCTTCCTCCTCTCCCACTCTCCTCTCGTGGTCTCGCTGTCAGTCTCTCTCTCTCTCAAATAAATAAGTAAAATCTTTAAAAAAATTTACTAAGAGGGTAAATGTTACATCAAGTATTCTTATCACACGCACATAGCAATAATAATAATAATGAGGAGGAGGAGGGCAGGAGGAAACAGTCCTTATTTTCCAACTGGAAAAAGGCACTGTAGAAGGATTTTTTTTTTAATCTCTAAGAAAAAAAATTTCCCTCCTGTTCTTATTCATCATTACAACGGTTTCCTTGTAAATAGACCACATGAAGTGAGTGAACGAGCTCAAGAGAGTGACTCTCCATTAAAGGATTCATGCTAGGCATGGCCACAGCTCTCTGGATACCCTGCAACACTTTTCATCTGTCTCCCTCCTTTCAACTCTGACTAGCCCCCTCGGGTGTCTTCCAAGTGGTCCATGAGGTCACTTGCGTTTTTACACGTCGCCCACTACAGGCAGGAAACGGGCCTGACCACCGCTCAGAAGCTCTGGGTTATGGGTCTGGTCTCACTTGTCCATCTGTTTTGTAGGGGTCCAATGAGATTCTTCCCATTTAAGCCATTTCCTCTCATCCTTCCACTATTTGATCCATTTTGCCTGTGGATTTCAGAATCACATTATGAGCATGATATTTTCTCATATTCTTGGAGAGAAGGCTTCTTCCTGGTGGCTTTGGGGAGAAGAGAACTCTTTACCAGCCCGTGATCTTTGGAAGAAGGAATAATTTACTACCTTTATCATGAGACTGAGCTTCTCTACACGGTAGATTGTGCAGCTGGATCTCAGTTGTCAAGTCACTGGGTGTTTAAAATTTTGGGTCCTCAGTTAAGTAGATGATATTTGCATAGGGAGTGACCCGGTTAAAAGGCACGTCCTGGCACGTTCAGTTGTGTACCGTTTACCTGACATGACCTAGACACCTCTGCTTATCATAACGTAATTTAGCATTTCCTTCTTTTTCCACAGTCACCTTAAATGCCATATAATGACCATTTCCTTTTCCTCTTAGTTATCAAATTAAGAATTCATTTATAACAATAAAAACAAAATAATCTTTGTCTTTACTTCCTGAATTTCTCACAACGTGAAATATGAATTAACGGTACGAAAGAAAGAAATAAAGAAAGAAAGAAAGAAAGAAAGAAAAAAAGAAGAGAGAGAATATCTACTAAGAATATCTACAAAGAATATCTACTATAAAAGTTTTTATTTTTTGCTATTCTTTATTTAGTGTTATTATTAAAAGAGTACGGATTACTTCCCAGTGACATTTCTAGCTTAATGAGGGTTGCTGGGAATATCAGTTCTAGTTGAAGACAATAGGCACAAAAAATAAGATGCATGTGAATTTTCCTGGAATCAGCCTACAGTAGGTGATGTGAACTAAGGAGTACCGGTGTGATGAGGGGCAGTGCTGTATGGAAGTGTGAATCACTAAAGGGTACATCTGAAACTAATATCATGCTATATATAAACTAAGTGAAATTTAAGTAAAAACCACAAACAAACCAACAAAACAGAAAAAAAAACAAAAACAAAAACAAATACAAATCTAAAGGCCCATCAGTCTGGAAGGCAAAGAGAGGCACAGAAGGATGTTTATAAGCGAAGCCATCAATACCCTGCATTATTCAGGTGCCTCAGACAGATCAGGTTGTAGGATTCTATCATGGGTCAATCTTCAAATGAATTTGATTTCTCTGTGTGCCCTGAACATACTTCTTGTCACAACAACTTATAACAAACAAACAAACAAACAAACTAACAAACTTTTTACTTGGAATCGTTTTAGGTGTACGGAAAAGTTTCAAAGATAAGAGCTGAAGGGCCCTGTGCAACCTTTACTCAGGTTCCCCAGGGGATAAAATCTTATAAAACTATGGTACATTTTTGATGATTAAGAACTTAACCTTGTTGTTTTACTATTAATTGCAGACTTCATTTGGAGTTCACCACAGTTTTTGGTAATGTTCTTTTCCATTTCCAAGATCCAACCCAAGATACCAAATGTGTCTAAAACTCCAACTGTTGGGGCACCTGGGTGGCTCAGTGGGTTAAAGCCTCTGCCTTCAGCTCAGGTCATGATCTCCAGGTCCTGGGATCGAGGCCCACATCAGGCTCTCTGCTCAGCAGGAGCCTGCTTCCCCCCCACCTCTCTGCTTGCCTCTCTGCCTACTTGTAATCTCTCTCCATCAAATAAATAAATAAAATCTTAAAAAAAATAAAACTCCAACTGTTGAGGAAAATTAGGACAAGAGTTAGTGCTATAAAGGCCTTAGAACTAAGGGATAGTGACTGAGATTTGGAATGAGGAAGAATAAATAGAAATAGCACAGATGTAAGCCTTGGACAAACCTTGAGTTCAAGGATGTAACTATCATCAAGTTTTATTTCAGTCATCTGGTGTTTTCCTTTATTATCAGAATATATTCTTTTAAGTCAAAATATTAAAAAATCTGTTTACCATGAAACACTATGGACTTAAAGTTAATGACAGTATCTTAGAGATGTAGTAGTACCATCTAAAGGAGTAGTATGTAGTATTCTGGGATGTATTTATCTTCATACATAAGTAGTATCTGGTGTATTTCGTCTCCTTCCAATTTATCCATTCTCTCTTGACCTGTAGCTACAGGAAACATCACAATGTATCTTTGATTCATTCATTCACCCCCAAGAGATATTAGGAACCTCTCTGTGCTAAGCACTTGGCTGAGCTATATGGACCTCTGAGTCTTTTAAATGAATCCAGGTAAGATAATCAGGCTTTACTGCACAGTGGGCAGTTGCTAATAGAGATATTTCTAGAACACTGTGGAAGGAAGCATGGAAGCCATGATGAGACAGAGGAAACTCATGGAGTTTGATGAGACAGAGAAAACCATGCTACCTCATGCTTCCATAAGGTAGCATGGTCTTTGGGTGTTCATAGCCCTCCTGGAAGACATGGCGTGAGCTGGGACTAGATGTATGGGAGAGGGCTTAAAAAGACAAAGGCCTTGGATGTCGGCTGAGGGATCTGAATTAATCATGAAGAGGATGGGAAACCAATGTTCCGATTTTGCTTTGGAAAGGTCAGTCTAGTGAACAGATTGCTAGAGGAAAGAATTTAAGGCAGGGACACCAGAGGGAGCTTTGGGGGAGGATGGTTTACACAAAAAGCCATAAAGACCACCTTCCTCGTCTCCACCTAACACCTAAATCGTCATTTTGAGGGCAGGTTGAAATGCTCCTTCCTCTGAGAAGCCTTATTTTTTTTCCCCCTACACTGCAGACGTGCCTAGCCACTCCCATAGCTCTTTGCTCGTAAATCCATTATCATAGTCGCTCTGGAGTGTTGCAAAGACTATTTTCTGCATCTGTCTTCCCACTACAGTACGCTTCTCTGGTTCAGGGCCTATGTCTATTAATCTTGGCACCTTCAGCATTTAGCACAGTGCCTGGCACAGGGCGTCTGCTCAAATGTATTTGACGGACCCGAAACAGAATGAATATTTGCTAATCATGGATAGAATGCATGAGAAAGTTGGCCTTTTGCCCCAAACCAAACATTCACTATCACCCAAATTAATTTTTGCACAATTCTGTACACAAATATTTAATTAGTTCAACTGAGGAAACAAGGAAAGGAGACTCAATTAAAGAAGAAACTCTAAGTCTTTAAGCAATTGATATGGATTAGAATTGCTTGGTCATGATTGAGATAATCAAAATTTGTGAGTTAGCAAGTAAGAGAGATCTTTATGGATATAAACTTGTTGCAGAATACATTATAAAAATGATGTTGTGTGATTTACCTCAACCATAGTCTGCAGACAGAAATTTCTCTAATTCTGAGGGTTATCAATGGGCGTAAGCAAAATATCTGTTGTTACTGGGTGCTAATTTTCTGGGGGAAAGAACTTGATTTAGTCTTTTGGATCCCTGATGTGAATTTATAAATAGTTGCTGGAACCAGGGGTCACAAAAGCAAGTGTCATTAGGGGCCAGGCAAGGAGCAGAAATGAACAACGGTGACTGGTGTAATAAACTAGGATGTTGGAAAGCCTTGTGACAGAATCATGCCTAATCCATCTCAAAGTGACAACCTCTACTCCAATCAACAGATTCCTAACATGCAGGAAACTGGGTTCAGTTTGTTATAACTTTTATTTTTTTATGAGAAGCCATATATCTTGATCTTTAATGGAAACTGATTTTTATATTGAGAATAAATAATAAAAGAAAAATCCTCACAATCGATACTGTATTTAAAACCACTTCCAGAAATGTCAGGCCAGGTTGTTTTGGTGGACCTACTTTCCCACCAAGAGCAGCTAGAGAAGCTGGACTAAGTAATATTAAAAATAAAAAATCTAAAATCATTGTAGAACCAGCAAGGCATGAAGTATTGTGAGGTCAAGATCTGACAAAGGATGAAAGTCCACAGCGGTGAACCTGATATTTGGTTCTACTTTTCCCTAAAAGTGATTGCTGATTCTGGAATATGTGGCTGGGTGGTTGCAATCTGAGAAAGCTTTAGACAGATTCATGGAGGTGGGAGACCAAAAATTGGAGGTCATTGTTTGCCAAGAAGAAGTAATCTTGGTAAATACCTCAGACAGTCAATTTGGACCCAGAAAGGCTATCCCCAGAAACAACAGTGAGCTGGAAATAGAAATAGATCAATTCTCAGAGAAATTTAAGTCCAACATCAGATGACCTCCATTTCTAACTGGACTAAGGTGTGTAGGGGTTCCTAGTGCCCCTAGCCTAGCTGCTTGGTAAAAACATATGTACATTCTCTTTGGAGGAATATAGCAGCATACAGAGTCTCTCAACAAATTTCACATACAGTGCTTTGTAACCAGGCAAATAAGAAGACAAGATGTCACCAAAATCCAGATGAAAAATAGACTAGAGAAACAGACCCACAGGTGATCCACATAACAAAGTTTTCATACACAGACATTAAAACAACCTCTACTCATATTTTGAGAAGTTATAAAACAAGGTGAACCATATCTACAGAGGACCGGAAACAATAATAATGAACCACAAGAGATTTACAGAACAAAACTATCTGAGCCATAACAACATATACAGGAAATCAGATTTTGAGTAATGCTCTGAACATTCTGGGTGTAGCCCCGGCATAATGGTACCAGATTGCCCTGGCCTATGGCATATAGCAGGAAGCACTTGGCAAAAGTAATGAAATCTTTCTTTATGGACCAGAAAGGATAGCAAAGGCTTTAGATCAAAAAAGATGAGGGAATAGATACGGTTCAATTAGCTTCAATAATGAGTTTATCCTTTCAGTAGTTCTAACAGATAGAATTGACTTACCAAAATCTCCAGTCTTTTTTTTTTTTTTTTTAAAGATTTTATTTATTTGTTAGAGAGAGAGATACAGAGCGCAAGCACAGGCAGACAGAGTGGCAGGCTAGAGACAGAGGGAGAAGCAGGCTCCCCGCCGAGCAAGGAGCCCGATGTGGGACTCGATCCCAGGACGCTGGGATCATGACCTGAGCCAAAGGCAGCCGCTTAACCAACTGAGCCACCCAGGCGTCCCCAAAATCTCCAGTCTTAAGTCATACCTGAAACATTGTGACAGGGAAATGCCGAAGGATGGTATAGTAGGTCCCATAATCTGTATGATAAAATGGATCTAGGTTTGACGCCTGGGTCTATTTCTTCCTGGGGTGGGTTGACCTTGCACCACTTACTAAACTCTCTGAATGCCACAGTCCTCATTTCTAAAATATGGGTAATCGTTAATTTGTTGAAGTTGTTAAGAACATTAGAAAATGTATAAAAAGTTTCCAAGCGTAACAGGCCCATAGAGTCGTCAGGCTCGTTCACTCATAGAGGTGTTGGCACAGGTAAGGACTCCACCCACTCTTCTTTCTTCTCTATCCTTTTTCTGCTCTGTACGACCCAGAGCTCTTTCCACTCTCTTGCCTCTGGTCACATGCATTTCTTCATTCTCTCCTTTTACTAATTCCTCTTAATCATTTTAAGGGAGAAATGGAGAATTCATCTCATGTAATTAATTAGCACATCTATCTCAGGTAATTAATTATCATCTTCCGGGATTAATACAGTTTAATACACTATCTGGAATATATTTTAATCTATACCTGGAAGGAAGTATATTTTGAAACATCATTGATTTACATTTATTCTGAGAGTACCAAAAAATGACCTTTTACTTTTCTTACATATATCAAAAATATCAGGATGGGTTGTCCGTTCAAACTAAAAATGTATTACTTTGGTTTTTGTTTGTTTGTTTTTTTACTTCCTAGCCAAGTAGAGAGGGTTACAGCTTTATATTTGTGTGGTTGATAGCCTCTGTTGTGATAAGACAGCTTACAGAGTCCTGAGTCATCAGCAAGACCCCAACTGTTTCAGTCAATGCACAGAACGCTGGCAGAGGAAACATTTTGAATCAAAATTCAAAATTTTATTTTTTGGCCATCTTTCCTTTCTTCCACACCTTCTTTTTTGAAGTGTATATGTCTACCATATTGCCATATTGAAAGACAAATATGAGATATGCAAAATTTAAAAATACAATGTCTATATTCCAAATTATTTTGAAATATCCCTCATAGAAGAAATTTAATTTGTGATAAGTATCATTTGCCAAGAGATTTTCACTAAACTAAAACACATACAAGAGAACAATTTCTGTATCCAAAATATATGAGCACTTTCTATTTTCACTCTCTGTACCTCAAATATTAGTACTTAGGAGAATTTTAATATGTTTGCTTCCTTTTATATGAAAAAGAAATTGAAACTTCATTCTTTACTTAAAACTATTTAGACATTTTATACCTGATCTCTGTGTACTTTCTACCTCAATTTTAACATCTCTTTATTATAAGGATGGTTTTCCTCCAAGTGAACATCAGAAAAATGGTAACATTTTTAAAGAAAAGAGTTTGATTTTTTTTTTTCCTGCACTAAGGTAATAGTTTGTCTTATAACATTCTTTCTAAATGTCAGGGCAAACTCTGTTGAACTGGGTAGCCCTACAATTTTTTTTCTTTTACCAACTTATGCAAACAAAATATATTTTATAGTTTTATGTGTCAGCAGAAGAAAAACATTTTCTTTGCTACGCCTTGCTACTTCCTTATTGGAAAGATATTTTAACTCAACAACCGTGCATTGACTAAATATCACAACCAGGCACTGGGGTGGGCAGGGGGTAGGGGGTGTCTGGGTGGCTCAGTTGGTTAATTATCTAATTCTTAATCTCGGTTCAGGTTGCGATCTCAGGGTTCTGGGATGGAGCCCGAGGCTGGCTCCCTGCTCAGTGGGGAGTCTGCTTGACCCTCTCCCCTCCCCTTGCTCATGTTCTCGCTGTCTCTCTCAAATAAATAAAAATCTTAGAAAGCAAGCAAGCAAGCAAGCAAACAAACAAACAAGGCACTGGCGATATCAGCACGAACTGGTCCTATATGCATGGAATTCATGGCTGCAGGTGTTTGGGGTACCTCTAGTGTCCTGAGAATTTTGAAGGAGACATTTTCAGCCATTCGTTTTTGTTTTTGTTTGTTTGTTTGTTTGTTTTCTTTTTCCTTTCCTTTTTCTCTTCCTCGCCTTTCTCCTCCTTGTTTCTTCTTCAGAAACTTCCTTTTTTAGAACACATTTAGATTTACAGAGACATTGGATAAAGTGGTACAGAGAGATTCCATATACCCCCCCCACACACACAGTTTCCCTTGTTGTTAACATCTTATTTTAGTACAATATCTAAACAATTATGATTAATGAACCAATCCTGATGATTAGTCTTAACAAAAGTCTACACTTTATTCACACTTCCTTGTGCTTGGGGAAAAAAAAAGACAAGACCTAATCTTAGGCTAGGGACACACCCCATGTTTATTTGTCTAGTAGAGGCAAGACTCCCATTCAACTAGATGGTCCTCTCATGGGGACTTGGCAGAGGCAATTCATTGCGGCTCCTGCGGGCACATCCGCCGTGCCCCTCCTGGGGCTCTTCCTCCAGCCTACTCACTGGGCACCTCCTGGCAGCGGCTGTGCTTTCAGACCACTCTCCTGACTCTGGGCAGTAATGTTTGGCCTCTCAAAGCCTTTTCTGGTCTACCTCAGTCTCTCCACATTCCAAATATTCCTTTATGACTAAAACCCTAGTCATTTCACTGGCGACGATGTCCGGATTTTTATCAGCAGAAATCTTGTCCCTCCTTAGTGAAGGGCAGAAAGAACAGAGAATTCAAAAACCATAGTTGCTGGAATCTGCCTCCTGGACAGGAGAGGGGGGACTTCTAGAAGTCTGAACTGTATCTAATGCAGTAAAGAAATGACAAAACAGTTGAGAATGAGTGTTGTTACTCTGCCAGACGTAACCCCAGTAGCAGAGTTAGCACTGTGAACGGAGGTGTGTACGAGATGCTAGAGGGACCCAGAGGAGGGAGACACTAAATCCATAGGCTTCTGAAGAGGAAGGCGAAGAAAGGGATCAGTAGAGACTATAAGGCTTCTCGCAGGTGATATCTGAACCAAGTCTTCAAAAGCATGTGGTGGGCAGTGCCAGCATCCCAGATAGAAGCAATAGCCTGAACAAAGACACAGGGGCATGGAATAACATGCTGTATTTAAGGAACTGCCAGTGATTGTAAAGGACACAGTGTAGAGGGAATATCAGGGGTAGGAGATGAGACTGGAAAGGTAAGCAGAAGTCGGTCAGATTGGAAAGGGCGTCTTATGGCACTCTAACGTCCAAGCATGCTGTCGAATGCTGTGACATTAGCTCAGTTTGGTGGCAGAGCCGCGGGGTTTAAGACCTAGATTGGGAATGGTTAGGATAAGAAGGTCAGCAGTGAGTGCACTCAGGCAAGAGATCTGTCCATTTTGTTAAAAGTAAAAGAGCCTATTTTCAAGTCTCGACTTCAAAAGTTGTTCGCTTGCTGAGACCAAGGTTGACTAGAAGTTGGCAATGGCAGATTTAAAACTAGATTTGTGAGATGTTCAGACTTTGGCTGCCTGCAGAGATGCTCCTTGGTCAAAGAGAAGTCCAGGAGGCTATTTGCCCTCTAGTGGCAACCACAAAGCATTTTCTACTTTGCTTAGCAGTGGGACTAGAATACACAGATCCAGATCCACTCGGGAAGCTAGCACTTGTTCTACTTCATGAAGCTATTTGAATTAGTTCCTAGACTTGAATATCTAGCTTAATGCATAAACCTAATAAAAGTTAGTTGAAAGCAAAAAAAAAAAAAAGATGATGTTTAATAATAAAAATCTATCCTACATATTGCTGGGTTGTATTGCTGGGTCATTGAAAGCGATTTTCAATATCATATTTAATAGGTAAGATTGTAGTATTGTATCCCAAATTATATCTTTACCTCAAATTTTTAAGTGTAATTTATTTTAAATGTACAGCACAAGATGCTTGGAGGGAGAGAGAGAAATTTCCCTGCATATCCAAGAATCTATTTTAGTCTGATCTGTTCTCTTCGATTTTATACTTGCAGCTAGAGAACTTGGTCCACCCAGTTTAGTATTATAGGATTTCCAGTTTATTTTGTCTCCTTTTTTCCCCCCATATAAATTGTTTATATCTTGTGGAGAAATCTGTGGTATTAGTTTTTTTAATATCAGTTTTTAATCTTTAAAATGTTCAGTCTGAGAAGTGTTGTTTTCCCCTGCCTTTGCTAAAGGCACTTCACAGAAACATCTCATTATTTATTTATAAGGGTAAGTCTCCAGAATAAGGTAACATTATCACTGGCCTACTATTGCCTCCACACACACGAATACATTCATAATTAATAGGATGGTCTCTACTAGTATTGCAGCTAGAATAAACCTCAGGTCAGATCTCTGGGAGAGTAACACATGCCATTATTTTTGTTAAGAAATACGTAAGTGGCATATGTTTAAAATAATCTAAAAGGAGATGTGTGTGTTGACTAGTAGGGGAAATGATGTGGGAAAGCAAAAGGAGGCACACAAGTCTAGAAGCATATTTTGAACCATGCCTTGCAAAGGAAGTATTTTCTGTTTTCTTTCTCAGTTGTCTCTCTTTTTGGGTGGGTTAATGATTGACTGCTGTGTTAACCTTTTCTTCTTTTCTCTTCTCTTTTTTTCTTTTCTCTTCCTTTCCTTTCCTTTCCACTGGCAATTAGGCCCTCAAAGAAACTGAAAGTCTTTGAGAAACAATAGGTTGCAACCACTGTGGGAAATTCTGGCCAGATGAACGTCCAATAGACAGGTGAGGTTTTCCCAGGAATGCTTCTGCCCAGGCTTCCTTCTCTTGGTGCTGAAATTATCTCACTAGGGAGTTCTCTATCATACAATGGATTACTAGTAATAAGGAGAGTCACTGACATAGAAAGATATTCATCTGTGTGGTTAGCAGGACCGGGGGTGGGGAAGCAGGCAAAAAGTATATGCATGGTATAATGCCATTTTTTTTGTGGAGAAAAAAAAAAGAAAACCCTATGTGTATGTGTGTGTATATTTATGTATAGAAAACCAACTAGATTTGCTAATAGGGATTGACTCAGTTTGATGGGACAGTGGATAATCGTAGTCCCCCTACTACCTTTTCTAGTTATCTGTACTTCTACAAAAAATTTTTTTAAAAAGGATACAAAAGTTTTCTTAAAACAGAAAAGATAGTTACACTGTAAGCATAAAGCATTTATAAGTACTCATATTTATGGTTGATTTGAGTTTTAAACATTACTTAAAATCCTTAGGAACTAGAAAAAGATAAAGGCGAATACTATTCTGATTTTAGAGTGGCATAGGCTTTATTATGTGTTAAAGCAAACAATCAAAAACCATAAAAGATCAATTGATTTTATCACATAATTTTTAAAGCTTCCTTAGGTTCTTAAATGGAGATAGTTTAAATAAGGATTAAAGAGACACATCAAACTCAGATAAAATATTTACAATATAAAAAAACCAATTAAAAATGCTTAGCACAGCACCTAAATAAGGTAAGGGGGTAATGAATATAAGCTATTATTTATATTAAGAAATATAAGCTATTTATTGCAAATCAACAAGAAAAATAAAAATTCTTCAAAATTGGACAAAGGAATTGAAAGAACAAGTCCCTGATCATGCAATGGCTAATAAACTTATGGAATCAAGGTCAAACTAATAGCTATAGAAATGCATATTAATATACATATATATAGTTAAATGGTATACCATATATATATTTAAATTTATATTTACCTATCAAATGAACGAAGATTTGCTTTTAAAAAAAAAGATGAAAGGTAGTTTCTAGTGCAGGCAAGTTTTCAGGGTGAGAAAATAAATAGTATAAGATGACTTGTTGGTAAGTATCAAAAACCTTAAAAATATTTACAACTTTCAACCTAGCAATCTCATGCCTATGAATTAATCTTAAGGAAACATTCAGGAATATTAACTTAGACTCTTTAAAAACCTAGTGATTTCACTTGTAGGAATTTACCCTACAAATAAACTCACACAGAGGCTCCTGGGTGGCCCAGCCAGTTAAGCACTTGATTATTGATTGCAGCTCAGGACATGGTTGGGGGTTGTGAAATCAAGCCCCAGTTTGGGCTCTACGCTGGACCTGGAGCCTCCTTGGGATTCTCTCTCTCTCCCACTAACAAAAAAAAAAAAAAAAAAAAAAAAAAAAAGCTCACACATGTGTAAAATGGCACAGATATAGAGTTATTTATGTAGCTTTGTAATAAAAGATTGGAAATAACCTAGATCACTGTCAGCAGCAGTAAAATAAATTATGGTACTTCTAGACACAGAATATTATGGAGGAAGAATAAGAAGGAAAAGAATATGGTTGATATAAAAAGAACTCCCCCCACCAGTACTTTAAATTTAAAAAGATAGAGAACAGTGTGAAAAAAGAAAAATATGAATATATTTGCATTGGCTTGGATATTCATAAAAATACTCTGGAAGCATATCTCAAAAATTAATAATAGCGACTTTTGTGGGGGTGTGTTTGGGAAATTAGGCAAATGTAGGAAAAGAATGAGAGGGAGAATATTCTCTATAATTTGGTTTTTGAAAAAATTTTGTGAGGTACTCATAAAATGGAATTGTAAGATCCTATAGAAAGCCAACTACCTGTATCCAAACTGAATAAAAAGAATATCTGAAATTAACTATGCTTATCTGTTCCTCTTTTAGAGCAGAGGAAATGTTTTTCCTTCTTAGCATCTTCAGTCCTGAAAAAGTACCTGACGCATAGTAGGTACTCAATTAATTTTAGAAGAATAAATGAATCAGTGATGGTTTAAAAATTAAGTTAGTCACCAAGGAAAAAACTACAAGAATGTCTCACTTCACAATATTTTTTTCCAGCAAAAACTAAAATCATTTTTTGAAGGAAGATGCAAAAGTTCCAAGAGTCCAATATCAATTTTAAGTACTTACCTCTTTCAACAGCTCTAATCCGGAAGAGCCCGTTAATGTAGATTATTAAAGCAAAGGTAAAATCAAATAAAATGGCTGCAAGGCAATGCACTGCCACACTATGGTACCGTATAGGTTCATAAACCAGATCTATAATTTCCATCCAATAATATGCCAAATCGCTTTTCCTTTTCTTGCCAATGAGAGGTATCAGGATATGCTCACGACTAAGTCATGACAGTTAATGAGGGGTAGAAGACATTGAGCTTAGAGAATGTGCTGTAAAACATCAAAACCCACCACAAAACACACCAAGTATTAAAAATGATCGAGTGCCAGTGTAATAGTTAACACTTGGGGAAATGTTCAGGGACAGAAATGAAGTCTATGAAATGAGCTGGTGACTATATATCTGATTAGTGATTCTCAACACTGGCTGCACATTATAATCATCTGGGGAGCTTTTAAAAATACTGATGCCAGGGCTCCACTCCCAGAGATTCTGATTAAATTCATGTGGGGTGGAACCCAAGCGTTCCTTTTCTTTTTTCTATTTTTTTTAAAGCTCCTAGGGGTGATGTTGATATTGAGTCAGGGTTGAAACACATTGTGTTAGAATGGAAAGGGATGGAGGTAATTCTCTTACAGGACAAGATGTCTTAATCAGCTCCTTCCAGCCATTTAATTTAAGGAGTTTTTCAGATTAAACTTTTCCCTTTATTTCTTCATCTCCCTAAACCAGAACTTACCCCCAAACCCATGCTTGGACTATTAAATTATTTCCTATAGATCTCTCTTGCTTTCATTTTTCCTTCATGTTTCCACCTTGTGCTGCAATACAAATGGTTCTCCTTCTGTCAAGGACTTGGCTGTCTACAGAATGTATGTGATCTAAATTCCTCGGCTTGGCTTCCATCTCAAACTCTACCATCACCTCATGAAATCATTTTGTTGCTCAGTTTCCTCTATACCAAATTGTTGGGACTGACAAGTCTGATGTTCTTTTCAGCTCTGAAATTTTAAGTTCCCTGGTTCATTGTCATACTACGCATCCCACCAGTGAATAACCAATCTCATCTTCTGTAGCTCCCTAAAATATTTCCTAATGAAAGTCAAACAAATCCTCTCTACTGCCTTACTTAATTCATGCTCTTTTCCCCTCCAATGATTTTTTATTTTGTTTTGTTTTCTTTAATGCTGTTTGCTCTCCTGGAAGTGTTTTATTCCCCTCTCCTACCATATCGTCAGTCACCAGGCTCAAGTTCACCATTGGGAAATGTTAGCAGTTTCTCTGTATCATATCCTTACTTTAGGATTTCCTTGGTACTCTGTAGTATAGATCCTCTTTATTCAAAGTATGGTCCATGGGCCAGCATCACTTGGATGCTTGTTACATACATTCAGAATCCCAGGCCTCACCAGAGTCTGCATTTCAACCAGATGCCAGGTGATTCAATGCACATCTAACTTTGAGATGCACTGGTCTATAACAATTTATTAGCATCTTCTTCTATTCCTTCTTTTTCTTTCTTTTTAAAGATTTACTTATTTGAGAGAGTGTATGTGTGTATGTAGGGGGGAGGGGCAGAGAGAGAGGGAGAGAAAAACTCAAGCAGATTTACCACTGGGTTTAGAGTGATCACGGGACCCTGAGGTCATAACCTGAGCTGAAACCAATAATTGGAGCCTTCACTGACTGAGCCACCAAGGTGCCCCCCACCCCTTGTTTTCTAGTTTGTTTCTTACTTGCATAAGGAATGTTTTCAGTTCTGGGATCCTACCTTCTAACTTTAAAAATATTTAACTAAACTTCTAGTACTTTCTATTCACATAGCGGTTCACCCTGAATATTGAATGAAAGCGTAATCATTGTGTTTACAAAATGCAATTAGAGGAATAGTGAGCTACAAATTTAGTTTTAAAGTAAGTACAATGATGGGCTTACAGAACTTTAAAATTCTTAAAAGGACATCTCACAGGGTTTCAACTTCCTTTACAGACGAAGAAACTGGAGACTCAGAAAGAGAAATGACTACAGCAGGGAGGGCAGATTCAACATCTTCTGTAATACTCAGGCACACTCTCCAGTTTTCCAGTTTCACTAACAATGCATCATCCATCTTGGACACCGCCAAAAACCAGTAAGTAAGCACCGAAAATAGATGGTTAGGAATTCAAGGGTATTCATTTTACCCGACCCTTTACTCAGAGATCATTCCATCTTGCACCATAAATGATCCATCACATTTAGAGTCCTTACGGTGCATCTGAGAGCGCTAACTTTTGGAGGTACAAAAATGACCATGACGTAGTACTTGGCCTTTTGGAGGTCACTCTCTGTAACAGCTCACTCTCTGTAACAGCCAGCAGGACCTAGGGAAAACAAAACACAGAAGCACTGAAATACTGGAGCCCCTTTGGAAGCAGGCACTTGTCTTCTAGACCCTCAAAAACACTGTACAGTACAGCACAATGGAATAATGGAAGAAAAGGCAATCGGCTCAAAGCCCGAATCGTGAAGTCGTTACATTTCTTTCTTCTCTGTGCAATTTTGAGCTTTTCCCAAAGCTCTGATTCCTTTCTAGTGATATCAGGGCAAGGCAGAGCACAGAGGTAAGGCTACAGAATTTCCTCAACACTTTCAAAGCCCAGTTTATCGACAAGGACAAGTTTTATTTGGTTTTCCCTTTTTCTTGAGTGCGTGGCCCAGTCTCGATGAAATGAGTGGAAAGCCGATGCTCCCTACCCCGGCCCGGGCCCAGCCCGCGGGAGGCCCGGCAGGGCGCGCGCCGGTGGGCGGAGAGCAGGGACTCCAGCCGCCGAGCCACAACCCCGGCGCGAGGCACTAGGAGCGCGGGTTGGGCGAGCCCGGGACGCTCTGGCCGCCCAGGGAGGGGCGGGGCGGGGCGCAGGCGCAGGCACCTCCCTCCCGCCCCGGCCGCTAGGCTCGCGGCGCATTCCTGCACCTCCTCCCGCGCGCCGCGCCGCCTCCCCCCGACAGCTGATTCATTGGCTCCGCCGCCCAGACTGCCTGGCGCCGGCCGCGTGACGTCACCCATTCACGGAGCCCGCCTCCCCCCTCCGCTGGCGCCGGCCGGGCGGTCGTCCTGACAACGAAGACGCCAGCCGGCGCAATGACTTCCAGCTGAAGCAGCCCAGCCAGCCCGCGCGCTTGCTGCTTGCTCTGGGCTTAAGAGCGCGGGGGTGGGTTTCTTTCTTTCCTTCTCTCTCTCTCTCTCTTTTTTCAGGCTCTACGGCTTCGCCCTGCCGGGAAATGCACTCGCTCTAGTTTTCTAGGGCTCTGGTCCCAGTCCCCTCCGAAGCGCGCTTGCGGGCGCCCTTCCTCGGTCGCGGTCTCCCTGGGCTCTGTGTTTGGCTGGGCAACATCCCACCCCAGGCTCCGCAGACCTACTGGCGGTTGGGTTCAGCCCTTGCAGCGCTAACACCTGCAGAGTCGAGGCTCCTGCCAAAAGGCATAAAGCAAAGGAGGAGAAATTCATTGCCATAATAACGAAAATGATAAACCTCAGCTGTCTTAGAAAAGAATGTCTGAGTAGGTGTTGATTACCTCCCACAATCACAAAACAACTTTCTTTAAAAGAAGTCACACGACCCCTTATTAAAACGTGGTGGTTCTTATGATGCTTTTAAATCGGGCTTCACGACTGTTAGAAACTTAAAATTGGGAACGAAGTCTCCCAAACAGATAAATCTTTCCAGAACAAGGGGGAAAAAAATCTGGGACATTATAGTGCTGTAAATTAGAATGGAGAGTATGTGAGATTCCTATTTGGAGGGAGCTAGGGAGAAAGAACAAGGAGGAGGGAAAAGAAGAGTTGGAAGAGATTGTTGGTTTGGGAGTAAGGCAAATACTTCCGCAAATAACCCACTCCCACCGTCACTCCCTATCTCCATCCAAAAATCTTTAAACCCTGAAGGGGGGGGGGGAAGAAAACATAACTGTTGACTAGAGTTGGGTGGGAGGTGATTCCTTATGCTTCATTTCATTTTTTTGGCCAAACCTCTTGCTTCAAACAGCTGCATTTTTGGAACTAATTCCACAAGTGAGAACTAAGGGCAACCTTCCCATGGATAGGAAAAATCTGCATTGTTGAAGCTGCTTATCTGCAGGATAAATGAGCCCAGAAGATGCAAACTCCCTTCCCACCTCTTATAAAAATACCTCTAGTGAAAACAAGCACTTGGGCCCTTTTCTACTTTCTGTTAGTCCTGATTTCTGTATATCCTTCTTTGCTTTATTATTTAAATTTATATATTTTGTCTAGACCTCAAAACAGATTTTAAACTCTTTGAAGGCAGAGGACCCCTTCCTAAAAACTTTAAATCTGGCCTGGCTGAAGAGAGGCACAGTGAATATCTTCTGATGATGTTGTAAGGGTACAAGGCATCTTAGTTGGTCAGGTTGTCATTTACTGGCCTCTAATAACCCTTAGATACTATATCTTCAACACTCTTCCAAAATAGTTCATTACAAAGAGCCACCAGGCAATGGTCAACGATCATTAATAAAAATAAATAATACATTAGATTCATGGTCAAGGTAGGAAATGCTTACTTGTCATATGTTTCCCAGAGTTACAGTTGGTAGTCCTCAGCAGTTTGTTAAAAAAAATTTTTTTAAACTCTCAAACTCATTTTGTTACCCATCAAAAATGAGGACTCTGTGAAACATTAATTTTCTAAAATTGCTGCATATTTAAATGTGATTATAATTGCTCCTTAGCATTTTAAAATTATAACACTGGTACCAAGTGCTTTAGAATCCAAAAAACAATCTATCGGGTTTGGCATTTTTGTATAAAATAGTCTATATCATAATGGATAACTGATTATCCCATCCACATTATTTGGATTCAACTAAATGCCAGGTGTTATCATTAGGGCAGGGGAAAAAAAAAACCCTCAAGAGACTTAAAATAGATCGCAGAGTTAGTTGTCCCCTTCATTTCTGCCACTAGACTTACAGGTATGCGGCTCACCTGAGGTTTCAATAATGGCACTAGATGCCAGTGGTTCCCAATCCTCACCACACTTTAGAATTAACCCATGAACTTTGAAAAAATACTGTTGACTAGGTAGGTTCCTTCCCTAGAAATTCTTATTTACTTGATCTGGGGTATGGTCTCAGCATGTACTTTTTTTTTTTTTTTTTTTGTAAGATTTTATTTATTTTTATGACAGAAAGAGCAAGCACAAGCAGGGGGAGCTGCAGAGGGAGAGGGAGAAGCAGATTCCCTGCTGAGCAGGGAGCCCAATGCAAAGCTTGATCCCAGGACCCAGAGATCATGACCTGAGCTGAAGGCAGATGCTTAACCGACTGTGCCACCCAGGTGCCTCATCATCTACTTAAAAAAAGAGTTTTCTTTTGAATTGTAGATTCACAGGAAGTTGGGAAGATAGTGCAGATAGGTTCTAATTTACCCTCCACCATTGGTTACATTTTATCTATCTACAGTACAATAACAAAAATCAGGAAATTGACTTTGTTATAAAGTGTTTCCATCATTCTATGTCAGCTCATCACCTGTAGGTTTCTGTAGCTGCTACCACAATCAAGACAGAACTCTTCCAACACCACAAGGTGCTTCCTCATGTCATTCCTTTATAATCCTGTCCCTCTCCACACCATCTCTAGTCCTTGGCAACCACTAAACTCTTCTCCACCTCTATTATTTTGTCATTGAGACTGTTATATAAATCATTCTTACAAGCTTATGACCTGAGGGTTTTTTTTTTTTTTTTTTTTTCCCCTACTTAGCACAATGCCCTCGAAGTCCGGGCAAGTTGCTGCATGTATTAACAGTTTATTCCTTTTTATTACCAAGATGTCTTCTGTTGTATGGATGTACCACAGTTTGTTTATCCGCCTATTGTAGGACACTGTGGTTGTTTCCTTTTTGGGCACTATTACAAACAAAACTGCTATGAGCATTCGTGTACATATAGGTTTTTGTGTGGACACAAGTTCTCATTTCTCTGGGATAAATGCCCAGGAGTGGGATTACTGGCTCATATGGTAAGTATATGTTTAGTTTTTTAAGTAACTGCCAAACTATTTTCCAGGAATGCTGTACTATTTTACATTCCCAAAAGCAATTTGTGAGAAAGCCAGTTTCTCCCATCCTTGTCAGTATTTTTTAGTTTATTCTGAGAGGTGTGTAGTGATACCTCACTGTGGAATTACTAATTTGCCTTTTCCCAATTATTAGTGATGTTGAGCACCTTTTCGTGTCCTTACTTGCCATTCACATATCCTCCTCAATGAAGTGTCTCCTCATGTCTTTTGCCCATGTTCTTATTGGATTGTTTGCTTTGTTACTGTTGTTTTGAGAATTCAGAAATTCTGGATGTGAGCCCTTTATCAGAAGTTTGGTTTGCAAGTAGTTTTCGTCTTTTCAACCTCTTAAAAAGATCTTTGGAGAGCAAAGTTTTTAATTTCAATGAGATCTGATCTTTTGATTTTTTTCCTTTTCTAGATCATGCTTTTGGTGGCCAGCCTAAGAATTTTCCACCAAGTCCTAAGTCCTGAAGATTTTCTCCTATTTTTTTTTTCTAAAAGTTCAAGATTTATTTATTTATTTATTTGATAGAGAGAGCCCACAAGTAGGCAGAGCAGCAGGCAGGGGCAGAGGGAGAAGCAGGCTTTCTGCTGAGCAGAGAACCCAGTAGGGAACTTGATCCCTGGACCCCTAGAATCATGACCAGAGCCGAAGGCAGCCACTTAACCAACTGAGTCACCCAGGCGCTCTTTCTTCTGAAAGTTTTAAAGTTTTTCATTTTACATGTGAGTCCATGATCCATTTTAATTTTCATATAAGGTGTGAAGTTTAGATGAAGCTTCATTTTTTGCTTATGAATATCCAGTTTGCTGGAAGAGACTATCTTTCCCTCATTGAACTGCTTTTGTACCTTTGCAAAAATCAGTTGGTAGTATTTATAGGAAGTCTATTTCTGGTTTCTCTGTTTTGTTCCGTAGATCAGTATATCCATCTCTCCATTATTACCACACTATCTTGACAACTGTGGCTATGTAATAATCCTTAAAATTAGGTAGACTGATTCCTTTGAGATTATTCCCTTTGTATGTGTGTGTGTGTGTGTGTGTGTGTGTGTGTGTGTTTATACACAAGTAGAGGGAATACCTATCTCTATGTTCTAGTTCCATTCCTTTCTACACAAATTTTGGAATAATCTTATGTATATCTGCAGTAAACCCTGCCTGGATTTTGATAGGTATTGTGTTTAAACTATTTATCAATTTGGGAAGAATTTTTACTAGGCGAGGTCTCCCAGCTTATGAATACAGTATGGGTCCCCACTCATTTAGACCTTGTTTGATTTGTTTCATTAGTATTTTGCAGTTTTCAGCATACAAATTTCTAAGATGTTGATTAGATTTGTTGGGCAATTGCAAACATTATTATATTTTTACTTTCCATTTACATGTGCTGGCTACCGGTATGTAGAGATTTACTTGATTTTTTAATATTTGATCTTGAGTTCTGTGACCTTGCTATACTTACTTATTTGTTCTGGATTGCTATACTTACTTGTTTGTTTTGGATTCCTTGGGGTTTTTTTTTTTTTACATAGAGAATCATGTCATCTGCAAATAGGGGATTTTAGTTCTTTGGTTTATTTCCTTTTCTTGCCTCCTTGTGCTCGCTAGAACTTACAGTACCATGAGTAGCAATGGTGAAATGGAACACCCTTGCTTCATTCCTGATGTTAGAGGGAAGGCATTCAGTTCCCCATCTTTAAGTACAGTGTTAGTTATAGGTTTACTTTTTAATTTTTTAAAACCAATTTGAGGAAGTTCCCCTTATTTCTGGTTTTCTGAGAGTTTTTATCATGAACTGATATTGAATTTTGTCAAGAACTTCTTCTGAGGGGCACCTGGGTGACTCAGGGGGTTAAGCCTCTTCTTTCGGCTCAGATCATGATCTCAGGGTCCTGGGATCAAGCCCCACATCAGGCTCTTTGCTCAGCAGGGAGCCTGCTTCCCCCTCTGTCTCTCTGCCTGCTCCTCTCAGCCTACTTGTGATCTCTGTCAAACAAATAAACTCTTTAAAAAAAAAAAAAAGAACTTCTTCTGCATCAGTTGATAAGATTATGTGACTTTTCTTCTTTAGCCTATAAACATGGTAGATTATACTGATTGATTTGCAAATCTTGAACCATCCTTGTATCTCAGAAATAAATACCACTAGGTCACGGTATGTAATTCTGAGCTGACATAGTGCTAAAATCCCTTTGCTAATATTTTGTCAAGGATAGCTCATTTTTTCAGCCATTATTTTTCTAAAACACATTTTCCACTGCATCTTCTTTCTCTTCTCCTTCCTGGTATCTAAGGATGTGAATGTTGGATGTCCTGTTATTGTATTACCGGTCTCTGAGGCTCAGCTCATCTTCAAAAGGCCTATTATCTCCCTATCTTCCAGATTGGGTAATTTGTATTATTATGTTCAAAATCATTGATTCTTTTGTCTCTTCATTCTGCTGTTGAGGTCATCCATTGGGTTTTTTTTTTTTTTTTTTTTTTTTATGTTGTTTTGTTTAGGTTTTTTTTTTTTACTGTATTTTCATCTTTTTTTATTTTTTTTTATTTCATTTTTACAATTTTTTGGGTTATTTTTTATATTTTTGTTTTCTTTGCTGAGCTTTCCTAATTTGTTTGTTTCAAGCATGTTCATAATGCTCACTAACCCATTTTTATGCTGGCTGCTTAAAAACCTATGGTCAGTAACTTCAACAGCTTTGTCATTGCAGTGTTGGTGACTATCAAATTTCTTTTCTCATTCAAGTTGTGATTTTTCTGATTCTTGTCATGAAAAATGATTTTCTATTGAAACTTGGTGGTTTGGCGTATTCTGGTGAGACTCTGGATTTTAGAACTCTAGTGTTGGAAGGTCTCTAACCCAGATCTGGCAGAGGATGTAGGGTCGGGGAGAGGGAGAAAGGTGCTGCCTTTTTACTGTCTGGTAGGCATGGAAATCCATGCCTGTGTTGATAACTGAAAGGAACGGGCTTTTCACTGGGAGTTCTGGCTCCCCACCAGGCCTCTGTTGGCATGAGGGCTTCATTACTGTTTTCCACATGGCTTCCACTGACATTGTGGAATTGGGGTAGTCTTGTTACTGCTGAGTGACAATGAAAACCCTGACCCTCCAGTGAGCCTTCTGGGACACCACTCCAGTGGGGAAGAAAAGAACACTTCATTACTTCTGAGTGGTGTTCGGGTCCTGCCTGGCTCCTCACACAGTCTCAATGGACACCATTGGAGGGTCCCCCTATTGCTTTGTGAGGATGACAGCCTTGGCTCTCTACCTTCTTTTTCTGACATCACTCAGGTAAGAGTGCTGGGGTACCTGGCAAGGGGAAATGTCTAGGCTTCTACTCAGTTTTTGCTAGTGGGGGTAGGCATAGAGCCACAGTTTTCTCTATGGTATTTGGAGTAAAGCCAGAACTGTCTAAGCATTTTCTGTCTGGCTATAATGTCCCCTTGTCCTCTGTCTAGAGAGGGCAGGCTTTTGTTGGGGCTTTTTTTTTTTTTTTTAATCTGTGTTTTCTGGCATTTCGGGATTACCAGTTTTCTAGTACCTCATCTGGGATATTTGAGGCAAAAAGAAAGCCCAGGGCATGTACTGCATATTGTTCCTTGGGTGCCAACTGCCCAGGCTGGTTTGCCTATTTCTCTTTGCCTTGTCTTCAGTCTTCTTATGTTTATTTTATTTTATTTTATTTTATTTATTTTTATTTTTTTATGTAATGCCTAGAGATTTTAGTTGTACTTAGTGGGAGGAATACAGAGAAGTGCTTCTAGTCCATCTTTCTGGAAATAGAAGACCCAATGTTTTCTAAAAGCAGCATAGGTGATTCTAAAACAGTCCAGTCAGAGTTGAGAACCGCTGAGCTATGCCTATCTGTTTAACATTGTGGGTTATGAAGGAGGGTCTCAGTTTCTATTTCTGTTAAGTTTGGGACTATTTTAAATAATTATAACATAAGTGGATTTTCTCTTGGCCCGAATTGAAAATACTTTGAAGGAGGGAACAACGCCTTCTTATTCTTTGGAAGGCAGCTGAGCCTCGTGGCATGGCTAAGATTTTTGGAAGCAGAGTAGCTAATTATAAAGAGATTTTTGGCAAGTTTCTTAGATTTTTAAAAGTCAATAAAAATTAATTCACCGTACTTTCTAGATTAAACATGCTATATGTAAAAGATATATCGCAGAGCAAGACCAACATATATGTTTAAATATTAGTTCTTTCTTCCCTTGGTCATGCTCAGTATAGCACTTGTATATAGAGATTATAGAAGCTAAATACTGGGAGTGGGTTCTTGAATCAGAGGACTTACCCTGGAAACCTTTTAACGTCACACTCAGTAATAGCCAGAAAAATAGTTCTGGGGAAAATAGCATTGTAAAAATAGAAATGTGGTTTTATTTTTTATTTTTTTATTGATCCAAGGCAGAAGATAGGTAGGGTAGTGGTGAAAGTCAGTAAGAAAGACCGTTGACATTGCAGAAAAGAGGTAAAAGTGACTGTCGTCTAATTGAGTAAGTAAGGAAGGAAAACGGTAGCAAGGAATTAAAGGACTAGGAGAATAGAGGTGAAGGTCAGAAGTCTCATTAACTAAAATCCTTCCTACTTCATTTGACTTTGGAGAGTCCCTTTTCTTTACCTGTTCCTTAAATGTTGGTGTAATTTGAGGTTTTGCCCTCCTCTTCCCTGTGTACGGACCCTGGATAATCTTGTCCCATTCAAAGTAGTCTGAAAAGGCTAAAAGATCCTCATTTATGTCTTCAGCTCAAATCTCTCCCTTAAGCTCTAGACTCACGTAGTGGATCTCTGATTATCCCGGGATGTCTCTCTTTGGATGTCACTGGCATTTCACTCTCAGCATGTCCAGATTCCGCCAGTCCTCTGTGTTCTCAGCCTCATTAAACAGCACCTCCATTCATTCAGATACTCGGGCCGGAAACTCAGGTATCATCTTTTTAGGCAACAAGCAACTCCTATTGATTTTTCCTTCGGGAATCCCTCAAAACTTGTAGAGCACTAAGGGAAGGTATGTTGGAAGGATACCCAAGTATGGCAGCAAGGAGCTAAAATAACCTCCCCAGTTTCAAAACTCATATGCCCTTACCATCTGTCTACATTAAGGGGTACCTTATAGAATTGTAAGTATTGTTCTAGCATCTAGACCAATTAGTTGCTGCTAGTATTTGAGTTCTTAGTTTCATATTCTTTGTAGAACTCCATATCCTCATACATCATCTCTGGTTTTTTTGTTTTGTTTCGTTTTTCCTTTCAACTTTATGGTAATCACTGCTATAAGTGGAACTCTTATTTCTTTCTCATCATTCACTGTATTAGTTAGGGTGTAGGTCATGTTAAAGGAAAATCTTAGTTGCTCAGAGAAACAAAGGTTTATTTCTTGCTTCTGCTGCGTGTCCATCCTGTGTTGGCTAAAGACAGTGCTCTGTGTGTTTTTCTTCCAAGTCTTTTCCTTCCAAATGTGAATAAGGCTGATGGAGCCTCTACCATAGGGAGGGTTGTCTGTTGCTGTGCCATGAAGAACTGGGGAAGCAGGTGTATCCTACATCGCTCTGGAAGGTTTCTGCTTGGCTGTGTATGCATCCACTGGGCTCACCTTCTAATGACCAAAGCATGTCATGTTACCATGTCCAACTTCAAGTAGGTTGGGAAGTGGAGTTTTACTCCCTGCCACGAAGATGGAAAACTGGAATAGCTGGTGAACATCTTTAATGACTCACTCAAGGCTCTTTGGCTGGCAACTCTCCTCTCTTTCTTACTCCTTCATTTCCCCTCTCTCTCCTTCCCTCCTACGGTCTCATACTCTCTCCCCCACCTCATTCTTTCCTTCCTCCCTCCCTTCCTTCCTTTGACCTTTTGCAAATGACTAGAAAAACGTTCCTAGGAATTCTACAAAAATGGGAAGCTAAGCATTCAGTACTCCAGGATGGTTTTAAGTGTGGAAGAAAATTTGATTTGCAAATATGTTGCATTGTAGCTGCCTTTCTAGTGGTTCTAAAGACAGTTTGACGATGCACAGTGATCCAAAGTAGCACAGATAATAGAATCAGGGTCAGAAGAGACTGCAGGCAAATTCGAGTTTTAGCAAAGACCCAAAGTGCATCTCTTTGCCCTGTCCTATAGCTCTAGGCACCAAGGTCGCTGTTAGTTGCATGAATCACCATGGCAATTGATGAATATAAAAATTCAGTGTCTATTTTTCCCTTGAGTGTTTTAAAATGTTTGGTTCTAAAGAATACCTTTTCCCCTCTGTGTTTCATTCTGTATCTGTCTCTCTCTCTGCTTTCTGTTTTTCTATTAAATCTAGGCAATAAGAAAGCATTTTCTCTTTTCTGTAATTTAAAAGCTTTTTAGCAGGTTCAATATATGTGAAAGCATCTGGAAATTGACTCCTGACAAAACAGAACTCCATAGTTACACTCATTACACAGGCATTTACGTCAAACTGATTTCTTCCATCTTTCCTTATTGGTATGCTCACATTCACTGCTAGGACTATGTCTCCAGCAGCGAGACTGTATCAAAGCTGATGGCCAGTTTTATACTGTAATGAGGAAGACCTGTTAGATATGATCTGGGGTACCAACCTCATCATAGACCACTTGTTAACATTAAACTAATGCTAAGAGTTAAGCAGAATGATAGAAAGGAAATCCAATCTATTATACACATCAATGGTGCGTGAGTATGTATGTGTGTGTATATATATGTATGTATATATATATATATATATATCCACATACATCTATGTATGTGTATGAGTGTATTTTTTTTTTCTCACCTTGCCCCATGTCCCCACATCCACATAGCTTCATGGAGTGTTACAATTATTTGCTGTCAGCAGAAGTCACATTCATGTCCCTTAGACTCCGGGCAGGGAGGCCTCCCAACCCACTGTGCTTGGGCTCAGTAGAAAGTTATCCTACAACCATTTATTCAAAAACAGAAATAACCTTACAATCATTTGAAACAAATGCCAATTATTACTTTTAAAAAGCTACCTGCTTTCAATTAAGCAGGAAATTATCTAAGAAGCCACTTAATTTGCTTTGGTCTGTAGTCCCACAACTGCTTTATGCTGAGTGGAGCATGAAATTAAATATGTAACAACTCTCCTAATGGTTGTGTTTCAGAATGCCAGCATTTGAGGATCTTTGGTATTCTGAGGGGTAACAAATACAAAATCAAAGAATATGAGAATTGAATTTGAGAAAAGATAGAAAGTATTAATGTCCTCTATATATTTGCATATAGATGATATGTGTTTTAAAACTGTAAGGTTTTAAAGAATGTATTTTCTACTAATTTTTGCGTACAGGAAGGGTAGCTGTTCCTGTATGGGAAAAAAAAAAATCTCTCTGACTTACAATAAAATGCCATTGCCCCCCTCCATGGAAATTCTTACACTATTTTCTTGGATCCAAGTATAAAGTAGATTATGTAGGGATAGATTGAAAGAGAAGGTCATAATGAATTTTTACCATTTGCTGAAGAAATGCTAATACTAATCCCCTGTTCGAGGTATTCGTCTTTGTTAAGAGCCAAGAATACATACTGTTTGCAATGGAGAAACTGTTTATATAGACATATAAAGGCACTAGTTTATGCAAGAAATTTTAGAAGCATTACTAAAATGACACTTCAATCAGTACTAACAATGTTGTAAATGCTAGATGGTTCTCAGAGCCTCTTATTTATTTAAAACATTTTTTTACAACTTTAAAACTATTTTTATACTAGATAAATCTTTTCAAACACTAATCATATTACGAGTAAACATTTTAAAAATCTCTGTATAAATGTGGATAAAAGCGTACTTGTTCTTTTGCAGTTGTATTCCAAACCCACTCCTTTCTTCTTTTTCCTTTTTTTTTTTTTTTTTTTTTAACTAGGATAGACATTCTGCCACTTTACCAGGAAATTTTGACAACCATATAGAAGAATTTGACTGCTATCTCTTCACCCACTGGGTGAAGCAAGGCAAGTTTGAGTTGAGATAGCGCATGTGGTCCTAAAAAGTTGCTCTGATAATGAAAATTCATTATTTCATTCTCAAGATGCTTAATATTCTAGTTTCAGCCTCCCCAATGTATCTATACTTGGTGATAGTGTTAAAAATGGTGTCCAGTTTTAGAAAGCTATTATCTATCTATAAGAATTCTCCAGAAGCTACGAAAAAGAGATCATGGTGATTTATGGGGTTTGGGTTGTTGGGTTGTTGTTCTAGAACCAAAGTTCTCCTGCAGATGTTCTTGAGGTGTTTTTTTTTTTTTTTTTTTTTTTTTAAGGTTTTATTTATTTAAGAGAGAGCGAGACTGAGTGAGAGAACATGATCAGGGGAGGGGTAGAAGGAGAAGCAGGCTCCCCACTGAACAGGGAGCCCAACATGAGGCTTGATCCCGAGATGCTGCTGTGATCCTAACCTGAGCTGAGGACAGTCGCTGAACCAACTGAGCCACCCAGGTGCCCCTTGAGTTTTTCTGACTAGAGGAGGAACACAGACCTTGGTCACGGAATCCTGGGACCAAAGTCTGTGTGGCCTGAAGAGAGCTGCTTAACCTCTCTGGGCCCGAGGGCTATAAACTATAATGTTGTTTTACGTATGCAGTGGGAAGAAGGATCATTATCTGTCAGGATCCTGAGGATTGCTTGGGATACATGAGGAAAGCACCGGCTAGAGTGGCTGACACACAGTAGGACCTCGTTCTCATGACTCGAGCGCCTTCAGTTGATTGGTGGAACATCTCAGCTTCCTTTCCTGGCAGCTGCCCAGCTGTGCCAGGTCATGGCAGGCACTTTGTGTCATTATTTCTTTTATCTTCCCAACAGCCTGGTGAGGTAGGTGCTGTTATTATCCCATTTACCATGAGGATATCAAGACAGCGAGACGGGTGGTATCTTATCATTTTAGCCAGAAACACACAGATGAGGGCAGAGTTTTGAGTTCAAAAGCCTCCCGCCCTCCCCGGCCCCAGCCCCCAAAAGTCAACCAAAAGTTTTCCCTACCAATAGACCTACATGCATTATATCAGCCTGTAGAACATTTGTCCCCTTTAACTGTATGTCTTTTGGCAGGGACATTAATGATCTAATAATAGTGCTAAGACTATAGGCAGAGCTTGTTTGATTGCCTTTGCTGTATGGTGCTTTGCAGATGTTGTGTTTTTTTTGTTTGTTTGTTTTATTTTGTTTTGTTTTTTTATGTAGGGGTGTATGGCCATCCTGTGTCAGGCAAGTCTATCAGTGCCATATTTCCAACAGGATTTGCTTACTTTGTGTCTCTGTGTCATATTTCAGGAATTCTCACGGTATTTCAAACTTTGCATTATTCTTATATGTGTTAGGATCCTCTGTGATCAGTGAGCTTTGATTTTACTATTGTAATTGTTTTGGGGAACCCATGAACTGGGCCAGTATAAGATGGCGAACTTAAATGATAAATGTTATGTGTGTTTTGACTGTTCTGCTAACTAGCAGTTTCTCTACGTCCCTCCCGTTTCTCGAGCCTCCCTTTTCCCTGAGTCACAATAATACTGAAATTAGCGCAGTTAATAACCCTATAACGATCTCTAGTGCTTGAGTGAAAGGGATAGTCATATATCTCTCAATTTAAATCAAAAGCCAGAAATGGTTAAGCTTAGTGCGGAAGGCATGTTGAAAGCCGAGATAGGCTGAGAGCCAGGCCTCTTACGCCAAACAGTTAGCCAAGTTGTGAATGCAAAAGAAAAGTTCTTGAAGGAAATGGAAAGTGCCACTTCAGTGAACACATGAATGATAAGAAAGTGAAACAGCCTTATTGCGGATGTGGAGATAGTTGGAGCCGTCTGGACAGAAGATCAAACCAGCCACAACATTCCTTTAAGCCAAAGCCTCATCCAGAGCCAGGCCCTGATGCTCTTCAGTTCCTTGAAGGCTGAGAGAGGTGAAAGGCTGCAGTAGGAAGATATGAAGCCGGCAGAGGTGGGTGCATGAGGTTTAAGGAAAGAAACCATCTCTGTAACACCAAGTGCAAGGTGAAGCCCGGGTGCTAACGTAGAGGCCGCAGCAAGTTCTCCAGAAGATCAAGCTGAGATCATTCATGAAGTTGGCTCCACTAAACAAGAGATTTCTAATGCCGATGACATAGCCTTCTCTTGGATGAAGATGCCATGTAGGACTTCCGGAGCAAGAGAGAAGTCAATGCCTGCCTTCAAGGGACAGGCTGGCTCTCTTGTTAGGGGACGGCGCAGCTGGTGACTTGATGTTGAAGCCAATGTCCATTCACCATTCTGAAAATTCTAAGTTCTTTAAGAATGATTGCAGATCTTCTCTGCCTGTGTTCTATAAATGGAACAACAAAGCCTGATGACAGCACATCTGTTTACAACATGGTTTCCTGAATATTTTAAACCCACTGTTGAGACTTACTGTTCTGGGGAGGGGGGGGGATCTTTCAAAATACTATTGCTCTTTGACAACGCACCTGGTCACCCAAGAGCTCTGATGGAGATGAACACTGAGATGAAGTTGTTTTCATGCCTGCTGACACAACTTCCATTCTGCAACCCATGGACCAAGGAATAATTTTGACTTTCAAGACTTATGATTTAAGAAATATATTTTATAAGGCTAAAGCTCTCATAGACAGTGATTCCTCTGATGGATCTGGGCACTCTGAAGTATCACAAACCTGGAATATCTGATTCAAAATGCCCCACGAGTAAATTGAAAACCTTCTGAAAAGCATTCACCATTCTAGATGCCATTCAGAACATTTGTGATTTATGGAAGAGGTCGAAATATCAACATGAACAGGACTTTGAAAGAAGTTGATTCTCACCCTCAAGGATGATTTGGAGGGGTTCACGACCCCAGGGGAGGAAGTCACTGCAGATGTGGTGGAGAGAGCAAGAGAACTAGAAGGGGAGCCTGAACAGGGGACTACATGGCTGCCGTCTCGTGATCAAACTTGAATGGTTGAAGAAGTGCTTCTTATGGATGAAAAAAAAAATGGTTTCTTGAGTTGGAATCATTTCCTGGTAAAGATACTGGGATGATTGTTGCAATGACCACAAAGGATTTAGAATATCACATAAACTTAGTTGACAAACTAATGGCAGGGTTTGAGAGGATTGGTTCCAATTCTGAAAGACGTTCTTCTGTGGGTAAAAGGCTATCAAACAGCATGACATGCTGCAGAGAAGTCGTTCATCAAAGGAAAAGTCAATGAATGCAGCAAACTTCATTGTTATCTTATTCCAAGAAATGGTCACAACCACCCCCGCCTTTAGCAACCACCATCTTGACCAGATGGGCAGCCATCAACATCAAGACAAGACCCTCCCCCAGCAAAAAGATTAGGTCTTGCTAAAAACTCAGATAATAGCATTTTTTAGTAATAAAGTATTTTTTAATTAAGGAACGTACATTGCTTTTTTTAGACATCATGATATTGCAAACTTAATTGACTATAGTATAGTATAGCTGTAACTTCTGTGCACACTGGGAAATTAAAAAAAAAAAAATTGACTCACATTATGGCAATATTTGCCTGATTGCAATGGTCGAGAACAGAACCAGCAGTATCTTTGAGGTGGGCCTGCTCTGTGTTGGGTTTGAAATGGACAGGTTTGGGACATGGAACTTGTTCCCAGAATAGCTAAATCTTTGCTACAATAAAAGATGTAGAATAATCCAGATGCATTTATTAGACAAGCGCTAAGGTACGAATTTAAAGATAAAAATAAGTGCTTGTCTGTAGCTGGGGGTGTGACTTATTTATACACGAGGGGGTTTAATTTTCCAATTAATGAGTGGGGCTTTATGCACATGATGTCCATTAGTGTTAATGAATAATGTGTATGTGGTATGATAGATTGCAGTACTAAACACATGGTGCTCCCCGCTAGGAAGCAGATCTGTATGTTATAATTTGTACGTGTGATATCACACCTATGAAATCGGGGAAAATGAATTAATTACATCAACAAATGTTTGGCAGAGCAGTCACTTCAAGAGTTAACCAAATCCTTACGAAACATGTAGGGGATCATGTCTTTCAGGAAACGACGGGGTATTTTCAACACCTCCACTTGGAGAAAAAGATATTTAATTCGAAAGGAGTGAATCTGAAGACAGGGCCCAGAAAAACATCCCAAACTCTGAAATACTGACATTCACAAGTCAAAATTGGCCAAATGTAAATAAGAACAGGGATGCCATTTGATCTAAGGAGTGTGGGGTCGGACTAATGCATCCAAATATTCACTCCAGGGAGCCCAACTTGGCCCTGGGAAATATCATTTCTTGTTATTTCTTTCAATGGGAAGTTGCATGGGAAATAGTACAAGAAAATGAAAATAAATTTGGCTTCAGAGAGCAGTAACCAACTCTCAGCTGGTAAAGTATACCAGGTTTTCAAAATAAACTACCCACTTCATAGCGTTTACTCTACCCAGCATGCCTTCCAACGAGGCTGGCTGTTCTCCGTGCCCTGCGGCCACCCTCCCCGGCAAAGGAAAGAGAGCAGCTTTGAAGGAAATAACACAATGTTTAAAAGACAATGGTGGATTTTTTTGTGTGTTTTGTTTTGTTTTAGCAAAAGGAGGCACTGTGAAGTATCACTGATCAACACTGTTAAAGTGATTGTACAAACCACAAAAAGAATATCCGATTCAAAATGCCCCACGAGTAAATGTTCTTAGAGCACTTAGCTAGTTCTCTCATCTTGGCTATTAGGGGATGCGGTGCAGTCAGGGCTCAGTAAGTGTATCTTGAATAAGTGGAAGAACTAATGAATAAAGGGATGACTATTTCAATTTTCACATTGGGATTAAATAATTAAAGGCCATGACAAAGGAATAGCAAGTAATCTGGCCTGCATACCCATTACCTATCCTCCTGTACTCACTGATGATAGCTTAGTGTCCTGCCGAGACTAAAGGTAACCCCCGTATCTTTCTCAGCACAGGACCCCAAAATATCCCCATCAGCCAACTGGGGTTCATTTGAAAGAAAGTGTATTTGCAGTCCTGAAATATTTAGAGAGATGAACAATCTAAAAGGCAGGGTTCATGACGGGTATGACACGGACGTGGGGTCCGCTTAACCCTGGAGAGTCTTGAATATTTACGTTCAACACAGCAGGACACGCAGGACGCCAAAGATGCAGGGTTTCCCAAAAGAGATCTCATTTTTGTTTTGTAACATTACGATGTGTCATCTATTGTGTGATAAAAAGAAAAATCGATCAGAAGAGGATTAAACATAGAAATTATAATTTACGTAGCAGTATTAATGTTATCATTGCTATCAGTGTGGGTAGAAAGGGTGGAGATGAAGAAGGAAGGAAAAGAAATATCTTCTTACTTTGTTAGGCCATAGAAGAGTTCGAAGCTGGGCTGGGCTTAAAAGGAAGAGCTCTTGATTTCCAGTAATTCAGTTGGTTTTCTTTATCCATCAAAATTCCGAGTTTATATATAACTTGTGAGTACTGTGTGCCATGGAAAGATGTGAAATTGATATTGGACATGTAGAGATGGTTAGGATGTGGTCCCTGTCCTCAAGGGGCTCCCAGTCTAGTGAAGGAAGTAGAAGTTACAAAAATAGTCACAATTTAATGTGGACATTGGACTGTAGTCCATGTATCCAGTGCTAGATCATAGTGCCTCTCTCTCTTCCACACACCAGTAGAAACCACTGTTTCAGGTCCAAATACATACTTTAAAAAGAAAACATATTGACCATCAATTGTTAAAAAATTGTACCAATGTATTGCTTTTTTGAAATGCGTATGTGCTTTTTTTTAGAATTTTATTTTTTATTTTTGTTATTTAAATTCAATTATCAAAATATAATACATCATTAGCTTTTTTTTTAAATTTTTTATTTTTTATAAACATATATTTTTTTCCCCAGGGGTACTTTTGATATAATGTTCAATGATTTAATAGTTGAGTATATCACCCAGTGCTCACAGATTTTCTTCAAAATTCAATCATATAGCTATTGGTATCCAACACAGCAATGAACTAACATCTTTTCTTTAAAATGAACTTATTTTTTTGTATTAAAATACACATAATGAATTTAGCATAACAATTTTTGCATATACAAATCAGTGAAATTAAGTGCATTCACAAAATATTGCAACCATCACCATCTAGTTACAGAACTTTCTCATTGCTTCAGATGTACCCCCTACATAGTCACTCTTCATTTGACATATAAGTAAATTTTAAAATACAATTTATGCCTGAAATTAATTCACACTGTGCCTTATCAGCAATTCCTTTCATCGTAAATGTTTCAATGCTATGATGACTGCTTAAAAAGAACATACAGCTGAGGTTTTCAGGCTTGTTTTAAACCTAAAAGTTTCATTCGTTCCTTCAACATGTCAGTTACCTAGCAGGGGCTGTGGCCAAAACACTATTCTCTCTTTGATGGAAACATTTACAGTCTAGTGAGGAAATAAAATCTGTCCCTGATAATGTTACTACAAGGGAAAAAAATAGGGTGTACCACAAAGGTCTTACAAGTTGTTATAGATGGTTCGTTTTCCCCCAAAAGTCAAATGTTGGAAACCTCATGCCCAAGGTCATAGTATTAGGAAGTGGGGAATGGGAGGTGATGAAGTCATGAGAGTGGGGGCCTCATGAAGGAGATTAGTGCCCTTATAACAGAGGCCCCAGAGGGCTGCCTCACCCCTTCTACCGTGTGAGGAGGACCCAGCCTGAAGTCAGCAGCCTGCACCTTGGCAGAGGACCCGAACTAGAACCAGACCATGCTAGCGCCTTCCAGCTTCCAGAACTGTAGAGAAAGAAATTTTTGTTCATTAGCCTCTCAGTCTGTGGTATATTTGTTATAGTAGCCCAAACAGACTATGGCACAAATAAATACTATTAAAGTTAACAGGAGGGGGGATAACTTCTAGCTTTGTGGAACTACGGTGTGGATTCCTGATGGTATGTAATGATGGTATATGAAGTAAAAAAAAAAAAAAAAAAATCTATCATCTATATATCCACATACATACGTATATAGTATTTTTTTAAAGATATTATTTATTTATTTCTCATAGAGAGAGAGAGAGAGAGCACGAGCAGGAGGAGCAGCAGGCAGAGGGAGGGAGAAGCAGGCTCCCCGCTGAGCAGGGAGCCCAGTGCAGGACTCAATCCCAGGACCCGGGGACTGTGACCTGAGGAGAAGACAGACACTTAACCACTGAGCCATGCAGGGGCCCCGTAACAGTATTTTTTAAATAGAAGCATAGTACATACTAGGAAAGGATAGTGTACAGCTTAGAAAATTTTCACAATATGCATGCATCCTTGTAACCAGCATTCATATCAAGAACTAGGTCATTATCAGCGCTTAGTTTGAACTTGTACATTGTTTCAGTTTTGTTGCTGTTGTTGCTGCTTTAAAAAAATTGGAAGTAGGAATAAAAGATTGTTTTTTCCCCTTCATATGGCGATTCAGTGATTTAAGTACTATTTATTAAAAAACATTTTCCTTTCCTCATGACATTATCTTGGCTTATTTGCCAAAATCAGTTGACTCCCTATTGTGGGGGTCTATTTCTGCACTCTGTTCCTTTGGTGAGTAGACATTATTTTAAACTTTATAGGTAGTGCTTAGGTGCTATTTATGAAATGTTTGCTTACTTCAAGGTCATGAAGATATTCCCATATATTTTCTCCTAAAAGCTTTACTGTTTTAACTTTCACATTTAGATCTACAGTCCCTGTGGGACAGATTTTTTTGTGTGTATGTTATGAGGCAGGAGTAAAGATTTACTTTTTCCATGGTTATCCAACTCACCGAGAACCATTTGTAGAAAACTCTACAATTTCCCCCACTGCATTACAGGGAGTGGCCCTTGGTCATAAATCAAATGACCTCATATGTATGTTTCAGGTTCTGGATTCTATAGTGTTCTCTTGATCTACTACTCTATTTTTCTGGCAATTTATACTGCCTTAATTAATATAGCTTTACAATAAGTTTGAGACCAGGAGTGTAAATTTTCCAGCTTTTTGTTGCTGTTCAAGATTGTTTTGGTGATTTTTTTTTTTTTTTTTTTTTGTATTCCCAGATAAATGTTAGAAGTTACTTGTCAATTTCTATATATGTATAATTCTGCTAGGGATTTAATTACAATTGTATTTATCATTAAATTTGGGGAGCATTGTTAGCTTTGTAATATTGAGGCTTTCAGTTTAGGAACATAGTATAACCTTCTAGTTCTTTATATCTTTTTTTTTTTTTTTGAGAGAGAGAGCGAGCGAGCACAGGCATGTGAGCAGAGTTGGGGGGTGGCAGAGGGCGAGAAAGAATCTTAAGCAGGCTCCAAGCCCAGCATGGAGCCCCACGCAGGGCTTAGTCATGACCCTGAGATCATGACCTGAGCTGAGATCAAGAGTTTCATGCTCGAGTGACTGAGCCACCCAGGCAGCCCTTCTTTACAGCTTCAACATACCTCTCCTAGGAGTTTTGAACACAGAGGCTTTGCAATTTTTTATTTTTATGTTTTTCGGTGGTACCTAGCTATTAAATTTTAAAATATCTGTGATAATGTCTTCCTGGGTCAACTTGAGTAGACCACAGTCCCTCCTCCATTAGCTGAGGGATTCCAACACTAATCAAGGTCTTGCTGGGAAGGTATTTTGCATATGTAATTAGTCACTCTAATCACTTGACCTTAAGTAAGGGTGATTATGTAGGTGGGCCTGAGTGAATTAGTTGGAAGACCTTAAAGTCAAGGCTGAGGTTTCCCTTTCCGAGAGTGGAAATCAGGGGGCAACTCCGGCCCACGGAGTCTCACCTTGCTCGTGATCCTGGCTGTCTGGCCTGTGAATTCTGACTTACTGACTTAGCTCTTATGATTGCAGACCGATTTTATATAGTAAATCTCTATCTATGTATCTACCGCCTACTGATCTATTTATCATGTATCTCGTACTGGTTCTTCTTTTCTGGGTAAACACTGATACAGATCTTGGTCCTAGAAGTGGTTCTAGAAAAACAGACTCTTCTGGACGAGTTCTCCAAATTGGTGTTCCGCAGTCCATGGAAGGATATAGCAAAAGAATTACTCGAATTATTGTAACTGCATGTCCCTGATCTAGTACCATGGCCTCAGAAATATTAGAAGACTTTTGTAAAGGTCACCGGATACTGAGTAGCCCAGTCAGGGGTCAAACCAGACTGAGGTCTTAACATGTCTGCTGTGCTGCCTGCTGATATGGCACTGGGGGTTTATTTAGATATAAATTCGTATTTTATTATTTATACTCTCTATAATGCTATATGTCTAAGCATCACTTAAATGACTTTTTTCAATGGATTGTTATTGTAGAGACACATATATGGTTTAGGGGAGTGTTGGACATGGGGAGAAGTAGAGCAGGAGGGACCCACATTTTCTGATAAGGTATGGAATGTTTGGTTCTATTCGGATCTTCATCTACTCACTTCTCGTTGGTTTGTTTTCACTCTTTGGATATCAAAGATCATATCAATTTGCTCATATTCCAAAGCCAAGGAGATTTAAGAGCCAAAGAGAATGCATTTAAAAACCATTTGCTTGCTGTTTACAGCAGCCTGGTATTTATGAGTCTTTTCTTTTTGGAAGGAAGGATGAGCACCAGTAGCTCTAATGGACTTAATTTCCTTGGTCAGCATGGGCAGAATGCTTTTGCATAGAGAGTTGCCAGACCCATACCTGCTGCATTTTAATTTTTACAGAGATTGAAAGAATGTGTGTGCTGAGCGTGCCCTCTGTGAACCTTGGCACTCTAATCTCCAACGGGACTAGGATCTTCATGGTGCCTCAGCCACATCCAGGGCAGACTAGACAGTGAGCAGGGCTGAGACCATCAGGGCACAGAGCTCCATCCCCTGGAGGATTGTTTTGTCTTCCTGCTTCCAAGGGAGGTGGTATTATGGGGTATGTAGAACCTGATAGAAAAGGAACAGCCTAAAGGAAAAAGAGGGGACAAGAAATGGGATGCCTGGGTGGCTCAGTCGGTTAAGCCACTGCCTTCAGCTCAGGTCAGGATCCCAGGGTCCTGGGACCGAGTCCTGCATCGAGCTCCTTCCTCAGTAGGGAGCCTGCTTCTCTGTCTGCCTCTCCCTGCCACTCTGCCTGCTTATGCGCACGCTCTCTCTCTCTCTGACAATAAATAAATATAAAATCTTAAAAAAAAAAAAAAGATAAAAAAGAAAGAAACAGCAAAAGTTTGGGTTCAACACTCTAGCTAAATCGAAAGGAAAATATATGGGAGTAGAGGAAGAAGGAACCAAAGGTAAAGCCAGGCAGGGTGAGGGGGAGAGACAGCAGAACTGACTCTGTCTTTCTGTATTGCTCTAGAAAGATTGCTGGCTCTTTCAGTATTCTGCAGACATGAACTTGAGCTGTTTTCCTAGGAGAAAGAGCTCATTATTAATGGTCATTGTCGGCTGGCCTTGGAAACTGCAGAAAGCTGTGGCAGTATTTGTATCTTCATATCTCACACTGATCTAGAGAGATGGAGTTAGTGGTCCATTTTCTAGACAAGCTAACTGAGTCCAGTGGCTTGTCCAAGATCCCCAAGGAGGTTTAGAGACACATCTTTTTTTTTTTTTTAATTAAAGATTTTTATTTATTTGACAGAGATCACAATAGGCAGAGAGGAAGGAAGAGAGAGAGAGGAGGAAGTAGGCTCCCTGCTGAGCAGAGAGCCCGATGAGGGGTTGGTCCCAGGACCCTGAGATCATGACCTGAGCCCAAGGCAGGGGCTTTAACCACTGAGCCACCCAGGTGCCCCGAGAGACACATCTCTTAAATATTTCTCAAGTGGCGTTTTGAGGAAAGAAGGAGGGCTTATATTTGCAAAATACATTTTTGTGAGTCTCCTTGTTTCTCTGATTATCAAAGAATACTTTGAGGAAGGCAGGCAAGGCAAGTGTTGTGATGATAAATGTGCCTCGCTCGACAACCGAGGCCCACAGAGTTGAGTGATATCAGTAATCAGCCATGGAAGCCGGAGATCTAGGTCCCATGCACCCCATTCCTTACATGCCATGACCTTCACCTAGTTGCCTTTACACGGTTCCTCTCACTAGAATATCCAGCCCTAACTCCAATCCTGAGCTAGTTCAAGCTTCACCAGGAGCCTGGCAGGGATCCCCTATCCTGCACTCATTGTGGGGAAGGCTCAAGGTCACCACAGCTAGAGCTGAACCTGGGCTGGTGCCGTGGGGCTCCCATCAACATCTTCCAGGATGCCCACCAGCTCAGAAAAAGTGGCTCTTTCCCTGCCAGACAGGGGGAAAAACCTTTTTGCAAATAGTAAGTCTTTGGTAGGCATGCCCTCCAGACCAGGTGGAAAAAATCCAGCCATCATGGCCTTGGTTCAGTCCTTTCTCGGTCGGAGAGAGACCCTCTGTTTCCTTTGGTACCATCTGCCCAAACGGTCTGCTGTTCAACGAAACATCCACTCTGCTTTGCTCTACCAGTGGGCTACGAAGAGGTAGTTCGTGATAACATCTGTCGTTGGTTGAGAGCTGGCTAGGAGAGCAAGTGCTTTATTTAGGTTGCCTCATTAAGACCTCTGAGGTTATTTCAAAATTACAGAAGGAGAAAATGAGGCTGGGTGAGGTAGAAGGAGATGCCTGAAGTTATCTACTTGGTAATGAGCCAGAGCAGGGCCTGGACATGCCACGGAGATGTGTGCATGCTGGATACTTCTTAATTCCGTTTACTTTTCGGCAGGGCAGGAAGGAAGGTCACTGAGCAATGTGCTTAGAAACTGGTCTTGCCCTACTAAAGATGCTTCTATTGAACTTGGTCCGTGAACGAGCTGAGTCCTGCTTGCCTTCTGTTAATTACCTGTGCAGGCAGCCTTGCACTCTAATATTACCTCACACCTGAGACTCTCCCAAGGTTATTAGACTGCATCCTGAGGTGAGGAAAATTCTTTTTAAGCCTTAGTGCTTAATGGACTTCAGCTCAAAGCAACCAAACCACCTACAGTGTATCTAGCACTGTTCTGGGCCCCAGGAAAATAAAGGCAAATTAAAACCAGCACTTTTCCTCAGGGAGCTTTGAGCTTTGCAGGAAACACGGCATTCAAGTGAAGCCGATGGATCTCTTCTAGATAGACACTAACATATGACAATTAATAGATAGAGTAAGTAATGCAAATTGTAGAGAATTATAAATAATTTGAAAAAATGTGCTGTATAACATGCAGCAGTGATCAGTCAGGAATGCGTCAGGTAGGATGGAGAAGGACCAAGACTATGTGAGAAGAACGTTTCCCCTGGTGTTCATGGTAACTTTGTCTGGAAGAGTTAATTAGCTCCTTGAGAGAACCACATCGAAAACGCATCTTCGTCAGGGTTCCTGGTAGGCTCCGTTGAGAGAGCATGTCTCTCTTTATCATGGGGTCCTGAGTTTGAGCCCCAAGTTAGGGGTAGAGTTTACTTAAAAAAAAAACGTGTCTACACTTTTTTAAGTGTCTACAGTTAATTGGAATATTTTTGATACAGATTTAGGGAGAGGCGGTCGAGAAAGGCCAATCATACAACTTAATATTCCAGGTAAAGTCAGATGAAAAAATATTATTTCTAAGTGTAAGATTCCGTGAACTAATATGAAACAGTAATTCTTAGGCCAGCAATGGTCATACACCAAGAATTCGCCAAAGATTGGACATTATCGTCATCTCTTCGATAGACTCATTGCTTGCGTCTAAGGTAGTGGGTCAGATGAATTAGCCATGTAATGGATAATGTCTGGTGATTGAGTTCGACCCTGTGTAATATCTTTGCCATGGCAGAAAGTTTTGCCTATTTCATTTTTGTATTTTTGTGAGTAAAAGAGAATGTCTTTGGAGCAATGCTTTGCTTTGCAGCCCTGCTCAATCACTCTGGCCCCTCAGGTACTTACTGCAAGTTAATTCACGAATCCATACATTTTTAAAAGAACAGATATCCTTTCAAGCCATTCAGAAATGTTTTCTAGGTACTCGTTTATATTCAAAGTCTGTTATCTTGCATGCACATTCCCCCAAACACACACCAGACATTTTTCTCATATTTCGGGTTGTCAATATGAAACGTACTTAAAATTTTCCCACAGCATCAGTTTTCTTTGTAAGTTTTCCAGCACATTTCATATGCTTTGATAACAGATAATGTCTTGTTCAGCAATTACTTTCCAGAAAGTGACTTCTATGGTTTTGTACCTTTAACTCACATTAAAAACACACTAATAAGCTTGTTGTCATAGGAAACTATCTTTGTGTCAGACTGAATATAGCATTTGAAGAAACCGGTAGTGATGAGAGAGGTTCCATTCCTGAGACCGATACTTCTTTGTGAATTACCTGCCCACGTGGAATTTCTAGCCATTGTTGTCTTGCTCCAATGACTTGCATTTTGGGGAAGGTGAGCTATTTGGAGGTCAGCATTACTTGCAAGGTGAGGAAACATTTTTGCAATGTTCTTCGATAGTAAGAAAAACATGAATAGGTAAACACAATACGTAATACAGAACAAATTGCCCATCATGATAAATTTGCTGGCGATCTCTTCCCTGGAAAGGCATTTGTATGTGCTATTTGCATTCTTTTCCGTGCACCTAAAGACAATATTATGAAAATAGTACATTCTCATAAAAATGGGAAATTATAGAACAGATTTTTTTTTTAAATTAACTACCCATTCATGGACAATCACTGTCAACATTTTTAGGTATGTCTTTGATTTCCTGTGTGTGTTAAAAAATCATTGAGATACATACATATCATTTTGTCACCTCTTAAAATACCCTTCATTCTTATTTTCCGTCTGTTATTCAATTTCGTGTAGTCATAAGTAGCTACAGCACCTGTCTGGAAATACGGAGTCCCATAGTTTAGACTTGCCAGCCAACAGGCTATAGTAACATTTCATTTTCTTTTATCTATAGACATTTGGTCCATCATACATTACAAAATTTATGCATTGAAAATGTATCCATTCTGTTAAAAGCTTCAAACATTCACAGGCGGTTCCTTCCATGTTGTTTGGATATGTCCATAACCTTTTGACAAAAGAGTATCAGTCAATCATTTAATAAAATGTAAGTAAAGTACCAGTTCCTTAATTCATTTCTGATCACTGTTTCAAAGAGGCCCACAGGCACAGAATTGAAAACAGTTTTGCTAGGACTGGATATCAGCTGGGACCAGTATCTCCACAATCTCTCTTAACGGAAGAAACCAGACTTCTGCCCACAAACTACGTGTGTTATCTAGCCTTAATGTCTCACCTGTTTATCCAGTTGGATACACAAAAGACTGATTGCAGCTTTCTTTTGCGGGATGGGGAGCAGGTCAGCATTATTGTGGCATAATTTATATACAATAAAGTTCAATTTAAGTATGTAATGCAGTGAGTTTTGACAAGTGTATACAGTCCTATAACCACACCAGGATCATGACGCAGGACATTTCTATTAGCCCTAAAAGTTTCCTTGTGTCTCTCTGTAGGCAACCTTTTCTCTCTTACCCTTTGACCTTTGCCAACCCTGATCACTTTACTCTGGCTCCTCTAGAGTTTCATATAAATGGAATCATACAACCATTTGCGTTTGGCTTCTTGCACTTAACATAAGCCTCTCGAGAGCATCTTTGCTGTTGATGTATCCATATACCTTCCTGCTTGCTGCTGAACGATATTTCGTTGTATGAATACACCACTGTTAGTTTATGCCTTGGATAGGTGATGAGCATTTGATGTCTTTCCAGTGTTTGGACAATTATCAATATAAATAAAGCAGCCCTGAACTTGAGTACGGATCTTTGTATGGACAACATACTTTCATTTCTCTTGGAGAAGCACTTAGGAGTGGAATTGCTGGACCATATACTATGTGAATATTTAACTTGATAAAGAACTGCCGATTTATGTTCCCAGGTGGCAGCTTTATTTTGCATTCCCACAAGCAATGAAGAAAAGGCTAGTTGCTCCACATCTGTGCCAACACTTGGCATCTTCCTTTTTTTTTTTTTAAAGTGGCTGGATTTTGTTTTTTATTATTAACATAGAATGTACTATTTGTTTCAGGGGTACAGGTCTGTGATGCATCAGTCTTACCCAGTTCACAGCGCTCCCCATAGCCTGTACCCTCCCCAGTGCCCATCCCCCAGCCTCCCCATCCCTCCCACCCCCTCCCCTCCAGCAACCCTCAGTTTGTGTCATGAGATTAAGAGTCTCTTATAGTTTGTCTCCCTCTCTGGGTTCATCTTGTTTCATTTTTCCCTCCCTTCCCCTATGATCCTCTGTCTTGTTTCTCAAGTTCCTCATATCAGTGAGATCGTATGATAATTGTCTTTCTCTGATTGACCGATTTCGCTCAGCACAATCCTTTCTAGCTCCATCCCCACGTGGCTGTAGGCATCTTCTGGTTTTGGAATTTTTTTTAATTTTAGCCATTTTTTTGTGATACCTGGTGGCTTTAATGACTTTTTTTTTTTTTTTTTTAATGACTCACAGGGCTGAAAATTTGTCATGTGCTTATTTGTCATCCCTATGTCTTCTTTAAAATCCTTTGCCTTTTCTTTCTTATCTTATCCTTTTCTTTCTTATGGCGTTATAAGAATTTTTCACACAGTCTGCAAACAAGTTCAGATATATGTTTACCAGATATTTGCTTTGCATATATTGTAGCCCACCTTTTCATTTTCCTTTTTCAAAGATTTATTGATTTATTTGAGAGAACAAGAATACTGGCAGGGGAAGGTCAGAAGGACGAGCAGACTCCCTGCTGAGTGTAGAGCCCTGTGTGGGGCTCGATCCCGGGACCCTGAGACCATGCCCTGAGCTGAAGTCAGATTTTTTTTTAAAAGATTTTATTTATTTATTTGACAGAGAAAGATCACAAGTAGTCAGAGAGAGAGAGAGAGAGAGAGAGAGAGAGAGGAGGAAGCATGCTTCCCGCTGAGCAGAGAGCCCAATGCAGGACTCAATCCCAGGACCCTGAGATCATGACCTGAGCTGAAGGCAAAGGCTTAACCCACTGAGCCTCCCAGGCTGTTTCATTTTCTTAACAGTACCTTTTCAATAGCAAAGTTATAGCATTTAAAAGAAATTCTGATGAAGGCCATTTAATCAATTTTTTTCTTCTTGGGTTCTTGTTAACAAATAATTGCCTAACGCAATGTCAGTAAGACTTTCTCCTATACTTTCTTCCAGAAGTTGGATAATTGGGGGCTTAATATTTGAATTTATGATCCGTTTTAGAATTAATTTCTGGGGGAGCCTGGCTGGCTCAGTTGGAAGAACGTACAACTCTTGATTTGGGGGTTGTGAATTCAAGCCCCACATTGCATGTAGAGGTTGTTTAAAAAATAATAAAATCTTAAAAAAATTAATTTCCAGATGTGTTATGAGTCAATACCAAATTTCACTTTTTTGTATATTTATTGTTTTCATCTTGCATTATTTATTAAAACCATACTGAATTACCGTGGTATTTGTAAACCAGACAACCAACAAACCAAAAACCCCCAAACCAATCACCCATATATATCTGTTTCTGGATTCTCTAGTTCATCCATTGAGTCAAGTTTCTACCTGACACCATACCGCACTGTCTTGATTACTATCGTTTTTTAGTAAGTCTTAAAATCAGGCCATGTTATTTCTCTCTCTTTGTTGTTTGGCAAAGTTGTTTTGGCTATTCTAGGTTCTTTGTATCTCCATATGAATTTTAGAACCAATTTTTGAATTTCGTCAACAAGGGACTTTTATCCAGAATGTATGAGGAACTCTCACTACATAATATATTTTTATAGCATGGGGGGGTGGACATGTCTCTTTTAATCGTATCTTCTTCTCCTTTAGCACATCTCTCAATTGTACGATTAAAGTTGTCCACAAAAGTCCTGGAATATTTCAGACAATTCTTATAACATTTGGAAATGTGAACACAGTCCTAGATCTGGAAAGCCACAGGGGCATGTCAGGCCATAAGGCAATCAGGATCTTGGTGCGCCGTATTAAAAATAGACTGAACCTTTTTATTTTATTTATTTTAAAGATTTTATTGATTTATTGGACACAGAGAGAGGGAATACAAGCAGGAGGAGCGGGAGAGGGAGAAGTCGGTTTCCCGCTGAGCAGGGAGCCTGATGCAGGGCTTGATCCCAGGGTTCTGGGATCATGACCCCAGCCGAAGGCAGAGGCTTAACGACTGAGCTCCAGGCTGAACCTTTTTAAACAGAATCAGGATCTAGGTTCTGATCATCATTGCTGCAACCAGACGTCAAAGGCTTTTTTCTTGTGGTCACAAGTCTGACATTCTCATAGCACTCATTACCAGCCTTGAGTCTGTAGGGCTGTGCTACCATGTCATGGCCTTAATGGCAGCAGCTGTGGGCACTGTCCTCTTTAAACTGACCCTTTGTTTCTCATTACAGTCATGTGGTGGCAGAACTTTGATCTATTTTTTTTAATCCATCCTTCCTTAGTTTTCCTCTCTCGTATTTTTTTTTTTTCCAGCAGATAGAAGCTATCCAGTTTATTGAGATTTTTGTTCTGCACTCGGTTTAGAATGCATATTTCCTGGCATCTCTCCTATTTCTGGATCAGACATTGACAGTGTAAAAAGCACTTAAATTATTATATTCTGATTAACCAAATTCAAGCCCTTGAAATAGGATAACTGAACTAATGCATTCCACGTTCTGGCATCTCATTTGGTGCCGATGTATTAATCAGAATCCGTGATGATAGCACACTGTATCCTTGTCAAAATAAACATTAAAAATACATTTGTTCTAAATAAAATCTTGTATTGATTTGTCAATGTGTTTTATTAATAGAAAACTTTACACCTGCTGTCAAATCTTCTAATCAAAAAATACCTGTTTCTGAGACAGATTGAAGTTCAGTGATTAGTACAATCCCTCTGTGTGTCAGGGGAGGGAGGAAAGATGCTAGCTCATCAGCATGCACCATTGGCATGCCTTACTTCCAGAAAAACAAAGAGGAAAGCAGCTATGGAAAGCAATTGATATTCCTGCACAGGTTGGAGTTGATATGCAAATGGACAAACACAATGTTTCCATTCCAAGTTAGCTATATAGAATCACACCAGCAGGGGTTTCCGTCCTGTATTTCCTTCTGTTTTAGCTCTGTTGTCATTCCAGAAGCTGTGAGAGTAAGAATTTCTAAGAGATGCATTAAGGGATTCAAAACCCCAGCAGAGAACTATCTAACAATTAGCAATCATACAAAAAATAAACAGTAAAGCCTGCAACAATACAAGGACGGTTTCACAAAATGGATTTTCAAATTTAGGGTGATATTAGTGTTGTGTGACTTTGTGGCTCGCAATTATTAACGTACTGGTTATGGATCTTTCCCATAGTGTATAAAATGAACTGGCCTAGAGCTAATTAGGTAATTGTTTTTGTTTTTAATTAAGCTCTGTCTTACTCAATTACTCCCCAGGGGTCTGATACACATTGGAATCCACTTTTTGGTGGTGATAGGGTGGTTAAGGCCACTTCTAAAGGTCCCCCATTAAATTTAAGTACAGAAATATCCCTATTTTATGTAGTTCTACTTTCTGGTAAATCTCTGCATTGGATCTTGGACCAGCTGAAGGACAATGAGGAATGAGGAAGCTAAGAGAGCCAAGGTCTTCATTTTACCAAATAAAAGCAGACCTATCAAGTCTTGCCTGTTTCCTGGTGAGTAGCCATCCTTCTACACAGCTGTACCACCTGTCCCCTAGGAGGAGGCAAACAGCCTCTCAGTCTTTAAAGCCAGTCCCAGCTTTAGAAAGGCAGGGCTCCATTACTTTGGATTGAACAAACTCAGACATTGCACTTGCTGTTAGTATCATTCTACTTAGAACCCAGTTATGGCAATAGGTTTCTGGTTATCTCCTGATGCCCAAGCGCTACCTTGCTAATAATCCCTGTTATCCCCAGTTAGTAAAGGGATGGCTCTGGTAGCTCTATGATAGAGAAGCAGAACACCATCATATGGGACGGGGGCATAAAATATAGCAGGAGAAGAACACAGTAGTTGTCCTCCAATTCTCCTGATCACTTATGCGTGGGTATCTTTGTGCCCACCATGTCTTCAACCCCAGGGAGTGGCTCTGGTTCTAGGTCATGACTTCCAGATGGTGCCCTCATTTTGTGGTTAATCGGAGGTGCTGATCTAGTTAAAGACAAAGCATGTGCCAAAATCTGGCTCTCTGTCTAGTGCTCGTGCAATTAAATTATATTGTATTCTGAAGGAAAACCCATGGAAGGCTTCGCTGTAGCCTCCATTTCATCTGCCTTTCAGCTGCTTGTGTTTTCTTACTCAGTTGAAACTGACGGTGCAGCAAAATGAAATTTTGTTTACTTACCTTAGGAAATAAATTGTAATTGGATGGCTAGTGATGGTTTGTTCACCGAAAGAGACATTTCAAGCAGGAATGATTTATTTGATGAAACTGATCTCAGTTTAGGGGAAACAGCACTTTGAACTTTCTGCCGTGATCTTAAATTGGCTATTGAGGATTTACAAAACTACAAGGCCTTTTCAAAGGCAGAGAACAGGTAGTGGTAAGAGAGTGAGGGGGAAGCTTGCTTAGTAGGTCTTTCCTTTAATTAAAGGAGAAAAATATTTGAATAAGGAGCAAATTTGAATTTGCTTGTGTTTGTTTATGGAGAGAAGCTCCAGCAGATATTCTCTTAAGCTCGTTGCACTGATCAGGATCCTATGGGCACTGGTCACATGGCCAGACCTAGCTCTAAAGGGAGCTAGAAAGCCAGTATCCTGATTTTTGTCTTTGTGGCAGGAGGCAAGCAAGCTAAAGGAGAGTTGGGGATGGTGGTTTTCTCTGTCATGGTGGTCTTCTCTTTGCTCTTGGTATTCAGCCTTCAAGACGGGTCCTCTAGAGTTTTAGTTCTTCATCATCAATTGTGTTTACACCTTTGTGCTCTTGGTATATTTTTCTCCATGTGCATTTTGTTTAAGTTCCAGATCATGGGATTGGGGCTCCTTTATGTCCACCCCCTGCCCTGCTTTCCAGTTGCCTCAACTTTCATTTCCTTCAAAATTCATTTCTTTTCGCCAGATAGGTTTGCTAAAAGTGGCATATTCTTAAGCCCGTGTTGCCTCAAATATGTAGCTTTTACCCAGTAAGGAAGATCATCTCAATCAAGGTCCCTTCTGAGAAGCCTTCCCAAAGGCCATCCTTCTGATTAGTGCTGATGATGTGGCATCCTAATGCTTTTCTTACATGGTTGTCTGTTTCTACACTCAAGGATTTCTTGGTCTAGTGGGACAGAGAGAGATGGAAACAGTGCCTGGTACAAAATAGGTGCTCAGTAAGTATGCGGTGAAAGACACTGAAGGAAGCTGAAGGAGAACAATTAGCTTTTAGTATTTCCTGGTTCTCCCCTGCAATAGCCCAACACAGTGAATAACAATCTACGATACTTGATTAGAGCAAACTAATTTGATTAGCTGATTAATCAAATGAGCAAAAACCCATTTTTAGTCTTAGAACACCTACTGAGATTAAGAGCACTGTTGGCCCATCATTGTAGTGGCCGTAGGATACCAACTGCCCTGTACAATATGCTAAATAGAACATCTTTTTTTTTTCCTTCTTTTCCCATTCTCCTCTCCTAAGTGTGTGCCCACACATGTTTGTGTAACTTTCTTATCTTTATTTTTCTTTCTTTCCAGTTTCATCACCATCAATAATGCTAATTTCATATCCCTCCTTGTTCTTCTGTTCATGTCTGATTAACATTATCACCATGGCTTTTCTCTGCCTCAATGGAGCAGGGGCAGCCTTTGTATCCAAAAGCTAGGATAACTCTAAATATTCTAGCACAGAAACCATTTAATATTCCCAGCACTGACCCCTGGCAAGCAGATTTTGTGCACAATACCATGAAACTTGATTCCTGGAGGAAGGAAGAATTATTTCTTCCCCACAGAAAATAACCTGAGGAATATTTCGTCTCTTACAGACTTTTAATTCTATTTAAAAACAATCATACTGAATTCACATGACTTAATACATACTAATATAGATCTCCATTTTGTTTTATCCCTTCCCAAAGGATTTGAGTATCCACAGAATATCTATGGGAGTTAACAGAGAGACTGACCTTCCTAGAGTAGTAGCAAGGTAGCTGGTTTATGAGAGATAAAATATCTTTGGTACAAGGGCCATCTAAATCATAGCAGAGATAAAAATAAAAAGTTATAGCTTCAAATGCATATTTACTCTTTTTTATTGAGGTATAACTGACATATAACATTGTATTAGTTTTTGCAACCTAATGATTTGACATATATATATATATATATATATATATATATACACACACACACACATATAGTGAAATGATCACCAATATGTTTAGTTAACACACATCACTACTCATAGTTACAATAGTTACAATTTCTCTCTGTGTGTGTGTGTGTGTGTGTGATGAGAACTTTTAAGATCTGTTCTCCTAGTGGAGCACCTGGGTTGCTCAGTTGGTTAAGCCTCTGCCTTTAGCTCAGATCATGATCCCAGGGTCCTGGAATGAAACCCTGCATCAGGCTCCCGGCTCAGCAGGGAGTCTCCTTTTCCCTCTCCGTCTGCTCCTCCCCCTGCTTGTATGTGTGCTCTCTCTCAAATAAGTAAATAAAATATTTTTAGAAAGATCTATTCTCCTAGGAAATTTCAAATATACAGCACATACGTACAACAATGGTCACCATGCTATATATACATTACATCCCCAGGATTTATTTATATAACTAGGAGTTTGTACCTTTTTTTTTTAAAGATTTTATTTTTATTTATTTGACAGACAAAAATCACAAGTGGGCAGAGAGGCAGGCAGAGAGAGAGGGAGAAGGCAGGCTCCCCGCTGAGCAGAGAGCCCGACTCGGGGCTCGATCCCGGGACCCCGAGACCACCACCCAAGCCGAAGGCAGAGGCCCTAACCCACTGAGCCACCCAGGTGCCACGAGTTTGTACCTTTTGACTGCCTCAACCTAGTCTTATATTCTTATCTCTACTTTTATATTCTTTTCTTCCTCTATTTTTATATTCTTTTTTAAAAGATATTTTATTTATTTGAGAGAGAGAGGGATGAGAGAGAGAGCATGAGAGGGGAGAGGGTCAGAGAGAGAAGCAGACTCCTCCTTGAGCGGGGAGCCTGATGCAGGACTCAAGCCCAGAACTCCAGGATCATGGGCTGAGCTGAAGGCAGTTGCTTAACCAACTGAGCCACCCAGGCGCCCCCTATTTTATATTCTATATATTTATATTCATATATTTATATTTATATTCATTTACATTTATAAATATATACAAACATATTTATATTTATATTCATGTTAAATATTATTTAACATGCATACATTTTTATGTTTGAACTACTGATGCATCTTGGAAATAAAAGTCTGAAGTTGAGTCTACTTAGGTACAGACTTATTGGATCTTAAAAACAAAACAAAACAAAAAAACTCTTTGCTTGTTTGATTTACTTTGGGTCATTTACAGACCAAAACTGAGCAACAGGTGAAGTTTTACTATCCTTAATCTTTGAGTAAACACTTATTTAATGGTCACTGGAAAAAAAAAAAACAAAACACATCCTCTGGGAATTAGTCAGATGTGGGATTGAAACCATATATTGGTGTGAAACTGTGGGGAAGTTGTTTAAAAGCCTAGTTCCTCCATATGTATATATTCCTTATCTCAAGGGTTGTATGGATGGGTAAGAACTCAGTAAATGGTGGTGGTTACTGTTAATATGATTAGCACTGTCGCTGGTTCTCACATTCGTGGGATAAGCCACAGTCCTTGCTCATTAGGAGCTCTTTCTTTACTTGGGGTGGAAGACTGTAAACAGCTAATTATGCCACAAGACAGCATAATTTCAGGGCAATAATAGAGGTAGAAACAAACATTATGAGATTAGAAAGTGGGTAAATTTGGACATCAGAACAAGCCCCCTGAGGATTAAGACTCCATGATGAGCCTTCAGAAAGGAGCAGGATCTTCCCAGAGAAGGTTCTCTGCTGGCCCAGTCTGCTCTTTCTTTCACTGTTGTGCGTACAGTGGCTTCCATCGCATTTCTCCTGCTTTCTGCACTTAGTGCCTTCCTCAGGGAAGAATATGCTACTGTCATCTATAGGAGAAATATTCCCTATGATTGTGTTTGTGTGTGGCTCTTGTGTGGAAGCTACGTGAAAGATTATATGGTTACGTCGTACTATTGTTTTGTGGTCTGTAAAGATCAGGGACCCACTGGGTTTGAGGGAGAAACAGTCATCTGAAAAGGAGTGTCTCAGGCTAGACAGCTGGAAACTAGGGAGTCAAATCCAGGTATGCTTGTGGGATGTTTCTCTTGGGTTTACCAATGGAGTTTATCCTATATTAGAAATGGTTTCCTTTTGGGAGGTGTCCATTCTCTGCCTCTAGAGGTGGTTTTGGGATGGGGGTTAGGAAGCCAAAGAGACAGAATAGAAAAGTTGTGGGGATCCCTCAACACTCTGAAGAGGCAGGCCTGCCCTGGATGTGAGCCAGGTGTCCCTGCAAGGTCATACACATCTGGGTGAGCATTCCAGCTCTTGTCATTTACCAGTGCCTGATCTTGGGCAAGTTACTAAATATCTCCGGGTCTTGTCCCATTTATGAAGCATGAGTAATACAATATTCCTTGTATGGTTGCTGTGAGAATTAAATGAAATAGCTCCCAGGCACGTAAAGCTCTCAGACTAGAGTCACGGAGCGCTAGTTTCCCTTCTTCCTTCAGGTTCCCTTCTCTCCACTCCCCTGCTCTTGTCCCCATTGCACTTGAGTATTCCAGTCAGTATCGGCTTTGCTAAGAGACACTAAGGAAAGAGGCTTTCGTCAGTGCATGACCCGGATATTAGAGGTGGACCATGCCATTCCTGGGGGTGGCCATGGTAACCAAAAGGTGAGAACCCCAAGGGGTAAAACTCTGGTGAAATGTGGAATGAGGGACGATCAACACTTGAGCAGCCAACCTTCCTTCGAGTGCTACATTTTAATGGTCTGCATTTTACTAAAGGACAGGCATCCCATATAAGGATACCCACACCTTAATGCAATATTAAGTGAACATATGGCTTCTCCTACTGGCTTTTTGAAATGAAAGTTTTGCCCCATGTGAAAAGAATTTTAAGAATTCTTGAGCAATTTGGGTAGATATTTTTAGGGAGGTTGAGGACTGGCTGGGTGGCAGGAACATTTACCCTAGGTCACTGGGCTCAGAAGTTAAATGTTTACCTAATTATAAGTGGCTCTATCGTAGTGGGACAGAAACCCAGAAATTCCAGTTTTAAATCGCTCAGCCTCTTTTGATGATTCGTGGTGAATGACGTACAGTGTATTTCTGTGACTTAGCTTACTTGAGCGTGTTCCCACAGCCTGGCCCAGTAATCCCTTGGCTGACATCATTATCAGTATTCATTTCTGTACTTGGGTCTGCAAATACAAAGTGAAGAAGAACAGAGGCAAAAATGCTATTACTGGGTGCAAATCTACAAAGCTAGAATGGCTTTGGGCCCAAAGGATCCAGTGTTGTGTGGCTCCCCAGTCTTTTTGAGCCCAGCGGAGAAAGGCTATTTCCCTAATGAGAAACTGGGATTCAGGTGGGAGCGATTCCTAGCTTTGAACTTGAAGCGTGAAAATCATGGATCCTTAGGGAGGACAGTCATTCGATGTCTAGTTCACGTGTGTTTATCTGACAGCTCACTGTGGAAAAATTCCTGTGTTTGTGATGGCCATCTCACAAGCCAGTGCAAAGAAGCATTCCTAAATAACCAGGCAGAGATAGTCTGCAGGGGTTCGTGAGTGAACACATCTGGTTCTGTAAATGGTACCGACGGACATGGGACAAATCTAATGGGTTATGGTTAAGAGGACAGCCAAGCTGCAGGTATGCACGCATCACTCCGAGGGTGAAAATAATCAGGGGAGCGCTGCGTATACCTGGGTCTGAGTATCTGTAACTGACAGATGATGCCGTGAGACAGGTAAAAGGATAGTACTGTGCGAGGAGTCACGAGAAACATTATGTAGAAATGCTGTCGCTTTTTAGTATTAACCGTGCGGCTCACAGTTCACATTGCACAAAGCATTTACACAACTCAACTAAATTATGAGGAACTCTAGTCTCTCAGAATTAATATTCAGGATACTTGCCTCATGATTGGATGTCTTGAGTGGACATGTAGGTAAGTTTTAAAAGGCGGAGACGTTTCTGAGTTAGATGTCATGATTTCTAAAGTCTGTGGTTAAATGGCAGCCCTGCACTTGGTACTCCAGGTTGGCTGAGCTAAATCTCGCGGACAATGTCAGCCTCACCTCTGCATTCCGAGCCATGCTGCTCACGTTCGGCCATGATGTGCTGAACGTTTTTAATGTTCTCTCCTGATTTCAGTCTTCTCTTTGCTTCCTTTTCATTCTGGAACACACGTGTATGAACGGTCAAAACCTTCCTCATTCTGCTATTTATTATGTTTCATTGTTAAGTCTATTGGAGATTTAAAAAAATATGCCATTGTTATCCTGACCTTCAGCCTCTCCTGCAGGAGGAGATGGAGGTTGAATGAAAGGCTAACCCCACGTAATGAGAAATGTGTATATGTATGTAATCTGATGCATGTCTCACAAGCAACAAATTAAAGAAAAATCATGTTTGAAAGAGGAAGAAATGACACATAGTTTGGTTGGGGATTGAATATGGAATTTCAGCAATTTCTGCTGACTGCATTGTTTAAATTCTGCAGGAAACGTCTGCCCCCAGGAAATTCTCAATCCCCAACATCGAGAAAATTATAATGGAAAAACCCATTACACCGACCTCTGCCAAGGTTGGGGGGAGTGACTCTAGGAGCAAAACAATGATAGTAAGATATTTAATATCAATCTTCATTGTACTCATAGAGACTTTGTTTCCTATTTAGTAAAAAGCAAGACAAACTTCTGCATACAGCGGTGAAGCTCTAGAGGGCTGTTCAGGTTGGAAGCAAGGTCAAAGGCAAACCCAGAGTTTGCAATAAGGAGAAAGGAACAATAAAAATGAAATGAATGAATGAACTCAACTGAGTGTGCTTTGTACCTAGGAGAAAGGAGCAATCAGTATGAGAGTGAATTCCTGCCAGCTACTGTGTCAGAGTCTTTACATTCATTTCATCTAATCAGCCCTACATTTCCTACAACAGGAAACCCAGGGTTAAGCAAATGCCCAAGGTCACAGAGCTGACGAGAAGCAGATTCTTCAGCCTGCTGACTTCCTCACTCACATCCAACTGCCTGCCCAGAGTTCGGTGACAGCATTTATTTAGCTGACTTTATGCCGTACCTAACTGTGGCACAATAGGCAGAAGTATATGTTCAGATAATTTTGTCTGATAACAGCTAAAAACATCAATGAAGTTTTCTTCTGGTCATATCTGCTAAAAAGTTAGCACTGAGTATCAGGGTTTGCCCATCAAAGATGTCAGCGAGCGTGTAGTAGGAAAATATCACCAGTTGAATAAGGCAACAAATAAACACGGTCAAGTTGGTAAAAGTGGTTAATTTTGGTATATAATGTCAGAAATTTAGGATGTGAGCATGCCCTTAGTAAAGGGCTCTATCCGTTTGAGCATCATTCAACACCTGCAGATCTTTGGATTTTAGCTTGTCTTTCCAAGCAGTTCATGTTGTAGTAGCTGGAACGCCCTCATTAATTCTAGGCGCTTTCCCCTTATTTCAGAGTTTTTCCTTGTCGTATTTTGATATTTCCTAATTAAGAATACGAATATGCAGTTGATAGGTAGCTTTTCCTATCTTCTCCAGCTATGGAGAAGTTATTAGTCATGCTAATAACTAAAATGGAACCTGTGCCTTCAGCGAGACCCTCCTCCGTGTCCTACCATGTGACACCAACAAGCAAACTCAAAAGAGGAAAAATATGCCTGGCTATGTGATTATTTTCATTAGCAGTGGGTCTGTCTGCCTCTGCGTGATTGAGATGCAATCCGTTTCCGCGGCACTTCTCATTTACTCCCAGGAAACTGTCCCAGTTGTCTAAAGAGTCAACACCTTCTGACAGGCACCATCTGGCCAGCCATTCATTAACTCCCACAATGCTGCTCGTGAATTTGCCTCTCTACCCGTGACCAGTGACACTGTCTGGAGAGCTGATGTGGCTTAAAGCAATCTTGTTTCCCCGTTTGGATCCTCTGGGATCACCAGACATTGGTGCTATAGGCAACATCCTACATGGGCTGTAGGTTTGTTTTATAATTAAATTGAATACCTGATGTCATTTTGGAAATTTAACATTGAGGATCACAAACAGAGAAAGAACAAAAGTTTTTACATAGTAGGTAGATCACAAAGTAGGGAAGGTTTTGTGTTCGGTTTGAGAATGGGAAACCATGTAGGAAATTCTTCCTGAGGAGGACATTTTTTGGAAGGTGACTAATAAATTGAGGGGCATGATCTAGTTCGTTTATCGGTTTACATCCACAAATCCCTTCTTTTGCCTTCTTGATGTATTATTTACTTTTGTTGTTCAGTCCGTTTCTCTTGCTTCTCATCCCTCTACTCAGGGGTCACATAGACTAGTAGAAGCGAGAGTAAGAAGATACTTTAAGAAACAACTTGTATTATGTCTATTTACCTGAACCATCACTTCTGAATATTTCATAATTTTTGTTTTATCATTTGACAACAGGACAAAAATCCCAAATGGGCTCTGCCAATCTGACATGGTTTTTAAAAGGCACCATTTCTATGAATATCCAATAAGATAAAATGCATGAAGCAGCTCCCTCTCTGTGATCTACTGAAAGCCCTCGACACAAGGGTCTGTAAGGAAAAAAAATATATAAAAACAAACAAACAAAAAGATATCATGCATGAAAAAAATAGATACTTTTTCATTGAGCATCTATTTTGAGTTATACAATATGATGTAGGGATCCCAAAATACAGGACATTAAATTTGCCATCCACAGAAACAAACAAAGAAATGGGACAAGCCATTAAGATTCCTAAAACTGAGGTCTGAGGGTCTGTGGTAATACTAGGGAGCCCAACAGAGGGAGACAGGGTACTCTGGGCAGAGGGGCTGGTATGTGGAAAAACAGGTAAGAGATAATATGGTCATTTTGAAGACTTTAAGTAATTAAAACAGGGTAAAAATCTGGGCAGAGAAAATGGCAAAACCTGACATATAAGAGGAATATGGCTCACGTTTGCCAGGGTGAGCCATTGGCTTTTACCCTGTGGGCAACAGGAGGGTGTTGGCGAGTTTGCAAGAGGGTGAGAGATACCTGGGAAAGCCTTGCAAGGCTGTCAGGGAATGTTGGGGGAATAAGTAGGGGCTCACTAAAGAGCCTACAGAAGCAGTGCCTGGTAGGTGATGATGCAGGAGCTTGAGTAGCAGCAGTGAAGGTAGAGAAGAGCAGCAACATTGGAGAAGTGGAGTGCGGAAGAGCAAGGTCTGTGGTCATCAGACTTCCCTTAATCCAGAAGACTCAGCTCCAGATGAGTTTCATCCTGTCTCAGGCTCACCATTTTCAGGCTCATTTCTTCCCCTTCTGGCTGTCCTGTAGGGGAGATTTTCTCTTCCACTTTGTGAGTTATTTGGGCCCCCATGAGTCTTGGAAGGATTCTTCTGAAATTTTCTGACGTCAAGAAGGTTGCCAGTAATGGCGCGCTTCTAGAGTAATTCTTCTCCCAGACTTTGAACTCTGTAAGGGTGGGAACCAGACCTGTCTCACCCCCTTCTGTAGCCCCAGCACAGTGTCTGCCACAGAATAGATGCTCGCGAGGACTTGGCGATGGGGCCCCTGGGTGGCTCAGTCGGTTAAGCACCTGCCTTGGGCTCAGATCATGATCCCGGTGTCCTGGGTCCCTGAGTCCCTTGCTCAGCAGGGAGCCTGTTTCTCCCTCTGCCTGCCTCTCCTTCTGCTTATGCTCTCTCGGACAAAAAAAAAAAAAAAAAAAAATCTTAAAAAGAAAAAATGAGGACTTGGTGAATGCACTGGTGATAAACCTTGCAAACAAGATACCCCGAGAGGCCAGAAGGGTAGACGGAGCTACGCAATAAAGTGGAGAAGTTGCGTGAATGTAAGCAGGCTCAGTAAAGGTAAGGATATACGACATTTGTTGAGTTCTTGTTAGTCCATGCACCATGATGAACGAGCTTTGGGTGCATTATCTGATTTCATTCTTCCAGCAATGCTCTGTGGGTGCTGTTTTTATTCCCATTTTGCAGACGAGCAAAACAAACCCTAGAAGTTACACAATCTTGTGACTGGCAAAGCCATGGCTTATTCCTGGGTTATTTGGGGACAAGAGCCTGCTCTAAACCACCGTGCTGGATTTCATGACCCATCGAATGATGTGAATTCTGTCAATAACAATGACTTAAATGGGTTAATCCTTTCTTTCCTCAACACATTTCCATGTCGTTCAGTTCTGGATTGTTCCACATCTCTTCTCAACCTGCATGCCTGGACCTGACGGGCATGGATGCTGTCTTCCTCCTCTCTCTCTCCATTTGTTCTCTCTTTCCACCTAAATGATGCTACGCGGTCCATGTGTTGAGGTGAACGTGCTGAGTAGTTAGACATACGGGTCTCCATCCCAGCAGAGTGACGGTCTCATATCTTACACATTTTCTAGTCCAGCGTCTCTCTTGGCCGGGGCCTGAGTCTCCCTGGCTCCCCATTCTTTCCCCCCCTCTACTATCACTACACATCGGTAAGTAAAGATTTGGGTGAAGTAGCACTTGCAGGTAAAGGTGTTAATAGTGAGAACAATAGCCTTCAAAGGAAGACCAGCTACTCGAGGGTAGGGACTGGGCATTATTTATCTCCCTCGGTGTCACCTAGTTCACTGGGTGGCACCTAGAGACGCTTGAGAAACGTTTGCTGATCTACTTAAATATGAATGTACGTGAGCCATCTTAGGAGAAAACTCACAGTTCCCTTCATGTTCTGTGCAATATGCTCTTTTCTTTTTTCACATACTTTTGACACATTAACATAATATATTCAGCACAGACCTCGGAGCATCTTTTCCTGTCTCTCTTTATGACTTATCTCCTCCCTACTTAACGTATACATTATATGCAGGGCACTTTTACGTATCACAGCGCAAATATGGGCGTTTGCTTGCCTTTTTGGTCTCATATATGTAGCTGTCTCTATCATGTAGCTTCCCCTGTAAACCATCCTTTTCTTTAAATATGCTTCTTTACTCCTTTAAAGGCTAATACTGCAATATACATTATTTTAATTGCAGATTTGGGTAATGCCCAAATGTCTAAAAAGAAAAGAAAAGAAAAACTTTTGACAATAACTTGTTCTCTGAATTCAAGGATGTCTCTTATTTGTGATATCAATTCCCCTTGTGCCTTGGACTCTGTTTTTTTCCATTTCACCTCCAAAATTACATTGAAAACATCTGCTAAGGACTTATTTAAACAGCTAGTTAATGCTTTATAAAGCTCAGAGGTGCGCCCATCTGTTCCAGGAGCATTCTCTTTTCTCAAGAGCTATATCATATTTTCTACCTGTCTGACAGCTGGGTTTGCATCACAACTCTTAATTTCTCTATCAGTAGAGTGACACCTTACATTAAAGTTTATAAGTGATTTTTTTTCTTTTTTGCCTTGCTCTGAACAAATCTAAGAACAATCAAGTTATTTACTTTTTTTTTTTTTTTTTTTTTTTTGGCTTACTTAAATCTTTCATTTCTATTTTTGTTTGTGGAGCCAAGATGTCTTTTTTTTTTTTTAAATCTTCATAACAAAATAGAAGTCAGAACATAGTTCTGATGGACTTAATCTCTCTTAACTCACTCTTTGAGCCCCTCTGCAAACCCCTGTCCACTGGGATAATTTACATACTCCTTACTTAGAATGAAGACCTGCCCCGGTAGCACCTCTGTCCTTCCTCCTTAGAATGTTTCTGCTTTTTCAGGGATGAGGCAGGAAAATTCATTTCCAGATCTTCAGATGGTCCCACGGAAGCCCAGTGTCTAGGCTGACATGACCGAGGAGGCTCTCCCTTCCCGTCCATTCCTTTCTGGGTGGTCAGACTCAAGGCATAAAAACTACGGTCTCCACACAGTCTCTTCACTGTTTTCTTCTCTCTGTGTCCATCCTCTTGTATTTTCAAAGTGAGAAGGTTCAGGAGTTACACAACCAGTTCTCAGAAATTTCTTATGTAAAGTCTGCACATGGGGATCTGTTTCATATTGTTTAGGGTATCTGATTCCTAATATATTGGCACATAAGTTGAGCGAGAGATCGATCAGAGGAGTCCTGATTAAATTTCCGGTTACACTTTCCTCATTCCATAATTTTGTTATAGTGACAGCAATTCACATGTAAAATTTTGCTTTGTCCTTGTTAGAGACAATCAGATGGCATCTTGCAACTTTTCATCCCTTACGTACTCCAAAATTAATTCATCCCAATGGCTTCCGTTTTCCAATGTAAGAATCTTAATTCCTTCACCTTTCTTTATGTGCCCATCTTCTACCGTCTCCTGATTTTCATGAATATCCTCTCAGAGGCTGTTGCCCTCTTAGTCTCCTTTCTTTTATTCCATCAAGTATAAGGTTTGCTCCATCAAGTATAAGGATGCTGGATGGGAGAGGTACATCACACATTTCATGCTGACTTAAACCTTAGAGAAGTTTATTTTTGGCTGAAATTGAGGATTTAAGAAAGGGCTTATCTGACTCAGGTTTCCCTGAGAACACTAGCCATGTCCCTTGGTGCCTGATTCCTTCTCAAAATAGAGCTCCTGTGTCTCAGAAAGCAAGCACAGTTTTCCATTTGGTCCTCAACCAAAGAAAATACTGTCAGTTCTAGTGAGTCAAATACAAGGTCATCTGTGCCAGTCCATTAAAAAAAAAAAAAAATCATCCAACTGCTGTTGATAGATGACAGTTTTAAGAGCAAATCCAAAGACTGGAAAAAAATGTGAGCTGTTACTTTACATTGATGTAGGCATGGCTATTTTTGTTTATCATGAAGAAAAACAAAAATATTACTTCCTGTGCTATTCTATGCATACACACAAGGGAGCCATATTTCTGTATAAACCAGTGTGCTGAGAAAGCTAGTTTAAAAGCAAGGGCTAGTAACAGAACTGGAAAGTCATCCTGACACTCTTCCTTCACTCTGGGGAGATTCTTCTCAGGGGGTTGGGAACTGGGTGGTTGTCCCTTGCAATCCGAGGCAGGTGTTTCTCGGTGGCCCAGTTTCTTTAGCTGTAGAGTGAGTGGTAACAAAAGGATTATTGGTTAGTTTGTTAGTAGAATGGGCTCATTGTTGAACAAGATATCTTTAGGAAATACTTGCCAGCAAGCCTAACCGCTGAAAGTGAAGCAAGTCTATCGTTGGTGTTTTAAGAGGTGGTCCATGGACGGCCATCTCTAGGGAGGATCGTGAGGAAGGAGATGCGTGGTTATCTCTATCATTCTCCTTTGCTTCCTTCGGGGACTTTTGTTCATGTGGTTCTCAGTCAACTCTGAGATTTGTTTTAATTTATGCTCTTATTTAAAGAACGAGTGGAGTGCAAGCTCTCTGAACGTTAGCTGATACCAACGTTGGATAGCCCTCTAAAGGGCTTTAAAGTTTTATTGTGGGCTGTTGGAGATAAAAACAAATCTAAATCCAAAGATAGGAATTTCCAGTGACAGAACTACAATTACAAGTGGTGAGGGAAACATTTCCTGCTCTCAGACTCACAGTTGGTCACTTCCTCTATTATTAAGACCAGTCCTGGGTCCAAGAATGTATGGAAAAGAAGGTCATGATTTTGCAGGCGATCCTGGGCAAATGCTGGAACACCCTTGTCAAAAGTTAAAAGCAGAGATTCTGATTTGCATCATGGTTTTCTGGGTCTTTTTGGTTGGACTCTTTCCTGGAGATCCTCTCAGATTTTACTTATATCCTATTTCCCTAGCAAGGCATGATATACATTTCCTACTGCCTTTGGAAGCATTGGAACATCTGGAAAGTTTTCCTCTCTCTTTCCCAAATTCTTTTGAAGACGCTTAGTAGCAGTACCAAGGGCATTTATTTTCCTGCAGAGCAGATGGAGGAAGACAAGATCAGAGTGAACTTTCTCATGTTTTCCACCGAGAGTCAAGTGTTTCCTTCCTACTTACTCTTTGCACTTGAAGCGATCACTTCTATAAGAGATTTCTATAACACCAAAACAAGGCTCAAAAGCAAAGTTCGTCGTGCATAAGGAATATGTATTACAAGAATACTCCTAACTTTGAGAATCATTAAAGCTCTTCCTCCGGGATATAATGGATTGTTGCATCATTATGCAATGACTTCTTCTATACCTAACCAAATCCTGGTCTTCTCCAAACTCCACCACCCAGAGTGATCACTTCTCACATTGCTTACTCCTAGTACTAGATACCTGGCACTTAATCACGTGCTGGTATAAGCTTGTGCTGTTACCTTCCTGAACATTTACATTGTGTTCAATATGCATTGTACCTTCATGCCATTTCTACAGGGCTTTATACTTCTGATTAAACAGGAACCATGACAAGTATGGGAGTTCAGGGCACTGCTTGACTCTCAACTTTGAGCCAATTATATAGACCCATATATGTTCTCGAGTCATTTCTTTAGCGTCTCAGCAATCGTGATGATTAATGTGAAAAAAAAAAAAAACCCACCAAAAACCATAGTTGCTGAAGGGATGATCTAAGATGCATCCAGTGTACAAGCACAGAAGACATGCTTGGAGATACCCCGTGTAGACGTGGATTGTGAATGGACCACTACATGACCCCTGATGACGATTGTTTAGGGACCTGATATAGAGTAACTATAAACAGCAACAGCAGAGCCACCTGAAGCATACCTGAAGAAAATGTATAAGTATTGATTGCTAGAGATAAACTATTAGAAATATCAAATTAGAAACAGTAGAGATATCTTCAAAAACAAGTTCATTAAAAAAAAAAACAACCTCTAAAATACATTGCTTCTACTGGCTCAAATCCGATCACATTTATATGTGTACAATGTTTAAATGAAAGACTGTTAATTATGTTTAACCCCAAATATAAATGCAAAATCATTAGTGTAATAAGGAAAACTATGTTTTTATACATCATCTATTATCTGTTGTCCATGGGGGATAAGAAATGTCCGTTGGCCCTCTATCATTCGCAATTTAATATTTGGTTCATTTATATAGCTTTGTAAGAGATTTTTATCATATCAAAAGCAAGGCAGAAAACTAATATTCTTTGTGTATCAAGAATGTGTTGGGCACTATGTTATAATTTCAACCTTTATTTTATCTTGCAACTGTGGTCTGAGATCAGATATTGTTACCTCCATTATTTACAGAGAGAAAAACAAAGCTCAGAGAGGTTAAATAATTTATCTATAGCTACATTCGGGGAGCATCAGGACCAGGGTTCAATGCCAGCTCTGTAAATTCTAGAATGCATTATTTTCCATTACATGGACAAGAACACTTTGGGGAAATCACAAATTTTCACAGTGCCAGACTTAACAAAGAGAATTTATAAAGTGCAAAATGTCATTTAATAGACACGATAGTCTTCAGTAAAAATCCTGAAGTGTCAATAACAGACTACTTTCCTAAACCCTAATGGATGTTAAGTAGTCTGGTTTTTCATATCCGCTCCTGGCCAATTCCCTATCTACCCCACTTTGCCCCACTCAGGCTATAGGAGCTTACTTGACTTTCGACTCACGTTTGTCACACCGAGACCCTTAACAGAGACCCTTAACTGTTTTGCACATGCCTCGTGGATCTATTCTATGTTCCAGGTTTAGTTCTTAAATATAGAAGAGATTTCTCTTCTGAAAAAAACAAACATGAAAGGTTGCAAACTCAGAGAAACCAAGCACCATCATAGGCAAGAGTGAAGCCAGGGGTTGGGAAAAGAGTTTTGAGTAGAAGTCTGAATAATGACTTATGAGACACAGGGCTGGTGTCACAGGGCCCAGTGCTCAGAGGGATCCTGTGCTTGATTTAACATCACTGCCATTTTGAAATTCTTAATCATTTTATCTTTGAGCTTGTGTTTTGCAAGGGAGGTTTGATGGGATGTTGGTGCATAAATGTGAGCAGAGGAGATACCTATAAGAGGCATGCCCGTTTGTAGCGTTGGTGATGGCCATGAGTACAGAGGTTCAGTGGACGCAGACCTGTGGTAGCCTAGCAAGACTCAAAGTGAGCACAGGGTAAGCTGACAACCCCAAGACACCACGCTTTCTGCTCAAATGAGAACTTTCAAGGCAGAAAAAGGGCAGTTGTGTTCTAAGAAACAAGACCACCAGGGAACCCTACCATGTGTCCTTTCTTATCCCTGTTTGTTTCCTGTGTTTGTAAAACCACCTACAATGAAAACAATGACAAAGAAGTGAAAGGACAGATAGGGCGACCCATAGCGCCTTTCTTTTCAGTCCTCACTTATTCATCCTGAAGGTGGAGAGTTTAGTAGAATACGTACATATCAAGGAGTGAAATGAAAATGATTTTTATTTTTTATTTTGTTGTAGAGCGTTTCCATTGTTTTGGCTAAGAACAAAATATGTATACATGCAAGTATCCGCTAGGAAATAAAAATTGTGTAATTTCAGTGATTCTGCTTCAGAGTTAAATGCCCTTATATTTGCATTTAAAACTGGCATTGCATGATATAAAGATGAGCAGTAAAAATTATGCTAATAATTTAAAATTTTAATTTTTTAAAATTTAGAACAACTTTAAATAGCAACTAAAAAACCACCATGACAAATTGAGAGAGAGTCTGCAGAAGAACACTTTATATTTTAGGAACTTTGATGGCATTTTTCCTGCTTTTGGAACCAGGGGGCTCACATTTTCTTTTTGCACTGGGCCCCACAACATATGAAACCTTGTTTGTTTTTCTGAAGCCCAGCATCTAGGTTTATACCCCAGTGAGGGAGATTGGTGGGATTCTGCTCTGGAGGCATTGAACAGTCTTCAGAAAAACAACAACAATAAAAGCAAAAAAAACAAGAAACAAAAAAACTTTTCATTAACTTAGGAGTTCACCAGTAAAGAGTACACTTTCTCCCCATTTTCTCCCCCAGAAAAACCTGCAAGGGTCTGGGCCTTCCCATGCACGCTGGATTTCCCATCAGTCTTAGGGCATCACTCTATGAACAGATGGCCAAGGACCTGCAAACATCAGAGAAAAACTTCCAACTGGAAGGAGAGCAGCCATATAGACAGCAGATCCCCAGGAAAGAGGGCACAAGGAGGTTGTCTGATATGCTAATGCACCTGGGAAAAAAAGGAGGGGCTTCTGAAATTCTTGTACAATCAAGCATTTGAAATGACATCAATGACTGGTATGAAAAAACCGTGCAAGTCTCAAGAAGGATGACAAAAATTGATGGTGTGGGAGAAAGATGATTACCAGAATGTGCTACATGGCCTTTCTTGGGACCTTAAATTGTGACCACTCTATGTTGGCTTAAATAAAATTTTTCTATGACTGTATTTGGAGGATTTGGTGAGAATAGGTAGAGAAGAGTGGAGGAACCCACCCCTCATCTAGCAGAAAAAGAAATCAACAGATGGTATGTAACACAGATAAATCCAGGACTCCCAGGGTAATTACTGAGGAATATGGAGATAAACTCCAGAGGAAATACACCAAGTGGTTGAAAGAGATGCCTCCAGGGAGCATAGCTGAGCAGTAAGGTGTTGAGAGAGCAAGAAGGGGATGGTGGGTTATTTTTTTAATTGTTGTTGTTTTTGTTTTTTCATATGTCTTTTACTTCTGTTGAATTTCTAAACTCTGCACATGCATTGTGTTGAGAGAGCTTTGCAGTAATAGCACAGAAATGCCAGAAAATGAAAAGAAAAAGATATTCGTTGTCTTATGGAATTTCCAGGAAGGCTAGAGAGTGATGCTTGCTAGTTGGGTGGGAACAAGAGAAGTCCTGGGAGGATGCTGCTAACTCTGTCAGGTGGTGTGAGCTCCAGCTGGCACAGCCTCCACCACCATGGTGGTCATGGGGGCATAATTGGCAGCACACATCTCTACGATCCCTGCATCTTTCCATCATGGCCCCTGGGTCTAGGGTCTTCGGTAGTGGGGTCTGATTGAACAACTAGGTTGTATGCCACAAATGGCAGCCAGTTTTGTGGAGGTGGCAGACAAGTGGGCTTTCTGTAGAGTAGGAGATGGGCTATGACTCATGTAAAGATTAACATGGCTAATGCTGTCTAATTTCTAGGAAAGTGATTCAGATGTTGGGCAGCTAAAAAAAAGTCATATGTACCCTGTGGTCACTTTCTGATGAAAGTATAGACCACTTTAAATATTTTGTCTTTCTCCTTTCTATCAGGCAAATTAGCTTTTTAGGGCTTAACTCTAGGGGAGGGTAAATGGTATCTATCTTTCCCCTCCCCTCCCTCCTCTCCCCTTCCCTCCTCTCCCTTCCCCTTACCTCCTCTCCCCTCCACTTCCCTTCTTTTCTCTTTTCTTCATCAATTCATCATTTCCCTATTGGTAAACCTACCTACTTCACACTATGACCAAGTATTTTCATTAGTAAAACAATGGTATAACACAGCACACACTCTGGAAAACTGTGTGTGTGTGTGTGTGTGTGTGTGTGTGTGTACAGTGGAGTGATTAGAAACACAGATTCCAAGGGAAACCAGAGGGTTCTACACATCAAAGACTTACAAATAAGAATGAAAGATCACTGCACTGACAGAAGAAAAACAGAGCATCCACCAAAGGAGAAAAATGCCTTCTCTCACCTTCCCCTTCATTCAAACTGAAGAGTAAGCAGCATCTTTCCAATTAATTCCAGGAGTTGAGCACAAAGTTTGGGACAAAACCATGGACTTGCCTGTGATTTTTGTAGGTTACGTGTGATGTTCAGTGCAAGACCCCAGGGTAGATAAGAAGGTTCTGCATCAAGAAACATATCTAAGGAGAAGTCAACTCCAGAAAGCTCGTCATTTCTTCAGCCAATACACACCTGGGAGTTTGGCGTGCTGTTCATTAAGGTGGCTTATTAAACACAAGTTCCTATTAACTATTATCCTAGTGATTGTGGTTTTCAGTAGGAAACCAAGAGGTTGACAGACACATTGGCTTCATATTTCACGTACTCCCAAGAGGTTTGGCCCTGGGAGGAGCCAGGTTGGGGAGGGCAGAGATAGATATGCCCCCAACATTGGTATTCCAGGCAAACCGTCTGCAGGGAGTTAACCATAACTGTTCTAGATAATGAGTGTGTGTTATATATTCATATATATTTGCATTATAAATGTATATAGCCCCCCCCCACAGCACTATCTTTAATTTGAGCAAGTAAAAAAATTTTCAGCTCCCTACTTTTTGCTAATTCTCTAAGCTTCTAGGTTTGTTGTGCTGTAGGATTTTCAATAAACATCTCTGAGGATACTCCTCCACGTGGATTTAAAGTAATTTGCCTTTCCTCTAGTGTGAAACTGATTCACCACAGGTATAGACCTAAGTAATTACCAATACCAGATGCAATTTTAGTAATTGCATTTCTTGTCTGAAAGTGGTATTCATAGAAAATATAACTTTAGGTGAGCATATCAAGAGTTTGTTTGCCTGAAGAACGAAATCCTTGCAGATAGCGGGTGAGCTATGATCAGGTTAAAAAGTCAGTCTAATCTCTATATTTAATGAAGTTGATGAAGAAAAGTCATCAATTCAAATTTTTGGAGAAATATGTTCACGCTGGGCATGGAGGAAGGGAGGATTTAAACAGGTGGCATGATATTTGGGAAAAAGCCCGATTGATTTTAAACTGCAATTCAGAATGAAGAACAGAATGTTGATACTAGCAGCGTCTGGCAGGCAGCTCAGTGGAATATTTAGCCTTGCTAGATCGGGCTTCATCCCAACCTGACGAGGTTTATTTCAGAAACTGGAAATCTGATGGAGATATGGTAAGTGGATGTACATGGTTATAACCTGAAGCTGGCTGAAAAGAAGCTGCTCACTAGTATACCACGACCGTCCACTGTGTAGAGCCCTGTGTTCTATCTAGGTGATTTGGGGTGAGGTGGGGATGCTATCTGGGAAGAAAGGCAGAAAAGTTTATGATTAATTTAAAAGAAGCAAGACCTACCTCTTACCTTTAAATAATTTAAGTAGAAACTTTCTGGGAAAGAAAGCACCTTAATGAAGTCAAATAATCCAATTGGCTCTTCCGCCATTTTGGATCTTATTCGTCCCCATTGTGCCCACTGGTCTAAGTTCTATTTCCTGGGGCTCCACAGGAAAACTGAATCCTTCCTCCCCATGACAAGTGACACTGCTGAAGGCTAGTATGATGTGCTCTGTAATTATTATCTTTTTTAGGGATACCCCTGTTTCCTTCCAGCCTTCCTGATGACATTTTCAGCCCTTTCCTCAGCCCTTTCCTCTTCCCAGAAATCATTCATTTATCAGACATTTATTGTGCACTAACTGTGTGCCAGACATGTCTAGAGCTAGTGTTCTGAAATAAAGATCTATTCCCTTCCATAAAGGAGTTCTGGGGTTAGCAGGTGAGACAAACGAAAAATATATACCAAGATAAGTGCTATAATAGGGATATGCATAGAATACTGTGGGAGAATCATTTGTCTTTTGTGTGCAGAAATAAGCAAGACGTTCCAGGTAGGGTTTGACCGATACAGAGCAGAGCGGGTCTCTTGTGTCCTAGGATTTAAAATCTCTCATCCATAACTATATTTATGTGCCCCTTTTCATACCTAATGTCATTTATTTATTACTTTGAATTCTTTTTTTTATCATACTTGTCAAAAGTGGTTTATTTTACTCACTCTTGTTTTTATTAATGTCTTCTTTTATTGTTATCCATTCCCTCTACTTTAAAAAATGATCTTTGTGTTGTGTATAGCTTTCTGAGCTTATTCATTTTCAACCTTTTGGCCTTTAGTATATTCTTTTAACTCTATACATTTCTCTGGGTACTGCTTGAGCCACACTCCAAAGGTTTTGTTGTACGAGGTTCTTGAGGTTGCTCAGTTATAAACAACTTAGAAAGTTGGGTTTGTCCTGCCCCCAAGTTCTCCCAGTGACCCCTGTAGATCTTGACATTCCTTGCTAAGAGGACAATTGAAGCAATTGCCCCCGCAGAGGACCACCCTCCTGGCAGCGCCCCTTTGCCCTCCTCAGCCATTTTGAAAAGAGCAGCAGCATTTCCTCTAATTAGAGCGGACAATGAGGGGAGCTGGCAAATGGGTATGTTTTTCTTAGCTGTGTTGCCAACATGAGAAATTGAGCTTGGAGAAAGACCCCTTGCCAGAACAACCAGTTAAAACAAGACTGTGATTGCATCCAGATTTCATCAGAATATGATGAGGTGCATCATTAAGCAAGGTGGGAAGGGGGTAGCCTTGTGAACATCTTTTCTCCTACTCACTCAAAGCAGCAGAGTTCAGTATGAGCACAGGTGATCCTCATAGAGCTTTGTTTCAGGTGGATGCCTGCTGGACTGGTACTTCAAGAAATGCTGTAGCCCATTCCTTATGTTCTCTCTTCCCTGCCTTCTGAAAATCACTTTCCTTTATCAACCTTCCTGGACCTGAACACAGTCATGCTCCCCTGACCCCCTTCCTATGAAAATTTGCCCTTAAGAAAGGATTTGGAAACCCCAAGGTGTAAGTGACTGATAATGTGCTACCTCACCCAGACTGACGCTCATTGTAATGGGAGCATGGAACCTCGCATTGAAGGAAATCAACGTGTATTCGTAGACCTTCTATTGTTGGTGGCATGGGGGACTATTTGTAGGTGGCAAGAGATTTAATCTGTGATGTGGATGAGGGCTTGGCTAGTATCTTAAATGAATGAAGAGAGGTGGGTGGATATAAAGTGGTTCTTTATATCCAGTGGTTCTCAACCAGAGGACATTTTTCTCCCAGTGGACATTTGGCTGTTATCTGGATTATCTGGAGACATTTTTGGTTGTCGTTACTGGTGTGGAGGGTACTTGCTACTAGCATCTAGTGAGCCAGGGATGTTGCAAGACATTCTACAATGTTTAGGACAGCACCCGCCATAACCAAGAGTTATCCGACCCCAAAATGCCAATAGTTCCAAGGTTGAGGAAGCTTGGTGTAGTGGTGGGCATTGGGTAGTGACGTTGGACCCTACATTGTAGATAGAGCATGGAGAGCTTCAGTGTGCCAACTGGAGACCGCCTTCCCTGAATAAAGGGCTCTCAGTACTCAGCAATCAAGCTCTTGTCCCATGACCCAGTGTAGAAAGATTTGACTTCTCTGGAGAATAAAAAAAATTCAGATTTTTGCATAAAATTTCTACATTTAAAAATAGTGGGCATTAATCCAGATGAACAATGCTTAAGAGAGCCTCACTAGACTTGGCCTCTCGGTAGCTACTTACAAAACCCTGTCCCAAACAGTCTTGTCCCTACCGTGTAGCTGTGGGTTATGAATCCAGTGCTTCAAGGGACCAGGAATTTTCTGCTTATTAGTCCTGTGCCCAAAGACATGACCATACTGTGAGGCAGGAGCCAAGGAGACCTCTGTGGCAGGTGTGGGCAAAAAAAAAATGTATTAATGCTTTAAAATTGTCCTAGTGCCATTTAACATAGTTTCCCAAAGCAATCTTACCTTTTCCTCTTATAAAAATCTCTTAGGTTCAATAGGCACTATCAGATTCTGGACTTTTACTAATCTAAATATCTACTTGACATAGTGTCGAAAAGATTAAATAAGATAATATACATGAAAGGTCATAGCGTAGAGTTGTCTGGCACTAAAAGAAATGTTAGTCAACCCTGAATGCGAAGATAACACCTCACTATTTGAATGGACTACAGGTTTTGTTTGTTTTGTTTTGTTTTGTTTTTTGTTTTGTTTTGTTTTTAACTGGGTAGAATTAGTGACCAGCTCCTGGGATAATGAGCTGAGTTCACTCAGCTTGAATTTGGAGGGTAAACACATGTTCTTTGTGTCTGGGAGGTATGCTTGAGATTTCCTTTGTCTCTCCCTACTTTGAGGAAAAGCAAATTTGGCATGGCCTTTGAATGTCTGACTCCCCCACACTTTTTTTTTTTTTTTAAGTATGGAAGCTTTGTAAACTTGCCTTGTTAAAAACAAGCAGCATCTTCATACCTGCTGAAACCTAATTCTCCTCCCGAGGCTCTGTAATGAACAAAGGGGGCAGTAATACCAACCGCGGTGCAGACAGCCCAGCCCACGCAGGTACCGGGGCATGGCTGCACGGACAGGGGAGGGAGGCCCTTTGTAAAGAACGCTTTTTATTGTGACTCTTTCACTCCCCCAGCCCAGCCCTGAGCCATGAGAAGAAGAGCGTTGTCAACGAGACAGGCCAATTTTACCCATCTTACACAATAGCGCATTACAGACTTTCCAAGAAGACGCCATTCAGGGTGAATCACCAAATTCAGGATGAAAAGGTTTTGATTTGCAAAAGCGCTCAAGCATTTCCCCTTAGAGCTGGAGATGGCAAGGAAGGAACCGACGTGCACGCAGCTGCTTCACCTTTGGGCCAGGTGTGCTGGCAAGCTCTCCGAGGTGCAGCAGGGCGAATGCACCCAGCATTCAGGCGCCTTTGTCACACCCTGGGTGCCCGGGCCGTGAATGCCTTATTTAAGGTGGAAAAGAATGAGAAGGTGCTGGAGATGGTGGGGTATTGAAATGTGTGGAACTGAGTCAAAGCGTGAAATTGCAGGTTAACAGCCGCTGAAATTAATGTTAAAATTTTCAGGTCCTCAATTGGATTTCATCAACACGGGTAAAAGGTGATGAGTAAGAATGCAAGATTGAGGATTGCGGCATTTAGGATGATTTCAGCTCCTAAGAGCAGAAAATCTGTCAAAAATGACATAAGCCCTTCTTCCTCAAAGTTGGGGCTTCGAACTGACAATATCAGCATCACCTGGGAGCTTGTGGCATCCACAGCTCCAGCCCACACCTTCTGGGTCAGAATCTGCATTTTTAAAAAAATATTTTATTTATTTATTTGATAGACAGAAATCACAAGTAGGCAGAGAGGCAGGCGGGGGGTGGGGGAGCAGGCTCCCTGCCAAGCTGAGAGCCCGATGTGGGACTCGATCCCAGCAGATCCCAGCAGCCCAGGATCATGACCAGAGCTGAAGGCAGAGGCTATAACCCACTGAGCCACCCAGGCGCCCCAATAATCTCCATTTTAACAAGAGACACCGGTTATTCGTATGCGCATTATTGTTTGGGAAGTACAGCTTTAAACAAGGACTTTTTTTTTAAAAAATACATCTCAGATAATAAGTAGATTAGAGGTAAGTGGTTTCAGCAGGGGAAGGGGTACGGGGGGTTGTTAGTTAACTCAGCAATCAAGAATGGCCTGAGTATTTTTTCATTTTTCTGCTCTGCTATGCTGAGTGTGCCTACTTTTCTACAGAGGTTTATCCTTTTGTGGTCACAAGAAGACTGTAGAAGCTCTAGGCTTTTACCTAGCAGAGCTGAGGGCAGGGGTAGGAAAAGGAAGCTTCCTCTTCTACCCGCCTCTTTAACAGCAAGCAAACATTTTCCAGAAGCCGCTTCATAGATTTCCCTGCATGTTACATGTCTCGTATCTGATTGTCTAGAAGTATGGCCACTTGCCCATTCCTAAACTGGTTACTGGCAAAGGGGGTGGGATGGGGGTCGGAATCATGATGACTGCTAAGGCCACTGAACACGTAACCTCTGGGACCCGGCAGGAGGTTAGCTTCCTTTGAAGCCCATGGCTTTGAAATACACGAACAAAATGTGCTTCTAGAACTTGGGAGAACTAAAGGTGGGAGGGGAGATCAGGGGTGGGGAAAAAGCAACAGTGTGTGCTGCCAGAGCTTTTCTTGAGGCTGGTCACCTTTTTCTTGAATTTCCTCTTGGGTATTGGTGAGTTAAAAAAAGAACTCGGGGCACCTGGGTGGCTCAGTGGGTTAAAGCCTCTGCCTTTGGCTCAGGTCATGATCCCAGGATCTTGGGATCGAGTCCCACATCAGGCTCTCTGCTCAACAGGGAGCCTGCTTCCCCTTCTCTCTCTGCCTGCTTCTCTGCCTACTTGTGATCTCTGTCTTCCAAATAAATAAATAAAATCTTTAAAAAAAAAAAAAAACTCAGGGGGTATCTGAGTGGCTCAGTGGGTTGAGCCTCTGCCTTCCGCTCGGGTCATGATCTCGGGGTCCTGGGATAGAGCCCCGCTTCGGGCTCTCTGCTCAGCGGGGAGCCTGCTTCCCTCTCTCTCTCTCTGCCTGCCTCTCTGCCTACTTGTGATCGCTCTCTGTCAAATAAATAATATCTTTAAAAAAAAAAAAAAAGAACTCAGGCTGGGAGCCCGTTCAGTGACCCAAGAGATATTGTCATAGTGAAATATGTAGCCCTGTTTTCTCTACAGGAAATTGTAAGTGATAGAATAATGCAATATACAATTTCAGAACTAGACAGCTGGAAAGGACTCCTGAGACTACCTAGTGTAGTGCCCTTACTCTACAGATGAACAAGAAGTCCAAATGATGTGGATGCTGGTCAGTTACATTGGGACTGGGGCCCATCTTGGGCCGCCATCTTGATGGAGGTAGGTCATCCTTTCAAGCCGACATCTGGGTTTTGAGGAAGCAGATCATTTCTGCCTTTCTGGGGGACATGGAGGATTATGTGGACTGAAACATCTAGAGGCCATTTTAAGATGAGAAATAGGATTTGATAGAGCAGCTTTTAGGAGGCTAGCTGCCACTAAACCATAAGAGTAGGCAGGCTTATCACTGACACAGTCTGTAGGCACTTGGCCAGTGTTGGCAGAACAATTAGTGGAGTGGGAAATGAATTAAGTGGAAGTATGTCTTTCTCTAAAGAGAGCTATCATGTGGCCTACCTTTACCATAACATTCTTACTTGATGTACTGTGTTTTTATTGATTCACTCTGAATGAGTGGGATAGACCCAGCGGATCCCATAGCCTGTGTTTCCCCTCTCATACTCTTATTTCTGAGGGGCTGAAAGAAAAGAGGCAAATACAACATTAGACTGCATTAATAATTGTATCGCGTTTGGGTCAAGGGAGACGGCACACTATTCTTTGTACTGTTTCTGACTGTGGTGGGAACGTACTAGTTCCTAGCACTTTGCTTTAGGAGGACACTGAGTGTTCATGGATGACAAGGACGATGATGAAAAAAATTAGGGACAGACACTGCCCTTAACACTTTCATTTATTTCATTAAATCATTACAAAATCCCTTTGAGGCAGACATTTAGCATTGTGAAAACTGAAGCTCAGGGAAAGTAATGAGCCTGTGGACAGCTACAGAACAGGGGTGCTGGGGTTTGAACTCAGGGCTATCTGACTACAAAGTCTATGCCTTTCACACTATGACAATCATTAATTTATCTACGCATTTATTCAGTGCTAGGAATAATCCTTACTAAAAGCTTGCAAAGTGGGAAATATTTATTATTATGTCTCAGGGGTAAGGATGTTGAAGCTTATAGTGTTTGTGTAACCTACCTGTGTCCACAAACCTGTCCTTTTTAGCCCTGGGCGTGAACCTATGCCCATCGGACCCCAGAGCTCCAGGGCTCACGGCCACATCTTATCGCTTGTAGCTGGTGGAGCACAATATTGTGTCCTCTGTTGCTCAAGAGGACAGAATTAGGAGTTAGAAGAGCTTTCTATGAATTAGTCTGTTCCAACAGTAGTCTTGTCTGCCTCAACTACAGGGAGCTGGCTAGAGATAACGAAAATCACTGCCAAGGGCGTGTAGCTGAACTAACTGTACGGAACCAGACACAGAATTGGGTCATTTCTGAAGTCTTTTTCAAGAATAGGGGTATGTGTCTTTTTTAGGCAATTTTATTTTTAGTGCTGGGTCATTCAGTGATTGCAAAGGATATATTTGGCAAGAGAAAGGCATACGTGGAGAGAAACTCTTTTGTCTTCAGGCTCTTTTCTCCCCCATTCCCGCCTTACCTCCGGCTCTACTCTTGGAATTCACTGCCGATGACTTTCTTATCCACATCTCGACCAGTCCATTTCCACATATTTCCTTTTAAATAAGAATGGGACCAGTCTTTAGATAGATCCACCACTTCCCCAAACACCAGCGTTTGATGATCTGAAGGCCTGTGTCTCAAAGTAAGGAGCAGCGGTTGATGCTTCCGCAAACGCAAAGCTTGGCTCACACGTCCCTGCAGAAACTTAGTTTCTTAATTTCTGTGATGTGAGGATTAGTCCACAGAAGCTACGATTTTGTTTTAAGAAATGCATACAAATATGACTTGGGCCCAGAGATGCACTTCCACGTGTTTCAGTCCAGTTTGGCTCCCTCCTGGGGAGAAACAGAAGGATGGTTCAGCAGCTTGGAACTTTACAAAGTGAGGGAATCCTGTCTTTGAAACAGGGGGTTGAGATGGAAAGGCAGTGACTTAGGCTAATACAAGCCCTTTCTGTTTTCTGGCTCTCCCCCTACCCCCTTTATTTCTCCCGTGCTCTCCTTCCTTCTACTGTCTTTCTTTTCACTTTGAAAACCAATGGTTTCAAAAATGCATCTGTTGCTGTTAATTTTGCGTGTGCCTGATTTTATGGGTTTGTGGAGCTCCTGAAATTAAATTAATTTTAAATGGGCTTTAATTACTAATGCTTTGGGCCATTGCCTTTAGCAAAGTCAACAAAACAATCAGGGTTACCTTAGTTTGTCTCTTTGAGGAATGTACTCATTCGTTTGGGCTCTTACTAAACAGAGAAGCTTTCCAAATAAAAAAATAAACACATAAAACAAAACCACTGCTATATTTGAGTGTCTGAATATATTTCGCTTCCAAAAACAGCCACCTTTTATTTAGGAAAGATTTTTAATGTGCACAAAAGGATTTTTGTTTGTCAATAATATCTCGCTATTTTTCAAAGGTGGGGACAGTCTTAGTCATAATATGATGCTATGTAAATGCAATAGCAGAAGGTAAACTATGACCCAAAGGTCTGAATTCTCTTCTTAGCCCCACACCAAGTCCTTTGTATGTGACCTTAGAGAAATGGGATTACTTTTCAAGATAGTGTCCCCTCGTCAACGAAAGGTAATCAACTCCCAGTTCAAGAATGAAGGGATAATGGATGATGTTCAAAATGGCTTCTAAGTTTCTACCTACTGAGGTTGAAGGCGGAAAAGGAATATTGTAAAGCCTGTGAGTACCCCCTTCTAGGAGGGGGAAGGCTACTTACGTTGTTCCCAGTGGAATGTTCTGCTCAATCAGGGACCATCACTTGAGTGGCTCGATAATAATAATCTTAGGTTGACTGCCGATAAAAATGAAAAAGTTGATTAAGTCATTTAGTCCCCTGACAGTTTTGCAAACCAAGCGACTTCTGTAAGGATCAGTCTTAAAGTGTGGATGGCTAGTCAAATAACCAAATTTCTGGGTTCTCCCTCTTGTCCCTTTCCCAAGAAAACATGGCAAAATTTTGACTATTTTCTCTGAAAGTTAACATTATACTACCTTGATCTAAATGTATGCTATTATTAATGATTCCCAAGTGGTCTCTAATACCTCCTTCATCCCTCTCAGTTGAAAATGTGCTAAAATGCACCCAAGTAATAGAGACCTGGGGAACCAAGGGGGTTTAATTCATTAATCAGTTAAATTCATTGTATAGTTTGACAAATATAAGAATTGGTTTAAGCAGAATATAAGTTGATATCTCAATGTCCAAATATGTTAATACAGATCATTAGAAGGGAACAGTGATATTTATTTATTTATTCATTCATTCATTTATTTATTTGACAAGAGAGAGATCACAAGTAGGCAGAGAGACAGGCAGAGAGAGAGGAGGAAGCAGGCTCCCTGCTGAGCAGACAGCCCAATGTGGGGCTCGATCCCAGGCCCCTGAGATCATGACCTGAGCCGAAGGCAGAGGCTTAACCCACTGAGCCACCCAGGTGCCCAGGAACAGTGATTTAAAATAAAAACTCTAAATAAAAACTTCTTAGGACAAATGCAGAAAGAAAAGGTTTTTTTCTCCCCTTTTATTTTCTCTCTAGAATGACTTCCCACTCAGACATAAGAGGTCCCAGTACTACTAAAAGCACACAATGTATTTGCACATGCAAAGCCTATTAAAAATTCGAGTAATATTTATCAATATCACCAATTTCTTGTTTAATATTTTATCATTTCCAAAGTGCTTCAACTTACTCTTCTTCATATTACTTGCTTGTTTTTCCTCGAAGGTTTTTTAAATAATCTATGTAATCATCTTGCCTATATAAATGGCGGTCATCCTCATTTATTTAGTCCTTGCTGGGGTCATGTCTGTTTGAAAAGGTAAGAAGCAGATGATGTCTAAGAACACTCTTGAAGCTCAGATTCCAGGATGCATAACACTACGTGGGCAGGCACGTGCACCCACATACCCACATACAGCACACACACCGTGCACACCCCACACACCCTCACCCACACACACACCACACCCACAACCCCCACACATATACCACACACCTACACCACACAAATATCATGCACACATACCTCACCACACACGCATCACACTACACACACCACCTATACCACACTACCATCACTCACACACACACACACACACACACACACACACACACACCCTCGGAACTTCTTTATCTTTGTCTCTCCTGGTATTCCCAGTCATCTGTTAATTTTCTCTCAAATCCCACTTGATAACTCACTTCACTTGTGATTTCTTTCCATCGTTGCCCACCATTGGAGTTGTCCTTAAAGACAGAGAGTCTAGATAGAAGAAAAATGAATCAGAAGAAGGAAAAAAAGGTTAAAGAAGGAAACCTCATTGGATAGAGAAGGGAAAAGCAAATCACATCTCTTTTAGTTATATGGCCGTTTCCCTGAACTGGTGCTTTTCTCTGTTCCATAGAATTTAAGTTCCATACTTTGGAATATGTTTTCTTGTCCTGATGGCTCTTAAGTATAGTTCGCGGTTTGAAAAAATCTTAACCGATAAATTGTTTTCTCAAGGACAGGGAAAGGGCGGCATTGACCATGAGAACCTCACGGAGGAAGTGGGACGGGTGCGAGGTGAAATGAGAGCATCTGATGGGGACACAAACAGAAGTGTTGCTAGGGGAGCTCCATACTCAGTTTTTCTTTAAGCCCAAATTGCTCTTAAAAAGTAGTCTGATTAAAGGACGTCTGGATGATGCAGTCAGTTGAGTGTCCCACTCGGTTTCAGCTCAGGTCCTGATGTCAGTGTTGAGAGATCGAGCCCCACGTTGGGGCTCCCTCTGCACCCCCTCAAATAAATAGATAATCTTTTAAAAAATAGTCTATTTAAAAAGAAGAACCCCTTCCCTCTGTGGGCTTTGGACCATCTCCTCCCCGCACCACCAGACTTGGTCACAGCCTCCGTTCTCTGGCCCCGTGGAGCCCCTCAGGACCCCCAGACTGGCCTCGGCTGACTGCTGTCGGTTATCCTTCTCAGTAAAGGGACTGGGGGCCAGTTGCTCATGACAGAGTCCCCAGCGAGGGACATGGAGGCTATGAGCTGGGTCTACCAAGGAGATACCGCAGAGTGAGATGTGGTTTAGTGAAATAAAAGGCGGCAAACGGAGCCCAAAGAAGGACCCGTTCCCCTCCCCAGAGGCCCCCTTCTGAAGATGACTCCATGGACCGGGGACCCTCCCTGAGGCCATCGTGGGAGGCGTGGGCTGCGGATGGAAAGCCACATGGGGGAAGGAGCCCAGGCCACTGCGTCACCTCTGAAGCAGAGTCACCGCCTTCCGGGAACACTTGGTTGGAAGAGGGCACACAGACCCTACAGAAATTCCATGAAATTAGAAGACCTGTCAGTTGTGACTGATTTCTCCTGATTTGCTAGGATTGGAGTCCAGGTCTCTTAGTTTATACCTTTGGGGAGACCCTTCAGTTGGGGCCCCTGCCTGCCTCCAATGACCACATGCGAAGGAGAGAGAGCCTTAGAAGGGGGAGATCCCGGAACCTTGTGGGCAGGACCAGGCTTCCTGCGGCAGAAGGACGCTTTAAGCCAGGAAAATGAGGCTCGCCCAGACTCGGGTCCCCACCACTCTGCCCTGACTTGCTCTTGTGCACAGAAAGGGACCTGGCCTGGCTCTGCTTTGACTCCCCCCACTTCCACTTTTGCCAGTCTGGTACAAGTGAGATCACGTTCTATTTCAAGGCGAAGTTAGGAGAACTGCTTTCTAGCACCTGGCTGGTCTCCCTCTCCCCAGCTCCTCTCATCCAGCTGATCAGCCCTGGTTGACTGGCACTCATTTGCCTTAGAGATGGAACATTCCCCAGTGTTCTAAGCTGTCCATTGAGACCCACAGGACAGTGGCACTCAGAGGCAGAGCTGTGGAGTGCTATGCAGCCACGGAGGGCCTGCCGCCTGCCTCCGGATCCATTTCCAGCTGGTCCTGGAGCACCGGTGGGGCCCTTGCTGGTGATTTCTGAAATCTGGAGCTGTGTCCCAGGTCTCTGTGCATTTCCCTGGGAGTCCTGATATGTACTGGGGTGCTGGTTCTGACAATAAAGAGATGACACTTTAAGAAGTGTGAAGTCACTAGGCATAAGGTGTTCTGCCTACAGTGACAATATGGGACCAATGACACAGGCCAATGGGGCCCTCAGGCCACCTGGGGTGGAGGACAATCCTCTCACATCACAGACTTGTGCTTCTCCACAATGAGTACAAACCCGAGCAGGAAGCCGGGTGAACTTTCTGAAAAAGGCAGAGAAAAGCCAGCCTCTTAGACTTTTCCAAGCAACTGATGAAAAACCCATCTTCGGCGCATCGGGGAGGATGGAGAACAACTTCAGGAGGAAACAATGGATGATTTGAATGAAAATCCTTCTTTTCCCAAAAGTCTGGAATGGCCTAAACAAGAAATTTCGAGATGGAAGGAGGGAGTCCAGGAAAAGGAGGAAGAGGAAGGAAAGCTGAGCAGCTGAATGCGGGACGGAGCGGGTCCTGGAAGAGAAACTCAGCCAGCTAATGTCCATGGCTGACACCTGCGCAGGATCTCCCCCTTCCCTGATGTCCTTAGAGATCACGTGAACTGGGAAGTCAAGCAAAAGGGAGAAGCATAAGATGGACGACACTCCGTCCGTCGGTCAGGAGTTGACCTGAAGAGTATCATTGATGATGCTGACCTCACTGTGTCCCCTCAAAGTACTGAAGAGAAAAGTCAAGAAATAGCCAGACAATCGTGGAAGAAAAGCAAATGGATGAAGAGCTTACGGGACAAAGGACAAGACTCCAGACTGAGGAAGCATCTTCGTGGTGTGGAAACTCACAGCTTGATGGTGAGATCCAGCGGCTGAAGCTGAAGCTTCGAATTCTGCCTAAATTACATCAGGAACACATCACGCAACGTCAGAGACAATGGTTTGAGGAGGAAACACACGCTGGGAATCGAGAAGAAACGTCCCGACATGTGTAGATACACGAGCAGCACAAGTCAGTTTCGCAGCCTCCACAGCCTCTGCAAGGAGACGGCTGAAGATGTAGGCAAAGACCGGGAGGGAGAGACTTCTACCATCGAAAGGAGATCCTCTTCCACGAGGAAAGAGCCCAAGAAAGCTGGACAGCAGCCTGCTGATGGACAGAAGCCTCAGGGAGCTGAGAGAAGAAAATGATCGTGCAGGCAAATGCTGGCCATCGCCCTGTCCAACTGCCAGCCCTTCCCAAGGGCCGTTCTGCTCCTGCTGCTTCTCCCGCAGCCCACAGGACTGCAAATGTCCTGGGGTCCCCTGCTCCATCAGCCCCCCAGGAGGGAGGAGGGTCCCACACTGAGGGCGCAGGGATCCAGGGTTACCTGCAGCGTGACTCAGCTGCCAGGCTGCATCCTGAGCACCCACAGCCATGGCACAACATCTGCATGTGTTTTCTGTCTTTGCAGTGATTTTCACTGATCTCTTTTTGGTTTAGCTACTGTAATTTAATTGATGCTGCAATCACTCTTATTCAAGTAGATCTAGCATAATTTTAAGGTAGTATTTTTCAAATAAAGGTTCAGTTAATATGATTCTTATGAATACATTATTTTCACATCATTGGACCCTCTAGAATTAGATAATGTAAGTGTTATATTTTGATTTAAATAAAAAGTCCTCTATTACTTTAACCATCATTAAAATTTGGCATGGATGCCAACACTTAAAACAATAAAGACCATTTTTGTATGGCATGAGCATTTTTGTATGCCATTTTAAAACACATGAACATGTATTAGAACTCTGTACAAGAAATTTAATGTGTACCTGAATGAATTTTGATTGTCTTTGTTAAATTGGAAAAAAAAAAAACTAAATAAGAGCATTCCATTCAAACTTCATAATATTTCTATTAGATTAAACCTAAATTCATAGATTAATTTAGGGAAGTTTAAGTCTTGTGACCAGTTTTTTGTAAAACTTTTTTCTTTTAGAATATTGTTTAAATATTTTCAACTTTCATACTGTGAACATAAAATCTTTTGCTTGATGGCAAACACACACACACACACACACCCTGCAGTGCAGTTATGAGTCACTTTTGGTTAGTATGTCAGCATCAGAGGATAATATAAAAATAAAGAAAACTGAAAATTATAAAAATTTAAAAAGAGATGAAAATCATGCTCACAGAATTTGCACATACACAAAAGATACCTAATTCACATACACACAAGAGCAGAGTGAATGCCTGAATATGGGACAAGATTCCAACTGGAGACACTTCATCCCCAATGGTGCAGATGGAGAGACTGTCCAGAGGCATAGTTCGGCAGCTGTGACATTGATGGGGGTAGGAGAGGGACTGGAAGCCTTCTAGAAGCTAGTAACAGGAGAACCAGCTCCCATTTCTGAGTCTGGAGGGAGGAGGGGTCATCTGGGCCCAGGAAGGAGCTGTCTTCATGACAGGCAAAGCAGAAGGGAACAAGAAAAACCAACCCCTCCTTCCCGCCTCCTGTCCTCCCATTGGTGCAAGTGGCAGCCACCTAGGGACTGGGTTGTCAAGCCAGGGCACAGAGCAGGCCAGGAACGGGCCCAGAACCGATTTAGAAAATGACCAGCACCACTCTTGACTCTATTCCATCAAAAGTATGTTTTATTGCATTCGTCCACATCCATTTATTTAGTGCAGACAACCACAGAGATATTGTGGGTTCAGTTCCAGACCACAATAAAGTGAATATTGCAATAAAACAACTAAAATTGTTTCCCAGTGTGTATAAAGATTATGTTTACACTCTACTCTCTAAGTGTGCAATAGCATGATGGCTAAGAAAATGGATACTCTTAATTTAAAATGCTTTATTGCTAAAATATGCTGTCATCTGACCTTTCGGCAAGTCATAATCTTTTGACTGGTAGAGGGTCTTGTCTCCATGTTGAAGGCTGCTGACTCGTAAGGGTGGTAGTTGCTATAGGCTGGGGAGATTTCTATTTTTTTTTCTTTTTAAGATTTTAATTGTTTATTTTCGAGAGAGTACACACAAGCAAGGGGAGGAGCAGAAGGAGAGGGAGAGAGAGAATCTCAAGCAGACTCTGCACTGAGCACAAAGGCTGACGAGGGGCTCTCAATCTCCCAACCCTGAGATCATGACCTGAACTGAAGATGCTTAACTGACTGAGCCACCTAGGCGCCCTGGCCATTTCTTAAAATAAGAGAATAATGAAGCTTGCCATTTTGATTGATTCTTCCTTTTCTGAATGATTTTTCTATAGCATGTGATGCTGCTTGATAGCATTTTGCCCACAGTAGAACTTCTTTCAGAATTGGAGTCAGTTGTCTTAAGTCCTGCCACTCTTTATCAACTAAGTCAGGTAATATTCTAAATCCTTTGCTGCCATCCCAACAGTCTTCACCGCATCTGTACCAGGAGTAGATTCCATTGCAAGAAACCATTTCCTTTGCTCATCCATCAGAAGCACCTCTTCATCTGTTCAAGTTGGATCACGAGATGGCAGCAGCTCAGTCCCATCTTGAGGCTCCACTTCTAGTTCCCTTGCTGTTTCCACCAGATCTGCAGTGACTTCCTCTATGAAAGTCCTGAACCCCTCCAAGTCATCCATGAGGGTGGGAATCAACTTCTTCCACCCTCCTGTTCATGTTGATATTTTGACCCCTTTTCATGAATCATGAATGTTCTTAGTAGAACCTAGAGTGGTGGATCCTTTTAAGGTTTTCAGTTTTCTTTGGCTAGATCCATCAGAGGAATCACTAAGGAAGCTACAGCCTTATGAAATGTGTTTCTTAAAGAAAGCCTGAAAGTCTAAAAGAGTCCTTGATCCATGTACTGCAGGAAGGATGGTGTGTCGGCAGGCGTGAAGACAGCATATATCTTCTTGCCCATCTCCGTCAACTCCTGGGTGACCAGGAACAATATCAAAAAGCAGTAATACTTTGAAAGGGATTTTTGTTTTTCCCCTGAGCAATAGGTCTCAACAGTTAAAATATTCAGGAAACAATGTTGTAAATAAATGTGCCGTCATCAGGCTTTGTTGCTCCATTTATAGAGCACAGGCAGAGCGGATCTAGCAACAGTCTTAAGGGCTGAGGATTTTTGGAATGGCGAGTGAGCATTGGCTTCATTTGTAAGTCACAGCTGCATTAGCCTCCAGCAAGAGAGTCAGCTTGTGCTTTGAAGCCAGGCATTGACTTCTCCTCTCCTGCTATGGAAGTCCTGGATGGCATCTTCTTCCAGGAGAAGGCTCCTTCATCTGCATTGAAAATCCATTGCTTAGTGCATCCACCTTCATTAACTCCCTCAGCTTGATCGTCTGGAGAACTTGCTACAGCTTCTCCATCAGCACCTGCTGTGTCACTTCACACTTCTGTGTTATGGAGATGGTTTCTTTCCTTAAATCTCATGAACCCATCTCTGCTGGCTTCAGATTCTCTTTCTTCAGCCTCCTCACCTCTCTCAGCCTTCACAGAATTGAGGAGAGTTAGAGCCTTGTTCTAGATTCGGTTTTGGCAAAAGGGAATGCTGTGGCTGGTTTGATCTTCTATCCAGACCACTCAGAGTTTCTCCGTATCAGCAGTAAGACTGTTTCACTTTCTTATCATTTGTGTGTTCATGGGAGTAGCACTATTGATTTCCTTCAAGAACTTCTCCTTTGCATGCCCAAGTTCTCTGTTTGGCACAAGAAACCTAGCTTTCAGCCTATCTTGGTCTTGACATGGGTTCCTAACACTGAACTTAACCATTCCTAGCTTTTGATCTAAAGTGAGAGACATGTCACTTTTCCTTTCACTTGAACACTTAGAGCCCACTGTAGGGTAATTAATTGGCCCACTTCTATATTATTATGTCTCAGGGAATAGAGAGACCTGAGAAGAGGGAAAGAGACAGGAGGATGGCCAGTCAGTGAAATAGTTGCAACACAGAACATTTATTAAGTTCTCTGCTTTATATGGGTCAGGTTCATGGAATCCCAGAATACTTAGAATAGTAAAATCAAAGATCACTGATCACAGAGCACCATAACAAATGAAATCATCATGAAAAAAAGTGAAATGTTTCAAAAATTACCAAAATGTGACACAGAGACATGAAGTGAGCAAATACTGTTGGAAAAAATGGTGCCAATAGACTTGCTCAAGGCAAGGTGGCCACAAATGTCCAATTTGTAAAAAAAAAAAAAAACAACACACATCTGTGAAGTGCAGGAAAGTGAGGTACAATCCAATGAGGTGTGCCTTATTTAGACAGAGTGCTTGTGATAACCACATCACAGAACTTCAGCCATGAAGGGAACCTCGGTTCATCATTAATTTCTTTGTCCACGTGTCTTAGACAATTATATGACCAAATATGTACGTAAAGGGGCCTCCAATGATAATTTCCTCACAATCATATTTTATCACTGTTATACCCTTCAGTATCTTCATTAAAGCACACAGCTTTCTTTTTTTTTTTTTTTTTCACTTTCCCAAATATTCAAGGTTTCTTCCTCCCTCAGGATCTTTGCAAATGGCATAACTTATGGGAGCATCCTCCAACAACAGCACTGACCTAGAATATGTTTGGTCATCAGAATGACCCATGACATGACCGGCTCTACAGACATGTGGTGTGACACACACACAACCTCATCAGGATCAGTCAGTGGGACACTGGAACGAGTGGATGGCATGTCTTTAAGGAGGCAATCTTAGTAACAGCCAAGTGGAGAGAGGAGGCATCATAAGCCTCTTTCACATGACCATGGTCTGCTTCACTGACCATGAAGATAGGAGTATCAGCCCAGAGCAGTGTCTTCAAAGACAAAAAAAAAAAAAAAAGGAAAGAGTTTTCATAAACAGATACTACCAGTATTGGGCACTGCACTGGGCAAAGCCCTGGCAGGTCAGAAGCCCTTCAAAGGTTGGGGGGTTTTCCCCTAAACACATCCATTCTTTCATTCAACCACCCATTATACAAATACTCACGTGTAATTAAGTGCCAGGTGCTAATCACATAGAAGTCAACAAAACAAGCACCGTTTCTCCTCCATCCTTAAGTTTATATTCTTGGGGAAGAGGGAGCAGGGTCAGGGGAGACCAGGCACAAACTCAAAATATATATAATATAGTATCAGGGAGTAACAAAAACCGAAGCGAGATAAGAGGAGAGGAAGATCACACAGTGCTGCTCCGAGATGGGCAGGCAGGGAAGCCTGTCCAAGGGCGGGTGGGGAGGGGAGCATTGAAATGGGGAATGGAACCAAGTCAGGCATGAGGTGTCAGCCCTCTCAGTGATTGATGAGATGGTGATAATGATGACGATGAAGGCACGGAAGAAGGAGACGGCGAATAAGAAGACTTGTAGACCGTTGCTGGGAGCCGTACCGAGGGATGAAAGAGGTACAGGAAGGAAGAAGTGGCCGGCAACTGAAATGCAACGGTGATTTCAAAATAAAGCACAGGGAAGTGCTCGTTGGCTAGTGAGACCTAGCATTTAAGGAAGTTAGTGGCCCTGAAGAGAACAGTTGCCGTGACTTGTATGGAAGGAAAATAAATTGCGGGTGATGAAAGAGTAAGGGGACAATAAGGAACAGGAGATGTTTTGAAAAAGATGATCAGAGAGGAAAACATGGCTCGGTGCGTAGCTAGGGACAAAAATGATATAAAACTGGGTTTTGGGTTTTATACCCCTTCCAGACCAGGGTTTCTCAATCTGGGTACAATAGACATTTGGGTCTGGATAATCCTTTGTATGGGGTGGGCGAGGGGACTACCCCATGCATCATATGACATTCAACGACATTCCTGGCCTGCCTGTACCTGCTGGATGCCAATAGCATCCCTTCCACCCAGTTGTGACAAACAAAGATGTCTCTAGACATAGCTAAATGACCCCCTGGAGGTAAAATTACTCTCAAGAGAGAACAACTGCCCCAAACTGAGATGGCCTGAATATGTTTGAAATGACAGAGAAAGAGCCCATGGGAAGGGAAAGAGAAGAGATATTGGAGGAGTGCCTGGGTGGGTGGCTCAGTGGGTTAAAGCCTCTGCCTTTGGCGCAGGTCGTGATCTCAGAGTCCTGGGATTGAGCCCCACATCAGGCTCTCTGCTCAGGAGGGAGCCTGCTTCCTCCTCTCTCCCTGCCTGCCTCTCTGCCTACTTGTGATCTCTCTCTGTCAAATAAATAAATAAATAAATCTTAAAAAAGAAAAAGAACAGATACTGGAAAGGGAAAGTCTAAATATCGAGGAGTTACAGAGGGGAGGTTCAACGTGTTTTCCTGACTTCGAAAAAAAGACACAACTATAGGGATTACTAGGAAATACTTTGTTTTATGAGTTTAGGAACAAATACTGTCATTCTGAATTAAGGAGAAAGCATTCAAATGGAAAACTAAAAGGAAAAAATGTATTTGTTGCAGCAGTTTGGAAACCCGCACGCAAACTTTCAAGGAAAAGCAGTGTTATTAAAGAAGATAAACTATCAGTTATCCTTTTACATCTTAGTAGAATTAAGACAAATGCAAATGTTTGAATTGGAGAGTAGATCATAAGATTCACAAATTGCCCCTTAGCCTGGGAAGTCCTTAACTGAGGATTGAAGACAGATGTTTCTGATGTGACTCATGTATTTTTACCACTTTCTCATGAGTATGGACTGAGTTTATTCCTCTCTGTATCTTGGTGATGTCAGTGTCTTGTTTACACAGAATGAGCCTGTCTAAGTCAAAACTAGCCCTGTCACGTGATGCATGGTAAAAATACCTAGGCGGTTTCTTTTTAGATAGAATATGGTTGCGAGCTCCAGGGTAACCGACTTGATTTCTGGGTTGAGGCTATGAACTTTAGATATTTGAGAATATCCCAGAATAACAATTTCAGAGTTGAGAAGGATTGTCAGAGTTACATCTCACAACTTGAACGTTGCTATTTCAGGTGTTACACATTAAAAATAAAAGTTGGGTCTCTCCTAGGAAGAGAATAATTGTGAATATACTACTTGACAATTATGGATCTTTCCGCCTAAATTAAAATCAAATGTTAATCTACACCTGAAAAGACAACTGGCATTTACTGAGAGCCTACTATATGGCCAACTAATGAAGTTAGTTTGTGATGTGATTTCCTTAAGGCCTTGTGACAATTCCTTGAGCCCGGTATTATTCTCTTATGCCAGAGAGAGAAACTAGTCCTCACACAAGTCATTATACTGCAAAACCCAGCAATATGGAAACAGTCGTTTTTATGGCCAGAGCAGATCTTCGAACATTCCTTCTGTCAGTAATCTTTACCAGTCTCTGATGAGATCTCAACTTCTTTTTAACATTAAATACCTAAATTGAACTACTTTGGGACTGATACGCAGGCAGTTTATTTCATCCAGCTCATCTCTGTCCGGTGGAGTTGACAGATGCGATTCTGACTCGTCATGTGCTGTCTAACACAGTGCTCCAAGGCCTCTCCCGGCAGTGCTCTCTCGCAACACACTGAGGAAATGATCCACTGAGGGTCGTATCAGATGTCACTAAGGGGTAATTTTCTTTGACATTTCAAATGAGAACTTGGGTTTGCCTATTGCCTTCCTTATGAGGAGAGATTTATGATGTTTTAATTTAGTAAAAGTTTCTGCATCAAGCTGATTGTGTTGTAAGATCTGTTGGAAGGTATTACATTGACAAGATTTTTAAAAGCCCTCAGAAATCATCAGTTTCTTATAAGTGACTAACTTCCATTACAAGAACTCTGTCCTTGAATGGGTAGTTCTGGTCTAATCTATACATTTTCTTAACTTAATGGTAATTGTTATTGGGTACTTGGTATATTTTTACATTCTATCTATCTATCTATCTATCTATCTATCTATCATCTACCTACCTACCTGTCTAAACGGCTGCTCCAAATGTTTTCTTTGTTTGTTTTCTTTTCATCTGGCTCGTAAGAGCCCCCAAATTCCACAGTAGCTTGTGGAATATATTTAGCTCCAGGAAAAAAAAAAAGAACATCTCCGATAAGTTTCACTTCTCCCGAACATTATTAAGGGACACACTGAAGTGATTTAAAAAAAAAGAAATCTGTGGATGAAAGCGTTCGGACAGTCAGTGTAAAAGCTTCCTGTGAGCCCCTGATCCAGCATCTCACTCAGCCGAACAAGAGATCTCTCTGCCACGGGCCTGTGGATGAAATGATTTGGAAAGCAGAGTTGGGTGGGCGAGTGGGGAAAGGGAGATGAGTGGCCCCTGTGTCTGCGCGGTGGTCAGTGAGAGAGGCCAGTCCCTTCCCCCCACTCCCATGGCTGTATGTGCCACTCTTCTTCCATACAAAGACAATTTGCTTTTCATGTAGTAATGAAGAACAATGTTTACCAGACAAAGGAGCTTCTAGTTTATTATTGTGCTGTCTTTGACTAGAGCTAGATGCTGGGAAAAATGGTAATTCACAGTGTGAATGCTTCTTTTCTAGCTGTACGGGTTATGGCTGAGAATGTACATTGTATATTGCAGATGGCACAATAGCAAACACTGTGAGAACGAGGAAAGAATGAATTACGGCTTTTTTTTTCCCTTGCTAGCCAAGAAACCAGTAATTTCTCCACAATAATTTTTATGGATGTCTCTGCATGTGTAGGTTTTTTCCTTGGCAATAGGCACTGGAGATTCTGATAAATGTTTTTAGGTTTTAGGGTTTTTCAATGAATGTGTAAAGTCTACCGTGATGCTCTTAGAACACCTGTGTTCTCCTGCTTTTTCCCCCTATAAACTGATACAAGGCCCAGGTGGTGCCTCACTAACTTATTTCATGCAAATAAAAACATATTGCATGATTTCTTCCTTAACTGTATAATCACTGAAACATGACCTTGCTGATTAATGCAACAAACTTTGGGAGGGAAGAATTCAGCAGTTTTTGTCAGTTCCCTTATGCTGAAGGGATTTGCAGTCCACGTAAATCTGATTTAAATGAAAAAGTAGTGGGAATGCCTCTTTCCTATGTAAAAAGTCTATTTTCCTCTATTTAGTCTCTGCTGTGTGTCCTAGAACTGTCAGTGATAAAGAGTTGGGGAGATAAAAAGGAGAATGAAATTTCCCATGGAGGTAGAGGAATTGGAAACCCGGATGAGGAATCATCTTGAAACAGGCACGCTTACGAGTTCTGATTCAGTGTTCAGATATTGTTATCAATGATTTCCAAAAAGTGACATTGATTTTGCTTTGGAAACAATGATGGAAAAAGAGCGAGAGTGTACCAGAATGCTTTTAGAGTTCTAAAATCATACTGGAAAATGTCCGAGCATTCCAACGCAACTATAAACAGTAACACTCTGTATTTAGGGGGCGATGGCAAGTCTGTTTTTAAAAGTCTTTTGCGATATTATTTCTGTTTTTAATTTATTGAATTAAAGCCAGATTTATTCAATTAAGATAATACACTTCAAGGTTAACTGCCATTTGCTGTTCATTTAGGCAAGCTATTGTACAGTTATGTAAATTTCATGAACAGAGACACTGCCTGAGTGTCTTAATTACAAGCAAAATGTGTCATTTAAATATGAATTAAGTGAATAGTTGCCAGTATTTCCTGTCCCTGTATTTTCTATCTTCTTAAAATCTAAGGGCTACCCAACGATGTGTATTGTGTCCTAAGATTTTTCTTTATCCAGTAAAACGAAAGTGGCCCTGCTATGGAATATTATTTTTAAAAGTAGGAAATACATGTAAAAATGCTGTTAACTCATTGATTATTAATCAGACAATATCTGAAGAAGAGGGTGCCAATTTTTCCCAGTTGGCCGCTGGTCATCATTTTTTTGCGTTGTTACTGAAATTCAATAATTATTCCACCTGTATGAGGGGAAGTGATTTGCTGCATGTCTCATTTGCACAAATTCACTGTATTTGTGAATTCATAGTTTTAAAAATACCCTCTTTTAATCTACCCATTTATAATGCATCCAAACGTATCAGTTTCCAGACTCAAATGCTGGGATGCTCATACTTGTACCACTGCTTTCTCTTTGTTGAAAGAAGAATTTATTTTAAATTTAGAACTGTCACAGCTCTAGTTGTGCTTAGCAAACAAGTGACCCCATGACCTGATCCTCTGCTGATTTCTGTGAAATAATTCCCCATGCAGCTCGGGCTTACTGACAAGTATTGTTGTTGTTCGTCTCTGTATTTTTGGATAGTTCTTGTATATAAAAGCGACCTAGAGACAAATCTGGCACTAATCACGAAGGAAGGGAAGGATTCACAATTAGTTAATGAAAACCACACCTCAGTTCTGGGCAGTCTGTTCCCAGCGCCTATCCCAAACCATAAGGCTGCAGGCAGCCTGGGGAGATATTCCCAGCCGCCCCCCAAGGTAGCGACGGCTTGCTCCCCCAGGAGTGAGGAGTTCACTATTCACTGAGTGCTTGCGTCATCCTTTCCAACATGTTCCCACTGATACATTAAAGGAATTAATTGCTCATAATGATCTCACCATCTGTTAACAGGGGTTCATACCTACAGGCTGGTGGCATGCGGTGGTTCTATTCAGGGATCAATAGGCAATGCCTGGCCAACGCTTTCCCACATCGCCTGCCTCTGCGCGCTGAGAGGGGGAGGAGAGCTTGGTGCCGGCCATCTGCTCCCTGTCTTTCTGTGCGAGACCTTGATGCGGTCCAGCACAGCTCGGAGCTGACTCCAGTCCGATTGGAATGTGGCTGATCTGAGAGCCTCTCAAAGCTGTGAAAGTGAGTCAAAAGGAGATGCCCATTGTCCGGCATGGCTGAAAGAAAATGATCACTTTAAAATTCATAACTCCCAGGTGCCTGCCGTCTATTCATGGGAAAAACCCTCTGAACTTCTCTTCATTAAAGAGAGAGAGGGGAGTCTTGCTAAAAAGAGAGAAAAGGAAGTAGTTTGTGGGAATGTGCAGGGGATTTTCAGGCTAAACAAATGAGGAATTTGGAATTTTTCACTTGTATTAAAAGGGCTGTGGAGGGAAGGACAAGCTCTTATTTTAAAAGGGGTGGGGAGGGGGATGCCTTCCTGGGCCCTGGAGCAACTAATAAAGAACATTTTAATTTTTCTCGAGGAGAATTCAAAGATCACCCTGCCTCTTTACTTTTATTACCTGAAGCTGAGAAAATTTTCCCATTTGATTCTGAATCACGACCTTCGAGGTTCATTTCCATTCTTATTCCAAGGGGTGGGAATTTATGGAGCAATGAGACTGGGAAATTCCTGCATATGATATAGGATATCAGTGAGCGCACTGGAAGTCAAAGCCATCAGGTGTTTCTGAGGAGTTTTTTCAAGCAAGGTTACCTATACCCACGAAGGCCGCTCTCAGGAGTCGAGTTCCCTTTGTGCCTAGATGGCTGAAGAACAGTGAAGGAAGGAAGGAAGGAAAAGAAAATCTCCCTGCCTAGCAGCTCAAGATTCCTCCAAGTCCTAGAGCTTTGGGAATCAGAGGGCTGATGGATCAAATACTCTTGGCTCTTGGTCATTGTAGAAAATTGGTGTTACACCAGAGCCACGTAGGAGTTCAAAGGGGATTTGTGGATTAATGGATTGAGAGCCGAACAAAAGTACAAATAGAACTATGTTCTCTCTCTCTTCTCTTTTTGAATATTTCAAGTTTTTATTTAATTTCTAGTTAGTTCACGTATAGCGTACTATGGGTTTCAGGAACTATGTTCTATCTCTGGAAAACCTTTCATCTTACCGATGGTGACTTAAGTCCCATGGAAGTTAAGTGACATGCTCAAAGTCACAGAGATAGTCACAGCACCCAGGTTACAATGTTATCTTCCTGGTGAATTTTTTTTTTTCTTACTGCTTCGTCCTGCCCCCCCTTAATGGTGTGGGATTTAAAATTATTTTTGCTCCCATCTCCCTAATTAAAATACAGATTGGTATCACCACCTAAATAATACAATGGTCTCTTTTAAAATTAATTCTGAGCTTTCAGAAAGATTATGAATACCAGTATTCATCACTAGCACGTATGAAATAGAAAATTGATCAAGTAAGATATTACTATAAGTCAGAAAATATTGCAATAGGTGGCAGAACCTATTGGTGAGGTAGGTAGTAAAGTCCAGTTCTCTTGCACACAAATAACCAAATAAAAGGAGGAAGTAGGAAAAGTAAGAATTGGCAGTGGTCGAGGCAGAGTCATAGAAATCCCTCCCTTAACAAGCAGGCAGTCAAAAGGAGTGGATGGTGGAAAGTAGATAGGAAACTCTAGAAGCAAGAGACTTCTGGAAATGAGAGAAGGTATGTTTGAGAGAATCAGTGTTGCTCGTCTTTCCTAACAAAAAAGAGGCCACCACCTTACCCAGTGAATGGGAACATAAAATTCTCTGAACAGAATGGTGACACATTGTTTGAATGGTAGATTGAAGTGCGACAAAAATTAATCACTAATCCAAATTGATTCTTAAATTACTAAACTGTTTTACTCCATAGCATAGATAGATAAAGTCAGAATTGGTGAAATATGGGTGAGAACACGGCCCCTCCCTTCCCGCCGCCAGCCATGGTTGGTATAAATGGAGTAAGAATTGAGAAGAAGATTAACAACTGGCCAAAGGGAATGGCTACCATTTTTTCAAGTATTTTAGCTTCAACCCGGAGTTTTAAAGGGAACCCAGAGATTATTCCAGAAAAGGTGAAAAATAAAGGTAAACCCAAAGAAGAAATGAAGTAAAAACTATCTAATCCTTCTTTCAGGAACAACTGCTGGCAACTTTTCAGAGTACATCTAAAACAATAACACAATCAGATCATATTTATAATATCTCTATAGTATTTAAGTTAAGATATGAAATTATAGATACTTGACCATTTTTGATCTACCAAAAAAAATGGCAATTCATATATGGGTCAACTTAAATGCTTTTCACTCAGGGTTATGCGGTGAACCTGTTTTCTTTATCAATAACTAGACAACCAAATCCATTTGTAGTGGATTCAAATATGGTGTAGGGCCTATATGAATAAATGTCCTCTAGAGCTTCTGAATGATTCAACTCTTCTCAAAATCAGATTTAGAACCTCATACAGATTTCACAATGGAGTTAAAACAATGCTATAGGAATACAGGTCATTAAACATTGACTTTTTCATTATTCATTATAATTCATTGACTATTTCATTATTTATTTTTATTTTTATTATTTTTATTTATTCATTATTTTTCCCTCTTGCAATGAAATGGTAGCCATTTTCCTAGTGAAGCATACACTCCTTCATAACTGCCAGCAATTGACCATCTTCTCAGCTGCTGGCCTGGGAGAGTACAGTTGGGAAGAACATGCCTTCAGAATGAGGCATGTGGGGGCACCTGGGTGGCTCAGTGGGTTAAAGCCTCTGCCTTCGGCTCAGGTCATGATCTCAGGGTCCTGGGATCAAACCCCGCATCGGGCTCTCTCTGTTCAGCAGGGAGCCTGCTTCCTCCTCTCTCTCTGCCTGCCTCTCTGCCTACTTGTGATCTCTGTCAAATAAATAAGTAAAATCTTAAAAAAAAAAAAAAAAGAATGAGGCATGTAAATATACCTAGCTCCAACAACAACAACAACAACAACCATGAACAGTTCACTGAAAAATAACAGACAACCAACAAACCATAAAACACAACAGTGAAACACAATATAGAATTCAGAGACAGGCCATTGCTTTAGTGGATCCAGGTGAAGAATGTAGTTCGTGGGATCACAGGGAAGAGCCTGGTCATTGGTTCTGTTATGATTGATTGGTGGGCAGTGGTCCCCAATGTTTTGTCTTTAAGACTCAAATTCTTAGAGTGTTCTAACTCCCAGAGGAATATATACCTGTTCATTTGTTTACATCTACTTTGTTTCTAATGTCTCTTTTTTCCTATCAAATGTCGTCTGAGATCTGATAGCAACATCTCCTAAGCCGCTCCTTGCTTTTTTAGGTGGTTTTGTTTTGTTCAGTTGTTTTCACAGACTGTGATGAGGACCAGAAATGCCTATCGTTTCTATAGAATGGATGCATTTTCTTTTTCCTTTCAAGAACCCTACAGGAAAATGTCCTCCTCTTTTAATGATTCCGTTTTTGAACACAGTTTTTTAAACTTGTTCTGCCGTCGTAATCACTTTACATTTGCTCGATCATCTGACTCAACTTTGTTCTCCATTCTTGTGTTCGAAATTAATACATGGAGATGATTTTGAAAGCACACCAACAAAAGCAAACACTCTTTAGTGCTACCCGACCCCCACCCTCCAATTCTCACAAGCACAGGTCCTGTAGGGTTAGTGGATCTCTGGGTTTTATTATTTTCCCCTTTCTTTTCTTTCCTTAAAGAAAAAAATGCATGGAAAGTAAAAGTTTATTGGGGGCAAGAGGTTCAATGACGATTTTTCCCTCCAACAAATTAATCTTGTATAACCTGCATTATAAAGGCTATTTTTAAAAAGAGGAGGAAATAATCATTGGAGCCTTATTTGGAACTCTTGTGGGTTTGAGTTCACATTTGCACCAGCCAGAGATTTTCAATTAGCAGTGCCTTAGAAAGCAGGGACCCCTGCCTTTGTCGGTGGCCTGTGGAAGAAGAAGAGCAAATAGATTGGAAATGGTCTTATGGCTCAGGCTCCTGGGAAAATGTAACAGGTGTTACAGCTCAGCTGGGTGTGAGATTTATGAAAAAAGCCCACTCAGACTTTGCCCATAGAATTCTGCTTTCTAGCCAGGGCTTCAAGTAGGAAGAAACTAATGACTTCATTACCATCTCAATTCTGGGAAATGCCTGGTCCAGACCTGAATCATTAAAGGAAAGGTATAGCACTCTGGGTGACCTTGCGAGATCAAAATGTTATTTAGAGCAATTCCATTAGTCAGAGCCATAAACCTGAAAGAACACACCCTTTGGGACTAACGCTTTGGCCATAAAATGAGAAAACAAAAACAAAAACAAAACAACACAAATCCATACAGAAAAAAAGGGAGAAAGAAGAAGGGAAAAAAAAAAAAAAAACCCAGATGTTGTAATCATCACTCCATACTATTTCCCCCGGTTTCTTTGAAAAGCCTCCACTTCCAGCACTTTCTTCCTGCTCACTCTTGTTGTGACACATGAAATGCCTCTTGTCACTTTCCCATTTCCAGTGGATTATAATTGGGGGGTGAGGTAGAAGCCAGGAATGATGTCAATTTTCCAAGCAGAGGAAGGTGAAATAAATCTCTTCAGTCCACATAGTATTTAATAGTGCTAACAGTAGTACTGCTTAACTGGTAGCAATTAACAGTAAATTTTTTATTAGATAATTGCCTCTTTTATTCATCTGCAGTGGGAAGAACATAGAGCATGTGAGTCTGTCTCCTGTCCTGTCTGTCCCTGCAAACAGTCCCGCGTGGACATTGTGTTGCGTTTTTCTTTTCGTTGTTACTCTGCGGAAAAACAACGTGGCCAGTGGAAAGGCAGTTTCAGTCACCTTCCCATGGTAGATTTACTTTAAATGCCAGTCCCTTAGTTGGAGGGGGGGGTCCTGCACCGCCCCCTTGACTCATTTTTATTATGCTCCCACATGCTCTACTTTCCAGAGCACCTTTGAGGGGGAAAAAAAAAGTCAGAAGACAGTTTCCTTATAAGGCCAGTGCTCGGAGGCTGTGAATTTGCTTCAGAAAAGCTAGGTTCTCCTTACTACTCCCTCATCCTTGAGAAAATGAACCTCATATTTAAGTCTCCAATCGGTTTCTCTTATAAAGTATCCAAGGCAGTGCCTTCTGGGTAGTGCTGAGGCCCTCCATGTCCTGGGACTTGCTGACCTTTGAACTGGAGCTAGTCACTAAGAAAGCATTAGGCTGGATTGTTCTGACTCTATAGGCATTAAACCCAAGCGGCATGACAGCGTTGGAGCCAAGTAATTTGGGTGGCGAAGGGCAACAAATACTGCTGAATATAGCAAAATGGCCAATTAAGGGTTGGAAACCTTGCTCATCATATACCACGCTAGGGTCTACCCATCACTGCACATATTAACTAGGGTTATAATATAATTTGGGGCTCATTGTAGGGACCACGAAGTGGCCTACTTATGGTCAAAACAAACTGGTTGTGATGTCTGGGTATTATTTCATGATGAGGGCTTTAGGTTAGAGATTAGAATTTTCCTGAAAGAAATGTTTGTTAGACAATAGGATATATTACCGAAGAACTATGTCAAAGGATACCTTGTAGAGATTTACTGCATACCTGTAACATTCCTTGATTTCCCTTTCAAAGTCTTATTCTGTTTCTCTTGTTCAATGTAAACATGTATGGATGAGCAAGTATAAAAATCTTACATGATTGTTACCATTCATAAATTAATTTCATCCACGTCTTCATACTAGTCCCTTAGAGGCAGAAAGGTGAGGAAACCAGGCTTTGAGATTGTGTTATACTTAAAACCAGATCTCCTGGCAATTGGTCCAGGGGCCTTTCATTGTTCTGTCTCCTGAGGACAGTCTGGTCTTTGGTCATGTTGCCCATCTGTGGTTCTGATATCATCTTAAAATATGTCTTAGTATTTTAATCTTTAATAAATTCTTTATGATAATGGTAAGAAAATATGGCTTAAAAACAGCTTTACTTACTGTTCCTCCTTTGGACTCAGAAGCAGAGTTTTAAGCTAGAAGATGATTAGAAGTTATTATTAAGGGCACCTGAGCATTAGTGATTCATTAAAAAAAAAGAGAGAAACCTTAAATATTCAATGGCGTGTATGAACAATAGGATTTCTGTCTGCCGTGGATAAGCGACTAAAGAATAGGGGAGTGGTTAAGTGGAGGAAAATGTTGTAATTATAAAAGGAAAGTCTGGAGGATCCCCTCCTGGGAAGTGCACCCTGCAAATGAGCATTATTACTCTATCTTCCCTACTTCTGGCTGTGAAAATGAAAATATCCACCATGCTCAGGGGACAATCAGGAGCACTGGAAAATTCGATCTAAAGTATTTACTGAGTGAGCAGAAAGCAGTCACAGGGTTAAACACCCTTGCCTGGGTTGCTAAATCCCCAGTGGAGAAAAAAGCTGGAGGAATTTGGACAACTTTTGAAGGTGCTAAGGGAATTATGGAGCTATGGATAAGATGCAGATGGGAAAAAATGCAAAGGAAGGAAGGAAGGAAGGAAGGAAGGAACGGGAAAGAAAAAAGACAGCTTGAGCTAGGAAAGTAGTTAGGCAAACCTGGGGTAAAATCTGGTTTATAATAAGAGTAATGAATTAGGGTCCCAACTAAATAACAATTATAATTGCTATTTTTTGAATATATGCAACATTCCTGGCACTGCATTAACACAAGGAAAAATAGAGATAAATAAAACAGTCCCTGCTTTAAAGGAGGTACATGAAGGTTTGTAAAGCATCAAAAATTGCGCAGCACTGGTAGCAACGCAGGGGTTCGCTCATCGTTGTGTGTTGGGATGAGCTTCAGACTGGATTTTGCAGATCGGCTTGCAAATGCTCGGACACGCATCCTTGGATAAGAGACTGAAGATTGTCCAAGTGAACATGCAAGGTTTGCAATGTTAACGAGGTGGTCATGAGATGCAGGCGCCATTCCTGAGCTGCCTAATGTTTTGGGCCAGTCATGGAAGCTTCCTGGTTCACCACCAAAACCGTGCATCTCAGCTGGAGAGTAGGCTGTCCTTACATGAGAATCACTCGACCACCTCCTACAAGTGAAAACAATTATCAAGATGAAATTCTTGACAATTTTACTTTTACTAATGACGTGCTATTAAGTAGTGGAAAACGATGCTACTGACCATTACCAGAATTGCCTTATGATTTTTAGAAGTAGGTTTGAGCCTTTTTTTTTTTTTAAGGTATTACTCTATTTTTAGCTGGCATGCTCAGTCCGAGTTGGTTTTTATTTTAGAAGTTGGCAGAATCAGGAACTGTGCTGTGTTATTATTAGATACTATTTCTCAGTTGGAATTTTGGTGACATAATATAATGAGTGTTTGCCATGTGTTCCTCCTTTGTGCTTATGTTATCCTCACTTGCCAATATAAATGGTAAAACAACAAAATCAAACTACAGTTTTATTCCAATATCCATTTTGTTATTTGACATAACTTTTCTACAGTTAATATTAGCTCAGATAATGAGGCACAAATATAAGATTACTTGATGTTTACATAGTACCTTTTCCTCTGAGGATTACAGAGTGGAGTTTTAAAAGGCTTATTAAATTGATACTCCTTTGCAAGTGCAGTGCAATATTATTAATCCTATTTTAAGGATAGGTAAACTGAGGTACTGAAGTTAGAACATTGCATCCAATATTTTGGGTCTTCATCAGTATTTTAGTTGGTTTCTTAAAATAATAAAATTTTTTTCTAAGTTTTTTTTCCATGAATTAAGGGGAAACTATGTTATTTTTCTATGTCTGGTTGTAGGTTTTCCATTTTTTTTTTTTTTAAATCATGGCAAGATGGTAGGAAGAATGACACGTCAAAAATTCTTAAAGTAAATGGTCACATCATTTTTTATTAAAAGCCATCAAATGTTCGAGTTGGAATGACACAATACATTCATATTGTATGTTGTATCTAAATGTCTCATGAAAGGTCACTCTTGTGGGAAGTACTAATGAATTGCATTCAGGGTGAATTCTGCCTATACCCATTTCGAGGAAATATCACTGTACCTCAGAGATGCCCTCCCGCGTTGGTTGTTATGTGACTTGCCACATGAGAGGCTGTAGATAAAGAGACTGCAGGGTGCCTGATGAACAGGAAGTACGAAATGTAGTATTCACGCATTTTCCTAATACAGTCTCAGCTTCTTTTTTTTTTTAAAATTTTTCATTTATTTTATTTTTTTAAAAAGATTTTTATTTATTTATTTGATAGACAGAGAGGCAGGCAGAGAGAGAGGGGGAAGCAGGCTCCCTGCTGAGCAGAGAGCCTGGTGTGGGGCTCAATCCCAGGACCCTGAGATCATGACCTGAGCTGAAGGCAGAGGCTTAAACCACTGAGCCACCCAGGCGCCCCTCATTTATTATTTTTTTTCCTGTTTTTTTTTTTTTAATTTTTTATTTTTTATAAACATATATTTTTATCCCCAGGGGTACAGGTCTGTGAATCACCAGGTTTACACACTTCACAGCACTCACCAAATCACATACCCTCCCCAATGTCCATAATCCCACCCCCTTCTCCCAAACCCCCTCCCCCCGGCAACCCTCAGTTTGTTTTGTGAGATTAAGAGTCACTTATGGTTTGTCTCCCTCCCAATCCCATCTTGTTTCATTTATTCTTCTTCTACCCACTTAAGCCTCCATGTTGCATCACCACTTCCTCATATCAGGGAGATCATATGATAGTTGTCTTTCTCTGCTTGACTTATTTCGCTAAGCATGATACGCTCTAGTTCCATCCATGTTGTTGCAAATGGCAAGATTTCATTTCTTTTGATGGCTGCATAGTATTCCATTGTGTATATATACCACATCTTCTTGATCCATTCATCTGTTGATGGACATCTAGGTTCTTTCCATAGTTTGGCTATTGTGGACATTGCTGCTATAAACATTCGGGTGCACGTGCCCCTTTGGATCACTACATTTGTATCTTTAGGGTAAATACCCAATAGTGCAATTGCTGGGTCATAGGGCAGTTCTATTTTCAACATTTTGAGGAACCTCCATGCTGTTTTCCAGAGTGGCTGCACCAGCTTGCATTCCCACCAACAGTGTAGGAGGGTTCCCCTTTCTCCGCATCCTCGCCAGCATCTGTCATTTCCTGACTTGTTGATTTTAGCCATGTTCCATGCTCCTGGATTGGAAGAATAAATATTGTGAAAATGTCTATGCTACCTAAAGCAATCTACACATTTAATGCAATTCCTATCAAAGTACCATCCATCTTTTTCAAAGAAATGGAACAAATAATGCTAAAATTTATATGGAACCAGAAAAGACCTCGAATAGCCAAAGGGATATTGAAAAAGAAAGCCAACGTTGGTGGCATCACAATTCCGGACTTCAAGCTCTATTACAAAGCTGTCATCATCAAGACAGCATGGTACTGGCACAAAAACAGACACATAGATCAATGGAACAGAATAGAGAGCCCAGAAATAGACCCTCAACTCTATGGTCAACTAATCTTCGACAAAGCAGGAAAGAATGTCCAGTGGAAAAAAGACAGCCTTTTCAATAAATGGTGCTGGGAAAATTGGACAGCCACATGCAGAAAAATGAAATTGGACCATTTCCTTACACCACACACGAAAATAGACTCAAAATGGATGAAGGACCTCAATGTACGAAAGGAATCCATCAAAATCCTTGAGGAGAACACGGGCAGCAACCTCTTCGACCTCTGCCGCAGCAACATCTTCCTAGGAACAACGCAAAAGGCAAGGGAAGCAAGGGAAAAAATGAACTACTGGGATTTCATCAAGATCAAAAGCTTTTGCACAGCAAAGGAAACAGTTAACAAAATCAAAAGACAACTGACAGAATGGGAGAAGATATTTGCAAACGACATATCAGATAAAGGACTAGTGTCCAGAATCTATAAAGAACTTAGCAAACTCAACACCCAAAGAACAAATAATCCAATCAAGAAATGGGCAGAGGACATGAACAGACATTTCTGCAAAGAAGACATCCAGATGGCCAACAGACACATGAAAAAGTGCTCCATATCACTCGGCATCAGGGAAATACAAATCAAAACCACAATGAGATATCACCTCACACCAGTCAGTCTCAGCTTCTTGTTCCATTCTGAATCTGCTGAGGCCCAGGATTGGAAAACTGAGACAGAGTTCTAGCAGCCCTTGTAGAATCCTGTAGCCAAAGGGAGAGGGATGGAAAAGGCCATTTCTTGGAGTTTCTTTTCCCCTAACTCTGTTTTTCTTTTCTGCAGCTTTGCATAAACATGACCATTTTAACTGCCTCTCTAAGCCATCTCCAACTGGTAAGTTCTTGGCCTGATAAGACATTACAAACCCAATACATATCATCAGAAGACATGAATATATAAATGCCCAATATCTTGAGAAGATAAATGCTGTCCACAAACATGGCACAGTGGGGGTCAGAGAAGAGACATCCATACAATTTCCATGTAGCTTTCAGGTACTCTCATCACACACAACAATGGTTACTATGGGAGGAGAAGATATGTTAACTAGCTTGCCTGTAGGAAAAAGCTTCACTACCTATACCAAATCATCATGCTGGACATCTTAGGTAAATACAATTATTAATGCAAACCTGGTCATATACAAGAAATCTTTTAAAACTAAGAGATTTTCTGTATCCGGTTGTCCTTATTTGCAGATGCAAATATGTATACATGGTCTGTATCTGCCCATTTGCTTCTTCTGGGAACTGTGGAGATACTAATATTTCAAATGTTTGCTTGGAAAACTCACTGCTTAATTTTTGTTTTACCTAAATGAACTAAGCTTTGCCTAAGTGATTTTTTGGGATCAGCTTTCTAAGATTACTACTGAAATAATAACCCATTTCTGTGTCTAGATGTCGATACAATGTTTACATTCGTTTGTGTCATTTCCTATGTATGATTATCTGGTGTAGACAGAAGGAAAAGCCTGAAAATAACAAATTCAAGATAACAGATTCTAGAAAACAACAGAAAGTCATAATAATGGAAATTCAGCAATATAGATAGAGTCACGTAAAATGGAAGGCTTCCATAGTCAGAGATGCCTAGATATATGTGAATTAATGTGAGATTTTGCTGAAGGCAAAGTTGGTAAAGGATATCACCTCATAGAGTATCACTTCAGATGACAGAGTGTAAAGAGAAATATCATACCTACTGCAAAACCACAGTACGTGTAGAAAGAGCATGCAACTTGCAAGGGTCTCTTCTGGGCTACCGTTCTAGCTTCGAACTCATTGGCTCTGTAATCCACGAAAGATTCTTGCTGAACCTTGGAAGTATAATTTATCTGAAGTATTATCCTTTATTTTTCCCATATCTAATCTGGGGAAAATAATTTCTACTTATATGAGCGGGACATGGGGGAATAAATAAATGTACTGTATTGTACTGTAATGTACTGTATAAAATGTGTTTTCATTACTACATGATTTTGGATTCAAACATGAGAAGTAGCTACCAAAAGGTGCAAGGCAATTAGAGTTTGCTACCAAATATGGAAAAATGACTTTATTCCAGTACATTTCGTGGATTTGCCTATTTTTTTCACATAGCTAGCAGATTGTTCCACACCTAGTGGCCAGTATTTGCTTCCTCTGGGATGGAAAATGAGTATCCTTCAGATTTGTAGATGTTCATTTTATAGAAGGGGAAAATAGAATTGGCTCCTGACAGCAGGAAACCATCTGGGGGTAAGAAGGGCTCCTATTGGCCTGACCCCATGAAGACCTAGCTGGTCTCTTGAGCAGGGCAATTTGAGAAACTGATACCCCAGTGTGCGACAATATCCATGCATAGAAAGTGAACAGTCTTAAAAAAAAAAGAAAGAAAGAAAGAAAGTGAACAGTCTTATCTTGAAACTTTTAACCTAAGTAGATGCAACACTGTATTCCAGTGAATTTCTAGGTTGTTCTGGTCTATGCCAACTGTGGGTAGGAAGGGGCTCATTTGTTTGTGTGTGTGTATGCGTGTGTGCGCGCGCATGCACGTGCATGGCAGGGGAATCAAGTTCTTATCCCTTAACTGAAAATTCTTATGGCATTTAAAAAAATTTATTTAAGTAATCTCTATACCCAACATGGGGCTCAAACTCATGACCCCCAAGATCAAGAGTTGCACCCTCTTCCAGCTGAGCCGGCCAGTTTCCCCTCTTACGACATTTTTAAATGTTCTCTTCTTACTACAATGATCACATATTGCCTTGAATTGCCTTTCCATCTACATTATGCTGACTTTATATTATGGAGTCAGACAATTCTGTCTCTACTACTTGCCAGCTGAAGGATCTTGAGCAAGTTTCTTAAATTTGTCGAGCCTTTGTCTTTATCTGAGAAACATAAATAATATGCCCAAGTTCAAAATGCTGTCGTAAGAATTAGTTGGGATAATGTATGTAAAATATGGTACATGTTAGTCATTTAATAGTATCAGCTTTAAAAAAAAAAAACTCACATTTCTGTCTCCCCCAGTGCCTCAATCATGCAGATACTCAATAAATGTTTGTTAAATCAAAGAATGGTGGTAACTTCTAATGATTCCCCAGATCTGGACTCACCACATACCATTCAACAAGCTCCAAACCCTTCCTAAAAGGCACAGTCATCTAACACCACTCAAGACAGCAGGTACAGATTTAGAGATTCCATAAATTTCCTAAGATTTGGGACAGTCTCGAAACTGGTCTCATAAAAGAGTAATCCCCACTTTAGGGTTTTGGAGAGCTCATTCTCAAAATTCATGGAAACCAATGGAAGTGAATCTGTCAGTCTTTTGCAAAGTAATCAACACGTTTTCTCCAAATTTTTATAGGAAGCATCAAGAGTCAAAGATAGGAGTCACAGTGGTAGAGCTCGCTTTGTGGGATGGGGAATGAAATGTGAAGATTATATGAAGAGCGTGCCTACTCAGCTATGCCCCATTGCTCCACCGACTTCATAAAATACTTCCTTGCCTTTTGGGTTCTATTTTCCCTTCTCCAAACAAAACTCTCATGAAATCTCAGGAAATCCTTCAGTAGAGAGTCGCAATGGTTCTTAGTAAAAATTACAGCAGAAGCCTCATGGGAAGGTATGAAGCCTGCTGTGACCTGACACCATACACGTTAGTTTGATTTTTGGATGGATCATTAAGGTAGTCAGAATGATGAAGAAAAGGAGAACTGTCAGTGTAGGGCATTTGATTCTAAGTAGAATGTTCCAGCATTATGATACAGTAATCAGCCTCACTACCTTTAAAACTTAAAGAAGCCATTCAAACTTTAAAACTGAAATCTGTATTCTGAATCTCTGATAAGCAGGCAGTAATTCCAAAGGAGTGATTTCTGTAGTAAAGAAATTTATACCGCACAAAATACAGAAAGACAGGAAAAGGGAGGTCTATGCCTTTGTGACTTGTCTGCCTGTAGTCTTTTTTCCCCCGGTTTTACTGAGCTAGAGTTGACATATAACATCGTATTAATTGACGGTGTACATCATAATGATTTGATATATGTACCCAATGATTATTGTAGATAAAGTATACATTGCAAAATGATTATGGCAATGAGTTTGATTCCTACCCATCATCTCACGTTATATTTTTTCTTGAGAAGAGAATTTTTAAGTCCTACTCTTCTAGCAACTTAGAAATATACTAAAGAGCATCATTAACTATAGTCACGATGCTGTACTTTATAGTTCCAGAATTTGTTTATAAGTGGAAGTTTGTGCTTTCTGACTACCTCCACCCATTTCCCTTTCTCCCAAACCCCCATCTCTGGCAACCACCAATTTACCCTCTGTTTCTTCGAATTTGGTTTTCTTAGATTTCACATTTAAGTAAGATAATACAATATTTGTCTTCCTCAGACTTATCTCACTTAGCATAATTCCCTCAAGGCCCACCCATGTTGTCCCAAGTAGCAGCATTTTCAGCATTTTCTTCTATTTTATAGCTGAATAATATTCATATATATGAATATGTGATATATACATGATATATATGCATATCTATCTATCTATATATCTGTTTTCTTACTTACTTACCCATCAGTGGAAACTTATTTCCATGTCTTGACTTTTGTAAATAATGTTGAAGTGAACATGGTAATGCAGATCTCTCTTTGAGAGAGTGACTTCATTTCCTTTGGATGTATTCCTGGAAGAGGAATTGGTGGATCATATGGTATTTCTATTTTTAGTTTTTTGAGGAAATTCCATACTGGTTTTCATAGTGACTGTACCAATTTACATTCCACTAACAGTTCACAATTGTTCTCTTTTCTCCACATCCTTGCCAATACTTATTATCACTTACCTTTTTGATAATAACCATTCTAACGGGTGTGAAGTGATATCTCACTGGTTTTGATTTGTATTCCCCTGATGATTAGTGATGTTGAGTTCCTTTTCATGTATCTGTTGGGTATTAGGATGTCTTCTTCGGAAAAAAATGTCTATTCAGATACTCATCCCATGTTTTGTTTTGTTTTCAACCCGTGTTTTAATAGAATTTTTTTTTTACTACTGAGTTGTATAAGTTCTTTATATATTTTGAATATTAACTCCCTACACATTATCAGATACATGATTTGCAAATATTTGCCTTTCATTTGGTAGGTTGCCTTTTCATTTTGTTGATAGCTTCCTTTGCTGGGCAGAAGCTTTTTAGATTGATATAGCCCCACTCATTTATTTTTGCTTTTGGGATCAAATCTAAAAAGTCATTGCCAAGGAGCTTGCCACCTATGTTTTCTTATAGGAATTTTATGGTCTTCAATTTTATTTTACTCTTACAGGAATTTCAAAACTCTGGGGTTGAGAAGTCAATATTACTGAAGGAGGAGTGATTTGTTACATATCTTGGCTCTTCATTGAATCAGGATATTTAAATACAGTGTCCCTTGAATGAGAACATCATGTTATTTTTTTTCATGAGCTGTCATATGACCACGCCCCTCCACACCAGGCCACAGTGCTCTGAGAAACAGATCATGAAACGTATACGTAGAGGACGGTGGTGAGTCCAAACCTGGACAGAAATACACTCAAGTGACTAAAGCAAGAGTATATAGTGGCAAAGGATAAGAACCTGAGCCATGAGAATACCATTGAGAAATTGAACACTTTATGCAAACTTGAACTTCCTACCTGCTAGGATGAAGGGATTGTTCTAAAGGACAGAAAATTGGCTTTCTTTTTTGATTCTGCATGTACAAAGATGCTCCCTGAAGAGTTTGTTTACTCTTTTCCCTTTATCCTCAAACTGCAGATGAAGATGATTTTTTCCTCAGATATATAATTCTGAATTAACCCCAGCTGTCCTCACCCCAAATTGGTTCCTGCTTTTCCCTATATATCTAAACCGCCCCGCCATCTATCCCACCGTGTAGAATGACATACTAAAAACGAGTTTGTACTAAATGTGGAAAGCATGATCCTAAAGATTGTAGGTAATTATATTTGGTTGTATTGTTACCAGAGCACATCCTCCTTTTGTGCTACAGTTAGATGCTGGAGGGGGGAATGTGCCTCACCCAGAGGAGAGGAGCTGATGTGTACAGCTCTAGCTGCCCACCACAAATCAGATCCTGAACCTGAGCAGCAGGAATATTCTGGTTGGACACAAACTGGGTAGGAAACATTGATCAAAATGACAAAGTGGCCAGTATGTCTAAGTGGTTGAAATGAGTATTTCTAGTCTATCTTAAGTACATTTTCGTACCTCACAATTGTTATCTAATTAATTGTGTGTTCCCAAGTGGTTGGATTTCAGGTCAGAAGGAGAAGTAGTTTTACCAGAGTGGAGGAGGCTAAATAAACATTGAAGTGAAGAGCTAAATAAACATCTCCCTTTCAAAACTTCCAGAATAACAGATCACCAGCTATCTGTTATATATATGTGTGTGTGTGTGTATGTATGTATGTGTAATCACTTACCCTCTAGTCCCAATCCTGGGCTAAAAAAAAATCTTTTTAGAGAAAGGAAAAGAAAATTGAAAGAAAAACTCTCTTGAATTCCAGTAAGAATTTGATTTATGATGAAGCAGAAAAACAGTTTTATATTTTTCTTTGAATTTGATAGGATTGTTATGAAACCAGTGTTTAGTTAAGGCAAAAATTGTCCTACTTACATTTTGCATATTTGTTCATTGTCTTTAGATGTAAACTAAAGTAAAAGTTTTGATGGATTTGAGCACTGGATATTCTGTTGTGTATATCACATTGATGGAAGCTTTTTTAGAATTACTTGTCTTAGCAATTTGAAAGTTTAAGTACCTATTTTCAAAAGTAGGATGATATCTCCTACTTAATAACACCCTGATCACTGACCACTTTAATTTTCTTTTGATACCCAAAGAGGCTCTTTGTAAAAAAGCATCCAAGAAAAAACAAAATGTTGTACAGGAGAAAAAAAGAAACATATGCTGAATATTTTTACAAAAATAATAGGCATGTCTCTGTTAAAAGATTCATTATAATAAAATAGCTTTTTCCCCCCTTCAGCTATTGAGACATTAGCAGTTTGGGACTCCTGAATTATATTATGTTTGATAACTTCCTATTGCATTAGTGAATTTCCATTTGGTTATACAAATTTCCTGATAAAGCCCCATTATTCCTATGGCTATGAGGCAAAGTATAATCTGATTATGTAGCTACTTTTATTATAACTGTAGCTAACGTGATAATATACACCATATTATTACAGAAATGCTCTGTGGTGTTTTCTCTTTTGAAAAAGGGCAGACAGCCTCAGAGAAAGAATAACAGGAGAGACAAGAAAGGTTTGAACAGGTCAACAAAGTATTCCTTTATAAAGTGTGTTGGCCCCGCAGTTATATAATGCATTTTTATTCCCCTGAGAAAGTTACAGAAACAGGGATTATTCTTTTCCTCACCAATCAGGAAGACACATCCTGTGTCTGAAATTAGAAAACACCTCTCCCCAATGTCTAAGAGAATACCTGTCATGAACAATGAAGGGATAGACAACAAAGATTAGCACATTGGACCAGACTTGTTATCTCATTTAGATTGAGTTCACCACTAGCCATTCAATTCTAATACATTTGTTGAGTACCTACTAAGTATATAACAGACAATGGATACAATGGAGAAAATGCCATCATCCCTATCATTAAGCAGTTGATGTCTTTTAATAATTGCAACACAACATGGTGGAGATGTGTAAATTCATAATTATAATTCAATATAACCAGTGCTATAAAAGAGATATTGACACGATATCTTGAAGGTTGAATAGGAGTTCCAGGGAGATGAGACAGTCAGGAGTGTGTTGAGCAGGAAGCAGGAAGTGATGGCTGGCAGGTGTATGTGCAAAGGCATTTGGGGGTGGGAAGGGTAATAGGTTAAGGCCAGATGTGAAGGTCTGAAAAATATCCTGGACTTTATTCTATGGGTTCGGTTGAAAAAGTGATCCCAAAGATGGGGGAGGTGGTCCACAAAGGAAGAGCAATAATAATTCAAATTTGTATTTTAGAGAGATGCCCCTATGAAGAGGTTAGATGGGAGCAATGAACATGTGGAAAAAGGAAAACCAGAAGGGAAGTTTGTGAATCTGAACTAAGGTTTACACCAACTTTGAGGGATAGACAGATTTGCTACATGTCTGAGCTAAAATCAGTTGAGTGTTTGAGGGAAAAATGGGATTCCAGGGGCCTGAATGACTACATAATTGGTTGGCCCCACTAACTGATAAAGGAAAAGCTTGGGCATCCTTTGGCTGTATTATCTTTGAGATCACTTCCACAATATCCAGGGGGACTTGCCCAGGAGGGCCTAGATATATGCACTTGGAGCTCAGGAGAGCTTCCAAACTTCTGAGTTATCAGCAGATCTGTGGCAGCTGAAGTTGGGGAATGGAAGGAATCACTGAAGGAAGAAAAGGAGCAGGAAGACAAGACAGCTGAGGATGAAGCTGTGGACACTAATCTAGAGGCACAAGGAGAAGAACTAGGGAGGGAGACTAAGATGTGGTCAAAGCAGGAGGAAGAGAGAAAAGAAAAAAGTTCAAGTGGTACTTTGGGGGAGAGAGTTTCCAGGTGGAAGGATACAACTGTGTCAGAGACCCATAGGAAATTAAGAAAAGTAAAGATGGTAAGTCTTCAAGATGAACATTTGAGAGGATCCAGAGACAGTGGATTGATAGACAGAAGAGTAGTAAAAAGTACAGTTGGGGAAAGTAAAGTTTATAAGTAGACCCGAGCCAGTATGAATGTTGATAAGGAGAAACAGGTGCAGAGAGTGTGTAATGTAGGGACTGGCCTTGGACTTGGAGAAGGATAGGTACAATGTGGAAAGGAGGTACGTGATGGGGTTCACCTATGGAACGTATCTTTCCTTTCTATGAGATCAGGCTATTCATTTAAAAATCTACCTGTAGGCGACTGGGTGGCTCAGTGGGTTAAAGCCTCTGGCTTCAGCTTAGGTCATGATCTCAGGGTCCTGGGATTGAGTCCCGCATCGAGCTCTCTGCTCAGCAGGGAGCCTGCTTCCCTCTCTCTCTCTCTGCCTGCCTCTCTATCTACTTGTGATCTCTGTCTGTCAAATAAACAAATAAAATCTTTAAAAAAGAGAAAATCTACTTGTGGGGCCCCTGGGTGGCTCAGAGGGTTAAAGCCTCTGCCTTCGGCTCAGGTCGTGATTGCAGGGTCCTGGGATGGAGCCCCACGTCAGGCTCTCTGCTTGGCGGGGAGCCTGCTTCCTCCTCTCTCTCTCTCTGCCTGCCTCTCTGCCTACTTGTGATCTCTCTCTGTCGAAAAAATAAATAAAATATAAAAAAAAAAATCTACTTGTATGTGAAAGTTTGCCTCTTTGTGGCCACAAACTTATCACCCGAGACTAATCATCCTATGAATGAGTATCACTGTTCATCACAACTTCTAGGTGAAGACAATGGCAAGATTAGCACAAACCCACCAGTAATGTTATAACAACAACAAAACCCAAAACTAAAGTCCTTTAATAGATACTGTATAAAAAAATAACTCATTAAAAATAAGTTAGCAGTATTGTATCATCTTAGGGTCCAAAAGATAAAAACTGGGTGATAAAAGTTGAATTAGCAGATAACCTCATTACTTGAAGTCTTAATCTACACAACCTTTAGCAAAAAGAGACAAATCATAAATAAACATGTTCCTACGAAGTTCATGAAAATGTACCTTATAAAATTTCCTTCTCTACATTCCTTTTTTCTACATGTAAGTCCTAGATATATGTCACAAGATGTTACTGAACATACCATAATATTAAACACACCCTGAAGCACTGAAAAATACTGAATCATTAAGAAAAAGATCAAATTGTGTTTAATTTCCTATACAGTAAGGAAAAAAGAGGTAGGCATGGAAAGAAGATTTTCAGCTGAGCTGGAATACAAAGTATTTGTTTTCTTGACCTCAAGTTTAGCAGAAAATAAAATTTACCAGAACCTCTCATTTCTACCCTCCTCTGAGCACTCCAGTTAATTTAAATTTTGCACATGTGATTACCCAGAGGTGTTTTTTATTCTACCTTAGAAGAGTTGTCCATGGTCACTGGTATGAAATGTAGGTGCAGACAAGCTTTCATCGCTGAACATGAATCTTTTCATCTCTTCCAATTCACAGATAGTTACTGAAGCTATTCCAGTGGAGACATTCAGTCGTTCTATGCCAGTGGCACAAAAGATCATTTTCACGTGACGGGGCTTTTCTTTAGGAAACTGGTGTGCTTATTTCCAGAAAATCCAAAGGCAAATCCCGCCATGATGGTGCCACTGCTTTTGCTCAGAGCTGTAAGATTGGCCAAAAAATTAAAATTTTTTTTTAAGATTTTATTTATTTATTTGACAGAGATCACAGGTAGGCAGAGAGGCAGGCGCAGAGAGAGGAGGAAGCAGGCTCCCCGCCGAGCAGAGAGCCCGATGTGGGGCTCGATCCCAGGACCCTGGGATCATAACCTGAGCCGAAGGCAGGGCTTAACCCACTGAGCCACCCAGGCGCCCCCCAAAATTCAAATTTTTATTGGAGTTCAGACCTTGGATGCATAGTGTCAAATATTTTGGAGAAGAAATACTTGACTTACAAATGGGTATTATTTTATTAATCGGGATATTAGTTTTCATTTGTATTAGTTGGCAAATGTGGGTATTTTGCCCTATTGGAGAGTGATTTCCAGGTTAAAAAAAAAAAACTATAATTGTGAGACCATATGATATATTGAAAAGACTACAAACTTTGGCTCCAAGCACCTGTGTATATGCATAGCTAAATCTCTTGAAATTTCATTTTCCTAATTTGTAAAACTGGTGTAATATGTATCTGTATTATTCCATGGATCACTATTAATATATGTAAAATACCAGCCATATAACACACAATAGTCAATAAATTGTAGGTATTATTTTTATATGTTAGCTCTTAATGGGCCTCTAATAATCACAAAAATGTCCTGTTTTACAAGAGGAAAAATACTTCAGGTCAAATATATTAGGGTTTGGATATGTTTTTCTCTGCAGAAATGAGATTTTACAAGTTATCTTTCATGGACTGTGTTTCTGGTTCCAGTTTCCCATCTGTTGTGTGGCATTGACAAGTCCTTTACCTGTCTGGACCTCAAAGTTCTCACCTATAATGTCTAAGTTCTGTGCCCTTTCCGATTTAGAATGCTATGTTTTTATACTCTGTATTTAGCCTACATTTTCCAATTTGGGGCTGTCTTTGATCATTTCTTTCAGCGATCAAAATATCTCCCGTTTTTAATTTTCTTTCTCTCTCTCTCTGTCTCTCTCTCTCTCTCCAGCCAGAAGCATCCCATTTCTCCTAACAACCTTTCTTGAGAGGGTTGTCTCTACCTCATCACTTTATATTCTGACTCTTTCCAATTGAACTTCTTCCACCCATTTCTCTGAATCCACCTTTCTCAAGGCTGGCAGTGATCTCCACCTTGCCAAACCCTTTGGCCAATTCTCCATCTTCACGTTACTCATATGACATAGTTAACTGTTCTCTCCTATTGGACACCATTATTTCTCTAATCTTCCATGTGCCATACTTGCATGATATCTTCTCTTGCTCCTTGGACACTATCCCCTGATGGCTTTCCTTCTCCTCTCAGTCTCTAAAGTAATGTGTCTAATAGAACTATAACAGGAGCCGTGTAGATGATTTCAGATTTCCTAGTATTTAATTTTCCCAGTAAAAAAAGGTAAAAGAAATAGGTGAAATCAATTTTAAGAATAGATTTTTATTAACCCAGTGTATCCAAAATATTATTTCAGTAAGCAGCCAATATAAATAATTAATGAGATACTTGACATTCTTCACAATTTGGTGAGGGTTTTATACTTAATTTGGACTAGGCTGGAAAGCCACATGTGGCTACCATAGTGGACAGGGCAGCACCACGTGGTGGGGAGTCCCAGAGCTCAGTCCCGGAGGCTTTTCTATTCTCTGTGTACAGTCTTTCTAGGCGACAGAGGGGAGCATATGTTATCTATATTCTGACTCAGTCATTCAGTAAGTATCTGTTGGGTACCTAGTATGTGCCAAGCCACTGGTTATTTGTGCTAGGGGACACAATAGTGAAGAATGTCGTTATAAAGCCCCACCCTCATAGAGCCCGCTTTCTAGTAAGGGAGCACGGAGAATAGACAAGACAGCTGAGTTCATTTCATTGCGGGATAGAAAGTGAAAGGGCTGGGGCACAGTCAGATGAGTGCAGAAACGTGGGAGGGAAGCAGTTGGAGAAGTGAGGAAGGGGTCAGATGAGGCAGAGGGTTTGGTGTGCTGGTCAAAGGATGTTGGCTTTTACTGTGTTGAGATGGGGGGGGGCACTAAAAGAATTTAAACAAAGGAAAACACTAGAGGACTCCAGTTGTGAAGATGGTTTCGGGGGCTGTTTTGAGAAAATAGGATAGGAGATCGGGGAGAGCAATGTGACCCCGCTGAAGATGACAAGAGGCTTCGATCTGTTGCAAAAGCAAGTGACGAGAAGGTGTCCGAGTGTGAGAGATGTTCAGGTCACATACACAGATTTGTGGGAATCATCCACACATTCCTACACTTTTCCAATAGGGCTGAGCAGCCGCGTGCCCCCTAGAGCTATTTAAATTTAAATTAATTAAAATAAAACAAGACGTCAGGGCCCCAGTCGCACTAGCTTAGCCTTATTTCAAGCGCTCGATATGCCGATGTGCTGAGCGGCCACTGCTTTGGACAGTGTCCCTCTAGAGCATTTCCAGAGTCGCAGAAAGTTCTGTTGGGCGGCATTGGTTCGTGGAGAGTTCTGTCCTCCTGGCTGTCAAATCAACTGCCTGCTAGATACCTCCACAGAATAATTAGATCACCATTTTATTAATGCACCCCGAATAGGTGTTGTATTCAAAACCCGGTGAGTATTCTTGAGTCCAGTGTTCAGCAACCTGACTTCGCATTCCCCAGCCTTGTTTTGATGTCATTTCTGTCCTCCCGGTGAATGGAATCTCCCTCTATACTTCTTTCTCCACGTTGAGGTCATTCCTCATTCCTATCGTTCTCTCCCTACCCACCCCTGTCTCTTCCAACCCCCTGGCAGGTTGACCTGCTTCCCCGCCAAGACCTCTCCTGACTATGACCACCGGTTAGCGTCTTTACCATCCCATCATTCTTTGCAGGACAATTGAAATATCTGCAAAATTAGTTTTTCAAGTCTTTTTTTTTTTTTTTAAGATTTCATTTTTATTTATTTGACAGACAGAAATCACAAGTAGGCAGAGAGGCAGGCAGAGAGGGGGTGGGGGGGAAGCAGGCTCCCTGCCGAGCAGAGAGCCCAATGCGGGGCTTGATCCCAAGACCCTGAGATCATGACCTGAGCCGAAGGCAGAGGCTTTATCCCACTGAGCCACCCAGGCACCCCGAGTTTCTCAAGTCTTACTGTACATTAGAATCGCGTGGGAGTTTGAAACCAGAACAGAGCAAGGAAACAAAAATGCCTGGGCTGTACTCCGTGCACGGAGGTGGGGCTTGGCTCTGTAGAAGCTTTGCAGGTGCAGCTCGGGCTGCGGACCACGTTCATCCTTTCCTCCCCCACCACTTCCATTGTTCACTGTGGCACAGAGGAGCCAGAGTGACCTTTCTAAATAACACAGCAGATCGTGTCATTCCCTCGCTTGATACTTTCTCATGGTCTTTTACTGCTCGGAGAATTTGAAGCTCCTGACCCCACGAGATCTGGCCTGGTTTGTTTCTCCTGCCTGCTTTTGCCAGGCGGACCCCCTTCCTTGTCACTTGCTCTGAGAGGCGCTCTGTCCATTTCATGGTAACCAGCCCTTTGCTCCTCCCCCAGGACCTACCCCAATCACTCTCCTTTCCAGTACCCTGGCTTATTTTCTTGGTGGAATGAACTGCTATCTGCTGTGGTCATACTTATTACTTCCCTGATCTGTTGTTTAGCTCCCTAACTAGAACTTAAGCTCCATGAGAGCAAGGAACTTTGCTGTCATTTATCTGTTTATCTCTGGCAGCTCGAACAGAACTAGGCAATGAATGAATATTTTTGAATGCCCCCTTCATTGGCTTCATATTTTAAAGATCCGTTTTAGAGGCTTTGGAGAAAAGACGATGACAGCTCGGATGATGATGATGATGATGGTGCACCTAGGAATGGCTCTGATTTATAGAGAGTTTACTTTGTGCCAGGCTAGGATTGTTCAGTCCTGACAATAGCCTTCTGAGATGGGGCTAGTGCACCCATTTTACAGATGAGAACACTGGGATTTTGGAAAAGCTGAGTGACCTGATTAGGATCACCAAGGTAGTAAGCCTGAGAAGCCGGAACTAGAACCAGGGCGTGTCTGAGGCCAAGGTCTTGACTCTTGAAACAAACAAAGAAACAAAGAAACAACCTTGCAGCCATTGAATAAATACTTATGAAATAAACAGAACACATGGTAGAGGGTACATATTGGAAAGTCGTCACACACTGATATTTAGTCCGTGAGCAGGAAAAACCAAACCTTTCCGGTTCCATCCTGATCCCCGTTGGGTCCCTGCTGCCTCCTTTTTGCAGGGTGGGGGACTCCAGGGCTGTCCCGCATTCCTGTTTTTGCCAGTTGTAGCCTGAAGAATTCCATCTCCTAGCAGCTACCCCGGTTACGTGCAGCCTCAATGATCTTCTTTTGAGAGAGGGAAAAATCCCCTAACTTTGTAACACAGCCCAGCGATGCATGAGAAGCCTTTGTCAAACGCTAGGCAGGGGGAAAAGGAAAATAAAAATACCGTTCCCCTCTGGAATGTCTCCTAGGACTAGCGAAAAATGCTAATTCTCACAACGGTAAAATCATTTAAAAATCAAAGCACCTTTGAATTATATTAGAAATGAGATTAAAATGAGAAGTGTTGAAAGAAAATAATTACGTTCTTCGACTCTCACAGCATCTTATCCCCTCCAGCTCTGTTCTCCTGGTTTATGAGGCCCCAGATATTTCTCCCAGGACTGATTTCCCCGCGAGTCACTGTAGACGTGCTATGTGCTCAGGTTGCCTGAGAGGTAGAGGGATGCCTGGCTTTTCTTTATTCCCCCCAGAATCGGGTGATGGGAAGTCGGAGCCTTCCTTCCTCTCTTTAAACAACCCCCATGGTGCAGTGTTTTTAGTTTTAATTACTCCGAGATTAATGTGCATCCGTGCGCTTACAACATCAGCCTCGGCTGGACGGGCTGCATCGGGGTGCTGCACGATGCGCGAGTCCAAAGCGGGCCGGAGCGCTTAGCCCAGGTGAATGAATATTCAGCTCTGCGCCCCGCCGCGTGGACGCCCCTCCGCGCGGGAGGACCCGGCCCGCGTGGCCCGTAGGAGGTGGGCCTTGGGAATGCGCTCTGGGAAAAGGAAGCGCAGCCCGCGGCGCGCTGTCTGTCACCGGGCCCGCCCGGCTCCCACGTCCCCGGCCCATTCAGGCCGCGGAGAGAGCGCCGCCTCGCTCTGCCCCCAGATTACGGCCCCGGCGGCGCCCCTGCCAGGGAGCGGGGGTGGGGGCTGCGCGCCCAGCCTGCGGCCCAGATGGCGGGCCAGCCCCGCGCGGGGACACTTTCTCAGGCTTTCAAAAAGAGCACTTTCTTTCCTGCCTAATATTTAGCTCCTTCAAATGCAAATGGAGAGGTTTCGCTCCAAGGTTAGCATAACAATTATGGGAAAGCTTTAAATCTGATGCGTTTGTTTACACGATGAAAGGCGGGCGAGATCCGAGAGCTGGAGGCCCCGGCTTCTCAGCAACTATTTTCTCACTAGTGAGCTGCAAGTCAATTTGAGATCACAAAGAAAACCAATTTATGTGACGGCGTAGGCTAATTTTGGAGGGAGTTCTACATTGTTATCAATGTGCGGTTTCCCCCCGCTTTCTTTCTCTCTTTTTCTCTTTCTTTCTTTTCTTTTCTTTTCTTTCTTTCTTTTTTTTTTTTTAAGTGACCGCTGCTGAAATTGTGATTCCCCCCCACCCCTTTTCAACGTGAAGTGTGGGTGAGGTAATTGGTGTTGGTGATGGGTAGGAAGGTCTTCATGACGCGCAGGATGGGAACGGAGATGGGGTTGGTACAGGTAGTGGATTTTCCGGGGACGTGTGCAAGGTGTTGGTCTGACATGCATAAAAATATCCTTTAGTTTGCTTTAGTTTAGAAGTTCATTTTCTTAAAAAAAAAAAAAGAAAGAAAGAAAGAAAGAAAGAAAAAAGAAGAAGAGGAAGGAAGGAAGGAAGAAAAGTTCATTTTCTTCTCCATTCGGCTCAAATTTTTTGTTTTGTTTTGTTTGTAATTAATTAATTTATTTATTGGCATTTCAAAAAGAGTTGTGTGGTGTTAAGTACCATTGATGGGTATCAGACCACAACTTAAGGGGGATGACATTCTCTCACTTTTAATCCATCAATTTCCAGACATTGACTGTGAGGCTTGCGTGGGTCGCGTTGGAGGTCACCCAGATCTGCTGGTAGGAAGGCTTGCTGATGAGCAAGAAAGAAATCTCAGGCTTCTCTCCCCACCACCCCTCAATGTCTTTTTCACTCTTAGATGTTCCGGGAGACTTTTTTCCAGACTTTCCTCCTGGGGCCATCCCCCACCTGTCACACACAGAAGTGAGAACTCTTACATGGGCTGCTGTGAGGTCTCAGCCTGTTAGGGTCCTCCTCACCGAGACCCAGGAGAGAAGGGAGACCCTGGAGACCTCCTTAAATCTATCAGCATCGCTGACAATGTATTGGCAAATGCTTTGTGACACCCTGCAAACTGCAATGCCTATAACACAAGAAGCTCACGAGTGCCTGGTACCTAACAGTTTTATATCATTTGGGGGCAATTCATTGGCAAACATAACTATGCCATTTTTTTGTTCAGATTAAGCTACAAAACCTTTTTTTAATTTTTCTGAAGTATTTCTACAGGTGAGCTGAAATGCCTGCTCGAACAGTGGGCCTCGGGCAAGCCTGTATGTGCTTTTATCTGACAGGTACAAAGCAGTGGTTTGCAACCCAAGAATGGTCCTCGAACCACCTGAGGGTCTTTTAAAGATTTTATTTATTTATTTAATAGACAGATTACAGGTAGGTAGAGAGGCAGGCAGAGAGAGAGAGGAGAAAGCAGGCTCCCCGCTAAGCAGAGAGCCTGATGTGGGGCTCCAATCCCAGGACCCTGGGATCATGACCTGAGCAGAGAGCAGAGGCTTTACTCACTGAGCCACCCAGCACCCCCTGAGGGTTTTTTTTTTTTTTTTTTTTTTTTTTTTTTATCAAAGAGAAAGGGGGGGGAGAGAGTGAGCACAGGCAGACAGAATGGCAGGCAGAGGCAGAGGGAGAAGCAGGCTCCCTGCTGAGCAAGGAGCCCGATGTGGGACTCGATCCCAGGACGCTGGGATCATGACCAGAGCCGAAGGCAGCTGCTTAACCAACTGAGCCACCCAGGCGTCCCCCGCTGAGGGTCTTTTTAAAACACAGTTGGTGGAACCTCCCCTCCAGAGTCTCCCAACCAGCAAGCCTGATGTGGAGCCCGAGAATTTCCATTTCTCCCAAGTTGCCAGGTGATGCTGGAAGTGGAGAACCATCAGCCTAAGAATCATAGAAGTGTATACTTTTGAGGCAACCCAATATGATAAAAGCGTTTCCTTTTTGCAAGAACAGCCTAGGGAAAACTGACTGATGAGCCATCTGCACTAGAAATTAAGTGAGATTGAAGAACTGTTCTTAAGTTTAAATACTTCTCTAATATAGGTTTTTAAAGATTGTTGGCTTGACCTGTTTAGTAACTCGAAGTGAGTAGCGTCTTCCTGAGTAAAAAATGAGCATTAGAAAAACACTATTTGGGCCTGCTGGCCAGACGAATGGGTTCTCAAGGGATGGTGGTATATTAATGAAATAGATTTGTTTTCTGATATTGAGACCTTGGAGATCCACTGCACAGAACCTGGCCCTTGGCCATCTTAGCAATCATGCCTTTTTTGTTAGTTATCCTATATTTTGGTTTCCTCTTCTCTTTTCCTGAAATCCTCCCCAGGCTCCTTCTCCTTTGTTGTTAAGACGCATCTTCAAACCCAACTCCTGAATAAGTCTTCAAGACAGAAAGGTAGAGATTTTTATGAAAACTTAACCATTAAGAAAAAAAAAACAAACCTTGAAACTCCCTTATTCATCTAAGCATCTGATGTAATTAAACGTATTTACAGGATTCTGTGTAGGGTCTGTATTTGACCTTAGTGTCTTTAATATATACATTTTCTTGTCTGGCTTTACACTGCATATCCAATGAGGGAAAGAGATTTTAATTCTGGCTTTTCATAGTAACTAGTATAGGGTTGCACAAAAATAGATGCATAAAAACTAATTATTTTGATGTTGGTGATGATGCTGTCTCATTAAGTGACTTGACATTTAGTAAGATTCTCTTCACCTGCTACTAAAAATATATGGATGAAAATATACCTTCTGTGGAAAGTCATATTGTGTTAGTCACTTGACCATGGACACATGCTATGCTAATTGTGAGATAAATAGTAAACTTAAATTAAAGGAGGGATTTTTCCCCCTCAAATCATATTTTTATATGCATTAAGGAAATAGGTAGCCCAAGAAACCATATGTAAATCATTTTGTAAAATAGATGAACACCTAAAATTGATCTGTAGTTGAACAGGCATCTTACTTAAAATGTGGGGAACACTATTCTAGGAGACCAGAGTGCTTTACCAGCAGCTAATTTTGTGATGTTGTGTGTTCAGGATGGAGGATGATGTTGTTGGTTATGCTTTGTTGGCCAAGTCATGTTCCCCTCCTTTCCATGACAAGCATGAGGGATGGCTGGTCCTGGTGATTCTTTCTGGATTACAGGTATGTTTACTTAAACCGCATAATACGAGAGGGTCAGGGCTGATTTAAGCAGGTGACTCTATTATGATAATCTTGTCAACGCCTTTTAAAATTATTGTTGTCTCCCCCACATATGTTACAATCTCCTTGGATTTCCAGAAAACATGATGTTGATTGTTTTTCATTGTAAAGGAGCCAATTTCTTTGAGCAACTGCTGTTTCTACCTGAGCATTCAAGTCATTGAGCAGACACTTCATTTAGGGACAGAGCAGAATTTCTTTACCCTTGTCGTTATCCTATGTTACAGCTGACTGCTTTAGTGCCAATAAAATGCTAAGGGCTCTGGTTTTTACTGGGCAAAGCACTGAGTGGCAAAGTCATTCCTATTAAATATTAACATCATTTACTAAGAATATAATTAGAAAGAAAATAAACTGGCATATAAAATTTGTATTTTAATTATCCTGTGCTCTTGGTTCAGGTGTTGAAAAATTGTTTTCTTGGTCCTAAATATAGAGTTAGGATTTTAAAAGGCTTAAGATGTCATCACAGAGAGGCAGCGGAGAGTTCCACAGGAATCTTAAGAGACTTGAATTTTGGGGAGGTCAGGTGCAGAGGGTGGCAGATAAGGGATGTGTGTGTGTGTGTGTGTGTGTGTGTGTTGTGCGGCGGGGAAATGGAAGTGGGAAATCAGATGAGAGAAAGTGGGAAATGATTGTATAGGTAGGACTGTAGTGTATTTTCTCATTTTAAATAAAACCCATGTTTTGAATCCAGTGGGTCAATTATATATAAATATAGTGTAGAGGGCAGATATCCAGAAATAACAAATTTTAATCTCCAGAGAGAAAGCGAGAATTGACCAAAGCAGAAGCCTCTGGAACAGGGGTTAGACATCTTCGCTGTTTTTGTTTATTTTTGCTATTATAAAGAAGGCTGTAATGATCATTATTATGCTTGCTTACTGGTGCAAAGATGCCAGATTATCTCTAGAACATCTTCTTTTTGTGATATATTATTAATTTCTATTCTGTCTAATCTATAATTTTTATTAACAAATTAGTAATCCCTAAACTGTTACTGTGCACAATAGAATTGTTAATTGAAGGATATGTAGCTCTTTAATTTGGCAAGCAAAACTGTTTTCCAAGAAGCACATACTCCTATCATGGCGTCTAAGAGTGCCTGTATCCTTCCTAACACACTGCCTTTTCTTTTTTTTTTTTTTAAAGATTTTATTTATTTCTTTGACAGACAGAGATTACAAGTAGGCAGAGAGACAGGCAGAGAGAGAGAGGAGGAAGCAGACTCCTGCTGAGCAGAGATCCTGATGGGGGCTCAATCCCAGGACCCTGGGATCATGACCTGAGCCGAAGGTGAGGCTTTACCCCACTAAGCCACCCAGGCACCCCCACACTGCATTTTCAAAAATACAAATTATATCAACCTGAAAGGAGTGAAATTTCATCTTTTCATCATTTTCAAATTTTTTCTCCTTGATTGTTAATGAGGCTGATCATTTTTCATGTTTTTTTCGTCTATTCCTGTTTTGTCTGCTTTCCCATATAATTTACTACCCTTCTATTTTTTAAATTAATTATTAGGAACATTCTCATACTAATCCTATGATGATTATATGCATTGCAAATAATTATTCTTACTTCGTGGCTGAGATTTTTCATCCTCTTTTAGATTATTTTTTGATAAACAGACATTCTTAGCTTTAAATGGCTTACCAGTCATTTTCTTTATGGTTTTATTTTTTGTGTCTTGTTTAAGAAATCCTTTTTGTCAAAAAGACTTTTTATAAAAGTGTTAAGCCCTCAGTCAATCTAAAATTGTTTTTTTTTTTTTTTTTTTTACAGTGTGAAGTAGAGATTCAGCTCCATTTTTTTCCCTATAGGGGCTATCCCAGCATGGTTTATTAAATAGTGCCTGCTATATATATATGAAAAGCAGGCACTATTTAATAAACCATGCTGGGATAGCCCCTATAGGAAAAAGATGTATATATGTATATATACAAGATGTATATAGACGTATAATGTATTACATATATGTAATGTAAAACATATAATGTATTGTTTCGTAAGTACAGGTCTGTGAATCATCAGTCTTAAACAATTCACAGCACTCACCATAGCACATACCCTCCCCAATGTCTATCACCCAGCCACCCTCCCCCTACCCCCAACCCCCAGCAACACTCAGTTTGTTTCCTGAGATTAAGAATCTCTTACGGTTTGTCTCCCTCTCTGGTTTCATCCTGTTTTCATTTTCCCTCCCTTCCTTTATGATCATCTGTCTTGTTTCTCAAGTTCCTCGTATCAGTGAGATCGTATGATAATTATCTTTCTCTGATTGACTTATTTTGCTCAGCGTAGTACCCTCTAGTTCCATCCATGTCATTGGAAATGTCAAGATTTTGTGGGTTTTTGGATAGCTGCACAATATTCCATTGTATATATATGCCATATCTTCTTGATCCATTTATCTGTTGATGCACATCTAGGTTCTTTCCATAGTTTGGCTATTGTGGACATTGCTGCCATAAACATTTGGGTGCATGTGCCCCTTGGAATCACTACATTTGTATCTTTAGGGTAAATACCCAGTAGTGCGATTGTTGGGTCGTAGGGTAGCTCTATTTTCAAACTTTCGAGGAACGTCCATGCTGTATTCCAGAGTGGCTGCCCCAGCTTGCATCCGTCCCAACAGTGTAGGAGAGCTCCCATTTCTCTGCATCCTTATCAACATTTGTTAATTTTAACTGACTTGTTAATTTTAGCCATTCTGACTGGTGTGAGGTGTCTGCTTTTCTACTGGGGTATGATGTCATTTCTATCATATAGTCAGCATACATGTTTACCTGGGTCTGTTTCATGGCTCTTAGTTATGTTCTGTTAGTTTATTTGTCATTTCTATATCAAGTCTTTTCTGAATTTTGGTGGGCATTTCCCTGACTCCATAGCTCAGTTTGGGGAGAGTGGGCATTCTCACACTCTTACTGAATTTTAGATCTGTGAATATGCTAAATCTCTATTTATTTGCACCTTCGTTAACATCTTTAGATAGAAGTTGGTAATTTTATCGAAAAGGTCTCACGTGACTTTTGTTCTGGATACTTCATACTCAGTGCTATTAAAAATGGTATATTTGAAGGGTGCCTGGGTGGCTCAGTCAGTTGAGCATCCGACGCTTGATTTCGGCTCAGGTCATGATCTCAGGGTCGGGCATAACATTGAGCCCAATGTCTGTGCTCTGTGCTCATTGGAGGGTCTGCTTGGGATTCTCTCTCCTCTCCCCCTGTCCCTCCCTAACCCTTGCATATGTGTGCGCACATTCTCTCTCTCTCAAATACATACAGAAATAAATAAAATCTTTTAAAAATGGTATATTTGAGATAATGAGAGGCTCTAATTGTCACCATTATACAGAAACGCAGTTGACTTTTACGTAACAACTACATCCAGCCACTTTGTTGAACTGTCTGACTCAATTTGGTAATTTATTTGTGGGCTCATCTGCTTATTTGTATGCCGTACAAAAAAAGTCATCATATGAGAAAATAGTAGTTTCGTATTTTCCTTTCCTGATGGCTTTAACATTTCCTTTTTTTCTTTTTCTTTTGTTTTTCTTCATCCTTCTCTGTGCATTTCTCCCTTTCTTCTGTCCTTCTCCTCCGTCCCTTCCTGTGCCTTCTGTACCCGGTCCCACCGTTTTTATGGCACTAGCATGGGCTGTGGGCATGGTGTCCTATAGAAGTCCTGACAGCAGGTAAAGATGCCTTATCCAAGAATTCAAAAGGAATCTTTTTAATGTTTCACCACCAAATATGATGTCAGTTGTAAGCTTCATGTGTGCGCGCATGTGTGCGTATGTGTGTGTGTGTGCAGAAGATAACCTTTGGTAAGAAAGGTCATTAGGCCTTTTTGCAGAATGAATGAGGAAAGAATTTTGATTTTTATCAACTTTTTCATCTTTTGAGATACCATTCTTTCCTTTATTTTGGTGATGGGGTAAATGATATTAATAGAATTCCTAAAATTGAACCAACTATACATTCCTGGATTAAAGTATTTTGGCATTTAAGAACTTTTAATTGTGTTCAAAAACACATAATTTACTACCTTAACCATTTTTAAATGTACAGTTCAGTAGTGTGAAGTATGTTCACGTTGTTGTGAAACAGATCTCCAGATCTTTTTCATCTTGCAAAACTGAATCTCTACCCCAATTACACAAGTCGCCATGTTCCCCTTCTCCAAGCCCTTGGCAACCACCATTCCACTTACTGTTTCCACAAATTTGACTCTTCCAGATTCGCCAAGTAAATGGAATCACCATGCTTGTCTTTTGTGACTAGCTTATTTCATGTAGCATAATGTCGTTAAGATTCGTCCATGTCTAGCATGTGTCCAAGTTTCCCTCCTTTTGGAGATGGAATAATACTGCATTATATGCCTGTATCACATTTTGCTTATGCATTCACCCATCTTTGGCCACATCCGCCTCTTGGTCATTGTGAATACTGTTGCTGTGAGCATGGTTGTGTACATATCTCTTGAGTTCCTACTTTCAAATCCTTAGGATATTTACCCAGAAGTGGAGTTGCTGGATCATATGGGAATTCTATTTTTAATTTTTGAGGAACAGCTATACTGTTTTCCATAGCAACGGTACCATTTTACAATCCTGCCAACAGTGCATACGGGTTTCTATGTCTCTCCATCCTTGCCAACATTTGTTATTTTCTGGTTTATCGATAGTTGCCATTTTAAGGTGCATGAGATGATATATTGTGGTTTTGACTTGCCTTTCTCTAGTGATTAGTGATTTTAAGCATCTTTTCATATGCTTGTTGGACATTTGTGTGTCCTCTATTCAAGTTCTTCCCCTTTTTAAATCAGGTTATTTGTTTTATAAAGAGGAATTCTTTGTAACATATTCTGGATATCAACCTCTTATCAGATATATGATTTACAGATATTTTCTCTCATTTTGTACAGTGTCTTTCAACAATCACTCTGTCGATTATTTTCTTTGGTGACGTTTTAATTTTTGATGTAGTCCAGTTTGACTGTGTTTACTTTTTTAACTCTACTTTTGGTATAAATTTGGTATTTTGTAAACTGTTAGATTTGTTTTGTGAATATTTTGTTAAGGGATATTGTGTATGTGTATTCATGAGTGAAATTGGCCTGTAACTTTCCTTTTCTATACTTTCCTTTCCTGGTTTTGTACCAAAAGTCGTACTAGCCACATGAAATGAGTTGAGGAATGCTTCTTCCTTTTATATTTTTTGAAATATTATGTGTAAGACTAGAATTATTTGTCTGTGAATAAAGAGTAGTATTTGTCTGGGCCTGGTGTTTCATTTGTGGGAATATTTTAAACTGCTGATTAAATGTATTTAATGGATTTGAAACTATTCATGTGGTCTATTTCTTCTTAAGATCATTTGGCAAGGTATATATGTGTGTGTGTGTGTGTGTGTGTGTATATGTGTATATATATATATATATATATATATATATATATAATTTATGTATAATTATTTTTCCTAGGAATCTATTTCAGCATTTTTGGTAGCATAAATTTAATAACTTGTTAAAATTATTTTTTAAATGTTTGCAGCACCTGGAGTTATTCACCCTTTCTATTTCTGTATTGTTTATTTGTCTGTTCTCTTTTATTAATCAAGCCTTTCTGAGATTTGTCAATTTAATTGGTGTTCTCTAAAAGGTCAGTTTATGTCTGTGATCCTCTATTGTTTGCTTCTTTCTCCTATTTACTAGTTTCTGATTTACTTGTATTTTTTTATCCCATGTACTTTGAGTCCATTCTGATTTTTTTTTAAAGATTTTATTTATTTATCAGAGAGAGAGAGGGAGCGCGAGCGAGCACAGGCAGACAGAGTGGCAGGCAGAGGCAGAGGGAGAAGCAGGCTCCCTGCTGAGCAAGGAGCCCGATGTGGGACTCGATCCCAGGATCATGACCTGAGCCAAAGGCAGCTGCTTAACCAACTCAGCCACCCAGGTGTCCCTCCATTCTGATTTTTAGAACCTATCTGTTTAGCTCAGGATTTTTTAGTCTTTCCTTTGTTTTAATATAGGCATTTAATGCATTAATTTTTTCTCTACATATCATTTTACTAGCATTCCTGAGTTACTGAGAAGCATATTTTTATTGTCTAAGTATATTAGCATTTAAATAAAGAGATTTTTTGTTACTGTTGATTTTTATAATAATTGTTATATATATGTGTGTATTTAAAGATTTTATTTATTTATTTGACAGAGATCACAAGTAGGCAGAGAGAGAGAGAGGGAGGAAAGCAGGCTCCCTGTGGAGCAGAGAGCCCGATGCAGGGCTTGATCCCAGGACCCTGGGATCATGACCTGAGCCAAAGGCAGAGGCTTTAACCCACTGAGCCACCCAGGCGCCTCAATAATTGTTATATTTTTATGAAAAAAACATTTGATATTTTGCAAATGTTCTACATATGGTTTCAGAAAGTGTGTATTTTCTGTTACTAAGAATAATTTTATGTAATTCATAATGCTTAGGCTACTATTTGTGTTCTATATTCTTAGTCATTTCTTTACTTTTTTCTTATTAATGAGGAATGTGTTATTAAAAGTCTCTTATTATGATGACAGATCTGTAAACTGACCATTGCATTCTCTCAAGCTTCATTTTATGTGTTTTGAAGTTGTATTTTGAATTCATTCAAGTTTAAATTATATCATTTGGTGAATTGAACATTTATAGTACATATATTGTGTTCTCTTTGTCTCTAGTATACTTGTTGTCCTAACGTATATAGTTTCTGACATTAATACAACTCAATCATTTTAATATTTTGTTGACTATTTCCTTTCCTACATAGAAGTTTTTTATTTTGATATAGACCTAATAGTTTATCTTCCTTGCATCAAGAAAGCTATCTAGAAAAATGTTGCAATGGCTAATGTTGGAGAAGTTGCTGCCTGTGTACTTTCCAAGGATTTGTTTGGTTTTGGGTCTCACATTTCAGTCTTTAATCCATTTTGAATTTATTTTTGTGTATGGTGGAAGAAGTGGTCCACTTTCATTCTTGTGTATGTTGCTGTATGCTTGTGTATGTAGGCTTGTGTATGTTTCCCAACACCATTTCTTGAAGGGACTTTTTTCCCATTGGATAGTCTTTCCTCCTTTGTTGAAGATTTATTGATCATATAGTTGTGGGTTTATTTCTGAGTTTTCTCTTCTGCTCTATTGATATATGTGTCTATTCTTGTGTCAGTACTGCACTTTTATGATCACTACAGCTCTGTAATATAACTTAAAGTCTGGAATTGTTTTGTTCTATTTTTCTTTTTCAGGATTGCTTTGACTATTCTGGGTCTTTCGTGGTTCTATACAAATTTTAGGATTGTTCATTCTAGTTCTGTGAAAACTGTGAAGACTGCTATTGATATTTTGATAAAGATCACATTAAATGTGTAGATTACTTTAGATAATATAGACATTTTTTAAAATTATTTTTTAAACATGTAATGTATTCTTTGCCCCAGGTGTACAGGTCTGTGAATCATCAGGCTTATACACTTCACAGCACTCGCCATAGCACATATCCTCTCCAATGTCCATAACCCAACCACCCTATCTCCCACCCCCCAGCAACTGTCAGTTTGTTTTGTGAGATCATGAGTCTCAAGGGCACCTGGGTGACTCAGTGGGTTAAGCCTCTGCCTTCGGCTCGGGTCGTGGTCTTAGGGTCCTGGCATCTTGCCCCGCATCAGGCTCTCTGCTCAGCACGGAGCCTGCTTTCCCCTCTCTCTCTGTCTGTCTCTCTACCTACTTGTGATCTCTCTCTCTGTGTCAAATAAATAAATAAAAATAAAATAAAATAAAAAGAGTCTCTTACAGTTTGTCTCCCTCCTGATCCCATCTTGTTTCCTTCTTTCCTTCCCTACCCCAAACCTCCCTGGGATTGGCACCCCAGCTTTCTTTTGATGTCCATTAACATGGTAAATTGTTTTCCACCCCCTCACTTTAAATCTGGAAGTGTCTTTGGGTCTAAAATGAGTTTATTTTAGCATATCGTGGGTCTTGTTTTTTCATCCATTCTGATACCCTGTGTCTTTTGATTGGGACACTTAACCCATTTACTTTCAAGGCAACTATTCAAAGATATGAATATAGTGCCATTGTATTGCCTGTGACTATTACTGTATATTTTCTCTATTCCTTTCTGATCTGTTACTTTTAGGCTCTCTCTTTGCTTAGAGGACCCCTTTTAATATTTTCTGTAGGGCTGGTTTGGTGTTTGCACATTCTTTTAATTTTTGTTTGTCCTAGAAATTTTTATCTCTCCTTCTATTTTCAGTGACAGCCTAGCTAGATCTAGTATTCTTGGCTGGATATTTTTCTCGTTTAGTGCTCTGTATATATCATATTAGTCCTTTCTGGCCTTCCAGGTCTCTGTGGGTAGGTGTGCTGTTAATCTAATATTTTACCATTGTATGTTACAGATTTCTTGTCCCGAGCTGCTCTCAGGATTTTCTCTTTGTCACTAAGACTTGTAAGTTTTACTATTAGGTGATGGGGTGTGGACCCATTTTTATTGATTTTGAGGGGGGGTTCTCTGGGTCTCCTGGATTTGGATGCCTGTTCTCCTTTCCATAGTAGGGAAATTCTGTACTATAGTTCGTTCCAGTATACCTTCTGCCCCTCTCTCTTTTCTTCTTCTTCTGGGATCCCAATTATTCTAATATTGTTTTGTCTTATGGTTTCACTTATCTCTTGAATTCTCCCTTTGTGGTCCAGTAGTTGTTTGTTTCTCTTTTGCTCAGCTTCTTTTTTTTTTAAAAAATATTTTATTTATTTATTTGTCAGAGAGAGAGAGGAGCGAGAGTGAGCACAAGCAGACAGAGCGGTAGGCAGAGGCAGAGGGAGAAGCAGGCTCCCGGCTGAGCAAGGAGCCCCATGTGGGACTCGATCCCAGGATGCCGTGATCATGACCTGAGCTGAAGGCAGCCGCTCAACCAGCTGAGCCACCCAGGCGTCCCTTAAATATTTAAGATATATATTATACTTCTGGGGTGCCTGGCTCTCTGTTGGTGGAACATGCATCTCTTGATCTTAGTGTTTGTAAATTTGAGCCCTTCCTCCTAAATTAGGTGTAGAGATTGCTTAAAGATAAAAAAATTCTTAAAAATAAAATAATATAAAATATATATTATACTTGACTTTTGCATCTGAAATGTTTTTTTCATGCTATTTAGTTTTACCATACTCACACACCCAATTTTGTTTTAAAAGAAATAGTCACAAAGTGAAAAGCCAATATTAAAACTTGAATTTATGGTGTATGGTTCAGAGAAATTCACTAGTTCTTAGCCACTGGTTTATACAGTCATATTTATGATAACAAAAACATTTCAAAATAACTTCAACACTGTATTCTCTAAACATATCGCTGTTGTTTCCATTTAGGGGTATAAGAAGCTATGACAAATCTGTTTTCAAGTGTTGTAGAGAGAGCCCTTTAGAATCTCAAATGTACCTGGGGAGGGGAAAACTTTTCCCCATTTGCTGATCATAAGAACAATGCCCCTAGCATTATTACTTGGTCAGGGAAAACCAAGTCCATATTCTAATTATGTGAATCAAATTTGTATCTTGAGTATTTTTTTTTTTAACCATACCTCACTTGTAAAGTCTTCACTTTGGTGTATTTATAATATATGTATAGAACATAGGGAATATGTATATGTATAGAACATAGAACATGTATATATATGTGTGTATATACATATACATATATGTATATGAATAGGTATATGTATAGAACATAGGGAAGGGATAAGAATGACTTTACCTGGTAAACCTGAAGGTCTTGTTTCCTTAAAATCTACTTTGTTTACTATGAAGACCAGTTATCATTGCATCGGGTTCTAAGTATGGCCAAATGCTTGCATTTCTTTCTTTCTTTTTGGGGGGAAAAAGAGAACTTGTGAAGGAGAAAGTACTTTCTTGGTGAAGGAAAAGAAGTCTGCCTTCATCCTAACAAAATGGTGTATATTTCTGATTTCCTTTTAAGCAATTTCAGATGACTAGATATGTTTATAATGGGTGGTGATTTTTAATCGTTTAAGATCATCTCATGGTTTTTATTAGCTCCTTGGCTTTAAGAGGCTATTCAGATAATGCTTTAGCTAATAGTTTTGTTGTTTTTAGCGAGAAAGAAACGACATTTTGTTATTCAAGAAAAGCATATTGCCTCTTAATGATGTGTTATCATTGCAGTCCTTGTCTTCTCTTATTCTGCCTAGTGTCCGCCATTTAGAATGCAGAAGATTAATTATTATCTTTATAGAATCCATCATAAAATTCTAGTTTGGCTATATAGGGATCATTTGAGGCTTTTGTTCTTTGTGGGCTTTTAGAATGATGATATTTTTAGCTTGCATTAGTTTAATAGAAACTATGAGATTTGGTCCAGAAGATAAAATATTGATTTTTAATATTTGAAAGGGGAAAATACGAAATTATAGCAAATTATTTTATAGCTTGAATTTAGTGGCTCAATTTTTCTTGTTACTATAACTTTGACATTGGAATTGTCAGTCTTTCTTAGAGCAGATAGGCTTGTTGTTGAGTCTTGGTTGTTTCAAATGAAGTACAAATTGGATTCTGATTTCACTTCCGTTGGTAACACTACATATTATCCTAATAAAACTGTGGTAATCTGCAAGCCTGATAAAACACACAGGTTTTTATTTTGGTTGTTCTTTGTTTCTTTTATGAACTATCCCATTTTTAATAGCACACAGTCATATATTTCTTCAAAGAAAGAGGTACATCAATGGTATTGTGGCTTTGAAAAAAAACTTACATTTGACCCATTTGCTTCCTTAGTTCTTTCATATTTGAAAAAGCACAAATGTTTGCATATAATGGGGGTATGCAGAAAAAAGTTATCATAATCCAGAACATGGTAGAATACCATGATCCCTTGGAAGTACAGTTTTGCACATTGTGGGAAAAGGGGAAAATCAATTCAACTGATATATAGGCTTTGTGAATAGAAACAGGGTTCAGACTGACAAACTCATGGTCATATTTCTTTATTATGGTGGCTGGGAGGGAATGGAAGATGATGGGAGGACTATAATGAGTACATGACACCATAAATTTGATATACTAACTTGAATGTTAAAAAGTCTCAAAGTTAAGAGATTGGTCTTTTGGCATTTGATTTTCCTAGGCTTCCTCTCCCTCCTTATTTCATTGGTTTTTAACATTGCATAGATTTCAGAGCAACCAGAGTAATTAAAAAAATAAATATATATGATACTCCAGTACCTTTCAGTCAGAATTCTTATGTTATCTACATTTTCAAAACTCCCTCAGATAAATATGATAATTGTGAGTCACTGACTCCTTTCTGATAATACCACCTCAAATCTCTTACTTGTGTTTGTAAATGAGTTCATGTCAGAAGGGCAATCAATCATCATATTGCATCTTCCAGTTAACTGTTGATCTGAACTACACATTGTAGGATCTTGCCAGAATGACGAAATGTACAATAGTATGTAAGTTCCCAAATAAAGACTACATTGACTTTTTTTTTTTTTAAGATTTTATTTATTTATTTATTTGACAGAGAGAAATCACAAGTAGATGGAGAGGCAGGCAGAGAGAGACAGAGGGAAGCAGGCTCCCTGCTGAGCAGAGAGCCCGATGCGGGACTCGATCCCAGCACCCTGAGATCATGACCTGAGCCTAAGGCAGCGGCTTAACCCGATTAATTCTGATGTCTAAATAGATCTAGGTAAGAAAAGTCATCATCCTGATTTTGGAAACTTGCAAAGCAATTTCTTCATGGAGGATTACAAGATATTCATTGCTTGTATCCAGATTCTATACCTTCACATGAACATTTATTGTTCTTGTCCGTTTTCTAAGTAGAAAACAAGAAGTTATTTAGGAAACATATTTGGGATCTTCATACAGAACCCTGTTCAGAAGGAACCATGTGAAGAAAACGCCCATCTTGGGCACAGCTCTGTATATATGGAACTCAGTCATGAGAGAAATGCATTCTTGGAAAAATACTAACTCATATGCAAATAATTTTCAGTTTTCTCTCCTTAATGTATTCAACTGGAACTTGTCAGCATTTCAAGGGAAAGAAGTCACTCACTAATTAGTGCTGGAGGTGGTGAGTGAAATAATGTGTGTGTGTGTGTGTATAGGAGACAGAAATTAAGAAAGAGTAGGCTTTTTCTTTATTTAATTCCCTCGTTCCCACACTGCTCTTCCCAGATTTATTTTTCTTTGTGATGAACTTTCTCAGATCCATTTTAAGATCTTATTTTTTCCCCTACAGAATCTGGTCTTTATTTATTTGATTTTCAGATAGTGCAGGACCATTCCACTCTCATTTTAGTAACAGATCTACTGGATCTTTGATAAAAATATAGTCTCTTTTCGCTGAACTTTCCTCCAGATTTTGTAAAGTGCAATAGCTCTTTTAGAACTAACACACTTTATCATCTGAAGAAGTTCTAAATTAAGGGGCTCTCTAATAGTACTTGCTGACAGGATTGAGGAAGTTTTGATGACCTTTGGAGTGGGTCAATGATATAAAGTCCAATGCGGGCTTCTTCCTCAAACTATTCTACTTGAAAAGGAAAGGACTGTTCTTCAGACCAGCAGGAAAACAAAGTACAACTAAGTGTTGTTGGGAAGGTAAAACATTCAGAACTCTCTCATGCTTTGTTGGTGGGACGGAAACTGGAAAATTTTTGCCTGTGCCTAACAGCTAAACATACATATAACCCTGGGATTCAGTAATTTCACTCATATGCATGCATCCTCCATAAAGTCCTGCATATGTGGACCAGAATATGTCTGACATACTGGACTTTTGAAAGCTACATTGTTATATAAATATTGAGTATATAAAAAATACATTGTAAGTTTGTATTGTATGTTACATATATATGTAACATAAATTATATATTTACATATATATGTATATACACACATGTGTGTATATACAACACAATGTATTGTATATACACACATGTGTATACACACATGTACAATACAAACATACATTGCATGTTTGTATTGTATGTTACACACATGTAACATATATTGTACACTTACATATATGTGTACATACACATGCATATATACATATTATATACACGTGTATATACACACTATATACATGTATATACACATTGTATTGTATATATACATGTTACATATATGTAATATATATTGTATATTTACACATATATGTATATATATCAAATGAGTCCAGTTGTCTGTTCACAATCCAATGAGTCATTCCTGACGTATTCATACATTGACATAGTATGCAACAATAAAAAATGAACTACAAACACACAAAAGAATGTGGATCAATCTTTAAGGTAAAATATTGAACAAAAGAAGCCAGACATGATGGAATATATCCCATAGGAATTGAATTATATCATAAAAACAAATGTACTTCAACCATATTTTAGGCATATAAGATTATATAATATAACCTCAAAGAAAACCAAGGAAGTAAATATAATGCATTTTGAGGGTGCTAGTCAGAGCTGTAAGAACAGAGGTGTTTACATTCAAGAAGGGACAAGCCTGGCAGTTTATTCTGTCTTGCTATGAGTGTGGGTTATGTTAGGTGTGCATGCATTTATACACTTTCTTATTATATTTATTTTAATATATATAAATATATTTTTAATATATAATAAATGTATATAATATTTATTTTTATTATACTTGATATTTTAAAATGAAGTTCTTGAGCTATTTTTATCTTAGGTGTACATTCATTTTATGTACTTTTTAATTATATTGTATTATTATTATATTATTATACATTATATATTATATTATTATATTATATTTATATATATTTATAATATATATTTTATATTATGCTATAATATTATTATATTTATTTTAATATATAAAATTTTTTTCAAAGATTTTATTTAGTTATTTGATGGAGAGTAGAGCACAAGTAGGCAGAGTGGCAGGCAGAGGGAGAAGGAGAAGCAGGCTCTCCACTGAGCACAGAGCCTGATGTGGGGCTTGATCCCAGGACCCTGGGACCATGACCCAAGCTGAAGGCAGCCACTTAATGGACTGAGCCACCTAGATGCCCCAATATATAAATATATTTTAATGTATACTATATATAATATATAAATACATAAATATATAATAAGTATATTTTAATATATAACAAATATCTATTTATTCTATTTATTTTTAAATTATATTTGATATTTCAAAATAAAGTTCTTGAACTATTTTTAAAAAGGAAATTATAAGGCATGACCACAGGTGTCAAGGTAAAGAAAGTTTCAGGGTCTGAGTTGAATGAACAAAATCCACTGCTGACTGTATGTTCCTCTTCACTTGTCCAGTTGTGCCTTGTTCTTCCAGCACCTGCGGCAGGCGACGGCATGCTGAGAGGAGCCCCTGCACTGGTTTCAGGGGTGGGCTGGGGGTGGGGGGTAGAAATAAGGTTTCAGAGGAAGCCCAAGGCTGAATCTTACTACTTGAGTGAGGGCAAGTCATATGCTTCCATGCTCGTATAGCATAGTTGTATGTGTGCGTGCATGCTTGTGTGTGTGTGTGTGTGTGTTCATATGTTAATTCTTTTCTCCTGTAATGAGGGGAGTGCTGGAATTCAGCACCAGCCAAATACCCAGTGTGCACTTCAACCTCTGACCATAATGAATGTAAAATGCTGGTAGTAATAGGTTGAAATGAGAAATCTCTTCATCTTGGCATGTGAGAGATTTGCAATCACATTTGGATTCTCAAAGTGCTGCTTGATTGGAGATTAACGTGTGGTTAGATTGACCTTTCTTGCAAGAGTCGTTGTTTTTGCACGAAATGTGTGAAAAACAGATTTCAAATAGCTGCCCTATTGCACTTCTTTTGTGATTCATATTATCACCCTTTTAGATTTCTCGGCAATAATGGCACTTATTAAACTCACTGGGGCTTTCTTTCCTCTTCCTCTCCCCTAAGCACTTTCATTCTCCCTTCACAGAGGTGGGACTTTTTGCTCACAGAAAGGTTAATTTCTTCACATTTCTCATACTGTCAACACACGATTCCTTAACTGACTTACGTTTAATTAAGTCCCAAGTATGTCCACTTTAGAAAATAAAGGAAACTTTTGAGATACTTTGTATAGAGGTGGTTTAATAGTTCCAGGAAGGGAGAGGGATATTTTATTTTTCTTAGTTTTAAAATTTAGTGGTCATATGTTTCCTAAAGATAGATTTTTCTCGTCTCAGTTATTTTTTTTTCCATAATAAGTGTTTCCTAAGGGTTTCCTTGTACACGAACATGATGATTTTTCTTGTTAAAACTATCAAATTGCAACAGAACAGGTTTAAGATCTTATGGAATTCTTAAATTACTTAAAATTATTAAGAAAATGAAATGGGGAAGTGATAAAATCTGACCCATGCTTTGAAGAATCTCTGAGAGAAAAAGTTACCCAGCACAATTTTCCACACTGTGTTGCATTTCCAGGTGGTTCGCTTTATTTTAAATGCTATTTTTGAGTTGGGGGGTGGAGGGAGATGTGGACTGTGGGGAGAGTAAATAATAGTCTCCCAAATCAGGGCAAGTAATTATACTGCTCTTTGTGTTTTCTGAAGTTCCTCTGTATTTTATGTAGGCTAGGATGTAAGTAATTTAATTTTCCATCATGTGTGCTGTGTTTGATCATATAAACAACTTTACATTTGTAGTTGATTTGAACTTATTTTAAATATTTGGAAGATATTTAAAGGGTATTGGAAAGTTCCTATTCAACGGTAATGAACGTCAACACAAAAGCCAAATATACGTAACAAATCTTTCACCAAATCTAATCAACTAATGAACAATAACACATCCCTTATAGTAAAGTGAGACATTTTGTTGTGAAATGGTATCTTCTTCTGTCTTAGGGCAACATCTGTTTTTGAAGACTGGGATGGGGCCGAAGTGATGTAAAAAGGCATTAAAATGTTTAAATTTTAATTCTGGAGTTCAAGGTTCTTAAGAGATTGAGTCAGTCATCCCACATTTAAAAATGGTTCCTTGTTCCTGAAGCATCCTACAGACAAGAACACAGACTGAAAATAGTCTTGTGAGCAGATTGGTGGTACACACGTACCAGGGAAAAACCATCTCGCAGGGGATCTGTCAAGATTCTTATTCAGAGAATAGGTTGAAATACAGACATTCTTCGGTGTCATTGGGGAGTCAGAGTAAAATGCCATCAAACCTGACGGTGCCTGCCGGGGACAGTCCACACTTTCGCCATCTGGTAGAAGAGGAGACGGAGTGACCAACTTCCCATGATGCAGCTGTTGCTCTAACAGAGCTGCCGACTTAGACATTGGCCTTTGTCATTGTAAACATGTCTTATTGTAGAGGGAAGACAGGTGACCTGCCACCAGCATCAGCCTGTGGTTCCTCCTGGATTCATCAGCATTTTTCAAGTCAGAATATAAATGCTGATGAACATACCTGAACCTCTGCAGAAACATGGAGAACAAAATGTGGACCACAGAGTGGGGACGCAACACCTGCGTTACAACATCAGTTGAACCACATTTGAAATGTATGTGAGAACAGAAGGCTTAGATTGAGTTAACAACAGACCCTGGGAGATGTGGAACGATCTCTGGGGCAGGGACAGTGGTGAGTGGTAGGGATGGGGGCAGTCTTGGGAGAGGAGAACTACACTCCGAAGGGCATGATCTGACCCTGCTAACATAAACTGTGCTGAATTGGAGCTTAAAGATACTGGAAGTGATGCATCCTGTGCTCTGATTCAGTCGGATTTCTCTGGACAGTGTGTATCCTCTGGTGTGGGTGACAGAGCCTGTTACGCATGAGCACACACAACCCGGCAGTGCTCACAAGATGGGGATGAGTCCTTGTAATGCAGGAAGTCAGCTTGTTGGGAATATCTCTGTTTCTATCCCTGTGTGTATTTACATTTTGTTAGATATCAAGGCATGTCCATACATACAGGCACACGCATACACACACACATATATCTACACACACACACACACACACACGCACAAACACTGAGAAGCCACTTGGTAAGACATAGGGGTTCTCAAGATGCTAAGGAAGAGTGGGCAGAGCACACATCCTATGTGTCATATTTGTCCGTGACAGCATGCCTGAGGCACAGGGTCTGCTCTGAACCTGACCATGAGTTTTGGGTGACCTGTATGGGGTGACAAGATGGTGACCCATCTCAGCCTGTGCACCCGATTAAGAAGTCATTGTCTTCTAAGCAAGCATTGGATTCTATCCAGGTCTGTGGAAGGCTAGCTTGTTTCTCCTTCAGGAGTTCAAGGCTCAAACAAGTTTCTCTTTGCTTTCTGTGATGCATAAAGGGCTAAAAAAAATTCTCAAAGCTTGTTGGCACCTTCATCCGGAAGGAAGTTCAGTAGGTCCTTTGAAAGATGCTCACCCTCTCTCTCTGTGCCCTCTGGGAGGTGTGAGGACCCCAACTTTGCTGAGGAGCAATTTGGCAATGAAGGAGGAATGTTGGCAGTGAGGGTGTGATGACGAGATGCAGGGCGTGTGTGGTGGTCCCTCTGCCATAGGTCCTGGTCCCCCTGCTGGCAGTTCCTGAACTGCTTGCTTCTCTCCTCCCCTTGCTGCAAAACTGAAAGCCAGAAATAATGGGAGGAGACAAATCACTCAACCCCCTGCTTTGAGTAGTAGCAGGACAAAGCTGAGCTTGGCTACCAGCGCTCAGTGGATGCTGTTTCTGTAAGAGCTACAGAAGAGGTTTTAGTTTGAGTCCTCTTGAGTCTGCAGTTTTGTCTATCCTGGCGCTGGATCTTTAGAACAACCCAGGGTGAATCAAAGCAAACTCTTGAAATGAATGACTTTTATCTTTGGGGTGGGCTGCTTCCTTTGATTGATGTTTAATTTTTAACATGCCTTTTACTTTGGTGCCACCCTAGCTTTTCAGATGATTGATCATTCCATATAGCCAGGGATCCCTCCTCAAAGAGGATGAAAACACAAGCCCACAAAACCATAGCTACTTTTGGGATGCAGAGATAGCTGAATTTCTTGATAAAATTCAGAAATGTGTGCAGTTGAGGGAAGGAGATCTGGATGCTGAGGAATCCAGAGAAACAGACCTTTGAGGACAGATTGTGGGGTATTTCTCATACCCGAGCAAAGGAGATATTTTAGGGAAGGAAAGTTTCCGTGATTATACCAGTTGGGTACACGGTCTTTATCTGCTTGTAAGGTTAGTCTAAATCATAGATGTGGTGTATTCCAATGAATGGCGTTGTTAGCCAACAGAATGAGGATATCAAAATCCCATGGTCAGATGAAAGTTACTCTTAATCATTTAATGCTGCTTTTAGTTTTATCAGCAGCCTCTAAAGTGCTTTCCAGGGGTTATTTTAAATGACCATTAATTACAGGTAAGCTTTAATGAGATTGGAAAACAACCTGGGCCCCATCCAGGCAGGTAGTTCCAGCGAAGGAGATCCTGAATGAAAGCAAGCATTGTGCACTTCCTCACCACCACCATCGCCATTAATAATAACCGTGTGCATTCCAGTGGTACCTCTTTCCAGAGATGTCAGCATCTGACACAATTTGATTGCTCCCACAGCATCCTGTTGATGAAAGAGAGTAGTCGTGGTTTTAGAAGTCCTGATTATCACTTTCCAGATTCTGGCTCTCTTTTCCTGGTGATGCCCAACCTTCTCTCCTTGCCTTTCCTCCCCAACTGGAGTTGTGTAGCCACAGCTCAACAGGTGGAAAGATCCATACAACCCTGAGTTTGTGCAGAGCAGAGTTGTCTCTCCTCCATTGGTTGCCACTTACTCTCACCTTGGGGAACATTATGCTACATCTCTGCTGTTTCTGATGTAGTTTTGGAATGTAGGTGAGCTTTGGTGGGGTGAGGTCTGGAGTCAAAGACCAAGAAGAAATTCTTGAGATGTCTTTGGTACAAGAAGGTGGTTTTATTAAAGCACTGGGACAGGACCCATGGGCAGAAAGAGCTGTTGCACCAGTGTTGTGAGGGGTGACTGATTATATACTTGGGAGTTGGGGGAGGTAAAATGCTAAAGACCCTCAGGATCTTGGAGGCCTTGCTCTTATCAAGCTAAGGTGTTTTTTTGTTTTTTCATTTTTTTTTTGTTTGTTTGGTTTTTGCTGTTTTTGTTTTTCCCTCTAGCAAAAGACAGTTGAGAGGTTCCTGGAAGAATATCCCACATATCCCCCTGAGGAGTGGAGAAGAGGGGGCGGTCGCAGGGTTTCAGCTTGTGTTTTGCCCTCAGCTAGCCTTCTGCTACCTCATCATTTCCCCTGAACAATTTTGACCCCTCAGTCTTTAAGTCTGTTGAAGGTGGAAGGTCTTATCTTCTATAACATCTTCCTGCTGAACAGGGGTGTAGAGATGTCCCTACCTATGGGTCATTATTGGTGAATTGGGGAACATATGAGGGAGTTACTAAAGGGAGAGGCAGCTGAATCCAATGTGGTCAACATATATGAACCTCCTTGAGTAGAAAGGATCACCTGTCAGCTGGAAGTTTTGGCAGTGAAGGAGTCTTGGCTCCAGACTGGGAGACACCAGAAGAGACAACAAAATAAGGTTAATAATGAGAAAAAGAATCCCGATAGGGGACGCCTGGGTGGCTCAGTTGGTTAAGCAGTTGCCTTCGGCTCAGGTCATGATCCCAGCATCCTGGGATCGAGTCCCACATCGGGCTCCTTGCTCCGCAGGGAGCCTGCTTCTCCCTCTGACTCTGCCTTCCACTCTGTCTGCCTGTGCTCGCTCTCGCTCTCTCTCTGACAAATAAATAAATAAAATATTAAAAAAAAAAAAAGAAGCCTGATAGAATGCCCATTGATTGTTGACCCCAATTTTCCTTCAGCCCAGGAGTTTGAACCCACCCTTAAAGGAGAGGGGTTGTTTAAAGTGCTATGACCACCATCTCCATTAAAGGTTCCTGTAGGAGGGATGCTAGCATCCCCCCACTTCCCCATTGCATCCTAGGCTACAGAAGGGTGCCTGGCATATGGACATTGAAGGTCATTCCATAGGTCATGCCTTATTTTGCCTTGCCTTGAATCTGCCCTTTCTAATCCATGGAAAAAACTAGAAAAGTTTTATAAGGGGAAATTTCTCAATTTTGTAACTTAAGTAGTTTGAGGACATTGATGGAAAACAGTAAAGACAGGCACCCATCATGATCTAAACGACATTCCAACACATGTAGTCCTTATGATGAAGTTTTAGAATATAAGTGAGGTTCAGTGGTGTGAGTCTGGAGCCAACTACCAAGAAAAAATTCTTGAGCTCTCTTTGGTGGCAAATGCTGGTTTATTAAAGCATGGGGACAGAACCTGTGGGCATATAGAGCTGCTGCCCCAGGGTTGTGAGGAGTGGCCCATTATATACTTGCAAGTTAGTAGGGGATCAAGGATAGTGTAAGTCTCTAAGGAATTTTGGAAGCAAGGCTTCTGAGACCTTGAGGGGTTAGCTGTTGTTGAGAAATGGTCATTTATTACTATCTAATAAAACCTTAGTCACGAGACCTTCCAGGTGTATATTGGTGGGCCATATGCTTAGGGATGATTGCCAGCACATATTTTGAAGGGTTTAGAGGTAAAAGAAGTTTATAATGGAATTTTTATGTATTAAAGTAGACTTACAGGATCCTGGTTGGGCTGGGGGAGGGCAGTCAGGCTAGGTTTGCCTTTTGCCCTTTGCAAAGTATTGGGGTGGGGACAGTTGAGTCCCTAGAGGAATGTCACTCTGCCTGTTTCAAGAACTTGTCAGTGGACTCTAGGGAGTAAGGAAATGTAATAACTTTCTTCTGTCTTTGTTTCCCACATTACTTAGAGCCAACTTTCCTAGAAAATTTTCCCCAGTTGAGTTTTAGTTCAGTCCGGCACTGGTTTTGGCTGGCTCCCAGGGGAGGTCCCATGACCCAAAGCTGGTAGACCAGGCATGTGGAGGGGACCACATTAGAACAATCAGGAGGAAAACTCACACACAAGTCATAAGATTGGCAGCTGGCCTGGTGACTAAAGTGGCTGTCCCCTGCCGAAGATAGACAACTTTGTATCAGGATGGAAATAAAGGGAGGGCATCAAGTTTGTGGGTCTAATTACAATCCTGGCCATAGGACAAACTTCTAGCCAAAAGGCAGTCTTTCTCCTTCCTGTAAAATAGCCATGGCCTAGAGGATTTTAGCCCAAGCAGTTGACATTAAAATGTACCCATAAGACCGTAGACCTCGAAGAGCCTCTGGAATGAGAGTAAAGGAAGGGGAGAAAAAGTACTCACCACGTTTGCACCAAAAGCTCAGAGTCCGGATGAAAAGACTCAAGCCCCACATTGGGCGCCATATGATGTAGTTTTGGAAAGAAGGTGAGGTCCTGTGGGGTGAGGTCTGGAGCCAATGACCACGAAGGAATTCTTGAAATGTCTGTGGTGCCAAAGTTGGTTTTATTCAGGCATGGGAACAGGACCTATGGGCAGAAAAAGCTGCGGCCCTGGGGTTGTGAGGGGTGACTGAGTTGGGGGAGGTAAGGACAAAGGGAAATGTCCAAAAGGACTTTCATATGCTAAAGAAGACCCTCAGGATCCTGGAGGCCTTGCTATTATCAAGTCAGGGTTGTTTTTCCCTCTAGCAAGGCATTAACATTAAGACTGTGAATGTCACACATGTCCCACCCAGGAGTTGGGGAGGGGGAGGTTAGGTGGCAGGACATCAGCTGGTGTTTGGCTCCCTCCTCAAGTCTGTCATCTAGTGCTTTTTTCCCTTTGGTAATCTTCTTTTTCTCTTTCTTTCTCTCTCCTTCCTAAAATCTACTGCTTCTCCCACCTCCATTCTCTGCTCCTTTTCTACTTACACTGCCTGGTTCAGATTTCTGCTGTCCCTTAGTCTGTCTTGCTAATCTTGGAAGATTATACAAGATAAACCAGGCACCTAAAGATGCACGTCGGGAACAGCTCTTTAAATTTCAAAAGTGGGGAAGGATGTGCTCTGCTCTGTTTTTAGTATACATATTTTGTGTCTCAGTTTTTTTTTTTTTTCTTTAAATCATTTATCCACTCTTGATGACTATTTGCATGTTTTTAGCCACTTTAGTTAGGTGGGAGTGACTGACTTCTTTTCTAGGCCACCTCCCTTCTTCTTTCTCCATTAAGATTCCATGGAATTCAGAATAGGAGAGAAATTTCGAGGGTTTCAAGGTAGAGCTTTTGGGTTATGTGACGAAAGAGGAGGGATTGAAGGCTCTGACCAAATTTGTGCATCCAAACTCAGTAGAATAATGGCCAGTAGCCCATCTTTTTTGAATGCATACTATATGCCAAGCACACTGAGAGCATTTTATACGTACTAACTGATGTTGGAAGTTGGCATGATCTTCCTTTCTGTATTGGCTTCATTTTCCCCAAGGTTCTTGGTAAAAATTTCCTTCCCGTGATTTCATACTCAGCTAGCCTGAAATATAAGGATAAGAATTCACCCACGTCTTGGTGGAGAAGGTCCCTGCTACAGTGGGATGGTGTTCTCTTGAAAGAATAACTGAATGGCTGCATTAAAGAATTAAATTAGGTAAAAATAAATAAGCCTTTCTCTATATAAAATATTATTTCTAGTCTGTCATTTTTAGTATCTCTAAGAATGTTAAAAAAAAAAATCATTCAAACCATAAGTGACTCTTAATCTCACAAAACAAACTGAGGGTTGCCGAGGGGAGGGGGTTGGGGAGAAGGGGGTGGGATTATGGACATTGGGGAGGGTATGTGATTTGGTGAGTGCTGTGAAGTGTGTAAACCTGGTGATTCACAGACCTGGGGATAAAAATTTATGTATATAAAAAATATATGTTTATAAAAAATAAAAAATTAAAAAAAAAAATCATTCTTTGTAGAAACTGAATTTGTCCCAATACTGACAGCCGTGGGGAAGTTTTGGAAGAATTGATAAATGTGTTGGAAAAAGTTTCCTTGGTGATGTGTGGGAGATGCTTGTGGAGGGGTATAGAGAAACAAATAGTCCTTCTTGTTGGCTGGAGTTCATCCTGGCCAGTTTCTAAGCAAAGAACTTCTGAGACATGCTTTTGGCAGATAGATTCACTTGTGACGGAGGAAAAGATTTTTCTCTCGATGGCCAGAAGTTCGCAATGACCTCTTATTTTTGAGAAATGGTATATTGTAAAATACAAAACAAAACAAAAATAAATAGAAACCCAGAGTACTTTTACAATATAGGAATTTCTTTTTTTACACGATCAAATCTCAATTCTCTTGGCCTCTACTGGGGAGATGTTTTGATGTTCCCCTCTTTCTTCTTTCTAAAATAATCTTTTATATTGTAGCTCTTGCCAAAAAAAAAAAAAAAATACCTTTGATTCTCTTGGCCTTTTCCACTGAATTGGAAAATTTGGTTCCATTCTCTTAGCAGGTAAATAGCCTTAAAACCATTCATGGTTCTGTCAGTGTAGAGAAGAGCTGAAAAGCATTACATATGTTCCAAGTTAAGAGAGGCCAATCTTTTGCTGTTTTCAAGTGGTTCCTTCCCCTCCCTTCTTCTATTAAGGGCTCTACCACAATGGAGCTTTAATCAGCTTCATTGATTTAAAGCTAATTTGCACTTGGCTTCAAGGTTAAGGTCCACAGCACAAGCTGAAGACCTTTAAATCAGAAGTCAGAATGAAAAGGCTTAGGTATATCATATTGTCTGCTGTGTATAAGAATGACAGCTCTTGATGGCTGTGAATTAACTATTGGGAAAAAAGGCACAAAGCCAGTTTTTCTTCTGTGTTAATATAACCTCTGCTAGCTGAGTTATACAGCTTTGCTATCAACATTTCTGCTTCATCATGTAAATTGATGGAGTTGGCTGAAAATACTTTGGTATTGTGATGTTTGCAGCCGTCAATTTCTGCTTGGTTTCAGTTGGATTTCAACCTAATTGCCAAACTGATTCCATCTGTAATAACTTTTAACATTTATTTTTCCCAAAGGGGGAAAAAATGTCTTGTCTGTATTCTGCAATTAAGAAGGCGATGAAATATTCAGTGTGTGTCTCCACTCTAAATTCTTTTGTTAACTTTATCAGATAAACTATAAAATATTAACCAGGCTTGCTGTTTGAGCATGTGCAGATGGCATAATATTTACCAGGCATATTTTCAATACACATTTAATTTTATAAATTGAATTAACTATTACATAGCTAATTTTTCCCTCTCTCTTCCAAATTGATGCAACGAGCAATCGTGTTGTTGGCTGTATGTACCATGCTAGAACATTTGAGGGTAATGACATAAGCTTAGCTGTGTATATAATAAATAACATTTCCTCCAAACTTAACCACACAAAATTAAATCAAGCAGGAATAATGCTATTTTCTAAGCAAAATTATGCTGAGTAGTAATGTGTGGGTTCTTTGCTTTATTTTTTTATTTTTTGACAGTTCAGTTTTTCAAATTTTCTGAAACATTTAAATAGGTAAGTTAATTTTACCCAGCTCTCCTATCCTCTGTACTATTGACCTCCAATATGTGTAGTCTTATTCTCTCTACTATTCTCAAATATACTAATTTAGTAGCCACATACTGTTTCACTTCAAGCAGATTTTCTTAGAATGTGGTTTGGGCTGAATCAAAGTCAAATTCTAAATCATGGTATGAAGTTCAGTCTAATTAAGAACTATTTTTTTCTTTCTTACGAAACCTTTCTTCTTCATTTACCCCTCTATGTATCTGTCCATCTATTCTACTAATGAACGAAAGGCTGGATTACTGGTCAGCGGGTAAAATATCTAAATGGGTCTGTCCAACCGAGCACAGATTTCTGCAGAGCCACTCTTCATCAGTGCCTCCATGGTTTTCATGATCCATCAAGTATGGAGACAAACAGGAAAAACAATGTTATAATCCTGTGTGATACATATGATATTGGAGGTGCACTGTGCGGATTGGGGAAAGGAGGGGACATGGCTCTTTTGGGGAATCTGGGATAGGCGACGGTGAAGAGAACAGTTTAGCTGAGACTTAAATGTTTGCCCACCTGGACAAGGGAGGCACGGGGGATAAAGGGTGTTCTGGGCAGAGGGAACGGCATGTGCGAAGTGACAGAGGTTTGAATGCTACGGCAGGTGTGTGAAGGCCACCAAGCGTGAAGTGAGACGTGGTGAGCGAAGAAACAGGGGAGGTAGTTGCAGCCATTAACTGGACCAGATGTGGTGTTACCAGGACTGACAGATGTCATGATTCTATTCTATGGTCCATGCAGTCCCACGAGTGGGACTTGCTAGAAACTGTGACAGCAGACAAAAGGCAAGCGGTGGAGAGGACAGAATCAGGAATGGTGGCTGAATTCCTTGAGGTCCCCCAGAATTCCTTACAGACTTGCACCTTCAGGGCAGAATGGAATTTGGCTTTGAGTAGGATGGAGAGGGCGCAGCATTCCAAATGATTCCTTTTGAACATGGGACCTTATTTTGTACCACAAGCTGGTGGATAGGGACTCAACAGCTACACTCATGAATCATGGTCCAGTTTACGCCAACTTCAAAGTTGTGGAATCTGATTTAATCACATTTCACTATGCCTTCCAAAGTGGTTTTGAAATGTCCCTCATCACCCTTCCTCCTTAATTGGCTGTGAACATAATTACTTAAAGTGTCGTGCAAAGTGAAATGATTGCTTCCCCAAAAGAGCAAGCCCTCCCACCCAAGACGAGGAGTTTGTGGTTAAGCCTCGAAAACCCCAGTCTCCTGAGTGCAGGGGTAGGGTGCACGGGGGGAGGCATACACAGGTGAATAAGGCCTCCGAGAGCTTGGCCTGGAGCTGGGGACTCAGAGTGTGAACCGCATCACATTTTAAATAATAAAGGTGTTAAATTATTCAAAAGAACACAACTCAGCATTAACAGGGAAGGCTGCGGATGTGAAGAGGGTGCTGATGACAGTGAGTCCAAATCACATGCACGTACTTAGTTTAGAATGTGTCTGTCCCCAGGGATGTTGACAACTGACTTCAATTTGTATATGTACGTTAAGCATAAAACACATGTTTCATAGATAAGCTGAGACAATAATGACGGGTTATCTCAAGTGAAGGAAGGGAGAGGAAACTAAAAAGACATTTGGGCAATACAGGTGCAGTGCAAAACAGGATTGAAGCGCAAACTTGGTCACACAGGAACGGGACTGTGGGGGCCCCGGGGTGGGGAGAGGGTTGGTGACATGCCCAAGGACCAGATTCCCAAAAAAGCAAAAAGGGTGACTTTGGGGAAACATTGTTTTAACATCACTATTTATTTATAGCATACTTTATAACATTAGTTTTTAATTCCCAAGGTAACTAGTATCATCTCCCACCACCGCACTTAATTATTCAGAACATTATAGACCCCATCATCATTAGCATCCTCAAGGGCAGCCCCAGGCATAACGACACAGTAGAGTGATGCTCAGCCCTCCACCCCACCCCAAGGCTCTGCTCTCAAATCCTTCTCTGCTTTAGTGATGGTTACCTGCCCCCTTGGGGCTCAGAGCTGTTACCACCTCCCCGACAATCCCTCATGGTCCTCCGCTCTAGGAAAAACAAATAGATTCACACTGACGTGCTAACATGTGAGATGTTTAATTTTAACTCTCTCTGTGCAGATGTTTCACGTTTTCATTATGGGCAGAGCCTTTCACTAAAGGAAGAGGGTTGGTTTGGATGTCCAGGCTCCAGCTGCTCAGGGAAGAAGCTGTCTTAGCAGATGCTGATATTTCCTTCACCCCTGAGCTCCCATCACGGACAGAGTCACCTGCTGTGCCCACGGCCTTCCTCACCTCTTACCTGTCCTGTGACAACAGCCTTCCTGTTGGTCATTTCACTTTTCAAGCCTTTCCCCACAACAGGACCTAGTGAAGCTAAAAAATTCCACCAGCACATGTGTCAGAATAAGTTTCAAATTACTACCCACTTAGTTGTTCCAGAATCCTCGGGAGTTTCGAATTGCCCTTTAGCACAAATTTGAACGTTTCAGGCTAAGAGTGGTGGAAGATTCTTCTTCAGCTACTCTGAATAGGCCTTCTGGTACCTCCTGTCTCTACATCGCTCAAGCCAACACTTACCCACTAAGTCCCCCATTTCCCCTAAATTCTCACGTTTCTCATCCCCTATCCTCCAACCTGTGTCTGGTGTTTCAGAACACATAATCACTCTTCTCAACCTTCATTTCTTTCTAAGCCTGCCTTCTCGGTTCACACACCTTTTCCATACAGTTTCACGGCTTTCTTAAATGGTGTGGCTTATGGCTAGATGTTTCCTGATGCGTTGTTGCCGATGTATAATTTTTAATATTGAGATTGCCTTGGTAAACAAGGAATTACCAACATCATTGTGAGCGCTTCCTTTCATAGAGCCCTTACTATAGGCTAGATCTCTTTCATACATTATTAATAATTACACCAGGCAGTTGTCATTATTACTGCTTTGTCAACAAGAAAACCAAGGCAAACAGGGATTAGGAAACTTGACCAAATTTAGCTAGTAAGTGGCAGGAGTAGCGATTTTCGTCCCGCTCTCTTTGTTAAAACCCTGCCTCTCTATCACTTCCATATTATTCACATTTGTACTGGTCCATGGAGGGAGAAGGCTTGCTTTTGTTGTCAAGGGTTTCTTTTATGAGTCTTGAAAGCCTAGTAAACATGACTTTCTTAGGACCTGCCCTTTAAAATTAAAAACAGAAGATTTAGATACTATTAATGTGACAGGCATTTGCAAGCACTGCTTAATTCACTTCACATCAGTCTCTGGTCACATGACAGTAATGTAATTTCACCCGATCACAGCCACAGGAGAAGCTGACAGCCTGATGCCCTGGGAACGGAGTCCTACACTTAAATTCCCCAAGCCTCATTTTGAAGATTTATGCTATCATATCACGAAAATGTATCTGATAGCATCAAAAATACAAAATTGGTTGTGGTCGTTATTCTGAATTTCTACTTATTGATTATATATTGACGTGTAGTCAGACTTGTCTAGGTTAAGCAAAGGATAGACTGGGAGATAAAATTAAAAGGAATAAAATATAACACTTTAATTGCATTTGTGGCCAAGGGACCTGCATTATACAGCGACCACCGTGTAACAGTGTACTTCATGTTCCATGATTTACCTTGCTGATAATTGCTTTGCACTCCTAATAAATTAACCCACAGAAAATCCATTCATCTGCATCTTCTTTTTATGCAGAGCTAGAGGAAAAAGGACCAGTATAGCAATTTGAGTGGCAATCATGCACTGATTGTAGCAAAGAAAGTAGCATGGTGAGCGTCTTAAGCATTCTGAAAGCATTTCTTTGTAAGAAAGGAAGAAGGAAAAAAAAGAAGAGAGCGCTTTTGTTAATTAAGTTCTGTTTTTTTGTCTTATTTACTATGGAGACTCTATTATATTCTAGGTCAAAAATTCTTATTTGATGCAGTGTATTTCTAGCCAGATATTTTATTTTAATTTTATTAATTTATTTGCTTTAAATATTCATAGGAAATTCTCATTGTTATGTTTAAGATTTCTGGAAGAAAAGAGAGTGTACGTCTGTTATTGTAGACCTATGAAATTCCTTCCATAAATATTGCTCCACAGTCAATCTCACATTTTTAAAGCTGCCCAATTTTTATTAGACTCTGTAGTCATGATCATTTTTTAATACTTCTCTACTTTTATTCTACTACTTCATGTCCCTTCAACATTTTATGTTCCACCCAGCGCCTTGGTATCATTAGCTCACTTGGTCTTCACAGTCAACATGGCAGAGTGGCAAGAGATGGGGTTTCTACCTTCCACCCTGCCACCAAATTGGGTAAAATATTGGCCTTATTGTTTTATTTATCTGAGTCTCACATAAGGGGATTACAAGAAATGATCTCTAAGATCCTTTACAAATTCCAGGATCTACAGAAAAAATATTGTGGGTGATTAAGGGTCACAGAGGCAGGTGACTTTCCCAGTTTCATAAACTGGGTAGATAGAAGGAGTAACAGGAACGAGCTTTGCTTCCAGTAATAAAGCAAACTTGGAAAGTTGATGGATCTTACTGAAGAAAAAAAAAGTCAAAATGCTGCTTGGTATAGCTTTGTGTTTTGTTTTGTTTGTTTGTTTGTTTGTTTGTTTTAAAAGTTCTGTAGATGCATCAATGAACTGGCAAGAAAATTAGAAATCCATTGGTGTGGTGTTGCAAGATAAAATACAGGAAATCCAGTTATCTTTGAATTTCAGATAAACAACAAATAACTTTCTAGCATGAGTATATCCCAAATATTGGTAGGATAGACTTATACTAAAGTTATTTACTGTTTATCTAAAATTCAAATTTAATTGGGCATCCTGTATTTTTATTTGCTAAATCTGACAACCTACTCAGAGGCTAAGAACTAAGTGAAAGCATGAGTCCAGAGAAGTAAACTAGAACTGAAGCTGTTTTCACAATGAAAATATTTGCTGAATCCCGATGATCTTGAGCTTTTCCATTCCCTCAGGAGAGGGGAGAGAAGAAATTTAATCGGAGAGCCATCGAATAAAATTAGAAAGCTACATCCTCACTGTCCAGGTAACCAGAATTAAACTTTGTCCCTCTTCTGGATTGTATATGTAGAAGAGAGTTACAGTGATAGCAATAAAAATTTCCTATCTCAGACCTTAATGTTAGCTGAGGGAAAGGAAGGAAGTCAACCCCAAGAGTTCATATCTGAATTATCTATTGACACTTTCAATAAACTCAAATCAATAATTTAACTTAAAGTGAACCTTACTTGACAATGTGACCAGACGTCTAGGAGAAGCAAAGGTAAACCCCCAGGGGTAAATCCTACATTCACTGCTGGTCTCAAAAAATGCACATATGCAAACATCTAAGGAAGATAAGCTCACAAACATAACACAATGTACAAGGAAATATGGCACTATGAATGAGAGTTACTGGAAGAAAAGGTCAATAGAATCCCAAAGATTTCAAATACTGGAATGATTACACAGGAAATACAAAATATATACTATCCATATGCTTAAGGAGATAAAAAGGAGATTGAATATGAGCAAGATTGAATATTAACAATAGTCAAGTCGATTTTTTTAAAAAATTCAAATATAATTTTTAAATGAAAAATATGCAATATTTGAAATTAAATATTTAACAAATGATATAACCAGAAGATGACATCTATACACATGAGGATGTTATATTTGGACTTATATTTGAAGAGTATATATAATCCAGGACATATATTTGAAGAGTATATATAATCTAGAAAAAAGAAAAATAGATGTAAAATAAAAAAGGTTAAAAGAATTTGGCGCTGTCTAGAAAAAGAGAGAGAAAATGAAGGAGAGGCAATTGTTAAAAAAAAATAGCTGAGAATTTTCCAGAACAGCTTAAGGTCCCCAGTCTTCAGAGTCAGGGACTAAAACAAATGCCCCAGGATACTTAAATCTAGCTCTAGACTATTTACAGTGCAAACTCATGACACCAAAGACAAACAGATCTTAAAAGTAGACGGAAAAACACTGATCATATATAAAGAAGTAACCAGATAATTAATAGTTAAAAGAAAGTTGAGATAGTTATACTAGTATCAGATAAAATGGACATTAAGTGAAATAGTGAACTAGAGGTAAAGGGTGATCATGAACTAATAAAAATTTCTAGTTAACGACGTCTATCATTTTAAGAGATTTAAAAAATATCACTTTGTAATTGACAGATCAAGCAAATTGAGAAATCGGTAAAGATAGAAAAGATGTGAAGAAAAGAATTAATAAGTGTTCATTGTGACCCTCATATTTATTTTAAATATTCATGAGAAATAAACAGACCTTATGCTGAGCCATGAAATAAAGCTTAACAAATTCCACAGACTTGAGCTCATTCAGATAATTTCTTTGAGCACAAAATAATTGAGTTAGAAATTAAGAACAAACTACAGCCAACAAAAATGCAGACATTTGAAAGGTAAGAAACATATTTAGTAGTAAAGCATGGGCCAAATAAGAAATTATAATAAAATTAGAAAATATTTAGAATAGAACAAAAACAAAAATACTATATATCATAACTTATGGCCTATAGCAAAGTTGATACTTAGAGGAAAGTTTATAGTTTTAAATGATTATATTAGAAAAGAAAAAAGAGAGGATATTAATGAGCTAATGTTTTAGTTTATAATACTATAAAAAAAACCCAGAATATCACCTAATAGTGTAGATCAAATGGAAATTATGATAAAAATGGAAAACAAATGCTCAGTAGAATCCACAAAGCCAAAAGTCCTAAAAGAATCCACTAGCCAAATTGATAAAGGAAAAAAGAGGACACAAAAATACTAATTTAGGAATAAAAGAGGCCAGTATTGCAGAGTCTGCATACATTCAAAGAACAATGAACAGCATTAAATATGTTGAAGTCTTATTAGAATCAGAAAAGTTTCCCAAAATATAATTTACCACAATTAACAGAATAAGAATAGATAATCATAATAATTGTGTAACCATTAAAGAAAGTGATTCATCAGTTAAAAACCTCTCTTCTCTACACACACATACACACACACATACAAAAAAGCAAGCAAAATGAAAAACAAAACATTAATCCAGAGGGTTTAGTCAATGCATTTTATCTAATAGTCAAAGAATAAATTATTCCAATTTCATGCAAACTAATGTAGAGAATAGAAAAGGAAACCTCACAGATGACTGTTTACTAAAAGAAACATTAATAAAATAAACCACACAATATAAAAAGAAGATAATATGTAACAAAGCTGTCATTCTTCCAACTATAAGGAATGCAAGGCTGGTTTTACATAAAAAATTAACTTGTAATTTAACATATTAGTAATTAAGAGAGGAAGTATATATTATTTTCTCAATGGATGGAGAAAAATGTTTTTGCTAAAATTTAGAATTTATCCATTATAAAAGTTAGAGTAAACTAAAAGTAGATAAAGTTTATCTTCAAGAAATATATATCTTTTTTGTGGAATAATTCAGTTAATAGAAAAATATTAGAAATAGTTCCTTAAAATTAGTAATATGACCAATTTACATACTATACTATTTCTTTTTTTACATTGTCTTGAAGTTGTAACTGGCACATTCAGAAAAATCAGATAAATAAGAAGACACAGTTATTATTTGTATGTAATTATATGGAAAACAGTATAATATACATTTAATTTCTTTGAATTAGTAAGGTGACATTATTATAATATATAAAAATCAATATATATCTGCCTATAATTTTTAAAGTATTAGAAAAAATTTAAAAATAGAGCATAATTTATAATGGCCCCCCAAATATTAAGCATTAGGGAAAAAAAATCTATAAAAGATATGCATGAATTTTACAGAGAAAATGTTAAAACTTTGTGGGACCACATTGAAAAAGCCCTAAATAAATGGAAGACTATATGATATTTAAGAATTAAGATATTCAATATTATGAAGATGCAAATTCTACTGAAATTTCTGTATAGGTTAAAAGCAATTCTAATAAAAAATCATAACAAAATTTTCTTTGTGATGCTTTGCAAGCTGATTCTAAAGTTTATATGGAAAAATCAAAAGCTAATTTGAGGCTGCCTACTGGTCAGGTGAAGAAGCCCTCTTGCCAGATACCAAGAATTCACATAAACAGAATAATTAAGACAATATGATACTTGCCAATGGACCAACAAAGAGAACATTGAACAGAAGGACTCATATATATGAAAATTTGATTTATGACTCAGTTGTCTTTGCAGGACACCAATAAAAACACAGATATTTTTCCACAAATGGCAGTAGAACCATATCCGTTTAGTAATATAATGAAATTGGACCTCTGATTTTACACCACATACGGATATCTGTTCCAAGCTGGTTAAAGACCTATACATGTGCAAGGAAGAACTGTGAAACGTGTAGAAGATAATGTCGAAGCTGATCTTGATGATCTTAGTGCAGGGACAGATTTCCTTAAAAAGAAGCAAGAGCAAAAACCAGAAAAAAAAATAAATTTGACTTCAGTAAAATTTAGAACTTTTGTTTATAAAAAGCCTTGCTACAGAACATGAAAATACAAGCCTCTGACTGAGAAAAGATATTTAGCACATAGAGGTAAAAATAGATTCATGTTCAGAATATATAAGGAATATATACAAATCAGACTGGAATGGCAAGCCACCTGGACAGTGATGGACAACAGTAATGAACAAAAGCCTTGAACAGGTACTTCACCGAAGAAGAAACTTGGTCTATGAAGGACGTTCAATCTCATTAGTTTTCAAGGAAATACAAATTGAAACCCCAATGAAATACCATTTCCCCCTCAGCAAATAGGCAACATGAGGAGACCAACAAAAGAATTTTTGGTAAGTCTGTGGGGCAACTACCATTTGCACACTGCGTGAGGAAAGGAGCATACCTTTGTAGGAACGTCATTAGATATTATCTAGTAACGGGTCCATGTGCCTATATTGTAAGCTAGCAGGTCTACTTGTAGGCATATATTCTAGAGAAATTCTTGCACCAGAAGAAAGACTAAAAAAAAAAAATCTTTGGTGTGGTAATTTTTACACTAGAAAAAAAAAAAAAAAAGAAAGCAGTGCAAATGCCCATTAAAATTAGCACGGATAAATACATTGTGATGTAATCACACACATGACAACCGTATTCACGTACATTGAGTGTTGACAAAGAATGGCCGAGTGTATAAGGCACAACATGAATCTATCTCAGAAATGGAGAGAGAAAAAGGCGAGTCACATAAGACTGCAGATGCATACAGAAAAATCCATGTACAGAAATATGCATAACTCAGCAATACATTGTTTAGGTATGCAAATTGTGTAGCAAAACTACAAAGAGACGAAGGGAATGAGAAACAAGAAATTCAGGAGCCTGGTTACCTGTGCGGGGAGAGAAGCAGAGGCTGCGTACATAATGGTAATGCTCTATTTCTGTAACTGGATGGTGGATAGATAGGTCTTCATTTTACTATGATTCTTTGTATTACAAATATTTATAAATGTTCCTTTGCATCTGTTCAGTATTTAAGAGGATATCTTAGGAAACGGACTGAAATCCAAGTTTCTGATTCTTGTTGCAGTGCTCATTCTTGTGCACTGCGTACACAAGCACTGGTTTTTCTCTATTTGGTGTATCACGGAACAATTAATTACACACCTATATCCACGTGATTGCCATTGTATGGTGGTTACTTTCCAGTTCCCCATCACCCAGCTAATTTACCGTGCTACCAAGTGCAAACCTGTTATTGCTTTTCAAAACTATGTTTCTTGAGAATGAGAAACATTAATTAAAACAGCAGTTAAAAAAAAAAACAAACCTGCAGTATGAATTGGAAAGAGCCAGCCGCTGGGGAAGTACAGTATAATGGTTGGTGGTGTAGATTTCGAAGTCCAACACATGCGAGTTCTAGTTTTGCTCCGCTCTGGACTAAATGATTAACTTTGGCATGTGTGTTCACTTCCCAAGCCTCTGATTCTTCATAATGATTAGGTTATCGTGGGGATTTCATGGGCTGGTATAGGGGCAACATTTATTTGGGTGCCTAGTTAGTATCAGATAGTTGACAGCTATTAATCTTATTCTTTAATTATTATTAAAGAATAAGAAAGACTCAAAATTAGCAATAGAGGTAGGGAAAATAAAAATATACTTTTATTTATTTTTTTTAAGAGAGGGAGAGATAGTGTGCATGTGCAGGCAGGAGTAGCAGTGGGGAGGGAGGGGGGAGAGGGAGAGAGAAAGAGTCTGAAGCAGGCTGAGCCCACATGGAGGTAGAGCCCCCACGGGGCTCGATCCCACGACCCTGTGATGGTGACCTGAGCTGAAAACAAAAGTCTTGTGCTCAAATGACCAAGCCATCCAGGTGACCCTAAAAATATACTTTTAAATGAGCTTTTATTACAGGTGTCAAACTTCCAGCATTCATATGTTTCAGAGAGCATTTTGTTATTTCCTGGGTGAGAGGTCAAATGAGGAATGAGACCTCATTTCTTATCATTGCTATGTGTTTATGATCTGACCTCACTTTTCAGAGTCTCATTTATCTGACCTGAAATTTGATAATTAGATGATGGTGATGATGATGATGGCGTTGGAATTAATACTTTCCCTTAACATTTTGCTGAGCTTTTGTGACTCTCCAATGGGGGCCATATATAGAAAACCTTATTTAATAGATATTACTATTCATTATTATTACTATATTCTTTTAAAAAGGTGTGGAGCTTTGGGTACATTTTCTGTAGTTTTCCAGGAACAAAAAGGCAAGTGCTTCAGTTTTCAATGTGAATGATTATGTTTTCATGACCTCTGGTCATTACTGTGGAAGCTTTGTAATAGTGGTTGTGTAAAATGTCACATAGCAACATGTCCCATCTGCTTAGCAACAAAAAGAGGAGGGGAAACAAAACATTAAAATAGAGAATCTATAGAAAACTAGAGTTTAAAAAAAAAAAAAGCCTCAAACCTCAAACACTCCCCCCAATTTTTTTCCTTAAAAAGCAAAAATAAACCCTGAAATTGTTGCCTGGAAGAAATTCGACCAAATTCCTTAGCAGTATTGAAGTCGTTTTCGTTATGAACCCCATCATGTAATTCGTTGAAATGGCGAAAGTTTAGAGTGTCATAGTAATCTAAATGACTTCTACATGAGCGATGTGAGGTGAGAGAAATAAAATGCCCTCTAGGAGAAAAATTCTCCTCTGTGGCAAATTAACGTCCCAGAACATCAGGGTTGAATTTAGTGCTCTGTAAGAAGCGATTTATTAAATGGTGTTGGGAAGAGTTAATTTACCTTGTAACAGCAAGTAGTTTGCTTACAGGAGATTACTTACCCACCTTAGATACTGTGGAGTAAATTCATTATAGGTTTACTCATCTTGAGGCTAAAGAACTGTCCTCCGCTGCTGAAATGATGAATAATTATACAATTTCTGCATTGTTCCATTTTCCAGCTGATGGACCACTGTTCTTAACAGGTTTCCCATCCCTTTTGATAGAGATTAAGGAGTTTTAAAAGCATGTAAAGATAGTCTTCTGTAGTGCCTCATTTCATCGACTCCAACACCGCTCGTTGTAAGGTGTAACATTATATTATGTACCAAGGCACAGAAGAAAACTTGATTAAACCCTGACATGATGTATACATATTACTTAGGAATTTTCATTTTATATTTGTTGAAAGAACTCTTCTAGACTGATTCAGATATAGATGTCTTAACCACATATCACTCTTGTAGATTCATAAAAGGGAAAATAGATATAAATACATTGATTAAGGTATGCCCCAAACATCTTCAAATTCAGAATTTGACTCTTATAAATTTTTTTTTTCAACTCAGAGTCCCCTATGTCCATGTCTTCCCACAAAAGGTTTTCCATTGACAGCAACGAGGACTAATAGGAACATCAGGACCTTTATTAAATATCAACAGGGCATGTGGCCTCAGGTAGGGGAAAACATCAGGAAAAAAAAAATCCCACAAAAATTAGAAGAGAGGAAAGCTAGCAGTAAAGATTTCCTCTTTTCCTTAAGAGTTAAATCCAAGCCTGGCTTGTGTGGTGTACATTTGAGGAATAAGTTTGCACACCACTATTCTTTAAATAGCCCACAAAAGGTTTTTGAGGCAGCCATTTTTAATTGGTCAAATCCTCATTCATATCTTTTGAAAAACCCTAACAATTTGTGTTGAGCTGCATGTCTACCTTCTTGTGTTCCAACTCTTTGGTTCACTTTGTCTGTTGTCTTTCCCATATGGTTCAAAAAAGCACTATGCATAATGCTTTTCTCTAGCATGCCCTTTGATTCCTAACATTCTTCTGAGGGCCTTAACTCTATAACCATTACCTGATCATGGTCCTTTCATCTAGGATTAGATTTTGCACTCCTATTGATCGTCTTCTATGGGGCTGAATGTAGTAAATGAACCTCCTAGCTCCCAACAAATTTGCATGTAATTGCCTGTCCGGAACACTGAATACTGGGCTGGAAGAATACACTAGCATTAACAGAGCCAAAAATGTTTTTCTTTCAAAGGCTCTGCTCCTTTGTCCAAGTGGCATATATGGGGAGAATCAGAAAGCTTTCTCAAGGTCTGCGAAAATGGTGAGGTTGGGGGATGTCTGGAAATTATTGCCATGCTATCTGAATCATTACAACCACACATGCACCTTTTTGAATGAGTCCAGAGCTGGCATTATCCTCTTTTTGACCACTGGAAAGTATTGACCTACATTTGTATATCCCCCCCAAAAATCTGGAATACTTCATGTCCTTTCTTTTAACTTTAGTTTTTTTAGATGGGTTTTGCTACAGGGTGATAAAAATGTCATTCTTGAACTGTGACTTTGATAGCTTTAATGATCAATCACATTTGAAGGGTTATTGTTGAGTTCTTTTGAATCAAAAAGCATTTTCATTTGAAATCAGACAACTATTCTATTTAATGCATTATATACACCCTCACACTTCTGATCTGTCACAATGGATGAGATGGGGCATTTTAAGAGGAGAGATAAAAAAAATAAAATATACAGCAGAGATGTCTGATTGTTGTAACTTCATTGCAGTTAATTACTAAAGTTTAGAACTGCATCAGTTTGATTTTTAATTTTTTTTAGATGATGACTTGTTGGTATGGTACATGTTGACCATCTCCCCAACACGACTATATTATATTGAACATACTCATCTGTTTTAAAACATATAGTGATGGATTTAGAAAAAAAAATAATGCAACAAAGCTTAATTTTCTCTATAATAATTGGAGACTCAATTGGGTGTCTCATGTCTAGGGGCTTGGGAATTATTACTCCTAGGTGAACTTTTTATGTCTTGTTGGAGAACACAGACTCTGCCATCTGATGGAATAGTTGAGAGAGGAGTCCAGATCTCTCTCCCTGTTTGTTCTCCTCCATCTGATGAATTGGGTGAAGTCAGCAGACTATACGCATGCCTTGAAATGAACAAGAGGAATGACTTGGGAGGAGGTGTGGTTTGTGAAGAAATGCTGAAAGGATTTTTTAATTGCACTAATAACTGATGAAGTTCAAGCATTATTAGCACTGACAGGAACCCAGCTGAGTCTTTAGTAACATCATAACTTTTTATCCCATCTGGATGAAAGTGGCAACACTAATTTTAATTTGAGTTATATTCTTAAGTATCCTCCTTTCCATTAGCTCAAAATGCAAAATATTAGTGCCATACCATAAAATTCTGTGAGATATAAAAAGCAGATAGATTTAAATTCATCTAGAATAAAGATTTCAGAAAATAGAACAAGTTCTATTGTTTTAGATCATATCATTATACCAAAAAATGATTTCTGTCATTGTTACAGCGTTAGTCATGTTAAGAAGATATCATATGACTCATTAAAATACTCCTAGGCATTGGGCTGAGTTCTATGTATGTTAACTCATTTGATTTTACAAAAATAGAACACGAGGTGTGGATTACTTTCAGATGAGGCAACTGACCTTCAGGGAGGCTGTGGGAACTGTCCAAAGGCTATCCAGCAGTCTTTGAACCCTGGTTGTCTGACAATTTTCCTCCTTACAAAATACTCAGATTTCTCTTATGTTAGCATTCTACTGCATTGAAACCTCACAGTAAACTGGGAAGGGTCCTGGATTAGGAATTGGGAGATCTGTGTTCTAATTCTAAATCTCATTTTGCTTATGAAATAACAAACAGAATTTAATTAAACTTACGTCATGTAGACTAAAAGAAATCAAACTTTTAAGATACAGCATTTATCTCTGCACGTCATACGTGACATATCCACTCCTTCTCACCCCCAACTGTCCTTTTGTCTGAATTGCTAATTCTTTAGCTAATTTACACGAAGAAACATGTTTAAAAATAAAATACAAATAAAATAGTTTACATAAAGGGACATTTAAAAATAATATGGATCTTAGTCAACAGAAGATAATATTTAAAATACTATTATTCAATTCTCAATCATTTGAAAGGCCAGGACAAACATTTTTAAGAGGAAGAAAATGCCCAGATTGTTGAAATGAGTTCCATGCATTAGGTTCAGATGCATTGCATCTTATGAAACAGAAGTAATTTGCAGAATTATTGCTAGAAATAGAGAATTTGTGCAAAAACAGAATACCATTGAGTAGAAAATTTTGCCTCAGTCATCATAAAGGAGACAAAATGTGTTCTAAAACTGCAACCTGATGTCCTGGAAACATTCTCTGGTAGTTCATTAAAAAGATAGTTTGTGGAGCAATAGCCACTGGGAGCCAGCATGGGTTCACCAATAATGAGTTCTACCAAGCTGCTTACTTTACCTTTCAAGAGATTTATGAATCTGATGGTTTGGGGGGATTTTTGAATCACAGCATATTTGCATTACTGGATTGGAGTTAAAATAGCAGAGCATGTTTAAAATTCTCAGAAGTTTTGCATGCACTTTACATCAATGCTCTTCTTATTTCTGAAAGGCTGGTTTAGTAGAACAGGAATTTGTATTTTATTTTAGTTTTTGCAGCTTTATTGAGGTATTAGGACAAATATACTAATGAGATGTTTAAAGTGTATGTGATGATTTGATACCTATATACACTGGGAAAAGATTCCCCCAGTTGAGTCGGTTAAAACATCCATCACCCCACATAATTATTCCCCCCATTTTTTGGTGGAAACATTTAAGTTCTACTCTTAGCAAATCTCATTCGTACAGTACAATAATATTGATTATAGATACTATGCTATACATTGGATCCTCAGACTTTTACACCTTATAAGACCATTGTACTAACTTGGTAGTTATGTCTGTGAAATCATGTTAAAATCAGCTGAGGCAGAGGAAAACTCTGCCTCAAACTTTTATTTGTACTAATGACTATTTAAAAATGGCATTTGCTAAGCTGTCGAGCAGACAACTAAATAGTTAATGTTTCTTCCAATAAAGAAAGACGTCATTTTGTTTAAAAAAAAATTTTTTTTTTTATTTATTTGTCACAGAGAGAGAGCGTGTGCACAACCAGGGAGAGGGAGAGGGAGAGATAGGCACCTGGTTGAGCATGAAGCCCAACATGGGGCTTGATCCCAGGACACTGGGATCATGACCTGAGCTGAACAAAGGCAGACGCTTAACTGACTGAGCCCCCCCGGTACCCCCAGACTTTATCTTATAACTGAAAGTTTATGTTGTTTTATCAACCTCTCTCTATTTCCTTACCCCAAGGAAAGACATCAAGCCCTTACCCCAAGCCCCGGCAGCCACCTTTCAACTTTCTATTTCTATGAATTCTACTTTCTTTTTCAATTCCATGTGTAAGTGATACCATGTAGTATTTGTCTCTTTCTGTTTGACTTATTTCACTTAGTATAAGGCTGTCAAGTTTTATCCATGTTATTGCAAATAACAGATTCCCCTTCTTGTTTAAGGCTGAATAATATTCCATACATATTTCATAAAATATATATGTATACATTTTTGTTGATCCATTCATTCATTGACAAACACTTAGGTTGTTTCTATACATTGAAGATTGTGAATGATGCTGCAATGAACACAGAAATACAAATATCTCTTGAGATGACTTTTTAAAAAAAACTTTGTATATGTAACCAGAGGGGATTGTTGGATCATATAGTCATTTTTTTTTCAAAGATTGATTTATTTACTTAGAGAGCACATGTGTATGGGGGAGGGGGAGGGGCAGAGAAGGAGGGAGAGAGAATCCCAAGCGGACACCCTGCTGAACAGGGCTTGATCTCACAATTCAAGGATCATGACCAGAGCCAAAACCTAGAGTCAAATGCTCTACTCACTAAGCCACTCAGGTGCCCTGTATTTCTATTTTTAATTTCTTGAGAAGCCTGCATATTGCTTTCCATTATGGCTGTACTAGTTTCATTTCCACCAACAGTGCAAAAGGGTTCCCATTTCTCTGCATCTTTGCCAGCATTTGTTATCTCTTGTCTTTTTAAATAATACACATTCTAACAAATGTGACCTGATACCTCATTGTGGTTTTGATCTGCATTTCCCTAATGATTAGCCCTTGAACATCTTTTCATGTACCTGATGGCTATTTGCATATCCTTTTTGGAATAATGTCTATTCAAGTCCTTTACCTGTTTTTTAATGGAGTTATTAGTGTTTTGTTATTGATTTTTGTGTGAATTCCTTGCATGTTTTGGATATTAACTTTTAATCAGATATGTTGTTTCAAAATATCTTCTCCCATTCCATAGGTTGCCTTTTCATTTTGTTTATGGTTTCCTTTACTGAACAGAACTTTTTTAGTTTGATGTAGTCCTACTTGTTTATTTTTGCTTTTGTTGCTTTTGTTTTTGGTGTCAAATACAAAAGCTCCTCGCCAAGATCAATGTTAAGGAGCTTACCCCATGTTTTCTTCTAGGAGTTTTACCATTTTAAGTCTAACTTTCAGGTTTTTAATCCATTTGAGTTTGATTTTTATGTGCGATAGAGGGGTCGAGTTTCATTTTTCCATCTTATTCAACATCGTTTATTGAAGAGACTGTCATTCTCTATTGTATTTTTTGGTTCCTTCGTCAAAAAGTAACTAGGCATCAATGCTTGGGTTTATTTCCAGGCTCTTTATTTTGTTCTATTGATCTATGTGTCTGTCTCTATGAGAATATCATACTGCTTTGATTACTATAGTTTTGTGATATAGTTGGAAATTAGGCAATGTTGATGTCTCCAGCTTTGTTCTTTTTTCTCAAGATTGCTTTGACTATTCAGGGCCTTTTGTAGTTCTATGAAAATCTTAGAATTATCCTCTCTATTTCTGTAAAAAATGCCATTAGAATTTTGAGAGGGATTGCACTGAATCTGTAGATCATTTTTGGTAGTCTGGGCATTTTTAACAATGTTAATTTTTCTAATCCATGAACATGAAATTTTTTCATTTATTTGTGTCTTTAATTTCTTTCATCGACATCTTATATTTTTCAGTGTACAGATCTTTCTTCCTTGATTAAATATATTCCTAGGTATTTTATTCTTATTGTTGAAATTATAAATGGGATTGCTTTCCTAATTTATCATTTTGGTAGTTTATTGTTAGTGTATAGAAACGCAACTGATTTTTGCATGTTTATTTTGTCTCCTGCAACTTACTGAAATTTTTAATTACTTTAACAGTTTTTTGGTGGTATCTTTAGGGTTTTCTATATATAATATTTTATCATTTGCAAATAGTGACAGTTTTACCTCTTCTTTTCTAATTTGGATGCTTTGGATTTATTTTTCCTTGCTAAGTGCTTTGGATGAGACTTCAGATACTGTGTTGAATAGAAATGGCAAGAATAGCTTCCTTGTCTAGTTCCTGATCTTAGAGGAAAAGCTTTTAGTCTTTCACTGTTGAGCATGTTGTTAGCTGTGGGCTTGTTATAAAGCCTTTATTGTGTTGTGGTACATTTCCTCTATTTCTACTTTGTTGAGAGTTTTGTCGTGAATGGATATTGAATTTTGCCAACTGCTTTTTCTGTATCTATTGAGATGGTCCTAGGATTTTCATATTTCATTTTGTTAACGTGGTATATCATATTGATTTGTAGATATTGAACCATTCTTGCATCCCTAGAATAAGTCACACTTGATCATGGTGTATGGTTCTTTCAGTGAGTTGTTGAATTTGGTTTGCTAATATTTGATTGAGGATTTTTGCATCTATGTTCATCAGGAATGTTGGCCTGTCATTTTTTTTCTTGTAGTTACCTCACCTGGTTTTGCTATCAACATAATGGTGGCCTCATAAAATGACTTTGAAGTATTCCCTCCTGTTATGTTTTTGGATGTTTACGAAGGATTGGTATTCATACGTTTTTGGAATGTTTGGTAGAATTCAGTAGTAAAATCATCTGGTCCTCGACTTTTGTTTATTGGGCAGTTTTTGATTATAAGTCAGTCTCCTGATTAATAATCTATCTCTTCAGAATTCCAATTCTTCATGATTCAGTCTTAGTAGGTTGTATGCCTCTAGGAATTTCTCTGTTACTTCTAGTTTATCCAGTATGTTGATATATAATTATTCATAGTAGTACTTTTATAATCTTTTGCATTTGTATGGCATCAATTTTTTAATGTCTCCTCTGTCATTTATGATTTTATTTATTTGATCCCTTTCTTTTTTCTTGGTAATATATTAAAGATTTATCTATTTTATCTTTTCAGAAAGCAGCTTTTACTTTTATTGATCTTTTCTATTAACTTTTAGACCGTTTCATTTATTTCTGCTCTGCTTTGTTATAGTCTTCCTTCTACTAACTTTTGGCTTAGTTTTTTTCTTTTTCTGGTCCTTTGAGATGTATATTTGTAGTATCTCCTCATTGGTTGTTTAATGATTCACGGAGATACAAATAAAGTGTTTAGAACAATATCAGTGTGAAATAAATTTTCAATGTTAGCTCTTATTACCACCACTGTAATAAATATCTGTTCTTTTCTGGGCAGTGGGACTACCAAGATGAAAAGACATAAATCTTGATTCAACAACATAACAATTTATTATAGGAGTCAAATGTGCAAATAAACAATTGCCATGCAATTTGAAAAGTAGAACTTAAAGATTTGTATAGATTTTATTAAATAGATGCCAGTAAGAGCTTCATAGCAGTATTATCTGCTGCATATTTAGATGAAGCCTCTAAGCATGTAAGTTGGGAGAAAGTCATTCCAGATGAGAAAGCAGTATGGCCAAGAGACCTGAAAGAGCATGGCTTTCCAGAGCCCGTTGCTTTAGTGGGCAAAGGAAGGAGGCAGTAAAGGGACATGTAGAGCAATCAGTGCTTCCTAGATCCTGAAGGGCCTTGTATACCATGCCATTTGGCTTTATTCCATTCTTGGTGGGAACCATGAAAAGATTTTAAACAGGTCTATGATGTGATCAGATTTTTATGTGGGATTGTAGAAGTTAATAGAGCTGAGATATAAGCATACCAGCTAAAAGGCTGTTCCTGTCATTCTGGCAAGGCTTACTGAGGGTTAAATCCAGAACGATGGAAATAGGGATGAAAAGAAATAGTTGGGAATACCCTGGAAGCCTTGGGAGAGTGATGCTGGTTATTGGCAGATGGTGAGTATGTGGGAGGAGAAAAGAGTTTCTAGGTGTTTAACTTGGCAAATGAATGGATAAATACATAAACAGGAAATACAGGAAAAAAGACCATATTTTTAAGGAAATATAAGTTTTGTGCTGTTCTTGCTAAAGTGTGTTGTTCTTGTTTAAATGCATTCCAGTCAACCCTCCAGTAGGAGGCTGGATATTTAGGGCAAAACCTTTGTGGAGAAAGCAGGACAGGGAATACTGATTGTGGAGTGACTACCTAAAGTCACATTTATAAGTCAGGACTCAGTTTTTTTTTTTTTTTTTAAGATTTTTATTTATTTATTTGACAGAGGCCACAAGTAGGCAGAGAGGCAGGCAGAGAGAGAGGGGTCAGGCTCCCTGCTGAGCAGAGCGCCCGATGCGGGGCTTGATCCCGGGGCTTGATCCCAGGACTCTGAGATCATGACCTGAGCTGAAGGCAGAGGCTTTAACCCACTGAACCACCCAGGCGCCCCCGCGGGACTCAGTTTTTACTACATTTACTCAGGTAACAGTGACTTAATAAGGCAAAAAGAAAAAAAAAAAATACATGTCTCTCTTATGTAAAGAATTCTAGGCATACACAGTTCAGGCAGAGAATGGCAGTTCTACAAATATCTTGTCTCCTGCCAGCTCGCTGCTCAGCTATCTCTAGGTCTAAAACTGCTGCTGGAGTTCTAACATTCATGTATTCTCATATTATTTATTCATAGCAGGGAAGAAAGGGGGTTTTGACCATCCTTTAAAAGAAAGGCCTTAGGCTGAGTCATGTGTACAATTGTTGGATCACTATCTTGCACACCCGAAACTAATATACCTCAGTATGTTAACTATACTGGGACAATTATAAAAAAGGCCTGAAAAGTATCGCACTTCTGCTTATATTTCATTGGCTGGGATGTAGTTATATGGCTTACCTTATTGGTTCAAGGGACCCTAAGTAATGTAGAAATTCAACTGATGGACATTAAACATCTGGGTATTCTCCTATAGGATACTCAAAATAAATTCACATTTGAATGATATTTTCATTTTAAGTATAGATATTCCAAGTACAATCAGAAACCTACTTCCCTCACTTGGTCATAAATTTTGCAACAAATTTTAAAGATGCTGTCTCAACCTTTTGATAGGTCTTGACTGGCCTTTCGGGTTAAGGAATCTTGTACGGAGGTTGCTGATAAAACACCAACAGCAAGAAAAACAATGCCATCACTTTGCTGTTCTTAAAAATCAAACACACAAAACCCTCTCATTTTAAAAATTGAATAAAATCTCACTCGTGACACAGTTCTCAAATTCATTTCACATAGAAAGAACTTCATTTTTGTTTGTTCGTGATTTTTGAATGGTTCTGTTTTGCAAAGAGTTAGGGTTTTTTTTTTCTTTCTTTGTCTGGAGTTACTAATCCAGAGTAGGCACCATGGAAAGACTAATACCAAGAGTCTTTTTATTTGTTTCAAATTGGAATTTTTATTGCCACAACATCTGTTACAAATTGGCAATAGATGGCAACAGAGGTTTTTTTTTGCAGGACTCCTACTCAACTGATCATATGCATTGGATTTGGAAGAAGCCTATTCTAATATATTTCATATGTATAGTACATTCACTTCAATGCTTACAATCAGGAACTTCAAAATAAGCTTACTCCAAGGGAATCAATTAATATACTTTAAACAGTGTACTGCAGAATTTCCGGTAACCAGATTTATTATAATGTCATGTGCATCACAATGAAATCTCATAAGATAACTGTCAATTATATTTCCCTTCATTTCATTAGCAGAGAGGCCTGATATTTTTGTATAGCTAACTGAGAAATCATGGCACTTAGTATACAATTGTACTGTAAATTGCTTTATTTAAAAAAAAGAAAACCTGTTTGTGTCATCACATGATTGACATTTTGGCAGAACTGTGTAGAACTCTGGAAATAATGTTTATTACTTAACTGACGCATTTACAGGAAAGGCTCAAAATGAAAAAAAAAAAAAAAAAACATTTCTTGGGGAAAAAATGGTAATTGCTTTTGGGACCTGTATGGTTTCATGGCTAGAGCTGGGTAGGGGATCTTTCTGAATTAGATTTATGTATTTTCATGAATAAGTAAAAAAAAAAAAAACCAAAACCCCAAAACGTGTTCATGTATTCATTCACTATACAAATATTGTATGAATGCTTATTAGGTGCCACAAACTGGAAAAATGCAATGTATACTGTGATGAATATAACAGACCTAGCCAATACCATTGGTGAACTAATAGTTCTATAGAGGAATCAGAAATAAACATACAGGTATCTTTATATATAAATGTACACACACACACACACACACACACACAATGTTTTAGATACCAAATTCCAAAGGGAGTCGGTGCTAAGCCAAGATTTAACAAGTAGGTGGCAAAAAGCATTCAGAAAACTTTCAACACCCTCTACCAAATAAGGGGCATAAAAGGGGACAGGAAGGAGAGAACGGGCAGAGAGAGAATTTTTGGAGACCCTTTTGTGTGTTCTGTGAGTTCTCTTTCCCTATCCCAACTCAGTAAGAAGCCAACTGAGTTCAATTCTTCAACTTCATACAAATGCATTTGTTGAGACAGTCCTGAGAGTTGATAGAAGTTCTCCATAATGGGGAGACCCCGTGGAAGGTTGAACTCCAACCTGAGAAGTGTAACAGGCACGACCGGGCTGGCCAAGTCGTGCACTTGAGCAACAGGTGATGCCGTCTTTTGTGGCCTGGATTATCGACATTGCTGCTAAGATGGGCTTCCTACGGGCTAAATCGAGCCTAAGCAAGAAAACGAATCAGCCTGGAATCATCTGAGCTTTTAAGACCAGAACATTCCTGAAAAGGCAATCTTCAACAAACAGGATATCTTTATTACTGACCAACTTCCAGTACCCTCTGCCCCAACCCCCTCTACCAGTCCTAAGCAACCACTAATCTACCTTCGGTCTGTATAGATTTGCCTACTTTGGATAATTCATATAAATGGACTTGCATAATATGTTGCCTTTTGTGACTGGCTTGTTTCACTTAGCATAATGCTTTCAAGTTTTTCCCATGTTGTACAATATAGCAATACTTGGTTCCTTCTTATTGCTGAAAAATATTCCATATGTGGACACATCTTATTTGTTTATCCATTTATTCATTGACGGACATTTCAGACATTTTGCTTTTTTTCATCACTGCATCTCAACTAGGCAATGTTCCAAATCATGTGATTAACTTTATTTTGGATGAAATCAGTGGCTCATCGATGTTCATCTACAGACACCCAACTAACTTCAACAGTATATCTTAAAAATTTATTAGCAATAATGGAGATGTCACCATAACCATTAATGAGATGTAGGGCTAATCAGTTTCAAATGCTGAAAAGTGAATATATAGAGCCAGCAAAACTGGAACAAGTTAGCTGTGCTAACATAACAACCTTTCCAGGCTTCTCAGAGCACTGGAGTCCATTTGCCTGTTCCTACCCTGATTGTTAACTAGCACTGACACTTTATTTGCAGACTGAAGAACAGGTAAGGTTTAAATCATCAAGATTTTTTTTAAAAAAAATGGATTCTTTACTTATTTATAGCCAATCCATTTCAACTTGAGCAAACATTTCTTTTTAAAAACATAGCAGCTTTTAAAACCGCTGCCAAAATATTAGGGCAAATAGGCTTTTTTTTTTTTTTTTTTTTTTTGTCTTGGCAGAGTGTACATAAACATACAATGCCTTGCTTAAATATTCATAGACTCCCAGCTCACAGTACAGTAACTTAATAATAAAATATTTTGAAGAGGGAATGATGCTGTGGAGCTTGTGATACCACTAATGGATTTGAAGAGGATGCTAAATGCATCGTAGGAGGAAGTGAATTGAGCTCTCGTGTGTAAAGAAGGATTATAAAATATAATTATGAAAAGCAGTAGTGGCGGGCTTGAGGAAGGTCTGTTGATGTGTGGGTACTACAAACGACATGTTTTGTTGATGAGAACGAAGGCGTAGATGGATATTGACTGTGCTAGCAATCTTCTCTATCCGGAAACACGGAATGCATTATAGAAATGGCCATTTTGTGAACTCCAGAGTGAAAATTAAATAGTGGAAGATGGAGGCTGACAAGACTCATGCAGCTTTTCATTTCGAATAACAGCCATCGGGGAAGGCTAAGCTTTCATATCAAGAACTTCGTGAAGGCACTGGAAGGAAAAAAAAATAATAAAGTGATATAACTGTCGAAGTAGAGAAAAAACTTTTTTTTTTTTTGTAAAAAGAAGATTAAGGAATTCTAGGAAATAAAATAATTCATGGTATCCTTCTGGGAGGGGAAGAAGCACGAGGATCTTTCTGAATATCATTTCCTGGGTGCGGCATTGACAACTCATAAGAAATTATGGGCATCGGTAGGAACAAGTCCACGGGGACGTTTAGTGAGAGCCTCTGCTTCTCTGAGCTTTGGGTTTTCATGTCATTTCTTTACCTATAGCTCTGCCCCCTCAGGCAAAATGAAGAAATGTTCTTAGAATATTAGTCCGATATTTACTGAAAACAATGCGCAATGCCCAAGAACCAACGTATATATAAGAACACTGAAGACACAGATCTTAATCGAGGTACCCAATCCATAACCTCCACCCTCCAAGGGAAATTGTGAGCTCCATGCTGACTGGTCAGTGTTTTACTCCAGTCTTTCAACAAGGGGTATATATGAGATAGCCATAAAGTTTGTTTTTCAGAAGTACATGATGCAAATGAGTGTTGCCCTTTAATGGAGCTCTTTTGGAAGATAAATGTGTGTTCTAGTAATTTCGACATTGTTTAACACATTTATGAAATGCTATGTTTCAGTAGAGAAATTGTTTAAAGAGCATGAAAAAAATTCAAACAGAAAACAGGCACAACACCAAGTTTAAACAGTTGTTAACATATTTAGTTACATCTTCTCTCTTTACCCTCACCCTCTTCCTACACAAGTAGAACTCTACTGATACCCCAGTTCTCACCCCATTTACCCACTCTCCCTCCTCAGAGGGTGCTACTCCTGAGAAACTGGTGTGAACATTTTCCATGCATTAAAAAAAAAAAAGATTTTGTAGGGCAGTTTTAGACTTACAATAAAGTTGAGAGGAAGGTGCAGAGAGATATCCCACACACTCCCTGCCCTCACCATGCACAGCCTCTCCCATTACCAATGTCAGTCACCAGAATGTTTTTTTTTTCTTTCTTTTCTTTAAATCAAGGATGAACCTACACTGACACATCAAAAGCATCCAAAGTCCCTAATATACTTTAGGGCTTCCTCTTGGTGGTGTACATTCTGTGGGTTGCAGCAAAGGTATAATGACGGACATCCACCATTACAATATCCTACAGAGTTTTGTTTCTTCCCTTGAAATCCTCTGTGGTCCACCTGTTCATCTCTCTCCCGTCTCACGCCGGCAACCACCGATCTTTTTCCCTCCGTCGTTTTGTCTTTTCTAGATTGCCATGTAGTTGGATTACACAGTATGTAACCTTTTCTGATTGGCTTCTTTCCTTTAATAATATACAGTTTAGGTTCCTCCACATCTTTTCATGACTTGATAGTTTCCTTTTTATTTCCCTTCAAAGATTCTAGTTATTTGAGAGAGAGAGCATGAAGCAGACCCCCACTGAGCAGGGAGCTTGACACAGGGCTCAATCCCAGGACCCCGGGACCATGACCTGAGCCAAAGGCAGACTGACGGAGCGACCCATGCACCCGACAGTCCCTTTCTTTTTAGTGATGCATAATATTTCATTGTCTGGATGGATCAAGTTTATTTATTCATTCACCTACTGAAGAACATCTGGGTTGCTTCCCAGTTTTGGCAATTATAAACTGCTAGAAACATCTGTGTGCAGGTTTTTCTGTGGATGTAACTTTTTAACTCCTTTCAGTAAATACCGAGGAGTGCAGTTGCTGGATCGCATGGTAAGAGTACTTTTAGTTTTGCAAGAAATTGCCAAGCTGTCTTCCTAGGTTGCTGGACATTCTTCATTCCCACAGGTGGTTTCTGTTCATCTTCACCAGCACTGGGCGCTGTCAGTGTTTCCCCATGCATTTTTGATGCTTTTAATACTTATGAGTGAATAGGTCTATACTATTTACTTGTAATGTGACTTTAAAATGTACATTTTTGATGTTTCCCTTAAAGGTGTACTTTTGCAACTTGCTTTTTTCATTTGACAATATGTTTCAGAGTTTTATTTGAATAGATCTATGTTCACCTATGTAAATTGCTATATAGTATTCCATCATATTAATAAGCCATTAAATCAGTTAATGGCTTTAATCATTTAAATCAGTTTCTCTCCTGAAAGATGAAATATGAATATGGATATATTTCATATGTTAACAGCGACCCAGATTTTTATAAAATTTTTATTTATTCCCTTAACTCACTTTTTGACTGAAATTGTTGTTTCTCGATTTTCTTAAAAGGAATTCTTTCTTTTTTAAAAACGATTTTATTTATTCATCTGAGAGAAAACATGAGCAGGGAGAGGAGTGGAGGGACAGCAGACACCCTGCTCTACAGGGAACCCAACATGGGGCTGGATCCCAGGACCCCAAGATCATGACCTGAGCCAAAGTCAGATACTTAAGTGACCTAGCCATCCAGGCACTCCTAAAAGGAATGTTGTCTCCTGGTTGGTATTAATTTGTCAGTTATATGTACTAAAATTTTCCCAATCTGCGTTCTTTTTTCTCTCTTATTTAAAAATATTTTTTCACATTAAAGGGTATTTTTTTGGTGATGTTTTCTAATTTGTCATTTTTTCATTTTATCTTTTGTGGTTTTGTGTTTATTTAGAAATTCTCTTTTACCTCAATATCCCACAGATCTATTCTTTTATATTATATTCTAAAGATTACAAAGTTAGTTCTTCATATTAGGACTTAATCCATTTTTGTGTGCCTACCTGCATGTGTACGCAGGGCAGGATAAGGATCCAGTTGTGTCTCTTATCATACATCATTAATTTCCATCATCATTTTATTGACTAGTCCGTCACTTCCCTAGTGATAGATCACTTCTGTCATATACCAAACTCATTGATATTTAATAGCCTGTTTCTAATTAAGCAAACAGGAGTGGAATAGCTCAGCTATATGATAAGTGTATGTTTAACCTTCTAAAAGGCTATCAAACAGCTTTCTTTTTATCACTTTTAAAAATTTAAATTCAACTAAATAACATGTAATGTATTATTGGTTTCAGAGGTAAAGGTCAGTGATTCATCAATCTTCATTTTTTCAAGATTTTGTTTATATATTTGACAGATTGAGAGAGGAAGAGAGCACAAGCAGAGGGAAAAGCAGGCCATATCTTAAAAATTTTTAATTATGATAAAGTCCACATTATCATTTTTCTCTCTTTTACTAGTTGTGTGCGTAGTTTTATGTTCAAGAATTCTTTGCCTAACCCAAGCTTAAAAGACTTGTTTTCTATATTTTATAGTTGTACATTTTGCACTTAGGTCTTTGAACCACTCTGATTTAATTTTTATAATAGACCATGAAGAATTTGTTGATGCTCAGCTTCTTGAATATGAATGTCCCAACTATTTTGAAACATAAGTTGGAAAGACTATTCTTTCCCATTAATTGGCTTTGCACCTTTGTCTAGATCATTTAGCCATATTTGTGTGGGTCTATTTTGATACTACATAGTTTGATAACTGTAGATTTATGCAGAGGATGGACATAAATTCTCCAACTCCTTCTTTGTCAAAATTGTTTCGATTATTCTAATTCCTTTGTGTTTCCGCCTACATTCAGATTCCCTCATTGCTGAATCCCAAAATTCTAGTGGGATTTTGATGGTAATCACATTGCATTCATAAATCAATTTGAGGGAAATTTTCATATTAGTAATTCCATGTCTTCTCTCTATTTTATATAGATTTTCTTTGATTTCTTTCATCAGTGTTTATCATATAGATCTGCACATATTTTGTTTGATTTATAACTAACTATAAGTGGTGCAGCTTTTAAATTTCTACCTTCAAATGTTCATGTCTAGTATATAGAACACTGAATTGCAGTGAACTTATACATTTATTTGGAGAGCAGTGTCATCCTTTAGACACTTAAACTTTTAATCAATTTATATGGAATATTTCACCTTTTATCCTGGTATACTTTTATGTATTTCAGGACTTTCTCACCTAGTTCTTTATAATTTTGTGGCAATTGAAAATACCATCATAATTAAATTTTATTTAAAATTTCTTTTTATGTATAGAAATGCTACTACATTTTGTATATTAACCTTGTACTCAATAACATTGCTAAACTCTGTAAGTCAACACTGTTCAGTAAAAATGTAATGTGAACCACAGAAGTAATTTTAAAGTCTTCTGGTAACTACATTCAAACACAGGGAAAAAAACTCAGGTGAAATTAAGTTTAATAATATATTCTATTTAATACAACATATCCAAAATATTATCATTTTAAAATATGTACCAGTATATAAATTATGAATGAGATATATTCTTCTTTTTTGTACTAAATCACCAAAATCTGGTCTGTATTTTATACTCATAGGAGATCTCAAATTGGGTGATTCATTTCCAACAGTTAAAGTGAAATGTAGCACTATTAAAACAATATATTCCTACCGAAACAATAATATTGAATGAAAAGCTACTTTGTATTGCTTCAGTTTTAAAATTTGTATTTCAATTAATTAAAATTAAATTAAAAATTCAGTTTCCCAGCCACACTAGTCCTAGTTCAGGTGCTCAACAGATACACAAAGCGAGAGGTTACCTGATTGGACAATGGAACTCTAATTAGGTCTGGTGTTTTTTCATTTCTCTTTGTAACATTTTGGCCTTACTTTGACATTTTTATTCCTTCTATTTTCTTCAAGTATATCCCATTGTTCTTTTTTTTTTTTCCAATTGGATGATTATTTCATTAATTTTAAATTTTCATTTCATATTAGTATAATCAATTTAAGAAGATTATCATTTTCTTCAAATTACTGCTTTACATATATCTCCTTGTCATTCAGTTTTACATTTGTTCTAATTCCATTTTCATATCTTCAGTGACTCATGAATAATTTAGGAGTGCTTTTTCAAATTTCCAAGTGGATGAGAGGACTTAGCAATATTTTTATGATTTTAATTTTATTGCATTGCAGAGAACTTAATTGATACATACTGTTTGATATTTGGTGAAACTTGATTTGTGGTCTAGTATGTTTAAACTATGTTTCTAAGGTCTAGTTTCAAATTTATTTACTGTCTTTACTGATTTTTAGACAGCATGGTCTATCAATTACTAAAAGACATTCTTTTACGAGCTCCTACTATAACTTTGATTTTATGTCAATTTCTTTGTAATCTTAGGAATTCTTTAATATATCTGAGACTATATTTTTGAGAGTATATACATCAGAATCTTATCTTTTTATAGTAATATCTATCTATCTATCTATTTATCTATCTATCACCTATCTGTATTTCTACCTGTCCATCCATTCCTCCTTCCATCCATCTGGTCTTTTGTTTAGTATTTGCCTGATAAACCCTTCTCTATTTATTTTCCTTTAAATTTATGTCTCATTACATTTGTTTGTTGGTTAAGGCATTTCTTTTTTATGATATTAGGAAGCTTACTTCCTCCAATGCAAACCCTGTAACTCACACTTGAGTAAAGGTAGTTTATTTGGGGATTGAGGCCAGGAAGTTTAAATGAGAAAATGGGGGAAGGGAGATGGGAAGAAAGACAATAAAGTTTGATAATAAGCAGAGCAGAGAACTGGGGTTCAGTCACCTTGGGGAGCCTCTGAGAAACTTCCCAGGGGGGCTGAGTGGTTTATACACTGACCCTGTGCCTTGAGGGCTGTCCTGGATGTTAAGTCCCTCACACAGCCTGATTAACGTTCTGTTCAGTTAGGAAGCTTACAAAAGCCTTCCAGCAGGGAGGAAGAGAACAGGTGCTTGACTGAGGTAGGGTTGGGGAAACTCTTCTGGTCAGGTGATCAGCTGCAGCTTTGGAGGAAATCAGTTGGGAGGAGGAGCTGCAAGGTTGCAGGGCTGGGCATCAACAATGCCCAGGTTAATTTAACTACAGTCTGGGTTTTTTTTTTTTTTTTTTTTTTTTTTTTTTTTTTTTTTTTTTAATTTTTTATTTTTTATAAACATATATTTTTTATATACATATATTTTTATCCCCAGGTCTGTGAATCACCGGGTTTACACACTTCACAGCACTCACCAAATCACATACCCTCCCCAATGTCCATAATCCCACCCCCTTCTCCCCAACCCCTTCCCCCCGGCCTGGGTTTAACTTTAAAATACAACGTGGGGTGCCTGGGTGGCTCAGTCAGTTGAGCATTGGACTCCTGATTTCAGCTCAGGTCCTAATCTCAGGGTCATTAGATTGAGCCCTGCACTGGCTCCACGCTCAGTGGGGAGTCTGCTTGAGATTCTCTCTCTCCCTTTCCTTCGGTCCCTCTCCCTGCTCATGATCTCTCTCTCCAATGAATAAATAAATCTTAAAAAAAAATAAAATACAGTCTAATAATCACTGTTTTCAGCTATTTCAGCTTTTTGTCCATGTAAATTTATCTGGATTATTTTCCCCACTACTTATTTTTATGGTATTTTATTATTATATTTTTCTTGGCTTCCTTTTTCCCCCCTTTCTTCCTAATATTTACTGAATGTATTGAATTTTGTTTATGCTTATTTTTCCCCTTCTGCTGGTTTTGAAAAAGTAAAAGTTTTGTTTGTATTTTTTTTTTCAGTAACTATTTTTTTAATAATTTTTTATTTTTTATAAACATATTGTTTGTATTTTTTAATAGCTACCTATAAAATTTGAATAGAAGATATTTAACCTAAAGTTATTTATCTCTTTTTCAAGAAAATAAAAGAAACCAGACCTCTTTTTCTTCAACCTCTCTCCCCTCCCCCACCCACCAAGGTTGGTAATTGTGCAATTTTCAAATTTACATTTTGTCTTTATTATATCACATTTAGTTATTTTTTAATATAGTCAATGTTTGTGTATTAATTTATTTGTTCACCATTGTTTCTGGCATCCTATTCCTTCCACTTGGTGTCAATCTCTTTTTTCATAAATATGTCTCTCAATACTTCACTCAATGAGAGTTTGTTAAGAAGTAGATTTCTTTAGTTTTTGTAATTTTGTAATTTTTTATTTTTTGGATAAAATGATTTTTCTCTCACTCTTCAAAAACTATTACTTTGATGCAAAATCTTACTTGACAGTTATTTTCTATAAATATTATCAAGATATTCCATTGTTATGTGGCCTCTATTGTCTAATTTCTGCCCCATTGTAGATAATTTACTCTTCCCTCTGTTGGCTTTTAAATTTCTCCTTTTTAGTATTCTTTGATTTCACATTAATGTGTGTGGGTATGGATTGATTTTTATTTGTGTTGCTCTCTAGCCATTGGAGACACATCTTCTATCTGAAGACTTGTATCTTTCATCATTTCTAAGTTTTTTTTTTTTTTTTTAAGATTTTATTTATTTATTTGAGAGAGAGAGAGAATGAGAGAGCATGAGAGGACAGAGGTCAGGGGAAGAAGCAGACTCCCTGCTGAGCAGGAAGCCTGATGTGGGACTTGATCCTGAGACTTTAGGATCATGACCTGAGCCAAAGACAGTTGCTTAACCAACTGAGCCACCCAGGTGCCCTCTTTCATCATTTCTAAAAGAAACTCAGCTATCATCTCCTTGCATTCTGCCTCTCTCTTTTCTTTTGGAACTTATGTTAGCCTCATGTTACAATTCCTCATGTTATCTAGTATATCTGTTGATTTTTGATATTTTCTGTCTTTGTAATTTTCTATCCTTTATATTTCCTGAGATACACATATTCTCTCAACTATTTCTAATCTGTTCTTTAATTTAGCCATTGAGTTTTGAATTTCAGTGATTATATTTTTTATTTCTATGACTTCTAATAGGCTACATTATTTTTAATGCCTTACTTCTAGCCTAAGTAACTTGGCAGTTGGATTTTATACCTTTAATTACAGTTGACTCTTGGACAACATGAGTTTAAACTGTGTGTGTCTACTTATGAGTGGAATTTTTTATTATAATTTATTATTATTATTATTATTTATTAAATAATTTATTATTTCCATGGCAATTCTTTGGGCCTGAGTTTTGGAAGTATCTAGATGTCCCTGGGCTGTCAGTGGGTTGTAATCACACTCGGTATTAATTCTTAGATTGAAGTTTCCCAGACCATGTGGTGATAATTTGACTGTGAAGAAAGTGTATTTGAGTTTGCATTTCCAAGAGGCTTTTTGTTTGTGAGCATTGCTTTTCTCACAAAGCCTGGGAAATATAGATAACCCTTCTTTTTTCTTGTTCTTTTCCTCTGCCTGTTGGCAGATTTTTCCTGTCTTATTTCCCTCCTATGTCTCCAAGGATCCCAGTTTTATGTGCCAAACTTCTTTTCTAACTCTCCTTTTTACATAAGGCACAGGATTACCTTCAGTCATCACATGGATACTAACATCCAGCCCCAGATACCTCCCCACAGACTTCACCCAGGTCCTACCACTTTGATTTTTAGATGCTTTGTTTTTTTCTGGCTTCTAGAGGTCACCTTCTAAGTCCTGAAGACCAACTAAGCATTCAGAAGACTTTTGGTTCTCTTTTATCTATTATTTCTATTTCTATTGGGAGAGCCTTCAGACTTAGGCAGCCATATTATTGGGACTAGAAATCCTGTAGTAATTCTTTTGAAATTGATTTCAGAACACTCTTATGATCTGCTGACTAAATAATCTTATTAGTGAATAGTCACATATTACATGCCCAAAGTTACAGAGCTTCAGATAACAGCCCATAGGGACAATGCAACTAAATTTGCCTTCAATTTAAAATTTGAAATAAGGTTTTATGAGAATAAAGTGAGCAGAACATGTATTTTTCCAATGTACATTATGCAATGCTGTCACATTATACAGAACCTGTGACATTAAGTAGACCAAATATAAAAACTCAATATTTGTGCATTTTTCCCTGCATCCAAAAGTGCTACTGAATAATTCAGAATTATAACAAATAGAACAAATCCATCACATTTTAAAGTATACTTTTAGCCAACCCAGGGTTCTGGGAATTCTTGTCTTTCTTTTTGCTTATTTTTTTTTTCCTGTATATACCCTTTCTGAGATAATCTGACATGTGGCTGACAATGATTTAAATAGGACTTAATCTGGTCAGCAGAAAAAAAATATATAGGAACTCATCTTACTCAAACTCTGAAATCCTATATTTTCTATTTTTGATGGTAATATGCACACCTGTGATAGAGGAATGAAGTCTCAGGTATGCGTTCAGTTTTCTGAAATGACAAAAGAGGTCAAAATTTGCTCATTGCACCCTATGGAATAATTACCATCTAATTTTGTTTGAAACCAGTTCTTGAAGGGACAAAGAAAAGAATACCCCCTTTGAAGAGTCAGAGGGATTCAGCTGTTAATATATTAAACATGTAAGTGCTATTTGGTGTGGTGAGATTCTACTGCCCTCTAAGGAGGGTCTTCTCTAAAAGAGTCAGGCCTGAGTACCTGGAGGAACTTTCACCTGGTTGCAGAAGTGTAGGCCCGATCAGCAACATTTCCTGGAGGCTTTTGTCTGTTGGCCTGAAAGAGACAAAATACAGAAATGGAGAAATATGCATACAGCTTCTTATCTTGACTAGGAATAGAATCTTGTAAGACCCTAAAAAAGTAGGATGACTAAAACACAGTCAAAATGGGGTAAGTCAGGGGCATATAACTGAGAGAATGGGCTGAGCTGGGTACAGATTCCGAGGCTTTGAACCCTAAAATTAAAGTATATTGATACCCAAGATGGTTACAAAAGCTAAATAACCCATAAAATCCTTGAAGGCAACAGCGGCTTAATTGATTTTTGTGTTCTTTGTGTCCAGAAAAATACTTCATGTACACCAGCAACTTGTTAAATTTATTTGATGGAATAAATGAAAAGAAAGAGTTGGGTAGACATCACTAAGCCCATTTAAGCCTATTGTGCTTAAATGTTTTCTAGCTCTTAGATCTTGTTCCTCCAATGCACATCTTTATTTGACCCTATTTTTAGAGTTGACTATGTTATTTTAATATGAGCCAAAATAGTACATTTTTTACTCTTTCCATAATTATCTACAACTGGAGAAAATCTACTTGTTGAAACTACTATGCTGAATAGACAGCATCATCCTCTTGACAGAAGTGACCTGAACAATAGGGAGGGCATATTTTTATTTTATTTATTTATTTGTTTGTTTTTTTAATTTTATTTTTTCGTGTTCCACGATTCATTGTTTATGCCAATTCCATATCAGTGTCAAATGGATTATGCTGATTTAGAACTTCTGTCTTTAAGAATCGACCTCTAAGATAACGTAATAGAATAAGCACTGGCAGGTATGGCCCAAGCACTGACTAAACAATTTATACAAGACTCTGTCTATATGCAAACAATTTATTCTCATATTCAAAGAGCACCACATAGATACTAATCTACTAATACTATTTATTGAACACCTGTAGCGTTCTCAGTTGAATACAAATGTTGCTGGCTCTCCGTTTACTGTCTTACAATGTGGGCAGGAACTGGGGACTAATCCTTGTGATATGCATTTTAAGTTGTTTTTCCAATGAAATGATGGCTCCGACGTACTCATCCAAATACTTGCGTCTTGTTCGTGGTAAACGGCCGGCCAGTGTTCAAGCAGGCAGTACCTAACAGCCCAGAGGAGCTTTCCCTCCCCCACCATGAAGATAATTCCTTCCTAATGAATCAAATCCTCTTCTTCAATCTCATGTTTACCATACCAGCATGGCTGTGTATACTTAGGTATGTTATGTAAATTGTGCAACTATCCATCCATCTTTAGGTCCATTGGCCTTACCCTGTAGTAGAAGCAATATTTTATGATACTGGAATAAAAGGACAACAATAAAGATAAACATTAAGAAGAAAAGAGAGAGCAGATACCAAAGATAATTTAGAGAAACAGGATAAATTTAACAGGAACTTGTGATTAGTTGGTTACTATACCTGAAACTAAATTTGGCTCTCTGTTTCACAGAGGACAAAGCACAATACAAGCTTGGCACAAAAACAATATGGGAAACCCAGCGGGTTAGGATAGTATTTATTGAATGGTAATTAGGGAGGCTACAAGTTATTTTGGAAAGACAATTACAGTAAGTTTTGGATGGAATCTATCACTTGGATCTCTACGTAAGGGGTATTGGGTAACATGATAAACAATGTCTGCATTCAGTTATTTTATAACATGCAGAGTCCTTCCAAACATGGAAACTAGTGTATATGATCTATAAAAGCTGAAGTCATAATATGAAATTCACTCAGAGAATGCATTTTTCTAAAATGTAGGTTAATAGAATCCATATACTTTTTTTGATGACCAAACTTAATTAAGCAAGAAAGTTTCCATTTGCTCTTTAGTTCAAATATTAGAGTTCTAATCAGCTTCAGCATCTGAAGCTAAATGGTCTAGCCAGACTAAGGGCAGAACCTTCGCACTGTTTACTAAAAAGATGCCCATATGCTTTATGCATGCATGTATGTATGTACGTATGTATTTTTGTCCCAGTACAGCTAACACGCAGTGTTGTATCAGTCTCAAGTGTGCGGTACACTGATTGAACACCTCCGCATGTCATCTGGTGCTCATCACGACAAGCTTCTTACTCCCCATCACCTATTTCATCCATCTGTCCCCCTCCTCGTCTCTGCTGACCATCAGTATGCTCTCTGTAGTTAATAGTCTGTTTCTTGATTTCCCTCTGTCTCTCTCTTTTTTTCCCTTTGCACATTTGTTTTGTTTCTTAAATTCCACACTGGAGTAAAAACCTACACCATGTGTATTTCTCTGACTTCTTTCCCTTAACATAATACTATCCACATTGTTGCAAATGGCGAGATTTCATTCTTTGTTATGGCTGAATAATATTCCACTGTATGTGTATGTATACCATGTCTTCTTTATCCATTCATCAGTTGATGGACACCTAGAAAAGCCCATATGCTTTAGATACCAGACATATAGATGATGTGAAATGTTAGGACATGACTTTTCATTTTTACCTATGGAGGTGGATTATAAAAACAGTTATAAATAAGGCCATTATTTCCAAAAAAAAATAGAGTTCAGTCTCTTTCTGTGCTCAAACTAGTAGTCAGAGAAGATCCAGAATTCTGGATATATAATATAAAGGCCTTTAACCTAAGAAATAAATGCAAGTACAGTTATTACCAATAGGACACTTAAATCATCCAAGAGCTTTATGGAACCCCTGACTTTAGAAACTCTTGCATCCTTCTGTTGGGTTCACAGACATGAACTGGCTCATGAAAGATGATGTTGCTTAGCCATTAGGCCCAGATGCAGTTAAGTCAGATGGACCAAAATTTAAATCCCACATTCATTAGTGGTAAGATGGTGGGCAAGTTACCCTCCCCCACCATCTTTTTTTTTTTTTCACCAGAATACTTTATTATCTTCACATTTACATTTCTTTTTTTTTAAATTTTTTCAATTTATTTATTTTCAGAAAAACAGTATTCATTATTTTTTCACCACACCCAGTGCTCCATGCAATCTGTGCCCTCTATAATACCCACCACCTGGTACCCCAACCTCCCACACCCCCACCACTTCAAACCCCCACCACCTTTTTTAAGTTACTCTTTTAGCCCTTAAGATTCCTTTTCTATGAAATAAAAGCAAGGATACTGTTTAGTCCAAGGTGCTGAGTGAGAATTATATACAGCAATGCACTTAGCATAGTGCCAAGTGTGAGTTAGCTGCTTAATACCTGTTATTTATAATTATTAAGTAAAAAAATATTCTCAAACTGGGAATGTAACTGAATAAGGTTACCTATTTTTAAAAGTTCTGCTCAAATAGAAAATATTTGTGAAATATACTAGTTTTATTTTAACACGACTGATACGAAAGTGTTCTTTCTGACAACAGTTACCCACCAGGTTACTGATTTGTTAATGTTACTCTGGACTGGTATGCATAAGCCCACTGGATCGCATAAGAAGGTATTTGCTACTTTTGTAGTTGTAAGGATCCGTATCCTTTAAACCAATTCAAATAAAAAGTTTTATCACGTTACTTAAAAACAAACAAACAAACAAAAAAACAAAACAAAACAAAAGCAATAAGGTTGTGGCCTTTTTCTACTTAATTAGAAACTCTCTGGATGCTAGCTGAGTTTAGGTGGGAAGAATGGTTTAGGTGGGCACTGTCCTTCATAAAGGGAAGGTTCTACATACTCGGTATAAGGAGATCTTACAGATTCAGGAATATTCCAGGCTGTGAATAGGGCTGAATTTACTGTTTCATCTGAGCTTGGCAAGTGTGCATGCGAAAGGTCGAGGGGAAAGTAGGAATTTGCTGAACAAGTCAAAATCTGTGCTTTTGTGTGGAATGGTCATCACTGGAAAGGTGTTGTACTAACAACACCTATAACAAATTGTTATAGTTCGGTTTGCTTATACACAACAGAAATTTATTTATTTAGTTCTAGAGGCTGGGATTCTAAGATCAAGATGGCAGCGAACTTGGTGCCTGGTGAGAGTTTTCTGTTTCAGAATGGTGAGCTTCTTGGTGTACTCTCCCATGGTGCAAGAAGGTCTCTTCATAAGGGCACTAATCCCACTCAGGAGGGCTCTATGCTCATCACTTAATTACCTCCCAAAGGCCCCACTTCCAAATGCCATCCCATTGGGGGCTGGGTTTCAACATATGAATTTTGGGGGGATGCAGCCATTCAGTCTATATCAAAAAGATTGTTCTTAGGCTAAGGATACTACCCCAAACATTTAGAGGATATATTTTTTAAAGATTTTATCTATTTATTTGACAGACAGAGATCACAAGTAGGCAGAGAGGCGGGCAGAGAGAGGAGGAAGCAGGCTTCCTGCTGAGCAGGGAGCCCAATGCGAGGCTCGATTCCAGGACCCCGAGATCATGACCTGAGCCGAAGACAGAGACTTTAACCCACTGAGCCACCCAGGTGCCCCTAGAGGAGATGTTTTTTAGGGGAGTGACACTCCCAAGAAGTAGAGAGAAGGGGGACCTATATTTTTGTTTCTCTTTTGGGGGGCATAAGCTAAAGGCAAGTCTAACACCCATACATATATATGGTCTTTCTGTTTCTATTTAAAATAATCAAAAAGAGAATAAATGAGTAGGTAATACAGCTAAAATGAAACAAGAGTAGTAAATGTTAAAGTCATAGCGACAGTGATAATAAAATTCTAACTTAAAAATATTGGCCAACTGGGCATCTAATCAAACAAAAACCTTTATTTATGTATTTATTTTTAAATTTTTTATTTTTTATAAACATATATTTTTATCCCCAGGGGTACAGGTCTGTGACTTGCCAGGAAAAACCTTTATTTTAAGGGCACCAAGAAATGCCCTGATACAAATTAAAATGGAAGAACAATCTTTCAAATTCCCTGGCATCCTGTGTAGCAAAGCTGATTTGTTTCTAGCAGCCAGTATAGAGTGAGTTCTGTTGGCTAGCATCATGCGGAGTATTTTATGAGCATTATTTCTAATCCTGGCAATGACACTGAGAGGGAGGGGGATTTAGTCTCATTTAACAGATGAGGAACAATGCCACCATGAACTGGTGAAAAATACTACTGTAGTCTCCAGCAACTGTATAACTTTCTGTTAATAGGTAACCTACCCAAACCCAGAACCTGGTAATTTACAGAGGCTTCTTTTCTTCTTGTCTTTCCCTGATGGGAACAGAGTGATCCACTGAGTCTGGGGCCTCCGCATGTAGACCAGGACTTGCCAAACTAGAGCCCACGCATCAAATCTGGCCCACCTCCTGTATTTAGTATGGCCTGTGAGATAAGAATGGTTCTTACATTGTTTAATTTGCATTTACGTTTTTGAAAAGTCAACAGAAGAAGCATAGTTTGTGATATGTGAACTTTATATGAAATTCAAGTTTCGGATCCCTAAAAACAGAGTTTCACTGGAACCCGCTTACTCATTTACATATGATTTATGGTTGCTTTGGTGTTACAGTAGAAGTTAATGAGCTGCAGCAGAAACCTAATGGCCAGCAAAGCTTAAAATATTTAATATCTGGTTTTTACAGAAAAGGTGTACAGAGCCCTATTGAGAGAGTCAACTCCTTGAGGACAGAAAAAATATCTCCAACAGACATTAGACCCTTGGAATCTAGCACAGTGTCTACACAATGAACTCTGTAGTTTATGTAAGTGGATGAATGAATAAACAAATAAATGAACAACCTTAAAAGTATTTTTTTAAAGATTTTATTTATTTATTTGACAGACAGAGATCACAAGCAGGCAGAAAGGCAGGCAGAGAGAGAGGGGGAAGCAGGCTCCCTGCTGAGCAGAGAGCCCGATTTGGGGTTCGATCCCAGGATCCTGAGATCATGACCTGAGCCGAAGGCAGAGGCTTTAACCCACTGACCCACCCAGGTGCCCCTTAAAAGTCTTTAAGGACTGTGTTTTTTTTTTTTTTCAAACTGGCTTTGCAATTTTTTTTGCGGGGGGGGGGGGGGGCGGTGAATTGTTTGTAAGAAATCTTTCCCAGAAGCATGTAGGATTTACCAACCACAAGTTAGTGGAGTTGATGCGGTTATCTGAAACCGCGGTTATCTGAAAGGTCCCTTGCACATAAATTTAATTGGATTCTGACACTAACTACTTGATGCTGATCGCAGATGCAGGCCTCCTGTCCTACACTTTTGACTGACTGGTTATATATCAGGGATTCCCAGGACCCCTCCTTGGGTTGGATAATGTGCTAGAATGGCTCACAGAGCTTAGGGAAACACTTTACTTACTCTCTGGTTTATCAGAAAGGATGTGGCATAGAGTAAAGTATAGGAAAAGACCTCGGAGCTTCACACCCAATTTCAGTGTACCTCCACCCCAGTACCTCCATGTGCTCCCAATCCAGAAGTTCTCACAACCCTGTCACTTAGGGATGTTTACAGAGGTTGCATTATTTGGCCTGATTGTTTAAATCATTGGCCGTAGGTGACTGAGGCCCCCAGGGGCTGGGGGTGAGGAAGAATGGTCCAACCCTCTAATCACGTGATTGGTTCCCCTGGCAACCAACCTCCATCCTCCAAGAGTCACCTCATTAGCATAAACCCAGATATGGTGGGAAGGGGCTTATTAAAAAAAAAAATAATAACAAAAGATGCTTCTCTCACCTTTGTCACTCAAGAAATTCCAAGGATTTTAGGAACTAGGTGCCAGGAACCAGGAACACAAACCAAATGTACTTCGTGTTATGTCACAGTATCACTAGGAGGTGCGGGAAGGATGTCCAAAAGGCACGGGGGAGAAGAAGTTTTCATCTGTGAGGTTTTTGTCAGCGATGCTATGTGGCACGTCCAGTGGTCACAGTGTGGGAGGACAGCCAGGGACCGGTTGTAGCCCTGGGTCACATCCAGCCAGACCACAAATGAGCTGTGTACCCATCTCTAGCTGGTCCCCTCAGGGCTCTAGAACACCTTGTCCAGACCTACACGTACAATTTTAAGAAAGTGACCAAAACCAGGTAAGGAAGGAGAGAAGGATGAAGGGTACGTTAATGAGAGAAGTCTACAATGTTCTCAGTCTGGGCATTTTTTTTTTTTTTTAACCTGGGTTACTTCTAATGACTCATATTTGAAGCCCTGACTTGTCTCCCGGAGCTTCGAACCAGCCGTTGGCACCGAAGTGCCTTGCCGCGTTATTGTACAGTACACCGGGTTGCTCATTTAATCAGCCGTGGCGCTGCGCTTTCACATAGAGCATGTCACATTTGACAGATTTATCACAAGACTGTGGGCTCTATTTTCCGCGGTGCTGTGGAACCCTATCCTATTAGCGATAGCAGGAGTAATGTTTATGCATGAAGAGAGGCTGTTCGATTGGGCAATTGTAGCCCTCCGCTGCAGGCCCGAGTACAGCTCCCACTTATCAAGTGGGGCTAATAGGGGATATTCATATGCACTGGAGAATCAATTCTCTGTACATGGACCTCTACTACAAAAATAATTGCTACTCACTGGTGGTAAAGATCTCAGCCATGTCAGGGCCTTAATGGTGAGATTAATGCTCTACTGCTCCCAGGCTGGGCCATTGCTCTACAAAAAAAAAAAAAAAAAAAAAAAAAAAAGTCCTGACTTGAGAGCCTGATGAGATGCTTTTTAGGTGGAATCTGGAGCTGTGCTGATTTGCTATACTATTTGGGTGAACCTTTTCTCTGTAGGTGATTTTCTCTCCACAGGCTGTAATTAATTGAAGCCACCAATGAATGGTTTGGGGTCCAGTACCTGGTTCTGTTACCAAAATATACATGTAATTGTGGAAAAGCTGCGTTTTTCTTTCTGAGCCTTGGTGTCTTCAGCTTTGACAGGAAGGAGCCACATGAGAGGGTTTCTAAGCATTTTGTTCATTTTCTGTTACACAAGTATTGCACTTTATGGAAAAGACGTTTAGTTTTTTTATTCATTTTTTTCCCCTCCTAGATGGTTAACTCATTCCTTATTTTAACTCAGGAGCCTAGCTCAGTTCTTAGGATATACAATACCAGTTCAATTGATGTTTTGTTTATTGAAAATAAATTTTGTGATTCTATCACTATAAATCATTTGTGTACCGATTGGCCAGCAGTGCAGTTCCTTGGATAGTACGCTTATGATTCCTCTTTGTGCAGCAAAATTTATTTATTTTTTAAAGATCTATTTATTTATTTGAGAAAGAGAGACTGAGCGAGAGAGAGAGACAGAGAGAGCATGAGTGGCGGGGGAAGGGCAGAGGGAGAAGCAGACTCCCCACTGAGCAGGGAGCCCGTGTATCAGCAAAATTTAGAAAAAATGTAATAGAAATGAATTTATTGCAATAGTATCATTGATCTTATGTTGCTTTATCATATTATAAAATATTTAATGAAGATGTACTGAGCACTTACTGTTGGCATAAATAGAGAATTCACAGATGAAGTTGATTGATGGGTAGAGCTTACTTTGATCTGCGAAAGATCAGTACCCTAAGTGAAAAGATGGAGGAACAAGAAAGAAATTATTGTAGAAGAGAAGAAAATAAATATGGCTACAATGTGGGATTAGTATAGAGCTTCTGTGGAACTACAAGGTGATGTGTTGATTGCAAACAAAGCTGCCGTTGGAGAACTGAAGGAAATAAGGTTCAGTGTGGGGGCAAAAGTTTCAGCCAAGACCCCGATACAACTGAAACTATTACAGTAACAACAAGGTAGCTACAAGAATTAAGGGTCTTTCTGAAAACAGAATGTCATGGTGAAGTGGGTTTAAGGAAAAGATACTTTGAAATGTTTACCTGATTCAGAAAGCGGGTGGAATCTGACAGCTTTTCTTTGTGACAGGAAGCTCGGCTTCTACCCACTATGGAATAACCACATACAAATTGACACTTCAACTTTTGTTTTGGAGGAGCACTTTTAGAAAAATTACCCTCATTATGACACCACTTCATCATCTGAGTGAGTCAGCTTTTCCTCTGTCCTGTGTGCTCTTGGCATTTTGTGAAGTGTTTGTTTTCTCCTCTCCATCTCCCCATGTCCTCTGTGTTATTTGTTTTCTGTGGTGGTTAATTTTATGTGTCAACTTGGCTAGTCTATGCTATCTAGATCTTTGGTCAACATCAGTCTGGATGTTGCTATGAGGTAACTTTTAGATATGACGAACATTTAAATCAGTAATCTTCAAGCATAGCAGATTACCTTCGGTAATGTGGGTGGGTCTCATCTAAGGCCTTAAGAGAAAAAGACTGAGAGTGAAGAAAAAAAGGAATTCTGAAGAAAGGCTGCCTTTGGACTCTAGCCACAACATTGACTTTTCCTGAGTCTCCAACCTGCCAACCTCCTCTGCAGGTTTTGACCTTTCCAGCCACCATAGTAGGATAGAACTGATTTCTTAAAAATAGTAGTAGGATGAACTGATTTCTTAAAAATCTCTAAATAGATGGATAGATGATAGATAAGTAGATAGATAGATGATAGGTAGATAGATAGATAGATAGATAGATAGATGGTAAATACACATCCCATTGATTGTTTCTCTGGAGAAGCCTGACTAACTCAGTTGATGTTTCATAGTAAAACTGCTCTGATGTGATACCTTTAAAACCCAGAAGACGAATCTGGAAGTCATGGAGTTGTATTTTTCTGCCCTGATCCCATTCCCTGTGCCTTCAACTGCTTGATGAAAGAGTGTGTATTTCCTTTACACAGTTTCTCTTTTTTACCTCTGAGTCTGAGAGAAGGAAGTTTATCTGTTTGGGGTCCTTAATATAAAATGGGCTGGAAGTATTTTCACTATCATGAAAGAAGCTTACCCCTCTTTTGCAGTACCTAAAGAAAAGATCCTATGCTTTCTACAAAGCAATAAAATCAATGTTATTCAATGAATTACCATCTCTTCTTTCTCTTTCCTCTTTTTGTTATCTTTTTGGAAGCCAAGATTTTGACTTATTTGTACTCCCTCCTAATCCTTCTCCCCCTGACTTCACCCCAGAATCTACGTCCTCCCGAGATGTTCCAAATTTCCAAATGTTTTATTTTCTTTATTTCATAGAAAGCTTAATTTCACTGAAATAAGGGTAAAGACACATCCATAGAGTCTGCTTCAGAGTGATCTTCTATCTCTTGAAAGTAGTGGACGCAGATAGGAAGCATGCTGGAATAAGAGCTGTTAGCTTCTTATGCCAGCATCCATGAACACTGAGCAGCTAGTTCTTCTCTACTTAGGAGAACAGTTTTGGCTTGGATCGCCGTGCTCTGTTTTTGATCATATAAGTTCATTTTCTTGGATTTCACTTGGAGCCATTTGTGTGATTCTAGGGAGTAGATAGACTTTAGGTTTTAGCTTGTCATCTCATTAGGTTCTGTTTTTTCCCTATACTTGCTCAATTTTGAAATCAATGTACATTCACTATAAAAAAAAAAAAAGGAAACCTGAAAAATTTAGCAATGTCAGCTGTAACTTAACAGCATATAAATCACCACTGTTAATAGTTATAGTTTGTTTTCTACTCTTTGTTTGTGTGAGAGAGAGGGAGAAAAAGAAAGAGAAAGAGAGAGGAAGGAATAGAGAGAGAGGAGGAGAGAATGTCCTAAATTGCTCCCCCCGCTAAAAGTAATCTCACATTTCTTGATACTGGATATAATCAAATTCCGTCTGAGTCTGTCCTTATTCACTGGGGTTGAAATCCTAGCTTGGTCCTTTTCAGCTTCTTCTGGGTCTTTCCTTAGGCTTGCACAGAATGGTAGAATTTCTGTGGAGTAGGAAATCAGGAAGTGAGTCCGCTCTTAAGTTGACTTAGCGACCATGTCTCCCTGTGCCTTTTATCCTTGCCACCTGTGGACCTGGTATAGTTTTAAGACCCGCTGAGCTTAATGTTCTTAATATTCTGCTCCTGTTTCCCCCCCGACACACCCCAAGTGGGGGTCTTGCCACCTCTAACTTATTCTTCAAGGAGACTTAATGTTTGCAATCTAAACTCCTTACCTGAAGATATCATCAACCCCCTCACCCTTTCTCACAGTTCTGAAGCATCCTTCCACACCTCTAGCTCCCCAGATCAGACATGCTGGCCTCTAACCCTCAGAAATATCCAGGATTTCTTTCTCCCTGGTTTGTATCACAACATTTGAAGGCTCATCTAGACAGTTCCATCATTCAGATGGCCAGGTCCCAGGTCCTTGGACCCAGCGACAGACCATTTATCTTCCCGGGAGCTAAGAAGCTCCAGTCTTGACTTTTAATCTCTGGAAAACCATCTCCTGCGGATATACAGGAAGCTTCTTCTAGAAGCAGCAGAAGATAGTAAATTCGAGTTACCATATGCTATTGTGTTAAATGCCAAACCCTCAAAAAAACATGTAAGCAAAAACATTATGAGAATGATGATATGAATGCAGGTTTATAACTTTCTTTTTAACTAACATCATGAAACTTTTCCCATACAACTTTTTTTTTTTTTCAATTTACATTGGTTAAAATAAATGAGCAGAAGTTTCAGATGTTGACTGGTATATGTCCAATGAATTTGTGCCTTTCAATTGGGTTATCTCAAATGCCTCATAAAAAAATGATACCTCCCCCCCCAAAAAAAAAATACAAATCCTTTTTGTCAAGCAACCAGCCCTACTGACAGTGGAAAGATTAGATTTCCTGTTTCTAACTCTGCACCAAGAGTTCAGAACACTTGCCTTGAGCTTTGCTTAACTGTGTTATGTCCAATGAGCTTAATTATTCACGAGCAGAAGTTACAACGAAGTAGTTCCTATTTGTTTTTTCCTTTCTCTCTCTTCTCATTCTGTGATGGGTAAAGATGTCTATGCACCCTTGACTGCCTCCCCTTGAGAGTGAAACTGTGTTTCTCTACCCTAGAGTCTCACTGGTGCTGTGATGTTTAAGCAGCTGACCAGGCCCAAGTTACACTGTAGCAACTCTGAGTCTAGCTTTTGTGAGGACTGGCTGCTTCCCTTCCTTTTCTCTTGGGATGTTTGCTCTGGGAAATGCTATCAGCACCCAGCCCCCAAGCTGTGAGATGTTCAAGCCACTGGGAGATGTTCAAGCCGCTGGGAGAGGTTCTTCGCGGATGTTCAGAGAAGATCTGAGCTCCCATCTGAGCCTCCCACAGCAAGCCAGCTCCCCATCCGTACCAGCCATGGGAACCCTCTTGGTGTTTCCAGACTGACCAACTTCTCAGAAAACTGCAGGTCCAGCCAATATCAGAACTCTCTACTCAACATATATATAATGAAACATTTGTCCTTTAAAGTCAGTAGCTTTTGAAGTTACTTGTTATAAAGCAATTACACAAGGGATATATATTCGTTTGATCTCCATAACTACAGGCATGAATGTAGTTAATTATATTTAACCTCACATCAGGTCTGTTATTAGTTTCCATATGGTGGGGCCATCTTCATAGAAATGAGCTGTTCAGTTTCATAACTATTTATAGAGAAACTACTCTGTGCCAAGCAGAGTGTTAGTTGAGAGATTAAGAAGACAAAGTCTGAATCAGCAAGAGGCAGAATTCAGCAGAGAAAACTTGTATAAATGAATAAGAACTACCTTGTGATAAATTCTACTAGAGAGATTTTTAATTTTTTTTTAATTTATTGTTTAAAAATATTTTGTTTATTTATTTGACAGAGAGCGGGAGAGAGAGCAAGAGAAAGCACAAACAGGCAGAGCAGCAGGCAGAGGGAGAGGGAGAAGCAGGCTCCCCACTGGGCAGGGAGTCTGATGCGGGGCTCGATGACAGGACCCCTGGATCATGACCTGAGCAGACCTTAACCAATTGAGCCACTCACGTGCCCTTGTTTTTTATTTTTTTTTAATGCACAAATACTTGAGCATCTCTTATATGCCAGGTGTGCAAGGAGCTGGGAACAGATAAAAATGGAGGTTTTGCAGTGGCAAATGTATTAACCAGTAGGGGAAGAAAGATTAAAAGCCAATATTTCAAAATAATGTGGCAAATGCTAGGACTGACACATGAAGCATTTGGTAACCCAGTGGTACCCTGTGTTTATTGCCTGGCATAAGAATGACGTGAAAGGTGCTAAGTGCACTCTCTCTTTGAAGGCGTGACAGATGTCTTTTCCTAAGATGGCTGCAAAAACATCTCCCACCCCTCAGGCCGTTCAGCAGGGTGACCTCGCTGCTCCCCCATCAAGAGAAAATCTCATTGCACTTCCTTGGAACCTGGGCTGGCCTCTAGGTCTCACTGGTAACCCACGGAATTTCATGGAAGAGATGGTATATGGCCTCTGAGTCTGGGCCAGAAAAGGCTGAGCAATGGTGTCTCATAATACTCATTTACCAGATGTTCCTTCTCAGAGGGCTTTTCCTGAAACACAGATGCCGTGCTGGGTTGAAACCAAGCCCCGTGGAGAGACTGTATGCAGGCCTGCTGGTCAACAGGCTGAGTGAGCTCAGCCTTTGGGTCATCCTAGCTAGGGCACCAGCATGTAAGTGAAGAAGCCTCCAGACAAATCCAGTCATCCTCAACCCACTTGAATCTTTAGGCAGGGGACCCAGATGGCCTGGAGCAGAGACAAGCCATCGCCACTGGGCTCTGCTCAAAATCCTGACCTGCAGACTCCATGACCGTAATAAATGGTTGCTGATTTCATGTCCCTGGGTTTGGAGAGTTTGTTAGGTAGCAGTAGATACTCAGAACAAGTGGGTTCTAAGAAAGAACTACTCTTCCGGGAATAATATTATTTTTAAATAGCATCTGCAGTGAGGTGTCAGTGTTCCTGGACACAGGTCTTTCTGTGAACTCAGAAACGGAGAAAACATTTAGTCACTAACCACTTTCTGAATGCAACTCAGAGGGTTTGGGGAGCTCAGTCTGAAATACTTCTCCCCTTTTGTAAAACTAAGGGTCTGTTTCTGGAGGCGTATTTCCTTTCTTATGATGAGGATTACGTCTCTTGGTCTTCGGGTTCAGTGCCAATGGAACTGTTGGAAAGAAGTGATTTATTTGATATTCATATTTTAAATCTGCGAGACACAACATTTTAGTGACTGATTAGTGGGAGAGGATGCCTTGGCTTATGGAGAGAAACTGGCTACCTCAAACACAATGTGTTTTGTGACTTTTAATGACTAATTATCATTTGGAGGAAGAGTTTGCTTCTCTGCAGAGAATTTGGAAGAAAGCGCCCTATTAAATGGCGCAGTCCTCTTCTGTTTGTCCCATTGTGCCGCTTATCAACAGTTAAACCATGTACGCTTCTTAGATTGGCAACTTGAAAATTAGGAAGATATTCTTTTTAATTATATAATTGAGAAGAGCTTTTTTTTTTTTTTTTTTTTTTGCTATTTTTCTATTTTGCAGTAATTGAGAAATCATTAAAAATTAGAACACAATTCCATTAAAGTTGGGTAGGGGAGAGGCTGTATTAATATCCAAAACATTTCCTTTCTTAGACGGTAGGCTTGACAGATGAGATAATTAAATCTGAGTCTCTGTGATAGAGCACTGACATGGAGGGAAAACAAAGAGGTGCAAGAAATGGTTAATGAATGAACACTGGTTATGTCTCGGCCAGGACTGAGTTCATGTCCTAGGGAAGCAAGAAAATAGCGGGTAAAGACAAGAGGAATGAGCTGGAAGGGACACAGTGTATGCAAGGCTCCTGTTGTTGCTCTTGAAAGGCAGGTGCTGCTCATCTTAGACCAGGACCAAAAAAAAAAAAAAAAAAAAAAAAGCAATCTTTAATATCTCATCTTTGGAATCTGACAGTCCTGGCAGCGAAAGCCTATTGTCTGCACAGACGAGATTGGACACATTCAGGGTGGTATGGCCGTGGACTGTTGTCTGCACAGAAACCATACTTCTTGATTCCCAACTTTCTGATTTTTTGCAAACCTGCCGAAAAAGAAAAAAAGAAAGAAAGGAAGGAAAGAAGGAAGGAAGGAAGAAAAAGACTAGCTGTACAGTAGGAATGACTATTTTGCGTTACATCCAGAGCCATGACGCCTTTCCAGGTCTCAGACCTCCCGGCCTCATTCTGGTCACTTCCTGTCCCAGTCTTCAGACTTCTCTGTCACCTCCTGCTGTGTCTTCTGCTTGGCAACAACTGGCATTTTTGCAAAAACCCCTCAGATTTTTAACTATGTTGCCTAAATGCACTTTTTGTTTTTGTTTTCTAAAGATGGCAATGTAAAGTTCCTTCCGCGATCGTCTCCTCTCTGCCTTGTTCAGGTAGTTCATGGTTGAACCGCATCGGCTCTTTTCCAATGAAGGAAAAAAAAAATGGAGGATATTGCCTGAGGCAAGAAAAGTTAAATCAGCTTAGGATTTTGGCCTTTCCATGACGAAAGTGAGTTGAAATATATTTATACTTTTCTATGTGTCTTTTTGGGATATGTGCACCTAGTCAAAATAACCAAAAAACAAATCCAGTATTCTCAGGAATTTTTTCTTGTAAAAAAAATTAAAGATCTCCCTTTAGTATGAAATTTGGATTATTTTTGAGGAGATAATACACGCCTAAGTATTGGTGTGTGAGAGCGCACATTTGTGGTATTTTTGTTCCATTAAAAATTTCTTTTTGAGCTGGCTTGTCAGTTCAGTCACCAGGCTTCACTAAGCTTTGCTAATTTTGTGAAATTTGGAATAGTGTTTTGCACGTTAGAGATAATCCCTGAAAGCTTCCTTCTTGCAGATGGCAATAAATCATTCTCTCCACTAAAAGCCTCGATGTCATTCAGAATTTATTACACAGAGTGGGTAGTGGACTTAAAAGCCATTTCACGTGTCTTATTACTTCAATCATCTAATTTACGGGTTTCAGCTGCAATTGCAATTGGAAAAAGTATTTTCCTTCCCCTGATCAATGTGAGTCTGGTTTTGTATCCATCGCCACTAACCCGCCTTGTCCAATTTTATCCTCTCTCTCTCTCTCTCTCTCTTTCGGATTTTATAGCTCCCGTGGTCATTGTCCAGCTTCTGTAATTCAAGGTAAGGCAGGTCTAAAATGGAAAGAACATGTCAACGAGGTTGGTGTAGATTGACTAAGCTTTACCGGCTCTTAGCTGCACTTGTCAAAAGATATCTTAGTTATTATTAGTTGAGCAAGCTGCCCTAGGGAAGGGGAAGCTGTCAAAAACTCCTGCGTTTAATACGTACATCTCTGGCTTCATGGAGAGAGTATGAAGGAAGCCGATTAAACACTGATGAGGTAAGACTAAGTAACGCACTTCACACAAAGAACGGTAAGGATTTGGTCGTCTTTATTGCCATTTTGGAGGTAGGATTTTTTTCTCTTCCACAATAATTAACCTCTCTTTCCCTGTGTCAGCCATTCTCATCCCTATGATGAAAGATAGTATTGATGGATTCATACAATGAAGACAAATATAGGACAGGGGGCATCCCCGTGGCAGCCTGCAGGCCCGTGTGAACATCCCATGTGGGCGTAACGAGGGTGAAACCACGGAGCCGTGTGGGCTCACAGTGGACCACCCCCGGGATGGTTGTCAAAGTTAACTGCTATCTCCTTCGAGTTCACCATCAGGAAAATAAGGTGCGCCCTGAGATATTCCTATCCGCAGTTGCCATGAATACACGTAGCCCTTCCTGAGCTTACGTTTTCAATCTGTTCAACCTTAGGGGAAACTTCAAAATGTATTCCAAGCCTACTACTTGCAGTACTGGAGGACAACTGCACCCATCTCTACGATTCTTAGCCCTGGGGCAGGAAGAATGTTTGTGTTTTGCATCTAGATACTCCCTTCTTTGATGCTCTTTCCTCCCTCCCTACGGGGGCTCCCTGGGTGCCCATCCTTCCCCATTCTTCTGTGGCCCAAGTATTGGTGGCCTTCGGAACAGCTCTTTCTCTTTCATGTCTTGCTTGCTGGGAGAGCATACTGCTACAATGGATGCTTGAAACGCCTCGTACTTGTATTTTAAACTCCTTAGTTTCTATGATGTGGGCAGGAGAGCCAGTCCTGATGAAAGGACTGGAGGAGATGTCCCTCCTGAGAGCTCTTGGGAAATGTGTTACCAAGTAAAGTAGACATGGGCAAGGAAATACCTTCCTTATTCTCTAGATATTGTTGTGTCAGCCTGTGACACATGGAACGGCTAGAAGCATCTTGTCTACATGTGGAAAGGGCAAAGTGGAAAGATGACAGCCCCTGAGTCCTTGGTGGAGAGCTGTCCTGTAGCTGGAACACACTGCTTATGAAAAACGAGGTATGTTTGCAGAGGCAGGTGGTGTTTAACAGGCTGGCCGAATTTTCTGGAATTTCTGGCTCTGTGATGCACACACCCTTGTCTCTACAATGTGTGGGATACTATTCCTTCTTAGTGGCTCTTGTTCCCTTTGAGTTAAATCAGCTCCTCAGCTGAGGCAGAGAGGTTAAGGTAGAAGGTCCATGATTTCAGATCCACCTGGAAATTTGCTCATTGAAGACAAGTATGGAAAACTAAAATCAAGACTCACAGTGTTTACATGTAGGAAACTCTACTTCTTTCTTTTTCTCTTCGTTTTTTGGTGGGGGAGGAGGTTAGGTGAATTCTCTACCCAGATTTAAGAAGACATGATTCCACAGTTATTTGAAGTATCATGAAGCATAGACAGACTTTTTCTTTAAAGTGAACATTGGAGGGGCCCTTGGGTGGCTCATTTGGTTCAGCAACCAACTCTTGATTTTGGCTCAGGTCATGATTTCAGGGTCCTGGATTAGAGCCCCACTTCGAGCTCTGCACTTAGCCCAGAGTCTGATTTTCTCTCTCCCCTCTACTTTGCCCCTCTCCCTGCTCACTCTCAATCTCTCTCTCTAAAATAAATACATAAAATCTGAAAAAATAAGTGAATATTGGAAACCAAATGTTGCCTAACAACAATAAAACTGCAGGTTGATTTCACTAATGAATCAATGCAAACATTCTAGATAAAATATAAACAAGTTGATTCCAACAGCATATTAAGAGGAAAAAACCACCTTGATCACATGGTATTCATGCCAGTGATCTAAAGAATGGATTAATATTTGGAAATATTTAAAGTAATTCTCATATTTTAAACAGGAAGGGAAAATCATGTAAGCATTCCCACTCATTCCAAAAAACAAAAAAAAATTCCTTGAACAGCACTGTGTATTATTCTTCATAAAATAGGAACAGTGGACCTGATGTATAAATAGATAAATGGAGATCATGACCGTATTCGGGTGTGATAGGAAGCTGACATGAGTTAAAAAAAAAGAAAGCTAAAACTTGAACTTCCCTGAGATGGGAGCATGTTATATGTGAAAGTTACAACATCACAGCCAGAAGACTGTACTTGCATTTCAATTCTCACACCTGCAATCTGTAGTGAGACACTAGTCACCTCACTCCACTCTTGGGTTCCTGACACTTCATCTAAAAAATGAGGCCAGTAATGGAGGCCATAGAAGGATTAATATGATAAAAAAAAATGTAAAACATCTAATTTCTACTGGGTTTTCATAAATAGTTGTTGAAAAAATATATTACCTCTACTAGAGTTTTAGACACCCAAACATATTGGGGGGAAAAAAAAAGTAGGAAAAATTTGAACATATCCTTAGCTGAAGTCAATGTGTATCATGTCTTCCAAATAATCTAGGTACATGAGTTCTTTATCCTTCTGACAATTCCAGATAAGGTCTTCAATGATAAAAACAAGAGTTCCAAAAACCTTCCTGGACATGTATCACAAGAGAAAGTTTTTTGTTTGTTTGTTTTGTCACTTGTTTTGAGCCAAAAAGACAATACATATTCTCTGAAAATGTGCCTGCAATCTGTTGATTTGGGATCCATGTCATTCTCCAGATAATGAGATACATTCACCTTCCTCAATGCTCATCTGTGAAGGCCCCTTCCCTTCTGTCTGTCTCTCTGGCCCTCTGCTTCTCCAATCAAGCATGCATAATTTATGGAAGATTGGAGAAGCAGTTAACTTTTTTCCTTCCTCTCATAACTCTCTTCTGAAATTATAAATTAATTTCTGTAACATAGCTCTGCAATGTATCTGAGACTGTGATTCTATTTATCTGGAGTGCAGCAGCGAGAGAGGGAGGAATGCAGACCAGCTCCATCCCTGGGGTCCATATTGAGTCTGAATATGTTCATATCCTCTTTGTAAAACCAAATCATGTGTTTTTATACTTCTATAGTTTCAGTTTCATTTTGTTCAAATGCTTTATGTCATCAATAAGCACGATCTCTTTGAAGAGGCAATAGGAATGCAAGAAATTGGGCTTCAGAGAATCCTAAGTCTAAAAAATGTCTTCATTTTGAAGAAGGCATTGAGCAAATTTCTTCAATGAGATTGTACAGTGTTGTCTGAATATAATAAAATAAAGTAAATGACCACATTCTGCTTCAGTTCCTTAAAAATGTCCCATAAATTCTCAGTGGATAATTTGTAGTTTTTATCTCTTTGTTCATCCCATCATGTAATGAGTAGGTTTTGCAAAGTAGGCAAAACACAATCTCTTTGTATGCACTAAGAAATCTAAACTGTGCCCACCCGCCATCACATTTGACCATAATGCATTTTTTTCTTGTTGTTCTAGGTGCCCCATCTGTGAATGTAAATTCAGCTTTTCTGTATTTAGATCAAACTTCTTATATTTTTTGCTCATAGGCAGGTCATCCATAGATGTTCTTGTATACTATAATTCTTTGACATTATTTCTCACTAAAAAGCAGGCCACATTTCAAGCAGACCATATCCAGGGGGCTGTTAATATAAACAAATTAGTGGTATTAAAATATCTTTTTCTGGGGCACCTGGGTGGCTCAGTGGGTTAAAGCCTCTGCTGTCAGCTCAGGTCATGATCCCAGGGTCCCGAGATCGAGCCCCGCATCGGGCTCTCTGCTCTGCGGGGAGCCTGCTTCCCCCTCTCTCTCTGCCTGCCTCTCTGCCTACTTGTGATCCTTGTCTGTCAAAAAAATAAAGTCTTTTAAAAAAGTTATAAAAAATATCTTTTTCTGATGATAAATAAGAGGAAATCTAGGAAATGCATAAAAAGAGAAGAAAACAACAATTGTGTGTTGTTCTATCATTTAGAGAGAACCACTCTTGAAAGATTTTCATTTGTTTAATACCTCCTTTGCAGTGTATATGTATGTGGGATATATGACTATATCTGTGCATTTCTATTTATGTTTGGAGGGGGGAGAAGAAGGCCTGTCTTGGTTTTTCTCAAATGATAAATATTAGGTTGCTGTCTTCTTTACCAATTCCCCAACAAACTCTAGCTTCTTTTCATACCTTTATTATTTGTTTGATTGATTCATTTTGCTAATATTTTATTAAGAGCTCAGAAAGTTACAGAAATCTTCCCAATGACCTACTTCTAAATCTCCTCTATGTTTTTAACTCATTTATAATTCTTTTAGGAAAATAGTAGACATTTAAATACCTAGTGTTACAAACTTCCTGCATAAAAGAGAAGAACTCTCTCCTCGCTTATAAGTAGAGAGATATTTTACCCAATTCTTGGGCATCAAGACCTCAGAGGTGTAATAGCTGCCTCTTACAGATGATCAACTTTCATGTTCCCATTTTATAGGTAATATTACTCTGTGAAAAGTCAATGTCCAGTTCTCCTAGGACTAGTGATGCTCTGGTGATTTCTGACTCAAATCCAAAGCACGAATTACAGTGAAAGAGTGGCTGTGGAATCCTCTGTTTTATAGAGTTAGAAAAAAAATCGTCAAAGATGCATTGATCAAGAGGTTTCTGTGACCTCCCAGGGGCTTTCTTAAGTGACACCTTCATCTGTGATGCCATTTAACCTCTCTCTCCTCTCTGCTGCTTGACTCCAACTTATGGGGACAGTGAGTTAGGAACTGAGTAGATAGGGACAGAGACGCAGCGAAAGGTTGGACCTCTGGTCTACCCATGAAGAGAAGACCAGTCGTAAAAACCAAGAATCACTTATCATCCTGAATTTTGTCTCTAGGTAGTGTGACAATATGCTTATAGAGACTGTATTTGATAACAAAAAATGTAATGAAAAATTCTGTAAGGTGGAACAAATTCTTGACAGCTAGCCCCACTTTATTTGGAACAAGGAGATAAGGATTTAATTAAAAATTCCTCGAGAGGACATCAGGTTTTGAGTGCTCTTACCTCATCAGGAGTCAGATTTCTTTTATTTTGAAAAATGTGCTTTGTGTGTGAAATCTAATTATAATCTTAAATATTCCTAACATCACTAATAAAATATCATTTTAATATTCTATAACTTATATTTAAACATTCAAAATGTTATTAGTTATTTCAACAAGGCCAAAGCAAATTATTATCCAACTATTTAAGAATTTCATGAACATATGACTCAAAGAAGAATTCGCACCACTTTTACCCTAATTTTCTTTCCCCCAAAAGAACTACCTATGTTATGTGACTTAGACACATTTCCTTCTAGAATAACTCGACTGTGTCTTAGCTCATTTGTGAAATACCCTCAGGGATGTTAGTATTAACAACAATAACATTTGAAACTCCACTATTTGGGAATCTATGAAAATTTACATCAGAATTCTGTACAAATGGTATGTACTAAAACGCTTGCCAGGAAAATTAATCTTGCAAAGAGGCTTTTAAAATGACATGGATTCCCAATGTGCTTTCTGCCGAAGCACTTTGAACCCCGACAGCATGGTATATTGTAAATATTAGCATGGCGTATCATATTGTAAACATTTGTTTATGTGCTTCTCTCCTCCACTGGACTGACCTGCTTGAGGACCTGAGCCACCTCTTACTCATCTTATTGTTCTCATGTGTTAGCACAGTGCCCAACACAAAGTCTCCTTCCGGTATGCATGGATGCACTTGAAATAAATGTGCGTTTTTAAGCACTTGGGAGATAACCATTTATATATATAAAACACTGTAATGGAGTGAGCAGAGACCAACCCTCATGAACTGGTGCTTTGAAATGTTAATGTAAAATAATTCTTACCTATTCATCATGAAGGAGAGAATTTGGGACGAGAGAGATCTGGCATCAGCTTTGGCATTTATTAGCCATGTAACAGGACACACCAGCAAACCACTGCTAATCTTAGTCTTTTCCTATGAAATGTAGTTATTAATTATACCTCACTGATTTGTAAGGATCAGATGGCTGAATGTGTGAAAAGTGTTTAACATCATACTTGCCATATAATAAGCTCCCAATAAATGTTATTAGCTGGACATTCTACTTGTATTTCCAAGTTAATTCATTTATACTTTTTTTCTTCTAGCATTTTCTTGGTGAATGACTAGTAATTAGAATATTCATATGCCACGTTTTTAAAAATATTCATTACATGGGAATTCTCCAGTTTATATATAGGCTTCATATGTTTATACATAGGGATGTGTTTGTATGTATATACATACGTATTTCTGTATGGTACGGAATTATATTTAGGATTGTATTTGATGTTTTCTCACATAAGACTATAACTATTCTATTGTTTTTAGAAGCTTCATAAAATCATACAAAATATGTTTCTACAGTTTCTTTTACTTTTTTTATATTTTGAATTTTTAAAGGTATATCTTTAAATCATCAGATACTCATTTTGTGCTGAAATGTCTGCTTGGTAGAAGGCCTGTGCTTTACTTCATGTCACTGTTGTACATGCTTAAAATGTACAAGGAGGCCCTTTATCCAGCAGCCACATTACCATGGATTAAGACCTGACATTTTAACTTAAGTCATCAAGATATTGTCATTGAATTGTTGAATTTTACTTTTTTTTAAAGACTTTATTTATTTGACAGAGAGAGATATCACAAGTAGGCAGAGAGCCGGCGGGGTGTGTGGGGGGGAAGCAGGCTCCCTGCTGAGTAGACAGCCCGATGCAGGGCTCGATCCCAGGACCCTGAGATCATGATGTGATCCCCATTGAGCCCCTGGGGGGGATCCTGAACCTTTGAATTTTCTTAAGAAATTAATTGAAACAAGATTTCAAGGGTGATAGCAATATGAATTGTGGTGCCAAAACATAAATTAGAGGGGAAAAAATTATAATAGTGTAAACATTTCAATAAAAACCACGTTGAATAATTTTCTTTCAAGTTTTTTTTTTTTTTCTATTTAAATTGATAGTCTCCCCTTTTTTTTTTTTTTTTTTTTTAATTTATTATTATTTTTTTTTTTTTATTTTTTATTTTTTATAAACATATATTTTTTATATACATATATTTTTATCCCCAGGTCTGTGAATCACCAGGTTTACACACTTCACAGCACTCACCAAATCACATACCCTCCCCAATGTCCATAATCCCACCCCATCAACAGATAGTCTCCCCTTTATATAAATGCGGTCCTCCTGGTCATAATGAAGGACACAACAGTCTTCCAGTAGGCATTGAGGTGTTCAGGGAATTTCTTCTTTAATATATCTGCTTTGAAAACCGCTTCTGTTTTCATACTACCGACTCATGGTTCTCCCAGAAAAAGGGGGGTGGTGGGGAACATCATACAGATTACTGAAAAATCACAGTGCATTGAAGAGATTTCTGTTCTCATCGAGATATTCTCTGAGCATTGCTAACAAAGAGGAAAACGACGATTTATATTTTCTTCTTTGCTGTGGAAGGATGGCCAAAGCTCCACACATGAGCGAGAGTCCCAGACAAGAATTCCCAAGCTGGAATCAGCCTCCGTGTAGCTTCAGTGGAGGCTGAGCTGGGGTTTTTGATGCGGAGATTCAGACGGATAAGCTTGGAGTCTTAAAAAAATTCAACTTTCCAAAGAGAAAGTTAGAGTTAAAGCAGATCTCAAACTCCCTTGCCTGGGAGCCAAACACGGCATTTCTCTCCTAGGGACAGAGCTCATGAGGAATTTATGCCGCGGACAGGCAAGAGTCTGAGAATGAGAAATTGTATTTCCTAAATCCTCTAGAGACTATTGCAGACTCGTGTGGCCTGAAGGAGCCTTCCTTGTGTCTTCTGATTTTCAGGAAAACATATTTTTTAAGCCACTACAGGAGAGGTGACATTTCATTTTCTTCATAAAAGACTCTCTTGGAAGGTTATTTTAGTTTCTCTCCCAGAACCATCCCAAAGAGGTTTTTCTTAGTCCAATCAGGACTCATATCTCTTATAAAAGATGGAGAGAAGGTGGGCCAGGTTATTCAGGGCTTGAGGAACGTGGATGAGAGTAATTTAAAGTTTTTCCTTGTATCACCAGAGTTCCATCTATATCCTTCTGAAGTTAGAGAGCCAAAGCTGAAGGATGATTTCCAGGTCCTTCAGGAGATAGGAAATAGGCCATTGCCCGCTTCAAAATTGTTTTGCTTCTGCATGTGTGTCTTCCCATCGTGTGTGTGCTTATTAGTCGCGTGTGAATGCTTGTGGTAGAAAAGTCCCAGCCAGCGAGCACTTCTGCTCTTGACCCGCAAGTCATCATGAACACATCAAGCCCCTTTTCCTCTCTGAGCTCTGGAAGCTTGAATGAAACAACGATTACAAACCAATCAGCACTGTCACAGTAGATGAAAATCTGATCATCTCAGCCCCAGATTTCAAATCAGCCATCATCCTCTTGTCAGGGACCAGAAGATGTGGATTTCAAGCAAGGTGGACCTCAGAATCCAGAGGAAAGCCCTGAGTGATCTTCCAGTCACTTAAAACTTTTTAAGTGTTAGTTCTCCCGGGTAATAATAAGTGTCGGTGTATTTGTTCTCACACATCCTTTACAGTCTGCAGTTGATCAAAGAGGCTAAGACATGGGGCAATAAATTACCTTCTTTTGTGGATTAAGATAAATATAGGATAACTCTAAATGTATTATCTAATCGAACTCTCTGTGATGAAAAAATATATTCTCTTCTGTCCAGCATGGGAGCCATTAGCCAGGGGTGGCTCTCGAGCACTTGAAATGGGTTAGTACAGCTGAGGAATTGAGTTCTTAATTTTAAAGAATTTAAATATAAAGAACCACATGTCGCTAGTGGTTCTGCTCTAGGATTAGACAGGGAACTTCTATAGAACGTTTCCATGGAAAGTATCCTACAGTATGTTTTAAAGTGTTCTGATTAAAGTGTATGTTTCCTTTTCTGTTCTAAGCCTACGTAAGATGTATATTACAGAAAAATAATTATAAAACCTGGAATGTTGTTTGCTTTGGAAGTGTGTGGATATGGGTGATCTAATTTTTGAAGTTATGAAATATAAAAAATTATAGGCTGGTTCCTAAGAAATGATTCATGTGAATTGTTCAGAAAAATAAAGAAAAATAGAGACATGATGTATCTGTGAGTATTCTATTTATTATAAAGGTATATGCAGAGTCCCTTTATGGGCTGCGAGAACATATTGTTTATAACAGAAGCTGTGTTCTGTATTTTTGTTCTTACATCATCTGGTACATGGGAAGCACTGAGTTTTGAATTTTTGAGATTTTATTTATTTATCAGATAGAGATCACAAGTAGGCAGGGAGGCAGGCATAGAGGGGGAAGCAGGCTCCCCGCTGAGCAGAGAGCCTGATGCAGGTCTTGATCCCAGGATGCTGGGATCATGACCTGAGCCGAAGGCAGAGGCTTTAACCCAATGAGCCACCCAGGGGCCCCTGAGTTTTGATTTCCAAAACAATGAGTAGAGGGGCATCTGGGTGGCTCAGTTGGCTAAGCATCCAACTCTTGATTTCCGCTCAGGTCATGATCTCAGATCAAGCCCCGTGTCAGGGTCCGTGCTGGGCATCGAGTCTGTTTAGGATTCTTTCTCTCGTTCTTCCCCCTGCTCCCACGTGTGCATTCTCTTTCTCTAAAAAAAGAAAAAGGAAATAAATAGAATTTATCAGGCTCTATCTAAATATCACAGAGGATCTCTCTTCAAATCGGCCAAGAAGCAGTGATTCAACAGGAAATGAAAGGAGGGTTCTCTAGCAACTCATCATTTTTTAGCTGAAAACTTGCCCTTTGGCTGATCAGCTCACTGCAGGAACTCCAAAGAAATGAAAGCACAAAGTGTGACCAGCAGCATTTCCTAACATGTATGCAGCCCTTGACCGCAAAGTAACATCAAGTTGTAACCAGTTGACCTTGCGCTTTGCTCTCAGGCCATCTCTGTGCTGTTTTTGTGAGCACAGAAATTTCAAGCGATTATGTTTTAATTTAAAATGCACCAAGCAGGGGTGTCTGGGTGGCTCAGTGGTTAAAGCCTCTGCCTTTGGCTCGGGCTCAGCCCAGGGTCCTGGGATCGAGCCCCGCATCGGGCTCTCTGCTCAGCAGGGAGCCTGCTTCCTCCTCTCTCTCTCTGCCTGCTTCTCTGCCTACTTGTGATCTGTCTGTCAAATAAATAAAAATCTTAAAAAAAATAAATGAACCACGTATATGCATTACCTGGGGGGAAAAAGTAGTATGAGATGATTGCACAGGCAATATTTCTTGTAGTTTTTTTTCTTTTTTTTTTTAATCATGAAGAATGGCTCTGCAGTTCATCTCCTTAAAGAACTGAACTCTTCCTTAGCAGAGGATTAGTGTAAATCTCAGACTAGACTTACCTGTGTTCTGGACCAAACTGGTAGGTTTAGAACCCTCTTGTCCTGAGGCAGAAAGCCAGGTTCCTATCTAACGGCCGAGGGTTTATGGAAAGTTCTCAGAGTAGGTGCTGCATTTTCTCATAAACCTCCAGCCCTCTACTGATGGAGACTGGCAAGCCTTGCAAATCAGTTCAGGATTAATTCCTGTTCTTGATTATCAAGCAACATTTTGATTCTCAGCACCCTCTAGTAAGACACCTCCAGAACTAGTTTGTTTATCTCCTCCTTAGAGCCTGACCTAAAATCTCAGACACTTAGCACCCAGATAAAAAAATATTCCTGAATGGTTTGCAGATGATGGCCCTAGGGTCAGGTGATGACAAAAATCTGTAATAGTGGATGTCTTCCAAAAAAAAGTCAGATTTATGGCAAAGAATTCAATGATACGTGAATAGCCTGAATTTCTTAGAAAGTTTTTCTACCTTCCCAGCCGTACACCTGGTATCAGATACAAACCAGTACCAAAATATGTGCTTTTTTATCAACTTGTGGATGTAAGTTAGGGAGCTCTTACACCATAAAAATTTTCTAAGGAGGTTGCATAGTGTAATTGGGTATTTCTAGGGGCCAATGGCTAGCAGCCTCAGTTTTTCAAATTGCTTTAATGACTGGTAACAGGTCGTAGACAATGAAGATAATTCCAGCTCCGTGTAGTAGTGGTATAATGTAGGCTACTGACTCACCATTGGACAAAAATCCTCAAACCCGCTCGTGATCAGTTCAAATAAAAAATCACGGATTTCAACACAGCCATGAAACTTCTTGTCTCCAATTTTAACATCAGGGATTCCTAAATTTTTGCTTACCTCCGAGTTGTAAGTGACACTATAAGCAGTAGGTGTCCCAGTGCCATCTGGCTGGAAACAGCAAACGTAGATCCATTACCATGTGGTGGAGTGCCGGCAGAGTAAGAATAGTTTCACTTCATCGTAACTTGCTGATGCAAGTAAAGACACAGCTGACTTTCTGGAAGAGTCTTCATATAGGTGAGTTCAGTATTGGGGAATGTCTCCTCCAAGTCATGGGGACAACCTCAGGAGGATTTGAGTCCCCACTCTTTTGTGGGTAAGAGGAAGATCATTGCATCTTTATATTTGTTATTTTGGTTGGTGGTTGTATTCGTTTTCTGTTGCTGTAAAAAGTGCCACAACTTCAGTGACATGAAACAATATTCATGTGATTTTTTGTTACCTAGAAGTTTCTGTAGGTCAGAAGTCTGGATACAGTGCGGCTCAGCAGGTTTCTCACCTTAGAATCCTGTAAGACCAAAGTCAAGATGAAGGGAAGGTTACATTCCCTTCTGGAGCCTCTGGGGAAGAATCTCGTTTGGGTTGTTGGTGGAATTCAGCGGTCTCTGTGCTTGAGTGTTGCTTGTGGGCTGTCAGCTAGGGGCAGCCCTTAGCACCTAGAAAACTCTCTGCCACTGAACCACTGCAATGGGATCTCAAACCCTGCTTACGCTTGGAGTGTCTCTGACCTTCCTTTCTACTGAATCTCTCAGACCCCAGCTACAGAAAGTTCTCTGGACTGTAGGCAAGGGCTCATGTGGTAAGTCTGGATCCCCCTGGATAATTTGGTTCATCTCTCTACCTTGAAGTTCTCCGCTTGAAATAGATCTACAGTCCTCTTGCCATGTAAGGTAACACATTCAGTGGTCTAGGGACTAGGGCTTGGAAATCTTTGGGGAGCCATTATTCTGCCTACCACAGTGACTGTCAGCTTCAATTGTTTGTATTCATTGTAGCTTTAGAAGGTTACTTTACCTCTCTGTCTCCCTCTCACCCTGCCTTTCATTTAGAAACCTGGAATACTGAGAGGAAGAGCCTTTCTATATTGTTCTAGAAGTTTTTTCTCTTGCAAATTTCTTCATCAAGTACAATGTAGACATTTGTTATTAAATCTGGAAACCTGGGGGCACCTGGTGGCTCAGTGGGTTAAAGCCTCTGCCTTCGGCTCAGGTCATGGTCTCAGGGTCCTGGGAACGAGCCCTGCATCGGGCTCTCTGCTCAGCAGGGGATCCTGCTTCCTCCTCTCTCTCTGCCTGCCTCTCTGCCTACTTGTGATCTCTGTCTGTCAAAGAAATAAGTAAAATCTTTAACAACAACAACAAAAATCTGGAAACCTGAAAAGCAAAGTCCTTGTGAAATAATGAACAATTCCAAGACTAAGGACATTATAAATTTAATGGGATTCACTAAGAGTGCCACTGGATAAGAAAGCAGTTCCTTGATTCCATCCATTTTTATAGTATTTAGCTTTTTAAAAACCACAAATTTTTAAAAGTTTTTAAACGATTTTATTTATTTGAGAGATAGAGTGAGTATAAGTGGGGGTAAGAGCAGAGGGAGAGGAAGAAACAGGCTCCCCGCTAAGCAGGGAGCCCAATGCGGGACTTGATCCCCAGGACTGTGAGATCATGACTTGAGCTGAAGGGAGACACTTAAATGACTGAACCACCTAGGTGCCCCTAAAAACTACAAATTTCATAAAGGCTGCTGTATTTGCAAGAACAATGAGGTGTTGATTGTCTAAGCATGAAATGTATGTGCTGAATAAAGTCCTATTCATAGTTCCTTTTAGTGTCTACAAAACCACACTACTAGAAATTATCACAGTGTCAGGTTCAGTGTGTTCAAGTTGATAAAACCTTGCTTGATAAGATACCAGTAACCTTAAAACCCTAGAATGCTGTCAGTTTTCTTTTTCAGTTTATGCTGTGCTAATTAGTCTGTTCAGGCTTCATACTTCTCTTTGGTAATTTTATATTTTTCTAGACAACTGTCCCTGTCATTCAAGTTTTCAGAGTTCTTGGTAATTTTGAAATATTCTGTTACAATTTAAAAAATATCTTGATTTCTAGAGACATCTATCAAGTTGTGCTTTATTTTGAACTTATTTTTTTTTGTTCTTCTTATTATTTTATGTGTTTTCCTTGATATACTCACAAAAGTATTTCGTTAGTGTTTTAACATGTTATCATTATGGGGTTGTATCTTTACTTCCTACTATTGCTTTATCTGGGTTCATTTTGTTATTCCTTTTATAGCATGTTCTGTGGAAATAGTTATTTAATCTAGAGTATTTTTAAGAAATAATTGGAAGTATATAATTGCCTTTATCCCACTGACATCGATATGTAGTATTTAGTAAATTATTAAATTAAATTATTAAATATTATTAACATTGTTAAAATATATTAACATTATTAACATTAAATATTTTCAATTTTCATTTTGTTTTCCTGCTTTACTCATTCCCATTGACACATGGGGAAAAAAATCCCAGATATATGGAGTTAGTAGGGAAGGGGCTGTTTTTTTGTTGACTTCTAGTTCTATTGTGTGTAATCTGGCCATCTTGATACTAATAATGTGGAATATGTTGAAACTTCCTTTATATCTAGAGCATTTTTTGTAAATGGTCTTTGCATAGTTGAAAATACTATACATTCCCTGTTTTTAGGAATGCAAAGTTCTACACAAATCTGTTACAGCAAATTTGTTCATTATGTTGTTCAAATCTCCTACATCCTTGCTTTTTTAGGGAGTATCTGATCTGTCCGTGTATGACAGATACGCACTATGATTTTGGAATTTTCTGTTTTGGTTTGTATTTCTATTAAATTTCTCCCTCTCTATATTTTGAGTTTTATTTGGGTTCATTCAAGTTCAAAATTTTCTATCTCATTATTACAACTTTCCATTTATTGATATGTAAAATGTCTGTGTTCCTTGGATTCTCTTTTGTCAGATTTAATATCATTATCCCTTCTTTTTTGTTAGTATCTGACTGCTTTGCATTCCCCCCTTCCCTTATTTGCAACTCTCTGATTCCTCTTCATTCAGCAGTGTGCATTTATTTTGTAAGTAGCCTCTATTTGTATATCGTATTACCTACTCTGAGGTTCTCTTCTAATAAGTCATTCACATTTACTGCTGTTACTAGGATCTTTAGGTTTATGTCTAGTTCCTTGTTCCATGCATTTTCTATTTATAGGCATAGTACCTTGGAGATACTGCAGGTTGGGTGCAACTCCACCACAGCAAAGCAAATATTGCGAGTCAAATGAATTTTTCGGTTTCCCAGTGCATAGAGAAGTTATGTCTACATTATACTGTAGACTATTAAGTGTGAAATAGCATTATGTATGAGAAAACAATGTAGGTAGTCTAATTTAAAAATACTGTTTTGATAAAAAATGCTAGCCATCCTCTGAGATGTCAGTGAGTCCTAATCTTTTGGCTGATGGAGGACCTTCTCTTGATGTTGCTGCCTCTGGCTGCTCAGGGTGGTGGTTGCTGAAGGTGGGGGTGGCTGTGGCCATTTCTTAAAACAAGACAAAAATGGAATTTGCCACGTCAATAGACTCTTTTTTTCCACAAATGATTTTTCTGTAGTATGTGATGCTATTTGGTAGCATTTTACCCGCCATAGAGCTTCTTTCAGAATTGGAGTCCATCCTCTCAAACCCTGCTGCTTCTTGATCAACTAAGTTCATGTACTGGTCTAAATTCTTTGTTGTCGTTCCAATGACATGAAGATGGCATCGCCACCAGAAGTGAATTGCGCCCCAAGAAACCACTTCCTTTGTTCACCCATAAGGAGCAACTCCTCATCCTTTCAAATTTTATTGCAAGATGGCAGCAGTGTAGGCCCATCTTCAGGCTCTCCTCCTAGCTCTCTTGCTGCTTCTGTCACATCTGTGGTGATTTTCTCCACTGAAGTCTTGAATCCCTTAAAGTTATCCGTGAGGTTTGGAGTCAACTTCTTCTAAATTTCTTTTCATTGTTGGTGTTTTGACCTCTATCCATGAATAGTTCCTAATGGCATCTAGAATAGCGAATTCTTTCCAGAACGTTTTCCATTGACTTTGCTCAGATCCTCCAAAAGAATTACTATCCATGGCAGCTACATAGCCTTATGAAATGTGTTTTCTAAGTAATATGATTTGGAAGTCAAGATCACATCTTGAACCTTGTGTGTTAGGAGGCATTAAAATAGTATTTGTCCAACTGTCCATCTCCAGCAGCTCTTGGGTGATGAGGTGCATTGTCATTGAACACTAATATTTTGAAAGGGATCATTTTTTTCTGAACAGTAGATGATCACAGTGGGCTTAAGATATTGTGAACCATGTTGTAAGCATGGGCTGTCATCTAGGCTTTGTTGTTCTGTTTATAGAGCACAGGCATAGTAAATCTATCAGCGTTCTTAAGGGCCCTAGGATTTTCAGAATGGTGAATAGGCTTTGGCTTCAACTTCAAGTCAGAAGTTGCATTGGCCCCTGACAGAGCCAGCCTGTGCTTTGGAGGCAGGCATTGGCCTCTCCTCTCCAGCTATGGAGTTCCTGGATGGTATCTTCTTTCAAGAGAAGGTTGCTTCATCTGCATTGAAAATCTGTTGTTTCCTGCAGCCGCCTTCATTAGCTCTCTCCGCTTGATCTTCTGGAGAACTTGCTACAGCTTCTCTATCATACACCTGCTGCTTCACCTTGTACTTTTACTTTATAGAGAAGGCTTCTTTCTTTAAACCTCATGAGCCAAACTCTCCTAACTTCAGACTTTTGTGTGGCTTCCTCACCTGTCTCAGCCTTCATAGAATTGAAGAGAGTTAGGGCCTCACTGTGGATGAGGCTTTGGCTTAAAGGATACTGTGTCTGCTTTGATCTTCTGTCCAGACCACTCAGACTTTCTCTGTATCAGCTTTCTTATCATTCATGTGTTCATGGGAGTGGCACTTCTCCTTTCCTTCAAGAACTTTCCTTGTGTTCACAACTTGACGAACAGACTCAAGAGGCTGAGCTTTCAGCCTGTCTCAGCTTTCCACATGCCTCTCTCCCTGAGCTACATCATTTCTAGTTTTCAGTTTAGAGAGACCTGGGACTCTTCCTTTCCCTTGAACACTTCGAGGCTATTGTAGGATGATTAATTGCCTAGTTTCAATACTGTTGTGTCTCAGAGAGCAGGGGAGGGAAAGGGAGAAGAGTCGGTCAGCGGAGAAGTCAGAACACACACATTTATCAATTAATGTTGCCATCTTACGTGGGTTTGGTTCTAGGATGCCAAAATAATTACAATAGTAACTTGAAAGATCGAAGTCAGGGAGCCTGGGTGGCTCAGCCAGTTAAGTGTTGGCTCAGGTCATGACTCCAGGGTCCTAGGATCTAGCCCCAGGTTGGGCTCCCTGCTCTGCGGGGAGCCTGCTTTCCCCTCTGCCTCTGCCTCGATCTCTCTCTCTCCTGAATAAATAAATAAAATCTTAAAAAAAAAGAAAGATTAAAAAAAAAGAAAAAAAATTTTAAAAAAAGAAAGATCCAAGTCACTGATCACAAATCACCATGACAAATGTAGTAATAACAAAAAAGTTTGAAATGTTGGAAGAATTAACAGAATGTGACAGAGACATGAACAGAGCAAATGCTGTTGGAAAAATTGCACTAGTAGACTTGCTGGATGCAAGGTTGCCACAAACATTCTGTTTGTCAAAAAAAAAAAAAATACAATATCTGTGAAATACTATAAAGCAAAGCTCAATAAAATGAGGTGTGCCTATACTGTACTTAGTCATTGTTTCCTTTTTTTCTCCATTGTGATTCTGTTGAATTGTTCAAGATTTCTTTGTTCTATTTTTTCCTGTATTGGTTTAAAGCTGTACTTTGAGTTTCTATCCTCTGTATTTACCCATAGATTGTTAACACCCATAAATACATGTTAGAGTTTCTAATAAGGTCTATTGTTACTCAGTTATTTTCTACCCACCTCAGGAAGTTAAAAATGTTGAAATGTTTTTTATTCTGTGTTCTACTCACTAACCACCAGCCACCTCAATAAAAACAAAAACAAAAACAAAAAACCCCACCATAACCCATGCTTCATCTGATTTTTAATTTCAACTAATTATTAAAATAATTTGATTTATTATCACTATTTATTCAGCTATTACTAATATACTTTACTGCTTACATATTGCTTGCCATTTAAAAAAATCTAAGTTGTTCCTTCTGTGTTTACTTCTTTTCTTGTTAGAATAGTTTACTTATGTGAGAGTTTATAGGTAGTAGAGTTCCAAGCGTTTAAACATATTAAAATGGGTTTATTTACCTTTTGAGGTTTTCTTGTGCATTGAGTTCCAGGTTCCAAGTTATTTTCTCTCAGGACTTAGAAATAGTTTTCAGTGCTTTCTTGCAGTCTGTGGTACTGATAAGCAATCCAACGCCAGTGTGATTCTTATTTTTGAGCATAATCTTTCTTTTTTCTCTGGTAGATTTTGTAATTTTGTTTGTTTATTTAGAGAACATGAGAGGGGGTGGTGCAGAGGGAGAAAAAGAATCTTAAGCAGGCTCCATGCCCAGCTCTCACGACCCTGACATCATGACCTGATCAGAAATCAAGAGTTGGATGCTTAACCAACTGAGCCACCGAGGCACTCCCTTTTTTCTCTTTATAGTTGTGTTTGTGCTATGGTATTCTGTGTGAGGTTTTACGTTTGTTTTCCTTCCTGGCTCTTATTGAGCCCTAACAACCCAAGGACTCGTGTTTTTCCCTAACTACTTCCGGCAAACAGTTGGCTTCCCTGTGACCCCCAGTATTGCTTATCTTTCATGCTTTCTCTTATTTGCTTCTAGAAATATCATTACAGATAGATCCAGTTTGGGGTTTCTATTCCAAATGTCTTAAATTTTCTTATAGCTTTTCACGTTTTAAATTTTCTTATAGTTTTTCATCTTTTTTTGTTTGTTTGTTTTTTCTCTTTTGTGCTGGGATTTAAAATAATTCTTTAGTCCAATCTTCCAGCTGACGGATATACTCTCTGGTTGTTAAGACTATGTACTGAGGTTTTAAAGATCTGGGTACACAAAATTGGGTTTGTTTTAATCCTAGGTTCATGAACACATTAACACCATTGCTCTGGCCAGTATCTTTTTTTTTTTTTTAAGTAGGCTCCATGCCCCGTATGGAGCCCAGTGCAGGGCTAGAGCTCAGCACTCTGAGATCAAGACCTGAGCTGAGATCAAGAGTCAGACACTTAACTAACTGAGCCACAGAGGTGTCCTATAGCCAGTATCATTTTTACTTCATTTAGAATTTATTTTCACAATACAGTGGATACCCATGAATAAGCCAGTGAAGTAAGTCATTAACAGAAACTTATGCAATAACTTACATATGTCTCTATGTTCCTTTTTTTATCTTGTCTCTATGTCTCTAACTCCACTGTTTTAACTTTTGTGTTTATTTTTCATTTGCTTTTTAGAAGTTTTTATGACGCACAGAGATCTATGCTTAAAATAAATGGTTTATTTTTGCATATTATTATACGTTATGAAAAGGGTGCTTATATATGAAATCTGGGACTTCCTTTTCATTCATGCTTAAGATTCTGAGATTTGTTGACGTTGTTGATGTATAATATTTTATTATATGTATATACCACTACTTATATATCTGTTCTTGGTTTGGTGGCATTCACATTGTTTTTATTGTAAAAATTTTTTTAAAAACCACTTCTATTCAGAGTGAATTGAATAGGAAGGGTTTTAATACAGGGAATTAGGGGCTTACACCTGTGTTTGAAGGACTTGAGAAGAGAATGTCTGAGAGACTCCAGCTGACTTTCGGGAAATCTTGAGGTACAGGGAAGCCTTTCCCAATGATCTCAGCCCCACACACTAGTGAACTGGGCTGTTTTCAGCAGAATGACCAGAAGTCCTGACAAAACCCTGCTTCTGCTTCTGTTCCTTTCCAATGTTCCCCTCTTTGATTACTGCCACTTTGGGAAGCCAAAGGCCTTTCTTTCTTTTTGGACTTTCTAATTCCACAGAAGTGGTTCATAAAGGTATCATCTAACCCAGAATTCTGTTGGCAAGACATCTGGGAAGTAGAGTTCCTAAGTTGCTTCCTTTCTATGTAGAAAATATAGAAGAGATGGGGATAAAACTAAGTTGATCTCAGAAAATCTATTGCAACATGTATAAGAGTTTCTCTTGAACAGAAGTGAAAATGTTAGGTCATAAGTTATATGAGTTTTCAAAAATGACCAGATATTGAATACTATTCTTCCCGAATTTACATTTTCACCAGAATATATGACATTCTATTATTGATCCACATTCCCCCTACCACTTCGTATCACCGACCTTCTTAATTTTTGTCATTCAAATGGATATGAACCAATATCTTATTATGGTCTTATTTTGTATTTTCCTAGTTAATTTCAACTAATTATTAACATAGGACTTGTGTCTTCTAATGAGGCTGAACGTTCTTTCTTATTTCCTTCTTCTTTTTTTAAGATTGATTTTATTTAGTTGACAGACAAGGATCACAAGTAGGCAAAGAGGCAGGCAGAGAGAGAAGGGGAAGCAGGCTCCCCGCTGAGCAGAGAGCCCGATGCAGGGCTTGATCCCAGGACCCTGAGATCATGACCTGAGCCGAAGGCAGAGGCTTTAACCCACTGAGCCACCCAGGCGCCCTCTTTCTTATTTCCATATGTTTATTTCTCATCTTTTGCCTCTTCCATGAAGTGCCCAATTGATTATATCTTTCAATTTTTCTTCTATTGTGTTTTCTTATGTTACTAATTTTTAAGACATTGTTAAATATTCATTATTAACATAGGACTTGTGTCTTCTAATAATGGCAAAGTATCTTGTATTCAACTAATCTTCCTGCTGCTACAATTATAAACTTGTTAGAAAGCACTGGGAAAGGCGGAAAACAGCCGCCAACTGGGTAAGTAAGAAAGTAACGGCAGTGGGGAGACCCACATTCATCTGACTTCTCTTCCCAAGGCACTCCTGTCCATTCACACAACAAAAACAGGACAGAGCTCAGGAGGAAATTGATGGTCTTAATGAGATCAGAAATCAGAGGTCAGAATTAGGCATTGTCAACACTCATTGGAAATTGATGGAGTAAATCCCAGAAAAGAAGGAGCCACCCCTGGGGAGATCCCAAATCTGCATGCGAACTTTTACCAAGTTCTTGGCCATCTTCTGGGTTGCAGGAACACAGGGTAAGATTCAGAATGACTAACAACAGCAGCAGCAGGAAGGCTGAGTGACAGAGGAGCCCTCGGGGTTGGTGGCTGTTCATAGCAAGGGAGAAAGAATTTAGAGTTAAAATCCTTTCAGACTCAAGGTGCTTGATCTACAACTTGAACTTTTCAGTGTATCCTCAAAGGACTCTAAGAGATACAGATAAAACCAAAATAGATCTGCTCCAACGAAACCTAAAGCCAAGTCTCTGCAAGACCAAGGTGAGTTGCCAGTGATTTCACTGTCTACTTGCAAAACCTTAGCAGTTTTAGAGAAAGAAAACAGAATACAAAATTTCTGCAAATACATCATTCAGAATATTTAGTATACAGTAGAAATTACTAAGCAGAGAGAGAAAGAACCCACATTTTAGAGATAGCAGACAAAATAACCATGCTAAATATTTTACAAATATACAGGGAAAAGTGACTACAGTAGGTGAGGTGAGAGAGGTTTTCAGGAGAGATCTGGAATCTCTAAAAAGAACCAAAAGGGAGTTCTAGAATTGAAAATACAACATCTAAAAACAAAAATTCCCTAGGTGGGATTAACATCAGAAGAGACATTGCAGGAGAAAGGATCATGCAATGATAAGAGGCAGAAGAAAATGAGCAAATAGCAGCGCAGAGATGATGATTAATTGTGTTAATGGCCTACAAGACAGTATGAAAAATCTAAAATTAGGGTAAATGGAGTCCCAGAAAAAGAAGAATCTGAAAAATAATGGATGGCAGTCTACCATATTTGACTTAAAAAATCATCCCATGGATTTGAGAATCTCATCATATCCGAGCGGGTGAAGGACAGAGAAAAACAATGTTAAGCCATTATAAGAAGCCGCTAAAAATTAAAATAAAAGATAAGGAAATAATAACTTATTAGCCCCCTTGGCATATATTGTCATATTTTATCCCGGCTTATTGGCTCCTTTCTTACTTTGTTTATGGTGGGTTTTTTTCCTCCTAGAATTTTTTTTTCGTTTTAATGCATTAAATTTGTCAAGTTTTTCTCTTGCTGCCTTTGGATTTTGAGGCATAGCTAGAAAGTCTTTTTGGACTCCAAGATTAAAGGATTCCTCTGTGCTTTTCTCTAGTACCTGTGTACCTTCATTTTATATATTAAGTATATATTTATATTTCTAAGGTAATTAGAGCCTAATCTTGGATACTGTATGAGATATGGGTCTCATTTTATTTTTGGCCCAAATGACTCTCCACTTGTCAAAGAACCATTTCTTAAGTAACTCCATTTTTATCCCCAGCGATGTGAGATGCCATCTTTTATCATATTCTAAATTTCCATATATATATTAATATATTTCTGGGCTTGTATTTTTATTCCACTGATTTATTTGCCTACTTACGTGCCAGCACCATGTTGTTTAGTTGTGGTCTTTCAAGTATGTTTTAATATCTGGCAGGGCCAGTTCTTTCTCATATTTTTTCTTTTCCGTTGTTGCCCTGGCTATTCTTATGTTTGTTGTTCCATGTGAATTTTAGTGTCAATTCATCTGACTCCTTAAAAACGCTCTTTGGTATTTTTATTGACGTTGCACTGAGCTTATACATTTTAATTTAGGGAGAATGGATAACTTTACATGTCGAGTCATATCCAAAAAAAAGGGAATTTTTTTTTTTTTTAAGATTTGTTTATTTCAGAGAGAGAGAGAGAGTACATGAGAGGGATGGTGAGGGCCAGAGGGGGAGGGAAACAGAATCTCAAGTAGACTCTGCACTGAGCGCGGAGCTAGACACAGGGCTCGAGCTCATGACCCCGAGATCATGACCTGAGCTGAAACCAAGAATTGGATGCTTAACCAACTGCACCAACCAGGCTCTCCTCTATTTTTTTTTAATTGACTTTTATATTTTTCAGGAATGAGTTGAAGTTGGCATCATGTAGGTTTTGCATACTTCTAGTTAAATTCAATAGTAACTATTTAATTGTCTCTGTTGCAATTATAAATGTGATTCTTCCTGCCATATGCTTATTGTTTGAGTACATGGAGGCTATTGGCTTTATATAATTAAATGTTACTGAATTCTTTTATAATTTAAGTTAGTTCTATCATTGATTCTCTGGAAGTTTACAGGTATAATATCTAATATAGATAAATAAAGGTAGTTCTACTTCTTTACCCGTACTTTTACCACCAATTGCTTTATCTTGTTGTATCATGTTTATGAGACGTCTAGTGAAATGTCCAATAGTACCAGACATAGTGAGCATCATTGTCTTGTTCCTCTTCCACTGTTTTCCTATTAAATGAGATTCTGGCGTTAGGACTTAAGTATTTCTATTTCTGTCTGTATTTCTAGTATTATGTTCTTATATTATGAAAAATCTCTTAGTTCTTATTTAGTGTTTTGATAATAAATAGGTATTAAATTTGGTCAAAGTTTTTGTCAGCATCTCTGGATATAATCATATGTTTCCCTTCTTATAGTTATTGATATGATAAATAATATTAACATATTTTATAATATTAACCAGCTTATATTCCAGGTAAAAAAAAATTACTATCTTAAAATAATACTGGCTTCTATGTGTTAATATTTTCTTGTAGTATATGTTCATTGATAGTTATTCATGCTATTGGTCTTTGGTTTTCATTTTTGCACAGTCTTTATGTGGTTTATTGATTCGTATCATACTTCCTTAAAAAAAAGAACTTGGAATTTTTCCTTTCTTTTCAGTACTCTTGAATTATTCCTGTAGCATCACAATTACCTGATATTTGAAGATTTCGTAGAGTACCTCTGTGAAACCATCTAGGTCTGGTGCTTTGGGTTGATAGCTCCCTCTAATTTTCTCTTTTTCTTTCATGGGAATTATCTGAGTTTTGTTTTTCTTTCCCTCACTCTGCCTTTGCTTTCAGCAAAGCTTTGTGGCTAGGGACAGTAGAGAGGTACTATGAGAAACAGCACACTGAGATTTGGTGAATTTTCTTTTTATATTCTCAGCTAACTTGCAGTGTTAGCATTCTCTGTCTTCAAGTGATGGTATGATGGTTAATTTGATGTGTCAAATTGATTGGACCATGATGTACCCAGATATCTGGTAAACAGTATTCTAGGTGTTTCTGTGGGTATGTTTTTAGAAGAAATTAACATTTAAGTTTATAGACGGATTAAAGCAGATTGTTCTCTCTACTGTGGGTGGGCCACATCAAATCAGTTGAGTGCATGACTAGAACCAAAAAGAAGACCCCCTTCCAAGTAAGAGAAAATTCTTTCCTGTCTGATGGCCTATGAACCAGGGCATCAGCTTTAGCTCTTCCCTTTCCCGCACCCCGCCTGAAATGCAAACCAGTGACAAGCAACTTTGCTGAATTGTATTCTAGTGTTTTGTAGAAGGTAGAATTTTCAAGAGATGAATTGGATATTTAGCTGAGATTTCTAAGTAATATGTTACAGGTGGGACTGGATCTGCCTCACTGCTTATATTCAGATGTAAAGGAAGTAGGGTAAACTGAAGGCATTGTTAAGAAAAAAGGAACCAGAACTTGGAGATTTGGAAAACCTTCAGCTTATCCATATTGCAAAACATTGAGAAAGCTTGTTCTGAACAACCACTGGATAAGGAGATTAGTAAGCGTATGAACAATAAATTTAATCAGCCATCTCAGAAAAAGCCAGAAATAGAGATGTGATTTTCCAGAAGAAACACTGCCCACTTGTACAGAAAGGGACAGAAAAAGGGTATGTAATGAAAGAAGGCTGCCAGGCTTCTTAGATGCTGCAATAGAGCCATCCCACTGCAAACATGTGTCATCCTTCACTTCAAAGGTGCTTCAGACATCATCAGGGCAGCCATTCCCACCACTGGCCCAGAAGGCAAGGCTACTTTTTCTGTTTCACAAGGTTGGGGCTCTTCCTTTTCAGACACTAGGATGCCACTGCCCAGGGCCATCCTCATAGAGCCTGGGTGTGATGGTGTCATCCCAGCAGGCATGGAGGGCAGATCATTACATCAAAGAGGATTATTCTTGAGCCTTTCAATCCAAGGGAAATCTACCCTGCTAGGTTTTGTTTCTTCTTCCCAACTCTCTCTTTTAGAATGCGAATGTCCTGCCATTGGAGTTTGGTAGCACATGACTTGTCCCATCTCATAGGCTCATGGCTGGAGAGGAGTTTTGCCTCAGGATGAATCCTATGTCCAGTCTCACCCATATCTAATTTAAATATTTAGATGATTCTTTGAACTTTAGACTTTAAAATTGATGCTGGAATGAATTAAAACTTTTGGGACTATTGGGATAGAACAAATGTATTTTGCATGTGAGAAGCACTTGAATTTGGGGAGGGGCTGGGGTAGAATGTTATAAACTGAATAGATATGTTCTCCCTAATTTGTGCATGAAGCCCTCACCCATATGTGGTTGTATTTGAAGTAAAGAAGTAATCAAGGTTGAGGGAGCTCCTACTGATGGGGCCCTGACACCATAGGATTAATGTCCTTAGATGAAGAAATGCCAGAGAGCTATTTGTCTCTCTTCACGTGCGTGTTCAAAGGATGTGATGACAAAGAAGCTGTCTGCAAGCCAGGAAGAGGGCTGTGACCCAAAACGGAGACCTGTCAGAACTTGATCTTGGACTTTCAGCCTCCAGAAGTAGGAGATATGCATTTCTATTGTTTGAGCGACCTCTCTGTGGTATTTTGCTATGGCTGCAGAAGCAAACAGATATACATGGCAAGGATACAGCTTTGTGCAGACATTTCCTAGTTATATAGTTGTTTTATTACATATTGGGAAGGAAACTGGGGAGGTCAATTACTATACAGCTGCTGTTGTCTTTAGCTATGGAAGAGCTAACACATTTATTAAATCCACTGTGCCTGGTTTCTTTTTTAAAAATGCTAAATGGGGCACCTGGGTGGCTCAGTGGGTTAAGCCTCTGCCTTTGGCTCAGGTCATGATCACAGGGTCCTGGGATCAAGCCCCGCAGCGGGCTCTCTGCTCAGCGGGGAGCCTGCTTCCTCCTCTCTCTCTGCCTACTTGTGATCTCTCTCTGTCAAATAAATAAATAAAATCTTAAAAAAAAGTTTTAAAAAATGCTAAATATAGCCCATTTTTTTATCCTGATTCCTGAAATATTTGAACTTTTTCAGTGTTTTTCTTCTGCTGTTTTTCTTTTCACCTGCCATTTTTGGATTTAATTATTTTTTATATTTTCTTTTTTTTTTAACTTTTCTTCCTCAACATTTTTTTCTGTTCTTCAAATATATACATTCCACTTTTAATCCCTTATTGATGACCATTGAATTTTTATCATGCCTCTCTAATATATCAAAATCTAAACATAAAAATACCTTTTATTTTCATTCTAAATTTGATCTTTTCTTTGTCTTTGGAGGCCTCTAGTTTTACGAAGTTGTGTGTTAAGGAATTTCTCTTGATTTTTCCTCTTTGGGACAAATTGTGCCTAATACATCTGTGGATCCATACTTTTCTGAGAGATTAGAGGCTATCTTTCCTCCATTTTCCTCAGGGGACTATGAGTAGACTCACGTTGGTCCTTATCATTCTATGCTCTAACATCTCCTAACTGCTCATCTATCTATCTATTCATCTGTCCATCTATCTATATTTTTTGAAGCTTTATCTTTCAGGTTGCCAGTTCTCTCTTTAATGCATAAAACTGCTGTGTCTCTCATCCACCAAATTTTTTATTTCTATAAATACATTTTTCATCCCTGGAAGACTTTTCTTCTAAATCTTTCCTTCTATTGCCAATAATTTCTTGGTGAATGCTAATTATGTAGAATATTTGTTAAATTATATATCAAATTTATATCAAATATTTCACTCAATCATTTCATGTAGCCACAAAATACATGCATCAAGTTAAACATCTGGAGTTTTTGTCAGTCAAAATATGTTATTTCTTGTTTATACTTACTGTTGCTAGTAGTAGTAGTGGTTTTGATGATTTTGCTTGTGAGTTAATTCCTTGGTCTTCATTGGGGTGAGTCCTTCAGGACTAACACATGGATTACATCCAGTGTGATTCTCTTTTTTCTCAGACCTGAGTTTAGTCCATTTGATAGTCTTCATTGTTGTATAGTCAACTATTCCTATTAATTTCTACCTGCCCCATTTTTCTTTTCTCTTCCCATTTTGGGATCGATATGTGTTTTAAAGATTTTTTAATTTATTTGAGAGAGGGAGAGAGAGAGGGCATGGGGGCAAGGGCTGGTGGAGAGGGAAGAAAAGAATCTAATGGAGAACCTGCTGAGCGCAGAGCTGACTCGGGGTTTGATCTCAGGACCCTGAGGTCATGACTTGAGCCCAAATCAAGAATCGGGTGCCCTGAACTGAATTTTTATTTTTTAAATCTTTGTTAGACATATGATCTATCTTTACTTTCTATCTCCCTGGATAGGCAATACACATATTTTAAAGAGATTCTTTTCAGGTTGCTTCATAATTTGTATTTTTTTCAGTTCTAAATTCTTCCGTAAGCCGATCTTGTTTTCTTTACTTCATGTGTTAGATTTACAGAGGCTTAGTTGATGTTTTGCTGCTGTGTTTTTATTCTCTAAGCATGACTTTTTCCTTGCCCGCTATGACCTCCTTATAAAACCACCTTGTAGGAGCATTAACCTAAATCTTGAGAAGTTCAAGTTTTATTCGAGGTCAGGTTTTAAACAACTAGATGGTATGTTGGATAAAAATCTGCCCTGCAAACACACACATGCACAGACACACATTATATATATGCATATACAGCAACAAAATCTTGTGAAAGCATTGACCTCTTTCTATCACTGTAGCTTCCTGTTTACTATTTTGAGGTATGTCTTTCTAATTCAGGGAGATTCTTGTTTTTGGTTTTCAAAAATAAATATGTATTTAATCATTTTCTTTACCTCTTTTCTATCTCTTCATGAGTTTGAGAGGAAGGGCAAGAGGAGAGGTTTAATGCTCTGCTTAACTTACTGTCTTAAACACAAAGTCCACTTCAGATTTCCTAGGTCATTTCAGATGTCCTGAGAAAAATCTGACCTGTGTGTTATCAATAGTTCTTTTTCTTTTTAAAATTATATTTATTTATTTACTTATTTATTTATTTTAAATAGGCTCCATGTCCAGCACAGAGCCCAGTGTGGGACTTGAACTCACAACCCCATAATCAAGACCTAAGCTGAGGTCAAGTTGGCCAGTTAACCAACAGAGCCACTCCAGTGCCCCTGTTTTCTTTGTTATTGTTGTTGTTTTTAAGATTTGAGAGAGAGAGAGCACAAGATCAGGGTGAGGAGCAGAGGGAGAAGCAGATACCCCAGTGAACAGGGAGCCCAATGTGGGATTCAGTCCTGGTATTCCAGGATCATGAGCTGAGCCAATGGAAGACACTTAACTGACTAAACCACCCAAGTGTCCCATTTTGTTTTTTGGTTTTTTGTTTTTAAATTAGAAGTCCCCTCCACCTTTTTGGCATTTGTTGACATGGTCTCATTTGCCAAAGCATTTTCTCGTATTGATATAAATAAATAAGATACTGTTTAGTAAGTAAAGCCATTGTAAGTCTTCATAATTAATTCTATATTTGGAGAGGAACACTAGCTGATAAAATTTGAAGACTGCTGTGTGCTAACAAAGATGTCACAACTTTACAGTATAAACATCATGATTCCTGCTTGGTTGTTGATTCTATTTATGTTACTTAAACTCTTGAACACAGACCCTGGTGTCATTGTAAAATGGACTTTACATCATCCTATGACTCCTCCAACATTTTTCGTCTTAAACGAACAGGAGATGGTAAAATAATTTTATCCCAGCTACCATTTGTGTCTGATTAAATGCCAGAAGCCTGGAACATGCCGATTCAAGGACCTCTGTCCCAATTATTTTGTGATAGAATGAAATACCCTCAGCATGGGCTTCCTCTAGAAGTAGAATGAATACCATCAAACTCTTCAGTGGACCCCTCCACATGTTTTCATGTCCCTCACATAGATAATGAAAACCATACAGACCCCTGTGGAGTGCCACTTCTCTTCTCTTCCTTCTTCACCTGAAGACGCCTTTCTATGAATTTATGCTCTGAATAGGAACCCCCGGTTCACTAAGTAGCCACCTCATAGTCATGCATTATTCCAACTGTGCAAGCAACAGCTGCGAACGAGAGAAATGCATCTCATCATAGAGCTTATGGAGCTCAATATGTTAGTTCTGTTTATTCAAAAGACCACCTGTGTTTCTGGGGAAATTGGAGAAGTTCCAAAGGAGAATGAAGACACAGCAGACAGTAATGAAACCTTCCTAGTTGTAAGGCGAAGCATCATAGCTTTGGGTTAAAAACAATGTGACAGTCCTGTGGGAAACTTGATTTCTAATATCTGTAGCAGAGCATTTTGGGTTGTAATATTAATTAGCCAGTAGATGGCTGAAATGCCCAGCTCCCTTTCCTCACATACAGATAGGACATGAAATCACACTACCACTGCAGGAGAAAACTTGCATTGCTGCTTGTCCATTTTTTTTTTTTAAAGCTATTGTTTCCATGTTTCCATTAACATTTGTGGAGCTTGTTTCATTGACCCTAAACTACATATATATATATATATATATATATATATATATATATATAGTTTAGGGATATATAGATATAGATATCCATCTATATATATTTTTTTCTTCTCTCTTATTTCTCTTGAATAGATAATTCCTGTCTCCTTTAAGTTGTTGAGGGAAATTAAGTTACCTGGCAGCTCTTCAGCAAATTTTCCCCATCAGTAATTTTTCTGTCACCGTGATGATTCCTAATGTAAGAGGAGAACACTAGAGAGAAAGATTGAGTAGTGAATGAATGATTCAACAATGCATTGTGATATCTGGCATTCTTATAATATAAGTTGCTAAAGAAGGGCAAGTGCAGAATTTGCCTGACAGGATTATCTCAATTGAGTAGCACCTCAGGATAGGAAAAATGAAGGTAGTTTCTTCTGCTTTCCCAGCTGTGTCCATGATGAGACTGAGTTTGGAAGATACAGTGCCACGATCACACAAAAGATGCTCTGGAGAATAGTGTTGTGATTGTTGGTGGATCTTTCTCCAACTTTCTCCTGTTTCCTTCAAAGCTCTACAACAGGGATGCCTGGGTGGCTGAGTCAGTTAAGCTGCTGCCTTCAGCTTAAGTCTTGATCCCAGGGTCCTGGGATCGAGTCCGGCATCAGGCTCCTTTCTCAGCAGGGAGCCTGCTTCTCTCTCCACTTCTGCCTGCTTGTGCATTCTCTTTCTCTCTCACACACACAAATAAATAAATAAACAAAGCTCTACAGCAATCCTGAGGGCATCCCTTCACCCCTTCAATGCCTTTGCATCCACCCTAGCGAGCCCTGCATTGTGGGAACTTTCTCCAGATTGTGTTTTCATATCCTCCAAGTGCAACTTGGGCTCCCCAGAGCAGCTTGAGATTACTCTGCATGAGAGAAAACAGGTACTTGGGACTGAGTGGATTTGCAAGTTTCTCCTTTTGAGTACCTTCGGAACATTCTTCATCCTGGTTTGCATAGCTTCGTGATGAAAGCCCAGATACATGGCAGGGAAGAGAAAACCTTCCAAGTAATGGGACATGCTCTCCACTCAAGTTCTTTATTTCTTTGCACATCTTCTATGGCATTTCTTGCAGGACTCATGGATTCTTTCCTTTTTGTTGTTGTTGTTTTAATGAGGTTTGGTAAAGGTTCAGGTTGTGAAAGGAGGCATTAGATATAAATGTGTTTTCTTCCAGGCTACTTTTTGCCAAAAGCCAGCAGAACATCAAAGAAAACAGAATACAGCCTCAGCAGAATATTGTAGTGGAAGGCAGAGGGCAAACATACACAAGATTAGAGTTTAAGACAGAAAAAATGTGTGAAAAATGCATGGGCAAGGCAAAGCTCTCAGTTCTTGAAATGTGTTATACATACATGTGTGTGTATACATATATATACATATATACATATATGTGTGTGTATACATATATATCTTTTTTCTTTCCCCTCCTTTCCCCCTGTACTTGCAATATGAAATTCTTGATGCTGCCAGAGACAGGATCTGCCACACAATGAGTATTTGTGTGGATTGCATTCTGGGCCAGGGCGGTTGAGCACTCTAGTTGTGGCTAGTTAATTGGTAGTGAAAAGGAAATGCCTAGACTTGCCGAGGAGAAATTTCCCAACTGTTCCTTTTGCAGCTGGTCTACCTGAGAGTGGGTTTACAAGGCAAGATCTGGGGTGGGGGGCAGCCCCGATTAAGAGGTCCCACCACTGAAACCCCACTCCACCAAGCACTCGATGCCTGTTTCAGAAAATAAAATTCCCTTTGCTATTTTCTCCTTTTTTGGTCATTACCAGAGTAACGGTGTGAGTCACTGAAAAATTAATTGGGGGTCCTACCCGTTTTGCCGCCCTATACCCTTTCATAAAGAGAATAAGAAGATAAATTTCTCTCCCTTTTAAGCCAAAGTAACATTAACAGTGTTACTTGAAGGGTGGTCCAGGAGACCAGCAGCATTAGCACCACCCAATAGCTTGTTAGAAATGTGTATTCTTGGCCCCTACCTCAGGCCTACTGAGTCAGAATCCCTGAGATGAAGACTAGCAATCTGTGTTCTAAAAATTCTCTAAGTGAGTGTTATGAACGCTGATGTATGAGAAGGAGTGGGGAGAGAGGAGATAACCTTTGTGTTTTGAGCCCATCCAGATATAGCTTTCTGGATTATTCTCAGAGAGAAGAGGGCACTTGGCAAATGGTGTCCATTGGCATGGAATGCCCCAGTAGGTGGCAGGACTTCTGAGGAGAGGCTGTGGGGATGCTGGGAGACTGATCACCAGATGCGTGGCCTTCAGAGTGGCAGTGAGGATGCTGTTTTATGAGTTTGGCTGGAAAATGTAGGTACTGCCACCAGAGCCATCCAAGTATTGGCATGCCACATGAGCTTGGGCAGTAAGCATCTTTCGGGGGACCATCATCAAGAATAGAAAGCTGGAGGTCCCTCTCCATGGTTCCTGGACTGTGTTAGCCTGGGGTTCTCAGATAATCCTAGGAAAGCGGGAATAACAGATGGGATTTTCTTCTAATTTTGGCTTGTATAGAACAAGCACCATTGAGTTCACTTTCAAAAACAAATAAAAGGTACACTTGAGTATACCATAAAACCATTTGTAGGCGTAACTGTAGGAAGAAATGGTATGCAAGAAAGCATGTCAAATATGGGGATGTTTTTTTCACCCATTTTTAGTAAAAATGGGGCATTCTTCTATCTGATATCCTCTGAGAACTGCCCCATCGGGGTATTTAGTAAATTCTTTCTGGTTAAATGAGCAGGCAAAAAGTTGTTTCTATATGAAAATTGTTTTTAAAAGCACTTGTGGTCAATAAAAAGAAAATGAAAATGACATGGCTGATTGGTTTGCCGCCGACCTGCAGAAATCCCTATGTGTTGTAGTAAAAAGAGGGCAGGGCTTGGAGACTTGGCTTTGACTCCCAGCTCTGCCACTTACTAGCTATGTGACCTCAGACAAAGCTGTATCAGGTTTCTATGGTCTGGTTTCATCCTAATCTTATAAGGCTTCATTTTATCAAGATTCATATAATTCACTCTTTCTCATTATAGAGGTGCTGCTTAGATAACATCTGCCAAGAGTGGGCCTCCTTGACCCAATGCCATTGGGTCATTCTGTTTAAAATAGCCTCCATTCCCAATGCCATTGTATCATTCTGTTCTACTCAGTTTCTACTCTGTTCTACTCAGAACACTACACAGTGTTCATCTGTGTGGTATGTTATTTATGCAATGACTTGCTGGTAGTCTGGTGCCCCCTAGAAAGTAAGCTCTATGAGGACAGGAACTCTTTGTATCTTGCTCATCCGTGACCAGAGGAGTGCTTGGCAACAGGAGGCGCCCATACGTATTTGCCAGAAGAATGACCTGTAAGATGGTTACAACAGCCTAGACCTGGTGCTTGCATAGGAATTAGGTCACCTAATCTAGGAGGGTGCACATTCGTGTCACTGCAGAAGTCACCCTGCAACGTGGTGAAGAACTTCGGCTTTGAAGTTAGACCCGGTGTTGAGAGCTGGTTCTCCTGTTGACCAGTAACAGTAAACCAGAGCAGGTTACTTTACTTCTGTTGGCCTGTTTCTTGTCTACAATGGGCTAGTAAGACCTCCTCATGAGAATTCAATAAAACAGTATCTATGAAGGCTTTAAGTGCGTAAGCATGTAGGAAGGAGCAGCTGGGTGAGGGAGTGAATGGATGAAGCTCAGGAAAGCATTTTTAAAAATGCTTTATAATGAGAGGATAAATTATATTATTGAAGTTCTATAAAATAATGAGATAATAACATTTTATAAACTTATAGCAATATAAAATATTATTATTCATATGATAAATAATAAGCCCCAGAAAGCCTCGTATATGAGGTCCTCATGCCCTTGTCCCATTAGCAGAGAAACAGAGCCAGTAGTCACAAGAGTTACCACATTGTGTGCCGGGAAACACAGAAGGTACATGCCTTTCCTGGCTTCACTGTCTTGGGAAAACACTGATTACAACCCATGTCACATGGGGCACAAACCTCAGACTCTGGAGTTCATGTCAAGGAACTGCTCTTCTGGTTCTAGTTCCGTCACTAATAAGTTTTGTAATTCTGGCAAGGAATAACCTCCAGATTCCAGGTTATTTATCTTCAAAATGAGAATGAAGGCATAGAGATAGACGATCTTGAAGGCTTTTCTCAGTTGTGAACATGCCATTAACTTATTTCATTTCTTATAGCTTACCTAGAATGATTTTTGATTTCCTGGGCTCCCTTCTAACCATAGTGTAGATGTGGGCACCTACCCATGGGTACCTGCCCAGTCCTCACACATCCTGAAGACCCCAGCACATCTCAGGTCTTCATTCCTTATGCATGACTTTTATTAAGATGTCTTAGTGAAACTGTACGTGGGAGGGGCGCCTGGGTGGCTCAGTCGGTTGAGCCTTGAACTCTTGATTTTGGCTCAGGTCATGATCTCAGGGGTGAGATCGAGCCCTGATGGGCTCTGCACTAGGTGAGGAAACTGCTGAGATTCTCTCTCTCCCTTTCCCACTGCTCATCCCCTGCCCCTGCCCACTTTTGTGTGCAGGCTTTCTCTCAAAACAAACAAACAAACAAATTGTGCATTGGAAGTAGTGAAGCTGTTATTATTCCATTTCCAGTTTTACTAATGCTAGGAGGACATTGAAATATTGACATTGTTAGGAAGACAAAGAGGGCTTTTCCTTTTTTTCTTTTGTTATATGAAGTTTTATTCTATGAGAAAAATGTTTAAATATATAAAATATAAAACATAAAAATACAATATTTGTATTTTAAAATATAAATTTATAAATTTACATATAAATAAAATGTAAGTATATATTTACATTTATGCAAATATATATTTGTATAAACATACAAATATAGTACATTTGTATATGTACTATACAAATAAAATATATAAATATAAAATTTATATATAAGTAAAATATATATAAATATTAAATATATAAACATACAAATTTTGTAAAAGGAATCATAGGAACTAGGAAGTCAGAGTGGGAGACATGGCTCAAATGGACTTCAAATTAACCCTTAAGTTTGTTTCATATGCTTCCGTACTGTCTCAGTGGGAATAAAAGGAAATTAAAAGAGTGCCTGTAACATGTCTTATAAAAGAAGTTTTTGAAAAGGAGGAATTTTGAAAAGATCTCCTTAAGCTCCCCATCTGCTTGACTATTTTCAACTCAGAACACAAAGTGCTCTGCATGGAAGGCTTCTGGGCTGACCACGAGCTCTTCTGGCAACGGATGGAGAAATCCTGTGGAATCCAGGTCCTGCTAGGGCTTCTGGAATGGACCTCTGGCCCTTCTAAGCTGCAAGTCTCAGCTCCTGGTTTGGCTGATGCCCTCCCCTGAGGACACCAGCTTTACTCCTGAGCCATAACAATACCAAGGTCCTCCTTGAATTGGTTTTTCCCCTCCTCTCCTCCAGCTCGATCACTGCCTGAATCACATAAACGTATTTTTTACTCCAGAACACAATCCCAATATTTGTACAAAAGGATCCCTGATTTATTATTCATGCAATCCTACCTTTCCACTGACATCAAAATTTCTGATCTTTCCTTTGTCTTTCCATTTGCATCAAAAGTTATGATATATATTTCCCCCCACCACCACCAGAATCTTGAGTTTATGATCATAAGAGGTTGCAGAGGGGGGAAACCCTTCAAAAGCAGGTTGATGAAGTGATTGTATCTGTAAAGAACCAGCATAATGTTCCATGTCGCATGGTTACCCAGTGTTAATGTGTGTACTGATGAGCACCAAGGTGATAGAGGTCCTTTTTTAAAATGAGATAGGAGACTCAATAGAGCATTTTAATGCAGCCTCATCTCACTCATCCTCAATTATTAGGGCTACATTCACTACTGTTTTTAAAAATGTGCATGCAAATGGCATCATTAGTCTATAATTAATGCTGCTTGTCCCTGGGAGCTCTGCAGTGGCCTCTGGCTGATGTGAAGGACACTGTCTGTGCTGGCTGCCCTGTGTTCTCACTACTGTTATTTACTGTGTGCGGTGAGCGTGGGCATTACATGGACTTCTGTTCCCTGTCAGGCTTCAGTGCTCCCTTCCAGTGAGCAGGCAATAAAGGCAAATTTAAAGGAATCCTAGTGTTCCAAAGAGGTCAAAATAAGTGCTCAGAGAGCCTTTCACACTTTTCTTGTGCACATCGGATGCCTTGCTAAGTGCCTTCCTGTATAGAATTGAATCAGGGCTGTTGTCCATTTTGGAGAGGAACGTGTCCATCCACAAACAAAAGCTCACCCTTATTAGCATATGATTTTGCATATGATTCACATGTTAATGGTCTAATGTCAAAACACGCAGTTATCTACCTGTCCCTGTTCTTTCCCCTCCATTGTCAGGACGGGCTGATTAGTCTTATTAAAATTAACTCTTGGGTTTCTCCAGCCTCAATGGCAGCAAAATGAAAAGCTGCCAGATGATGACAGAAGAGGTTGTTAGAGTCTACTGCTCTGATTCTACCGGGAGGTCTGTCATGTTGTTGGGAACAAGCTTAAGTGAAGAAGTCAGGTGCGCGGATGAAATTCTCAGTTTGTGTGATGGGAGATTGATTGTTCTTTATCTTGGTCTCCAAGCCCAGAAAGCTTTTTTCTTCTCGTAGCCCCGAAGCTCCAAACAACAGCTATTTGAATGTTCTGTTACTTATCCCCTCCAAATGGACTTATTTTAAACAAAAAAACAAATAAGTCTGTGATCCAATATATGAGAGGTGCTCATATTTCTATACAGCTAAATATTTCAGATGCTTAGGAATGAAAAGAAATGAAAGGAAGTACATATCAAGTAGGAAAATTTAATGAAGTGTGTATTTGTCCAAGGATGGCATTCTAGACATCATTTTGATGGGGAGAATGAAGGTTTGTTAGCAAAAGGTATTTTCTCCAAATTAGTAGCAGAGAGAGACACTGCATCTGGAAATACTTGCTAATAAGGGTGAGATGTTTGATTTCAGAGTCCAATTAACTCAGAAGTGTGACTGTAGCTCTCTGGTCTCGTTAGATCTTGTACATGCAACCCACCCCCCCCCCCTTCATACACACACACTTCTCTCTGATCACTTACAGAATTATTTAGGGAAAATGGCAATGTTTGTATACTATTGCTAAGAGATTTAAGGTTATTGTTATCTAAGCACTATGTGAGAAACAGGAGGAGTTATAATGAAATCCTTGCCCTCAATTTAACTATGATCTAGCCAGGAAGACAAGTCAAATTCCTATGAAAATGTAACTAAAATTTTACAGACCACACATGCATAAGAGTCAAAGGAAGGAAGTAATGGTGTTAGGGAGGTTCTTCATGAGTCTCAGGAGACAACAAAGACAATTATATTATCATTCATTTGTCCATTTACTCAGCTAATATTTATTAAGGGTCTAGGTATTAGGCACTATGCCTGGTGCTGGTTATAAACACTGAGTGGGGCACAGTTCCTGTTTCCTGATTCAATAATAAGTAATAAATCCTTTAATTTGTGTAGTATGGAAGGGTTTATGGAACTCTTCTTGTATTTGATATTTAACTGTATAATCTTCTTGTATTTGATATTTAACTGTATTCTTGTATTTGATATTTAACTGTATAATCAACACAACCTTAAGATGATGATCTTTCTTACCCTTATTTTTGATGAAAATATTTTCAGAGAAGGACATGAAGGTGTAAAGCCTCACAGAAATCAGGTGACCGAGGCAAATTTGAGCTCTCCTTTTCTGATTTCAGGTCCTTCACTATCTCCAAGTATACAAAGTAGAATAATCTAACTGGAATGAAGCTTTCATGTATAGGAAAAGTAAGAAAGGTACTTAGAGAATTTGCTAAGACAAAGACTGCACAAACTTTTCAAGAGTAGGCTAAGAATTTTGAATGAAGAAACCTTAGTAAAGAGAGTAATGCCTTAATAAACATGAATTCTGTGATGGTACACGGAGCGAAGGCAGGATGTAGAAATGGTTGGCAAAAAAATTAGCCACAATCCCACCACAAAGTAACAACACAGTTTACCCTAACATTGATTGAGCAGAGCTGGCCTTCATGGCTAGAGGCTGTCAGAGAATGGGGAAAAGGAGCAAAGATGAGATTGCTTATTGAAAAATAATTGGAATATTGATGACTGCTTGGATATGAAATTAGGGAAAATGGTAAGAATAAAGTCAGTGTCCACTATACTCAAGTAAGTTCAAAATGAATTAAAGAGATAAATGTGAGACCTGAAGCCATAAAAATCCTAGAAGAGAGCATAGGCAGTAACTTTGACATCAGTCATAGAAACTCCTTTCTGGATATGCCTCCTGAGAAACAAAAGCAAAAGTAAATTATTGGGACTACTTCAAAATAAAAAGCTTCTACACAGTGAAGGAAATAATCAATAAAACTAAAAGACAACCAATGGGATGGGAGAAGATATTTGCAAATGACAAAAGGGTCATCTAAAGGGTTAATGTCTAAAATATGTAAAGAACTTAAAAAAACTCACACCCCCAAAACAAATAATCCAATTTAAAAATGGGCAGAAGACACGAACAGACATTTCTCCAAAGAAGGCATACAGATGACCAAAAGACACATGAAAAGATGTTCAACATCACTCATCGTCAGGAAAATGCAAATCAAAACTACAATAAAATATCACTTCACAACCTGTCAGAGTGGCTAAAATCAAAACCACAAGAAACAGCAAGTGTTGGCAAGGATGTGGAGGAAAAGGATTTCCATGGCACTTATGCACTGTTGATGGGAATGCAAACTGGTACAGTCAATGTGGAGAATAGTATGGAGGCTCCTCATAAGGTTAGAAAGAGAACTCTCTTATGATCCAGCAATCACACTACTGGGTATTTACTCAAAGACTGCAAAAACACTAATTCAAAGGGATGTATGCATCACTTTGTTTCAGGTAGCATTATTTACAATAGCCAAGGTATGGAATAAGCCCAAGTGTCCATCAACTGATGAATGGATAAAGAGGAGGTGATATGTACATGTGCAATGGAATATTATTCAGCCACAAAAAGGATGACATCTCGCTATTTGCAACAATAAACAGAGCTAGAGTATTATGCTAAGTGATATAAGTCAGTCAGAGAAAAACAAATACCATACGGTTTCACTCATGTGGAATTTCAGAGACCATAACAAGTAAAAGGGCATAAAAATGAGAGAGACAAATCAAGATACAGGTTCATAACTCTAGAGAACAAACTGATGGTGGCCAGAGGGGAGGGGCATGGGGGGGATGGATGAAACAGGTGATGGAAATTAAGGAGTGCCCTTGTCTTGATGAGCACTGAGTGTTGTATGGAAGTACTGAATTACTATATTGTACACCTGAATCTAATATTACACTCTATTCACTAACTGGAATTAAAATAAAAACTTAAAAAAATAAAGTCAATGTCTAAATTTTGAACTTGAGAAGTTGAGGATCATAGTTGTCCTGCTGTAAAAAAGGAAAAAGTAGGAGCACTTGGCAGGAATCTTATCTCAGGGGAGATGATATGTTTAGTCTTGGAGTGTGGAGAAGGAAACGATATTGTAATTCCTAATAGATAACTCACAGTTGTCAGCTGATGTTGAAGCCTGGGGTTCAGAGGAGAGGATTAGAAATATATATTTGGGAAACTTGTTCAGAGAGAGCATAATTCCCACAGTGGAAACCTTTCTGCTAGGTGAGATCCATAGGAAATGTGGACAGCGAAATGAAGAGAGAGCTGAGGACTGAATGAGCATTGTCCAATCAACCTGGCTTTTTGATGAATAATTTTCTTTTTTTGGATTGATCCTCAGTCTTTCAGAAATGCCAGCTTAGCTAATGTTATGCCTCTGCATGTTTCAAGTAGCTAATGAATATAAACCTGGACAAAGGTGTCATCATAAGCAATATCATTTCTCCCGGGTCATCTGGGATTTATCTCTGGGCCAAAAGCTGTTAAGTGCTGATTTAAGAGCCTGGAGGTACAATCAGGATATGCCCTAATAATATTAGATAATGTGAGTGTGTTATAATAAGAATTCACATTTGATCTTGTCCCTGGTTCCTGTCACAGATCTCCTAAAATGTTTGAAATCTTCTGCGTGATATCAGTGTTTTTTGTGTGCTAATGAGATCCCTCCTGACTGGGACCTGTAGATAGCTTCTGGATGAGGACTGGTTACCAGAAAGACCTTGCTGTGATTAAAAGTTTGGATATTTTATCATCTAACCTGCCCATCTTTGGGGAGAAGAGAGGGCTGAAGATTGAATTCAGTTACCAATGACTAATGATTTAATTAATCATGCTACATAATGAAACTTCCATAAAAACTCTTGAATGGAGTTTGGAGAGGTTGGTTGATGAAGACATCAGTGAAAAAGCTGGTTAGATATTGCGTCTGAAGAGGGCATGGAATTTCTGTGCCCTCCCTCAACCCCATACTTGCCAAAGGCATCTCTTCCTTTTGCCTCTTCCAGGGTTAAATACTTTATAATAAATCAGTAATCGTAGGTAAAACACTTCTGTGAATTCTGTGAGTCACTCTATTGAATAATCAAAGCCGAAAGGGAAGTGGTGAGAACCCCTGGTTTTTGGTCAGCCTGGCAGAACGATAGTAGCCTGGGCACCCCACTGCCACTTATGTCTGAGATGGGAGCTGTCTTATGAGACTGAACTTTACCTATGAGGTCTGATGGTCACCCCAGGAAGTGTTGAAATTGAATTGAATTGTTGGACACCCAACTAGTGAGAGACTCAGAGAATTAATTGGTGTTTTGTAAAGATACCATGTATCTGGTGTCTAGGGCCAGGGCTGGGGGGGACTTTCTAGAGTCCTGGAGAGAGCAGAGCTGATCAGTAATATTCACCAGTTCCAGGAATTCACCATTCTTGGCTCTCTGTCCTGACCAATGGAAGTGTTTATCTGGCTTTTAGTGATCAATATCACCTTCTTGGAGCCATTTGTTAACAATATGCAGTGTTGTAAGGAATTCACATAGAATGATGATTAGAACATCACACACACAAAAAGGTCTCTGATAATAGGTTCTAGTAAAATGTGTGGTGGCAGAGCCCATTCTGAGGAAAAGGAACAAAAATGTAGTTTGAGGATATAGAGACTAGATGGACCCATCACTTGTCTGAAAAGCACTGACAAAGAAGAAAGGAGTTCCATGGCCCAATGGTCTGGGGGCATCCTCGATTCAGCCAGGGGTTGCTTGGGTCTCCTCCACAGGGAGTCTGGTCATCCTGCCTCAAGCATATGGTTGAGAGCAATATCGATTGCTAAGAAATGACTTGATCAAGCATGGGAAATAAATCATAATTAGAGATTGTAATAGGTATGGAGGAGAACAGGAAGGTGTGCCAATATGTTTAAAAAGCTTAAAAAAAAAAGAAAAGAAAAGAAATATTTTTAACTTGTAAGTGGTAGACATCAGTTCCAACCCACAGGATTTGTGTACAGGTGGGAAGGGCATAGAGATTGTCTAAATGAACCTGCTCATTTTACGAGAAAGCTGAAGTGGCTCTTCTGGATCTCAAGCTGGTTACCAGCAGGGCAGGGACAGAGCCTGGACCCTCAGTCCCACACTTTTATCCTTCTCCTTCTCCCCACTGCCTTCCCAATTTTGTGTATGGCCACCAGACTGCAGGTCTATCTTCCCAGACTTGCCATCCCTCTGCTTTCTGCCGCGGTGTTTCCTATGCTGGTCCTACTCTTTCTCTTCTCTGTTTTGTGTGCTACCCTTCCCTCGAGATTGATTATAAATGTCCTATTCCCCCATGAAAATTTCCTTGAAGACTCTCCTAGAGCTCTCTCTCCTGCTGAGGTCTCACAGCTCACTGACTCATGCTTGATTTGTCCTTATTTATGGGCCATTCTGAACGTCTGGCCAGACAGAGAACTCTGTCGCAAGGGATGTGCCTTATACACATTTATGTTATCCACGCAATCTACTGCATCTTTCCGATTAATCTTTGTTTCCTTTTTCCTAAAGATTTTATTTATTTATTTGAGAGAGAGAGAGAATGCACAAGCTAGGGAGAGAGACAGATGGAGAGGGAGAAGCAGACTCCCTGTCGAGCAGGGAGCCTGACGTGAGGCTACATCCCAGGACCCTGAGATCATGACCTGAGCTGAAGGCAGACACCCAACCAACTGAGCCACCCATGTGTCCCACTAAGACTCTGCATGGGTCAGGAATTGAACCCAGGCCTCCTGCATGGCAGGAGAGAATCCTACCACTATGCCACTAAGTCTGCACTTCGATTTCTATGTGTGTGTGAGTGTGTGTGTGTATATATATATTTTTGTTTGTTTGTTTGTTTGTTTGTTTCTCTTCATGATATTTTTGGTCTAACTGGACTGAAGGTTTTAGCACCAGTGAACTGGAGGGAACTGTTTCCTCCTTTGTGTGCATCTTCCGGAATCACTGCCCACATAGATCTGTGTTACAGAAAATAAAACACATGTGGGCCATGATAACAAGAAGTGAAGAATAAACACCAGTAGTTTGAACTGAAGACTGAAGTTAATTTAAAACTCAATTATCAGGGACTTCTTCAAGACAGAGGGTGTGACTTAAGTTAATAAACTTCTCATAACAGGCATTCCTGAAATGGAAAGTCTTTTTCTCACTCTGAACATACTTTATGGACCCTTTTGTGGGCTGTATTCATAGTCAGAGCTAAAACATCCAGTGGGCTTAATTCCCAGGAATGTCTCAACACTGGAAACGGCCTTTCGTGGAGGAAGAACAAAGCTATTAATCTGATGTGGTTTTAGGAGCACCGGGAAGGCCCTCTCCCCACCCATTCCCTCCAACCCTGAAATAACAGTTCTCACCTGACAAATATAAATAGTACTGGGGCACCTGGGTGGCTCAGGCCATTGAGCGCCTGATTCTTGGTTTCAGCTCAGTTTATGATCTCAGGGTTGTGAGATCGAGCCCCACATCTGCTTCAGATTCTCTCCCTCTGCCCTTGCCCTGTCTAGTGTGTGCTCTCTCTCTTTCTTTCTCTCTCTCTCATTAATAAATCAATCAATCTTAAACAGATAATAATAATAAAAGGAATAATATTAAAATGTTTTAATAATGTCAAAAGACGTAAAACTTTACATAGAAAATGATAGAGAAAATTTACATTACATACCCCTCTGAGAGGTAATACATTGACTTAAGTTAAAGCTACTTTAAGAGAGAGGGTAAGAGAAGACACAAAGGAGCTCTGTAGTTTGAAAGGTAGTCGGGGAGGAAGAAGCCTGAGCTAGAGTAGATGGGCTAGACGGGGCTGCTCAAAGATCCAGAGAAAATTCAACACACTTGACACCCTTGCCCTCCGGACTGAGGTCCATTGAGGATGACAGAAGGATTCTTGGTCTTCCACTCTCAGTTCCAAGTTTTTTACAAAAAGTAAATAAATCTGCTTCATAGAACCTGGCTCTTTGTAGAACCAAGCCCAGTGATTTTACAATCGTTGATTTCTAGGCTTGGAAATTTTTTCCCCAATACAAGTCCCGATCTTGAGACTGTGGTCTGATTTTCAACCATGAGAGTAAAAACAGATTTTCCTATTCTTAAAGTTAATTTCTGGATTACTTGACTAAGTCACGTTAAAGTGAGGCACTGAGTAATCTCTTAAAGAGAGATGTAACAAAGACTCCTTTTTTTTTTTTTTTTAATATTTCCTGAGTCAGTAAAGGATTTAAAATCCCAATTTAAATCCAAAGATAATGTAGATACCCAGGGACTGGAAAGGTAAGAAGGATGCCCCATTCTCACATCTTCCTCCGTGGTAAATGGCTTCGTTATAATACTCCACTGAGGTGAGCACGAATTTGAAGTTTAGCCATCTTCAGATAGCAGGAGGCAGTGCAAGGCTCAGATACAGGGGGCCATGTGGAAAGGAACGCAGAACCACCCCAGAGCTCTTAAGAGCATCAGACGTCTCTGTTCACAAATTTCGTGACATGAGAACAATCTTGACCAATGTTGACCATTTTTTTAAAACGTCTGTGAAGCTACAATCCTTCTGGGACTAGACCATGCCATCTCTCTGACCTGACAAGCTCAAACAGGTTGTCCAGGAAGATCCCTCATATTTATGCCTTCATAAGAATTAGGTTCTTTAAAAAAAAAAAAAAAATTTCAGTTCTTTTAAAAAAATGTTCAAACTTGTCTTTCTTTTATCTTTTCCTTCCAGCAAGTGTCTTTGGTCATAGTTTGAACTACAGTTGTATAGGTTTTATTTTTTATTTATTTTTTTTTCCAAAATAATTAGAACCTTCTATTTCCTTCTCTGACTGGGCTTCCACATTTCATCTGTCCCCTTGCAAAGAACCACTTGGAGGAGCATTGTCTTGGGGCTTCCTCCCCTTCTCTGCCTTGTCCCGGACACATCTGTGGGCACTCCATCCTTTAAACCTGCCCACTAACCGAGCCTTCCACTGGAGGAGTTATCCCCCTCCAACTCCACATTCTTCCTCGGTGGTTGACTATGACAGGGAAAATAGGCGTACGAAGCATTTTGCATTCTCTGGATGTACCACACAGTAATTCTGCTGTCTGAAAACTCTGTAATGTCAATAATTGATGCACTTGAGAAGTGGTAATTAAATTAGTTAATTATGCTGGTAAAATTACATGCAATTATGTGACTGCAGGGTATGTTTAGTAAATTAGGCTTTCCCATACTCAGTACATATTGTGGTGCCAATTTTGTTCCTTGATGATTAGGTAGCTTTTGATACTTCTTAATTGATTTAATACCTGGATCTTCATTAGCCCTTGATTGCTATGCTATGTACGTCTGACATTTTTTTCTCTCTGATATTTTACTGAGATCGTACATCAGGGGAAAATATATGTGCATGCTTGGGAATGATACACGTATATGTGTGAATATATTCACATGTTTCTCATTGACAATGTTTAGATGTTGAAATACCACCTCCCCCGTGGCCCTCCCACCTTCTGAGAGAGGTCATCCTAAAAGTTGACTCACATTGAATCCAGGAGCTTAACTCTTCTTGGACACTCTGGGGAAAAAAAAAACAAAAAACAAAAAAAAAAAACCTTCTGAGATATCAATATAGGTAGTACAGGCCAGTAATAGAATCAGAATAGCAGAATTTTTAGGAAAGTGAATCATTTTTATGTCTCCACACATAAAATTTTAGAAAGATCCTTTATCTATGAAGAAGTAACTGAAAAGTTATACATAATAGGAATGGCAAAGTGGTCATTTGACCTGTAGAGGGGCATAGTTCATTATAGGCTTCTCAGGTGCATTAGAATATCTCCATGCGGTGACGAGAGTGAAGGGGACTGTTAGCACTATGGGTGGAGTTCACGGTTGGAGCTTCTTGGTTCAAGATTTTGAGTGACCGAGAGCCAGAAGGGAGTCTGGTACACAGCTTGGTTGACTTTGCATATGTAATAGGTAAAGAAATGAAGGTTCCATTGAATGCTTTGTGGGTGTCCTCACAGAGAAGCAGTGACTAGGTGGGGCCAGAATTCAGGTCTTCTGCCCCTCTGGCTAGTGGTAATACACCACACACTATCACTGTATTTTTTTCAATTTTGTCTATTTCCTGTCAATGACTCTACACCTTTGTATTGCCTTTACTTAGACAGAGACTAGCCATATTTTCAGAAGAGCCCCTTCTTTTTTAAAAGATTTTATTTATTTATTTGACAGAGAGATCACAAGTAGGTGGATAGAGGGGGGAAGCAGGCTCCCTGCTGAGCAGAGAGCCTGATGCGGGGCTCGATCTCAGGACCCTGAGACCATGACCTGAGCTGAAGGCAGAGGCTTTAACCCACTGAACTACCCAGGCACCCCAGAAGAGCTCCTTCTTAAACTATAACCTAAGAGTCAGGAGGCGACTTAAGTTACTTAAAAGAAAACATATCAATTGTAATTATCTGTCTGTCTTGGGGAATCAGAAACTTAGATTTTTCTGTTTGCTTATTTCTTAAGAAGTTAGTTCAACTGCCAGCATCTGTAACTTCTATATTCTATGTCTCATCCATAATGTAAACAGCAAGGCACCCCTAATGTGGAGGAAGTTTCTGGAGAAGAAAGTAGTCTTACCAGTGCTGGAAGGAATGGACAAGTTTGTCCTCTACTGGGGGGTCCTTTTGTCCCTCTGAAGCCAGAGAGGTGGACAGACAGCCATAGAGCCTCTGATGGTCCATGATTATCTGGAAAACTTCATTTCTGAAATAAATAACCAAAGACCACTCATTACATCCTTCACGGTTTTTTTTTCTTCTTCTTTTCTTTTCCCTTTGGATCCTTCAGTAGATGAAAAGGCTTATTAAAAATAAAGGATACTCATTTTCAGTTATGTAGCATTGTACACTTTCTTCATCTGTGTGGATTTTTACATCTGTGAGAGAGCACAAGAATTAGTTCCATTCCATAGATTCTTTTGAATCTAACCCAGAAATTTAGCCATATTTGAATAGGGAATAGATGCCTAGAATCAGTGAAACTTTTTAAGTAAGGACTAGTGAAATCTAGTTCTTCTTGTGTTTTGTGAATTCAGACTCTTTATTTATTTATTTGACAGAGAGAAATCACAAGTAGATGGAGAGGCAGGCAGAGAGAGAGAGAGAGAGAGGGAAGCAGGCTCCCTGCCGAGCAGAGAGCCCGATGCGGGACTCGATCCCAGGACCCTGAGATCATGACCTGAGTTGAAATCAAGAGTCAGACTTATGGAATGAGCCACCCATCAGGTGTCCCTAGATGGTGAAATTCTTCACTGGAGATGTTCTGGTTGATTTGCTTTCTGGCATTAACCTTCAGCCTAATGCCTTGTTCTATGCTCAGTGCCTAGTCCCTAGTTGTTGAATGATGAATAAGTGAATATTGGCCTAAAATCAACATTCTTATTATCATCAGGTGACATTTAAACTCTTACGTCTGTACTTTCTCCTTAATAGGCACAAATATGTATGAAGACTGGCCATGGAGTTTTTGTTGTACTTATTACCATGTGCTCTAGATATTTGAGTATATTTTTCTATTTTTTTTAAAGCTCATACCTATTAGAATATAAACTGAAAATGCTCGTGGTCATTAGGTTGAAAATTTTGATCTTACTGACTTAAAATTTGACATTTACTCTTCTGGTTCTATCAACTCCAAATGATACAAGATCTTTAACATGATTATCAAATGTATTCTAGTCACACAGAAGCATTGGTTTAAGACACCAAATGCATTTAAATCTCTTTCTCTGTGTCTTACAAGAATAACTTCTAGGTATGTATCTTCATGTTTTCTGTGGAAATTAATGGGAACACAGTTGGAAGACAAGTAAAACAAAGAAATCTTTGCTAATTCTTAGAGATAATGTGAGGATTGAGGAAACAGGGAGGTATCATGGAGGAAACAGGAGAACGCTGGGGAATTCGAGGAGGCACAAGCAGAGTATTGATGGAAATCCTGCTGCTTCCCATTAGCCCTGCCAAGAAGCAGGCAATAACACCACCTGTCTGTCTGGCAGCCACAGGTACGTACGCGTAGTTCGTGGTTTTTGCTCTCCAGATTTCAAGATTTAGATCGGAGACCCAACTAGTTAAATCAACAGGTGTAAAACAAAAGGTCTTGAAGAAAAAAATCACCCTTAACATGGCTGTGTGAGGAAGAGGAGGGGCAACTGGGAGTCCTCTCTAGGCACGCTTGTGGGTTTCATAAGGGGTTTCTTGTTGAAAAGCCTTTCTTGGCCCCTGGGCTTCTGCAAAGCCAGCAAGCTATCCTGTAAGCTGGCATTCTGCCATTAGAACAGATGGCTGGCAGCGGAGGCAGCAAAGAGACCATGTAGGAGCATCACAAGCGAGTACGGAGGGCGAGCTCTCTAGGCATGAGTCTGCTGTCTGTCTGTCCGTCAGTTAGCCCTGAGGTCCTGAACAAAGTGGGGATTGGGAATACTTCCGTCTAGATCTTTGCCCATGACTCACTTCAGGCAGAAATGCCAGCATTTCTTATTTGTGTTTTAGTATTGAGTTTCCTACTCCAACTCCGGTGTGTTTTAAGTGCGTGGGATATTGTAAGCCGGTGATGGAAAAGATGCAGATGAAGCCATTAGTGTTTCCAGTTTGCTCACCCTTTCCCACTCATCCTGAGTTACTTTTGTCAAACTCATCTCCTGAGGCGCAGCTGGGATCATATCTCATCTTACCCAAAACTTCTGATGAGAATGGTGATGATGATGAAGATGAGGACTTTGATAATAATGATGATGATACTGATGACAATAGTGGTAGCGGCTACTATTTGTTAAACACTTACTGTGTACATCATCTTTTTACTTCATAGGCAACCGGGACTCAGATTCTAACTTCCCAGGGAAAGTCACACAGCTATGAAGTGTCCGAGCTCACATCTGTACCTACATCTGTCCGACTCTAGAGTGATTACCATAACAGCTCTACCCAGCATATGCAAATATAAGCAGACTCATCCAAATACTCACTGAAAATTTCTTAAATGTCACCAACTTATAATTTAAGAAGAGAGAAACTCTTAATTTAACTCAAAGTTTAATTTAAAAGTTTTTTTTTTAGTTTTGATATGTTTCTCTGTTTTTTAACTGATTAAGAGAACATTTGCTCTGAGAAACTGGATTCCAGTTAATGAGGACCAATTAAACCATGAGCCTTTGCAAAGTACTAGAGTAACTCTCTGTGATGCGGTAAGTAGCTTGGCATAAAGGACACCACCCTTCTTACCTATCTGCCAGAGAGTCTGTGTTTAATCAGGTGGAATTTCTGTTTGCTATTGGCTTGTCTGTGATTTCACGTTGGGGATCAAATAAAAAAGAAGAAACAAAGATCAGTTGGTTTGTTTCTTCTAGAGGCTAACAGAGAGAGAGGGAGAGAGAGAGAGCACAGGCAGACAGAGTGGCAGGCAGAGGGGGAAACAGGCTCCCTGCCGAGCAAGGAGCCCGATGTGGGACTCGATCCCAGGACGCTGGAATCATGACCTGAGCCGAAGGCAGCTGCTTAACCAACTGAGCCACCCAGGCATCCCCCAATCCCTTTTTTTAAAAAAGGTGTATGTTTAACCTGAATCTCTTTTAGTAGCTTCTTATTCCCAAAAAAGAAAGGCAGTTGCTTCATATACTTGAGCATAATTACTTTCTTTCTGTCAGTTAGCTCTTGCTGCATGACAAGTAGCCACAGAAATCTAAGTGATGTACAAAATAAGCATTCCTTCTCCTGGAGTGGAGGGTAGACAGACCCATGACTGACCGTGGCCGCTGCAAGCAGATATAGGGTCACATCATCTCTTTTCCTCCAGCTGGAGTCAGTAGTTAGCTTGGGCAAGTGTATACACACACACACACACACACACATATTTTTAAGTTCTCTTAACAATGGCAGAAGTGCAAAAAGACAGCCCAACAGTCCCTCAAACCTTTTAAAAAGGCTGGTCCTTTCGCTTCTATTAACATTCCATTAGCAAAGGCAAGACCCACAATCAAACCCAAAGTGAGGAAGTATCTTTGCTTCTTTCTCTGGGTGGGGGGAAGGAAATCCAGTTCACATGATAAGAAGTGAAGATACAGAAAAGGGTGAAGAATTGGTACCATCAGTTCGATTTCGGGTTCTTCCTACGGCACACCCTTATGCCCTCTTGCTCAATTCAGTCGGGTGCTGAGTGGATACGCTCTTCTATCGGACCTTTTGTTACTGTTTCTGCAAATTGCAAGACTCCGCCTTTGCGGCTGCTCAAAGCCCATTGTGAATATTTTTCGGATGGCATTTTCCTCTTTCAGGGCCATGTGATAAAATCCTTTTCCAGGAAGTACGCATCACTGTGGGAAGTTCTGCTCCTCTCAGTGCATGATAAGGCCGCTCCGCTCTAGCTCTCTGGCATCTAAGGGCACTCTGCGTTCTACTCGGCCATGTATAAAACATGCCTCTTGGGTGGGAAGAACAACTTCTTGATTGAAATTGATCTGTAAATGGCTCCTCCTTTGGGCAGAAACATGAACAACCTTGGACTTCCTGTAAAATACATTGACATCTTCCCCTGGCTGCGTCGCTTCGAGGTTTTGCTCTGTTATCAACTGAAACACATTCGGTGCTCTCCTTTTTCTTTACGAAGGATCAAATGAGATGTGGGTGGGGAGGAGGGCAGCTTGGATGTGGGTACCTACGTGGATGTATGATTAAGCAAATAAAGCAGAATGTATTTCTTTTGCAATTAAGGAGACGATTTACCTTTTTCCAGAATAACATGAATATATGTTATGAATATTATATTATGAATATAACATAAATGCAATATTAGTTTGGGCTTATATCACATTTTATTTATTTATCTTTTTAAAGATTTTATTTTATTATTTATTTGACAGAGATCACAAGTAGGCAGAGAGAGGAGAGGCAGGCAGAGAGAGAGGAGGAAGCAGGCTTCCTGCTGAGCAGAGAGCCTGATGCAGGGCTCCATCCCAGGACCCTGAGATCATGACCTGAGCTGAAGGCAGAAGCTTTAACCCACTGAGCCACCCAGGCACCCCTTATATCACCTTTTAGAGAGATTACACACACACACACATTTGTGACCACTGCTTTTATCTCAGCAAATGCATGTTTAAAATTCCAGATCTGAGGACCTGTGAGAAAAGTTATAATTTAAGATCTCTGTGCACATCTTATTTTCCTGGTAACCAGGCAGAACAGGCTGACTCAGATGTCTGGGAGCATGAGAGCACTTAATCTGTTACCACTGCTTTGCATCATATCATGTTCTAGACTTCTTAGGAGCAATCTTTATTTATTTTTGGAGCTCACAGATTGCATTTCAACGAGTCAGGAATATTTTCCAGCTTATTTTAGTGAACTTACGCATATTTTGCCCAAATGGAGGAAAAAATACACTATTTTCCAAAGGGTTGCTATTAGTGCTATTCTAATGCTAGACTGTCATTTTATTTGATTGCCCCAGGGATACAAGAAATTCACCTCATGGTCTGGTTTTGTGCACCCAGGGGAAGGTGTGGACATGGCAAAATAGCACATTTCCATTGGTTGGATAAATCAAGGAGAAGCTCTCACTGGAACCTTGCGTTTTAATTGTGCCCCTCAAACCCAAATACTTGGTGTTGTTGGATAATCCTTCCTCTCTGAGCCCCTTAGCAAACCCCTAAGCATTACTTCACCTTTAAGAGCTACTTAGGGCGATAAAGATGCATATTTGACCCTAAATCTCTCAGTCCCAGTAATGACAGGATTAGTAACCTGGTTATTTGTGGTTATTTTTGTAACACCTGTGGATTCCAAGATTGTTGGTTTGTTTCCTCAGAAGCTTGTGTCATATCTTTTTAGTAACTCACTGAACACAGGTGTTTCCCAGTTATCTACCCAATTCACATGGTGATCAAAATTAAAACAGAACAAATAAACTGTGCTATATCTACTTTCTCTTTCCATACCTATTTCCATTGTCCTGCCCTTGGGCATTGTTTAAAGTAGAGGGAGATTTTGGGCTCCCATCTCATTTTGATTTAGTTGAGCCTGAAATCCTTGCACACTCTTCCCAGTACCAAGCATCGTGTCTGATGCAGAGTCTGTTGAATGAAACCTAAGTATGTGACTGAACAAAACATGCATGTGTGAATGTATTTCCTGTGAATGGTTGCCACAAATACCACGATCATGGATAAACCACCCCACTTTTATTCTTACTCTTATTTTAAACTCCCCTTTGCCGTTAGGATTCTCAAGTAGTCAGAGACTGTTGGAAGCATCATGCATCGGGAAGGAATAGAGATAAGGAAACTAAAAAGGACCAAGTCTTTCGGCCCATTAATCAAACCCATAATTCCCACTAAAGCAGGTAAAACAATGAATAGAGCTAAGGAAAAAAAAAATTACTCTATATTATGAGCATATTTAAAAGCTAAAATCAGAGACTGTTGTCCCAGGGCACACGGGAGACATTTCCAAAAGGCAGAGAAATTTGAAGACCCTCATTAAGAAGATGTCGCCTGCAAGCTCAGATAAAACAGGAAAGAAAAATGTATCTGAAGTTCGAACGAAATGTAGCTCGTGTTCTTCCTCCCACTCTGTTTCTCTGAATGATTCTCTAAGTTCCAATACGAACAAAATGGAGCTTGAAATAGACAAAATGGGACTAGAGCTTTTTTTTTTCCCCCCGTAATATCTTAATGGAATTGCTACTCCCTGCCTTCTATGCAAAGATTATGTGGTTTTTCCATATACTTAGGAAGGAAAATTTTAAGTTTCCAGTTAGGGTACTTATTTGCAGTAAGTACCACCACTCCGTTTCTAGGTACTTCATAATTAGGGTATTTAGGGACCCTATTTATTTGGTTGTGCCTTATGCAGTTAGATTAGGTACCATTAGTATTTGCATGGTTTAATGGAAATGATAGCTAAAATGTGAAAGAGTGCCTCCTTGGTGGGTTAAACTCAGCTTAGAAGCCAATAGCTAAAGCAACTAAAATGTGTGCCAGTTCTCATAAAAAGAGCAGCCACAGGCGATGAAGGCTGCATGGAACACACAGGATCAGAAAGAGCCTCCAGGAGTCTCCTTCCCTGCAATCTGTATGCCTGCCTAACGCTCTAGTAACAAGCCGTCCTTCACCCCATTAACAGATGCGTACACCCACGCACATCCTATAGACAAAGTCAGAGAATGTTGTCGCTTTTTTTCTCCTTTCCTTTTTAGCAAAAATATGAGCTCTTTTTCTTTCCACCCCTTTAACTATAGTTTTGAAGAATTATGCACCACTCTTTGGAATTCTCCAAATCACCATATTTCAGATTTCAGAGAAGAGTGATGCTTAGAATGATTTGTACTTTAAGCATGAAGGGTGACAGCCAAATGGCTCATGGACCCAGTTAACCATGTGAACTTTCAGTTTGTATGGCTCTGAAAACTGTGACTCATTAAAAACCAAAACCCAACTCAAACCAAACCAAAAAGACAAACAAAGAAACAAACAAAATCTGATTTTTTTTTTAAATCATCAAACTGATGGACGCATAATCTTTGGGAATAACCTCAACTTGGCCATTCTCCTGAGGAGGTTACGAAAGGAGCCAGAATCTCCTTGTTTTTTAGACCCTGCACCTTGTTCAGCTTTGTCTCTGATGATGCAAGGTGACTTCCCAACAACATACAGTTGCTCATTTTTTTATTGATTCGGTGAGAAGGTACCAGGTCCTATACTGGCTTACAAAGACTATAGAATGAATTAAGGTAAGGTATAGTCTTTTTTTTCAAGGAGTTCATGATACAAGCATGTAAAACTATAAAATGATGTCTATAGTTAATATTATATGTAATACATTTATTATAACATATAATAATATAATGAAAAATGAGTTGTGGAAAGACAGAGATGGAATCAGATCATTCAACCTGAGTCGTTGAGAAGACTTTTCAGAGGAGGTAACTGTTGGGTCCTGGAAGATAGTTACCTGCCCAGTGGAAAGACATAATATGTGAATATCAAGAAGTTCATGAACCACCCATAATGCAGAGGGGACTTTAGATTTGCACCATCTAATATAAGGTAGCCAGTAACACACGTGGCTATTTAAACCTATTATAAAAGAAAAACATTAAAAATATAGTGGCTCGGTAGCTAACCGCATTTCAAGTGTTCAGTAGCCATGCATGGTCAGTGGTTATTGTGTTAGACAGTGTGGATATAGATTAGGACAGCAGGAGTTTCCACTGGACAGTGCTGTTGTGGGCTTCAGGCAAGGAGTCAGACTGGAGTTACTGACAGGATTTACTGAACCCAAAGGTGAAGTTGAATCCCTATGTGTGGATAGCTTTACTCAGAGAGTAAAAAGGGAGCAGAGAAGAGGGAGTCTGCCATTCAAGAGGCAGATGGGAGAGGACGTGGTATAAGCCTACATGCTCGAAAAGGAGTGGTGAGAAGAAGGATGGAAACTGGGAATCCTAAGAGTCCAGCGAGGAGAGGATTTGGAGAAGTTGTTAGCTGCTGAGGATGCCTGATACTGTAGAAAATCTCGGGGAAATTGACCATTGATTGTGATACCTAAAAAAAGGGAGGTCATCCATCTGTCCTGTTAGTGAAGGTTGGGTAAGAGGAGTCGTGTGTGTGTGTGTGTGTGTGTGTGTGTGTGTGTATGTGTGTTGGAGTAAATGTGGGTAGAATGTAGGCTGAAGAGTGTAGTGGACTGAATTGTGTCTCCAAAGATATGTGCACATGGCAGCCCTCAGAGGCTGAGAGGCAGAGAAATGGATGCCCCCCGCCCTGAGCTTCCAGAAGGCTCATGGCCCTGTTGACACCTGGATTTCTGACTTCTCTCCTTCCAAAGAAGAACTGGGAGAATCAGTGTCTGTTGTTTCAGCCACCCAGTTCGTGTGGCTCTGTTACAGCTGCCACAGGAAACCAATACAAAGGACATTCAGGAGCAAACAGGGAGTAAAAGAATGGAGATAGAAAGCTTTGACGAATCCTTAGAAACACAAACATTCTCAAGGGACAGACACATAAAGTCAGTGGCAAGAAATGAAAACAGAAGTGGTAAAGAACCAGTGAATTTGAGCCTCTAGTCGAGCCACCAAATCGACATACAGTCTGTATTCCCCTCTAGCCTTCCGGCTCCCCACACTCATGGCCCCACTGTCCATATTTAAGGCAAACTTTCTGTCTTTCTTCCCATTCTCTCTTATTTACATAAGCCTCGACTTTATGTTTAGCCATTTTAGCTAACGTCTCATGTCATGTTAAAATCCCGCTCATTCTTTTGACCTGAGAGCATATGTTTCTTGTTAGTTCCCAAACCTGCTCAAATTCTTTTATTCCTCCACTCTGGGGAGAAATTCTGGTAGCTGTGATGATTTCTCACCACAGGTTCAAGTTAGCTTCACTTCTGTCCATCTCCGGTGCCTTTTTTCTAAACTTTCCCCCCGGTAGCTGTCCCCAAATGTTACATTTGAGAACATAACCCCCCTCTTTCATTTATCGTTTGTGAGAACATTGGGATTATCCAACAAGCAAGTTCTCAGCTCTTCCACATCACAATCTCTTTCTGCCTTTACTACGCTGTTTGACTTTTATCTTTGAACAAGTACACTCTGTCTCCAACTTGAGGCTAATCTTTCCACCTTTTGAAAGGGGACTTTACTTTTTCCCTCTTTCTGAATATACGTATTCTTCCCCAACCCTGCGTGCTTTCCTTGTCAGTCTTTTCCTTGGCCATCAGTCTTTCTTTTTCCATTTCCAGTCAGTCTTTTCCTTGGCTGATTACATCCCGCCACCTGTGGTAACTTATCCTGATTCTCAGCCTCCTTCCTGAGCTCTCTGTCGGCTGGACACCTCTACTAGCCTAATTTACAAAAGTTCAAACAAGTGAGCTTAAAAAAATACTTACCATCTTTCTTTCCAAGCCCCACTTCTTTCTAAGAACCCGCCCCCACTTTTTTTGGTCAACACAGGAGAAATCCTCCCCATTTGTGGATTTGAAACCCTGGATCCGCTCCGAATCTGCCTTTTCCCTGATCCGCCCCCATCCTGGTAGAATCATTATAGATCATAGTGTTTTTCCACACTGTAATTGTTTATAGGGCATTTTTAGTTCCTGAGATAGGCACTGGAACAGAGGGAAGAACGCTAGATCTGGAGAACTTGAACCAGAACCAGGCTCTACCACTAAGTGCCTCTGTGACCCCTGGCAAATCACTGAGCTGCTTTTTGCCTTAGGGTCCCTGTCTATAACAAAGGATTGTTATGATGATTACAGAGGTTAATATGCATAAAAGTTCTATACAAATTCTGAAGTGACTTGCTATGATTTAATCTTCAAGATGGCCCCCCTGTATCATTTCTTAGTACTTCTCACTTGCGGAGAAGAGAGGCTTGGAAAAAAAGTAGAATTAGATCAGTTTAGAACCTCTCTTTTGACGTAAGTGAACTCTTCTCCACAGATCAAGTTCTGTACTGTCTATAAACTATTTGTTTTAATCCATATGAAATTGTTATTCCTAATGGATTTTTGAAGGCAATTATTGGAAATGCCTATGGTCCAAACTAATAGTGGTAATACTCCCGTTTCATGGCCCCAGCTGAGTCCAGACATTGGAAGGGCATGCAGCACCCCTGACATTGCATTAGCAAATAATTTGCTGATGATATGGGGGCAGAGGCAAAGTTTTTGGTGTCTTCATTACCAGCACTCCTGCCCATCAAGTACTCCAGATTCTTCTGTGTCCCACTGTGAACGGGAGGACAGAAGCATCTGGCCCATACATTTTAGTTACTTGGTCTCACCAACGTACAAAACATATATAAGGTAAATAAAAGTATATTTATCATTGTCCTTATTTTGTTATCAACCCCATGATCTACAATGTTTCGCTGAGACTCAGAAGTCTTTGACTTGATAAATCAAGACGACATTTTGTTATCAATTGTTAAGTTGGTCCTTTGTTGTTTCTTGGTCTTAAGTTCTGAAGACTTAGTGCCTAGAACAGTTGTGATTTTCTCTTAGCTGACAACGGGTAACTCCATCTTTAAAAAAGTCACTCCTATGTAGCCTAGTGACTATCAACAAAATAAAATGAGATAACATATTCTCGAACTAGAGTATTTTTGATAGGAGGATTGGCCGGATAGGATCACCCTTGGAATAGAGCTATTGACCTCAAAATGCCATTCTGCTTACATAGCAACATTTGTGTGGAAAATACAAAACCATAAAAAAGAATCCCCTTTTCATATTGTGTTCTGATGGGTATCTATGTATATGTGGACATTTAAAGGACAGATTTTTTTTTCCAGTATAGAATGCTTTTTATTTAATAGAATATTCCAAGTAACCTTGACTATACAATGTAAAAGCACATAACACTTTAGATTCTACCTCTTTTGATTCTATACTCAATTAGGTGCCAAACACAAACTCTAATTCTTGTGCTCTTATGCAGTGTTTAATTGTACAGATTCCATAAAAAATCACTTAATATAAAGAAAACAAATACTCTTTTTTATTGCCACACTAAATACTTTTGCTAGCAAATGCTTTTGGGGGTGCTATTTATTTATGGATTTTTCACAATGCCGGAGAGCTTTTGTCTTTTTTAGTGCTTTATATTTATAGTTGTGGGATGATCATTTTCTGGTTGGTTTCACATTGAGCTCTTTTAGAAGTAGTCAGAGTAGTAATAGTTTCACACAGTTTATACTTTCTCCCCCTGAGTCCTATGTTAAATCTTTTTCACTCTCTCAGTGACACTGCAGTATATTATGCTATACATTCTTAGGCTATTAACTTTGGGCATTGCTAATGATTTCTTTTATATATATATACAGCACATAAAACATGTAAATGTTTCTTATTAAAACAAGAAAACTCAAAACACAATCAACCCTACCAGCAAAAAAAAAAAAAAAAAAAAAAAAAAAAAAAAAGAAGAAGAAGAAGAAGAAGAGAGAGAGAGAGAGCTGGAGATTTTTTTTTCCCCGACTAAGATTGTAAGAGAGAAACAGGTTTGTAAAATCCTAGTGTTGGAAAACAAAGTAAATTATAAAAGACCCCTAAAGGGAGAAATTTCATTTTCTTAAAAAACAGCTTGTTTGATATTCCATTCCTATACTTAAAATCCTTTTAAAAAGTAACCCATTTAAAAAGTCAACGATAGCAACGTTGCAGGTTTTTTGGTTTTTTTGACTGGAAAGAAATGTCTGAGTCTTTGTGAGAAGGCAGGAAGGAAGACAAGGAAGGAATTTCAAAGTTGCCTTGACCCCCACACCATGGCCCTCAAATACTTATAAAGGATCCTGGGGGAGGGGTAAATTGCTCAGGTTGAGTTCTAGCAGCTCAAAGCCTGTGAGGATTTAACCTGAGGTAATTATGTATTAATACGCAGCTCGGAAACAAGTACCCTTAGGTTCAAAGCTTTAAGGGAGCAGGGTGATTCAGAAAGGTCACCCCCCCCAAAAAAACCAAGAAATGGAACTGATGAGAACAATAGCCACCAATACTTGCACCTCCACGAGGAGTCTTTGGAAGCCACTGGACTCCTGGCTCGTTTTACAGTTCGATTTTCTGGATAGTACAGCTTTGGAACAAACCGGATGATTCAGAAAACACCTTTCACAGAGGTTTAAACACCCAAATTGGCCATTTTCAGGCCAAGCAGTAAATGGCTGAAGCATGGGAGACGGATGGTGGGCATGGAGGAGGGGAACAAAGAGAGGTGGGGAAAGTGAGGAGCCCCAAGTGAGGGGAAGGGGAGGGGAGAGAAGGGGAGAGGAATGGAGAGGGGGGTGCGTGGGTTGGAATCAGAGGGGCAGGGGAGGTCAGATTTCACCTAAGCCTAATCCATGCCTAGAACTACAAAGCTCACGGTATGGTACATAGAAAAATGAGAACAGGTTTTGCGTTTTTGTTTTTTTGTTTTTGTTTTTTTTCTTTCCCTTAATGTACTAAGGGGGATAGAAGAAACGTTTACAAAATATTTACTGAGGTTGCCCCAGCAGCCTGCAGACATCCACATCTGGCGGGGTTCTTCCCTGCCCTGATTTACTCCCCTTGGGGCAATGGAAGGCAGAGGCACTGCAAGCAGCCTCGTTCTCTGTCCTTACAGACGTTCATCTGCTTCCAGAAAGTGGTGTGTCCTAGAGGAGCAAGGTCAGCAGACGGGAAGTGAGGTCCATGTCAGGTGTCCAGGCCAGGAGCAGGACCTCTGCGTTCTTTACGGAGTTACTGCTGGTCAAAGCCCAACACAGCTCACTGAGCAGGTGGAACAGACCAACCCCACATCATCTCTCTCCCTGAATTTTGACACCATGAGCTCCTTCTGGTGGAAAGAGCCTAAAGAGAAACAGAGATCAAAGCAACAAACAAAAAACACACCAGAAGAGCAAAAACGAACCAACCCCCCCACCCCCATAATTGTTACTTATCTTTTTTTTTTAAGATTTATTTATTTATTTGACAGACAGAGATCACAAGTAAGCTGAGAGGCAGGCAGAGAGAGAGGAAGGAAGTAGGCTTATTGCTAAGCAGAGATCCCGATGCGAGGCTCGATCTCAGTACACCGAGATCATGATCTGAGCCAAAGGCAGAGGCTTAACTCACTGAGCCACCCATGCACCCCTACTTAACTTTTAATTCTCTTTTTAAATACATTTATGATAAATATTCAGAGTTCTTAAATTTCCCAAGTTAAGGACCTGGTTCACTGGTAGAGAGACAGATTTCCCAACACAAAACCCAGACACTTTCTGGAAAGCCCCATGTTCAGGGTTAACGCTACGGTGTACACCCTAGCCTTTTTGGACACTCAGTGGAGAGCTAATCAGTGGATCTGTTGTCTCCTGGAAACCGAGAGGGGAAAACAATCAGTTCAGTTCTCTTCCCTGGGCTGGGGGAGTGAGTGGGAATAAGAGATCATAGGAGCACACTGGGAACCCACAAGCTGGAACATACAGGTTAGCACCGCCAGGCTGACCTAACTCGCAGGTGCGCGGTTGCCAGGTAACGCTGGGGCCTCGGGTTCTCTGCAAAGCCCTGCTGTTGGGCTGGGAGAGGTGTGGGCACCGCCTGGGGTGTTGGTGGGGGCAGGGCAAGCGGAGTCACTCTCGGGGCAGCTGGCGAGCAACTGCTCCTCACCTCTGTGGCAAGTGGAAACAAGCCGGGGGGTTGGCCCTGAATGGCTGTTCTTCCTCAGCTGCCTGTGTTGTGAAAGAGCTCTGATTAACGGTAATGGTGCAGAGAGGAGGAGGAGAAAACCGTGCTGTGCATTATCTAAAGCATGCCATGTTTTTTCTTCCAGATAGATGGATAGATAAATATAGATACAGATATGTAAACACCACTCCTGCTCTTTATAAAGTAATATCTAAAAAATTCTTCTCCATCTTGGGCAAGTTCATAGGGCACATTTTCACAGATGTGAAGGGCAAAAGCATCTTTGGAAAGAGCCATGGACTGGTTGAAAACACCTTGAGTCTAGCCCACATTGCTGATTTACCTCCCCATGTTAGCTAGGAGCCTTCTCCTCTTCTGAGATTCGCACAGAATCTGCTCAAATCCTTACGTGTTGTGGGAAACCCAGCATTCCTTTCGATCTCTTTAGGGATTCTTGAGGATTAACAACGAAAACCTCTAGGATTTACCTTCTAGGACTCCTACTTCCTTCTTGCATAGATTTAATTCCGATCATGAGTTACACAGTCCCTTATATGTGGTCTGCATACAGAGTCTACCATTTCCTAAACCATTTATCTGGCAAATTGGTAAATCTGGACTGCTTTGTTCCCAGATAATACCAGATGTGAAAGGACCTGCTTGTCCCTAAGCTAATGTTGATCTGTCTTTTAGTGGATAATAGTTGGTCAGTTTGAGTATTCTTAGGGATCTGTGTTTCATTCTACTTGAGCAAGAAAGGGTTCAGTGAATGGACAGGTGCAACATGGCGGTGCCCAGCAGAACGGGTGCTGGCTTTCACCTGGAATTCATCTACTAACACAGATCCAATGGTTAAGAGCCAGTGTCTTTCAGAGTCTGGATCCAGGGCTGGTCAAGTTCAGAGAAGGGTGAATATTGGGATAATGCATGGCCTGTCTTGACAGCTATGTCTTTACCAAGCATAGAGACTTCCTTTTTCACCTTGGGATATATCCATCTGTTCATGAATCTGATTAGGGTGAAGAAAAGATGAGTTATCTGATAAGGCTCTAGAAAAGCTTAGAACTGGAGGCTGAGGCAGAGGCGGGGAAGCTGTATTGTCACCACCTGGAATCAGGCAGGCAAATGGGGAGATCATGCAGGCCAACCTTCCTAGCCCAGGGGCCATCATTCCACTTTATGTGTTTGAGTCATTGTGAGGAGAGAAAGATTTATAGGCATTCTTTCAACACTTACTCAACAAATACTTACCGAACACCTACCCTATTCTGAGCTCTGTGGTGTATTCAGAAACCAGGGCTGGAAACAAGTCATTCTTTCTTAGTATTCTCAAACACTACTCTTTTTGACTGCCTGGAGATCACATCCTAAGTATCAATACATGTATTGATTGAATGATTAGATGTGTAAAGGATATTACAGGGTTGATATTGTCAATATTTTTTTAAAAAGCCCAAAGCAAACAAACTATTACATGCACAGTGCTCAAGCCTGGGGAGATGATATGAGGCCCTAATAAGAAGCCAACCCCAACTTATTGCCCTGGATTCGGAGACCTTAGGGTCACGGCATCAAATGTGTATTAGAAAAGATGTCTTTTAAAGAAAACCATAAGTATATGCAGAGTTAATAGTCAGTAAATGTCATTTGTCTTATTCGATCGTAACCAACTTGAGGATCTGATATGGGTAAAGACGCCTCGTTCATTAAGGAGGTGCCATACTTGGCAGGTGAAAATGTGGTCTTTGGTAATAGTCATCACTCATGAAGCTATATCTCAAATGTGTGAACAAGGAAAAATACTACTTTTGTAAAGCCTTTGGCACCTGTCCAGAGGTTTACACAATGCCAAAGATGAAAAGCTTCTCTTTCTGCATGTGTCACCTCTCTTTAGGAGTGCCTCTTATCCCCCTGAAGAGAGAAGACATGGCTTTAAGTGCAGCTCATAGAGCGTGGTAGGCCCCCAGAAAGAATTTTGTTGGGCTGATTCTAGGACAGTGTTACTCAACTTTTCAAAAAAACTCCTACAGTGCTTTTTCATTCTGTCTTCCAGAGAAGCCAGACCAGCCAAATAGACGTTGACCACCTGCAGATCTCTGTTACAAAGGCCAGAGACACATGAAATATGCTTCATCAAACTGCGTATGACCCCTTATGCCAACATTTTGTAAATTCTAGCAGTTTTCTTAACTTGGGGAGCCATACTCTAGTTTTCCTTGGATAGTCGTGGTTTCCTCTTGTATTGGTGTAAATATTACAAACAAATCCTCCTTTTATTCTCATACACATCTTAGTTTCTAAGATAAAGTATATGGTCGTCTTATTCTTAATTTGGATCCTGATCTTCCACTAATTAGAATAACTCTTCCAGGATCATTCCCACTTTGTCTCTACATAGCTATGTGAATTTGGAGAAGTCCTCTAATTTTCCCATGGTTTTGTATGGTCCTTAAAATAACGGGGTTGTGGGGCGCCTGGGTGGCTCAGTGGGTTAAAGCCTCTGTCTTTGGCAGAGGTCCCAGGGTCCTGGGATTGAGCCCCGCATCAGGCTCTCTGCTCACTGGGGAGCCTGCTTCCCTTCCTCTCTCTCTGCCTGTCTCTCCACCTACTTTTGATCTCCGTCTGTCAAATAAATAAATAAAATCTTAAAAAAAAATAATGGGGTTGTGTGGACCGATATCATCTACTTCCTCTGTAGTTCCCGTGCTCACACTGAGTGTTAATCGTATCACATTACTTTGGTTACCTTTGGAGGAGTCCATTTTTCTCTCCAAGTGACGTGGGACAACTGGATTTGGGAGGGTCTTTCATAGTCCATAATTCAGGGGTGGGGTCCTTCATGCTATTCTAGGAAGTTTTTTGCTAGACAATGGAAAGCCCCAAGATTTGTCTAAAGATAGATGATATGACCAAATATTTGCTTCAGAAATGTATATTATGATAATCTGGGTGAGAAGAAATGGGAACTCCAGCAAGAACTTTGCAGAGTTGTATCTCTGGGTCTGGGAAGTCCTGGAACTAAGATCTTTCTGAGCTCCAGTGGGAACGCAGAACTTTTCTTATGAGTGAATTTCAATCAAGTTTCTACCTCCTCTCGTCAAATGTCTCAAATCTAGGTCATTGGTATAGTATTTCCTTGGTTCTCATCTTTTAATATGGTTTTGTATGTGCTATTAAAAAAATACCACTGCCGGCCCAGAGTGGGATGTCTTTCAGTGATGAATCAAGTGATTCCCTTGTGTTAGTTTATAAATTGTTAACTGCTTTGGGGGATTCATAGGGATGAAAGATGCTTTATTTATTGTCCTTTGAGATGAAAGATGCATAATTTATAATACCAGGATTACTATTTTATTTACTCTTGTGACACTGAAATCACATTCTTTTCTAGTGATGGAATTGCAGAAGAATCTTGTTTAATTTGTGGGCAAGTGGCTTATTAAAAGCTTTGGTGTTGGAGGGTCTGGCTACACAAAACTGGGTGTTGTATGAGGGAAGAAGTATGATCCTTTTGTTGTTACACAAAGGCTTTATTCTCCTTTATTCTCCTGCTCCCAAGCCTTAGTAAGATGTTAAACATGTGTGCATGATGTAAAGATGTTGGCTCTGATGTGTGTTCATGCACGTTTATGATGACGTAATTAGGTACAGCTTTAGACTTTGCAGGGTCTTCTCTTCCAGTGGACCTTTGCATGGCATTACTGTATGTTTCCAGCATCCAAAAATACCCACAAATGTGTGTGTAGGAAGATGCCAGCCTCCTGGTGGATAGACCCTTTAGAATTTCCTTGGCTATCTTCACTTTGCAGCCTTATAGGGAAGGCTAGTTTCATTTGTTTGCTTGCTTGCTTTTAACTACAAAGGTGGGGCTCACTTCTTGGCAACCAGGTTTGAAACAATTTCTCTAATTTTTAAAGAATATTTGTCCTGTGTCTTCTCTGTAACAGACGGATTGGGGAGAGCCATGGATTTGTGTGTGGATTGGGTTGATGCAAGACTGTTGAAGTTGTTTACCTGGTCATTCTACCAAGCCATCCTTCCTCATAAGGGACTGATGTCATGTATGCAACTTAGGGATCATGGCATTGCTGGACCTTTTGGAAAGAAGAGAACAGAGGCAAGGTAGCTCTTAGCTTCTTCTTTTTCCTTCTTTTCACTTTTCATCAGAGGAAAAGTGCTTGCCCTTTGCCATTTGTGTCTTATCACTTGTGATGAATGTTTCATTTCATCAAAGTCAATTCTAATTCTGGAAAATAAATGCTCACCCAAGAAGGGCCCCGTGGCATCTTTCAGAACCTCATAAAAAGGGAAAGCATTTTGTTCCATAAAGAGAAGACATCTGCTCCCTGAAGGCCTACAGGTCATCTCAGGAATGAAGGTCTATGTTCTCTTTCTTTTCTTTAAAAAAAAAAAAAAAAAACATCTGCAGGGCATAGGCAATGCATACTGCTATCCTATACTCTACTTCAATGATGGGCTTGGCTTTGAGAGGATGGAATCATAGGACAATAGAACTTTACCTTTATTTTATAGATACTATTATTTTATAAATGAGAAATACAGGGCTAGAGAAATAAAGTAGCTTGTCCAAGGCCATCTAATTGAGGAAACAAGACTTGAAGATTATTTCTTTTCTCCTTCATTACTGTGTTTTATTCATGTAAATTTGTTGTTAAAGCATGTTCTCTTTATAACACCTGTTCTAAAGCATAGAAAAAATATTGTTCCCGTTAGGCAGAATCAAAGCAGAAACACTGTGTGGTAAAGAGATTCAAGGACCAGGTCAAGAGATACTCAGTAGCAGAACCTGTAATAGTAATATATATACAATGAAAAGAAGTCCTATTTAAATCACTGTAGATACATCTGAGTTGTGAGTATGGGTTTCTAGGACCACCATAGACTGAAACAATCACCGGTTGTTGCATTCTTCTTCCCAACAATGTGCTTTCAGCCTTGAGTTCTATTAAAAAATGAGCTACACAAACCCTACATCAAATCTAAGAAAGAGATGGGCATGCATTTTCTACTTGTCTGTAGAAGACCTCCCAAGTACCTAATCGTTGCCTACAAAAGTGACCGGCCTGCTCTCTTTGCTGACCTGCCTGCCTGCTTATTGCCATAGCTTTGCAGCATTTAATGGGCAGTTCTGAAAAAACAAGAGAGAAGCAAACATGAGCTCCGCTCATTTGGAACAATTGCTCTCTTGTGTCCAAGACAGACATTATATACACTAAGCACAGAAAAGGGGATCACCTGTGATATTCAGACTTAAGAACTTACACATTGCTTGGTGTTTCATTGGAACATAAAGCTGTTCCCCAGGGTGTCTCCTGTGGTCTGGCTTTGCCTGGGGATACCTCCCTAAGGATGACCTCCATTTCCAAGGCAGAGCCTTAGTGTTCTGTGACTGTTGCAGAAACTGGTGGGAAGTTCAGCCTTCTTGGCAGGCAGAAACTTTCAAAGAATGGTCTCACACAGCAGAGTCCTCAAGTTCTTTCCCAAATATCTAAAGGTCCTGATTGCTCTTGCGGTCTCTGCTTTCAGTTAATGAATGCGTATTGATGATTTCAGACCCACGTTGAAATTGGGACAGACCCTAGATTTTTTAAATTAGGGATTTACAAATAATATGTGTTGTCTATAGCAGATCAGGAATTTCACATAGCTTTTTTTTTTTTTTTTTTTTAAATTAAAAACTCTCAACTCTGAGGTGGAGCTTCATGTCCCATTCAAGTGGAAGCTCAAGAAGGAGGTGTGGCCACGTTCCCACAGATGAGATATAAGGTCACCCTTTGTCCCAGTTGCTGTGGGTAATTACTGACAGATCTTCACGTGATTCTCAATACCAGGTGTAATCAGTGCATTATATGATCACCCTAGTAAATTTGTGCCAGAGTTGATCACATGCAAAATTGTGGAATGTCTTTTTGGGCTTTTCTTTATATCATGGATCAGACCTCCTCCAGTCCTCCGTCCTGGCAACGGAATTTCCCAGACTCACCTATGTGTGATTCTGTCTCAGCTGGTTAGTTATTAGTTACTGTTAAATGTTGGTGCGGTTATGGTCCCACAAGCATCCTTCATCCACAAACCAGCCAAGGGTTCCCAACCCTTCTGCTCTACAAACTTCAGTCTGGCCACTGCCTCTGCGTTCGTTAGAACAATGTGAAGGCTTCTGGGTGTGAAGTGGTCATTGGGATGATCCCTTGTCTTTGTGCCCTTGTGTCCTTTCCCTCTGTGCTTCCACAGGACTCTGTCTATGGCTTTCCCTCTGTGATTCATAACATTGCAAGATGGTCACTCGCTTATCTTTCTATCTTTCCTACAGTACTATGAAATGGCAAAGAGCCAAGAGCGTGTGCATTCTCAGTACCTAGCAGAGTGCCTGAAATAATAAAATGAAATAAAATATGAAACAAAATAAAATATAAAATAAGATTATAATAAAATAAAATTAAAATAAAATAAAAGGCTTGACAAATAAGTAGAAGAATTCATTTTTCTGCTTCTTTCCCTTGTTTTCCCAATTCTGTTTTTGTTTTGCTTCTTATTGTTCATTTGTTTGTTTGCTTAACATAAACAGAAAATCATTGTCTCACAGTTCTGGATCCTAGAAGTGTAGAGTCTAGGGGTAGGCAGAATCAAACTCCCTCCGAAACCTAGGGGGGAAATTCCTTGGTGCTTCTCGCTAGCTTGCAGAGGTGGAGGGCTATCACATGGCCTCCTCCTGTGACCACATGCATGTGTGTGCGTGTGTGCATGTGAGTGAGTCCTGTGTGTGTGCTGGAAGTTTTGTAACTTTCTCAGTGCTGACTCTTGTTCAAGGTTTTTGGTCCTCAACTGTTTTTGCTCCTTGACTTCCAAGGATTTCCTGATTCCCCACTATTTACTGAGTCTTTTGGTTCACCAAATTTCCTGGTATTTATATTGTTATGATATTTGTCTTTCTTCCTTGCTGTGAATCTACTTTGGAACCTGAGTTGGTAGCAGATCCAACTGTTTGAATACCCAGACTCTACTGGAGACAGGAACAGCTTGCCTGTGTGGCCTGCTTTGACTCCTGATATCTGTCCAAACTGCTCTACTTTCTCTCCTTTTTGCATCATTGGATCTTGGAGTTAAAAGACATGGCTTTGAAAACTCTGTATCCAACTCTGTATCCTCTTGAACTCCCATTCCACATCTGGGGAAAATAGGTAGTAACAATGCCCTCTTCTCAAGAATGGATGAGATAAAATACGTAGAAGGACTTTGCAGATCAACACCAAGCTGCTTCTGCCACATCCCAAGTTAGGGGACAGGCCATTGCTGCTTTGCAGTTGTTGAAAGAAAGTTCTTAAACACAGAAAATCCCCCTCAAACCATAATAACAAGGCTCTTCTAAAGCAAAGAGCGACCACATTAAGATTTGGCTTATCACTGTGGAAAGATGGCCAGCTCTGGACTAGATCATCTTTGGAACCAGTGAGAATTGCTGCTTTATAGTGTGCTAAATTTAGACCTGTAAGACTTTTCCAGCTAAAGGTTGAATGTTCTCTAAACTTAGACCATGTTTGTAAATTATTTTTAAATCAGTTTCTTAGAATTCTAAGCAATTTGGGTGTTTCAGCCTGACAGTATGTTTGTTACATCATATAACAACTGCAGAAATTACAAACTAGGGGCTATTGGTCTGCAAAAGCCTTTAGAAAGTTGGAGGGGGGGGGTACTTAAGAAATTAAGCCAGACACAGCAGTGCCTATCTTGAGTAAAGCCTTTGTATTAAAATTTCAGACGAACAGGCCTAAAAAGCTCAAAGAATTCCATCCAGTAAAATTTGGAAATATTCTCCAAATTTTATTTACTTCATCCTCAAATTATTCCAACCATGTTTCCGTTTTGTAAAATATAGAGCTCACAACATTGACATTTTCTGTAAAAGAAGAATGCTATTTTTAAGAATATAAGTCTTTTCTCCTTTGTGGGAAGATTTCAGAGATTGTAGTCAAGGGAACTGCTTATAGAAAATATTAAATGAATAACAAAGTATGACACTCCCAAGTATAATTACAGATATTAAAAAGCTGTATTAATAATAATTTTAAGGGTTTATAAATAAATAAGTTGTAAAATAAATAAGTCCCAGGATTGAAAAAGCATAGCATAGGGAATAGTCAATAATATTATGCTAATTTGGTATGGTAACAGATGGCAACTACGTTTATTGTGGTGAGCACTTTATAATGTGTAGAATTGTTGAATCATTATGCCATACACCTGAAACCAGTTTATGTCAACTACAGCTAAAAATTTTTTAAAAGAGTTTGAATTTTCTTTTATAACTTATATATATACATATATATATATATATTTTTTTTTTTTTTAAGATTTTGTTTATTTATTTGAGACAGTGAGAGAGAGCACATGGGAGCAGGAATAGCAGGGAGAGAGTGAAGCAGACTCTGCAATGAGTGGCAAGCCTGACATGGGACTCGATCCCAGCACCCTGGCATAATGACCTGAGCCAAAGGCAGATGCTTAACCGACTGAGCCACCCAGGCACCCCAGGCTATATGCTTTTTAAAGTGCTTGCGAGCATTGGTCTTCAGCTGCAAATGCACTTGAAATGCACACTAAGCTGAAATGGTTTAAAAGGTTTTGAGATTTGGGGGCCGATGATGGTTGTGTTATGAATACCTCTCAAGGGGCAGATACGACTTCACCTTTTGCTTTGTTGCACGACTTCGTAAATCATAATCCTCTCTCATGACCACAGTGTGATGCTTTGAGCTGGCTGAATAATAGTTGAAAACCTCTGAAGAGCTTGTGCAATGTTTGGGACATACTGCACTAATGGTCTGCACATTTCTAGAAGCCCTGTGCTCTGCTCAGAATGGCCACAGGGAGTTAGAGGATCGTCATGCTGACTGTAGCACAGGCAAGTTTAAGGATACCTCAAATATTTATTCTGAATCCACGCTTCAGCTCGTCCCCATGCCACTCAGATTCTTGCAGCAGTAAACCAGTGAAGCATGATTGATGGGAAAGTACTCTACGCTTTGAAGGAGGAGGTAACGCTGCCGTTGTGAGCTGGGAAGCCTTCTCTAGAAAGGGCTAGATAGTAAAGAGTTTCAATTTTAAAGGCCATATGATCTCTTTTGCAACGACTCGATTCCACTGTCGCCGTGTGCAATCAGCCACACACAGTATGTAAGTGAATAAGCATCACTGTGTTCCAATGAAGCTTTGTAAAAAGAGACAAGGCAGGTTTGGACGGTGGGTTGTGATTTGCTCACACCTGTTCTAAGCAATAGCTTGGTCACTGCTTCTAATTTTTTAACCTCCTTTTCTCCACAGAGAGGACTCAGACCCACGTAAAAGATCAGAGGGATGTTTATAATCACCAAAACTCAAGACAAGGTCTCTGACTTACTGCTATACCTCGAAGAACCACTTTGGGAGATGGCAAGTGATTGCATTTCTAATCCTTATTCAGAACAAATAAACAGTTGCGGTGAGACATTAAACCGAGAAGACAAGGTTCCCCTCTCCTTGGTAGAGTCTCAAAGCCCCTCCTCTGTGGTAGGTACCGAGGAGTTGGCTACACATGGATAGACGGTCTATGAACCAGAGACATGAGTCAAAATCCAGGGAAAACAGAGTCCGTTTCCAGGACTGAGGCATCACGGTGCTGAGGGGCTGATGATTCACAATCTTTGTCTCACCTCCTTTTCCTGTGCCTCAAATGTGAGGCTTTTTCTGCTTGTTTTCCCATCTAGAGAAGGGGGTGGGGGAAGGGGGGAGGGATGGTTAGAGCAAATAATTGAAGAGCATAGGGTAAAGTAGCAGAAATGGCACGCACACACACAAAAGCTGAGGAGTTAGACAATGTGAAGCAAATCTTGCTCTAAGGAGAGATTGAGTAAGTGGCATTATTTTGGCTCCCTTCACTCTATCCCACTATTCCCAGCACCGGTCATGAGTGCCACTTGATGGACCCCAAGACCTTCTCCCTGCCTGGGGCAAGGCTTGTGCCTCCAGGCTTCTCCTCTCTTTCCCCTCTTTCCTCCCTTCAAAATTCTCAGATAATCTCAAATAGCTTCTAAAAAGAAGGGCAGTCATTGTCAGACTAATATGGAATAATCGATAGCCCCCAAGTTAATCTGTAATTTATGACACTCAGAAAGCATCGTGAGATCATTTTAAGCAGAGAAAAATAGAGAGGAATTCCATGGAACCCCTTCAGTGACACCGAGGAGACCACAGGTGCTCACTGTGGGGTCCATACAGGCACCTGCTGCCAATATCAGTTACAAACACAAAAACACACACTGTGAATCTCTCGTAGCTCAAGAGCTGTCCACTTCTCTGGGTTCTGAAGATCATCCTTCCTTTTCAGATCCAAATATGGTGACTTGAGACCTACCCCCAAACAGGATGAAAATATCCTTGATGTTCCTAGAGATTTCAGGGGGATAGAAATCTCAATTGGAGGGTTCCCCTTTCTCCAATTGAGATTTCTATCCCCTTGAAATCTCTAGGAACATCAAGGTATCATGCTTAGCAAAATAAGTCAGTCAGAGAAAGACAACTATCATAGGATCTCCCTGATATGAGGAAGTGGAGATGCAACATGGGGGGTGAAGGGGGTAGGAGAAGAATCAATGAAACAAGATGGGATTGGGAGGGAGACAAACCATAAGTGACTCTTAATCTCACAAAACAAACTGAGGGTTGCTGGGGGGAGGGGGGTTGGGAGAAGGGGGGTGGGGTTATGGGCATTGGAGAGGGTATGTGCTTTGGTGAGTGCTGATTCACAGACCTGTACCCCTGGGGATAAAAATATGTGTTTATAAAAAATAATTTAAAAATTAAAAAAAAGATATTAAAGTTTTTCAAAAATCAAAAAAAAATAAAAAAAGAAATCTCAATTGGCCTATTTAGTGATTTCCTTCTTAAATGTCATTTGCTGCACTTGGAGAGTCCTTGTCTCCCCCGCTGGTGAACACCCCCTGATTTCTTCATTCCCTTGTGAATAACTTGCGATAACAGTCTTGCGTATGGCAGACTTTTTCCAAGGTTGGCAGTCATGTTGGGCAGTTATAATACAGTACTGTGTGGGCGTCAATTTAAATTTAATATTAGATATTACAGTCTCGGTAGTCATTTTTTAAAGATGTATTTATTTGAGAAAGAGAGAGAGTGTGTGTGTGCACAAGAAGGGGGAGGGGCAGAGGGAGAGAATCTCAAGCCAACTGTCCTGATTGTGGAGCCCAACATGGGGCTTGATCTCACGACGCTGAGATCATGACCTGAGTTGAAATCAAGAGGCTGATGCTCAACAGACCGAGCCATCCAGGCACCCTTCAACAGTCATTTCTGATAATAGGAGGTGAACTTTCTCAGGACCCTTACCTTGGCACCGTAGCTCTTCTTTCCTTGCTTCTTGGCTCTTTCTCACATGTCCTTATTACTTCTTTTATTGCCGCGCCCTTTTCCCTCTTTTTCTATAATATTTTCTTCATCGTCTATACAGAGCAATTTCATTCTTTGTTTTCCAAACCCGCTCCTAAAGGTGGAGAGGGGCTTTCCATTCACACGTATACACAAAATATTATCGAAGTAATTCTTTAAGTATAGAGCTTTCTCCTAAATACGAAGCGTGCCATCACCCTGGAATGAAAACAAACAACAAACAAACAAAAAAATGCAGTCAGTTTTTGTGCAATAATAGCATTTTTCATTATTGACTCTCTGGTAATCTAATTGCAAATGCAATCACCTTTGTATCAGTTCTACTTTTTTAAATCTTCAGCGTCTCAAAATCTGACACAGTGGAATGGTTTTCCCCTCTCTCCTTCTTAAAGCTCCTACACATTTTGGTTCCCATGGCATCACGCTTGGATTTTTAAAGCTCATTGAGCATTTCTCTTCCATTTTATTTCTGGACTCTTTTTTTTTTTTCTCCCTGGTCACCAAACCCAATGATGATAGGTTAAATCCAAGCTGCAGGGGGTGCCTGGATGGCTTAGTTGGTTAAAACTCCCACTCTTGGTTTCAGCTCAGGTCATGATCTCCGTGTTGTGAGATGGAGCCCCAGGTTGGGAGTTTGCTTGGGTTTCTTTCTCTTCCTCTCCCTCTGCCCTGTTCCCATGCTTGCTCTCCTCTCTCTCTCTCTCTCTCATAAACAAACAAACAAATAAATAAAATCTTAAAGAAAAACACAGGTTGTAGTTTCAGTGTCAGGTAAGTTCATGAAAGTCAGAGAGGGTCCCAGAAACCAACAGGCAAAATTATCGAACCCATTCTTTCGTCTCTGACCACTCCCCCATTTAATTAAAATATACAACTAAGTGTCTATGTGGTTATTAGTTTTACTTTTCAGATGATAGTCTCTGTTAACGCTTTTCACGCTTTATCTCTTCTTCACTTGTCTATTTGCCGGTGGTTATGAAGCATTCAGTCATTCAAGCTGGTAACACAGCACTATCAGGGAAACATCTGTGCCTCTGTCCCTGAGATTCAGATGACAACTGGCTCCTTGTCACATTTTCATTCCCAGCATCCTCACTTCCATCTTTTCCTTTCAGTTTCCACTGCCAGCACCCCAAACTCCAGCCCTTCATCTTCTCCAGTTAGCCATGAGACACAAAGTCTTCTGTTCTCCCAGTAGTGCAAAGAGAACAGAACCTTGAAACTCAGTGAAAACAGTGTTGTTTCATTACAGAATTTCCGTATCACACGATCATTCTGTTATTTTTGATACAATTGAATCTGATAAGTGTTTTTAATGGGATAAAGCAAAGTTTTATCTGACTTCCTTTCCCAACTAATTGGCCAGTAGAGAGTTGTGCCCTGGCTGAGTCTAGTGTGGAAGTGGACAGAGAGGGCTGCTAGATAGGGAATGAACTGAAAACAAAACAGGAATCTGGGTGAACACAAGCTATGGAACTTGCCTTGTCTGGGAGAGGGCCCCAGCAGGAGGGTGAGGTGGCAGATGGCCTACTACTCAGTCACAGACAAGCCCATGTGCATAATATTCTCTGGTGCCAAGGACCAGAAGTACAAGTCACTTTAAAGAAAATGGGAATGATTATAAGAACACGTGTGGCCTGAAACTGAAGTCAGACACCCAACACACATATGGCTTATTGAGACTCTTAAGATCTCACTAACATATTGTCCCGTTACTCTATTACTTCTATTAATCACTATTAAATACTTATGCCATTCACTGTTCTAGCCAATGAAGAGATAACAATAAATAATCAAAACCTCCTCTTCTCTCATGGAATTATATTCTAGTAGGAGAAGGTGGGTAATGAAACAGTAAATACCTAATCATAGAGAAAGGGAGTACAAAGAAGGAATGAGACAGACCAGTGGGGCAGAGATTGACTAGAAGGATCTTATTGTATATTGGATGGCAAGGGGACAGGTACTATTTATGCTGAGTTCTGAGTAAAGAGGAGAAGGACCCAACCATGCATGAGAGTTCAACCTAAAGAGAAGGAGTAGGAAGCACAGCAGTCCAAGACAGGAACAGACACCACACCAAAAACAAAATTAAAAATTCAATATGGTTGGAACTTAGGGAGCCACCATGAGAGTAGACAGAGATGAGATACGAGAGATAGGCAAGTGTCAGATGTTGAGCCTTTTAGCAGAAGATCAATGTGTGAGTTTAATTGAAACAGGAGACCATTGATGGGTTTAAGGAGAGGAGTGACACTCTAATTTTTCTTTTACCTCCATTCATGGCCTGTAGCACCACTCTGATAACCATTCTACTCCTCACTGCTTATCTTCTCTGTTCTCTTTTCTTTGCCAATCGCTATATTTTTCACTCAAAATTTCAGAAGAAGCCAAGTAATTGACTAGGTAATTAATTCCCCTTAATCAGGCTACCTCATGAGTTGCTGGATGAACCATGGATGGGCCACTCTTGAGTCAGCTTTCAAGTCTTTGTACTAGCAGTGGACACACCTGTTCAGAGGAACACTTAGTTGCTTCTGTGAATTGGGAGCTCAGGGCAGGTACATTTCAATTAGAATGTCATTTCAATTAGGCTGTCAGGAAAGGGAGTCTGATGTTTTCAATCCATACCTTCTTCTGCAGGCTTAAAATTAAATAGCAAACTAATTAAAAGTAATCAAAGTAAAATGCATATAATATTGTGTATCACATTATAAAATTGTAATGTTTTCTATATTTTATTATTAACGTGGTATATATTTTATGTACATAAAATAATTACATCATATTAAATTATTTACCTTCAGGTCTACAGAATATATTTTCCCAGAAAACAGGGATGATGATTTATATTAAATCAGATCTAGTTTTCTTGGCCCTAGATGCATGCTTGGCAACATGGCTAAAAGAGATTAGCTCGTGGTTTGTAGTCCTTGATGGAGATGTCTTTGTGCATCTTCTTGGCAGCTCTGCAGATAACCTGCCCATATACATCTGGTGTATTGCTGTGAAATGTTGCACTCATAGCATCTAAAACACCTGTTCCTTGTTACTTTCCTTGCTGAGAAATAAGTAGTTTACATTTTATCTTACCCACATATTTTGATGTGTCTTAGAGATCCTGGATCAATCTACTCTGTCATAGGTTAATCTAACACCCATGGAATAAAAACTTGTCCCCAACATACCAAGCAAGATGTTGGCAAAGCCCATAATAGAACCTGTGCATTCCATTTTCTATTTCAATAATTTTTATAATTGTGTCTGGAAAAGGAAAGGTGAGTGGGAAAAATAAAATACTGCAACATGTGGGAAAATGGAAATGTAGGAATTGACTTTGGTTGGGGAAAGGCAGTGGAGGGCATAATAAAAGGGGAAATAGCCCATTGAGAAAAAGAGACAATGGGAAGGAAAATGAGTATAAGAAAAATGGAAGTGTCCAATATAGAAAAGTAGACAATATGACCCATACATAGAAAAGTAGACAATACGACCCCTACACCATTTTGAAGTCAGTGTAATCCTCTTAAATCTTAAGAAAATTTTTCTATATGGCAATGTTTTAATTAGCTTGATTTCTTTGAAGAGCTTTTGTCATGAAAATGGGAGATAATCAAGGATTTTCTTGACTGTGATTCTATATCCAATTTAAATTGCATGGCTTGACTCATCTATAATTGCCTGATAGTTTCCCAAAGGTGATGGATGCAGAGTAAAGCAGGCTTATTGACCAGAACCCTTGAGTCAGCAGCTGTCTGCGCCCTGCTGGATGTTAAGAGTTCAGCAGAAGCTTTTAAGATTCTCTTTCTTCTTTCTACTATGCTTTAAGCATTTCTTCCCATAAGCTTTGCTGTAAGGACTAAAGAAGCAGAGTCCTTTTGTATTTACTCTCTATAAAAAATATCCTTTTGTTTCATAGACATGATATGCTGCTTTAGGCAGGAACTGACAAGCTTTTTCTGTAAAGTATCGGAGGTAAATATTTCAGGGTTTGTTAACCATACTTACTGTCCTGGGCCAACGCACAGTTGCAACTACTCAACTTTACCAATATAATGTAAAAGATACAAAAAGGTCTACAATACATAAAGAAATGGGTATAACTGTATTCAAATAACTTTTATTTATAAAACCAGCTCATGCACATTTGAAATTTTTAAACTAGAAGGAAAAAAGAAAATGGAATAAAGAAAATTGAAGTGAGCTTAAGTTACGGGATACAATCAAGTGGGTTAATATGTGCATCATGGTAATCCCAGAAAGAGAAGAGAAATGGACAGATAACTTATTTGAAGAAATATTGTCCCCAGACTTTTCAAGTTTGAAAAGAGAAATGGACATATAAATTTAAGAAGCCCAATCTGGCTATGAAAAAATCCAAAGAAGGTCACACCAAGATGCACTATAATCAAACTGTCAAAACTTACAAAGAGAGAATCTTAAAAGCAGCAAGAGGAAAGTAACTGATCATGTACAAGAAGCATCTATAAGATTATCACCAGATGCCTCAGCAGAAACCTTCAGGTCAACAGAGTGTAGGATGATGTATTCAATGTGCTGAAAGAAAAAAACTGTCAACCAAGAATACTATATCCTACAAAACTCTCTTTCAAAAATGAAGGAGTAGTTATGACTTCCCAGATTTAAAAAAAACACAAAAAGACTTCCTCAGATAAACAAAAGCTATGGGAGATCATCGCCACTAGATTTTCCCTATAGTAAATACTAAAGGGAGTCCTTCAGCTTCAACTGAAAGGAGACAAAACAGCAACACAAAGTCATATGAAAACATAAAGGTTTCTAGTAAGTGTAAATATATTGACAGATATAGGATCCTGTAGAATTATAATATTGATGTGTGAGTCACTTTTAACGTGTATAAAATTCAAAAGATAAAGTGCAAAATATAAATCTATGTTAATAGATTAAACAATTAAAATGCATGTAATTTGAGGGGGCAGAGATGTAGGAGAGCTTGTGATTAAAGTTATTATCAGTTTAAATATTTTTTACTTTTTTATTTATTTTTTAAAGGTTTTATTTATTTATTTGACAGAGAGAGATCACAAGTAGGCAGAGAGGCAGGCAGAGAGAGAAGGGGAAGCAGGTTCCCCACCAAGCAGAGAGCCCGATGTGGGGCTTGATCCCAGGACCCTGAGATCATGACCTGAACTGAAGGCAGAGGCTTTAACCCACTGAGTCACACAGGTGCCCCTAAAGTTTTTATCAGTTTAAAACCTTACGATCTTTTATGTAATACTCTTGGGAACCACAAGAAAAATACCCATAGGAGATACACAGAAAGAAAGTAAAAGGGAAGAAAATCACATCACTATAAAAAAAAAAAAAAATCAAGAAATACAAAGGAAGGCAGCAAGAGAAGAAAACAAGGACAAAATAGCTACGGGAAGAAAAGAGCAAAATGGCAAAATTTCTTTCCGATCAGTCACAAACAAAACAAACAACAAAAAATAAGATCTCACTGAATGCCATCTACTGGAGTTTCACTTCACACATAAAGATACACGCAGGCTGAAAGTGAAAGAATAGAAAAAGCTGTTCCATGCACATGGAAACCAAAAGAGAGCAGAGCGGTCATACTAATATCAGACACAACAGAAAAAGAAGGTCTCTCTTTCTCCCCTTTCTCTCCCCTCACCTCTCTTTCTGTATATATATATATATACTATGTACCATACCATAAAAAAGAGTAAATACTTAGGAACAAACTTAATCAAGGAGGCAAAACACTTATATACTGGAAACTCTAAAATGTTGCTGGAAGAAGCAGAAATAGATGGAAAGACAACTGATGCTCATGGTTGGAAGACTTATTGTTAAAATGTCCATATTACTAAAAGTGACCTACAGGTTCAATGCAATCCCTATCAAAATTCTGATGGAATTTTTTTTTTTTTTTTTAGAACTAGAAAGATCCTGAAGTTTCTATAGAATCTCAAGGGGCATGAATAGCTAAACTTATCTTGAAAAGAAAAACAGAATTAAAAGCCTAACACTTTCTGATTTCAAAACATATTACAAAACTGCAGTTTCAAAACAGTGTGGAACTGATATACAGACAGAAATATAGACCAGTGGAACAATACGAATCCCAGAAATAAGCTCTTGCATATATGGTCGAATGATCTTCAACAAGGATGTCAAGACCACTCAGTGGGGAAAGTACAGTCTTTGACAAATGGTGTTGGGAAAACTATTTCTACATGTAAAAGAATGAAATTAGACCTTATCTTGTACTATGTACAAAAATAGTTAAAAATGGACATGAAGACCTAAAATAAAATTCATAGAAGAAAATATAGGAGAAAATCTATGACATTGCCTTTGTCTTGGCTATGATGGCAAAAGCACAGGTGAAGAGCAAAACAGACAAATGGGTCTACATCAGTCTTAAAAAGTTATACATTCCAAAGGAAATAATTAATAGAGTGAAAAGGCAATCTACGGAATGGGAGAAAATATTTGCAAATCATATATCTAATAAGAGATTAAAATCTAGAATATATAAAAAAGTACAGTTCAACAACAACAACATAATGGGCAGGCTTGAACAGACATTTCTCCAAAGGAAAAATGCAAATGGCTAATAAACATGTAAAAAGATGCTCAACATCACTAATCATCAGAGAAATACAAATCAATACTGTAATAAGATATCACATCAGACCTACAAGGCTGGCTAGGATAGACAACCAAAAGAAACAAAACAAACAAAAAGTGAAAATAACCTTGCACAGGTGGGATCGTAAAATGGTACAGCCACTATGGACAGCAATATGGAGGTTTCTCAAAAAATTAAAAATTGAACTACCATATGATCCTGCAGTTCTATTTCTGGGTATACGGAAAGCAGAGCCTGAAAGAGATATTGATACCCTCTGGTTCACTGGACCATAATTCACAGCAGCCAAGAGGGAGACACAGCCCAAATGTCCATGGCCGGATGGATAAAAAAAAAAAATAAATGGTAGATATATATAGTGGTATATATTCGGCCTTAAAAAAGGTTTTGTCACATGCCACATCATGGATGAATCTTAAGATCATTATGTTAAGTGAAATGCGCCAGTCACAAAAAGACAAATACTATATGACTCCACTCATATGAAGTACCTAAGCTAGTCAAGTTCATAGCAGTAGAATGTCGAATGATGATTACCAAGGGCTAGGGGACATGAAATGGGAGTTGGTGTTCAATGGATATAGAGTTTTGGTTTTTCTTTTTCTGGTTTTTTTTTTTTTTTCCTTTCTTCTCTTGAAAGAGAGAAAAAGAGCATTTGTGCATGAGTGGTGGGGAGGGGGAGAGGGAGAGACAATCTCAGGCAGACTCCCTGCTGAACATGGGGAGTCCGATGGGGGCACGATCTTACAACCCTGAGATTATGAACTGAGTCAAAACCAAGAGTCAGTTGCTTAACTGACTGAGCCACCCAGGTGCCCATAGTGTTCTGGTTTTTCAAGGTGAAAAATTCTAGAGACCTGTTGCATATCAGTGTAAATATACTTAACACTACTAACCCATGCATTTAAAAATTTAAGAAGGTAAATTTCATGTGCCTTTTTTTTTTTAATGTCTTTATTCTACTTCCTTTCTTATAGTGTATTTTATCTTTTCAAATAGGCTCCATGCCCAACCTGGATCCTCTGTACCCAAACTCAGGGTTTCCCCCCTGCTCTACCAATTGAGCCAGCCAGGTGCACCATGTGCCTTTTTTTTTTTTTTTTTTTTTTTTTTTTATGACAAAGCAGGTCATGGCCTAGATTTGGCCCTAGGACTCTAGTTTGCTGATTCTTGCAAAGAGCAACCATTTCTGAAACAGAAGGGAAAATGAAAAAGGAGTGCTTTCTCTGTTTCCCAGGGACCTTGAAACCAGGCATTGTCTTGTAAAATCCCTTAAGTTGTGTTAGGGTTAAAAATGGAGGGTCTGGCTAAATGTTCTGTGTTCAGGGAGGAATACCTGGGGAGAAAGTCCTTTGGACCTGGGGGTTGGAGGAAGTAAGGACTTGCTGTTGAGAGTGGAGTAAATAGGGAGTAAAATAAATGTGGTTTATGTTTGCTGAGTCCTTGTAGTGTGGAGGCACCACGTGACTTGCAAGAATGGAAACAAATCAGTTTTAAAAAAACATATGCAGTGGGATTTTCCTTTTGGGATGGTGATAGAGTCCCACGTAGTCTAATCGAAATTTCTTCCAATTTTTCCTAATTAAAGTGACTATTTTAAAAAAAAAATTGGGGGCTCCATAACAAATATGTTGATGTCTATAATTTTTTTTAAAGATTTTATTTATTTATTTGACAGACAGAGACCACAACTAGGCAGAAAGGCAGGCAGAGAGAGAGGAGGAAGCAGGTTCCCTGCTGAGCAGAGAGCCCGATACGGGGCTCCATCCCAGGACCCTTAGATCATGACCTGAGCCGAAGGCAGGTACCTTCCCACTGAGCCACCCAGGTGCCCCGATATCTATAGTTTTTTGTGTGGGGTATGGTTCAATCTCTTGTATGTTTTATTTGCCTAAATTGGACTGTAAAATCTTTGGTGTGGAGATCACGTCGTTTACTCACTCAGGAACAGAACTGTACAGTAGGGTGTTCTGTACCTCATAGGTACCACAAACATAGCACTGAACATAGGAATCCAAGGGAGGAATTGAAAGTATAGGATAAATAGTATTTAAAAGAGGCCTTAAAAGAAGTTGCTAATTTTAAAATGGGATTAAACTGGACTGTCAGAAATGCTGCTTCTGATTCTCATGGGACCTCAAATAATGTGAAACTGGTACATTTCTTGTTTCTACCTTTCTGCAGTTACTTTTGATTGCCTTGGGGAAGTATTACTATATATATATATACCTACCTATCATATCTATCTATCTATCTATATATATAGAATAGTACTTATTTGACCAGTGGCAAAAATATTCCTATTAATTTGTAACTTCTAACTGCAGATTTTTCCTGGCTGTCAGGTCAAATTTCTCTGAAAATTTAGGGGAGAAAAAGTTGTTACTTTGGTAATTTAAAACTCCAGCTTTCTCTCATTTTCCCCAAATGCAACACTTGATACCTCCTGGCCCACAGAGAGGGCTCTGTTATCCATCAGATTTATCTTCTGCATAGAAAGGACCCCTTTAGGATCAAAAAGACACAGGCTTTACCCCCATCAAAGTTCTGTACTTGGGGGAAGCTCAGTATTTGTGCATATTAAAATGGTCCATATTTTCATAAATGAATACATGCAAATTGCACTGCCATAAATCTTATTTGAAGGATCTTAGGTCCCACGACAAATATTCCTTGAGAGTAAATTCTTGGGAGTGGAATTTGGGGGATCAAATCTTTCTATGCATATTGCCACTTCCTTAGCATGGTTTGTACTAGTAGATTTTCAACATCAGTGTAGGGATGTGGCCGCTTCCCAGAAAATGTTTCTCCTGCTTCTACCATAACAACAACTAGTCTGGATTCAGACTAGTTAGTTTGGGAACAGTAGTATAGTTTCTGGTGAAGCCACACATTCAGTGTTTAATAAACACATGGAAACTTCCATGGCAGAAGCAGGAGACAGTTCATGAAATGGTACCCCAGTGGGCTTCAAAGTCTTCTTCCTCTTAACAAATTGGTATACTGAATCAGAGAGGCGATTTATTAAATAAGCCTTTTTATGAAGGAAGCATCTTGGAGAGGTAGAGAACGTAGCTTCAACAAAAACAATTAGATGAACACTGTTGTCTTCAAAAATACCATAGAACTTATTTCATGACTAATGTAGACACCTAGTCAATATTTTTTTGTGCGTTGCATTGCCAGGAACTATGCTAGGAGTTGGGGAGTAGAGGCAAGACTAGAATACTTACTTTGACTTAGGAGCTCACCGCCTCATGGAGTAAAGCATTTGGAGAGTTGTAGCAGATGACTTGGGGACCTGCCCGCATAATCCTTGCCTCATGTGTTAAGCCCTTGCCTGCACATAGGACTGGTGGAATTGGGCTCTGTCCTCTTGTGAGCACAGGGAAAAGGGGAACATTAGGTGCCTTATTACCACTTACCTCTCCGCCATGAATGACCACAGTCACTTATTGTTTGGCATGTTTTTCTGCTTAAAACTGGTAGATATGGACATCCATGTCAGTTTTAGTCTAAAATGTCAACTCTTTCTACAGATCTCTGAAAAAAAAGCACCAAAGCACAGAATGAGTGTGATTACAAAATCGCTCATAAAAGCAAAGAATGAGGAGAATTTCGTCTTTAGCCAAAAGACCCATTTGCCTCTTGCTACTCACATCTTCTCTTTGAAAATCAGCGCCATATTTTTTAGGGGCTTTAATCCATGATTACTGATTTTGGACTGTCAATAAAAGCTAGATTTAAAGCAAAGGAATAATTTCCCCAATCCCATAGTGATTTAGAATACACGGGCTTGAACGGAACACTTTCAGGTCGCTGTGGGTCTTTCAAGGGTTTCGTTTCCTTAGCTTCTTTGCCCTGATCGCGTCTTGCCGGAATGGCGCACTAATTAGAATGTTTACAACACGGTGCTAAAGGGAAAAGGCACAACTCGAAATTACTATTACGCCTTGATAACATCTGTGTTAAAATATGTATGCCTGGGAGAAAAACTGGAAGGGAACAACCCTAAGGTAAAATTATTTATTATGTTAGAGGCAGGAAATTGATGCGATTTATTTTTCACCTTTAAAACATCTTTAATACTGCATCCAGACTGCCTCCACAACGTTGGAGGCTTCATGATAATAATGTCAACCATCAGCACCTCTGGGAGAGGATCAGAGTTATCACCACGCCCCGCCAAGGTTGTGTCGGGGCTTTGAGATTCCACTAGTCAGTGACATCATAAAGAGATATGTGAGCAGCTGACCTTGGTGTCCGCCACGCCCGGTCACAGTCTTCTTCAAAAAGAAAGGCCATTTCAACACCAGAAAGCTATACTTTAGGAAGCCGCGGAGGCTTTGCTGGAGTGTGTAGTGACCATAGAAAGTCACCACAGGCCAGGGCTGCCAGGTTTTACCAGTGCCTCCTGTAACCGACAGTCAGTTGCATACAAAACACTCATTTCCTCCCTGTTTTCTTTCCGAGCAGGTGCCCTCTTCCGTTTTAGAAGTTAATGATCCACCCTATTTCCAGCTGTAGAATGGAACCCAAATGTAGTATGAGTCGATTATGCTATGCTATCCCCCCATAGCTGTTTATACACCATGGATAGACCTGTGACCTCCTGGGACCGAGGGAAAGATTTCCAGATTTTCTGTGTAGAGTGACCAGTGACCGTATGTCTTGGATGACTCTTAATAGTGCCTCCTTCCATTGTTAAAAACATGGTGGTTTAGGAAACGAATCATAACTTCATCCTTTTGGTAAACCATACTTGGGAAAACATATTTCTTTTTTTCCCCTGTCCCATTAAATATAAACAAAATTGATGTAGCCTTGTTAATAGGCATCTTGAAATCTGAGGGATACCTGTCTTAGGATGACTCAGACCCTGAGATCTGGGAAGTGAAGAACCTAAAAGAACCTAAAGAACTCAGTATTTGATGACACAGTTGAGTTGTTGATTTTATAAAGCGTGGATCCTACTCTACCCTGGACTTGTATGAATCAAGATCTAGTATTCTTGTGTATGACGGATTAACCTGTTCCTCTGTTACTTGTACACCAGACAAAACTAGTGATATAGATCCCAGTGATCTCCTTCTGTAACAAATCTCCACGTGACACCTGCATGTCAGACTCTGATACATTTTCTTCTCCATTATGAATGCCCTTGTAAGATCTTTGCCAATTCTATTGAAAGCACTATATTTTTCCAAGAGAAGCAACAATTTCCTACCATTAAGGACAAATGGAAAACTCCTAGAGCACTATTTCTCAAACTTCAGTGTGCATAAGAATCATAGGAAGATCTTGTTAAAGGGCAGATGGTGCTCAGTAGGTCTGGGTGAGGTCTGAGAGTTTGCGTTTCTAACAAGCTCCCAGATAAAGTTAACGCTTGCCTGAGCCACAGACCATGCTAGGTCTAACAAGGTCCTAGAGGACTCACAATTTTAAAATATTAATATCATTTAATAATCTCTGTGGATTTTAGCTTCCTATATTATGAATTATTTGGCCCCCTAGTTTTCTTTCAATTCACAAACTCTGTTTAGTTATGTTTCTGAGAGATAATTTCCCAAGACAGTCCAAAATAGACAGATGTTGGATGGCAGGCCTGGAAGATATATTGGAGATATTATTAGATGGAATAAATATTCCTATTTGTTTAGGATATAAAGGAATATTGACTTTTTCCTCCCAGAAAAAAAATAAAATTGAAAGACTCTCCTTCTGACTTTTTGCTTGTTGGACAGTAGAGTTTGGTATAAACTAGAGGGCAGATTGCTGACTTCCATCCAGATTCTGGCTAACAGTGCAACATGGTCCCATGATTTCACCTCTCCAAGGGTCTTTTTTTCACCTTTAACTTTGTTGCGGTTCAACCATGTCCAAATTCCTTTTCAGAACCAATGCTCTGTAAACACAATAAGCAACCTTCTGCCAGTGATTTCAAAAACCATTTAAGACTATGACCTTTGTGGCAAGACCAGCCATTTTTCCATGGAATGAATGATTCCTTCGGTTCCTCTGGCTTCAACACCTGCAGCCAAAGCTGGCGTGGATACACCTGATTCCCAGCGATTGGCTCGTGAAGCTAGGTTTCTCAGGTCATCAAGACCAGTGATCCCCAAATTTCTGTAGGCATCAGAAGTGCCATGAGGCTTGTTAAAACAGACATTCCCTGGGCCCTACCCTTAGGTTGTCTGATTCACTAAGTCTGCAGTGGGGCCTGAGAATTGGCATCTCTTAAGCGATGCTGGTGCTCCTGGTCCAGGGACCACCGAGCAAGTCTGTAAACCCCAGATGTAAACCTCTAGTTCTTCCTGCTTGATTGGATGATGCTACCCTTCAGAATTCCTCTATGACTGGAAGATCCCCCCCCTGTGTCTCTTGGAGACTGCGTAATGGGTCAGTTGCTGTGTTTGTGCCTGCCTTGAATTCAGTGGACTTTGAAGTCATTTTTAAGGACACAATTTTTTTTTTTTTAAGATTTTACTTATTTATTTGAGAGAGAATGAAAGAGAGCACAAGAGGGGGGAGGGTCAGTGGGAGAAGCAGGCTCCCCGATGAGCAGTGAGCCCTCTGTGGGACTCAATCGCAGGACTCCAGGATCATGACCTGAGGTGAAGGCAGACATTTAACCAGCTGAGCCACCCAGGCATCCCTAAGAACACGATTTTTAAAGACAGAAAGAAGGGGCGCCGGGTGGCTCAGTGGATTAAAGCCTCTGCCTTTAGCTCAGGTCATGATCCCAGGGTCCTGGGATGGAGTCCCCATTGGGCTCTTTGCTCAGCAGGGAGCCTGCTTCCCCTCCGCCCCCTGCCTGCCTCTCTGCCTACTTGTGATCTCTGTCTGTCAAATAAATAAATAAGATCTTTAAAAAACAACAACAACAACAACAACAACAACAACACAGAAGTATCAAGGTGAGCATGAAAATTCCTTGTAATTCCCCCACAAGGGCTGAGAAAATATTACATGTTGTTGTGTTTTCTCTCAGTTTTTCTTTTTTTGGAATTACGCTGTTTATATCATTTGGATCCCTGGTTCTTTTTCTTTCTTCTTTCTTTCTTCTTCACACTATAGCACAATCTAATTTATTTGAAATCATGATATTAAATGGCTTCATAATACTTCGGCATAGTTATTAGTACAGTTTAACTACATGCCCTCTGATGGACTATTCCATTTTCGACATAATTTTAAATGCCAAATGACATACGACTTTACCCATAACTCTGATTACTTTCTCAAGATATATTCCTGAAAGTGAAGTTACTGGCCTAAATTATGAGCATTTTTAAAATTTGTAACTCCTGCTGAATGGCTTTCCAGACGGGCTTTACCAACATATCCTTCCCTGTGCAATGCCGAAGAAATCTTTCATTTCTTACCTCGGTGAGTCTTCTCTTAAAAATTTATGCCAGTGTCATAGTGAAATTTTGCATATCATTATGGTTTTAAATTTATATGTCCTTGGTTATCCCCAAAATGTAAACCTTTTTGTTTTGTTTTTGGGCATTTCTTTTTTTATTACTGTGATTGTCAGTTTCTATATATCTGTTTTTAAAAAAAGATTTCATTCTGTTTATCTTTTCAGGCCGTATATGCCTTCTGAGGGAAAAAATAGAATTAACATTAAACAAAAAGAGAAAAAAACACTCCTAATCCAACAATACAAAATTAACCACTCTTAACATGCTGCCAGACATTTTTCTTTGCATATGTGTATACATTTGTCTGCATTCATTCATATATTTTGCTTACAAACATAAGCAACATTTTTAGAAAGTTGTTTGCCAAAGTGGCGTTACACTGTACATACAGTTTATATTCTATCTAAATGTTAAAAATACATTATAAACATATTTTAATTTTTAAAAAGATTTTATGTATTTATCACAGAAAGAGCATGGGCACATGAGTGGGGGTGTGGACTTCTCACTGAACATGGAGCACTTTAAGACCTGGGATTATGACGTGAGCCAAAGACAGATGCTTAACCTACTGAGCCACCCAGATACCCCAAACATATTTAAAAATTTTTTTTTCCTTGTTGGAATTCTTTTTTTAAAAATTAACATACAACGTATTATTTGTTTCAGGGGAACAGGTCTGTGATTCATCAGTCTTCTGCAATTCACAGCCCTCACCATAGCACATGCCCTCCTATAACTAATACGTCATTTCAATATACTGAGTAGAATTTAATGTTGTATATGCATCTTATATCAAGCCCATTCTCTGTTAAATCATCGTTTGTCATGAGAATGTATTATTGATGATCAGAAAAAGTTCTAGAAATAGAATTTCTACATATCCACACATACGTATTTTTCTCTTGATTATAAGTAAAATTTTCTAAAACTTAATGTTACAGAAAAGTCATGCTACTGTATATTACTAATATTAAGTTTCTAAAAATATTATATTTAGCATACTGCTGTGTGGTTTGCTTTTTATCTTTCCACTTGTCATATATTGGACAACTTTCCCATTGATGTACTCAGTTGTATCTCCATCTAAGAGTGCCTGCCTACTATTCCTTTTTATGGATGAACTATAGTTTAATTTAACATTTCCTTTACTGATAGTTGTTGAGACTGTGTGTCCTTATATCTTCTCCCTTATGTATCCATGCACATTTGTGAGTATTTCTTGTAGAGAGACCGATAGAGGTGGGAACCGTCAGTCATTTTAAATACTAAAATATTCCAAATTGTCCTTCAGAAAGTTTTACAAGTATATTCTCATTAATAGTGTGTTAGAATGTCCATTTTCATATGACGGATGGACACTTAACAAAAAAAGCTCTGCCTGTATGCTCTTTAGTGATTTGAATCCAACTTAGGAAATTTGAACCAGCCTAGATTCCCTTTACCAACACAAAAAAGAAGAAAGGAAAATAAGGAAATAGGAAAGAACATAAAAGGAAGAAAAAGGAAAACTTCGCCATTTTGCTATTTAATAATTATAACCTTAATATTTCTGCAGTTTTGATTCGTAGCAAAAATGATTATGTTTCATTTTATATGTAACTTCTACACAGAAAAATACTCTGCAAGTGATACTGCATATTTTATTCCATTACACATTCATTAGAGTAGATATTTACTCATAAATTATTGCCGAAAGAGCTGATTGGGACAAACTCTGAGGTGAGCCTTTTGCTCCATCGTCCATGACAGCAACGCATTCACCGGAAGTAGGAACCGAGAGATGGTCTGAAGCTTCCGGGAAAGACGGTAACAAGAGGAAAAAGGCAGTGATGAAAGAGCGTGGGGCAAAGTCTTTTAAAAACGGATGACATTGAAATGATTCAGTGCAGGGAGAGGGGGTGTTAGATTAGATTGTTTGTTTGCTTCCTGTTGCTGATCCATTCTTTTAGCCAATCATATCCTGACATGACAAGAACCATGAGTCAGCATATATACCGTGGAGTTGTAAAGGCATTAGATGACCCGCCCCAGAGTGGTCCAGGTCTAAACAAGGGACACACCCGAGTGATAAAATGCTGCTTTGGGTTCCGATCAGCTGTGAGGAGGCATAGCTAACAACAAGGATTCTGCTGTTCAGTGCCAACTGGCCGTGTTGTTTTGTTGTCTACGTATTTCAAGGAATGAAAAAATGCATTATGTATTCATGGCTTTCAGAGTCCTTAAGGGCCATAATAGTGTCATATAATTAAGCATAAGTGCTGGTTTAAAAGAAGACTAAAATTACATCTGGCTAATAGTCACGGTTGACTTTGGCCTTCCAAGGTTTGGGGGAGAGTGGTGATCCCTGTCGTATGAGATAAATTCATGCTGCGAACATGGACTTCAGATGGAAGTTATCTCGTGTGTTCTTTTGTTCCTATCCCGTTAACATTTAGGAAGAATTGGGTCACATGTTCATTTGGAAAATAAAAAAAAAAAAAACAGTAAATTTTGTTAAATGAGACTAAGCCATCTGAATTGTGAGTTCTCTAGTATTTTCCCTTTGATGTTTCTGTGTTCAAGGTTTGAAGTCTAATCTCCATTTGCAGGGGTTCTTTATTTTGGGAAATATATCTATTGTTTGCCATTCTTTGAAATTTCAAAAGGCCAATTGCAAATTATAATTTATCAGATGAAATAACATGGGAACATTTGACAAAAATCAGTGGATCTGATGACCTTTGATGAAGCCTGCAGCTATGAGATAATACAGGAAAAAATCCGGTGGATGAGTTCAGAAATAGTGCTCAATATTTGAACGGAGAGATATATATATATTTTTTAATGGATGTCAACAATTTAGAGAAGTCTTGTTTGCAAAAACAGATTCTTTTCACGGTAAAATGATAAATTAAAGACTTCAGAAATTCATCATCATCATTAAAAGACTTTTAGAAATGAAAATTCAGACCATTTTCTCTGGAACGAACAAACAGAAATAGTCTATTTTCTTTCATTAAATTTGATTTGATTTTAATTTTGACAGTCACTGGAAGTTAATCTGTCATCTTTACTTTTGACAGTGAAGCAAGAAAACAGGTTCTGCGAATAGAATTTTTCTATGATTTGGGCGGCTGTCATTACTAGAAGGATTTCTGCGAATAATAGATGCCGAACTTGGCTTGGCTCCTCATTTCCAGCCCTCTTTGCTTCTTTTGTATCAAATTGCTAATAACTAGCTTCATCTTTTGCCACTAAAACAGAATGGCTCTTTTTTTGTTTGCCCACAGAACTGTATTGCGCAGTGTTGGGCAATGAGTTATCACAAGATGATAATCCACTTCTCTGGGAACAGGTCTGTGAATCCATAGGCACTTCCACAAATAACAGACTACAGGCTTTTGAGCAGACACTTTTATACCCTTTTTGAAAGCTGTTTATTAAATCTGGGGAGAAACTGGCTGACAGAGAGAAAGCACACCAAATAGGCCTCGTTCCCTGACAGTGGAAATGTTTTCTCCTGCCTCAGAGGGAGTGGCCCATGAGAAACTTGATAACTCGCATGCATTTTGGACAGCCCATCCAGGCCTCTCTGTTCATTCCCCAGCTTTCTCTCGTATTAAGGATTTACAGAGCAATGGTCAAAGATTTGAAAAACAGAACTGATTAATGATAGATACTTTGCATTCTAGTTCTACGTCCCCATAAGGAAATCATTTACAAAAACATGCTGGAGAATCGTTTTTCAAGTTTCCTTTGTCACTTGGGATGTCTCTGCATATACTTGCATCAGTCAGGGATCCAGAACCGCTGTGAGTTATGGGATAAGGGATTCATTACAGGAATTAGGACTTTCACAGTGTGGTGTTGGGTGGGGGGAGTTAAGTGGGGGGTGGGTGTCGGTAGTGGGGGGTCCAGCAGGGAGTCAGAGGCACAGTGAGTCAGAAGCCAGGCACAGTGGATGGCGAAGGGGAAGTCACCCTGTGGGCTTGCTGCCCCACGTATGGTCGGCCTTGGGCTCCTGTTGGCCACCGGTAGGGCCGGCCTTTAGAGAGTCGCTAGAAGCAACATGGAGGAAAACAAGGCTAGCCCAGTGCCTGCTGGCATCTCTGAGTCTTCCATCCCTCTTCTAGTCAAGGCAACCTTCACGCAGAGAGTGCTTCCAGATCTCATGAGCATCTCTCCCTGGGCTTTCTAAGAAGTAAACTTCCAGTTTATCTAAGTTGACCCACTGCAAACTCATGGGTATTTAACAGAACAGAGACAATCTATAGGAAAATGATATCTCTACCCTATATCATCACCCCCTGCAAAAAAAAAAAAAAAAAAAAAAAAAAAAAATCTTGAAAAGATTCATCTTAGAAAGAGATATGGTAAGCTTTTAGAATATTTTTAACAGCTTCTAAGGAATACCTGAACTGAAACCTTATAGCTTCCAATCTTTATACTGTGTTTCCTCATTGACAGATGGCACTCGGAGTATCAAAAACGATAATGGAATAAATACTTCAAGGTCACATTTTCATGAGGGTGATTCTGAGTAGATTGTGTTCCGTGCTCTAAGACATCTCTTCTCATGGCCTCCTATATATAGAAACAGGATTTCTCAAGGGTGTACATGTCTCTTTCATGTACCACTATTTTACAGAACCACCAGTTTCTAAAAGATGGGGAAAGATGTTTTCTCTGAGTTCTAGTTCATTAGGGAAAAAAAAAGACACACTGGTTGAATGTGTTTCCCATCAAGACTAGACTACACAATAAATACATTTTCAATGTAATTATGCAAGCAACTGAAAATTCCCATATTAAGCGGGGTCAGTTTTTGCTGACGTATCATCATAAATATTGAGCACTATTTCTGAGTACGGTCTACTGCATTTATTCGTATCTGTCTATATCCCCATTAGAGGAGAGTGGTCGTCCTAGGTACAGCATGATGATTGACAAATGCGTTTTTCTGGCTCAGCCATTCTGAGAGCATTTTGCACCCCAGAGACAAAATTATTGTGTATCTAAGCTTTCTGTAATGCTTTGCGGCTAGAGTAGCTTTTTCTGGGCTCCCTACTAATTATAACAGAGGAAAGGCATTCCTTATTTTACAAAAGCACTGAGACAGTTTTCTCTCATTCAGCTCACTAGTGTGAAGTTGCAGTGATGTCTGACTCACCATGCATGACCTTGAAGCTTTTGGAGTGAGGTTCATCAGCTATGGTGGTGATAACCGTCAAGCCTCTTCTTGCCTACTCAGAGGTACTGATGGTACCTTGGATAGTGAGGAAAGTATCCTGGTGCAGCCCAGCCTCCTTGGGAGACTCCCGTATCCTGGGGCAGCAGAGCCCTGACGTGGTCCACCAGAGCTGGGTGCAGAAGTCTGATGCATGACTCACAGACTGCCCCCACCAAGGGGGGGGGGGCGGATTCCTAGAAACACCTTAGGAGATATCCATAAAGCATTCCTCTTCCTTAAGGAAAGAAAAGCTCAGAGGCACTGAGATTTGCTATAGATTTATTTGTGGGTTGGTGAAGATTGAGATACTTGGTTCCATGTCTAGTCTTCTGCCTCTTGTTTCTGGAGCCATGAGTTTGTCTCCTCTTCAACATGTGCCGTGCCTATCCTATGCTGCCTTGGTAGAGCAGCGTGCCCTTCTGCCTGTGCTTACGAGAGTGGGAAAACATGGATAGGTTGCCAAGGTGGGCAACCTCCCTTGTGTGAAGGTATCTTTGATCAAGTTTGGAAGCATTCCCTTTCTAGGCTGTGTATGTGTGAGTTGTTCCTAATGTGATGCAAGTTGTGCCCCTTCCCCCAAGCAGAAGCTGGGCAACTCTTAGCCTTCCTTCTTGATTCTGGTGAGTTACTTCTGGTCTCAGAGGTAGTGAGTAGCCCCAAAGTCAGGGTCATCACTACTCCCAGGAGGCTTTGGGGGACTTCATGTGGATAAGAATATTGGCTGCCCACACTGATACTACAGAACCCCTGGATTTCACTGTACCCCTCCCTTGCCCCCAAAGTTAGAAACAACATATCTAAACATCCTGAACGTCTTATTTTCCCCCATGAAATCTTTCACTATGAAAAATCCTCAATTCCAGGGCCTCTAATCACTTAATGAACCTTCTTTTCTTTTTTTTGCTGTTTCACCTTCTGAATTCCTTATGGAGCAAGCCAACTTCAAGTGCCCACTGATGGAACGTTTGAATGGAAACAGATGCAGACTCGGTGTTGCACGCCAGCACATAAAAGCAGCAGCCACACTTCTTAGGATTCAACTTGAAAATTTTGGTTAATTAATTTTAGCCTAAGTAACTCCGACGATATGGAAAAGTCATGATGGGGTTTATCAGAAGAGATGCATAGGCTACTCCTTAGGAAAATTCCTTAAAATTTTCTTTTTTCTCTTAAGTATTTTAATTTTCAGAGTAACCTTCCCTATCTTTACATTAGAATGCGAGTAGAAGAGAACTATGACAGATTAGAGCCAAAGTACTTATCCGAAGACTACATGTAATTCCCATGGGAGTTAATTTTTTCATAGTTTTGTGTAAAATCAGACAAAACCATGGTTTGAAAGTGAAGGCGCTCCAAAAGTCTGGAAAGCTGTACCTGGATTTATGACATTGGGATAGTTCTTCTAAAATTTGTTTTAAATGAAAGGTCATTTTAATGTTATTTTATGTTATTTAATGTTATTGTAAAGGATTTAAGAGTAGGAGTTCTTGTGTTGAGTCATTAGATATTCCCAAATATCTGTACAGAGTGGTTGTATTTCTGTATAATAGATTTGTGTAAAGCAGGGAACTCTGAGAGAGAGAGAGAGAGAGAGAGAGAGAGAGGCTGGGTGCAGGCTGGGTAAGAGTGGCCAAGGGAAAAAACATTGGTTAAAAGGTTAGAGCAGGTCTGTGTTGTCGCACAAATATCACTTCACTGCTCTTCCTTCTTCTGGACTCCACGGCTCAAGATGTAGTGCTGTTACTGGCATATTTCTTGGTGTGACCTGAATTTTAGCCAGACTGTCTGGATGTCATGTTCCTGTGCATGTGACATTCTCTTTCACCCTTATTCTGACTTTTTCCCCTTCTCTCTGTTTCTCTCTTTCTCTGTGTCTCTCTCTCATGTGTGTCTCTGTCTGTCTGTTTCTCTCTCTCACACACACACACACCCACACACCCACATACTCACACAGCCTCAGTTGTGCACGTATAATCACTCTGCCCTTGGCCTGAACCATGCAACAGAAGAAGCTAAAAAGGATGCTTTCCTGAGAATTCTGAATTTGTAATCATGGTCTGTCTTGGTGAGGGAAGAGGGCATGATGCTAGACAAATCTGAGAAAATTCAAGACAGGTTTTATACAATTACAACCCATGAAAAGAAAACAAGGCGCCAGTGTGTTTACTAAGAAAATCGTGATCACAGGTCAATCCTCATGGTGAAGTTGGAAATCAGCCTGAGTCTTGGGGAGAAGGTGGGAGACACACAGGGCAAATGCCGGATAAGAGAGGAAGTTCGGAGTAAGAAGGCATCAAAGGATAATGGAAGGTAACTTTGTTGATCTTTCAGGGAAAGACTCATATATCCCACCAATTACAAATAATCGTGCTAAGAAAAAAAAAAAGTATCAAGGATGGCAGTTATTCCCCAGATAACCTGCTTTTGGAGACAGAGGCTCTCAAAATATCAAAGGACTTCATTTCTGTAAGAGTTACTACACTTTATTTTTAAATATTTATATCATATGATAAGGCTCAGTTTTTTTCCATGAACAAATACATGTTTTCAGAAGTGCTCAGAAGTGGATTTCCAAAATCTGTGATAGATGTTTCATTTCAAATAAAAAAGGGGGGTTTCTGGAAATTAAAAAAGAAAAGAAAAATATACTAGTGATAATAGCACACATTCACACACATTCTAATTACCAAATTATTCTCTTCATTGCCGCTGGATAGAGAGACGGGAACTTATTTTTGCCGTAGATATTGGTTTCAAATAGAAAAAAAAAATGAGACAGTATGCTCAGTATGGGCTAATGGGCTTTTAAAACCCATAATCCATGAATACCCAGAAGAGGAACTTTGACCTCTGTCGAGAAGGATTTGCAGCTGGCAACATTGTGATCGATAATATTATATTGTTTAAGTATAGTGATTATACAGGTAAATGGGGATCCACAGCAATGCGGCTGTCTCAGTGGCAATTCAGGCTCCGTTCCATTTTCTAGACACTCTTCCCAACCCTCCCCGCTCCCCCAGTATTCATCCCTCCAGGAAGGATGCCCCACAGTTCCTCCTGGGACCGGACATTGGCAGATAGTGACCAAGGACGGAGGGGAGCCTGGGCTTTAGGACTGGACAAGTGCGAGGTCAGGAGAAATGGTGAGCAAAGGACGAAGCTGATAAAGCAGCAGTGACAACAGGTGACAGCGACAAGCGTTCAGCTGGGCCTGTGTGGTGAACAGAAGGTGTCTGGCACGGTTCTTTGAACGACCTCCCTGCTTTAATCTCCCTAATGGAATTTCCACATGCCTACTGTGCCGCTTTCCCCCTGAATTCCTGCTGGTGGACTATCCTCCATGCATTCCCTTCTCCCGTTTCCTTACTGCCAGGTGATGATTTTCATTACCTTCTCCGATCTGCTCCGAACTCACCCCTGGGATCCTGGCTGGACCCCAAGGATCCCATTCCCCACCTGAGAACGCCTCATGCGGTACTCGAAGCATCCCTCTGGTGCCTGTTTGTCTCATTTTCCTGTGCTAGGCTGGCTGAGAAGTCTGTACTTACAGAAATATTATGATCAGGCTAAGAGGTGAATCAGCTCTCAAGAAGACAATTAGATGAGTATCAAGGAGACAGAAAGGGGCCAAGTCAAGGCAATTAGAGAACACCCCTGCACAAGTCAGGAGTTAGGTAATCTACACACTCGGAGGTTAGGAGCGTGATAAGAGACTATAACCATTCTCCAGCATTTATTAAACATTTGCAGTGTTCCAGGCATCTTGATTATCAAGTCTGATCAGTTAATGATTGTTTATATGCTTTTTGCAAGGGCAGGAATTAATTCAGGGCATTAACCAAAAGCCCAAGTATGTGGACAGGTAGCATAAGCATGCCTGTGTGAAGAAGAACCGCTAATTAAACTAAGGGAACAGTCTGGAAGTAGCCTTAGGATTGCGGTTCCTCACTTCTGACCTACAAAGCAAGGTTGGCTTCATTGAACAAAGCTTGGATGGACCCAGGGCTCTGTACCTTTAAGAGGTACATTCCCAGTGATTCTGACGTGCAGCCAAATTTTGAATTACCGATTCAGCAAACCATATTGATTCATGCAACAGACATTTGTTAAACATTTGCTACAAGTTTACGTGCAAGGATAAATTAGAAAGGAATCCTACTCCCAATGCAGCTTATAGTCTAATAATACACAAATGTCTTTAAAGTAAGCTGAAATTTAAACGGCATAAAACAGATATAGATAGAATTGAGGAAAAAAAGAAGAATTTACTGATGAAGTTTCTGGAAAAGCTTTAGTGGCAAAAAGGGCATTTGAGCTGGAGTTTGAAAAATGGCTCACAGTGAAATCACTTTTTTTTAAAGATTTTATTTATTTATTTGACAGAGAGCGATCACAAGTAGGCAGAGACCCAGGCAGAGAGAGAGAGGAGGAAGCAGGCTCCCTGCTAATCAGAGAGCCCGATGCGGGACTCGATCCCAGAACCCTGAGATCATGACCTGAGCCGAAGGCAGAGGCTTAACCCACTGAGCCACCCAGGCGCCCCCCGAAATCACTTTTAATACAAAGACAATCCGTGTGTGCTTTTGAAAGATTATATAATACACACATTCACAGAGACACACAAGACAGTTCCCTGGTCTACAGATAACCCAACTCTTAATATAAATATGACTGTGGATGTAAACATAGATATAATTATAAAGCAGATACATACATAATTAGATATGTTTAGTTCTATAAAAATGGATCAATTTGTATAGGATAGTTTGTGACTTCATTTTTTTTCTAGCAAACGTACCTGGATGTCTGTCATGGTCTATAGCATCATTTTTTGTTGCCTGAATACTATTGTCTATATAGATGTGTTATGATTTATTCAGCTAACCCTATAATGTTGGGTATTCGGGGTTCTCTTTTTTTTTTTCCTGTTCTAAACATGGTGAAAAGAAAATCCTTAAAATGAATTCATTTCTTTAATGATGAATGTCTAGAAGTGGAATTTTTAAGTCAACACATTTGCATATTTTTAACAAACCCATAGAAGGCTGAGATGTATCCCAGTGGGGGAATGACGTCAACCATAGCCAAGGCCTAGGAAAGTCTGGGCCACTGGGGATAGAGGGTAATGGGTATTGTGTCTTGCCTGAAGAACAAGGTTCAAGGGGATGTCTTGGTCCGTTCAGGCTGCTATAGTAAGAATACCATAAACCGAGTGGCTGACAAAACCCAGACATTTCTTTCTCACAGTTCTGGAGGCTGGGAGGTCCACGATCGAGGCATCCACCAGCAGATTCAGCAGCTGGTGGGACGCCCTTCCCGGTTCAGAGCTGGCAGCTCCTGGTGTCCCCAGGCAGAAAGGATGAGAGCACTCTCTGGGGTCTCTTTCATGGGGCGCTAATCCCCTTCATGTTGGCTCCACCCTCCTGACCTAATCACCCCCAGAGGCCCCACCTCCAAATATCATCGCCTTGAGGGTTAGGATTTTAACACATACACTAGGGGTGGTGGGACGCAGACATTTAGACTGAAGCAGGGGAGTAACAAAAGGGACAGCAACGTGGCTGGAAGCGTTAGGATAAGACCAGAATTTGCAGAGTCTTCAGTGGCCGATCAAAGAACGTAGGCCCATCAGCACCCGGCGTTCAGTGGGTGAACCTGAACCAGTGGGTGAACCTTTTAACCTCAGACTATGGATAGTCTGTGCAAGTTTCCTTCCATCAGAACCGCTTGGGATCTGGGATCATTCCAGAGTTTTTGACACCACTGCTTCAATGCTTGATAATGCTGAGCAGTCTCATAAGTGCTTTGGGTAAACAACAAAACTACCCCGTTTTCAGAAACCATCCGTGCTTGACTGAGTGCTTCAACTAGTGGCTGCTCTGAGCCTGAGGGTGAGGAGCCCCGTGTCCAGGAGGTCCCCAGAAGTGGCTTTCCACATCCAGCCCAGCCCACACTGGGGCTGACAGCGATTTAAGTCCATGGAACAAAGGAACTCCCCATCATGGTTTTTCTCCTCCTAGGCCACCAAGAGCCTTCTGAAGCAGAGCGCCGGAAAGCTGCTTAAACCGTAACAGGAGGGAGACGGAAGGTCCGTGGGGACAGTCAGAGCCGGCTGTTTTCATCTGGGAGGAAGTTTCATTACCCTTCCTTCCGGTTCCTCTCGCACTGGGAAGCCATTCTTATGCTAGCTTTCCTCCTGACATTTTTACGATGTTGTTTATTTCAATACATGGTTCATTGTGTTGGAAGAGCCCTCCAAAAACATTCCTCCAGATGCCACCTCAGCTTAGCCCACGAGATGTCTCATCACGCCCTCATTCATTACTTCTCACCACTCGGCTGCGCTTTTCTGCTGGGTGAGGTTATCAGGCTCTGGGAGGGCTCCTGAGGACCCTGGCGCTGATGTCTCTTCTTTGGACAGTTAGGCAATCAATACGCATTGATTATCTCTACATAGAGATTTGTATTATACCCACCCAACACACACTCCAGAGGGGAAGAATAGGGCGTTTCCTTCTCAACTAAAAAAAAAAAAAAGGCTGTTAAATTCGATTAAGTAATAACTACCAGCCCCAGAAGTAGGCCACTAAAAGGCATCTCTTCCTCTCTGAGTGCTTTTCCTTTCCGGCAGCAGACGGGCTTCTGTGCAGCTCTGAGTCCCGTGTTTGATTGACTCGCTCCCTAGCTGATGTTCACACTGCTGTAGTCATCTTGCTTCGATGACTGTGACATGCCACCCGGATGCAGCGAGGCTGACAGGGAATGTGAGGGGGACCAGACAGATGACAACGTCTCCAAGCTTCAGAGCCAATGCAGGACTATCTGTCACCTGACGATGGGCCACAGCCTGTCATTTATTTACTTACAGCTTTAATGTGGGTAAAATGAGCAGGAGAAGGGGAGTAGGGAGGACAAGTGACAAGAGGCAAAGAGAAAGTGAGTGGTTACAGGAAAGAAAAATCTGACAGACCCTTTTCGGCATCAAAATATCAACAAGAGCCATTTCGTACATCTCAATGGGCATGCCAGCCCAGAAGCCAATTATTAGCAGTATTCTGGGCAAGAAATCAGATTTGCAAAGCAGGAACTTCGGCCATGGAGTCTGCAGGGGTTGGGGGGGGGTCGACAAACCACATTGCCTCTTGATTATATTAAGAGCTTTGAATTTCTCGCACACTTAATTTCTGCAATATTCAGTGATTGTTTCATAAGCATATTTTTCTCTTAGTTTTTTATTTTTTAATCTGTACACATTTTGCAAAATAACTTTTATGTGCTATGGATATCATCATCCGAGTGTCCTGGTTGCTTTAAAAGTGCTGCTAAAACAAAACCTTTGAAAGCCACTGACCTGATTGTTTCCAGCGATGTCATCCTGGTTACAGGAAAGGAATGCCTAAAAGGAAGGGGGAAAAAAATAGATATTTTAAGTCAATTTTGCAGGAACAAAACGGTGATGATTCATATTCAAAGAAAATATTATGCACCAAAACATTGGTCTTCTGTATCTAAATGAATAAAATATTCCCAAGTGAAACAAATCTGATGAACAAAGAATTTCATGAACTAAACATACATCAATGTATGTATCTATACAAATGCGTAAATGTTTTATACACGAACAGAGCTGAGCCATCGTAACCTAGAGTTTGGACATTCCTTTCTTATTTTATAATATCAGCTCTTATGTTGTCACATGGCCCTTGGTGGGGGGAAGGAGGTCCCAGGATCTTCCCACACACTGATGACCTTGGTAGGAAGTGCGTGGGAAAATGTGACCAGAAGTGCACCTTCACTTGCCGGAAGACCATAAAGCATTCACTGATCATTGCTAACAGTGGAATTGATGAGGCCCAGGTGTGGGGTCCAGCATGAGGTCAATACAATCCACCATGCAAAAATATCAAGGGACCAACATATTTCCTAGGAAACATCGCCTCTGGGGAATTGTAACTGGAACCCGGGGTGGTCAGCGTCCAACTCTCCGAGACTGAGTGTTCTCGATGAGGCTCTGGCTCTTTGTGTGTTTTTCCAAATGCCTCTTTTGGCATGTCTAGATTTGCTGTGCATTCTCTGTATACTAAAGAAATCACCCCCTTTCTGGCTCTCAGATTTGCAAGACCTAGGCAACAACTCAGCAGGCAGCTTGGGATAAGAAAGGTCTCATCTTTGCCCCGTGAAGACAAAAACCTCTAAGGAAGTTAGGTCGATACGTGTGAATTTTCCAGAGGGTGGAATCCTGCATTTTTATAGTGTCGATCTGCTTTGGGCGAGGGACTAGTTCTGGCTGATGCTGAGAAGGTTGTTGGAGAAGATCAGACATCCTTCACCCTGTGGCTTCAGTAGCCTGAAGGTCTCCCCTACTCCTAGACAGGTAGGTGCCTTGCTGCTTCGGGCTCCAAGTGGCCATCAGCAAATAGGAGGCTTTGCCACAGCTCCCTACAGGGGCCCTTAATTGAACTTAGAAATACAAGGTGCCCTTGACCTGTAGCTTCTCTTAATCTGTTGCCAAGAGAAAGGAGATACCAACCCCGATGATCCAAGGGTCCTCTGAAATCCAAGGCTCTCCACCAGCAACTTTCTGCGAAGTGTTCTTCACTCCTGGTGTGAATAATTTTTGCAAATGAGCCAAATAGTGAAGTAGTTGGAGTCACTTGAACTCCGAGCTACTTGGACGCCTCATTTTTTTTTTTTTTTTCTGAAGACTTTCAGGAGGAGGGAAGAGAATTTTGTCCCCTTCCATGTATTTGGCAGCGTGTCTCTACTGCTTAAAAGGGCCAAATTACCTGTCCTTATTTTCTTGCCTTGGCAACAGAACGTGATGAATCCTATAACCTTGCTCACGAGTTAGCTGGATACTGTTTGCCTTGGATTTATGTGGCCCCAGGTGGTGCCCTGAGGGTCCAGGCCTTTATGAGGAACACCTGTGTCCATTTCTTTTGCCTGCATTATTGCTGGGTATGACATACGTGAGGTGGGGCCTGAAGTCATATTTGCAAGATCAGCAAGGTGAAGAGTGTTAAACGTTAGGATTTTATTACCGCTCAACTTTATTGTTCTTCTCAAGAGCCCCTCATGGTTCTTTAGCCTTTTTCTATCTCTGGTTAGATGTTGTTAATAATGGTGACATGGGAGGAATCAGAACCAGAGGGGAGAGGGGCAGAGGATGCCCAGAGCTGACCCCACCTAAGAAATTTCCATCCCAACTCCTCTGTATATTAGTACATTTTTCTAACTTACCAAATATCTCAGTCCCTATGATTGTACACTATAGTATAACCTATCATCATCTTAATAAGATAAGAGTTACGTAAAAAAATTATTCATTGTTCATTCTTCCATTAAATGCATGGACCTCCTGTGCATGGAAACCTCTGTAAACTCCTGGGACCAGAGCCCTGATCTCAGTCCCTTTAATTTGTAAATTTTTTTTTTCTTAATTCATATCCTCTCTCCTTTTATAAACTGAAACAGCTCTTTCTCATTTCCCGTGTTTCATATTCTTTTTGCAATAAAGGTGAATAGGAAAAGTAATTATCCTCCATTGGGACCTCTTCCGCTGAGACCATGAACTATATCCAAACCTTCACTGTATCATTTTTGTCACTACGATTTTTATTCTTGACCCAGATGGGATGTTAGTTCCTCCCAGTATCAGTCTATTTTCATGAAAAGCTCTTAACACAAAATTATTTCAAATGTAATAATAGATGGGATGCTAGACCGCGTCATATACTTGTCAGTGAATACTGCTTCCTCGTAAAACCTGGGAGCAGGGCTGATGTTTTAGATGTTTATCCTAGGGGCACCTGGGTGGCTCAGTTGGTTAAGCCTCTGCCTTTAGCTCATGATCTCATGGGTCCTGGTATCGAACCCCGCATCGGGCTCTCTGCTCAGCTGGGAGCCTGCTTCCTCCTCTCTCTCTGCCTGCTTCTCTGCTTACTTGTGATCTCTGTCTGTCAAATAAATAAAATCTTAAAAAAAAAAAAAAAGACATTTATCCTAGCTAGCAGCCAAACACTGATCAGAGAGCAGGGGTTGGCTGTAAACAGCTGCTAAACCCTGAACATGGCCGTCCCCTGAAGCTCCCCCTTGTAGGGGAGCATCTCAAGGTGGGAAGGCAGGAGAGCTGGTCTCCCTGGGACAGAAGAACACAGCCCGGGAAGGCACATTGCCTTCTGTATTAGTCTCCCAGCGTTGCTATAGCAAATAAGCACAGAGGAGATGGCTTAAAACAACAGAAATGTTTTCTCTCACTGTAATGGAGGTTAGAAGTCCAAAATCAAGGTGTCACGGGGCCATGTCCCTCAGAAGCCTCTAGGGAAGAATCCTTCCTTGGTGTCTTCCAGGTTCTAGTGGCTCCTGCCATCCCTGACTTGTGGCCACATCACTCCCACCACCATCTCCACCCTCACATGGGTCTCTCTCCTGTGTGTCCCTGTGTCTTCTCCTCTTCTTAGAAAGACACCACCCAATAGCCAAGATGGTGATTTCATCTCAAGATCCTTAATCTGCAGGGGTTCTATTTCCAAACAAGGTCACATTCTGAGATCCTGAGTGGGTATGGTTCAACCCACCACACTGTCCCTCATGTTCACTGTTTCTCCGAGTGATATCAATGGTAGGAGATTCTCCAATGACCAGTGCAAATCTTTGCCCTGATTTCCCCCCTGAGCAAAGTAGGGGGGAAGAAGTATTCATTTTTTAGTTTCATATTGAGTCATTTACCAACTTAGGTATTTTTCCATTTAATAAAGTTGAATGCAGAGTTTAAAAACACCTTCCATGCTGCTCAGAATTTAAAATGATAATTCTCTGATAAATGTTCAGAACTGTTTTCCTCTTTATCTTTCTTACTGGATTCTCTCAGTAGCCGGGTGAGGGAACTGGAGTGGACCTGAGTCCCGGCCTCAGTGAGCAGGATGCCAAGGCCCAGAGGGGCTGATTTTTGCCCATTTTGCCTCCGCTAGCAACTGATGGAGTGGGCTGGAGCTTCTCTCTCTAGGCGGGATTTTTTTCAAGAAACTACCTGATTTTCACTTTCTCTTGTCACAGTCTTCAGAGAAATCCCTTACTTAGTTTCCATTTCCATAGACAGAGTTTCATTTGACTCTGAGATTTAGGGATGTAGCTTCGCCGTGATGGCTTTGCCGTCAGCCTGAACTGCATAGTCATCCAGATGTTGCCAGTGTGGTCCTGTTGGATGTGTTCTGTAACCTTTCTGGGCCTCATCTCTCTCATCTCAATGGACGGCATAATAATGACCTTGTAGGGAGATAACAAGGAAAATTAATTTAACACATTTAAAGCATCTAGCAAAGTATGTCAGAAACAGGTATCTATTTTCTTGTAGCCCAGAAGAAAGAGAAGATGGTATGAGGAACCCATGTGTGTTGGGTCCACAGAACCATCTGGATGATCTTGGGCAAACATCAGGCATTAGTTCTCCGTTTCATCATGTATGAAGTACGTTCAGTTCTATGATTTATGGCAGAAGACTGGGAGAAAAATCGCAAACTTAAGGAGTCTCCAGTTTCCCAAGTTAACTGAGAATGACTCCCACTTCCTGTGAGGAACATTTATGGAATTTCTGAAGGCAGCAGGAGGAGCATGGAATCTCTATACGAGGTCTAGAGAATGCTTGGTTTACTTCCACATGTCAGATAAAGAAGTGACAGATGAAGCGTGTCTTGGACAATTGACCCTTGACCAGCTTCGGGGTTAGAAGCACCGACCTCCCCCGCTCCCGTGCAGTCGAAGATCCACTTGTAATTTTTGACTCCTGCAAAACTTAACTGAATAGTCTACTGTTGACTGGAAGGCTTACCAAGAACATAAAGAGTCAATGACCACGTTATCTGATATGTTATAGGTATTACATGCTGTATCCTTACAATAAAGCAAGCTAGAAATAAGGAAATGCTATTCAGAAATTCATAAGGATGAGAAAATACATGGACAGTGCTGTACCATAAAAAATCCACTTATAAATGGACCCTCACAGTTCACTCAAGGGCTGACTGTATATTTAAGATTGAATGGAGGCTATCCTTTTTTTAAAAAATCTACACTGACTTTCCATTCTCTTGAAAGATATTTACACAAGACTGCCATTCCTCAGGGCACTTTGAAGGGAACACAGGAATTAAAAATTTCAGTGTTTCCAAAGGAACTTAGAGGCACAGGATCAAGACAGGGCCAGAATAAATAAAAATAGCTTTCTAGGGGCGCCTGGGTGGCTCAGTGGGTTAAGCCGCTGCCTTCGGCTCAGGTCATGATCTCAGGGTCCTGGGATCGAGTCCCGCATCGGGCTCTCTGCTCAGCAGGGAGCTGGCTTTCCTCTCTCTCTCTGCCTGCCTCTCTGCCTACTTGTGATCTCTGTCTGTCAAATAAATAAATATAATCTTCAAAAAAAAATAGCTTTCTAGGTTTTCATTTACTAAAAATGTATGTCTCGGTTTGAAGTATTTTCTTCCATTGCGGTTCCACACAGGCAGAACACAGTTTGAAACTTTTTAACTGGCAGTTTCCACAACTTCAAAGCCCTTTCTCTCCTGCCCGCAGGTTTCTCCTTCCTTAAGCCTCCGGAGGAAGCAAAGAAGCCAGAGGCAGATAGAGACAATAGGCCCTCCTTGTTCAGATGAATACGTTACGTTCTTTTGTCCGAAAATGTAGACATTTGTGAGAAAAACAAAATCTACATGGGGTAGCCCTGTCCGGCACTGCAATCTTTCATGTAGATGGTGGGTGACAATCTTCTAGCACTTTTGGGGGTAAAAAACCTGAACCCTTAAAGCACCATTTACAAGGAGCGATTCCAAGTGCCAATCCCACTGTGATCTCTTTATGTTCTCTTCTGAGTCTCAATGGTTCTGGGCCCGTTTCTAGGCTTCTTTCTTGCTTGGACACACTTTGTCTTATGCTTGGCATCTTTTCCTCTAAAAATTCAAACCAGAGAGATCTTGACCCTTTCCTGAAATTAGTTCGATCAAAAACTAGAGCAAAGTATACCATCCTTTTATCAGGAAAGCACTGTTGCTCTTTTTTTTTTTTTTTTTTTAAGATTTTATTTATTTATTTGACAGACAGAGATCACAAGTAGACAGAGAGGCAGGCAGAGAGAGAGGAGGAAGCAGGCTCCCCGCTGAGCAGAGAGCCCGATGTGGGACTCGATCCCAGGACCCTGAGATCATGACCTGAGCCGAAGGCAGCGGCTTAACCCACTGAGCCACCCAGGCGCCCCAGCACTGTTGCTCTTTACCCAACCCAGAATAGACAGGAAACAAAGCACGTGCAGGCCTTAGTGGCTTACTTCAGTGTAAGCATTCTTACTGTCTTGTTAATTCCATCCAGGTAAACCAGCATCTGCTAATGGTGTTCCATGTCCCTGCTCTGGGCTAGTGGAAGAGCAAGAAACAGACACAGTCTCTACCTTCAGTCAGGTTACTGACTGGGCAGTGTCTGAGACCAAGTATCTACTGAGAGGCAAGAGGCTTTTGTTCCAACTCAGAGTTTTATCGTAGATTGATAAAAGACAGGATGATAAAACTCCATTCTCTTTCTTTTCCTTGTTCACAAAATAAGTCAACATGATTAGGCTAGAAAATGATTTCTGCTTGATTCTCCTATAATGGTTGAGTGATAAAGCCTAATGCTGGTGTCCTCACGGTCTAGTTTGATTTTTCTGGGATGGTGACATTCAGTATCCCTTAGGGGAAATGGGAATAGGAAAAGGCTGTTGAAAACAAGGCCAAAGAATGAGAATGAAAATCTGAGCACCGTGTTCCACTTTTCTGTACTTTTCTAGTACAGAGAGTAGAAATAATGAACCAAAGCAGCAGGTGCCCCCAGTGTGTCCAAGCAGGCTCCTTGAAAACTGCCTTTGCAAGGTCAATCAAGAAAACCACTGCTCAGCCTCCCCATCTTCACTGTGATTAGAATCAGGAACTATGGTGGGCGAAATGTTGCTATCCAGGCTCCGACCTAGAAACAAATGTCCTTTTACAAATTCCTTCACCATTAAATTATATATTCACCAAATGGAAATGGCATTTTAGAGGCAGGCAGTGAGGAGAGAGACATCGTACAAAGATAGCATCTCCGGTACTGTATTCCTACAAGACATACTATAACTTCACAGTTGTTCACAGGGTGTTTCAAAAAACCTTGGTTTACTTTTAGGGTTTTGTTATTTCGGAAGTTTAAATATACCACCTTACAGTAATCTTTTGAAATATTAATTATTTATGTTCCTTTTATCATTATTCAATATTGTGAATCTTGAATTATTTTTAACTTTTTAATCAGTGTATACCATCTTCCACAAAAGAGACTAGAAAAAATTTTTTAAAAAGTCTCAAAATTCACAGAACTGCCTAAATGTAAAACAAAGGTAACCATAATGATTATGAACAGTGTACTTTGTAAGTTTGTAGCATTTTTGCTTCTAAAGTTGTTAAAGCTTAAAGCTGCACCAAGAATTCTGGGATAGCCTGTGATAGGTGGTGGATTATTTTGGAATTCAAATAGTCTCACCAGTTTTTTAAAAATTGGTATAAAAATTAAAAGAAGAAAACATACCATTTCAACACAATAATTATAACTTTTGAGTTTAAAAACTGGATAAAACTGGTATCAGAAGACTTCTAGGGGTACCTGGGTGGCTCAGTTGGTTGGGCTTCTGCCTTCCGCTCAGGTTATGATCCCAGGGTCGTGGGATCAAGTCCCACGTTGGGCTCTCTGCTCTCTGGGGGGTCTGCTTCTCCCTCTCCCATTGTGCTCTCTCTCTCTCTCAGATAAATAATTAAAATCTTAAAAAAAAAAAAAAAGACTTCTATGTCTGCTCATAAAAATCAGTCGACTCGTTCACACAAAGAAGTCTGTGTAGTCAGCGATACATTTTAAAACTCAGAGCGAGACCACAGAACTTTGCCAGTTTGGGAGGTTAGTTTTGGAGATAGGGGGTGAGGGATGTGGGGGTACACGTGTGGGGGGACCAGCAGGGCTGCATTGCTTTTTGAAGCCACGCTAAGCAGCCACACTCCTGAGTTGTCCTGATATAGCTTCTACCCAGAATACAATGAAGACTTGGTCACTGCTAAGTTTTCATTTTGGACAAAACAGACTCAAAATATTAGATGATACGAGCAAGTCTTCTCTTTCGCTCTAGAAATGAAAGCACTACATTCTCCTGTCCTGTCTGACATTCGGTTCAGAGTGCAGTGAACAGTTCAGGAGAGAAGGATTTGGTTAAGAAGCGGCACTGTGTATCTCGTTCGAATAGACTAAAGCGTGTTCCTCCTCTGTTTGCTTGGAGAACACATATTTTCCCTGAAGGTGAGTCTGTGCGGCCACGTGTGCAGGGCGGGCACGTGAAGTGGGACATCGTGCCTGGCTTCGTCCGTCAGAAGCCCTGCTCTCTGAGGAAGCCTGGCGGTATGGCTGGTCGGTCACTCTTCGGCCAGTCCTTGTGTCCTGCCCTCCCTTACTATTCATTTCCTCCCATGCTCCTTGCCCACCTCCTGGTAATTCACAGACTCACTGCAAACACCCTGCTGCATTGCCCCATTCTGAATCTTGGTTCAATCAGGTGTCAGGTGTACTTTGCCAACACAACCCTGATTAGGCCATGCAGTGATTTTGTAATAGGCAGTGCCCTTGGTTCTTGCCTTTTGAATTGGACTTCACCCCCATGGTTTACAGTGAAATAGTGGTCCCTTTTGATGATCAAGGGATAGAGGGCTTAGTATGACTTGTTTTGAAAGTAATTACTTGAGGTGACAGCAACTCTGATTTCGGCTCCATGGAAGGGTGTCCTTTCCAAAAATTCAAGTCATTCAACTTTGGAATGAGCTGCCTGGTTGTTGGTAAGCACCCTGTCACTGGGAGGGATCAAGCAGAGATGAGATGGCCATGTGCCAGGAACTCTTTGGAGTGTCTTCCCAATCTGAAGTTCTATATCCGAACCAAGTCTCAGACTTGTAAGGTTGTAGTGATTCCCGTTATGGAAGCTCCCTCTTCACTTCCAGCTTTTCCCATTTTAGTCAACTCTCTGGCTTTCCACAATTTACTTGGGTATTTGCCCAAGCAACAGCATTCTTGGTGTTGTTTTGCCCTTTTCCTTTAAAAGCAATAGTTACTGAGAAATAGGGAACAGCTCAAAGTAGGTGACGTGGTGAGGTGTGAAGGCACAGCCCTCACCCACATGCCCCCCCCCCCCAGTCAGCACAGTGGGTGGTCTCACACCAGCTAGGTCCCTAAATCCGAAATCTCGGGCCGCTTATCTACCAAATGCAAAGCATACCCAGTACCTACCTCATAGGGCTGCTGAGAAGGCTAGCTAAGAAAACAACTAGAAAGGGTTTAGTGCAAGGCATGGCCCTTCTTGGGAAAACAATTGTGAATATTCAGTATTTGTCAACTGTGGTGGTTTTGAATACTCACCTGGGTTGTCTGTTCTCAGTTAGTCAGCAAATCTGTCGCTCGCCTGCCATGGATGGATGGTGGATTTGATTTTGAGAGTTTTGTTGATTATTAGCATTTTTTTTAGAAAAAGATGACTAGGTATAATCATCGTTGTGATTTACATCTTTTATCTATCTGTACCTTCATTTCTAGAATTCTATTAATGAAGTTATTTTTAAGAATGGCTTTAAAGAGGGGAACGTGGGTGACTCAGGTGGTTAAGCATCTACTTTGAGGTCACGTCATGTTCCTGGGGTCCTGAGACTGGGCTCCTGGAATCAGACCCCCGCCCCCATCGGACTCCCTGCTCAGCAGGGAACCTGCTTCTCCTTCTCCCTCTCCCTCTTCTTGTGCTCTCTCCCTCTCTCTCTTTGTCAAATAAATAAACAAAATCTTTAAAAAAAAAAAAGAAAGAAAAAAGAAAGGCTTTAAATAAAGTTTTAATTTACCACTTTTTTAAAGAGGAGCATAGTTTAAAGTTCCTTAAAAAGCTCGTCATTTCGGTGCACCTCCCCTAAATTCCAATTCCAATTTAAAAGGCCTGTGTTTACCTCCACTACCCCCATTACCATTGTCATCAGGAAGCTTATTCTATACTTATCTGTCCGAGAATGTTTGGGCTTCAACATTTTTCAGATTTTTGTTTTGTTTACAGAGCGCTGATTCACACAAAAGGGGTAGCTCCCGTCTACCCTATGAATTATGCTTGCGTGTGCGGCTTTCCTTTCCCATTGAGACAGAAACGATCCCAGGGCTCGGAAAGCAAAGATAAGCTGAGAATAGAGTTGAGATCTTAGTTTGTGCAGGTGCTGTTTTGTTAATGTCCTGGTGCCTGGGCATTGTATTTTCTGCACACACAGTAATAGTCATTTTTTTTTTTTTTTTTAAAGAACATGCATTACAATGTTCAGCTCATTACAAGTCATGACAAAGCCTTCCTGGAACCAGAGAGGACTCGTGCTCTTTATAGACTCAGAAGCTGTTCCTGCTGTAACTCAAAGAATCTCAGCTCGGGAAATATCAACTGGCAATTCGCTTTGTGGGCTGTCTGCGGACCAGCTACTTTTTGCCTTACGTTTCTTCCATGCTGTCCTGAGCCAGTCTCACGCTTTGAGGACAGTCTTGTCAAGTGTGTTTTAAGATGATAAAAATCACACCAAGCCCCAACTGGATCTTTATGTCACGCAACTACCCCTTTTCCTCTCACCCTCTTTTCCTCCATTCAGAGCTAAAACAAACCACTTCATAAGAACCTCATAAATTTTTCCCTCTGTGCACTTTAGTTAAAAGACCCTCCTGCGCTGTGCCTTCCGCTCTGTGGGGACACCATGTCACAATCCGCTCGCTGGAAGATCAGAGCAGAGCATTCTCGGCTCACAGATGGTCTGATGTGTTCTTGTAATGCATCGAGAGGGCTTTCTGAGTGCACTCCCTTTCAAAAGACTGAGGGGAAAGGGGCATTTTATCACAATACATAATACATTCAAATTTTGATACCATTTGTAGAATCAAAAATAATTATACCTTCCACAGATAAATGGCTTGGGAGCTCTCTCGGGGACCACTGCCGTATTAGAAACTGTTAAGCTCTTTTCAGCGGGGAGTAATTCATTCTCTTCTCTTCCAATCAGAAAATTTCTAACTTGGTTTATAAATGTCAAATGTGAGTTCTTGGTTTTTTAAAATATAAGCTGTGGAGTGGGTTGTGTTGTCATAGCCTCCAACAGAAGAGTCAAGATAGTGTTTGCATTGTGTGAAATCGGAAAACGTATTAAATTTAGTATGTGCGGTTCTATTCTTGCCTGTTCTGTCTGCTTCCTTTTTGGGAGCCCTGTCTTGGTCCTCAGCTAAACTGTTTGGTACCTGTTAACTTTGAGCAACAGCTTAGTTTCTTCTCAGGATCATATATCAATAACAATTCACATCCTTATTCTTTGCCAAATAATCTTTGCTGAGAATCCACTGAACGGTGTAGTAGGTATCCAAAGGTGGAAGAAATTGCAAGAAATCACCTGAGTTTAGCGGCAGCTCCGATTGGTGTAGAGTAGGAATCTCACGCTCATCCAAGAATACACATTCACAGAAGTGCTGTATTTTCTCTCCTTTAACACCGGCAATTTATACAATGCACCACTACTTCATGAAACCAGAAGACAGAAAAAGAGACATTGCTGATTTAAATTATGAATTCCTTTTGCCAGAAAGAAACATCCGGATTTCAGAGAGATCCTAAGTGTCAGGCTACCCCATTAATACAAACATGTTTCTCATTCACAGAATATATAATTTGCACACTTGTTTTTCATAAATAGAATAAATATTGTGGAGAAAGGGCACATATCCTCTCCTAAGAGGAAATCGAGAAGCAGCCACCGGAAAGGGAAATGGAAGATTTCCAAGGTTAAAGACATTCTTTGGCTAGAGGCTGTCCTAGCATTAGAGACCTATTACTTATGCCCATGCAAGGCACAATTTTCCAATACCCTTGTCCAGTTACAGACCTTTCCTTCTCCGCAGCTTGTGATTTGGTGGGGGTGGGGGCACCGCCTAAATGATAGCAATTGTGCAAAGCTCCTAAGCATTGTAGGTTGACTTCAGGGCTGCGCTGTTGGTGGCACTCCCCTCCCCCACCCCTGCCCCGACCATGTTCCCCAGGGCTGATAGGTGTCCCCTTAAACACCTGGGGGGCTGCCTCTTCTGCCCCCTCAGGCTTGACTTGATTGTCTCTAGCAAACCAGAGCCCACCTCTGGGGCTCCGGGAAGTGATGCTAGCTTCTTCTCAGAGAACAGCTACAATCCTTGGCCTAAGAGTGACAGAAAGTTGTTAGAAATAAACAGGATGAGAATCTCAGATCCAATGCTATGGCTTTCGTTTCGAAGTGCATACCAACGTATGGCAAAGTCTATCACCGTGCAAGAAGAACATTGTCCTCTCTTGCCCCTGATACTTCCTCTGCAGACCATGTGTTGTCTGTAGGTAGGACCTTTGCAGAGCTCTGGTGCTTGTCTTTCAGGTTCTGTTGGACTGCTAGCTCGCTTTAATATTTTTCTCTCCTTATATACCTGATGACTTTCTCCAGCGATGAGCTGTAATGCTCCCGTCTCCGTGGTACGTGTGTGTCAACACAATCCTTCGAAATCACTCGCATTCAGTGAACACCTTGCTTTTGTTACTCAATATTTTTCATTCTATTCAAAATACCACAAAATTAAGATAATAGATTCACAAAACGGATTCAGAGATATTAATTACTTCTTAGCTTGTTTCCAGACTTATTACAATTCATTACTTTCTCCTGATGTGGTTAATGTTGTCATACTTCGGAGCTGGTGTGCTGTGCCATTATCAATTTTTATAAAGCTCCACTTACATGATTGTATCACTTTGATTTTTAAAATGTCTTCATTTATTTCCTAGAAGTTATTGAGCTGACATTAAAAAAAAAAAAAAAAGCCATCCTCTAATGGGAGTGAATTTTCATAAGCTATTTCCATCAAATCCCATCCTGAGATGCTTCATTTGGCCCCATGTCAGGCATTAGATTTCTTTGTTGGCGTCGTCTTTCTTACTCGGAGTATTTACAGGTAATCCCCACGCCAGTGAACAGTCTAGTAAATTACACTGAGTGTATTATGGATCGTAATATATGACGCATATTGTGGATTGCTTGTACAAATGGTGTCCAACCGAAATTCAGGTACAAAGGATCATGTATTTGAAAGCGAGGTCTATCAATCACAAGGCAAAAAGAAGACATGGACGGTGTTCCTGTTACACTCCGAGGCCATCGCTGCATCACTGCTACCAAAAGACCCCTTGGGCGGAGGACTTTGATCGGTCGGGTGGGTCTTCCACACCACGGTCGGCTTCCTCCTTCCTCCGCGAGCTGCTCCTTGCTCTGGCTGCCCAGTTTGCCGGCTGCTTGTCTCTTTGCCTCCCAGACTCCCAGGCATCGGTGCTCTTTTACAAGCAGAGTTTCCTTAACAGACTCCCTTACCAAGCAGCTTCCTTCTGTTCTTCTCGCCGGAGGCCCTAGCGGGAGATTGGAAGGTGGGAATAAGAGAGAGGACATTTCCTTTCCTTTTCTCTTTTTCTTCCTTCCTTCCTTCTCTCTCCCTTCCCCCTCTTCTCTTTCTTTCTTTTTTTATTTTTTTTAAAGATTTTATTTATTTATTTGACACACAGGGAGAGATCACAGGCAGGCAGAGAGGCAGGCAGAGAGAGTAGGGGAAGCAGGTTCCTTGCTGAGCAGAGAGCCCGATGCGGGGCTCGATCCCAGGACCCTGAGATCATGACCTGAGCTGAGCCACCCAGGCACCCACCACCCTTTCTCCTTCCTTCCTTCCTCCCTCCCTCATGCGCCTTGCAGAGCAGTGGCAGCGGGGGACTCCCCGGCACACCCCCTAACAGAATCTGTGGGCTCCCTAGAACAGTACTGTTTCTTCTACTCCTCCCGCCAATGCGATGTTGTCTTGCAGCTACTGCTGAGCCGCTCCTGCGTTACTCCTGTAGCCTTTCGAGGACTGAGTAACCAATTCCGGTCCTGTTAGCTCCACTGCAGATTCGGAAAGGTGTTTCTGATTTCCTGACTGAGCCCTGACCAGTGCATTTTGTTCAAACCATACAGAATCTTAGAAGACAGAAGGGAAATACCTGACTGGGGACCCGTGAGACCGCGATTGCTCATACGGGTCTCAGTGAACAAGGATTAGTAAACTTCCCATTGGCAAAACATTGGACTAAATTCTAACGAAGAACAGAGAGCGTAAAGATTGTATATTCAAGCTACGGAGGCTGCTGACTTACGGTGCAAGAATTTTGTTCGGACTCTAATTATTTATCTTTACTCTGTCTTTACCAATTTGATGGTAAAAATAAGCACAGCTGGCACCGTCACCACCTCAACCCGATTTGTCCCACACTCTGGGTTCCTGCCGGACCCTCCCCATTTCTCACGATCTTCCTCCATCAAACGCGTTAGAAATTGGACTGCGGTGATGACATGAAGCCCCTTCCTCCCTCCCCTCTTACACTGTAGCTGCAAATTCTGGAAATCTATCTTTTCTGCTCATCTCTACTTTGTTAGAAACCCAAATAGATAAAGCCTCCATCACACCAATATGTTGCAGAAATTTAGTAGCTTATCTATTTCCAGTATGAATTTTTATTGCCAGTCTTCCCTCGGGTTGAAGGTGGTGGTTGTATGAGTCACAGGTCCACAGTGTACTCAAAACACCCTCCTCGTAGACTGGCTCTCTGCTTGAAGTTCTCAAGGTGTTCTCCCTCCAGATGCCTTCTTACCAAAGGGTCTTCTCAGATCTTTACCTCCCCCACCCACATCCTCACTGAACCAGATGTGCCAATATCCTGTAGTGAGTTCAACCTTGACCCAAGCGGCAGCCTTAGCTGCATACAATATTGTCAATTCAACAAAGAGTTCAAGTTTCCATGGCATTCTCTGCCTAGGTTGGACGCCATTGTTTGAGGTTTGCACCAATTGTTTTCTCTGTGCCTGAATTTCCTTCTCATGTTTAAAGAGAACAAAGACAGGGGAACGAGAAGGCATGTATGTGGAATGGTGCCAGTCCACTCCTGATAGCAGTTCATTTCGAAGTGCTTTCTGTTAATATGTACTATATAAATGCTTAATTAATGATAATAAAATTCCTTTTGTGGTTTTGCTTCAATAACATGGAGTCTCAAAGCCCTGTGGTCCCATTTTCTAGTCTGTTTCTTCGAAGTCACCTAATATCATAGTTGCATGGGATTTAAGCCCCTTTAGTGTTAATTTAGGGAAACAATTACTTCGACTAACCTTGCAAGCTTCTAGCTCTTTTAATTTGTAAACCAAGGTTAAAGACATTTTTATTGAAAGTCACCTCGAGTAATGCTTGAAAGTAAAACACCCTGAGCTTTTTTTTCCTTGCTAAGGTTGCACAGTACTAAGTAAAGTTTAACTATGGAAAGATTAATATTAAGTCACAAACAGGTATTGTCTATGGGTTACTAACTATTCTCTCCTGTGCTGATTATTCAGGAATCATCCTTTATTGTTAACTAAAGTGTGCCTGTGTGTTGGGGGGGGGGGGCGGGGCTCATGTACATTGGCACACACACACACACACACACACACACACACGAGTTATGGGTTAAAGTTGCATTTTTTATGCCATTCACTTTTGTGCATGCCAGTAGGGACTTCTAAGGGATCGCATCGCCGGGATCTGAGAAAGTGGAAAAGAAGCTCATTTTTCAACCATTTTATTGTTGCTCTTGATTCTGCAAATGCAGCCAAATAGTAGCAGAGGGCTCTAGGGCAAGGCTCACTGCAATACCTTTCCCTTCTATTATAAGTCCATCTCAGAGTTAATCATTTCCTCCGAGGAAGCGATGCTGTGATAAAGATAATTAAATTGAAATTTAATATAGTGGGGCATTGCACTATAGCTTTGTATCAGTTGAGGGCTCTGAGAGAAACCAGCACTGTGAGGGTGGATTGTATGGTATGTAATTAACAATTATGTTTGTCAGGTTTATGAAACAGAAAATTAATAACACGGAGACACTGTGAAACAGTGAACAAAGCTGATATTCTGAATTAAGGGGACTGGGCTATCATTTGCCCCTAGAGCAGTGGGTGTCTTTTTCTTTGGGAAATAGAACATTGGATTGTGTTGATTTATTCACATTTGTAACTCCTCTCTCTCTCAGCCATGGGGTTTTTTTGCTTTTGTTTTTGTTTTTGTTTTCTCCAAAGAGCAGTGATTTTCAGTCTTGGCTGTGTATCACTTGGGGAAGGGAAGGGTGAGAATCCTCGTGCCCAGGTACACCCCAGACAAATCAAAGAAAACCTCTGGGGGTTGGGCCCAGACACCCTTATTTTGAAAAGTCCTTCAGGGGATCCCCAAGTGTTTGAAGACCACATTAGTCACTGTTTAATATGACTGGCATCCCTAGAGGAAGGTTTTGGGTTAAAAGGGGGAGTTAGAGAAGAACAGGAATGAATAATTGCTTAATAATTAAGTATTTTCAGACTATCTTTACCTTGACAAAAACTTACAGAATCTGCCCACCAATAGCAGCCATTATTATGGCCCTTGCTAATGTTTGGGCATCTGTGATTCCCAGGAAAGCAGCTCTGAGACATCTGGGCCTCTCCCTATCATTCTCCCCCTGGCCTTTCAGAAGCCACGAATGTTTGAAGGTTTCCGAGTGAAGCCACAGAATCCCCCCCAATTCCTGTGGCCAAATGCTGGCTCCGTCCTTGTCTTTCAAGTCCCTAGTAAGCTCTGTGGCAGAAAGAGAGGAAAAGAAGGTCAGAGGAAGTGTTGATGCCCTAACTGGGATACGGAAACCAGGATGCTTGGCAAATCTCCATTCGAACCATGCCTTAGGGCGTAGAGGCAGGACCTGAGGATCTCCGTGGAAAGCGAATGCTTCTCACATCAAATTAGGCAGTTCTTGCCCTGAGGAATAGGGTGAGAAGCTGATCACACACACACACACACACACACACACACACACAACACACACATGTAACACACAAGTACAGAATACCCCTGGATAAGTAGTTTTTCTTCATTGTTCTTTCTCGCTGTTTTAGAGGTTGCCATCTAGACTGGATTAGGAGTGAGTTTATTATTCATTTATGTGCCTAATTTCTCTGTGGTAAGAAACATATTTTGATGCCACTCTTCATGATTCTGATATGCTTTTATTGAGAATGTCTGAACTTAACAACAGTAAACCATCTAAATATGCTTTCAGAGAGTAATTACTGAATAATTGAATTTTGCCTGTTTTCTGGAACTGGAGCAATATCCTGTACTTAAGAAGATGGGAGAAATTGTTGTGGAGAGTCAGCCTGCATCCTGGGATTTGTATCCTGAAAACTATTTTCTTCTTCTTTTCCTGTTTCAATTTCAATTATGACACTGAGTATTGGAATTGAAGACTAACTACATAACTACATAAAACTACTTAAACTACATAAAACTTTTCTTGCTCCAACATAATGATACATGGAGAAAACAATGTATTTACTTCTCACCATATTCAGCATGATTATAAATATTTCTTTTTTACCTTGTAATGTAGAACTTTGATAACAATTGTACTCACTCAGATCAGTTTTTCCGACTGTGTATTTTTCTACATAGATTATTGAGATTTTTCTGTTGTTAACTCAAAGGAATGAAAAGAAGTAATTATGCATGTGACTGAGAACAAAAGACTTAAGCCTATTAAAATATTAAAGTCTTGAAATTGAAAGTGGGTTAATCACATTTATCAATCCAACTCATTTTTTAAAAATTTATTTATTTTTTTAATCCAACTCATTTTTAATTTGTTTTCTCTTTTATTAAATACTACTGCTTATGCTGCTGGACTATGGGTGTATCCAAGTAACCAAATAACTAACAACTTTCAGTTTTGGTTCTTTCAGCTATTCTTGGTGGCCCTTGGGATAACTCCTCAGACATGACAAGCAGCTGTCTAGAGATTTCAGCTTTATCAGGCTGGATTTGATGTCCCCGAGCTGTCCTGGTCTAATAGAGCCTACCTAAAACCTCACACTGTCAAACTGACCCTAACTTTCCTACCATCAGAATATTTTCTGACCTTCTAAGGAATGGAGACTATTTTTAACAAGTAGCTTACATATATTAATGATGATTTTAAGAACACTAAAAAACACATTTCTGAAATTAGAATTATAAATGCTCTTATTTTTACCCAATGCAAAGCATGTTTTTTAATGTTTAATTCTAAACTGACCATGTTGACCAAGGTCAAAGTGAAACTTCTATGGACAATCCCTGGGCGAAGTGAAATTCATGCAAGAGATGTAATTTATAGACGGTCCCTGACTTAGGATGGTTCAACTAATGGTTCTATGATGGTATGAAAATGATAAACACTCAGTAGAAACTGGACTTTGAATTTTAAATATTGATCTTTTCTGGGGCTAGAGATACACAGTGTGATCCTCTCCCTTGGTTCGGGGCAGCAGCCGCCACAGCAGCCTCAGCCAGGCAATCAGGAGGCTCGATACTGATGCCCTTAGAACCCATTCTGTACCCACACAGCCATTCTGTTTTTTTACTTTCAGTACAATAGTCCATGAATTACATTAAGATATTCAACATTCTGTTATCACATAAGCTTTGTTTTCAATGATTTTGCCCAACTGTAGGGTAATATAAGTGTTCTGAGCATGTTAAGGTAAATGAAGCTAAACTATGATGTTTGGTAGATTAGATTGATAAGTGCATCAACTTACTATGTGTTCAATTTACAATGGGTTGTCAGGATATAACCCCATCATAAGTCAAGGAAGATCTATATTTAAAGGATACGTTTTTGGGAGGTCTTCCTAATATAATGATAAGCTTGTGCTTTTTGTAATGCTAGTAAATCAAAACAAGATCTCTTTCTATACAGAAAAGCATTTTCCAACCATCAGCACTGTGTAAAAACAAACAAACCTAACTTGGAGCTTTCGCTTGTGTATGTGGTGTTGGTCAAGCTGGTTTTTGTTTAGTTTTATTTTGTTTTCATAATTGCCCCATGCTCAGGATAAGCAGGTGGCAAAGTCCAGGACTAAGCAACCATAGCTTCCTTGGTTGGGAGGATGACCAACAGGGATAAATGGTTGGCAAGGACTTGTCTCCCTCTTGCATGGAAAGTACTCTTAGCTCCAGGACTGCCCAGAAAGCCTTTGCTTTGCCATTAATGTTGATTGCTTGGTGGGTAGCACATCTCTTTTATAGAAAATTTCAGTTGACTTGTAAACCTTCAGACTCCAAGAATATCTGGGGATAGAAAGGGATATTCCAAGACTGGTGATTGGTTCTTTTGCTGGGGAAGTTGAGGGTCATAAGTGGAGCACTGGTGAGGGCTGGGTAAGCAGATGATGTTTCCCTGGGCCTACTAGTAGAGCTGCTTTAAGGTCCACCCAAAGAACCCCCAGTAAAAAAGACCGTGAGCAACCCTTGACCACCACGATAGCTGAGCACAGCCAAGGAGATGTTTCAGCACCCAGACATGTGTATCTGTACTGCTCACATAGTCTGCAGTTACTCATTACTGACCAGGGGACCATGATGTCCTAAGGTTAATGTACCAAGTGCTCAGAGCATATGGCAATCATCCCAAAATATGTTCTTCTGGTAGGAAATGGGGGTTAAGGGCTGAGAGGAGGGGAGCTACTGGTGGGTGCACTTCTACAGAGGCCCTTAAACCTTTTTGAAAATGTGTATTTTATACTCATGTCTATTTGCTGGATGTGCCTCTTGTTGACATAAAATCTACCATAGAATGACAACTCCAGCCAATGTAGGCGTGGTTTGCAAATTGGAGCTTCATTGTCACTAAAATGATTGATACAGAAGAAGTTCACTTGGGTTTGAAATCCAAAAACATTATCTCAAGAAACTTCAACATAATTGATAATTTAAGAAAAGCAGGTCCTATCCAAGGAGCCTTAGGATGTGCGGGCAGTCTGGCTGTGACATCTGTCATGCCATTGACCCCATCGGTAGCCGGGGTTGATTTGGCTGATCTGGCTAGCTAGGCAGGTGTCCCCTTCCTCCCTTCCTCATCGCTCTGTGTGCATCCCTCCTGAAGTTGCACGTTTGGTCGAAGAGCTCGACCTTCACAGATAGAGGAGGACACTTCTCAGGTCAAGCGTGTATATAGAGTAGCTGCGCTCCCCTGCTAGAACCTCCAGGCAAGCTCTCAAGATCCATTCGTAGGAGCGTGTAGGGTAGTGAAGCTTTAAGACACCAGATGCATCCAAATGACGTGCTGCATGTGGCAGTCTACCTTTCTTTACAAAATAAAAAAATTTTAGGATGAATAAAAGGATCTTTAGATCCTTGAAAAAAGTCAACTGCAGTAATTGACTGAAAGATTTTAAAGACGTTTAAGGGGCACCTGGGTGGCATGGTCAGTTAAAGTGTCGAACTCTTGGGTTTGGCTCAGGTTGTGATCTCAGGGTCCTAATTTTAGGTCATGATCTCCAGTAGCGAGATCAGCAGCGTTGGGATCCATGCTCTGCAGTGGGGAGTCTGCTTAAGACTCCCTCTCCTTCTCCCTCTGTCCCTTCCCCTGTGTACTCTCTTTCTCTAGAAAAATAAATAAATCATTTAAATAAATGAAAATCATTTATTTCATCATTATTTAATCGTTTATTTAAATGATCTTCATTTATCTAAATGATTCATTTAAATCATCTATTTTCTCTAGAAAAATAAATAATTTAAATAAATCATTTTAAAAACTCATTATGTACTCATATACATGTATATCATAGATCAAATACAAAGAATTTGAAGAAACATTACTGCAAAGCTTTGGCTAGGAAGCCCGCGTGGCCCTCTCAAGCTTACAGCCTGGTAAAAGACATACTCACAGAAGCAAGCTCCAATTTCTTTTTAAATATTTTGAGATAACTGTCTTGGAAGTTTGATTTAGAAGGGATATCTTGCCTAATACTTTCCATTTTATTTCTCCGACCATAATTTTATCATGTAAGTGAAATAAAAGAATATTGGTGACCCGTCCCCAAATAGATATTCTCAAACTCTTTCTTGTTTACCATCATGCATTTAAAAAATATTCTCATTTTCAGTGTGCTTCATGAAAAAAAAAAAGGTTGGGAAATTCTTGTTATGTTGAATACCTGTTTCTGTGCTTAAGGGATGAATTGAAATTCCATCTACTATCTATTATTATCATCTGTCTATCTGGATGATAGGAGTAAAATATCTCTCCCCTGCAAACTGTGTTTCTTTTTCGTCTCCTGCCTTAGCCACTCACTTATTGCATGAATATGCATTTTCCCTTCAAAGGGTCATACAGAGTAGAATATTCATTATGAGACAAGAGATATTAATGCCATTCTGATGAAAGAGTGTCCCACAAGCCCCATGTGTGCATATACAAACCCCCAGAGCTGAGGAAATTCTCCAACTATAGATTGTAGGCAAATATAAAACTCCGAGCAGTGTAGAGGCAAACCCAGCATTTCATGTTTTTAGGTTAATTCCATGATGTCATAAAACCAACCTGAACGAAAAGAAAATGGAGAGGATAACAGATGGTGGACCTCCTGTATCCAAAATCCAAAGAATGAAAAATATCCCTACAAGTACACGTATGTACATGTATGTGGTTGGTCCCACAGTCCCTTGCTTCCATGTCTTCACTAATTTCTTTGCTCAAGTACATTTTCCTGAGGTCATCTATCACTTGGGCAATTAGCTCCTATTCTTTAGATCTGAGAGACTTGAATACACGCTAGTCCTCACGGCACTCCGCTATGATTTGGGGGTGGTGGAAATTGTATGCCTCACAATTAACAAAGCCTTTTTATTATTTTGAACTCTTCACGTCCCTGCCTTCGTTCTCAATAGAAGACGAAATGACAAGGTTTTGAAAACACATTTTCTTATTTTCTACAATACATATTTTTAAATCACACTGACAGTTTTATTCCACGGCACAGCAGCAACTGCTCGACTTTTCGCGAACATCTCCATCCCAACAAAATCACTCAGGGAAGGGAGGTTTAAGGAGACCGATTTCAGCTTCATGCTCCAGAAAGGCGGCTGTAAATCATGGCATGGGAGGAGGAAGGATACTATAAAAATGATGAAATGTACCTTGATAGGAGTGTGTTTTTAATCTCGATTTTTATAGGCAGGTGCAATTCTCAAAACTTGGTCTCGGTGGGGCCATACGAGGTGAGATTCACCAGCCGGTCTGTCGGTGGAGTCGACGGTTCCTCTCTGTGCTGGTCATGACCGTGCCTTTTTCACTTGGTGGGAGGCAGAATTCCAAGGCTGGGCTGTTTTAGGGGACGCCTGACCTTTCCAAGATGGGGCTTCTCCCAATCTTTCTACCCTGTGAAGGATTTGCTTGTAAATAGATGTCAGCCTGGAAGCTATGGGACTGCTTCCTGAATTGCTTCGAGCTTGCTACAATTTACCAGCCTCTGAAGTGGCATTAAAGCAATGTTCATTTTTTAATGAGTATTAAATTTACTTTTAGCCAAACCCTCTAGCTGACAATGAAGTGTTCGTTGGGCTTGCTATTGGCTCTCTCTTTGCTAATTGCTCTGCTGCCTGTGATTATTCTATCTCTCTCTTTTGGATGCTGTAGCTTAATGTTGGAGTCTTGTACTTAATTTCAAGTAGGAACAGCAGTATGACTCTCTAGATTTCTAGTCTCAGAGTAGGGTCTCTCCTCAATTATGAAACAAAGGCACAGAGTGAGGCAGAAAGAACATGAGTTGTGGCAGGAGATCTAGGTTGGAGTCCTGATCCTACCTGTCTATCTGGGATTGGTTAGTGACCATTCGTGCACCAAATCCAGCCCTCCCCACCCCCATTTGGGTCCTAACTGCACACTAAGAATGGGTTTTACATGTTGTTGTTGTTGTTGTGTTTAATGGCTAGAGGGAAATCAAAAGAATGATATTTCATGACAAAGAGTATATGAAATTCAAATTTCAGTCTCCATAAATTATATTTCCTGGAAGATAGCCATACTCATTCATTTACCCGTGCTCTACGGCTGTTTTCCTGCAGCCGCAGCAGAGTTGAGTCGTTGCAACGGTAACCAGCCTCAAAAATTCACTCTCTGACTTCTTACAGAAGCTCTCTGCTGATCCCTGACCCAAACAGTTGATGGATCGCAGGCTGGCTAATCTCGTCTTGGGGCCTCAGTGGCTTCATCTGTAGACAGGGATCAATAACCATGGCGACATCACTGAGCTATTGTGAAGAACAAATGAGGTCATTCATCTCTCAGCATCTCGAAATCTCATTGTTTAAAAAAAAAACAAAACAAAACAGAATTACTGGCTGTGAGTTGTTGCAAAACGTAGAAACAGAGTTATTGATTCTAAGTTGTTTCATTCTGATCATTGTACTTGACCTTCTACTAATTTGACTCAATTTATTTTTGAATAGATGGTGTAGAGTCTAGGTAGTATGTTTGTTTATATTAGATATGACTTCAAACTAGGCACTGAAAAGAATTTAAATGCATACTTACTGAATGCTTATGATAAACCCCACATATTATATAAAAAAAAAGCTGTTTTATTCTCTCAAAATGCCTTTAGGAATATGTTCTCAAAAACCTATGTACTGTAAATTTTTTGCTGAACGATCGGTTATTGTGATGCATCTATCTGTTCCTTTTCTTTGTGCCTAGATCACCAAAAGAAGACAATGTAAATCCACATTTGTCAAACATAGTTGGGCACTAGTTACAATTGCATAAGAAAATAAAGGGAATAATAGAAGCATGTATTCTACTTCTCAAACATAAATTGTTTACCCTTATTACAAACCAATAAGTTAGAAGGTTGCTTAAAATTTTCACCTCGAATTCTACCTCCCAAACATGTTTTTGAATGAAAATCCTATACATATTTCTCCTCTGATGTGATGAAGGTATTTGCCATGTTGCTAATGAAGGAAAAAATAGAGGAAATCCATTTGGTTCTTTCCTGATTCTTGTCCAAAAGCAATTGCCTCCCGCTGCGGACTGCTCTTAGTGTTCAAACAGTGCTGGTCTAGGTTCAAACCTTCCGTCTAGTTTGATCTAGGAGAGCGAACTTCTTTGATGTGTATCAGTGGCTTCTAAAGTGCTCTGCCAGGTTTAATCAAAGGTACATAACTTCAGCACAAATAAATGGCAAGAAATGATCACAGAGCCCCCACGCAGGGGCTGTAAGCAGCCTCCAGACTTTGCCCGGGCTGGGCATCCTCCACAGAGGACAAACGCAGGAAGCGGGAGAGGGTCTCTCTCAGATAAAATAATTGCAGAAAAACACAACAAAGGGAAGCAGGCCAACATTCTCGGGCCTTCTGATTTAACTATTTCACTGTGCAACTGATACTCCTCTCGCTGTGGCGACTGAGGCCCTCCGCGGCTCTGCAGGATCCCACCCATCCCCCCAACCCCTAATCCCCCCAACCCCTAACTCCCCCACTCCCTCACCCCCTCATCCTTGTGAGTGTGTGAATGTGGCGTGGAACCCGAGCCCTGCCAGGATCTCCAGGGCCTGTGCTACAAGGTGGGGAAGTACTAGAGTGAGAACATCAGGGCTGATGGGAGGGACCTACTCCCCACTAGGGCCACGTGGGTGGGCACTTGCTGGCCTTTTTACCCACGGATCCCAATTTGAGGATCACTACATGTATCCAGTTGACCTATATAACACAGCGAAATGGTGAAGATACCTTTTCAGCTCTGCACTGATTCGATCAGCAACAAAGTTTTCCAAGATTCTAAACCTCCTGCCTTGAAAATTCAGGGGCACATATGTTTGCAGTGTATCCCTGTCAATTCACATAAAGCACATAACATAATGTTATCATGATTAGGGTATGTATTAGCTTTGAACTTCTTGGAAGGTGGATCTCTGGTGCTTACTTTCCAATCCTAAGTGTGTATTATTAGAGGCACCTGCCAGAGGTCTCTACACCATATCTGGAGACCAGGGCTATGTCATTAGACAACTTAGAGTTACTTTCTGAAAAGCCCACCAAAATATTAAAAAAACAAAATATTAAAAATCCAAAAATCCATACAGGCTGGCCTGTAACTGAATAAAATCCTACTGGACCACTCCACGCAATCTACTGTTGTTATTCACTCCTGTACCTTTATCTTTTCTCTCTTTGCCCAAAAGAAACTGCCCCTCAACCCCCCTGTTATCTCATCCTATTACATGTCCTTAAATACTGAAAATACTCTGACAATTATCAAAGGTTTATCTCCAGTTGGACCCCGTCCTCTCAACTGTAGATTTGCACACCCCCTTTAACTTAGCATGTCTAAAACTGAATTAGATGTCCCCCTCCCCCCCCACACACACACCTGTTCTTCCCCAGGACCTTTTCATCTCAGAAAATGCAACAACATTCTACCTCCATCAACACATCCTGTTGTTTGGACTTTCAAAAGGTATGCAAACACTTTATACCACCTTTACCACTAATTCTCTAGTCCAGCCCTTCATCTCTCTCACACATGATCCCAACAGCCTCCTTCTTGTCTTCTGTGCTTGGAGATTCCAGAAAGAATGCTTTTTAAAAAAATTATTATTTTATTATTTTATTTTTTTAGAATGAGAGAGAGAACATGTGTGGGAGTCCGGGGCAGAGGGACAAAGAGAGAGAAAATCTTAAGCAGGTTCCATGCCCAGTGCGGAGCCTGATGTAGGGCTCAATCCCATGAGCCTGAGATCATGCCCTCAGCTGGAATCGAGAGGCAGGTGGTTCACCAACTGAGCCACCCGGACGCCCCCAGAAGGGACTGTGTTTAAAACATAAGCTAGGTCAGGACGATTCTTTACTCAACATTCTCCATTGGTTTCCCATCTCATTTAGAGAAAAAGAAAGGGAATCTCACTCCCCTTGCCTTTTGGATTTCAACTTATATACTCCCATTTTTTTCTTCTCTGGCCTCTTGCTAGTCCTAGAATTCACTGGCTAACCTTTTACCTCAGGACCTTTGCACTTGCTCTTCTGCCAAATACTCATCTTCCTTTTCCCTTCTTTTCCCCTTCTTTCCTATCTTTTTCAAATGTCCTAGTCTCAGTGAATGCTTCTCCAGGCCAACCTATTTTAAATAGCAAGCCATCCTACTCATCCTGTGTCTTCTTCCTGCTTTCTTTTTTTCTCACCACTAAACAAGTAGCACACTTAATTAATTTATTTATTTTCTGTTTAACTTGCCTAGACTGTAAAGCAACGGTTCATTCGCTGCTGTAGTCCTAGGGCAAACAACAGAGCCTGGAACATAAGAGCTTCTCCAAAAATGTATCTGAGTGAAAAATGTATCTGAGGGGCGCCTGGGTGGCTCAGTGGGTTGGGCCTCTGCCTTCGGCTCAGGTCATGATCCCAGGGTCCTGGGATCGAGCCCCGCATCGGGCTCTCTGCTCAGCGGGGAGCCTGCTTCCTCCTCTCTCTCTGCCTGCCTCTCTGCCTACTTGTGATCTCTGTCTGTCAAATAGATAAATAACATCTTTAAAAAAAAAAAAAAAAAAAAATGTATCTGAGATGGATGGACATGGACTATGGGTGAAAAAGATCTACACCAGATGTGGTTATATCTATTGTCATAGAATTAATGGTGATTTTTTTCATCTTCCTTACATAGCTTCCCCTAGTTTTTAAACAAAATAATTAACATGTTATCTTTATCACCAGAAAAAAAGAAAAATGTCTTATTAAGCATATTTTAATCTTTAAACAAAAAGGATATGAAAGAAACAAAAGAAAGAAAAAATTATGTGTGTACACAGATGACTATATTATAAATATGTACAAATCTATGCACATAAAGAAAACGAAAACAGGCCAAACTGCCTACAGTGTCTTCAAATGCCAAAACTATGAGTCATATTTTTCTTGTTCTCCTTTATTTCATTTTATTAATGAGCATAAATTCTTTTACAATAAAACAAACTAACCTTTAGAATTGCAGGTAATTGGATTGCCATATATACACACATATAAGAATAAGTCAGTATATAATCCTAGCTCTTTATTCATGAGTGGTCCTAATTAAGTTGCTAAGAATTTTGTTATTTCCATTTTTAAAATTTTTATTAAATCCTTCAGCTTTCTGGCTTTCCATTCAGGCATAAAATTTGACTAAAAGAAGTCAAATTCATCTTTTTGCCTCAAGCTTGTTTCTTATTTTTGTTGAGAACATTTCACAAATGTGTATTCTTGGATTGTTAAGTTAAAATCTTCAGTGAAATGGGGTGGGATCACTTTATGGTCTCAGTTCTTTAGTTCTTGAAGATGTAACAGTGATCACCCCATCATTAAAATCTATTTTGATTAATACTATATTTTCAAATATTCTATGAAATATTAATCAAAATGTGCTTAAATAATAGTCCTTTAAAAGATTCTTCTCTTGCTATGAGGACATTTGAGGGCTCTTTCACCATTGGCATTGATAATAATTAATCAGGACAACAATGATCAAAGCCTTTTCTGGTTGGTCTCTTGCTGGGCTTTTTTTTTGCATTCATTGCTGAATATTGCATTTTGGAAAATAAGTTTGGATGTTCATTTTGCAGAACCCATTTCACTGTTGCAAAGAAGAATGATTTACGTTTCCTTCCCTAGGTGAAATCAAACAAACAACATGCCTCCCAGATCTGGGGGAAATGGCTCCCTCCCTTTTAGGCATGAGATTTGTCTTCCAAGCCCAAACCCAAGAACATCCAAGGGGATACTCAAAATGGACTTTCCTTGGAGCTGGTGGAGATCACAGCTCATGAATGAGAAAGTAGTAGTGTCCAGGGACCCTAATTACCTGACATTGTGGTGGGTGCCTTTGTGAGAGCAAGTAAGCCATACTTCCGGGGCCTCCGTCCCTCCATCTGTAAGGTCCTCAACGTCTGTTGCTCTCAAAGTGTTAATGACACCAAAGCCTATTATTAGGTACCATGAAATTTTTTTTAAAGACTTTATTTATTTATTTGACAGAGAGAATGATCATAAGTAGGCAGAGAGGCAGGCAGAGGGGCGGGGATGCAGGTTCCCTGCTGAGCAGAGGGCCCGATTCGGGGCTTGATCCTAGGATCCTGAGATCATGACCTGAGCTGAGGTTTAACCCACTGAGCCACCCAGGCACCCCTGTACTATGAAATATTAAATGCTGTGTACAATCCCTTCCATGGTCATAATAAAGTGTCAAGTTTCTTTAAACAGAAGGTAGGAAGGAGCTAATAAATATGTTAATGGTAGATGTTCATCCCCTTCTTAATAAAACAATTTCAGTTTAAATACAAGTCAATATTAAATAATTTTTACTCTTATTAAAGCCACCTAACAGAACTCAATAGTCGCTATGTGTTTCCCATGTGCTTCTCAAGAAAAATTAGCCTTCTCATAGCAAAGTCCATCTTTGGAATATCCACATAATCCCCTGTTACCTTTCTGCCTCTGGTACAATGTTTGGGTTCGGTTTCTGTCTCAGGACAGAAGAGGTAAATGTTAGTTACATTTAGGGCAGTGGGGAGGAGAAGATATGGGTTATAAGAGACAGTCTCTCCCAGCTTATTTTTTAAAACAATGTCTCAAATGGTTTTTTTTCTATATATATGTGATATATAAAGAATATATATAGAGAGAATATATATATACACACATACGGAGGGACTATAGAGAGAGAATATACATATATATGGAATATACATAAATATATAGAATATATATCTATATATTTCATGTTTTAAGATGTGACCTCTGCATTGCAATACAGTTGGTCACAGCCTATAATAAGTTGCCTATAATAGGAGGAGAATAAAAAAAGCCTGGACTACAGCTCTTCCCACTGCACCCTTCAGAACAGAAAAGACAAACTGCTCGCTCGGTGGCACCCAGCCAATCTCTAACTAGAATCGATTGCTTTGCCAACAAGGAACACAAAAGATGTTCATTGTTTGCAAACCGAGTTTCCTGCAAAGGCACCTTTTCTCCAGGCTAGCAAGACGGAGAACAAGACAATTCCTTCTGCTGCGTCTTCGCTTCTCCCTGTGAGGGGAAACCCCTTCTGAAGAAGGCAAATCGGAATCTAATCCCAGAGGATAAGGAGGCTTTTCACTTCACAGCGTGATCTCTTCATTACAGTGGGGTGACCACCACAGGCGACTGTGCTGAAAGACAGTGGCCAATATTATAATTATCTACATAAAAGAATTCACTGGGTAGCCTTTGTATCTTGAAGGGTGTTTTTTTGTTGTTGTTTTTTGTTTTAAATTTGTATACAGTCTTTTCTCTTCCCAGGATAAGGACCGGATAGGGGGAGGGGTAGCTCCAAGAGCCAGTTCTGGGAGGGGTGGGTGGGAGGAGAAAGCAGGCTCTCCCAACTTCTCCCCTGCTCTTGATTTCCTTCTTCCTTCTATTTAATCCCTTAACCACTAGGGGATTAAAATGAAGGTGAATTTAGAAAGAGCCATGGATGGGGCGCCTGGGTGGTTCCGTCGGTTAAGTCGGCTAAGAAAGTTGGTCACACAGCCAGGTTGGTCACTCCTGCCTTCAGCTCAGGTCCTGATGTCAGGGTCCAGGGATTGATGCCTGCCTTGGGCTCTCTGCTCGGTGAAGAGTCAGCTTCACCCTCTCAATCTCCCTCCGCTCGCTCTCTCTCCCTCTCTCTCTTGAAAATAAATAAATAAAATCTAAGAAAGAACGAACCAACAAGCAATGGACCATGATATAGTTCTGTCTGTCTTTGTCTCTCTCTCCCTACCTTGCCCTTCCCATGTGCTCTCTCCACCTTTCTTTCTTTCTCTAGCTCTTGTCCTTACCCTTCACACCTTTTGGATTTCCCTTCTTTGCCATAATTCACAGCTCTCCGCTAGTGGGCTCATCGCTCCTGCAAGCCAGGTTTCAAGCTCCCAAACAGCCTGTCCTCTGGTTTTGCCACCCAGGTGTCTCCAACTACATGGCAAGTCCGCAGTTGTGCTTCAGGGGAGAAGCTCTCAAACATCTGTGACATTGTTTCAATGGCAAAGATACATTGTGTGCCTACCCAAAGTTCGACACAAGCAGATTAATGTTGGAAGCCAGGGTCGCTCAGCTGGTTTAGTGTCTGCCTTCATTCAGCTCAGGTCTTGATACCAGGGTTCTGGGATGGAGTCTTGTGTTGGCTCGCTCTCTCTCTCAAATAAATAAATAAAATCTTGGGGGGAAAAAAGAAAGAAGGTGTAGTTCCTACATTTAAAGCTCCTACATGGTATGTAGTTCCTACATGCAAGAACGAGATATTTGGTGTGGAAATTGCGAAGATATATATAAATCATCCAGAAATACCATCAAAAGTCCAAAGAAGCATTTTAGTTCAATGATCATTATATTATTAGTGACTAAGACTGAAATGTGTTTAGTGGGTTATACCTCCGCATACAGGTTTTTTGTTTTGTTTTGTTCTGTTTTGTTGTTTTTGTTTTTTTAAGATTTTATTTATTTATTTGACAGAGACCACAAGCAGGCAGAGAGAGAGGGGGAAGCAGACTCCCCACTGAGCAGAGAGCCCAATGCAGGGCTCAATCCCAGGACCCTGAGATCATGACCTGAACGGAAGGCAGAAGCCTAACCCACTGAGCCACGCAGGCGCCATTCCATACAGGGTTTTTATTTAGATGTCAGATAGCAGTTTAAGATGCTAACATAGTCACTGTGTAGATTTGAAATGATATTTCCTATTATTTTTTGTATATTTTTTATATGAGCCTTAATTATCACCTGTAGAAACCTGGAGTGGATTTTTAAGTTTCCAGAAGGAATTCTGAAACAATAAAAGCTCTTTTGTATGGAGGAAGGGGATTATAAGAGAGCAAATACTATTACATTGGCAAGTAATAGGACATTCACATTATGTTAAACTTAAATCTATATAATACAGGACATCGTTCACTAGAATGCATCTTTGGAAAGACACTGTAATTTGGCATTTGAGGAACTGCTCATCTCAAATTAATCCAAAGTATAAATAGTCCAAGAGTTTAAATAATTAATACACATTTCAAACATTATACAATAATGTTTAAAGTAAAACTTGCAAGCACTTTAAGATCCTCATTATATTACATCCAACAGGGTTTAATATTGAATATATTTAATTAAATTGGGATTTTTTGAGGTTGCAAGATATGAACAGATTGTCACAAGATTTCTGCCAATGAATATACCAAAATGTGCATAGGTGCTATTTTTGTTTCTTTCTTTGTTGGCTAGTAGACCCACCTAAGTCCTGATTACGCATTTTTTTCAATTTCCCTGTTGCACAGACAACTCAAACTCAGCGTTGCTGGAACAGAACAACCCCTCCCAATCTGACGACTGACACCTTCTGCCATCTCTGTGCTCCATCCAGACACCGGGAAGGGGCTCTACATATTATTGCTTAATCTCACGTCCGGTCGTATCTGTCTCCTCCTCCTAATTCCCTTACACCATCTTCATCATCTTTATCTGTTTTCCTCTACTAGCTTATCTGCTTTTTTTCCTGAGCCTTGAGCCTCTCCACTTGTCCCAAGCACAGCTGCTTTTCTAGACTTTTCTAGAGGGATCTCATCACTCCGCTCCCTGCTTAATTCTTCATCACTAAGTCCTCTTTACCTTTGGGCTAAAATCCAAACGACCTAACATGACTAAGAAAAATCTTCAATACCTCCCCCTTTCCGCCCACTCCCTGTTTCAGCATTCGGAATCTATAGTTGTGCTGTCTGGTCGGACAGTCACTAGCCACAGGAGGCTGCTCGAATGTTTTTTTAAATGAGCTAAAATTGAAAAAAATTTAAAATTCCAACCCTCACTCACACTTGCCACATTTCAAGGGATAATAGTCACATGTGGCCAGTGGCCCCATGTTGGCGAGAGGGGAAGGAATGCGTTCTCATGGATGTGGACAGTCCTGTTGGGCGGCACTGGCCGGAAGTTGGTCACACAGCCAGCCCGTGCTGGGTCTGCCTGTGAGTTCCCCAACCACACCCACTCCGCTCTCTTCCTCTCCCCTCCCTCCAGCGTCCTAGTTATCTCTGTCTTGTCACATCCTACTCACCTTTTCCTCATCCCCAACCCAACCTGGGGCAGGTGTTCTTCTTGTGAATTCCGTTGCCGCTAAATGAACCCGTCTTGCAGAGCACTCACTGTAGTTACACTTTCTTGCCTGTCTTCCCACGTGTGTGAACTCTCTGCTATCAAAATCAGTCTTTTCACCTCTAGTACTCTGCCTGACTCATAGCAGATAATCGAAACCATATCTAAGTGTAAATCAAACATTAAATATGAACTTAAATCGTTTCCTTTGTGGTTAGGTCTGATGCACATAGTAAATATTCCATGTTTACAGTTAGGGACAGCTGAACCATAAATGGCAAATTTTTCTTTCAATTTCTTTGTGCCTTGCTGACTGATTGACCCAGAAGTACTTATTTATCTTACTCCATAACTTTAAACCCAATATAAAATGAAAAGATTAAATTATTGAGAAATAAGTGACATAAAGCTCCAAGTTGCAGCAACACATAATGTTTTGGAAGTTCTCTTGGCGTTGGTTGAATCAGGTAGACAATGTATGATACAGTTGTTTCAATGATACTAATTATGTAAATTTTGACGTGCTCTGTTGTAAATGTCCTCTACTTAAAATAGAACTTTTTAAAAAGATTTACTTATTTTAGTGAGAGAGGGAGAGCGAGCACACAGGCAAGCAGGGGGAGGGGCAGTGGGAGAGAGAAGAATTCTTAAGCAGACTCCCCCATTGAGCTTGAAAATTGATGCTGGGCTTGATCTCACAACCCTGAGATCATGACCTGAGCTGAAATCAAGAGTCAGATGCTTAACCGACTGAGCCACCTGGGTCCCCCTAAGTAGAACTTTTAGTTAGTAAAATTTTCTCATTCTGAACAGTTGAGTAACTTATATTTCTAAGCCAGTATGTAGACCACCAAATCATTCTAATTTATTTAATAAGGGGACTGTGTGAGCAGACAAAAATGAAAACTGATTTGCTTTCTTTTTCTACCTTAGCATATTTTTAAGTTTATGATTTACAATTAGTGACAACACAAAGCATTGTTTTAGTGGTTAAATTTTTATCTTTTAGCTTACGGAAAGAACTAACTTGTGAGTCATCTCAAATGTCACTCAAGAAATTGGCTGTTCTGAGCGTTCACTTATTCATGACAGTTATATGTAGTATTTCGAGCTTTAGAGCTGAAGAGAAATGCATACTGATGTGCCTGTGTCTTCTTTATTCCCATTTCTCATGTCTTCGTCTCCACATAGCTGCCTTTCCCTGCAGCAGGCCCTCACGAACATAACTGGAGAGTAAAATAGCCATGATTCTTGTAATTTCATAATGTGTGTATTGAAGTGACTGGTGATGTGTGTGTGATTGTGGAGGTTCCAGAGAAGCAAATGAATGAATGTACATTGGGAAAATGGGGGATACATAACTCAGCTCCACATTAAAGGCCTTTATTTAGGCAAATCAGGTGAATTTATTGGAGTTCATTTTTCTAATTAGTAAGAGCTAGCCCAATATTGAGACAACTGCAGACCATCCCTATTCCTACATAAAAGATATCTGATCTTTCTCTGAATGGTACCATCTATAGAAAATTTAATATTCATATATATATATATATAGTGATCTGGTGTCTTTTCTAATCTACATGTAAGAGATTTATAAACGATCCCAGGAGTAATTCTGCTTAACAGCTTGTAAGGAGTTAGATTTGTAATTCTGGTTTTCTTTTCATCGCGGAGAAGGCACAAAAGCAAAGAGCCACAAGTAGATCAAGACTAGTGTATCACGGGGATCGACTAAGTTCTACCAGTGTAACCAACAAGCGCTGAGATCTTGATGACATAACTGATGCTTTTTTTTTGCTCATGCTGTATCCCAACGTAGTCATGAGGTTCTTCTACTCATGGAAACTTAGGGACACAGCTAACATGCCTTCACCAGATGGAAAAAGTGCAGATGAAGAATTTACACCTCTTCTTCTGTGCTTTGACCTAAAAGTGACCCATGTTAATTCTACTCACAACCCAATGGCCAGAGCCAGTCACATGCCCTGCCATTTTCAGAGAGGGCTGAAAAATGAAGAATGGCAAATGAACATTTAATGAGGACTGCAATTCTGTCATCATCAACTAGAGAAAGTCAAACCCAAAACTCTTCAGTTCTCAATCATGTCAATTAAAATAACTTGGAAATAAATATTAATATGAGACAACTCTATTTTTAAATAAAATGAAAGGTGAATTAATTTTTAGTCAGGCCAGTTTCCATCCTTTCAAATACTGGCTTACTCCGACTAGCTTTTGATTCTATATATCAGTTCAGGTGATGGGTCAGTTTGAGTGAAGAGTATTATTCTCCCTATAAAAAAATTCAACTACTGGAGGCCATAGTTCACTCAAGTGTCACAATGGAAAATGGTATCAAAACATGAATTAATTCTTCTTCCGTAGATCAGTTGCCCAAAGTAAAATGGACCCTATTTGTGTTATAGGGCAGGCATCTCCAAAATGGGTGCATGTTTATTTAATATATAAATGGATATACCAGCTCATTCAAGAGGTCTATACATCAATGTCCCTCATCACATATGGCTTGAGAGGAAATCTTGGAAAAAGAGTGGGATCTCCAAATCATGGAGAGGTTGAGGATGGTGATGTTGTTTATTTATTGCCATCTTTATGTATCCTAAATGAGAACAAGTCCAAGTTTATATGGATTTGTACAAATTTGTTTTTTCCTAGACTTTCTATTTTTCTGCTTACTTAACGCATCTTTTCTTGCATGCCGTCTACCTTTTCCATTAGAACCTTTAACATATGCTATTTTTAAATTCTCTGTCTGACAATTCCAAACCCTATGTCATAGTGGAGTCTGATTCTGATGATTATTTTGTCTCTCTCAAATCAGTGTTGTATTTTTTTAAAATGTTCATTGTCTTTTAGTGGGCCTGAATTTTTTTTTTTTTTGAAAAGTAAACATTAGTGTGAAGATTTATGGTAATGGCTACAGTTGTGTTATGTTTAATGTTTACTGTAGCTGTAGGCAGTAAGAACCTTAAGTTCCTATAGTATCTATGTTTTTGAATCCCTTTGGGCTTCCCTAAGAGCTTCTCCTTACATAGAGTCTGTGCCTCACTGCTCTTTCAGCTGTAACCACCTGTTAACTGTACTTGAATCCTGTGGGAGTAGGGTTACAGTGTGAAAGGGGAAGTGTTCCATCATCTTAGGATTAAACCTGAGTCTTGCAGTGAAAGGACTTTCTAAACTGTCAAGTGCTGAGCAAACACAGCTATCTATGCTTACTGTTTCTAAGTCTCCATCCAGTGACTCCTTATTGCTGTAAAATGAAGTAAATTTTTTTTTATTCAGCTAAATAATCACAAACAGAGACTGGATTAAAAACTACAAAAAAAATGTATCCATAGAGTACCACTATGGAACTACCCTGAGTATATGAAAAAATTCACTTTCCAATCAGGAGCACAGCAGTGCCACACAGTATCTGACACATGTACTGGTTTTAGTGTAAAAAAATTAAAAAGCAGAACTTCAGGAAGGCAGAAGACAGACAGCTTAGACCCCCGATGGGTTGGTCAGGGCCAAAGAAACATGACGATTAACTCCCTAGTTCTCAGATAACAACTTTCCTTTCCTAGAAACTACCAGGGACATTAAAAAGACCATGGGACTTACAGCAGATTCTGATGCAGAGGGAAGGACGCTAGATTAAAAGCCTAGAAGACTTGCATTCTATTCCTACTTCCGTACCAAACCAGTGGCCACCTTGGGAAATTCACTTAACTCTCCTAAACCTGAATTTCCTACTCTACAAAATGAGTCTCTTATATCCCAGACCTAGAGGTTCTCTTAACCCATGAAGGGGACTCTTGGAAAAAGTGAAGTCCACTGACATGGGTTCATAGTTTGGATTCTTCATGGACTTCAACTGAAAACATACACACTTGGTACAATATTTGTATCAGTAAACAATTTTTGTGCATGTTTAGTAAGAGCTAAAATTCTCTTGTCTCTGTAGATAGCTTAATGCAATGTTTTAGAGTCAGAGGATCCCCTAGTCCTGTTCTTGGACTGATTCATTGAGATTAAAAGTGTTAGGGATCGGGATGCCTGGATGGCTCAGTTGGCTAGGCAGCTGCCTTTGGCTCAGGTCATGATCCCAGCGTCTGGGATCGAGTCCCACATCGAGGTCCTTGCTTGGCAGGGAGCCTGCTTCTCCCTCTGCCTCTGCCTGCCATTCTGCCTGCCTGTGCTCGCTCTCTCCCCCTCTCTCTCTCTCTCTGAAAAATAAATAAAATCTTTAAAAAAAAAAAGTGTTAGGGATCATGCAAAGCTCAAAATGCAGTAAAATCATACTGTTAGCAGACAGAGACAAGGTGGTTGAGTTTGAAAGGGAATTAACGACCTTTAATTTTTTTTTTAAGATTTTATTTATTTATTTTAGAGAGAGAGAGTGAGTGGGTGAGGGAGAGGAACAAGTAGACTTCCTGCTGAGCACGGACCTTATACAGGGCTCGAACTCATGACCCTGAGATCATGACCTAAGCTGAAATAAAGTGTCGGATGTTCAAAAGCCTGAGCCACTCAGGTGCCCTGGGAATTAATTACCTTTAATAACATTTTTATTTGTTACATACCATACTAACATTAATAAAATCAATGTGATCGTCTAACCAAATGACTGGTTAGTGAAGATATCATGGACAAGAAAACACATAAAGCTTCTTTCTGAGAAAGACTAGGAAAAGAATGCGTTTGGGGCATACAGGCAAGAAAGTGATTTTCAAGACAAAAATGATGAACTACAGGGAAGGACGAGAAATGCAGGCTGAGTTGTGAAAATTTCACTCATCTGTTCCTCACGCAAATTTTCATATCTCTCTGGAGATGAAATTTATTTCAGGACTGTAGCTACCAAATATAAAATTAAAAATGAACTCTCAGAAAACGACGCAAGGCTTCATAATTTTAAAAAGAAATCTTATGATCGAGCGTATCATTAATTAAGATGGATGCCTTTTTCAAAAGCAAAATCTGCTATTTTTTTTCAGAGGTGCAAGCAAGAGAAAAGCAAGGGGAGAATGGGAGGAGCTGCGTGGGAAATTCTCAGAGGAGAACATAAAGTGTCTCTTGAGTAAACGCCATCCAGCCCAGCTGGATGAGCCCTTTTCTTAGTATCACAATAGCATCACCTTGGGAAGTCAAGACATCTCTAGATATATCATTATTTTCTTAACAATCTCCTCAGGGCCTCCTGTTTGGGAAGCCCAGCCACCATCAGAGATGCACAGAGGGAAGTTGATATTCACATGACCAGAGCAATTGTGTGCAGAAGTTATTATCTGTAGACTGATTCCAAACATTCTTACCCACAAATACATGCTTAGAAATACCTCAACAACAATGCTGATATGCAAGAAAAGAAAAACAACCAATATTTAAAAAAAAAAAATGTGCCAGGCATTATGTTAGGCAATTTTGAGGGAATAAAATATAATAAATAAAATAAATAAATATAAACATAATAAATAAAATATTTGTGACGCATAATGTTTTTCCATTATTATCCCCATGTTATAGAGTACTAAGCTAAAGCTTAAGACATTTAAGATAGCTTGTCAAGTCCCCAACCAGTGTCTGGTTGAGGCCATCTTTGAATCCAAGCTCATCTCTGCAAGGACTATTCAAAGACCCTTGTGAGTCCTGATACTCTAACTTTTGGGGGTCCCCAGCCCATATTCTTTCAAATATGTTAAAATAAGCAAAATATTATTTAGGCATTAGCAGATCTGTTGAGTTGCATTCAAAAAATTATAACTTTGTCACTTTAGAACTTAAACAACTATAATTTTTTCTTTTGCCATTTTCTCCTTTGTGTGTGTGTGTGTGTGTGTGTGTGTGTGTGTGTGCTTTTGCTTTTGTCTCTTTCAGGGTGCACACTTTCTGTAAGCTCTTCAAAAAAAAAAAATGTCATGGTTCTCACGTTATAGGTGAGGTACCCACCAGACACAGCAGCCTGAGAAGGCATCTGAAGATTCTACTCTTTCCACTTGGGGCCAGCTAAGCAGACCTTCACAGCTTACCAAGAACTTTGTCTTCAATGGCGTATTTGTGTCATAACCGAGGTGCTTGGCTTGAGCAAGCTCTGCGGTATTTCCTCTGATGGCGAGGAATGTGGTGCAAGAATGTAATTCCCTCTTTGCTACCGCCATACTGGCTGCCTGGTGCTACCCTAAAACTAAAGACACACCACAAACACCTGTTATCTTGGTGAGCAGCTGTCTGAGGTCCCCGGCCATTGTGAAGTCATTTAGGCAATCCAGAACTTACTATTTTTGGCATGCACATGATAATTAGCATTTTTTGAAAGAATTTATTTATTTATTTGATAGGCAGGGAGGTAGGCAGAGAGAGGGAGGGAGAGAGAGAGAGAGGAGGAAGCAGGCTCCCTGCCAAGCAGAGAGCCCGATGCAGGACTCAATCCCAGGACCCTGAGATCATGACCTGAGCTGAAGGCAGAGGCTTACCCCTCTGAGCCATCCAGGCGCCATGATTATTAGCAATTTGAGAAAACCCTATTGAGGGAGCACTAAGAAGAACGGATACAGGTGACTGAGGGGCTGAGACCTGGTCACCTCATGAGTTCGTGGCAGCCCTCACCTTCCAGCCTACTTCCCAGGTACCAGCCCAGTTGTTTCCACACTGGATCATGTTGTTTTGAGCACAGCCATAAGTGAGAGTCTGCTTTGCGGAATGTGGGTAGATAGACTTCAGAACAGTCTTGTCACTATTCATCTGGCTGCCAAAACATGTAAGTTATGTACACTTAGGTAATGTCCCCTCCACTCTTGAATGTGTGTCTCTTTTCTGGTTTGAAAGCTTAACAGCTTCATGTGAGTAACTCATTCAAAATTATCTATTTGGCTATTTTTGGACTATAGGGTTTTTTTTTTCTGATTTCTCATCCTAGTAATTCATAGAATCCCTTCCATTCACCATTCTGGTGATTTCTACCCTTTAGCTTCACATTCCTCTTGCTTTGTCTTGCGTACAATACAACATTATGTGTACATCTTTGGAGAGTTATGTCAGCAAGTGAAAGGAAACAGATTAGTCACTTAATTTACAGAGAGGGGAGTAGATTTCAGAGAATAATAATTAACTGGTCCACAATCTTTTGCAAGTAATCCCCTTACATTATCAGAGTAACACGATGGCATTTTTTGTTTGTTTGATGGCTAGGGACCTTAAAATATTGTACTGAAACATTAGCAAGCATCCATTTACACCAATTTAAAAGACATTTCTTAAAACATTTTCCTCTTCCTTCAAAACAGACGATTAGTAAAAGTTAACCCCGGCCAGCCTTGTATGGAAACTCAAATTGCTTTTTGCATTCATTTTTAAACTATCAGTTCCCACATATGGAGTTATGGTTCCTTTTAAAATAAATAATCAACATTAGCTAATAAGCCTTCACAGAACCTATACATCTAAAATGAATGAACTTTGCTTCACACAATGGTTTGTTTAACCAAATGTGAGATACTTAGATACTTCCTTTTTTATGTCCTCTTCATTTTCGAGTCTTGAGGGAGCACCATGGAATTCCTTCTTCAGATAGAAAAGAGAGGAAAGTATCTTGCAATTCCTAGTAGAATCCACTGCAGGGGGGTTACTCCAACCAGGAGTCCCAGCATCTACGTGTCGGACCTGGTGAATAGACCTCATTTGTTGCGCTCAAACTCTATGCCCAGGCTTTGGACTGATTAGAGTCAGATGAACTGTTCCTCTCTGTGGGAAGCCACAGAGAAGAATGGCCTGTCTTCAAGGAGGAGAATCCAGCTCATAATGCATTAGGTGAGGAGAAAGAAGAGAGAGTGTAAGAAAGGAGGTTTGGGTGACGGTTCTTTTGTCTGGAATGAAAGGGAAAATGTCTATCGTCACCATATGATGATAGGAAGGGAAGGGAAGAGCCATATGAAGGTCCTTTAGTTCTGCTGGTGTCGTAGAAGGTTTTAGGGCTAGATTGGAAAGAGGGGTTAGAGAAGTCTACATCGCTAATAGGAAAGAGAAGAATCTGGAAGTTTGGGGAAGAAGAAAGACAGTAGAGGAAAAAGAGAGTTGTTTTTCTAACAAGAGAGGAGATAGTATGAGTATGAGCCTGATGTGGTGTGAGGCTGGGGTATTACAGGTGTGAAGTGATCAAGGCAGAGGGACTAAAATGATTTTTAAGAGTTGGGTGCCCAAAACTCAACTTGAAGTTGTTTGGGTTGTGATATACCCCACTTTCCAGCCCTGGAAATCCTCAGTTAACTCTCCAGATACACATGTCCATGAGGCATTTTAACACATTTCATATTTGTGAAATTGGGGAGAGTCTAGGTAGTTATAATGCAGAGGGGAATAGCTTTCTTGGAAGTGTATAAAAAATTTATTAAGATGGGAATAATTTAATAGAATTAGGAACTAAGAACCAGAGGCAAACTCCACTATGAGGAATTAGTACAAATCTTGGAAAGAAGTTTCAAATTCTACCAGATATGGAATAGGAATTCAAGCAATCTTAAAAATCTTAGGAGGCAGAGAGACACACGATAACACCTGGACTAGATATTTGTACTAAATCAGTGCTTTTCTTGTTATACATATAATACATTTTATAAACTTTAGGAGTAAAATAACAAAACTGTAAACATTTCTGTACATTAAAAAAAAGAACTTGTGGTAAATTTTTTCACACCAATCACAAAAATAAACTCAAAATGGATTAAAAACCAAGATGTGAGATCTGAAACTATAAAAACTTAGAAGAGAGCATACGCAGAAACTTCTCTGACATCAGCCATAGCAACACCCTTCTAGGATATTTCCTGGGGCAAGGGAAATAAAAGGAAAAATAAACTATTGGGACTACATCAAAATAAAAGCTTTTGCACAGCAAAAGAAACAATCAACAAAACAAAAAGATAATTTATGGAATGGGACAAGATATTTGCAAATGACATATCCAATAAGGGATTAATGTCCAAAACCTAAAAAGAACTTGTACAACTTAACACCAAACCAACAGCAACAACAATAAAACAGTATGATTTTAAAAATGAGCAGAGGACCTGAATAGACATTTATCTGAAGACACACAGATGGCCAACAGACACATGAAAAGATGCTCAACATCACTCATCATCAGGGAAATGCAGATTAAAACCACAATGAGATGTCATCTTATACCTGTGAGAATGGCTAAAAAAGTCAAGAAACAACAAGTGTTGGTGAGGGTGTGGGGAAAAAAGAACCTGTGTGCACTGTTGGTGGGAATGCAAACTGGTGCAGCCACTGGATAAAGCAGTTTGGAGGCTTTCAAAAAAATGAAAAAGAGAAATATCACATGATCCAATAATTCCTTGGATATTTACTCAGGGAAAACAAAAACATTAATTCAAAAAGATATGTGCACCCCCATGTTTCTTGCAGCATTGCTTTTAATTGCCAAGAGGTAGACACAGCCCAAGTGTCCATTGATCGAAGAATGGATGAGGAAGATGTGAGTTACACACACACACACACACACACACACAGAGGAATATTACACAGGCATAAAAAGAGGCAGTCTTGCCATTTTGAGAACATAGGTGCATCTAGGTAGAGGGTATTATACCACATGGGATGAGTCACATAAAGACAAATACCAAATGATTTCACTCATATGTGGAATCTAAAAAACAAATGAATAAACTAACTACAAGCAGAATCTGACCTATAAATACAGAGAATAAGTGATGGTTGCCAGACAGATGAGGGATGGAGGAATGGAAAAATGGACGAAGGGGAGTGGAAGATACAGGCTTCCAGGGAGGGACTGAGTAAGTCATAGAAATAAAAGGCACAGCATAGGGAAGGTAATCAATGGTACTCTACAGGGTCATGTGGGGACACTGGTGAGCAGAGTATAATGTACAGAGGTATTGAATCACTATGCTGTGCACCTGAAACTAATGTAACATTGTACACCAAGGAGTCTCACGTAGAGTATTTAAAAAATAAAAAATAATATACATACAGAAAACACACTAGGCTAAGCTGAAGGGTCCTATTTAGGAGTGACAATGGAGTAATGTAGACATAAAGACTAGAAGATCCATAGAGACATTACTGAGAAGGAAAGAAGAACTATAGAGAGGGTTTTTTTTCAATTCAGAGTCAAGGATGGACTTTAGGGAGCCATGCAATGGCGCTAAAATGTAGACAAATTTAATGTGTTTGTGGATGGATAATATATGACATTTTAACTAGTGTAGTTCCCTCTTTGTAGTTCTGCCCCATTCATTTGTTCAAGTTTCTCAATAATAGAAAATAGATACTGGTCTCTGCCCCTAGTTCCTGGCACAGAGCTAAAGCCCTTGTAATTTCCTAGGTGATTGTTGTTTTGTTTTTCTAATGAGGTAACTCTGGGTAGGCTTCTGGGTGGCTAATGGATTGGGGGGGTGCTGGTCACTGGGAAGACCAAACCATGATCAGAAGCTTAGAACTTTCGGTCCCCACCCCTTTTCTGCCATTCTCTTAGGAAGGGAGAGTGGCTGGAAATGGAATTAATGATCGATCATGCCTACCTGATGAAGCATCCAAAAAAATCCCAAGAGTATGGGGCTCAAAGAGCTTCCAGATAGGTGAACACACCCGTGTGCCCGAAGGTGATGTATTTCAACTCCATGGGGACGGAAGCTCCTGTGCTTGGGACCCTTCCAGACCTGTCCTACGTATCTCTTAACCTGGTTATTCATCTGTATCCCTTATTAAATCCTTTAATAAACTGATAAATGTTTAAAAAATTGTGGTAAAATATGCATAACACAAAATTTCCTATGTTGACTATTCTTAAGTGAGCTAAAGTTTAGTAGCATTAAGGGGATTCACATTGTGTTGCAATTATCACCACTACGCATCTCCGGAACATTTTTCATCTTCCCAAACTGAAGCTTTATACACAACAAACAATAACTCTGCATTCTGCCCTCTCTAGCCCTTGGCAACCACCATTTTCTTTTCTATATCTATAAATTCAATTATTCTAGGTACCTCCTATAAGTGGAATCATACAGTGTTTGTTTTTCTGTAATTGGTTTATTTCACTGGTCATAATGTACTCAAGGTTTATTCATGTTGTAGCATGTATCAAAATTTTCTTCCTTTTGGAGGCTAAAAATATTTCATTGTATGTATCTACCATGTCTTCTTTATCCATTTATATATTGATGGACATTTGGGTTGCTTTTACCGTTGAGCAGTTGCTGTAATGCTGCTATGAACATAAGTGTACAAATACCTCTTTGAGACGCTGCTTTCAGTTGTTTTGGGTATACACATAGAAGTAGAATTGCTAGATTTATGGTCAGTTTTTAATTTTTTGAGGAATCATAATACTGTTTTCCATAACAGTTGCACCATTTTACATTCCTACTAATGGTGCACAGGTGTTACAGTTTCTCCTCGTTCTTGTCAACACTTTCTATTGTCTGTATTTTGTTTTCCCACCATCTTAATGGAAGTGAGGTGGTTTCTCATTGGGTTTTGATTTTCATTTCCCTAATGATTAGTGATGTTGAGCATCTTTTCATGTGCTTATTGGCCACTTGGAGAAATGTCTATTCAAGTTCTTTGCATGTTTTAAAATCAGGTTGTTTGGTTTTTTTGTTATTGGGTTGTAGGAGTTCTTCATATATCCTATCTATTAATCCTTTATCAGATATACCATTTGCAAAGATTTCCATTCTATGGGTTGCCTTTTCATTCTATTGGTTTTGTCTTTTGCTGACCACAAATTTGTTGTGGTGGGTGAGGGGCATGAGGAATATATATATATATATATATATATATATATATATATATATTCCAATTTCTTTCGTTTTCTTTCTTTCTTTCTTTCTTTCACCTGTGGTTTAGGTGTCATAATCATGAAATCATTGCCAAATTCAATGTCATGAAGCTTTTCTCCTTTAGCTTTTACATGTAGATACTTGTTGATTTTGAGCTGATTATTGTCTATAGTTCAGGGTAAAATTACAGTTCCATTCTTTTGTTTGCATGTTGTTTTTTAAACCTGCTTTTCTTAAAGTATTATAAAAAGCTTTCTATCTGTTTAAAGTTTTTCTTTCAATGTCATGGTTTTTTAAAAAATACTTTATTTATTTATTTGACAGGCAGAGATCACAACTAGGCAGAGAGGCAGGCAGAGAGAGAGGAAAGGAAGCAGGCTTGATGCTGAGCAGAGATCCCAATGTGGGGCTCAATCCCAGGACCCTGGGATCATGACCCGAGCCGAAGGCAGAGGCCTCAACCCACTGAGCCACCCAGGTGCCCCATCAATATCATGTTTTATACTTTGGGCCATTCCTGCTTGTATCATAGTTTTCATAATTGATAATAAATTTCATGATCTGTAATGTCATAACTTTTAAAATCCACCTTCAGAAATCTGCCTTAAACAAGTAAATTGACTTGTAGTCACCAAGTGAGCCAGATTTTTCCCCATGAAATCGGTTTTGGAGAAATTCTAGGGGAAAATGAACCAGTGCCTTTGAATGAAATACAAAAAAAAAAAAAAAAAAAAAAAAAACTTTCTAGTATATTTGTAAAAAATGTGCTATTTTTAAGTGACTTCCCACTGTTGATTGCCTACTCAGTTCTTATTCCTTCCCCATATTTCCTTTTCAAAGAACCACGGCTTTGTACCTGTGTCCTCATGCCCCTCACCCAAACCTTGCAACTCATGAGTATCTTCTCCTTTTTTAGCTTCCTGAAGAGATCCTGATGAATCAAAGCTGGATCTTTTTAGGAACCCAGTTATAAATCAATCATAGCATTATTTGCTGATCATTGTTCCTGGTCTGGAAATGGGTATAAGGCCTGGAATGAAATATTTCAGTTTTCTCTCTGGATATAAATAAAAGAGGCAAGGATTTCCTTACAACAGCGAGTGGGAGAATCAGCCCATGGGTTAAGCCAAATCTGTGAACAACAGAAGAGAGTCTTGCAAAGAACATGTGTTGTTAACAACAGCTTAAGGTTGTTGAAACAGTTGACTTTCAAGTTAGCCATTCCTTTGAAAGTCATATGACAAGAAATTATTTAACCCTTTGAGCTAGTTTGGTTTCCTCAAAGCAGCATAAAGCACCCCATTTGACATACAGGCATATTTTACTGGATTTTATGATAATATATCCCTATGAGCCAGGTAGGCTGGGTATGATTATTACCATTCATTTATTTTTAAAGATTCTATTTATTTGAGATAGAGAGGGCGGGGGGAGAGAGAGAATAAGAATAGGGGGCAGAGGAAGAAGGAGAAGCAGGTTCCCCATTCAGTGAAGAGCCCAACATAGGTCTCAATCCTAGGACCCCGGGATCATGACTTGAGCTGAAGGCAGATACATAATCAACTGAGCCCCCCCAGGTGCCCCTGATGATTATCATTTAAAAATGAGGATGCAAGCTCAGAAATGTGTAGATGATTTACTCAGATTACTAATTGGGATACATTTTAGAAACTGCTCTGGAACCCAGCTAAGTCTTTTGTGATTCTGTATATTTATTACTTTTTGCCTTGCAGCCTGAAAAAAAAAAAAAAAAATTTATAGTCATTCCAGCCTGGCTAAAAAATGCAACTGTATGTTCTTGCCAAACAAAAGAGCAAAATCCACATCTACTTTAATATCCTAATTGCTCCTTTATATAATATTCTACTAACCTGCCTCAGATTTCCAGATGTCCACTTTAATTTTTTCCTTTGGATTCCAAAGAGAAAGAGAGAGTTGGTCTTTGTTTATTTCTAGAATGTATTTTTATATATCTGATAGGCCGATTAGCATGCTGAAGAAATTGAGAAATATAGAGATTTATTCGAAATAAAGTAAGACTTTGGTCATTTTGCATGTAGACAAGCTTTGGACAATGCCCTGGCAACTACAACCTGCTTATTCCTGTGTCATTTGCATATTGAAATAGGTCTTCTTTTTTTCCTGGACACTTTAACAAAATGGTCATTAGTTACTCAGAGTCAATTTGACTTTTTATATTACATTATCAAATCTAGCCTGGAAGACAGAAGGAAGATAATATAGGTAGGCATAGAGTTCTTGGAAGCACTAGGTCAGAGCCTGCAGCCACATAAATAAAAATAGATTTATAAATGTCTCCTCAAGTATCAGAATGAAATTTTCCCTCTCAGCTCTAATCAAGTCTTTGGAGTTTCTTAATTCTGAGGGAGTTTTTTCCTTAAAAAAAAAATTATTTATTGGGTGCCTGGGTGGCTCAGATGGTTAAGCATCTGCCTTTGGCTCAGGTCATGATCCCAGCGTCCTGGGATCGAGTCCCTCATCAGGCTCCCTGCTTGGTGGGGAGTCTGCTTCTCCCTCTCCCTCTACAGCTCCCCATGCTTGTGCTTTTTCACTCACTCGCTTTCTCTCTCAAATAAATAAATAAAATCTTTTTAAAAAATTATTTATTTGACACAGAGAGAAGAGAGATCACAAGTCGGCAGAGAGGGAGGCAGAGAGAGAGGAGGAAGCAGGCTCCCTGCCAAGCAGAGAGCCCAATGCGGGGCTTGATCCCAGGACCCTGAGACCATGACCTGAGCTGAAGGCAGAGGCTTAACCCACTGAGCCATGCAGACGCCCCTGAGAGAATTGTTTCTGTACGTGATTTGAATCATCTTCCCAAGGTCAGCCATCGGCCACCTGTAGCTCACAAAGAAGGAAATGTATTCCGAGGTGATTCATCTGGGCATGTGTTAAGTACAAGCTAATAGAGGAATGTGCCCAACTCCCATTAGAACTGGTTTTTATTTCTTCCTTAGTACATGAACTTAAGTAGCTATTGCATTCTGTTCCAGATTTTTCTTTGTAAGATGTTATCTTCTTGCTTTTCAAAGTTCTTTAGAATTTTAACATAGAAGAGAACTAGAAGTAAATATTTTTTCAAGTTTTTATTTATTTATTTGACAGAGAGAAAGAAAGTGCACAAGCGGGGGGGGGGGCATGGAGCAGCAGAGGGAAAGGGGGAAGCAGACTCCCCTCTGAGCAGGGAGCCCAACACGGGGCTTGTATCCAGGACCCTGGGATCATAACCTGAGCCGAAGGCAGAAATTTAACCAACTGATGCACCCAGACGCCCCTAGAAGTAAATATTTCAATAAACAACCTTACCTAAGGTTGCTGCTTTTTGTGATGGCAGATTGTGGTAAATTAAAGATAGACACAAGTTTTTAGACTTTCTTCTCATTAAGAGGTAGAGTTTATAGTTCATCCTGTATATTTGGGTCGGCTTTGTGACTGCTTGTCCTATAGGATATAATGGAAATGATGTTCTGTTAGTATGTTCTGTAAGTCCAGATCTTAAACACTGGCAGGTGCCTGTGTCCCAAGAGGTCCTCCAAAATTTTTAACCCCTACATCGTATGCCCTGTACTACACCCTCCTCTTGATTAGAGGTGAGACCTGTGTCTGTGATGGATGTCACACCAGTGAATGTGTTTTCTTAGTGGCAAGCGTGAATGGATTTGTAGATGTAATTATGGTCCCTACTAAGTTGACTTTGAGCTAATCAAAAGGAGATTATCCTGGTTAGGTCAGTGTAACTGGTGCCAGTCTTGTGAGATCCTGAGCAGAAAATCCACTTAAGTAAGTGGTGCCCAGACCTCCAAACCTACAAAGACTGTGAGATGATGAATGAGTATTGTCTTATCTCACCAAATTTGTGCTAATCTGTTACACAGCAGTAGACAGCGAATATACTTCTACTTTTGGTCTCTCAGAATACTTGCTTTTGGAACCCAGTTGCCATGATGTGAGAAGTCACACGAGGAAGCCCTATCTGTGCTCCCAACATCAGCGGCCAATCAGGTGTGGTGTGTTGGCCATCCAACCCAACTGGGTTTGACTACAACTGGCTGAGAGACCCCATACCAGAACTGTCCTGCTGTGCTCAGTCAACTCACAGAAATGTGAGACACAATAATAAATCTATAAATTTTAGGGTTGTTTGTTATGTAGGTATAGATGACAGAGATTTTTGAAATGCCCATTTTATTCATTCAAACAGGTCTTTTATCTGTTCTCTTGGTCTTCTAAGGGAGATGCTGCTTTCAGTTTTCTCCATGTCACTCCTGGCATTCTGACTGAATTGAAGGGTGAGAGGTAACTTCTCTTAGGAAGAACAAAAAGGCATTGTCAGCTATATCTTCAATTCAAAATGAAACATTTATTTTAGTGGAATGGAGATGCGATTCCTGCTACACTTCAAAGGAATCTGTAATGAGGGCCACAGTAGCAGTGCCATTAATTAACTGAAGAATGTGTGCTCATCCTAGATATAGGGAGGTATAGACATAGAATCAAATATAAACATGAATATGGTTATAGATATATAGGTGTAGAAAGACATTCATACTCAGAAAGGAAAAAAATGCAGACACACTGAATCTAAACTAAAAATGTATAACAAATACCATAAAACACTCATTACCATGATGTTATTAATATAGAGAAATGGCAATCACAAATGAATTACTCATGTTTTTATAGTTCTGGCTGTTGCTTAGTATGTCTATACTAAATACAAAGTACCATGAAGTAACATTTTAGTCCCTTGTACCCATATGTATTATTCATTGTGGCTAAAACCAATTTGTTCACAAGTATGATAATTATCTAATTCTGCTTAGGAAACACTTTTCTCATTACTGGAATAAAGTTCCTAATTCCAGTAAAAAGAACTTTCAAATCTTCTTGGGCAAAAGTCAATGCATGAGCTTCAAATCTGCTTTGTTTTGTTAAAATCAGAATCAACAGTTTGAGACGTATAGCTTCATAAGGAAGTAATCACATTAGTCACCCTCCTGGCACTACATGGGCATTAATCTTTTCCTTTCATCAGTCTCTCTGACTCTTTCACAATGTTATAAGGTCCCCCACAAAGCTAAATTAAAATGTTTCTTTCATCAAAACTCATGAATGTGAAATTAATAATCAATGATCTTGGGAGAATACAAGAAACAACTTTACAGTTTCTAGATCATTTTGATGGGCAGTTGGGTTCCACGCCCTATGTGAAGGAGTTGCCTCCTACTTGTTGTACCTTTATTACAGAGAGATTGGCTTGAATATTTATCATCCAGATTAAATGATTATCTTATTACTAAGCTTTGTGAATATATTTCGGATTTTCTGATTTTTTTTAAAAACATTCATTTGGAATGTGTAATGATCTGTCCATTTGACTCATGCCTTTAGTATAAGTCGATTGCAAGGCAAGATGCAGGTCATTTGCAAGAAGGCAAAGAGATTTTTCAGCCCTTTATAAGCAATGTTCTCAAACTTTGAAGTGTAAGTAAATTACCTGAGAGGCTTGTTTTCCTCGGGACTCATTCTGGTTAGAGATAATGAGGTAGCAGGAAATTGCTTCCTGGAATAATCAACTAAATGCATCAGAATCACCCGAAAAGATAATAGCACAGTTATAAAGTCCTTTCCCCTGATCTTGTCATGGCTGACTTTTTCTCTCATAGAAACCTCTCCTGGAAAAGAGTCTTACCAGAGAGGTGGTCTTTGACCACACAGCTGAAATTATGCACCTCCTCACACCCCTTCCCACCACCTCATTCTAACTCTTGGCTATTTTCCCTGTTAGTTGCTTCTTTTTTATAATGAGTCACTCTTTCCTCTTCTCCCACAATTTCTGCCAGAGCTGTATCTTATGTGTCCTGATTGCTGTTGAATCCCGAGCCCCCACAATCCTACCTGGCCAACAGTAGAGCTCAGTAATTATGCCTTGAGTGAGTAAATGTCTAGGTTGCTCTTCATTAATAATAATGTATAATGATGATGATGGTGGTGGTGGCGGTGGTGTCCCATTGGTCTTCATTAGTGACAATCTAATGTGATCAATACTATTAAATACAAAATTGAACTGAACAGTTTCACTAGCCAAAGCAAGGTGCTTGATCTGCTTCTCTAAACCATATTTGATTCACAGTTAGGGTCACTGATTTCCTCTGCTGGGCTCAACCGGGCAGGGGTGTTGCAGCAAATCACAAATGAAATGTCCAATTTGACCTATCCACTCCATTCAGAATGCCCCGTTAGCACCATGAGCTGGTGGGAGGATATTCTTGGGAATCAAAATCCAGCCATGGGGGCGCCTGGGTGGCTCAGTGGGTTAAGCCACTGCCTTCGGCTCAGGTCATGATCTCAGAGTCCTGGGATCGAGCCCCGCATCGGGCTCTCTGCTCAGCAGGGAGCCTGCTTCCTCCTCTCTCTCTGCCTGCCTCTCTGCCTACTTGTGATCTCCATCTGTCAAATAAATAAATAAATCTTAAAAAAAAAAAAAATCCAGCCATGCAACATGTTACACTCTCATCTTCAAGACCAAACTCAGTTGTCTTGAGCTTAGTCTTGCCACAATTATAATTACATTTTATTATGATTTAAGGTGAGAATTGGGGTAGGAGAGGCCACATATAAGAATTTTTTATGTGACAAGCATGGCATAAACATGCATTGTGTTTGTTAAGTGTATAGGGTTGGGAAACAGACAGCCCGAGTTTCCATCCCAGTAGTACCACTTAAACTCTATGACCTTGGGCAAGTTAATTAACATCTATAACCTTTGTTTGTGAAATGAGTTTAATACTACCTGCCTCCCAGGATCCTTTTAAACATTAAATCAGATAACCCTATGAAAAATGGTTAGCACAGCATCTGACAAGTAACAGCACTCATTTATTATTGTCATCACGATTATTTTTTATCACTTTGATTAGTTGTGAAAAAGTGGTTTAAATAGATGAAAGTTTGTTTTAATTCCTTTAAGTCTTCCCTCATTGTACTTCAGGTTGGAAATTCTCCTTTCCCTTTCCTTTTTAGGTTTATTCCTTCATGCTGTCACTTTCTCTGATGATGTTATTCATCCAAGCAGGGGTGGGGGGGATCTTTCTGGAAAGATCTAATTGTGTTTAGAAATTTCTACTTATTATAATGTTAAATCAATATGCTATCATCACTCTCTTCTCATTTGGGTTTTATATATTTCTCCAATTGTGAGAAAACTTCTGTCCCAAACGGAAGGACTTAATATCCCCAAGCCAACAGTGGGGAGAGATTGTCTTTGGCAGAAAGCCGTATCTATGAACACTGAGAGGGTTGCTTCTGATGAAAATCTAAGAGACTCCTTCCCCCTGCCAACCCCAATATTGCCAGAGAGCTAGTGTTCAGCAGTGGGCCCTACATCCTCAATGAAAGTTGCTAGCCCTCATTATAGTACTCATTCATTCAAATGCAAAAATGTACTAGGTAACTATTGAGTTCAACGCTCCTTCTCAGACCAATTTTGTATCAAACAATAGAGATCTTCCCTAGGTACATCTGAAGAAAACATACAAACATCTGATATTGAGATAAATGCAAGGTACTGGCTGTGTTAGATATAGGATGCCATAAGGGGCAAAGTAGAAGGGATAATGTAACTGAGTTAAAATTGCAAAAGTACAGCTATGACCCTTTGTTTTCTTTCTACATAGGCTGAATTTAAAGATCTTTGGATGACACAGTCTTATTTCAAGCAAATGCACTCCTTTCTGTTTTTGAACATCATTTAGTTTTAATTCTCTTGGACACGGAACCTTCTTTATCCTGTTAATTTTACTGATGGGATAAATGAAATATAGCTACATGTGTATCATGATACATTCCATATGTGTATACCTAACTACTATCACCTATGCCAAGGATGGTGGTATACTGTACATAGAGAGAAGATAAGTAATTTTCAGAGAGAAAAGTAACATAAAGGTTGCCCGTACCCCAGCCTTAGTGCTCCATTATGCTGACATAGCTTGAAGTCTGTGCCAAATAATTTTTTATTTAACAGTGGGGTTAGAACTTTACCAGTTGTTACTTGCTCCTGCTTAAACAACTATAGCCAGCACTCAAATGTGCCTCATGCTGATCTCATCAGGGAACTGTGCGTAGGTGGACTTCTTGGAAGCTTATAGTTCAAGGTCAGAAAGGTAAAAATTGTCCAAGCCAATTCTCCCAGACATAAAAACAAACTCTTAACTTCTCTCTACCTGTCCCTTCTCTCAGCCCCTTGTCCTGTTTAATCGCTGACTGAGGTTTTCATAATCACGGTGCTTTGATCATGAGTTTTTTTTTTCATGGTATCTTAACGTCTTAACGGGAATTTGGTGAACACTTCCTATTCCATTCAGACATAGAATTTCTATTTTCAATATTCCAGACGAGGAGTTGCTTTGACATCTGAATGGCCAGTCCTGTACCACTGTGTGCTACGATCTTGCTGGACAGCAGGGACAGGAAAAACAAATTTTACATGATTCTTCCTGTAAGCAACTCACCATGCAGCCAGCAAAATGGAATTCCAATTAAAGTGTTATGATAATTCATTGAGAGGGGGGCTGAGCAAATTTCACGGGGCACGCAAGATGGGAAGAATCCAGGGAAATTTCATAAAAGAGGTGACGCTGAGTTGCCTGCCATGAGACAAGGATAGTGGAAGGAGATTCCAGGCGAAGAGAAGGGTGTGAGCAAATCAACAGGGAATGGGAGAATGAGCATGATGTTTAAGAACAGAAGCAAATCCAGTTGGGGAGAGCATCAAGTTTGTAACAGGGAAGCGGCAGATCGTGAGAAGCTAGACCCTCAGGCTGAAGATCATGTTGGAGTATAGAGGCCAACCAGAGTTCCCCCGTGGGTCAGTGGTATGATCAGACTTTCATTTTGGGAAGATAACTCTTACAGCACTGAGGAAGAGGAACTGCCAAGACATGAGGCAGAGAAGCAAAAAGTCTGTGGGCAGAGATGCCACAAATGGAGAAACGAGGATGAGTTCCAACATTGCTCCAGGAATAAAGCTATGGCATTTGGTAATGAATTGGATAATAAGAGTAGGAGGAAAAATTGGGGGGTTAAGATTTATTACTCTGTTGATTAAATATGAATTAAGCACCTGTCACGGGCTGGGGACTTTACTACACAATAGTATAGAAGGGTTCCCCAAACTGAGTCCTTACGGTCATGTACCTCATAGTCTAGTGGAGGGGACAGAAGGATCCCAAGTTTCTAGCCCAGTTTATGGGCGAGATACAGATACTGTTATGCGCTTGGAAATATGGGAAGAAATGAAGGCTTAAGGACAATGAAATTTTTGAGTTTGGTTTGAGAGTGGTAAGATTAACTCTCTGAAGGCCGTAGGGGTACAGATGAGTGGGAGGCCAGGCCTCGAAAAGAGAATGGGGTTGATCCTGTGCATGTGAAAATCGTGAATTTCAGTATTAGTTATGGGAATAAATAAAATTATCCAAAGGGAGCAAATAGAAGACAATCAGTGATGGAACGCTGGGGAATGAGATCGTATCTGAATAGAGGAAAGAAGCCTAACATATGAGACTCAAAAACATGGCAAGATAAGTAAAAAGAGAGCTCTGAAGAAGAAAGGGAAGAAAACATTGGGAAAAAAAAAACAAAAACAAAACAAAACAGGAGTCAGGTGTGTCAGGTTTTCTTAAAGCTTCTCTTATCGTTGTTTCTGGGAAAGAAAGATCTCATTGGCCACAAATCATGCCCAGGCTCAGAGATATTTCTTCTGCCCTGGATTCCATTTTGCACATCTTCTTCCTTTATTATAAAGAATCCTCAACTAGGAAGGGAGTACACATAACTTAAAAATAAGACAAAACCAACCAAAGCAACCTCTCTAGGGTTTTCCCCCATCCTTTCTAGGAACTTACCCTCAATGGGTGGATAGTTTTTGCTTTGTAGGCAGTGGTACAGCTCAGTGACACACATTCAGACATGACAAACTACCGGGATTGGCTCAAGTTTTTGCTCTGAAAAGACAGAAAGGAACAGCTTTGGAAAACTGGTGTTAATTCCCCTGTTCCAGGATTATCAGTCATTCTCCACCCAGGGTTCATTCAGACAAAAGTACTATATGCTGGATGTAAAAAGCTCAAGAATAACTGTGTTTCCTTCCAGTGGTTAATAGCTATTATCTTTTGGGAAGATCACAGGTGTCACTAAGTGTCATTATTTGGGTGTCGCATGGTACACCATAACGACTTTTCTGAATGCAAAATAAGAACGTGGTTTGAAGAGGACATGGGATCATTTCTCATTGCAAGAGGGACACTAGGAATTGTACCTGAGATATATAGAACCTTTTTACTGTTTCTGGAGACAGGGATGTGATATTGCAACAATGAAGAGCATAGACAGGGATAATAGGATGTAATGTTGAAAACTGAGATTGTCTTAGATTTTGGCTGAGCACTGGCCGAGATCTAGTAACTCCTTCTGTTATGTCACTTCCCAGTGAGACAGGGGAGCCTCACGCTGGAAATTCTACCTGTTGTTTTGGCAAAGTGAGGATCATTCCAGCTTGCAAAGCCATCTTTGTGCCAGCCAGCCGAAACAAGTTTGTATACTTACGGGGCTAAAGGTGAGCCACCGAAGCCTCTTTGGCACTCCTGGATTCCGATTCTCAGACAGCGACCGCACCAAACAGGCAACGCTGTTATCTCTAAGTCCTGAGGTGATGTGAATGGTTTGGATGCATTGCTTTATCCCTGGACCCAGCCAGGTTACTTTCTGGAAGGTACACAAAGCCACAGAGGATACTGTCTTGCTACCTGGGACATTTCATCATGCTTGGGAACTAGACAAAAGGCTGGGGCTAGTCTACACACTCGTCCCTGTGTTTCTGTCATTGTGACAATGACCAAGTGGTGATATGAAGAACACACATGGGATTATGGTAAAAGACCCTATTTGAATGACAACAGGAAATCAATAATAAAAGCAAATTTCTGTTCCTTTTAAATCAAGGAAGGCATTTCTGGGAGGAAAGTGGGCTGATTTATTTTAATTAAAAATAGAAAGTGCATCTTTGAAATAACTAGCCATGATATGGTTTCTGGAGGAGGATGATATCCTATTCTTTCTCTTTAGTCTAGCTTTCAAAGAAAACCCTGAATCTTCTAGAAGAACGTTATTGTTATTGATCCACTCTTTGGTGCTGATGATCCCTGAAGGCGGGCCTCCTGCTGCTCTTAAAGTGATGGTAGGACATCAGGAGCACAAGAAGCAGCTTGTCACTAAATTGCGTCCCTGACCCCAACCCCCCATCCCCACCCCAGGTGGGTAATGACCGAGCCAGATACACTGTATTTGAAGGGGAGAGAAAAGTTACAAGGAATTTGATGTGAGATAGTACAGGTAGAAATCTTCTTCAACAACACATTTAAACAAGGCAGAGGTGTAGTGGGGTCTTTGTATCTTAAATATGGGAGAATATTCTGTTTTTCAAAACAGAATTTTTCCCAACTGTTATCAGGGATGTATGGAATCGTGATCTTTCCAGGGTCTTCCATCTCTTCTGATTATTGTCACAGAGACCTACTGAAGGACTGTTTTGAGACAGACAAAAAGGATCTGGCCCCACATGGTTTTTTTCTTCTCCACATCACCCCTCCCCCCACCCCAAATCTGCCCCTGTTATCATTCCCTGCAAAGCACACAATACTTGGAAACAACACATAAGAGTCCAGTTGAAACTTTTCTGTTTCATCAAGAATGAATCAAATGTCAGAGACTCAATGTTCTAGATCAACAATTTCTGGGATTGATACATCTTAATCAAGTAATTAGGTGACTTTTTCGGCGGTGTTTCCACACCGGAGAGAGGAACAGATTTGCCGCTTTGCTCGGATGGCTGCTAGCAGCAGTGTTGGTTGTTAACAGAGACGTTTACACGGAACCACCAGTTGGCAGGGCTAACACTTTGTTCCTTGCTATTCCCACATGCTGAGGATTGTGGGAAGGCTGCCAAGCTTTCTGTCTCATGCAGCTCCTCGGTGTAACAGCAACAAAAAGCCTTGGGAAAAAAAAAAAGAAAAAGAAGAAAAATGAATAAAGGAAACAATGAAGCTAAGTCCCCGGCCTCTCCTATTAAACAGGGATAGAATGAGAGATTTTTAGTGGCACTTTTGTTCCCTTTCTTTCCCTCCTTTTTTTTCTCTTTTCTTTTTTCTTTTCTTTTCTTTCCTTCCTTCCTTTCTTTCTTTCTCTTTCATTTTCTCTCTCTCTCTCTTAATTTAAAAAGCATTTTAAATTGAGGTTGATGCTTCTGGAACTTTAAAGCACATTTAAACCACCTTGGGGTCCCACTGAAAGGCAGATTCTGACTTTGCAGGTTGGAGGTAGAACCTGAGGATTCTCATGTCTCACTGGCTCCTGGCGATGATGGTGCGGGTTGAAGGGACAGCAGAAGGAGTAACACATGACCAGATCTGGTAGAGGTGGTTGTGATTGTCTCATATTCTAGGGCTCTAAGATGACAAGGAAACCTTTCTCTTCAACCTCCTCTGGAGACCTGAGATTGAACCATTTTTTTTTATTTTTTATTTTTTTATAGTCCTAATCTCACCCGTATTGGATAAAATATTATGAGTCGGAAAATTCTGATCCTCAATCCAGTTCTGTTACTAACTAGTTGTGTGATAACAAGCTGTTTCTGAATTCTCTCTAGGTATCAGTGTGTTTCTCCATACCCCAGGGGATTGCATATTATGTGTTTGACAGTTGTCTCAGGCACTAACTTGATGACATGTCATTAGCTATGCAAGGGAAAGTTGGAATTTCTGGGGTTGTACCTGAAACCAATAACATCTGAATTTGCTTTTGGTTACTTTGTCTTTCATACCGTATAAAATAAGTAAAACCAGGGGCGCCTGGGTGGCTCAGTGGGTTAAGCCTCTGCCTTCGGCTCAGGTCATGATCTCAGGTTCCTGGGATCAAGCCCCGCATCGGGCTCTCTGCTCAGCAGGGAGCCTGCTTCCCTTCCTCTCTCTCTCTCTTTCTGCCTGCCTCTCTGCCTACTTGTGATCTCTGTCAAATAAATAAATAAAATCTTAAAAAAAAAAAAAAAAGTAAAACCAGCTCCAAACAATGAATGAGGCTTTTCTACTGTGTGTTCCTGACCACATAGATATTTGAGCCTGAGTAACTGAGGGCTGACCATGACATAGACCATACCCATGTGTAGCGGGACAGGATACCTAGCAATCCTAGAAGCTAAAATGGGATCACTGGGAAGGTGGGGAGCATGCTGGTCCGAGAGAGCAAACGGCCAGGTGGTTGGGGACATCACCCAGCAGACGGGAGGAGTTGACGACCAGGACTTGTGGTTCTGGCTCCTTTGGAGGTTTGTAAGGTCAAAACAGGGCCCCTCCTAGATCAAAGAGGATAAAAGGAGGGGAGACCATGGAGAGATGGGCAGTACAGGCTTCATAATCTATAAGCTTGGTGAAAAATGAAAATGCAGAGCCCCTTTTTCAATAAGCAGGAAATAGGTACCATTGGTGTACTATAATACAAAGCTTTTTCCTTTCTTCAGTGATCTTTCTCAACTTATAGTGTTTATTTAATATAATTCTAAGTGAAGAAAAAGAAAAAATTTAAATTATTAGCATGAATTTTGCCATCTAAAAATTGCACAATGTTCATTTAAAATGCAAATATGAGAGCAGTTAATTCTATGCAGAATTGCCAAAATGACACATTTCATAGCGCATACATACATACGTATTTTGTTCTCACCAGAACAGTAGAAGCACTGCACAAAAACAATGCAACTATTTTTGACTTCTTGATATGCACACATTCTACCAAAACTTTCTACCTTTCATGTACTGGTGAGTAAGGAATAACTGAGAAAAAAACAGAAAAGGAAGGAAGCAATAGGAAAGGAAAGAAAAGGAAGGGAGGGAACGGGAAGAGAAGAAAGGAAAAGAAAAGAAAAAAGACAAGACAAGACTGAATTATGGGTTGCCCTGACTTCCCCCTTTCCTTTATGTCATTATTTTTTTAGCATAAGTGAGTGACAAATGCAAGCAACTAACACAAGTAGGAAAGGACACAATAGAGCTCCTTATTTGTGTTTCTTAGAATGCCATGGCCTTTGTTTCTGTGTTGGAAGCAAATTCTGGTTTGGAGAAAAAAACATCGTTTCTTGGTACTGTTTGTGCAGCACCAAATTACTTTACCAAATTAAACACCGAATTATTATTTTTCCACCTCCAAATTACTCAGTTGTAGATACAGCATGTTTACTTTGGACTTACTCTGGATCTTTCTGAGCTTCCATGCATCGTGGATCCACCAGAATTCTGAGCCTGGTGGGGCATGATCGATGCTCTATGTGAATAGAGAAGCAAGGTATGGTAGACATGCACATAACCTATGTTCATACACATATTCCATTGTCCCAAGGGACTTCATATACAAAATACAAGCTCAAAGCTAAAACTGTTAAGAATCTCAAGACTCTCACAACAGAGAATTAAAGCATGTGTTACACATGAGGCAACCACACTAGCTGAATGTCCATTAAGCTGACTCTAGATATAGAAACAGAAAAAAATGAATCAAGGCATTGATTGGTCCAAATGGTCAAGAAATGAATCTTGTAGCCAGAATCACATTATAGGGAACAAATGAAATTAGGTTAACTCAAAGCTGAGTCTCTGAATTCAAATGATGCTTTCCTTTCATTGTTGAAAGGGATATTGATTTTACAGATGGAGAAACTGAGATCCGGTGAGGTAGAGACTTACCAGGTTAACCAAACTCGTTAGAAACAGAATCAGCATTAAAACCTAAAATCTTTGAGAATCCTAATTCAATGTCCCTTTGAGTCCCCCATGCTAGTTCCTCCTATGATTCATCACAATGGCAGCGGACTGTACTGGTAACGTTGAAATATTTTTCATGTCCATAAAAACAATGAGAAGGAAATAGAGAAAATACACTGTTTTACCCTACTCGAATGTTGCAAAACAAGTCTTTACTCTTTCTCTGACTTTAATGAGATGGTTTTAAAGGAAGTAATATTTTTAGATTTTATTTATTTTAGAGAGAGAGAGAATGAATGTGGGGGAGGGGGAAGGGCAAAGGGAAAGGGAGAGAGAGAATCTCAAGCAGATTCCACACTGAGCATGGAGCCTGATGAAGTGGGACTCGATCCCTCGACCCTGAGATCAGAACCTCAGCTGAAATCAAGAATGTGACCCTTAACCAACTGAGCCACCCAGGCACCCCTAAAGGAACTATTTTCTCTATAACTTCTGCAGTGCTGAGCTGGATCATAAAGGATCAGAGGCTGGCTCAGTGATTAATCATACTTAATGCTGAAGAGATGAGTAAGGCAGGGTCGCAAAGTCAAATGTAGGTGGTTACTGGCAGATTAATTTGAAATGAATGAATGGGGGCTTTAAATGGCTTTCAAGTTTAAAGTGTTGCCTGACAAATTGTACCTAATATAGCATCTCTGATTTTTCCCATAAAGAGGGGAAAAAATGAAAACAATTAAGTAAATACCAGAACCCCTCAGTCCACTTTTGCCAAATTCTAGAGTAGATCGCACTACTAAAATAACTACAGAGCTTCACAAAGAAAGCAGTAAACTCCTCTTTTTCCAGAAACCAAGAAAAACTGCTGGCCTAAAAAAGGGAGGCTACTGATTCAGAGCCTTTCATTGTGTACCAACTGAAATCAAGGTGCTTGCTCTGAGGGTACTGCTCTTGAGCCAATCTGAGTACTCATACTTGTTCCCTCACCCCACTGGCCCCTCCTTTTATATATCTACTTTGAGATGAAACTCCCAGAGATCAAATCAAAAGGAGTATCAACTCGGGGGACAGGAGATAAGATTAGCTGTGATTTATCATGTCCTGAGAAGTATAATTCAAAGAAGTAGACTCATGGTTATTTAAGGTAGAGACAAGAAGCACAGTGAGAGCTGAAAATTTGGCACATTTGGGGTTTTTTGTTTGTTTATTTTTTGCAATGTATTCAGTAGGTTCAGAATGTGAAAGAAATGATAGAGATTGATTTAACTCCAAACAATTTAGCAGAATAACATGTGTTTAATTCTTACTAGGTTCTGGAACTTTTTATGAGGAAGAGTGACCAAAAATGTGTTTTCCAGGTTCAAAATAAGAAAAAAGATTCTACCAATACCTAAGACAAGGCAAGAAAAACTTGCAAACCATTTCTATTGAAAATATTTCTGGCTAGAAATATCTTCATTATAGAATGGTTGGATATCAAAAAAGGGCAAATAAAGAAAAAGGAAATATTTTATGTAGTTTCCTAGAGAAGCCAGAGTAGTTTCAGATAACCCCTGGATGACCTCAGCGGAACGCACAGTAGCACATGAAAGAGATGTGGGGATTGCCAAAGAATGGAACAGTAGGCCCTGTGGTGGAAAAGGAGTTCAGTAAGATGGAAATGGGTCACAAGGACACAAGGCATACAATGGCAGAAACGAAATCTTTGTCAAAGAGGGCAAGGAACCAAAGAAATACTCGGGAAGACTGGGTTTTCTGATCTAGAGGACAAACCAGAGAAGCCCTCTATGAATGTAGATAATAAGAAAGTTATAAAGAAGATGTTAGGCGTTGAAGAATAAGAGCTGTATCATACTTACAGAATACTGACATTCCTGAAAAAGGGAGGGAAAAAAGGAATGGGTATAATAATCAATGATTTGATTGCAGAAGACACTTTGGGGAAAAAAACCGGCCCATGTCTTCAAATCAAAATGGCTCCTTACATTTCAAACAAAGTTAATTAAAATGGAATCAGACTAGGGGCACCTGCATAGCTCAATTGGTTAAGCATCTGACTCTTAATTTCGGTTCAGATCATGATCTCAGGGTTGTGAGATGGAGCCCTGCATTGGGCTTCACACTGGGTATGGAGCCTGCTTAAAATTCTCTCTCTCCCTCTCCCCCTCCCCCACTTATGCACGTTCTCAAAAAAACAAAATAAAATAAAATAAAATAATAAAAAACCTAAAACATCTCAGCAAATTTTTGAAATAAAGAACAATCAAGAGAAAAAATTTTGCATAAATCCTGATGGAAAGATATATAGGTTATCTAAAAATAAATTCTAAACATGGCTGACTGCATAGATCTCTTCTAAAATACTTACTCTTAAGAGTAATAAGAAGACAATGAAGAATTTATCTAAATAATCTACAGAGTTTTGAGGGAAAAAGTTTTGGTTAAATAATTTAAAAGCCAATTTTTTTTCTTCCAATGGCAACAGAGTATGTAGATCCCTTTTTTTCTCTTTTTTTTTTACAGAAATAATACCTTAAAATGTGTATTTCAGTGAGGTTTTTAGAAATAAATTATTTAAAGGCTTAGTCTGGTTATCTGAGAAATGATTCAAAAGAGAAAAAATAAAATGAGAAAAATCACTGTGTTAAAGAATTTATTTGAGCTAGTTAAGGGTGAAGGTAAGTCTAAATAATTTTTGTAAATGTTTTGTAAATATGATAAATCCAAATGTCAAAAAATAATTATTGAAAGAATATGCATATACATAAAAAAATTTATGTATTTGATGTACATAAAAATGACATTTAAAATCTTTTTTTTTAAACTAATCATTTTTTTATTTTTTTATTTTTTATTTTTTATAAACATATATTTTTATCCCCAGGGGTACAGGTCTGTGAATCACCAGGTTTACACACTTCACAGCACTCACCAAAGCACATACCCTCCCCAATGTCCATAATCCCACCCCCTTCTCCCAAACCCCCTCCCCCCAGCAACCCTCAGTTTGTTCAAAATGTTGAAAATAGAACTGCCCTATGACCCATCAATTGCACTATTGGGTATTTACCCTAAAGATACAAACGTAGTGATCCAAAGGGGCACGTGCACCCGAATGTTTATAGCAGCAATGTCTACAATAGCCAAACTATGGAAAGAACCTAGATGTCCATCAACAGATGAATGGATCAAGAAGATGTGGTATATATACACAATGGAATACTATGCAGCCATCAAAAGAAATGAAATCTTGCCATTTGCGACAACATGGATGAAACTAGAGCGTATCATGCTTAGCGAAATAAGTTAAGTGGAGAAAGACAACTATCATATGATCTCCCTGATATGAGGAAGTGGTGATGCAACATGGGGGCTTAAGTGGGTACGAGAAGAATAAATGAAAGAAGATGGGATTGGGAGGGAGACAAACCATAAGTGACTCTTAATCTCATAAAATCTTTTTTTTTAAGATTTTATTTATTTTATTTGACAGACAGAGATCACAAGTAGGCAGAGAGGCAGGCAGAGAGAGAGAGAGGAGGAAGCAGGCTCCCTGCTGAGCAGAGAGCCCGATGCGGGACTCAATCCCAGGACCCTGAGATCATGACCTGAGCTGAAGACAGCGGCTTAACCCACTGAGCCACCCAGGCACCCCGACATTTAAAATCTTAAATAAAAACTCCAAGCACTATAAAATTGAAGCATAGAAACTAAAAGTGTATTAAATTCCTTGAAGCAGTGTGTTAAATTACAGATTTTATTCTTGCTATTAATATTTAGATGGAGAATAATTTAAAAATGATTTTAAAAGAAGACTGATAAAAATTTAAAAATAATACCAACAAATCTCTACAAAGAAAAAAAAAAACAAATAAACTATAATCCATTGAAAATTATTCAAAACCACCGAAGCCCAAAAAACTGAAATCATTTAATGAAGACTGCATGTCTCAGGAAATATTGCAATTATTAGAAGTAATTTAAAAAATCTTATTAGAATCTGTGAGATACAGCTAATATAGCACGTAAAGGCAAAATTGACATTAAATGTCTATTACTAGAAAGAAAAAAGTATATAAAATAATGACTTTGCTACCAACGCCAGGCAAAGGCATTACAAGAAAAGAAAGCTACAGACCATTATTTCCCATACAACCAGATGTGAAATTTCTAAAAATTTTACTGAATCAAATTCAATAATATATATAAACAATATAAAAAGGATAACAACACATCATGACCAAGTGATATCTATCCCAGAATGCAAGGTTGCCTTAACATCTAAAAATCAATTACTGAATGTACTTGGCCATAAAAACAAACTATAAACCCATATGATTATTTCATTAACACAGAAAAAACTTTGGATAAAATACAACATTCATGTTGCATATAAACCTTCAGCCAATTAGGAATAGAAGGGAACCCCCTCAACCTGAGAAACATCATCTAAGAAAGACATACAACTAACAGGATACTTAATGGTGAAAGACTGAATGCATTTCCCCTAAGATCAGAAGTAGACAAGAACGCTTACTATTTCTAATCAGCTTTGTACTGGAGGGTATAGCCAGTGCAATTAGGCAAGAAAAATAAAGAAAAACGCAAAGTGAAACTCTTTATTCACAGATGACACGACTGTAGAAAGCCCAATGGATTCTATACGAAGCCACTAGAATAATAAGTGAATTTAGCAACCTTCCATGATGTCAAATCAATGTACAAAAATCATCATATTTTTATATACTATCAAGTAACCATTGGGAAGTTGAAATGAGAAAAACAATGCCATTTATAATAACATCAAAAACATGAAAGTGTAAATTTAGTTTAAGAGTTGCAAGATTTATATGGTAAAAACTACAGAGAAATATTAAAGAGGACCTAAATATGTGGAAATGTAGATTGGAAGTCTCAGTATTTTAATTTTTTTCAATTTTTCTATTTAAATTCAATTACTTAACATATAATGTATTATTGCTTTTATAAGTAGAGGTCAGTGATTCATCAGTCTTATATAATACCCAGTGCTCATTAAATTGTCCTTCTCTAAGTAGTAAATTTTTTTTCCATTGTACTCTGCATTTTGCACAGAGGAAGATAAAGGGAAAGAGCAAAACAGAGAGAGAGAGACTGAAATTAAAAGGGGCGGAGCCACTTGCATATCCCAACCTCACTGAAGGAAGGACAATGGGGAAGGAACATTCTCCATAGCAAGAAACACCAAGCTCTGGAAACACATTCTCCTTTACAGCTAATGTTTATAAAGCATCTAAAATATGCCTATCATAGTTCTTATTTATTTGTGTTTCTATTCTAATTTTTTGATGTTGAGTATTTCATGGAATCTTAATTACAGTCTCATGGGGTTCTCTGACTTTTTCAAATACCATAAGGAACAGGGACGATACCAAGAAAGAAGTATGTAAAATTCTGCTTTTGCTTTTATGACAGACTGATTAACTCCTGAAAAAGCAATTACCCTTACTTGTCATCGAGATATGTTTCTTGACAAAGCCCAATAACCATTACCCTAAAATACTACAGAAAACCAAAACAAACAAGTGACATCACCACCATGACATTCAGCAACAAAATATTTATTTCCAGCACCAAGTTCTAGAATATGTAGCTGCAGTCAAGGGCTCAGATGAAGTCCGTTCGATGTCTATTACTCGTGCACAGACTGCTTGGTTGTCTTCTTTGTGTGTGTAATACGATTTGCACTCTGCTGTGATTTTTCCTCTCCTTTCATACACAGTCCTATCACTCTGCAGACCCTCAAAAAGACCTTGTTTCTTGCTCTGCTTGCGATAGAAAACGATGTGTTTGTACTTTCCGCAGTGCTGATATTGTGTGAGTAATGCCTGTATTTGATCGTCTGGGTGCTTATTAGTAGAGGCAGAACATTCAAATTTGCTTTTAAAAATTTATATGGAGCGGCTAACCCTTCATTAGAGGTGGGTGGGGAGAACAGGGAACACAGAAGACCCTGGTTTATCTCTTTACACAGTGACCTTTTTTGGAGTCTGCCCAGAATTAAATTAGATGTTGCAGCTCAGAGAGCCAGTTCTGACGTCTTTGCTCGGCTAGTGGTTAAGAGGACGCACATTTAACTCTCAATTACGAATATGGAAAAGCCACAGATCATCTCAAACGTCGTTTCAGACACTCCTTTTGATTTCTTTTTTTTTTTTTAAGACTTTTTATTTATTTATTTATTTATTTGACAGACAAAGATCACAAGTAGGCAGAGAGGCAGGGAGAGAGAGAGAGGGGGAAGCAGGCTCCCCGCTGAGCAGAGAGCCCGATGTGGGGCTCGATCCCAGGACCCTGAGATCATGACCTGAGCCAAAGGCAGAGGCTTAACCCACTGAGCCACCCAGGTGCCCCCTTTTGATTTCAATTACAGTTGATCCTTCTACCAAAGCACTGAACAGCTTTTATGGTCTCTTTCTTCATTTGGGGTCAGGGTACAGGGCTAACAAGGAGAAAATGGGAAGAAGGAATTAGGAGCCAAGGGAGTGGAGACAGTAGACAAACCCAGCACACACACGCACACACAGCATTTATCTGGTAGATAATCAGTTCCTGCATGTTCTAACTGAGGCTGGAGCAAGGGCAGAACCTGGCAAAAATAGGGCTGGTCAGTACCTTTTAGTGGGAGGGCGTGTCAGGAAAGACAGGGCTAAGGGACTACTAGGTCCTAAAGTGTATACTGGAATCCAGGATTTTGCTACTTCACCCTTTTGAGGAAAGAGGAAGGAAGGACAAAGTGGAAATCACAGGCAAAAGAACAAAAATGAACCTGGAAACCTAACTGTCACTTTAAAAGAAGAAGTGGTCTTAGTTTTTCATGTCATGTATTTTGTTCTTTTTGTCAAAATCTGATGAACAAATACATATATAAAATGGATAATTTCCTACTCACCAAATCCACAGGATGCTCGCGGAAAACCCATTTTGTTGCAGATCCCAGGAAATGATCAATGAATTTATTTTATGCCTTATTTCCACCCCAGCTCTCTAATTGCCATATTTCTGTGTCTACACTAAGTCTACACTAAGTCTCCATCTTCACTGACCGGAATACTTGTTTTCCTAAGGAATGATGCATCAGCCATGGGGTTTATGATTTATACACATAGTCTGGTGTCTGTCTCTTGGCATCAGCCTTTGCTTCTGATGTGTGACGTCTTGGCAGAAATTTCAAAGTGAAAAGGATTGGGTTGAAAGCTTATACTTGAATTCAGAAAAGTCATATCATTTGTGACTAGAGCCATCAGGTCATTCTAGAATCAAAAACTTCAGCTAGGCAGGCAAGCCCAAGAATTTGTGAAAAGCAGACACGTGCTGCGTGGCACAAAGGGAACTCGAAAGAAATGAAACAAACCCCAAGGAATGGATGAAAGAGATTCATTCAGTAGGAAAAATCAAAGAGAGGAGCCACCCAGGTTTATATTCTATTTACATGTATCCTGAAATTAAGAGATAAAAGTCATAACATTTATTTTTTTGTTGTCGGATCCCTATGAACAATTTTAGTGTTCCTATATCTCTTGCCGCAAGCAACCTCATTTACTGGTATACTGCCCAACTGCCTGCGAGAAAAGGCATGTGGGCCAAAGTTCTCCCAGTACTTGGGAGCTCTCCTAGCAGCCGGGTTACAAGGCCACAGCTGGACACCAGCTCACGTGGTCGCCTCACCCTTCGCTCTTTTTATACTACAGTGTGTTCTGACTTGTATTCCATAGTTCCCGTCAGGATCCTGAAACTGGGTTGGTTGTCTTTTTTATTTGTGTGTCTGCCTGTGGGGAGAAGAAGAAAGGAACATAAGAGCAACAGGCAGAGTTAGGGGCATTGGTATGTGTCTGTGACACGGACAGCGAAAGAGAGCAGGGTCCTTGCCCACGCGGCCCCGTGTCCAGCCTCTCCAGGTTCCGGTTCCAGGCTCTGCTCTGCCTGTTCTACCTCCTCTACATGACCAAAGCGTCACTGTCTTCTTTCGACCTCCTCCAACTGCTCTCTCTTCCTCTCTCCCAGCTACCAAGTTGCTACCCCCCAAAATGGCAGCATTCCAGAGGCAAGACGAAAACCACCCCAGTGCCTCAACACCTCTCTGATATTGTGTGGGACTGGCACCTCTATTTTTTAATCGGTCATTTGTCACAGCCTGTATCTAATGCTTTCCCAGCTCACAAAAGTGTCACTGGAACCTGGGGCACACAATGCCAAACGCAGAATTGGACGACAGTGGGAAGGCGGTAGGGAAGCTGGCACTCTCGGGATTAAAAGGACCCTGGCAGGAAAAAAGGGAGATACTTATAGGCAAAATGAATCCTGGAGTTGGACCTCTGAAGCTCCTTCTCTCACCTCCTGAGACCTGAGAGACGATAGGCTCGAAGGTCCAAACTTCCTACAGGACTCCGTGGACCAGATTCACTTCCTGATTTGTACTGCATAGACGAGAGTCTACCCTCCATGTCCTGAGTGGGAATTAACACTTGTTGTTGGGGTGTGTGTGTGTGTGTGTGTGTGTGTGTGTGTTTTCCAGAATAGTCCCACCTTTGTGCTTTCTTTGCAGTGAAGAAAGGTGCTGCAGCGGAATGACAAAATAAGGAGGAAGGCAGTCAGAGTCGGCTGGGCTCAGAAGTTTAGAGGGGAGAAAATAATGCAACTGTCTTCGTGAATGCTTGTTGACACTAATCATTTAGAGCACAGTTTCACAAAGATTAGTTGGGATTTGTTGTAAGCCTGTCTTGGTAGTGGAGTCATTTGTGCTGCTTCCCTATGGGAACAGCTGCTATTTAGTCACTTGATTGGAGAGAATCGTGCCCTCTGTGCCCTTCCCCCATGGGCTCTGAAACTACCTCACTGGGCTACCAGAATCAGAGCCAGATCCTTCATATTTTATTCAAGCCAACTTACTGTCCAGGCAAGGTCTTTAAAACATGGCACAGCTGTAGCGATGCCATTCATCTTTTGCCTAGAAATGTGACTCGGCAGGTGGGGGTGGGGGCGTGGGCACCAGTCTCGCAGTAGAGGTTCCTGTCACCGCAGATGAGGTCATTGTACCTCTGAGTGCATCCCGACCCACTTGGCGAAACTCTGCAGATGTTCAAGGCTCCCTGACACATCTGTCTTGTCTCCACAATGCTTTCCAGGACGCTCAGACAGAAATCGGAATGAACCAGCAACTCAGCATTTTCAGAAGGTCTCCCGTGAACTTGTCCTCATTGAAATGCCAGCACAGTGCCGGTGGGCCACAGGGAGCCGTGGCGACTCCTTTGCACAAAAGAGGCCCTGTTGCAACGGTAAAAGGGCCTCCGGTGGGAACGTGAGTGCTCCAGACTCTGGGGGATGACTCAATTATCTAGATTTTCAAGTTGAAGATTCCCAGGTGTCAAAGTGTAACTCTTCCCAAAATAACCAAGAATGAACATGAACTTCATTTCATCTCTCCTCCCCAAAACTGAAAAATTCCAAACTTGTTATATTAGCATAAATCACGCAGAAACACTCCAGCTGTTCAGTACTTTGTGAAAGCCGAATTCAGCATCTCGCCGCCCCCCCCCCTTATTTTTACTTTGTTTTTCAGAGAGTGGTCCTAAAAGGATGTGTCTGATATCTGGTATTATCTATCTCTCATTCCCTCTACATTCTTGCCTTTTCTTCTGCCACTCCTCATGTTAAAAAAAAAAAAAAAAAAATCCAACAACAGTAATATTTGGTACAAGCAAGCTTCCCAAAACCCTTAGTAATCCCTGAGAAAATTGCATTTTCTAAAAGCATTCGGCATCCTTTGTTTCTCTCAGCCATGGGGGAAAGGGGCCCGGGTTAGTTTGAGGAGACACAGTGCGGTAAGAAGTGTATATGTTTTAAAATCAGACCCGGTTCACATCCAGCTTTGTTCCAATCGGTGACCTTGAGCAAGTTACTTACTTTTCAAAGGCTTATTTTATTCAAATTGAAAAAGAAGGGGGGAGACACATCGTCGTCAACGAAGAGGGTTGTAAAAGCGAAATAAACTAATCTGGACAACATGTAATGCATAAAATATATAATGTATTTGGCCCATAGTGGGAGGTCAACACATTCCAGCATCCCTTCTGGGAGATCACTGGCTCCAGATTCTTGGGCATATGCCCAGACAAGTCGTGAGCTATTTTTTTTTTTTTTATTTCTGGTAGCTGTATTGTTCTTCAATGCGTATCTTGCTTAACAATGTGGGAAATGCCCAAGCAGGAAGTGGACCTGGGCTTGGGGTCTTCCAGCTCTGACACATCAGCCCCCCAGAGGCCGTCTCTGAGCAATTTCCATCCCTGAAAAACCTCCAGGAAACTCAGGGGCTGCAAAAAGCTGATCGGACATCACAGGTACAAACAAAAGCAGAATCGTGGGAGTGTAGGCTGGAAAGCATCTCCCCTTTCATCTAGACCAGGGACTTCTTCAGACTCTGTTGTGACCCACACTGAGAAATAGGATGACCCAGTACTCACAGACTTAGGTGCACAAGTTATGTATGTCCATACTGAAGTGAAACTTGACCACAACAACACTTCCTTTTACGACGGACGGTATCCTCCAGCATTTTTCATTCCATTTCACTTTGAGATAATGTTTGTCAGTGCCACTAAATGGACTGCATGATGGCCATTTGGAAAACGGTGATCTACACCTACAGATCTAGAGTGAAGACAAAGAAATTGAAATCTAGAACTTTTCTTTTTCTCCCTGTAAGTAGTCATCTTTCTATACGGGTCATCTTAAATAACATCCCTGCGGCTAATTTTTACTGGGTATACCTGAACATTATCCCTGAAGGGGTTCAGAATTTAAATCCACACGTTCTTGATCACAGGCTGATCCCTAGCAAAATTCACAGTGCCCAGAAGAACACACACAAGGTGCTTTCTTGAGAGTTCCCCAGGCTGTCTGTCCAGGAAACTCTGCCTTAGTCCTCAGTCTCCGACACATCACCAAGGCCAACTGTGAATAACATATTGAAATAACAGGTTTGATTTACAATAGAACATTCAGCAAAAATCCTGAAAATGACTTCACACTTTTCATTATTCCTGTAAACCCCGCACCCCTTGGTTTAATGGTTGAAATAAGATGGACTGAGTAGGGGCACCTGGGTGGCTCAGTGGGTTAAGCCTCTGCCTTCAGCTCAGGTCATGATCTCAGGGTCCTGGGATAGAGCCCTCTGCTCGGCAGGGAGCCTGCTTCCCCTCTCTCTCTCTCTCTGCCAGCCTCTCTGCCTACTTGTGATCTCTGTCTGTCAAATAAATAAATAAAACCTTAAAAAAAAAAAAAAAAAGATGAACTGAGTAAGAGAAATGCTGTTGCAGCCGTTGCCAACATCATGCCAGCTTCTGGTAATTTCTGACCGGTTGGCTCTACCCAGTGACCTCTCTCTGCCCCAGCTTGGTGACGTTCTCAGCTTTTTTCTGAAAGTTGCCTCATGGCAATAATAAAATTCTTAGCCCTGGGGAATTGGGGAAACACAACGTGAAGGAGCTGTCAGAAGCAAGAAATATCACCACAACATCAGTTTGGTTTTAAAAATCCATGTGACTGCTGGATTCTACTCTGGAGAGAGCTGGAAGGTAATTATTCGTTATGTGGCTTAATATTCTTTTTACCTGTTTTTCTTTTCTTTTCTTGGATAATGTGGTGAGCATCCTTGGCACTTGGGCAAGTTTTCCTAGTCAAACAGACACCTCGTGATGAGGACTGAGGGAAGAGTCTGGACTGTTGACTCACATGGATCCGGATTCAAATCCCACTTCTGACCAGTTCTCTCAACTGGGCAATGGACTTGATTTCTCTAATCTTCAGTTTCCTTATAACCAAGGCTAATGATAAAGTGGGTCTGAGCACTGGGGTGGGGGGGGGGGGGGGACAATGATCGAGAAGCATTCAGCATCTTCAGTGTAGCCAAGAAACAGATGTTGATCTTGTCCCTTCTTCCTTTCTCACAGTGACGTGAGAAGTGTGAAATATAATCTGTTTGGACTGTATTTGTTGTTAAATGAATCAGGTTGTTAGATGTTCTCTATACAGGGTAAAAAAAAATACTCACTAATGCAATAGAATTGACAGGCTCATCACTGGTGATAAAACGTGGATTTCAAACACATTTAATTTTTCTGGGTAATAATTATTGGGTCAAATAATCCCTAAGAATAGATATGCTTAATTATTCAGATTTAATAATTATTACCCATCAAAATTCCAGCTGTGTTTCTGGCACTTGCATTTCTTCAAGGTGATAGCGTGTCAGCTCCATCTTGACTAGTGAGGCAAGTCACCACCTTATATCTTAGCAAAATGGCGTCTCACTTGCAGAGTCATTCAGCAGCCTGCCTTGTCAAAAGATTACATAGAGAAGAAAAACTGTCCAGCTGGATTAGCTCACCCATCCACTGCGACTTTTTGAAAAGTTTCTATGAAAGTAAAATCTTTGGTTCTTATAATGTCAATCACATCGGTCTGTATTGTTCTTCTGAGAATAATAAATAATTCAGGGTCAAAGAAGATTGAAAGGAAGAAGGCTTCTTTTGGCCCTAGTTGAACACATTTTCTCTTGCCACTTCCGATGTTACAGAGACCAGAGAACATTTGCCGCAGCCTGTTCTCCTCTGTCGCTGTAGATACTGCTCAGAAATTCCTCCTCATTCTTTCTACCGTGTCTCCCTATCGACCAGAACAAGAAATAATATTTGAAAGAAGAAGCGAAAACTATTTAAGTTATTCCAAGCATATCACTTTCTTTTCTTCTTTTCTTTTCTTTTTTCCTTTAGGCTTCTCTAGATTTCTCTTATGTTCTTGGCAACTGACCATGTACACATTTAATTTGTTGGGTGAGATCCAATAATGTTGGTGTGAAGACCATTAGGGAGTCAATACTCCTGGAAATACAGGAAAACTCCTGTTAGAGAAGAATAAATAATGAAGAAAAGTCACTTCTCTTTGGTGCTCATATACAGAAATGACTTTTGTGGCTCTGAAGGGGATCCCAGATTGTAGACATCACAAATTCAAACATCTTGAAAAGTCCAGAGGCAGGCTGAGACTACGGAGCCCCAAGGAGGACAGTGATCTAAGGAGTTTTCCCAAGAATGCAGTCAGTGTGGAGCAAGAGAAAGGAAGGAGCATTTTAAGTACACAGGGTTCATGTACAGCGTTCAGATTGTTCTCAGACCCTGCCCTTTCCCCTGCAAATTTGTTCCAGAGCTTTTAGGTGGAGAAGCACCGAGAAAATTTAAAAAGAAACAGAATTCCACAAGTCTCTGCCAAGATACTGGGAACTCCAGAAGGCTCAGAGAAATAGAGGGAAAGGGCATTTCTCCTCTTCAGGGAGAAGTCTGGGGAAGCATGGTAGTGACAGAGGACCTGGAAGGTGTGCAGAGCACACAGCGGCCAGATGGGAGCGCACAAGCTGGACTGCGATGGACCAGTGATGCGGCCAGAGAATCCTGCCTTCATATCAGGTGCAAGACAGAAGAGTGTGGGGCAAGTATTTTGTCTCTCATGCTGGTGCTTCCGAAGGGGTTAAAGGTTGTATCTGTAAATTCAAAATGCCAAACCAGGGCCTTGGTATTCGAGATCACTCTGCACAGAGAAAACTGGATGGGAAACGTAAATGTTTGCGATCTGACTCAGGGTGCAGGTGTGCAGCCTGGCCCCAGCTGGTTCTTAATAGGTATTTTATTCCTCCCCTCTCCTTCCCTGTAGCTTCCAGGAACAGCTCTTCCTTGCTGGAGTCTTCCCTGCCCAGACAATCAAACATGGCTTCTAACTTCCCCTCTCTCTTTGAAACAGGGACTGTCACGGCTTTTAATTCTTAAGAACTTTTACTGTAAGTAAATACAACAGCATCAGGCAGCGAAAAAAACCACAAGCACCAAGCCACTTACAACGGTCTCAAACCTCAACAGAAAAACTGTGAATGAGTCCTTGGTCTTGACTGAAACACCCACGGCTGCAAGCCCCCCCTTTCTCACGCCATAGTCTCTCACTTCCTTTTCTGCAAGGTTTTTAATGTGACTTTGGGTCCTCTGGGAAACTAACAACAACAAAAATGGAGATGGGGTTATACCTGTAGGACATTTCTGGAGGAAAACGACTGGAATGTAGAAAGGGCAGAGGGAACAGGTTTCCAACCATGATACAGGTGCGGTGTCTGTAAAAAGAGGAGGGGGAAGGCAGATTGCACAGAAAGAGCCTCCCACTGCATTCAGCTCCAAATTCCCATCAGCCAGGCGACTGCCCACCTTCAGCAAAGCGTCCAGAAGGACACAGAATGGTATTCTGGTAGTCCTTACTTCTACCTATTGTACCATACGGCGACACTGGCTAGCAGCTGCCTGGTGGGAGAAGATCCTGAAGGTACAGCACCGGAACCCTGCACCCCCAGTCCCATCACGTGGTCTCAGAGGGCAAAGGGACCCACTCCGCCCCCCGGGCTTGGAGCGCCCATCTGGGCATCGAGCAGGTGCACCCACACGCATCTCCTGAGTCGCAGCTCTGCTGGTTTTATGAGCCTGTGTCTTTCCCATTGCTGGTAACAGGCTAACATCTGTGATGGCTTCTACCCTCAACCCTGCTCCAAGGAACAGTTCCCACGGAGCTTCTTAGTTACACTGGTGCCCCTCACCAGCACGCTTCTGATGGCTTTGGTGGACAGTGTGTTCTCTGGGTCCTCCTGGGAAACATTCATTCAGAATTTGGGTCATGACATAGCCATTCCAGATGCCCACAGTCTCAGACTTCTCATTCCGTTCTGTGCTGTATGCTGTTGGCAACTCAGACATTTCATCCGTGCTCAACATGGGCAACGGTGCTTTTTCCAGGCTTTGAGGAGTCCTAAATCCCTGGGATCCTGGCCAGAGTTTTATATCTTGTGTCTCAAGCAAGTGCTTCTGAATCAATAAATTCTTGCTTCTCCAGTTTTATAGTCCGGTTCCTTTGACCGAGTACCTGTAAAATTCAACCATGACTCCTACTAATTCTTTGAGCTTCTTTGAGATGCTATCCCTTTCTTCTCTTAACAAATTTCAGCCATCCTCCGGCAGGATTATGCTGGGGTTTATCCATCATGATCAGTTTGGCAGCCAGAGAAGGAGGTGACAGGTGCTGGGTAGATACCTGTTGCTTTATAGGAGAGAGATCTTTACAGTGTCTTCCCCACAGGGAAGGTGCTAATTCTTAAAAGGGAGAGGCACCTTAAAGACTCTGAGAGTCCAGATGGGCCTGCACAGCCAGCATGTTTAAGGCATCCACTCCACCCCATTGCATGCTTCAGGGGCCCTGGTATCCCAGCTGGGACCTTGACCTTAGCATAGCAGCCTTGCTTAAGTTTCTAACTGTGAAAGACTGCAACGCAGCTGCATCTGCTTTCCTACTGCAAGAGAAGGACCTCTCTGAAAGCTCATTACAGAGTCCTCTAGCTCTCATACTTCATTCATCTTTAACTGTTGTTAATGGACCTCATAATCTCATTATCTCTTCATTGCAATTCAGTGTAACTTAGTAATGGCCGGCCAGCTCTACTGTCCTTGTATGAACTATTCCTTCCATGCCTTTCAAGTACCTGAATCTTCCCTCTGGCAAGGGCATGTCCCTCGACTGAGTCATCTTCCCAGGTGACCCTGGGTGTAAGCCTTTACCAACTGGGACACCTTCTTGGCCTCGTGAGACTATCCGCGCTCCATCAAAAACGTGAAATGAGGCTCTTCTTATCAGCTAGATTCAGTGAGTGATCCACACCCTAATCCCATTTTATCACTGGCTTTCTGGAACCACTCCCAGGGTCGACTGAGTCATTTAGGGCCCTCCAGGAAGCGGTTGCCAAGACTGAATTAAAAAGGCAAGGGATGTTTAGGAGGACCACCTGTGAAGTGTAATGGTGGGCTAATGAGAGGCGGGCAAGAAGAGCCTCGGACCAGGATGCAGAATGCCTACACCTCTTGAGAAAGCAAGAGAACGAGGGAAGATTGAGTAGGAAGAGCCACGGGCTATAAGGCAGATCTGAGAAAGTCTCGGCCAAGCTGGCGAGAAGCCTACAGGCACTAATTGGCTCTTAGAGCAGTACTACATGGGCAGAAACAGCCTGACTCTAACATTCTTGATCTGCTCAGACATGGGCGTAGATGTTTCTGGAAGAACATAACAGAATCATCTGGGCCTAGCCCATCTAATCTTCCCTTGATAAAGTCCAGGTTCCACAGACAGCCCACCTTCTATTCAGGCCAACCCTACTGTAAGGTCTGGAAAATTCCCAGTGCCTTCAAGAATCTGCTTTCTAATCTCTTGTACTGAGGACCTCAGAGATTTTCCATTGATAAAATGTAGACTGTGGCCCCTACCTCAAGCTGTTAATACAAGTTAAATAATAAAACATTTGGAAATGTTGCCTGGCACCATGGCAACCATTTAAATATTGGTTTCCAGTACCGTTGTGCTAGGGCTGCCTAAAAACTAGTCCTCAGGTCCGTTACTAATTCTCTAGGCTTTGTGCGGAAGCTTCTTCAGCCACCTTCCAAAGGTAATACCTGGAACTATTGGTTTCACATTAGCTCCCTTCAAGATTCCTAACTAAATTCCGTTTTTTCCTATTTAAAAGGTGCTTCTTTCAGGGCACCTGGGTGACTGAGCCAGTTAAGCACCTGCCTGTGGCTTAGGTCATGATCTCAAGGTCCTGGGATTGAGCCCTGCTCAGCTCGGGGAATCTGCTTATGCTTTCTCTCTCTCTCAAATAAATAAATAAGTAATCTTTTCCAAAAAATAAAAATTGCTTTCTGCATTCAACCTACTTCTCCACTTCTGTTCTATCCATGAGGGACATTGCTTGAGCTCAGCTCATTGTTATATTAGAGAGAGTTGTTATTACATTCAGGATTCTAGTGGGAGAGTGAAGCCACGTGGTTTAGGTCACCAACTCTGCCATACTCTCTCAGATGGCTCCCTCCAGCACCCACATCAGCCCGCCCCCCTTCCACCCTCCTGAATAGATGCCAAATGTCATCATATTCGAATGCCTTAAGCTTACTGAGATTACAACAGACTCTCTATTTATTATTTTTTAAGGAAAAATGTTGTTCCTTTACTCATTACTCCTCATGCTCAGCACTCAAAATACACATGTTCTGGGCATATGCTGCCACAAATACACAGACATGCTGACTTTAAAAGAGGCATATTTTTGCACTCCTTGACATCTGCTTATGTTGGTTATAAACACACAACTCTTCTGTTTGTGTTTCAACATGGTCAGAAAACACACTTGAATGTGTCAAAGCCTGTCTGTCCTTAATAATTGATGGAAGTCATTGCAGGCACAAGACAGCCTCAGTTAGGTCATCTGGGGACTCCGGCTGCGGTGAATTGGGGAGAGTCAGGAGGAGGCCATCACCCGTTGGGTTGTGTGGGGGCAGATAAATGGGGTAAAGCCTTTCCTATGCGCCTGCTCACGCTCCCTTCTCCCATTTCTCTCTCTCTGCCTCTTAGCTCCTTGACAAAAATGAGATCTGTTTTCAAGACTCAAGTAAACTAAGAAAAACCAAGATGGATTTCTCGTTGTAGCTAGAGGGAGGCATGCAAGTGAAGAGACCCATTCCCCCTCTGCTCTGCTGCTTTGCACTAACCCAAGGCTCCCACTGCTGCCGTGGGTGCATACATTTGAGTGTGGAGACAGAGCTGGTTGTCATCACTTCCACGTTACATATTCTGATTTGAAGTACCACATTTACGATGGTAATACGACATCACCCTGGCTTTCACACACCCAGAGAAGCACAATTTTCTTCCATTTTCTTCATTTGCATGTTGAGCTTCTATTCCCAGCCATCAGTCATTTACATATATGTATTCAAATGGTCATTGGCCTCTTTTCACCACGTCGCATTTTATGAGCTGGCCATCTTCATTCTTGTCTTACCACAGAGAGATTGCCATTACTATTAGACCTTTGAAAATATGAGCAACGACTACTTAGAAGACAGCAAAAATTAAACAACCTAAAGCACACAAAAACAACCTATCAAATCCAGATGACGGGAAGTATGGCTGGAAGGTTACAGCTCCTGTCCAAACTAAACCTTTTAGCGATGATTATGCTGCCTTTCATGCGGTAAATGACAGTCCCCCAGCAGGCTGCACTCCTCTGATCAACCTCACATCCTCTCTGTAATTGGCTGCCCGTGAAACCTTCCTCACAGACAGCCTTGTTAGCACATAGGGAAAGAATGGTACAGGCAACACATCAAAAGGCTGAATATGGAAAGAGAATGAAAGACCCCTGCAGCCTGCTGCATCCTGGTAATTGGAGAGCTGGAGAATCTGTGTGTGTGTGTGTGTGTGCATGTGTACATGCCCGCAGCAGCCCCTATGTTGAGGACTGCCAAAGGGAGGGAAAATAATCAGGTGGGAGAATAGAGGTGCCATGGGACAAAAGCAGTTGAGTGAATGCACACTGTCAAAGAGCACACACATTTCACAGAACAACTTCCCAGTCTTCAGAGGAAATCTGCTTCCCCCAAACCCTTGTGTGGTTGTCTCCTGATCGTCGTTATCAATGGAATTGATCCCTATAGTCTAGGGGCTCTGAGGCTTTGACTTCAGTCTTTGCTTTAAAATGAAAGGTGTGATGGAGAATGAATCATTTGCCATCGGAACACCCATTTCCAGATGGATTTGAAAACACAGGAGAGTGTCAAGAAAATTGCTCTTGGAGCAAGGAGAATTGGGTTTAAGCCCAGGTTTGCTGATTCTTGGCTGCATAACATCGGGAAAAACTATCCACCTTCCAACCAGCAGTTGGCTCGACTATTAAGTGAAGATAATAATCTCTATTTCATGGGGTTTTCTGGGAGTTAAGTGACACCAAGTGGCAAACACCATGGAGGATCATCCCTGTTTCTTAGTAGACAGTTGTACTTGTAGTTACTGTTACGTCTATTTGTTGTGGAAAAAAGCACTTTGTAGGAACTAGAAAGAGTGAATGGGGTGCCTGGGTGGCACAGTTGGTTAAGCGTCTGACTCTTAATTTCAGTTCAGGTCTGATTTCAGGGTCTGGAGCTGGAGCCCCACGTCAGGCTCTGCACTGAGCATGGAGTCTGTTGGGATTCTCTTTCTCCCTCTCCCTTTGCCCCTTCCCAAGCCTCCTCTCAAAAGAAAAAAAAAAAAAAAAACTGAATCCTCTCTTTGACCTGACCTTGTGGCTGAATTTAGCATGGCAGAATAGTTGGTATATCTTTCCTGTTCCTCTTATAAGGAAAAGAGGAAGAAATAGCTTCCCGATGTAAAGGAGGAGACCTGAATGACAGGGAAACAATCTCACCCATACAAAATACACTCCATCCACACATGATACAGCTCTTGCTTTGTCTGCTAAAGAGATTGTGTGCCCTTGACCCCCTGCACTAGTCCCTGAAAGGTGCTCTGCTCACCCACAGAGTTTTACAGATGTGATATCCTCCCTTCATAAAGAGCACAGACATTATTACCATTGTCCTTCAACTATAAGAATTGTCTTCAGTGTCCTCTTTGAAGTAGAAGTTGTATGCTACCCAGATTATCCCCTTGGCAACCAAGGCATTTATTCCCTCAGTTTCCAGGAGTGTCTGCTGTTAATGGCTCACAGCTGAGTCTTTCCCTAGGATTTTCTCTCAGCCAATGGGCACTGGCTCACCCAACTTTGTGTCCCTTCCTTGTGACAGCCTTTATCCAGTGACTCATGGATGCAGGTATAAATAGTTGGTCCTATGGTCTCAATTAGTGACAGCTCTTAAAAGGTCATCCTAGGTCCTGAATTCCCCATGAAATCAGACGATCCTGTCCAATTTCTCTTCCTGCCTTCATCCTTTCTCAAATCCCGGATAGGAGTTCTTCCTGAGAACACTCCAGTATCACGCAGGGTCCTCCAAGAAGCAGACACCAAACCAGAATTCGACATACAAATATTTGTATGCAAATGCTTGTGAAGGACAGGGCAGAGGAAGCCGCAGTAAGCAGGGCAGCTTTCAGACTATACCACAGGTCTGACACCTACGAAAGGGGAGAGGAGAGCAGGTAGGATTCCCCGAAAAAAGCCATAGAAAAAGTCTCAGCCTGGCTGATAAGGGGGTCCCAGAACAGTGATTACCCATCAGAAGAGTCCTGAGTTGGACAGAAACATTCTGTCTCTAGGACTCTTGCCCTCAAGAAGTCCAAGGAGACCATGGGCGCAGGGTGAATGCTGGGGGGAAACCCAGAAACCGAAGGCATGGCGCCTAGAGTCTCTCAGTCAATCTTTTCCTTGTAGCAGGTTGTTCTGTGGGTAGATCTGAGCGACACACCCCCATGGCCACCCAATGTCCTTGATTATCTTTCTGCAATGAAAATCTCCATCTCATAGTCATTTTTCAGGCAAATCTGACATAAAACAGTTGGTAGGAGAACTGTCCTAAAGAAGCAGATTTTGAAAAGGGATTGTGAAGCTGGGTTATGTGGGGGCCAGCTAATGAAGTACCCCGCTGCTAAGGCAGGGAGAGCGCTCAGAACCCCTGGCAGGGGGCCGCTAGACCACTGTTCACACTTCTCTGATGGTCAAAGGAGATGGGCAATGGCGTCTGCACTCTTTCAGGCATTTGAGAGGATGCAACAGTAGTATTACAAAGACAAAGGAATCAGAAGGCTCTTGCTGACACAATTTTGCACCCGAGAAAGACAATGAAAGGTTGAGAATGATTAATCACCAATTAAAGGCAAAGTGTGCAAGTCAGAGGATCTCTCTCCAGCAGCACATAAAAAGACTCTTATCTCCTGTAGCCAGAGGGCAGAACAGGCCAAAGATCAGTCCCAAGACTTAATTATAAGGATAACAGAGCTCCAGAAAAGGTTAAATTCTCAACTCTGGAAAATCTGTTTTTCCAAGGTCAGGGCCCTTGTTGGGGAAGCATAAACCCTAAAGTATCCAAATCAGTCCCCTCAAATATATTAAAATCCTAGATGCTTTGAAATCTTGGGGCCTGCAGAAGTGGCCCACTGATCCCTATGAAAGACCAAACACTGCCTTCCTTGCTGAAGACAATGGGGATGCTTCTGGATGCCTCACAGGACAGCCTTCGGTCCGGTTATCTCCTACCCCTCCTCTCTTTTCCTGACCACTTTCTTTTCATGGTCAAGGGGTTCTGTAACATGCTGGAAGGTGCAGGGCTTGGTAAGGAAGGAAAGAGCCCTACTTGGAAAGAATCACAGGACCTAGTCCACATATACTGGCAACAGCTAGGAAAGGACTGAGGAACTGAGCCCTAAAGATTCTAGATCACAGGGTTGGAACATAAAATTTGCTATGGGAGAGAGTTGATTAATATGGGAGTCCTTTCAAAGACCCAGAAACAGCTGGCCAGGCTCGAGTCTGGGGAGGAAGGTGTGCGGATATAAATCTAGAAGAAAAACAAAGGACAAGGAAGGCTTCATAGGCTCTCATGAGAACTCTGGATTTGATTCTCATTCATAGGGTTGATTTGAATTTTACATTTTTTTTAAAGATTTTATTTATTTATTTGAGAGAGAGCACACATGAATAGAGGGAGGGACAGAGGGAGAAGCAGACTCCCTGCTGAGTAGGGAGCTTAAAGCAGGGCTCAGTCCCAGGACCTTGAGATCATGACCAGAGCTCAAGGCAGACGCTTAACCAACTAAGCTACCCAGGTACCCCTGAATTTTACATTGTTAGATTTTAAAGTATGTTAATAACTAATAAAGGGAGGAAATCCTTCCAAATATGTAAGGAACTACATGGTGGGCACAGCAATACAATTAACTGATGCCATCAAGTTCACATCCTTTTGCACAGACTTCAAAATCAATCTTCTCCTCTCATTTTTATGTAACCTCAGAAAGATCTGAGACTGCGGAAGTAGCTGGTAAGAGCATGTGCCTAATTTCAAGTATTTATTGGTGTTAGTTGGGATTTATTTTATTTTACATTTCTCTAAATTTCTAAACCAAACACAGAAATAAAAATGGACATGGAGGTCGATGTAAGACTGATATTTTATACAAAAACCCGGTTTCAAATTTTGGTCATGATCTTAATGTTCTCATTGACTGTTAGAATCAACAGGTTGGGATTCATAAAATAAATGATTGTAGTACAATACCATTAGTAGTTCCAACTACTTAATACTTGAGGGATTTATTTATTTATTTATTTATCATTTTTTCTTTAAGTAAACTCTACCCCCAGCATGGGGCTCGAACTCAGGATCCTGAGATGAAAGAGTTATGTGCTCTACCAATTGAGTCAGCCAGGTGCCCCAATACTTGGAAGTATTACTTGGTTTCCAAGTAGTATCCCACTTGCATAAAATATGAATTGAAAATCTGAAGCATAAGTAATTTTGAGTTGATAAAGGATTTAAGAGCAATATGATGGTATAATTGAAAAAAAAAAATCATCCCAATGAAGAAGTTGGAAAAGAAAAGAGAATTGAGTCTGAAGCACTTATTGTAATTCTGGGAAGAGCTGGTCCTATGATTTCAAAAAGTCGTGGTGGAAATGGTGAGGAGAGAGGAGAAGCATAGAACTTAACACACTGGGGCGATGGTCAGCTACAGAGAACAATGAAGGGATTGGAGTGGTGACTTCAATGAGTGGGTATATCTGATACCTTCGTCTTTGACTTGCTCTGTAAACCTGCCACAGTAGCGCGCACACACACACACACACACACAGTTTCAGTAAATATGTTTTGAAGTGTTACAATACATGCCAAGGAATAGTGCTTGGCTGGCTCATGATACTTTGAAAAGTCCCTTCCAATAGCCTTTAATGACCCTACAGAGTGTCCCTTTTTCTCTTAAGGGATTTTCGTCAATTATAAAAACCAGCTCTAATGTCTGCATTTTTGTTTTCCCAATGTGGCTTCTTTTGAATCAAAGGATGCCTTCTACTAAGAGCCTCACTTTTGAGAAATCCTTCTTCCATCATAATTTGGAGAGTATCTAAGTGGAAAGTCCTCTTTATCACCCAATCTACTGGGTAGTATTTCTAGTACTCCATTTGCTAGTCCATAGAAATGCTTTAACCAAAGCTACAAACAAACTTGCTCATAGTTGTCTATGTATTAGAAATATTTAAGGAAAGATACTTACCTCTGAAGCAATTACAGATACACAGGAATTTGCAAAGAAATGTACAGGGAGGTTCAGTGCACCCTTCATAAGGAAATATATTTTAAAATTGTCTAGGAATTAATTCCCTCATGCTAGAGAACACACACACACACACATATGTATATATGAATATATGAGACTGGGTAAGGCACGGATATGAAATATTAAGGCAGAAATAGCAATATTGACATGTTAATGACTCATTAGCTTTTCCCAAGAGCCGCTAAGTGTTGCTATGTTTCTAGAGGTGTCCTGTTTGGACCAAAGTCAATGACAAAATCCTCACAAGTATGTGGAACCTGAAACAGTAAACATATTTCTGCGGTATTTAATTAACTCCACAGAACATAAGGCAAGTAAAATCCGTCTCTAAAGAAAAAGCAACAATCACAGCTATAAGCATGGTTCAGATGCACACGGGCACGCTTGCCTGCACACACACATACGCACACATGCAAAATGAGTAGCTGGCTGGATTTGAAATTTGAAATACGCCTAACTTCTCCTGTGCACTGCATTTCTAAATATCTTGGTATTTTTGTTGGCTTAAAGTGTGAAACATTATTGAAGAGACAGATATGATTTTTGGCAAAATTCCTTTGAAACATATGCCTAATTCTGAGATCTGACTTTCTGCACCCCACCTTCTCCTAACCCTGGATAGTTCTCTCGTCACGCTACTTTCTCCTTCACGGTGTTTTTCAGTTCATGCTCTCCTATCCTACCATTGACTGAAGTGACCACATATCTCAGACTGTGAGAAGTGGTCATACTTTGTGCATTTCCTAGGTCAATAACACAGTTTTATCTTACATCTGCATAGTGTTTTATAGGTACAAATACTTTTTACATAAATTATCTTATTTCACTGGCCAATCACCCGGTGTGGCAAGTATTATTTCCCAATTCAGTGAGATAGAAGGTTGAGCTTGGGTTGATGAAGAGATTTGCCTTACATCAAAGAATTGGTGAGTAGCAAGGTCTGGCTAACTATTCTGGATTTCTAATTCTAAATCCAATGATCTTTCTTTGCAACCACAGTGATGTCTCTTATAACCAGAATATCCTCAAATTCTCAGGCTTTCTGGGACTCCTCTGAGTAAATATTCCAATAAAATGGCTGGATGCCCCAAATCTTATACTCTGGGCACTTTAGCAGATCCAAATATCTCCAAGACTTATTACAATTAGGACCTTCCCTTGTGGCTCTTGGTCCAATTTTCTTTTTATCTTCCTTTTATTTTTTTTTTTTTCCTCACTCCGATTTCTTGTTTCTACTGCCTTTAGAATCTCTGCTCTGCATTGTATCTGTTCAACTCAAGTCCTCTTTCTGGAGGTATGGCCAGTGAGTCTCCCCAATGGAACATGAACAAGATTGACAGATGCCTTTTCCAGGCCCGGCTGCTCATTCATCCTCTGTGTCTCCTGCTGCCTTTCTTCCTTGCCAAGGGCTGGAAGGGCCACAGCAAGAGCGATACTGAAAGGCACAGAAACGACACTAAAAGGATGAGGACTTGGCCTCAGCCTGGGTTCATGAATGATCAAGTGGAGGAGAGCCATGCTCTGAACTGATAACACCCCAGATCATCATGTAAACAAGAGATGGATTTCTTAGTCCTTAAATCACTGAATTGCTATTGTCTTACCTTTCCTACTTAAACCTTCCTAACCAAATATACCCATTAAAGAGGCCCCCTAAACTGAAGGTAAATTTTCTCCCTAACAGTAATTCTACCTTTATCTTCGCCCAACAAGCTTTTTGAGTAATACGTTGTATTCCCATCGACTATGTAGGATGATATAGAACGCTGGAAAAAGTGCAGGCCTTGAGATGTGGCAGACTTGGGGTCATGTGTAGATCGTACACATTTAGCTGTGTGCCATTGGATGAGTAGACTCATGTCTGAGCCACAGTTTCATTATTACGAAAGTGGGCTATTTGGGGAGAGGTAAATATGACAAGAGGTGCACAATAGTATATCACATGCTTCCTGAATATATCTGGCACAGGATGTACAATCAATAAATATTAGTAATACTTATTACTGCTCCTAGAGGACATGTTTTGGGCTTACTCCTCGTTAAAAACATACATGGTGTATTATGCTCCAAGAGGAATAGACAGTTGCTCCTCAGAGACTTTGCCCCAAATATGAGAAATGTGGACACTTCCCTGGTCCTGCTTGCTTTCTCCCAGATTATGGTCTCTTTCAAATTTGTTTTTACCAGCCCACACTCCTTCCTAACCTGGCTTTGCATAATGGCATATCCAGTCCTTTACGATTCCAAGAAGTTTTGTTTTTACCCCTGAGATCTTGTCCATGATAAGCGTTCAAAAGGTTTTATTAGCCTTAACTCTGCTACACCTGTGTGGTAACACGTGGATGTTTGAGTTATCAGTGCCTCATCTTCCAGCCTCCAAAAAGCTAGATACAAATTCTTGGGAAGATGGCACACATGTAGAAGGTGCAAAGTTTATATGTGAAACCCACTAAGGCTATAACTCAATTCCTTAAAAGCTTCTTTTCCTTCAAACATGTTTACAATATGTATTCTATATTTCCTAGTTAAATCACAGAATTTTTTTTTAAAAAATCACTATGAAACTGTAACCATAGATTATCTTACCTCTTATCGTTAATCTTTTGGTCTAATTACTTCTATTCTCTTTTCAAACACTCACACGGGCAAATGTACACACTGTTCTTTGGTTTTGTCTTTGTTTCTGTCCTTTTCCAAATTTGAGTTCCTATCATTCAGTTTTATAGTTTTCTCTTCTTGCTGAATATCTCGTATAGTAAATATTTTTCCACCCAAGAGTCATTCTGCGGGCTCAATTTACATTTCTACTGTGATGGCCTAGTCACCATTTAATTTGGGGATCAAAGGAAGTTTTGAATTCTTAAATTGTCTTCTGCAGCAGCCCTTCCACAGCTGTTGTGAGAAACACTACTTTCGTCAAGATTCTCTTGGCTCTTGTTACCTGGCTGTCACTGATTTCACAGAGTTAGCAGTGCTATTTGTGGGTGGGGAATCCATGCCATTCCCTGGCACTTACCTGCTGGAAAGGACATTAGGAGTGCTGTAGTTCATTATCAGGAGGGTACTAATCTTTAGTTCCACCTCCAAAAGCTCACGCAGAACACACAACTCTTATGGCCATGCTTTGAACTAACTTCTACTTTTCTTCCTGGTAGCATGATTAAAAAGTAGTCCTAATACCAATGATGCTAAAATATACGCAAGTCGACATCATTGAGAAAGGCAATTGGTGATGCCTTCTCGTGATCTGGTGGTTTAGGTATTCTGTGGACCAGACCCTGGAAAGGTCCACAGATTACAAGTCACAAAACAGTGAAGATTTCAAGCTACCTGCAAACATACATTATCTTATAGAAGAAGAGACAGTGTTATTGCATTGCACCTAACACATACAGAGTGAGGGTAAGAAAGAAAGGTTTTTTTGTTTTTTTGTTTTAATTTTTTAGCCTAGGGTTTTTACCTTTTCTCCCTCTTCCCATCAAACCTGCCAAGCACACTTAGTAGCTTCATAATGCTGAATTGGTAAGCGAGTTTGAAGGCGGGGTGGGGAAGGCAGAGATGAAAACCAAGGGATTCCATTAGAAATTGCCTCTGCTCCCTCATTAATCTTTTACAGCAAATAATACATGCAGAACTCAGGCTACTGAGGTCTCCAAAGAATATCATTTTTTGTGAGGTTATAACAAATTAAAGAAATAAATTAAGTCACTAGCCCAGCAGGGAAGTGCTTAAAGTCCTAAGCTCTCTAGTCTTTACTGCTGTCCTGAAATTATAATTCTAAAGAGAACTTTTCTTGAAATATATATATATGTGTGTATATACACTGTATATATTTATATTATATATTATATACATGTAAATTGCTAATGTAGTTTCCATTTTATTTTGTTATTAGCCTTAGCATACTCCAAAAGTCCCTCAGCTTTAGTTTCAAAACTTGTACCTGCTACTTATTAATTCCAAGAAGAGAAAAACAAGGTATAGATAGGACTAAAACCAGAAATCTGGTGTTCTTTTGTACAGAGGTAGAGAAGTACACACCCTGTCTTTGCTTTGTGGATTTACATGTGTAAGATACATGTTTATTCATACAAAGACGGCTTGGTTCCAACCTGTAGAGAGATGAGCATAAAATAACCGAGTTTGGGGCATTCGGTGAAGGACGGTGAGGTTCCAGTGGAGAGGACACGATGTCTGCTGGTGTGCATGCTACAGCATGGTGCCATGTTTGACCTGCTGTGTGTTCTACTTAGCCCCATTGCAACACCCCTGAGATGTGTCCCTTTCTTACTGGTGAGGATCGAAGGCATATATATTCTACTCTCTTAAAATAAGAAGAAAGAAAAGAATGCTATAGGTTATACCATCTTTCTTCTACCTCATCATTATTAAACTACATGATCATCTAGGCCTTTATAAATCCTGTTATTGATTTATTTCAACTGGAACAAATAATACTATAATGGAAATATTGAATTTAAAAGATACTAATCCTCTAATCCTGCTCTAGAGGGAGGTAAAATGGGCAGTGACAACCGGCCACAATTCAAAATGTGCATCTTTTTATAGCATTATAGGATGTCAGAGCCAGGAACGGAGATCAAGTCTAACACTTGTTCTCATGGAAGGAAGTAGGAGAGAGGGATGTATACACAGAGGCTTAAACTTTCCTTTCTGGCTGGCAGCTAGCTCAGTCAAGTGTCTTTCCCTCTACAGCAGGTGCGCACGTGCGCACACGTGCACACACGCACACACACACACACACAAATCTCAGCCCCTCCCCCTCATCACCTAAGACACTGTTTCTAAAATCTCCACCTGCTGTCTGACTTCAGAGACTATAGCATAGAAAGACAGGAGTACATTCTGATAAGAGGCATCTTAGTTAGTCCTAAGAGGGAATTTTTACACATCAAAAGTCATAAAATGTGGAAAAGATTTATGAAGGGAAAGCATGTGCTCTCCTTCTTATGTATGCCTGTGTTGATGTGCTGGTCTGCGTACTTTTCAGCTGTAGACAAAGATTAACCCATGGGATCTCTTTGAATTTCAAATGCTTATACTTTCAGAAATGCTCCCATGGACATTTAAGCCATCATACTCTAGAATGTATGATGTGGCACAAGTTTCAAACAAACCGAGCTCTTTCCATATTATAGAATGGTTGTCGACTCTGAACTTAATTACCTAAAGCACCTGAATGCATCATTTTCATTTGAAATGAACTCACACGCAACTGCCACAGATTGGGTAGCAGTTGGGGAAGCAATGGAGAAAGGGTTTGGAGGAGGAGAAATAGAATTCTTCCCTTGACTTTGCTCTTAGAAAATATCCTCTGTCCATTAAGCTGGCTGTTTTTCTCCTGTAAAATGGAAGGGCTGGAGTACATAAACTATAACTTTTAAAGTATGTATATTGGACACCGTCTCTGCATATCTAATCTGTCCTGTTGTCATACAAGGCACTTGACCACACTGGTCCATTTCCTCGTGCTTTATCTTAACCATATATAATGGTACTCTAAAGGGACTACGGACCAGCTGTCATGTGATGGCAGTCCTGGCAAATGAGATAAAGTGCTGAGGAGAATTCACCATTTATCACCATTTATCATTAAGAAGTATAAAGAAAATAAAAACAATATAGATTAGCAATGTGTAAACTTTAGAATCAGGGAAAAAACCTAGGTTTGAATCTTACTCCTTATTAGCTACTGATAGTTGGTTAGATCATGTCATCCTCTGCCTCAGTTTCTTTAGCAGTAAAATGAGAATAATGATAAATGTAAGGCTTAAAGTGGATAATGTACATAAGGTGCCTAACATAAAGTAGCTCCTAGGAAATTGTCAGAGACTAATCAAGAGTTCTCATCACTATAGTCGTCTGAGTGCTAGACGTGGAGAAGGGATGGAGGCAAAATTTCTCCCGGTACTATCGGTTCCTTTACATTTAAGAAGAAAGGCCAATTACGTTGTCTGCAATAATCTTTATTTCAACCACCTTTGTCCTGCATAATTTGTTTTCTGAACCAGATAGCAAGAGACACCTATAAGCCCATGTGGTCTGGGGCAGAGCTCTAAAGGGGTACTTGGTGTCCCCTAGGAGCAGACAAGCCAACTGTATAAAAGTAACTTACATTCTCCAATATTCATCCATGCACATGTAAAACAAACTAAAATTTTCACTGAGTTTTGAGTAAGATAATGAGGGCAATTTCCCTATCATGTTAATGTCCTTCCTTCCTCAATAGATTGCTTCTTATGTGATAAAATTCCTATGGGAAGAGACCACATCTTGTGCTTATTGCAAAATGGTAGCATCTAATAAGAATAAGTAAATGCTTATAATCAGATATTCCTAGACTATCAGAGGTAAAGACACCTTGCCTTCCATTTAGGTCCATTGATGGAAAGTCCATTCCATGGCTCCTCTGATGGACTGGTTTGTTACAAAAATGTCACATGGGTCAAGATGAGTAGTGCTAGTTATTAAGAAGTACTTTCCTCTCTTCAATAAATGATGCTGGGAAAATTGGACAGCTAGGTATAGAATAATGAAACTTGACCATTTTCTTACACCATACAAAAAGATAAAATCAAAATGGATAAAAGACCTCAATGTGAGGCAGGAATCTATAAAAATCCTAGAGGAGAACATAGGCAGTAACCTCTTTGACATCGGCCACAGCAGCTTCTTTCAAGACTTGTTTCCAAAGGCAAAGGAAACAAAAGTGAAAATGAACTTTTGGTACTTCATCAAGATAAAAAGCTTCTGCACAGCAAAGGAAACAGTCAACAAAACAAAGAGGCAACCCACGGAATGGGAGAAGATATTCGCAAATGACATTACAAACAAAGGGCTAATAATATCCATGATCTGTAAAGAACTCCTCAAACTCAACACCCCCAAAACAGATAATCTTGTCAAAAAAATGGGTAGAACACATGAACAAACACTTCTCCAATGAAGACATACAACTGGCTAACAAACACTTGAAAAAATGTTCATCGTTGTTAACCATCAGGAAAATTCAAATTAAAACCACATTGAGATCCTGCCTTACACCAGTTAGAATGGCCAAAATTAACAAGACAAGAAACAAGTATTGGAGACGGTGTGGAGAAAGGGGAAAACTCTTACATTGTTGACCCTGCAACTGCACTACTAGGTATGTACCCCCAAAGATACAGAGGTAGTGAAAAGAAGGGCCATCTTCAGAGGTAGTGAAAAGAAGGGCCCAATGTTCATAGCAGCAATGGCCACAATCGCCAAACCGTGGAAAGAACCAAGATGCCCTTCAATGGACAAAAAGATAAGGAAGATGTGGTCCATATACACAATGGAGTATTATGGCTCCAATCAGAAAGGATGAATACCCAACTTTTGTATCAACATGGATGGGACCGGAAGAGATTATTCTGAGTGAAATAAGTCAAGCAGAAAGAGTCAATTATCATAAGGCTTCACTTACTTGTGGACCATAAGGAATAACACGGAGGGCATTAGGAGAAGGAAAGGAAAAGTGAGTTGGAAGAAATCGGAGGGGGTGACAAGAGAGACTGTGGACTCTGAGAAACAAACTGAGGGTTTTGGAGGGCAAGGGGTAGGGGGTTGGGTGAGCCTGGTGGTGGGTATTAAGGAGGGCACGGATTACATGGAGCACTGGGTGTGGTACATAAACGATGAGTCTTGGAACACTGAACAAAAAAAAAATTTTTTTTTAAAGTACTTTCCTGTGTTGAACAAAATATTTATCTCCATATAATCATTGTTCACCTATTTACCATCTTTCTGAAGAAACCCTTGCTCCACAACAGAGGCCAAGAGCAATAAAAAATGCCAAACACAGGTGAGTAATCTAGTTGGCATCTCTAGATTAGAGCCCTGGTCAGCAAATCCAGGGAAACACAAATTTGTTAGATCACATTTGTCCCCATCCTCTTCAAATCCAGTTTGTTTTAGGTGTGGTCAAAACAGTGGGTGTTTTCCTTTGAGCCAGTGCTTGACTGCAGAAATCATCCACTTCTCATATCTTGTCTAGTGTCTGTAAAAGTGCTTTGCCTTCAATAAAAGAAATCCAACTAAGAGTGGCTCAATGGAGACATTAATTTTCACACAGTGTGAAAGGGCTAGAGGTAGGCAGTCTACTGTGTTGTGTTCAGTGTGCTGGATCTTCATGGCATCTTCTCAGTATGGCCACATATCCAAGAAGAAGTGTTATCTGTTGTCATATAACGGATGTCCTCTTATCAAATGTCCTCTTATCAAATCAATAAAAGTCTCCAGGGACATTCTCTTATAGCTCATTGACTGAGAAATGTATTGCCTGCCATATTTAGGGCAAAGAGGCATGAAGAATTTTACTTAAAAATTTCAGTGTCAATAAGAGAGAGAGAGCTTAAGAATGGATTTGGACTGGGTGTCGAGTCCATGTTAGCACTCGAGTCTGCCGCTCGTCTCCAAGACTTTCTCTGATCACTTGGGTTAACTATGCACCCTTCGTCCGAACACACATACCACTTACAGTCTGTATGGATAAGGTCTTGGCTTCTTGGCATTATTTGTACATGGTTCTCTTGTAATTCTATATCTGGGTCATCTATTCAGGAGCTGGCAATAGGTTTTAAAATATCTTAAAAGTGTGTAAAATTGCAAAATTTTCCAAGGGTTTCTGGCCACAAGCTATTACCTGGTTTTCTGTAGGGCACAGGTTTTTACTTCCATTTCACAGAGAATTTGGGACTCAAAGAGATTATATAATCTACCAAGTTGGGCATGATTTATCCAGTACCAGAACTTACACATTTTGACTGGTAAACCAGTGCTTTCTCAACAATTCTATGTTACAAATTCTATATATTTAGGTACATATGTATATATGTATGCATACAGACCTAAGAAAGCTAGATACTTTTATGATGTTAATTGTGTACCTATGTATAGTTTTACATGATTGACTAAAATTAGAGGGTCTACTCAGAGTACTCTTATCTAAAAAGTTGCTGAAATCCATCTGTTGATAACGTGGATCATAACTGTGTTAAGTTATCCAAACCGAACCACTTTTAAGAATGAGTTAACCCCAATTTCTTTAGAATAATAGAGTGACCTGGAACTTTCTTTGGCAAAAAGTGACTTCTAGTCAACCAGGTAATGGGTGAGGATGGTGTGGCAGAGCTTGGAATTTATTATGAAGTCAGAGATAGGAGGAAACAGGTTCTGTATATCCTCGGAGTCATCAGATACATTTTTTTCCTGAGCATGAGAGAGCCTTAAGTAAAATGGTATGAAGTATTTTAAAACACATTCTTGAAATTACATACTAGCCAAACATGAAAATACTAATATTCATATGAAGTATGAATTTTTCCCTCTCTGACAACAAAGAAAATGTGAGCTTCATTTTTACTCAGCTGTTACTTTTCTATTTTCTTTGCAATAAGAAATGGAACCATCCAAGAGAGAGCAAAATATATAGGGCTTGAGGGAAAGAATAAGGAGAACAGGCTTTAGGGGGAAGGTTTTCCTTACAAACCTCATCTTCTTCCTCCCTGCTTTGTTCACTCCACACTGTCACCTATTTTCGACATAGAATGATGGTGTGCACTGTATTTCAAACATTATGAAAGTTTTGGGGTTTCAAGGTCACTGAGGCAGCTCACTATCTAGTAGAGGGGGAAATAAATGGAAAATAAGGATTGACAAGTGCTGTAGGTAGAGTTCACCATGATATGGAAGCTGACTTGAGGAACTGGTCTGACCCACCAGGGGAAAAGAATTTTTAACAGCCCTAATAAAGAGTCTGATTCTATGTTTTTTGATGTTTGACTACTGACAACCTTTGAGCCATACCTCTCTTTCATTCCTTTCTGCCTCACATCTGGGAAAGCCGATAAGAAATCCCAGAAGCTCCCTTCTTTGGTACCTGTGGGAGTTTCAAACCATACAAACCCCTGCCCATGAAAGGACACCTTCACCCCCTCCCCCCACCTAGCCACAATAAAAACTCCAATCTCCTTTCTGTACTCTCTAAGCACTTTCCAGGCCAACTTGGGAAGCCCATCCTACTATCTCCAGAAAGCCACGTTATATGAATAATAAAACTTCCAATACTTACTTGGTATATGCGGCAAGATTTGTCTTCACATCTGATCTAGATTTTGGGTTGGGGACATTTATGTCTTCAGAGTGGCCACAAAAAGCTTTACGGAGGTATCATATACATACTATAAAATTCATGTTAAGGGTATATTTCATTGGTTTTTAGTACATTGACAGTTACGCAATTATCACTAAAATACATTTTATTATTTTATTAATATTTTATTTACTTATTAGAGAGAGAGCACACACAAGAGAAAGAAAAAAAAAGAGAGAGAACAGAAGCAGGGGCAGAGGGAGAGGGAGAAGCAGCCTCCCTGCTGAGCAGAGAGCCCCACGTGGGGCTTGATCCCAGGACCTTAGGATCACAAGCTGAGCCAAAGGCACCCAAGTGACTGAGCCACACAGGCAGGTGTCTCCCAAAATATGTTTTAGAACATTTCACTACCCAAAATGATTTTTTTCCTTAGTTTGCTATCAATCCCTTCTGTCATTTCAGCCCCAGGCAACCCACTAATCTGCGATTTGCTCTCTTTAGATTTTTTTTTTTTTACTAGAAATTCCACATAAATATAAATGTACTTTTTGTGCCCAACCTTTATTTTTAAAGCCTAACATAATGTTTTAGAGATTATTCTATGTTGATATATATATGTACATATCTATATATATATATATGCACATTTATATGCATACATAGACACTGATGGTATTATGAAATACTGATATCAGTACTTCATTCCTTTTTATTTAAAAGCTTTAAAATCAATTGTTCTAAGGCAAAAGGGCCAGAAAGATGGCCTAAAATAGTTTTCGTGTGTTTGAGGTATTATTCCATGGAAGAGACAAACCATTTTTCATCTTTTCCAAAGACAGTAGACAAATTAGAAATAGCTACAGCAATAGAGTATATATTGAATTTAAGACAATGTGTCCTGACTCTTCTCAAATAATAAGTCCAAATAGTAGATGATTTTCTTTTGCCAAAGATGTTTAAGAAAAATATAGGTAGCTGGCTCTCGATCTGTTTTAAGTAAATAGCTGGAGCCTTATTTCTTCTAGATCATTATTTTTTCCTTCATATCTTATTTTATTGCACAAAGTAGAGTAATACAACATTATAACTATGTCCTCGATGTTGGGGAAAGGAGTGAATAGCGCGTCCAATCATTTTTATTTCCAGTTAACTTTTTTTTTTTTTTTTTTCATATAATGGGAGGAAATTACCAGACCGAGTACCAGATACCAGATACTTCAACTAGCTTGGACTGACTAACCAACTATCTTATTTTGTTCACCTGTACAAGAGTTAAATTAAATTCTAAATTCCTTTTCAGCTGCAAATGTGAAGCTCCTGTACCACAGACCCATCATCATATTGGTTTTCTGCTTAAAGTGATGCGAGGTTCTTCTTCCAGGATTTGTGGATTAGGAAGTTAGGACCAGCTCTTCTGCTAAGACCAAATAAAAAACCTGGGCAAAATAAAAATTCCGTCTTACTGATGTGCTAGAAAGCTAACAAGAGAGTGAGGAATTACAGAGCCAGAATTAGGGAGAGGAATGAAAGCCGAAGAAGAAAGCCTTGCCTTTAGGGTTCCCATTCTCTTAAAGTCATCTACCTATTCCAAAATGAGTGGCTGACAGTGTAAGATGCTTAACTAAATTTTTGACAGATTTACAAGTCTGGAAAAACAAAAATAGTCACAAGCCTATTAAAAAACAAGGCTGGGCCCAAAAATGAAAAGCAGAGGCAAAGCTTTATTGCATCTATGGCTTGAGTTGAACCCAGGAACATCACTATCTGGAAGGTAGGAATTAAGTTACCTCCCCAAGCAACCCGATTGGTTGGAAGGCTGTGTCCTGATTGGTTGAAAGGGCCTTGTCTTGATTGAGCGACATTGACAGGCCGCACTCGGGCAGCCCACTGGTGCTTTTTTGAACCCGCCCTCTGTTTTAAGTCCAGCTTCCTTGCGGGGCCCATCCTGGCTGCCTCCTGGTTCTGCTTTGTAGGAAAAGCGGTTTTTTTTTTTAACTAGGGGCTAGTTCCCATGGTCCCTAACTACCTCAAGCCCACCAAGGAAAGCAGAACATTGTAAACAAATATTCCTGACTGCGTGACAAAAAAGCAAACATAAACTCATTGTAAAGGAAGATGTAATTCTATGTTACAAATTACCTGCGTGTTTTACAAAAACACAATGTCATGAGGTCGCTAAAGGGACCAGGGATACAAAAGGACACCAGAAAACATGATTGAAGGCTGAATATCAAGAGAAACAACAGAAAATAGAAAAATTCCTGGAGGGCATCTGCTAATGGCACTTGTAGACCAGGAATTTAAGATACCTGTAGTTCTATGGTCTAAGTTCTGACTAAGGATTTCAGCAGAACACTGGAAAATATTTGAAAGAAAAGAATGATAAAACTAGACCTTCAAAAACAAGAAGATATTTAATTTAATGTAGCTAGATTGAAGGAAGGGAGTAACAGTGTTCTGGGGAAATATGACAAAAAATATCCAAACTTCAGTGAGAAGAGAATATGGTTGAAGTTTAAGACAAAGAAGAACCAGTGACAAAGCTCATAAGCATTGAACCACTGTACTAGGAGAGAAGGAGGCATGGTAGATGCAATATTTCAAGAGACAGAGACAGAGACAATATTACAAGAGACAGAGGGTGAGAATTTTCCAAAGCCAGTAAAAGACATCAAGCCCAATATTTGGAAAGATGTATAAACTTCAGTAATACAAAGGAAACCACACCTAAGGCATCGTCACAAAGACTGAAACCAAGTTATATGGGGAAATCTTAGGGGCAGACAGAAGAGAAAGATGCATTTTTATTATAACAGCCACTATCCTTACTGCTGTCTTCTCTATAAATAACAGAAGCTAATACAATGGAAAGAGAGCATCAAACTAAGGAGGGAAAACATCTTTCAACCTAAAATTCCACGATCGGTGAAAATATCTTTCCAAACTTAAAAGTGATTATAAAAACACTAGCAGAGTGTCCTTGAAAATGTAAGAATTTTTCACCCAAAGATGGAAATTAATGGAAATGATAAAGAGCACTTTTAAGAAAGAAATGATCCTAGAAAAAACTCAGGACTGAGAAAAGGAATGTAGGGCCCACCATGGAAAGCAGTGTAAAGATTCCTTAAAAAATTAAAAATAGAACTACCATATCATCCAGCAATACCACATCTGGGTATTGAAATTAGGATATTAGAATTGGATTAACACTCCCATGTGTATTACAGCATTATTCATAATAACCAAGACGTGGGAACAACTCTAGTGACCATTAGCAGATGAATGCATGTAGACAGTGTGACTTAGACATATAGCGGAATGCTATTCAGCCGAGAAAGAAAGAAAGAAAAAGAAATGAAGGAAGGGAAGGAAGGAAATCTTGCAATACGCAGTAACATGGATGGACCTTGAGGTTATTTTGTTAAGAGGAATAATCCAGAAACACACAAATCCTGCATGACCCCACTTATATGAGGAATCTAAAATGGTCCATTCGTAAAACTGAAGACCAGAGTAATAGTTACCAGGGCTAGGGGGTAGAGGGGAATGGGGAGTTATTAATCAATGGACAAAAGTTTCAGTTAAGTAAGATAAATAAGTTCTAAAGGCCTGCTGTACGACGTTACAGCTAGCGAACAGTAACGTATTTATTGTATCCTCAAATTTTGTTAAGAGGATAGTTCTCATGGTAAGCGTCTTATCACAATCAAATTTTTTAAAAATTAAAAACATACAATAAAATCTTTAAAAAAAGGTGGGTGGGGGGACACCTGGGTGGCTCAGTGGGTTAAAGCCTCTGCCTTCGGCTCAGGTCATGATCTCAGGGTCCTGGGATCGAGCCCCGAATTGGGCTCCCTGCTCAGCGGGGAGCCTGCTTCCTCCTCTCTCTCTGCCTGCCTCTCTGCCTACTTGTGATCTCTCTCTGTCAAATAAATAAATAAAATCTTTCAAAAAAAATTAAAAACCTAAAATACATGCTATTCAGTATAAATAAATAAGAAGGACTTAAGAGCAACAGGAAGGGTAAATAGGCAGCCAATTCTGAATTGATATTGACTATGTAAGACCCAATAATGTCTTACAGGATTTAAAAATATATGAAATTAAAGTACATAAGAACAATAGTATATAAGGTAGGAGGTGGGGTAAATGGAATTAATGTTCTTAGGATTTTCCATTGTTGGAAAGAGTTAAAAGTACAGATATATTTTTAGGCTTCTCTATGGCAAGAAGCATTTTGCAATCTCCAGGAAATAATATTTTAACTTAGAAATGTGTTAAGTACATTTAAGCAAAAATGTTTGTTAGTCCGGTAGCCATGTGCTAACTTTTTTGATATGTTTCTTCATTTGTTTAAGTTACGTGTGAAAAAAAGAGAAAAAAATGACCTTTCGGGAAAAACAGTACAAAGAATTAAGCCAAAGCTCAAATTCAGCTTTATATTTATCTGTTAGGAAAAAAAGAAAAATCACTTGAAGGTGACTTTAAAGCAAACGAACACTCCTTGTTTTAAGGTTGGAAGTTTTGGAAAAAGCATAACCATTTTTAATCCATTGTTGGCCAAAAAGTATAAGGCATAAATCCAATTCCTGTGCTCCTAAAGTAGTTCATATGAACCAACTCTGCTAACAGGCCAATTTGCTCCAAGGCTTCTGAATCATTTTCCGAGTTTGGAGATTATTCCTCACCTTCGAGTAGAAGCAGGGACAGAAGAGACAACTGAAAAAGAAAGGGGACAGGGGAGCTGGCTTCATTTAAATAGTTCTGTGCCGCTGCTGGGATGTAAGGTTCTGGAAGGTGAGAATCATTATTTGTGTACATTTTCTTTTCTTTTTTATCTTTCTTTCTTTTTTTTTTTTAAGATTTTATTTATTTGACAGAGAGAGAGAGAGAGCACAGGCAGGGGGAGTGTCAGGCAGAGGGAGAGGGAAAAGCAGGCTCCCCGCAGAGGAGGGGGAGCCCAATGTGAGACTCAATTCCAGGACCTTGGGATCATGACCTGAGCCAAAGGCAGTTGCTTAACCAAATGAGCCACCCAGGCACCCTATGTACATTTTCCATACCCGAAGAGAGCCAGGCAAGCTGTGGTGTTGAGGAAAGGATGCTGTTTGGACTCAGACTCAGGAGAGAGGGTTGTAATCTTCACCTGCTAGCTCTTGGCCTCATGACCTTCAGCAAGTCCCTTCGTAACTCCATGGGTTGTATCATCTGTATTGTAAACAAAGCATTTTAACTTGAAGCAACTTAACTCACAGATATAAAAGCTAGAAAAACATGAAAGTGTTTTAATAAAAGTATATACAAGTATTAGACAACATTTTCATTTCAAAATACCTGTCACATAGTTCAGGACAGTAGCATTTATAGATGGTTACGAAGAGATGGACAGATTTATAGTAAGCATGAAAACAAAACTAAGGCCCTGAACTTTTGGGTTAAAAGCAGTTGCTTAAACAATTGCAAGGGGGTGCCTGGGTAGCTCAGTGGGTTAAAAACTTTGCCTTCGGCTCAGGTCATGTTCCCAGGGTCCTGGGATTGAGCCCCACATTGGCCTCTTTGCTCAGCAGGGAGCCTGCTTCCTCCACTCTCTCTGCCTGCCTCTCTGCCTACTTGTGATCTCTGTCTGTCAAATAAATAAGTAAGATCTTTAAAAAAAAATTGCAAGAAAAAAAATTCGGATTTTCATAGTGAATAGGACTTGATAAGAATTTTAATTCTGTTATGTATTATACACTGTTAATACAGAAACTATTTGTCAAGTGGTAAATTTACTTTCCTTTCATTAAGTAGTCTTTTAGATTAATTAGGTGCTTGTTATTTTTTTTTTAAACCCTGTCTCCTGTAATAGGTATACAGAACATATAAAACCAGAGTGTTGGCACAACCAGATTTTCACTAATCTGTTAAATAGTTTAATCTGGAACTTTCTTTATCAGCAAAGCTTGTATTATTCCAGGAAAAATAAATTAAATATGTACATTTGGATGATCTGGGGTTTCATGCTTAAAAATCATCAATTTGTTATTTTGAAATGATGGGCAACCAAATTTTACTTCCTGATTCTAAATAAGTGAAAGGAATATTGTGTTTGACAATGTTAATTATAGATTCTCTAAGAAAATGTAAAGGTGTAAAGTTTTGAGCTAGTGATGATGCTGGGGTTTCCAAAAGACCCTTCATTTCAGTCTCTGGAGTTTTATGTGGAAGTGAGAAAATATGGCCTTTCCTGTTGTTCATATCTAATGTGATTTTATTTAGAGGATCCGATTTTGTTAGTTGGCAATAAGGTGGATGACAGTCACAGAAGGAGATTCCTGACCAAGATGACAGGAATGTAAACCCCCTTCTGTGACTATTATCACAATTCAGAAAGTCTTTTTCTTTTCTTTTGCAAAGTGATTCTAGTGTCAGTCCCCATAAAAATAATGTTGGAATTATTATTCTGAAATATATAGGCTTGATAAGGTATATTCCTTATTAATGCCACAGAGAAATTTGTATTGTTTAACAGTTTGTGATACCAAGTCATATCCTTAGATCATAATAATATACAATATTCATTAAATAAAATAGCCTAGTTATATTTTTGGGGAGAGAGATTTCAAATGCTAGATGAGACCCGGATTACAGTCTTAGTGAGTTTATGAACTAGGAAGTCTTCTATCAACAGTAATCAAGAAATAACCACTAGAGCTACTTAGAAGATACAAAATATTGCAGAGCTTATAAGAAATGATTTTCTCAGCTTGAGGACTGCTTAGTTTCCTTGCAGTTCCTCCGGACTCACCCCTGCTTCTTTTCTCCATAACTTCTCCTTCACCTCCCCTCCCCAGGAATCATTTGCACCCTCTCAGCGGGACCCCCCCCCCCAAGTCCTACTGCCTCTCCTCCCCCTGCTTTTGAGGCCAGAACATTTATATTCAGAATCAAACAAGTGTGATGCTCAGCGGATATCACAAAATTCTCTGGATCTGTTTCCAAGTCTTCTCTTCTAATTAACTTGCCTAATTGATTTCAGTGTTTCATTTTGCTTTGTGTAGATCCAGTTACGGGAAACCTAAGAAAAATGTTTTTTCTTTTTGGTCCTCTCTCCCGCCCCCCGGTCCCTTCCTCCCTCTTTTCCCTTCGGCCTGGCCTGAAATGGGACTGAGTGGTAATTCAGTATCTGTTAGTTCTCATTCTCAACCCTTCACCAGCTCTCTTCTTGAGAATTTTACTCCCTCTCGGGGCTCTGGGTGAGTGTTGAAAGTCCCTAAAGTGTCTGTAAGGAGAACACATTCTAATTGCCAACAGATACTTTAGAAATAGAGCTGCTTATCCACAAGGAAGGTGAAGAACTGACTTCCATCAAGCATGTGCATCCCAGCGTGCCAGAGAGAGGGTAATAACCCCCAGCTTCCAAGATTCTGAAGCCCTTTGACCTTCCTTTAATGGGTGCAGCTTGAAAAACGTTATAAGATTGTATACACCAAAGACTCTAGAGTATAAAGGGCAGATGTAATTGTCAGGCTCATGGAAATTTCTGTCTACTTGACTCACTGCAATAAGACAAAATATAATCTAACATTATCCACAAATAATTAAAATTTTTCAAAAAAAGATGCCTTAGAAAATACTGTCTGAAATGATTTGGAGAAAATAGATCTGGCCAAGCTTGTTTAAGTCACTTAATGCATTTGGTTGCAGGGGGAAAAAAAAAATACTTTAAATTTCTTCTTTCTGTTTTGTTTTGTTTTTCTTCTGTTTTTAATTTTGTGGAAAAAGATAGAATCTGACTGTCTTACCCAGATCCTCAAGAAACCTGAAGTGAGATCAGCCGTTTCCAGAACAGAGACCACAGAATTACCACCAGAGTCAGTAAAGCATTCCATCCAGCCCTCTTTAGATGTTCTGAGAGTTCGTATGCAAATAAATTAACGTGGTGGGGCTGGATTTCAGCATTTTTAAGAGAAGGGAAAGAAGAGAGGGAAGAATGAAGAAGGAAGTAAGAAAGACAAATCACATGAATGCATCGATTAGTAAGCAATCTGAAAAAGGAAATGCACACAGTGTTCCTGTTCACCCCTCAGCGCTCAAGAAGTTTTAGCTGTTGCGTTATTCGTAGTAAAGTTTGAATAAAACACTCAATTTACCTTTATAGCTCTTGGTATATTTTGTTTAAGTAGAAGATACTGGGGGATAGTCTACTGATAAGAAAGCCAGAACACTGCAGTATCAGAGGACATCATAGGTCATTGCCGTTGATTCTAAGAGAGTGGGAGTGAGTGAGGGTGGAGAACACCGCCCTCCCCCCCAAGAAAGGACTGACTGATAATGGAACATTGCTCCCCAGCTCTCCTGCCATGACTGCCCCATGACTGATGTGCTTTGATGTTGGTGATTTTATGACATCTGTTCCACAGCTTCTTGGAGGAAGAATTCTTGTCAATGCTTCTTCATTGGTAAGCGATCTCTCTCCTAATTTCCTAGCCTAACTCCAGTCTAATAGCTTTCTCATGACCAGACTAAAACGGAGCAAATTTTAGTTGGACAAGGATGACAGCCCTCTATGGTGTGGCATTATATTTGCCCAAAGGAAAGAGATTGAAAATGATTTCAGAAAGATTGAATGTATCCCCAAACTTTGTTTTGTTTTGACTTGTTTCACATCAGGAGAACATCTACTGTCTATGTAATAGTCTGCAAAGAAAAGGGAACCTCTTTTTCCAGATCCTTAATTAAGGAATTTACTTAATGATACTATCTGATGCAGAGCTGAAAATTGATCTAATATGTAAAATAACCCCATCATACTTTCAGTGTAAAGCTGAGGAAGAAATTGCACTTTGGTTGGAGCTGAATTCCAAATCCAACACTTTAACTTAACTGCTCAACTACCTATTTTCTTCATCTGTAAAAGTAGAATGATAATACCTTCTTCATAGGACCATGTCAATGATTAAATGATTTAAAGTCCATCATTAGAATCATACCTATGGCCTAAGAGTCATACAACCCCATTACATATAGTAATTCCATTTTGTTTTCCAACACTTAAGCTATTTCTTGGATTCTCATGAATGCTGCCTTCTTTTAATACCTTCACTCTCTATTTTGCTACCAGTTTTCTCCATTCTGGCCTTACGCTCTTTTTACCCTCAGGCTTTATGGTGACTCATTTCTTATCCACTCTTGTCATCATAGTGGGGAGTGGAGTGGAAAAGTAGCCTGAGAAAGAGTGAGATAGATTCTGGTTCTGTGCCTGTTATAACCATACAGGTGATACAAAGCAAGCCCCTTCTTTAGGTTTCTTTCTTTCTTTTTGTTTTTTTAAGATTTTATTTATTTATTTGACAGACAGAGATCACAAGTAGGCAAAGAGGCAAGCAGAGAGTGAGAAGAGGAAGCAGGTTCCCTACTGAGCAGAGAGCCTGACGCCGGGCTCGACCCCAGGACCCTGAGATCATGACCTGAGGTGATGGCAGAGGCTTAACCCACTGAGCGACCCAGGCGCCCCTTTGGGTTTCTCTAGTCAGAGAAAAACTGGATTAATCCTTGTTGGTGGTGTTTTCCTGCATTTTGACATGATGTGATACATTATTCTGTTAAGGTTTTACATTGTTTTCTTAGGTATATTACATGTCAGTCTAAACTTCTAAAGCTTGTCTAGACAACTGGTTCTAGTGAGTAAAGAATGTAATCATCTCCTAGATCCCCATGTCCATTCTTCTTAATTTATCAGAGGTGGGAGTAGTTTTGGTTCTCTAGACTGGGGGCAACCTAGGATTGTATCAGAATCCTCAGAGGAGATGTTTAACTCTGTGAGTGCTCCATTGTTAGACACTTAGTAGGTCTTAGGGTGGCCTGGGCAGAGGAGTGGTGAGGGGAACTGTGTTATTAAAACATGAATCATTCTGATGGTTACCAGGACTCAGAATCTTAATGGCTGTGTGAAGCTGGTTGAGCTGCCTTCCTCCACATATATAGAAACCTTGGTGTCTTAACCTGAGTTCTCTAGAAGGCACGTCCTGAGACAAGAATTTGCTGCAAACACTTTCCTTGGAGGTACAAGTCCAGGAGAGTAAAGATGAGAGCAAAAGATCAGGAGAGCAAGGTAAGATGGAGCACAATATATCACCACTTTATAACAAGCACAGCAGTCATTTAGTAGGATTGTTAATTCTACACATGGGGATCCTGCGGAAGGTTTACAAGTAAACACTTCACCCCAAAGTAACCCACAGGATACAAAAAAGGATAAGGAAACTTGTTTTTCCTGCTCTCTCCTCTCTCCCATTTCCAGCTGGCCAAGTTTCATCCCACGAGAAGCTAACTCTGTGTCTTTTGGACTATGTCAGCTGGCCCCTCCACCGCTTCCCCAGAAGATGATCCTGCAGTCCACAGTGTGGTGTTTTATTCAAATCCAGTACTGAAAAACTGATCTGGAATGGAAGAAGAAGCATTTATAAACTGATGAGGAAAAGAAAGGGGAGAGAAAGCTGAGGGAATCCAAGATGACTAAAGAGATTAATGTCCCAATGTACATGGTCACAGCCTATCCTTTGGGGAAAGTTATCAGCCTCTGGCCTAAGAAATGGTCCTAATGAAATGCAAAAGCTGGTTCATTTAAAGCCCATGCATTAAAGTCCATGACAGATTTCCAGGAAGCCCAACTCGAAAGAAAATGGCAGTTTCTTGGAAATTTCAACACATACATTTGGTGTTGGATATTATTAAGAGAGTTTGAATTGGAAGTTAACCAAGAACAATTTCAAGGTCTAAGGTGTCTGACACAGGGACAAAACATTCAGAGAAGTGCTACATTCAAAATAGGGCCATTAGGGTCATTTAACTTATTCCTGTCTAGCTTGAAAGCTCTGTTGGAAATAAATGTTGGAAATGCACATTGTGTAAATTGATAGACAGTTGACCCTTGAACAATATAAGCATTAGGTTAAAAATCCACATATAATTTCTGACTCCCCAAAAATGTAACTACTAACAGTCTACTGTTGACCAGAACTTTATTAATAACATAAATAGCCAACTAACATATTTTCTATATTTTATACTGTATTCTTGCAATAAAGTGAGCTAGTGAAAAGAAAATGTTATTAAGAAAATCATAAGGGGGCGCCTGGGTGGCTCAGTGGGTTAAGCCGCTGTCTTCGGCTCAGGTCATGATCTCAGGGTCCTGGGATCGAGTCCCGCATCAGGTTCTCTGCTCCGCGGGGAGCCTGCTTCCTCCTCTCTCTCTCTCTGCCTGCCTCTCTGCCTGCTTGTGATCTCTCTGTGTCAAATGAATAAATAAAATGTTTAAAAATAAATAAATAAAAATAAAAATAAAAAATAAAATAAAGAAAATCATAAGGAAGTGGACATATATTTACAGTACTGTACCATATTGCTTGAAAAAAATCCACATATAAATGGACCCGCACAGTTCAAATCCGTGTTAAGGATCGACTGTCTAGCTCTGGGTCATGGGTCCAACTGAATCACTACAAGATGGACTTGTAAACTGCGTGTCTCCTGCTCTTTGAATTCAGAGTGAACTATTTGACCTTCTCTGTTTTGCTTTAGGGTAAGCACATTTATTTCACTTGTGCATGATTTTGACCCCTGTGCTCTTATGCGAGGCCCAGTCATCACAAAGGTGAATCAATCCTTTCTCTAATGACCCATGAATATCTTAGACCTTTCTCTCCCTTACCTGCTTCCTTCCTTAAAAAAAATATGGGTGGCTTCCAAATGTGAGTGTCCCGACACCAATAAAAATTTCCACCTTCGCATTGCGTTTGATAGAATTTTATGAATGAGATGTCTATGCTGTCGTTAGTATGATAGACCATATGCTCTGTGGAGGTAACTCGATATTTCCACAAATTGTATTTTCTCCATCTTATCTGACAATTCAGCTTATTGCTAGCCCCTCTGAAAATATACAGGGAGGGAAAAAAAGATAGCTAACTCTTTGTGACCATTAGAAATATGAATCGAAGTATGTATCGAAAAATGACATAATGGGTGCTTGGGTGGCTCAGTCAGTTAACTACTGACTAAGGAAACTGGCTCAGGTCATGATCCCAGGCTCCTGGAACAGAGTCCAGGGTTGGGCACCCTGCTCAGCGGGGAGTCTGTTTCTCCCTCTCCCTCTGCTTCTGCCCTGTGCTTATGCTTTCTCTCTCTCAATAAATAAAATCTTTTTTAAAAATTGTGTTATAGTGGCATGAAGATTGAGTAGAATCATGTCAGCAGTAGTCTATGATTTATAAAAGAACAAGCCATTACAGAAGAGAACTCTTCTTCACCCCCTTTGGATATCTGTTTATTTTGTAATTAAGAGTGGGCTCGAATATCTTTCTGAATTCTTGTCCTGTGACCTCAGGATTTAGTTTTATACTGGACTCATTTTTTTAAAGATTTTTAAAATTTATTTGACAGAGAGAGAGATCACAAGTAGGCAGAGCAGCAGGCAGGGAAAAAAAAAAGGGGGGGAAGCAGGCTCCCTGCTGAGCAGAGAAGCCGACATGGGGCTGGATCCCAGGACCCTGAGATCATGACCTGAGCCAAAGGCAGAGCCTTAATCCACTGAGCCACCCAGGTGCCCCAACAATCTTACTCTCTATGTAAGAACACTGAGGTTCTGAAAGCTGGAATAACCTGGCATATGTGGATTTGAACCCACCTCTGTCTGCCTCTAGTGCTCCGAAGCTAAAGACAGAGGCTTAACCCACTGAGCCACCCAGGCAGCCCTGGACTCACTTTTATATACATTTTGCATCCTGGGCTCCATGTAGCTGTCAGATTGAGTCTTCTTTTTTTTTTTTTTTAATTTTTAAAAAAGATTTTATTTATTTATTTGACAGAGAAAGACATAGCAACAGAAGGAACACAAGCAAGGGGAGCAGGAGAGGGAGAAGCAGGCTTCCCACTGAGCAGGGAGCCCGATGCAGGACTCAATCCGGGACCCTGGGATCATGACCTGAGGTGGAGGCAGACACTTACCTGACTGAGCCACCCAGGTGCCCCAGATCGAGTCTTTTAAAAGGATGCGTTAGATCGGGATGGCCATGACATCTCAACCATCCAGTGACGCTCACATTTAGGATAAAATCCAAAGTGGAAGGCATACAAGGCCCTCCAGAGCCTGGTCCTTGGCTATTTCACAGATGTGAACCTCTAGCTCCCTCCTCCCCATTCTGCGTTCAGCCTCGGGCAGGAGGAACCGAGGACTTGACTTAGTGGATATGGGAGGAAGTCAATGTTTCTGAGACTTATTTTAGGGGTAGAATAGACAGGACTTGCTGATACATTAAAGGTGAGGGTTTAAGGAAACAAGGAATGTAGAACTAGTTTAGATCATAATGGACATTAGTGAGTATTAACAAATGTGACCAGTAACCGGATAAACGCAGCACATGGATCTGTGACAGTGATGGCCCCGCTTTAGTCTGCATGTTCGGGACCCATCATTAGGGTCAGAATTCCGTGCTCTCATCTCCACTGGGAGTCAGCCGTTCTCCGAGTGTTATGGACAGCAGGACTGCTTATCTTTGGATAAGCTGCCACTCTCCAAGCACATGATTTATTTAGCCCCTTCAGTACTTCTTGAAGTTGGTTTCAAGGCCATGGTCAAAGGCACCTCTTAGAGTACTCATTTAAAACTGCACACCACGTTCCTCTCCTGGAGTTGAGACCTGGGAATCTTCCCTTTAAGAAACTTCCCCATCCTTAGAAATTCTAAGCCTGAAAATCACTGCTTTAACAGATTTCTTTGGAACTGCATCCTGTGGTGGGTCTATTAAGCTCAAGGCGCCTGGGTGGCTCAGTGGGTTAAGCGCCTGACTCTTGATTTTGGCTCAGGTCATGATCTCAGGATTGTGAGATTGAGCCCCGTGTGGGGGGCTATACGCTGGGCATGGAGCCTGCTCAAGATTCTCTCTTCCTGCCCCTGTGCTCACACACACGTGTGTGTGCGCGCGCGCGCGCATGCGCGCGCATTCTCTCTCTCTCAAAAAAAAAAAAAAAAAAAAAAAAGTTGAGCTTGAATTACCTTTACTCTACCTCAACAGAGAAACTGAGCATCTCTCAGATGCCAGAGATAACACACATTTCACTGAGAGGTCTGCAGGAGCTGAATGAAATTGAGTTTCCTGTGGGAAATGGGTCACTTTTCAGACCTCTTGAGAAGTATGTACTTGGGCCCCCAGAAGTCTTTGGAGAAGACTGCTCAGTCCCAGACAGCTAGTGTGTTCATATGCTTTTGCTTCACGGGGATAAACCAGGCTCCCAGAAACTGTGCGACTGGCCACCTTCCCATCCCCTCTGGAGCATGAATACTGTCTTACCAACCTTTATTTTTTCCATCTTTTTGACAGGCTCTCACAGAAGCCCCCGTTGAATGCCAGGTAGTGTAGAGGGTGTAAATAAGGCAAGAAAGCAAGCATTCTGATCGCCTCTGGTCTTCTTCCTTTTCCAAATTTCATGAAGGCCAGAAATTATTTCCAGGGTTTCTTTTTCATCATTTTCAAAGCAAACAAACAAAACTGTGCTCATCTCCCACCTAAGACACTGGACACACCTAGAGCTGCTTTAAAGTCCTGGAGGACAGGGAGGGAGAGAGGGAGAGTGCTGGCCCCTAAACACTCAGTCCCCACCCAGGGAATCTGTCACATTCACAAATTTAAATTCAATTGACCACATTCACTTGAAAAGAGACTGGATTGCTAAACCCTGTGATGGGAATGACATTGAATACAAGATTGAGTAGCACTTTAAAGAACTTCCTTTTTATTAGCAGCTCTATAATCACATTAACTTAGACTGAAAATTTGAACTAATTCTTTCCCCAGAGGCCCGGGCTGTAATAATTGTAGAAATCTGTGAAAAAGGATAAATACAATTCAATAATTATATTGATAAATAAAATGAAAATCAACTAATTGTGTCATTCACTCAGATGTTCGCTTCAGCTGTTGCTGGCTTTATGCTTCGCTGCCTGCTAAACTTTTCTGTCACACTTCAATAAATTTAATTGTGCAGAATAAATGAGCTAATTTTTGAAGTCACAGGCTCTGTTTGCAAGATAAGGGTGGTGATTTATTGACCTCTTCTAGCTCTGTAAGAGCGTCACCCTCCCTTTCTAACGACAACTTGGCATCAGCCCTTTTCCTCGGTTCATTCCCCCCGCCCCGCTCCCCACCGCCCAGCCCCTGCTAAGTCCTATCCTAGCCTCGCCTCTCATCTTCTCTCTGGAAGTCACGGAGTACATATCTTAACAGTGTGGCAGGCCCTGCTTCCTCTTGGCTGCAGAAGAAATTTCTGGGGTTTCTGTAGCAGGTCTTCAGAGGGTGATTATTTTTTCCATTTCTGCAGGGACCCGAGCCCATCATTCCATGTGTTGTGAACTTACACCTTTCAGTGTCCCCAGGCAAAATCCCAGGCATCTCAGGTTAGACGTTGATAATGGAGACAATAGGTTTCCGCCCCACCTTGGGCTTGCAAGAGTTTCCGGTGACAGGCACTCTGATGTCATACCAGATCAAAGCCCTTGGTAAAAAACAATTTTTTTAAAAAACAAGGCCACTTCCTGTGTGTTGGGTTGGGATATTGCAGCATAAAATGTAACCACTCAAAATTCCAAGAGTTTTTGAATAAGCAAAATAGAAGCCATAATATAGAGATTCTGCCTTAAACCAAATGCCTTAGGGGCTGAAGTAGCTTCTTCATACACTCTCTCCTTCATTTATGTCCAGCTTATTTTAACAACTGATGATGTCCCATCTTAGCCTCATATTTTTAGTACACCCCCAAAGAACTGGTACTATTTATGATTTCTCACAGTGTCCAACTTCTAGTACAATGCCCGGAATTTGCCTGTGTTCAATAGAATAACTGTTGAATTAATGCATTAATGGATTCCTAGTGAATCACACTGGTATAAAGCTATCATATTAATAGCAACATATGCATATATCTATTTCAACCTGTTATGGGACAAACTAGAAAATATTCAGTTTTATACCAAATTATAGCATTTATATCTTTACTAAGGAGGGGGTCCAAATTAGAGTCTGTAAGACTAGAAAAACGACGGTTTTAATAAAGCAAGTCCTGTCACTCATCACCAGGCATCTAAATGTTGCTCACTGAAAAAATATGGCAGCTATTGATCTGTGGCGAGAGTCCCACAGGTAGATCTCCCACAGGAGTCCGTCAGCCATCAGCTCAGGGTGTCCTCAGTTGTCTGCTTTTCCTGGCATCAGGAAAAATGATGGGATGGACTATCAATACCATGATTGGGGGTCCCTAGCTAAACCCTAGGATCAGGGAAGCTTGGGGTTACAGACATCAGAGCCAAAAGGCCAGTAAAATATGAATGTGTGTGTGTGTGTGTGTGTGTGAATTAGCTCGCTCTCTTGACCATGAAGAAGACAAATGTATTTTTTTTTAAAGCTTTCTTTTAACTACCCTTTTATTTTCGACCTCTTTGAAGCCTGAGAACTTGGCTTGGGGATGGGAAGAGCTGACTGCCTCACTGTTAATGAAGACTTCATATGATGGCTTTGTCCCTAGCTCAGCAGTTCCTTCAGGAAAGAGTCTCCAGGTGTTTGCCTGCAGGAAGTCAGAAAGTCAATGCAAATCAGGGCAAATTCCCCACAGGCAGAAAAGAACTTCCGAATACCCAGAACACCCGTGCTCTGGCTGTCATTGTTAACCAACTTTGTTGCGGTAACAATCATTTCTTGATAATGGCACTCTTTAAACCAACCAAGGAGGTGCTCGTACACTTAAGTTGCCTGACGTATCAGCGAGGTAGTTCCTCTCAGGATTGACTGCCTGATTCTCCTCACAAGAGAATATCCACCTTTGGCTAGAACTGAAGAACCACTCGCTCTCTTCCACGCTTTTCTCTCATTCCTGCCAAAGTGTTTATTGAATCCCTAACGAAAACCACTTGTGCTCTTGAACTTCCCTCTCAGGGGGAGAAAAAAGCGATTATTGTTTCTTTCTCAGAGGGACACAAAGAGGGATTACCACAGGAAATCCAGAGCGGCTTTAGAAGGGGAGCTTGCATTGAGATGGAAGCCAGAAGCCCCCTGAGCCAACTGCCTCCACGGGCCCTGGCAGCCAGGCCGGCGTGAGTGAGACGCGCTGTGCCACGAAGCCCCCATGTGAACAGAAGAAGCTGGTCCTCCATCTTCCAGGCCCCTCCATCCCTCAGCCCCACCGAGGGCCTGGGGAATTCTGTTGCCTGTGGCGGTGAGACTGATTTGTATCTGGTTATGAACTTAAATGAAAACGTGAATTGAACTCATTACTCGAGGAAGGAAACACTGCCAGATTTCACAGGATGAGATTCCAGCAGGGTGTATGGGGTATGGGGCCGCAGTGAAATACCTCATAGGTTTCCAGTTCATAAAACACTTTCAAAACATGCTCAGCCCTTTTAAGTTGAGGGGACATTATCATGCCTATCTCTAGCGTCCATCTGCGAATGGAACTCAAATATCCTTTGGGTTGACTACACAGAGAACAGGAGGAAGGAACTGGAAGAAGCTTGGACTGGGGATTCTCTCCCTGGAAAGGTTTCTTTCTGGTGGAATTATGTGAGAACAAATGACATCAGAAAATAGCACGCCGGGGTACTTCTGCCAGCTCCATATGGCCCGGCTTGTTTTCACAGGTATTTAATTAATTCAACAATTATTTATTGAGTCCCTGTCATGTGTGGGGTACTATTCTAGGCATGGGGGGGGTAGTGGTCAGCAAAGCAGATCGACTCCCATTCCAGAAGGAGAAAGAACCGACAAATAAATGACCAGAAAATATATTATAAAATGTCAGGTAGACATCACCGCTATGAAGTAAAGCAGGAGAAAGTGGGGTAGAGGGTGTGGGGTGACATTTTAGACGTGTGTTTTGCAAAGGCCACTCTGAGGTGGTGACATTTGAGCAGAGGCTTAAATGAAGTGACCTATATGTTGAATCCAGAAAACCGATTTTCTGTATTTTTGAGAGGTGGGTGGATGAGAATAAGCTACTGAAAAGGCTAGGAAGTGATTTTTTAAATTAAGATTTTATTTATTTATTTGACAAAGATCAGAAGTAGGCAGAGAGGCAGACAGAGAGAGAAGAAGGAAAGCAGGCTCCCCGCTGAGCAGAGAGCCCGATAGGGGGCTCCGTCCCAGGACCCTGGGATCATGACCTGAGCCAAAGGCAGAAGCTTTAACTCACTGAGCCACCCAGGTGCCCCTAGGAAGTGATTTGGGTTCAGACATGCTCGGCTCAGATAACCATAAGACATGGCTCCCTGGTCTCCCACAGCATGGCATCTTTTGTGGTGATGTGGATAGAGCTCTGAACATTTTCTTGGAGACTTTCTGCTGTGTGTGGCCTACAAACCAGTGTGTGTTCTGCTGCCTTTCTGGCTTGACCTCTTTTTACTTACTAGCAAGAAGCGGAAGCTGAAGAATTTTCCACGTTTCAGCCTGAGCAGAAAATTACAGAGAAGAGGCGGTGGAAGACAGAAAAACAAGAGATGAGCAAGAAATGCACGATCCAAGTGAGTTCACGGTTTTGTTTTCTGCCTTCCTGTAGCTTTCTCACTGGCTGTTCAAAAGTAAACGTCTCTGCAAACTGCATTCCTTTTAACAGATATAGTTTATTAAAATGTCTTCCCCTCTGCGAGGTACAAAGGCCATGTTAGCAGATTTGACACTTCCACGTCATTCAGGTAGCAAAGAAGGTTCTTTTTTTTTTTTTTTTTAATTTATATGACAGACAGAGATCACAAGTAGGCAGAAAGGCAGGCAGAGAGAGAGGGGGAAGCAGGCTCCCCGCTGAGCAGAGAGCCCGATGTGGGGCTCGATCCCAGGACCCCAGGATCGTGACCTGAGCTGAAGGCAGAGGCTTTAACCCACTGAGCCACCCAGGCGCCCCAACGAAGAAGGTTTTAACTTGGCCAGCAGCAGCACGAGAACCAAGCATCCTTCACATGGGGGCCACTGCACTGAGTAAGATTGGGTATCATAGCGTTTGGCAAACCTGTGCTTTAAGTGGCTGATTTAGAGTTATAGAATATGAAAAACACGATTGACTTTAAAAGAGAGAACCATGACCATGATTATTGAATTTTACTCCAGAATTACGCTTCAAACAGCTCAATTGTGTTACATGTAACACAGTGGTTTCTCTGTCCCGAAAGTATTTATTGTCTAAACGAATGCTCATTCACATTTTAAAGGAAACATCCATGGAAGGTAGAACTTGCATATGTCTGTGTGGTGTATTCATGTAATTTTAGTGGTGCCCTGCGGCCTGAGGGCAGTTCTGGGATTAAGATGTAAGAAAACATCGACTTTAAACCCTGAGCTTGAGAATTTGATATTTCCGTAACTTGTTTCTGTTCAGGCCCTCTTTTACTGGGGGTAAGCCCTGCAGGGTAGCTCACTTACCAAGATTCTTAGTTCTAGATAAGGAAAGTCAGCAGAGGGGCACCTGGGTGGCTCAGCCGGTTAAGCGTCTGCCTTTGGCTCAGGTCATGACCCTGGGGTCCTGGGATCGAGTCCCACATGGGGCTCCTTGCTCAGCGGGAAGTCTGCTTCTCCCTCTCCCACTCCTTCTGCTTGTGTTCCCTCTCTCTCTCTGTCAAATAAATAAATAAAATCTTAAAACAAAACAAAACAAAAAGTCAGCAGAGGTAGTGAACCAAATGGCAAATGGCCAAATGGAAGGCAGACTAACAATCCCGTAGATAAGAGCACCACTGCTGGTGCCTGACAGACTTAGACTTAGTCATGATGCTTTTAGGTCTCAAACTCTCTAGACCTCACGTTCGTCTGCTGTAGATGGAGCTACTTCATGGAGTCCTTTTGGGTTCTATGCATAAAGTGTTTAGCCAAATAATTAATATTTGATAGTGTTTCAACAAATCCTCTACAAGTATTTTATAATACATATGAAATGACTTTCACAATTTACAGAATTTACTTCTTGAGCGGTCGCCATGGTCTCTGGTTGTGATCACAGGTGCTCTCAATGGTGTCGAATAGGAGCCCTTAGAATAGCCATGACAGTGACCTTAGAGATGCCTAACTCTCCCTTCCCCTGAGTGCTCTGCATGAGCCTGGAGTTGTCTTTGATATCTGATTGAGATCTTATTTGTTACTTGACAAAATAATGATAACCAAACATGTTCCTTTCAAAGTCGGAAAGAAAGTAGCTAGGAGTGGAACAGAGTGATAACATTTTCCTTTAGGATTATACCAAATTCAATTTAATTGACTTGAATTTTACTTTTTAAATTAAAAAAAAAGAACAAACTCTGTTTTTCAGTTGGCTAATAGGACAGTGGTGAAAGCAAACAATGATTATTTATCTTCTGACATACAAGTGATTAGCATTGAACTACAAAGGGTTTAAGATGAAACCCCAGATTCTGGACCGGTCAAGTTGTAGAAAGAGAGACAATAGTAATTTTGAGGAAATGATGGTGGCGAGTTGATTCGATTGTACTTTGAATTCTGATTAATTGTGCATGGTGGGTGCACCAACATATACCATAGGAACAAAAATTCCTGGAATCTCAGTAAAATTTATATAAGAATTATGTGTATAAGGTATAAGTGCTATTTAAAGGGAAGAATTCTAGCATCAAAGATAAGAATGCTGGCTTGTGTTGAGAAGAAGTAAACAGTACAGATAAAGATGAGTACAATAGTAATCTTTTGCATAATCTTTTTTTATTTTAGAAAGCATAATCTTTTAAATTCTAATATATTAATAATACACTTTTCCTCAATAGATTACTATGAAATCTATTTCTGTCTAGATTTTACTAGAAATCTATTTCTGTCTCTAATAAAAGGCCTATACTTATATCAGACCCCCACAATGATTTACTGAGCGCCTACTATATGGTATGGACTCTGAGAGTCACTTTACCTACACTATTCAATTTGACCCTTTTAGCAACTCAAGAACATAGTATTATTATTGTTGTCTTGTAGATAGAAAAAAATAAGAGGCCCAAAATGCTTAAGTCTCCCAGACAAGATCATACAAGTAGTGAGACGAAAACCCTGTATATAAAACCAGGCTTTTGATATGAAATTCAATATTCGATATATTGCCTTCTACATTAAAACTGTTGGAAATAATTTAATAATCTTGTATAAAGCTTTCTCCATTGCTCTTTTAAAATAATGCTGTCAGAGGGCTCAAATATGATTGGTGAATTAACTCTTTAAGCTTTATTTGGTTCATCTTTAAAGCTTTTGCTCAGTAAATTTTTGTTGCATAAATATTAGAAAAATAATTGCTTAATAAATTATTCCTTGAACATCTATGACTATCTATCCAGTGCCATAATCTCCCAAAGTTGGGTCTCTATGGGACCTACCTGAGGGGGTCTGAGCTCAGAATTAGCCCCTCCCCAACATGATTGCGCGACCTCACATCCACACTCCCCCCTCCTCTACCCCTCCCAGTTGCCTACCAATTCTAAAGCAGAATTGACTGTGTAATTTGCAAGGCCTGGTGCAAAAAGGCAATGTAGGGCCCCTTGTCCAAAAACTATCAAGAGTTTCAGAACAGCAGGGGCGCCTGGGTGGCTCAGTCATTAGGCGTCTGCCTTCCGCTCAGATCAGGATCCCAGAGTCCTGGGATGGAGCCCTGCATCGGGGCCCCCTGCTCAGTGGGAAGCCTGCTTCTCCCTCTCCCACTCCCTCTGCTTCTATTGCCTCTCTCACTGTCTATCTCTGTCAAATAAATAAACACAGTCTTTTTTTTTTTTTTTTAAGAAAAAACAAAGAATTTTAAAACAGCAACAATAGAGTACTAAATGGAGCCCGGGGCCTTTCTGGGTTTGGGGCTCTGTGAGACTGAAGAGGTTGTACATCCAGGAAGCCATTCGGGTCCTAGGAGATGGGGCTCACTTTTGTATGCTTTACCTCCAAAGAAGAAAGCAAAGACTGCCTCGTCCACGCCCAGCCTTTGAGAGCCATACCTAGTGCTTCTATAAACATCTTGCTGAAGAAATTACTTTATTTGGATGATAAGTATCCCCTTTCTTCCTCTCCCATCCCCAGAGATGTGGCATTTATTCCGTATGGTGTCTACCACCTGGCTTGAGGGATTTCATCCTTCCTCCTTGGATCGTCCCTATTACATTTGGGTGGGAAGGAACCGTGCCAGCCTGATCACCTTCCTACCCCCAGTCCACCACCCTTGCCTGGCCCATTACAGGTGCTCAATAAATTCTTGTTGAGGGATTGAAACATCGAATGGTTGGAAGAACATTGGAGGGGAAGTGGAGATGCTTAAAATTCTTATGGCAGTGAATAAAATGGTCGGAGGACGATTTCTCTTCTCAAAAGCCTGCAGGAGATCAACTAAAAAAAAATGTTAAGTTCCCTTATTGCGAACCAGTGATGTCAATACTATCTCCACATCCACATATCTTGTTTGCTTGTTTTTGTGTGTATTTTCCCATAGGGAATTGCTTCGGCAAAAGCTGAAGTAGTGAAGAAAATGAGAGGATTGCAAGGTTTCCTTGCTAGTTTTGCCAATTGAGATGCTTTTATTGTGCTGCTGTGGGTGAACAGAATGAGTCCTGAAGCTAAAATCAGATCGGTGGAAACTTGTGCGCATGTGTGTATTTGCACACACACACACTGACCCTCTTCAGGAAATTATTTTTTTTTAAGATTTTATTGATTTATTTGACAGACAGCGATCACAAGTAGGCAGAAAGGCAGGCAGAGAGAGAGGGAGAAGCAGGCTCCCTGCTGAGCAGAGAGCCAGATGCGGGGCTCGATCCCAGGACCCTGGGATAATGACCTGAGCCGAAGGCAGAGGCTTTAACCCACTGAGCCACCCAGGTGCCCCTTCAGGAAATTATTTGAAAAATCAATGAAATAGGGGTTGAATTTGGATCATGAAACCGATAGCATGCTCTCCGTGCTACAGAATTCATCTGAGTATATCTGAAAAGCAAGCAGACAAGTCCAGCAAACCTTAGAGACCTCAAAAAGCCACCAGTACACACAGAAGAGACTAAAGTTGATTTTTTTTTTCTTCCCTGCCCCTCACAGTAAGTCCAACAGCAACGAATCCTAGGGAACTAAAAATATACGTGGTATACAGTAACTCCTTTCTTTGGCTCTTTCTATAATATATACAAATCTGACTGATAAAAGCCTCAATTGACTCGGCAGCGAGCTGGCTTCTGTCTGATGGAATTTCACTCGGGAGTTTTCACAGGGAGAGCAGTTGGAGCCTTTCTATCTCCCATGCTTCTCTGTGGGAGTCGGAGCCTTATGGATCTGAGTGATAGCAAGAAGCAGTCTGGGACATGTTGGTCGCTGTGTCTGCAGGCATCTGACAACAGGAGGATATGATTGTAGCAATGTGTTTGGGAAGTCTGGCTTTCTTTCTCAAAGCCCTCTTTATTCTAAGGTTACCTGGCATTGCATAAGAGCCAGGCAGGCAAATTAAATTCCTTCTATTCAGCCTTGCAGAGAGGTGAAAAAACTCATCTCTTGGCTGGCAATATTTGTCACTGGCTCTGTCCTTGCTAGAGGCAGGCTGCTGGGCATTCGATAGCCAGGCTAGTCAGGAGCGAAGTTTTTCATTTTTATTTATATCTTGACTTTCTCTAATTCTTTCAGGATTGTCCAAATTAATTTAAAGCCCTGCGCTTGTATAGACTAATTTCCATGGAGACCACCATTTGGCTTTGCCTTTCTTTGCCTCTAAGAGACTTGGATCTAGGAAGACCATAGCATCAGGTAACTCTCAGATTTTTCTACAATTCATTTCTCACTTTTCACATTTAAATTTGGAGTTATTCAAATAATAATCTTGCTATCTTTGAAACTGTCAACCTCGTAATCACTGTACATTGTCCGTGTGCCCATGATGTTGGTCAGTATCATTACATTGTGTTTGATTTGTTCTTGCCATGGTCAACTTGACACATACATTTGTCAAAGTGAAATTATGTTACCAAAAGAAGAAAGATTTTCTTTCTTTTTCTTTTTTTAAAAGATTGTATTTGCTTATTTATTTACTTGAGAGAGAGAGAGAGAGAAAGAGAGAGAGTAGGAGAGAGCATGAGAGGGGTAAGGATCAGAGGGAGAAGCAGACTCGATCCCAGGACTCTGGGATCATGACCTGGGCTGAAGGCAGACACTTAACCAACTGAGCCACCCAGGTGCCCCATGAAAACAAACTTTCAAACTTGGTTCAGGTCATTGATTGGTCTGTCAAGCCTCTGTTGAACTTGTAGTATGTAAAAATTTAATTATTAGAGTTGTAAAATTATAAAAGTTTGCAGATTTTGCTAATAGCTCTAATTTCTCAAAAGAAAGCTACAGATTGTCCAGCATCTGTAAGTAGATTCAGATCTCTGGCCAAGGAAATTAGAACCTTGGGTTAGGTAGAGGACCTCCATGTTAAATGTTATCTTTAAGAAATTGCAGAGCAGGGATCAGCAGACAAGAGTCGGCCAAATGCAGTTCTTCTTAAAAGAGAAAGTTGTGCAGGATAAGAATGAGAGAGGGAAGGAAAGGGAGTGAGAATAGCAAGGAACAAAGCAAAGAAAAAGGAAGGAGGGAGGGAGAGAGGAAGTCTGCAGAACAATAACTGAGCTTGACATTGGTCCAAGAGAACATTCTAAATTGGATTAAGAAAAAGATGCTTTGTAAGTACCTAAAACACCGATACTAGAATAGTCGATCTGGGCTTCAGCAAGACAACTGATATTTGCTTTTTCTTTTTAAAATATTTTTTTATTAACATATAATGTATTATTTGCTCCAGGGGTACAGGTCTGTGAATCGTCAGGCTTACACAGTTCACAGCACTCACCATAGCCCATACCCTCCCCAGTGTCCATAACACAGCCACCCCATCTCTTGCCCCCCACCTCCCAACAACCCTCAGTTTGTTTCGTGAGGTTAAGAGTCTCTTATGGTTTGCCTCCCTTCCGATCTCACCTTGTTTCCTTTTTTCCCTAGCTAGCCTCCACAATCTCCCGCCCTGCCTCTCAAATTCCTCATATCAGAGAGATCATATGATAATTGTCTTTCTCTGATTGACTTATTTCACTTATCATAATACCCTCTAGGTCCATCCATGTCATTGCAAATGGCAAGATTTTATTTCTTGATGGCTGCATGGTATTCCATTGTGTATATATACCTCATCTTCTTAAAATTCATCTGTTGATGGACATCTAGGTTCCTTCCATAGTTTGGCTATTGTGGACATTGCTGCTATAAACATTCGGGTGCACTTCAGATCACTACACTTGTAGTGTACACTGCAAATGTAAAGATATTCCTTAATTTCTCTTTCCTCTGTCTTGCTGTTGGTGTATAGAAATGCAACTGATTTCTGAGCATTGATTTTTATATCCTGACACTTTACTGAATTCCTGTTTGGGTTCTAGCAGTTTGGGAGTGGATTATTTTGTTTTTTTTCCACATAAAGTATCATATCCTCTGCAAAGAGTGAGAGTTTGACTTCTTCCTTGCCGATTCGGATGCCTTTTATTTCTTTTTGTTGTCTGATTGCCGAAGCTAGGACTTCTAGTACCATGTCGAATAGCAGTGGTGATAGTGGACATCCCTGCTATGTTCCTGACCTTAGGGGAAAAGCTCTCAGTTTTTCCCCACTGAGAATGATATTCACTGTGGGTTTTTCATAGATGGTTTTGATGGTAGTGAGGTATGTACCCTTTATCCTTATACTTTGAAGAGTTTTGGTCATGAAAGGATGCTGTACTTTGTTAAATGCTTTTTCAGCATCTATTTAGAGAATAATATGGTTCTTTTTCTTTTTTTTAATTAATGTATTGTATCACATTGATTGATTTGCAGATGTTGAACCAACCTTGCAGCCCAGGAGTAAATCCCACTTGGTCATGGTGAATAATCCTTTTAATATACTGTTGGATCCTATTGGCTAGTATTTTGGTGTGAGTTTTGTTCATCAAGGATATTGGTCGGCAATTCTCTTTTTTGATGGGATCTTTGGTTTTGAGATCAAGGTAATGCTGGCCTCATTTGTTTGTATTTCTTTGGTGTTAGTTGTGATCTCTCCTCTTTCATTCATGATTTTTATTCATTTGGGTCCTTTCTGTTTTCTTTTTGATGAGTCTGGCCAGGGGTTTATCAATCTTATTAATTCTTTCAAAGAACCAGCTCCTAGTTTCATTGGTTTGTACTACTGTTCTTTTGGTTTCTATTTCATTGACTTCTGCTCTGATCTTTATTATTTCTCTTCTCCTGCTGGGTTTAGGCTTTCTTTGCTGTTCTTTCTCCAGCTTCTTTAGGTGTAGGGTTAGGTTGTGTACTTGAGACCTTTCTTGTTTCTTGGGAAAGTCTTGTATCGCTATATACTTTCCTCTCAGGACCACCTTTGCTGTGTCCCACAAATTTTGAACTGTTGTGTTTTCAATTTCATTTATTTCCACGAATTTTTTCAATTCTCCTTAATTCCTGGTTGACCCATTCATTTAGTAGGATCTTTAGTAGTATGCTCTTTAGCCTCTACGTGTTTGGGTTCTTTCCAACTTTCCTCTTGTGATTGAGTTCTAGCTTCAGAGCATTGCGGTCTGAAAATATGCAGGGAATGATCCCAGTGGTTTGGTACCAGTTGAGACCTGATTTGTGATCCAGGATGAGATCTATTCTGGAGAATGTTCCATGTACAGTAGAGAAGAATGTTTGTTCTGTTGCTTTGGGATGGAATGTTCTGAACATAACTGTGATGTCCATCTGGTCCAGTGTGTTATTTAAAGACTTTATTTCCTTGTTGATCTTTTACTTGGATGATCTGTCCATTTCAGTGAGGGGGATGTTAAAGTCCCCTACTATTATTGTATTATTGTCAATGTGTTTCTTTGATTTTGATATTAATTGGTTTTTATAATTGGAAGCTACCATGTGTTAGGGGCATAGATATTTAAAAGTGTTAGATCTTCTTCTTGGACAGAACCTTTAAGTATGATATAGTGTCCTTCTTCATCTTTTATTATAGTCTTTGGCTTAAAATCTAATAGATCTGATATAAGGATTGCCACCCCAGTTTTCTTTTGATGTCCATTAGCATGGTAAATTGTTTTCCACCCCTTCACTTTAAATCTGGAGCTGTCTTTGGGTCTAAAATTAGTTTCTTTTAGACATCATAACAATGGGTCTTGTTTTGGTTGTTGGTTTTTTTGTTTGTTTGTTTGTTTTGTTTTGTTTTAATCCATTCTGATATCCTATGTTTTTTGATTGGGGCATTTAGCCCATTTACTTTTAGGGTAACTATTGAAAGATATTAATTTAGTTTCATTGTATTGCCTATAAGGTGACTGTTACTGTATATTGTCTCTGTTCCTTTCTGGTCTGTTACTTTAAGGCTCTCTCTTTGCTTAGAGGACCTCTTTCAATATTTCCAGCAGGGCTGGTTTGATGTTTGCAAATTCTTTTAATTTTTGTTTGTCCTGGAAATTTTTATCTCTCCTTATATATTCAATGACAGCCTAGTTGGATACAGTATTCTTGGCTGCATATTTTTCTCATTTAGTGCTCTGAATATATCATGCTAGTCCTTTCTGCCCTGCCAGGTCTCTATGGATAGGTCTGCTATCAATCAAATAGTTCTACATTGTATGTTATAGACCTCTTGTCCTAAGCTACTTTCAGAATTTTCTCTTTGTCACTGAGACTTGTAAGTTTTACTGTTAGATGACAGGGTGTGGACCTATTTTTATTGATTTTGAGGGTAGTTCTCTGTGCCTCCTGGATTTTGATGCTTGTTTCCTTCACCACATTTGGGAAATACTTTGCTATGATTTGTTCCAGTATACCTTCTGCCCCCTCTGTCTTTCTTCTTCTTCTGGGATTTCAATTATTCTAATATTGTTTTGTCTTATGGTATCACTTATCTCTCGAATTCTCCCCTTGTGTCCAGTAGTTGTTTGTCTCTCTTTTGCTCAACTTCTTTATTCTCCATCATTTGGTCTTCTATGTCACTAATTCTCTCTTCTGCCTCATTTATCCTAGCAGTAAGAGCCTCCATTTTTTATTGCACCTCACTAATAGCTTTTTTATTTCAACTTGGTTAGATTTTAGTTCTTTTATTTCTCCAGAAAGGGATTTTATTTCTGCAGAAGCAATTCCCTGACATTGTCCATGCTTTTTTTGAGCCCAGCTAGCACCTTGATAATTATCATTCTGAACTCTAGTTCTGATGTATTACTAATGTCCATATTGATTAGGTCCCTAGCCATTGGTACTGCCTCTTGCTCTTTTTTTTTTTTTTTTTTTTGTGGTGAGTTTTTCCACCTTGTCATTGTATCCAGATAAGAATAGATGAATGAGGGAACAAAATACTAAAAGGGTAGCAACAACCCCAGAAAAATATACACTAACCAAATCAGAAGAGAACTGAAACACAGGGGAGAAGAATGTGGGGGGAAAAAGGAGAAAAAAATATTAGACTGGTGATAGAAAAGAGCCACACACTTGATTTGGGGTGTATTTTGGTCTGTTAGATGAAACTACCTCTCAAAATTTTAAAGAACAAAAACATATATAGGCAAAAATAAGGGTAAACATGATGAAAGGTTGGAATATGACTGCAAAGATGAAAATTTAAGAAGATTATAAAAGAGGAATTGATAAGATAAGAAATTGGTTGAAAAAAAAAAAAAAAAAAAGAAAGAATTTGATAAGGCTGGAACTAGAACAAAGCCATGGGCTAGATTTAGGGTATATTTTGATCTATTAGAAGTAATTGTATCCTCAAATTAAAAAAAAAAAAACCCTCTATGTATCAAAAAATAAGGTTAAATATAATGAAGGGATAAAATATGACTATAACAATGAAAATTTAAAAAGATTTTTAAAAAGGTATTGATAAGACAAAATAGTTAAAAACCGTTAAAGTAGGGAAGAGGAGAAATTTTTAAAAAATAGAATAAGAAAAAAATAAAATTAAAAAAATTTAATTATAAAAGACTAAGGAATCATGGGGAAAAGCCATGAATTCCACGAATACAGCCATGAATATGCTGTATTCCGCAGCTCTGAAGTTCTACAGTTCTCATTGATCGGTGAACATGGTCTCGGCCAGGTGTTCTCTGATCTTCTGCGTGGAGGGGCCTGTTGCCGTGATTCTCAAATGTCTTTGCTTGAGGCAGAATTGCACCGCCCTTGCCAGGGGCCGGGCTAAGTAATCTCAGGTTCGTGCTCAGGAGCTTTTGTTCCCTGAGCGCTTTCCGTAGAGCTCTGGAGGGCGGGAATGAAGATGGCGGCGCCCAGTCTGCCCCAGGGAGCTGAGAGGTTGGGGCCCCACTCCTCAGTGCGCCCTTGGAGAAAAGCCGTCAGCGCCTCCCGTCTCTCTAGTCTCTGGCCAAGCTCCGAGCTCACCGGCCTGTGAGCGAGCGTCTCTGTCTCTGGCGCTCGGCCCTGTTTGAAGTCTCCAAACCCAGCGGATTCCTGCTGCGCTGCTTCTCCCAGAGGAGGAAGGTAAGCATCCCCGGATCTGCAGCTTGTTCTGTCCCTGCCTGAAGAGCAATGACCCTACGTTGTCTGGGATCGCAGTTTAAGGGACCCTGGAGCTGCCAGCTCACTCCTCGGCTCCGTCTCTGCCGTGGACTCCCCCACTCTGATACCTGGGGGTTCTGCCTCACGCAGAGGCCCCTGGTCTTTCTGTGACCCTGCGGATCCTGAGACCACCCTGTCCCTGCAAGGGCCACCCCCTGACAACCCCCCCGCCCCCCCTTAGCCTCTGGAGCGATGTCCCTCGGTGGAGCAGACTCTTAACAGTCCCGTTTTTGTGCTGCGCGTCTCCACCGCTTGCTGGGAGCTGCCCCTCCCCCCTCAGTCTCTATTCCCTTATGTCGCCTTGGATTCACTAATCTGCACGTCCTACCTTCTGGAAAGTGGTCACTTTTCTGTTCTTCTCTTCTATCTCCTGTTGAGTTTGTAGGCGTTCAGAACAGTTTGATAACGACCTAGCTGAATTCCTGGGACCTGACGATATTTAGGTCTCTTACTTCTCCGCCATCTTGCTCCTTCCTCCAATATGGACATATTCTTTTTAGATGATTGTTACACAGTTAGAGTAGGAATTGATGGAACGAAGCCCACACATTGAGTGCTTGCTGTGTACTCACACTCTGGCGGCATGTCACGGTTTCTGTCCTTGGCCCTGACTTGCTCCTGCTCTTAGTTATCAGTGCACTTGATGAGAACAGAAACGTGCAAAAGGGTATAGATTCTGGAGGGACATTGTCTAGTTTTGAATCCTGGCTCTTCTGCTTATGAGCTCCCTGTGACCTTGGGCAGCTTACTTAACCATTTTGTACCTCAGTTTCTTTATCTGTTAAGTGAGAATAATCATGATATCCATTTCATCGCTTTATTATGAATGTTCAGTGAGTTTAAAATGTTTAAAATGCTTAGAATGAGGACCGGCACACAAGAAGCACTAAGTGTTAGCTAAGACCAACATCAGTAATGGTTACACACTGATGACATGCTCACTACATTTACTGAAGAACGGAAGTTGGGAGAAACAATGATATTGTGAAGTATAAACTAAAGTAGTTGATCGAAATGAAGAAGATGAGATTGCGCACAGACAAATAAAAAATCCCATATGCGAATCCTCAAAAGTGAATTGGAGTAGAGTTGGCTTCATTTATTCATTGGCTTTTTAGTCCCAGCGACATGCCAGACACAATCTAAGGTGCTATTTAAGAGAAAGAACCAGAGTTAGAAGGAGTTTTTTTTTGTTTTGTTTTGTTTTTGAAGATTTTATTTATTTATTTGACAGACAGAGATCACCAGTAGGCAGAGAAGCAGGCAGAGAGAGAGAGGAGGAAACAGGCTCCCTGCTGAACAGAGAGCCTGATGTGGGGCTCGATCCCAGGACACTGGGATCATGACCTGAGCCGAAGGCAGAGGCTTTAACCCACTGAGCCACTCAGGCGCCCCAGAAGGAGTTTTAATTTAAGGTTGCATCAGTGGGATCAGGAGTATGTTCTCCAGACCAAGTCATCTGCTGCCCCAGTCAACCACATCTTGGGCTGTGGATTCAATTCTAGCTGCCACATTCCAAGAGAGACATTGGCCACTTGCCAGGTGTTCAAAGACAACCAGTCAGCATGGCCTGGGGATTAGGAACTGTGACTTACACTAAAGGGTGAAGGAATCAGGGACGAGTGGACCGGAAAGAATAAGCATGAGAAGGCTAGCAATAAATTTTCTGGAACAGTCCAAGTTTATGGCTACTGTTTCAGTGTAAATGCAAATTGTGTTCTAGTTCGTACCTAAAATGTGCCCCGATTTAGACAATAAAAATAGGATCTCTCTAATGATGACTTTCAAACATCTTATATGTTTCAATGAGGATGACTTAGACTTATTCCTTATTCCTTATTCCTTATTCCTATTTGTATGTGACAGCAGTGTAACTCAAAATACCTTAAATAAGAGGGCTTATGGGGAGTGCCTGGGTGACTCAGTTAAGCATCTGCCCTCAGCTCAGGTCATGATCTCAGGGTCCTAGGATCGAGCCCCACATTGGGCTCCCTGCTCAGTGGGGAGTCTTCTCCCTCTCCTCTTACCCTTCTCCCTGCTTGTGCTTTCTCTTTCTCAAATAAATAAAATCTTTAAAAAGGAAAAAAAAGGGGGGGTGCTTCTTGGCTCACATAACCAAATGGTGGCAAAGGCAGAAGCACAGTTGCCCATGGAAGGAACTAGAACCAGGGTGTTTTATTTCTGTTTTTCTCCCTTCTCTCCCTTACTCTGCTCCTTACTTCTGCAACAGATTTCATATTCTCCTGCTGCTGCAGGGTGCTCCAAATTGCTATTTATCAAGCTTAGCAACCAGAGAGAAAAGGAGGCTCTTCACGGTCAGGTTAGCCAGGAAAGGACTTTGCCTCAGTGTGTCTGGGTCAGGGGCAAGGTGAGGGGTAGCACAGGGAGGCAGGCAGGGCAGACTAAAATAATAACCACTATAAACTGCTATCAGCCAGTGAAAGGCACACAGAAACAGACTCGAGCTCGGTGTGATTATAAAGGCCACCTCCTAAAGATGAGTTTCTGATCACAGGAGGTGTTTAATTATCAGGTGGGTGACATGTGTAAACGGGTTCATGGTTTGAGTTAAGAATTTGGCTAGACAGTGTTTAAATTTCCATACAATCCCAAGATACTTTCCTTCCATAAATTTTCCTTATGTTTTTACGTACTTCATTACAAAGAATTGACGTTCCTAGTGTAAGAAATGGAATAATCCCCACTTTTTAAAATCGCGTGGAATTCCTAGGGGCCCAAAATGTACCGCAGAACTATTGGAACCAATCCAGTGAAGCTACATAATAAATTTAAAGCGTATTCTCTAGGGATCTTTTGCATTCTGCAGTTCTGTGATTTCAGAAAACCAGTCATAGCAAAGGGAGATCATTTGCTTCTGTAGTACTGAGCATACCTTAGATTATCCCACACTCACTTTGAGTACTAGAGGCAAGGCAAGATTTCTGAACTGACAGTGGTGAGATACGAAAGTAAATAATGAAATATGTAGGAAATAAAAATATTAATTAAGGATTTCACAGTCTCTCTCTAAAAACTTTATTCAGTCTGTTCTTAACAATTACAAAGCAGAGAGATACTATAATGGTATATGCTGTTTTTTATAATCCAGTGGGAATATATTCTCCAAACAAGTAATCTGTTGCCCTGGTCAACCACATCTTGAGACCTGGATTCAAACATAAATTATATATATAATCGTGTATGTGTGCTGTATTACGTGCTGAGTAATGTGTGTGTGTGCGCACTGAGTAGTGGGTGCTGTATTACTCAGGCTGTGCAGGGGAGGAAAAGTTTTCCTCTACCCTCCAGGGTCCCTGGCTGAGACTAAAACTAAACTGACAAAGACAGATTAGCAGAAGAAAAGGATACACATTTATTTAATATAAGTTTTATGAGACAAGGGTGTCTTCTTGAGGAAAAGAGGACCCAGAGAAGGAGCTGTGTATTTTTTTTTTTTTTAAAGATTTTATGTATTTATTTGACAAAGAGAAATTACAAGTAGACGGAGAGGCAGGCAGAGAGAGAGGGAAGCAGGCTCCCTGCTGAGCAAAGAGCCCGATGCGGCACTCGATCCCAGGACCCTGAGATCATGACCTGAGCCGAAGGCAGCGGCTTAACCCACTGAGCCACCCAGGCGCCCGAGCTGTGTATTTTTGTGCTAGGTCTGATGAAAGGTGATGTCACAGAGGACTATGGGAGGTTAAGGAACATGAGGGATGCCTAATAAACTGGGGAAACCCTATTTGTTCAGATATTCTTGGCATCCCTTTGTCTTCAGAGATAAGGATGCTCTTGTCCTCTGGATATGGGAAGGGCAACCTTTCACTCGGGGTTTTATGACCTGTTTCAGGGGAGAACGGAAGGAAGGTAATAAAAGTAACCTTTCTGTTTCTGCTGTTTTCTCAGAACTCCTTCAACTTAAAATATTTAATACGCCGAGGTGCCGTATTTTGGGTAGCAAGTCCTGAACCCCATCACTCTGCCATCTGAAACTTTTCCCCAAATTTCACAGTTCAGAAACTGAGCAGATTTTTTTTTTCATAACCCATCAAACTAGTCTCTTAGTCTTGCGTATTTCCATGAAAACAAAAGAAAAACAAAGCTTCATGTTTAGGACAAACTAGAAACTCAGTTTTTAAGTCCAGGGGGCAGTAAGTCAAGAAGATTTCTAGATGTTGGACTCAAATCATCTTCTGGAGTGAAGGCAGGCAGTGGTAATCCAACAGATTTTTTTTTGGTTTGCAGTTTGAATGCCTCTAGTGATATCCTCAGGGTGGACAGCTTCAGCTTGCAGGGCTGAAGGAAAACCCACAATTTTAACTTTTACTGATTCTAAACCAGAAGGGTAGAAGAAAAAGTGGAAATGTTCATTTGAAGAGTTACAGCCAGATATCAGAGGAAATTAGAATTAAGGATTCAGTCCAGTGTAGAGATAGGTAACAAAAGCTGAAAGACAATAGGCAACAGGGCTACAGTTTAATACCCAAAAGACTGTGCTATGGTTTTCCAACTGAAATACGTATTTTCTCTACAGCTGCCTCCATTTCTATCAAAGATGATCAAAGTAAGACTAATTTGTTTGCAAAATAAATCTAGTCTCATTTAACGTGGTCTGATTGCTTGTGGAAGTGCAGGCAAAAAAAATAATTGAATGGTTGGCTTCTTTTGGAGGGGGGCGAAGGGGATCTGCCTTGTTGGAACTTTTCATAAAGAATCTCAGATTAGACTTTTAAAAGCCTCTTGAGATTTGGAAGCCAAGACAAGTATACTTCATCAGATAGGCCTGTAATACCTATGAATTTCGGTGAATTCTTCTCTTCCTGTCTCCTGAATATCATTCAGTTCCTGGGTCTGCCATGAGGTGAATTTCCTTACTCAACTGGTAAGGATAGAAACCCTGAAAAAAAGGTATCAGGTGATTTTTTTCAAGGGTTTTTTTTGCTTCCATAAGGTCAACCTTAGTTGCCTAAAGGTGTCTGGTGGTATTTTATTCTATGCACATCATTCTCAAATATACCATTCTAGTCAAAGCCCTGATAAGATAAGCAATGTTTCCAATTGCATCCTATTATAAGGACACAAAATCTACAAAAATAGGTTATTGAACTTATGAAAATAAATATATTGCCATGGCAGTAAGAATACTTATTAAGAGTTTCTGATTCTGGAGGGACCGGGTAAGAAGAAAAAGTAATGATTTCATCTTTACCAAACTTTGGCATACTTAACCAAACTCCTGTAAGTTACAGATGGCTTCTGAGAAAAGAGAAAAGTTTTCCTTAAACCTGGAACACAAAACACTAAAGAACCAGTAATGCTTCAAATAAAAAGTTATAAAAAGTCCATTCAGTTCCCTGTAATTCATTCTTATTCTGCTTGATCTTGAATTAGCAGTTCTATGAATTTATCAGCTTTTTCTTTCATTCTAGAAATTCTCGTTTAGTCTAGTGGAATAATCTCAGTGTTACGCCAGTGATTCTGGGGGCAGCCCTATCACCTGTAGCTATTGCAAGGGCTTTCACAGACCCAGTAAGTCAATAACTGCCTGAGAATGACAAAGGGCTTAAAAAGGGGCCACGGTTAAAGATCTGGTAAGAGTTCATTTGATAAGGAAGTTTAGTTATTTCTGTGACATACAACATTTTCATGTAGTAATTGGGCAATGAGGGTACGGACAAATGTCTGTGAACTTCATGTAATTTCTCGAATGTCCATACACCTATAACCTACAAAGGTTTAGACTTACTTCCTATCTGGTGTTGCTCCCCATGTAATTTAACATGCCAAATAAACCTAATTAATGTTCCCATCTCTCCTGTAGGTGGTAAGAGAAGAAATCTTTGGAGATTTCCCAGAGATTCTCTGAGAAAGTTAGTTTGAGGTCAAATGACCCCATTTCATGTTGATTTGGAGAAACCGTACATAATGTCCAGGGTCAGACTTGATGAAATAGGATAATACCTCGTTATAAAATTATCTATATAGCCAAAGTGGCATAAAATACTTCAAAGATAAATACATATGGCTGTATTGTATGAATGTTAAAAAAGAAAAAAACACCTTTGCTCTTTAATGTTGAGAAGGTTGGGGTTTTTTTTGCTGTTGTTTTTTGTTTGGTTGGTTTTTTGTTTTTTTTTAACTAATCAAAGACCTGATAAAGACAACACAAAGATAGGAAAATATTTTAAGACACAAAATCTTGGTTTCTCAGAGAAATTACCTAAAAGGTTAAAAAAACTTTTTGTGGTTTTTTTGTTTGTTTGTTTTTTGTTTTTTTGTAATTTCTTAATCTAAGAAAAGCCTTTTGTTTTAGCAGAGAGAGAAACAAAATTCTAGTTTTGCACCAATGGAATTTGATATTTAGGTCCATTTAAAAAAAAAAAAAGAAAAGAATTTATAAACAAAACTATTCAATCTTAGTAGCTTAACCACATATAAAACTCCTTTTTTGCAACTGCTTACAATTTTCTTTTTTTTAAATCCATTCGGTTTTTTGTCCTATACTTTTTCTTCTTCTCATTCTGGAACAACTAGTCATTCTACTTCACCTTGCTAAAACACATCTTATTTTCCTTGCATATAGGGTTTTTCTTACCCTTATTATTCTCATTAGTCTCATTTATGTACAGTAATTCAAACTTTTAATCAGTAATCTTTCTTTTTCAGTGAAAAGTAGGATGTAAGAAATTTTGAACTGACATATATCATCCTGGAGCTAATTTATTAATACGTCACTTCATAATTTCCAGAGTCATATGTCTTTTTCACTGTAAAATTTATCATGTTTATTAACTGACCCAAATATATCTAGCTTCTCTACACTATATAAAACCAAGATGCCAAAGATAGATAAACTTATATTCAGTCATCAATATTTGAATGTTTTATATTATTTAGGAATAATCTCTATATTCAAATGAATCTTAATCTTTTGGCCTAACTTGGTATAATATAGCTTTAAGGTTTAAAGTCATCAAAGAGTTCTGAAATTTTTAAAATAGATATTATAAAACATAATTTTGTTGAAAAGTTCATTTACAAACTTTTATCCCACTTACATCCACTTGATTTATTTGTTTTTTAACACCTATATTTGAATAACTTATGAAAATTTCATGAGACTAAACAAAGTTAGCCGTCTTCTTATTTTTCTCATTGACAAAGCAGCAAAGTATCAAAATATCATTGAAGCAGAAAACTGAAAAAGTTAAACATATGGTTCTTCCCTCTTTTATTTTTTAACTGCTATGCTTGACATGCATCAAGCAATTCGTTTTTATTGTACATTTTGTTCTTAGGTTGGGTTTATAGTTTTATAATCTTAAACATCTAGCAGAGATAATATAGGTTTGTTTGAATAGTAAGCCTAGGAAGAAAAAAAATGTATGTTTGCATTATATGTAAGGCTGACAACTCTCAAGACATGCCTGTTTTTATTATATGAACAATTTAAAAACTAGCTCTATTTGTCAAAGATTATCCTAGATCATGCGAACTTAAGAAAACATTTGGGTTCGTTGCTGTCTTACTGAGAGTTTTAGAAATACTTAATTTGTGTGAGTGCTCATTTATATCTAAGCCAGTTTGAGTAGAACTTCTTCAGGGAATTTTATAAATTAATTTGGACAGTACAAATGGAAGCCCTATCGCTTTTGTTTTAAAATTTTAGCCATGTGTCAGGTACCTGATGTGTCAGATCTGAAATCTAGTGTCCTTAATATTTAAATGTCCTTCTTTGTCTTAAGTGCAAGACAGTTCTGTTTCCAGCACTCTATCTTTTACAGTATCAGCAAGCATTCTGAGATGAATAAGGGAGGTTTGGAGACTGGTATGGATAGGTGGACTCTGAATTGCTTCATGGGCCAAGTTTCTGGTTTTGTAAAAGACAAAGCCAGTTGTTTCTAATTCTTCAAGTATTGGGTCATTGCCTGAATGATATTAAGGGGCCGGCCCACCCGTCCATTATCTTAATTACCTTCAACTTTGCTTCTTTCTATCAGAGAGAAGCTTTCCAAATAAGGTGTTCTAGATTCAGAACCATGTGCCCTTGGAATGTTTTATTAAATTGTTCTCTGTAGGCTTCAGAATGTTTTTTCCTTCTAAATACATAGTTCCATTTAGCTTAGGAAAAAGGGCTTTTAAAAAAAATAATTTTTACCAAGCTCGGAGTATCAGCCTCCAGTTTGGCCAAGTTTTGACCATAAAAGTCTTTTTTAAAAATTAAGCATTTAAACCAAACTTACATCTATCAAGTAGCTTAAAACCAAAAGCAGCGTTTAACCAGAAATGCAAGAGGCATCCCTAAAGAAGTAGCAAAAGATATCACCCTCCCAAGATCCAGAACCATTCTCAAAGATAGCCAAATGAAAGACAGACTTAGACAATTTTCTTGACAACTGGTAACAGCTATCCTGTATTAACTGCAAAGGGGGTGCAACCCACCTTCTGTCTGGACATATTTTGGGATCTCCAGTCTGACAACTGGCCAAATGCACACACAAAACCAGCACTTGTATGACCTGAAGGATACAAAGCTAAGCCACGGAAAACAAAGGAGATACAAGCAGAAAAACAGTAAACTGTCTCTGGCAGGGAAGGAATTGAGAATCACAATCCAAAGAACTCATTTTTAGACAATCCAGAGTCACAGTGCAAAGAATTAATTTTTAGACAAATGTTTTTCTTCTGCCAATTTGAATATGGAAAGAAAAAGACTCTAGACACCTTAACTCAGCCAGCCCCCATAGACAGAGATCCAAGAGACTGACATGGTCAGAACTCTTACCTTGCGCCAGCGCTGTCTGAGATCCAGGATCTCTTAACTGCAGCTTTTGGACTAAGCAAGGAGTCTTCAAGTGAGCATTTTACATTTGACTAACAGAAACTGAAGCGGGGGAAAAATTTCCTTGACTCTCTTAGGATCTCTGCCTGGGTCTAAAAATTAAACTGATAAGGACAGAGTCACAGGAGACATGCAACAGATTTACTGTAAATTTTACATGACCTAGGGCCTTCATAAGGAAATGAAGACTTGAATAAACAGTATTATGTTGGTTTGACAAAGAGTGGACAGTTGTGAAGTCAGATGGGTTAAGGAGTATGAAGTAAATGTAGTATATGGGGAAACTTTGATTCTGCTCAGTGTCCTTTTGTCTTCAGAGATAAGGATGCTCCTTTCTTCCAGGGACGGACTTCTCACATGAAGGTTTTATGGCGTTTCAGTGAAGAAGGGAAGGTCAGAGTGATCTTCGTGCTTTTGCTATTTTCTCAAACTCCTTCAACTTAAAATATTTAAAATGTCAAGGCACCAGGTTTTGGGGGAGGTAGCATGTCCTGAACCCCATCAGCTGCTGTAAGAAAATATCACAGACTTGGTGGTTTTGAACAACAGAAATTTATTTCCTCCTCGTTCAAAAGGCTAGAAGTTTGAGATCACGGTGTAGCCAGGATTGGTTTCCTCTGAATCGCCTCTCCTTGGGTTGCAGATGACCATCTCCTTGCTGTGTCTTCATATGGCCTTTTCTTTCTGTGGATGTGCCTTCTTGGTGTCTCCTTGTATGTCCTAATTGCCTCTTTTTATAAGTTCACTGGTCCAATTGGATTAGGATGCAGACTAATGACCTCATTTGACTTAATCACCTCTCAAAAGACCCTAGCTCTGAATACAGTCCTATTCTGAGGTATGGGGGGGAAGGGTCCACTTCAACACTTTTTTTTTTTTTTTTTTTTTTTTAGGGAAGGGGAGAGGAACAATTCAGCCCATAACATATGCTTCACCACATTTTATCAAGCTCAGAGTATTGTCAGAATTTCTTTCGCAGAGATAATTTATATTTTTTTCTGATTTGCTTCAAGCCCATTTTTTCCTCTTGTCCCATCTTCTGTGAGGATGGAAGATAGAATGTTAGTCCCCAAACAATAATCTTCCATTGGTCTGTGTGAGATAATCCCACCTCCTCCTCAGCCGACTGTTTTATTCCTTTCACTTCTTCCTATTATGTCCGACCTTCCAGTACCTTCCAGCGCAGAGAACTGCTTCATGGTGCTCCATTGCTGCATTCCCACTGAGTGAGCTGAAGCTCAGGCTTGTTTTCTTCTCATAGAGCTTCCATGTTTATCTCCTGGTTTGGTGTGACTCCTACATTGACATGACTGCTCTAGGTCTTATTTATTATATACTCTTTAACCTAAAAAAATCTCGGTTAAATTTCAATGATACATCATCCTTAAGGTTCTTCTGCAATCTGTTGGAGTGATTTTGGGATTCTCCTTGATAGTTGAAGGAGGTGCTTTCCTTTCATCCATAAAACACAAGCCACTTACTGTGGTTGGTTCTATCCTCCCAACTCGATACTAGGGGAAACTGAGCCCCCAGAAGGTCACGTAAATTGCTATAGCTGCCTATCTACAAGGTGACAAAGTTTTGTTTTTTAACTAGTATGTCTGGCTACAGAACTTAGGATCTTCCTACTCTGTCCTGCAGTAGCAGCATCTCTGAGATACCCATTCTGTATTTCAGTCATTTCCCCAGGGAAATGGAGCCCAGAACTAATGATGTGAGGACCTCTTTTCCTTTGTATGCCATCTCTAGTCAGCCACTGAGTCCTCCTCATTTTCCTTTCGTGCTTTTACTTTGCATGTAGTTCTTGCTGCCAACATTAAACTCGGGCCCCGTGTTGCTTACCTGTTGCCCATTTGATATCCTCCTGATTTGTCTCTTAGTTGGTCTCTCTCTTCACTCATCATTTCTGCTTCTAAAGCAACTTTTCATCCTGTGGGTCCTCTCTCCCATGGCTCGTTTGCCTTTTCGTTATCTAAGAAAGTGTTAGGGACCATGATGTCCCTTCAAAATTCATTATTGAAGTCCTTAGCCTCAATGTGACTGTGTCTGGAGATGGTCTTTACGGAGGTAATTAAGGCTAAATGAGGACATAAGAGTAGGGTCCTGATCTAATATCCATGACGTTCTTACAAGAAGAGAGACAGACAGACGTGGTCTCACACTGAGGCAAGGTCATGGGAACATACATCATGCAGTGGACAGCCTGTCGGTCAGAGAGAATCTTCAGGAGAAACCAAACCTGCCAGCAAGATGTCAACACCCTGCACTTGGTCTTCCAGCCTCTTACTGTGAGAAACACACTTCTCCTGGTTAAGCCAACCAGTCTGCAGTGCATTGTATGCAGCCGCAGCCAACAAGGGCAGGAAGAAAGTGTGAGTTCCTCATTCAGAAACCAAAAATTTGATTACCTTTTGTTCACCTCCCGCATTAGAGTGCTTCCCGTTTCAACAGGGTTCTTTCTTCCTCAGGCTTTCGTTTCCTCCTCTCCTGGTTTACTTATCTAGAGCCTGTCTTTTAGGAATGAAGTCCAGGCTCCCTCCTGCATCCTAACTGTGAACCCCTGATGGGAACTATGTCTCCAAATTAGTATCTCCTGAATGACCTCATGTGGTATCTGGCTCAGATGCCTAGCAAGTGTCTATTGATTGAGTCATTAATTTATCTAGATGATCATGATATTTTGAGAGCTGCTCTTTTACTGGCTGTTTTGTAGAACCCATTGTTATAAAGTGGAATAGCCCAGACGTTGACAACGGCCTTGCCTTCTAGAAGTGTAGACTGTCATCCAAAGAAAACTTACTCCAACCCCCAATATTTGGAAACAGTGGAATTGTGAAACAAATTCCTTCCCAGAAATGGACCTTTCTGCCATAATTTTCCATTTTCCAGCTTACCCTGGGGTCCTCACCCAGAGTAACAAATAATACTACACACCCACACACACACAGGCGTGCGCATACGTCTGCCCTTCCCAACATGGCAAGAGACAAACAGTAACATTCTCCTCCTAAGTCATATCTAGAAGGGCACAGGGAAACTATGTCTCTATTAAAAAAAAAAAAAGAGACTTTGGGACGCCTGGGTGGCTCAGTTGGTTAAGCAGCTGCCTTCGGCTCAGGTCATGATCCCAGGGTCCTGGGATCGAGTCCCACATCGGGCTCCTTGCTCGGCAGGGAGCCTGCTTCTCCCTCTGCCTCTGCCTGCCTCTTTGTCTGCCTGTGCTTGCTCTCTCTCCCTCTGTCTCTGGCAAATAAATAAATAAAATCTTTAAAAAAAAATTATTATTTATTTATTTATTTATTAGCTCTGCTGATACTTAAACATTTAGTTTCTGGCGGAAAAATTATTTGGGGCAAAGGGGAGAAGCTCTTTTCTTCTTGTTCAACTTAGGGTTAAAATAATGGGAAACGTCTTTCACTCAGCTCCCCAGCTTCTGTGATTATCTGCTACTAAGGATGGGGATGAAGCTTCCTTTCCATCTTTCTTTTCCCTCTGACACCTAAAGGCTTAAGTGTCCCCACCAGCTGGTTTAAGGTATGAGTAGTTAAGGAAGTTGTTTAGAAGCTTGTTAAGTCTTTCCTCAAAGCCAGAGAATAAAATGTACTTTCCCCTCCTCAGCCTTAACAAAGAAGCCCAGCCATTAACATAGGAAAGCCTCTTGTTTGCATTTTTTAACAGCTGACATTTGTACCTTTTCGAGGAAAGTGAAGGGCATCTCATTGCCTCCTTGTTTAAATCAGCCTGGAAATAATGGGGATGATAGGAAAGCCGGGCTAATTTCCTTTGTCTCCTATTCAGCAGATAATGGTGGTCTGTGTGGGGTGTTAAAGGCCAGGCAGCAGCAGTGACCTGGAGATGACTTCATTCTTCTGAGGTTTATCAAAGGCTCCTGTCAGTCAAACTCACGCTGGGAGACTGGGGGATGGCCATCTGGTTCCTTGTTCTTCAGAGAGGAGAAAGGAGAGCCAGGAGGTGAAAAAAATCTCAGCTCGGAGCCAGGTAGAGGGGCGATGCACTTGCAGATGGGTTTAGCAACTCTTACACACAGATGCACAAAAGAAATCAATGTCGGAGTGTGTGTGTGTGAGAGAGAAAGACACACACAGGGAGAGACAGAGACAGAGGGACAGGCAGAGAGACAGAGGCAGACACAAAGAGGTATGACAGCCGGGCCGCTGGGAAGAGGAAGAGAGGCAGGGAGGCTGGGACAGAGACTCTCATTTAAGCCACTGTGATCATCTTGAATGGATTTTAAGTGGAAAGACTGAAGGTCACTCCTGCTGCTCAGGGCGCAGAGAAACCTCTGAATTGTGTCCCCGGCTGCGGGGAGGAAGGGAGTAAGTGCCTCACAGCAGGGAGCTGATTTAATTTAAAGCACAATGTTTCTGTTCTGAAGCCCGACTTCTTTCATCCTAGCCGTGCTGATTACAAGCACTAACAAGGTATTACAAGAGCGCTACCAGGAAAACTTCACCCCCACCCCTCACCCCAGCTCACTTCTGGCCAACCACGATTTCCTGGGGCCACGGAGTAGGGTCTCCCCACGGGGGCCGCCTTCTGGGGTCTGGAAGCTCTTGTCCTCCGGGCGCCCAGGCTTGGGTCTGGGTTAATGTGGGGATTCCTACCAGCAGCTGCAATTGACACAGCCATGGGAAACACATCTTTACCCTGGACTGTTGCGAGTATGGAAGGAAGGAGGCTTTAACACTTCAGAGCTCTTTAAGGACAGAGGCTCGCTCATCTTCCTTCCTTCCGCCATTCCTATTCTGTGAAAACACACACAAAATTGTGTTTTTAGCCATTTCAACCATTTGTAAGCACCCAGTTAGGCGATAGTAAGTGCGATCTCATTGCTGTGTGCAACCATCCACCACCATCTGTCTGAGGATCTCATTTCATCTTTCCAGGCTGAAGCTCCATTTCCAAACACTAACTCCCCCGCTCCCCCTCCTCCCCAGACCTTGGCCACCACCATTCTGCTTTCTGTCCCAGTGCCTTGAATGGCGGTGAGCACCTCCTATGAGAAGAGGCGCACAACACTCGGCCTTTTGTAGCTGGCCTATTTCACCCGGCATGTTTTTAGGGTTGATCGTGTTGTAACGTGTGTCAGCACGTCCTTCCTTCTGAACACTATTCTGTTGTCCGGTCGATCACATTTGATCCATTCATCCACTCAGACAGTTGGGATATTTCCACGAAGACTTTTAAACTGTGCTGTTCTCGCATGTTTTCCCTCCTTCCAACATCAAATGAAGCCAGTGCCTTCCAAATACTATTCGTTCTGTAGACGTTAACAAGGGGAATGAAGACAGGCTTACCAAGTCAATCCTTTAGCTGCCGTCAACGTCTGACCTCACTCTTGAGTGTACAGTCCTGTCACGAAAATGGGGCTGCACGTGTGGTTGGTTTCTGTCTCTTTCAAGTGGTAAGGGCCTTCCATCCAAACAGAGCATGGAGGAAAACTAGAAGATGGGTGAAGAGGGTATATTCCTGCTCTATAAAAAATAAAAACAAAAAATGCTCTTACTATAGAGACTTCTAAAACACACAGAAGTGGAAAGGCTCATCTGAGGAACTTCCCATGAACTTTTCTGCCCTTGGAATCAATCATCAACATGTGACCAATATTTTTCCATTTCTGTCCCTCATACTTCCTCCCCAACCCAGGTCGGTGTTCTTCCCCTAACTTTTTTTATTATAATTTTTTTATTTTTTTATTAACATATGATGTATTATTAGCCCCAGGGATACAGGTCTGTGAATCACCAGGTTTACACACTTTATAGCACTCACCATAGCACATACCCTCCCCAATGTCTGTAACCCCACCACCCTCTCCCTACTCCCCTAACTTTTTATTTTAAAACTATTCAAACCTACAGAGAAATTTTCAAGAAAAGTATGAAGAGCAGCCATATGACTTAACCTTCACCTAGAATCACTGGTTGTTCACATTTGGCTTGACGTCTATCAACTAAATTTTCATTTCAGTCTTGAACCATTTGAAATTACTTGCACTCATCGTGACACTTTATCTATTAATACTTCAGCCTCCGCCTGACAATAAGGACATTCCCCAGCACAACCACAGTCCAGGAGCAGGGCATTTAAAATTTATGCAACATGATTATCTGGTAAAAATATCTGTACTGTTTCCCTCAACTGTCTCAATAGATGTCATTACAGCTTGACGTTCCCCTTAGGAAATTCAGTAGGGAAATAGGCATGACATGTTGGTATTTCTCTGTAGTCTCCCTTGAGCTCCCATCCCTTTTTCTCTTTGATGCCAAAAAGACACTGGAGCGAAAGTCATGCAAATATGTGGCTCCATCTCTAAGATGGTGAGAAAGAGGATTGTGACTGCTTCTGAGTCTGGTGTCGTCCGAGACTCATAAATGTATACACTGATGTTAGTGGTGCTGAAAAACCGGGGAGTCAACAATGTCTAGAACTGTCTGACAACCGAAGGCCTCCTGAGGTATTTTCGAAGCACAAGAATGAGAAGACATAATTACCTAGTTCCAGGGAATTAGTCCCACGTGGAGAAGCTTTTCCTTTTCCTGTTTCTGAAGGAAAGGCAGGTTTCCCTTCGACCCCGCAGGGAGCCTCTTCTCATACGAATGTCCATGCACTTTTGAACTTCCACTAAGTAAATCTTGTAAAGCTTTCAAGAGTTAGGACATCTCTTGCTTATATGCAAAGGCACTGAACACTGGGCCATCTAGAATGTAAGACGCCTAAGTGGAGATCGTCTTGGATTTTTTGAATACTTCCCAGGACCTCATAAGCCGTATGAGGGCACTTAGCTAGTATCGTCAGTCTCTGAAGGTGCCCAAACTCCAACCAGTGAGAATGCAAGACTGTTCCTAATTAGATGCTTTGGAGTGTTATGGCTGGTAATGATTCTGTACATGACAGAACCCTGTTACCATGTAAGGGTGTATTGTTTTTGTACATAATGTTATTTATAATTTTTAAGAGTTAGAAACATCCTTCCATTGAAATGCTCACTTAAATCTTTATAAAGGCCAAATAGACATCTTTAAAAACCATCTAAAAAGAGAATAACAACAAAAAAAAAAATTTCGAAGTTGGCTTTAAGTTTGGCTTTCTAGAAGGAAAAATAAACGTATCAGCTGGAACACAGACTTGCCTATTATAAGATAATGGACCGTGTTCCTCTGATCTGTGCCCCCACAGTTTAATTAATAATGGAAGAGGATTAGCCTGTAATACTTGTGAGATGAAGCCTGGCATTTTAAAGTTTTATCTACCATGTTTGTGTTGGGTGGTTTTGTGGGAACCAAGAAGAAAAATGTTCTGTTCAAATCCGTTTCACTTAGCGGATGAGAAAGTCTTGCTGCAGCCTGTCAGCTGGAACGTTAAGAAAAGAATTAAAATAAAATAAAACCCCTCCTTTTATTTTTCAAATCAGCCACCACAGACCAGAGGCTTTACCTGAAAGGACCCTTACCTAGGTAGCCAGTGTTGTAGACAAAGGCCTGAGGACTCTTGCCACTGTATGACTTTCAGGCAGTCAGGACAGTGAGTCTGTGGGACACTAAAGTCATGAAGTGACCCCTAACCAGTGCGGCCAGGGAAAACCCATGTGGCTGGCAGACAAGTGAGGAAAACTTGTCTTCCCATGAGCTCTCCGGTGGCCCTGGCTTGGCGAGGGTGGGGTGGGAGGGGGGAGAAGTGAGAGGGAGGGATCAAGAGAATAGGAACTGAATTATTTACAGACCTCATGGACCGCGATGCTTTCTGGTTTGCTTGTTAAAATTTATTTATTTCAACAAGCTTTGCTTAACTAAGCCATGAAGTACCTCAAGTGGTTTTATTACCCGTGTGTTTAGACTGACATTGTCAGTCTTCCTGTCCGTATGCCTCTTCCGAGGGGGAAAAGCTCACGGGAGGGAAAAAAAAGGTGCCTTCATTCCACCTGGTATGCCTTGGAAAATCAAAGTAGTTTTATACAGGCTTCTCTAACTAACTGCAACATTTTGTAGGTTTCCAGGGTTCATTTTAAGATGAATGTAACATTCATCTTCATGCTTATGTTGGTTTGGTTGACAGGTCTTCTCGTAGGAAGAAGGTTGGGAAGAGCTGAGTATTTGGCAAATATGGAGAATATGGCGGGGTGAGGGGGAGGTCAGTTCCTTCTAAAGAGTTGGGAGGTGGGTCTCTATCTTGACCTTTATCTGTTTGGGATCACTTGATCCCCTGACAATGCTACAGCTGAATCCCAGAGATGCACCCACAGGACTTCATCCCATGTAACCTTCTGCCTTACCCTCTCCACCAAAAGAAAACTCAGAGAAAGGTATTTCTTATTACTTATTTCTCTTCTGCAGTAAAATTTTATCTGTTCCAAGTCCCATTCTTCTTATCCAGGAATTACACTGGAAAAGAGTGGCAGTAAATGATTAATGAATCAACAGTTTCCCATAAGGTACCGATGGACTAGGAATAGATCAGTAGCTTCTGTCTCCAGAATTCTGCAACTTTAATGGAACTCTACAAGATACAATTGATACTGTGTTTTACATTAAAGACATGTGTGGTTTAGCAAGGACAGCATGGGGGAAACAAACAAACAAACAAACAAACTACAATTACAAACATGTAGAAGGCGGTCACCCAGACATTAAGGAACTCAGAATAGCAGTAAGCACCTGCCATGGGGTCCCAAGACCATGCTTTTCTAGCACCGGATTGGATCTTAGAGTCCAAGGCCAAGTTCATCCCACAGGTACTATGCGTCTAGCTGCAAAGGTTGAAGCCAACCCAGTGGAACGTGATGTGGGCCATCACGGTGCTGCTCTTCCCAGACATTCGGGACCCTCCACTTTGTTCCCGAGAGTCCTATCCTTACGCTACATTGAATACCATGGCTCTTTATACTATTGGTGGGGATTAGTGGGATAATCAGCGTAATTGACCCATTCTGATCCTGGGCATCATGTCTCAAGGGGGATCTAGGCTCAATACTCTATTATAACTGGTTTTTAGTTGTCATCCAGATGGATAGCATGGGGCTAGCCTAAGCTGAGCATCTAAACTTAGCACATGATTGCAAGGGCAGGCAGAGACATGTGAGCTTAACAGTAAGTCTAAAATTTCAAGGTACCGTGGAAAGGTAGATAGCATTGTACAAAGTCCACTTCAAGTCCACAATCTAGAGAAGCCAGTAATCAGGCAAAAGAAGAGCCATGGAAAGCTTGGTGGGGGAAGGTCTGAGAGGGAAGATGCCTTAAAGAAGTATAATAAACTTAGTAATTAGGGACTGGATAAAAGCATAAACTTAGTAATTAGAGACTGGATAAAAGCATAAAATCATTGGGGGACCTAGAAGAGATAAAGAAACCCAATTTGGGAGAGTTATAACTACCGAATTTGCAATGGGACCAGCAAGATAGATTTGACACGGCTACCCCAGGAGATCTTACCTCCTGTTTTCCTTAAAATTAGTCCTGAAATTTGGAAGAGAAAGAGAGAGAGTGTGTGTTTTCAGTCAAAAACGTCAGTTGCTACATTAAAAGCAAAGGAAGATGGATATGATATGGATATATATGGCATCTATTACAGAATCCAAACATATTTATTTGGGAATTAGGGTTTTGTGCCTTATGTTCTGCTTTGGAGCTGGGGTCAGGTTTTGCGGTCTCCCCGAAATCATAGCTGATGGGTGAAAAAGAGACTATGTGCTATGGGCCCACTCCAATAAGTGATGTTTTGGATCTCAAGTCCCTGGCACCTCTTTCTGGACTAGAGGTGTAAGTGAATTTCAGAGCCTAGAAGGGATGGCCTCATCAGATGAATATGCCTTCTACAATTCAAGGGACAGGTTCATCAGGCCGAGCTTTTCTGTGAATTGGTCCCACCCATCTCATGAGAGGTGGGTCTTGAGAAGCAGAAAGATCTGGAGAATCAGCAGTTTCTTTGGTTTCCAAGAAATGTCTCCACCCTTCAGTTGGTTCCGAAAATAACAGTCTGTTTCCCTTGAAAAGGGAATGCATGCTGAGTTCTCTTCTCAGCTTATAAATTATGCTGTATTAACACTGGCAACAGTTTCGTTTTCGCTGTGTAAACATGAGGCAGCACAGAATGGGAAGGGGGTTGGAAGGGCCGGATGCCAGGCCCCAGCAGAGATGCGTGAGCTGCAGTTCCAGTGCTGGACGGTGTTCGTGCTAACATGAAGGGTGGCTTCCCTAGCACCTGTCTCCAGCGGTCAGGCTTTTTTTTTTTTTTTCCCCCCATTATGAATACCCTTGTCATCTAGGTTGGTTTAGTGCTAAGTGGGTACACGGTTCAATAAATGCTGTGATTGGAATAGCTCTGAGAAGGTGCTTTACAAAAATGTCCCATGGCTGGCCACTGGTCTGAGAGTCTATCACAGGTTCACTTGATGGGGTTCTGATGTAATATTTTCAAAGTTCTCTCATGAACCATAAACACTCTATAGATGGTATGACATATTTATTTCACTAATTCTTTTATTGAGCCAGCAAACACTTATAAATCTTCTGTTATACTCAGGGCACCATGGTCCCAAAATAAAGTTTCCGTTGCCATTACTGGCCATGAACAAATTCATCAATGATGCCAATCAGCTGACTTGGCGAGTGCAACACAGGGTAACTAAATGTCAAGTGAAGACTGAGGTCCAGGGAAGACCTTCTAGCAAGATCCTCAGCAGCTCAGCGCAGAATGAGCATAACGTTGGGCTGAAGGGAAAGGGCCGGGGTGTCACACAGCAGGACAGGACAGTAGGCAATGGACAGTGGAAAACAAAACTCAAGTATGAGGTTTTTTAGAAGCTTCTCCAGGGGAGTATTTTCAGTCTGTTCAAAGATAGAACACGATCAGTTTTGATTTCTGCTGCAGGTGCCTGGAAATCCAACTCAACAAATAGATTTAAAGGATAGGGAAATCATCACTTATGCGTAAAAAATGCCAGATGTAAGAGTGAGCTTAGGGTTGGTTGAATCAGTTGTTTAATAATTTCAGAACGGACTCAGTTCTTTCATTCTCTCTACCCAATAGTTTTATTAGATCCCACAGGTGATTCCTCAGTGGTCATGCGATGGTAACAAGCACATCCGGGCTCCAGTTAACATTCTCTGAAAAGAATTTCTCTCCTAACATGGACTTAAGTTCCTTCCCTTTGGTTCCAGTGAACCACCAGATTCAGGTGCCTAAAGGGGAAGGGCATCCACTGATTGATTTGTGCCTGAGTCTGTGAACCAGTCAGTAAAATGGACTTTGAGATTATGTGATGGACTTGAGGACTGATCAGAAATTAAAAATTTCTCATGGTTCAGAATGAGGAACTAGTAGAAAATAGGATGAATGATTTAGGAAGGCAACCACAATGTCCATGCCACAATTAATGAAGATGCTGTGATTGAGATAGGTGTAGAGGGCACAGACTTACCCTCCCCTCACTCACCTCTACCTTTTACACCCCTTTACCCTTCAAACACAACTTTGTACTTTCTTGAAGACTGTAGGATTCCAGTTTGAAACCACGGTCAGAACAAGGGCAGCATCAACCCAAGGAATCCTTTGGGTGTGGACACTGAGTAATTTCCTTCTCTGAGGGCTTAGAAATTCTGAGCTTTCATCAAAAGCACCAGATGCTCCTTTAGCTTTAGTCTGTCATATAAACTCTTTCTTGTCTATAGAAGGGGAAGTAACCCCAATGGTTAGGTTGTTCCTGTTGAAGATACCAGTTGGAAAGTTCCTGGCCAAAACAAAGCGAAACAACGCTGAATTCCATGAATGATAATTTCTTTAAAAAGATAAAGTCATATAAGAATCCAAAGTAGGGGTGCATGGGTGGTTCAGTCAGTTAAGTGTCCAACTTTTGATTTCTGCTCAGGTCCTGATCTGACCTGAAGGTCATGACATCAAGCCCGGTGTTGGGCTCCATGCTGAGTGTGGAACCAGTTTGCGATTTTCCCTCTCCCTCTGCCCCTGCCCCTGACTCACACTCTCTCTCTAAAAAAAAAAAAAAATAAAAATAAAGAATCCAAAGTAGCATCTTATGTTCATCTAAGAATATTCTATCTTTCATGTGCACTACTAGGAAGATTTTTAGTTTGATTTTTTTTTTTTAATGTTTAAATTGGCCAAAAGAATTAAAGGAGAAAAACAATTTGGATGTTGATTCTGACATACTTGTTTTTAAAAATGTAGTTTTATTTCTTTGAAATCCTATTTTATAAGTGCAGGCATGATTTTCAATATCCCAAAGCATGTGCATTGGCACCTGTAAGAAGCACCACTTAAACCAGCAGGAACCATTGAGCTTGTCCCAGGAGACCGTGAACTCCATGTTGATACTCTCATGGTGAACTTCACACCAGGGACTATGATTTTTTCTTTTTTACATTTTGAGAAATCTCTTGGGAACTTTGGTTGACTTTGGTTGACCACTAAGATGAATGAAATACCTTGTCTATTCTAACACCATAATTCAATGCTTTTCTTCTGCTGCCTGAGTATCCTCTTTGCACAACCTAATAATAGCTTTTGTCCCAGATGGCACCTTCTAATGGGAAAGAAGTCCTGCTGGCCATCCACCTCTTTGCTCTCCACTGTGTTCCATGCGCTTTCCTCTGGACCACTGGATGGAACCCTACACTGACATTCCCAGAACACCTCGGCCAACCTGCTTCGAGGTAAGTTCTAAAACAGAAGGCACTAATGTGAGGTTGAAGGGTCAGAAGGAAGGAAATACCAGATTGTTCCCATTTCTCTCTGCCTCATAAGGTCTCTTTTGCGTCTTATCAGTGGCATCCGCTCCCACCAGTCAGTGGGAGTTCCCAGCTCCTACCAGGCACGGCTGCTGCCATTCCAGCTCCCCCAACTGAACTATTTGGATGCAAAGTCTGACATACTTGATTGAATAATGAGATTGATTTCTTGGGAATGACATTTTCGAAGAGCACTCATGGATCTCAGCTGTGACCTCATGATGTGCAGGCGTTGGCCCTGCCATCAGCACTGAGGTCCAGGTGACACTGTCTCCTCTCCTGTCCCTCTAGCCGTAAGGCTGGGTAAGAACTTTCTGTTGTAACTGCTCACCTTCCTTCCCCCGCTGCCCCTCCCGCTCTTCCGGTGGCATTGACATCTACCGTCGTTACATCCTCCCTGTGGCATTACCTGGCCCAGGTCTTGTTTCCTTAGTTGGAACCTAACCATCACCGTAGGAAATGATTTCTCTTTCTGATAAGGAGTGCTTTGGAGACGCCCACCGTGCTTCCGCACAGTACTACAAATGATGGTGGCATTCTCTGGAAGTGGACTCAGCTCATGCAACAGTCCTTCTTATTTTCCTTTGTCTCTTTTATGAGAAATTTAAAATTTCCATCCATAGATTCAGTGTTTTGCATGGATGCTTGTCCACATGTTGGAGTGGTAAGCAAGTTCTTAAGGAATTGAAGCCCTCTGTGTATCAAATAGCGCTGGAGCTGTCAATGTGGCAGAAGCGATGCTGTATGGAGTCCTTCCTGTCCGTCACCTCATTTTGGTCTTCATGTCATTGTCTTTCAAATTTCATGTTAAGTGGTTTAAGGGCTTTCATTGTCGGTATTGCCAGAAGAATCCTTTTAATCCAATTTACAGTTGAGAAAGCCGAATAAACAAACTATGTCCCAAATTGTGGGCTATCTCCCAGATTCCTCATCTAAAATACTGGTGCACATTAAAAGGTATGCATGACGTGTAGTTGCTGACGAAAGGAAAGATCGGTTGGACTAAAGGGCTCCTGAGAGGGAGTCCTAGTTGAGTAAGTCTGCAGCTTTGGTTGAAAATCCCCAGAGGGGTCTCAGGTCCAATTACATGGAAGCGGAAGCAGAAGTCTCTGGCAGGACGGGAAATGCTCTGGGGTCAGCCATCTTGAACGCAAAGGTGGGATGGTTGAGTGCTTGTCTGAGTTAATTACCAGTTAAATCACTGGGTGGGGTTAGCAGGATATGCATAACTCAGGTGGGTCTTCATTTGCTCATAATGACTTTGGTCTTTTCCATAGCAAACGCAGAAGCCAAGCGTGCTATAAGGAGAAAGAAAAACATCCATAATTACTGTTTTTTAATGCAGCAGACAGAATCACTAGCTGTAATGTTTTTTAGAGAAGGAGTACAAGTTTCCCCTTTATTGCTTTTTAAGAAGGACTCAGGAAAAGCTCACACTAGACAATCTTGCATAGCACTGCTGATAAAAAAAAAATTTTTTTTTAAATAAATAAGTAAATAAATAAAAGAGCCAAGGTTGGTGGGGTATAGAGAGGATTCCCCACTCCTTCCTCAGAATACACACACACAAAGAAAGAAAGGAAGGAAGGAAGAAATCGACACAAAGCAAATTAAACAGAAACACAAGCAATCATTCTCTCCTACCCTATACACAGAATAACAGAAAAATCTGTGTTTTGTTTCTCAAGGTATAGAAGAGAGAATCTTTTTTTTTTTTTTGAATATGCTTTCAAATCCTTGGGGACTTTATAATTTATCAAGAAAGACACATTCTTACTAATGAAAGGTTACTGACCTTCATGAATGTGACAGTTCAATTACAGTCCATTCATATGCAGAGCAGCGTTGATAAAGGATTTGGGGAATGTGACTAGCATAGCAAAGAAAGACAAATGTCTAGGAAATTATTATTAGTTTTTAAAAAAATTTTTTAATTGCGAGGCAGGAATAATAAATAAGATTTGCTCAGGTAGGAGAACCTTTTCTTCTTGGGTGCCAGCAGCCCATTAGATTTGCTTCAGTGAGTATGCTGGCTCTTTCTTTCTTTTTCCTTCTTAATATTTCTGGCTTTTAATCCTCTGAACTGCTAAACCTAACAAATCAGCAAGCCCTTGGGGTTCTGAAATCACGGTTTCAGTTTTTCCCCCTACTATCCCTTTGACTGGCAGGGCAAGCTGGAACGTGTCTTAATGTTATTTTAAGTGTTTGACTACTATTTAGATGCAGAAAGGTGGAGAGTTATAACTCAGAGTGTTACATTTCGCTCAGCCACACACATACATGAACTCAAGCCCAAGCTCACGGGGAGGCAGGCCCCCTCCAGGACAGCAAATAGCTACGCCTGATTCTGGCTAGACTTGCTGGAGCCGGCCTGAGCCAAACTTGGGCGACACCTGCGAGCTGCTGTTTGCTGAGCTCCTCCAGGTGTGGGAAAGAAAATCAGATTGCCACTTTGTAAATCAGCAGAGAGTGTCCCCCAGCCAGAGATCTCTGGAATACACCAGAACCAGTTTCAGCCCTGCCCACCCCTCCCCACAACTGCTTGTAAAGAGATTTTCCTCTGACAATAAACTTTTCATTAAAAATAGGACAACATTTAAAATTCTTCTTGGGATATAACCAATATAAATATTTTAAATAATTTTGAAATGTACTCATTATTTTCATTTTTAACACTTTACCTTGGAAGTTAACATCAGCCGCATAGGTGTGTGGAATGAGTTGTTGAACGGTAAACCTGATGGGAGGTTCAAAGAGAACGTACGTGTCCCCAACACCCAGCACACTGCCTGGCACGTAGTGATCATTTGACCTTTGTTGAATGAACCCCTTTTCCTATGCCATTTCTTTCCCACTCCTTGGTGTTTGGATAAGCAATATGGTCTAATTATCAATTATTCCTCTAAGAAATTTATCTGCTTTAATGTGCTCTTATAAGGTTCCTCCTCCTTCTACCATTCCTGAGCTCAGCATTTGGCTTTAAATTACTTTCAAACGTGTCCCATCTTTGAGCATCAATCTACTACAGAGGGTTTTGTTTGTTTGTTTGTTTGTTTTGTTTTGTTTTTAGTGAGAGAGAGAGAGAGAGGATATGAGCCCAAGCTGGGGGTGGGAGCAGAGGGAGAGACAGAGAATCTTAAGCGAGCAACCCACTGAGCATGGAGCCCAGTGCCGGGCTTGATCTCACAACACTGAGATCATGACCTGAGCCGAAATCAAGAGTCTGACAATTAACTGACTGAGCCAGGGAGGCACCCCTAGAAGGCATTTTTTTTTTTTTTAAAGATTTTTTATTTATTTATTTGACAGAGAGAGATCACAAGTAGATGGAGAGAGAGGCAGGCAGAGAGAGAGAGAGGGAAGCAGGCTCCCTGCTGAGCAGAGAGACCGATATGGGACTTGATCCCAGGACCGTGAGATCGTGACCTGAGCCGAAGGCAGCGGCTTAAACCACTGAGCCACCCAGGCGCCCCAGAAGGCATTTTTTTAAGGGAAAGAATTTGAATAAGTAAAAATAGGAGAACGGATATAAGCGTCAGGTCTGTGTCTTCCTAAAACTGAAGAAGAATAACCCTTCTCTGTTAGACATTCATGTGTGAAATCGTACCTGACCCGTAGGAAACTTTCCAACAGGCAATGAAAGATACCCAAGTTGGGGCTGTTGAGTGTAGCATAACTCTGTTGCTCTACGTCTACCGCTCTTGAGCAATATTTTGGAATGCTTTCTTAGATCTCTTTGTAAATCAGTATGATGGGAGTTTGCACAGGATGTTATTCAAATAAAATCATCTCAAAGTACTATTTTCTTCTTTCAGAATATCCCATTTCAAAAAATATTTATCATTTAAATACAGTGCCCTAAGAAATTGAAGTATTTGGGGAATATAATAATTTAAAGACAACTGGTAGCCAAACACATAGACTAGCCAGGGCAAATATTTTAGTACGTGTCTCTTCCAGTTTTTAGGTTGTCCCATGGATAAAATGACTTATTTTTTTATTAATTATTTTTATTGACATATAATTTATTATCTGCCCCAGCGGTATAGGTCTGTGAATCATCAGGCTTACACACTTCACAGCACTCACCATAGCACGTACCCTCCCCAATGTCCATCATCCAGCCACCCTCTCCACGCCCCCTACCCCCCAGCATAGGAAAGGATGAGATAAGGAATGCTGTATCTCACACACACACACACACACACACGTGTGAACAGACATACGCACACACAAATACACACACTTTCTATACTAAGAAATATGTTAGGTAGCAAGGGAATTAACAGTTTGACAGTAAAATCCTTTTAAATTTTGAAGTAATTTTTGCCACTTAATAAACATGGTTATATATACTTTTAATTAAAGTTCTATATGAGCTTTATTTTTCAAACTTAATTTTTGTTGAGGTGTCTTATTCATTCTTGCATAATCCAAAGAACATAGCGGTATGTTAAAAGGTGCTCAAAAGAAATTTCTCTCAATTACTGTTGTTCTATTTCAGCCCTAGACACATTCAGAGCTCTGAGTATAATTTTTGGAAGTTTGTCAGTTCTGGCTCAGTGCTCTGGGAAGGGGAATTTGGAAATTTGAAAATAGAAACCCAAATCAGAGTCTCATGTTTTATACCTCTTGATATTGTTCTTGATATCTAAATATTATTTTTCATTTGTTAATTTTTCATATCACCCAGAACCACTATTTAATTATTAACAGGCTTCCTTTGTGCAAATGCTATGTATTTTATATTCTGTGGATAAAAAACATATTCACATATAGAGATGGGAAGTGGTCTGCGTGACCCCAAAATCTTTTCGCATACCCAATTTGATGCTATAGCCGTACATACAATTAGCAACAAGTAACAGGGAATCTAACCCAAAATGGCTTAAATAATAAGCAGATGTTATTATCTCGTGTAACATGTGATCCTGGGCGGGGTGGCTCTGGTGTCCAGTCATTCAGTAATTTCAGTAATTCAGAGTATCACAGAGGATTCGGTTTCCATTGTTTTCATCTTCTGCCCTCAGTGGGTGTGTTACTTCTCCTCATAGTCTTGAGATGGCTGCCCTAGTTTCAGGCATCACATTCATGTATTTCAAAGTCAAAGGTCAAAATATGGTTAAAAAAAAAAGAAAAAGGAAAAAAACCCCTGTGTTTTCCTTTGGACACCTTTTAAAAGCTAAGAACTGTTTCTCTGAAGCTCTGCAGGGATCTTACTTTCATATTTCATTAGCCAGAGCTGGGTCACCTGGTTCTTTCTAAACAGATCACTGATAAAGGAAATGAAATTACCTCAATTGATTTAGATAAATCATACTTTATTGGTGGTAGGGGCTGTCCTTTGCTCAAAGACATGGCTACATGGGTAAAAAAAAAAAAAAAAATGTATCTCAACAAAATTTGGTTTCCTCAGCAAAGATGGGGAAGAGCATTGGTAGAGTCTAACCCATGAAGGCAGTTATAACGGGACTATCTCATGATCACCAGGGACGGGGAGAGAAAGACAGGGAAACACTGAAAGGGGGAAGTTGGAGATGAATGGAAAAAAAAGAGAAAAAAATAGTAATCTTGTGTATAGCAGGTGTTCGATAATTGCCAATGACAGAAAATGAATGAAATACAATTTACAACAAAGTTAATCTGACACATATTTAATGATACGTGTTTTTCCATGACATTTCAGGCCAATAGTTTAGTAGTCCACATAAATAACTGTAATTAGTACTACTTTTTGACAGATCTTTATAGCTTTTAATCTTCTGTTGTTAATTAACTAGTTTAAGAACACACATCAATGTTCAGAGGCTCTTTTTTTTTTTTCACTCATCTTACAAATAGTTGAACTTTAATCATATAGCCCCTGACAAGTGCCAGATCAATGCCCCAGCACTTGGACTAGCTCTTGTTCCCTCTGTGCTTCCCCCTTACCTGGTCATGTCCCCTCACTTCCTCAGAGAAGTTTCCCGTCCCCTCACTTCCTCAGAGAAGTTTCCTGCTGCAGACAGAATGTGTCCGAGTATTAGGACACATCTGACTCCATCAGATCTTCAGAAAGCAGAGCAGTGAAAACTGGTAGTAGGTCTCTTCCAATGTTGGTTAGAAGGGAGCACCCAGAAAGCACAGTTTGAAGATTCTTAAGAGGTTTCTACCATGCATTAGCAGAAATGCTACTAGATAATAAATTGGGAAACCTGGTTTTTCTTGGGCCAAATCCTTTCATAATTAAAGGACCAAAATGAACCTTAGATGTAGAAGGAGAACCTGGGAATAACTGGTGAGGAGTAGGGTTCCTTCCAGCTCTACCTTCAGTGATTCCTGTTTGCAATTTTGCTTTAGGCCAGAACAGTTTAATTCAATTATGAGCAGACACATAGAAATTGTATTGGAGGTAATTTCACATATTACTAGGAACATTGATTTTAATTAGTTAAATAGCATCCTAGAAATTTAGGTAACTTTCTGTATTTTCGTGCTGCCAATAAAGGGCTCTAGTCTAGTAATGGGCTCCATCAACTCTTACAATAATCTAAATATGCACTAGCTCCTTGAGAAAAGGTAAAGCGCTCTATGTGCTATTCTTGTTTTCTTTTTGGAGCTCTCATCCCAAACTTGAAGAATTTTATTTATTTATTTATTTATTTATTTATTTTAAAGGTTTTATTTATTTATTTGACAGAAAGGGAGATCACAAGTAGGCAGAGAGGCAGGCAGAGAGAGAGGAGGAAGCAGGCTCCCTGCGGAACAGAGAGCCTGATGCGGGGCTCCATTCCAGGGCCCTGGGACCATGACCTGAGCCGAAGGCAGCGGCTTTAACCCACTGAGTCACCCAGGCGCCCCAAATTTGAAGAATTTTAAGCCAGTCCAAAAAAAGCTAAGATCAAATGTGATGATGTTTTATTATTATTATTATTTTTTTTTTTTTTTCTATTGGTGGCGTAAGGACCCCCCATCTCCGCCTCTACCTCCAAGAGAGCTATTGGGACCATGGGCTTCTTTCCCAGAGATACTCTCAACAGTTTTAACACCCAGAATCGCAGCCTGATTCTGCCAGCGATTCCACCTGTCTTCTTGTCCCATTATTTCCTTGGGGGAACCAAGGAAAGTGGGAATCCTGGAGTCACAGATTTCTCTTTGATGCTCTGCTCTCACTTTGGCAGGAAGAGTCTGAGGTGAGAATTCTAGGCTTCCTGCAAGGAAGAGCTCAAAAATGGTCATCTGCCTTCTGGAGTCCCCTGAGCCCATCTGAGCTATCACGGAGCAGCCTGGGAACAATTACTCCAGAGTTCCACTTTCAACACCAGAACACATGCGCTTATCCGATATGCTGTTCCAAATGCCAAGCTTTCCAGAAGGAGAGTCAATCCTTCCTGTCTCCACTCAGCCCTGACCTTCTAAAACCTGTGCAGATTGTGAGGCCTCTTCTGCCAGGATCTTCCTCTGTCCTGAGCTGTTCTCAAGTACCAGATTTTACATTTATCTACTTTGCTGATGCAAAGGAACTGCGAGGCACATAAATTTCTCTGGGAAGGTTAAGCCCAGGAGCATAATTTCTCCTTTCTTTATGCTTGTCTACTCTTCAGAAAAGGTGTTATTACCAAACATAGTTTCAAGGGTGGAAAATCTGAAAGGATGAAATAATCGTAACATCTTGGGGAAAAAACTGTGCAAGAAGGAAAGGGAGATATGTTAGTAAATATTTGTTAACTTTCACACATTTTACTTACTGTTAGAAATATTTTGCTTCATCTTGCTTGATTGTAATAAAATATGCACTCTAATTGGAGGAGATATGCTTACTATATCCAACCTCAGGGTACGCTTTGCAAAATTAATTAGAAATTGGCTAGTGTGACTTGGTGAGACTTGGTTGTATTTGCTGAACTTGAGATGGGAAATTTTCTTTTGTTTCTTTTAAGCAAGATTCAGGTGGCTCAATAAATGCCACTTAACTGGGGCAGACTTGATCAGGGAAGTTGCTGAATTGGGAAACCAATTAAGTCTAATGATAATTAGCATGTGCTGCTGTTTAATTGGGATAGGTGGTCCATTGAGTTGGTAACACTAGAGGTAATTAAATGATGCTCTTGGAGGATAAGAGATAGAGTCTTCTTGATGCTTTAAAGACTGAAGGCAATTTATTTCCTGTCTTGATCATGCTTTTGCTGGTTGAGCAAAAACTCAATTTCCAAATGATGCCTCCGAAAGTTCTGATTTGAAAGCTCCTTATTTGTGTGCGTGTGCGCGCGTACACACACACACACACACACACACACATATCTTCTCTCTCTCCCTCTCTCAGTGGACTGTAAAGGAATGAAGAATTATGCATTTTTTCAAATGCAAAGAATGAGACAGAGTTGGATTCAGAGTCACCACCATTTGGTGACTGGACACAGATAAGAACATGGGACTTCAGTATTTGACCCTGGTGATTCAGCACGGGGGTGTTCATCAGTTGACCGTCAGGTTCAGAGAGGTTCAGCAGAGCAGTGGGAAGAGCATACCTGGGAGCCCAGGTACTTGCTCACAGCCCTGCTGCTGCCATACAGAGATAAGACACTTTGCCTCTCTGGGCTTCAGGCACCTCTTTTATTAAATAAAGGTGTGGGACTGAATAGTCACGGAGACCCCTTCCAGCTGTAAAAACAAAAGTACCTCAATTCAGTTGCCTTATTTAAAAATTGTTACTGTCTTCATTGTTAGCATGTATAAAGCCTTTCATTTATTAAGCCAGATCACTGGCAAAAAGGAATAATCATCTCTGGCTCCACATTAAAAAAAATATTATTATACAAGATATAGATGGCTGCTTTTTGTAAGATTGGGAGGGTGGTGGGGTGGGGGTTCATGGAAGGATTTTGGTCTGTGCTGTGAATAGAGCATACATCTAGGGCGAGATAGAGGAAATGAAAGAGATACTCCTGAGCCTGGACAGCCTGAAAAATACATGGACATGAAATAGCAAAGGAAAGTAGAAGAGAAGGAGATTATGGGGCTCTATGAAAGAGAGAAGAATGGGGAAGGCAGTGATGGCTAGGGCAAGGCAGTCACATAAGCTTGGGCACAGCATCGGGGAAGGCAGGAATGGAGAAATCAGGTTTCTGTGGGCAGGTGTATTCTAATAGCCATGACCAGACAGAATAGTAGTCGTTGGCATGGTCTGTTCTGCATTGTGTGGACTTAGATAGGAATTTAAGATTTCAGATCAAAAACGAGTCTCATCTATATTTTTCCTGTAAGAGTCAGCAAGCTATCAATTAATTGTCTGGACCAAGATACTCAATCATAATAGAAATGTGAGCATCCAGGCTCCCGTAGCTCCTTTTTCCCTTCCTTTCTTAATTCGTCTCCTTAGGCTCATCATTGCACATTCCTTCAAAGTAATACCGCCATCAATTCTAGATCAGTGATGACTCATGCTTATACTTGGAATACTAACTAAATTTGCAGAGTCCTGTACTTTCTTTTGAACTTGCAAACTGCTCTAAATGCCTCATTGATCTGCTAACTGTAAATTCTGTCTAAATATTTATTTTTAAGTCACAGTGTGGAGAGAAATATCATAGAAAGAGATGTAAACACATAGCTCAACATAGAGATGAGGATATAATCATCTCATATTTGGAAATAAAATGATATGCATCTGAAAATGTGTTTACTTTAAAAATGTATTTTGCTTCACTTCGTAGTCACCTCCTAGTTTCAGGCTAGTGCAAGGGCACGCTGAGGCTGCTTTACTCTCTATTCCTCTTTGTGCTAGGTTATCACAGGCAAACTTGTAAAAAGTCAGCAAAACATTGTCCCCCACAGTTTGGGAGAATATGCATGTGATTTATTGAAGAAGACACCTGCAAACACATGGAAATTGCCAGTGGACTTCTTCAAGTTCAGAAGTCACTGCCTTTGTGGAGGAGTTACCGACGGTGCTGCATCCAATAGGAACCTGGGGACATTGGCCCTAAGCTGCAGTGACCTGGGTCCCAAGCTCCACTGCATTTTGCTACTTCCTCTTTGTATGTCTCATAAATATACAGTCTACTTCCATGTTCGCTGAGCTTCATTAATTATAATTTTATTACTGGTGTGATCCTTGAAGAGAGAGACGTTTAGTGGGAAGACTTTGTGAATGAACATTTCCTTTCTTAAGAAAAAAACCTGCTCCATCTGGAATTAGGGGCCTGAGTATAAGTAAAACAATATTCTCTCCTTTAAGTGTGTTCTCATTGTCACGTGGGAAGTGCAATCTGGCGCACAGGGACCAGAACTTTAGGGGCAACTGCGTCGACTCTCCAGCCAAGCTCCCTTCGCTGGGGGGACAGAATAGTTCACTGCAACTCCAGCTTCGATGACCTTTAGACTCAGAATGCTTTACTGCTTGATTAAAAATGTACTCATGCTTAAAGGCAGATTGCTGATGGGGTTTATAATAAGGAACAAACACACAGAGATTTATTAGAGGTACTTTATGTAACCATTTTTCGGAAATATGATTTTGTTTGAGAAGTTACTAGAGGCCAGAATGACAACTGCTCTAAGTCTCTGGTAACTTCTCAGAATCAGTTCATGTGGAAATCACGTTGCACCTGAGCAAATATTGAAGGGTGTAGCCAAAGGAAGGACTCGCTTTCATTCTGCAACCACAAATATTACAATAGCTCATGCACATATTTTAGGATAACATTTTTTTCTTATGTGAAATCATTTGGCATGAAATTGCAGGATGAATTTTGGTGCTGTGGATAACCCGAGTCTTTCTTTCACAGTTACACCCCCAGGAGAATTAGAATATAACTGCTCGCAGGAAAACAAATGGGAAACAGAGCTCATCTCATGTCTTGCCACCTAATAGCATTAGTGGGATCATTATACAACATGATGGTGGATGGAGAAACACTATCTAGAAATTGATAAAAGCATTCCAAATCCGACTACAAAAATAGATGATAATCATAAAACAGAGCCAATATTTAAAGATTGATCACAGTAATAATAGTGTCCCGTATTGAGTATTTAATGTTCTGGGCACTCTCTAAAAGCTGTATATGGTTTCCACCATGTTCTCTTCACAATACTTCTATGAGACAGACACAGTTATTATCCCATTGCACCACTAAGGAAACGGCCACAGAGAGAGGAAGTATCTTATTTAATGCCATACAGACAACATGGTAGAACTAGGAGCCAAACTGAAGCAGTCTGATTCCGCAGAGCTTTCTCTGAAGCCATACATGACACAAATTCCTTAGATGTACTTGAGTTAAACATGAAAGTGGCCCTTATTGACCAGTGTTGGTCAAGCAGTCAGTAGGAAATGATCCCAAGTCCTCCCTGAGTGCGAAGACCACCCAAATGAACCACTAACTCTTCTGTTTTGCAAAGAATATGATAGATAGAGGGTAAAAACAAACTTTTGGAGCCCCAAACACCAGAAATACACATTTGGCAAGCTATCTAACTTTACGCGTATTTCCACATCAAATACCTATTTAATTCCCTGCTTTCAGTTCCCCAGAAATGGAATTTCTGGATCATATGCTAATTCTATATTTAGCCAGTCTTTCTTTCTCCCTCCCTTCCTTCCTCTTTCTTTTCTTTTTTTTCTTTCAACTGCCATGCTCTTTTCCATAGCATCTGCACCAATCTCCATTCCCACCAGCAATGCACAAGGGTTTCAGTTTCTCCATGTCCTCACCAACATTTATCGGTTATTGTTGGTTTTTGTTATTGTTATTTTAATAATAGCCACCCTAATGAATATAAAGGGGAGTGTCATTTGGGTTTTCATTTGCATTTCCCTAATGATTAGTGATGTTGAACATGTTTTCTTGTGATTGTTTGCCGTTTGTATATCTCCTTTGGAGAAGTATTCAAGACCTTTGCTCATTCTTAAACCAGGTTGTTTGTTTCTAGTTACTGTTGTCATGGAGTTGTAGAAATTCTTTATATTCTGGATATTAACACCTTATTAAATATATGATACATAAAGAGTTTCTTCCATTCTAAGAGTTGACTTTTTACTATGTTGACGATGTCCTTTAATGTACAATTATACAATGTGCAGGAAATCACTGTCAAGTCCAATATCATGATGTTTTTTTCATATGTTTTCTTTGAAGAATTATAGGTTTAGCTCTTACATTTGATCTTTGACCCATTTTGATTTATTTTTTTAATATGGTAGAAAATTAAGGTCCAATTTCATTCTTTTGCATGTGAATATCCAGTTTTCCCAAAGACATTTGTTGAAAAGACTATCTTTTCCCTTTAAAACAGGCACTCGTGTTGATAATTATTTGACTTTATATGTGAGGGTTTGTTTCTGGGCTCTATTCTCTTCTGCTGGTCTATGTCTATTTTTATGACACTAACATACTGTTTTAATTACTGTAGCTTATTGTAAGCTTTTTTTTTTTAAGATTTTATTTATTCTACAGAGATCACAGGCAGGCAGAGAGGCAGGCAGAGAGAGGGGAAGGGAAGCAGGCTCCCCACGTCAGCAGGGAGCTCTATGCGGGGCTCGATCCCAGGACCCTGGGATCATGACCTGAGCTGAAAGCAGAGGCTTTAACTCACTGAGCCACCCAGGTGCCCCTTATTGTAAGTTTTGAAAAGAACAAATATGAGAGAACTTGCTCTTCTTTTTTAAGACTGTCTTGGCTATGAATTTTAAGATGGTTTTTCTATGTCCTTGAAATATGAAGTTTGGATTTGATAGGAACTGCACCAGGTAGTATCAGTATCTTAAACATACTAAGTCTTTGAATCCATGAACATGGGATGTCTTTCCATTAATTTGTGCCTTTTAATTTCTTTCAAAATCATTTTATAGTTTTCAGTGTACAAGTCTTTTACAACCTTTGTTAAATTTATTCCTAAGCATTTTATTCTTCTAAATGCTATTGTAAGTTGGATTGTTTTCTTAATTTCCCTTTTGGATTGTTTGTTATTATAGTATAGAAATGCCACTAATTTGGAGATATTGATTTTTTTACCACAAAACTTTGAATTCATTTATTAATTCTAACAGTTACATGAAGAGTGGAATCTTTAGAGTTCTCTATATAGCTAGTGAGCAGAGATAATTTTGCTGGTTCCCATCTAATTTGAATGCCTTTTATCTTTGTTTTTCTTGCCTAACTACTCTGGCTAGGACTTCCAGTACTGTGTTGAATAGAAGTAGTTAAAGTGGGCATCTTTGTCTTTTTTCTGGTCTTCCAAAAAAAAAAAAAAAAAAAAACCAATTTTCAGTCTTCTGACTGAGTATGGTATTCATTATGGATTTTTTATATATCATTTTTAGTATGTTGAGGTAATTTGCTTCTGTTCTTACTCTGTTGAGTGTATTTGTTATGAAAGGGTGTGAAATTTTGTCAAATGGCTTTTCTTTATCCATGGAGATCATCATGCTTTTTTTTTGTCTTCCATTCTGTTACTGTGATAATGTGTTAAGTGTGTTAATTGTTTTTCATACGTTGAACCATCCTTGCATTCTAGAAATAAATCCCACTTGGTCAGACCATATAATCTTTCTAATATGCAGTTGAATTTGGTTTGCTAGTATTTGTTGAGGATTTTGTACATTAATATTCATCAGGGATATTGGTCTGTAGTTTTCTTTTTTTTGTAGTATCTTTGATTTTGGTATCAGGGTAATGCTAACCTCATAACATGAATAAGGACATTCACTCCTTTTCAATTTCTTGGAAGGATTAGTGTTAATTCTTTAAAGGATTGGTGTTAATTCTTTAAATACCTAGAACAATTCAGATGTTAATTTGAATCCTGAAAAGGTTTGGTGTTAATTCTTTAAATGTCTAGAACAATTCAGCAGTGAAGCTATCTTAAATTGAGTTCTTTCTTGGGAGGTTTTTGATTACTGATTCAGTCTCCTTGCTAATTATAGGTCCATTCAGAATTTCAGTTTTTCATGATTCAATCATGAAAGGCTGTTTTTAGAAAAAATACTTTTTCCATTTTATCTGGATTATCTGATTTGTTTACATATAATTGTTCATAGCACTCTCTTACAATCCTTTTTATTTCTGTAACATAGGCAATAATGTCCTTTTTTATTTGTGATTTTATTTGAGTCCTGTTTCTTTTCTCTTAGTATAGTTAAAGGATTGTCAATTTTGCTGATCTTTTTGAAAAACCACTTCTTAATGTTGTCAATTTTCTCGTGTGTGTGTGTTTTAAGTGCCTAAGCCCTACTCCCAGGTATCTTGCTTTAATTTAGTGTGAGATGGGGTTTGGATACCAGTATTTTCTAAAATCTTCTTAAGTGATATTAATGTGCCACCATGCTTGAGAATCACTGGTATAAAAATTTCTTGATTCCAAGGGTCTTTAATGGAATTTTTCTAATAAGTCAACATTTAGATTTATGACAGGGAAGTTCTTATACAAGGTAATAGGAACTAATGCTATTATATTATATGAAATTGGTCAGTAAAAGTGGTAAGTCAGAATTTTAATGCTGGGTCCCTCTTTTTCTTTTCAGTGATATTGTCCCCTCATAATTAATGAGTACTTGTTATTTATATTATGACAGTGTAGTTAGCAAATATTCATTATAGATTAGGTATTGTACTGAATGAATAAATTAAGCAGTTAATCGCTGCACTCAAAAAAACTGGCAAGGGTCAAAAGAGTCAAACACATATTAAAGTTAATTTAGAAAACTTTCATCTCTAATAGTTCTAAGTTCACTTCCTCTTGCTTCCTCATTCCTAGAACTACCAAGATAAAACCTTCCAAGAAATTTTAACTTCTATGTTTCATATAAGAGTTTAAGATCTACAACCACATCAGTTTTAAGATGTAATAATTTTAAGTATTTTAATAAAATCTCCCCAAATGACATCATCATTAAAGGCTATCACTCAATTAAAAAAATGCATCCTAATTTGAGAAATACTAAAATGTGAAAAATAAACATCTTTGGATCAATGAAATATGCATTTTTTTCTTTGCCTAAGTAGAAGTATAAATTGTTAGAGACAAAAATACCACAATGTATCTCAAGACCCAATATATTCAATTCATGGATCATTTGCTAATATGGGTCATTTATGCCAAAGAATGCTTGCATGTGTACAGCTAATCAAAAGCTGACTGTGTATCAGTTTATCTGGGATAGTGGACTTCGGCTGTAAGAGTCGAGGAAACATAAGAGATGAGTTCTTGATGTCTCTTCTGGCGTTCAGGATATGAATTCAATATAGCTTTAGGACTGAGGAGTTTACTAGTTAAATTAAGACATGTGGTTTCCATATAAGGGCCAATCAAACTGTGTCTGTTCCTCTGGAATTTTGCTCTTACTGAGCAGTGTATGTCTTGTCCAGATTGAAGATTGTTCATTTCAGTCCAAATCTCCCCCTCACTATGCTGAGAAAGCAGACAAAATGTAGCATCTCAGTTAGACAAAATAGTAAAACCACGGATCTGGATACACTCCCATTCCAGTGGTCCTGTAGAACCAAATGCAGTGTGATGGCTTCTCCCATGTTATTTGGGAATTTGGCTGATTCGCTGGAGGGAATTGAGAGTTTAAAAATCCCAGGAGGAGGGGGCCTGAGTGGCTCAGTGGGTTAAGCCGCTGCCTTCGGCTTGGGTCATGATCTCGGGGTCCTGGGATCGAGTCCCGCGTCGGGTTCTCTGTTCGGCGAGGAGCCTACTTCCCTCTCTCTCTCTCTGCCTGCCTCTCTGCCTCCTTGTAATCTCTGCCCGTCAAATAAATAAATAGATAAAATCTTTAAAAAAAAAAAAATCCCAGGAGGAAATCCAGAACATCCTGAGTATCTGCAGTTCAAACAAATGAAATAGCCTGTCAGGTGATGCGGCAGGGCTTTAAGATTAGAACCCAAGTCAAGAGAATATGCAGAAAATAAGGAACCTTTGACTCATTTTCTTCCCCCTTTCATGCTTTTCTCTTACAATATATATATTTTATGAAGATTTTTTAAAAGGTTTCTTCAGATAATATGCCACCTTACCCCATTTTTTCCTCCTTTGAAAAATGCAAAAGACTCCTTTAAACAGAATTTGATTTGTCAGTTCTAAAATAGACAAAGGATTGAGTTAAAGAAACAGCCAGCTGCTTTCAATAGTTAGGAGTAAGGAAAGAGTAAGCTAGAAAAATTCCTGCTTTAGGCATGCATAGCTGCTTCTGCTTAGGTTGTTCCTTCATTATCTTATTGCCTCTTCTTGGACGGTGGCACCAACTCAGTGCCCTCTTCCCATGATCTTCAAATTTTAAGAGAAGGCAGCAGTGACTAAAGTATACTCTATTTAAAGTCCTCCTCAATTATCCACCTCCCACTGTCTTCCAAACATAGACATATAAATTCATAGCTTCATATGCAGCCTTTTAGTTTTGCTTTTCAGTTTTGGAATATGATCCTTTCCAACTTCCCATTGATGTAACCATAAAAATGTGTGAAAAGGGATCATAGTAGCTGAAACAAAAGACATCCAATTTTCTCCAGAGGCTTTTCTGGAAAGAAGAAGATTCTCCGTCATAATCCAGATGTATCAGAAAAAGAAATCATTTCCTGTGCAGACTTCTGAAAAGGAAACCCTGAATAGCCAAAGTGATCTTCAGAAAGAACATGGTTGGAGGCATCGTGGTCCTTGATTTCAAATTATGTTACAAAACTGTAGTAGTCAAAATAGTATGGTATTGGCATGAAAACAGACATATAGATGAATGAAATAGAATAGAGAGCCCAGAAATAAACACACACTTACATGGTCAATTAATTCACAACAGAAGAGCCAAAAATACACGGGGAAAGACAGTCTCTTCAGTAAATGGCGTTGGAAATACTGGACAGCTACATCCCAAAAAATGAAACTGGACCACTGTCTTATATCATATGCAAACATTAATTCAAAATGGAATGAAAACTTGAATGTGAGTTCTTGAAACTATAAAACTCTGAGAAGGAAACAGGTGGTATGCTTCTTGACATAAGTCTTGAGGAGGGTTTCTTTGATTTGACACCAAAAGCAAAGGCAACAAGAGCCAAAACAAACACGTGAGACTACATCAGACTTAAAAGCTCCTGCATGACAAAGGAAACCATCCACAAAACGAAAAGGCAGTCTCCGAAATGCCGAAATGGACAAAAATGTTAGCAAATCATGTATCCAATAAGAGGTTAATATCCAAAATAGATGAAGAACTCACACAACTCAATAGTAAAACAAAGCAATTTGATTAAAGAATGGCCAGAAGATCTAAATAGACATTTTTTCCAAGAAAGACATCCAGATGGCCTGTAGACCACTTGAAAAGATGGTCAACGTCACGCATCGTCATCAAATCAAAACCACAACGAGCTACCACCTCACACCTGTCAAAATGGCTGTTATTAAAAAGACGAGAAACAACAAGGATGGCAAAGATGTGGAGAAAAAGGCACTGGTGGTGGGAATGTAAATTGGTGCAGCCACTGTGGAAAACAGTATGGAGGTCCCTCAAAAAAATTTAAAAAGAGAACTACCGCATGATCCAGCAACTACCATATATGATCCACTACTGGGTAAAGGATACATGTTCCCTCATGTTCATTGCAGCATTATTTTCAATGGTTAGGATAGAGAAATAACCTATAGGTCCATTGATGGATGAATAGATAAAGAATACATAGATATTCTTTATTTATTCTATATATCTATATATACATTACTATTTATTAATATATTACATACCATCAATACTTTATAATGCTATATAATTTTTTATTAATATAAAAATATAATTATACATAAATATATATATTAACAATTGTATATTATATATATACGTGTGTGTGTGTATGTTTATGTATACATACATACATACATACATACAGGTATAAAAAGAATGGAAACTTTGCCACTTGTGACACTGATGGACCTGGAGAGCATTATGCTAAGTGAAATAAGTCAGACAGAAGGACAGATACTGTATGGTCTCTCTTATATGTAGAATCTACAGAACCAAAAACAACAACAACAAAAAAAACAAGCTCATAGATAAACAGAACTGAGGAGTGGTTGCCAGGGATAAGGGGTAGGGGTGGTTTGGGGGGGAGAAATGGGTGAAGTGGGTATTAAATATTTTTAAAAAATCAAAAAATCAAAAATAAAAGTAGACTGCCAAATAATTTTTAAAAACCCCATTCTAAAGGAGCATCAACCTTGTGTCAATTTCTTAAGCCCCGCTGTTCACTGATCACACCTTCACCAGATTTTTAAAAATAAGAAGAAAAGTTTATTGCTTCCTGCTAGGATTTGCTACACATTTGCCACTTTGTTGCCTGGATCCTGGGTTCCAGGCCAGAGTCCTCTTTCTCAGGGAAGATTCTGTTTAGCACAGCTCAGCTGTATGTTTGCTCACCTGCATATCAGGTGACCAGTACTGGTCACACTTTAAATATCTGAGGACAGAAGCAAAGTGCTCTCCTTTGAGCTCCCCCATCACCAAACTGTTTACTTTGGGTTTTTCTGATGATCCCACATTCATCACATTTTAATCCCTTCAATAAAAATGATTTGTGATTTTACAAAAAAATACATGCTCCCGAATTATTGGAGGGGTGAAGAAGCTACCTGGTATCTCATGCCAGTCATTAGGCATTGGTTGAGAGCTTCTCTCTAGAGTTGTTGATTCCCGAAACTTCTAGATTACTGTCCAGGCAAAGGAAGAGTAGTTTTCTGTGGTTTGCCAAAAACTCTTTGGGCACAGAAGTGCAGACCCAAGCGGCTGGGAAGAGTCTGGAGCACGCTGGAAATACAGTGCCAGGCACATGGGTAGGCACTGAGAGCAAATGCTACACTCGTTACTTACTAGCCATCAATGCAATGAACTATAAGTTAAATGGCAAGGAGGAAGAAATAGCAGTAAACTCATAGAAATATATCTAAATACTAATAAATGTAGTGACAAATTGAAATTCAACAGACAGTGATTTCCTTAGAATATTTAAATATTAAGAAACAAATTGATTCAACAGTGTTAGCATTCTCGATTGTTACTGACAAACGACATTGGAGAGAAAGGGGAGAGTAGAAGTGAATCAGAGTAAAATTATATTACATTTCTTTTTTTGGCAGAAAGTGCTTAGAAGTTACAATATATTTCAAATGTAAATGCAAAGAACACTGTAAACATAAAAGCAAAAAATAAAAAAAATTTCTGGGTTGCATTTAAATAAAGACGAAAGTAAAGACTGCTCTCCTACTCATGAACCAAATCTAGGTAGCCTCGATATTGAAATGACAGTGGGGAGCGTCATGGAATCCAAAGGCAGGAATGCAGTGGGGCCCCCCAAACAGGCGAAATCTAGAGTGTTAAGTCCTGTCCAAACTCACACCTGTCCAACCTTCTCTCCCGTCTCTGTGACGGCTTCATTGCTACTTCTGCAGATTGATAGTCTCTCTTTCTCTGGCCCCATTTCACAGAGTATGACCATCTAAATCTCCTGATTTCAATGGTACATGTCCAGACCTTTGAAGAAAGGTTTTTTTTTCCCACTGGCTTTTTACTGTTTTTCCCCCAACATCTTTCCTGGTCTGCTTAGCTATATTACATTCCTTGCCAGTTGATCATTCCATTTTCCTAAGCCAGAAGAATTCATCTTAATCTTTGATATCATATATAGAGTCAGCCATTCTCTTCTGAAATTCTCTTTTAAGGGTCATTCTATTTCAACTAGAAAAACAGAAAAAAAAATGTTTGGAGTTCAAATCCAGGTTCCAGAGGTGGATGGCAGCCTAAGCACCTGCGACCAGGTACACCAGCACCGAGTGTCTGCCCGGCTTTCCAGGACAAATCACAGCGCGTGCTATCATATCAAGTCCCCGTTTGGTTTATTATCCACTCTTGAATTTAACTTAAAAATTTAACTTAAAAATTTACACATTGCCGTTTTATTTGGCTTTGCACTCTTTCTAGGTCAATTCACAGAACATGACTGGGGTCACCAGGTTTGGTGAATTTGGGCAGATACTGCCTCATACAAACTCCCAACAGGGATGGAGCCATGGTGGGGTTGGCGGGGACAGGGTGCCAGGAGTCAGGACATCCCTGATCCAGTCTGAGGCTTTCTAACGCAGAGCTTGCGCAAGTCACTTAATTTCACAAAGCATCCATTTTCTTTTCTTCTGAAAGAGGAGCCAATGCAGCTGGAGATCTTCAAAGTTCTTTTCAGGGTAGCCATACTCTGACTCAAGGAAGACAGCTTGTGTCCGTGATGAAGTCACAGCAGGCTGACCTATTCTGAGCTCGGATTCCCAGAAACAGTGCTGCTGTTTATCCCCCTTCGACAGTGTCAAAAGCGGGATTGCTGGAATTCGCTCTGTCTGCAGGTTGTCCTTTGGTTAAAATATGGGTGAGGTTGCCCATATGTGGGATGTCACCTCATGCGTGCGATCGTAGATGTGAATGAGCTAGATGGTAAAATCTTAAAACATGAAGCTTCTACAACCATGGGCTCCTCCCCAACCCAAGAGGGATGCTTTGTGCTAAGAAGGAAGGACCGCCCATCACGAGAAGACACTTGATTTCACTGGCAGCTACTTTAGCAATGACCACTATCATTCGATCATTCTTGGTGCTCGCTTCTACCTAGTGAACTTGGAATTCATGTAACTGCAGCAGAGGAAAATTTTCAAAAGGTGGTTCCTGGGGGCACCTGTGTGGCTCAGTGGGTTAAGCCTCTTGACTTTGGCTCAGGTCATGATCCCAGAGTCCTGGGATCAAGCCCCGCATTAGGCTCTCTGCCCAGCGGGGATCCTGCTTCCCCCACCACCTTCTGCTGTCTCTCTGCCTACTTGTGATTTCTGTCAAATAAATAAATAAAATCTTTAAAAAAAAAAAAAAAGGTGGTTCCCGTATTTTCATGAGGCTGCAGCTCAGTCGTGGAATTAGCATTGTAAAGGCTCACTTGCCTTCCCTCTATTGAAGTTGTGTTTAGGGGATGAAGCTGTCCAGCTCCGCTTCTGAAGTGTGTGTCTTCTTGTTGCAGAAACATAATTTGATCAGCATTCAAAAAGAGGATCTTTTCTCCCCTTTCAAAATTGTGTGGGTTGAAAAATTCACCATGCTGTCAAGTTTTTCATGACTAATAAATGTTACCTGTATCAATTCTCCTAATTATCTCCAAGATTTCGGATTTTAGAGCCAGCAATTTCGTTATTTCACCATCTGCCAAAGAGTGTGTTTGGCAGGGTTCAGTAGACAAATAGGCGATGTGGAGGAAAACTTGACTAATTAAATACGAAACCTAAATATAAAAATGATACCATGGAGTTTTGTCACGCCAAACCCAGACTGCATTGGTCCGCTCGGGTCCGTGGTGAATGAAGTGCTCACTGCGCTTCGCTTACTGACCGTGTCACGTACACCAAGGGACAGTGAAGGGGAAAGGGGGAATATTCAGTATGGCGGTTCATGTTCAGTTCCTTTGGAGAAGAGTTTATTACTGAAATGACTTGTAATTTCAGGTTATGAAAAATGACAAGTTAGCACAGGAAGTGATAAATGTAAATAAATTTTAAAAACCGTTTTACCTTTGCCCAGAAATAATGTCTGCAATTGAGACCCAGGGTGCTCTGGGTAATTCTTCCAAATTCTTCTCTACTCATCGCACAAGGAGATGGAGGCAGGTGAATCTTAGACTTCCTGAATAGTCTAACACCTCATAGACGTGATAAATGGGCTGTACACAGAAGTTCTGTCTGCAAGCCCTTTTATCTAAAAGAGACAGGGAAGCAGACCAAGTCTTTCTATGCCATGAAGGTGCCAGACACCACTTTAATGGGGACTTGATATGATAGCACGCGCTGTGATTTGTCCTGGAAAGCCGAGCAGACACTCGGTGCTGGTGTACCTGGTTGCAGGTGCTTCTGCTGCCGTCCACCTCTGGAACCTGGATTTGAACTCCAACTCTGCCATTTACTGTTAAGCCACAAGGAGATTTTCTGTTCTCTCCTTTATGCCTCTGATTCTGCCTCTGTAAGAAGGGATAATAACAATTATCAGTAGCCTGATGTGACGAATACATGAGCTCATATATGGGAAGCACATAAAACAATATCCAGCACATAGCAAGCCCTCAATAAGTGTTACTGATACACAAAACATTATTTATATCATTTAATAGAGAAATTCTATTTTTTTTTTCAAATTTTTCAAGTTTTAGTTAATTAATATATAGTGTAATATTGGCTTCAGGAATAGAATTTAGTGATTCATCACTTACCTACAACACCCAGTGCTCAATACAAGTGCCCTCCTTAATACCCATGCAGCCCAACCCCTGCCCACCTCCCCTCCATCAACCCTTAGTTTGTTCTGAATATTTAAGACTCTCTTATGGTATGCATCCCTCTCTTCTTTTTCCTTCCCATATTTTCATCTGTTTTGGTCCTTAAATTGGTGTATGAGTGAAATCATACAGTACTTGTCTTCCTCTGACCCACTTATTTCACTTAGCATAATACACTCTAGCTCCATTCACATCACTGCAAATGGCAAGATTTCATTCTTTTTGATGGCTGAGTGGTATTCCAGTATATATGTATATATATATACACTTACATATATGCCACATCTTTATCCATTCATCAGTTGATTATAGAAATTCTATTAAAAACTTTTTTAGAAAAATATTTTATTTATTTATTTTAAAGAGAGAGAGCATGCACAAGCATGGTAGGAGAGGCAGCGGGAGAGGGAGAAGCAGACTCCCCACTGAGCAGAGAGCCTGCTGTGAGGCTCGATCCCGGGACCCTGGGATCATGACCTGAGCCAAAGGCAGACACTTAACCAACTGAGACAATCCAGGTGCCCCAAGAAAAACTTCTTAAAAACATATGTAAAAACAGAAAGATAAACTTGCAACCTTTATAACAGTATAAATATGAAGCCAATTATAATGACAAAATATAAGAAAATAAAAGAAAGAGTAAGCACAAGATGGTATAGCCATGCTATAGAATATTAAATGAAGTACATAAAGATTTAGGTAGCAAGAAATTATTATTTTATAAAATTAAGCAACTGAAATATATGGTAACGTTTATGTAAATATGATTTCAGTACATAAACCCATATGCGAAGATGGAATGAAATATAAAATGTTAATAGAGACGATCAGATTTATAGATTGTTTTTCCTTGTTCACATTCTTGTTTTCTGTAATAAATATGACAATACAAATAACAAGGAGTCTATATTAGTTTTGAAGTAAGTTATTAGCATGAATGAATTAGGGCAAGGTTGACACAGAAAGTCGTTATAAAATATGAAGACCAGAAGGAATCTTTTTTTTTTTTTTAAGATTTTATTTATTTATTTGACAGAGATCACAAGTAGGCAGAGTCAGGCAGAGAGAGAGGAGAAAGCAGGCTCCCTGCTGAGCTGAGAGCCTGATGTGGGACTCGATCCCAGGATCCTGGGATCATGACTGAGCCGAAGGCAGAGGCCCCAACCCACTGAGCCACCCAGGTGCCCCAGACCAGAAGGAATCTTAAACATCATCTAGACCAACCTCTGCCCTTACTGAAAAGATGCCCGAGGCCCAGAAAGATGAGGGGACTAGTCCAGTGGGAGTGTAGGTTTTAAATTTCTGCTGTGGTCTAACTTGTTAAAATGGTATGTTGGAAACTTTTTCCTGTGATGCTTTCTTATGGATGTAGGATTAAGAAAAATAGGAAATGATCCTATAGAAACTGTAAATTCTTTTCTTTGGCACTCTATGATAATATACAATTATGTCTTTGGAGGAACACATCATTATGGCATGGGCTATAGAACACCACTGATAGTTCAGTGAGATCGATTGGAATCTGTTTACAGCAAACAGGTGGAACATATTTTTAGTGAGGTAACAACCCTGAGCAGGTAACATTTTGGTGTTAGCATGGGTAGTTAAAACTGCAACTCATAGTGGCTGACAGGAGAGTAACAATGGAATTTGGAGCCACAGACTAATTAGGTGGAGTCCTGAGAGTTGACACCTCAGAAGAAAACAGGAACATCATGTAGCTGAGTTTATAAACTTGCTCTAATAGGTATGTATTAACAACCTTTTCGTATGGTCTTTTGTATGGTCAACACTGAGTATGCATGCCTGGCCTGTACCCACGTCTTCCTATCATTGCCTGAATTCTCCCCTCAGTTAGGTTTTGTTTATCTTACTGTATACATTTTTTTCTTTCTAAGTCTCCACGATTCATTTCTAGACTTTCCTGAGGTATAAATGAGCTATTTTGATCCTGGCGTTGCCATGTTAAGCTGGGACTTAACTCCTGCCATTTTATTTTGATTTCTGTTTCTTCTTCTTTCTTCTTAAGCTACTCCATAATTACCATTGAGGAAAGGGCATGTTTTATCCCTGCTTGTCTTGGACTTGCCTATTCCGTAGTCCCCTGGTGGCTGCCTCTCATTTATGAAGACTCGAGTGCAAACGTCTGCATTAGCAGGACTGAAGCTAAGCTGCACCAGGGTATTACCAGGCAAGTTCATGTTCTTACTTTCTACTGGTGCCCTAGATACCACTTCTGGTCTCCAGTCAGGTTCGTATTTTCTAGAATGTCAATATCAGATTACAGGGATTGACCTAATTTTTATAGATATGTGCTTATTTGGACCAAAACATAAACTTAGTAAGTTCATCCCTCTCCCTGTTCTCAAATATCTTATTGTCTCTTCCTCCATTTTTCTTTTCCCCGAAGGATGACTTCTAAGAATTCTTTCAAAGATAATCTTCTAGTGACTACCTGAGACACATTGTGCCTGAGAGTATCTTTGATCCTCTTGTGTATTAAATTAAAACTCAGCTGCATATGAAGTTATTTGTTAAAATTTCATTTCTTCGGTACTCTCAATAAAGTTTTTAATTTGTTTTATTTTTTATTATTTTTATTAAAATATAATGTGTTATTTCCCCAGTGGTACAGGTCTGTGAATCATCAGGCTTACACATTTCACAGCACTCTCCATAGCACATACCTTCCCCAATGTCCATAACCAAACAACCCTCTCCATACTCCTCTACCCCTAGCAACCCTCAGTTTGTTTTGTGAGATTAAGAGTCTCTTATGGGGGTGGTGGTGCCTGGGTGGCTCAGTGGGTTAAAGCCTCTGCCTTTGGCTCAGGTCATGATCCCAGAGTCCTGGGATCAAGCCCCACATCCAGCTCTCTGCTCAGCAGAGAGCCTGCCTACCCCCGTCTCTCTGCCTGCCTCTCTGCCTACTTGTGATCTCTGTCAAACAAATAAATAATCTTAAAAAAAAAAAAAAAAGTCTCTTATGGTTTGTCTCCCTCCCGATCCCATCTTCTTTCCTTTTTTCCTTCCCTACCCTCCCCCGCTTCACACATTCCTCATATCTTTCTCTGACTGACTTATTTCACTCAGCATAATACCCTCTGGTTCTATCCACATCTTTGCAAATGGCAAGATTTCATTTCTCTTGATGGCTACATAGTATTCCATTGTATATATATATATATATCATCTTCTTTATCCACTCATCTGTTGATGGACATCTAGGTTATTTCTATAGTTTGGCTATTGTGGACATTGCTGCTATAAACATTCAGGTGCAAATATCCCTTTGGATCACCACATTTATAGCTTTAGGGTAAATACCCAGTAGTGCAATTGCTGGGTCGTAGTGTAGCTCTATTTTCAAATTTTTGAGGAACCTCTATACTGTTTTCCAGAGTGCAGCTTGCATTCCCACCAACAGTGTAGGAGGTTTCCCCTTTCTCTGCATTCTTGCCAACACATGTCATTTCCTGACTTGTTAATTTTAGCTATTCTGACTGGTGTGAGGTAGCATCTCATTGTGGTTTTGATTTGCATTTCCCTGATGCCAAGTGATGTTGTGCACATTTTCAGGTGTCTGTTGTCCATCTGGATGTCTTCTTTGCATAAATGTCTGTTCATGTCTTCTGCCCATTTCTTGATTGGATTATTTGTTCTTTGGGTGTTGAGTTTGATAAGTTCTTTATAGATTTTGGATACTAGCCCTTTATCTGATATGTCCTTTGAAAATATCTTCTCCCATTCTCTTAGTTGTCTTTTGATTTTGTTGACTATTTCCTTTGCTGTGCAAAAGCTTTTGATCTTGATGAAGCCCCAAGAGTTCATTTTTTCCCTCACTTCCCTTGCCTTTGGTGATATTTCTAGGAAGAATTTGCTGCAGCTAAATTCAAAGAGGTTGCTCCCTTGTTCTCTTCAAGGATTTTGATGGATTTCTGTCTCACATTGAAGTCTTTCATCCATTTTGAGTCTATTTTTGTGTGTGGTGTAAGGAAATGATCCAGTTTCGTTCTTCTGCATGTGGCTGTCCAATTTTCCCAGCACCACTGTTGAAGAGACTATCTATTTTCCATTGGACATTTGTTCCTGCTTTGTTGAAGTTCAGTTGACCACAGAGTTGAGGGTCCATTTCTGGGCTCTCTATTCTATTCCATTGATCTATGTGTCTGCTTTTGTGCCAGTACCATACTGTCTTGATGATTACAGCTTTGTAATAGAGCTTGAAGTCTGGAATTGTGATACCACCAATTTTGGTGTTCTTTTTCAACATTCCTCTGGCTATTTGAGGTCTTTTCTAGTTCCATATAAATTTTAGGATTATTTATTCCATTTCCTTGAAAAACATTGATGGTATTTTGATAGGGATTGCATTAAATGTTTAGGTTGCTTTAGGTAGTATAGACATTTTCACAATATTTGTTCGTCCAGTCCATGAGAATGGAACATTTTTCCAGTTCTTTGTGTCTTCCTCAATATCTTTCATGAGTACTTTATAGTTTTTTTAGTAAGATTCTTTGCCTCTTTGGTTAGGTTTATTCCTAGGTATCTTATGGTTTGGGGTGCAATTGTAAATGGGATTGACTCCTTAATTTCTCTTTTTTTTGCCTTGCTGTTGGTGTGTAGAAATGCAACTGATTTCTGTGCATTTATTTCATTTCCTGACACTTTACTGAATTCCTGTATGAGTTCTAGCAGTTTTAGAGTGGAATCTTTTGGGTTTTCCACATAAAGTATCATATCATCTGCAAAGAGTGATTGTTTGACTTCTTCTTTGCTGATTCGGATGCCTTTTATTTCTTTTTTTGTTGTCTGATTGCTGAGGCTAGGACTTCTAGTACAATGTTGAATAGCAGTGGTGATAGTGGACATTCCTGCCATGTTCCTGACCTTACGGGAAAAGCTCTCAGTTTTTCCCCATTAAGAATGATATTCGCTGTGGGGTTTTCGTAGATGGCTTAGAAGATATTGAGGTGTGTAACTTCTATCCCTACTGTGAAGAGTTTTGATCAAGATAGGATGCTGTACTTTGTCAAATGCTTTTTCAGCATTAATGAAGTTTTATCTTCCCAAGCCAGTGTTACTCTTAAGATATCTAATGTCCATCCAATTTTTGCTGGTTTGAGAAAGATCTGATTCTTCTCTTTAGAAACTTCTAAAATCTTTGTCTTCAATGTCACTGAAATCTGTCTAGAGTTCTCATTTACCCTGTCAGTAAATCTGAGTCAGATTAATCTGAAGTATTAGAACATTTACTATTTGCAAAATTCTCATTATATGCTCAAATGCTTCCTCCTCTTTGTTTTTTTTTTTTTTTTTTTTTTTTTTTCTGGAGCTTCCAGGGGTATATATTGAATGTTTTTTGTTTCTGTCCATGCTGGTTACCATTTTCTTCACCATTTGTTCTTTCCTGACACCCTCCAGGAATGTTCTTTGAGCTAACCTCTTGCATGCTAAGTAGTTCATTAGCCTGTCCATTGAGATGATGTCACTAACTGTATCTCTTATACCAGATTATGTCCAATTTAATTTCTCTTCATGGCTGCTTGTTTCTACTTCATGTTTCCAATATCTTCTCTTACCCATACATATTTTAAATTCTTTTTTTTTTTTTTAATTTCATTAGGTCAGCTTCCTTTTCTATGGCTTCCTAAACTTATCACTTACTTTATTATTCCCTTAAGTCTTGATTTCCCTAGAAACCTACATTTTATCCTCTTGCACTTACCTCAGTGAGGCTGGAGGGAGGAGAGCCTACGGTTAACACTCCTTCCCTCTTTGTCTCCTCAGACATCTCCTGACAGTAGAGAGAAGCACCCAGTGCCTCTGACCCAAGCTATTTTTTACATCAAGTGTAGCTACCATCTTAGAATACTCCCTGCTTTAGGAAGTGGGAAGAAAATGGTTTAGACAAGCTGGCATGTATTTTGGCTGCCCAGTGGAGCTTAGGAGTAAGCAATGAGAAAAGGGCATTCCTAGAAAATGATCCTTAGGTCAGGCCATGAATGTGGAGATCTCCCAGTGGTGGCTGTCTCCCATGTATTGAGACTCACTCGCTCCTACTCTCCTCACAAAGGTTCCTCACAGCAGCTTTTGTTAGTTGCTGTGGCATCTCCAGATTTGAGTTGAAGGGAGGAAGCCGGAAGCCTCTATTTGTTACTTGCTTATATATATACCATATCATTTATACATAAACTAGAAGTTATGTTGACTTACTTCGTAGCCATCTCGGGAATTTTATAACTTGATTTCAGAGATCCACAGAGATTTTAACTAAGCAAAAACCATTATGAACATGATAAGAAATTAATGCAAAAATTTTAAACAAATTCTTCAAAAGATAAATTAGATAGAATATAGATGTGTAGATGTGCCTGGGTGGCTCAGTAGGTTAAGTATCTGCCTTCAGCTCAAGTCGTGATCCTAGGGTCCTGGGATAGAGTTCTGAATTGGGCTCCTTGCTCAGGAGGATCCTGCTTCTCTACCTCTGCCCCTCCTCCTGCTTGTGCTCTCTCTCCCAAATGAATAAATAAAATCTCTAAAAAACATGTATAGATATCTAGAATTCCCCCCAAATATAACGATAATATATTGATATGGAACACATATTAAAATTACATTCTACAGAGAGAAAAGACTTCATCTTTTTAGGCACTTATGGCATATCTTACCATATATAACTCCTTTACAAAGCTCCGGAGGAAACCACAATAAATTTTGGAAGGTAAAATTTTAGCCAGTCACATTCTCATATAGAATCTTAGCAAAAATAAACTAACAAAAACAAAAAGCAAAAAACTCTGGAACAGCAACAGCAATAATAAAAAGTTAAACAGCCACTACCAACAACAGAACCAGTCAGCTTCTTAGAAAAATTAAAACTTATCTATTAAATACCACTGAGTTCCAATTATAAATTAAAATGTTGGTTATATACCAAGGTTGGCCAGAGTGTAGGAAAATGGCATGAATATATACTATTGTTGTACGAACTGATAGAGCCTTTAGTGGAGTGCAGTGTGAGAGTACTTATCAAAATTAAACATGTACATACTCCTTGACCTAGGAAACCCACTCCCTGGAATCTATTTTAGGGAAATATTTATTCATGCTGGCAATGATTTGAGCATAAGAATTCTTGCAGCCTTTTTAATGTAATGTATTTTATGTGAATAAAAGAATATTTGAAAGAATAAAGAGACTAACTCTTGGTACCTTGAAAAGTTGGTTTGAGATAAGGAAGACAAGAATATTTACATTTTTAGTTATATATTATATGTTATAATATATATTATATATTATAGTTATGTATTTCTGTATAAAATTTCTGAAATTTTATAATTATTAAAAATAATATGATAATGGTAGGGTTTTCTATTTTAGACTATTTAGGAAATAATCATGATATGATTTAAAAAATCATTATGATATGTGGTCAAAGATCTAGTCACATGTCAATTCAGACCCTTAAATGCCAACATTATACTAGAAAGAACGACAATATGTAAACAAAATATTCAGTAATAGAAATTGAATATGCACAACAAACAACTCTAAGAAAAATAAGGAAAGAATATTAAAAATAAAAGTTAACAATTAATGATTTAACAAATATACACACATGGGTCTTTGAAAAATTTGATAAAATGGAAAACACTTTAGGAAGACTAGATAAAATGTAAGTACTCAAGATTAGAAGTTAAAAAATAAAGATATATTCTTCTTCTACCCACTTAAGCCTCCCTCACAAAACAAACTGAGGGTTGCCGGGGGGAGGGGGTTTGGGAGAAGGGGTTGGGATTATGGACATTGGGGAGGGCATGTGATTTGGTGAGTGCTGTGAAGTGTGTAAACCTGGTGATTCACAGACCTGTACCCCTGGGGATAAAAATATATGTTTATAAAAAATTAAAAAAAAAAAATAAAGATATAACTAAAAAGAAAAATTTAACCTAATATTTTTTGTAACTTTTAAGTTACTTTATTTTTGTGCTTTGGTGAAATCCATTGCTTTCAAATTCACAAAACTCATCCTTTTTCCTACACTATGACAAACCAAAATAAACCAAAGGCCAAGATCTACTAAAAGTTCCAGGACCTGATGATATACAGAAAAGATCTTTCAAAATTTTAAGGACTTCATATTTCATAAAGTAAATGAATCATAAAACAAATGGAAAGCCTTACAATCTTTTTATGATTATTATTATCACTATAGCTCAAAAACCCATTTTACAAATGTGTATTTGAAATATTTGGAAGAAAAATTTTAGGTAAATCCAAGTATTCCTATGCCTAAGGAAGACATATTCTGAGAATACAAGGAGAATTTAATATTATAATGTTCCTTAATAAAATAAAGCATGTCAATAAGCTAAAATATATTTTCTAGATCAAGGCAAACACTTGGCCCCTTGGAAGACAAACAAACACACAAATAAAAAACCAGCCAGAAACAAAACAAGTCATTTGTTGCAGTACTACATCAGTTCCCAATAAAAATTCTCAGTACACTAGAAATAAAATGGTACTTTCTTAATATTATAATGAGTATCTCAACCAACAGCTGCATCATTCCTCAGAGGAACACTAGATGCCCTGTAAAGAATACATTACAGTAATGAATAATAGAATCATACCCTCTCTGGCAGCTGGTGAGTTCCTACTCAAGAATTACTTTTTCTTCCCTCTGCTAATATAATCTCAATATGATTCAGGCACCAAGTAGTCATGTACTTTGTAAGATGCTGGGTCCCTCTCCAGTCCCAGAGTCCAAACTTTGACAAACCTGAGGCAATCTTGGTAATGCTCTGTTTGCCTGGGCAAAGATTGCCCTAGAAAAGAGCAAATGATAACATTCTAAAAATGAGATGTGAGATGCCTTCTTGTGGGTCTTCTGGGGAAATGGGCAAAATTGATGAACGAAAGTGTCTGTATTCTGGTTTTAGTATGTTTTGGTGGGAAGATGTGAAACCTGATAGTAAGGCATCCTCTTGCCACCCTGGGGAACGGTCAGCTTCCTGAAGGTGGCAGAGAGGAAAGATGGAAAGAATCTGGATTTTTTTTTTTTTTTTTATAATTTTGAGAGAAAGAGAGAGGGAGAATCTCAAGTAGCTCCACTGGGCTCAGTGCAGAGCCCAATGTGAGGTTCAATCTCATGACCCTGAGACCATGACCTGAGCCAAAATCAAGAGTTGGACGCTTAACTGACTGAGCCACACAGGTGCCCCAGAATCTGACTTTCTAATGATGTTGCAGAGATACAAGAACCATTCCTGGACTAATCCTATTTTAAGGTTATTTGAAGTGAAACAGTCAATCTTATTTACTGTTTAAGCCACTTTTATGTGGGATTTCTATAAAGTAGAGCTGAAGCCATTGATAGACCATGTTTACCAAAATTATTGACATGTGTTTTGGAGTTAGGACAAATTAAATAAAACTGGAAAAGAGACAAAAAAGGTGTCTGAGATTTTGACAGGAAATCTTTAGCTTTAGAAAAGGAGGGAAAGCATGATTGTCTTTGGCCCATACTATTACTGTCTCCTTGGAAAACTCAAGTGCTGTCTGGTGAGTGTCCCGGAGACTGCCCCTTGAGGAGGCCAGTGCAGTCATTCATCCAGGGCTACTTTTGTAACAAGACTTTTGTTTAAGCACCGGATCCTTCTCTAACATGGTTAAAGCCTTTTGTTTTAGAGGTAAACCTGACTGATGAATCTCGATTTTAATAGAACCATTTGAATTTAGAAGCCAATACTATGTCTGGAGTGTAAGAGTACAGTAGAATTACAGCTCAGCGAATTTTCACCAGGCGAGAAACTGCAACCACAGTACAGAACAGGAAACAGAAGGTTACTGGAATCTCAGAAACCATCACAGTAATTTATTTATCTCTCTACTGTTGATGAGCGCTTGGGGAGTGTTTTTTTTTTTTTTTTAAGTATTTATGTTAAATTAATTTTAGACTTATTACAAAGAGTCCCTGTATACCTTCCATTCAGTGTTCCCCAATGTTAATGTCTTACATAACCATAGTACAGTTATCAAAATGACATTAACATTGGTACTATACTGTTAACTAATTAGATTTTATTCACATATTACCAGTTTTTTGATTCAAGTTCTTTTTGTGTTCCAAAATCCAATCCAGAATTCCTCATTGCATTTAATCATTCTGTCTCCTTAAACTCCTTCAATTTGTGACAATCCCACTGTCTTTTCTTGCCTTTCGTGACTTTGACATGCATCTTGAATCCTCAAGTATTTCATGGAATGTCCATCAACATCAGTTTTTGTGATGTTTTCTCACGCTGTGAATGAGACTACACATTTTGGAGAAGAATACCACAGAGGCCATATACCTTCTCAGTGTATCCTGTCAGAAAGTACAACAAAGTTACTATGTCTCATCACTGGTAATATTGACCTTGATCACTCAGTCAAGGTTTGTTTGCCTGGTCTCTTCCCTATTATAATTAATAAGTATCCTGTGTGGAGATACTTTGAGACTGTGCAAATACCCAGTGTTTCCTTAAATATCACTCACTATTTTTAACATCATCAGATAATTATGCCAGCAACTATCTTTATGATGCTCTAATGTTGATTTTCCATTTTAAAATTTCTTCCACATGTACAAATCAGAATTCTTCTGTATATATTTTATATCATTGTGGACACATAGATATTTATTTCATTCTTTAACTTACAGTCCAATGCTAATGTTATTGTTCCAATGGTCCCAGCTTTGCCCAAGGGGAGTTCTTTCAGATTTATGTCTGGGTCCTTTCAATGTGTCCCCGTCTTTTCTTTCTTTCATTCCACATCTTCCTAATCATAAATTTATCCCAATTTTTCTGATTCCAGTCCAGCACCACAAAGTTTACCCAAGCATTCCTTCTTTGTTTATTTGTAATGTACAAATATATTTGTTAAATGGGTGACGTATTTACCAACTATAGCACAATGTATGCCTTTAGTTTTTCCCATTTTTTTTTTTTAAAACAATGGAATTTTATTTTGATGAAAAACTCGAGTTTACAATCATTTAGTAAATGAAGAGCAAACACTTCATTTTCCTATCCCATAACTCTTAAGAAAAAAAAATTAGTAAATAAATATCTGAACAGATTAAGGGTAAGGCAGACTGGATAATAAACCATCTCTGATGTTCACACTTCCTGCATGTGACTCACTCTAAAAGGGCAAAAACGGCACTGGCGAGAAATAAGATAATGGGCATTGGATCACCTCCAAATCATTCAGATAAGCCCAATGATAAATACTCCTTTTTCGCCCATCATGGGCAGCAACTATACACATTTTACTGAAGGAATACTTTGATAGAAGCACTTATTTCAGTTATATTGTGCATCACAACTATAAAAATGGCTTGAACAGTTCCATTTAACCACCATTTATAAAGTGCAACTATAGAATATTCTACATTTTATCTGGGGTGTGATGAATATCAATCTAAACTGAAAATACCCCAGCTGCCAATTTTCACCACTTCTGAAAATATCTAGATGTGTGAAAAAGGACTGTCCCCCATACAAAGAACCAATTTCACAAACCTACTGGTAAACAAATACATTTATATAACTGGAACCTCAGGATGCTAGAGTTGTACTCATTTAAAAAACCATTCAGCTACCTTTGGTCTTTAAAAAAGCCTACACTGCAATATCCTAAACACCGTCATGTGCATCTCACGATGAAGAGAGCGGCCCTGCAGTGCAGAATGTGGAGAGTGCAGCGTCACCGTGAAGAGTAGCATGCTATGGTTTCAAGGAACATCAGCCTCACAGCATTGGATTCTGCGCATCAGGATCGAGGTCATTGTTGCCAGAAGGGGGATGAATAGGGAGAATATCCAGCTCATCCACTTGCGGAGTCGGGTGCATGACTACTAGCTGGTCCTGCGGAATGTCTGCGGCAGCGGCTGCGAGATTGGTGATCGATTTACTCTTTACGCACTGAAAGTCTACATGCCGACTCTTTCCTTCTTCCTTCTCCCAAGACATTCGAATAAAGGGTCTTTGGACATAGTTGTAAATCACTTCTGGGCGGCCCCCAGGCCTTTTCTTTACTTTTTCTTTGTAGGTAGGATAACCTTCTATTCCCAATCTAATCTTCTTAAGACCCCTCTCCTTCAAAACTGATTTGGCCACATCTCTGTTTTCAATGTACTTGAAAAATCTATATAATTTTGTGCTATAAATAATTTGTGAATACTCTTCTCCCATCTGTGGTGGATACTCTTCATCCCAATCAACCACATCATCGTCTGTAAGGACTACTATGTGGCATTCTCTTTCCCCACTCTGGGCACTAGCTACCATGAGAGGCAGGATCATTTCTTCCAGATAAAATTCAAATTGTCTACGAGCACCATCATTTGATAACTCATGCATTAGGGCACTGAGATCTCTACATTTAATAGTACTATATTCAAAAGAAATACAAAGGTAGTCGCATGCTTCTCTCAGTTCAGGAATAGATATGCCATCAGGACAACGAATTATTCCTGTTTTGTAGTAATCCAGAATAGCTCGAAACACTGTGGAGCCAATTCCCTCTGCCACTTCATACTCTCCCTTCTCATTAGGACGTGTAACGTTATGTTCTCTGCCAGATCCAAACATCCTGCCCAACATTGTATTTGGCTGTGCAGTAAAAATGGATGGGTCTACAACAAATCTAGTGTTATCCACTATTAGTGTTACTCGTTCCGATGTTCTCACATTCCGAGCTCCTTCTTTTGCATTTTCATATACAAACACCATCTCCCCAGATGTCTTACAGCTACCATCCGAACTTGACTGACTACTGTTTCTGCTGCTGTTCCCAGCACTGCTACTGGAACCATTTGGAGATGCTTTTTGAGGACGAGGACTACTTGGACGAGAAGAACTATGATCTTTTTCTCGTTCAACATGGTGTTGTCGTGTTGGAGAAGTAACATTTCTAATACAAGGAGTGAGTTGAGATTCTGTTCTTTCGTGAGATGAATCTCGTGATCTGTCACTTGATCTTCGTCTATCTCTTGATCGTTCATGTCCCCCGCTAGCACCATGTAGACTCATTTTGGTGTGGTCAACAACTCCTTTAGCAACACGTGAGGGAGTACTGCAGTCCCTCTTGTGTGTCCACGGAGGGCCCAGGCAAAGGCGGGGGTCAGGGACACCCCCGCTTCCTCCTCAACTGGATCCCTCCGGAGGTGTCTGTGGCGGCGGCCACTCAGGCGGCTGCGGCTAGCAGAGCCGCCCGGGCAGGTTACCAGTTTTTCCCATTTTTAACTGGGAACTGTCTCATTATTGAGTTAAGATTCTCTTGTCAGGTAAATGACTTGCAAATATTTTTTCCTAGTCTGTGGATCACTTGCTGCACAAAAATTCTTAATTTTGATGAATCTCATGTTATCTGTGTTTCCCATGGTCACTTGTGCTATATGTGTTGTATCTAAGAAGGCTTTGTTTAATCCAAGGTTACAAGTATTACCTCTCTGTTTTATTTGAAGATTTTTAGAGGTTTTGTTCTTGCATTTGGTTCTATAACTTATTTTGGGTTAATGTTCATGTTCATGTAAAGCAAAGCATCTAACTTCATTCTTCAACATGTAGCTTCATTCTTCAACAGTTGTCCCAGCACCATTTATTAAAGAAACTGTCCTTTCTCTCATTTAATGGTCTTGGCAAACTTGTTAAGAAATAAGTCCACCATAAATGTAAGGATTTATTTCTGGACTTGTGATTCTGTTCAATTGATTGATATGTTTATCCTTATGAAAGTAGAACACTGTCTTGATTATATAGCTTTTTTGTAAGTTTTGAAGTTGAGATGAGTGGGTACTTTAACTTTCTTCCTCTGTTGTACTTCTTAAAAATATACATATATTCTCTATTTCAATATGAATTTTAGGATCAGCTTACCATTTTCTGTTAAAAGTCATTATCGATATTCTCCACCAGCATGATACACTTGTTACAATCAATAAACCCATACGGACACATTATATTCACCTAAAGTCATCGTTTATATTCTGGTTCACTCTTGGTTTTGTACATTCATTGATTGGATTTGGACAAATTTAGAATGATATGTATTCACCATTCTGGTGTCATACACAGTATTTTTCACTGTCTTAAAAATCTATGCTCTGCCTATTTAGCCCTCCCCACTTCTCCAACCTCTGATAACCACTGAGATTTTTACTGTCTTCGTAATTTTGCCTTTTCTAGAATGTTATAAAGCTGGAATCCTACAGTATGTAGCCCTTTTTGATTGGCTTCTTTCCATTAGTAAAATGCATTTAAGATTCTTCCATGTGTTCTCATAGCTTAATAGTTCATTTCTTTTTAGCCCTGAATAATATTCCATGGTATGTTTACCCATTCACCTACCGAAGGGCATCTTAATAGTTTCAAAGTTTGGTCAATAATAAACAAAACTACTACAGACATCTTGTACAGATTTTTGTGTGAACAGGTGTTCAACTCCTTCAGATAAATACAAAGGAGCATGATGGCTGGATCTCATGGCAAGAGTATGTTTAATTTTATAAGAATTTTACCAAACTGGGGCACCTGGGTGGCTCAGTGGGTTAAGCCTCTTCCTTCGGCTCAGGTCATGATCTCAGGGCCCTGGGATCGAGCCCCGCTTCGAGCTTCCTGCTCAGCAGAGAGCCTGCTTCCCCCTCTATCTCTGCCTGCTGTTCTGCCTACTTGTGACCTCTCTCTCTGTGTCAAATAAATAAATAAAATCTTTAAAAAAGAGAGAATTTTACCAAACTGTCTCTCAATGTATACCATTTTGCATGCCCACCAGCAATGAATGAGAATTTTTGTTCCACAGGCTCGTCAGCACTGGGTGTTATTGCTGTTGCAGATTTTGTCCATGCTAGTAGGCATGTAGTGGTATTTCATGCTGTTTTAATCTGCATTTTCCTGATGACATATGAGCTGGAGCGTCTTTTCATATGTTTATTTTCCATCTGTATATTCTCCTTGGTGAGGTAACAGTTCTGATCTTTTACCCATTTTAAAATTGAGTTTTTCTTTCCCTTTTTTTTTTTTTTTTTTAGATTTTATTTATTTATTTGACAGATAGAGATCACAAGTAGGCAGAGAGGCAGGCAGAGAGAGAGGAGGAAGCAGGCTCCCTGCCGAGCAGAGAGCCTGATATGGGGCTCGATCCCAGGACCCTGGGATCATGACCAGAGCCGAAGGCAGAGGCATTAACCCACTGAGCCACCCAGCTACCCAGGTTTTTGTTTTCTTAATATAGAATATAAGTAAGAGGTTTTTTGTTGTTGTGTTGTTTTTTATAAATTTTAGGTAACTGTCCCTAACTGGATATATATTTTGCAAAAATTTCTTCAGACATTTAATTCCCTTAACAATGTCCTTAATAGAGAAGAAGGTTTCAGTTTTAATGAAGTTCAGTTTATTATTTTTTTCTTCATGGATCATGCTCTTAGCATTGTATTTAAAATATCATCACTCAACCCAAGATCACCTAAAATTTCTACTATATTATCTTGTAGAAGTTTTATAGTTTAGCATTTTACATTTAGACTGTGATCTATTTTGAGTTAATTTTTGTGAGGGATATAAGCTCTGTGTCTGTATTATTATTTTTTCTTCGCATGTGGCTGTCTAGTTGTTCCAGCACCATTTATTATAAAGTCTCTTGTTTATTGTATTGCCTTTGCTTTCTCGTTAAAGATCTGCCAACTATATTTATGTGGGTCTATTTCTGGGCTCTCTCTTCTGTTCCAGCAATCTGTTTTTCTGTTCTTTCACTGATACAACACCATCTTGATTATTATTGTTTTATAGTGAACCTTGAAATCAAATAGTGCCAATTCTCCAATTTTTTTCTTTTCTTTCAATATTGTGTTGGCTATTCTGGATCCTTAGTCTCTCCATATAAACTTTAGAATCAGTTTTTTGTTGTTGTTACTTGTTTTGTTACAAGTAACATTCTATGTAAGTTATCCACAAGATAGCTTACGGGGAATTTGGTTTGTATTATATGAATCTATAGTTTAAGTTGGGAAGAACTGACATTCTTAATAATAATGACTTTTCCATCCATGAACATGGACTATATCTCCATTTCTTTCTATTTTGATTTCTTTTATCATAGTTTTATAGACTTCTTCATATATACCTTATATGTATTTTGATAGATTTATACCTAACATTTTCTTTTTGAAGGTGTTCATGTAAATGACATAGTGTTTTTAATTTCACATTCCATTTGTTCATTGTTATACACGAAAGCAATTGGCTTTTGTATATTAATTTTGTATCATGCAACCTTACTATAATGACTTATTAGTTCCAGGGTTTGTTTGTTTGTTTTTTTTTTTTTTTTTTTTTTTTTTTTTTTTAAGATTATTTATTTATTTATTTGTCAGTGATGGAGGGAGAGAGAGCGAGCGAGCACAGGCAGACAGAATGGCAGGCAGAGGCAGAGGGAGAAGCAGGCTCCCTGCCGAGCAAGGAGCCCGATGTGGGACTCGATCCCAGGACGCTGGGATCATGACCCGAGCCGAAGGCAGCCGCTTAACCAACTGAGCCACCCATGCGTCCCAGTTCCAGGGTTTTTTAACGCTTTGTTTGTTTTTAGACTTTCTACGTAGACAGTCATGTCACCTGTGAATAAGAAAGTTTTAGTTCTTCTTTTCCAATCTGTGTAGTTTTCATTTCCTAGTCTTGTCTTACTACATTAGCTAAAAATTTTGGTACAATGTTAAAAAAGAATAGTGAGAAAGGTTTATGGGTTGTTATTAAGTAACAGTTTATCATTTATTTCAACAAACACTGATGGGAGTGGTTATTATGGCCATATGTGCATCACAAAGATGAGTAAAGTGTTGTCCCGGTGGACAGCCAGGGCTTCTGTACTTGGATGACTAAGGACCCCGTGCTCATGCTTTTTAAAAAAATTTTATTTAATTTCAATTTAATTAATATATACTGTATTATTAGTTTCAGAGGCAGAATTTAGTGATTCATCAGTTGCATATAACACCCAGTGCTCATTCCATCAAGTGCCCTCCTTAATGCCCGTCACCCCAGTTACCCCATTCCTCACCTACCTCCCCCCCAGCAACCGTCAATTTGTTTCCAAAAGTTGAGTCTCTTATAGTTTGCCTCCCTCTCTGTTTTTATCTCATTTTACTTTTCCTTCCCTTCCCCTATGTTCATCTGTATTGTTATTTAAGTTCCACATATGAGTGAAGTAATATGGTATTTGTCTTTCTCTGACTGACTTGTCTGATAAAGACAGTGTGATTTATATATATAAATATGATATATAAATATATCTATAAATAGATATTTATAGATATATATAAATAGATATAGATCTATATATATCTATAAATAGATATCTATATATATATAGATCACACTGTCTTTATCCATTCATATTAATGGATATCTGGGCTCTTTTCATGTTTTGGCTATTGTGGACATTGCTGCTATAAATATTGGGATGCATGTGCCCCTTCAAATCACTATATTTGTATCCTTTAGATAAATACCAAGTAGTGCAATTTCTGGGTCATAGGGTATAGCTCTATTTTTAACTTTTTGAGGAATCTCCAAACTGTTTTCTAGAGTGGGTGTACCAGTGTGCATTCCCACCAACACTGTAAGAGAACTCCTCGTTCTCCACATCCTTGCCAAAAGCTGTTGTTCCCTGAGTTGTTAATTTTAGCCATTGTGACCAATGTGAGGTAGTATCTCATTTTGGTTTTTATTTATATTTCTCTGATGCTAAGTGATGTTGAGCATATTTTCACGTGTCTGTTGGCCATTTGCATGTCTTCTTTGGAGAAACATCTGCTCTTATCTTCTGCCCATTTCTTGACTGGATTATTTGTTTTCTGGGTGTTGAGTTTGTTAAGTTCTTTATGGATTTTGGATACTAGCCCTGTATCTGATAAGATATTTGCAAATATCTTCTCCCACTCCATAGGTTGCCTTTTAGTTTTGTTGACTGTTTCCTTTGCTGTGCAAAGGCCTTTGATGTTGGTGAAGTCCCAGTAGCTCATGTTTGCTTTTGTTTCTGTTGTCTTTGGAGACTTCTGTCTAGAAGAAGTTGCTGCAATGGAGATCAAAAAGATTTTGCCTGAATTCTCCACTAAGATTTTGATGGATTCCTATCTCACATTTAGGTCTTTCACCCATTTTGAATTTATTTTTGTATATGGTGTAAGAAAGTGGTCCAGTTTCATTCTTCTGCATGGGGCTGTCCAATTTTCCCAAAACCATTTGTTGAAGAGACTTTTTTCCATTTGATATTCATTCCTGCTTTGTTGAAGATTAGTTGACTACAGAGTTAAGGGCCCATTTCTGGGTTCTCTGTTCTGTTCCATTGATCTGTTTGTCTGTTTTTGTGCCAGTACCATACTGTCTTGATGATTACAGCTTTGTAATAGAGCTTGAAGTCAATTGTGATGGCTCTAGCTTTGGTTTTCTCTTGCTAGACACATGTATTTTTGCCTCATCATTATCTATCTAGCTATTCTGACTAATTTCAGTAGTGTTATCAACAGCTCAGTCCACATCTGGGCCACCCCTGAATGTGGAACGCACAGGGAAGATTATATGTGCCATTAACAACCCAGGATATTTTATTTTTTTAAATATTTATTTATTTATTTTAGAGAGAGAGTGAGAAAGAGCCTGTGAGGGGCAGAGGGAGACGGAGAGAGAGAATCCTAAGCAGACTGTGCTTTCAGTGCAGAGCCTAGTGATAGGACCCAAGATCATGGCCTGGGCCAAAATCAAGAGTTGGCCACTTAAATGAGCCACCAGAAGCCCCAGCAACCCATGATATTTTCTTTGTAGAAAAGATGCATTGAAATTTTCATGAGGTCCTTCTTTCAATCAAAGATGTAGAAAGTTGGAAATAGAGCTGATATTGGCTTTGTACAAACACCTTGCCAATGGTGGTTTGGTTTCTTTCTAGGTTGGTTTTCTCAGTTTATGTGTATTTTTATTTTCACAAATATCTTCAAGTTCTCACTCTTCCTTCTCCATTTAACAAATAATAGCCATCCCTTTCTTATATCCTTTAGGAATAACCTTTTCTAGCTGTTGTGTTTGCTCATAAAAATTATATTCTTCCTCGGGCATACCTGGTGCTTTAGTTAGTTAGGCATCCGATTCTTAATCTCAGCTCAGTCTTGATCTCAGGGTTGTGAATTCAAGCCCCACACTGGGCTCTTGGGATGGGGAGGGATTTCCTCTGTATAAGATTGCCATGTTACTTCAAGAGTTTGTGATGAGGGTGCCTAGGCTTCTCCCTCCCTCTGCTCTGCTTGTGTGCCCTCTCTCTCTCTCTCTCTCCCCTTCTCAAATAGATAAATAAAATCTTAAAAAAAAGACAAAGACATGAGGATGTATATCAGTCAATCACTGACACACTTAATGGAAAACATTATTTTGAAATACACATGTATACCCATATATATCCACATGCCCCACCTCTCCCTACACACATCTGATTAATGTCTATTCTCATAGAATTGTTGTGAAAAATTATGTAAACTTGGGTTTTTCCAAAGTCCTTTCGTATAGCTTTAGTTTTACATATGGCCATTGACACTCTCCCTTTAAAAATATGTGTTTTGTAGTGACATACATGATTACACATAAGGGAGAAATTATTTTATGTTAATTTTCAATAATTGCCAATAATCGAGGCAGGAGTAGAGAACAAGTCACACCATAACTAGCATTTTCATTTCTTCGAAGGAACAACAAAGGACCTTCTGCACCCTGTTTTGAAAAGCTTATGGTAACACAGACAAGAAACCTGGAGAGGCAGGGACTCGGAGGCAGGGATTGCGGTATAGTTCACCAGTGAGCACAGACCTCTCTCCACCAGGGATTAATTTTCAGATGAGCTGATCACCAGCCAGAGCAGGGAGATTCTGAGGGTACCTTATAGGGAAGAAAAATCAGGTTCTGGGTTCTAGACATCCAGAGGTTTGCCTCTTTCAGGTCCTGTGCTCATCTGGTGGTACCATTTTGTGAGGGATTTTGTTGAGCTTTTCTATCAGTATTTCCCCCTCTCACTTCAGTAAAATGTAAAATAAACTTATTGGCTGCCAAAACCATGCTCATAAGTAAATGATGATAGAGAGACAAAAGGCAGACAGTGCTGCACTGGAGAGCAGTGAGGGTCCAGCCTTCCCTAAGTCTTTCTATGATCCTCCTTAAAATGACTAGTAAACACAGATGAAAATACTCAGAAGGGGAAAAAAAAATTTTTTTTTAAAAATTATAAAGCAAAGAGGCCAGCAACAACGATGTGACACAAAATGTTCTGAAGCCACTTCCCTGCTCTCACTCTCCAAGCTGTTTTGGCTTGTTTTCAGCTTCCAGGGTATGGCTCAAAGGCACCTCTGTCTCTTGGAATCTTGTCTGTGCCAAGAACCCTTGGTCCAGAATGCCTCTGGGAGCCTGGCTGCGTTCTGGGGAACTGGCATAGGCTCTGGTGACTACAGAGAGGAAAAATATATTTTTTTTATTCCAAAACCTTTTTCCTCCCCCTAAACTGGTTCTATCTCTTTCCATTTTCTTCACAGTTTGACATATCCTGAAGTAGGTGAAAAGCAAAAGTAAAACAGAATAGAGTAAGTGAGAAAGAATTTTCCAAAGTCTGGAGACCAAGAAAATTAAAGGAAGAACATGAGGGAGCTTTACTAAAGCTTCCAATGAATCCTTCTGGTCTCTGTTCCCATATAACCCCTTCAGTCATTGTTCTTGTCAACACATAATTTTCTCTTCATCTGAACTCTTACCATTCTTACAGTCTCCATCATTTATGCTGATTCTTTAGATTTTTACTCCAGGATTATCCTTGGAGAGTTCAGGTTTTTATGGTCTCATCCTAGCATTGCATTTGCTTCTCATAGTTTACACTCCCATCTGTTGAAAGTGCCCCTGTCTTGTTTAACTCTTCCAAAGCACAGCATTGTAGAATCCCTGCATAAACACGGCTGAGAAAGTCATTGTACTCCTTCTTCGCCTCCTGGAAATCATATAATAGCAACAGACGAACAACAAAAACCTCTAGAAACTCTAATTTTATCAAACACAGAAGGCAGTTTTAAAAAAATGGGATCTTGGAATTATCAGCAATTGTCAGAACTCTCTTAGGAGATAGTAAATCTACGAAATACCAAGACTGAGAAGGAGCCCAATGACAGCGGAGCTCAGAGGATAATAATAAAATTATAGTGACTGGAAGTGAGGGAACTCACCATTTTTTGGCAAAAAAAAAAAAAAAAAAAAATCAGCTTCAGTTGATGTCAACAGCTATTGACAGAACTTCACCTTTCACTGTGTTTGACCCAGAGAATCAGAGGATTTAGAGCTAACAAAAAATTCATACAGAGGAGTTATATTTGTAGACAGCTATCTATCTTTGTGGTAGATGAATAAAGATGCATTGTGTAGTAAAAATTCAAAGTTACTCTGGCTGCAGCTTCCACTTTCTCCCACCAAATGTCTAGAGACACTGATCCAAAAATAGGTAACTCATTCAGTGGCAGGGAATGTGAAAAGAACCAGCACAGCAAACATACAAAATTCTTACACGAAATCATAGGCGAAGAACAGCATCAAAACTTACCCCACAAGGAAATTACAAGATAATGTTGACATGGTGAACATTTGACCTCAAATTGGTCCAGTAAATAAAAAATTAATTAGTTATTTAATTAAACAGTATCCTTTAAAAATTTAGACTCCTACTCAGTAATACTAGAACTTAGAGAAATATCGAAATTGCAGTTGGAGGAGATAAAAATTGTCCTGGTAGAACTCCAGAAGAAGTAGAAGAAAAACTAAAATCAGAATAGAGATGAAGATGAAAATTCAAGGATCTCTATCCAGGATACACTGTGGAAAATAGAGTAAAGGAAATAAATAATAGAAATGAGACATATAAATGAAATGTGTTTGAACTAGCAGACTAAAACAACTTTAAAGGTCAGAAATAAAATGATAGATAGGGAAAGCAAACAAAAATAAAAAAAAAACATCGATATCATCAGAATCTCTGAAGAAAGAAACAAAAACAGAATGGGAAATATCTTATTTTTAAAGAAATAAAGAAAACTTCTCCAAAATAAACCTGTCTTAAGTTCTTATGTTGGGAGACAGTAAACACTGAGCAACGAAGAAAGAGGGACACCAACATAACTATGCTTACAATTTCTAGATTTAAACAAGTGGATCATTTGAGTGGTCGAGCGAAAACATTAAATCTACAGATGAGACAAGATATAACAATCTGGCTGTCTGCATACTTCTCTCTCCCTCTCTCTTTAGAGAGAGTATGAGCAGGGGGAGGGGCTGAGGGAGAGAGGGAGAATCTCAAGCAGGCCCCATGCTCACTGCTGAGCCTGCCTGAGGGATCGATCTCCTGATAGTGAGGATGAACTGAGCTGAAACTGAGAGTCAGACCCTCAACCCACTGAACCACCTATGCACCCTTGTCTGCATATTTCTCTATAGCAATGTACAAAGTCAGAAGTCAGTAGAGCAACATATAGAAGATATTCAGTAAGAGGAAGAGGTCTAAATTTTATATTATTTTTTGTTAATATTTATATTTTTTATCTAGATAAATTTACCTTCCAGAATAAAGTTTTAAGTATATAAAACCTAAGCTTCTTTTAAGGAAACTACTAGTAGATGATCTTCAGTCAAGAGAAGAGTGGGAAATACATGCCAACAAAACTGGTGGTCAGCATTGAATTTATTTACTTGTAGGACTGAGGATAAAACAAATGTGGGTAGAATGGTAGTGTACACACACACCCATATGTAGATGCATCCTCTGACAATGTAGATATTAGGTGCCAAAAAATTGGAGAGGTGAAAGGGGGTGGGTACACTTCTGCGTTGATTAATTTGTGATAGCTCAGGGTCAAAGCTTGATAATAAATGTTAATAATTTACATAAGGGAAGTAGAGGTTTTTTTAATAGTACAAAGTAAAACAACAAAGTTGAAAATACTGATAAAGAAGATAAATTGAAGGAAAGAAGGTATAGGAAAAAATATAGGAAAAATTCTATGTTCATATTAGGTAACTATTAAATGTTGCATAAAGAAATATACATCTACTTTATCCATTCACCTGTTGATGGACCTCTGGGCTTTTTCTATATTTTGGCTATTGTGACATTGCTGCCACAAACAAAGATGTGATACACACACACACACACACACACACGTATGTACGTGCACAAGGAAATATTACTCAGGCATCAAAAAGAATTTTTGATTTCCAACAACATGGATGGAGCTAGAGGGCATTATGCTAAGTGAAATAAGTCGGTCAGAGAAAGATAAATACCATATGCTCTCACTCATATGTGAAATTTAAGAAAAAAAACATGAACATAGAAGAATGGAAGTAAAAGTAAAATAAGATGAAAACAGAGAAACCATAAGAGACTCTTACTTATAGGGAAACAAACAGGGTTGCTGGAGAGGCAGTGGGGGCGGAGATGGGGTAACCGGGTAATGAACATTTAGGCAGGGACTTGATGGAATGAGCGTGCGTGTTATAGTTAACTGATGAATCACTAAATTCTACCCCTGAAATGAACAATACAGTATATGTTAACTAAATTGAATTTAAGGAGAAGGAAAAAATATAGATCTAAAGACATATCATTTTAAAGGTGTGAAGTATTATCTCACTGTGGTTTTGATTTGTATTTCCCTATAATTAGTGATGTTGAGCATCTTTTCATGTGTCTGTATGTCTTATTTGGAAAAAATGTCTATTCAGGTCTTCTGCCCGTTTTTGTTTTTTTAATTTCTTTTCAGCGTAACAGTATTCATTATTTTTGCACCACACCGAGTGCTCCATGCAATCCGTGCCCTCTTTAATACCCACAACCTGGTTCCCCCAACCTCCCACCCCCTGCCGCTTCAGACCCCTCAGATTGTTTTTCAGAGTCCATAGTCTCTCATGGTTCACCTCCCCTTCCAATTTCCCTCAACTCCCTTCTCCTCTCCATCTCCCCTTATCCTCCATGCTATTTGTTATGCTCCACAAATAAGTGAAACCATATGGTAATTGACTCTCTCTGCTTGGCTTATTTCACTCAGCATAATCACTTTCAGCCCTGTCCATGTTGCTACAAAAGTTGGGTATTTATCCTTTCTGATGGAGGCATAATACTCCATAGTGTATATGGACCACATCTTCCTTATCCATTCATCCGTTGAAGGGCATCTTGGTTCTTTCCACAGTTTGGTGACCGTGGCCATTGCTGCTATAAACATTGGGGTACAGATGGCCCTTCTTTTCACTCCATCTGTATCTTTGGGGTAAATACCCAGTAGTGCAATGGCAGGGTCATAGGGAAGCTCTATTTTTAATTTCTTGAGGAATCTCCACATTGTTCTCCAAAGTGGCTGCACCAACTTGCATTCCCACCAACAGTGTAAGAGGGTTCCCCTTTCTCCACATCCCCTCCAACACATGTTGTTTCCTGTTTTGTTGATTTTGGCCATTCTAACTGGTGTAAGGTGGTATCTCAATGCGGTTTTAATTTGAATCTCCCTGATGGCTAGTGATGATGAACATTTTTTCGTGTCTGATGGCCATTTATATGTCATCATTGGAGAAGTGTCTGTTCGTATCTTCTGCCCATTTTTTAATATGATTGTCTGTTTTGTGTGTGTTGAGTTTGAGGAGTTCTTTATAGATCCTGGATATCAACCTTTTGTCTGTAGTGTCATTTGCAAATATCTTCTCCCATTCTGTGGGTTGCCTTTTTGTTTTCTTGACTGTTTCCTTTGCTGTGCAGAAGCTTTTGATCTTGATGAAGTCCCAAAAGTTCATCTTCACTTTTGTTTCCTTTGCCTTTGGAGACATATCTTGAAAGAAGTTGCTGTGGCTGATATCGAAGAGGTTACTGCCTATGTTCTCCTCTAGGATTCTGATGGATTCCTGTCTCACATTGAGGTCTTTTATCCACTTTGAGTTTATCTTTGTGTATGGTATAAGAGAATGGTCGAGTTTCATTCTTCTACATATAGCTGTCCAGTTTTCCCAGCACAATTTATTGAAGAGACTGTCTTTTTTCCACTGCATTTTTTTTCCTATTTTGTCAAAGATTTGACCATAGAGTTGAGGGTCCATATCTGGGCTCTCTACTCTGTTCCACTGGTCTATGTGTCTGTTTTAATGCCAGTACCATGCTGTCTTGGTGATCACAACTTTGTAGTAAAGTTTGAAATCAGGTAACATGATGCCCCCAGTTTTATTTTTGTTTTTCAGCATTTCCTTAGCGATTCAGGGTCTCTTCTGATTCCATACAAATTTTTGGATTATTTGCTCCAGCTCTTTGAAAAATACCGGTGGAATTTTGATTGGAATGGCATTAAAAGTATAGATTGCTCTAGGCAGTAGAGACATTTTAACAGTTTTATTCTTCTGATCCAAGAGCATGGAATGGTCTTCCATCTTTTTGTGTCTTCTTCAATTTCTTTCATGAGTGTTCTGTAGTTCCTTGAGTACAATTCCTTTACCTCTTTGGTTAGGTTTATTCCCAGGTATCTTATGGTTCTTGGTGCTATAGTAAATGGAATCGATTCTCTAATTTCCCTTTCTGTATTTTCATTGTTAGTGTATAAGAAAGCCACTGATTTCTGTACATTGACTTTGTATCCTGCCACGTCACTGAATTGCTGTATGAGTTCTAGTAGTTTGGGGGTGGAGTCTTTTGGGTTTTCCATATAAAGAATCATGTCATCTGCGAAGAGAGAGTGTTTGACTTCTTCACTGCCAATTTGGATACATTTATTTCTCTTTGTTGTCTGATTGCTGTTGCTAGGACTTCTAATACTATGTTCAACAAGAGTGGTGAGACTGGGCATCTTTGTCGTGTTCCTGATCTCAAAGGGAAGGCTGCAAGCTTTTTTCCCATTGAGGATGATATTTGCTGTGGGTCTTTCATAGATATATTTTATGAAGTTCAGGAGTGTTCCCTCTATCCCTGTACTTTGAAGCATTTTAATCAGGAATGGATGCTGGATTTTGTCAAATGGTTTTTCTATATCAATTGAGAGGACCATGTGGTTCTTCTCTCTTCTCTTATTAATTTGTTCTATCATATTGATTGATTTGTGAATGTTGAACCATCCTTGTAGCCCAGGGATGAATCCCACCTGGTCATGGTGGATAATCTTTTTAATGTGGTGTTGGATCCCAATTGCTAGGATCTTGTTGAGAATCTTAGCATCCATACTCATCAGTGATATTGGTCTGAAATTCTCCTTTTTGGTAGGGTCTTTGCCTGGTTTGGGGATCAGGGTAATGCTGGCTTCATAGAAAGAGTCTGGAAGTTTTCCTTCTGCTTCAATTTTTTGAAACAGCTTCAGGAGAATAGGTGTTATTTCTTCTTTGAAAGTTTGGTAGAATTCCCCAGGGAATCTATCAGGTCCTGGGCTCTTGTTTTTTGGGAGGTTTTTGATCACTGCTTCAATCTCGTTACTAGATATCAATCTGTTCAGGTTGTCAGTTTCTTCCTGGTTCAATTTTGGGAGTTTATAGTTTTCCAGGAATGCATCCATTTCATCTAGGTTACTTAGTTTATTGGCATATAACTGTTGATAATAACTTCTGATGATTGTTTCTACTTCCTTGGTGTTAGTTGTGATCTCTCCCTTTTCATTCATAATTTTATTAATTTGGGCTTTCTCTCTTTTCTTTTGGATTAGTGTGGCCAATGGTTTATCGATCTTTTTTTTTTTTAATTTTATTTATTTATTTATTTGACAGAGAGAGATCACAAGTAGATGGAGAGAGAGGCAGTCAGAGAGAGAGAGAGAGAGGGAAGCAGGCTCCCTGCTGAGCAGAGAGCCCGATGTGGGACTCCATTCCAGGACCCTGAGATCATGACCTGAGCCGAAGGCAGTGGCTTAACCCACTGAGCCACCCAGGTGCGCTGGTTTTTCGATCTTATTGATTCTTTCAAAAAACCAGCTTCTAGTTTCATTGATACGTTCTACTGTATCTCTGGTTTCTACCTCATTGATCTCAGCTCTAATCTTGATGATTTCCCTTCTTATGTGTGGAGTTGGTTTGATTTGTTGTTGATTCTCCAGTTCTTTAAGGTATAGAGACAGCTGGTGTATTCTGGATTTTTCAATTTTTTTGAGGGAGGCTTGGATGGCTATGTATTTCCCCCTTAGGACCGCCTTTGCTGTATCCCATAGGTTTTGGACAGAAGTGTCTTCATTCTCATTGGTTTCCATGAATTGTTTCAGTTCTTCTTTGATCTCCTGGTTGATCCAAGCATTCTTAAGCAAGGTGGTCTTTAGCTTCCAGGTGTTTGAGTTCCTTCTGAACTTTTCCTTGTGATTGAGCTCCAGTTTCAAAGCATTGTGATCTGAGAATATGCAGGGAATAATCTCAGTCTTTTGGTATCGGTTGAGTCCTGATTTTTGACCCAGTATGTGGTCTATTCTTGAGAAGGTTCCATGTTTCTGTCTGTTTTTTTAATCAAATTTTTTTTTGGTATTGAGTTGTATAAGTTCTTTATATATTTTAGATATTAAGATAAAGTAGGCACCAGCAAACCATAGCTTATGGGCCAAATCTTGTCAATTGCCTGTTTTTATGTGGCCTACAAAATTAGAATAGTTTTTCCATTTTTTCTACAGTTAAAAAAAAAATTGAAGACAGCAGTTTATGATACCTGCAAATTGTAAAAAATTCAAAATTCGATATCCATAAAAGAGTTTTATTTGTACAAAGACATACTCATCCATCTACATATTGTCCCTGGCTGCTTTTGTCTTATAATGGCTGACCTGATTAACTGTGACAGAGACCCTGGCCTGTATTTTCCAATTGTAGTAAATTAGAAAAATGACAGATCTAATACGTAAAAACAAAATCTATTTTGTTTTGTTTTCTTTTTTTTTTAATTAAATTTATTTATTTTCAGCATAACAGTATTCATTATTTTTTCACCACACCCAGTGCTCTATGCAATCCATGTCCCCTATAATACCCACCACCTGGTACACCAACCTCCCACCCCCCCGCCACTTCAAACCCCTCAGATTATTTTTCAGAGTCCATAGTCTCTCATGATTCACCTCCCCTTCCAATTTCCCCCAACTCCCTTCTCCTCTCTAACTCCCCATGTCCTCCATGCTATTTGTTATGCTCCACAAATAAGTGAAACCATATGATACTGGACTCTCTCTGCTTGACTTATTTCACTCAGCACAATCTCTTCCAGTCCCGTCCATGTTGCTACAAAAGTTGGGTTTTTATTTATTTATTTGAGAGAGGGTGTGCAAGTGATGGGGGGGAGGGGCAGGAGTAGAGGGACAAGCAGACTCCCTGCTCAGGACTCAAACACATAACCCCTAGATCGTGACCTGAGCGGACCAAAGGGTTACTCTCAGCAAAGCTCAGGTTTAGACACTTTCATAAGGGAATTTTAAAAATCCAATAACACCAAGGCTATTTAAACTATTCTAGAGAACAGTAGACCAAAGACAACTTCCCAGTTCTTTCTCGAAAGTGGGAATGCAATTGATAGTGAAAGATGTTGCACGCAAAAATGAAACTAGATTAATCTCAGTGATAAATAAAGATGGACCTGTGCTAAGGAACACGGTAGTGAGGGCAATCCAAAAGCATAGAAAGAATCATTATTTCGATGGGGGAATGTATTCTAAAAGTCCAAGAATGGTTCATTATTAAGAAATATGTTAAAAGATAAGTTATCGTTTTGGGGTGGGAGGAGATGATCATTTCCATACATGCCAAAAGTCATTCGAGAAAATACAATAGCCATTCTTCACGGACACATTCAGTTAAAGCAGGATGGATGGACACCTTTTAAACGCAGTAAATGCATATTCATTTCAATCCAGAAGTCAGCGTCGCGCTCACTGGAGGTACAGTAAGAGGTTATTCCTCCTAAAATTAACATCAAAACAAGAATGCCACCACCTCTAATGTCCCTCAAAGTACCTGCATGCCTAGTCAATAAAATCAGACAAGATAAAGAAAAATGAGAAGCATAAACATTGTAAAAATATAAAAATGAGAAGATAATATGATGGTACATTTGAAAATCAACCAGAACACTGCAAAGAATGACAGATTTCAGGGAAGTAAGGGGATATAAACATTAATAAATGGAAACTAATAAATGTATTATGTCCAAAAATCAAGCAGTTAGAACACATCACAGGAAAAGCATTTAAAAGAGCAAAACAATTATTTCTAGAAATCAACTTAATAAAAAAGCCATATACAAACCCTTATGAAGAAAAACTAAGACATTTTCTCAAATGTGAAGGCAAACAGGGACCTTTCAATAAATGGTGTTAGTATAAATCCATCTGGGGAAAATTGTTGAACCCATAATGTATACCCAACATCAGTTTCAATTTCAAATGAAATTTTTTTTCACATTAAAGAAATGAAGTCCTCAAAGTTCTAGAGAAATAAAGGGCAGAATTCATTTGTAAACCTGAAGTGGGAAGATCTTTTCTAACCAACAACTCCAAATTAAAACTGTCAAAGACAACATAAGAAAACAGGAAAAAAACACCCATGAGCAAATGCAAACAAAACAAAGCAAACACCATGAATAAAGTCAGGGGAAAAGACCTGCAGCTCGTATCACAGGCACAGAGATATTTTTCTTAATGTATAGCCACTTTGAGTCATTAATAAAAGACAAACAGTTAAAGAGAAAAAAATGAGGAATTGTTTAAATAGTTTATGTGCAAAAACCCTTAAATTTATGACAAGTGATCACCTTCACTCATACTAAAAATTCCATAGATACACCATTTTTTTAATGGATAGTGTTACAACAAATGCCAAAACTTCAAGCTCTTCACAGGAGAAGCTGAGGGGAAGTAGGCACTCTCACACATTGCTGATGGAAACGTGTTGTCACAGAGCTTCCCCACCACCGGAAGGGGCTGACCTCCTTGGGATGTTGGCAGCTGGAGAGTTTCTGGCCAGTCAGACCTCCAAGGCTTGTTCCATTGGCCACAAGTCACTTTTGTGGGGCTCCAGAACCCTTCTGGTTTATCCCAAGTGCTGATGGTTTTATTTACTGTGAGTGTCATGATACGAAACAGCTCTCCTATAGGAAGTCCAGAAATGGTACAATTATGACAGAGGACAATTTGATAATACCTGTCAAAATGATAAATTTGTATAACTTTTGACCTGTTTCCAGTTTGGGAATTAATCTCGTAGATACACCTGCAGGCATGTTCAATGAAATACATTCACAGTCTCCAGTGTATCAGTACCTGTAATAGCAAAATATCGGGAAGAACCTAGATGTCCATTAACGGGTTTACCAGGGCTTAGATTATGATCATGTAAACAATGGGCCATTAGGCAGTGAAACTAGAAAACAGAGAGAGAGAGAGAGAGAGAGAAACTAGACACTAATATGGAAAGATCTCCAAGTAAAATATTAATAAAAAAAGGAGATGCAGAGCAGTGCATATGGTATGCTAACTTTTGTCTAAAAACAGAGATGAATAGTATATATTCATATTTGTTAGCATGCACATTAAGAAACTCTTAATGATGCGTAGTAGACAACGCTTTCCTGGAGTAGGTGATGTTGAATTGACAGGTAAATGGGGATCAGAGTTAGAAGCAAGACATTCCACCATATGTATTTCTGTATTTTTAAACTGTTTTTGGTTTTTGAACAATTAAAATATATTACCATACCTGAAACTAAAATGAAAACAATGCAGCTGTACCTATTTCCAAAGCAAGGAGCTAGGACAAGCAATAGCATTGGTGAAAATGGCTGTCATTTCAACTTTCAGACAGAAAGGAATGTGTATTGAGTCTGTCAGGGCATGTCCTGGTCAGGAGGTGGCAAATGTCCTCCTAAACTATTTTCCCAAGCCACTGGTAATGGTGCACTGCGGTCTGATGTTTTAAGGACATGAGAGAATAGGCCCTTTTCTGAGCGGTTTGCCTTCCCCTCAATCAGGTTCAAAGCAGCCTCATATTGATTATATATATATATATATATATATATATATATATATATATTTTAGCTTTTGTTTATATATAAACAAAAGCTAAAATTAATGCCTTTGGATAGAAAGTTGAGTCAAATTCTTACTCTAACGCAATAGGATGGTGTGGAGATCCCAGACTCTAGGGGAGTCTACTGGGTATGAGTCCAGATTCTGTGTTTAAAGATTTTGTTTATTTATTTGAGAGAGAGAGAGCAAGAGAGCACAAGCTGGGGGAGCAGTAGGGGAGAGGGAGAAGCAGGCTCGCCACTAAGCAGGGAGCCCAATGCAGGGCTCGATCTCAGAACCCTGGGATCATGACCTGAGTGGAAACCAGATGCTTAACTGACTGAGCCACCCAGGTGTCCCAGATTCTGTGTTTAGAAACATTCCTACATTTCCTGTAAAATGGATCAGGAAGAGAGAAACCTTAATCTTACCCACCTCTGAGCACACCTAAGATTTAGCATGTAATGAGCGTAGGGGAGTGTGTGTACCATTTAGAACGCGCTCCTTAAATTATGTTCTGCAAGTCTTGCCGTGGTCAATAATGTCTCCCCCCATGAGCCCACAAACACCTCAGAGCCCTACTGTACATTTCTTTTTTACTCACCATGGTGCCTAGAAATGTGCTAGGTATGACCTGTTGCTGTTTTAAATTAACTTGGGGAGCAATCCCCAAACTTGTTTTTTGACCTTTTTGTTATTTTTCAAAGGACAACGAAACGTAAAGCTTACGATGACGGGTTGTGTCCTGGTTTTAAATTAGGACGGCGCGGTGACTGAAAGCACACGCCTTGGAATCACAGGGCTAGAGAACATGTCCCAGCTCTACCAATTATTTGCATCTCCATGTTTCAGATCCTTGCCCCAATCAGCTTAATGCTGGGCTCACCAGGGTGAGCTGCCAAGCGAAAAAAAGAAGAGGTGCCAATTATATAGGTGCGATTATGTTTTTCTTTTAATAATTCACCATGATCCCCCTCAGACACATCTAGCACCCAGTAAATAGGAGAAAAAAAAAATCAGAATCCAAAGGCAAATTCCCCAAATCAGTTCATACTATTTACATTGAAGGGAAGGCTGAGGTTAATTTTTTTGGGAAAACTTCCATCTCGTCCACCAGACTTGGTAACATTTTCTAACTTCTGAGGCTCCCTATACTCTCTCCAAACTCTATCATACTTCAATTGTGTTTTAGGCCTTAGATCTTGGCTTTTAGAGGAATACTGTTCTTTATAAATAGCATAAGGTCACATGTTACAAAAGCCTGACAATTCCCAGGGGGATATTCCTGTGAGGGGCTGCAGCTGTCCCAGATTCTGCTGATGAGAGCGTCGCTTCTCTTCCTTGCCCCAATACCATTAAATGTTCATTTAGTAAATTTTATTTTACTGTCATAACAATTCACATTAAGTTCAGAAATGCGACCGTCTTTCTCGCTCCTGCTTTTGCCGTTCTCCAAACCTTCTGGTGAAAGGCCTTTATACAATTTGCCAAAAGGCGAGTCTTTGTAGAGCTGCCTCCCTGCTGCTTGAGTTCAGCACCTCGGAATAAATGTACAGTCCGTGATGATAACTTGAGTGTCATTGAGTGGAATTCCGCCCGAGCCGCGTCTCTGGAGCCCCGGCTATCTGATTATGGACTTCCGGGGGCACTCCTCACCACTTCCTTTCAGTCTCAATCTGTTCCGAGTCCATGGGGAGGCCACCGTGATGAAATGTTATCTCGAGTGAACATAAAATTAAATAATCTACTGTGCCATACCAGCCTTGGATTATTAAATGTACCATAGTGGATGGACCATCTGTCATGATAGAAACTGTTTTGATCAAAAATATGTATGTCTGGGAGTTTAGAGCAAATTTGAAGCCATACAAATTTGAAGATTTGTATCCCAGTGACACAAATGCCTACTGTCTAGGTAAGGATCATTAGAAATAGACATATACGCGTCTATCACTAGAAATACACATCTGCATCTACGTATAGGTCTGTATCTTTGTGTATGTGTGTCTGGGTCTCATGTTCACCAGTTCTGTCATAGGGATAATGACATCTCATCATGTAGGTATTGCTCACTTCTCTACAGTGTAAAGATTGAATAAGAAAGTCAATTAAAACTTCATTTCAGTGTCTCAGTCAAAATGTAAAAAAAAAAAAAAAAAAAAAAAAAACCAAAAAAAGTATTAGGTGCTTTCAGGACCTGGGTACACCCTTTTGCACACATGGCACCTTTAAGGTTCTACCTCTTGGTTTGGGGCAAAAATAATGGCCCAAGACTGGATGGCAGAAGTAGCTAAATGGGGGTAAACTTAGCAATATTAACTAGAATGACATCAGGAATCTTGGAGGGAAAAGGAGCTTAGATGTCATTTTTTCAGTGGAATGCCTTTTATATAAATAAGGTATACTTTCTTGACTCAACACCCTGTCCTTTGTTCCACTTTTCAGAGAGACTATTGGCAGAAAGAGCTATACTGGGGACCTAACAAGGCATGTATTTTGGGGCATAGAGATTTGCCTCTTATTTAAATAATACATTACGAGAACGCTGAGTAGAATGAGTTTAGGACCACACATAAACCCTCAAAGTGCATTTTATTTTTCACTTCTTCCATTCTTTTTTTTTTTTCAGCATAACAGTATTTCTTGTTTTTGCACCATACCCAGTGCTCCATGTAATCTGTGCCCTCTCTAATACCCACAACCTGGTTCCCCCAACATCCTACCCCTCGCAACTTCAAACCCCTCAGATTGTTTTTCAGAGTCCATAGTCTCTCATGGTTCACCTCCCCTTCCAATTTCCCCCAACTCCCTTCTCCTCTCTATCTCCCCATGTCCTCCATGTTATTTCTTATGCTCCACAAATAAGTGAAATCATATGATAATTGACTCTCTCTGCTTGGCTTATTTCACTCAGCATAATCTCTTCCAGTCCCGTCCATGTTGCTACAAAAGTTGGGTATTCATCCTTTCTGATGGAGGCATAATATTCCATAGTGTATATGGACCACATCTTCCTTATCCATTCGTCCATTGAAGGGCATCTTGGTTCTTTCCACAGTTTGGTGACCGTGGCCATTGCTGCTATAAACATTGGGGTACAGATGGCCCTTCTTTTCATTACATCTGTATCTTTGGGGTAAATACCCAGGGGTGCAACTGCAGGGTCATAGGGAAGCTCTATTTTTAATTTCCTGAGGAATCTCCACATTGTTTTCCAAAGTGGCTGCACCAACTTGCATTCCCACCAATAGTGTAAGAGGGTTCCCCTTTCTCCACATCCCCTCCAACACATGTTGTTTCCTGTCTTGCTAATTTTGGCCATTCTAACTGGTGTAAGGCTTCTCAATGTGGTTTTAATTTGAATCTCTCTGGCTAGTGATGACGAACATTTTTTCATGTGTCTGATAGCCATTTGTATATCTTCATTGGAGAAGTGTCTGTTCATATCTTCTGCCCATTTTTTGATATGATTATCTGTGTTGTGTTGAGTTTGAGGAGTTCATAGTATTAGAAGTTCTAGCAACAGCAATCAGACAACAAAGAGAAATAAAAGGTATCCAAATTGGCAATGAAGAAGTCAAACTCTCTCTCTTCGCAGATGACATGATTCTTTATATGGAAAACCCAAAAGACTCCACCCCCAAACTACTAGAACTCATACAGCAATTCAGTGACGTGGCAGGATACAAAGTCAATGTACAGAAATCAGTGGCTTTCTTATACACTAACAATGAAAATACAGAAAGGGAAATTAGAGAATCGATTCCATTTACTATAGCACCAAGAACCATAAGATACGTGGGAATAGACCTAACCAAAGAGGTAAAGGAACTGTACTTGAGGAACTACAGAACACTCACGAAAGAAACTAAAGAAGACACAAAAAGATGGAAGACCATTCCATGCTCTTGGATCAGAAGAATAAACATTGTTAAAATGTCTCTACTGCCTAGAGCAATCTATACTTTTAATGCCATTCCAATCAAAATTCCACCGGTATTTTTCAAAGAGCTGGAGCAAATAATCCAAAAATTTGCATGGAACCAGAAGAGACCCTGAATCGCTAAGGAAATGCTGAAAAACAAAAATAAAACTGGGGGCATCACATTACCTGATTTCAAGCTTTACTACAAAGCTGTGATCACCAAGACAGCATGGTACTAGCATAAAAACAGACACATAGACCAGTGGAACAGAGTAGAGAGCCCAGATATGGACCCTCAACTCTAAGGTCAAATAATCTTCGACAAAACAGGAAAAAAAATGCAGTGGAAAAAAGACAGTCTCTTCAATAAATGGTGCTGGGAAAACTGGACAGCTATATGTAGAAGAATGAAACTCGACCATTCTCTTATACCATACACAAAGATAAACTCAAAGTGGATAAAAGACCTCAATGTGAGACAGGAATCCATCAGAATCCTAGAGGAGAACATAGGCAGTAACCTCTTCGATATCAGCCACAGCAACTTCTTTCAAGATATGTCTCCAAAGGCAAAGGAAACAAAAGTGAAAATAAACTTTTGGGACTTCATCAAAATCAAAGCTTCTGCAGAGCAAAGGAAACAGTCAAGAAAACAAAGAGGCAACCCATGGAATGGGAGAAGGTATTTGCAAATGACAGTACAGACAAAAGGTTGATATCCAGGATCTATAAAGAACTCCTCAAACTCAACACACACAAAGTGCATTATTTTTATTTTACCTTGTGCTCAACTAGGATTCTACTAAACCCAAAGCCTCCACCATTTTACTATAATGGCCCATTCCATATTAGATATTGTATATCCCTTGAAAGCAAAGACAATGACTTATTCATCTCTGTTTTTCTACCAGTGCCTATGTAATGCTTTCCATATACAAGACTCCTAATAAACATTTAGTGGATATATTAATGGTTTCTTTAGAAAATCTTTCCAATTGTATGAATTATAATATATAATTCATATAATTAAAGGAATATTCTACTTGGTGTTACAGCTCCCTTGCAGAGTTGTGTTGTTTAATAAAGCATGAGATTCGTGGAGTAATTGTAGTTTTCTGTTTTTCCATATGGTTTTGATGTAGATAATTCCCATAAGGAATAGACAGAAAGATGAATTTAATTAATGCTTCTCATTAGGGTCAGTTTTTCTGCAAGACTTTTTCAGTGGTTGAGTCAAATACAAATGTTACATGGCTCTTTCCTCCCAATATTTCTTTTTAAAGATTTTATTTATTTACTTGTCAGAGAGAGGGAGAGCACAAGCAGGAGGAGCAGCAGGCAGAGGGAGAAGCAGACTCCCCACTGAGCAAGGAGCCCAATCCGGGGCTCGATCCCAGGACCCCGGGATCATGACCTGAGCCAAAGGCGGGCGCTCAACCGACCGAGCCACCCAGGCATCCCATTCTCCCAATATTTTTGCTATTGATTTTAGCTTCTAAGTGATATATATTCATTAGGATGTTGCATTGTCAAATTCAATTTTCATTTACTAGCACCCAGACAACTACAAAAATGTCTTTAAAAAACTAGCAATGCTAAGGGTTGCCAAGGATGCAGAGCAACTGGAATTCTCAGATGTTGTTGGTTGTGATGCAAAATGGTACAACTACTTTGGGAAATAGTGTTGCAGTTTCTCATACAGTTCAATAATATGCATTTACTATATAACCAGGAAAAAACATTTTTAAGTTTTTATCTAAGAGAAATGGAAATAAATGTTACAGAATAAACTATATGTGCATGTTCAGACTTAAAATAAAAAAGTGGAAACCAAAAAAAAAAAAAAAGTGGAAACCACCCAAATGTCCCTCAAATGGTGGTATATCCCTACAATAGAATAACATGTGGCAATTTAAAAAGGAACAAATGCAAATAGTAACAACTTGGATAAATCTTAAAGGCATTATGCTAAATAAAAGTCAGAGTCATAATGTACCGTGATTCCTTTTATAAGACATTCAGGAAAAGGAAAAACTATAGGGACTGGAAATTCACCAGTAGTTGGCCAAAGCTGTTTGCTGAGTGAGAGGGAGGGCATTTAAGCAAGGAATGACCCAAAGGGACCTGAGAGAAAATTTAGCCATGATAGAAATATTTCTATAATTCTTGATTATAGTAGTGGTTACATGACATTTGTCAAAACCCTTGGAATATTTCTCTAAAAGCGGGTGAATTTTACTCTATGTAAATCCTACCTGATGAAACACAGAAAGATAGTTATGTACTATTATGCTATTTGGTAATAGTGAATGTTAACATTGAATTTAATTATAGAAGGAAAATTGAGGGAAGACAAAAGGAAAGCTGAAATTCTGGTTTATTATTCTATGTGACAGATTTCTCATTTTCTAAAAGATCATTTTAAGACTAAGGAAATAATCTATTTGCTAAGAAACAAGTATCAGTATTGTTTTGGGGCATGTCTTCCCTGGACACAGCCGCAGACTTTACTTCCAGGAAAGATAACAACACTAACACTCAAGCCACTGTCTCCATCTGCCCCCCTCTCTCCTCCTGATTTTGTTAATTATTTAATATTCTCAAGGTTTCTTTTGTTTACATCCTACTTTATAATAAGCTGTAAATTTTTTAGCATTAATTCTGTATTAAAGAAGATCCCATACACACACCCTCTAAATCCTATCTTCAATTATTTTCAGTAATTTCACTGAATTTGCTTAAATTTTGTCCTCCTATGGGTGGGTTTGGTTCCGTTCTGTTGTTTTGCAGTTACAGGGAGTACATCAGAACTGGGTGGTGTAGTGGTAATCCATGAATTTCTTTCACATTTTTGAACTCTGGCTTTTGCCTTTAGATTTGAATCACATCATTCTGGAGCTTCATTTTCTTTGTCACAATTTCTTTCATCCAGAACTTTGTTGAAAAATATCTGACTCCCATCCCTGAACATGGCCGAAAACTCTATTCTTCCTTCTTTGTGGTCACTTTTTCTGTTAGGATTCCAGAGGAATTCTTTATTTTTCTTCAAAGTCCAATACAGCAAGATGTGTCTTGACTTACACAGCATGCTTTTTCAATTTGCAAATTTAGAAAAATTTTTTTCCAAAATAAGCCTTTCCATGCCTTTGAATGCTGCATCTTCTCAATTTGCTGGGTTTTTAAATTCATGGATGCCCAATTACCACACATAGGGTTATTCTTCTCTGGCTTCCATTCCTATGAGCTTTTCTCTCTTGCCTTAATTTCTGTATTTTTCATAAGACTTCACTGTACTTACCTCAGACCTTCTTCTTTGTAATTATCAATTATGTATGCCATGGTTCTTGCTGCTTCTAATTTATTCTTTAATGATACTAATTTTGTCCCTCATTTGTTTGTGTAGGCCTGGCATCTCTTTTCCTTTTCAAGCTGGATATATTAAATTTGTGCTCTTGGGAAGATTTTCTATGGAATAAAATATGCATATGGAATTATGTAATGTGAATAAATCCTCTGAGGTAATTTGTCGGTTGCCAGAATTTACCCCATCTATAGGGAGGTGTGTCCCATTGCCGTGAGAAGGATAGTCTCGGCCTCTAGGTATCTCCCCCAGACTGATAGAAGGCTCTGGATCCCTGACATCCTTCTTGCAGTCTCTTTGGACCCTTCCTACTTCACTCCTTTCTCCCTAGCAGGGAAGTCACGGATAAGAATGTCTTCTCAGAAGGAATCTTTTAGACTCAGGTATTGGTGAGAATGCTAAGGTTAGGTTGACCATCAGTGCAGTATTTGCAGGTGAAGGTAGTAACTATCAGCACCAGCTCCTTTGCATTTTGCCTCTGGACCAAGTTCCTGCATTTGTTTCCTTGGCTTTTGCTCCTTGACATTTAGGACATTGGGTCATCCTTTCATAATGAGTCAATATCAGGGATTCCTGCATTGCTGCTTGTAGGACATCATCGAACTGGATCTTGTTCTTCCATCTGGTTCTGCCCGATTCTTTAAAATACAAATTAAAAACAGAAGGAGCTGCACAGTTATTTCAGGTGCAGACCATAAACTCTAATGACAAAGTATCTTTCCTTAACAAGTCTTTGACCCCAACACTAGATACTGCCCTAAAAAATCTATTCGTTCCCTCCAGTACACAAAGAGTGCGTGTGATAGAAGGAACCATTAAAAAATTTAGAATGGCACCCTGAAAAATATGCTTTATTGTGTTGATATTTGTCAATGTCTGGGGACAATGAGCACACTACAAATAGTTCCTTAAACTAGGAGGTTGTTGGCACCTTATGCCCAACTCACCACATAAACACGTGAGCCAGACGCTTTCTCAGATATTCTCTGTTTTTACTGTTTTGACATGACCACTGACAAAGTGCTTCTAGCTTCCAGTGTGGGCAAAACTTACACTGCTAAACCCTCTGGCAGCTGTATTTCCCCTGAGTTACAATGCCATGTACTTTGAGAAGGCCACATAAAGACAGTCTTGTCACACATCTGGAGGTCACTGGTTCATCTGCATAAGGAATCCCATGGGAGGTGCGGAGCCTTGAATATTAGTCTTGTAGAAAACTTGAGAGTCCTGAAGATTACGTTGGAGACTGCTGGTCTAGTGGTGCACAGTGTCGGTGCTCAGTCTGTACTCCATAATTAATTAGTTTTCCTTCTGGAACCTTACAAAGGCCTATGGCAGAAACAAGTAACAGGGTCATTTCCCTTAACCTCACCCTAGTGTGCTTTTCTGTTAAGCTCAGAGAAATGAAAACAAACCAATGTATTATTCTTGGAATGACAAATTCACATTTTGGGTCGATTTTGCCTGTGTGACACACCAGATTTAAGAGGGTACTTTTAATCATATATGAAACCTGAAATGGATTTTCAGAGAGAATGACTTTGCTCTTGCCATTATTATTCCCGTCTAACACAGACTAACACAATAAAAATGTCAAATAATTGGTTGAAGTTCTTCCTAGTTTTCAAAGATGCAAGCAGAATTCATTATCATCTCTAGAAAGTGCTCTTAAATTCAACTTAACTTTGTCCAACTTTCTCCTTTGGTAATGGATTTCCAGAGCTGTGGAAGGGACACCTTTGTGCTTGGTTAGCAGCTGACTGTGGAGACATTAGTGTTAGTGAAAGGGGCTTACAGCAATCCTCGCTCCTGTCCTTCAGCATTCTGGCCCCTTCATAACCACCTGATGCTCCTGCTGTGGTCAGCAGGATAAGGATTGGAATTCTTTCGGCCAACCCCATAATGTTAACCAAGTTCAAGCTGGATGGAAGTGAGAAGAGGAGGTAAGAAAAGAGTTCCTTCTTCAAAGTCATGCTATACTCCTTCAAGGTCATGCCATATAGGCCATTATCTAAGTTATAGGCTGTATCCACCTGCTTCCTGGGGAAAATAAGACTTAATCTCTTTTCAGTGTGCTTAGGTCTGCAAGCTCTAAGACAATGGAGTTGAATCTTTCAACTAGAAAAAAAGTGTCTTCCTACCAAACAGGAAAGGTCCATCCAGGTCCCAGGCCCTCCCTAGTGTGCTGTGTTTGCTGGCATCATGGGCCACTTGCAGCATCTTGGTTGAGGTAATATAAGAGGAGAATTCTGGCCTGGGCCTGCATATGAACCTTGTTGAGGAATGGCAGGGGGAGCTGTTATTGCTATAAAAAGAGAAAAAATCTTTCTCATTCACTTCAGAACTGCAGGAATGAAGAAAAAAAAAAAACCCACAAGACAACAGGCTAAATACAAAAAAATGCAATTATCTTTTATTCATTCATATTCCATTTAGTAAGAGAAAAATTATATGCTGTTGGGCTTGGTACCATTTAAAACATTGAAAAATCAATCAATCAAATAAATGAGGTACTCTGGAATTTTGCAGCCGATGCCAAGGACATGCCATAGGGATTGCTTATGAATTCAGAACTATTTTTTCTAAGATATATTGCATTAAAAACATTTTGAAATGACCTGAAGCAATACAATATAATAAAAATAAATGTAGATGGAGACATTAAAACAACTGGGCAGGGGCTTCATTTGGATGGAGCAAAGAATATATATATATATATATATATATATATCTCCATGTAAAGCTCGGCCCTGTTACATTTCAAATGTGGTATCAGGGCTTTATTTTTCAAAAGTAACTTCAAATAGAGTGAAGTCTGCTGAAGCCCACGGGTGGCCTTGTTGTACAGTGTGGAGAAGTTTTTGTCACATACTTCTCAGCCTGAGAATTCATTATGCAGAATCAACCACTCTTCCCCAGCGGTGTCCATATTCTCCGGCAATTCTAAGGTCAGTCTCCAGGATGAAAGCCCAGGGCAGCTGCTCCATGGACTCACTAATTAGTTTAAGGCAGCATTTGTGCCCCTGTTTCATTTTGTCTGTCTGTCCAGCTATCTAGAGATGCGGTTATCCATTTGTATGCGGATTGTCTTTGGGCGACACTGGCACACGTATTTTAACATACACATTGATCAGTTGCTTTTTGCATTTTCCGCTATCAGTGTTTTAGCATCTAAATGTATTTCTAAGTTAACACTTTTTTGTGCTTTTTAGAAAGATTTTATTTATTTATTGAGAGAGAGTGAGGGAGAGGGAATGAGCATAAGCAGGGGGAGGGGCAGAGAGGGAGAAGCAGACTCCCCACTGAGCAAGGGGCCCGCTGTGGGTCTCTATGTGGGGCTCGATCCTGGGACTCCGTGATCATGACCTGAGCTGAAGGCAGACGCTTTACTGACTGAACCACCTAGCTGCCCCTTTTTTGTGCTCTTCTAATGCAAAACCCAACATACATAAATAGGAAGTACTATATGATGATAAAATACTCCTAAGCTTTGCAAGAATAAGCAGATTCTATTCAGTGTCATTTGATTGGAAGTAGTACTCTAGTCCTATGCCAAATTTTAAGAAAATGTTAACTCATACATGTTACATTTGGGAATTCACTTTATCGGAGAGTTGATTATTCATCACGTATCATTTTTGAACTCTTTGGTAATTCATTTTACATTAATGTGGTATCTATTTAAATATTTATGTCTTAGTGATTTAACATCATTGGACAAACAATATCATGATAGTTGAAAAGTATTTCTGGGTTCTGTAAGGACAGAGCACAAGCGCTGTTTATGTTAATATAAGCAGGGACATTGTGGTTGTGGGAAAGTCACCAGCCAGAAAAAGAGAGAGGAGAGAGCAGGGACCAATCGAGAGAGAGCCCAGCATCATGGTGGGACACCGAATCCAGGAGGATGAGGATAATAGAGAAAACTTCCCAGAGACATGAATGTGAGATTGGCCAAGGATTATAAAGGACAAGTAGCCTTCTTGATTGTTCAGTAATGTAATAGCAATATGTAGCCTTGGGCCATCAGTATTATCTTGTACATGTATCTTTAGTCCAGTGTTACTCTGGAAATCGAAGGCACCATGACTTTTTCCCATAAAAAGATAGAAAGTTGAAAGGAAGAGCATCTTGAGGAAATCAAGTGTGGAGACTGAGAACAGAAGCAGGATATAAAGCTAGGTAAGCGGGAGAAATATCATACCTCAAGAAATTCTCAGCAAAAATAGATGAGGGGCCTGGGTACTCTACATGGGACAGGGGTCTAGGTCAATATTCATTACATTATAAAATATTTAAAAGCCTTTAGAGCACCCAAAAGTGTGTGGGTTACGTTATCTTAAAAGCCCTAGTAAAATTCTATTCAGGGGAACACAAAAGCTTCTCAAGGCAGAGAGACATTGATTCTATCTAAAGTAAAACCCCAATGTCCAGACTCAGAGTCTGAATACAAAACAAGGGGAGTAAGAGGACAGCGAAGCCAGGAACTTGGTGGAAAAGAAGGTTGAAGTCAATACCAAAATGAAAGGAGGAGCTGCTGGTGAGGCTTCTGGGGACTAATTCCTTCTTACAAATGTCATTGTCTGCTCATGCTAACTTGAGGATGCAGAAGAACTCTACCTTATAATTCTGCCAGAACTTAAAGCACTAGTTACCTGGGGGTGTGAGATGGTTGTTTCATGATGAAATCGTGTTTATGTGAGCGAACCGCGATGGCAGACCCTCGGTGGGACCGGCCCTCCCTGTGTGACAGAGGACTGTTGTTACCAGCCAATCCGAGCCTCTTTTTTCTCATATGCAAAACAGATTACTGACAGGGAATTCATACAAGATTACAGGATTAAATGTAAGAAGTACCTAATCCAGAGCCTGGCTGGCCAGGGGTATATTAGCGTCTCACCAAAGGCTCCTGAGCAGGGCGGGTGCTCTGAAGTCCACGGTCGGGGCAGGAAATGGCTCACTGGTCTGTTGGCCATGGCTCTCAGGGTATTAATCATCACAGCTGGGACCAGGATCCAAGGCTAAGGGAGATATGGCAAATACAGAAATAGGAATAGAGGAAAGTCAGCATGTGCTCGAGTATGGCTTGACTTTGGGGGTTTGAAGTCAAGAAAGATCCCCGAAACTGGTCAGTCTGTTGAGAAACTCCAAGGTCTGCAAAGGTTCATTTCACGAGAGCCAGTTCAAAAAAGCAGCTCTAATTGGTTAATCGATGCAGGCAATGCACTGGAATATTCTTTGAGTCGTTATGACTACCTCAGGTAACCATGAGAATCTCAGTAATTTACATGAAATCTTCAGAATTGCTTTCCCAAATCAACTGCTTCTGTTCCTCAGATCTGCCTCAGGCCATAGCCTGGACCAAAGCCGGGATATTATGGCTCCCCACAAAGAGTATTCTACCAAGAGTAGGAGGACTGTGGTTTCCCTGTTTACTCCCCCTCTTTTTAGAACTTCTCACCTTCTACCTGTCTTGTTCTATGAGCTTTTGAGTTAGATTTTGGCTCTGTCCTTGAGACTTACATGCCTTTGGCAAGCCTCAATTTCTTCGCCAATGCTATATGATTTCTAAAGGACCAGAGGGCAATAATATCCTGGCAAGTGCCTTGAAAAGTAAAAGTGTTATCCAAATAGAAGCCACTTGATCTGCGATAGTTTTGAGGGCAAGTGGTGAGTGAGTTTCCTCGCACAGGCAAAAGAAAGACCTATTTATTTGCCATCTTCCTCCTTCTTTAGCTTCTGTTTCTCCTGCTGCTCTTGTCTTAATACATAAATCTGTCCATCACTAGCCTCGGATTTGTCCAGGAGCCCCTGCTAGGATACACACTGGGTTTTCCTCCTTACTTCAGTACCTCAGTAGGAAGGAATGGTCGCTGACTGAAAACACTGCTTCACTCTGTAATGACCGGCACCTGGCAGTCGGGCACCATCTTTCTTCTGATGCTCTTGGTAGAGCATCAGAGGAGAGACCAAACAGGACTGGTTTCTAGAGAATCCCAAACCTGGATGCAAGGAAGTATTTGGCCATTTTAGAGGAAGGACCTTAGAAGCCAGTGATCATTCTTTAAACATTTACTATTAGAAAATGAGCTGGAAAGTGTCCCGGGTAACATCAGAGCACCAAGATATTGAACCCACATTGCTCTTCGAAAGAGTGGGAGAACATCATGATGTGTTCATAAAAATAAATGTATTAAATTTATAGGAAGCCCCTAAAATAACTACAGCTGTTATTTAAGCCCATGTATCTTGGGCAAATGCACCATGGCTTCTTCCAAGCACCATGTGACCCATATGGCCACCGATGTGTGGTGTGTCATGGGTCCTCTGCAATTTTTGATAAAGTAGTATGTTAGTAAAAAAATGTTTGTATAACTTGGGTCAGTGGTTTCCCATTTCTTACATTTCATTTAAAAGAGTATTATACTTATTAACTGAGAAAATCCTTGTGTGCTTTTACAGATAGGTGCACATCTCATCCAACAATTGGAAAAAGTACCGGGCCCACCGTCAGAGAATAACCTGACTTTGAATCTGGCCTGCCACTAACATACTATAAGACTTCAACTTATTTACCTTGAAATTGAAAGATTGGGCTTGAACATTCTATTCTTCTATAAGGCATATAATCTTACACAAATACATACAAATATACCTATCCTGGCTGATAGTTAAAGAGAAAATCTTGGGAGTCTGCTGATAGTACAGGCCAAATATAAAGGAATGATTCAAGTTCATGATAATCTCTTTAATGCAGAAGAATCTTGGTGCTAATTATACAAAGTGCTACCAGGCTCTTGTCTAAATCCTGATAGGGGCCTTTTATTCAACCTTCAAATATTTGCAGTGAACCTTCTATGTCCTGTTATGGGGCCACAAGGCAAACCTCATACCTCCCACTGCTCACAGATTTCCTAAATTACAGAGAAGTGGAGTGTGGTTTTGCAGAGATAAGGAAATAAAGAGGAGCTGAAGTTTCCCCAAAGAGAAGCAGTGGCTGCTGGGGTGAAGATGATCCGATTACAGGCAAAGAAATCAGAGAAAAGAAGCTGCCGCAGCAGGGGGCCTGCTTATGGGATTGGAGAGTGCCCCAATCTGAGGCTCAAACTCCGTAGGAAATCCCATAACCTTTTCTCCTCTTCCTCTCCTCCCTTCCCAATATGACCTAAACCTAAAGAACTAGAGAGCTCTTGTTGGGCAGACTGGTGTGGGATCTTTGGGATGCAGCGGACAGAAGGTACTATGACCTGAAGTCACATGATGGTGACCTTGAGGGTGGGGTGGGGTGGGGACAGCATGTCACAGTAATGTCCTAAATCCTTCTGGGCCAGTTTCTGCACGAGAGACTCTTATATACCTCATCAGCTTAGTCTTTTTAAAGATTGCTGTTTTCCTAAATATTCAGTATTTTCTGGGTGCCTGGGTGTGGCTCAGTTTAGCATCTGCCTTTGGCTCAAGTCATGATCCCAGGGGCCTGGGACTGAGTCAGCAGGGAGTCTGCTTCTCCTGCTTCCCACCCCCATCACTCACGCGCTCATGCGCTCTCTCTTGCAAAAATAAGTAAGTAAAATCTTTAAAGAAATATTTTCAAGCACACAGAAAATGACATGACATCACTGTACTCCCCATCCGCATTCAACACATGTGAATATGAAAGCTAATATTCTGTAACAGTGATAAAGAGCTTTTTTAAACTCTGGAAGTAAAATCTTACAGTCAGTTGAAATGCTCCCTCTTCCCCCCTCCAACTACATTTCCTCTCTATTTTTACTATTCATGTGAAGAACCGGGGTGTTGCCCACCTGCTCTGCCTGCAGCACAGCCTTTGAGGGGTGAGTCAATAGTGGCCAAACTGTGGCCCCCGAGAGAGATGCCCGGCCAAGGAAGCCACAGGGGAAATCTCCAGGGGTGGGGAGTTCCTGAAGATTCCATAACTGTGCCCCAGGAAAGAAAGGACAGCAAACGTGCCTCTGCCAGACCCAGCCAGCACCAGCGTCCGGATTATAGTTCTACTAGAAAAGCAATGCTATTTCTGCCCTTCCTCTACTCCCTCTCTTTCTCTAAGAGTGTCAGGTCTTTTAAATTAAATCTGTATCACTGATTCAGTCGTGGTCCCAACAGGAAACAGATGGCACTCTCCAAACAGTATAATTTGAGGAGGGTTTATTTACAACAGGACTGTTTACAAAGATGTGGGTAGAGGGAACCGCAAGAGACAGCAAAGTAACCCAGGGCTGAGAGCAGCTGGGTAGTTAACTGCAGGCCCAGAGAGGGGAGGAGAGGCGGTGCTTCCTCCCGAGAAGCCCAGAGAGCGAAATGGAGGCCTGTCCTTTGAGAGGAGCCATAAACCGTTGTGGGACAAGGCCAGCCTACCTTTTGGGATAAATGCCAGGAGAACAAATCCCCTAACATGGATTTCCAAAGTCAGTCTGATTCCCTGCTGGGGTGCCGTCATGAAGCCAGAGGGCACTGGGACTCATTTACATAAATCTATACAGGTCAGCCATAAATTTACATGTCAGTAGTATTTTACCAACACCACAAAGTTCCGCCACGTGGTATTTCATGGTTTAGTACAAAATACTTTGCAAGTTCTACTATTGCATCTTCGACCCAAGGATTGTTTACAGATGAATTTCCAAATTTTCAAATTTGTAACTCTGTGGCTATCTTTTATAACTGAATTCCAATTTTACTGCTTTAAAATCAGAAAGCATGGTCATATATATATATATATATATATATATATATATATAATTTTGTTTATGACCTAGTAGATAGTCAATTAAAAAAAGGTCAGTAGGTAGTGGATAAGATTGTGTAGTCTCTAATTGTTGACTCCAGAGCTCAGTATATGTCCATTAGATCTAGCTTGTTACTTTTTTGGTCCAAATCTTATGTGTTCTGAATTTCTTTTATGTTTTTCTAAGAATTTCACAGTTTTATTTGTGAGTTTGGTCCTCATTTTTAAGTTTTCACTTTTCAGCTCTTCATTGCAGTTCCGTCTATATATTTATATAATGTGTAATTATGGAACAAAAATTAAGCTATTCCATGCCAACAGAATTTAGCATTGCTATGTAAATCTTTGCAAACATTTCCTTCTATCATTATAATAATTCTCTTTGTCCTTAATCAGTTTTACCTGGAATTCTCTCTAATCTGCTATTGATGTGGCTAGACAAACTTTATTTTTAATAATATTTTCTCAGATATATTTTTCATCCTTTAACTTTCAAACCTTTTGTGTGCTTACATTCTACGTATCTCATAAATAGCATGTAGTTGGATTCAATTCTATATTTTGGTCACTGACCAAAAAGTAAGAAGCAATTTAATTCTATTTACTTTTATTAAGATTACTAACATATTTGGAATCTTCTGTTTTCTGCAACTGTGCTTTTTCTTTGCTATAGTCTTCTCATATCCTGACTTACTTGAATTGATAAAAACTTAATTCTTTCTTTTCTTCCTTTTTTCCTCTTTTTATACCTGGTTAGAATTTATACATTTATTCACTTTTTTTCTATTTTCTTATGGCTTTCTTAATTCAACTATGCCAGGAGTGAAAACAATTTCGCCACTATAGTCCTACAAAACTAAGGACATTAAATCTTTAAAGTTTGCATTTTTCGTTTTGTTACTATAATTTTTTGTTTTATTGTGGGGTTTTGTGTGTGTGTGTGTGTGTGTGTTTTACCTTATTCACAAACCCCACTAAAATCATTTATTTGAATTATTTTGGTTGTTTGGAAACAAAGCTTCCTTAGGTTTACTCATTGGTTCCCAGCTCAAAGTGCTCTGTGATAACTGATGTGGGAAACAAAGGCAGAAGAAAAATTATTAAATTTCCTTACTAGCTATCGCCCCTCGACAAGTCCCTGAAACAGGCAGAGTGACCTTCCTCTAGGGACTCAACTGCCTCCATGTTCATACTTTGCCAAGGGCAAAAGGCGATCCTAGCCTGACTGACCCCACACACCCAACCCAAGATCCTGTGAGTCTGCTTCAATGTAGAAGACTCCTTTGGAAACTTCCTTCTTTATCGCCACCCACCCATCCCACCCCAAGATTCATGTTGGCAGTCATCCCCCAAGCCAATGCCCCACCGATCCGCATCTGAAGGGTCTCATGACTAAGGTTTTATTAGATGGTGATGAATGATCTTTTTGCAACAATGGCTAGCCCCCCTCAAGGTTCTGGAAACCCTGCTTCCAAAATTCTTTAGAGACTTAAGGTAACCCCTGCCAACTTTAAAGTATATAATGGGCCACTCCCCATGACCCCAGTGTGGCTCTTTCTGCCCTCGGGTCCTTTTAGCACCAAAGATGTCTCAATTCTTTCTCAGCTATTGGCTTCGAACCCTAATGTCTTTCCTACACCAATGACTTGATTCTTGAACTTTCGCTTCTTCCTTTGGGTCGGATTCCTCTCTGGCTGATAACTCTTTCTTCTACAGCTTTTACAGCAAGGGTTAGTGGATGGTAAATTCTCCCAGTGTTTTGTTTTGTTTTGTTTCCCTAAAAGGCCACATCTCCATTCTCCATCACGGGCATTATAACCCTTTTAGCTAACGGCTTGGTGTATTCTCTCATCCAGGGACCCTGAGGCCTCCTTAGTATTAGCCAAGCTAGAAATTCCTTATTTATTTTAACAGAATGAGGATTTCCTTCCTTTTATTTTTGGCACCACTCTGTTTTAGCCTGTATTTCTGAGGGTTTGAAGGGCAAGGCAGGTGCACATTTCAGTTCAGGCAACTATAATGTGTGTTCTTAATATATTTGACAATTTTGTGTCACAAGGATATTTTTCATTCTTTTTATAAAAACTCACGGAGCATCTACAACATGCAGTGTTCTAAAATCCTGGGAATACAGAGCTGGTTCAGGTACAGTCCACTATCTAAGCGGCATGTCAACCATCACTGCAATTACAGGGGAGAATTTCTGAAGTGGAGGGAGGCATGAATAAAATAACACGGGAACCCAGAGAGAAAATATGACTCACCGCTTTTTTAGGGGGAAGAAGTGAATTTCAAAGTACTGATAAGGACTTGCCCAGTTTCAAACAGGTATTAAACATGGAGCCAGGAGACACGGTCTGCACAAAATCTTGTATTTTTTAAAGCAACAATAGCAGCTGTCTCCTCAATATATGGGTTATGTTGTGAGCAGTGGGCATTGACTTCGAGTTCTGGTACATGTCAGATTTAGGATGAATAAATGCTTATTAATTAAATACCCTCCCAAGGATCTCACATCCTTCATCCCCATACCCTTTGAAGGAAAAGCAAAACCCAAAAAACCTCCACCTGAGGTCTGAGCTTCCTCCTGCCTCTGCTTACCCAGCCCGAAAGAGCTCAGAGGCTAAATGAAAGTGGCTTGTAAACCAGACATCGCTGTCCAAAGTATGAGGTCACAGGAAAGAGCAGAAAAGGAGCCCTACTAGACCGAGAATTTAATTCTAGAGTAGAGGCTTGATAGAATTTCATACTCAGTGGGAGGGAAGGAGATACTATCTGGGACAGTTTAGAACCGCACTAAACAGGGACTTCACGTTAGAAACATCTAGGGAAGGGCGGCCAAGCCTCCTGCTGTTCCCTCCTATTGATGAGCGGAGAGATGTCTCAGAGAGTTCACCTTCATTTCCTGCCCAGTTGGCAGCCTTTGAATTTTTCAATAAGTTTTACGTTAAATAAAGTTGTTGGGTTTTTTTTTTCCTTCTTTAAATGCCAATTTTGTCATGTGATTTGTGTGTGTTTTTGATCTGGGAAATGCTCTGAAAGGCATTAATTATTTCATCTGATATTAATTTGAACCGAAAAACAGAAAAGAAGGGGTAGGCAGATTTGCTACACGGATGATGTTTTGTAGCTAATTTGATTTATTGGGTAGGAAGAAATGTCAGGAAAATCTTAAGGATTCACTTCAGCAAATATGTCTCTGCCTCCTATTAACCCACCACCGTTTTCTTGTCAGAACATAATGCGGGAGTTGAGAAAACTCTGCTTTGGAGCCTCTGGCTGTCTGTGTAGCCTGTCCGTCTTGGCTGAAGAGTTCAGCCTCCGGTGACTGTCAGATTTCAAAAACCTGTCCACGGGGGCTCTGTTTCTTAGGGTCCTGGAAGAATTTCAGTTCTTCTCATGTCTTCAGTTTCTCGCTATTAAAATACAGTTCTTTATCAGCTAATCATTTAGGAGTTGACAGCAATGAGCGGGATTGCGACATGGGTCAAAGAAAAGGAGTTTTCAGAGGGACAGCATGACACGATGAAACGTGAAATGGAAGCATCATTTTTGTATCATACACGTATTAAGTTGAACATGCAGCTCAGCCCGGATCTTTCTCCTCCAGGCACCCACTGGACGTTATACTACTGGCTCAGTACGTCCAGAACTGAATCTACGATCTTGTTACTCTCCCCTCTCCCACCTGCCTTTTTACATTCCTTCAATGGGTGAATGGCCATACCATTGAACCAACCCCCCAAACTTATAAACTTGGGCAAATTTTGATTCCTGTATTGTCCTTTCCAAATCTCACATTGGAATACTGTGATTTGTGATTTGCTATCCTCTCTTGGACATCTCTTATGTGGTAGGCTCTTAATAGGTGAGATCTCTATATATTTATCAATGAGATGGTGTATATACGGATATGTAATGCTGGGAACAACCCTCTGTGCAACCCGTTACTGTTCCATTTTTCAGATGAGAAAGTTGAGGCTCAGAATGGTTAAGCAGCATGGTCAGGTTCACACAGGAAGACCATGTCAGAGTCATAACGCATCACTTTCCGTTTCCTGCTCGGGCCTCAAGTGGTTGCCGAGAGCCGTCCTTTCACTCTCTGACTCTTTCTCACCTTTCTGACGGGACTCCGCTGAAAATGCTCTTCCTCCTCTGATCTCCGAGTCTGGTCTGCATGCCTCTCCCCACCCATCCTCTCTCTCTCTTTCCCTCTGGTTGTCCCTAGTGCGCTGCATTGTACCTTTGCTTAAGCCTGTGACCACCACTGTATCACAGGCCTGTCGAGGATGAAGACCAAGCCACCTCCCTTGCCATCACATCCCCAGGCCACAGCACAGAGCAGATATTAGATAATTGGTTTAAAGAATGGAACAGTTCGGGGAGAATTAGAAACACACGTTCTGTGGACTTCTCAGCTGTTGCATGGGGATGGCCCTTTAATATTTTCCCTTTTCTAGAACTATTCTTGTCCTTAGAGCTGTTCCATCTTAGTTCCCCTGTGTTAAACTCATCACCAGACTGTACAAGTTGCTCACTTGAAGAGAGCAAATACAAGTTTCTACCTTGTTTATTTAACAAAGCAGAGTGTTTTGCTTTTTGATATTCTAGGATATAAGCTCGGGAGGAACATGGCTTTCTTGTTTGTCCTTCTTCCCGGTGCCGTTTCATAGGATTATGGATTGTCAACGTTCAAACGGAAACTAGAGACCATTTAATTAAATCCCTCAGAGGAAACAGAGTCCCAGAAAGATAAGGCAATTTACCCAGGATGCTGCTGCCAGCAAGCCGATAGCTTCTTTCTGCTTTATGTACTCTGTGTCTCTCCACAGTCTTACCTTTTATGGGGTTAGTTTGGTCTCCATCTGGAAAGGTAACCACACCTGCCAGTCCGAGTCCACCAACCTGCCCTTGACATTCCAGAGGGCCCCAGTGCACTGCTTTCCTTCTTTGAGGTCAGCCACGATGCTAACTTCAGGATTAAAGTCGTCATCTGGTGTTACAACCTTAGAGCAGCCAGCAGACTGACCAGTCACACCCGAAGAAGCAAAGCACTGCACAGAACAACAGCCAGTTCTGTCACCCGTCCAAGGATCTGTAGCTCAGCCATGACATCGGGCAGAAGCATTTGCAGAGTCCAGTACGGAACTCACTGAAGCCATGTACTCACATCTGGAGTCTAGACTGAGTGGCTCTCACTTGGGCTCTCAGCCCCTTCACACCTCCTCTACCTCTCTCTCTGGCTCTCTCACTTTATCCCTTTTTCGATTTGCCAAAAACTTTCCCCCTCTATCTGCCTCTCTCCCTGATTTCTTTTTTCTTTTCTCAAATCATTTCTTGCTTAAGTTTTTCCAGTGACCTCTGACAAACATCTTTGTGGTTTTCCCAACGAGGAGTCTAATGGGCAGGGGGGCGCGTAACGTCGAAGTGGACAGGGTCTCAGCAAGGTTCTGGTTCAAGGTCTTCTCACCAGCTGCCTGACCTTAAATACTCTGTATCACTGGGTCTCAACTTATCTTAAAAATGAAAAAGTTGGACATTTGCTGTATTCCATATTTTTTAAAGCTACAGTATTCTTTCTTCAAACAAAACCTTATAAGGAACATCAGTATAGAGAAAATACCGGAGACAAAGCTTTTCTGGTTGACATGGGCAGGAGGCGGAATGATCGTTCTACCCTCAAGTGTTCCTAGGGGATGCCCTCAGGAGCACTAGAATTCTGGAGTGTGGATGATTGTCAAGGTGTCTTCTATTTGGTAGGTGTGGCCAAAACCTTAATGATAATCACATACTCTCTCCCCCTCACATTCCTTATACCTGAAGGTTCAGGCCTTTGTGGGCAAAAATCATTTGTGTCCCTGGAGTTGAAACCCAGGAGACTCCTGTGTGGCTCTTCATGCTGTCTTCCTGGGCTACTAGGATTGAAGAGGCTGCCTCTTGCACAGGATGCCAAGTATAGGATTATGGACCCCTTGTCAGCCTGGGTCCTCAAATAACTCTATGGGGCAGAGGTTCTCGTGGTGCTGTAATGGACATGGTGGGAATGAAAAGTAACCCTTTGATATGTTAAGTTACTGGAATTTGGGGGTTAGCTTTTATGCTAGAATAAAACTAGCCTGTGTTGATGAAAAGGGCAAGTAAGGAGAACAAAATGAGGAGAACAAGGTCAAGCTCTCGTGTTAGGTCTTATTTAACCATCTGCACATGCGCAACCATCTCTTTCTACTGGGTTACATCATTAGACAAAACCAACAGTCCCCATATTGGTTTATTTGAATGAAATTTAGCAGAAAAGGGGTCTGCTGATTAACATAACTGGGAACAATTTGAATATCATTCATCTAGAACTTTTCAAATTCAAATAACATTTTTTAAACAAAACCCTTTTCCAAAATAGGAGCCCATACAATTTTACAGAATCCTATACCTTGGAGATAAAATATTAGAGCTCTCAGAGCCTCGTTGGAGAGGCTGCAGCAAAGGTGGCCTTTTGCAGTGCATGATGTCTGCTTCTTGAGGCCCCTCCTGTCCCTCCTCTTCTTCTGCTCCCCTTCTCCCTCCCCGCTCACCACAAAAGGGCCCTGCCAACTGAGGATTATTAATGAATATAAATACTCCAGCTCCTTCCTGGGGGCAAGGGAGAAGTGGCAATAACGTTGAGTCCCATAATCTACACTGAACCCTGCATTTCCCCAGTAGGACTAAGCTCCAGATACTCAATGGGTTATTTGGTTTAATGACTCACCATTTTTTTTTGGGGGGGGTGGCTATCTTTCTGTCTCATCTCCCCCACCAACCCATTTCCCCCAGCTGTTGTTTCCTAGTGTCACACCCAAATAAACCACTCACACATGATCCTTATCTCAAGATGTGGGAGGAACTAAAACTAAGACAGCAGCCATCCAGCCGGAGCATTCTGGTTTCCACAGATTCAGATCTTATCTGTCTAGGAGATTTCCAAATAGACTTATTGGATAAGTGGCAATTTCAGGCAAGTGGGTATGCTTTTTAAAATGGATATCACAGGAAGGTTAAGAATTTTTAATGAAATTTCAGTTATACCTTCCACTGTGGAACCACAGGTGTGCTTCCTGGTATGTTTTGTAATTAAGGAAATTTGCTAGAACTCATCTCACTTGTTTAAAAAAAAAATCTTTTAAGAACAGAAGGCACCATGTTTTTACGTTGAGTCTAACATTTCCATTGGTTCACAAATAGAGGTATATTGTCACAGGATCGATGTTTCCAAAGCATACCTGTTTTCCTAGGTCGAAGTCGTCCAGGGTTCTTGGGAGACTGTGGGCTACGGGATGGAAAGGGCTAATGGAGAGAAAGAAAGGGAGTATTATTTACTGAAAGACTTAATGTCAAGTAGCTTTGTACACTGGAAGCATTTGGTGCAGCAATGGAAGAAATGATGTTCAGGGTTACGGAGCGTAATGTCTGACTTCATGATTTCAGGAATGGCACAGTAACAAATCAAAACATACTTGTAAGGTGCAGCCAGACAGGTGTAGTCTCCATGTGGGTTGTATTTCTAATCTGTGTTGGGAAAGAGCTTCACGTTTCCAAACGCAATGTGCACTTGTCAGTCTTTATATTGATGGATTTCTTAGAAGGGTTAGCATTGTTTATTTCCTTTTTATGGTAAGATAGTCCGCCTAGCTCCATGACTGCAAGATTTTAGGAGTTTCCTTCTTTTGCAAATACCTCTTTTGAAAATGGCATTACAGGGGTGCCTGGGTGGCTCAGTATGTTAAGCTTCTGCCTTCGGCTTGGGTCATGATCTCAGGGTCCTGGGTTCGAGCCCCGCAACGGGCTCTCTGCTCAGCGGGGAGCCTGCTTCCCCTTCTCTCTCTGCCTGCCTCTCTGCCTACTTGTGATCTCTCTCTCTGTCTCTCTCTGTGGAATAAATAAATAAAATCTTTAAAAAAGGAAGAAAGAAAGAAAGAAGAAAGAAAATGGCGTTCCATTGGTGTCAAGTCCTCCACTGTCAGTAATTCTCAGTCAGCAGTCTTCCCTGGGTGATTACATCCACGCTCCTGGTGTTAGTCTACCGGTATGCCCATGAGTCCAGAGTCAATGTCTAGAGCCCAGACTCATTTCCCATTTCCTTCCGTGAATCTCCACTCGCATAAATCACTGGCATCCCAGACACAACATCCCTGAATCAGAATTTTACACACCTCTACCAGCTTCCACCCCCTACCCCCACCGAAGGCTCACAAAACACTGTTTATATCCTTTTTTTCCCTCCATCTTAATAAATGAGAACCCTGGGACCCCAGCTCCCCAAAGCCAGCGTTGTTTATGAATTTTGTCTACTGACATATCCCCAGGAGAACCATGCCTTAAAAAGAGTAGTTGTTATAAGTGTGTGTGTGTGTGTGTGTGTGTGTGTGTGTATTTGAATGAATGAATTCTTGACTCCTCCATTCTTTATAAAGTCAGTGAGAGTCCTATATAGCTCTGGCTCTGATTAATTGCTTCCTACATTTCTGTCCTCCTCATCAGAGGGCAAAAACCTTAGTAAGAATCCAATAATAGGAAATAAGTGTAGAACATCATTATTGGCAGCACCAAAATTTGGTAATATAGGCCTTTCAATAAGGAAATAATTAGACACACAGTCATAGTATGACTAATGATAGTGCTTGAAAAGAACTTTGAGTATTGCAGGAAAAAAATATATAATGTTACATTCTTGAACAGGAACATGGGCTATTTTAAACATAGGATATCTGAAGTCTACATATATAACTCTACATATGTTTAATGTATAAAGAAGTGATCAGGAGAAAATACAGCAAAATGTTAATACTGATTATCCTTAGAATAATGGGCAACTTTTATTTTACTCTTTATGTTCTTGGCCCTTTGCCAAATTGTCTAAAAATAAGCATGCCTTAACTATATAATAAGGAAAATATATAATTAAAATACATTTATGTAATAGAATCAAGCATTTTGTCCTTGCTCTCTTTTTTTCTTATTGTTGTTATTCTATTTTCATGGCTTTTGTTTATTATTCAGTGAATTTTACTGAAAACATTTTCTTTTGATTTCTTATCATGGGGCCAAAAGCTAATTTTGCTATAGAAGTATTATTTGGCTGCTTTTATTTCCTATGTCTCATTGCTGTTCAAAGCACCAATACACAGTATAGTATGGTATCCTTTTTATTTTATGCAACTATTTACAAAAGAATTGGGCCCTAGATGCTTCTGTAAAAGATACAGAGCCAAGCAGCAGGCCAATTTTGATTTTTATATCAATGAGGGGGTGGATGAATTACCGTCATCCTGAATCCCAACTGCCATTCACGGACTTTACAGATCAGCAAACAGATCTATCAGTTTCAAATATCTTGAATTTTAGAGAGCAGCATCTGGGAACCAAAAGACTATCTTTTGTTTTATGAGGGTTCAATACTGAGAAAGAAGGGGGACTATATTATTTCTTTACCTACTTCCCAACCACCTACAAATTTTAGCCATACGCGTCAAGGAAGCGATGTCCAGAAGCTTCTTCACTGTTCCCATCATGCTCTCCAGCATACTTTCAGTCATTCTCCTCCTATTCTGGATTAAACAGTCATGGACTTTTGTTGAAAATTTCTTACCATGCCTCTGAGATTAATTCTCCCCATTAAGTGCGCACTGATAGAAATAATTAACATTTCGCTTGGTGTTAATAGAAAAAAGTAGAATTTCAGTAGCACTCACCTACTTTATAGGCTGTTACCTCTATCGTCACCCTGCCGTCTCTGTTATGTGACCATCTGGTTTGCTCAGTGCTAGCTGTTCATTTGTGTTATTTGCATGACTAGGGGTCCAAAGAGCATAATAGAAGACGAAGGAAATCACGCACACGGTGGAAGGGGAGAACTACATTATATACCAAGGAGTTCTCAGGCTGGTTCATTTCAGAAGCTGCGTCGTGTATCACTGCTGGGCGATGTGGTTGTTCCAGCACTGTTCTGACCTCAGAAGGGGAGTGTGGGAAAACTGGTGTTGGGAAAAGAAAAAATGTGATTTGGTATTACATGTTCAAAAGACATGTGAGATTTAATAGGTATGAATATAGCATCACTTAACTAAGTATATTTTGTTCTAATCATGAGAAATGAAATCTATACAATATGGTGCCTGGCATTAAATGTAAGAGTCATAACCCTGCCCTGTAGAATCTTGAGGGCTTCTTGGCCATCATAAGGAAGATCTCTGGATTGGGACCCAGGAAACTGTGGTTTAACAAGCACTGTGGAAGATTCTGGTTCTCCAGTTTGACTCCTCACACACGTTAACTCCTCAATTGTTGATTCCCAAGTGATGTTTCTTCCTACTATACTGTTTTGTTTGTATTCTTTTAAAGATTTTATTTATTTATTTGAGAGAGGGAGAGAGAGCATGCACAAGCAGGGGAGAGAGGAAGAAGTAGGCTCCCCCTTGAGCAGGGAGCCCGACGTGGGGCTCCATCCCAGGACGCTGGGATCATGACTGAGCCAAAGGCAGATGCCTAACTGACTGAGCCACACAGAGGTGCCCTGCTTGCTACATTCTTTTTTTTTTTTTTTTAATTTTTTTTTAAAGATTTTATTTATTTATTTGACAGAGAGAGATTACAAGCAGGCAGAGAGGCAGACAGAGAGAGAGAGAGAAAGAAGCAGGCTCCCTGCTGAGCAGAGAGCCCGATGCGGGGCTCGATCCCAGGACCCTGAGATCATGACCCGAGCCGAAGGCAGCGGCTTAACCCACTGAGCCACCCAGGCGCCCCTGCTTGCTACATTCTTAAAGGGTCTCATGACTGCCTATACATCTCACCAATAATTAATATTGAACTGAACGATAAGCATCAGAGAAATCTTACAGAAGTGGTTTTATGAGTAGAAATTGGAAGAAGGCATTCAGGACCTAATACTCCATGCAAGTCCCCTTGTCCACTAAGCATATAACCACCAGCAAAAAAGCAGTGCTTTCTGCCCATGGATCCTGTCCCCATGCTACTTAAATAAACTTACTAAGTTGCATCATACAAGTCTGAAAAATTTTTTCTTGGCTGTTGCACTCAACTAGCCTGCAATAATCATGAACGAAACCATTGATTTCTACAACTCTTTACTCAATAGCTTACATGTAACAGACTTGCCTTTATATTTGCTTTTGACAAATGAATAAAATGCTTACCTTTAGCCAAATTGTTATTCAGATGACTGAAACATTATTTATTTCTTGGTCACAATTCACTATACTGAAAGAAAATTACTATCGTGTATTTGGATGAAGGTCACTGTGATGGGCAGTCATTCTCTTCAGAGACAGAAGAGCTGTGATGCCCAGTGGCAGTGAATCGTTCCCCGTCTGAATTATTAGACCAGGTTAAGGAAAATGGACAGAGAGTTGCAAACTCTCTTGTCAGAGAGTTGCAAACAGTCCATAGACACAAAGATAACTTTCTGGGGATATTTGCCAATGATATAAATACTGGAGAGGAAAAGAGAAAAAAGAAAGAGAGAAACTCTATTTCCTTCTGCTTGCCTTTGCTGGGGTAGAAGTAGTATTTTGGAAAATGAGAACATTCCATCAAATACATAAGTCATATTATAAAAGATGTCCTGATTGTAAATTCCAGATAAAGACTTGGCTTGCTATGTGGTATTAGTGAAGCCACCTCACACTCTGATTCTCAGCTTTTTCATTGATCAGACAAAGGTCTATAGTGCAAGTGCTTGACATTAAGCTTTTGATCACTCCGCCATCCATCTCAAGGACATCCATCTCCAGTAAACACATGACCAGCTAGACAACTAGATAAGAGCCAGGGAGCCCACCCGTGAAGTTCCCCCTTTTGGAAAGTCCTACATAAATCTGGGTAAGTGACCCATGCCTTAATTCCCACTTTAATGTTTTAAATTCACAAATAAGGAGTAAACCTGTAATATCCTAGGCCCCGCCCTCAGTCCAATATAGGGTAACCCCAGATCCCCTCTCTCTCTCCCCACTATCTCTCTCATTGGCTACTATGTGCTGTGTAGCCTCTAAGAACTGTAATAAACCGTGTTTGTTCAAAGTTCCTGATGGAGCAAGGTGCAGGTTGGGAGGTTGGGCTCACCACTGGCAGTATGACCCAGCTGAGTGTCCCCAGGGATTCCTAGTCATGGCATCGCTACGGATAGTCTGAAACAAACAGAGCAGATCCTATGCCTTTTCCCTGAGGTTCTTACAAAAATTCAAGATGAAGGTGGCTGCTCCTGGATCCGAGTTTGGAAAAGTAAGTCTTTGTCATTCTGGGGCTAGTTTCAGGCTAAGGTATGGGGAGTGGTCTTGGGACCCCCATATGATGGTTAATCAGCTATTAGGGAATCATGGGAATAAGCATGAGATTGGTCCTGTGGTCCGTCTGCTGGTCCCAAGCACTTATGTGGAGACCCCCCTGCAGACTCCCTTTGGCCCGTTTGCTTCAGCATGCCCCTGGCCTTAGAAGATCATCAGATATGCTCAACTTACTTCTTTTTCCTATTCTGTCCTCAGGTCCTGCCAACCCTGGATTTTTCTTTTTTTTTTAAGGTCCTCATATAGAGCTCCTTCTTGCATTCCCTCTTGCCAAAGAAGAGAGGAGACTGATGACCCATTTAAAAAGGCCCAACAGCAATAAACCCAGAGCCAGTCTTTTGTCCAGCTTGGCAAGCAGGTGGGGCAAATCCCTGTTATTTGCTCCTGATGTTTCACCCCTCAAAAGACCAACAAAAAGTGGTTTTTTTTTTTTTTCTTTAGCTGTGGAAAATAAAATACAAGTTAGAGCCTCAAGGCACGCCATAAGACAAGCCTTTGGCAGCATGCCCTGCTTCATTTATATTTCAATAGAGCCTTTTTTCCATATTAAAATGAACACAGGGAAATCAGAAGAAGGAAATGGAGAGGAAAAGATGGATGAGGTGGTGAAAAGAATCCAAAAGGAAAATTTTAGATCTCAGATTAGCAATATATCTCTGAAATTTCGTTCTGTCAGTGCCTCATTTATCTGTGTTCTAATCAAGGAAAACACTTGCCACTCTAACCTTGACATCTCATGGACTCATCCGAGTGAAAGCAAATCTTCCCACACATCACAGTCCAGTACTCCTCAGCCTTCGGGAAACCGGAGGTACTCTGCTCCACACAGTCACCCAGGGACTCAGCTCAGATCCCTCCGTTATATTATTTGCCCTTGAGCAAATGAAAGAAAGTCCAGTTCAAGTGGGGAACCTATCAGGAACTTTCTAAGAGTCAGGACTGAAAGAGGCATACACGACTTCCTTCCACATTCTGTTGGCCAGAACTCAGACACACGACCTCATCCATGTGCAGTAGAAGCTAAAAATATACTTTAGTTATGCAGATAGGAATAAAAGGAAATGGTTTATAGAAAAACAGCTCTGTCTATGTAACAGTGTGGACCAGAGCTAGGAATGCTTTCTCCCCCAACAGCACCCCTGGCTGAATGACTGACCAGGGAGTGCCCAGCCAACCTATGGGAGTCCAGTTGGCTTTCCTAGAGTCACTCTCATACGGTAAAAGGAATTTTGAGTCTCTTTTGCACGCTGTACAAACACACAAAACATACTATTAATTTTTTCAACGTAAGTAAAGAGGTTTTTATAAATTAGGTCATATAAAGTTGATGCTCTGAGAACATTTGCTATGGGGTTTTTATGTGTGCTGGCTTAGACATTGAAGAGATTTGCATAGAAAATTATTATTTGAAATGTAGTACCTGGAATAGAATTCTTGCAATAGATGTTTTAGTAACTTCGAAAACTATTCAAAAACAAACAAACAAGAACTAAAAGCAGAAACAAAACCTGGTGTGTTATTTTCTTCCAAAAGAATTCCTTTACATAGAAACAGAAAAGGTTACTGTCTGGTTAAAATGGCAAACTACAAATCCTTTCAGCAAAATATGTTTCTTCTACTCACTCAAAAATACATCATAGCAAATACCCAATCGTTAATTGTAGCTCCACATCATGGCAATAGTTGGGTTGTTTGCCATGTTCCCAAATTTCTTCTGGCTTGTCACTATCGCAAGGCACTAAATATTACACGCACAGAGGTAGACATGTCAGGATTTAATCAGAAATATGAAACCAGCAGTGCCTGGGTGACTCAGTGGGTTAAACCTCTGCCTTCGGCTCAGGTCATGATCTCAGGGTCCTGGGATCGAGCCCCGCATTGGGGTCTCTGCTGGGCAGGGAGCCTGCTTCCTTCTCCCTCTCTCTCTGTCTGCCTCTCTGCCTACTTGTGATCTCTCTCTCTCTCTGTCAAATAAATAAATAAAATCTTAAAAAAAAAAAGAAATGTGAAACCAGTTCAACTATTTACCCTCAGGGAACTGGTGATACAGGTGTGGAGTAGCTGAAAAACCAAAGGAGGGACAGTGAGTTGACCCACGTGCTTTCAACAGCAGGGAGCCACTCCCACCCGGACTGGAGAGACAAAGAGAGGAAAGGGTGGTCCCTCTGCCCAGGGACCAGGTCACAAGCTGGAACAGGTCACACAGCAGATTATCTCCCACAGGAGCTGGAGATGGGGAGCACTTGAAGCCCACGTCCAAGCACATGCTTGGGGCAAAGAAAAAGGGGGAGGAACCCATGGCTGCTTCTTCTAACCTTCCACACCATCCTGCCCAAAGGGGCCTGAGACAGACTGGAAAATGTTCAACGCTCCTCTTCCCTCTGGAGGCAAGTGGGAGGTGAAGAGGACTCTCTCTCAGGGGAGCGCGCCTGGAATCTGCAAACTCACTGAATGCACCAAGGAGTGTCACGTGTGGTTTATATTCTCCATTCATCTCCCTCACACAACCCAAAGCGGGGGCGGGGGGGGGGGGCTCTCTCCACGTAGGGCCTATACCGTGCCTGCCAGTTGAAAAGGCTTCCAAATCCTTCTAGTCATGTCTTCGAGGAAAAGTTAGGTTCACTTTAAACCATCGCTATCTCAGATCCCCAAACATGCCGGCTTAGCCGCAGAGTTCTGGCTTCGTGTCCTTGCTGGAGAAAAACAAAATAAAACAAACGAAGCCCAAAGTCGCTGGGCAAATGTGTTTAGACTCCGCATGCAGGAGGCCATCTCGGATCTACCTGAGAGATAAAGGTGCGGAAGGGCTTGTCTCCTTGAGAATCAGAGATGTGAGCGCTTTCAGCTAAATGTCAGCCCAACAAAACAAGTTAATAAACCCTGGGAATTTATTCTCCTGTCAATAAGTAAGAATGATACAAATAAATCCCCATGCTTCTTACACACTTCTGAAAATCCCTAACCTTTCTTTGGAGTTAATTTGTAGCAAATGAAAAGCAACCTAAAAAAATAATAAATTTCAGCCCGGCAGCTCTTTGAAAGGTGATAGAAATGAGACAGAAGTAGCAAACAGGAAAGAGTTGGGTGCAGCCAGAATCTGGGCACTAATGAAAATGACACATTTTCAACCCAGCAGCACTAAACCTGATTAAAAAAATGTCTGGAAACATGCAAAATGTTTTAATCGTTCATAAATATAATTAGGGTTCTCAGCAACTTTAGCCAAATGGATGTCATGGGAATTCTCTAAGGATGGTGTCTACTGTGTACTTTGTGGAAGGCTGTTTTACAGAAGGAAGTAGGGTCTACTAGAAAGAGACTGAGCTGGACGGGCAAAACCACGTAAAATTAAAATTCTGATGTAGGCATCAGCTAAATGTGTGGTCTTGGAACAAGGCATTTTACCCCTTCAATTTTCAGTTTCTTTCTTCATTAAAAAGGGGATAGAACGTCTCCTATGGTTTATAATAAGAACAATAATAAGCAATATTGCTGACGATGGCCATGACCCAGAGTAAGTTGGTGTTCCATAGTTCTTGGTTGTAATTAGTATTTTATACTTATTATTTGCGCATTTGCTTGCCACATGTGGACAAGCTATCTCTTTTTAGTATTACGAATCTCCTCATCAAAAAAGATATTTGACCCTCTGGGAGACCCCTTAGAACATGGAAACACCCTGGAAGAAAAATGCAAAGCCTACGGGAGGCATTACTCCTTTAAATAGTATCTGTCAACACCGTGGTTAAATTTTTAACACTTCTGCGAAGATCGGGGCAGCCACCTGATCAACAGGCAGCCACCTGAGAGCAAATTCAGGAAAGGCTGTTTGGTGGAAGGAGGAGGAATCTGAGAAAAGTCCACATATTAATTGAAGTGCTTGTCGAAAGTACAAGGTAAGGAAGTGCCATGCCCAGCCCGTCAGAATCAGAGAATCTGCATGTGTAGATGTATTGAATAAGCAAGCCAGTGGGCACACGATCCCACTTTGCAGATAATTACTCTAAAGACAGGCAGGAGGGACCGAGAGGGGCTGGTGGTCATCCCACACAGGCTCCAGCTCTCAACACAAACTACCAGGTGCAAACTTTGCGAAGCTTTTTGTTTCTGTTCTAGTTCATGGCCAGGTAAACAAGAACAGGCTGAGAGTTGCCTGAAGGTTCACGTGGCTTGATACTACAGCGGTGAGTTCAGGGATTTCTTTGGGGGGCGGGGACTGTATCTGTAATTACAAATTTTTAAATAAAATAGTCACTCCGCTCAGTGGCTCAGTGTATTGAATTTATCAGGATTTATCAGTTCAGATAGTGTAAATTACTAGAGAATGGGCAGCCCCTCTTGGGGCCGAGATAGAGACCGGGCAAGCCTGGCTCACACCTGAGAATTGTGCTTCTGCCTTGCAGCCTGACCTTGACCTGTCTTTCCTTGCTTTCCCTATCTCTGACTTCTTTCCTGCATTTTGGACTCTCCACACCTGCCACCCTTTCCTCTTCTCTATCACGACTTGAGTTGGGCTATAGCAACAATGGGCACGCTCCTTTCCTCTACATGAAATGAAAAACGTTTTGTGAAAAACATGTTTAACGCCAGGTTTTACAACAATTACTATCAGTATTAGCCATTCATGATAAAAAATCATGATCTTTTCCTTTATACTTTCTCCTGCCACTACCAAGGGTATAAAAAGTCAATTTCAAAGTATGCTAGAAAATTAAACCCTTTCTTAATATGAGACTATTGTTCTTACTATCTTGTTATTCCCATCCCCAAAACTTGAAAAATATGGAAGTTCATTGTTATAAACTAGTCTTCAGCGCCAAGATAATGAACCGTGAGTAGATTCATGCCAGCCTGAAAAGTAATACACATTTGCTGTTTGCCCCCGCCCCTCCAATATCTGCCCTTTTTTGTGTGACGGGGAAAAACTCACTTGCCAAATCATAGCATACCTATGTGAGTTGCCTTTGTTAAAGTTTGTGAGACGTGTTCCTCCTGCTCTCTCAGTGTCTGTGCTGGACTCATTCTGGGTTCGAATGCCTTGTTCTTGGGTGCCGCTGACAACACAGGGAAGCCCCAGAGATGAGCCTCGGTTACTCTGATCGCTTGAGAGCCCGGCGATTTCGGGGACTGAAAGCAGATCTTTGGAATCAGAAAGGGGCTAAGGACTAAATTCAATTTTAATCCGAATTCTGAGAAAGTCCTCTTTTCCTTTTAGTTCAGAGGTGCTGGGAGGTACGAAACCTGAACTGGATACCAATCCCAGTGTTTGAGGGTTGGTCAGTTTTTATACCGTGATCAGTTTCATAGCTGATTTCTCTTCCTTGCCTCAAATCTGGAGAAACGGTAAATTTACCATTTCTATTATTTATTTATAAATAATACAAATAAAATAATACAAATTATAAAATAAGAAGCAAACACAGCAAATCTACCCTGAAACATGACTTATTACAATAAGTATTAAATGTAAGTATTAAAACCCTGGAAGTCAAATATAACTAACTTTTCATTCTTCATCAGAGACACAAAGGTTTCACTATGATTTAACTTCTAAAACTACCATTTATTGAGTGTCAGATGCTAATATATATGTGTGTGTGTGTGTGTGTGTGTGTGTATATATATATATATGTATATATACACATATATGTGTGTGTGTATATATATATTCCTTCCCAAAACCCTGTGAGGTGGTTTTATTAATATCCCCATTTAACAGATCAGACACCTGTGGGTTCTCCCCCAGGCTGGTGGTAAAATGACTGTGGAAGTTCTTGAATTGACATTTCTTTCAGTAGGCTTTTTTTTTTTTTTTTTAATCAGATCACCTCAGAAACCACCTCTTGTCTTCTCACTGGTCCACTTGAGTCACACTCACGGAGGTGTGTCCCTTGCCATTCCTCAAAGCATCCCAGTGGGCTGGGGAGTGATGAGTGCTGATCAGTTATGGTCTATGTTCCTGAACTATTTCCTGACAAGGGAGTTGAAGTTCTTCTAGAAACTGGAAGCCCTTTTTGCTGGGGATGGTCAGATACACCTGCATGGGGTGGTGATGACGGGAAGTTATCTCCTTGGGAAGAAACTGGGCGTTGAGTAGACAGCCAAGGATTTCCTTCCATGCTTCCCCTCTCATGCCCAACCTTCCAGCCTCATCTTCTGTGTGCTTTGCTGCCTTTGGTTAAGGTGAGCTGCCAGTGTTCCCAGACATGTTCTTGATAAGTCACCTTTGTGCCTTTGCTGCTCTGGAGAGCCATTAAACTTGAGCTTTTCAGTCAGAGACATCTGGTTTCAAATTCTGACTCTACTTCCTACAGAATGAGAATCCTACACTTTCCAAGTCTTGGTTTTCTCCGTGGGGATAGGGGTGGGGAACAGGAAAAACATCGATCTCATAGACTTATACTAAGTATCAAATTAAAAAGAATTTATCACAATGCCTGTGGTGAGAAATAACAAATGATTCCTGTTCCCTTGAAATGTTCTTGAAATAGCTCCTTGCTAATACTGCAGAAACCTCTTCTGGCTTTTTATCCTCATCTCTTTCTTCTCTTAGCCAAGAGTTGAAAAATAACCAAGGTAGGGGAAGAAGGGAACACAGAGCCAAGAGTTTTTTCCCTAAAAGTTTGATTTTAGACATTGGCAAAATGGTCTTTTAAAGTACGTCCTGAATGGGGGCAATGAACTCTAGACACAGGAAGATGCCAGCTTCTTCTCTGACCCTCTGTCCCTCGCAGAAGTGGCTTGTGCTGCCGGAAAGCCTGACTACGCCTCCCCAGCCTCTTCCAATCTGGCCAGTTCCTATACTTCTCAGCATGGTCAGCATGTCCCCAGGGAAGATGTTTCTGATCCTCCAAACCTCCAGAGTAAATGAAGTCCTCTGTTGTTGGTTCACAAAATACCCCATCATCCGCCCTCTGTAACCCTCCCCACACTGATTTCGGGTCCTCTTTGCCTCACTCTCTGACCTGTGATCCCCCGAGGACCCAGAAAACTCTATTCCTCTGCCATAGCCCCCATGCCTGTGTGGCTCTTGGCACGGACACAAGGCACTCAAAAATCGCAATTAATCAAATCAGTGAACAATTACAACACAGACTGAAAGGTGACAACTCTCAGACTCTAGAACATTCGATTTATTTGCTGTTATATGCCTGGGTAAGGGGTAAGAAAAATGAGCAGAAATAACATGTTTCTAAAACAGCATATAGATATCTCTGTTGCCTTGTGAGAGTATTCGAGATCCAGAATGTTCTATGAAAAGTAAAAAGAAGGGGCACCTGGGTGGCTCAGTGGGTTAAGCCGCTGCCTTCGGCTCAGGTCATGATCCCAGGGTCCTGGAATCGAGCCCCGCATCGGGCTCTCTGCTCAGCAGGGAGCCTGCTTCCTCCTCTCTCTCTGCCTGCCTCTCTGCCTGTTTGTGATCTCTCTCTGTCAAATAAATAAATAAAATCTTAAAAAAAAAAAAAGTAAAAAGAAGACTACATTGGGCAAATGTCACTTCTAGTTGACAGACACATTCTTATAGAAGCTTTGTGTCATTTTTACTGGATCAAGCCATACTCCACAAATGCAAAACAAAGAAAAATTCGGAGAAAGGAGAAAATGGAGTGTAAGAGAGAGTGGAGGCAGACATGGCAAAAAAGTTATTTAAGTTTAAATAAAGCACAAACGTCAAAATCTCCTCAAACATCTTTAAATTTTTCATGAAATATTAAAATGAAAATAACTGAAGTCCAAATAAGGTGCCTGATTTTATTAGTACACCAATCACATTTGGCAATTATTTTTTATTTGTGTTTTTAAAAATACCACATGTAAGTCTTGCTATAGAACTTGGTGATTTATTTTCGCTGGTTCCTGAATTCTAGCACTAAATCTGAACACTTCGGATGACCCAAGAGCTCAAGGGTAACTCATTATGAAACTGATAAAACCAAATACGATACCATGTATGATTCCAGGAATTAAGACATCTTTGGTTCTCCTTGAAAGGGGGTTGAAGTTGAGCCCCCTCTGCCCCCCGCCAAGGTGACTCATAAAGAGACCTACAGAATTTAACTAGAATCAACTTTGTATTTTGAAAAGTTGAAGCCTGAGTGAAATGTATTGAGAGAACATTGTGTTGAACCGGTGGGGGGTGGGGGGGGATGTTATGGAATCCATGTTTTGAATTCAGATTTTCCTGGGCTTAAATTCTGATTTTCTGTATGTTTTTCAGTCCCCCATTTAATTGCTATTTAATTACTCCTTTTTTTAAGCTATTCAGTAAGGATGGTAATAATAGTAATGACACTCCATATTATTTTTGTTTGTCTTAGAAATAATGGACACAGCAAAAAGCCGGTTTAATTTTATTGTGTAGGATGATAAGAAGCCTCCTCTTGTCAACAAGACAATAGGCCACTTCTTTGCATGGAACCGAGTTCATTTCGACACTATAGCGGAAACCACCAATGGTTACAAATGCCCAAGTAAAAAGCAACAAATTTGGCAGGTACAGAATAAAGAAACAGCTCTTGCCTGCTGCAAGTTACACTTGTCATAAATCCCGCCGACAGCTTTGGTGAGAAGGCTTCAAAAGGAAAATATTTTCAAAACTAAGAAATGCATTGAGGACTCCAAAGGAGAAAAGGACACTATTGCCAGGAAAAAAAAAAAGTCTGCAAGAAAGCTTTGTTTTCACTTGACCTTTTCCCTGCCAATCTCAAAACCACCCGTTTCTTCGACTAACCTGCAAACGTGAACAGAGGAAACAAAACTGGTGGATGAGTTCAAAGCCGGATTTCTTTGAGTCTGTGATGACAGGATAGCTTCAAGGATATGGACGGCTCCTTCAAGTGATCTGATTTCTCAGACTTAATTTCCCGGTCTATCAGCTGCCAGAGAGACATAGTTTTCTTCAGCTTGGTCAAGTTAAAAGCAAGATTTCACAGACATAAATAAAAAAGAATAATGTCTTTTCTCAAGGGAATATTAATCCCTGGAGACAAGAGCCAACTTCTCATAGTTTCTTGTATTTCTGGTGTTTCCTGAGACGTTGGTTAAATGTGGCACACTTTTTTAAAGATTTTATTCATTTATTTGACAGAGAGAGAGAGAGATCACAGGTAGAGCAGCAGGCAGAGAGAGAGAGAGGGAAGCAGGCTCCCTGCTAAGCAGAGAGCCCGATGAGGGGCCAAATCCCAGGACCCTGAGATCATGACCTGAGCCGAAGGCAGAGGCTTAACCCACTGAGCCACCCAGGTGCCCCGATGTGGCATACTTTTAACAGCTTTAGCTTCTCCGTGTGGAAAAAGAGGCCCGACAGTATCTGAAAAGTGCAATGAAGGACTTTGCACCAGCGGATAAATATGGTCATAAATATGACCATAAGATTGGTAACATCAGTGATGTTACTCTTAGGTAAATTAGCATGCCTTTAACATATTTCTCTTGAATAATTTGAAAAAAAAGACTTCTTTGTCTAATAGATGCAATCCCAAAACAAGTAAGCAATTTCCAGAAGATAATAACCTTCTATGGAAGATTTGTGGACTGTGAAACATAAGATCACTCATGGTGGAAATTTTGATGTATTTAGGTATGAATTCATTCTTATGTATTTATGTCTTGCCTTGTTCCAAAAGGGATTTAAGATGTCTAAAAACAATAGTGTATGATTTTTAAAAATGAAACCTTACCGAGGATATTCAGGGCAGGTAAGAGTAAGATACATAAGATAGATTTGAGGTTAGAACAAAAGCTGCTAGCCATGTGATTTTATTTTATTTTTTTTTTTAAGATTTTATTTATTTACTTGAGAGAGAGACAGTGAGAGAGAGCATGAATGAGGAGAAGGTCAGAGAGAGAAGCAGACTCCCCGTGGAGCTGGGAGTCCGATGCGGGACTCGATCCCGGGACTCCAGGATCATGACCTGAGCCGAAGGCAGTCGTCCAACCAACTGAGCCACCCAGGCGTCCCAGCCATGTGATTTTAAATAGGTGTTGTTTTTGTCCCTGATCCAGAATTAATTTCCAGTATATAACCAAATGACTAAAAATCTATTGGCCAGGAGAGATTTCACTCTTTGAAGACCCAGAAAAGAGAAACCAGTCCCTGGAAACCCCATCTTGTCCCTCCACTCTGCCATACTGGTTTCTCTCCTGGTCTGTATTTTTTGAGGTTACTACCTTTGACAGCCTGTGTGTCCCCCAGCTTGATAACTGGTGGAACTTCAGGAGAGGGAAAAGGTACCCTGTAGATAATGGAATAAGACTTCTGTCTCAATCACGCTCTTCACCCTTCGTGTGATCTCCACAGTTGTACTTGCCAGAAAGGCATTCAAAGTTTCTGGAAGCAAAGTCAGATGAGACGAAAACCTCAGAAATAATGTAAATGACGATGACCATTGTAGAGATGACCATAGGAATCTACAGAGAGATTTCCAAGGTCAAGGTAACTTTTCTTTCCCTCTGATTCCCACCCAGGGATCTTGTATGTCAAGGATGACAACAGATTTTTACACCGAGTTAAAATTTGGATCAATTATCAATTGGTAGTCGATAGCTAAAGCTTTATGATGAGAACAATTCTTCACCCATATCTGGGCCAGGTGGGAGAGACTGATGTGATTATCAACACTGTTGGCCAACAGAGGGAGATGAATGGTGACAAATATATTTAGCATATCTGGCTTCAAGGGTTTTCCGGTCCTTTGACTCTGATTACACCCCAGAGTTGTAGGAATTTAACTCTTTGTTACCTATATTCCTTTTTCTCAGTCCCTACTAGGAAGGAAAAAATATACAGTGGGAAAAAAGAGTCTCTTCAATAAATGGTGCTGGGAAAACTGGACAGCTATATGTAGAAGAATGAAACTCGACCATTCTCTTACACTGTACACACAGATAAACTCAAAGTGGATAAAAGACCTCAATGTGAGACAGGAATCCATCAGAATCCTAGAGGAGAACATAGGCAGTAATCTCTTCGATATCAGCCACAGCAACTTCTTTCAAGATATGTCTCCAAAGGCAAAGGAAACAAAAGTGAAAATGAACTTTGGGGACTTCATCAAAATCAAAAGCTTCTGCAGAGCAAAGGAAACAGTCAAGAAAACAAAGAGGCAACCCACGGAATGGGAGAAGATTTTTGCAAATGACAGTACAGACAAAAGGTTGATATCCAGGATCTACAAAGAACTCCTCAAACTCAACACACACAAAACAGACAATCATATTAAAAAATGGGCAGAAGATATGAACAGACACTTCTCCAATGAAGACATACAAATGGCTATCAGACATATGAAAAAATGTTCATCATCACTAGCCATCAGGGAGATTCAAATTAAAACCACATTGAGATACCACCTTACACCAGTTAGAATGGCCAAAATTAGCAAGACAGGAAACAACATGTGTTGGAGGGGATGTGGAGAAAGGGGAACCCTCTTACACTGTTGGTGGGAATGCAAGTTGGTGCAGCCTCTTTGGAGAACAGTGTGGAGATTCCTCAAGAAATTAAAAATAGAACTTCCCTATAACCCTGCCATTGCACTACTGGGTATTTACCCCAATGATACAGTTGTAGTGAAAAGAAGGGCCATCTGTACCCCAATGTTTATAGCAGCAATGGCCACGGTTGCCAAACTGTGGAAAGAACCAAGATGCCCTTCAGCGGACTAATGGATAAGGAAGATGTGGTCTACATACACTATGGAGTATTATGCCTCCATCAGAAAGGATGAATACCCAACTTTTGTAGCAACATGGATGGGACTGGAAGAGATTATGCTGAGTGAAATAGGCCAAGCAGAGAGAGTCAATTATCATATGGTTTCACTTATTTTTGGAGCATAACAAAGAGCATGGAGGACAAGGGGAGATGGAGAGGAGAAGGGAGTTGAGGGAAATTGGAAGGGGAGGTGAACCATGAGAGACTATGGACTCTAAAAAACAATCAGGGTTTTGAAGGGGTGGGGCGGGGGAGGTCAGGGTACCAGGTGGTGGGTATTAGAGAGGGCACGGATTGCATGGAGCACTGGGTGTGGTGCAAAAATAATGAATACTGTTACACTGAAAATAAATAAAAAATTAAAAAAAAAAAGAATGAAGCATTGTTGCCTCTCTCCACGAATGGAAAGACTGATGGTCTTCCCTCCATCCTGCGACTGCCTCCACATGTTTTTGTTGTTGTCAAATATGTGGCAAGATGCATGATGGTAAATAGTCCATACATTGAAAAAATTCCCTAACGCAAACAGAATTGATTTGGAATGGAAATGAAGAAAAAAAAGAAAAAAGATCCCAAAGGCCCATCTAAGCAGGGCAGTGTCTTTTCGTTCATTACTTTGTGGTTCCTTCTATCGTATTAATTTACCCTTGAGCCAGAAAACTGGGATTCTGACAGTCTTCTGCTTTCAGTATGTGAGTGATTTCCAGTTTTAGATTCTTCCTATTATGGATGGTAGGATAATTTCAGGTCCAACGTATGTCATGTTTGTCTTCTAAGATTCTGAAGGTATTACTCAGTCCTTTAGGAATATGAAGAGTACTGTGGGTATTGTCATGATTAGAAGGGTAAACACAGATGTGTGTTGCCAGAGAATTTTGGAGCGTGCACAGTATGAGAACATCATCCGTGGAATTCCAAGAACTTGAACTGCTGTGGGAAACTGGCTTCCCCAAAGTTCTACATCTGACATGCAACTGTCCTTGCACTAATCATTTCATTAAGAATCAAAGTGTTCCTGAGGCTAGTTGGTCATTGGAAAGTACTTATGGAAGGAAATGTAAACTCTAGTGAAATTGTAACCATAGATTGAAAAGCTTAGTTGAAGATACCCAGAATAGAAACCTTGACAGTTACTGCTGGTTGTCATGTACACGTGTTTAAGGTATTGTTCTAGGACTAGAGTCATCGGTGATATTGTTGCAAAGGATCCAACTTGCTCAGGGAGCTAAGACATCCCCAAATTGGTAGGTAAATTTCTTTTACGATATTGGATGTATTTACATTTTAATTATGGGAATAGAAATCTGTTTGGTAGGATGGGAACAGGTGTCTCAGAGGAGATATCACAGTGGGAAATGTTCATGGAATTTCCATACTTGGTTTCAACCCAATAGTACATATTTCATAACATTTCAGCTAAATTAGCACATCCATTTTTGTGTTATATGGGGGTGGGAAAAAACTAACCTTTTCTAGCTCTTGAAAATTAATCAGACGTTTTTAGCTTTCGTTTTTGAAATGAAAAATGTTGCAAATTTGAACTTCCACCTTGGCAGAATTAAAATGCTTATTCAAGCATGAAGAAAATCAATGCCAAATTAGGAAAAAAGGAAATGAGAAGACTCCATTTCCAAGGTTTGAAATGTAACTTCTGTGCACACAAATCCCGTCTTTTACCGTAATCCCTGGTCGTTAGCTGATGATCTCTACAGCGCCGAGGATTGTGAAGGAGGCAGCGGAGCAGAGACTGGTCGAAAGAAGCCTCAGAGGGAGGGCCCCTGTGTGGATGCTGTGCTTTTTGGGAATCACATGGTCATCAGTGATTCCTCTAAGGTGGGCAGTTGGAAACTTGACTCACATTCCTTCTAGCAGAATTACTGGGGCAGACTCGAACTGCGGAGGTCTATAGCAGAGATTGCCAGCTGACTGGCCAAACCGATTTTTAGTCTCTTGGACACACAGCTAGACTCCGTTTTCTAGCCTCTACTGTAGTCAGGTGTGGCCCTTTGGATAAGGAAATCCCTCCTCTCTTTTTCCTCTTTTCACAGCTTGATGCTGAAACCTTTGTGTTCTTAAAAGTTACTTGTTGAAGTCAGAGCCTCAGCACTGAAGAGGCCGGGGCCAGGAATGAGTACTTGCAGAAAATCCACTTGGCCATGAATGTACTTCAGGCTTTAATATCAACAAGAAGTGAACTTCCATTGTGCAAATCCACTGAGATTTTGAGTTTGCTAGTTTCAGCTGTTAGCATCACCTCAAATATTATAGACAATTATAATTTCCAGAAATCCCTATAATCCTCCAAATAAACATGCAACTTAAGTAATAGGGTGTGATAGATAAATAAATAGTAAATAAATAGTAATAGATAAAGCCAGGTCTCAAACAAGTACTCTTGACGCCCCCACATCCCTTCTATACAGAAATGATATAGAAGCTCCCCCACCTCCTATATGCTTCCACTAAGGGTTACACAGTGAAGAAAATGTCAGGAACAAAGGCATCGTGTACATGGATTACCTTGTGAGTAGGACCTCCAACTCAATTCTAGGTACCGCTTTTATCTTTCTAAAAAAACAAAACACCTCAACAATGAGCACTATCTTAGCAGAGTTACACCAGCTGAAGTCCTTAGAAAGTCTAGATGCTTTGTCTAAGTACAAAATTCATGGGTATTTTATTTGTTTGCTACCTACTTCTTTTCCTTTTTGCATGACCCGAGGATGGAAAATCCTCACATCAGGCTGAAAGTGTGGCTGAAACACAAAATTCACGGAAGTAGTAAGAATAATGATTTATGTTCTAAAGAGAAAGGGTAACTCCAAGAGCCCAGACTGGCAGAATCAGAAGTCAGAACTGTTGTCAGCCATCCGGAGTCCTCACGTGTTTGGCCATAAGGAAATAAAAGATTTTACAAAGTCACTGATTTTTTTTTTCCTTTAACTTTCAGGAAAATTCTCTCAGTGCATAAAATTAAACATTAATTGAGATCATGTATTTCACATACACCTCATAATTGTATAAACAACGCATTGGTTGCTGATGTGTAAAAACTTTCAGGAGTAAGGGTCTCTGGGTGGCTCAGGAGGTTAATGTCTGTCTCGGGCTCAGGTCATGATCCTGGGGGTCTGGGAAGGAGCCCGCTGCGTTGGGCTCCCTGCTCTCCCTCTGCCTCTGCCCTACCCCCTCCCCTCATGATCTGACTCTCACTTTCTCTCTCTCTCAAATAAATAAATAAATTCTTTAAGGAAACCAAACAAACAAACACCTTCAGGAATAGCATTAATAAAATGGTTATCCAAAATACACTTCACGTGTTTTGTCGGAGAGATTCTGCTCACGCATGACTAAGACATCCAGCCCAGATATGACCATGGAGTAATGTGGCTGGAAGATTTCCTTTTACGGTTCCGGCGTTTCCTAGGATATTGTGAAAAAGTGTATGGGAATTGGAGGACTGGTATTAATGGGTGGTATTACACCAAAAAGCTGAGTTTTTGAGGTTGATTCTTAAGAGTAAGATATGCATAAATTAGTCCAGGGTCGGGAGCCCGCGATCGGACTGCAGAGGGACGAGAACGGGGAGGACTCAGTAGTGGAAATTTACATTCATAGAATCTTCCATTTAGGAGAGGGGGTAATTTGCCTTGAAAAGGCAGCATCCAGGTATTGTGTTCTTTTGTGCCATTTTCAGCAGATTTTTTAGTTCATCATTTTCCTCTGGCCCTGGTTGTAAGATATTTATGCTTGACTGTGCTCATTGTTTTTTGTGAACTTATAAAAATTGCTTTTTTATTAGTCTATAAAAGCCATGTTTGGAGACAGCCTAAAATAAAAATTAATGCAACTTATCACCCTACAGCACGGAACAAGTCCCCGCTTCAGTCTCTTATTTAAGCACCGTAGATGCACTGAAACCTAATAAAAATTGTTCCCTGGCCCATCAACCCCGACCAGGGAGCAGCAAGCTGAAATCTGTGAATTGCTCACAACTGAAAGAGAAGTCTTTTGAGAGCTACGTTGTTAAACCCAGAGCTGCTGTGTTATAACTGGGAGCATCAAGGATGGGTTTTGCCGAGAACCATATAGTTATCACTCAATAAAGTCTTCGTCCAGCACCTTGACGTTTTCTTTTTCGTTTTTTGTTTTTGTTTTGTTTTAATTAGTCCTTTTGATTGTGACTGGCCTCCCTTTGGCCGTGAACTCCACTTTACAGGAAAAAAAAAGGAGGCTGCATTCTCTCTGGCCCTTACAGAATAATTGCAAGGAGTATAACCCATGGGATAGGATTGGCGAGCTCAAAGCATGTTCAGCCCCCAGATCCCGGTGTCCACGAGGGCACTCCAAGTGCAATGGGAAAGACATCAAACGGGTCAGCTTGACAAATCACAGCGATGACGACAACTATTTTCATGACTACTATATTATGAGACCCAAACAAAAACACAGCCCCCGAGCCCTGCAGATGTGACTGTTTCCCGGGGAGTCCGTGGGCCTCCCTGGTCACTTCTGAATGATGCCCAGGGATGCAACACAGGTTACCAGTGCTTGCAACACAGAGCGGGCGTGGCGCCCGCTCACAGAAAGCTGCAGGATGAGACAGAGCAACATAGGACAGCCTTTCCAGAGCTTTTCTACCTAGTCTTCTCATGAGACAGAGAGAGAGAGGCTAACAGGTTTTAATAAGTTTGTGCTCCTTTCAGCCTTCCCATCTCCTGGCTTTCCAGCCTCCCAGCCTCTGACCCGGGTCAGGCATCTTAACCTGAACATCAAGCCACTATCTTCATCCAAAGCAGCCCTTGGGGCACAGAGGTATCTGACTGGGAAATACCACCACTGCCAACCGTCCCAGTGTTTTGTTGTTGTTTTTTTCTCCTTGAGATGCTTTTCAACAATGTTCTCAAGGACATACCCATTTATGGACAAGTCTGTCTCTTCCCAGACCCCATTCTTTTTCATCTGGCTCTCCAATCCCTTATTGGAACAGTGAGGATCAAAAGCCATGTCTGGGTATTCTTTAGGAAATGCTGGCCTTCCTAAACATGATTAAGAAGCCAGTGGAAATGGTCTGGGTGTTAAAGCAACCCCAGCGAAAGGATTCTAGCTCATGGATACCATCTTCACCCCTAGAGTGAGGACGTCTTGTCCAGCCTTCGGCCCCATCATCTCTGAGCGATTGGTCTTATGGCTCATCCCTGTGCACACATGCCTGAGGTTCCCAGGACACAGACTGATTGGTTGTGCAATAAAGACGTTATGAGAAAATCTTTTTTTCTCTCTTTTCCTCAGGGCCTGAAATCAGCAAGCCAAAAAGCTTTTTATCCTAATATAGAAAAGAATTAGGCAGCAGATGCTTCTTCACAGCAGCCTGCATGCTGAGGAGGGGGGGGGGAAGATGGCGCAGTTCTCCTCTGGCAAGAGTTTAAGGCTGAATCATCATGGGAGTGTTTGTGGTAAAATCACATTTTTCTTTCAGATAGTGGAGCGATTATCACTGGGCTATGGACAGCTAGACCGGAGCGATTTTGGTGAGATCTACTCTTTTTCACCACATAAAGAGTGTGTCTTCGGCACCAAGGGAACAAAACATCTAAGAATATGACTGTGGGAGGAGAGCGGATAGAAGGAGACCCTGGAAAGAAAACTGGCCAAGATCAAGAAGCGAAGAGAGCCAACAAAGTAATGAAAAGGATTTGTTTTCTTTTTGAACTAAGGGTGGGGATTGGGTCATATCTCCATAATCATGTGAAAACAAAAGGTCACCCGAGCGAACCATTTTCCCAGAGGCCCCCATGAGACAAGCTACAAAATCAATTCTGTGTCATCCGACCAAAGACCACCAGCAGGGGCTGGGATCATTGTTTAGGCTTGACGAGTGAAAGTCCAATTTTATCCGTATTACCTCATTGCCAGAGCCTTCTTCAGATCAGGAAGGGAAAGGAAGACAGAAAAAGGGAGACTGTAGTGAAGAAGATCCTTCAATACTGGATTTTTCCATTTTACTGCTTTAGTCTTCTTTTATGCCTGACAACAGCAGTCGATGTCTAACTGGACCCGTGCTGTTCCTGTCTTTTTTTCAATTCATCAATTCTTCCAACTGGCCCTGGTTTGATCTAAAAGATTGAATTGTCTCATGTAATCCTTTCCCATTGTTAGCTCCCCCTTAACGATCAGATGTCCATCCTCTTCAGCCCAGATATCCAGCAAAAATGTTCCCTGCCTCCTCCAATACCCCCTCCCACCAGGGCTGCAAACAGTCCCTCTGATCCAAGACGACTTGGTTCTCTTCCTGGGACATGCCACCTTCATTTCTGCACACCCAATACTTTGATTATCTTGTTCGGATCGATGGTACGCCCTACCTTCTACATATCTGTCTGTCTGGAAGTTTATTCTCCAAGCCTCTCCTTCAAGTTCATCTTCAGTGCCTCTCCAGTTGTAGACCATGTATCTCAGAATTCCTACTGGGGCCAGTGTGTATACTTTTGTAATGTTAGCAGCTCATTCGGACTTACTTGGATTCTTGCAACATTAATGCATATTTGTACGGTGGATCTTCTCCGTGGAGCGTGAAACTCCTCTGTGGCAAGACTGTGCCATAGACATGTTTATATTCCCTACAATACCTCAAATACCTCAATATCCCAAATACAAATATATCTTGCAAATACTCAAAGTCATTTTTCTCCCAATCCTTTCAGGTTACGTCATTTAAAACTTCATCTCCAGGCTTTGGGAGTGGAAAAGCAAGTCCAAAGGAGGCAAACCACGGGAAACGCTTTTAGGGTCCTCGTCAGTTACATCGATGCCTCTACTCTCCTCCGTGCTAGTTCAAGAGCTCCTAGGACCCTCGCACTAGCCAGGACACTAGATGACATCACGCCAAGCACTCGCACTGTAGAGATGAGTCTGCGGCTGGTGTGAGAGGTCATGCAACTTGATTGAAGTCACACAGGTATTAGTGGCTAGAGTGGGGACTGAGAAATTACATGTCTAGACCCACGGCTCAGTCATTTCTTTCCTGTTTGTTGTATTGTTTCTTATCCTAGCCTTCCCTTAGCTGCTGAGCCAAGAAATATTGTTAATTTGATTTCAGAAAATAAAAAAAAAAAGAAACAAACAAAAAAACACCAAACCCCAAACAAACTAAAGCAGAGAGGGAGGGAAAACAAAATGTAGGGTTTGTCTGAACAAGCCTTCAGCCTTTTGGTTATGTCTTCATTGCTTCCAGAGCCTGGTGCTTGCTTGTCCGGTTTTGTTTGTTTGTTTGTGTTTTTGTTTGTTTCTAAGATTTTATTTATTTATTTATTTGACAGAGAGAGATCACAAGCAGGCAGAGAGGCAGGCAGAGAGAGAGCAGGGGAAGCAGGCTCCCTGCTGAAGCAAACAGCCTGATGAGGGACTCGATCCCAGGACCTTGAGGGACTCGATCCCATGACCTGAGCCAAAAGCAGAGGCTTAACCCACCGAGCCACCCAGGTGCCCCTTGCTGGTCAGTTCTGATGGTGTTTTTTGCACTTTGATTCTGTTTAAGTCTTTTTTTTCTTGGTGTTTCAGAAGTTTCTTTGGATCAAATGAGTTGCTTTACCTATATTACTGATTATACTTTATTGTCAAAAAAAGGCCCCCTTCTGTCCTCTGTGCAGCTGGGTTACTGTTTCATCGTTCGGCACCCCAAGATAGAACAAAAGCCAAAATGCGAGGCCTTGGGAAGATACTACCCAAAGACAGCTCCTGGAAATGGTGAAATACTCAAAAGCAGACAAGTGTTCACTGTGTAAGAAGAGGAGTAGACTTTGGACGCATTTCAGAAATGTTCTAAGTCACTACATCTATGCTTTGGATGCCAAGGGGCATTTCTTGGAAGAATAACATTAAAATATCCAAAGTTTTAATGAAAGCGTTCTACAGCCAGTTTCAAAAGTCCTGCAGTCCAGCTCTCTATGAAGGCATCGGTCACTAATTTCCTTGACTGTCAGTTTCCCTATAAGATGAAAACTACCTGTTTCTGAACAACTCATACATTTTCTTTCACTGTTGGAAGTATACATAAAAGTGTGTGGAAATTTTATTTATGGATTAAATTTACTTTTTCTAGGCTTAAAGAAGATTGTTCCCTTGCTAGAGTTTATTTTACTGGTTGTGTTACACAGATTTTCCATGTACACTCGCCAGGAAGAAAAGAGCCCTTAGATTCCCATTGCTGAAATGTGGGACTTAACGCATCAAGCTATGAGATGGATGGAATCAACCATCGAGCGCACAACTTCTCATTCTTCACAACTCTCTGCTGTCTTCCCACTGTTTCTCTTGGCTCCCACACTCCACCACTCTATTCTTATCACTGTCACACAGGACACTATTTTTCTCCTGTTCTTACCTCTAACCAGTTAGTTCCACAACTGACACAAATGACTTAGGAGAGATAGGGCACCTCTCCACGCGTAACAGGACGGGACTCTGACAGCTCCCATTGGAGGCGGATGCACACAAGATAATGATAGAGCGGTACACAAGTAACTAGCAGTTTGGTTCATCTACACAGAAGGAGTTTTGAGTGGTGAGGGAGTTACGTGCCCACTTCTTGCACCTTTTTTTTTGTAGCCACGGACTGAGCCCATTTAACTCTTCACTTCCAGTTAGGCGGAGATCGCCACACACATTCTCCTGGTAAGAGAGAATCTTGGAACAGAGCAAAAATCTTCACGTTCTCTCTCAATACCTTTGGGATCACTACGAGGCCAATATAGTTAGTGTCTCTAAAGCAGGCTTCTCTTTTCATATGTACAGAGGGAATCCTGCTGACAAAATAGTTGTAATCTAAGTAGTTCTCAATTTCCACTTTCTTTCTTTCTTTTTTTTTTTTAAAGACTTATTTGTTTGAAGAAATGAGAGAGAGAGAGAGAGAGAGAGGGAGGGAGAGAACAGGAGAAGAGGCAGAGGGAGAGGGAGAGAGAATCCCCAGCAGACTCCCATGAGCACAGAGCCAAATGTGGGGCTCAATCTCATGACCTTGAGATCATGATCTGAGCTGAAATCTAGAGACAGATTCTTAACACACTGAGCCACCCCGGCGCCCCTCAATTTCCACTTTCAACTAAGATAGAGTATTTCACAGCAGACTAAATTGTTCAGTGATAAGATATGGGCAAAATGGATCAAATGAAACAAATCATTATCAAATTTAAATTTAAAGATAATAGTTGTCTTTGCAGTAGCTCAAAAACTGTCAGATACTTCCAGCAGATGTGTAAGACCTCTGCACTAAAACCTAGAAATACTGTTGGCAGAAATTAGAGAATATGTAAATAAATAAAAGCAGATTCCATGTTCGCAGGATGTCTTCTTGTTGCTGGTGTATTGCTGTGCTGGGGTTGTCAAGTTTATTCAAAAACATATATGTAAATGAAATGCTATCTTGAAACAAAAAGTCAGAGGGCTCTCACTACCGGATACCAAGACTTACTGTAAAGCTATATCATGAAGACAGTGAGGTGTCGGCTTAATGACAGATAAATAGACCAATGGGACAGAACAAAGAATCCAGAAATAGACCCCAAACATATAGTCTCCTGAAATATAACAAAGATGTCATGGCAATGCTATTAGAGGAGGGACTGTATTTTCAATGAATGGTGTAGGGTAAGGTGTATAAATCAATATAATTTATCATTCAAGGTGGTATATAAGTCTAAATGAAAAAAGTAAGAACCCTAGGGCTTCTAGAAGGTAACGGAATATTTCCATGCAGCTTGCATGGGAAATTATTTCTTTCTTTTATGACATTAAGTTAGTCATCACATAGTGCATGGGAAGTTTCTGTTGTGTGTTCAATGATTCAGCAGTTGCATTAGGACACCCAGTGCTCCCAACACGTCCCTCCTTAATACCCAGCACCTGGAAATGATTTCTTAAACAAGAATCAAAAAGCAACAATAATAAGGAAAATTTTGGTAAAATGGAAAAAATTGAAATTAAAACATGCGTTCATTAAAGAACCATTAGGAGAGTGACAGTACAGAGTGGGGGACTCCAGTGACAACGCCTGTGTATAACAGAAGACTTCTACTGGAAATACATAAAGAACTCCTGCATGTTAATAATGAAAAGACATGTCAGTAGAAGAATGAGCTCAGGATTTTAACAAGCACTTCCAAAGAACACATCCAAATGGCCTATAGACATATGAAAAGTGTCCACCTTCATTAGTTGTCAAGGAAATTCTAATTAAAGCTATAATGTGAAAGCCCTATACACCCATCAAATTGGCTAAAATAACAAAGACTGACAATACCAAGGGACTGTGGGGACGTGGGACAACTGGAAGCTTCCCACACTTTGGATGGGTGTGCGAACTGATAAAGCCACCTTGAGAAACAATTTGGCAGTATCTCCAAATGTGTACAACACACACACTTTATGACCTCAGAGCATGCACTCAACCGAAATGCTTCTGCATTTGTGACAAAACAATGTTGGTCACGGTGCTATTTGTGAGACCCAAATATTCCTGGCCGCTTGGAATATTATAGGTCTATAAATGGATCTCGGCAAACATACTTAGAGCAAAAGGAAGCCAGACACAAAAGAAGACAGACTGCATAATTCTGTCTCTATCACTTTCCAACACTGGCTAACCTGAACCACGAGGAGAGAAGCCATGAGAATGATGACTTTGGGGAACATTGCATGGATGGGCCAAGGCTGGGGGGTTTCATGGGTGCTGGTTAATGTTCTAGTTCTTGATCTGGTTGATGGTGATGGGGCTATGTTCATTTTTTGCAGATTCACCAAACTGAGCTGTTAACATTTTATTTTTTAAATTTTCTATATGTATATTATACTTCAGTAAATATTTAAAAAATGTCCAGATCACCTGGGTGGCTCAGTTGGTTAAGTGTCTGCCTTCGGCTCAGGTCATGATCCCAGAGTCCTGGGATCGAGCCCCACGTCAGGCTCCCTGCTCAGCGGGAGCCTGCTTCTCCTTCTGCCCACCGCTTCCCCTGCTCCTGCTCTCTCTTGCTATCTCTCTGTCTCTCAAATAACTAAATAAAATCTTAAAAAAAAAACAAAATCCAGATCACCTATTCCTTTAATTCTGCTAATTCATTCCAAATTATTTTGTTCAATTTTTGCTGCTCTTTAAAAGTGCTTTGCAAGATCGGGGCAGTCTCGTCTATAGAACTTGGCCTGAAATAATCAGGAAATTCCAACTTTAAAGGTTTTGTGTTGTTGTCTCTTAAAAAACAACACGCATACAATCAAGCTGTCAAGGACCCAGCTTGTCTACCAGAGATAGGGAGATGCAGATCAAGAAGAGAATTTTAATATGGTCATGCATTATCTATAACCTATAGGATGAATAAAGATAAGAATTAGAGTGAACTTAACTGAAAATAGCCTCATGATAAAAAAAAAAAAGTCACTTTATTTCAATGACACTCACTTCTACTGTGATTTTTATCTTGGGCTTATTTAGTTCTTCAGCCCAAACCAAGATGGCTTGTTTTTTTGTCCTTTTTCATTCTTTTTTTTTTTTTGAAATGTCTTCACTTCTGCAAGGTGAATGTAACCTATGGAAATGGAATCGCCCTTTTCATTGTTTTGCACGACGTCCTTGGAGACACCGCTGAGAAAGAAAGCAGGTGTGGAGCCCACGGTATTCGCAGCCTGAACTACTTGTTCCGAACTTGAATTACGAAAACATTGTTTGAAGTGACTCTGATGTTATTTTGATTTACTATTCCTATAAACAGCTCTTGCTCAGGTAGCTCCGACTTGCAAGCTAGCCACATAAATTAAACAAAGCGGAGTCTCCTGGGAGGATTGATGAGGGACAGAGCGAAGACACAGATATCATCCTGCCGCCGGCAAGCGAAAAGCGTAGGTTCTGACAGAAAAGTTTTTGCTTCTGATCATTGCCAGATTTAAAGCTCTTGTCCGTAATTTCCAAGGGATGCTCTCCTCGGTCAGTTTAAATACGAGGCAAAGCTCAGTTTCTTTGGAGGCATCCCCTACAATAATGATTTGATTTCTCCTGCATTCCCTTCTTGTTTCTCTTATCTTGTTGGTCCTCAAAATCTAAAGACAGAGCCACTCTGAAGCAGTATCCCAAAAAGGAGCACAGAAGTATAAGCATGTTGTAGTGTTATTTTGAAATTTCTTTTTTTTTAAATATTTTATTTACTTATTTATTTGACAGACAGAGATCACAAGTAGGCAGAGAGAGAGAGGAGGAGGAAGGCTCCCTGCTGAGCAGAGAGCCCGACATGGGGCTCCATCCCAGGACCCTGAGATCATGACCTGAGCTGAAGGCAGAGGCTTTAACCCACTGAGCCACCCAGGCACCCCTTGAAATTTCTAAGTAAGGAAATATAAACCTGGAAAAGTGATTGAGGAGAGGGAAAAGAACCATACTCAAGGTAGTCCTGAGGAAATAGAATGGATGACATCTTGTAACTAGGATTCTTTGAAAAGATGATAAGGGCAAAGGGTGAAAAGATAGATTGCCACGGGTCATGAAACTGAAGGATGTTGGTTCCACTCTAGTTTACTGTGTGTCTATAGAAACTTCAGTGTCCTGGAGATGGGGGTAGATATTAACCAGACCATGTTAAATTTACTGTGATCCATCAAACTGCTCACTGGATCTGGAACTTTAGTCCTCCAACTCAGCAAGTAACTGGAGTTGTCAGAGGAGGACAAAAGTCATATCTATTTAGTAAAATACATTTCAAAGAAGGTTCTTAAGAAAATGTAAATTTCATTTCTAAAAATTGTCCTATCATTGCGTTTTTTTAATGCCATGAGCAGCCCCAATACGAAACTCATAGCACCTACCAAGCCTCGTTCACTGACAAACCAACTTCCATCACCTTTTTTTTTTTAAGATTTTATTTATTTATTTGACAGAGATCACGAGTAGGCAGAGAGGTAGGCAGAGAGAGGGGAAGGGGAATAGGCTCCCCGCCGAGCAGAGAGCCCGATGCGGGGCTCGATCCCAGGACCCTGAGATCATGACCTGAGCCACCCAGGCTCCCCAGCTTCCATCATCTCTTAAGAGATAATAGCTGATTCTTACGACCTATGGCTTCCTGGACAGGAGTCTCTCTTCTCTGAACTTGCTCCATATTTGGAATCATAGCGCTCTTCTCTATTCAAAATCTTACCAAACAAACTTGGCATGCTGACTCGTTGCAATGTGTATCACCATATGGCCTAAGACTAATGACAGCCCCTCCTTTCCCCTCACGACGAGTGTTTGATCACATGGCGCAGTGATCATGAAGGCATGAAAGAAGGCACAGGTGTGTTAAACTGTTGGCACAAAACACATCCTCACCCCAGATGGAATGGTTACACCAAGGCCCAAACCATAGTCTGTTTAGGGGGAGATGGGTGGTGCATCTTTCCCAAGGACGACAAAGTCAGCAGGAGGCAGTGCCAGTACTTGTGACCCTGAGCACCTTTGCCCGAGTGAATGGGCATTCACTGTGCTCGGTTCGATTAAATAAAGAATCTGGACAATAATGGTTTCAGTTACATCTTGCATCTGCTATGTAACATTTTAATCAAGTACATGAATTTACGAATCTCTATTCGCAAATCATCAGTGCTATTGGCAAGCCAGAAAACGTAGAAGTAACTTTCATCTTTATGTATTTGTAAAATAGATGTCACGGTCTCTAGGTGTTACTGAGGGGTCAGACAAAACAAGTGATTCCTTTGGGTAGAAAATGAGGAGTCGCTGAGCCCAGGTTTCTAATCCTGCACTCGGCTTAGTACACTTGGCAACAAAGTCGTGTATACTGTGAAACTCACTCTTGCGTCTTATAATCTGTCCATTAGTAAGTAGTTTTCAAGCAAAATGAAATCTGCTTTCATTTTTAATACATATTTGTGAAAGGCAGAACTATCAGAGGTGTGAGCTGGTGCCTCAGAGGAGGAAAGAAAAGGATTATATGGACTTAAAGAATCCAAAGATTGGGAGGGAGACAAACCATAAGTGACTCTTAATCTCACAAAACAAACTGAGGGTTGCCGGGGGGAGGGGGTTTGGGAGAAGGGGGTGGGATTATGGACATTGGGGAGGGTATGTGATTTGGTGAGTGCTGTGAAGTGTGTAAACCTGGTGATTCACAGACCTGTACCCCTGGGGATAAAAATATATGTTTATAAAAAATAAAAAATTAAAAAAAAAATAAATAAATAAGTTAAGAAAAAAAAAAAAAAAAAGAATCCAAAGATGGAAAACAGAGTTGTGATTTATGTCACATGAAGAGACTGAAATCCAGAGAAATTCAATTACTAGTCCAAGTTCCTGTGACTACGGTCATCTCTCTTATTCATGCTTTCACTTTGTATGATTTCACTACCCATCGTCACCCACCATCTGAAACTATTAAGTGGAAAATTCTGGAAATAAGTCATAAATTTCAAATTGCACGTTCTGAGCAGCATAAGGGTATCTCACACTGTCTGGCTGTATCCTGACCAGGACCGGCATCAACCCTCTGTCTGGCGTCTCTATATTGTATCCAATTCCACCCCTTGTCACAGGATCACAATGCTTATGCTCAAGGATCCCTTATTTTACTTAATAATGACCCCAAAGAACAAGAGCAGTGATGCTGGCAATTTGGATATGCTTCTGTAGGTGAAAAGGTAAATGTTCTCAACAAAGAAAAAAAAATTTTGTTGAGGTTGCTAAGATTTGCAGTAACATTTATTATAGTATATTACTGTACCTACTCTACTTTATTGAGTTGTTGTTCATCTCTTACTGTGACTAATATATAAACTTTATCCTAAGGATATATGCGTAGGAAGAAACATAGTATCCACGGGATGTGGAACTATCCTAGTTTCAGGTCCACTGGGGGGTCTTGGAATGTGTCCTCTGCAGATAAGGGGGAGGGAGCACTGTAGACAGTGGCAAAACCAAGAATAAAAGAGGGATTTAAAAAAAAAAATACTTTATTTATTTATTTGGCAGAAAGAGCGAGAGAGAGAAAGAGAGGGAACATAAGCAGGGAGAGTGGGAGATGGAGAGGCAGGCTTCCTGGAGAGCAGAGAGCCCGATGCGGGGCTCGATCCCAGGACCCTGGGGATCATGACCTGAGCTCAAGGCAGATGCTTCACAACGGAGCCACCCAGGTGCCCCAAAAGAGAGATCTCTTAATTTCCAGCCTATTTTCTTATATGACTACACCATGTTTCCTTTAGAATAAAAGATTTTATCAATAGCTGAACTCATCTTAATCAGATATTATGGAATTTCTTCATAGTGACTGTTAGGAAAATACATTTATGTGAGAGAGTAACACTATTTTAGTGCAGTTGTTCTGGGCTCCAGCCGAAAGTAACAGTCTCCATCCTCCCTTGCAACTCATTCAGAATGTGTTACGATCCCCCGGAGACCGTTTTGCTATGGGGCCTTAAAGAATTTAGACAGTCAGTACCGAGTCCAAAAATAAACTTGGTAACTAAAAGATGGTACGTTGAATCCCCACAAAATGTGAGGCTGTGGGTCCTCTGCCAAGAGTGGGCTCTGCGATGGTTGGCTCTATAAGTTTTAGCTCGATGAAATCCAGGGCAGCGAGAACATCTGAAGCTCTCTTAAATTATAAATAGATCCCAGTTGTGGAGAATCCTTCTAAAGTTTCTGGCGATTTTGTAAAATATATTATTCACACTGCCATATGATATGGGTAGAACCCACTTTAGCTAAATCTTACGTTAAGTACTGGAAAGCTAAACGAGGCCGTGACTCTTTTCTTCAATTACAAATCCCGATTAGACATATTCTACTCATAATTACCAGGCAGTCATCTACCCAAATGGCTTCGAGCCATGCATTTATTTACTCTAAGAACTGGCTATATTTTGTGATACAGAAAAGAGAAGAGAAGCAGATCAGCGTGGATGAGATGTGGATGGTACCTAACGTGCACATCCGTTCATCCAGTTAATATTTCTTAAGTAAATGCTATTTTCTTGCAAGGAACTCACAACCTAATGGCAGAAACAGATAACCAGAGGGTCAAAGAAACAGATAATCATTGGGAGGCAAGTACCTGCAGGAGCTTCCTAGCAGACATTGAAGACGCTGAGTTTAGAGACAAATGATGGGAGAGAGAAACCAGGAATGGAAAAATTCCTACAAACGGCACAAAATCCATTTTAAGGTGGACATTATGTTTGTTGGAAAATATAATGTAAATGCTTGGGGAAGACAATGGAATCCTTATTACTGGTTGGTTCCAAGGTGTCTCAGAATAAAGCTGGGCTTTCCTGATAGATAAAAGGTGGTGTGTGCGTGTGTGCGTGTGTGTGTGTGTGTGTGTGTGTGTGTGTATTTCGTGGAGGGGAGGCGTGTGCAGGGTGCGGAAGACACAGAGCACTCTTAAAAGTATGATCTGTAGGGCGCCTGGGTGGCTCAGTGGGTTAATCCTATGCCTTCAGCTCAGGTCATGATCTCAGGGTCCTGGGATCGAGTCCTGCATCGGGCTCTCTGCTCAGCGGGGAGCCTGCTTCTTCCTCTCTCTCTGCCTGCCTCTCTGCCTACCTGTGATTTCTCTCTGTGTGTGTCAAATAAATAAAAATCTTAAAAAAAAAAAAGTATGATCTGTAGAATTCCAGAGGTCTCTGATACCATTTCAGGGGCCTTGAAATGTCTAAACTATTTGTAAAAAATTGCTTAGATTTCTTTTGTACTCATGGCATGGACATTTATACTACTCGTACAAAAGTATCAGTGGATAAAACTGCTTGAATCTCAGAAATGGCACCAAAGATTTTTTTTAAGCTAATCTCATTTAGAAATGTCTTCAATGAGGGAGTAAAAATATGTTGATTTTATTAAATCTTGATTCTTGGGCATATTTTCCGGTTTTGGAATATATATCTGAGAATGGCTAGATTTTCTTGGGGGGCTTCAACCAAAACTATTACAGATGACAGAACACAGAAGCAGATACGAGCGTTGGCCACCCACTGTTCATTATACTGCATGTGACAAAGGCGTGCAAACATGGAAAAGTAGTGCCACAGGTCACGTGCCACAGAGCTGCTGCGCTGCCCGAAACAGTTCCATGTGACTCTTTACATTTAAATTCATCATTCATTAATAAAATAAGTAAAAACAAAATAACTAATTAAATATTCAGTTTCTCAGTCTTCTGAGGCTCACTTCAAAGGCTCAACAGCCACAAGGTGCCCAGAAGCTACCATATTAGGCAGAAAACATTCCCAGGATTCCAGAAAGTGCTATTGGGCAGTGCTGGTACCAAGTATGTGTATAACAGACACTTTTGGGTCCGTGTTCCTATGTTAAAGGCAAGCTTTTAAGGTTAAAAAAAAAAAAAAAAAAACCTGACTCACATTTCCATTGCAATATATAAAAATCAGCATCATTTCCATGTAGCTATGTTCTCTCCAAATTCACTCCCTCTGGGCACTTGGCATCTCAGATCCCCACGGTCAGGGCCACTTCCGATCAAGGAGCAGAGGAAACACACACTCTTGTCTTTACTGCGCAGCCCAGAGGGTGTTGCCCTCAGTGTCCATAAGCAATAAAGTCATCGTAGGTCCAGAGTCCCTGGGTTCTAGCGACCCTGATACCAGCCGAGCTTTTAGGTAGATGGGAGGGAGGAAAGCAAAGACGAGGTCTTTCTGGCACGAATTCAATCAACCCCCTCGCTGAACCTTCCTGATGGCGCACTTGCCCCCAAACCCGCAGTTCCCTCTTCTCTGGCCAAATATTTTCAACACACGTTTCTGATACTACGGCTGCACCCTGGCGTCTGCAAGCTTGTTAGAAGCTGGGATGAGACACGGCCTGTTAGCAGATGCCAATGCTTTACGTCCTCAATATTTTCCCTTCCTGTGATAACAACCCTCATCATTCTCTTTTTAGGAGACAGAAACCCATGCATAGAAATTTGTGTGCCGTTATTCGCAAGGTAACGGTATTTGAGTGTTTACTCTCATGCTGGTGTTAATTAGTTCACAGCGTATTTAAGTCTGGGAACGATGCAAGTCAGCTCCCATCTCCAAAGGACATCTTTTACGCAGCTACATTATGTCCTGACAACACCCAAGCAGCACTGCCAAGACACCAATGGCGACTGGTAAACACGGTTTTGGCAAAGAGTGCCGAGGAATTCCTCTCCACTGGCAACCCCGCAAATCCAGGTTTACAAACGTGCCACCCTTGGTTAATTAGTGACAGTGCTGGCTTTTAATTGAATTTGAAGCAACATGAGGGGAAAAAAAAAAAAAAAAAAAAGAATCAAGTTGGGGAAAGCAAGGTAGATAAACAGGGCCGCTAGTCCCGCTGCTGAGAAACGACATCGCACAAGCATGAGCGATCCAGTCCCGCAAAGAGGTTGGTGGATGTGGTGGCTTTTGAAATGCAGGTACATCTGGATCTTCAGCACAGAGGAGGTGGGGGAGAAAAAAGTAGGGTCCAAATTCGTGGACACATTTCTGTCACAGACATCCGGCGAACAGATGGCACTGGCTCCAGATCCAGTCCCATCGATGTGCTGAGAGGTTTTTGAAAACTCACTTGTTCACAAATGCATTCTTTTTGCCCATTTGTTTCTGGCGCGGTAACTTACCAGCTCTTCCCACACTTAACTGGTTGCCTTCGGGGCAATGATGTTTCCTCCCCAGGCAGAGGGCTGTGAAGGCTGGGACTCTGTATTCTCAGCCGAGCCTGGCCTGATGGGGTAAGGAATGTGGGGTCCCTTCTGCATTGTGAAGGCCAGTGCTGACCACACGCTGGGGGGCAGGGCCGGGACTCAGGGCACGTCCCCTCTTGTGTGGGTTTCTTGCCGTCTTTGGCAGTAGCCGCTGTCCTGACTGTGGTTTTCAAGATTGGTAAGTTCAGGTCCACATTGCAAGTGATCCAGTTTGCCAGTAGCAAGCGTAGAATTCGTTCTTGGGTTCCTCAATGCACTCTTTGTTTGAGGTGAGTGTGCGTTTGGCGATCAAAAGATGAGATTTCCATTCAGAGCCCTGAGCTGCTGTACAGTCTCTTGAACAAGGAATAATATATCGTCTGGTGAATACATCTAGAATCGAAATTTTAAGAGGGATTTTTCCCTTTGGCTGTGGTCTGCTTATCTGGTAGATCCCTTACTTGTGAGAGGAAGTGGACAGAGTGCAGAGCTGAGACTTCTGGAAGGCACGACGGAAATCAGTATCTGCTGGAGGATTTGCAGCATCTCACAGGTTTAAGCAGTGCCCCAGGAGCTCATGTGGTGCCCCGCGCCTCCCAGGGCTGAAAGCCACCAGGAACAGGGTTCATACTAGCAGAAACGAACATCCCAAGCTTCACTTGCTCCCTTTCTCGTAAGCAATCAGGAATGTCCACAAACATCACATCCTCCATGCAGATGAGATATGAGAGAAACTCAGAGCATACATGGAGAGGGCTTACAAACACTCACGCTCCATGATGTCTGAAGCTCTCGGGCAATTCTGTGCTTCTTAAAATCAGACAAGCCCCTGGCAACGAGTGATGCTGAAAGCGATGCTTACCCTCATTAAGTAGGGCTCTAAGGATCTAATTCTTTCATCGACCAAACAGGACCCAGTGTTAAGACCTTCTGCAGAGAAAGGCTTATCAAGACAAAAGCAGCGTTAATATTATTGCATTCTGTGTGTCACCCCATTTTGGAGACACAGACGGGGCTTACATGCATAGCAGAACCTATGCTGGGCAAAAGAATATTTTGCATGTTTTCTGATTTTTTGAGGCAGTGCAAAACTCCAGGGTAGTTTGGTTCCGATTTCAGACGCCCGCAGCTTTGTTGGTCCACTCCAGCAGCGGCAGGCAGAGGATTAGGAGACGCCTATTTCAGGGCCTGGGACATAATTTCAGAACTGTAAGAAGAAGACTTTATTCTCCAGGATTCCTATTGTTAGACAGGAGACAACACATGTGATGATGGGGAAATGACTTATAAATGTATCCCGGCGTGAACTCGGAATCCTGGTTGAGTGATTTGTTGAGCAGGTTTTTAATTGTTGCTTCTACTTCTGTCCTCCCTGCAGATTGCTTCCAGGAGCTACTGCTGGTTGCTGACGAGCAGAGAGCGAGCTTGATAGGGGCAAGAAGCCACGTGGCTGAAAAGACTTTTTAAGGGTACTCCTGCCTACACTGGAGCCTTGGCCCAGGCAAAGGGGCCCTCCCCTTGGAATTGAGGAGATCGTGATTGTGAAAAGTCACAGCAGTCCGGGGAAGTGTTCTCGAGGGGAAGAGAGAAACCGTAATGATACTAATAACTGGTAGCTTTTATTGTGTGTTTCTGTATGTTCCAGGCAGAGGGCTTCAACTCTTAATAGATATCACTTTATTACGATAGCCCTATTCCAAAGGTTCTATCACTATTCTCATTTATCACTTGGGAAAACTGAGGCCCGGAGATCAGAAATTACTCAAAGGCAAATCTTGCCAAAACTCAGTTAAAAAAAAATGATGGAATCTGGGGCAGTTGGGGGGCCCAGTTGGTTGAGCGTCCAACTCTTGGTTTCAGCTCAAGTCGTGATCTCGGGGGTTGTGGGATCAAGCCCCTCATAGGACCCTGTGTTCAGCAGGGAACCTGCTTGAGATTCTTTCTCTCTCCTTCTGCCTCTTCCCGCCCTTGCTCATATTCTCACTCTCAAAATAAATGAATAAAATCTTTTAAAAAGCTATAGAATTTGAATAGTTTTATGCATACAGAAAAATTGTGAGAATAGTGCAAAAAGTTCCCATATACTCTACATGCAGTTTCTTCTCTTATGAACATTTTACACTAGGATGGTATGTTTGTTACATTAATGAGTCATCATTGGTACATTATTATTAACTAAAGTCCATGCTTTATCCAGATTTTTTAGTTTTTGCTTAATGTCCTTCTTCTGTTCCAAGATTCCATCCAGGAAGTCTCATCACCATCTCTTGTCTCATTAGGCCTCTCCTGGTTGTGGTAGATTCCTAGACTTATCTTGTTTTTAATGACCTTGATGGTTTTGGGGAGACTGCTCAGTGATGTTATAGGATGCCCCTCAAATAGGAACTGGCTGATGTCTTTCTCATGCCTTGCCTGAGTTTATGGTTTCTGGGAAGGAAGACCACAGAAGTCAAAGTGACTCGCAACACATCGTACCAAGTGCACATAAACGATCAACGTAATTTATCACTGTGGGTGTTGACCTTGATCACATAGCTTACAAAGTGTTTGTCAGGTTTCTCCACTGTAAAGTTTTCTCTCCCTTCCCATTCTCTGCTCTTTGGAAGAAAGAGACTGCACTTTCCGCACTGGGGAGCCACGCGCAGCCTGATTTAGGAAGCATTATTTAAATGTTTTATTGGAAATTCTTCTGCATGGGATATTTGTCTCTTCTCCATTTATTTATTTGTTGAATTATATATTTGTAACCATATAGACTTGTGGGTATTTATCATCTACTTTGTTTTTTTAACCCCACGTTATTTATTTATTTTGTTGTGCAAAGTGTTCCAGCTTTGGTCACGGAGTTCTCTATCGGCTCCTCCCTCCCTTTGGCAAACCATCATTGTGAGGTTGTTTCTTTGTCTTTCTTTTAGGACCACTTTACTTTCTGGTGTTCTAGATGCTCCCGGCTCATCTTCTTGCATATTTCTGTCCCGAGTCCTAGAAATGAGCATTTTCTGAAGGAGCTCTGGTTCCTTTTATTGGAGAAAAGTACCAGAAACCAGGATCTGGAAGCCAGCCGTGCTCATTGTTACTGGTTGCTGACAGAGAAAGGAAATGTATCTCTGCACACTAACCTGTTTGTACACATCTCTATAAATATTTCTATAGGTAGCCATCTATGTCTATATTAAGCTAAACATGAGTTCATACTGATGTCTCCAACTCGAATGCATCACCACACGGATCATTCTAGTCTCCTCCCCTCGCTTATCTATCAACTCCCACTCCAACAGCGAGAAACCCGGCTCCCACCATCTGCCATCCATTCACTTCATTGTTCAGTTCCAGGAGACACGGGTAGCGATATCAGCATTGTGAACCCATCCCCCGTGGGGAGCAACTTTATCATCCAGAATACGGCACCATGCCATGTTTCTGAAATATATGTCAGAAAACATAATTCTAACACGTTCTCTCCATAGTTGTGTTTGTTTCTGTCTTCCTATTGATTTCTGCCTTAGGTCCACTTTATAAGGTGAATAAAAGCTACAGACCAGAGTAAACCAGAGAGGGTCTCCAGAACAAGGCTTCAGAAAGGACGAAAATGAAACCCACAAATACAAACACGCAGGTGGTACACAGGGCCATGAGAGGAGTCAGTGCCATTTCTGACAGGAGTTTACGGAGCCCAGTACGGGTAGCAGCGCAGCGGACTCTGACAGACAGACCATCTGAAAGCTGGGGGCAGGAGACAATAGCCTGTCACTTCACATCTTCAGTAGCTTTTTTTTTGTTTTTTGTTTTTTTTTTTTGGTAGGTGAAGCTAAATGGAAAGGACAAATTAGAGGCTTTCTTTTCAGAGATTTTATTTTGTAGAACAGTTTCAGGTTCATGACAAAACTGTGTAACAAGTACACAGAGTTCCCAGAGGCTCCCAGACCCCCCTCTCCCTCAGCCTGCCCGTATACCACGGCACAGCGGGACATTTGTTCAAGTCCATGAGCGACAACGAAGACGTCATCATCGCTCCACAGTGCACGTTCATTTGTCCTGTTGTACATTCTACGGGTTTTGAAAAATGCATAACGACATGTACGTAGGACTGTACTACCGTTCCGAGTAGTTTCACTGCCCTAAAAATCCTGTGTTATTATCTTTGTTCTGTACAGCCTTGCCTCTCCCAGAAGGTCGAATAGGTAGAATCATACAGTCTGTAGCCTCTTCGGGCCGGCTTCTTTTGTATTCTTTACTTAGATCTACATTCAAGTTTCTTGCATGCCTTTTCATGGCGTGGTAGTTTATTTCTCTTTCACTCTAATAGCTATAATAATATTCTAACCTACGTTGTCTGTGCGTACCAGTCTGTTCATCCGTTCGCCTACAGGAGGCCATCTCAGTTACTTCCAGGTTTAGGCACTTGTGAATAAAGCTGCTATAAACATCTGTGTGCAGGTTTTTGTGTGGGCATAATTTTTCAGCTCATTTGGGTAAATACCAAGGACCATGATTGCTGGATCATATGGTAAGAGTATGTTTAGTTTTGTAAGAAACTGCCAAACTGTCTTCCAAAGTGGCTGCACCACATTTCGCATTCTCCCCGGCAATGAATGAGAGTTTCTGTTACCCTACATCCTTGCCAGCATTTGATGTTATCAGTGTTTTGGATTTTCACCATTGTAATTGGTGTATAGTTGCAATTTGTTTTAATTTGCAATTCACCAAAGACATACGATGGGAAGCATCTTTTCATATGCTTATTTGCCATCTGTATATCTTTTTTGGTGTGTCTGTTCAGATCTTTTGCTCCCTTTCAAATGGGTTGTGTGGGCTTTTTTTTTTTTTTTTTTTTTTTTGTAGTAGAGTTTTAAGAGTTCTGTGTATATTTTGAATAAGAGTCCTTTATCAGAGATATCTTTTGAAAATATTTTCTCACTGTTTGTAGCTTGTCTTCTCATTTTCGTGGTGATGTCTTTCCTAGGGCAGAATTTTATGAAGTCCAAATTACCAATTATTTCTTTTGTAGATCATGCCTTTGAGGTTGTACCTAAAACGTCATCACCAAACTCAAAAAAGTCATCTTGGGTTTTCTCCTAAAAAAAAAAATTCCAGATTTATGAATTTGCACTTTACACTTAGGTCTGATTCATTTTGAGTGAATTTTTGTGAATAGTGTAAGGTCTGTGTAAGGTCTAGATTCCTTATTTTACTCTGTATTTTATTTTATTCCTATTTTATTTATTTATGTATTTATTTGTGGGGTTTAGTTCTAGGCTCTCAATTCTTTTCCAGTGATCTATTTGTCTATTTTCTCGCTCATACCAAGACTTTCTAAGAAGTCTTGAAGTCAAGCAGTGTCAGTTCTCCAGCTCTGTTGTTCTCCTTCATAACAGGATTGTTTTCAGACTCATTCATTCTGAATGTAATGCAAAGACACCAGTCTTTTTCTCATGTGTTCTCTTTTTGCCTTTCCCATAGACCTCGCCTTGGGAATAGTTGAAAAAATGGCCTTCTGCTCTTTTTCTTCCCCCTTGCTTTAAGGACATTTGATACCAGAGGCATTTCTTATTAATTCTCTATCTCCTGCGGGAAAGAAGTTGGTCTTTCTATCTAGTTAGGTGACTGGGAGGAAGGAAGGGAGGCTCCTGGATGCTTCTGGAATGATTCCAGACACCTTTCCTGGAAGATGTCTTGCAAACATGTCACCGTGAAGCACCGTGACTCAGTTTTTTCCTGGGCCAGACCCTCTCCTGTGACAACCAGGAATGCTACAGATAGCTTTAAACAGTGACCGGGGGAGAATGGTCTTTGCAATATAGGGTTCTAAAATCAGGGAATATTGTAAAGAAGATTCTACACATACTAAAGATCCCAGATTCTCTGGATTATATTTTTCAATGTTGATCACATAGGAAAGAACAAAAATGTAGCTCTAAAAAAAATAAATAAACATAATGTATACATTGTTCCAATTAGAAAAATTTCCTTCCCATGTTTAGTAGTGTTCAAAATAGGCTAAAATAAATAAAATAAATAAATAAAGATTCAAAATGCTTGAGGCTAAAGCAGGTACTTCAGATTGCCTTTTGTTATAGCGATGTGATTTATTTAATAATTCATATTTTGGAATACATTAATGCAAATGATAATTTTAGATTGTCATCAAATTTTAAAATATGCAACACAAGAAATTTTCATTTTTGTTAATTTTCTTAGATGAAATTGGACACTTCAGACATATGCGCAATTTCACTCATGAAAGTACATCCAAATTGTTTTGTTTTAGGAATGGAGAACTAAGAAAGTTATTCATATTTTATTTAAAATAATACTGCGTTTCTGGATATGGGAAGTTGTTGAGATAGGGGAGGTAAGAAATGTTGTATTTTATTTTCTAGAATTCCTAGAAGAGCACAGAGACGTATACAAGATCCCCACAAATGATCTTGTCAATAATGTATTTTCTGGTTTTAGAAATGAGATATTCATGCAGAGGAAGTCTCTTTAATGTGCCGAATGATAAATAACAAAGACGACCAGACAGAATGATTCTGGAAGGGTAATAATTAACCTACACAATAAACACTTGGGGCTACTTTAAAACACTAATATAAAATGCATTTTCGGGGCACCTGGGTGGCTCAGTGTGTTAAGCCTCTGCCTTTGGCTCAGGTCATAATCCCAGGGTCCTGGGATCGAGGCCCCCATTGGGCTCTTTGCTCAGTGGGGAGCCTGCTCCCCCCTCTCCCTCTGCCTGCCTCTCTGCCTACTTGTGATCTCTGTCTCTCTTTCAAATAAATAAATAAAATCTTTTTAAAAAAATAAATAAAATAAAATGCATTTTCTCCTTTTTCAATACATTAGTATTATTTGGAAAATTTCACCCCCGATACTTCCTAAGTCCTGATTATCACATCATCACAAGTACAATCATCCCCTATAAATGAAGACAGTTCCCACAATACTTTGTTGTTGATGTTCTTCTTCTTATTATTATTATTATTATTATTAATATGTTGTTGTTCTTTTGGTTATTTTTGGCCTTGGTCCTACCAACTTTGCTACTTTTCTCCTTCAGGTCAGATATGTTTCATACTCCAGCATACATTGCGTTCAAGAGTGATCTTGTGGTTTATCATTGACATGAGGACAATTCGGAGCATGGAAGCGTGCACACTGAGTGATTACTTTGTGTTACCGTCACAAACTGGACATTTCAAGTAAATGAAATCATACAGTGTATGGTTATGAGTGCCAAGTTCTGTCACTTAGCATGTTTTCAAGGTCTATCCATACCGTAGCACGTGTCAGTACTCTGCACCTTTTAGGGCTAAGTAATATTCCGTTACACGATGGTAAATTTTGTTTGTCCATTCATCGAGTCACATTTGGGGTGTTTCCATTTGGGGATATTAGGGATAATTCTGCTACGAACATGGTGTACAAGTTTTTCTGTGAACATCTGTTTTCAGTTCTTGCAGGGGCATAGCTACAGTTGGAATTTCTGGGTCATGTGGTCACTCTGTGATTAGTTTTTTAAGGAACTGACAAATCGCTTTCCATGGTGGCTACATCATTTTACATTCCTACCAGCAGTGCATGAAGGCTCTAGTAACGTCCCATCATCTCCACATTAGTGCTTTGTTTAAAACTATAACCATCCCAGTTCCTGAGAAGTGGTGGTACATTTTGGTTCTGATTGGTATTTCTGTATAACTACTGATATTGAGTCTTTTCCCATGGCCATTTGAATATCTTAGTTATAAAACTATTCACATCCTTTGTCCATTTTTAAAATAGTTTTTTTATTGAGTTGTAAGAATTCTTTACATGTTCAAGATATTAGACCCTGAACAGATATATGATTTACAATTTATTACCAGTTTCATCTTCTTGCCCTGTTGGTGGTGTCCTTTGAAGTACAAAAGTTTTCATTTGTTTTCATTCCTTTGTATTCCCTTTTGTATTTTTAAAAAATATGTAATTTTAAGCTATTTTCTTAGTGCCCTGGAGATTTCAATTAATATCTTAAATTATAACAGTGTAGTTTAGATTAATACTAATTCAATCTTAATAGTAGATAGAAACTTTGCTTCTATTAAGCTCCCTTTCCCCCTTTTTTAATGCTGTCATTGTCATAAGTCACATCTCTTCAGACACTGTGTCCTCATCAACTTAGATGTCTCTCTCATATGATTTATGTAGTTGTCTTTTAATTCAGATTAAAAAATGGGGGTTACAAACAAAATTTATTATCTTTTATTTTGTATTTACATGTGTTGATACCTTTACTGTTGCTGTTTATTTTTTCACGTGCATTCCAGTTAGTCTAGTGTCCTTTCATTTCAACTTAAAGAACTTCTTATAGTATTTTGTAGAAAGAAAGTGTGCAAGCAAAAATTTCTCCTTATTTTTATTTATCTGGGAATGTCTTCAATTTTTCTAATTTAATTAATTTTAATTAATTTTTAAATTAATTTCCAAAAATTGTTTTGCTGGATATACAATAGTTGGTTAAAGTGTTTGTTTTGTTTTATTTTTCTTCATATCTTTGAAATGTTATTCCACTGCCTTCTGGCCTGATTTTCTGGTGAGAAATATGCTATCAATTTTATTTAGTACCTGTTTTATGTGGCAAGTCTCTTTCTTCTCCTGCTTTTGATTTTTAAAATATTTTAAATTATCATTATGATTTCCTTTTTTTTTTAAAGATTTTATTTATTTAACAGAGAGAGATCACAAGTAGTCAGAGAAGCAGGCGGAGAGAGAGGAGGAAGCAGGCTCCCTGCTGAGCAGAGAGCCTGACATGGGGCTCAATCCCAGGACCCTGAGATCATGACCTGAGTCAAAGGCAGAGGCTTAACCCACTGAGCCACCCAGGTGTCCCCACGATTTCTTTTTTGAATCATGGAATATTTAGAAGCATGTTGCTTACTTTTGAAATGTTTGGAGATATTGTAGTTATCTCTTATTATTTAGTTCTACTGTGACAGCATGTGGTATAAAGAACATATTCTGTATGGCTCCAGTATTACACAATTTATAGAGAATTATTTTATGGTCCAGTACAAGGTCTGTTTTTACTGATGTTCCATGCCCACTGTATTCTGCAGTTAATGGTGCAGTATTTTATATGTTTCCATTAGGTCAGGAATATTAATCATATTGCCTAATTATCAGTGTCTCTACTAATTTTTGTCTGCTGCTGATTTGATCAGTTATTAAGACTTTCCAATAAAATCATCCTCTATTTGTCTACATATCCTTTCGTTTCTCTAAGTGTTTTTCTTTATGTGTTTTGAGGCTTTATTATTGGGTGTATATGAATTTAGAATTGTTTCTTTCTTTCACATTTATTCAAATGATTAAAAGCTTTTCTTTACCTTTAGTAATATTTATCACTTCAAAGTCTACTTTGTCTCATATTAACATAGCTTTACAAAATTCAATGTCATTTGTAGGGCACGTTCTTCACATCCTTCTACTTCTAATCTGTGTATTACTGTACTTAGTGTCTATTATATAAGCAACATAGAGTTACTCTTTTTATGCAGCATTCTGTTTTTTAATTTGATTGTTTTCTATTTTTATTTTTATTTACTTTTTTAAAAAAATATTTTATTTGACAGACAGAGATCACAAGTAGGCAAAGAGGCAGGCAGAGAGAAAGAGGGGGATGCAGGCTCCCCACCGAGCAAGAGAGCCCGATGTGGGGCTCGATCCTAGGACCCTGAGATCATGACCTGAGCCAAAGGTAGAGGCTTAACCCACTGAGCCACCCAGGCGCCCCTATTCTATCTACTTCTAATGTAATCATCAGGAAGCATTTGAGTTTATTTCTATCTTTTTACCATTTGTTTTCTTTTAGCCCAATCTTTTCTTTATTCATTTTCTTTTTTTCCTTTCTTTCAAATTAATATATATGTTTGTTTCATTTTTTCTATATTAACTTGTTGGGTTTTTTAATTATTATTTTTAGGGATTATTCTGTAAACTACAAGGCCTATTTATGCCTTACTGAAAAAAAAAATACTTTGTTTACCCTTTACCTCATTCTGTACAAGGCAAGAATTTTAGAACAGTTTATTTTCTCTTAACCATTTTTCAACTTTTCTGCTACTGTTTTTTCAGTCTCTAAATTCACTGTGCACTTTAAGCCACCAAGAAATATTATTTTTACAATCAATATTAATTTATATGTACATACATCTTCACCCTTTTATTTCTCTTTTGTCTTTGCATAGAGATGCTTTCCATATGGGGTCATTTTCCACAGCCTAAGAACTCTTTCTTGGATTTCTTTTCCTTCAGATGTGCTGTCAGTAAGTTCTCTCAGCCTCTATTCTTCTGAATATTTTTACTTTGGTTTCATTTTTCCACATATTTCATTGGGTTTAAATTTCAGGTGGGCTTTTCCTCCCCAGCTCTTTGAAGATAGCATTTTATTGTTGTTCTGGGTTGTTTGTGTCCTTCAAAAAGGTATGTTGAAGACTTACTTCACTCCTAGTACCTTAGCATGTGACCTGATTTTGAAAATTGGGTCTTTATAGAGCTAATCAAATTAGAATTAGATCATTAGGGTGAGCTCTAATGCACTATGACTGATAGTGTTTTTATAAAAAAGGGAAATTTGGACCTAGAGACAGACACACATGCAGGAAAGATGGTGTGGAGAAGCACAGGGAGAGTGCTGTATGAAGATAAGAGATTGGAGAGAACCATCTGTAATCTGCAGAATGCCAAAGATTGCCAGAACACCACCGGAAGCCAGGCAGAGTCCAGGAAGGACTCATCTGCAACTTTCAGAGGGAACATGGCCACTGACACCTGGATTTCGGGTTTCTGTCGTCCAGAACTGAGAGACAATTCATTTCCGTTTCTTTCAGTCAGCCAGTTTGTGGCACTTTGTCGCTGTAACTGCGGCAGATGAATACAATTGTCCTCTGACACCCCTTGGTCCTGCTGAAAAGTCTGTTGGTACTTTGATGTATTGTATCATTTTTCTCTGTTTTAAGCTTTTCCTTTTGCCTTTGGTTTTCTGCCATTTGATTCTAATGTATTTTGTAATTGTCTTTGCAGGCATCCAATTTGGATCCCATTTTCTTTAAGATTTATTTATTTATTTTTAAGGGGGCGGGGCAGGACTGAGGGCTTGAGGGGCTTGAGACAGACTCTCAAGCGGACTCCCCCCTGAGCACACAGCCCAACACAGGGCCCGATGTGGGGCCCAATCCTATTAACCTGAGACTATAACTTGAGCTAAAATCAAGAGTCAGACACTTAACTGCCTGAGCCACCCAGGCACCCCTGAATCCTATGCTTCTTTGCTCTGTGATTTGATGTGTTTCATAGGCTTAGAAATATTCTTTAAAATATCTTTTTAAATAACTTTTTCCCACATTTTCTCTCTGTCTTCTCCATTTGAGATTCCAAATGCACATTATGTTAGTCTTATTTACCTACTTCCATATGTTTCATGTCATTTTCTGTGTTTTAATTTTTTTCGTTCCTCTGATTACTACAATCTGGGTCTCCCCTACTGTGTTATCTTCTGATTCACTAATGTTCTCTCACTTTCCCTACTGTTAAATCCATATTTTGAATCATCACTGTTAGGCTATTATGTTTTTAGTTCTGGAATTTCCATCTGATTCTTTATTATATATTTCAATTCTCTCATGATAGTTACCATATTTCAAAAAACTCAATCATTGACTATATTAATCATAGTTATTTGGAAATCTGGTTTGGATAACTGCAATATCTGTATCATCACAGATCTGTTTTTTGTGTAAATCTTCTCTTGGCTTTCTGTCATTTGGTCTCGTTTACTGGCAAGCCTAGTAATTTCAGAGTATCTGCCAAACATTGTATATGAAAAATTATAGGTGCTCTGGTTGACGTTGTCTTTCTCCAGAGAGAAGTTAATCACCTTCTGGCAGCAAAGAGATATGAGAAAACCATTTTAATACAATCAGGCATTGAGATCATTCAAGGCTACACTTTAGCTTTGTGATGTTCTGCTGTTTCTAATTTGCCTTTACTCCTATAGTGAAGCCCTCTGGAGGTCTCAAGAAAGCCAGCAGTTTTAGTTTGGTCTCCCCTTCACAAACAGACTTCAATTCCCAGCCTCTCTCTTCAGAACTGTGAGTCAGGTAAATCTCTAGTCTGCTTGTTAGCCTCTTACCAGGGGCTTTTGTTCCATTTCTTGACCTCTTGTCCTTGGCCATTGAAGCTCAGGAATTAGCAAATTTCTCGAGAGAAAGTTGGATATAGAACATAGGGCTAATTCCACTGTTTTTCTCCTTTCCCTAATATTTGATTTCTTGAACATAGGGTGTCTAATTTCATCTCTCAAGGCGAGTAAGTGACCACAAGCACTAGCTTTCTTCTTAGGCTTTAGGCTTCTCCACACAAATGAACCAAGTGAAAAATAATGTTGTTGAGCACAGAACTCAATTCAGTTCAGTTCAGGAATGTTTCCTTTTCTCTGCAATCTTAGCTCATGAAATTTGTTGGTTTTAGTTGATCTCTACTGTCTTCAAATATCTGTTTCATTAAATACATATTGTTTTAATCCCATTTCTTTTCATTGTTCTCTATGAATTTTTCTTTTTTCCCCCTGACATAAACTTCTTTTTATCCAGAAAACCTTTTAAGAAATATTTGTATTTAATTCATTTTTATTTTCTCCTTACTATCCTTTCCACCATCTTCCCTCATTTTCATTATGTTCTTTATTCTATTAGTAATAAAATGGTCTAATCATAAAGATAAGCATAAGATTGGTGCTAATTTTATGTGTGTGTATGTGTGTGTGTGTGTGTGTATTAAAGGAAAGGATAGCCATAAATGTTGACTAAACTTAGAAAGAAAGCCATCATTCTTACCCTACAATTATTTATTCTTTCCACATACCTTTTGTCCCCAAGCAATACTTCCTGGAGTGCCCCAGACATTAAATCCACCATCCAAGAATAGTATTTCCACTACTTTCAAACTTTCTATCATGATCCTTTGGTTCATGTCCTTTTTTAGTTTTTCTATTCATCACTAGAAGCATTTCCTCTCAAGTATACTCGGTAATTTTGCTCTCTCTCCATCAGTGGGTTGGCCATTGTTACCCAGAAAATTATTCTAGTTTGGAAAATTATTATAATGCTATTCATCAGTCAGTGATACACACTTGACAAGATCTCAATCCTGGCTGTACCAAATTATGTAGATTCTCCATTGAGTTACCCTTGCTCTAGAAAGTCTAATAGTCACCTCATAATTAACATTCCCCAAACAGAATGTTTGTCCTCCCCACACCATCTCCTTAACTTAGTCCTCTTTACGGATTCTCACTTTCTATCAATGACACTAGCACCCACTTGGGTTGCTAAAGAAATGAATTTGGAAGTAACCTTTAGTTTCTACCCTTCCTTCTTCCAGAGAAACATATGTCAACTCTTTTTACTTCTCTCCAGCCCCACTGCCACACCTGTACCATAACATCATTCCTGGATTGCAGAAAGAGCAATGACTCAGTCCATTCTCTACGTGGCTCCAACATATCATTTTTAAAATGTAAACGTTGTGCATAGGAGATAAGAATAGCAAATACAGCTTGAGAAAGATGAATAAATTAAAAGCAATCCAAGCATTACATTTTTTTTCACGAGTCAGGGGCCAGACCGGTAAATGTTCTATAGTAAGAGGTGGTCTTGCATTCTGATAGCATTACTGCCCTACTGAAAGTCTTTGTACCATAGATAGCTTCAGTAGCTTCTCATGACTCTTAGCATAAATGACTTACCATAACCTACAGACCCCTCCTTGATCTGCTTATTATTCCCCCTCCTTACCCAGCACCAGCCATGCTGTCCCCTTTTCACTCAAGGTTCTTGACGTTATTATTTCATAGCTTATCTCTCACATGTCTTTTTTTAAGAATCAAGCCAATAATCATCTCCACTCTCCATGTTGTATATCTGTCTTAAGTGAACCCCAGTTATTTTCTGTCATGCCATATAGTTACCGACTTTGCAGTGCATGTGACAATGCAAAATTATTGGGTTTTTTGTTTGTTTGTTTGTTTTCATTATTGTTCACTTGCACATCATTTCTACCACCATAATGAAGTTTTAGGAACCTTATCTTGTTTACTCCAGTAGCCCTTGGGGCAATACCTGACTTAGAGTAGGTGCTTCCTGAATAATTACAGAGCCCTTTTTGAAAGGGCTATAGGATTTCCTGCAAAGTTCTGAAAAGTTCTAACTAATCTACTATTTTCTTGAAATAAAATATAATTTTTCAAGTATTACCATTTGTAATAAAAATGATTTATTCTTTGGCTTTTTGTTTTGATTTCATATATAGTATAGCCAATTATATTTTATTACAAGTCTAAAGCAGTTCTGTTATATCCTAGATCAAATGGGCTTTATGAGTCTTCCAGGAAGCCTAAACTGTATTTACTACCTTGCTTCTGTATGAAAATGTGGTCTGTAGTCCAAGTAACAAAAAATTTACTTTCCAACAAACTTTGAATTCAAAATTAATTTTTATATTGATAACAGCCTACATAGAGTTCTGAGCGATCATTAAACGAAAACCCAAGTTTCATTAAAAACATCCTAGGGGGCGCCTGGGTGGCTCAGTGGATTAAGCTGCTGCCTTTGGCTCATGTCATGATCTCAGTGTCCTGGGATCGAGCCCCGCGTCGGGCTCTTTGCTCAGCGGAGAGCCTGCTTCTCTCTCTCTCTGCCTGACTCTCTGCCTACTTGTGATCTCTCTCTCTCTGTGTCAATTAAATAAATAAAATCTTTAAAACAAAACAAAACAAACCATCCTAGGATCCATGAAGCACCCACAGTCAGCCCTGTTTTCAAAAGTAGGGAAGATGTAGATGGTAAGTACATAAAGGTAGTCCTTTATATGGAACAAGAAAGGTATACAATCTGTAGTACATACAGTGGATGTGAGTGTGGTACTCTAGGTGCCTGGACAACCAGAGAGTTGTTACGTAGATTTCTTTGCTAAAAACTATCTAAAACCAATAAAAAATAATATATTTATTGGTACATTTATTGGTGGTTGTTTAAAGCAATTTTAGTGTTGAGTCTCAGTTAGTTTCTTAAAATTCATCTTAGAGCAGACATCTTAGAGCAGAGAGTAGAGGGAGTGTACTCTCCTCTACAGTAAAATAATGTTTGTGTTTGCTTTGTATTCATATTTTTCTTTGATATTTATTTAACTAATTTATAAGACCAATAAAGGACTATTGCCTCTACTATTTAGCACAACTATTTTCTTGTTTTATTTTACATAAGTGTTTTTCATTTCATTTTGTTCTAAATACAGAGGAATTTACCTGTTTTTCTGGCCAAGAATTACGATATAATTTACTCAAACACAGGTAACAGCTGAATTTCTATATTAACAGTCAGAAAGTGTTGTTTCAATAAAAAATTATATAAATTTAGTGGTTGTCAGGGAAGAACTGAAAATAACTCCATATCTGCATGTCAGCCGAATTCTATACTTGTTGTGCTTAAATGGATCTCATTTTCCCTGAAGTTCAGCAAATCAACAGAATTTTTTAAAATATTAAAGAAGAAAGAAAATTAGTTATATCTGTGTTATGGTAAATAAATATTGCAGATTAAAGTTACGCACATGTCTGTGTGTGGATATGAATGTGAATTTACACATGTAAATATGCACGTGTATATATGTTTCCCATGTTATTGAAAGGTATTTTTCCTCCTGCAAGCCTAACATTAGACATAAAACTTCCCATAACAGGCTGTATTGGTCAATGTGTCCCTGGAAGAAGGTGTTTTGTATCTCAGAGGTAGCATAAGCCCCATTAGATGTGGTGTTGCTATGGTAACTGCTCTCTCTTTTTTAATTGAATAGCATAGTAAGTAGTCTTATAAAACTCACCAACCCATAACTTTCTGGTGCCTCAAGGCAGCTTTAACTTAACCACCTTCTCTTTGTCTTTGTTTTTTTTTTTCAGGTTAAGGGATTCAGGTGTTTGGTTCTGCCTGTTTTATGAGTCTGATGTGCCTTGGTATTAAAATCATTGGGTTGTTGACCACAGATAATTTCCAAACAGGAGCTCAACGTAGTTATAAAATCAAGAGAAGAATACAACATTTCAGTTGCAGGAACAAAAGCAAACTTCTGCATAAGGCCTTGTCTGTAAAACTCAGACTGAATAAGGCCCAAGGATTTGATCTGATTTCACCAGAACTTATCTACACCTGGCAGCGTGCAAAGAAACCAGTCTAGAAACACAAGAGCCACAAAGAGTGTTGTGTTAAAATAAGTCTTCAGCAACAGGCTCACATATTTTAGATTAAACAGAAATTCTCCTAGGATCCAACAGTCTTATTTTCCTTTCTGGCTCAAACACACACCTCATAAAATATCTACGCTTTAGTGTAGAGATGTTGCATGGGGTCAAATAGAATATATTGTAACTCTCTCCCCACCCCCTTTCCCTCCTAGAGACAGTAATTCTTTCTGGTTATTTTGCTAGATATTTATGTTTAAACTGTTAGTAAATCTCTTTTAAAGGGAAAGTGAATATATGGGAATTGCTAGTGTTCTATAGGAAAATAGGGCTGTTAGAACTTGTTCTACTTGTGGAAGAGGGTAGCAAGGTATGACAAAAAGATCATTTTGATAATATTAATCTAGTGTCAGCAAATACTTCCTACTGAGTAGCATTACGATTTTTCAAAAAAAAAAAAAAAAAACCGAGTGGGTAAGAACAATCAGAGATACCTGTCTGTAAGTTGATACTGGGTATTGACCCTTCATACTATCAAAGAAACACAAAGTCTAGAGCTTAGAATTTACCTTGTCTAACTTCCCATGCAATTAGAGATTCTCTTTATAATATTAAAAAGTTAATTTGAAAACATGTTTCTCTCTAATCTCTCAGTACTCCTAAATTTTGATGCAACTCAAATATAGTTGATGACTGCTTGCTCAACTTCGCTAGCATCTTTTACAAGATGAATAATTTAGTTTATATTTAGGCAATGAATAAATACCATAGCAAAGTGGGTAATTATAACAGTTTTACTCTTTTCAGAGTGTTCCTCTGCAACTCAGAGAAATCCCAAAGAAAATAAAGGAACAGGAACAAGGAATTAAGTATACGAATGAAATGTACCTACAGTATCTTTGGAAGAAGCATACCCCGTTGAACTGAGGGTACAGAGATATCCAGGTGAGAGATATTGGGGACACTACTCCCTAGGTGCCTTTTGCTGCTAGTGTGGTGCTGAGTATGCAAAGAATTCCAGGCTCTAATCGCTCTTTACCCGCCATTTTTCAATGTTGTGTTTGCAGTGAGCATCCTTGAGGAATGCAATAATGTCTCCTTCTGAGACAAAGAGCAGTCTTGCTTACTGTGTACTATAAAACAGCAGGTTCCCAATATCAGTGTTCCCTGGCCATAAGGTAAAGCCATTGCAGGTGAAGCATCAAGCTGGGCTCTCTGTGTCACCCCTGTGGGACATGGCAGACAAGAGGGAAAGGATGTAAACATGCTGTTCTTTATGCTCCTTGCTTTGCTATATAAGTAATAAAGTCCTTTGTCTCTGATCCAGGAGTCTCGTGTCTTTTGGCAACATCTGCGAAACAGTAGCAGGCTTATTTATCAGCTTTTAAGTAGGATAAAATCCCCAACCAGATAGGAGGAAGTTGCTAAAATCATCCTTAGATCTTTTGGGGCATAGTATTAATATACCATCAAAACTATAACCTGGTTTTTGCCAGGAAAGAGAGCCATAGTTTAATTATTCTAAATCTGAAGCCATTACCTTGGTAGATGTTCTAAAAGCAAGTAAAACAATTTAAAGCACATACAAAAGGGTCAGGGAGGGCATTGCTTAAAGGTATATGGTGGTTATTTAACAAGATGAGGACTTCTTTTTTTTTTTTTTTTTCCGAGGCAGGAAACTTTTAGACTAACATTATTTTGCCCTACTATTTAGAACAGAATTTTAGACCTTTGATCACCTCTGTGTTTAAAGGGTATAAAATAATTTTAGTCTGTCATAACCAGAATCCTAGCATGTTTTATAGACTGTGTCACCTTTTAGCAGAAGTGGCATTGTGGTCCTTCCTAGCTTTCTTAGGCAACTAAGTTTTCAATGAAATACCTACTGCATCTTTCCACACATCTGTTAAGGCAAAAGTATTTGTATTCAGTTGGGTAACAGACTAACTGTACATGTGATCAGAGCAAACAGTCTGGAAGGTTCTGATGCTCTATGGCTATCAAATCCACAAGTAGGATAAATAATATCTATGAAGATAATCCAAAGAACATGAAGTCCATTTATTTCTCTAATCCATCTCTCTTTATCTCTCTAAACCATCATTTCTCAACTTTTTACTTTTTTAATTGCCCCCTCCTAGAGCCTTTTTTGGCACTCCCTCCCCCCATGCCTTCAACTGCTTCCCTGCCAAGCTTCAAGGGAAATACCAGAGGTACACTATATATTTGTACTATATATTTGCCTGTGTGCTACTGCCCTTGGAAGGCAGTATTACAGTGGCACAACCACTGTAATATCTAGGATTTTTTTGATTTCTGAGAACCAATCATTACCCCGGGGTGGATGGTTTTGCCACACTGAGAACTCCTATGCTAAACACTCCAAAATCTATCCCTGGACCCAGCCGTAGACTTCCCTGCCTACACTGTTAATAGGCTCTCTCAATGCCCCCTCCCTTTTAACTGCCTTGTACTTTGGGGTAATGGTTATATTTAGTGACGCTATAGAAAAATAGCACATGAAACTACTTAAGTCTACTAAGAGATTCGTCACTGGGGGCACCGTAACGCAATGATTACAAGTGGCCTCTGGTTACCTGAATTTAGATCTTGATGTTAGACTTCCTAGCTCTGTAGAGCTAGGCGTGTTGGTTAGCATCTCCGAGTCTCAGTTTGCTCGTGTGTCACATGAGGATCACAACAGTACTCACACCACAGGCCGTTTATACAAAATAAGGATAAGATGCATGTAAATTAGGTGACCAAGTAAAATCTTCAGAGTATTAGCTCTTACAGGCAGGCAGTTCTGCAGGGGCTTCTGCACAAAGAGGCTGAGAGTGTTCTCACGGGTCACACTTCCGAGAATAAAGGAGGAATTTTATGCTAGGAATAGATATTAAGAGTTGTGATTGACAGATTTCCTCCTTCTCACCATCCGATAGGAAGTTTCAAGTCCAATTTGTGTTCCTTTCCGTATCAAGTACACAGTAACTCATAGTATATAATTGACTCCCGATTCCAAATTATCCTCTTGCTCTTATTTTCCTTTCTTATTTAGCATGGATTTGGGGGTCATATAGATCTGGGTTGAGTCGTGTATCCATTACTCATTAGCTTGTTAACTTCAGGTGAATTCTTCTGCCTCCTTAATTTTCTTTGTTCTCATTCATAAGATGAGGTCAATACTGATACCTAACTAATAAGATTGTTCAGAGGAAAGTACATGGCACCTAATGAGTGACAAGAATTCAATTATTCTTATTCATTTACTTTTATGATTTATATTATCTTGCCATATTTTTTATATCTGTATAAATCATATTTTTCCAGTAAGATGAATAAAAATAAACCCAGAACATTGCTGCTGTGATTTGAAGGTTTGTGACCCCCAAAATTTGTATGTGAAATCCTAATGCCGTGCGATGGTATCAGGAGGTGGGGCTTTGGGAGGCGGTGGGAGGTGCTTAAATCCTGAGGGCAGAGCCTTCAGGATCGGAAGTAGGGCTCTTAGGAGAGAGAGCCCACAGCGCTCCTGAGCCCCCTCTACTATGTGAAAATACAATGACAAGTCTGAAACTCAGAAAAGGATCCTCTCTCAACGGGGCTAGCACTCTGTTCTTGACATTCTAGCCGCCAGAACTGTGAGAATTAAATTCCTTTTTATAAGCCACCCAGTCTGTGAAACCATGTTACAGCATCCTGACTGGACTATGCAATGACCACAGTGCTCCTCTGCGGGGGTTTAAGGTCTTGGATATTTCCTCACACCATCACTAGAGTCCCCTTGACTGAGAAGCGAGCAATGATGTTGACCCAATACCTTTCCAGTCATCATTGCAGACTTTTATGTTCAAGTCCCCAGCTGTGACATTGACCTACGACCCGTGGATGATTGAGAATGAAAGTTTGCCCAGGTGATGTTTAGTAGGTCAAACCCTAGAACTAAATTTAGATACTAGACACTGGGCCTGAAGATCAGCGCAGTTTTGCTTGTGATACCAGGCAAAGCAAGCCAAGCATCTTCATGCCTGTGTCCCCCATCTGCTAATTGACATAGTTGTCTTTTCTTATTGGCTTCCATCTCAGGGCTTGTCCTAACATCTGTAAAAACCCTCAGCCTCGATTAAAGGATTAAAGTATAGCTTCTTGCTGTGTGCCCCTGAATACCTTGCTTTACCTCCTAGGTTTCTCATCTATAAAATGGAGAAAAAGATATTCAGAGATCTGTGAAAATGATGTATGTAAACTTACATATAAATATGGAAATCATTGTGCCTAGCCTATAGTAGATACTCTGTAAATGTAAACTTGACTCATTTCCGTTTTCTTAGTGGGAGAGTCAGGGTTTTAGACTGACCCTCAAGTTAAGAATAGAAAAAAAAGAATTTATTTCCCCAAGTGTCTATAATACATTCATTTAGCCTGTAAAATAGACCTCAATACAAAGCCTAAAGGCAAAGTGCTCTGCCCACAACTGTTCCTTGTTCATCTCTTTTCAGAGAAGTTTGGCTGTGCATGGGTAAAACTGATGAGAATAGGCATGAATGAAGGAGGGGGAGAGAAAGGAAAAGTAGGTACTTGATATTTTTCCTCCATCTTGATAGTGGTGCCATGGGGGATGTCTTCTCTGAGACTCTGCAGTAGGCAGAATTCTAAGATGATCCCCAAGAATCCACATCCTTCTCTCCGCTGTGACAGGACCCCTGGAATATGACAGGACATCTCTCCCACTAAGTCGCATGACAAAAGGGGTTTGGGAAATGCAATTTTGGTTAGTAATGTGTGACTTTGAGTTAACCAAAAAGGAGATTATTTGAGTAAGTCTGATGCAATCACATGAGCTCTTTAAATCTGTATTTAAGGACGCCTGGGTGGCTCAGTCAGTTAAGCCGCTGTCTTCGGCTCAGGTCATGGTCCTAGGGTCCTGGAATCGAGTCCTGCATCGGGTTCTCTGCTCAGCAGGGAGCCTGCTTCCCCCTCTGTCTCTGTCTGCCTCTCTGCCTACTTGTGATCTCTGTCTGTCAAAGAAATAAATAAAATATTTTAAAAAACCCCTGTATTTAGAGGATGAAGATAAACAAGGTCAAAGAGCTGAAGCATGAGAGGCTTTGACTTGTCCCCACTAGCTTGAATATGGAGGGGGCCATTTGGCAAGGAACGTGGGTAGATCCTGAAAGTTGAGAGTGGCCCCAAGGCTGGCAGCCAGAAAAATAAGAGGCACCTCAGTCCCACAACTGCAAGAAACTGAATTCTGCCAATAACAAGAATGAGCTTGGAAGTGAATTTTTCCCCAGAGCCCCCAAGTGAGATCTCAGGGTTTGACTGATATTTTCATTTCAGACTTAAGAGATCCTAAGGAGAGAGACCAGCCATTCTCTGCCTGGACTCCTGACCTATAGAAACCGTGATATAAGAAATTTTTCTTGTTTTAAGGTGCTAGGTTTGTAGCAGTTTATTGAACAGCAATAGAAAACTAATGCATGTTGAGTGATACACCAGAGCTTACAGAGATACCCAAGGTAATACCTGGAAACAGCCAAGAGTCCTATCCCAAATATTTAAGCATTAGCTCAACTGCTATTCGACATTATCTTCTTGAGTTACCAGCAACCCAGAATTAGCCACCTCCCCCTACCTATAGCTTGGGAATGAGGTCCTGGAAGTCCTTCACTGGCATGGCCCCTAGTTCATCACTCAACATTCCAAGCTGCTCTGAAGTAATCAGTTCATATATTTGATTCTGTATCATTCATGACATGCTCATTTATTTCTTCCTGACTTTAAATATCCTTGCATTCCACTATTATTACTTAACTCCTACTAAATTCTAAGGTCCTGGGATGAAGACTTTTTAAAATCTCCAGTACCTATTAGTCTTTGCAAACTATGAAAGTATTGATTAAAGGAGTAAGATAGTGATGTAAGAAATCTTGCTTATCTTTCAAGTCCTATCTCAATCAATATGGCATTTTATGATCTAGCATTCTCCTGAAATATGAAAGGAAAAGGGAACATACTAATGGATGAACCACCAAGACAGTGCCAGAAGATACATCAAAAGCTGCCATAGAAGGGGAAATACCTTTTTTCTGGCAGAGAAGGGAGGGAGAACTTAAAAATTATGATTTCAGTATTCCCAGAAAAATTTGAGAAGCTATCTTATTCAGAATTAACCGGGACCAAAAAATCTAGAAACAGTTCTTGGAAATGATACATATGTTGTCAAAATAAAACATTGACTAGGATAACTTGGACACAAGTTAATAGTAAGTTTGCAAACTGAAAGATTCACAGACACTTATTCCTCCATTCACTCCTGTCTAAGAACATAGAGCACAACAACAAAAAGATTAAAAACATGTGAGGAAAGTATTAAGAGTTGTATCTATTAAAAATATGTTAAGGGGCACCTGGGTGGCTCAGTCAGTTGAGTGTATGACTCTTGATTTTAGCTCAGGTCATGATCTCAGGGTCATGAGATCAAGCCCTGAGTCAGCTTGCCCTTTTCCCTCTCTGCCTCTCTGTTTGCTCACTATCTCTTTCTCTGAAATAAATAAATAAAATCTTTTTAAAAATTAAAATATGTTAAGGAAAATGCCCAGAAACAAAGTAAAACACATTGTTGAAGATGTAACAGGAAATTTCTCTGAGGGAAAACAACAGTCACATCTTCAGATTCGAAAGGGGCTACCAAGTAACTATGTATTATTTTATTGTTCATTTATTCAACAAATAATTATTGAGCTCAGTTTATTCAGAATGTTGTGGATATGGAAGTGAATATTAAAAATAATTTTTTAAAAATTAAAAAATCTGTGGTAGGCAATATTTTAAAATGGCCTCCAAGTTTCCTACATTCTATATGACCTCCCATTGGTTATGGAAAGGGACCTAACATGGTGGTGGGTGTTATTTCTCTGCTAATTTACACTACATAGTAAAGGCAAAGAGATTTTGTAGATGTAATTAAGGTCCCTAAGCAGTTTGCCTTTGAGCTGTGTTATCCATCATAGGATAATTTCCTAGGTATGCCTCGTGAGCCCTTTAAAAGTAGTTTTAGAGGGTGCTGGGTGGCTCTGTCAAGCATCCAACTCTTGATTTCAGCTCAGGTCATGATCTCAGGGTCCTGCTGGGCTCCATGCTCAGTGCAGAGTCTGCTGGAACTTCTCCCTCTCCCTCTGTTCCTACTCACACATACTCTCTCTCTCAAATAAATACATAAAATCTTTTTTTTTTTTTTAAGTGGTTTTAGGACTTCCTTGAGCTTAGAGACTAGAAGGAACTCTTTCTGCTGCTGCCTTTGAGGAAGCGAACTGCCAAGAACTCAATAGCTTCAAGGAAATAAATTCCGCCAACAACCTGACCGACCATGGAAGTATCCTTCCTTAAGTCAGGCTTCCAGATAAGAATGCAGCCCAGCAAACACCTCGATTTTAGTCTTGTGAGACCCTGAGCAGAGGACTTCGTTATCTTTCATAGACTTCTGACCTACAGAAACTATGATATAATTAACAGGTGCTGCTTTAAACTCCTACATTTGTGGTAACTCTTAAACAGCAGCAGAAACCCAATACAAAATCTACATTAGGATGGAATTTCAGGACTGTAACGGTAAGGGAAAGTTCTGTAATTTTCAAAGGAAAATTTTAAAGTTCTAAAATCAGAGTAACTTTACAGTAACAACATGGTATTCTAGAAAACAATAGAACAATACCTTCCATGTTCGGAGGAAAAATGATTTGGAGCTAAACAATGAATAAAACAAGAGTGAAATAAATACATTTTCTGACATGCAAGGACATTGAAATTACTCTGTCCATATGGCATGGTTTTGAGAAAATCATAGAATATAGGATAAAAAGAATCAATTTGACTTTTACTCTTGAGATAGTCTCCTTAGAGGGGTACCTATGAAGATTTCCAGATGTGTCCCTTGGATCTGGAGCATCGAGTATTCTAACTCTGCTTATCTTTTCTTTTTACATTTTTATTGAGGTAAAATATACACTGATTAATGTGCATCAAATTCACTAATCTTCTATTTTGTATTTTCTATATTCTACTTTCTATCTTCTATTCACTAACCACTAAGATTTGAGGAAATTTACAGAAATATATATCCAGGTAATGACTACCAAGATCAAAATAGAGAACGTTTCCAGTCCCCCAGAAGGTGATTTTACCCTCAAAATGGCCACCCCTCCATTTCTATCCCCATCATTCGTTTTCTCAGGTCTGGCACTTCATCTAAATGCATTCCCACAATGTGTACTATTTTATGCCTGGTTTCTTTTGCTGTGACAGTCATTCTTATCATGGTCTCTGCCAGTAGTTCATTCTCTTTTCATGGTTGCATAATATTTAATAGATCATTTATATGCCACAACTGAGCCATTGTCCCTTCGGGTGTTTGAGTTGTTTTTTTTGGTTTTTGGCTATCATGATAAAAGCTGCTGTGGAAACCATAAGAGACTCTTAATCTCACAAAACAAACTGAGGGTTGTTGGGGGATAGTGGGGGTAGGGATAGGGTGGCTGGGTGATGGACATTGGGGAGGGTATATGATATGGTCAGTGCTGTGAATTGTGTAAGCTTGATGATTTACACACCTGTACCCCTGGGACAAATAATACATTATATGTCAATAAAAATAATTTTTAAAAAAAGCTGCTGTGGATATCTCCCCACAGTATTTTGGCTGTGGGCCCTCAGTGGAGTTTGGCCAAATACCTAGGAATGGATTTCTGGGTCACGGGATAGTAGATCTTTTTATTGCTTTTAATCATTTATGTTCAAGCTACAGGGAAAATATTGAAGGTTCATGTATAGTAATAAAGTAAAAGAAAATAACAAAATCTTGGTAATTTAAAAGCAAGGTTAAAAGTGCCAGAAGTCAATGGGAAAAAATAATACTCCAGCTCATTTACTCATATTCACCAACTGTAGTCAGAGTAAACTTTTCAAAAATTCTATTCTGATCATGGTCTGCCTCTGCTCCAAAGCATCTTCCCCTGGTTCTCCAGATAAAGGCAAAGCCCCTCAATAAAGCCTGCGAAGCTCTGCATGGCTGGCCTCTACTTACCTTTTCTATCTTATCTCTTGGCTCTTCTCCACTTTTTCCACTTAAGTCCCACTGGCTTCTCTCACATCATTCTTGCCATGACTTCTCTGTCTCAGGGCCTTTGCAAGAGCTGTTCCTCTTCCTGGAATGTTCTTGAGACCAGTTTCCACCTAGCTAAGTCCTATTCGTCCCTCAGATCTCTTACCAGAGGTAACCATTTCTGAGAAACCACCCCTCCTCTCCTTAATATAAGTTCTCATAACTCTGTGAACTTCTGGGCAGCACTTGTCATTGCAATTTATTTGTTTGTATTATTATTGATTGAGCTTTGCCTTTTTCATTAGGTGGCAATTTCCATAATGACAGAGTTTATGTCCATTTTTACTCAGCATTTTATCTAGTTTAGCAGTTGGTCAATGTAGGCACTCAATAAATACTTATCAAGCTGAAGAAAGAACCTTACATGGTGAAGAGAATTTTGAAATTGAAGAACCAATATCATTCACAATCATGAAGGCAATCATCTGAGGAACAGAAGATAATAATATAAATTTAAATAAGAGAGAGGAGAAGATTCTAATAAGTGAACTAAATTTCTCTTCTTTCTATAATGGAGTCAAAAGCCTACCACTTATAGAGATAATCAACAGAGGAACTAAAAGTTGAAGCATTTAAGTGTAACCATCTCTGGGAAACAAGGCTAAGGCTGGGGAATGGAGTTTGGGGAGATAGATTTTTACTCAAAAATTTTTAGCTTCTATTTTTAAAAAAGATTTATTTATTTACTTGAGAGAGAGAGTGTGTGTGTGTGTGTATGCATGACAAAGGGAGAGAGAGAGAATCTCAAGCAGACTCCCTACTGAGCATGGAACCTAATACAGGGCTTGATCCCAGGACCCCAAGATCACAACCTGAGCAGAAATCAAGAGTCAGATGCTTAACTGGCTGAACCACCCGAGTGCCCCCATTTTTACCCTTATTTTTGATTTGTTGTACTATAAAACATTTATTATAATAAATAACAGAAAGATGAAACCCAAGGTTACTATACATTGGAAACCTCTGGAAGACGGGGGAAGCTAAGTCTCCTATCTCCCCCTGTGTCAGGAGTTGGGTGTAGAGTAAGGCACCTGTGATTAGGTATTTGAGGTTGTTGACAAATTTCCCATGTCTGTGACAAATTCAAGTGTTCGGTAAGGTGAACCAATGAAACCATAAACTGATTTGAAGACTGTCAGGGGTAACAACAGGTTTTGGAATTTCTTAGAGCAAGATGTCCTTGTCCCTTGGAGCTAGTTAAGGCAATCAGGGATCAGGGCAAAATATCAGTGTCCTGGGTGGTTCTCACATTTGTTCCTGTGCTAGGTACAGGACAGGGGGTTGTAGTACGTAATCGAATTGGTCATAAAAAAAAAAATAATCGGTTACATCTCACAATGCAGGAATAGAAGAGAGGGAACAAAGTCTTACACATATTATAGGTTTCAAATAGAAAAGCTCAACAATGAAGTAGGAACAAATATTTTAAACCAAATTGGTAAATCAGAGCCGAGGATTAGGATTTTTCAGGAGAGAACTTGGCAGTGGGATATGGGGTCTTGCGGGCAGGGAAGTCCATATTAATTCTGATCCACAACTGACTTTCTTAGTAACCCTCTCAAAGGGTCAGGATCTTGTCTTCTGGGCTGTGCTGCTGAACACATCCACTCTACATGCCAACGTGTCCTCTAAACTTCAGTACAAACCAACTTTTAAAAAAACAAAAACCTTTATATTGCCCAGAACCAAAGATAGCCCCTCCCTCCTTGATTTCCCAAAGCACTTTTTCTCATCTTCTTGTGGCATTTAGCCCTTTATATCCTGCATTCTGGTTATACATGAGCATTTCTTACTTCCCTCATTTATCTAAGAGGTCAGGAGAATTAGGGATCCACATTCATCATGGGGACTGGCCTTGGACGTTACACATCACTGGTGAAAGAAGGCTTAAGAGCAAATCCGGTGCTACCTGAGGACCACAGATGACAAACTTTCCCCATCTCACTGATGTGTCGTATGCACTGGGCCTTACCAGTGTGCTCTGGTTAGCGTCGCAAAATTCAGAATGTGTATTGCTATATCATGCTAGGAAGTATATCCTATTATTTCCATTAGTACTATTCGGGGGAATGAAAATGTTTTCTATCAGTGCTGATAAGTCCTGCATATCTCTCTGTATCAGATGTTTGCATCAGGAAACCAGACGTTGATTTTTAATTAACAAGAACCGAGAAGATATGTGAATATATCTGCTATTAATAATAACAATGATTCACGCAGGCTGCGTGGTTTGAGCTACCTTCTTAGATTGTATCATTTAAGTCCTTATGAAGTTCTACCATTCTTCCACAAAGACAAACCGATGTTCTACATCCCCATTGTCTATAAACTTAAAATAACTAATGAAAATGTCTTAGAGGGAAGAAATAATAGCAAAATTCACATTACATTCAAAGTAAGCCATTTTCTGTGATTTTAAGTGAATGCAAAGAAATCCGTTCGAGTTGGGATTTCTGAGAAACAAAGAAGTGGGGTCTACTTCTGTTCCAGGGAATCCTGTTCTCCTCATCTCCCAAGGCCGTTATCTCCTTTGTGTTATTACGGATGAAATTGGTTGAAACATAAAACACACAATGGATATTTCATACTTGAATAATACCGAAGGTAATATATGCAGAAAAGTTTTTCCAAGGCATGTCTGAGTATATACTTTTGAATTTTACTGGAAAACATGTCATTCCGTTCAGAACTCTGAATTAAGATGCACTATTTTTTTGCTGAAGGCTATTTTAAATTAGGCTAATAAATTGCTACTCTCTGCCTTGTGTGATAATGCATTACATTATCTACTGATGTACATGTATTGTTTGACTCTAATGGTGTGGAAATTAAATGTTAGACATGGGCCAGATGTTCCTATAGATGAATATGAAGTATGACTCTGGCATAGTCATGTCTCATTGGAATGAAGAGGAAGGCACGATAACAAACCACAGGAACAGCCACCTCGAGAAACTTCCTCTGAAACTGGGCTCCCGCAAGAACTAACATCACGCGTGTCTCTGTCCTCTGAGTCCTGGTCTTTGAGGAGGGTTACAAATGTTGGTGGTATTTACACCTGTTTGTGGGGAAAGACGTCTCCCTGCCTAAAATGCAGAATAAAATAAAATCATGACTATGAAACTACCTGGAGGGGTGTCCACAGACAGTAAATATTTGTCATCTTTATTTGACAGAGAGGAGCAGCTTGGAATGTTTCCCCGGACTGTGCACCTCGACATGGCAGTGAGATTTCCACGGGTCATTCCCGGGCTCTGCGAAGAGTTCACAGCAGGGTAGGAGGGATGTGGAAGCTGGGGGAAGGGAAATGGTGAACAAATGGGCCTTATGGTGAATTTTAATGAAGATTCCCTGCTGGCTTTAGCCCCACTGGAAAAAAAAAAAAAAAAAAAGGCAAAAAGGGTAGAGAGAAGAAAAGAAGGAAAAGAAACCCATAATCTATTCAAGAGGCTAACTTACAAATGGGATCATAATTCCAACTGTAGAAACGTGGCAGGAACGTTAGGGGTCGGGGAGGACCAAGGATGTCTATTGTTGCTGCTTCTGCAGCCACTCCTCCGACTACGAATATGTAGATATATTTTTGAAAATCGTCAGACATGAATCCATTATATCATCTTACCATAAATCAGCCACCCACTTCGTGAGAAACGTTTGCCAGTCTGTGCTGAGGGTACGTTCCATGATATCCCAGAGGAACAGGGGAGAGAGACAAAGGTAACTCAGAGAAAGGCTGGGCCAGTGCTGGCAAGTATCCTCTTTTAAAAGAGCCTCTGAATTCCAAGAGGGATAAAAGATGAAAAATGTAACAAAGAGAGAAAATATATAAAATCTTTCAGGAGAGTTTTGAGCTGCAAGTGTTGCAGTCATGCTTTCCCCCTCACCGTCTTGGGGTTTGCTTGAAATACAGGATACTGAGGAATTCATTGCTTTGTGCCTAGAGGTTTTTGTCTGTGTGCTTCTCTCTATCTACCAAGATATTTTCTTTCTGATTTATATAGACTCCTTTTTTCTTTTTAATTTAGCATCATTTCTGATTTTTGGTCCAATCAACATTGATTTCTCAGGAGTAGCTTAACTCTTCTTTTTGGCCTTGTTTTTCCTTCTCTGCTATTTCTTTGTTGTGTCACTTAAAGAAAAAAAAAGGAGTGCTTGGAAACTCTTCCTTCTTACACATGAAGGTAAGGTCGTTTTTCTCTCGTATGAATTTTCTATGCAGATGAATGTCTTGCCCTTCTGGATCTCCTTTTCAAGCTAGACATGGACAGAAACCTATTGTTTCCTTGTTGTAAGGTAGTGTACTAATTATGTATTCAATATGTTCATAGTGTCATCGGTTCCAGACAAATTAATGAGTCCATTTCTACCTTCCAGAGTTATTAAGCTGCATGAAATGATGAGTAGAAGTCTGGAACCCTCATCTTTTGGATAAAATGCTTCTATTTCTCTAACTCCTGAAAGTTTTCACTATCATTGAAGCAAAATGGGTTCTCACAATCCCTGAAACAGACAAGCCTGTGGGGGAGTACCCTTTGATGGCCTGACATTGGCATTGTTGTGCTGAACAAGCTTCCTGGTCGTTATGTCACCAAAATAAATAAATAAATAAATAAAATTGAAAACCTCTATCTTAAGGTCAAACTGTCTTGCTTATTTCTTGTGTGTTAGAATATATTTTTAATCACGAGACATATTTAAATTTATATTTATGAGATATATTTAAATACAGTCACTGATTAAGTGGAGAAAAAAGGGGGAAATTAAGGAAAATTTACAAGGCAAGAGAGAAAACACGAATTTCTAATGGGCTTGCGCTTGGTTGGTCATTTCCTCTAGACTTAGGCTTCTTCAGCCTGGGCTAGCAAGTGGCTAGAATCAGGAAGAAGGGGAAAGGGAGGCCACTTTGGCCAAATTGAGTTCTACAAGAAGAGTCATCATAGAATCAAGACTAGTTCACCAGATATTTTATGGGGATTGGAGACCAAGCCTCTCACTAACTGACTTTGTTCTCTGGACATAGAGTTCCTTTGAGAAACAGACTGCCATGGCAGGATAGCAGAGGGGTCTGAGTTCTTGGTAATATTCAAATACTAATTATGGTAGAGCTAGAAGGGCATATAGGTAAAGAGTATGAATTTGGAAGTTAGGCAGGCTTGAAGTGAAATCACATCTTCACCACCAACTAGCTGTGTGGGAATGGACAGGTTACACTCAATTCCAAGCTCTATCATTTGTATGATAAATGTGATTATAGTGCCTACTGTGTAGGATTGTTATGTTGATTAAATGAGATAATACACAGAAAAATGTTCAGCTCAGTGCTTACGGCATACATCCTCAATACATGTTATCTGCTATCAATAGAGCATTAATAACCATCACAGTCATATTTGTAAAGGCTAGGCAGAGGGATTACTTTTAAGAGATCAGTCTGAGTCTAGTCGGAGACTGGCTGTTTGGGACAGTGAAATAAATTCCATTTTTTATTTTTCACATCAGATTTATTATGAATGACCCCCCTGTCAAATAGATTTGGCCTGTTCTATTTGGTGATTGGCACCATTTAATATGTTACTTCGGGTTTAGTCAAAACAGACTCTTAAGATATTTGGAAAATTAATTTTCACTTGTCAAGCATCTTGTAACCGGTCATTTTATCAACAGGATCAACAAATTCTATCAGGTGCTCAATCTCATAAATGTTAGAAGCCGTACAATAAATACGAGCACTTTTTCTAAATCATGGTGGATTGCAATCTTGAAGTCTTATTGGGGAATTGAGGCTAATGTGTATGAGATAGTACAAATGCAGAGATAAAAGCAATACTATGGACAACAACTTTGCCTTTAAGACCAATATGACCTATCGACTTAGGTCTTGTGGGTTGTGTTTTGTTGCTTTTTTTTTTTTTTAAGATTTTATTTATTTATTTGACAGTGAGAGATCACAAGTAGGCAGAGAGGCAGGTAGAGGGAGAGGGGGAAGCAGACTCCCACTGAGCAGAGAGCCCGATGCGGGGCTCGATCCCAGGACCCTGAGATCATGACCTGAGCCGAAGGCAGAGGCGTAACCTACTGAGCCACCCAGGCACCCCGTGACAGGATGTTCTTTATGTAGATTCTGGGTCTTCTACGATTGTTTCCTTGCTTACCATATTCTGCTTGCTTGAAATCGATTTGCCCAGAAATTGCTGGATTTAAGGTGTTTCTTTATGTTAACCTGGAATCTGCAATCTCAATTTGACCTTTGACATTGCCACTATTTTAAGGGCTTCTTTCGATATCCAGCCCATGCTTTACCCAGCCTCTGGTTGGAGACCTCCCATTTTGGCTTCGGTGTCCTTAATTTCACACTGCCCAACATGCTGTCGTGATATCTGTATTGTGTTTCACAGTGTAGCCAGTGTTTCCCATGTAATTGGTTTAAGTGTGTGATTAGGCGCTAAATTACGTAGCACATAATGTGTGGGTTGCAAGGTGCAAATAAGACAAATCAGTAAAAGGTTGAGGAAGACTTCATAAGATGGAGGAAACTGAACTGGGTGCTGAAGGTGGGGTATAATAGCATTTGTCTCTCATACCTTCTAACTTCATTCATTTTCTTTTGAAGATACTATATGAAGATACTCTTCTTTTAACACTGAAGGATACAAAATAATAGAGACAGTAATGATTCCCCCACTTTGAAATCTCCCCAATACAATTCTTTTTATATTTCTTCAGTCTTTTCTCAATGCATTTTTTTAAAGATTTTATTTATTTATTTGAGAGAGAGACAGTGAGAGAGAGCGTGAGTGAGGAGAAGATCAGAGGGAGAAGCTAGACTCCCCGTGGAGCTGGGAGCCTGATGTGGGACTTGATCCTGGGTCAAGACCTGAACCGAAGGCAGTCGTCCAACCAACTGAGCCACCCAGGCGTCCCTTCTCAATGCATTTTTATATGTAAACCTGAAGACGGATCAATATACATTTTAAAATGTGGGATTATACTCTACTCCATCTTGTAACTTCTTTCTACCAATAATTTGCCTTGATCAATTTTTTTTCATACAATATTTTCATGAGATATAATTCATGTATCATTAAATCACTCTCTTAAAATGTATAATTCTGGAACATCTGGCTGGCTGGTTCAGTTGGTAGAACATGCGACTCTTGACCTCCAGGTTGTAAGTTCAAGCTCCCCACGTTGCGTGTGGAACCTACTTAAAAATGTCAAGTTCAGGGGGGTGCCTGGGTGACTCAGTGGGTTAAAGCCTCTGCCTTCGGCTCAGGTTGTAATCTCAGGTTCCTGGGATCAAGCCCCACATCGGGCTCATGCTTAGCAGGGAGTCTGCTTCCCCCTCTCTCTCTGCCTGCCTCTCTGCCCACTTGTGATCTCTGTCTGTCAAATAAATAAATAAATAAAATCTTTTTTAAAATGTCAAGTTCAGTAGTTTCCAATATGTTCAAACAGTTGTACAACCATCAAGAATATTAATTCCAGAACATTTCATCACCCAAAAGATGTGCAAGATACTTTCCATTCTCCCCTTTCGCAATCTCTGGAAAACATCACTCTGCTTTGTGTTTCTACATATTTGCCTACTCTTGATATTTTACACAGACTAGAGTATGTAGCCTTATGTGTGTGCCTTTTCTCATGTAGCATGTTTTCAAGGTCCACCCATATTGCGTCAGGCATCGGTACTATATTTCTCTTTGTGGCTGAATAGTCCATTGCATGGTATTTACCAAATACCTTTACCATTTATCAACCAGCAATTTGGCTGTTTCCACTTTTTAGTGGTTATGAATAATGTTCATTCAATTTTGGTAGTTTGTGTCTTTCTAGGAGTGAGTATACTATTACTCATATACAAATTTTTCTGTAGATATATGCTTATATGTTTTAATTTATGTACATGAATCTTGAAATTGCTAGGTCATGAAGTAAAGTCCAATTTGAAGCATGGTGACAGGAGCTTGAGAAACTGCCAAACTGGCTGTGCCATTTTATAATCCCATTGGCAGTGTATGAAGATGTCAATAACTCCAGTCCTGTTTCTGATTGTAGCCATCCTTGTGGTATTTCATTATAGTGTGGGTTTGCATTTTCCTAATTACTACTGATGTTGAGCATATTTCATGTGTTCTGGACCCTTGTATACCTTCTTTGGATGAAAGTCTACTAAAATCATTTGCCCATTTAAAAAATTGGATTATTTTTCTTATTGTCGAGTTGTGTTCTATATCTATTTCTGAATATTAGACGCTAATGGGATATAGGATTTGCAAATATTTTCTCATGTGATATAGGCTGTGTCTTTTCATTTTCTTGATAATGTCCTATGAAGTACAAATTATTTCAAATTTCAATTATGTTCGATATCTACCTTTTCTTGTTACTTATACTATTGTTTTTGTTTTACTTGTACTTCCGATGTTATAGCAAGAAACCATTGCCTCATTCAAGGTCACAAAGTTTTTGTGCCTATGTTTTCTTCTAAGAGTCTACAGTTTCTGCTATTATATTTATGTTTTTGATCCATTTTGATTTAATATTTGTATATAGTATAAGGAATTTTAGAATCAGATTTTCAGTTGCTGCAAATAAATCATCTGAGATTTTGAAAGAGACTGTGTTGAATGTGTAAATCAGTTTGAGAAGTATTTTCATCTTAACAATATTAATTCTTCCAATTCATGATAGAGCATGTCCATCTTATATACATGCAGTAATAACTATTTTAGGTTCTCTCTTCCTTTAATTTCTCAGACTCTTATGCTTAACTGTATAACTGTCTCAGCTTCACGTCATGTGGAAGATATAATATTAAGCATCCCCCAAACTCTGTTTTACTGTCCTCTTCCTGCACAAACAGGAATATGGTGTTCCCACGTTCTCTTGCAGTTAGGACAGTCCTAACTGACTAGTCCTGGCCAATGGGCTATAAATAAAACTGAGGTTGCTTTTACCTTTAGATCAATGGAGGGAAAATACAAGGGTCAGTCCTCTGAGTTCTCTCTTTTTGACTTCAGTGATGGTTGGGATCATCTATTAAGATGGCATAATGACAAGATGGCGCCCGTCGGGCTCTGTGACCCGACAGCTTGAGAGCGGCTCCTTGAGAGTGGAGGAGATCGCTGACTTCATCGGACTTTGCTGCACTGTCACGGGGATTCCGGGTCAATCTGCCATCATAGCAGCAGGATAGATTTATCCTAACTAACAAGTATCCATTTACTTGCCCCAACCCACACCAGCCTTCACTTATTTTGTTTTCTTCTTCAACTTTTCCTAGACGATATTCTAACCCTGCAGCCGACAGATAGGTAGCGAGCTAAACAGTTAGCCTGGTGACTAAAAGATGTGGGAGTTAAAAAATATGAGTGGAAAAGGGCAGCAAAGTTTCTTCTGGAAGTTATAAATGAGGTAACTGCAAAGCCCGGTATCTCTGAATTGTCTCAGGAGGCTCTCTAAAGCTTATCCCCTTCATCCTTCGCTCAATAGTAGATCAGTCTTTTGTAACTCAGTCTTCACAGTGGTTTTCTATGGAATTTTAAAAATAATTTCAGTGATTTGGGTGCCTATGTAGGCTCAGTTGATTAAGCATCCAACTTTTGATCCCAGTTCAGGTCTTGATCTCAGGATTGTGAGTTCAAGCCTCACACTAAGCATGGAGCCTACTTAAAATAATAATAATGATAATGATAATGATAATAATCAAAATCATTTCAATGATTAATTTATAAATAAGTTTAAACTGATGCCATAATCATTTTAGGTGAGTATAGTCAACCTAAAACTAAATCTGACCACACCAAAACAAACAAAAATGAAAGCAATAAATTACAAAAAATGGACATTATTACTGTTAGCTTTTTAAACAGTCTCTCTATAGACACTGAAACGAAATATAGATAAATGAAGTGAAACTTATGTGGATGAAAGAGGAAAAGGCAAAAACAATTTTAAAGTAAAATGTTTGGATAAATGTTATCTACAAATAGCAGCTAGTAATTTTGACGTGAATTTAATGACCAAAAAAGCAATCGCAGAACTTTAGTTTTTTCATGTAAGAGGTAACACATTCTGAAAGACTCCGCTAAGTTTAAGGAAAAAAATTCTTAAAACCATCAATAAATTGCAGTTGGCATGGATTTATTTAATTTACATATTTTCATTTTATTCACCATCATTCATTCTTTCTCTGAAAGATGAGTTAATTAGTAACCTTTATGCCTCCTTTCTATTGAGTTTATTGCTTTTATAATATTTAATTGTTAATGGCTAAAAATATAACTGGTTTAATAATATTCACCCAGCTGTTTTATCATATAGTCATATTTAAGTGAATTAAGATTTGAATCCCTGTCCTGTTATCATGGCTTCTTAATTTCTGAATTTTTTTATTATTTTTTTTTGAATTTTTTTATTTTTAAGTCACTTCTTTGTTAGTTGCATTTTCTTCAAATAGGTGTTTTTCAAAAAAGTTTCATTGTTCTTGAGTTTCCTTGAACCTATTATTTCATATATACAAATATTTTTTGTTGTTTTTATATCTAAAGAAGACATTGACTTGGTCCAATGGAGATTTTGTTACATTGTTTTGGGAACTGAGTTTTTATTCTGAGACCAAGTTCTGCCACATGTATGTTACTTGCTTTTTCTTCCCAGAAACTTTAAGGCTGCTTATTCAGTAACTTACTGTGTTTTTATATCTCTAGCTTTATATCAACTTTTCTTAGTGTATGATGTACTCTATCATATATTCATGTTGGGTGAGCTTTCCTATATTATATCTCTGATTATTTTCTGTCCTATTTGCTAGTCTTTACTTGAGCACCCTTATGGTGGATGGACTAAGCATTTCCATATCTATTGTTTTCCTAAGTATGTATTTTAAGCTTATTGTCTCCTTTAGTTTTATTCAGTATAAATAAGTAAAGCCTTATTTACATGATAATTTTTTTGCTTTTTGCTGCTTCTAGTTTATTTTATCTGTACTGATTTTGGTTTTTTTCTTAGTTTTTTTTTTTCTTTCCTTTAAAATGTCTCCTTTCTTCTCCTGAACTTTTATCATACCACTGTGTTTTCCTTGGGTTACCGAATCCATATCCTTATTGGATTGTTCAAGAGATGAAAGCACCAGCAAAGAATCTGATCAAGATTCTTAAATCTTAAGTCAAGATTTCTTAAACTACATATTCTATCAATCGAATCATTTGTACTATCATTTAAAATCAATATCTTTTTCCACTTACATATTTTGATTTTTTTTTCTCGGAAATACTTTGTGTGATTTCTCCCTGATGATTTCCCGTGGTGATTTCATCCCCACCTTGTCATCAGACTTCCCTTCCAAGCTAGTGGCACCGAGAGCAGGATGTGGAGAAGGGGAAGCCAAGCAAGGCCAGCAGCAGTCTGAGCTGAGGTCCTGAGTTTGCTCTTCTTGCTGTGATCCCAGCAGATGTCCTTTATTAGACTCCATTCCATCCCGCTTGGCATGCATTCAACTCTTTAGGTCTTTGGCTCACTCCCCCAACTTCACACTACATGCTAGAGCAAGAGAATCAGGAGCCCTTCCTGCTTCTGCTAAGATCCAGATGTGGTTTGTAGAATATTTACACAATGTTTTATCTTGACTTTTCCCAGGGATATCTACCCATCCCTTTAGCCCACCCCTTTTCAAGTCAGAGAGTATGCAAAAGTTTCAGGATTTCTGTGGTTTCTCATATCCTCCTTGCTGCTTTCTGGAGTGGCAGCAAGCTTGGTAGTCCTGTCAACCTGGCCATTAGACCAGAATCATCTGTCCTTTCACTGGTCACAACATTTTGAAGTCTATAATTCCTCCATATTTCTTTCTAATGCTGGGAAATGTTTGGCAGGGTTGTTTTGTTTTTGCTTTTGTTTATAGGAGGAGGGAGATTCTATGCCACAAATTTATGGTATCACCATTATTACCCAAACTCAGAGTTATATCGAACTGTATTTGTAAGATACGCATCTTAAGTAAGTAGAGTGAAAATATTAACATATTAAAATGAATAAGTAGATGGCACACGTGGGTGGCTCAGTCAGTTAAACATCCAACTCTTGATTTCAGCTCAGGTCATGATCTCATGGGTGGTGAGGTCAGGCCCTATATTGGGTTCTGCACTCAGTGGGGAGTCTGCTTAAGATTCTCTCTCTTCCCCCTCCTCTGCCCCTCCCCTCATGCGTGCTTTCTCTCTCATTCTCTCTATCTAAAGTAAATAGGTAAATCTAGGGGTGCCTGGACATATCAGTCAGTTAATTGCCTGCCTTCAGCTGAGGGTATGATCCTGGGGTCCTGGGGTCCTGGGATCAAGTCCTGCCTCAGGATCCCTGCTCAGTGGGGAGCCTACTTCTCTCTCTTCTCCCTGCTCAAACTCTCTCTCTCTTGCTATCTTTGTCTCTCTTTCAAATATACAAATAAAATCTTTTAAAAAGTGAATAAGTAGACATGTGGGCTCAACAGTCTGGACTGTCCTAAATGTTAAAAGATACGAACATTGAGTGCTTGCTTTATATGAGGTGCTGGATTGGGTGGTGTAAGAAACAACGGTGAGTAGGGACATGGGAGTGGAAAGAGAAGCAAGTCCGCTTCTGATCACTCTACAAGGGATCATTAAGTACGCTCAATATCATGTGACTATGTCAGTGATCCTCACGAGCATGAATCCGATGGGAGGACAGAGGTTGAATCTCAACAAGTGGGAAAATGCCGCAGTAGGTGTCATGAGACAGGCTCTTAGTTCAGCTTTTCTACACCACCCAGATGTGCGATGTCAGGGGAGTCATGTGACCCCTCTCAGCCCCATTGCTCAGTCTGTAAAATAAAGATCATGAACTTGCTCTCCAATATACATAATATACAATATACAGCAAACCTCTGTATATTATAATGGGGGAAACATGGGGAATTTGAAGACTCTTTAATAGGTAGTAATAATTTTTACCCAAATAAATGTGGAATAACTTAGGGGGATTGGAAAACTGATAGAAAATATTTTTTCAATTCAAAGGAATTTGCAGAGGTAGGATCAAGAAGTAGGAGGACGATTTCAAGTGTCTGATACCGTGTTACAGAAGGATACAGGGGACTTTCAGAAGTATAGAAATCAGGCTAAGGAGCTATTTTTAAAATGAGATCATTGTATCTACATGGGATGTGGAAGGGTAAGGTAGTGATGTCTACACACAGTGATGATAAATGGCAGTTAGAAATGAAAGTCTGACACCAAAAATATGTAAGAAATTCAGGACTCAATTTTATAGAAGTGATTGTGGAACTCTACCACTGGCACATTGTGTGTGTGTGTGTGTGTGTGTGTGTGTGTGTATGTGTGTGTGCTTGAGGGGAGAATAGAAAATGCAGCATAAAGTCAACGTGTACAACAGTATTTATTAAAAGTTAAGATTAAAAATATTAAAATATAATAAAATATATTTAAAGTATAAGGAATAGAGAAATAACTTACTCGTGCATTCAACAAATAGTTAAGGGTGCTTGCTGAAAAACACTGAACTGGTACTTGAGGAGGCAAACCTAATTTCCACCTTCAGATGTGACAGAGATATGACAAGTGTTTCTTTCTTTCTTTCTCTTTTTTTTTTTTTTTTAAGAGAGCTGTAGATAAATACCTTGAGAACTCTGAGAGAGATATTGCTTTCTACTGGGAAATACATAAGAATATTATTTGATACAGCAAGTAGCATTCGGACCTTAAAGGTGAGTAATATTTTGCAATGGAGACAATGTTGTCATGGCAATTAGGGAGATGGGATCACCGGCAATTAGCACCGATGGGGCTCTAAGGCACAGCCAGTGGAGCTCTAGAACGGCTTTCAGTGACTGTTTACAGGGACTGTTTCTAGAGGACCAAGCAGGCTTAAGGGATAGACAGAGATGTTGAGGGGCCAAAGGACACACAAGAGTGAGAGGTCACATGTTACAGCTTCTGGTTATGGACTGAGTAAGTCACTGGACCGAAAGGCACAGCATAAGGAACACAGTCAATGACATTATAATAGCGATGTTACAGGACTTATGGTAAACATAGCATCATATATAAACTTATCGGATCACTAAGTTGAATACCTGAAACTAATGTCACATTGTATATCAACTATAGTCAAAACGGAAACAAAAACAAAAACAAAAACAAGAGAGAAAGAGAGAGAGAGTGAGTTCTAAGAGTTGCAGGGAGCAGGAGAAAAAGCCCCAACCCATTCCCTCCCGCTTTCCAGTCTCCTGCTGTGATGCCCATCAGCTGGTCCCAATAAGGAGCAAAGGGACAAGGAGACACCTTGAGGGACAACTCCCTGGAGCAGAGCTCAGGTACAAGATGGACTGGGGTAGGGGCCACATGAAAGGTAACCACCATAGCTACTGAGTTGGGAGAGAATAAAATGTGAATATGATTAAAAAAATGATTCATTTTGACTGGAATAACTAATATATGAGAATGAGAAGCCAGAGTGTGCTAATAAAAGTAAGTGGTTGTTGAAACTCATGAGAAAAATTACAAGGGAAGGTGGGGGGGTGGGAATTTTGTGGATCTGGTGCTTAACTCCTCAGGAAAGTTTGGTGTCTGTCCTGGAGATCAGCAGCTGAGAGCAACAAGGATAGAGAGAAATGACGTTAAGCTCAATCAGTTAAACACCCAACTCTCCATGTTGGCTTGGATCATGATCTCAGGGTCGTGAGATCCTGCCCTGTGTCAGGTTCCAAGCTGCGGGTAGAGCCTGCTTTAGAGTCTCTCTCCCTCTCCGTCTGCCCCCTACTCCCCGCGTGCACTCTTTCTTTCTCTTGCTAACACAATAAAAAATAAAACAATTGAACTGATATTGTAACAGCAGCCAAGAAGAGGCAGTAGGGAGAAAGGAGCTCTCTGATTCTTTTTGCTTTATTAGGTGAATGACAAGAATGCCATGCATTTCCTTGGACAAGGGTACCCCTGCCTTCAAAGACATGCTGGGGTCAGGAAGGACAGGCTGCTTTCAGGTTTACTCGTGGGGAAATTAGGGAAGAAAAAATTAAGGGCAGTGCACAATACAACTGGAGTTCCTGGCAAGTATTTGTGGGACTAGCAGAAGGGAAGGCGGCCATGGAGTGGCAAAGGGGGGACAGAGCTAAGAGGAAGGGGAGACTGAGGATGGTGGGGGGGGGGGTTGGACAGCCTAGGGCACGGATTTTCAGGATGAGAGAGGCAGCTTGCTGGAAGGTTTTGCAGACATGGATGAATCCTGTGGGAGTTTTATAGATAGGAAAACCAAATGAGAAACCTTAGTAGGTCTAGGTCTTTCTTCTTTTTTAAAGTTTTTATTTATTTATTTATTTGACAGAGAGAGAGAGAGAGAGACAGCCAGAGAGGGAACACAAGCAGGGAAAACTGGGAGAGGGAGAAGTAGGCTTCCTGCCAAGCAGGGAGCCTGATGAAGGGCTCGATCGCAGGATCCTGGGATCATGACCTGAGCCAAAGGCAGACGCTTAACAACTGAGCTACCCAGGCACCCCAGGTCTACAGCCTTTAGAGAAATTTAGGTGTCTGACCTCAGAGGCCGCAGGAGAGTGGGTTTCCAGAAGGACCTGGAGTATGATGAACTATCAAATGTTGTACCAGCTCCTGAGACTCAACTGATTGTACATCTCTCTCTCCAACTTTGGGTTTAGCGGCCTCATACTGGTAGTATGAAACAGGTCCTGGTGGGTGTGTTTATGCCACAAAAATTAACAAATGCTGCAAACCAGGGTCTCCCCTTCACCCTAAAGTCGGTTGCTAAGCATTTACCAGCCTAATACTTATCTACTTCAAAGACTCCATTGGAGAATACACTGGTGCCTTAAGCAATGAAGATGGTGTCCTGCGAAGACACTTTTATGAGAGGAAGAACCTCTCCAACACACACACACACACACGCACACAATAGGGGTGCGTGCGCACCGAGCACTAAAGGGAATGATGCTCATTGGTCAGGACTGTCTGTTGATCAGTCCGAGAGAATCTGAGATGATACATCCCAGAAGAGGCTGAGGAAATAAAAATAAGTCATAAACAATTCATGAGGCAGGCAGAATTCAGTGAATAGAAAATTCACTCATTCCTTTGAACTGAGCAGTGCCTGATTTAGCTTCAGTGAGCCTCCAAGTTAAAGCTGGTGCCTTCTTCCTGTTTGCGCCCACTGTGAGGAGTAAAATTACCTCCCACCCACCTGAAGCCTGTCGTGGTCACCTGTGCTTCTCTAGGACTCCTCCCTACCGCAATCCTAAGCTACCGCTAGATGTTCCCAGCAACTGCGCCTGTGTTTGCCCATCGGTGGAGGAAATACATGCTCTCCATGCCCATACCTAACCCTTCCCCACCTTCGGATGCCTCATCCTGGACTCGGGGGTAAGGGGGAGAAACGGGGCTCAAATAAACTGCTGCTGAATGAAGAAAAGTCCATTCGAGGAATACGGCACTAAGTGACAGAAGAGAATTTTCTATTTTGTCTTCTAATTTTCTGAGTGCTTCCACCACCTTTTCTCCTTAAACTTCCTTTACAATTTTTTTTTTTTTCTCGTTGGCGTGTTTTCAATACCAGTCTTAGACACACAGTTTCTTAGGGATTAGACATGCATAGGAAGTTTCGCAAAGGGAGATTTACTTATTTAGCAATATTGCTCACACAGCAGAGTCATCCGTCATTCATTAAAGAAGACTCGTTAGTCACCTACTTTGTGAGGGACATTGTCCCAGGCATCATGCGAATCAAGAGCTCACAAGGTGGGAGCTGAAGCAAAGATGCGACCGTCAGGTGTGTTTGGGTTTGAATGAAAGGACTTGGTATTTGTTACAGTATTTACGTGAACACGCTTGAGTAGTAACCATGTGAATGCCTTTTACTTTCTTTATTATTTTAATATTTTTAGTCTTCTGTCTTGGAAGTATTTAGTTTCCATAGGGGAAGTGACTCGGGTTAGTCATACTGTAGGAAATAAGCTGACATTGCTATAAAGGGCACAGGTGGGGGCAGTACTGTGTATTTCTTCCACCAAAGTCAGTCATAGGCATGGGAGGGGCCTTCAAAGTATTACGGCAGGATACCGATAGACCTTAGCGCACAAAAATGCCACCTCCATAGCTCTGTGACCATGGCTGACATCCCAACCACTGGCCTCTTTTTTTTTTTTCTAACATAACAAAAACCTTTGTTAAAATGGAAATAATATTAACCACCCATAAAGTTTTCTTTTCTTAAGGAAAGTCCTAATAGAGACCAGAGTGACTGCTACATTGACTGCTACATTCTTGTTGTTCCTGCTACAAATTTAATAGGTTATAATGCTGACAATCATGGGTTTACATGTTCTTCACCACCCACTAGTGTTTTGCTTTGTTTTTTCACTAAATCTGCAGGGTTAATCTGTGTTACATGGAAGGAGGAATGCCTTCCTCCCCTTTGGTTTCACTCTGGTCTAAAGTTCAATAAATAAGATTGCTTATGTTCCCTTGGTCTGCAAATTTTTTAGATAAGAGCAAAATGAAAGCATTTCAGCTTTCACGTACAGTTTCTGCTTTCCATCGCCCTACATCGGCATCCAGGGGGAGCTGGGTTGCAAGACCTATCTAGGCGACTACGATGAACACTGTCTTCAGAATCACTTCCCCTCTTATAACCAAATCTATATATTTTTTTAAAGATTTTTTTATTTGTTTGACAGGCAAAGATCACAAGTAGGCAGAGAGGCAGGCAGAGAAAGAGGAGGAAGCAGGCTCCCAGCTGAGCAGAGAGCCTGATGCAGGGCTCGATCCCAGGACCCTGGGATCAAGACTTGAGCCGAAGGCAGAGGCGTTAACCCACTGAGTCACCCAGGCGCTCCACCAAATCTGTATTTTAAAAAAGCCCATTGACCTAGGGTCAGTCTTCTCCCACACAGGACATTTTATTCTCATTTCCCTCTCTAAATACCTTTCTGAAGGACCTGCCTTACCAGTTCAGCAGGTATGCTCAACCACTCATATTTAAAGTGGGGTTTAAGTAGGCAGAGCACTGGTATAGCATGTAGGTTGGGATGAAAATCATGACACATGAGAAATGGAACAATGAATTTCTTTACCGGGAACCGTTCACAACATGAAGCATACGACTCAATACACTAGAAGTGTCTCAAATTCCAACATTGGTATTCATCAAGAAGTCAACTACTGGGGTACAGGATCCCACTTTACATCGAACACTGAGCATTGAGTCTGATCCAAAGTTCTCTTACCATTCTAAAATGGATTTAGTCTACCATATTATAAATGTCAGTGACAATGATATTTGAAGCAATAAAAAAATAGAGCATTTATGATCTAGCAACTGTGCTCTTTGTCATTTACCCCAATGAATCAAAATCTTACATCCAAACAAAAACCTGCACTTAGATGTTTACAGTTGCTTTATTCATAATTTCTAAAATTTGGAAGCAACCAAGATGTCCTTCAGCAGCTGAATGGCTAGCCAGACAATGGACTTTCACTCATCCTTAAAAAGAAATGAGCTCTCGAGCCATGAGAAGACATGGAGGAATCTTGAATGCATATTAATAAGCAAAAGTGGTCAGTCTGAAAAGGCTCCATACTGTATGGTTCCAACTATCTGACATTTTGGAAAAAGCCAACTATGGAGACAGTAAAAAGTTCAGTAGTTGCCAGGAGTTACAGGGAGGGAGGAACGCATAAGTGGAACACGGAGGGTTTTTAGGGCAGGGCAATCTTCTGCATGGTACTGTCATGACAGATACGGGCCATTACACAGGTGTCAGAGTCCTGACCAGTGAACCCTAATGTAAACTGTGGGCTTTGGGTGATGCTATGTCAATGGAGGGTCATCAATTGTAAAACACAATGGATTGATGTGGTTTGGGATACCGACAGCGGGGGAGGTGACACACACGTGGAGATGGAGGTAAGTAGAAGCACTCTGTATGCTCTACTCAATTTTTTATGAACCTAAAATTTTCTAAAAAATAAAGACCACTTAAAGTGGGGTGGGGAGACCCAGAACTTCATGAAACAGGTGTTAATATCTTCGGTGCAGTCCAGAGACCACCAACATAAATGCAGCCCTACAGTCCTCCTGGGCATATTTGTATTTCTAAGTTCAAGAACCCCAATAGTTTGTCAAGAACAATGAATATGAAGAGAGGTAAAAAAATTATAAAATATTTCTGAGTAATTTGGAGAAAATGAGAAAAGCTTCTTACCCTTCTTTCTTTGGAACTCTATGAATATATAAACTCTATGGATATTTCTGTTCCAAACCCTAGAAACTAAATGCTACTAACAGTCTGGATGAGATCCATATCACTGTTCCTTGCCCCTAGGGAACACAGGAGAGACAGATGCCAAAAGTTGGGATATGCCAATGTATGCCAGCTCCTGGGGCTGTATTATTTCACTATAATCTCTAAAACAACTTTTAAGTAGGTATTATTTTCCCCCAATTTATTAATATTTTGCATGTGTGAGGGTCAGGATGCATTCTTCCAAACACGTTTTGTTTGGGAGTTTCTAGTTCTCCAGGTGCCCAGACTCCTCAGTTGGAGAAAGGAGCACCAGTTCTCCCCAGGTGATTTGCTCAGAATTACATGAGAAAATGCAGCAACTGGGCCAGAGGCCTGGAAAAGGAGAAAATGCTGGAACACTGGAGAAATGGTCCTCTGAACTAATAGTAAATGACAACAGAGAAAGCAGAAACTAGTATAAAGCATACAGAACTGGGCTTGAAGAAGGATCTTCAGGAAGGAAGGCAGCATTACAGATCTGAGATAGGATAAGAAGCGCAGCTATTTTTTTTTTTTTTTTTTTGACCTGGAAGAGAAGTCTGAAGGAGTCTAAGAAAGGGATGGCTAACAGATATTAAAATATATGCATATGAAGATGGAGATGGACCAGAGGAGAGGTACCCACCACCAGTGGGCTAGCAGTGGCCAGTAGGGAGTGGTGGGGATGGCAGGCCAGAGGTTAGAGGATGGAAAGGAGAGGAATAAAAATACGTATTTTTATTTTTATTTTTTTATTGTTTTTTAAGATTTTATTTATTTATTTGACAGAGATCACAAGTAGGCAGAGAGAGAGGAGGAAGCAGGCTCCCCACTGAGCAGAGAGCCTGATGCGGGGCTCGATCCCAGGACCCTGGGATCATGACCTGAGCCGAAGGCAGAGGCTTTAAACCACTGAGACACCCAGGCGCCCCCAAAATATGTATTTTTAATTGAATTTATTTGACATATGATATTTTACTGGTTTCAAGACAGTAGTTCTACATTTTTGTACATTACAAAGTGACCACCACAACGGATCTAGTTACCATCTGTTACCATGCAAAGCTATTATTACAATAATATTGACGCTATCCCCTATGTTAATGTCTCATCCATATGACTTATTTATTTTAGAACTGGAAGTTTCTATGTCTTAGTCTTCTTTACCCATTTTACCCAACCTTCCTCTCCTACTCCCTCTGGCAACCACCTGTCCTGTTTTCTGAGTCTGTTTATATTTTGTTTGTTCTTTTCTTTTTTTCAGTTTAGTATTTTTTTTTTTTAGATTCCGATTCCACATGTAAGTATTTATGTAGTATTTGTCTCTCTCTGCCTGACTTATTTCACTTAGCACAACACCCTCTAGCTTCATCTAGGTTGTTATAAGTTGCAAGATTTCATTCTTTTTCACAGCAGAGTAACTTTCCATTGTATATGAAAAAAGGTCATTTTCAATTTATTTTTGTTTACTTCTGAATTCCAGCTCTAATGAACGTGAGGATGACCTCACACTCCTGGTTCTGGGTACTATTATGGTAAATAGCATCACTAAAACAGCCACTTTACTAAGCTTGCCCCCTGAGTCTTCGAATCCGAACTATTAGGATGGTCCTGAAATCAGAAACCTAGTCACTTGCTCAATGTCAAAGCCAGGGTCTTTCCATTATGCCCTGTAATTGCCATGGAGTAGGAAGATTAAATAATAATAATTTCTAGTAATTGCTGGGGGGCTCAAACCCAACCAGTATCTGCCTTCCTCTGCCTCTCTCTCTCCCTTTCATCCGGCTGATGATGCTTGTTTCCAGCATCCCTGTCTGTCCTGCGTTCCACTGATGAGCCTCCACCAAAGCCTCAGGGGTGGTCAAGTCTAGCTGCCTTAGACTGACCTGAGCAGCTTTTAGAACTAAAAAATACCAAGTGCTACCCCCCAAAATGGAACCAAAACCTTTGGGGCAGGGAGAACCTGCTAGGTTTCCAACAGTCCCCAGGGGATTCAAATGTGCAACCAAGCTTCAGAAATACTGAGACAGGGCGCCGGGGCGGCTCATTTGGTTGAGTGACTGCCTTTGGCTTGGGTCATGATCCTGGAGTCCTGGGATCGAGTCCCGCATCAGGCTCCCTGCTCGGCAGGAAGTCTGCTTCTCCCTCTGACCTTCCCCCCTCTCATGCTCCTTCTCTCTCAAATAATAAAATAAATAAAATCTTAAAAGAAGAAAAAAAAAAGACATACTGAGATAGAACAACTTTCTGAACTGCTTATGAAACAAAACAAAGGGATAAATGTTTTTTATCATATTCTCAAGCAGGTTTTTGGTTCTTACAGGAGAGATAGGACCTTTGCCATGAGATAATTTGTCATTCAATAAATCCACCTTCAAAATGTTTTGAAAATTGGGACTTCCCATTCTTAGCGCAAAGAACAGCATATGCCAGCATCAAAGTACCAACAGGAATTTGGATTTAAACAGATTTCTGTGTGTGTGTGTGCATGTGAGTGTGTGTGTATGAGAGAGAGAAAGAGAGAGAGAAGTCATTATTGTTTTCTCCAACAGATACAATAAGAAAGGAGTATTTCCTTTGGGCAATCACTTTGATGTGAACAGCAATACCTCCGTGCTACCCAACCCAGATACATGACTAGAGTCTGCTAAGCAAAAAATATATATATATATATATCAAATGCCCGAGAATGGCTTCAAAATACCAAACCTTTATAACAACTCCAGATTACAGAAGATCCCTGCTAGATCTGAGGTGGGACTTAGCAACAACAGGGGCTACAGGACCCTGAAAAGCGTGCTCTAGCACTAGACCATAACTCGACCAAAACCAAACCAAACCAAAACAAATGAAAAACCTGCAAAGGATTCCTTGCCCGAAACAAGAGATCTTGTCAAAAACTTAAAATTATTAATTTTTGGAAGGGACATACTTCCCAGGATTCTCTGTCTCAGCAGTCTCCTGCCTGTGAATTGCTTAAGAGGGAAAGGAAACTTGATCTCAGCATTTGATGGCACAAGCCAAGGATGTGTCCTTAGATGTCGTCCACATTTCCGTTTGCCAGGCACCCTGCCATGCGGGGTCACCGAAGACGTATATTTGCACTGCTGTGCACATCTGGTAAGACGACACATGTGTGACCTTCAGTCTTTTCCACCTGTGTGCCCCTCGTAGACAGCCTTCGGTGTTGGCTTTCCGCTGCCTTGTGTTTGCAAGAAATTTCCGTAGTTTTTAAGTCATTTGGTGGAGTTTTTCACAGTCTCTATTTTTAGCTTTTATTCATATAGACAACTGTATCCATGATAGGAAAAAAAATCCTGAAATCTCCCCTTCTTTTTGATTTAATAAATTAAGTTCTTAAGCAGATTCAACCTGTTCACAAGACTCCAGTGGTTTTTCTCCACCAGCAGCTCATTTATGTACTGGCCTCCCTCCCATCTTCCTCCCTATGAACTACACCCCCTTATTTGATGAAAGAGGCGGGGCCCCTAGACATGTCTGTATCAGGGAACGAATTTCAGATGCATGAATTACAGACTCCATTCTGGCTGGTTTCACAACGACCCTGCGCCAGATCTAAAAAGATCTGCAGAACCCGGGTCCTTGTGAGACAACAGACAGGGGAATGGCAAACTTCAAAAGACAGAAATGTTTTGGTGGACAATTGCATGGTAGAAAATGAAAATAAATTTTTATAATAAAAAACTAAGAATGAATGAAGAAAACGAAGGAATACATGTAAGAAATGTATTATGCATAGAGAATGGACATTTAAAAAATTATGAAAGGTAGAAGAAATCACAAACCTACCACGTGGGTTTGGTGAACAGACTTGGGTTCAAGTCAAGGTTCCGTATTTCCCTGTTGGGCAACATTCAGTGATTTGCAAAATTATCTCCAAACTTTAGGTTCTCTTCTGTAGCGTGGCCATGATTACCTATTTCACAGTTTGCTGGGAGGGCTGGGCTGAGCAGGGGAGGGGTTCATGCACTCTTTCCCCTTTGTCCTTAGAAATGTCAATGCAAAAGTACTATCACTACCCAGACTTCAGAGAAGCTGAATTCTGAAGCTAGGTCTTAATAGTTCATTATACTATTTTCTGAGACCCTGAAAAAGTGCAGGGCGAAGCCAGTTCTCTGTGTCTGAAAAGTAAAGTAAGACCCTGGTGAGAAAAGCCTGGGTGTGTAATCTGGCATTGCCGGCTTGCTTTTATCTGGGATCATGATAACCCATTACGAGTGTACTTCAGCAACCTTGAACGTGGAGAGCCCCAAAATGCAATTCCCCGTACAAAAGCATTAGGAGACAATGCACCTCTCAGAAATGTTCTGAAATCCTGATCACGGCAGTGTCACAGAGATTAGTGGTAAATTATAAAATAAGTGCATGATAACAGTGCATTTTTAAATGAACGTGGGGGAGTGTGAAAACATAATAGGCATCTTCTTTCTGAAGTTCTCATTGCTGTGTCTTTAGTGAAAGAAGAGACATAATCAAAAGTAGATTAGGAGCACAGCCCCAGAAGTTGCTCAGGGTAATGTGCCTTTAAAGGGTGAAGGTCATGTCACCTTCTCTAGCTTAGCCTCTATTACACTCATGAAGACAAAGATAAGCATGTTTCTATTTAATAGAGTAGCCACAAAATCAATACAGAGAAATTGTTAATACATAGTGTAAATGCCACTTGAAGCAAATAGCCTCCAGGAAAAAAAAAAAAAAGACTTTCAGAACAAGAAGGGACTTCAGAAACAATGTTGTCGAACTGTATCATTTTACAGGTGAGGAAAAGGAAGCCCAGAAAAGGGAAGCAGAGGAGGTGGTTAGTTTCAAAGCCTGGAATTGAACTCAGGACTTCTACCAACGTCATGGTCCCCACATGCCCCTGGATCTAAGAGTGTGAGTTGGAAGCATGTGAGTACAGGTATGATTTCTGCTCTAATAGGGTCCATAAAGTGTTATAAAAATAAATAAGAGGCAATTTTCACCAAGGAAAATGTTTTGATTCTAATCTAAACTCTCATAACCTAGAATTCTGTGCATCGGAGAGAAGAGATTAGAGAAAGAGATGGATGAGTTTTTCACATGAGGTTTAAGTGGAAGTGTTTTGATGTAAACAAAGTATTTTATTTTCTGTTTAGGTTTATAACATTTGGCAACCTCATCCGTTTCCCAAAAAGAAAAGCCCCTGACTTCTACAACCCGGAGATCAGGAACTACAGTGTTTCATTGTCTCTCTTCCTTCTTGCCCAGTGCCCCATCAATTTTGTGTTCTAGAAACAAGGGCCATGGCAAAGTCTTGCCCAGACCTGAAAAAGTTTTACATTCGCTGGTAGGGAAAAACAAGGCAAAACAGTATAAACACCAGAGATGAGGGCTCTTCTGCTTTTTCTGGCTGTACAATGATGAATGGATGGCATGTGTGGCAGCAGAAGACACAAATGATCTCTGCTGGCCCTTTCCCAACCACAGAGGTCATGGCCTTGACCTTACCTATCTTATTCCAGCCCCAGTTTGCTGAAATGCTTCCAAGGCAAAATACCCTATGTCACTCTGCCTCAGTGTGGCGAGAGGCTTCCAGGGCCTGGGAATGTGCTCGTACTTGGTGATGCCTTGCTGCGTCACTAAATTAATCAGATGCATCCAGCTTGAAGAGACAATAAGGGCTGGACAAAAGCCGACAGGGCAAACAGATGGGTAATAATCCCCTCTTATATCCTTCGTGCCTATGGAGAATTACTCAGCAGCACTGAAATCTCTGATGAGCAGAGCCCAGGACAGCATGATGCGGTTAAAATTACAGGATTCTTCCTTTGTATTTGCTTCTGTGCTCTGGCAGAGATGGTAAGATGACATTCTTATTCATCATAGTAGAGAATGCTAGCAGAATAAAAAGGATCCACTGGTGTTTGGTGGTGACCAGTGGTGTGATGCCAATGAGTGTGAGCTCCGTTCTGCCAGACTCCCTTTATCACGGGGCAGGATATATACGAGACATCTGTCAACCCACTCCCAGAAGTTCCCAGGGCCTCTGATCTGCAACGGACAGGATTCGGGGAAAAAGGACGGGGCATCTGCTCTTCTAAACTGACCCTGGAAATCAGAATCATCTAGAGGACCAAGTGGATAATAACCACCCTTCCCCCATGCCGTAAGTTTTGAGATGATTCCCTAAACTAGGATTTGGACTTTGGAAAAAGAAGTGCCCCCATTTCAGGACTCAGAGGCAGGAAAGCAGGGTGGCAGCTACTGAAATGGGAAATGCATTGGACTCCATGTGCCTACTCACACCTTTAATCCAGCTGCAGGGCTCTGGACAGCGGGGTGAGGCATCGCTCCGGGCTGCCCGCCGTGACAGGGAGGCCCTAACCTGCCTACTGCCTTCTTGCCGGAGACAGGTCTTGTGATCGTATTTTCCCCCTGAAATATAGCAGGGGTAGACTTCCAAGCTTAGGGCTGGAACCTGACCCAAAAGAAATCCTTTTTAGACAAGATGAGCGACACATTTACCTTTGCTTTGGGTCTGCTATTCCACACTGGTTTAATGAAGAAGAAAGGGGGCCATATCCTATTTTATCTCATGTCCAAAGAAAATAAATATATTTCACATCGAAGATGTTTTGCTACAGAAAAAGAAAAGCGATGAAGAACAGTTACTACGTATCCAGCTACTGTGTGTGTGTGTGTGTGTATGCACACACGCGTGTGTGAATGTACATAGCATTACGTACGTGTATATATACTGTTAGAAGTTAGATGGCTTCCTTGAAATAATACAAGTAGTAAAATTTGGGGCCCAGGGTGGTATGATGCTACATCCCAAACTCTTTATATAAGACCATATGACCTTATCTCTAACACTTGGTTCCAGCTGATTCTACACTGCCTTATCCTCTTGACTCTTTCCCCCATTTCCTTAACTACACTGGAAGGTCTTTGAGAACGGGAGCCCCCTTCTGTGCGTCTTTGCCGCCCCCACAAAGCCAAATGGGCATCTTGACAACACCCCCCTTGCCACGAGATTTCCTTGTAGTAAACGTCTGTTATATTCGTGTCGTGATTACTCTACAGTTTCATGAGACCTCAAATCCTCATTTCACTTGAAAAACAAAGTAGAAACAGTTGTGAGCAGATTATTGAGGGCTGAGATCTATTGAGATTAGAGACGGCTGCTCGCTGGGTATCCACGTGAGTCCTTACCTTCCCCAGCCTTCCCCCCACCCCCCATCAGCTGCCTCTGGGACATTGGTCTAGTTTGAGGGACCAACTGTGAACAGAAATGACATGTCCTACTGGGCCATGACAATGAAGAATCCATTCCCCTTCATTCTCCCATCATGACAGAAGATGGTAGCATCACCAGATACACATATTCTGAATCTCTTAGAGACCAAATAGAGGAGAATTACTTTCTCATCATACTTTTCCAGGGAAAGAAAAATGCTTCGCTGTTTCTAAGCCACTGAGGTGTGGAGGTGGACATGTCACTGCCGCAAGCCCTACCCTTGACTTCCTTGTATACCACACCCTAAGGTTTGAGCTTTATATCGATGACTTCGGAAAAATGAAAGCTTTCATACAGAAGAGAGCAGTCGAAAATACCTTGACTACCCAATCAGCTTCTTAAAAATCATTTCCCCATATTTCCTCCCCCAAGAACATTTTCCAAGGTCATTCACTTTCACGCATTCATTCAACCACTGATTGTTCATCATCCAAATCATTCACTTAGTATGTGTCTGGTGTGGGACATTCAGAAATGACGGTGTAGTCATTCATTAAATATAAAAATAAGATGTGCCAGGCACTATTCTGGTGCTTGTCAATATTTACTTATTTAATCCTCGTAGCCATGCTAGAAAGCACTATCCGCCTCATTAACAGAGTAAGGAAACTGGAACGCAGAGAGAGTCAATGACTCGCCCAACGTGACAGAACTGGTGCTATGAAAACTGGGCTTTGAATCCAGGCAGTCCGGCTCCAGAATCTGGGCTCTCAGCCAACAGACTGTTTTGATGACAGTCTTATCGTTGTTTGTTTAAAGATTTGTTTGTTTATTTTAGAGAGAGAGAGGAAGAGAGAGAGCTCAGGTGAGCATGAATAGGGGAGTATCAGAGGAAGAGGAACGAGGCATGAGCAGACTCCACGCCCAGTGCAGAGCCCATCGCTGGTCCCGATCTCACAGCCCTGAGATCACAACTTGAGCCAAAGCCAAGAGTCAGTCCCCTAACCGACTGAGCCACCGGGTGCTCCCACGATGTTACCATTTCATCAGTGCGGAAGATGGAGTCCCAGCACACCAGGATGGCTAACCCGGTCCTTGCCCTCACTGGACTTATTGAAGCTAGTACTGCCTTTCTTCTGATTTATCATAAATATCGCTTGGGATTTAAGGCCAGAAAGTTCTCAGGAAAATGCTGAGAGAACTAACAGGGAATTTGTTCCGACTTTACATTCCCTAAATATTCTCTTTACGTGCGCATTAAGCCACTGCTCGTATCACATCTTTATTTACTCAGTTATGCACAAGTTTTGTTCATCTTGGTACACCTATGGCACTTAACTCACTACGTAGATATGCAGAGTAAACGTCAGACGGATGATATAAAGGAAAGAATGAGTAAACTAATGAATATAACCTAAATCATATCTGCGGCTAACATTTTAGCATCTTTGGTTATTCTGGTGAAATGATGGAGCAGACAACCCAAAAGTCATGAGTTCTCTTTCTGCCTCATTATAAATTCTGATTATATAACACTTGAACAAAGATCAATCCTGCATATTATGGTTTCCACCTGTGGAGTGACTGCTTGCTATGCTAGTCCTGAGAAATAATAATAGAGGACATCTACTTAGCACTGACTACGAGCTTATCATCTGCTATGGACCGAAGGTTCTGTACCCACCCGACCCCAAGTTCACATGTTAAGGTCCTACTCCCAAAGTAACGGGAGGGGGGAACTTTGGAGGTGGGAGACTTTGGGAGGTAATTAGGTCATGAGGGTAGAGACCTTATGAATGGGATCAGGGTCCTTAACCCTTCAAGAAAGAACACAAGAAAACTGATCTCTCTCTCCAACATGTGAGGACAGAGCAAGAAGGCATTCACCCTCAAAGCAGGAAGAGGGCCGTCGGCAGGAACCCAGTCAGGCGGCACCTTGATCGTGGACCTTCCTGCCTCTAGAACTCTGTGTGTTGTTAATGCCACCCAGCCTGCAGTATTTGTTACAGTAGCCTGAATGAAGACAGCAATCTCACAAGGCCTTTGCATATAATTACTTATTTAAATAATAACTTATTTAATCCTCAGCTAAATGAGTCATATGCCATCAATTCTACTATGCACAGTAGTTATGTTCTGTAATACTGAGGGGCGGCTCCTTAAAGAATTTTATAGGGTGAGTTTCCAAGAAGTCTCTGGTTACAGTGGTTTCATTGAGCGATCAATACATACTCTTGTTTGACGTGTGTGTCTGTTAAAAGACACTTACTGCGGAATGCTGATTCATTCACATTGAGCTCATGACCAATGGTGTGCAGACCCACACACGCCTGAACAAAGCTTATCCAATACATGTATTTTCTCTGTAAGGCACATCGTGGCCTTCTCCTTTAAGAACGCTAGATAGCATTTAGTACCGTGCTTGGGGGCAATTTTAAACAGTGAAATCACGACAAGAGCACAAAATGTTAAACACATGTCACTAAATAGACTGTGAGAAGGATATTTGTTTATAGTTATGAGAGCCGAAACAAGAAAGCAGAGCCCTGCCCTATTCCGTCTCAGCTGGGTATGCACATCCCAGGCAACTCAAATGTTTCACTTTTCTTTACGTGTCAGCAACTGACCACAGAAGTGCCATGAGTATGGATTTTGGAGTCGTAAATACATTGTAGAGTAGGTAGATTCACAAATATGGAATCTTTGAGTAATGAGGGTATCAAATTAAGATTGATTTCCCCAAATTCATATGTTAAAGCCCTGTCTCCCACAGCATGGCTCTTTTTGGGGAAGGGGGCCTCTATGGAAGTAAATCAAGGTTAAATGATGTCACAAGGGTAGGACCTTGATCTGATAGGACTAATGCCCTTATGGGAAGAGATGCCGGAGAGTTCCGCAGTCCAGCTCACACACATTGAAGAAAGGCCGTGAGGAAACAGCGAGAAGGTAGCCATCCACAAAAGGAGGGCTCTTACCAGAAAGTGAATCAACTAGAGCCTTGATCTTGGACTTCTGCCCCCTGGAACTGTGAGAAAATAAATTACATTTCTGTTATGTAAGCCAAACGGTCCGTGGTATTTTATTATGGCTGCCCAAGTAGACTAAAACAATGAGGACCAATGGTTACAACTCTGCTGTAAGGCTGAGGAACCTTGGGCATGAAGATAAGACATAATCAGCACATGGTTGTAATATCTATGACTTAATGAACCAGGTTTCAAACCCAACCAGTCTGACTCCAGGTTATTTGTTTTCAGTGCTGTGATGCTAGATCACACCCCCCACCCATGAGACCAGATGACAGGCTGCCCTTCCCTTTCTGCTAAACTGGGGCGTGGGATCATCAGGCTGCGTTCTTGCAACACCGCTCCTCCCTTCCTGACCCTATAGACTCTCCCGCATCTCTCAGACTCCTTAATGGCTCAAGAACTTGAAAAAGAGAAGAGAGACATGCATCTTTCTCTAGATCTTCCTGCCATGACAGGCCGGGAGCACCAGCCCAATGTTCTCTTGGAAATTTCCTCTCCTTGGCCATCTTGTAACCGTTAACCAGCAAGAACACTTTCCAGTGCACTAACCCATCCCTATTACCACGTTGTCCTCAACAAAACCATCAGTGTCCATCCTTTCCATATGTCTGAGTGTCACCGGAGTGCTTGACCTGGTGACACTTGAGTTCATTGGTTCTTAATGCATTCAGGGTCATGGGCCATTCTGATAATCTGAAGAAAGTTATAGACATATTTCTCCAGAAAAATTCACGTGCCAAATGACATAGACCCATCCGCATAAATTTCAGAGGATCAGGGCCCCTCTCCCTCCTGAAAGCCTTTGGCATATTGCTGGTCACCCCCATTTGATCCTGGGAAGGAACTTCTCATTATATTCTATCAGGCTTATCTTGATGTCGTATTTCCATACCTCATCTTTATTCTCACAGTCCTTTTAGCTGTTTGTGAGCCCTTCTCGCTACGAATCTGGGGCAAAGCACACCATGTACTTGTCAAGAAAAAAATGCTCTGCCTTTCTTCGGGGGTGGGAAGGGGCGCTTTGGTTCCTGGACCTTGGGAAGTGGGTGATGTTACCCCACAGCCAGGCAGAGTTTCCAATGGCAACAGAAAGCAGAATTGCAGGAAACCAGTTCAACAGCTGACACCAAAATGCTTTTCCATATGTAAAGCTGTCTTAAACCCACAAGAGACACTGAGAATAAACTTTGTGCTTTCTTTTCTTTTTGCTTCATACCAAATGGGCCAGGGAGAAGCACTGCATGCTTTTAAAAATGCACTTATAATATTGAATCCAAGCTGTGCGAGTACCCATTGGAGACAAATGTTCTCTCATGGCCTACTTTGAATAAACAATCACAGCTCTGTGTGATATTACTTCTTAACCAGATTCTAGCATTGAACTGTTGGCTTGCCATGGTTACTTGCAGTTTAAGCCAGTGTCTCTTTTCCTTGCCCTTGGCGAGGATTCCTGCTTACTTGGCAGTGACTCCTTCTCATTTGAACTTTTGCCCTCTTTTAATGTCCACCAAATTTCTGTCTAAAAGAACCTTTCATAGGCACCTTTTGTGCCTCTGCGTTTCTTTCTCGTGTGAGAACCAGCGTAGGGAGCTGGTTACTGGAAAACACTCAAGGGCCTGTCTTCCTTCTCTGTGAAGCCAGCAGTGACAGGCTGTTTTGTGTGTACTTTCCTCTAAAAAAAAAAAAAAAGAAAGAAAAGAAAAGAAAAAGAAAAAAAAACTTAAGGAAGCACAAGATGCAAGCTGTTTGCTGAAAACAAAATGTTTTATTTCTAAAGCAAGTGAACACACACACATTTGCATATGTCTGTGTGGCTTCCCTCTTGTCCATTCCAGGCCTGTTCCCCTTTCTTTCCTGGGCATATCACACTGTGGAAACTTACTTCAGTTCGAAAGCCAGATCAATGAAGGGTTTTATTCCCTCCTGACTTCCCTTACCAGTTACAATTCGGCGAGGTCTTTCAGGGCGCAAACAACCGTGGAACCTGCTTCCCTTTTCAAAGAATAACCGGTAGGTCACCCTCCGGCCTCACTCATTTTACAGTGAGACGATCTGCTTCTCATGCAAACAGAACCTATGTTTAGAACCTCATGCTTCATCCTGTCCACTGCCTGCATTCTGTGCCCGGCTGGGGCCCACGGACTCTCAGCTCTGTTCTGCTCTCCCCCACTCACCCTGGCCATCCTGAACCTGAGCGATGTCAGTTCCTTCCCCTGCGTTCCCATGACTTTCCTCTTCCTCAGCCTCATGACGTCTGGGTCTATTCAAAACCACCAGCCCCATGCATAGCCTGGTGTCCAACTGCCGCCGAAACCTACCTTGCAACCTGGGAACTCGGTCCTCCGGATTCTCCCCTGCCCTTTGCGGAGTATTCTAGAACTTTCTTTTCACCCTGCTACTTGCAGGTAGCTTTTTGCTCAGGGATCTACTTGGCCCAGAAGATAGAGTTTACTGGTTTTAGCTACCATGTTTGCTCACAGTCACTCTTTTTCACGTGCTGGTCAATATTGTGATGCCACCATCCAGTCTTGGAGGGAGAGTTGACTTGCTCCAGTCCAAAGCCAACCCTTCCTTCCATGTGAGCTCCTGATAGACTCCTTCCTGACTCCATATTTCCCCCATGACCACAGCCAAGTACTCTGCTAGCTCCTACTCTTCTGCCTTCCCACTAAGGTCCTCTTTACGACCACACAACTCTTCCCATGCTTCTGACTCCACACCTGAATGGTCTGCAGCATCCATGGTCCCTCCACATTTCTGCTCCTTTGCTCTCTTTTCCTCCTTCCCTTGCTTTCGACTTACAAAGGCCATCAATCAACATTAGGATGTCTCCCTCGCCTCTGGTCTCTTTGTCTTCTCTGCCACAAATGGCCCACTTTCAAGATAAAACGCTTACTTCGAGGTCATCCCATTATCGTGATTTCCCTCTTCATGTGATTTCTGCTTTGTTCCTGGTTCCCTCCCATGGCTCATTCCTTAACTCAGTTATGCTAATTTTATCAAAAATTTTTTTCTTTTTTGAACACTGTCCCCATCACAGCCCAAATGTAACGAGACGTGAAATAAGATTTTTCTTATTGTCTGAGAACCATAGCTCGAGCTTCAATCCCAAGGGTAATAGGCCATCGGAAGGGCTGACAGTCACCTGGCTGCTGAGTTATAGAAATACCTCCAGACAGTTGATAAATAGCCATTTCCCTGAGCTCTGCCCCTCCACCTGGCCTCGCCTTTAGAATCCCCTCATTTCCCAATAATCTGGAAATAAAAGATTGAATCCCGGATCATCAAGGCCTTTCCAGAATATTGTTTCAACATTGCGGTCTAAATCCACCCCCGTGGTCTGCCATAATGGCTGTAAAACACATGAATATCACTTCTGTCCACAAGTGCCTCCTTGTTCTAAAGAAGAGCCAGAAACCCAGGAGTGTTTGCTAAGTGATCAAACTGGAACTTTTTTCTCCCACTTATCTTCCCATCCATCCTCTAAAAGCTAAAAAAGCAGGAGTTCCTGGGGGGAGAGATAAGGTGTAGAAGGAGAGAATTATCTGCGTAGTAACAAGTGTGGTTACCAGGAGGAATACCCATGAAAGATGGGCAGGAGTGGTCTCTCCACCTAACCAAGTCAGAAGGACTCCCAGAGAGCCCCTCGTAGAGGATCTGGATGTCTGCAAAAGAAGAGAAAGCAGATCGCCCTCTAATCGGACACTTTGAAAGATGGAGAAATTTTGCATCTTACTCAGTGCATTAAAGTTTGATGAGGAAGGCCTCGGGAACACTTGACATTTAGGAGGAATTTATGCACGTCCCCTGAAATTTGACAGCGTACATAAAAATAGATACTTGGAGCCTGTTGCCAAACTGGAAAAATCAGCAGATAAATGGCTGGATGCAGCCACCTTTCATGGCAAGACAAGGAAAAGCGAGTGGCGTGGGGAGTGGACTACCCACGTTTGGCACAAAAGCAAGGCTTGAATTTCCTTTAGGACCAGTTTGCTTGAGTTGCCTTGATGGGATCACACTTAAAAAAAAAAAAAAAAATGCCTGCTGGGGATGAGGGAATCCCAACAGGATGGATCCCCAGGGACATAGGCTGAAAGATGTCATTCTAGGTCAACTGGAAAGTACACCACCCGTGTCATAAAGCAACGATCTGGAACAATCTCAGGGAAAAATGTTTGGAGATACTGGGTAAAGAGCTCAGAAAAAAAAAATATGTCCTGTATCAAATCAGCAGCATGTAGAAGCTTGCTACAATGAAAAACTCACTGGTCATTTACTTTCAGTCAAAGGAGAACTGTACAAAACAACCCCAGAATAAAAGGCTTGAAAGAGGAAGGAGGAATTCTCTAAGCGGAGCCCCTGGATCTGTTCCCTACTGCAGGGCCAGAGGTGGGGATCTGCCTTGAGCTGTGAAAAGAAAGGCCCTCAAATCAAATTAGATGGGAGACTGGAATTTTGATCTAACCTTGCCTAAGATTTTTTTTTATATTACCTGAAGGTGAGTAATATGTACCTATTTTTATAATGTAAAATCACAAGTAAACTATGGAATCATCTCAAAATATCAGAAGATGGACATGGAGATATGAGGATCCACGTGAAAAGACAGAAGTTAGAGAAAAATAAAGATGTTTTTTCCATGTACCCCTGCAGTATTTAGCTACTCGAGTTTTCAACCACTCGGGTTCCCGGTACATTTTTAGTATGATGATGTGATCTTTTTCTTCTCTTTTTTTTTTTTTATAAGATGTTATTTATTTGTTTGTTTGTTTGAGAGCGAGAGAGAGAGAGAAAGAGAGAAAGAGAGATGGTGAAGCGGGGGGAGAGGAAAGGGGAAGGAAGAAAGAATCTTAAGCAGATTCTGCTTTGACCGGGGAACCCTACTCCAGGCTCAATCTTCGGACCCTGAGATCATGACTTGAGCCAAAATCAGGTGTCAGATACTCAACTGCCTGAGCCCCCCAGGTGCCCAGATGTAGTGATTTATAATGAGAAATGGGTATTTGGTCTTTGTCCACTATTCCTGGCACAGAGCTCCTCAAGCCCTTGGCATTTTCTAAGTGATAAGAGCCATTAAAGGTGTCTTCTCTTAGGTTAATGAGATGACTTTTGGACCCTACCTAAGGAGAGTGCCTGGTAGCCAGACCAACCCCGTAATTAGAGGGCTGGAAACTTCACTCCCACCTCCCTGACTCCTGGGGAGGTAAGAGGGGCTGGAGGTTGACCCATCACCGATGACCAGTGATTTAATTAACTGTGCCTATCTGATGAAGCCTCTGTAAAAACCCAAAAGGACAAGCTTTAGAGAGCTTCCGCATTGATGAACACGTGAAGTTTGGGGGGAAGTGACCTTCACAGACGGCATGGAGCTCTGAGCTCCCTTCTCCATGCATCTGCTCCATCTGGCTGTTCCTGAGTTCTATCCTCTCCTAATAAACTGGTTGTCTCATAAGCAAAACATTATTCTGAGTTCTGTGAGCTACTGCAGCAAATTAATCCAACCCAAGGAAGGAGTTGTTGGAACTTCCGGTCTTCAGCCCATCAGCATGAAACACAGTTGGCACGCTGGACTTTCACCCGCCATCTGGAGCAGGGGAAGGGAGCAGTCTCATAGGACGGAGCCCTTCGCCTGTGGGATCTGATACCACCCCCAGGAAGGCAGAGTCCAGACTGAGCTGAATTGCAGGACACCCAGCTGGTGTCTGAGAACCACTTGGTGTGGCGAAGCCCCTGCTTTGGGGTTGGAGATGAGAATTATAATTATCAACTGCTGTTTTGCTCAAGGCTTTTACACTTGCAAGCGACAGAGTCCTGACTCAGACAGACTTAAGAAAAAGAGGAATCGAATGGCTTCTGTAGTGAAAATGTCTAGAGTTCATTTGGATTCAGGAATAATCTGGGACCTCAAAATAACATTATCGTTATCAAGGCACCAGCTTTCTCTGACAAATGAAATCTATTTGTCTCTGCTTGGCTTAACTCTGTATTCCTGTTCTTTCTCAGTCATAGACCTAGGGATCATAGTGTTTTAGCTTAATTAATCTTACCAAAAAAAAAAATATATGGGCCTCACTAAATTTCCATTGAGTTCCCTAACTGGTCTATGTCGGGTTATATGTTAACTCCAGAACCTATGGCACCCTAGTTGGTGAGATATGTCATATGCCCAACAATGTGATGGGAAAAGTATGTGAGTATCATGTGAACCATGTGAAATGAGCTACCACAAGAAAGGGACTTTATTAAGAAGTGGAGATTTCAAACCAATTAAGTTAACAGATGTCCATTAGAGCATTTTCAGTCTCTTTTCAATCTCTTTCAAAGTATCACTGTCTATGCTTCCCTGTGGCTCTGTTAGTTTTTTATATATTTGGGGACTCTCTTATTGTGGGCATAAATGGACCCTTTTACTATAAAAAAAAGTCATTCTTTGTTGCTTATTATAAAATATCCTCTGTTGTCTCTAGTAACAATTTTCATCTTAAGGTTCATTTTGTCTGATATTAGTATATCTTAAGAATGGGGTGCGGAAGTCCAAACTACAGAACCTGGTGATGTATTAGATTTGGGACATGTTCATCAAACATATCGGTACAGTTTCAAGATTTGGAGTTTGGTTGGCAGAGTAAGGTTATTTGCCAAGGATAGGAAAAAGGAAGAATTCAACAGATGTGGGATTAAAAAGAGAATGAGTTTCACTTGGAATATTATGAGTTTCAAGATTATGAGAGAATCAAGACATCTTTGGTGGCTGCTTTGGCACCATGTGGGGCATATGACTCCATTTTGAAATCCATTTGCAATCCCATCATGCCTAGCACACTAGCACAGAGCTTAGCTCAGACCAGATGGAATCCTTGTACAGTAGCCCTCGCTCATCCCTGGTTTTGCTTTCTGCAATTTCAGTCACCCCCCAGTCAACCAAGATCTAGAAGCAGATGGTTCTCAGACATTAGATTTTCTGACGATCTGTCAGAAGGTCAGAGTAAGTAGCCTAACACTAAGTCACAATGCCTATCACTCATCTCACTTTGTCAGGTAGGAATTTCATCATTACACATCATCGCATGAAGAGTTAAGTACAGTATGATAAGATTGTCTGGGGAGAGACACCATATTCACATAACTTTTATTACAGTATACTGCTATAATTGTCCTATTTTATTATCAGTTATTATTCATCTCTTGCTGTGCCTAATTTATAAATTAAACTTTATATATAGTATATATACAATTTTTATATATATATATAATTTGTAAATTACACTTTATGTATAGTACATAGACAGGGCTTAGTACTGTCTATGGTTTTAGGCATCGACTGGGGGTCTCGGAACATATTTCCCACTAATAACAGGGGACCGCTGTAGACTGAAGGATTGACTGAGAAAACTTGGTACTGTCATGCGTGTCCAGCCATTCTAAACAAAAATGTAGTTCCCTGAATATACCATGATTTTTTTTCGGTCTGTTTGTTTTTTCCTTTTGAATCATGGGTCTTTGAACATTCTACTTCCTTCCTTTCCTGCTTTCTTCTTCTTTTTTCCCTAGCTTGACTAACCCGATGCGTCCTCCAGGTGTCAGCTTAGAAATCACCATCCACAGAAAACTCTAATAACAGGATTTTCTGTGTAATTCCTCTCAGTTCCCCACTGCAGTCCTCGCTGCATTGTACTATTTAATAGCCGGTTTTCTGAGGGTTAATATTGCTTTGTGTTTACTATTTTATCCCAAGTATATAACATAATATATGGAAATTCAACAAGTGCTCTTTTTAACTAATTAACTTTTAGATAAATATATTTACCATAGGAAAATCATCTCATTGCCTAGTGTACATTTTATACCAGCATAACCAAGAATTAAATGGACTGACTTTTGGACAAAACTAAGGAACAAAACAGCTTCATAAAAAAAAAAAAAAAGGAATGGATTATTTCAAAATAAATGTCCAAGAAAAATGAAAAGTTTCTTTCTGGACCAACCATCAACTGGATTCCTTTCTGGAATGAAAATTCTGCCTCCCAAAGATACCCAACAATGTAAACTGAGTCAGCCTGGGAATGACTGGCTGATAGACACTGGAATGCCTGGCTGACGGATGAGGATTGCAATGCAATCTGCACCATTGCAATCTGCACCATTATTTTATGTACCTTCAAAAACGAGAAGTAAAACATGCTGATTATGCTGTGACACAATGATTAAGGAATATGTATGTAAGATACACTTCAATACCAGAGATATTAAAATGTGAACAAGATTTATGTCTTAAACTCAACTAAATATATTAGATAAGATTCAGAATTATTGATTGAGGAAGGACCCAAACTTCATCCATTCTAATCTTCCTCAATTTAGAAATAAACTGAGAACCCAAAGAGATTAAATATACACAGGTACACGGAAATTGAGCAAGTCAATCAACCAGAAAGACCAGATGGGTCGGTTTGTCCCAGTGTTAAATATGTCACAATTTTTATGCAGTAATATTAATATTAAAAAAGAGACCCAGGGGAAATGTATATCATCATGAAAAGACAAGTGTCTTGTTCCTGAATTAGAGATAGCTAACATAACTCAACAAATAAGTTACTTGAGGATTTTTAGACACAAATATCTGACTCCTAACATCTATCCCCAGTGAATCCAGGGTTTGTCTAGAGAGATCTGAATCCACTTTTTGGCATTCAAGGAAATACCTAATGACATATACGCATATCTAATGGTATATTAGATTCTTTCCCCTCTGCTACTTGAAAAGCTTTCATTTAATCAAAGACCATTTTTCCGTGGCATAAGGAGATGCAATATTCCACATGAAGAACAAATCAAATTCGCCATAATCATGGTAAATTTTACATCCATTATTTCCAACGGGAACTCTAAACTTGGCTTCGTAAGTTTTAGCCTTCTTGCCACACAACACTGTAAGTTTTGTTTTAAAAAGACACTTATCCCCTCTCTTTTTCTCCTTCCCTTCCTTTCTCCTTCCCTTAACACCACAACTGAAAACCTCCCCCTCAACTCCACCCCCTCTCAACCCCCTTTACCTACCTGGAACCTCGGCCGCCTTTCATTACCTCGCTAATAACAAAAGCATCTTCATTTTCTCTGGAACTCATGCAGAAGAAACATTTTAAGCTCAACTAAATAATTATCCACCTACTTTCTATTTCTTTCCAAGGGAAAAAAAAATCCTGATTGACTGAAAAATCACCAGGTTGTTGTCACCAGAATCCTTAATGTGAAACCTTCCTTATAATCTTCCTTCTTCAACTTTGTTTTTGATGTGGGAAGTGGCAAAATTAAAGGAATTTGTGGGCTGTGTTAGAAAAATGCCACCAGATAAATGAAGGCACATTTAATTGAGCAAGTCATTGTGAATGCGTTCACTCTAGGACTGGCACGCGAGAAGGAATGGCGTGCATGAGGGCTGCGTGGTTCTTAGAGCTGCCAACTCTTAGTGAAGCCCTGTGACGTGCCTGGAGGAAGGGGCCCGAAGCAGGTCTCTCAGTGCAGGCAAAATGGGTGGGAGCTTGTCTGGGGACTCCCAGCTAAAGAATGACTCACCAAAGCAAGTAAAGACAAAGCTTCTTTTGGCAGACCCAAATTCCAGTTCCTTCCTCATCTCTGTTTCGCAGGAAACACTCTTTGCTTAGAAAGGATGAGAGAAATCATGATCTTATGGAAGAAGGTCTCCAACGAAAGAACCTCAAGACTGCCAGTTAGTTCTTGCTGCTTATAAATATATAAGTGTATGTATATGTGTATACATACACCCATGAACATCTGTACACACATGTGTGCGTGTGGGCATACGTACACATACATACAAAACCTATTTTTTTAAATTGGTGAAAGGCCCTTTCAGAAGCCAGAGTTGGCCCCTGAGCAAGATTGTGATGTATCAAAGCTTGATTTGTTGTCCTCTCCCTTTTACTCACGTTCCCCCCTTTCTCCTCCCTGTCCCATCGCAAAGGATCTCATTTCTGGTTTTCTCTGACAGGTTTAGACTCTTATCAGGAGTCAGTATTTAAAAAGTACTGGGATTGGGAGGGAGACAAACCATAAGTGACTCTTAATCTCACAAAACAAACTGAGGGTTGCCGGGGGGAGGGGGTTGGGGAGAAGGGGGTGGGATTATGGACATTGGGGAGGGTATGTGATTTGGTGAGTGCTGTGAAGTGTGTAAACCTGGTGATTCACAGACCTGGGGATAAAAATATATGTATATAAAAAATATATGTTTATAAAAAAATAAATAAATAAATAAATAAATAAATAAATAAATAAAAAAAAAAAAAAAAAAAAAAAAAGTACTGCCATGTCTGAGGTCTTTTTAGGAGTAGGGAATGGGTCCTCAAAGGCTGAGTAATTCAGTATGAAGTATGAAAATCATCTTATTTTCTTCTTGGCCTTCTCAGCATGGTGACCAAGAAGGGTCTATTTTATACACTATTTTCTGCTGCCAAAAAACATTATCCAATATACATATTTTTGAAAAATATAGGAGCTAGGAAAGATCCTAACGATCACCTCAAACCGTCTTCACAGTTCATAGATTTGGAAACTGAGGCCCAGAGAGTCAAGATAGTTATTGCCAGAAGTAATCCCCACCCCACCCCCATCAGATTCTTAGGATGGTAGTTTCCAGAAATCCTGCCTTGGGAGAACTAATAGTCCTCAGAGGCCCTGAATTTTGGGGCACTTAGCAAGCTAAACAACTTAACATTTGGGAAAGCTAAGGACTATGTCTAGCTTATATACACCGCATTTGCTGGAATATCTATATTCAGCTGATTTTACGTCTATCAATATGTCGATTATTGTGTAAAAGAAAGAAGTCTTTAACTTAATCCTGTGGAGCCACAAAGCCCTGGCTAAAATGATATCAAACACGCATGTAGAAGAAAGAAGCTATCTGTTCTAACCAAATGAGAAAACCTTAATAGAATTGTTTTGGCTCTCTGCTTCCAGCACTATGGCTGACCAGGTACTCTGAAGGCCTTCTGCTGGTAGTACAGCTTACATAGGATACAGTCTTCAAAACATTGTCATTGGCCTTTGAATTTGATGGAGATTTTCAGATTCCCTCTCCTAACACCTACCATGTAAATTACAGCAGAGAACTTGAGATGGTTATCAAGAGTCAGAAGGAACAGGGGTGATCTCAGTATAGAACAAGATGGCAGCACTGCTGTCGGGTGCTAAGCACTAAGTAAACATCAGAGTAGGGAAGCTCAGCCTAGGAGTCTTGAGCTGACCCAAGGCTCTTGAGGTAAACGGAAGTTTTCATCTATGACACCCAAAGCCACAGGAGCGAAGCACGCTTGTGCTCCAAGAAACACTTCTCAATTTTTGACCTGCAGGGTTCTCAGTAGATAGATCAAGTAATGTGATCATAATCAAAGATCATCAGCAAACAAGAAGGTAAGCTGTATTCATTACCTATCACTGTATAACAAATTATCCCAACATTTAGTAGTTCAAGATGACAATAAACATGCATTATTTCTCCTAGTTTCTGAGAGTCAGGAATTTAAGTACCTGAAACTTGAGTCCTGGCTCCCTTAGGGTGTCTTGGTAAGTTTCAACCATCTGAAAGTTTGACTGTGGCTGGAGGATCCACTTCCAAATGCATGCAATCACTTGGTTGGAATACTGGTGTCACTTGTTGGTTGGAAGCTTCAGATCCTTTCCCTGCGAACCTCCCCTCAAGGCAACGAAGTGTCCTCATAACACGGCAACCGGTTTTCCCCAGAGTGAACAACTCAAGAGACAGCAAGCAGACAGAAGCTCTTCTATTTATGTGCTTACCTTAGATGAGCCTCAAATGGGAAAATTTCTTTGTAATCTTGGTTCAAAAAAGGTTAACCATGAAAGAAATTCAATAATATCAAAATCATAAATAAATAGAAAATCTGAACCGACAGATTACTAGTAAGGATATCAAATTTACAATCAAAACTGCCCAACAAAGACCTGAACAAGACAGTTTCATGGGTAAATTCTACAAAACCAAGAATTAATTCCCATCCTTTTTAAGGTCTTGCAAAAAAATAAAGGAAGGAATACTTCCAAACTCACTCAAGCAAAACTGGAGCCATCATGTTTCTTGATTTCAAATTGTATTACAAAGCTATAGTAATCAAAATAGTATGGCAGTGGGGTATAAACAGACACATAGGTCAAGAAAACACGACAGAAAGCCCATGCTTTTATGGTCATTTAGTTTATGACAAGGGAGCCAAGAATATACAATGGGGAGAAACAGTCTCTTTAATACATGGCGCTGAGAAAACCAGACCAGTGACTCAAAATGGATTAAAAAGACTTAAATATAAGACCTGAAATTATAAAACTCCTAGAAGAACACATAGGCAGTAAGCTCCTTGGTGATAATTTTTTTGATCAGAAGAAAAGGCCACAAAATCGAAAATAAACAAGTGGAACTCTATCAAACTTAAAAAAACTTTTGCACAACAAAGTAACCTAACAACAAAATGAAAAGGCAACCTACTGAATGGAAGAAAATATTTGCAAACCATATATCTAAAAAGGGGTTAATATCCAAAACATATAAAGAACACACACAGCTAAGAAAAAAAAAATTCAATTAAAAAGTGGTCAGAGGATCTTAACAGACATTTTTCCAATGGGGACATTCTTCCAGCTAACAGGCACATGAAAAGATGCTCAAAATCACACATCATTAGGGAAATGCAAATCAAAACCACAGTGAAATAGCACCTCACACCTGTCAGAATGATCTATACACACACACACACATACACATATACATGTATATACATATATGTACACATATATATATACGTATATACACATATATATACACACATATGTATACATATATACATACATATATACATGTATATGCATATACATACATACTTTTTATAAATATCTATTAGGTGCCTAATATGAATAATAATTGAATTTTTCCTGTTTTCTTCCTATACAATAAAAAACAAGGTTAGCAAGGATGTGGAGAAAAAGGAACCCTTGTGACTGCTAGTGGGAATGCAAGCTGGTGCAGCCACTCTGGAAAACAGTATGGAGGCTCCTCAAAAAGTAACAAACAGAGCTACCGTATGACTCAGTAATTGCACTATGGGGCATTTACTCAAAGAATAGAAAAATACTAATTTGAAAGGATATATGTACGCCCATGTTCACTGCAGGATTATTTACAGTAGCCAAGATATGGAAACAACCTAAAAGTCCATCGATAGACAAAAGGGGAAAAAGAGGCAGTATACATGGAAAATGGAATATTATTCAGCCATAAAAAAAGAATGAAATCTTGCCATTTGGAGATCGCCATTTACCATTTGGACAACAGGGAGAAACCTCAAGGGTATTATGCTAAGTGAAGTAAGTCAGACAGAAACATATAAATGCCATATGATCTCACTCAAAAGTAGAACCCCAAACAACAACAAAACAGAGCTAATGTATGGAGAGAACAGCCCGGGGGTTGCCTGGGGGTGGCAGGTGATGGGAAGGGATGGCTGAAATCAGGAAAAGGGTTCAGAAGGCACCAATCTGCAGTTAAAGAATGAATAAATCGTGGGATGTCATGTCCAGCCTGGGGACTCCAGTTAATCATAGTGTACTGCATATTGGAAAGGAGTTAGCAAAGGGATCAAAAGTTCTCATCACGACAAACAATGTGTAGCTGTGTTGTGACGGGCGGTAACTGAACTCACCATGGTGATCATCTGGTAGTTCGTGCACGTATCACATCACTGGGCTGTACACCTGAAATTAATATAATGTTATGTCAGTTATACGTGAGCAACAACAAAAAGAAACTGAAAAAAAAAAATTCTGTTCATCAAAAGGTATCATAAAGAGAATGAAAAAACCAAAAGCAAACTAGGAGAGAAATTCACAACTCTTTGAATAAACCAAGGATGAGTACCCTGAAGGCACAGATAATTTCTACAAACGAAAAAAACAGAAAACCCAAGAGATAACTAGGCAAAGCTCCAACCACAGGCACTTAATAGAAGAAGGAAGTATGGCCCAAACACGAAGTCAGAAGGTTTTCAATTTAGTTAATAATCAAGAAAATAATCAAATTACCCCTTAATGAGATTCCATCTACATGTATTTAGCTGTCCAAATTCAAAGATTTGATAACACCAAGTACTGGAGAGGAAGTGAGCTAATAGGAACGGCAGAGGACATTCAATTGTTATAATCACTTTGGAAATCTGGTATTCTGTAAAGGTGAATCTTCTCACACCTAATCTCCGCCCAATAGCTGCATTCCTGGGTCAGTGACTTTGACCTCTAGGGAATAAGTGGCCTGGTCTGTAGACGGTTTTGGCTGTCACAGCTGAGGGATACTACTGGCATCTAGTAGATGGAGGCCAGGGGTGCTCTCAACCACCCTACAACACACAGGATGGACCCACAGCACAACAAAGATGTATCTGACCCCATGGCGGCAGTGGGAGGGTTGTGCCAGAGTCAAGAAACCTGGTCCTAAGAAGGGGTTCTAGACAATTCTCACTCATCTGTGCACCAGGAGATAGAGAAGGATATATTCATCACAGTACAACAACCTGGAAGTAGTATTCCCCCTCTGACAAGAAAATAGGTAAATCAACATGACTAGCCATTGAGTGAAATGTATGACTGGCCTGCAGTGACAGAAAACATGAATGAATTTTAGCGACGTGATGCAAAATGAAAAAGCGTAAGTCTCATAGGATCCCCAATGGGCTATACCTAATGTAATGCTCAAAACCAAGAAAAATGGGAAAATGTGTTATTTAGGCATACCTATAAATATATGATTAACCTACTGGGGCCCCTGGGTGGCTCAGTCATTATGATCCCAGGTCCTGGGATCGAGTCCCACATCAGGCTCCTTGCTCAACAGGGACCCTGCTTGCTGCTCTCCCTGCTTATGCTTGCTCTCAATGACAAATAAATAAATACAATCTTTTCAAAAAATGAACTATAAAAAGAGGCTAGGCAATGATATGACAAAATTCAAGGTATTGATGAGCTTTTGTGCAAGACAAGGAGACTGTAGGGAGTTGTGGGGAGATAAGCAGAGGGAAGGTTTGTGACACGCCAGAACACTTGGACTGGCTAATTGGGTTCTCTGTTGTTCATTACGGTATCACACTTTATATCTTCCCTATGCATACAGATAGAGAATACATACATAGAGGTCACGCACATTCTTTTGCATCGAGTACTATATGAGAATGTAAATAAATGGAAGAAACAATCAGGGCAGAAGTTATGGGATGGGTAGCACAATAGGCCCACATTAGTGACTTCTTGAAATTAGGGCAACCACAACTCACTTTTGTTCTTTTTTTTTTTTAGATTTTATTTATTTATTTGACAGACAGAGATCACAAGTAGGCAGAGAAGCAGGCAGAGAGAGGAGGAAGCAGGGTCCCTGCTAAGCAGAGAGCCCGACATGGAGCTCGATCCCAGGACCCTGGAATCATGACCCGAGCCAAACGCAGAGGCTTAACCCACTGAGTCACCCAGGCACCCCTCACTTTCATTTTTTTGGAAAGGAGCCACTGCTATTTCTGAGGAGAGACGTAGGCTCGAAATGAAGTGCGATTTGACCAGTGTGTTTCTTCCTGGCCGTCCAATACAGAATAGCGACGCCCACTCAAATCCCGTTGACCTAAGCACCCCTTCCCTTTGAGCTCTGTTGGCAATAAACACAGAGCAAATAAAACTTGAAAATTATAAGATTTTTTTTTTTTTTTTTTTTTTTTTGTGGACACTGATGGGGCATAGGATCACTCTGCAACGACAGAGAGAAAGTGGACAGATGATCTGTGACTTTCCCTGTCCCCGAAGGAAAACCTCAATTCCTTTTAAAAATCAACATTTAGAGATGGGTGCAGGTAGAGGTTACCAGCTAGCTCCTACTTTATCTTGTTTTATTTCTATCAGTGACTCCCTGATGAGTGGTTTTGACTGTAATATAGGCTAGCCCCAATTCAGATCAAGAGAACCAGAGGCAATTTTGCATTGACTTAAAAGTGTGATGAAACTTGATCCTACTGAAGGTATAGATATATTAAAATGTATATGAAGCACATTTGACTTAAACATTGTATATCATTGGTATATATTTATGTTATGTGTTATATTGGTACTCCCTATTAGTTAAAAAGAACATGTTAGGATCCTATATTTGAGAAATGTATGTCAAAATATTTAAATAAAGCAGCTCTACTTTTTAAAACTTAAAAAAAAAAAAATCAACATTTCAAAGCAAGTGTGCCTTTAAACTCAAGGGTGGCAAATTAAGGTAGCCCAAGTGATCCGAAATTCTACGACCAGTTTTAAGCAAAATGGTGAAGATCTCCTTCTCTTTCTCTTTATTTTTATTTTTTGTTTTATTCTAAACAGGTTTTCTAGGTGCCAGCCTATTCTCAGTTGACTTTCAAATAATCCCTGCTAGAGTGTTAATTGAAAAGTAGGGTATTAACTATTATGGCTTCGTATGATTGTTCCTGGGGTGATTTTTATTTTCACAGGAGACTCATAAAAGTTGGTGTGGGCAGCGGGAAAGGCAGGGTGAGAGGTGACCTTCAGGAAGCTATACTAACTCCAACACCTGAAGAAGCAAATAAATAATATTTGTTATTCAGCTTCTGCACGGTTGGCAAAACCTTGCTTCGGCGCTGTTTAAACATCCAGGCTCTGTCCACTACTTTTGGAACTGAGCTGCAATAAAACCTCTCACTCTCCGGACCCAGGAGGAAATATTTTATAAATTAGAGTGTAGAGAATTATTTGGTCAACATTTAGACCTGAAATACCCTGAAGAGGGAGAAAGGTAAGGGAACAAAAAAATAGATTTGGAGAAAGGACAAAGGCCAAAATCCATCACGAAAATGCTTAATAGTGTAAAGAGAAGAAACTTTTCAGGCATCCAAGCATAAATGTCAAGAGCATTTCAACAAAGCCCAGAAGTCTTAAAGTGGAAGCCTGGTGGGAGGAAGGGGGGAAGGGGGAGGAAGAAAAGAGAGAAATTCTTCTTTTTTTTTTAAGATTTTATTTATTTATTTGACAGAGAGAGGTCACAAATAGGCAGAGAGGCAGAGAGAGAGGAGGAAGCAGGCTCCCTGCTGAGCAGAGAGCCCGATGCGGGGCTCGATCCCAGGACCCTGAGATCATGACCTGAGCCGAAGGCAGAGGCTTTAACCCACTGAGCCCCCCAGGCGCCCTGAAAAGAGAAAATTCTTGAGAAAACAAGCCTGCGGGATGGGTCTCTTCATTGACACAATGATTGTTAGTAAGGGCTTTGCCTGAGAAGGACCGGCATCAGCCTTGTAGAAAGTCTGGATGTTTACACCAACAGGTCCCAGCTGAATCAAACCCGAACGGGTAGGCCTGGTTCCCACACCTCACCGGGCGCAGGTGTCTGAGGTGTTGCGGAGAAATGCAGATTCCTGGGCCACGGCTGGGGCAGTGCCGCTGGGGCAGTCCAGCATCCTGGCCCTGGGGCTCTGCATTTCAGAGCACAGGGAAACAGGCTCAGGAAGCCAGACCTGAGGTTTTATGCTTCCTGCTGTGGGGCCCTGCCTTCCATCCTCTCAAGACGCCTTTTTTACTGCAGTGTTTTGGCGCAAAGGGGCTTGGCTGGGGTAAGACTCCAGACCCTGCTGGGATCAGGCTTTCTGCCCCTGTCTCTAAGGGTTTAGCATCAAACCCTTGCAGGGCCATCTTTGCTCACACAGGCACAGAGCTGGAAACGGGAGGCGGGTCCACGCTCCAAGGGGGACTCCTTGACTAGAGAAGGCAGGAATCTGTCAGCAAGGTACCCATGTTCCCATCCCTCAGGTAAGCCACTTTCTGAAGCTCCTTGTGTGTGATTCCCCAAAGGGTCTGAGCAGGAGGAACCCCGGCTGCCCAAACAGAAGACCCGCTCTATACCGAATCCCCTGTTTCAGCTTTGCTCTGCTCTTCCTTCCTTCCCAGTCCCATAACCCTAGTCCCTGGGATCTAATCCAAAGGCTACAGGTAGCCAACTGTTTTCTGGCAGGGAAAGCCAAGCCAAGGAAGGTTCTAGAAGGACAGCCTGAGGGACTGGGGTTGGAAATGGAAAAGGAGCAGCAGCAGAGCCCTGGGTCTGGTCTCCCAATGCTGCTACCTTCAAGGGTCCCACCACAACCTGTTCCTGTATCATCCTTCTTCATTTTATTGCCCTTAAAAATAAAGTTCTGAAGAAACATACATTTGAAAATGTCAGTCCAATAGAAAAACCTCAACACTTGGCGTCAAGGCCCTGAATTTCATTACTAGTATAAACTGCAGGGAAGATTCCAAAATTATGGGGTTTTTTTGTCTGCATCACAGTCATTAAGAAAATAGCACATGACCATGATTAGCTGTTCATGTAACACAAAATTGACAGCAATGAGCCGTGAGGCCAGACTCAATGCCTCTGTCCTTCTCGGTGGTATCAGGCCCTTAGGGGGACCTCATTTTGCTCACGCTGGTGAGCTGACAAACACAAGCCTTGGACAAATACCCCAGAAGTGACAGAAATCTTAGGATGTTATTGCAAAATGTGACTTCATTACTTGAGGCTGGGTCAATGTGAGTCTTTATAACCACAGGGGAAAGGAAAGGAGAGAAGGAAGGAAAAGAATTTCTCGATTTAAAAAAAAGTTTCTGCCTTTTCCTCCAGTTCTTTCTCCTGGTTACCTGGTAGTTAGCTGTCTAGGCACGTGCCTTACTATTCTTCTGACATAAAAGTTCAATAGAAAAATAAAAGCCGTATTTGTTGCAGCACAAACTAGAACACCATGTCGCTAGGCTCAAGGACTTCTCCATTTGCTCCCAATTTTTGCTTTGCAGGGAAACACACGAAACAGAGCCAAAAGAGAAAAACAAACAAATAAACAATTATGCCTCAAGTGCTACATTTACATTTGTACATAATTTTTTATTGAAGTACAATATACGTGTAAAAAGGTACACAAATCATAAATGTAGAGCTTGAGAAATTTTCACAAAGTAAATTCTCCCATGTGACCAGCATACAGGCGAAAGGGATAGAAGAGCCCAAGCATCCAAACAGTCTTCCTTATACTGTTCCTGGCCATTCAGTGCACTCCAAAGAGAGCCAGTATACTGACTTCAAACACCATCACCTGACTTTGCTGGTTTCTGAAGTTTATACAAATCGAGTCACGACTTGGACACATAGGTGTCTGATTCTACTCGCTCCATATTGTCATATTTGTCCATGTCATTACTTACAGTAGTTATTCATTTTAATGGCTGTGTATTTTCATTGCATTCACTTGAATAAATATAAAACAACTTATTCATTCTACTGTGGTTGAAAAATGTGGATCATTTCCAGATTCTTGCCCATCACAAAGAGTGGTGACATGAACATTCTTGTACTTGTCTTTTGGAGTGCCACGTTCACATTTCTTTGGGTACCGTACTTAATGTGGCGTCCCTGGGTCTGTACGTTCAGTTATGCCAAAATGTTTTCCAAGGGGGTTAGAAATGAACAAGATAATTTAAAATTTCCATGTTGAAACATGGGGCCAAATATAGCCAAGATATTCTAGGGAAGAAAACCTCACCAAAGTAGACTTACACTACCAAGTTAAGCTACAATCTGTTAAACTACAATACAATGACAGCGTGATACGGTCACAATAGACAAATGAATGATGGAATCGAGTTTGGAGCCCAGAAACAGAGGTATCTGTATCTACGTGATTTCCTACCGCGGTGGCACAGTGGAGCATTGTGGAAAGGGTCGACTTTTCCACACGCTGCCATGTCAATATTATATCCATATTGAAGGAAATAAATTGTGATCCCAATCTCACCCAAAACACAAAATCAATTCCACAGTCCACCCAAGGCTTCATCGCGTCTATTTCTTTCCAAGAAATAAACAAGGCTCTAAAATCTGATCAGTGATACATGTCTTCTAGTAAATGTGATTTTCATGTGTATTGAGATTAATACTTTGGATAGACTTATTTACTAAGATTAAGATGAGATCTTTACGCCTGTTTTGGAAAATTTATTTTCCTCTCTCTCTCCTTTTCCCTCTTCTCCTTTCTCCCTCTCCTTCTCTTCCTACTTTCCAACTTATCTCCTTTCTTCGGGCTAACTACACGCATCCGAGAGCAGGTAACAAACCAGCAGCCCACATACCAAACCTGACCTACAGAACGGTTTTAGAACAAATCATGTTTTTTAAAAAAAAAAAAAAAAATCCTGTTGCCAACACGATTGTGAAATTGTATACAAAATCCAATTACGGGACATCTTTTGAAAATTCAGCAGTTGTGGCCACCCTGGGCCAGCAGACATCTAGGGCAACAGCCTCCTGGATTTTGTGAAGTGCTTGGTGGCTTTAGACAGGGAAGCCCTCCTCCGATCCCCATAATCCTCACTGGGCCCTGCCCTCCTTGTGCCTCTTACCTCCTTGATCCCCGTAGGATCTGCATTTAAGACCCCTGTTAACCATTAAAGTTTGAATAGACCCGCTACATGTAAAAACCTGTTCCTAAAAAAATTATAGATGCACAAATGTCAATATTGTTTTCTATTTATACACAGTTTTCAGTGTTCTACATATGGTAGCTAAAAAGATTTTTCTTCTTTAGTTTTTGGGCATAAATCCCTTCTTGTTTTCACAGGAACATTAGCTCAAATTTGCAGATACTGTGTGCTGCAGATAAAATTGTTGCATTGAAAACCATATGTCACACTGAACTGTTCAAGAGGCACCAAGCCTTTTTTACCCGCAGATCTTTAAAGATATAATTTTATGCTCAGTTAAGATGGAAAAGAGCATTAGGCTTGAAGATAAACCTATTTACTGTGGATGCATTTCACTAAATTATTTCACCAAATGACGAGGTAGAGAGACATTAGCGTGGTACGTTAAAAGACTGCGTTCTCAATGTACATATGTCTTCCTCCATATTAATCAGCTGCTACGGGTTGTAATCTTGATAGCAGAAGGATCAGTGAGGATCCTCTAAGGGCTCTGCCTCCCGTTCATTTACACATCCGTATTTACTCTCTACAAGTCGTAATAAGGATCTCAATTCATAAAGTGGCTGTGAACCGTTTTAATGTTTTATGGGGATTTTGTTCTATTTTAGGCCACCGTTACATTGGGGTTATAGAAAGGCGTAAAATTCTATTACTATTTCATAAAGGTAAAAAAAAAAAAAAAATCAAATTGAGTTGTATAAAATGAGTCGTTCCTAACTGTGAAAAGTCCTTCAGGAATAAAATGCATTTCACTTTAACTATTCTCCGTTCTCACACATATAATGTAGAGGCTCCTTTTAAGACACAGAAGCAAATAATGGGAGTGTCTGTTTTGTTTTGAGAAAGTATGACCCTTTGGGCCCTGTCCTCTTCAGAAGGACATTTCAATACAAGACACAATTTAAATGACAACCAAACTGAACTCATACCACAGCCTTGCAAAATTGGCTTCATTTGGCGCACACACACACACACACACACACACACACAAGCATGCATGTTTTTTCCTTCAAGTAAGTATTAAAAGACTGATTGAAAAGACCAAAAAAAGGAAGTGACTATGGAGGATATCAATGAAAAAATGTTTTAGCTCAGGGGTGACCAGAACCCCAGCTCAGTCATGACCAGAACCCCAACTCGGTGTTGACAAGAGCCCCAGCTCAAGGGTGACCTCAGTAGTGACCAGAGCCCCAGCTCAAGGGTAACCAGAGCCCCAGCCTAGAGGTGACCAGAACCCCCGCACCACTTGACCAGTCTGTCTTGAAAACAGCGACACTAAATTGAAATATTTTATATAAAATATTTGCGATGGAAGAAAATGAAAGAATGAAGTCAGTCTGGGGTACGTACGGACACATCCCACATAAGGCCATTCCTGACTTAGGAACGCCTGAACTGAAAATTTCTCCCATTGCCATGGACACTGAATCACTTTTATAACTGAGACCTCATCTCCAGCTCTGGGCACAGTGCTCTCTACTCCCACCTCGACGCCATTTCCTCCCCCCAACCCACCCACCCCAGTTGTCTATTTTCAGCCCTGAAGTCAGAAAGAGAATATGATGGGGCACCCGGGTGGCTCACTTAGTTGAGGGTCTTGGATTCAGCTCAGGTCCTGGTCTCAGGGTCATAGGATCAGCCCCACATAGGGCTCTGTGCCTAGCGGGGAATCTACTTGTCCCTCTCCTTTTGCCCCTGCCCCCCCCCCCCACACTCTCTCTCTCTTTAAAATCAATTAAATATTTTTTAAAAAATAAAACAAATTTTTAAAAAGGGAATATGACAACTACAGCTTCCCTGCTCACACCCCTATCTCTGCCTCTTCCACCATCCCAGTGTGCTGAGTGAGAACTTACAAGAAGATGGCCTTGGACATGTGGATGCCGACAGGAAATGAAACAGGTGAGAGAGAAGATTCTGACGGTCCATGATCAGCCCCAGTTCTTTCTTTCACATAAACTGAGTTCCCAGCCCAGTCATCAAAGCCCCAAAGTCCTGAAACATATTTAAAGCTTCTCTCCAGCTAAATTTCCCTTTTTCTAGCCAGTGCATCTATCTGGAAGATTGATCATCCTTACTCGATAGCCTAGGGTCATTTCCCAGCTGACACTGAAGCCCTGTGGTTTTGCTTTCCACAATTTCAGTTATCGGAGGTCAGCCTCTCTGGGGAAGAAGATGAGCCTCCTTCTAATGAACCGTCAAGGGTCCCTAGCAGCCTATGCCGTGCACCTCACTACGTCTCACCATGTAGGCGTTGATCATCTCACATCATTGCAAGCAGGGTGAGTACCATACACTAATGTGTTTTGAGAGAGAGGCCACATTCACATAACATTTGCTTTAGTATACGGTTATAATTGTTCTATTTTAGGGGTGCCTGGCTGGCTTCGTTGGTGGAACATGCAACTCTCGATCTTGAGGCTGTCAGTCTGAGCCCCACCTTGGATGTAGAGATTACTTTAAAAATAAAACCTTAAAAAATAATTGCTCTGGGGCACCTGGGTGGCTCAGTGGGTTAAGCCGCTGCCTTCGGCTCAGGTCGTGATCTCAGGGTCCTGGGATCGAGTCCCGCATCGGGCTCTCTGCTCAGCAGGGAGCCTGCTTCCTCCTCTCTCTCTCTGCCTACTTGTAATCTCTCTCTCTGTCAAATAAATAAATAAAATCTTTAAAAAAAAATAATTGCTCTATTTCACTATTAATTATTAATCTCTTACTGAACCTAATTTATAAATTAAACTTTACATAGGTATGTACATATAGGAAAAAGCATACTGTCTCTAGGGTTTGGAACTATCTGTGGTTTCAGGCATCCCCTGGGAGTCTTGGAACTTACTTCCCACAGATAAAGAGAGACCACTGTATTCCTTGGTTTTGACCTGGAAGTTCCTAGCAAGTTTAAATCTAAAGCTTTGCTTTACAATTTTCAGAATCCCCATCCATAAATACTTGGCGAGTGCCAAACACCAAACGTCCTATGAAAATTTCCTTTTCCATCTGCACTCACATGAATCCAGTAGTCACACATGCAATTTCTCTGCTCTGGCTTCTGAGTCATCAATGTCGGGGAATATGTGTAATGTTACAGAGTGGGGACCCTGCAAATGTATGACTCTCAGCTTTGTAAGACGGCTACTGCCACCCTTGACTTTGGTCCATTCTCCTCTTTTCTCAAGTCCCTCCTTCAGTTTCCTTGTCATCAAACTTCAAGTGTGAGTGTGCACGTGTGTAGACAGATAAGTGGATTATAGATGATAGAGAGATAGATAGATATGAATCCAGACAGATCTTTGTCTTCTGTGTTCCCCGAATCTATAGCTCTCTACCTTCTTTTCAAAATCACTTGGGCTCTGCTTCTTATCACATTTCTATCTCCATGGAGATGACACAAATCCAATTTTTCCTGTTCTATCATACACCTCATTCTCTTCGCTGGTTTCTATGCCTTGGCTGATAGATATTGTGCTATCACAAAAAAATACATTTGGCCTTGGGCTTATTTTCCAGGCACAGAGCTCCTAAAACCCTTGACATGTCCTGATAGGAGTCTTTTGTTTTTCATATCAAGTCCCTAAGGAACACACTAGAGTCTTGGCTACTAAGGGTGGGGCTCTTAAATAGCCTCAGGACAGGGCTGATCTCCAGAAAGAACAGCTATAACGGGAGGGTGGAAATTCTCTGCCCCACCCCAACCTAATCTCTGCGGAGGAGAGTGGGACTAGAGATTGGGTTATAGACTCAATAAGCAGTAAGATTTGAAGAGCTTCTGGATCGGTGAGTATGTGAACGTGCTGGGAGGGTGGCATGACCAAGGAGGACGTGGAAGCTCTGCCTTCCCCCACCCCCACTGCACGTTGCCCTGTGCATCTCTTCCATCTGGCTAGTCCTGAGTTGAATCTTCTGGAATAATCCAGTAAGTGCAAGTCATGTTTTCCTGAGTTCTTTGAGGCATTCTAGTAAATTATTAAATCTGAAGGTATGAGGAGGTCATGGGAATACTGAAATTTGTAGCCAAGTTGAGTAGAAATGCATGTCACTGGGGGCCATCTTGTGGGACTGAGCTTTTGAACTTGTGGAGACTGATACCAGCTCCAGGTCAGGTCAGCTGGGATATCCAGTTAACCACAAAACTTCATTCATCTTATTTTCAGGAACAAGGGAAGTGTAGGTAGTTCATTTGTATTTGGGTGTTATATACATGTCCTATCAAAAGAGGGAAATTGTAATGGCTGCGATTTTCCTTCTCATTGAAACTCATTTGTGTTCACATTCCTATTTCAGAAAAGAGGAAGGCTGCATCAACTTAAAAAATTTTAAGACATAAGTTCACTGAGTCAGACATTAATCCCATAGAATGCTCTTCCTTAAATACTTATTTCCTAACGATATCCTAGGTATATGTATATTCATCTAAATCATCTAAATGGGTATTAGAAATGGGATGAGCAACTGACATCATTTTTTAAATCAGTTTTTTTCTTTAAGATTTTATTTATTTAGTTGACAGACAGAGGTCACAAGTAGGCAGAGAGGCAGGCAGAGAGAGAGAGAGATGGGGGGAAGCAGACTTATTGCTGAGCAGAGAGCCCGATGCGGGTCTCGATCCCAACCAAGACCCTGGGATCATGACCTGAACCAAAGGCAGAGGCTTTAACCCACTAAGCCACCCAGGCAGCCTTAAATCAGTTTTTTTTAAGGTGTGATTTCCATGCAGTAAACCACACCCATTTTAAGTACATAGTTTAATGAAATTTGACAATTGCATACATTTATGTAACTACCGCCACAATCAAGGAATAGAACATTTCCATAAAACCCTGAAATTTCCTTATGCCCTTTTGCATTAGGGCCCCCTCATCCCTCCTTAATCTCAAGGAAAATACTTAACCTGCACTCTGTAACTTTCATTTCCTGGGATTTCACTGAACGGAAGCAAGCCACATGCACCCTTTGAGATCTGGCTTCTTTTGTGCAGCATGAAGCTTTTGAAATTAAACCACTGTGCTATATAGATCTTGCATTTTATTCTGAGTAGCTTTCTACAGTATGAATTCACTACAGATTGTTCATTCATTTTCCTGGTGATGTAATTGTTTTCCCTTTGGCGCTATAGTGAATAAAACTTCTAAGCACATGCATGTACTTATCTGTGGGTGAATAGATGTCAGTTACTCGAGTGAATACCTACCAGTGGAATCTCGGGGATATATATTAAGTGTATGTTTAGCTTGATAAGAAGCTCCCAAACTGTTTTCCAAAGTGGTTGAACCATTTTACATTCCCAGCAACAATGCTAAATCAGTGAAGCTGGTGAATATGTTCTAAGACTTTCCTATTCTACTGATTTGATGACGACTCGTCTTATTAACTACTGAGAAACAATGGTTGAAGTATCCAGCAATAATAGAGAGTTTGTCTGTTGCTAACTTCAGTTTGGTCAGATTTTTCTTCAGGTATTTTTAAAGCTCTGTTACTAGGTATATAAACATTTCAGGCTGTTATATTATCTTGATATACTGATTCCTTGAAAATATGTTCCCTTTTCTTTGTCAGATGTATACTTTGGTTAGTGATAGTTTAGCTAGTATAGTTTTCTCTTGATCAGTATTTGCATGCTCTATTGTTTTCCATTTTACTTTTAACCTATTTACATCTTTGTATTTAGAGTGTTTTTCTTGTCGGCAGACTATAGCTGCGTCTTGCTTTTTAATCCAATCTGACAGACCATGCTTTTTGAGCACAATGTTTAAATTGCTTATATTCGATGCAATTTCCTACAATTTGGGGATTGTATCAACCATCCTGATGTTTTGGAGTTTTTTTTCCTATTTATTTCATTTCTCCTTTTCCTTCTACTTCTTTTCCTGTTTTGCTTTGGATTAGTTGGATATTTTTACTATCCCACTTCATCTGCACTAAAGGTATTTTATTTTCTTATGACATTTAAAAAAATAATTTGCATTTTTAACTTATAATATACCACTACAGGAAAAAAGTCAGAGCCTTAAAAACAGTATAGTTATATTTCCTCCCTCTCTCCATCCTGTTTCTACTTATGCCCAATTATAGGTCATTTGAGACTTTTTAAATTTTGTATTATTATTTTAGTCTTTTTTGTCTTCATGTCAGCTTAGAAAGTTTCTGATGCTACATTTTGAAGTTCACTATTTTTTCTTCTCTGGTGTCAAATCTACCTTTAATACAACTGAGTGGTATTTCAAAATGTATATATTTATTTTTCAGCTCTACGGTTTAGTTCTTTTTTAATCATTTCTTATTTTGCTCATTCATAGAGGCTGTCTTGAATTCTCTGTCAACTAATTCTAGCATCTCTGTGATATGTGTGTCTCTTTCTATTTATTGCTTTTTCTCTTTGTTGCAAGGCTCATTTTTGTTGTTTTCCCATAAACAGCTTTGGATTCTCCTATAGCAGGAAGTTAAGTAACTTGCAGTTCCACTTGATAATTTCAAAACTTGTTTTTAGGGAGGCTCAGTCAATTAAGCATCTGCCTTCAGTCGGATCATGATCCCGGGTCCTGGGATTGAGCGCCACATCAGACTCCCTGCTTAGTGGGAAGTCTGTGTCTCCCTCTCCTTCTGCCCCACTACCTTCTGCCCCACTACCTTCTCAGGTGCCTTCTCTCTCTCTCTCAAATAAATACATATTTTTTTAAAACACCTCATTTTAAAATGCTCTTTTATCAGGTTTTAGGTTAGGACGCCTTCCCTGTATTACAGTCTAGAAAATGACTTCAAGCAGAAGTCTGATCTGACTGGGTTTGCTGTGGCTCTGTGGTTGGCCTGCATTCTCCTGCTGGTCTGATGGTCTTCTTTCCTACTCTCTGTTGGAGGCTCTCCCCTATCTGGGGCTTCAGTTGAAACAAATGGACTCATTCAACTTTTTCCATGTGGTCTGTATTTGATATCACGGTGATGGCAGTTGTCTAAGAAAGCAAATGGAGTTGTTAAGGCTCCTTGACCTGAACAGACTTCATTTGCATTCTTCTGGCCAGAACAAACCATAGCATCAGCCTGTATCAAGGCTTGGTTCCTCAAGGTTTGGAGAAATAGACCCTACTTCTTGATAGGAAGAGAAGCAAGTCATATATTTAGCAAAGAGTTTGGATACAAAGAGGAGTGAAAATTTGGAGCCATTTTTACAATCCATCTACTATATAAACTTCACCTGTGCAAGTGATTTTATTTTAGGAAACTGACTAACTAGGCTCAGAAAGATTACAGTGATTTTAAGTTTTCTCTCCTGAGCTTCACTAATCATGATGACTCATTCCAGCATATGGACAATGAGAACACAAGGAAATCTCATTAATCAGCTGTCTATATCTGTCTACTCTAGCTTCTGCCCATGACTATTTCCATCCCTCTTATTGTTATTTTTGCCAAATCTTGCAAAGATGTCATAACCTATAATCAAGCAAATACTATTAAATGAAGCAAAATCTTTTTGTAGCTCCTTGATGAAATATTTCAATAGTGCCTATACCATTATACTTATGACATTTATCATATTTTCCATTTCTTTCAGCTATTTTTTCAAATTGTGGGGTCCTCAGCTAAACCCTCTAGTCCTTGAGGTCCAAAATCATATATTTTTTTAAGATTTTATTTATTTATTTGAAAGACAGAGATCACAAGTAGGCAGAGAGGCAGGCAGAGAGAGAGGAGGAAGCAGGCTTCCTGCTGAGCAGAGAGCCTGAAGTGGGGCTTGACCTCGGGATCTTGGGATCATGACCTGAGCTGAAGGCAGAGGCTTTAACCCAATGAGCCACCCAGGCACCACTTAACAAAATCATATTCTTTTAAATTTGTGTCCCCTTCAAGACTAATTCTGTGCCCTTAATAGTTGCACCATTGAATAAAGCTGAATAGAAAAGAGGTTAATGTATATATACCGCAGCTACTTTTCTAACGGGAAGGAAGGAGGGGTTTCATTGTAATTTTGTCAGTACTATAAATAGCAATAGCTACCGTTTATTGAGTATATTCTATGTCCAAATACTATTCTAAAAATTTAACAGAAGCTGTGAGAAAAACAAGGACACAACTATTCATTGGTGCCTACCTTTTAACTTCACTCTATATTATAAATGTTCAGTCAATACATACTTCGCTGCCATGACTGACAAAGGAAAGCATGGGGCTTTAAGACACAGAAATTAGATTCAAATTTCTCACTGCTGCTTTTCAAATACATTAGTCAACCTGAGGTTCCTTCCCTCTATTAGTCAACCTGAGGTTCCTTCCCTCTAAAATGAGAGATTTATTAATATTTAACCCATAACACAGGGCATCTGGGTGGCTCAGCTGGTTAAGCATCTGCCTTTAGTTCGGGTCCTGGATCCCAGGGTCCTGGGATTGAGCCCCCCAGGGGGCTCTCTGCTCAGTGAGGAGCCCACTTCTTCTCCCTCTACTGCTCCCCCTGCTTGTGCTCACTCTGTGTCAAATAAATAAAATATTTTTTAAAAAATATTTTACTCTTGCTGTGAAGTGTATAAACCTGGTGATTCATAGACCTGTACCCCTGGGGATAAAAATACATTATATGTTTATTAAAAAATAATAAAATAAAATAAAAAAGATTAAAAAAAATATTTGACTCTCATCATTAGCATCAGGGAGATTCAGATCAAAACCACATTGAGATACCACCTTACACCAGTTAGAATGGCCAAAACTAACAAGACAAGAAACAACAAGTGTTGGAAAGGGTGTGGAGAAAGGGGAACCCTCTTACACTGTTGGTGAGAATACAAGTTAGTGCAGCCACTTTGGAAAACAATATTGAGATTCCTTAATAAATTAAAAATAGAGCTTCCTTATGACCCTGCAATTGCACTACTGGGTATTTGCCCCAAATATACAGATGTAATGAAAAGAAGGACCATATGCACCCCAATGTTCATAGCAGCCATGACCACGGTTGCCAAACTGTGGAAAGAACCAAGATGCCCTTCAATGAATGAATGGATAGGGAAGATGTGGTCCATATATACAATGGAGTATGATGCCTCCCTCAGAAAGGATGAATACCCAACTTCTGTATCAATATGGACATGAGAGGAGATTATGTTGAGTGAAATAAGTCCATAGGAGAGAGTTAATTATCATAAAGTTTCACTTATCTGTGGAGGATAAGGAATAATATGGAGGACTCTGGGAGATGGAGAGGAGAAGTGAGTTGGGGGAAATCGGAGGGGGAGACAAACCATGGGAGATTGTGGATGCTGAGAAACAAAATGAGGGTTTTGGAGGGGAGCAGGGTGGGGAGTTGGGAGATCCTGGTGGTGGGTATTATGGAGGGCACACATTGCATGGAGCACTGGGTATATAAAATTCATAAACAATGAATTTTGGAACACTGAAAAGAAATAAAATAAAATAAATATTTGACTCATGACAAGTAGAGAAAATTAAAAGAAATAAAATATACGGAGAATTCGACACCAAGTAGGGATTCACTGCATGTTCCTTTGATTCAGTTTGTCCCCTCTCCCCTTCCTCTGCTTCCTCCTTCTCCCTCTGCTGCTTCCTCCTTCTCCCTCTGCTCTCCTTCCTTCCCCTCTTCTTCCCCCTCCTCCTCACCTTCCCCCTCTCTTCCTCTCAGAATGCAGGTCTAATTTACTGGCAAATACAGCAGAGCCTAAGTAGGTTCTTGTAATTTTATATATGTGGTTTGAGAAGATTAACTTGAGGAAGAAAAGAGAGATGTGGTTTCTGTTTACTCCAAATGTCTTTCAACTTCACTCTAGTTTTCTGGAGATATGTCTCGTAAAGTATCTGAAGCTTTGAGGACCACCTTGGGATAATGTCCCACCATCACAAAAGGGAGGGATAATGTCCCACCATCACAAAAGGGAGGGAGTGGCCTTCTCCTCCCCTACAGCCTCAAAATTAGGGAGCAGAGTCCCTCAGAAAATGGATCAGAGGTTTTATTCTCGCTTCTTCCCATTCTGGGAGCTGTACGACCGTGGTCCATTGCTCAGAAGCACCTGGCATCCCCTTTCACTCAAAATTTTTTCTCCTCCCCACTCGGTAGTTACAATCACTCTGTCTTTGGGACTTTCACTCTGCAAACTTCCCACAGTTCCCAAACTGTGGATCGCTAAGAAGATACTTAGGAATCCATTCTACCAATAATGCCACTTTGGGCTGCAGCAAATGCCTGGTCTTCCTCATAGCCTCACAGCAAATTTTAAAAGATTTGAAAAGAGAGAAAAGGATAGAGATCACAGGATAAGGAGTGAGTTTGGTAGGCAGAATAATACATCACACACACACACATACACACACACATGACCATGTCCTAAATTCCTGGAACCTGAGCATGTATTTTACCCCACACAGTAAAAGGACAAACGATCCTTTGTAGATGTGAGTAAGTCAAGGACTCTGAGATGTGGAGATTATCCTGCATTATCCAGGCAGATCCAACCTAATCTCTACCTCGCTTGGTGGTGGTCAGAGAGGAAATGGACAATGGCCGATGGTCAGGGAGATATAATGCTGCTGCTTGTGAAGAGGGAAGAAGGAACACTAGCCAAAGAATGCAGATGTTCGGGGCGCCTGGGTGGCTCAATGGGTTAAAGCCCCTGCCTTCGGCTCAGGTCATGATCCCACAGTCTGGGATGGAGCCCCACGTCGGGCTCTCTGCTCTGCAGGGAGCCTGCTTCCTCCTCTCTCTCTGCCTGCCTCTCTGCCTACTTGTGATTTCTCTCTCTGTGTCAAATAAATAAAATCTTAAAAAAAAAAAAAAAAAGAATGCAGATGTCCTCCAGAAGCTGAAAAATGCAAGGAAACAGATGGAACACTGGAGCCTCCAGAAAAGACTACAGCCCTGGAGACATCTTGATTTTAGCCCAGTAAGACCCATCATGGACTTTTGGCTTACAGACTGTAGGATAATCAGTTTGTGTCATGGACCCCACTGTGTGTCGGTAACTGGTGACAGCAGCACTAGAGGAACAGGGATCAGCAGAGGAACAGAAGAGGCACTTGCTGGAAATGCATAGCTGTTTCTCAGGTGAACACCTTTACCCTTTGTTCACACTTTAAAATCTTTGAATATGAACCCCCTCAGAACAATGAAGGTTCTTCTCCATGGTAACAGCCTTCAACAAGAACTTTTTCTCCCCCCCCCCATACTGCGGCATCTCTGTATGTAGGCATATATCCAAGATTTAAAAAAAAAAAAATTGAATAGAGAAATAGGTGGTGTAGGCAGGCAATATAAACATTCACATCTCCATCACTCGTTGCCACAAATCTGTGCCAACCGCCTGCTGCACGGAAGGCATGTTAGTGTGCATGGAGGCAGAGAAAATTAAACAAACAGCTTAACCTTGGCTTCTGTCCTCCATGCAATACCATTCACTTATGTGATGCCTTGGTCAACTTTTTATTTCCTTGCAGTTCTTTGAGGAAGAACTAGTTCATGATCCCCAGAAGTTGACATTTCTCTATCCTGTAGTGTTTTTATAACCACCTGATTTTCCCAATGCTGGTAAGTCCTGGGAGGTGTTAACTCACCACAGCAGAAATCGGTCTTATTTCCCATCCTGTACTCACTAAGGCAGAGATCAGAAAGATTCAACAGAAGCTAGAACAAGTAAAAGAACCTGCACCAGCAGAAGTTCATGGTCCCGAGTCCTCGCTAATGAACACCGTGTTGTGCGTTAATAACCAATGGAACCGAAGTATAGAAGGCCATCCTGATGGTCACATATGCACAGAGGAAGACAAAAAGGACTTTATTTCTCACTGAAGGAAAATTTTTGTAGAGATACTGATGAAAACTGGCCCTTCGAGGAGCAATGACCTGAGATTAAACCAGTACCTTGTGATAACTTGTAGCTGTATTTGAGAAAGTTCCTTAACCTCTACAAGCATCTGTTTTTATCATTTTTCAATAGATTTTTTAAAAATTTATTTATTTGAGAAAATGAGAGAGAGCATGAGAGGGAAGAGGGTCAGAGGGAGAAGCAGACTCCTCGCTGAGCAGGGAACCCAATGTTGGCCTCCGTCCGGGGACTCCAGGATCACGACCTGAGCCAAAGGAGGTTGCTTAACCAACTGAGCCACACAGGTGCCCTGTTTTATCATTTTAAAGAGATGTATAATAACTTACAGAATCAAAGAAATGTTTAGCAGTATAGGGGGAAAGACTATAAAAGCACCTAGTGATGTGTTTGGTATAAACAATATAAACGAACGGTCCTTTATTCATTGTTTCATTGGTTGGAACCTACTTAGCATTTCCGAGTACGGGGACAGTCCTTGAACACGATGATTCCCCACACCTAAGAACTGCTGACTTTCCAATTTTGAGATTTGCAAATGGAGTCACTAATCTGCCGAGAATTGCACAAAATGCTTCAACAGAGCAATTATAAGTTAACTCTCTCTTTTGTTTCCTGCTTCATTTTTAGATGTTTCATAACCAACTCCTTTGGAAAGGAAAAAAAAAAAAAACATCTAGCACATCAGCGTTTTTTAAGCACATTAGGATTTGAGCAGCTGAATGACAGTATCTCCTGGAGGAGAGATTTTCTACTTACAGAACCTGAGAAGAATCATCTGTCCCAGTTTTATGACTTAGGGGGGGGAAAAATCCCCAGTGCACTTTCTGCCAATATTTTTCTGATATTGGAATTCTGATTGAAACATTCAAGTTCAATCCTTTCATCACTTCCTGAAGGCAAGACAGGACTTGTTCTTTTATATCCTTCATATTCCCATTCATAGTAAAGATAAATTATATATATGTATCTTTATACATATATGTATACATATATATGATATGCATTAGCTATTAGATTCTTGAAAAGCAAGAACATCCCTTTTTACAAAATAGAATTTACCGGATGGTTTTAATTAGAAGTCTGCCAAAATGCATTTAACTTGCCTTGTGAGGGAGCTAACCCTCTGCCAGCCATTCTCCATCCTGTTTGCGCCACAGAATGACCTAGGCAAACCTTAGAAGATATATATACCCAGAAGAGTGCCCCTGCCCCCACTAATCCCTTCTGATTTCATTGTTCTGGAATGGGTCCCAGGCTACATGGGGATTTTCTTTCTAAGTTTCTCAGGTGATTTTAATGACTAGCCAACGTTGAGAAATAATGACCTACACCAAGGCTTTAGTGGTCTGTGGCCCCAGGAGTACATTCAAATCACCTAAGGGAAGCTTTTTATTAAAAAAAAAAAAAATGTTAAGGTACAGGGCACACGCCTGGTCTATTAAGCAAGAATGTGGTCGGGGGGAGGGGTCGGTGTTTTTTAAAGCTCCCCAGCATGTGCTACCAGGGTTGAGAACCACTGCCTGCACCATGCCAGTGAGTAATGATTATGATGTACATTAGACATCAAATGATCCATTAGGCACCTTTATATTTCCAACTCACTGCAGCTGGGACTCATATTAGACTCCTCATCTTTGTTTCACATATGGAATTAACAAATTAATTTCAAATTCGATCACACCTTTACTAAGATGAATATTGTGTCAGTGATCAGAGAATTGCCTCTAGTGTCTCTGACATATTTGCTTTCACAATATTTTGAGAACGAAGAGTCTGCTGTGAGCAAATATTAATATCATTCCATGTGAGCAAATTTTGTCCAGAATTGGCCCGAGGCAATTCGTGATTTCATGAGCATCAGGGTCTCTCACCCTTACAGATATATTACGTTTCAGGAGTTTTAAACTATGCAGTTGCTTTAGGTAAACTTATGTCCTTCGTGCTCCCCACTCTTTAATGTCTGCCAATCCCAGGAGAATCGTCTTAATATCTAGTATGGGGACCATGTTGCCATTTTTTTTCTAAGCTCAATCATGCCCAGAACATCAGAGGACTTTCAGGAAAGCTGTATCTTTTCGTGGCACCTCGATATCCCTAAAGCAGAACCATCATTGTTTTTCTGTTTATTTCTTCAAGGAGCCGTGGAAGCATCACTCTGGTGTTCTTGAGGAATTTGACTTGTTAATAACTAGTTTTTAGTACTAGGAATTTTTATGCATCTTCCTACATAGTCTTTGCCTAGAAAAAAATTTTATTGCCTGGTCTTTGTTGGCCCTCTTATAAATCTGTTTTGGAACAGAATCCTTAGGCATCTGGATTTGAAATGAGGCTTTGTTAGTTGTGAAATCAAATTCACAGTCCTTCTGCGGTTTTGGTGTGAGAGCTCCATCTGGAAATGGATCAGCCCTGACTGTCTCAGCATATGTCCCAGGGACAACGTTCTCCCAGTGATCTAACAACTCTGTGGTTCCAAATTCAGCAATTTTCTCCTTCCTTGCTGTTATATATCCATCTATGAGCATCCAAACTTCAGGAGGCTAAAAAGGGTATGAAGAGATATTTACAATGAAGAAATAAAACAGCATCCTCATCAAAAGGAAGTGGGGCTGAGATATTCTTCTCAGTTGTATTCTGCTCGGGGTATGGAGGGACTTTACTTTTTTCTGACTTAGCTTACGTGTCAGTCAGCTGCATTCTCATCATTTTCCTACAGATCAGCCTTTTAGTATTACATACTGACCTTCTCTGCCATTCATTCATTGGATTCACCAAACAACAAGGGTCCTTTTTAATTACAGAGCTCTGGGGCAGAATAGAGTGGTTGTCCTTGTTGAGGCAGAAAGAAATGGGTTTTCTCACTCTAGGTTTGACCAAAAAAAAAAAAAAAAAAAGAGAGAGAGAGATGTAGGACAAAGGTTCCTATACCTCAGTATGTCACACAATTCAGATGACCACCATTCCCTGAGTGGGGAAGAAAGACATTCACTCTGCCTTTCATGTGGGGCACTGCAAATGGCCAGCCATGACCTTCAGAGATTGGTCTTCAACTTTTCTTGCAATAGAAGTAGCTGTCAGTGCCAGTTTCCGGACCATGCCCATGGCACCACAGGTAGAAATGTAATGATTAAAATAGAATAAACAACAACAAAAGAGCTGGCCACACCTTGACCTGGATTGGTATTCAGTGTGGAGTAATATTAGTTTCCTTCATGCCTCTCCTATCCTGATCTCCTATAGAGTTTTATATATGCTCTGCTTTTAATGGAAACCACTTGCTGCTAAAGTTTTTAGATTGTTCTAGTTCTGGAATGCTACCTTCAGATGACTCAACATCCTCTAAGAGGGACTAGAAGTAAGGAAGGGATTCTAAGGCCATAATGCCCAGAAGGTAACTCTGCTTGAAAACCCAGGGCTGCCTTTGGAAAGAGTGACCAGAAGGCCATGTCTGGGTCCATGAATCTCAAATGTTAATGTCCATAAGTATCATCTTGGACACTTGTCAGAAATGCAGATTCTCTCTCCACCTTTTTTTTTTTTTTTTTTTTTCCTGACTCAGAAGGCCTGGATTCAGGCCTGGGGTAAGGGAACCTGATTTATTACTGCTTGTGACTCGAACATAATTGGTCTGTGGAAGACTCACTGGGTATTGCTAACCTAAATTATATGAGGCTTAGAAATACAGCAATAGTTTTTTAGATTCTTCTTTAAAGATGAGTTTTAAGGTGTATCTCTTATCTCTGCTCTTGGCTTACTTTGGATGCTAGGTAACTGAGATTATTTGAAACCTAGAGGGCATCTGGAGTTCCCTTTTTTATGTGTGTCATTGGCACATGAACTGACAAGGATTGGATACTGGGGACACATCCATTCAATCAGTAAATAATAGTTAAAACTCTGGCTTAGCTGTGAGAATTGTGACAGGTACTGGTATAAAGACAAATAAAATGCAGTCTCCCCTCTTGATGAGTTCAGTTTCACAGAGGAATGATATGAATTAATTAAATAGAGTGTACAATTAAACAGTATGATGTGAAAAATGTTATCAGTGCACTTTGGGCAATGCAATTGACTTTGCAAGTGGAAATTTAACAGAGATGATAGAAGCTGAGCTTTCTTTCAAACCATTGCTAGAAAATTTCAAGGTGTAGAAGAGTAGAACATTTTAAGGAATAGGAAAAATCACATGCAAAATCAAAGAGGTAAGAAATAGCCTGGGTGGCTCAGTTGGTTAAGCATCTGACTCTTGATTTCAACTCAGGTTATGGTCTCAAAGTTGTGAGATGAAGGCCCAAGTCAGGCTGGGCACTGGGCATGGAGCCTGCTTAAGATTCTTTCTCCCTTTCCCTCTGCCCCTCCCCACCTGTTCCCATGCACATTCTCTCTCTAAAAAAAATAGAAAGAAAGAAAAGAAAAGACAAAGCTCTTTATACTCTAGACATAATAGGAAGGTCAAAGAATTTGGAAAAATGCATGGATGATGGGAAGTGGCAAGAAATAAGGTAGGCAGGAGAGATACTTGAAACAATATTATAAAGAGCATTATATGACAAAATAAGAACTTTGAGTTCAACCATGTATGGCATAAAACATTACTGAGAGAAAATAAAGAAAATAATGGAAGGAATAGACCATATTTATAAATTAGGAGGCACATTATTTTTTAAATAACCATTCTTCCTAAATTTAACTATAAAGGCAAAGCAATCAAAATCAAAAGCCACAAAGTTTTAAAAAGTTGGTGTCTATTTCAAAATTTGCATACAAATGCTAAAATCCAAGAATCAAGATAATTTTGAAGAAGCAAAGACCAAAGTTAGAGGTCATACCAAAGATTTATTATGAAATTATAATAATTCACAGTGTGGTATTATCATAAAGATAGTTAAACAGACCAATAAAATAGAATAGAAATCCTAGAAACCTATCCACACATACAACATCACTTGATTTATAAAGAGATACCACTATACTGCAGTGTGGAAAAGATGGTCCTCTCAATAAATGGTACCAGGCCCTCTGGATTTTTGTATGGGAAAACATAAATTTTTATCCATAACTTATTCCTTGAGCAAAAATTAATTCCAGATGGTCCTCAGATCAAAAAGTTAAAGATAATATAATAAACATTCTAGAAAATAACATCTTGTAAGCAGAGATTTTTTTGCAAAACACTAACCAAAATGAAAAACCTTGATAAATTGCAACACATTAAAATTAAAAACCTACGTTTATCAAAAGACCCTGTTATATGAATGACAAGGAGCCACAGAGGAGAAAATGCTTACTCCATGTGTATCTGACAAAGAAACCATGAACAAAATACATAAAGAACTTCTACAAAAAGCTAAGCTATAGCAAACAAATTTTTAAAAATGTTTAAAAAGATATCCAAATTGTCAGAAAGTATAGGAAAATGTGGCCAATCTCCTTAACCATCATGTAGTAAAAATTAAAACCATAATGAGTACAATTATATGCTCACTAAATGGCTAAAATTGAAAATACTAACAGTATTATGTGATACAAGGTTTGGGTTAAGGGACACTCTCATATACAGCTGCTGGAAATACAAATTGGTATAACCATTCAGGAAAAGAGTTTGGTAATATTGTTAAATACAAATTGTCCTGCAACCCATTAATTGCACTCCAAAGGAATATATTCAACACAACTGCATCTGTATTTGTACCAACAGACATATTAAAAATTGTTCATCACAGCACTCTTTAAAATAGCCTAAAACTGAAAATTTCAACTGTCAGTCAATGGCAGACTGGATAAGTAAATTGTGATATATCCACACAAAGGAATATCATCTATTTAGATAAAGTTCAAAATACTCAAAATGAATTGATAATATAGAAGTTCTGTAAGTGGTTACCTTTGAGGAGGGAGCATGAAAGAGCAAGTCTTTGGAAATCTAGTATTTTTTTTTTCCCCTCGCGTGTGGCGGTTACTCAAATGGGTTCACTTTTTGAAAATTTATTGAATTGCACATATAATTTTATACATTTCAGTATTTATGCTATAATTAACACAATTTTTACTTTAAACATTTTCACAGGAATTTAATCAAGATAGAGGAAGCATGCTATTTTCTCCAATGGGACATAGCCTCTTCTAGCATTACATTGAAAAAAAAATGGACATTTTTGAGGAGAACTGCATTTTTAAATCAACATGGAACATGAAATATTCCCAGGTTTGTAAAAGATTAATAAATTCTTATAAAATTAGCCTAGTTCCTCAGAGTAGAGAGCCCAGATATGGACCCTCAACTCTATGGTCAAATAATCTTCGAAAAAACAGGAAAATAATATACAGTGGAAAAAAGACAGTCTCTTCAATAAATGGTGCTGAGAAAATTGGACAGCTGTGTGTAGAAGAATGAAACACGACCATTCTCTTACACCATACCAAAGATAAACTCGAAATGGATAAAAGACCTCAATGTGGGGCAGGAATCCATCAGAATCCTAGAGGAGAACATAGGCAGTAATCTCTTCGATATCAGCCACAGCAACTTCTTTCAAGATATGTCTCCAAAGGTAAAGGAAACAAAAGCAAAAATGAACTTTTGGGACTTCATCAAGATCAAAAGCTTCTGCACAGCGAAGGAAACAGTCAACAAAACAAAGAGGCAACCCACGGAATGGGAGAAGATATTCACAAATGACAGTACAGACAAAAGGCTGATATCCATGATCTATAAAGAACTCCTCAAACTCAACACACAGAAAACAGATAATCACATCAAAAAATGGGCAGAAGACATGAACAGACACTTCTCCAATGAAGACATACAAATGGCTAACAGACACATGAAAAAATGTTCATCATCACTAGCCATCAGGGAGATTCAAATCAAAACCACATTCAGATATCACCTTATACCAGTTAGAATAGCCAAAATTAACAAGACAGTAAACAACAAGTGTTGGAGAGGATGTGGAGAAAGGGGAACCCTCTTACACTGTTGGTGGGAATGCAAGTTGGTGCAGCCACTTTGGAAAACAGTGTGGAGATTCCTTAAGAAATTAAAAATAGAGCATCCATATGACCCTGCAATTGCACTACTGGGTATTTGCCCCAAAGATACAGATGTAGTGAAAAGAAGGGCCATCTGTACCCCAATGTTCATAGCAGTAATGGCCACAGTGGCCAAACTGTGGAAAGAACCAAGATGCCCTTCAACAGATGAATGGATAAGGAAGATGTGGTCCAGATACACTATGGAGTATTATGCCTTCATCAGAAAGGATGAATACCCAACTTTTATACCAGCATGGACAGGACTGGAAGAGATTATGCTGAGTGAGATAAGTCAAGCAGAGAGAGCCAATTATCATACGGTTTCACTTATTTGTGGAGTATAAGAAATAACATGGAGGACACTGGGAGATGGAGAGAAGTGAGTTGGGGGAAATAGGAGGGGAAGATAAAGCATGAGAGACTGTGGACTCTGAAAAACAATCTGAGGGTTTTGGAGGGGTGAGGGTGGGAGGTTGGGTGAGCCTGGTGGTGGGTATTATGGAGGGCAAGTATTGCATGGAGCACTGGGTGTGATACATAAGCAATGAATTCTGGATGCTGAAAAGAAATTTAAAAAATAAATAAAAATTTTTTAAAAATTATCCTAGTTCCTAAAAATATTATAGTTTCCTTCTGAAGCCCAGTCATCATCCATTACAGTTTGCTGGAGCTCACAATCTATCTGCTGAATCCATACTAAGAATTCCCACTCAGGAGAGAAACACATTCTACTTCCATTGTTCCAGCAATCCATTGTTTTTTAAGAGATTGCCAGCAAAAATTAGTGGCTTAAAACAACTCCCATTTTATTAGGTCTCACGGTTTTGGGCGTCAGGAGTGCTGACAGGGCTGAGCTGGTCACTCTTCTCCATGTGGCATTGATGGAAGTCCCTGAAGGTACTCAGCCTTCTCTCCCAGCTTCGATGTCGTGGTAGGGATGGCTAGGAAGTTGGGCTCAATTGTGACTGCGCTTGGAACACCTGCAGGTGTCCTGTCTTACGCCGAAGTCCATGATAGACCAGAAGGGTGGTTCAGGGGCCCTAGAGACAGTGTGCTAAGACACAGGAAGTGGACATGGCTAGTCTCTTAAACCCTCAGCTTGAAAAAGGGCATGACCTGACTTCTGCTGTCATTCCTTTGTAAAGCAGTCACAGAGGCCACTCGGGTTCAAGGAGAGGAACACAGGCTTCTAACTCTTGAGGGGAGAAATGTCAAACGATCTGAGGTTTTCTTTAATCCAGGTAATAACAATCCATTTAGTAATAATAATAAATCACTTATATGCTGGGTATTCAGTATCTGTGTATACCAATTTAGGTTTCAAAAATAAAATAAAAGCAAATCTGGAAAGAGTTAAATTTCATGATGTGTGTTCATCTTTTTATAAAACGATAGATGATCGCATCAAGATGTGAACCAAGTTATACCTGGAATTAAAGTTTGAGGATAAAAATGAAATAGAAGTTTCTAGATGCTTATATTTATTATAAATACATGTATGGGAAGATCAGAGAAAGACTAGAAATTAACTCAATTATTTTTGATGATTTGATGTGCTGATAACAGATTTGAACTCTTCCACTTAGAAAAATAAAAATGATTCTTGGTTTTTCTCTACTAATCATTGAAAAATACATATTCACAATTTGTTTACACATGTAAATCTTTGTGTATTTGGCTTTGATGCTTAAGCACTGGAAAGGAAACTCACTGCAATTGAATTTTTCCTGTATGCCTGGTCTTGTGTTAATCACATTACTCATATAACTAATTTACTCTTCAGAACCAATCTTTGATTTGAGCATCACAATCTTCATTTTATCGATGAGGAGACTGAGATTCAAATAAGGTATATATGTGTATATGCATATACATATGTATAATACATATAAGATATCTGTGTATAATATATAATAGCTATGTATGCATTATACATGTATATTCATAATGTATACTATATATGTATATATTTATTATATACATTGAATACATATATATGCATATTTATTATGATACAATATATACCTTTATATGTATATATGTATATATTTAAGGGCATCTTAAAAATTATTTACCCTTCTGCTGTTCCTTAGAAATAGAGTGATTATTAGCTAGTCTCTCTGATATGCCATCCCACTGTCTAGTGCAGTGTGCCGAAGTAGCTTTTAAATTATGAGATATGTTTTTACATACCTCATAGGTAAAATTTCTGGCCATGTCTTTTCTTCAAGCACAGCTAAAATGGAATGAATATTAATTACTCTCAGCAGCTTTTGCTGTCAATACAACACTGTGCAGTTCCAATCAGAGGTTTCACAAAGAAATCTGTGCCACAGCACTGTTTGAGTTGCAAATACCCCTTTTTCTTCGGATGATCAGCTCTGCCGGGCTGATGGCTGAAACAGAGATGATCACCATGCCGTGATCGGCCAGGTCAAGACTAGCGTTGGCATGAAGCACCGGCCTGGTTTTTCAATCATCTTAATAGCACCCTCCAGAGCCAGAGCACAAAGAACCTGATTGGTATTTGTCTGATACTGATTAGAGGTATTTGTGCAAGACCTTCACTGACATTGTTTCTAAGGAAAAGTGACCTACCTCAAAGGAGAGGGTCAGGGGTTCCAGATTCAGACATGTTTTGGGATATCATGCAAGAATGTCATGTCGTACTGGACTTAAAGCAATTCATGAGCCCCAACGTGCCCTGAGGATGAAGTCCAAATTCCCTTTTCAGTATCCTGAACACCTGGTCTGGCACCTGCCACTTCTCCAGCCCTATCCCTTACCTGTCTCCACAGCCTTCCTCCATGGCATGTGGCATACCTAAAACTTCTCAGTTATATTAGAGGGACAGGCATTCACTGGTTTCTCACTGTAGGCATTCCCATTTGGTTGAAGAACTTGGGAGGTTCGTGGGAAGCCCAAAATAGCAAGTAGGTGGAAAGATGTTGCAGAACAGTGTTGAATGGTATATAATGTGCACGTGAGATCAGTCCCGGGCCCCAAGGTGATAGGTTGAAATAGTTACTATGCACAGTAGGGCCTGTAAGGGAGACTCCAGCTTGTATCTGAGCCCAGCCAGGAGAAGCCAGAGGAAGGTAGAGGACAGAAGCGCAAATAGAATCCAGGAGACCCCACTGAAACCTTTGGGAGAAGGAAGCTGGGCATGAAGTAGGCATTTGATTAGGTTGGGGCCATAGCACATGAGTTAGTCTGTATCTTTCCTTATCTCTGATTCTAAGACAACCTTGTTCAAGCCTACGGAACACCTCTGAGACGTCTCAGCTCAGGAGGGATAGTCTGGGGTAGAAGCCAGTGCGTGCTTCTTCAGTGGGAGATGCCGTGATCATTCATTGTAAAAACATGAGATTCACCCCATAATGCTGTTTGCATATGATAAACCAGGTGTATCTATAAGGCTAGATACTGCCTGCCCTGTACGGGGATCTCAACTATATTAAAGTGGAACCTCAAATCAGAACAATTAGATCAAAACTGGTACATCAGAGATGGTAACCATAGCTCAAGAGAGACAAGAAAAAAGGCAAGTGATTTTTAAGTCTAAAATTCAAGGGAGGGGGAAGAAGGAACCTACCAATCATAGAAACATCACTCATCTGTATATAATTAGATTGCTCTGACCCCGAGAAAAATTATTTATCTTTGCGAGCTGTTTTTATTTTATAAGTGACTACATTATAAAAGCAGAATTTCCCACTTGGAAAGACTAAGTACTGGACTGAAATTTAGCAACCCACCTCTTCCAGAACCAGGGACACAGGGGTTCTCAGGGAGAGTGCTAAGGTTAGCAGACTGGGAGATTTGAGAGAGAATTGCCTGCAGATACTGGGGTATCAAAAGAAAGAGAGAAAACGTATCAGTGAACAAAACATCTGTGAAGAAAATGCTGCCTATAAAGGCTTTAATTGGTAAGAGCTTTTCTCTCTCAAGTTAGAGAATGTCTAGTTAGTGAGTTAGATTAAATGTCTTCAATCTTCAAAACTTCTAGAGGGAAGTGGACTGAAAGTCATTGGCTACTTTGGGTAGATTATTATGTAGAACTGCTTTGGGTTATTGGCAGAGGGAAAAATCCCCACTATTCAGGAAACAATGCAGAAGACCCCACACATAAACAATAGTGAGACTGAACTCCTGAGTTCCACCATGAGGGCTAGGAAAAGTCACTGCTTGAGATCAAAGATTTCAGTTTTTGGTGAAGAAAGGGGGCTTATTTTCAGTACCAAACTTAGCCCTCATGAGGGAAATCACACGTTCTTTCTAAATTCATATTCACTTAAATGAATATGGCAAAACAAAGTTTGAAATTGCCTAGTCATCTTAGGCACCATCCAGAATTGTCAATTGTATGGTCCTGGTTTTCTTTGTGCTATAGGCATTATTTTTATTATTATCATCACCATCATCTAAGAAATGAAGGAATTGACAGAGGTGATATTTAAGGGTATTAGTGACTCAGAACCCTAGAAATCTCTGGACCACCCTGCTCCTTGCCAAAGAACCCTACAAATAAAAGTGAGCTTTAATACACATGTTTTATGAAAACTGGCTCAGTGAGCTCAGTGTGCAGGTATGAACTGTTTTGAGAAAGCTAATGGCATCACCCAGGCAGAAGAAATGGGCATCACATGGGAGAAGAGGAAGAAAAAGAAACAAGGAATGAAGAAGTTCTCTGAAGAATTACAAGCTTTGCTTCTCTGATCACTGTAGACATGTTCCAAGGGCTGTAAAAATCCACAGATAAGAATGAAATTTTGCTTTATTACTCATTTCAGTTGGGATAGAAGCCAAATTTGGACTGAGGAAGAAAAAATATTTCCAGGTAGAGAGAGCAGCCTCCTGAGAGAAAGGATGGGTTTGGACCCCGGCATCTCGATGTTGGACTCCTAGTTATGCTGAAACAATCTCAATTTATTTTGCATACAGGGAAGTTTTCATTCGGGTTTCTCCCAAAGCAGGGTCTAAGACAACGATCCAGGGCTCTGGTGGGTCGAATGGTATCTCCCAAAAGAGAGATCCATCTGGAACCTATCAATGGGACCGTATTTGGAGAAAGGACCTTTACCAATGGAAGTCAACGCTCTTGAAATCTCATCATGGATGCGGGTGGGACTGAAATCCAATGACTACTGCTCTTAAAAGGAGGAGACAGAGCATTTTCTCCAGAAGAGGGGAAGGTAATGAGATGACAGAGGCAGAAATCAGAATTATCCTCCCACGAGCCCTGGAGGTCCCAGAAACTAAAGAGGTAAGCAGGCTTCCCTGAACCAGAGCCTCCCCTAAAGCCATCAGAAGCAGTGTGGCCTGATCAACACCCCCATTTCAGATTTCTGGCCTCTACAACTACGGGAGAACAGTCATGGAGGTAAATATTGCTGGGAAAGCCCGAAAGCCCACATAACGCATTTGCCTCAGAGCTCACGATCTGGGTGAGGGAGTTGGGTCCTGGAACATCTACTCCAGCTAACCATGGACTGAAGGCTACTCTCAGGGGTTGTTAGTTCCCCCAGAGCTCCCAGCTCCCATCTGAATGGCCAGGTCAGCTCTAGCTGCAGGAGAAAGACCCCACAGGGAGCAGAGCAGGGAGTCTGGCCTCTACGTTCCTACCCTAACTAGACGATCTTGGGTCAGGTACGATGAGGCCAGGCACAGACCAAGGAAGGAAAACCAGAAAGAGTCTTCATCTGCATTATGCTCACACATCCCCAGAGAGATCAAAGCGAGGCACTCAGGGCCCCTCAGGGGAAGCACCCAGGCTGCTCACAAGCGAGGGAGTAAGCGGACAGCCGCCCTCACTGTGGTTTCCAAGGGAGGGAATGGGTGAGACACGGTAAGGGGTTTCAGGTTGGCCCTCTCTAGCTGTCTGCTACCTGGCCCTGAGATGATGAAGGCAGGTGGAGAGCGGCTGAGTATGAGAGCCCGGTTGGAGAGGTGGTTAAGAGCGTGGGCTTAATCGACTGGTCCAGAAAGGGAACCCAACAGCTTCCAACTAGGGCCTCAACACGGGGTGCAAATAACATTTAAAAAAAAAAAAAAAAACCTAAGATTCCCAGTAAGGGCTAGGAGGTATGGGGAGGACGACAAGACCACCACAAGAGACGGCCATGGAGACATATTGTAGTGAACTTAAAATTAAGGAAGATCCAAATTTCCATTATAGCTGACAAAGCTCGAGGACACACTTGCCCTCCTTCCTTCAGAATCCCCTCCAATGGGAACCTGAGAAATTGGTAAATATCATTCCTCTTTGTCTTTTGTCCTCTTGTCCAACTTTGCAAGAAATCTCTATTTGTGGATTCATTTCTTCAGCCCAGAAATGTTTCCAAAGGGCTCACTCAATGCCAAGGCCCCAAAGCTGAGGATGCCTTTGAGAGCAGGCGGATTTAAGATTTTTATTTATTTGACACACACAGAGAGACAGAGAGAGAGAGAACAAGCAAGAGGAGCAGAAGGCAGAGGGAGAGGGGCAAGCAGACTCCCCCCTGAGCAGGAGCCCAATGTGGGGCTCGATCCCAGGACCCTGAGATCATGACCCGAGCCAAAGGCAGATGCTTAACCCACTGGGCCACCCAGGTGCCCCAAGAGCAGACAGAATTTGATTTCCTCACAGCACTTTGCATATTCTACAACTCAGGATTGAGAGACGACAACAGGACCCTATGTAAGGATAACATGGCGGACGATATGGTGATTTAAAGGTCTGTGCATTGGGTATAATAGCTACACAGTAAATGGTAGGAGAAAGCATTCCTCAACAACAAATCACAACGTTAGAACTTCCAAGACATCCTCCCAATCTCCAGGGGTGGTGGAAGTACCACCTGAGCCCTGACTTTAGAACCCTCCTGCACTCCACTCTCAACACCATGTCTTGGAGACGGATATGCAGCTCTCAACCCGGAGAGCACAGGTAACAGATCCCGTTTGAAATGGTTGCTAAGGTCCCATGCTATGTAAATTAATTAGTAAACATCAACTCCTGTTTCAAAGGGCAAGGAGGGTCTCTTGCTCAAGAAGGGAAAATTACTTCCCAGTGATTGGAAAAAGCCATCCTCGGGGTTTTTTCCATGCACACAAGTATCCTTATCCTGCATAAATGTCTTCTCCTTCTTTTTGTCTAGAGGCTTTCTCCTCCCTTCATCGTTTATTGTTTCCCATAGTTTTAGTATTCCTTCTGAGACTTTTTTTTCTTTTTCTTTTTTGCATAGGGGAGCGGGGGAGGATCTGGGTAAGAAAGAAGGGTGCGCTGGTCTTTTTATCTTTTCAGAGGTGAGCAGAAGACAAGCATGTCTTTGATGCTAGAGGACCAACAGCCTGAAAAGACACAGTGTATAAGGGTTTCTGACATTAAATTAAAAGTGCCTGAAAATGTTACTGGAGCCACACACCAGGCTGGGAAATTGTCATCAGCGACATAAAGATTAAAGATGATTTCTGCAAAATCTCAGTGGAAAGTAAGGGTTAGTTTAGGGAGCTAAGTGTATCTGGTGATATTTTTTAAGTATTGATAAAAATCGTTTTGATTTTATAAGGAGTCTAAAATGATGCTTTGATAGCTTCATGATTTTCTTTTTTCATAAAAAAAACCACATCATTTAGAAGGAAATCAGGTAAAACTTCGACTCAGATAACTCATAGGAAGTCTAGCTGTTGGGGGCAAAAAGACCAGGATAACATAATTGTTCATCGGATGACAGGTTAATTGAATTTCATGAATAATTATGAGAACAAAAAAAAAAAGCTTCTAGTACTCAAACCTTGTAAACATTGCGGGCATTAAAATGAGAGCAAGGGAAAGGTAGAAAGAAAACTATAAAGCTAATTTGAGTTCCCTCCCAAATGTATATTCTAATGCTGCCACATTTCCACGTGATAAGAAATGACTGTATTTCTAAAAATAATTGCTGGGAAGACGTTTCTCTCTGAATATACTTTTGACATAAACTTACTCAAAAATGAAAGGACTACTGAGCACAACACTTCACTAGTTAAATATCAGGAAGATGTGATTTTTTCCCCCCTTCTTTAAAGCTAATTCTCGATGAGATGGATAATTTCCTAATATGTCAGGTAAAATTTGGGCTACTCAGTCACAAGACAAGTCTTGCAAACTCCAAATTCAAGTCCGCTTTGCCCTTCAGATAAGACCTTTATTTTGGTTTTGTTTTTGTTTTAATAAAGGATGGGCAAACATCAGCTTCATGTCCTTCCCTCCTGCCCTCTACAAAATTTGCCCTCACTTTCCTGACACGGTCCTTGATAATTTAGTAAAGAGGTAGTCCGGTGGGATCCGGATGGGCAAGGCTGTGGAGGCAAATGGACTGTTTCATCTCCTCAGTGCAAGTAATTACTGAACGAAGGGAAGAAGCTAGCCGTTAAGAGAGTTATTTTTTAAAAGAGCGAATAATGCCCACTCACTGCTATCTGAAATGTATCTAATTCCAAAGCCAGGTTCTGTGCACTTATCTTAGTTTCCAAGGTTGATCTTTCACTCTGTTAAGATGCAAACTAGGACATCGGCATGCGCAGGGAGACTTCTGATACCAAAGGATAATACTGGATATTTTCCTAGAACAAACTGGCACCAGATATTGGGAAAAATTATATCTGAGCGGTGTTGTCAGATCAAATAAACACTGATGGGATGTTCATACCATACCTGGTCCTTTCTACTGGCTTTCGTGAAATGGAATGTTTACAAAGACAGACACTAGACTCTTGGCTTGTGTTTTCAAGTTTGTTTACCTTCATTTGATTCAATGGATGGTATCTTTGAAACTACTATCATCCTGGCCTAGGCTGGAAACATCTCCGGTACTTAAGAAGAATAAATTAATGTCTGAAAAATAAAACCAAAAAGGTAGGAGGAGACCAACGTCATAAGATTCTTCCCATCACTAAACTTTGCCATAAACTTGGCCTGGTACCAGGTACATTTCTTGGTTTCTTCCTTTCCAAACCTTTTAGTCAATGGGGTCCATTGTCCATAGCTGGCACGTCACTGGAGGAGTTCACGTGTGGGAAGGGTTAGGTACTTTCCTATCCCAACCCTCAGGCCTTCCCTTCCGACTTAGTTTGAGCTGCATCCACACAGGTGTGGGGAGACCCCGCCCCGGAGCGGATGTTCCTGGGTCAGGAAGTGTATCCGCAGAGCCAGGGAAATGCAGGGCCGCTGTGAGGCAGACACAGGTTCCTTTACTTACGTTGCCCTCCACATACAAAAAAGATCACACTCAGCCTTTATTTCTCAAAGTCAAAACTCTAGGTCCTTGTTTTTCTCCTGTCTATGTTGTGCACGTTGCTTCCACAAGAGAACGTGGATGGCAGGGACATATGTCTGCCAAGTGTCCTAGGTCTTACAGTGTTCCAGTGTATAAGATGAGGACACGTCCATTTCAATGAACAACTAACTAGCATTTACAAAATCCACCTAAAAACGAACGAGCATTCTTCATTGCAAAATCGAAGTTTTGCGGATCGATTATGATGATCAGATGGGTAAGAATTCGGTTTGCCTTGATGGGCAGAGAACTGTTTACAGACACCGACCTTCTATCAGCTTCAGACTTCAGAGCCTAAAGAAACTCTCCCATCACCCGAGGGCAGGGCAGGAAGCCTGCAACATCAAGCTATTAACTGCATACCTGCCTCAAAACCATCTTTTCTGAGCACATGCTCTAATGGGGTCTGCGACACAGAGACCAGCCTGCGATCCCAACACCAGGGAGCACAAACACGGGCGGTCCTTGGAGGCTGGTAGACGATGGGCTCCCCCTAGGGGCGGACGAACCTTCCAGAGGGAAGGCACTGTGGCAGCTTGCCAGGAGCCCCACCCGCTGCTGTTGCTCACTGCAAAACAGGGGAGCAGAGGGTCGCCTTCCTGCAGTGTCTGGGTAGGTGGTGTCGTGTCTCTCTCTCACACACACACCAGGGGAGTCTAGATCCTTCTTTAAGGCTCTGAAACCAAGCAGTTCCTCTCCAGGAATCTCCGTGGAAAAATTTCAGTCCATCACTTTCCCCTTCTCAGAGGCCGGCTCCCCGGATTTCCTATTGCGTCTCACACTGGCTGTCATTGCGGCCCTTGCAAACGCGAGCCGGAGCCGGAGGAGTGTGTTTGCAAAGAGGGATGGCTGAGCTCCAGCAGGCAGCAGAGCGGGGCGACGCAACAAGCGTGTTTTCTCCTCATGGCTTCCTCCCTACAGGGCCCTCTTCCTCCTAGAAGCCCGCAGCACAATTCTGGCCTTGATTTCGCCCTAGCATGAGGCCGTAACGGTTAAGAAAACACGACCTGAAAAGGAGGCTCGGAAGAAACCCGTGGCGTGCTTTCTGCCATCACGCTCTTCGCGCAGGACTGGACGACGGAGCGCTCGGGGCTGTGGGGCCGACCTTCGCGTCCTTGAGAAAGGATTGCCCGGCAATGTTCCTGATCACCTCAGGTCTGGGCTCCAGCGTCTCCTTGGGGAGAACTTCTCTGGTTCTATTATCCGGAACCGCGGTTCTTGCGTCCCGGGCCCTCCCTCTGCGCCCCCCGCGCTCCCTCCCCGCCCCCGCCCAGGCCTCTACGCCCCGGGGCTCGGCGCGGACGGTCCCGTGCGGTGGGCCAAGGCCTCCCGCGACTGCAGGAGAATCTGGAGAGTCAGGGGCTGCGCCTGGAACTCAGAGGTCGGGAAAGAGCGCTAACCCCACCCCTCGGAGGCCCAGCGGCCAGTGGACCCGTGGGAGCTGGCGAGAGGCTGTGCCCAGCCGGGAGCAGAGCCCAGCAGCACGGAGGAGCGGGTGGAGGAGCCAACAGGAGGCTCTTGCCTCTGCTGCGCTGCCCAGCCTGAGGCAGCGGAGGTCAGCAGAGCAGACCGTTCACTACAGGGCTGGACACAGAGCAGGGGGAGAGAAGGGCAGCGCGGATTGCTCCGGCTCCTCTGCATCTCTCACGGCATCTAACCGTGGTGATGTTCAGAGAGTTATGGCTGCGGCTTCACTTCCGGCTTCGCAGCCTTGTGTCAGTTTCACTTCCGGTCAGCCGTGTGGGTTCCACCGCGACCAGCGCCCGGAACTCCCTCTTTCCTACTTTATCCTTTAATTACGTTTTCTTTTTTTAGTCTGTGTATGCATGCACGTGCGCACACACACACACACGTGCACAATCCTATCTTTCCAAAGATTTTATTTATTTTGAGAGAGAGAAGCAGAGAGAGCACCAGCGGGAGGAGGAGGGGCAGGAGGAGACGGAGAAGCAGGCTCCCCGCTGAGCAGAGAGCCCCCCCCCCCCCCCAGCAGCGGGGCTCAATCCCAGGACCCTAAGACCATGACCTGAGCCAAAGGCAGACGCTTTTAACAGACTGCGCCACCCAGATGCCCTGCCCAATCCTATTTTTGTGCGTCTTAAAGATCTCTGTGTCTAGAACAAGGCTCGGCCTATAGTAAATATTCAGTGAAAAACCATTAATTGAATTTTTTATATCTAGCCTTTGATCTATACCCGAGGTCAAAACCTGAGTCGGGATCATTAATTTATGATTGACAGAACTTAGGTTCAAGAAGTGACAAGTTCCAAGAAGCAAAGTCAGTCACCAAGTCATCACTACAGACCACACAGCCTGCCTGTGCGTAAGACATCCTGCTAGCATCTGTCATGTCACTGTCCTTTAAGAAGCTGACTCAGTTTACCGCCCCCCCATAGTGACCTTATTTCTGTCTTTAACAGGGAAGCTTGCAGGTGGTTCAGGGTATGAAAGAAAGAGGGGATAATGTGCAGAGACCTAGTTTGCTGGGTTTTTATCCATGGGAACCCAGGAATTAAGGGGTTGGAATGTATGTTTTTAGCATACAGTGTCAAGGTCTTGAGATTTGACTGGTTAAATGTCTTGAAGAGGCCTCAGTTACTACAGCCTAGGTCGGACACACTTTCTTATCTCATATATTTCCAGAGCTAGATTTTGTTTACAGCTGGCTGACCCTTAATAGACACGAGTCCTATCCCAAACTAGGTACATTACAAGACTGTCTGGTAGTCTTATATTTTAGCATTAGAAATTCCCCAAGTTCCTGCAGGCCTATCTGCTTTCAAGAGTCTCCCTACTTGTAGAAAGGAGCATACTTTGAAGCCTATAATTTAATCACTTATAGAGGATTTAAAAAAACTAGTTAATTAAAGGCCCTAAAAAACCCCCCACAATTTGGGGCACACATTCTGATATTGGAGCAATGGAGCGCAATACTGAAATGCAAACCAAATTTATCGTTCAGGAACTCTGAGTTCCTGTATACAGATACAGATACACAATAACCTGGACACCATGATCTACCCTAGAACCTTCTGTTGGGACTGAACCTTGATTCACTTGTGTAACCCATGTATGAGTTGAAATGGCCTTCACTGAAAATAGAAGCAAACAATACAATGCGGCTTAAGTAATCTAGGAGGCTTATTAGTTCACAGAATGGAAAAAAGCAGCTGTAAGGCATGGATTGATCAGAGCTCCAAATGCATTTGTCTTCTGTTTTCTGGTTTGCCTCCTCTATCTCCTGTCCTCTGACTGCCTTCACAAGATGGCTGCCCACGGCGACCGAAGCTGCATGTTTCCTCAGCCACACACCTCAGGAACCAAAGGACTTTTCTCAAACACCATCAAAGCTCCAAGCATTATACTTAGGCGAGTACTCCTGACCTAATCGCGGTGTCCAGGGAAATATCCTAATACCAGCTGGCTTCGGTGAGGGTTATCTAAAACCTTGTCAGGGTGAGGGAATGGAGTGGACGGCCCTGTACTCAGGGGCACAGGCAGTGGGTGCTATGTAAGTCTGCGAGGGCTGCCGTAAGACAACACCAGAGATGGGGTGGTTTAAACTACGAAAACCGATTTTCTCACAGTTTTGGAGGCTGGAAGTCCGAGACCAATATGCTGGCACATTAGGTCTCTCCTGAGATTTCCCTCCTTGGCTTGCAATTGATCCTCGTCTCCCTGTGTCCTTCATCTGGCTTTTCCTCTGATTCTTGGCATCTCTTTGAACGTTCTTCTCATAAGGATACCAGTCAATTATTATGAGGGCGACCCCCTATATGATCTCATTTAACTTTAAACACCTTATTGAAGGCCCTATCTCCAAACACAGTCCTCTTAGGGGTTAGGCTGTCAACGTATGAATTTGGAGAGGAACACAATTTAGTCCATAACAGGTGCTGAGAGTGGGGACGGTATGACAAGAGTGGGAGGGAGAAAGATGTTGGGGAGTTAGCCAAAATGTCCATGATAATCTGCAAAGCCCTCTGAAGTCAATTTGTTCCAATTTAAAAACAAAACAAAACAAAACACCGTTGGCTGAGTGTTGATCTTCCCCAGAGCAAAGTGCAGCTCGATGTGGGTCTCTGGGGCCCTAGTGTTTTGTCTAAGCAAACATTTCCAGAAGTGTAGTCCAAGGAGCACTTGCCTCTAGACGTGCTCCACAAAGAAAGCATCTCTTGGTTAAATAAATAGTGGGGAGTGCTGCGTAATATATTTATAAGGATTCTGACCCACAGAGTAGCATATCTAAGTGCCCCCGCCCAAATCCCAGAGTTTAAAACAATGTTTAGGGGTGCCTGGGTGACTCAGTCCTTAAGCGTCTGCCTTTGGCTCAGGTCATGGTTCCAGGGTCACGGGATCGAGCCCCGCATTGGGCTCCCTGTTGGGCAGGAAGCCTGCTTCTCCCTCTCCCACTCTCCCCCTGCTTATGTACCCTCTCTCACTGTGTCTCTGTCAAATAAATAAATGAAATCTTAAAAAATAAATAAATAAAACAGTGTTTACTTTTATGTAATACAGGATTTCTCACAATCCTTGTCATCGTGGGATTTTCCCAAATATTACCGATGAAAAATCCCACGGGACACAGTTTAGGAAATGCAGTTCTGAGGGCACGTTTGTTTTTATTGAAAGTAGGAAGAGAAACTGCAGGAGGCAAACATAGCAAGTTGAATGATGTCACAGGAATTGACACTAGTCTCATTTACTGGGGTTTTTGGGTAAGAGACCTATGCTTTTATTTTTTTATTTACTTATTTTTTACATTTATATTCAATTAATTAGGGGTGACTGGGTGGCTCAGTGAGTTAAAGCCTCTGCCTTCAGCTCAGGTCATGATCCCAGAGTCCTGGGATCGAGCCCCGCATCCCATCCGCGCCCATCTCTGCTCAGCGGGGAGCCTGCTTCCTCCTCTCTCTCTGTCTGCCTCTCTGCCTACTTGCGATCTCTGTCTGTCAAATAAATAAATAAATAAAATCTTTAAAAAAAAATTATATCCAATTAATTAACACATAATGTATGACTGGTTTCAGAGATGGAGGTCAGTGACTCATCAGTCTGACATAATACCCAGTGCTTCTATGACCCGCCCTCCTTAACAGCCACCTTCCAGTTGCCCCTCCCCCTATCCACCTCCCCTCCAGCAACCCTCCGTTTGTTTCCCAGAGTGAAGAGTCTCTCATGGTTTGTCTCCCTCTCTGATTTCATCTAGTCTAATTTAGTTTTGCTTTGCTTTTTCCATAGAGGATTAAAAAGTCCAGTGCTCCGAGGAGGGAAGCTGTGCTAATCTTCGGTGGTAACCGAGGGGCCCTCCTCGGCTCTCTCCCCAGAAGCTGTCTGAGCCAAACACCTGAAGTGTGTGGTCATTGTCTGCTTGCACTGTTTGCTACCCCAGGCTGGGAGAGACAGAACCAGGAACAAGGGACATTAAGGTTCAGGAATTACAGAGCGTCTGTGCCAAAACCATTGTATAAAAACTCTGCAAAGCAGGAAAGTGAGGATCCAGTGACCAGAGAAAGTAATCAGTGACAGCAGCGCAGAGACAAAGGGAGGCCAGAGCCTCAATTTGCAAGGACGGCAGGGGCTCCTGTGCCAAGAGCTGAACTCCACCTCCTTGCTCGGGGGACCCTCTTTCCAATTTTGAACACTTGGACACCATAAGGAGTAGATACTTCCACATATAACCCAAGACATCTGTTCGAGCAAAGTAAAACGGGAAAACCTGAAGGTAATTTGGAGCCTTCCAAACACCTGTGAGTCAGATAATGCACACTCCTCCCCTTCTTTAAAAGCACAGATGAGCTTGAACCTTCTGGGCATTTGAGCAGTTTACCATCTGTACCGATAACCCTCTTCTGCCACACCGAGTCTTCGAGGAGGATGTACGACCCAGGAACCGAGATAAGGAAACATGTTTACACCTGCTACATCTGCTCGGTTGTTTGCAGGCTCCGCCTCTCACTGGACGTCCTGAGCCGGCACTTTTGAAATCACCCTTGGCTGCTTAAATTTCACATATGCTCCCTAAAAGCAGAGAAGGAAAATAGAAAAACCAGGCTTAAAAGCTCTGGGGTCTGGGGTTGTGTTTCCAGGCAATCCTATCTCTGTTTTCCTCTTATCTTAAACAGTCGTGGAATCGAAGTCATCGTTAATAAGGTTAAGTACTTCTCTAGAGGGAGGCAACGTGCTCACCAAAGGCGGGCACGGTGCTAAATCAGCTCTCCTGGAAAGGAAAAGCTGTAGACAAGCAAGCCGCAGTAAAGCAGTTCATGAAAGAATAGGTTGAGAAAAAGAACAATAATAAGCAAACCACCTAGACAAAGAAGGCAGTCATTCGTCTTTCCTGCACGAAGAATATAATTCCAACCAGGCTGTTTACCGTGTTGCCAGCAGAGCCAGACACACTGGAATGTGCGGGGGAAAGACAATCAAGCCTAGAGAAAGAAACAGCGTGACCGGGACAAGCCACTCGGTAACAGGGATTCCTTTACTGCATTAAATGGCTGAGGAAAGAATAGCACAGGTGAGAGGCCATAAAGAATTCATGGGGTTTCCTAGAAGACTTGCATCAAAGCAAGTAAGGTATATGCCACGGGCTGCGCTGAAAACCTTTGAAGGTGGGTTGGATGGCGTGGGCCAAATAAGGTAATGATTTTATAACAACATCCATTACCTCTGACCTGTTCTGAGCACTTAGACCATGACATTCAAGGACATTTCCTGATACTTACACTGTAGGGACCGATTCTGTATTATGGCACAAGAACAAAAGTGGTATTCATCATGAGAAATTTTGGAGGTCCAGAGTCAACAGATGGCTTGTAAGTTGGTAACGGACCCCACTTTAAGAGCAACTGTAACTGTGTCAAAGTTTCTTTCTTAGTATCTTTTTCTTTGTCCACCCCCAAATGGAATTGACTCTAAACTAGAAAGTGTTCAAACTAAATCACCTAGCCCAGTGTTCACCCCCTCCCCCGATTTTAAAACGAAACGACAAAGAAGACTGGTCCAGGGGATAGGAGACCATGGCAGAGTCTGAACAAGAAACCAGTTTCCTGCCTTTAGGTCCCAAACTTATTCAGAGAATCCTTCTGATCATGGTCCTAAATGAACCTAGTCTTCTCTACCCACACATGCTGACAAGTCTTTTCTCTAGAAGACTTTCAGTTCCTAATATTAACAATTCCAAAGGTTCATATCGTCTGTACATCCACTAAGGGATAAATACACCGCTCAGAATGTATGGTATTATTCTGCCTAATAAAACTTACAGCTTGTGTTCCCATCTTTCTCCAGAAGGAAGGTTGTCCAACTAATTACAAAAGGAAGAGGAAGTTTGTCCTAAGACAGCCGTCACTATATCCGTACAAATGCACACTATGACATGGTTTCTGGGACCCTAGAGAAAATTTATGGTGAACTGATGCCTAATGACAACTCTTGGTATCTATAGGTCTTCGAACATTCTAGGATTTCAAATCTGTTATTGACCTATAAATGAAAATGCAGTATGACACATACAGACCCAAGAGTAGAACTGAATTAGCTTCCCCAAAATAGTAACACTAAAATTCTAATACTTTAGGTAAATTCAACTCAGGTTGCTCTGATCCCCACTGTCAGTGCCACAGAGAACCCCTTGATGGGTCCCTGACAGATGCAGGATGAGAACAAGATCCCTGCCCCAACGACTTCAAAGCTAGTACTCATTTTACCACATCTGGCTTCTTATCAACATACTCTTCTCCTGGGCCAATAGAGCGGCATTATTTGGTACTGCCCACTGATCAGGGACCAGATTTCTTCCTATTCATATTATTTAAACCAATGTACAATAGAATCATTTCAGCCTTGGGTGAGTTGGAGAGCAGAAGGCAAAGATCAGGACCCCTGGAGTGACAGCTCCCAACAGACACCTCTGTCTTCTGCTTGTTAGCCGCTGCCACTCCCCATGGCAGTGATGCCGACATGCCTCTCCATGTCTGGACACCTGCTGTCTATTCTATAGTGGGCCACCACGTTATGACTCATCTAAGCAAATTTACAGCAGGTTGTACCTATTTTCAGGTAGGCTTTCCTCTCTAAGATGTGACTTTAAGGGCACCGGAAAGTCCAAACTTTCAAGCCTATCCCCTCCTCCCCCAGATGATCATCCTGCCTTTGGGATGATGCACTTGCCTAAGAAACCATTGTAAAAATACAAAATAAAATAAAATATATTTTAATCTGGGTGGAATAAAACAAGCTGAAGTAAATCCTGCTGTCATCTTTTTTTTTTTTAAAGATTTTATTTATTCATTTGAGAGAGAGACAGTGAGAGAGAGAGCATGAGCGAGGAGAAGGTCGGAGGGAGAAGCAGACTCCCCGTGGAGCTGGGAGCCCGATGCGGGACTCGATCCGGGGATTCCGGGATCATGACCTGAGCCGAAGGCAGTCGTTCAACCAACTGAGCCACCCAGATGTCCCTCTGCTGTCATCTTTCTAAAACTTTGTTTTAAACATTAAAATATAAAACTGGATTCAGCTCCTCCCATGGCCTGTCCCTAACTTGACCCAACTCTACTCACTGTAGTGGAAGGTCAAGTTCAGGCCCCCTGTGGCTTTTAGATTCTAACTTCCATCCTCTGGTGAGGACTCTTCTACTCCCGGTCAACAGCATTTCCCCTTCCTTCTACAAACACTCATTCTTCTGAACACGATAGTCTTCCTTTCTACCCAATTTATTCTCCTCATCTTTACCTCTAAAGGCTTAGCAGGACCTCTTCTGCCTCCTCAGCTCTCAATAATGTCTGCTATTTCTGTGTCTCTTTAAAATTTCATTCCCTAGTAGGCTTCCTCTGTAGTCCCTTTCCACATTTTTCCCTCCTAGGATTGAGTAAAAGGCTACAGGGCAATGAATCTACAGGGCAATGATCTTGAGCATTATGAGGGGGAGGAAAAAGAAACAGTGATTTCTTCAACAGCATTCAAGAAGCACCTGCTATGAACAGACCACTTATTATGCATAAAACGCTGGAGCTGGGGTAGATTAGCCATGTGCCTTACCCCCCAAGGACCTCACTGACCACTGAAGGAGGCAGGAGGGAGGCAAGGTGCCAGGTCTGAGCAAAGTGGGACGCCCAGCTCTTCTCCGAGGCTTCCCTTCCCTGTGCAGCTACCCTAGCTTCCCCACTGCATTGGATCTTAGTCACTGAAATTTTTAACATCAGTGGTCGTGGAAGTCCAATGGCATTACTATCCTCAGACACTTCTGCTGATGAAAACCTCAGAACTCAGCTGGTGCAATATGATGATGATGTGATTGGAGGGCTTGCTTTGTGCCAGGCATGGTGCCAATGCTCTTGTCATAGGTTTACTTGTTGAACCAAAAGAGTGACTGACTATGTACTGACTTGAATAGTTCAGAAGATCTAACAAATAAAACAGCCTGATCAGAACTAATTTTTTTCTTCTCCATCCACACCCAAATCTCAAAGTCAGATAATGTTTTGTCTAAAATGTAGAAGTTATGAAGAAATTTCCATTTCCCCCTATTGTCTTAACCCTTGATATTCAGATCATCTAGTCTTTTTATTATGAGATGGGCACCAGCTACTCATAACTTATTCCTATTCATCTTCATAGTGGGAGAGACTTCAAGACATCATGGAAAGAGCCTGTTTTTTGTCTCTGATATTTGTGGATTAAAGCTTTAATCCAATAATCCAGTGAGGCAGGTGGCCTCTGGGGACATGAGGAGAAGGCACTCTCTTTCTCTTCAATGACATAACCCTTCATTAAGGTGCATCATCGGGCAGCAGAACACAAAATGTATAGCAGTCCCAATATGTTCCTTCCTTTTAGCAGATGCTGTTGTGCAGTACGCACACTGTACAACCATACATGGCAGCCCTGAGAACTCTCTGGTCATCACTTAAACTTCTTGAGGTTCAGTTTCCTAATCTATAAAATAGAGCCCTTCAGGACTGTGAGGATTAAAGGGATAGTTTACTGAAAATGATACCTACTTGACACACAACATTTATTTATCAAACTTTTCCTTCATTTTACAGTATCTAGCTCATGCCTAAGCCTGATTTTCTGAGGTTATTTACTTTCTCTGTGATTCTTACAGTCAATCACTTTTAAAACTCAGTTTTTTATCTACAGAGTGAGACTTTTCTATTAAAATATTTTGGGACTCTATCTTGAATGCCACACATAGGTGTAGAATACACACACAGAGAAACATTTCTACATATACACATCTATATAATTATACATACATACCCTTTAAATCAATCAAGCTGATATTAACTAATATTAATTGCCTCATTAAGATTCCTGTTAGTCAAAGCTAAAGTCAGGGATCCTTGAGAAATCTAATTGGCTCAAGTTAATTGTAATTCTTCCAAGGGGTTTTATTATGATAACTCCTAAGCTGATTGTAATATTCTACATTTTACACAGTACTGAGCTTCTGGAAATGAATTATATGTTGATGAAAGTCTTGATACAAAAGACAAAGCCTGTTGTAGCTCATTTGGATGGCTTTCCCCTACTCCGCCCCAATCCCTTCTCATTGCCAATGTTTGCCTAACATCTTTTCACTTTGTTTTTCTTTAGTTTTCTGTGGTTTTTGTCTTGAATACTTCTTATACTATCTCTTTGTTAATCAGATCTGTGTTATAAGGTTTCTGTCCTCTTAAAATGTCTTGATGAGGGGTAGCGTAGGCAGGTAGAAAGGATGAATATTCTAGAATTGGAAGGACCTGAGTACAAACTCTAGGTCTTTCACTTACTGTATAATCTTGGGAAAGATAATACTTTTGTTAATTTCTGTCTTCTCAGATGTCATGGTGTAAAACTCAACAGTGACATGGAAGTAATTAATATAACAGGCATAAATATAACCATTTAACATCAAGTAAGTACAATGGGGATATATCTACTCATACAAAAAGCCCTATGGATTCAGTAGATTTTGAGAAAGATCATTATGTAATAATTGTGATTTTTAAATTTAATTTTGGAAAAAGCTATCTTGTTAATTTTATTTACTCTTGTAATGGCAAATGAGGACTTGAACAAGTGCCCTTCGAGGGGAGATTGTGCACGCCTTGTCTCCTTGTCACGTGACATTGGACAAACCATTTACTGTCCTGAATGTGTTTCCTCACTTGTGAAGTCAGAGTCAGAAAAGATCATCTCTGTGGTGTTCCTGCTCTGAAAACTCTCTTTGTCATTTTTCTTTTTAGGGATAAAATACTAATTGCTCCTAATGATAAGGTAACTTCAAATTGAACTATGCTACACCTTGTCCACAAATACAGTTTGATAACATATACTTAGGGAACAAAAAACCCACTCCATTACATCACTAAGAATCTTTCATTATTACTGATCTGGGGTTGGTTACTTATTATTTTCTCCTTAGGCTCCCATGTATGTGTTTGATGCATACATGCTATGTAGTATACACATCATTTCAAGGGCTATCAGCCAGGTAACTGCCCAACAGGTGTGTAATATCCCACAGTCAGAGCCCAGAGAAAATCCTCAGGGATAGATATTCCACAAACACTGTGAGGAGTGTGCCTATTTTAATGTTTCTTTTTTTGCTAGACTCTAAATTCTGTCCTCTCACTTGGTGCTTTGTCTTCCTAATTTAGAAACAAACACAAAGGAGCAGCGATAGAGTAGAATTTGTAACTACATTCTTGCCTCAATTATTAAAATTGACTTCACAAAATGGGCTTATATTCCTCCATGCCCATCCCTCCCAAGCTTCTCCAAAGCCTTAATAGCTGAAATAATTTTATATTTCACATTCCATTTGGATAATTGTTGGATGGTAATGACGTGTCATATGTTTAATGTGTTTTCCAGATTGAAAGTCATTTAAATATCTATATCTTAGGGCCAGCAATTTCCAAAGGTGATCACCCTAGTTTAATTTGTTACATTTTAGTTGCATCTATCGCAGACAGAAGGAGACACTGGTTTGCAGAATTGGTGTTGAAGACTATAAGTACCATTTTACATGTGCCATTCCTAATTTTCTATCCCAAAATGCATGTGGGCATATAAATACACACTGCATGCGTGCTGTGCAGGGTCTACAGATCTTTTAATTTATAGCGAAAAAAGCTACATTTTATTAACATCCATGAAGATGTAGAGGCTTCATGAAAATTGAGCAATTAACTGAAAAACTAGTATGATTATTAGCACGTTGAAAGACAGGCTGCCTTTCCCATAGGTGACACGATGCCACGGAAAGATTGTGAGTGGATGGGCAAGCAGACAGTTTTCAGCTAGCAACTTGATTTCTAATTTGGTGAATTTGTGAGTTATTTAATCAGCATAACTGTTCACATTCAAAATGTATAAAAAACATTTGTCTCTAAGACAATTGTTAAATGTGGTTAAATGCAAATGGAATGAGCAAAGCGAGTAGTATATGGTGGGTGCTTAATATATTAAATGAATTATTTTCATTTCATGTGATTATATGTACTTTCTATTTGCTGCTGTAAACTCAGCCTGAGATAAATTAGCAGGCCCAATGAGAAATATCACATAAAACCTCCCTTTGTTAATATTATTGTGTCTTCTATATTGAAGACCTGAAGGAAAGAGAAAAAAAAAATCTTAACAACCTTGCCATTTCGTTGGCTCCATCAAAAATGATGTCATAATATGATTGGGCTGGATTAATTCACAATCTGATGGATGTTAATGCCTTGTGCCACCACCATTAAATCATGTTTGGGAAAACTAGTTATATGTTGTTTTCTAATCATGTGAAAGGGAAATAAAATGTTTTAATTATGAGAAATATAAAGTCACCTCAAATAACTGACTTTGACTCAATGTCACATAACTTGTCACGTACATCCACATTCCACTGGCCCAAACCAGTGCTATACTCCCACTGAATTCCAAATGTGCAGAGAAATAGGATTCTGTCCCAAAGAAGACGACCAAAGTATCTGCAAACAATCCTAGTAGGTACAGTGATTCTTGGATTCACTTGGATTCTTGGACTAAAATAGTGTGCGTAAAATTATCAGAGAAGCTTATTTAAAAGGAAGATATATGTTTGGACTCTACTACTTAAAATTCTCTTTGAGTCTGGAGTGGGCCCAAGAAAATAGGTAATTTCAGAAGACCTCTGGTAATGCTGAGGCAGGTGGTCCCAGGACCAAGGTCCAAAGGACCACCAAGGATGACCAAGGATATCACAATGAGGACTTTAATTAAAATTTGAGTTCCCAGGGGCACCTGAGTGGTTCAGTGGGTTAACGCCTCTGCCTTCGGCTCAGGTCATGATCCCAAGGTCCTGGGATCGAGTCCCACAATGGGCTCTCTGCTCAGCGGGGAGCCTGCTTCCCCTTCTTCTCTTTCTGCCTGCCTCTGCCTACTTGTGATATCTGTCTATCAAATAAATAAAATCTAAAAAAAAAAAAACAATTTGAGTTCTAAAAATCTAAAAAAAAAATTCAAAGTTATGTCTTAGAAATTTAAGCATCTTCCTAGTTAATTCACTATATAACTGTTTCCTGATATGAATGTCTACTACTATAACAGCCACAAGGCAGCACAAACTCTTAGGCAACACAGAGAAGCAAACAAGGACTCGGTTGGACTGGGTTTAGAGAATTAGCTGCAGAGGCAAATCCTGAAGAAGTCATCTGCAAGTGTTCTCAGACTTCATCTTTACAATCACACTATCATGGAGGGAAAACTGGCATTATTATTATATTCCCCACCGCCACATTCTACAGATGAAAAGATTAAAGCTCAGCGTTTATGCAATAGCTTATGCCTGAAAACAGATATTCCTTGGTGGGACTGAGATTTTATCCTTTCAAAATGGTTTTGGTAAATGACAAAGAGAAAACCAGAAGTAAATATATTCTACATGTTGAAATGTCTATGATGTACTAGTAGATAGCTAGTCTGAGTTCATCCAGGGGCCATGCCTTATTTTTCACACTTACTCTTAGGACCCAGAACACATACGGTACTCAATAAACACTTTTTGACTGAAGAACTCTATCATTATAACACAAAATATGGATAACAGACCCAGTTGGCTTTTTTACAGAAAGAATGGACAGTAAAGAGTGATTGGTCTCTCTTCTTCTTTGGTAGAACTGAAACAACCAAAGAAATACAATTTTAGTTAAATGTTGATCTCTTTCCATTCTCTTTCCCCTTGGAAGTTCTCTGAAATCTGTCAATGGAGTTTGTTTACTCCAAATCACATCTTTGTTGCCTTTAAGTATTGGCATGTTTGAATGTTTCCACTCAAATTCAGCATAAAAGTGTTTTCTTTTTTAGGTAAGATCAGGCAAAGAGGTACTGAATGAATAACACTTGATTGGGAATGGTAAATAACCATGTAATTAAACTGTAAACACTGTGTGTGGTGATTTTAATGTAATTTGAGGACTTGTAAATTACATGGTCATAAAATGGCACTTGGGCTTATGCTTTACAAAAATATCCATGTTTGCATGAGATTAATTAGTGTGGTTTGCATAAAGACATTGACTAAAAACACTTTCAGAACATTCTCATTTTTAAGGTTTTCTTATTTATAAGGCCTCAAGTTTTTTGTTTAGTTTTGTTTCTTCTCTCTAGTCTTCCAGAAATTATTATTGTCCACAGATTTCTGCAGCTGAAAATTGATCTGGACACAGTAAACAGTTGATGGGCTTAAGTTATGCTTATGAATAAATTTTATTTTAGTTCTTGAAATGGGTTGGCCATTTCACAAACTGATTACATGGTTACTTCTTTGGTTCAATTTATAGATGATGCCCACATGGGGCTTTTTTGCTGTTGGAGTGGTTCATGTGCCTCATTCTGTAAACTGCAGACACTATGCCCCAGGAAAATAGCCGTAGTAAAGTGGTCATTAAGTGTCCTTCCCCCCAATGGAAGGTTCTACCCAGCAAGTGGCTTCTTTTGGTGTTTGTGAAGGCAACTGTAGGAGACCCAAGATAAGATTTCTATCCTGGGCAGCCCTTAGGCTTTTCCATCTCGAGAAAACTCTTTCACTTTGTAAACACAGAGTCAGGCTGCCAGGGTGCTATTAGGAACTCTCATAGGTTCATGTGACAGAGAAACAGTGACGGTGGTGGTGATGTTGTATAATTTTTATTGATGACTATTTTCCAGATGCTCTGCTAAGTGCTTCCTAAGCATTACCTCATTTAATCGTAATAACAGTATTAGTAAGTCGATGTTACTCTCACTTCACACATGAGCAAACTGAAATGTGAAGAGGCTAAGTACCTTGCCCAAGATCTCATAGCTACGCGGTGATGAGGTTGAAGATCAACCCTGATTTGTCTGATTCCAGGGTCCTTGCTCTTAACCTCTTAGTGACGCTGCTTTAGTGGATCAGGGCTACTGATCTCTTGACACCATGTGCCCAGCCCAGTTTCAGAACTCTTTCCATTAGATGCCTCACATCTTAGGCAGATTAATTTTTTTAATTTCTTTCTTTCTTTTTTTTTTTTTTTTGAGAGAGAGAAAGAACAAGTAGGGAGGAGGGTCAGAGGGAGAGGGAGCAGGGGGCCTGATGTGGGGCTCGATCCCAGGACCCTGAGATCACGACCTGACCTGAAGACAGACATTTAACCGACTGAGCCACCCAGGTGCCCCTAGGCAGATTAATTTTTTAGCCAGAATTTGAATTAAGAGACAAGAAATCATGGCCACTGAATTGCACATGTGACGCATGAAGACACTAATGTTCCTGTAGACGAGTTGCTGGTCTAGTTCTATCTTACACAGATTCAGGCTCTCTCAGAAATATACCAGGCTGTTGTTAGATGTCTAGTTACTTATCTTTGGGAGAGATGGGCGTGGAAGTACATGGCCTCTGAGACGGTCCAGTATGACATCACAAACCACCCCCAGAGATCCAGGATCTATGCAAAGGCTTTCAACCGGAGGGGAAGATGGACAGAGTGGAGTGCTGGCTGGAATGCCTGCTCATATGATCTGGGAGTACGATCCTAAACCATCATGTGATCATGAAATAAAAGGTAAGGAGAGGCTGTGGTTCCTGTTTTGGCATAACGAATATCTGATCATTTCACCAAACCATTCCATATTTTAACATGGTGAATACCTTGAAAGCTGACGCGAAGCAGATATTAATTGCTAAATACCTGACTACTGACGCATTGCAAAGAGATATGACATACAGTGCCAGATTTCAATAAACAAATTTAATCACTCAACTCATTAAAGCAAACAAATAATTGAACCTAGCCAGACATGCTTTAAAGGAAAATCAGAGAGCTTAAGCAGGCCTCGGATTTGCCATTTTCTCTGTGTGTTCAGCGTTTTGAACATCATCTAGATGTCAGGCATCCTGTTAGTTACTGAGAGCACAAACATGAATAAAATATAAACCCAAGTTCCGTCAATAGAGAACTGCATATTGATTTTTGGTTCAGTAGTGGCTATTACATAACATATTGCATGGTCATAAATTTCAATAAATTGGGAACAGTATGTGAGTGTAATTTTTTAGCACAGGTGGAGCTAATTATAGAGGGTTATTTTGATTTGGACAGCAACATCGCCCGCCCTTTCTCTGATCATCAAACTTCTGTACAAGATTCAACATACTTTCACCTCTCACATATTGTTCGTTATTAAGTCCAGCTGCTTCCTTCTCAGCAACACACTTAAAAACACCCTTCCCTTCTTAGGCTTTACAACCACATCCTTTTCCTAGGCCCCCCTGACCTCATCCTATCAAACCAGAGCTGATAAACTAATACCATGATGTGCAAAATTCCAGAATTTTCTCCAGCGGTGGCATTGTGAGTATGCCGAACAAGAGTTTTGTTCTTTCCTTTTGCTTTTAGTCCATGAACCTGTCACCTTTTTTTTTTTTTTTTCTTTAAATTCTGGAGAAAAGTATCACTTTTCAATATGGTATAAACACTTAGCTTCTGCTCACTGAAGCAAAATTTTCAAGTATTTGATTCTTTCTCAGATTATGGTACTCCTAGGTAAATTAAATGTCAGTGTGAGGGATAGTTTCACCCACTTCTGTAGCTGGCTTTATTCAATCCAAAGAAGTCATCAGGGAACAGCCAGCACAGCAAAGTGAGCACGAGGAGGTAGGCTTTCTATCACATGCCAAAGCCTTTCCACCTGCATTAAGGCTGGTTTACAGGCTTTTCTCCCCCCTGTGGGTGTCCTGTCCAACTAGAAATTCCAAAAAGAAGCTAAAAATACACAATGGATTTCAGAAACAGGATTGAGTAAAATCCTATCTCCAGATAATGACATAGAAGAAGCCACCCATTTTGGAGGACACCAAATAAAGCAGATAGCTCCTTCCTTGAAAACCTGAATTCATTAGGCAATAAAGCGAAGTGCCACAATTTCATGCACTCTTAAAAATTAAAGAGAAAAGCAAAAGGACCAGAAACCTGGACACCAGATGGGATATAAGGGAAAAAAAAAAAAAAAAGTACAGGAAAAGGAAAGAGAAATGCTCCTGCTCCTTAAAATTGTCCCATGGGGCTCCCTTTCTGAATTATCAACCCTTTCCTACCATGCTCCCCACCCCACCCACACAAGATCAGTGGCCAAGTTGGGGAGATCCCAGCTGGTTCTCCATGAGAATCCAGGTAGTACACCTGCACATTCCAGCCAGACTGAAGCCTGAGCTCAGTTTGGACTTGTTAGCACCAGAGCCAACGCCAGGATCCCTTTGTGTGGGCAGGAGCTCAGATCACATGCAGGTGTGTGTGAGAGATTAGCCCACCGGTAGAACATAAATAGAGCTGCTCATCAACCCTCCCCGCCCCCTTCCTGCAGCCTCACACTCCCAGGGTATGAATTACAGGGACAGATAGATCATCTGTGAAGTTTTCCGGGTTCATTTTTAAGAGAATTGGGTTTTCAGTGGAACACAGTCCGCCTGGAGCAAGGTCCCGGGATTCGCTGTGGCCACCAGCAGCTGCACGAAGGAGTGCATGCTGAGAGGAAAGGGCCCCTTGTTCAGAGAGAGACCCAGGGCTCCCCATGAGGCTGCAAGTCCTTCCCCAGGTCACTCTCCAACCTGGTCTCCTTCATGGCTCATTACTTAGGACTAGAGAGTTTGAAACTCATGAATTACAAATAGGCAATGGGCCCTCGGTTGGAAATACTCTCAAAGAAAAGAAAAATAGTGATGAAGTAATAAGATCTTCCCCATATTGCTATTTCCTGAAGAAATGTAAGGGAACGTAAACAAGAAAATATCAGAAGTCCCTTCACTGAAAGCCAAAGCACAAAACACCCAAACTGGGGATTTTTTTGGGCAGAAAGAACCTAATGTTTTTTATGCCCCCATTTGCACATCTACTGAACACATATCTTTGCATAAATGTCAGAATATTGGAGCCTCTACAGTTCGCCATAAAAATGCTCAACTGTTAAATCCTGAAGGGTCCCTTCAGGGCTGAAGAAGCTGACAACCAAAGCTGAAGTGACTTGTATTGGCAGGATATTCTCTTCCCCCAAACACGAGCCCTCGGAACTTTGGTATGAAGAGAAATTCCAAGGTTTGGGAGGAAAGCAGCATGTATTGAAATTGACTTTGTTCAAAACACTTAGCGTAATTCAATGATCCATGAAGGAGAGCCATATCTGGGAACCGAACCAAGTTCCCCCATCAAACAAACTGGAGATGCAATCTGGTCTGTTGACACTAAAGGAATATACCACTTTTTCCACTGTGAGCAAAATTAGACCATTTTTGAAGCAAAATTAGACTCTCAGGCAGCATGGTCTAGTCAGAATAGACCCAGATTCTTACCAGCTGCTCCTTGTGTTATTGCCATCCCTGGGCCAATAAGAGAGCATACTGCTGAATCTGAAATGTTCCTTGTCCGTCTCTGGACTGCTATTTTGGCCACTCTGAGGATAGATAGCTGATTTTGAAAACACTTTACATCAGAACGAATCTCACATTAGTATGCACTTCATGTTCATAACTATGTTACCCTAAGTAGATTTTTAATATTTTATTATAATTAGTATATGGAGCTTTGTGCCCCTCTCAAAACTAAACTTTTCTTTTATTAACCCCAGCTGTTCTCTGATTCTGCAACAAAACTAACTCATCGGGGGAAGTAATAGGCCGATCAGCCAGCCAATATTTATCGAGCGCTTCTGCTGGTCATGCCAGAGCTGTCCAAGACCAGGCACAATGGTGCCTCCAAGCAGCTTTCTTCCACTGCTGCCCCAGTGAGTTACAAGGGTGGACAAATGAGCTCTATGAGACCAGATACTGGCCCTTCCTAAGTGTTGGCACCTTGTAGCCACTCAATGAATATCTGATCAATGAATGAAAGGCCTGCTGGCCACTTAGAATTAATATCTGAACTTCGAAATCCACGTATTTCCCCCTAGCTCCAAACTTAGATTAGGAACAAGATGGATCACCCAACCGTACAACACATTCTCCTGGGCCCCATTCCGGTCCTCATTGGTTCCTTCATCTTACCATTTGATGCGTTGAGAAAGATAAAATGGATTTTCTTTATTTCTGTGAGATTATATATCTCCCTTTATTACAGAGATCCCATACTGGTCCTTGAAGCCTTATTTTGGACTGTGGCCCATATCAGACATCCTCCATTTTCCAACGGCATTGTGGGAATATGGGTCAAGTATAAAGGTCTTGAACTGTCAGTCATTCTTACCCTAGAATCCAAAAATGGATTTTAGAGAGCACAGATGCTTCTGAAATCTTAAGGACACCGGGTTTTGTTTTGTTTTCTTTTCTTTTCTTTTCTGCAATGAGAACCCATAGCTTCCACTAGATTTATACACACAACATTAAAATCTACTGTCCCACAAGTTACAGTATGTGTGATCAACACCAATTCTGTGCCTGGAATACCACTAGAACCTGCCAAAGGAAACTTAAGACACTGTGTCCTGACATCCTGTGCTTACAGTACAGCTGGAAACAACACTAATTTATAAAAACTAGTTCATACATACCACTTCAAAAAGGGAGTCTTCCCTATATCAAAAAGAGTCACCAAGCTTCTCTTTATACTGTGATCTTTTAAATCTGGAATATGACCAAAATTGTAAAAATATTTTCCAGTAGACTTCTGAGAAAACCATCTGATAATGGGACAATATCTGTCTTGATCTCTGTCTGATACATAAGATGCACTGAATAATTATTTGTTGACTGAATGAATATGATAAAAAGGTACATTTGCATTTCTATGATTGCTTCCAACACACATGTAAAGTTAAGATTACAAATAAAGTTCTGGCGCTCATTTTCGTATTTTCTACAAAGATCTGAGATTGAAATAAGAAGCTCCTCCACTAAATTTCCACAATTCTAGATGGCAGTTGTTTGCATTATATGTGATTTTCCAAAATCAATGGTGCTGAGTGTCTGTCTTTTAGTTATTTTGGAATACACATGAAAACAGAAGACAGAAAATAAAAGATAGGGAATTATCAGTGATTGAAAAAAATCACCACAACGGAGAGGGATTTGGAAGACATTAGAATGATATCTACTCTAAACAGTGCTGCTCTGTTGTTTAAAAATATCTACAGTATATTGAAACTAGGTTTTTACCATTCCACTAAACTCAAGTCTAATCTTCAATGTCACAATAAAGATACAGAAGCCAGAGAGCCAACATAAAGCAAGTCATGAAAATGATTAAATTTTTCAAAACCCAAACAATAAATAAGGGTTTATTGGGCCAAAAGAAGAAAAGTAAACAGGAAATTAATAACAAGTTTTCAAACATATCAAGATTCTCAGAGATTGGTGCAAGCCTACTCTCCACCTCCAAGAATCAGCAAATAATAGACAGGCCAAATAACAGAATGAGGGAATAGATGAGACCTACCTAAGGACTATTATACTTTGGGGTATCTCCCCAAGGCTATGACCCCATCATAAAGGAAAATGGACAATTTCCTTTTCTAAAGCATGTAAGAAACTAGACCCATTCTTAGCAAGACTGAATTGGTGATCTCTTGGCTCTTTCTTCATTCCAATGGGTTTTTAATCTAAAAGAAATAAACAAGGAATAAAATTCTCTCTATAAATGTAGATTTCTTCCCCCTCACTGCTGTGTTCCTTCAGAATACATGGCAAGAGTTGAAAGCATTTAATACAAAAACAATATACTGGTCACTCAAGAAGTGATCCCTTATGTATCGGCAGTGAAAACCTGATTTCTGATTTCTAAACTGTAGCCCAAATAGCTTATCTAGTTTTCTGTGTGTATGATCGTTGCATTTCTGAGATTAGAGGTTCACTGCACCAAAAGGGAATTAATTGAATGATGAGTCTGTGCTAATGTGTCTGCATGTGTGGACAGCAGAGATAACTTAATAGGCATCTAATGTCACTATTAATTTATTTATCATCTCCTCCATTTAATTTTTGAAATACAATGATTTCTTAATCAATGGTCAAGTGCTCGAGAAAATATTTTCTGTTTTATGAAAGAACAAGTTAATTATACCTAAAATTATTTAACCTTTTAATGCATTCTGGTCACTTAAGGATCACATTTGCAATTCTTTCCTTATATAGTTTGTCAAATGCTTTTTCTGCATCAATTGAGAGCATCATATGGTTCTTGTCTTTTCTTTCATTAATGTGTTCTATCACATTGATTGATTTGCAAATGTTGAACCACCCTTGCATCCCAGTAATAAATCCCACCTGGTCATGATGGATAATCCTTTTAAAGTACTGTTGGATCCTATTGACTAGGATCTTGTTGAGAATTTTGGCATCCATATTCATCAGGGATATTGGTCTGTAATTTTCATTTTTTGATGGGGTCTTTGCCTGGTTTGGGGATCAAGGTAATTCTGGCCTCATGGAACGAGTTTGGAAGTTTTCCTTCTGTTACTGTTTTTTGAATATTATGAAAAATTCAGGAGAAGTGGTATTATTTTTTCTTTAAATGTTTGGTAGAATTCTGCTGGGACTACATCAAGGCCTGGACTCTTGTTTTTTGGAAGGCTTTTGATCAGAGCTTTAATTTCGTTACTGGCTATTGTTCTATTCAGGTTGTCAATTTCTTCCTGTTTCATTCTTGGTAGTCTACAGGTTTCCAGGAAGGCATCCATTTCTTCCAGGTTGCTTAATTTATTGGCATTATTTGCTGATAACAATTTCTAATAATTGTTTCTATTTCCTTGGTGTTAGTCATGAACTCTTCCCTTTCATTCATAATTTTATTAATTTGGGTCCTTTCTCTTTTCTTTTGGATGAATCTAGCTAGTGGTTTATTGATATTATTCTTTCAAAGAAACAGCTTCTAGTTTTGTTGATTTACTCTACTGTATTTCTGGTTTCTAATTTATTGGTCTTTGCTCTAATCTTTATTCTCTTCTCTGCTTGGTATAAGTTTTATTTGGTGTTTTTTATCCAGTTCCTTCAGGTGCAAGTTTAGCTTGTGTATTCAGGATTTTTCTACTTTTTTGAATGAGGCTTGGTTGACTATGTATTTCCCCCATTATGACTGCCTTTGCTGTATCCCATAGGTTTTGGACTGAAGTGTTTTCATTCTCATTGGTTTACATGAATTATTTAAGTTCTTCTTTAATTTCCTTGTTGACCCAAACATTCTTTAGCAGAATGGTCTTTAGCCTCCAAGTGTTTGAACTGTTTCCAAATTTTTCTTGTGATTGAGTTCCAGTTTCAAAGCATTGTGGTCTGAAAATATGCAGGGAATAATCTCAGTCTCAGGGAATAATCTCAGTCTTTTTGATACCTGATTTGTGACCCAGTATGTGGTCTGTCCTGGAGAAGTGCCATGTGCATTTAAGAAGACTGAATATTCTGTTGCTTTAGGGTGGTATGTTCATCTGGTCATGTGTGTCATTCAGAGCTCTTGTTTCTTTGTTGATCTTCTGCTTAGATCTGTCCATTGCTGAGAATGGAGTGTTGAGGTCTCCCACTATTAAAGTATTATTAACAATATGTTTCTTTATTTTGGTTAACAGTTGGCTTATGTAGTTGGATTATGTAAAGTCCATTTGTGGTCTATTTAACTATGTTTTTTTTTTTTTAAAGATTTTATTTATTTGAGCATGCACATGCAGTGGGGAGAAAGAGTGGGAAAGAGACTCTTAAGTCTCTTAAGGAGACTTCACACTTAGTACAGAATCCAAATTGGGGCTTGATCTCAGGATGCTGAGATCATGACCTGAGACCCACTCACTAGTAGGATGCTTAACTGTCTGAGCCACCCAATCGTACCATGTATGGTCTATTTATGTTAGTCCATTTGCCACTATAGCCATATCTTGTCTTTTGAATTTAAAGCGAGGTGAAAATTTCACAGAATTTGGCGTTGAGAGCCCTTATTATGCAAGATGTTTAAACCAGGCTCACCATGCATGTAAAACTATCTCACTTTTAAATTCTAAAAAAAAAAAAGGAAATGGAACATATGATATACACCTGGTTACAAGCAGAAGTTCGAATTGTTCTATCCATAAAATAGAGACTTGGGTCATAATAATTTTTCTTAGGTTTAAGAAGAAAAGGCCTACCGGAGTCATGTGATCACCAAGCTCCACAGTCCATTGGTGAGGAACACACACAGCAGTCTTGGTCAACATTTCATCCTGTATGTTTCTGCCAGTTGTAATATATGGACTCACCATTCTCCTACCTCCTCTTGGTCTCACAAGAGAGAGATGGTGGGGAAGGTATCAAGGTGCTTCTCTTCTTGACTAAGGAGACCAAGCCTTAGACATTGTTTCCTCTTCCAAGGTTACTGCTATTGCTATTCTTTGATTATTCCTGACTTGGGAGATTAAAATTATACTGCTTTTCCAGTTTGGGGGCAAATAAAGTGTGTGGTCTCTGTAACCCAAAATTAATTTTAAAAAATTAATTTATATATTTTCTACATTATGACTCTTCATTTTTTATCTAAAGGAGGTGATTTTGGATTTAATGTAATTGTGCTTAACTAATATTGATGATGTGATGTAAGCCTAGAGCTCTTTTATTTCTTCAAGAGATGAAGAAAATTGTTATCTGTTTTTTTTTAATCTAGTCTCATGGAGAATTATGTTAAGTCCTACATTAAAAAAAATATATTATTAGGGGTGCCAGGTGGCTCAGTCGGTTAAGTATCTAACTTCGGCTCAGGTCATGATCTGGGATAGGGCCAAGTCCCAGATCTGGACGATTCCCACATAGAGCTCCCTGCCCAGTGGGGGAGTCTGCTTCTCCCTCTGCCTGAAACTCTCCCTTCTTGTGTGCCCCCTCTCCTTCTCTCTGAAAAATAAATCAAACCTTTTAAAAAAAAAAAAACTAATAACTTTTTTATAGAGCAGTAATAAGTTTAGAGAAAAAAATGAGTAAAAATTACAGAGCTCTTATACAGTCCCTCACATACAGCCCACTCCACACTACCACCAGTTTTTGCTATTATTAACATCTTGCAATATTATGGTGCAGTTGTTATTATTGATGAATAAATATTAATGCACTATTATTAACTAAAATCCATAGTTTACATTAAGGTATATTTTATGGGTTTTGACTAATATAAATGTCATGTATCCACCATTACTATATGAAACAGAGAGGTTTCACTGCCCCCCAAAACCCCCAATATTGCTCCCATTCGCCCCTTCCTCCCTCACCCCACATCCTTGGCAACCAGTGATCTTTTCACTGTCCCATCCATTGTCTTGCTAGTCCCTCCTCTCTATTACTTGATTTTTCCATCCCCTTTACCCCTGCGATTTTCATTCACTTCTTTATTCCATTTAAATTCCTTAGCCAAATGTCATCACCAATTCCTTGCACACACCCTTGATTCCATTATCTGCACTCACCGCATCACCCTTAGCTGGGAAAATGGCACCCTCTGCCTGGCACGGTTGACTTCACGTGGCGGATGGCATCCACCATCCTGACGTGAATACATGATCGTGAACTTCAGGTGATCCCTCATGCAGCCACAGTAGCACAGAATACAGCCTGGCCCGTTCACATGGTCACTCTCTAACTGGGTTATTGCAGACTCTTTCCTTCAGTCACACATGTGTCATCCTCTATTCTCTCCCTAGGCTGGTGCTGTTCTCCTCCTTTATTAGAAATCGCTGGAGCAACTGAACATGCTGCCCCCAGCCAGCAGGTGTATCTCATACTGTACTTTCCTGCCAGTTGTGATAGATGGACTCGCCATCCTCCTACCTAAGCTCCCTCTATTGTACACTAGATTGCAGCCTCCTCACCCACTCAGGGAGGCATAACCTCTTAGGAGTATCTGGGAAAGGCGTGTCCACTGGCTGCCAGACAGTGCTCTTGAGAAGGGTTCAGCCTTCTCAAAGCAATTGGGAGTGTGTACGTAATGGCCCAGTAGAGAGACTCTGGGTCCGCACCTACTCTACTTCCTCCTGTGCTACTTTTTTTGCTTTCTTCCCCCCACCCCCATAGTCCTTATCACGTGTACATATTATGTTTGTTAATTATGCATCACATTTTATCTCTATTGATGGTCTCTTCCCACTAGCTTATAATCTCCATGGGGTCAAAGATCTTTGTCTTGTTCATTGATGTCACCCAAGCTTCTAGCACAGGGCATGGCACATAGTAAGTGCTGAATAAATATTTGCCTGATAAAATCTACCTTAGCTCACTGTATAGTGGTTTTCCATGTTTCTCTGTATTCTGCTTCTCTTAAATCTACTCATCTGTAAAGAACTAGCTGCAGTGCTGTCCCCCTTTCCTTCACTTTCAGAGCATTTTAGGTCTACTGTACCTGCAGGTACCCATATCTGTCAGGAGACCAAGGTGCTGCACTGACCACATAGCTCACTTTCAGGGGATCTACAGAGATCGATGATATAGGCCTCTGCTTTTCAGACCTAGAAATCACATTTTGTTCGGGTTGATGGACTCAGCGATGCTAAATCAGACCAGAAAAATTCGTATAAGCTGTATCATATGTGAACCCCAGGGCTAACTTGTTAACTTATAATAGGTATACTTTCTCCTGAATGAGGTAGTCCTATCTCTCATCTACAGTTTGTGCAAAGCCAGGTGAATCCGCCTGGCACATTAGTTAGGACTAGGCTTGGCTATGAGTGACCTAACATGAAGGCTACACAAGATGCTTTTTTTCCTCTCCCACAGAAAAAGAGGGAAGCGAGGTCGTCCCAAGACAGGCCATTCAGGGTTGGACCAGATGTTCTGCTCCATGAAGTCCTGGGACTCCAGCTGTTTCAACACATCCCCTCACAACTCCTGGGTGTGGCCACATTTTCCTGGTCTAAGAGGTTGCTGGTCCATACCTGGCCCAGACATCATGATGGAGAAGAAGAGAAGAGAGGACACAAACAGCATGCATGGCTTTACATTAAGGAAGGAGCCAGAAGCTGTTACATGGAAATTCTCACTCACATCCAGATGACCGTCACTTAGCCACACGGTCCCATGGGCCTGCACAGACATCAGCTGAGAAAATGTCACCTTTATTCTAGATGACCATGGAAAAAGAAAAAAACAATAAAACAACAACAACAACAACAACAACAAAAACCCACTATAACTGTGCAGGAAGAGGAGAATGGATATTTAGGAACAATTAGCAGTTTCTTTTAAAACGTGTGTTCATGAGAGCAAAGTGCTGGAAGGAGTGTGGACCGCCTCACCCAGGTCTCAGTGAAGGAGAAAGAAACACTGCTCCCTTTCAGGGCCCTAAACACCAACCTCAGGGTCCCTCCCCTACTCCATTCTGGGAAACATTGCACATATTTATTTTCTTAATGCCTTTCTTTCTAGGTTGCTTGCAGATAGCACTTTCTTCAGCTAATCTCTTTGCCAGACTGCATACAAATACCAAAGAACAGATTTCAACTGCAGTCAGGAGGGGACACCAGGGCAGTCATAGAGAACCCTCCACTTAGAAGGGTCTACAGTTGTTGTGGAATGTTCTGCCATCACCATCTTGAAATTCTTAATGATGTTAATTTCATCGTTTTTTGTATTTGTTCTTATTGTTTTGTTTTTTTCTCTGAAGATTTATTTATTTGTTTGAGGGAGAGAATGAGAGAGAGAGCACGAGTGGGTGAGCAGCGGGAAAAGCAGACTCCCCACTGGAGCACGAGATCCCAGGACCTCAAGACTGTGACCCGAGCCCAAGACAGATGCTTCACCGGCTAAGCCACCCAGGTGCCCCAGTAATGTTAATTTGTGTTTTGTCATTGAAGCCCACTGGGACCCTGGAACTTGTCCCTGGCCTTGAAGCCTACCTTCACAGACAGTTCCTCCCCCTGCTGCCTCCCGGAAATGGATTCTACCTGGCCTCCCCTTTCCTGCTTCCGACCAGTGACCACTGCCACACCCAGGGTCCCAGCCAGCTTTCCCCTCCTGGCCCTCACCCAGCCTCTCACTCAACCCCACCCAGGTACTGAGTGTGTCCCCATGTGGCAGCAGAGATCCTTCATGGCCACCTGTCCACATGCTTAGGGTGGCCCGCCCATGGGACCTGGTCGGAGCCACATGCATCAATCAGGTGGCCAGTGGGACCAGGCACCTGGTAGGCAGGGGGCCGTGTGCTCACACGCTGAGTCATGGGGCAGGACCCTGGGTGTCTGTGAGGAGTACGGTGACCCAGCTGGTCACCCCTGAGTCCCAGGAACATGACAGTGAAATAAAGACAGGTCAAGAGAAAGGACCTGGAAGAAAGAAACGTGTTCCACATGTGAGGGCACATTTTCTCCTGATTTTTCAACAAGAAGTCCTGCCTTTTCATTTCGCAACGGGCCAGGCAAATGATGTAGCTGGCTGTGGTTTCACAGTCTTGTGTTACCTTCCGTTCCAAGTTCCAGTCAGGGCTTGTTCGGATCATTCCCAATCTGGTGTTCCCCATGTCACCTCTGGAGTATCCCATAAACTCTTTCAAACTTTTACAGTCTCTCGGCTTGCTTCTATATTTGAGGAATGGAGGCCATTCTATTTCCTTCCTGTACATTCAGATAATAACTTCTCTGTCACCCGCAGGCACCGATCCGTGTGCTAATCATTCGTGCATGTGCCTGTGAATCTTCCTGGCACCTGACCAGAAACTAACTTCACGCAAAGTAGGTCTGCGATAGACGCGATTCAATATTTAATGCACGAGTCAATCAAGAAAGCCTGAAAGTGTGTGTGTGTGTGTGTGGTGAGGATTTTTGTTTGTTTGTTCATTTTTTTGCCTGACCCAGGCAGGAACTGGCTTCGGAATTGTCTTTCTGCGATTCCCATGGCGATGCCAGAAGTAGGACGACACCTGAGGAGTTCCATTCTGGGGCCCCAGAGTGCCTCTTTGTCATCACCTACACGCTATGCCCTTCCATCTCTCACCAGCTTCAAATCAGTGGGCACCGCGTGGGAACAAACAGCAGACCCAAGAGACTGGGCACTGTCTCTCCTTGAGAAACAGAGCCCTGGTTTATTCACCGAGGCACTCAGGTTTTGCATTCGGAGACAAAGCAGCAGGCAGGAGCTTGTTGGGAGAAGAATAAGAGCTGCCAGAAGTAAGGGGCGGGGGGGGGGGGCGGTCTTTCTGTTGTCACTCGCAGCCCATCCCCAGTCTGAAGCATCTTTGGCCGCCTAATTGTCCCCCTCCCCTTTATGTGTCTGCCTTGCACACGCGGAACACTCCCAGGCAGCTTTACAAATTGGCTGTGGAAATGTTAGGCAGTAAAAATTCCACTGAGTCTGAGAAAGACACACTTCTCCTCCCCATGTTTATTAATCAGCTGCTATTTTCTGCCCCTTCCTCATCCAGCTTATTATGTTTCGTGCTGCCCTGGGCGATACTGGGAAGGAGGCAGAGTTCACCTTCATCCTTTGCCCTCCACATCCCAGTTCTGTAAGTTCTTGCCTTACTCCAGAAGCCTCCTCCTGTTGTCCATCTCAGGGGTCCCTGTTCTCCTGAGATCCTATCAGATTTATATCCTCATTCGAACAAGGGTATGATTGACATAGTGTATCCTTCCTCCTGGGAGTGTTTGCATTTTAAAATACCTTGCCTAGAGAGGGCAATACACAAAGGAATAACATCTCCAGTTGTATAATTTTAGATCCTACAGAAGGTGGACGAGTATGGTGTTTCAGTGCAAAGGGATTCCTCAGAAGCCTTCAAATCATACTCAGAAGAAGCTCTTCATCGTAGATCTTGGAATTATTAGCCCCTTGGAATTTTTAAAAATTTTCCTCTTTTTTATTTTTTATTTGTATTTTTTAAATATTTTATTTATTTATTTATTTGAGAGAGAGAGATCGCAAGTAAGCAGAGAGGTAGGCAGAGGGTGGGGGGAAGCAGGCTCCCCACTGAGCAGAGAGCCTCTGATGTGGGGCTCGATTCCAGGACCCTGAGACCATGATCTGAGCTGAAGGCAGAGGCTTTAACCCACTGAGCCAACCAGGCGCCCAACAATTCTCCTCCTCTTGCCACTGAACTAAGAGAGCTTTATTTCTTTCTGGCAAACATCAAACTTCCAATACCAATGCAAATGGAAAGTTAATAGGAAGAATACTTGGGCTATTTTCAGTAGCCCTCTGGTTTTCTAGATTCTTGCTTTGTGAACTTTTCCTTATTTTTGACAGCTTCTCAAGAGAAAGGTAAAGCCTGCAAGGACTAATGGATTTGAAGCTCCCCCTTTGCTCCCGGTAAGTTAGCAGGAAAATCTGACCATTCTTGTGCAGTAATTGTCCCTTGGTGCCCACGTCTTACAAAATGCAATCATAACACAAGCATGGAACACAAGACTTTCCCACCTGCCGAGCCTCCTTTTCTGCTAGCCATTCTTTCCTTCCCTCCCTGTGGTCTCCTTTCTGGAAGACCCGCACATACACTAGTCCTGCAGTGATACTCAAATGCTCGAGAGACCCTCTTATACACTGTTAACCTGTGGTCTCGGCTGCCCATTATGTCCATTATAGCATTAAATATATCCTATTGTAGTTGTTCATTCTTCTGTCTAATGACTAACAAGACTCTGAGTTCCTTGGGTTTTTTATCCTTCCATATTCCCAGTACCTAGCACAGAGTCAGGCACAGAATGGGTATTAAAAATTCAGTAGGTGTTGAAATTTGATGGCTTATTGAATAAATAAAGTTAAAACTGTTTGGGAATACCGCGTGCTCACTTTCCTCTTATAAGTACAATGGGAACTTCCTTTTTAGAGCTCTAGAACAGGGGTCAGCACACTGCAGCCTGTGGACCAAATCTGGCCCACCACCTGTTTTTTATAAATAAAGTTTTATTGGCACACAGCCACACCCATTCATTCATGTATAGGATATGGCTGTTTCTGCACTACAATGGTAGAATTATGAGGGAGATCTTATGGACCAGGAAGCCTAAACGATTCACTGTCTGTACTTCCTGACCCTTTAAAGATGAAGTTGCACAACCTCTGCCCTAAGGGAAAGGAGCGAAAGAGAATACGAGAGTTGTATACGAAATGGAGGAAGGGAAGAGGGATTGGGGTGGGGGGTGGTGGGAGACAAGAAATAAAGTGTGCTTATATCCTTCAATTCACAGTGCTAGGAAGAGAGGTCCAATTTTCAAACACCCTGGCAGAGCAGAAGTACAGGACTCCTGAGCAAAGACAGGAAAAGTGAGAACAAATTCTCTGCAGGAGACTGAAACACAAGGGCATTGTTGTCAACTGTTTACCAAGGCAGAGAAAGGGCAAAGCTGATCCCAAGAAGTTAGTAAAAGCACTAATGCCTAATAATGACTGCAGCAGAGAGCATTTCAGGTGCCCCATTAAAGAGTGCTTTGTCCTAATAAACACCAGAATAAGAGTCTGTTCTCAGAGCCCCCTTCCTGTACTTTATTCTTAATGAGCCTTCTAATGAGTGCACAGTATTTATTTCCTTGAGAGACTCATCACTCCCCACCTCAGCCTGTTATTTAAATATAAGGCATGGTGTGAAAAGCTGGGGAAAAAGGTTTAAGGAGTGTTCTCGGTGCTTTTTCCAATGGCCTACATCACCTGTGCAGGACAGAGGAGAGGGTATGAACTGGAGTCATAAAATAATGAGTCTCTCTACTTTTAACAAGGCAAAAATGACTAAAGCTGAGAATTCTGCAAAACTCAGGGTTGTTTGGTATATAGATTTATAAAAGGAAGGGAAGGGAAGAAAAAAAAGAGAAGAAAAGAAAAATGAAATAAGTCAAGCAGAGAAAGTCAATTATCATATGGTTTCACTTACTTGTGGAGGATAAGGAATAACACGGAGGACATTGGGTGAAGGAGAGGAGAAGGGAGTTGGGGGAAATCAGAGGGGGAGCCGAACCATGAACCATGAGAGACTGTGGACTCTGAGAAACAAACTGAGGGGTTTTGGGGGAGAGTGGGGAGGGAGATGGGGGGATGCATGAGCCCGGTGGTGGGTATTAAGGAGGGCACGAGTTGCATGGAACACTGGGTGTGGTGCATAAACAACAAATCTTGGAACACTGAAAAAATAAAATAAAATTTAAAAATAAAGGAAAGAAAAGAAAAGAAAAGTAAAGTGTTTAGAGAATAATGGCTTCCTTGCTCTGTTACTTAACTCTGAAAAAGACAACGGCTCTTTGCCCCGCAAAACAGAAAGAATCTGGAGTTTGTGTGTTTATCTTTGAATTCAGGATATGCTTACTTTATTTTATTTCACTTTTGTAACATTTTCTCTTTTTATTATTCAAAATATAAAAACTTCTACAGGAAGAAGGGAGTTACTCAGAACTCCTAAGTTTTGAGTCATTCTGAGTTATCAGTTTCCAGATAGATAACATTTACTCTTGTTTTTTGTGGCAAACTATTAAAAAAAATTCTTCCCATAATCATAATACCATTATCTTCGCTGCTTAAAGACACAAAGAGAAAGGAAAGAACAAAGAAAGAAAACAGTAATTCTTTAATATCACTTAATATCATCAAATACCAACATAGTGTTTTAAATTTCCCCAATTGTCTCCTAATTGTTAGTTAGAATCAATGTGTGTCTTAGTCTTTCTCAACTGATAGGTTATCCATAATCCTATTTTATCCTTTGCAATTTATTTGTTAAAAAAAAAAAAAAACTGAGTGTTTATCCAGTAGAGTTTCCAACATTCAGAATTTTGCCAATGTTACCTGTGTGGCATCTATTAATATGCTATCCTATATTTTCTGTAGTCACACCTAGAAGTTAATGATGTTAAAAAGAGTATCATTATTTAAAGGTACATTCTGATTAAATTTAATGTTTGAGATTTGCATCAAATGAGTATAGTGAGGGGTAGAAATACAGATGGAAGGACTATAGATGAGGCAATATTAGGTACATGGACCATTGTTGAAGCTGGTGGGGACGTACAGTATCTCATTTTTCTACTTTACTATATGTTCAAAACTTCATATAATTAAAAAGTTAAATATATATATTTTAATAGTTTTTGATGAAAAAATAGAAAACACTTCTCATACTTACTATCTTTCTTAAACATTTGATCTCTTCTTGAGAACACTCGGCCCTCAACTCTAAATGGTACAGTATGATGGAGTAAATCTCCCAATAATCGAGAACCTTCTCATTATAGTTCAGTACATGGAAGAGATGGTCCTATTTTCCTGGGTTTCACTTGAAATCCAGGCTTCTACACATTGAAGATAATTTCTAATGTCTACATTTTTGACAAGTTAAGAACAAAAATACTAAACCACTAATCTAGAAAAGTATTTCTCCTAAGAGAACAACTCCTAAGAGGGCTTTGAGATTTGTATGAAAATTCACTAGAACCGGATCTTCCTCTAGCCCCAACTTCACACTGGAGATTGGCTAGATTGGCTGATTGATTTAGCTTTGTTTTTATTAGCAACATGATAAATATGGGACCAGTGAAAAGTAGAGGAAAAAAGTCTGAGACTTATTGGTTGGCAGGAGTTGAGTTACAGTTGAGCTTTCTATCCATATCCATATTTATCCATGACTGAGGTGAATTGGGGTCAGAATTGTCTAGGCATAGATTCTTCCAACTCTAATTTAGATTCAGAAAAGAGGGAGAGATAAGAGTTGGAGCAAGAAATAGGGTTTATATTGATATAGGGGACAAAAGCTCACAATTCTAGCTACCTCTCCTTGTAGGAATCCATTAGCAATGGTTCCAATAGAGTGGAACCTCTTTTTCTTTTTTTTAAGATTTTATTTACTTTTCTGACAGAGATCACGAGTAGGCAGAGAGGCAGGCAGAGAGAGACAGGGAAGCAGGTTCCCTGCTGAGCAGAGAGCCCAATGCGGGGCTCAATCCTAGGACCCTGGAATCATGATCTGAGCCAAAGGCAGAGGCTTAACTCACTGAGCCACTCAGGCGCCTCTAGAGTAGAACCTCCTTATAAATAGGTCTGAAAGTAACCCATTGTTTGCATTCAACCATGGCAGCTCTAAGAAAACCCCAATAACCTATTTGATGAGAGTCACATGATGCCTGAGACCAGGCTAGGAGCACTTCTCAGAAACGGGTTCTTATATTCCCTAGCTACTTCTCTAGGATGATACTTTTCCTAATTCTCTTCCAGACTACCAAAGCCCACACAGCCTTCACTGAGACCTCACTGGGCCCCAGGTCAATGCAGCTGATGGTGCTTCTACTGAGGGAACACTTGGTGTGCAGTATGTAGCTTTGATATAGGCAGTTAACCAGACCTCCCATGACGAACGAGCATTCTGTGTTGAATCCCATACCCATTTATGATGTAAGAGAGTGTGTCTTAAAATCAATCTTAGGGCCCCTGGGTGGCTCAGTTACTTAAGTGACTGCCTTTGGCTCACGTCATGATCCTGGAGTCCCAGGATCAAGTCCCGCATCTGGCTTCCTGCTCCTCGGGGAGTCTGCTCCCTCTGACCCTCCCCTTTCTCATGCTCTCTCTCTCATTCTCTGTCTCTCTCTCTCTCTCTCTCAAATAAATAAAATCTTTTAAAAAATCAATCTTAGTTCTTTCTAATAGAATCTTAAAACTTTGTTCTTGTCTGGATTAATTTAGGATTGTTACTAAATGCCATGTTGCTCATATTTTTGTTTTTTATTTATTTTTTAAAAGATTTAATAATTTTAGAGAGAGAGAGCAAGTGGGAGGAGGGACAGAGGGAGAGACAGAGGGAGAGAGAGAATCTCAAGCAGATTTGCTGCTGAGGACAGAGCCCAAGAGGGGCTTGATTCCAGGATCCTGAGATCATGACTTGAGCTGAAATCAAGAGTCAGATGCTTAACCAACTGAGCCACCCAGGAGCCCCACTCATACTTTTATTTTTAAATACTGACTATAACATTCTTTCTCTCTGTTATCAGCAAATCTTCTCAAGCTCACATAAAATTACTTAAGCTCTTGTAAATATTATTGAAGTTATTGTGAAAAGGTATTACTAACTCAGTTTGCAACCGGACAGTATTTTGCTTTCTTCCATCATTTCTTTTTTAGTTCAGGCCTGTCTTTTGGAGAGTCTGGAATAATTTGTGTATCTAAGTTAACCTTTCACTTACAACTTCCTTAGGTTCATATCTTACTTCCATCTCCTTTGTCACTAGCAATGCCCCTGCTGACCAAAGTTGGTACTAATTTTTACTTACTTTTCAAATGATTTGTGGAAACACACAAGCCATGAATCCTCTACAAGTACTAGCCAAGAGATCATTCTCTGGGGATGGGACATCCATTATAGTAGCCTCTAGTTAGATATGGCTATTGAGCACTTAAATACTTAAATGTAAGTGTGACTGAAGAAGTGACTTTTAAATTTAAATTTTAGTTGGCTTTATTCTCCTATAATTAAGTTAAATAAAAATTTAAATAGCCACATGTGTCTAGTGGTTACACTTTTGGACCAGGTACTCTAGAATCTTCCACCCATCTCACAATTATTAAGATGTTATGTCAGTGTCACTGTTACAACACCACCCAGCACTGTGTCTGAAACTGATTCTCTAGTGGCTAATAGTTGCTTGAATTTTGAGATTTTTATACACACACACACACACACACACACACACACACAAACACAGGATCCAGGAGAAAGCACTGATTTTGACATCACTGGATACCAGTTCTTATTCGTGAAATGACCTTGGACTATTTATGTAACCTTTACAAGCCTCAATTTCCCCTTCTGGAAAACAGAGAAGATAATATCTTCCTAAAATATTGTGAAAATTAAATACATTAATTACATGGAATTATTCTAAAATGAAGTGCCTCGCATTCTGGCTCCTATAAGGGGTAGATAGTCAACCAGAGTAGGCAATTATAGATTGAGATAAGACTTCACAAGGTCATGTAAAGTTAGTCAGTTTAATGCCTTTACTGAAAGGTCTGGAAGGTAAGCAGAGAAGACTTAAATTTCAGAGAGGGAGCATTCAGGATATTTACTGTATTAATAGACTATCAGGAGACGCCGTGAAAACTCTCACAAGGAATTTAAAATGGTATTAAAACCATCTTTATTGGATAGATTTTGATCAGTTTCCTATAGGTATAGAATGAGGCTTCTTTTTAAAATCAATCCTAAAAATGTAAGTCAAAAGTACCTGTGCAGTTACCCATATTGGGGAATTTTATTTTTCTTGTATTGTTTGAAAAATGAACCATATACAATTTTCCACATAAACATAAGAAAAGGGTACTTAGAAATCACACATGGACCACATCTTCCTTATCCATTCATCCATTGAAGGGCATCTTGGTTCTTTCCACAGTTTGGATAAGGAAGATGTGGTCCATATACACTATGGAGTATTATGCCTCCATCAGAAAGGACGAATACCCAACTTTTGTAGCAACATGGATGGGACTGGAAGAGATTATGCTGAGTGAAATAAATCAAGCAGAGACAGTCAGTTATAATATGGTTTCTCTTATTTGTGGAGCATAACAAATAACATGGAGGACAAGGGGAGATGGAGAGGAGAAGGGAGTTGAGGGAAATTGGAAGGGGAGGTGAACCATGAGAGACTATGGACTCTGAAAAACAATCTGATGGTTTTGAAGGGGTGGGGGGTGGGAGGTTGGGGGAACCAGGTGGTGGGTATTGGAGAGGGCACGGATTGCATGGAGCACTGGGTGTAGTGCAAAAACAATGAATATTATTATGCTGAAAAAAATTTTTAAAAATTTTTAAGAAAGAAAAAAAAAGAAATCACACATGGGATATGAGCTTAATCAATCAAGTCCATGGTGATAGAGTTTCCCTACATGGGAGAATCTCTTCTTAGGAAGAGACTGGGTCATGAAAAGGTGACTAGAAGAATGAATGATATTTTAGGCATGTTATGCAGAAATTGTCTATTCTGCATCCATGTGGATTTAAAAAGTGAAAAATTGGATATACAAACCTGGGGCTCTTTTGGAATAGAGACATAAATGTGCTATTCATCAGCATATTTGTTACACCTAGAAACCTGGGGTTAAATTATTCTTTCTGCTAAGGAGAAGCTATAGCAAAAAAGAAGGCCTGAGCCTAAGACATTGACATCTGGAAGTTGAGTAGAGGAAGAAAAGCCACAAAAGAGACTAAAAAAAGAGAAGACACAGAGATGAGAGAAGACTAGGAGAATGGGTCTCCATGGGAGTCAAGAGAAGAATGTTCCAGAAAGGAGAAAATTGTTAGGTGTACAGAATGATTGATTTTCAAGAAATATGGAACCTGAGCAGCACCCACTGCATTAAAACTATGGAGACCAGGGCACCTGGGTGGCTCAGTTGGTTGAGCGACTGCCTTCGGCTCAGGTCATGATCCTGGACTTCCAGGATCGAGTCCCACATCGGGCTCCCAGCTCCTTGGGGAGTCTGCTTCTCCCTCTGACCTTCTCCTCTCTCATGCTCTCTCTCACTCATTCTCTCTCAAATAAATAAATAAAATCTTAAAAAAAAAAAAAAACTGTGGAAACCATTTGTGGTCCACACAACTTTCCATGGAGTAAGGGATGGGTGGTGGATACCTCTTTAGGAGGGGCGAAAGGTTAATAAGAGAGCGGATCAAAAGTCAGAGGCCAAATGACACCCCACCTATTTGTCGTCCTTCAGAAACTTTTCTGCATCATTCACCTTGGAAGCCTAATGAACTAAAATCAGACTCAATCCTTTTGTCTTTAAAGAAACACATTTTCTATGGAAAAAGAGATTAGTGCAATGTGTTGCTTTTGCTGCTAACTATGAACGTTTAAAATATTTAAAAGAACAAGAACATATTCTTTTGGGAACACAGAAAACTACTCCCAAGGGCAGTCTTTAAATTTCAAGTTTTTAAGAATAGATCTTGTTCCAAAATCAAGAAGCATGGTTCTATCCTAACTTGAAGATATGTGACTAGCAATAAACGGTGGAACCCTAGTAAGAAAATGTAGGCTCACCCACAGTTTTCTGACAGAGCTTGCACTGAATGTGTCTTTATATTAATAGCATATTCCAAAAATGGGGTAACTTTCAAAGCATTTATAAGCATTTCAAGAATTTTCCAAGATTACAGACATCATCAGAATCAATCCTCCTAAGAAGTTTTATCTTTAGTCTCATAATACCACTCAATTCTTTCTAAAAGAATTCATAGTGAAATTGAGTAAGAGAAGAGAGAAAAAACACCAACTAGTTCAATCCCATTAAGGCAAACCATCAACAGTCATGTCAGTTGTGAATTTCCCTGTCAATTCTCTCTCAAGCCACAGGCCACCCACTGACTCCATGATAAACTGCATGTTGTTAACTCAAATTTATTGAAACAAAATGCATATATAATAAAATGCTCCCATTTTAAGTGTATACATCTGTTTCAACAAATATATATGCCTAAGTAACCAAACTGATCAAAATATAGGACTTTTCCATCACCTCCAAAATTCGCCTTTTGCCCCTTCCTTACATAATACATAATTATGTATAATAATTTTGCCCCTTCCATACATACCCTGACCTTACATAAGCAAATCCATCATAGTAAATTTACTCTGTTTATTTTAGAATTTTCTACAAATGGAATTTGTGTCTAAATTCTTTCACTCTGCATTTATGGTTATTATTGTTTTTGCTGTGTTTTTAGAATTATCTATGTTCCTGGCTGTATTTTTATTAATTTTTATTAAATTAACTGTATTATTGTTTATTAATATAGTTGTCTATATTTTTATCACACACACAAATTTTACTATAAAATAGTATGTATCTTTGTTATTATAAACAAAATAAAATTTGTTTATCCATTTACCTATCAATGGATATTGAGTTATATCTACCTTTCGGTTATTTTGAATAAAACCACTCTACTCTGAACTTTCATGTAGAAGTCTTAGTGTAGACACATGTGTTCATTTCTTTTGAGTTAATACTTTAGAGTAGAATTACCAGGTGATATGGTATGTGTATCCCTAAGTTTAAAAGAAATTGCCAAATCTTTCAAAAGCAATTATAATGTTTTTCATTCCCACAAACAAGATATGGAAGTTCCAGTTGCTCATCTTCCCCAGTACTTGAAATTATGTGTCTTTCTAATTTTTAGCCTTTCTAGTGGATGTGCAGGATAACACATCGTGGTTTCAATTCGAAAGGGGAACCCTCTTATGGTGGGAATGCAAATTGGTGCAGCCACTTTGGAAAACAAAGTTTTGGAGATTCCTTAATAAATTAAAAATAGAGCTTCCCTATGACCCTGCAATTGCATTACTGGGTATTTACCCCCAAAATACAGATGTAGTGAAAATAAGGGCCATCTGTACCTCAGTGTTCTTAGCAGCAATGCCACAGTCACCAAACTGTGGAAAAAACCAAGATGTCCTTCAACAGATGAGTGGATAAAGAAGATGTGGTCCAATGGAGTATTATGGAGTATTATGCCTCCATCAGAAAGGATGAATACCCAACTTCTGTATCAACATGGACAGGACTCGAAGAGATTATGCTGAGTGAAAGAAGTCAGGCAGAGAGAGTCAATTATCATAAGGTTTCACTTACTTGTGGAGCATAAGAAATAACACGGAGGACCTGGGGAGATGGAGAGGAGAAATGAGATGGGGGAAATCAGAGGGGGAGACAACTCATGAGAGACTGTGGACTCTAAGAAAAAAAAACTGAGGGTTTTGGAGGGGGGTGGTAGGGGGTTGGGCGAGGCTGGTGGCGGGTATTATGGAGGGCATGTAATGCATGGAGCACTGGGTGTGGTGCTTAAACTGAATTTTGGAACACTGAAAAAAATAAATTTTTTAAAATTATCTAAAAAAATTTGCATTTCCCTGGTGACTCACATACATTACTCCATTTGTTGAGGTCTAACGATCACTCAATAGTTTTTTTGTACTTTTCAGTATGTGGTCTTACACATCAGTATTCTAAATTTATTCCTAAAAATTTTATTCTTAGTGCTACTATAATGGTACCATATTTTCAAATTTTATTATTTCTTGCTATTATGTAAAATACAATTGATTTTTATGACTCTTTAAGGAAACATTCGAGCACTTGACAGTGACACCTATCATTACAAATTTTGCCACTAAATTATTTATATATTTGATTTATCACATAAGTCTCCATATTCATTCCTCTACCCATTCAATCCATTTACTTTTGAATGCATCTCAAAAATAGGGCAGATTTCATTTGTCTTTAAAACTTTAACATGCACATACATTAACTAATTTCAATATAGTCCATGGTTTTTATTTTGGTATAATATATATTTTCAAAGAAATATACAAATCTTAAGTGTCCCTGGACTGAGTTCTCTCTCTCTTTAATATATTTTTATTTATTTATTTGAGAGAGAGAGAGAAAGAGCATGCATGAGTGGAGAGAGGTCATCACGAGAAGCAGACTCCCTGCTCAGCCTGATGTGGGACTCAATCCCAGGACTCCAGGATCATGATCTGAGCCAAAGGCAGTAGCTTAACCAACTGAGCCATCCAGGCGCCCACCTGCGCTGAGTTCTGACACATGCACGTACCTCTGTTGCTAAAATACCCGTCAAGATATAGAACATTCTCACTGAACCCCAACAATCCCTCAGGCCCTTCTGCAGTACGTCCCTCACCTGCCCTTAGGAAATAACCACTTTTCTCCTTTTCTTTTCTTTTCTCTTCTTTTCTTATTCCTTTCCTTTCCATTCCTTTCTGTTCCTTTTCTTTCACATGGTCAAGTACTTTAGGATGCTCTACAGTTTCATACAAATGCAATGAAATGGTTTGACTCATTTTTGTAAGACTTCTTTTACTCAGCAGAGTCATTCTGAGATCATCCTGTTGTTCTGTGTGATAGCAAGGTGTTCCCTTTAGGGGTGAATAGCACTTCACTGTATGAACCTAGAACTGTAAGCTTGGTGTTTTTAGGTTCTCCTGCAAGTTGCTGAGGCTGTGCTCATGTTTACTTTCAATTTTTTTTCTTGTTCTTCCCAGAGAAAGTTTCTATTTATGTATCTTCATTTACATGGACTCCTGGCACCTGCACCTCTGCTATTAAGCTCAACAATTTTTTTTAAATGTTAGATATATTTTTCAGTTCTACTACTTTATGACCTTTTTCATAGTTTTTGTTTCATTTTGTTTTGTTTTAGCAGATAACTAACTTAGCTGTTTAGCAGAAGCTTTACATTCCGTTCAATTCTTTTATCCATAGCTCCTTTGAGCCTGTCCTACGCATGCATGTTTCAAGGATTAGTCAGAAATCTGGACAAACTTCACACACAGATATTGGTCTTCCCTTCTGCGACTCCGTCTCCTTTTCAGGACATCCCCCTTCACTTCAGAGTGGCTGTGTTGGCCCCGAACAAAGTCCCCTTGTTCTTCAGATCAGAAAGACTGCTGGTTTTCCTTGGCAGTTTAGCTTGTTTGTGTGCTGGTGATGGCAACCTATCATCAGGCTAAAAGCCATGAAAATGGAAGCTCGCTCTGTGTTTCCTTCTTCTGAGTGTTGACTTTTCTCCACAGTTTGTCCACTCTTGTTTACTTCCCAGCACCTTTAGGTACACGATTTTTGTGTACATCGTCCCATGTATAGAACTGTCCTCTGTGGAAGAATGAGTCTGGCCGTAGCTCACTCAGCCAGACCAGAAATGGAACTGCCACAACGGATTTTTGCATATTGACCATGTGTCCTGCAACCTTGCTAAATTCACTTAATCTAGCAGTTCTTATAGATATCTTAGGATTTTCTAAGTACATGAGTCGCATCATCTATGAATAAGGAGAATTTTAATCCTTCTCTTAACACTCTATATGCTTTTTATTTATTATCTCAGTCATACTGATTTTCTAGTTAGGACCGTTCATAGAAGTTAATAAAACTGGTGAGAGCAGATACCCTTACCATGTTTCTGATATTAAGGGAAACATACTCAGTTTTTTACCATTCAGTATGTGATCAGCTACAGTTTTTCCTACATGTCCTTTATCAGGTTGAGAGAGTTCCTCTCCGTTCCTAGTTGGTTAAGTGTTTATTGTCAATCAGTATTCATTTCTGTCAAATAATGTCGAATACTTCTGCCTATATTGAGATATGTGTGGGCTTTATCCACTATTCTGTTAATATGGTTAATGCTGTGCCTGACTTTAAAATGTTAAATCAAACCTGCACTTCTGAGGTAAACTTCACCTAGTCATCGTGTTTTATATAGTGCTATATAGTTTATAGATACATAGATATATAGATTTATAGATATATAGTTTTATATAGTGATGGATTCAACTGGCTAATATTTTAGAACTCTTCTATTATAGAAGAGTTTTACTTCTATAGTGAATAAAGATTATTAGCCCACAGTTTTTCCTTGAAATCTCTTTTTCTGACTTTAGTCTCAGGGTAATCCCAGGTTTATGAGTTTGCAATTATTCCCTCTTTCTCTATTATTCCAAAGAATTTGCTTAAGATTGTTATCTCTTATGTAAATGATTAATAAAATTTATAAGTGAAGCCAAATGATTCTGGAGCTTTCTTTGCGGGAAGGTTTGGAAATATGACTTCAACTACCTTAATAGACACAGGAATGTTAAGATTTTTTTCTGTTTCTTCATGTGTCAGTTTTGGCAATTTTTGAGTTTCAAGAAATTTGTCTACTCAAAGTTACCATAAATTAAAAAAATAAAAATAAAAATAATAAAAAAATTGTTTTTATTGTTGTCATAAAGAAAACTTGTCATAAATATATTTGAAATATATTCTTAGTGGGGGGCCTGGATGGCTCAATGTCTGCCTTCACCAGGTCATGATCTTGGGGTTCTGGGACCAAACCCTGAGTTGGGCTCCCTGCTCAGCATGGAGTCTGCTTCTCCCTCTACCTCTGTCCTCCTGTTCACCATTCGTGTTCTCTCTCTCTCTCTCTCAAATAAATAAATAAATAATCTTTCAAAAATATTCCTTTATCATGTTAATGTCTGTAGGAAATGTGGTATTTTCCTCCTTTCAAACTCCTAATTTGGGTAAAGTGTGTCTTCCTATTTCCTTGAGAAGTCTACCTAGACCTTTATCAATTTGAACGACCCTTCCACAGAACCAAAATTGGATTCCATTTCTCTTGTGATTTCTTCTTTGACCTCTGGATTATTTAAAGAGTATTATTTAATGTAAGGTATTTGGAATTTTTTCCGGTATCTTTCTATTATTGATTTATAATTTAAGTTATTGTGATAAAAGAACATGCTTTAATGATTTCAATCATTTTAAATTTATCAAGTGACTATATGGTCTCTCTTGGTGAATGTTTCATATATACTTGAAAAGAATTTGTGTCTGCTGGTATTGGAGAGACTGTTACTGTTCTTTATCTATCAACAGGTCAGTTTAGTTGGCAGTGTTGTTTGAGTCTTGCATATACTTTTAGATCTGTTTACCTGTCATATACAAATACTGAGGAAAGAGTATTGATATTTTTAACTCTGTGACTTTATTTCTCCTTTACATTCTATAAGTTTGTTTCATATTCTTTTAACTTGAATTATAAAGTGCACAAACCTTGGGAATTTTATGTCTTCTTGATGAGGTAACTCCTTTGTCATTAAAAGGTTCCCCTCTTTATTCTAGGTTATACTCCTTTGCAAAAGTCTACTTTACCTGTTTTTGTTTTTGTTTTTTAAGATTTATTTATTTAAATTTATTTATTTTTTTCAGTGTAACAGTATTCATTGTTTTTGCACTACACCCAGTGCTCCATGCAATCCGTGCCCTCTCTAATACCCACCACCTGGTACCCCAACCTCCCACCCCACCCCTTCAAAACCCTCAGATTGTTTTTCAGAGTTCATAGTCTCTCATGATCCCTGCAATTGCACTACTGGGTATTTACTCCAAAGATACAGATGTAGTGAAAAGATTTATTTATTTTAAAGATAGAGTGCAGGAGGGGAAAGGGGCAGAGGGAGATAGAGAGGAAGAGAGAAGCTGATTCCCCGCTGAGCACAGAGCCCAATGAAGGCTTGATTCCACAACCCTGAGATCAAGACCTGAGCAGAAATCAAAAACTGGACTCTTAACCAACTAAGCCACCCAGGTGCCCCTACCTGGGTTTTTAACAGACACCCCAGCCTCCAGCATATTCTAATATTTAGATATTGCATGACAAATTTTCCTATTATGCTATTTCAGACTTATCTGTATGTTTATATGTAATGTGCATTTTTATAAATAGTATAGAATTGGGTCTTTTTTTTATAAAGTATGACAACTTCTGCCTTAAAGATGCATTCTCACCTATTCCTTCACACTTTATGGTGTATTTGCTGGTTACAGTGGAACTAAAGAAAAAATAAAAATGAAGAAAGTTGAATTACGATGAATAGTTTGTCTTGAACTGCTCTGTAGTATAAAGGCTTTCAGAAGCTTTCAGGCCACCAATGTGCTAGTCTTTCAGCTATGTAACTTTCTAGATGATTGAACTATGGCAACTCCACAGAAGTCATATCCATTTTCTGGACTTTTTGCATGTGTATGATAATGGCAATGAAAACTATTGAATTGCAAAGCTATAAGGGAACATTAGAGCTACTCTGGCCCAAGCCCCTTCATTTTATAGAAGGTAAGACCTGAGAGGTCTAGCAACTTACCCAGGAACACGTAGGAAGTAATATTTCTGGGCCAAGACAACAGTGATGACTATACCATCATCTTAGTATATGTTGAGTAAACATTTGTTTACTAAACATCTGTCCTCATTGTGTGAGTCTTGGTGAGAGGCAAGACTCTATCTCCTAGTCTGGAATTGGATGGGCCGTGTCATCCTCCTTGTTCCCTAGTTCAGTAGCTTACACCTGGGCATTTTATCATGACTCTATCAACTCCATCCTGAGACTAAAACTATTGAGGAAATGACAGAGGAAGGTCAAAATCCCAACATTAGCAGTTCACAGACAGCAGTAACACCATCAGGAGGCCAGTGGAGGTGACTCTGTGTTGTGACAATAGCCCTGTTCCAGCTGTCTGATCGCCCCTGGGTTTTGCTAATTCTCCATGCCTTATTCTTTAGGCTGCCCATAGATTCTCCAAATTTCCGGACACAGCTCCCAAGATTAGCTTAATCAGATTTTAATTTCTGTGCTTGTAACCAAAAGAAGAAAGTGGAAACTGGGATGACATTTCTTTGGACATTTGAAGATGTGGCAACATCGTCGCCAACTGGCTGAATTTACCCCAGAGATGTGGTGGGGCTATTTTTGGCCTGCACAGCAAATTTTACAAAATGAAATAGCCTGTTACATTAAAAAACAGAGAGCTCATTTCAAATCCTGACCTCTGGATTATCTTGAAGCAGGATATATGGCATCCCACATGGTAATGGCAACAACCCTGCCCTTTATGGATCACACAGCTGACAGGCCACCAGATCTCCATGCAGACCACTTATTTCATTTCCACTACATGCTGGCCTGGGGAGTATCTGAGCTGGTGACTCCTGTCCTAGCCACACAGGACATCCTGAAATTTCCCATCTTCAAGCCTTTCTTTAGACACAATGCACTTGCACTTTCATCTCCATCACCTTCTATGTCTTGCAAATGATCCTCATCATCCTTCCTGATTGTGACCAAACATCTTGTCCCCTAAAATTTTTTTTTGAAATTCTATTTTTTTTTTAGTGTTCCAAAATTCATTGTTTATGCACCACACCCAGTGTCCCATGCAATACATGCCCTCCATAATACCCACCACCAGGCTCATCCCACCCCCTTAACCCCCACCCCTCCAAAACCCTCAGTTTGTTTCTCAGAGTCCCCTTAAATGTTTTCCTGATTTCCCAAAGCAGGGGTGACATTCTTCTCCCTTGAATCAGGGCTTCATCCTGCATGTATCTTATATTTTATTGTAATGATCTCTATGCATGTGCTTCTTTCCATCCAGTGGCTTCATAGAAGCCAGAGCCCACTCTGTGTGTGTGTGTGTGTGTGTGTGTGTGTGACACACACATTTTCATCCCAGACTCTCAGGCACCAACAAACATATGACTGTGAACTTGGTAAATCCCTCATCTATTACTTTCTTTATAAAATATTAGTAACAATTTTCACCTGCCTCACAGGGGTGTCTTAAGATTTGATTCACATTTACAAAGCACTTGGAAATCCTTGGATTTGAGATGCTGTAGAAGTGAACATATTATTATTATTATCAACTTGAGGAGGATAAATTGTAAAGAGAAGGCAGAGGACGGGGATTGCTTGATATTTACAATAATATAGGTCTCTATGCTGGGAATGCTACCTCCTCGGAAATGCATATTATGAATTACATTTTCCTTCCCTAGAAAATAGTTCTTAAACTCAAGCCAGACCTCCGTGCCTGGTTGTATTTTGGTTCATCTTTGGATTTATATAGCTCAGAGCAACAAATTATACAGCCTGCTCAGAAACATTCCAGATACCCTCAAGGTATATATAAGCATATACAAATAGGAAAGGTAATTTCCTATTTTTATGAAGTAGCTCAATGAAATGTCATCCTTTTACACTAAATCATATAAAGCCAGCCTTCTGGATATTTAAAGCAAGAAATCAGAATTTCTTACACGGGTTTTGTTTTTTATCACAGTCAAGTTGTGGAGAGAAATTTGTCTGTGTCTTCAGCACATTCTCAGCCCTCTCTGCAGCTGCCTGACTTAAAGGGATATGAGCTCCTCACCCCACATATCTCTTTTCAGCAACACCCTGAACTTCTCTTCTCCAGCATTTTTCGGATGCCCCCCTATTGCTTTTTGCTCCATTTCGCGGTTGGGGAGGATTGCGTTCTGGTAAACTCACATGCAGGAAATCCTCCCCCTGTACTTGCCCATCTATCCCTCACACTCTCTGCATGGACAGTCTTCTTGAAATACTTCTCTATTTTCTGACCTCCTCACTCATGTGTCATTTCAAGTGAATCAGGCCTCCGTTCTCTCAACTCCATTAAAACTGCTCTGGCAAGTGTTGCCAGCGACCTCTGAACGAGCCAGGCTATCAGGCTTCTGAGCCTTTGTTCATTCTGTTCTCTCCACTGTTCCTTGATAAGCCCCGGTGCTCCTCAAAAATCATTACAAGGGGTACCTTCTTATAATCTTATAATGATGCCCATCACAGCTTGGGCCCCAGCTTCCTCCCAGACTTAGCCATATATCCCTTTGTCTCCATTGTGTTCCATATATAATTTCATCAGAATACTTTATTGTTCTTACGGTTTATACTTTGGTCTCCTATACCATAACCTTCTTTAGCTAAAGTTTTACTAATTTCATCTTGGTATCTATAAGCTCTAATGTACTATATACTGGATAACAGTTTCTTTAGAGGAAAGTAATTTTAAGGTTTTGTATTGCAGGGGGGGGGGGAATTTTGCAGATTGATTGCCCCTAACTTTCTCCCTTGGAATCCCAGTATTACAAGATACTAACACATTTTCTCTCTCTTTTTAAAAAAGTTTTATTTATCTATTTTAGAGATAACAGGAGCAGGAGGGACAGAGGGAGAGAGAATGACAAGAAGACTCCTCACTGAGTACAAAGCCCGATGTGGGGCTCAATCTCACAACCCTGAGATCATGACCTGAGCTGAAATCAAGAGTCAGATGCTTAACCAACTACACCACCGAAGCACCCCAGGGAGAAAGTTTCTCATAACTTCTAATTCTTGGGTCAACTTCTGGTGCTCTGAAATCTAAAATGCCTAAACCAAGAATTGGATCCTTCATCAACTGAGCTATGCAGACACTCCCTAACACGTTTTCTTAAAGAGAGAAACAACATATAAAAATCTAATTCATATTTGTATTATTTTTATACAAATAATTCAGGATTTCTGGAGACTTTCCATAAAACATTGCTCTCTAAGAGGGATATTTGAGTATTTCTTTAGATTTGTTTGAGGGCAAAACCATTCTATTTGCAGAGCACACTTCATAACATACTTTGAACAAAACCAGCAAGGCCAATTTCTCACATTAGAGGAAGAAACTGATGACCAGGGAGACCCAAGGCAAAACTCAGGGTGTTATTGACATTAGAACTGGGTCTTCCAATTTCGTGCCTAGGAGTCGTTCTATTAAAACACGATGGTAGAATTCTCAACTCTTTGGCTGACCATTTGTTCCTGAGATTAGACATTAAAAAAAAAAAAAAAAGAATTTAAGAGAATTTGTGGCTTAATGGACAAGATATAAGTGATAAGGACATGTGATAAGTGTTATAATACAGAGAGATGATGACTGCGGTGAGGTCCTGAAAGTGACAAGAGGGGACAAGCCGTGAAGCACAGGTGACCAATTATCTCTAGCACAAGATGCACTGCCCTACGGAAGTAGGGGGCTCTTGGGAGAAAAACTTGGGAACAAGAAGATTCCCTCAACTCATACCAAAATGCCCTATTGACTCCACCTCTGGGTAAGGTGCCTCATTATCTATTTAATGAGAAACCACTGCATATGCAGCCCAGTGAGATTTAGAAGTAGATTTGAACACTCCATTGGAGCTGTTTAAAATTAAGAGGGAAAACAGACATATATACAGAGTCTGCGTTTATGCAGTAAGAAATCTACAATGGAATCCTGAACCCCCAACTCTTCACAGCTTTATATTGCTCACCAATTTAAGAGTCTTGACCAGTAGTACTGAAATACCCATTTCGAATAATGGGTTCTACATATTTTTCAATATGAAGGGTTGTAGGCTTGAGTTTCCCAAAGTTGGCCTGTAAACATGTTTAGGTTTTTTGTTCCATTCCTACTCAGCTTGGACTCACCTTAGAATCTTTTGGATAAAATCACTGCTTCCTACACCAGCTGTTAGTTTGCCTTTCTGGAGTATAATTCCGAAGGAATCAGAGGGCAGAGTCCAGGTGAAACTAATTTAAGTATTAGCTAGAGGGAACTACTTGCAGATCAATTTTACTCTGACAGATAAATTTGCCTTAGAGATCCAATTATATACAATATTAAGACTAGCATGAATCACCTATCACACTTGGAAACAGCTGCTAATTAAAGCACAGAAACACTAGAACATTCAGAGTTTGTAAGGATTCAAAATGAAAAAGAGAGAGAGATTATTATTTATTTCTAGAAGATCAATTCCAGCTGCCATGTTTGTAAGAAACTACGTGTAGGTTCAGTGGGCCACAGTGAAATTCATTTTTAAAATTTTTGTTTTCTCTTTGATTTTTATTTCATTCTCATCCTTGCCATACAATGTGAAAACTGTAAATCTTCTAGCCAAAAAGAGCCAATGACAGTGTTATTTTCCTAAAACAAAGAGATTATAGGGGTGCCTTGGATGGTTCAGTTGGTTAAGTGTCCCAATTCTTGATTTCACCTCAGGTCATGATCTCAGGGTCATAAGACCCAGCCCCATGGTGGGCTCTGTGCTCAGCAGGGAGTCTGCTTGGGATTCTCTCCCCCTATACTTCTGCCCCTCCTGCTCATGCTCTTTCTTTCTCTCTCCAAAATAAATAAATAAATCTTTTAAAAAGAGAGAGAGAGGGAGTATGTTAGAGTAGCTGAAGCCTTGGGTCCTAGAATCAGCCTGTTTGGTTTAAAAACTCAGCTCTACCACTGATTTTGTTTAAGTCACCGAAATAACCCCAGTCTTGAGTTTCTGTAAAAACTGTAAAATGAAAGTAAGGACAGAAACTGCCTCATAGTGTCATGGAGAACATTAAAGGAGTTATGTTTCTAAAAGAATCAACACAATGTTTGAAAGAGTACACGCATGCGCAAACACACCAAAAATACACTCGTGATTTATTTCCTCTTTTTCATTTGGCTTTTGGGGAAGAAATGAGAACTTTCCACTGCATTATGTAACTTGATTTTTGATCCATCAAAAATTACACTATTTGCTTAGAGGCATCTGCAAACCATCAATTTTTATGGCATCTAAAAATCACAAGAATAATACAGATGGCAGTATTTTATTTTTCGGAAGGGCAATGAAGAAATAATCTAAAACAATGAAAACATATCCGCACTGATTCTAACCACCTTGCTGTGTCTGGCACCCTTCACATCCCGGTCATCAACACCATACGTATGAATCATTGGGGCAAACATGCACTCATCTGTTCAATCAGCAAATATTGAATGCTTTCTAGGAGTCTAACCCTTATCTAGGCGCGGGGTTTCAAAAATAAATAAAATAGGATTCCTTCTTTGAGAACATATGTCATGTGATTCATATATATGACCCACTGTTTTCCCCATATTCCGATCATACTAACAGTTTTGTGATTTCTCAGTTCAAAGCAATGTTTGTCACTCTCTCTTTTCTAATGGGAAAGTAATTAATTGAACAGATTTTCCCCCTTCAGCTTACTAGAAGCACCTAATATGCATCTTTGCGAAACAGAGTTTTCATGGAAACACAAATTATCAAGAGATGAGATCACCAGGGGCTTGCTTCATAGGAAGGTATAAAGTGCCAAGTAAGCAATCTAAATGAGACATTCTTTTTTTTTTTTTTAAGATTTTATTTATTCATTTGACAGACAGAGATCACAGTAAGTGGGGGGGTGGGGAGGGAAGCAGGCTCCCTACTAAGCAGAGAACCCCATGTGGGGCTCAATCCCAGGACCCCGGGCTCATGACCTGAGCTGAAGGCAGAGGGTTTAACCGACTGAGCCACCCAGGTGCTCCTAAATGAGACATTCTTGATGCAGTTTGTGGTTGTTCTGGGGTAGAGGAGAATGTTAAGGAGACAAAGGTATTTTTCTTTCTGGGAAAACTATCAAAAGAAATTGTCAATATTTTTATATATCTCATGATAAATAAATCTGAATTAAATCATTTAGGCATATAATTTAAGAACTATATAAATTTGCAACATGTATTGAGGTTCAAAGTCCTCCTCATTGTTAAAAGAAACCATCGGGAAGACTGGGCTTAACAGAAACATCCAGTCTGAACTCCTATTTTAGCTCCCAAGTTAGAAATCCTGAAGTGTCTTGGGGCGGGGCAGGGTTTGTCTGGGCCTCAAGGGGGTCACTATCAGGCATTGATATTTACATAGCTCTTCATGAATGAAATTAACCTTACCTGAGGGTTAGGACATGACTATGCATGGTTCTTAGACACTGAGAAGGTTTTATCACAGAAGTTTTGGAAAGTCTGCTGAAACAGGCCCATACAAACAAAGTTTCACACAGGACCTTCACAGGATCTCTTCAAAATCACATCCAGAGAAACTAAAAAGACACAGGGATACTTAGAGAAGAAAAGCTATTCAGACTTTGTGAGTGTGTGTGGCTGCAAGTCCTCAGCTTGCAGTCCATTTCTGTGTTGAAAAATTCAATTCTGGTGTGTGTGTTAACATCACGAATTAATCAAAAAACTTGGGATATGAGGCAGAAAGACAAATACTGTACGATCTCACTTATTCTACGTAGAATCTAAAAAGTCAAACTCATAGAACCAGAGTCGAGCAGTGACTGCCAGGAGGTGCGAGTGTCAGGGAAATGGGGAGATGGTGGTCAAAGGGTATGAACCTTCAGTTACAAGATGAATGTGTTCTGGGGAGCTAATGTATAAATGGTGATTATAGTTAATAATACTATGTTGTAGATTTGAAATCGACTAAGAGGATAGATTTTTCAGTGTGCTCAGCACACACACACCCAAATGATAACTACCTGAGGTGATGGATGTGTCCCTTACCTTGATTGTGTTAATTTCATGGATCCATATATTAAACCATCACATTGCATGATTTAAAAAAAAAATCATGTGATGGGGCGCCTGGGTGGCTCAGTGGGTTAAGCTTCTGCCTTCGACTTGGGTCATGATCCTGGGGTCCTGGGATCAAGCCTCACATGGGGCTCTCTTCTCAGCAGGGAGCCTGCTCTCTCTTCTCTCTTTGCTTGTCTCTCTGCCTACTTGTGATCTGTCAAATAAATAAATAAATAATCTTTAAAAAATAAAATAATAAATTAAAAAAAATTAAAAATCATGTAGTACAACCTAAATATACACAATTTGTGTTCTTCCTTTTCTGATAAAACTGAGAAAAAGTAATATCTTAATAAAACACCAACCAAACAGTAAAACAAACAGCTTGGGTTAGCCTCTTACCACTGCTGCTGCAACCATCTTGCACTTACAGAGCTCCTGTCTAAACATAGTCTTCCCTCAGACACAAACAAGCAGACTGAGTCCCATATCTCTCAGAGGAGCCAGCACAGCCAACCACTGCTCCGTGGCTGGGCTAGTCATTCATCAAAGTCTCTCGGGACTGGAGCCTCAGGATAACGGTTGGGTTTTGGGGCCATGAAAAGGGTATAGGCGGCTGTGGTACTCCCCGACACCACATTCATTATGTACCTGAGCTATCTGGAACCTGGGAAGATTTACGTGGAGAGTGGCTCAGGAAAGCTCAGGAGGAAGGGAGAGACACTGCCCCAAACCTAGGTACATTCTCTTCTAAACTATGAGTCCAGTGGGAAATTTTTTCTAGGATCAGTGTCTGACATTAGGGTTGGAGTGGGGGAGGAAACAGCATGGTTGGCACGGAGCAGATGGCAACAGAAAGTGGCTATTATTTTTTATTTTCTAAAGGGGTAACTGGGTGGCTCAGTTGGTTAGGCTTCCAACTCTTGATTTCCGTTCAGATCATAATCTCAGGGTTGTGAGATCAAGCCCCATGTGGGGCTTCAGGCTGGGCATGGAGTCTGCTTAAGATTCTCTCTTTCCTCTCCCTCTGCCCCTCCCCGGCTGTCTCTAAGAAAAAAAAATCTAAATTACACTATAATGGGGTGATTCATAGACTTCATAAAAATTATCTTAAATTGCATAATATTCCATATATTGGATCATCTATTATTTTATATATGTGGGTGATACTTTCCTTTCTTTGAAGTAGATAATGCTGAAATAAATCTATGATGCTCTTTACACAAATCATCTTTTTCTTCCCAAATCATAAAATAGATTTCTTACAAACTGCAGTGTAGGCATGACCAAAAATGTGAGATTGGCATTCTTTGTACAAATAGCTCATTCAAACCAATCCCCTAAAACAAAACAAAACAAAAATCAAACAGAAAAACAAGATAATTTCTTCTGTGAATTGATTATGGATATAACATGAAATCAAAAAGTTCATATATCATATGTTTTCCTCCTTGACACTATGTGGTCACCACATCAAGTGTACATAATACATACTGGTTAGAAATTGTAGATCATCTATTCAAAGGGTTCTATGTCTGCAATAGATAATATTTACCCTGTTCTGTTGATTCCACTGTTAATTTTTTAAAAGAGATAGAACTCTATTTTTGGAATCTGCAGAGAATTGCATTCAAGGCTTCCAAATGTAAATAGGCTAAGGGTATTTAAATAAATCTTGGTTTCAAGTAAAAAAAAAAAAAGAAAATCAATATATGGATGGGAGACCAGACCTAGAAAAATGTGCCAGTATGAAGCATGAATACTTTTTAAAGCCACCTGGTTACTTACGTATTTTGCCAACACTTAACGATATAAAAACTAGACTTCCATGCTGCACGTGTTTATTTGAAAACTGAAAAGACAGTAGAATAGACTGTAGAATTGAATAGGGAATCTACCAGAGGAGCTCACAAAGTCAACAGTGATCTTGAAGAAAAATCAGGAAGAATCAGGAATTTATGACAAATAACTTATTTAGGTTAATGCTTTCTAGAACGTCTACTTATGTAATTTTGAGAATGATCTACATAACGAATGTTATATGATCTTTATTCTTCCTCCATTAATTTTAATCAAATCATGACCTTATCAAAGTAGTTTTTTGGGGTGGCAGCCAACCACACTGCCTTTCATGAGCGTTACCTGAGATGATTGATCGGGGATAACTGTTTTTTGAGTTAGGTTCCCAGAGGTGGGATTAGTGAGGTTATAAGCATTTTTATGACTCCTGACATATTGGTAGCGAGACTGTACTTGAAAGCTTTTGATACATTTTGCTGGATTGTTTTCCCAGAAGACTGCACTAATTTATAATGCTGCCAGAAATGCATGAGTGATTTCCTTTCACCTTCAAATGGTAGGACTTTGCCTTTAATTTTTTTATATTTAAAAGTAGATGAAAGTATGCATAAAAAACTATTAAAAAGTGCCCTTCTCAGCCTACAGCAGCAAAGGAAATCTCAAAAATTCCTATTTCAAATTCTTTCCCATTACATTTTTAAAGGTCTAGAGCCCTCATACCAAAGACATGTCTAATTCATGCCACCTTGGCATGTTTTACTCAACCAGGAAATTTTAGAGTCTTTTCTGGCTCAATATTAATGTATGCTTAGTTAACATAAGGTTGTTTTATTTAGGAAAATGACCTTTAAAAGGCCGCTGACTTGTGGCCTCACAAGACAACTATATATTTTAGTTATATATATAAAAATATAATATTTTAATTAAAGGCAAAGATAAATATTTTTATTGCCTAATTGCTCTTATATGTATTTTTGCTTATCTTTGAACAAAGCCTGTATACTACATGCCCACGATAATTCCCCAATAATGTTGAAATATATATTTCTACAAACATCTAATAAGACTGAGCAGAAGCTCTGCATTCATCCGATTCTATTTCTCATTCCTGCTTCCTGGCTTATGGGAAACCATACTTCTCAATCCCTTTCTAGGTAGGCAGGGCCATGTCTCCAGTTCTGGTCAATGAAATTTGGAAAGGAATGGCACGTGTCATTTCTGAGCGATGGTAATGAAAATTCTCTTTGTGCTTCTCCAGATTCTTCCTTTTCTTGCCCTAGCAAACGTCATGGGGCCACGTTGGCGCCTGCGTCAGCCGGGATCCTGAGTGACCACGTGGAGGAGAGAGACCTTGTGCTTCCCCCATTCCTTTACCCCCACAACCTGCCTTAGCCTGCATGAGCAAAACAGAAACACTGGATGCATTATGAGATCTGGCAGCTAAACATGTTTCTGAAGCATGATCTTCCCTGAACAATGCCTTAGATGTGGTCACAGACTCTCCTATTAAATCTTGAATAGGTAGAGTGAGGATTTCTGTGGAAATCCTCAATAGGTAGTGAGGAGAGCTTCACCGGGGAAGGCTATTGTGCCTTGACAGGCCCAGTTCTAAGGGGAGGGACCCTCTGACTGGTCCCTTGTACTTCATAAGCACCAAACACAAAGAGAAATATTAAAATGTATATAGAAGCAAAGAATCCTCAGAACTACAGTTTAGATTTATAATAACAAACTTCAGAAAACCCATAAAAGCCCATCTGTTCTGTGAAGTATTCCAACAAAATGACCACTTGGCGCTCACTCTTCTGTGCCGTTGCTTGTCTCGTATTTGTGTGTGGCTCTCGTAGCCCCCAGTGTGCCGCAAATTCAGGGCCCCGCAGGGCACGGTAGTTTATTGTGTTTCTTTGGCACGGCAGTTCACTTAAGATACATGAATAGAAGGGGAGAAAAGCAAATTGAAAAAACAAAAAACAAACAAACAAACAAAAAAAACAAAAAACGATCCTTTTCTACAGATGTGTGGAATTTAAACACAAATGTGTGGAAGTTTACACACAAATCAAAAGCAGAAGAGTACATTTTCTTTGTCCTACCATGTTTGTCATGTTAGAGGGTTCCTCGCCCTCTCTATCCAAGGAAATGCTCTCCACGGTTGGATGCAGGGAAATAGAGAAATAATCATATAGTCAACCTCCTATCCCTTCTAGTCCAGAAATGCATGGCTCTGCCAACTGTTCTGTCCTACAGGCTGTGGTTTAAAGTGGAAAGAGTCTGTTTTGAGAAGTAAAAAAGATTGTTGATGGACACTGAAGAAAGACGAAGGGAATCCACGGCCACCTACCACGTTCCAACTTCTTGCTGAGACACTTCGTATAAATTACTTCAGTTAGCCCTCCCTAAATCCCTCAATGTTCCTCATCTATAATGTGGAGATGATAACCGAGTCTGGGAAGATTAAATGAGATTAGGCACGTGGGAATGCTTTGCAAACTGCACAGGAGCACCATAGCAATGAAAATTATTATTTTCAGAAAGTTGACTGTTTCCAAAAGATGACCCATTCTCTCTTGGGCACAGGAAAAGTGTCGCTTGCCTTGCAATGCTTGGTAAGTAGGACTGCAGGTTAAAGGAATATTCCCTTTCAAATGTTGCCAGACAGAAGATTTTTAAATGATGTCTTCATGTGGTAAGAGAGAGGGAAGAAGAGAAATGTGTAAGAGAGAGAAGTAGAGAGACAGCAGACAGACAGACAAGCACAGAGGAAGGAAGGAAGGATGGATGGATGGATGAGAGGGAGGGGAGAGGGAAAGCAGGGAGAGGGGGAGGAAATAAAACCTTTCAGCGGAAAAGCCGATATATACATTTTGCCTGTGTTAGCTTGAAAGATCCCGGCTATCACTTTCCATTACACCCTGGACAGTTTGAGCTGTCCTACTTAAGAAGTGACAAATAATACTCCTTTATGGCCATGGGGAGGAAGAAGTCTGGGCCCTCTGGCTGGTCTGATCTCTGACTGGCAGCTGCCTTCCGTTTTCACAATGAATGGACTCGCAGCCGGCGGTGGAACGAATAGCCGATGTCCTAGGAGGGTTGGTTAGTCGACAGTCCGTGCATCAGCACTACCTCCTAGCACCCTCTGAGCACCGTGGTTCCCCCTCGCAGATGCCTTGAGGAACTCGTGCCACAGTTCTGTGTCCTGAGTGCTGCGTTCTGGTCTGGCCACGTCACACATCTGCAGAAGCCCTTGCCCACAGAGAGAGCTTGGAGCAGGCGGCGGGAAATCGGCTGTATTCCCAGAATCCAGCTGCCCTGTGCTTCCTTTGAAACCTATGAAATTGCTTCACTAAGAAGCCAAGGCTTCTGCTGGACCCAGTTGTGTGCCAGACCTGCTCCCCCACGCTCTCCGGGTGTCTTCTCATCTATTCTTCCCAAGCTCCCCAGGAGGGCAGTGCAGTTACACTTATTTTCGGGTGAAGAAACTAAAACTCAGAGATCTTACCTTCCACTAGGCTATAGACCTGTTTAGGGGCAGAATCCTGAAGTCAAAGCAGACACTCACTGCCACTGGATGCCCGTATTTGGAGGGAAGGGGAGGGAAAGAGAACATTCTTTTTCCTCTGCTGCACAATCATGGTCACGGGTAACTTAGTGTGTACGTGCTCTTATTTGCTGCTCTGTATTTCAGGATCTGGCTTCAAAAGAAAAAGGGAACACTTTTGGGACACCTGGGTGCCTCAGTCCATTGGGCCTCAGATTCTGGGTTTCTGCTCAGATCTTGAGGTCATGACCTCAGGGTCGCGGGATCAAGCCCAGCAACGGGCTCCACATTCAGCAGAGAGGCTGCTTGAGATTCTCTCTCCCTTCCCTCTCTCCTCCCCACACTCTCTCATTCTCTCTCTCTAAAATCAATAAATCTTTTTTTTTTTTTTTTAAGAAAAAGGGAACACTTTCAAAAACATGTTTTTTAGGGGAAAAAAACAGCAATAAGAATTGTTTGTCTGAATTCAGATAAAATGCCCTTTTCTTGGGCGCCTGGGTGGCTCAGTGGGCTAAGCCACTGCCTTCGGCTCAGGTCATGATCTCAGGGTCCTGGGATTGAGTCCCACATCGGGCTCTCTGCTCAGCGGGGAGCCTGCTTCCTCCTCTCTCTCTCTGCCTGCCTCTCTGCCTACTCGTGATCTCTCTGTGTCAAATAAATAAATAAAATCTTTTTTAAAAATGTATTTTAAAAAATGCCCTTTTCTTAAAAATCATTTAAAGTATCTCTAGCAACAAGTGCTCAGGGCCCAGGATGAAAATGAAAGATGAAACGAAGACAGACTGTAACAGGGACGGGACAAGAGGGGCCAAATACACGGTGCCTCCATTTTCTTGGGGCACTCACATGAGCCTCAAGACAGAAGACTCGTGGTGAGTGAGGAGTTGAGTCTCGGAGAATTCTCTACCTTCCATGCCAACAAAGACTCGACAGAGGTAGCAGAGGAAGTTGAGAAAACTGCAGGCACAGGAGCCCAGCTTTGGGAAGTCTCTACTGAAAGAAGGTGTGCCCGCCAACAAGCCACTAGAACCTTCTGCATGCTTCTCGCACACCCGCCTCCAAGCAAAGGAAGGAATGTTTGTGGTGGCTAAGACAGCTTTGTCCAAACACTTGCCCTCAGAATTTGACTCTATTACAATCTTTAAGAGATGTTTAACAGAAAGAGGGCTCCTGGTCTACTACACTTGGAAAATCTTTCCCATAATACCACCTCACAGGATATTCATAAGAGAATTAGCATATTAACAACTATGAGAAGTCCTAACTTAAGTATATACTTCTCAACTTTATTTAATCCAGTATTCTGTAAATATTTTTATCTATAAATATTGTATCTATAAATATTTTATCTTACTTTTTTTTTTCATTTAACCTTCCCCATAACAGAGTTTCTCTACATGGAAATGTTGTATAATGGAAAGGTGGTAGAATATTCCTTCCTTCCACAGCTGTAAGGGGACCAATTGGAACAGCTGCCCCTTTGCCAGCCAGGCCTCTACATGGAGCTTTTCAATAGCCACAAGTTCTTGTGGGGGAGCAACATCCTCTCTAGGGAGCCAGCAGAAGGCCCAGCACACCTTTATAAACAAGACAAAGTGATGGTAAAGTTTTCTGAATCACTACCTACCCAGGTATTATTCTATACCTGTTTCTACTTTTATGTAATCAAAGAGAAAAAAAAAAGATTTCAATGTGGTATTTTGGGGAAAAAAAGAAAAGAAAGAGAAAAAGAGAAAGAAAGAAAGAAGGAAAGAAAGAAAGAAAGAAAGAAAGAAAGAAAGAAAGAAAGAAAGAAAGAAAGAAAGAAAGAAAGAAAGAAAAGAAAAGAAAAATTTGCAATAAGAAAATTATGTTTAAATCTCAGGTTTCTCATATCCTATAGAAAAGGAATCATCTGCCAGAAATACAGTGTTGAGGCCACAGAAGTTAGCATGACTCCTGAACCATAGTCCCTATAAAAAAAAGTACTTCTTCGAACCTAGTGACCAGATTTTTACATACTGCAACTCTAAAGCACAGATCACTCTAGGTAGAGATTGCTCAAACATTTAAGGTGATTGTGTCCATCTCATTTACATATTTTCAGATGTATTTAAAGTAAGAATGGGACACCAGGAATTCCTTCCCTAGTGTTTAAATTTAGAATGTAAAGAGGAAGGATTAGAAAGCCTTGTAACCATAGTCAGTATGTCATCCAAGCTACCTGGGAAATGACCTCCTTCATGCTTAAAGGATATGGAGTTTTACTCTCCCATAATATTCTTTGAACTGTGGAGTCAGGTTCAAATATTAATCTACATTTACAAGTAAGGAAATTACACCTCTAGTTTCTCATCATTGTCCACATCCTTCGACTTAATTGAAATATCAGTATCAAATGTAAAAGGACCCTCTCACTCTAACTTTAAATTGAACTAGAACAACTAAAAAGCTGTAGGGTGAAAACATTTTACATGATAGACTATCATGTAAGCCAAATAATTAAAATTTCTTGAGAAGTAAAGTGGTCTATTATAATTTGTCCTACATATTTCAACTTGGCAAAATTAAATTAGCCATTTCTCTATCAAATGAAATAGTAGTTCTAACATGCAAATATTTTTCATGGGTCACTTGGGATTCTATCCATTAGGCATGAGCTAGATTACGTTTCTGAGAATCTCTAGTCATTTTCTATTGCAAAATTTAATGTCACTTACAAATAAAAACCCAAACACTGTCATGGCTTTTTAGGCATGTTTTTTACCATACAAATAATATAATTAGCATTTATTTTGCAAAATCAAAATGACATTTATATTATTCAATAATAATTAATAAGTGCTTACAATGCTTACAATATACAGAGACTTCCTTGTTTGATTTCCTTTTATCTTTTTTGATTTTCCTTTTATCTTTTTTTTTTTTTAAGAAAAGGATCATCTCTGTTTCGCATATAACCTAAAACACTACCTTGCATATAATACCAAGGGATCAATGCGTTACAGTGAAAATGATTATTGCTATACCGGTCAGATACACATGAAATTTAGCAGAGGATGGATGGAATGAATCTGATAATTTGACTCCCAATAAGACTCCAGATAGACGGTCCTAACTCAACCTGACAGCCATAGCTCTCTACCATGACACAGCCAAGCTACCCCAAATTATCAAGGGGTCCTAATCACCTATTAATTCCTCTGCCATCCCAAGGCAGAATGAGACAGTAGAAACTCTAGTGGAGCCCAAGCTCCTCCTAGGTAGCTAGAAGCTGCAGGAAAAAGATGGCTTTCTCCTGGAACAGGTTTTGTTACTCATGTGACAAATACGACCTTCTATAAATCCTTTCCTCCCATCTGTGTTCTAGCTGATTCAACTTCCAAATCCAGGCGGTTCTGCCACCCCGCGCATCAGTCTCCCAGCGACATGACAGAGAGCTGTGCTCTGGTAGCCAGCTTGAATTAGGCACTGTAGGAATCAGATGACGCAAATTTCCTAACAATAGATTTCTGGAGCTAAGATCACTCTGGTTTATTCATAGAATCTAGAATCATAGAATATCGAATGGGAAGGATTTGTATAGATCACTAATTTAACTCGATCCATTCAAAAAAGGAGGAAATGGGCACCTGGGTAGCTCAGTCGGTTAAGCATCTGACTCTTGATCTCAGCTCAGGTCATGATCCCAGGGTTGTGAGAACAAGCCCCATGTTGGGCTCCATGCTCAGCATGAAGCCTGCTTAAGATTCTCTCTCCCTCTCTCTCTTTCTCTCTTTCTGCCTCTCTCCCCTTCTCTCTCTCAAACAAACAAACAAACAAACAAGAAGAAGACAAAGTCCTTCAAAATGACAGGTCTCAGAGATAATTCAAGGCACAGCTAAGGAACCAGGGCTCCATCCTTTAAAACTCTGGGGTTGGGCGCCTGGGTGACTCAATTAAGCATCTGCCTTCAGCTCAGGTCATGATCCCAGGGTCCTAGGATCGAGTACAACATCTGGCTCCCTGCTCAGCAGGGAGTAGGCTTCTCCCAATGCCCTTCACCCTGTTCCTGCTGTCCCTCTCTCTCTCTCAAATAAACAAATAATCTTTAAAAGAATAAAAATAAATAAATAAAAATGAGTAAACTCTGGGGTCTTTTCACCACCACAACAAAATTTCCTACAAAGCTTGTACTGTTGCATATCAAAGAATTATTCTAAGACTGAAAAGGAGGCATCGATAAAAATGTAACTAATGCCATATACTGATTTAGGCTTTTTAAAAGCCATCAACCCATTTATGGATCTTTAGTTTTTGATTTTTTGTGTCCACAGAAAGGTACACACATCCAAAAGAGACACACACCCACATTCAGACATTCCTATTTGGGGCTTGCACATGTGGGTGGCTGGTTGCCTAAGCATGAAGAATTCTTCAGCTGGAAGGAGAGATCTTTGAAGAAATCTGACAACCCCATCCCTTCTCTCTTGTCAAACCAAAAGCTAGTGTGTCAGTGATCGTTAAGTTCACACAGTCTACCCAGCCAAGAGTCCATTCTTTACACAGTGGTAAGACTATACCACCAGCCACTCAGAAGGGAAGTCGTTCATTCAGGAATCCAAGGATATTGACTCAGGCGTTTCTTGGGAAGAGTCTAAGAGCTACAGAAGCTATTTCAAAATGCAAAGTGAGATTTCCTCCCTGAATTTAGAGGAAATAAACTTTACATGTCTTCTTCTCTAGTACCAGTGTGGCCTGTTACACAGCTTACCTCTTGCTGTTTCATAGGGAGCTATGTTATAGTGGAGAAGAAGGTAGTTCTGTATGTGTTTCTGTTCAAGAATGTTGTATGTGGCTGTTTCAAAAAACAAACAAACAAACAAACAACAGTACCAAAATCCTGGGTAAATGGAAATGACATGACTATTACAAGGTCGTTTGGGCTGATTTAGCCCTATATTCCCATCTTTAGAGCCGCTAAGATGCTTACGACTTCTGTTGCCCCAAGTATCCTAGAGCTCCCGGGGCCGGGCCCAGCCCCAGCCCCGCAGAGATTGCAGCCACAAGCAGGGACTAAGGCAGTGTTAGCATAGGTCAGGTTTTAAAACTTATCACCTTTAAACTCCACAACAAATATTACTCAACTCCCTTTCTTACAGTATCTCCCCTTTCCACTCTAAGCAAGAGTGAATTCTCCCTTCTCTGAGCGCCTATTAAGTAGATGTTTGCTTTCCTTCCCTCATTCTTGTTTACCCTACACTGCTTTGTACTATTTTTTCCTGAAGTTTACGCCCAAAAGTCTTCCTCTGCCTTCTTTTAAAGACATACCCGACACCTCCCCCAGTAAGGGAGCTGCGCACTCCTCAGAATCCCTAACCCTCTCCACCCCAAACGACATGGACTCGGACTTGGACAGCAGTGTGCATACTACTTTCATTCGTCTGCATATTTCCATCTGCCTCTCTGCTGATCCCTTGAAGGTAAAGACAGCACCTTAATACCTTTGGGTCTTTAAATCTTATCATACTTCCCAGCACAAAACAAATATTTACTTAATTGAAACCATAGATTCCTGCAGAGGTAGCCCTCACTCATCGGCTATTTTTCTATTTTGCTGCTTTGTGCCTATTATCCTAAGGGTGACTGTCCCCTTTTCCCTCTGTCATCATCCTGTATCAGCTACAGTCAAGGAGCAAAGGTAGGTTCAATTCACTTGGTTGGCACTTGGGTGTGAACATGGCTGTGGGCTCAGATGAAGTCAGGGATGTGTGTTTCAAGGAGCATAAATGCTGATATAAAATATGGAGTGGTCACTTGGATTATCTCAGAGAGGCTACGGAAAGCTTACGTCCCTTGTCCCCTCACACAAAGAACAGGGCTGAGCTGGGCTGCCTGGGCTGACCACATATCCAGAGCAAAATGGTATGATGACTGTTCAGATGTCTTGCTTGATGGAACATTTCAGCAGCCCGACGGTCAGACGTTCGAGGAGTAAGCAGGAGATGTAAAGCATCCTTTTTTACTGAGGACCCTGGCTCACTGGAGAGGGATTTGTTGGAAAACCCATTCCCCAAACAGCTTGTTTTGTTTTGTTTGGCTTCCTTTGTATGTAGGCTGATTGTCTTAGGCTGCCAAAGTAGGAAATAAATGGCATTAAAAATGTGTTCCTATGAAGAAGCAAATTATCTCTTTTACCCTAATATTCACCAGAGATTTCCTGAAATTTTGAAAACAACACAAAAGCATCAGTGACTTTCTGGTGATTTTTCCCTTGGACTGCATCTAATTTCAGGTTCTTTCTCTCTGCACTTTCAAGTTGCTAATGTGTGTAGCAGTATGCGATATCACGCGGCTTTAATTCAGGTGAAGCTAAAATTAGAGGTAAACTTGCTGGTTAAGTGGTCTCGTATCACATATCACACCGAAGCTCAAAGTAGACACTTAGGGCTAAATTTTTTAAAGGGCTCTCCAAATTTGCATTGACAAAACTCTCATTGGTATGCATGAGCAGCTGTCTGGTTACCCGCCCCACCCAACCACAAGCTGGTGACTTCCTTATCAAAGGCTATACAAATCTGGGGCGAAGACTATAATTGCAAATTGATAAAACATTGCAACATCGACTACAAAACGCGCAACCAGCACGCCCTGATCCACTGAGCTACAATGAGCTATATCAACTATCAGCCCTTCACACGATATGTGAACTCTTCTGTGATGCCCGCCTTCATTCTGACTCCAGGGAGAGAGGAATGCTCTCATTCCGTCGAGTATCATCACCCGACCATAACAGAAGCAACGCCTCTGACACCAAGCCCAGCAGCTGGGGAATAAAGCGCAAACAACCTAAATCTTCAGAGGCTGATTTGTAAACCAAATGATCTAACAAAATAGATATAATTTTTTCCCTCATTCGCTCACTCTCCTGATGAAGCCTGTTACGGGCTGAATGTTTGTTCTCCTCCTGAAAATGCGTATGTGGAAGCCCTAACCTCCAATCGGGGGGGGGGCATTTGGAGCTGGGGGGTGGTCTTTGGGAACTCATCAGGGTTAGACGAGGTCGTGAAAGTGGGCCCTTGTGATGGGATCAGAGTCCTCTATAAGAAGACACACCCGAGAGCTCGCTTGCTCTCTCTTTCCTTGCCATGATAGGACACAGTGGGAAGGGCAGCCACCTGCAAGCCAGGAAGAAACTTCTTCAAGGAAATCGAACTGGCTAACACCTTGATCTTGGACTTCCCAGCCTCCACGACTGTGAGAAAGTAAATTCCTGTTGTGCAAGTCACATGGCCTATGGTATTTAGCTCTGGCAGCCTGAGCTGACTGAGACAAAGACCTAACTGCGATAGTGACCATCTATGCAAACACATAAGGAAATACTAAGGTTATAGCTGCAGTGGGCGGGAAATCCTGAGGGGGTCCCTGTGGACCGACACCCAGATACACACTATTAAGTGCACTCGCCATGCAAGTCTTCAGCTGGCCAAAGTTCTTCTCTCTATTTAGCCCATTTGGAAAAGGTGTTCCCTTCGGGGGGCTGTTTAATAAGTCAAAGACATAACAGAAACGGTGTTGACCTCATTAACATAAGCTGCCTTCTCCTGTTTATAACTTGGTCATAAAGCTTCACAACTGCTCAGTAAGAAAGCCGTCTGGATGATAACAGTACTCAGAGGGGGTGTTGTTTGCAGATCAGCGAAGCCGGGCCACATGTCCCTCCGCCAAAGAGCTTTAAAAGCGCGACTCTCCATGAAAACAGGGCTTACTTTAAAAATTATTAACACATCGTGACCACTAGATAGAGGAGAATGTGAGGATACACAACACGGAAGAGACTTTTCTTTGTAACGTCTTTGTGCAGGCTTACACACGTTTGTGATGCCAAAACAAGGTTCACCTTATATTTGAATTTGCTGTTGAACACACACACACACACACAGGCGCAAAGATAGACACAGGGAGGGTAATACCTATCCTAATAATAGTCATCCTAATAACCAGTGTTACGTGAAAAATGTGTCATAAAATTGAGTAACATTTATTTCTCAATTCTCTTTTTCATTGTGTGTATATACAGGTCTGTGTGTGTTGGAAACCAGGTGGCTAATTAGGAAAAATGTATTTTCAGAGAATGCCCTCTAATGTATTTAGGGATGAAATATCATAAAGCCTATAATTTATTTTAGGTAGTTCAGAAAAAAAATGTATAAAGCAAATATAACAAAAAGTGCACAATTATTAAATTTAGCTCATGAATACATAGTTGTTCAATATACTATTCTCTTTATTTTCCTATAGGCTTGGAAGTTTCCTAGTAAGAAAATTAAAGCAAATGAATCTACATTAACAACTAACAGAGTCGTAATGGAGATGACAATATTTCAGTCTTTTTAAAATATTAAATAAAAGAATGTTCACAAATGCACCTAAAGATCTATTAGTAGAGAATTGGTCTACCCCATATTATTATTATAAAATGTGGATCTCAGCTTCATTTCTTGTTGATTTACCTTGTGAAACTAACTTAACAGCTGGGTTCACTAGTAAATCAGGAGGAACAGAATTCTTCCCTCAAAACCTGATTGTGAGGACCAAAAGAGGCAATCATGTTTTATAAACTGTATGTTGCTCTTTATAATAATAACTTATACAGATTCCACTTGTAACCATAACTCTCGTTCTGACTTGGTTCTTACCTGGCAGTCAGTCTCCTAATTGCCATGGACATACAGTCCTTGACTCAGAAGAATAAATGGACCCATAGATTCACAATTCTCAACATTCACGCCTTCAAATACATTTACTGGATTTTCTATCATCTGGCAAGGAAAGAAAGTATCGTAGCTTATTCCCAATCAAAGCTACCATGCACATGCACACAAATAAAGAATTTTGTGGTTACTGAAGAGTTGTCTCAGTACATATTTTAATTTCTCCCCAATTCACCATACTTCCTTCCTGAACACTGTTATGATCAGAGACCAACATTATCAAATCAAAAGAGACCACTGTCTCTGCAGCTACCAGAGGTATCTGGCAAGAGATGTAAGGGTCCAGATATGAAACCCTGTGTTTTGCAGGTTTTGGGGACACTGAGCAGATGTTCAACTTCTAAAAATGTTACATCTCCTCATCTCTCTGCTTTAGTTATTTGAAACACATGTTTTTTCATTATATTTCTACTGAAATGAATTCTTTTCTATAACTGATCATGCAGGAAATGACTTAATACAAGTAACTAAGTTTATCAGAAATGTATTTCTTTTTTAGAAATTAATTTTTCTTCTACTATATATATGCATATATGTATATGTATATACATACACAGGACCTTTAAATATTATTTTGATTATTTTTAAAAAAATAGGCAAATTACCAAATCATAGATAATGGAATGCATTACAAGGGAAGATTAAGCATTTAAAGTTAAAGTGAACCACCAAGTGATATCAGGAACCTAGAATTCTTGAATTTAAGGCGGATGTGCATCTAGAGGATTCAAGAAACATGGTGGTGATGATGTATAAGGATACATGTGTAAAGACAAGGAAAGTCGAGAAAGTTTCAGGTACTCTCACTCCTCTTAGGCTCATTCAAAGCAGGCCCCTCCCAGTTCCCACGGAGCCAACAAAGTAGGTCAAAGAGCTCTTGCTGGTAAGTAGAGCACAGCAAGCCCTCACCTCTGGCAGGAGCCTAGCCCAGCCTTGAGCAAGCAGCCAAGATGTTGATTAGAGGGCCAGTGCTGTCAAACAGGGCCTGAAACAGCTCCCTCCACACTTCTGCTAGGAGATTTCCTGCCGGGAAGCAAGGCCAGGAGAAGATTTGGAGAAGATCTTACTGTCTACTCCACCCACCTGCCCAAGATGGGTAGACAATTAGCTAAGCATTTGGAGTACGATTCTCGCCAGATACTTGTCACAGCAAAGGGCAGAAGGAGCCCATAATGGAGGAGCCAAGCGGATACTATCATGGAACTTCAAAGAGTATATGAGAACTGACCGAAGGCACCTGCCTATTTACCAGGTCGCCCAGGAAGGAGCCCAGAGCAGACATGGCACGTTGGGTGAGAGCGATCATATGCTCTATCACCTGGGAGACAACTTCTCCCTCTGAGGGAACCACAGCCGCAAAGAGAGGAGTCATCTCAGCAGAAGCCAGTAAGGACACAAGCGAGACAGTCTGCAAAGCGGGTATTTCCTCCTTGTAGCCACGAACTTCTGACTCCCTATCCACATGCTATCCCAGCAAAAGAGGAGCGGATGGTATCCAAGCAAGGAAAATGCCCTGATTGGGATTTTAAACTGACTTAGCAGTTTGGGAGAAAATCATCTCCAGTTTTGGAGAAACAGGACCACCTTCCTGCATATTTGAGTTTTGCCTATAAATTTCAATCCCACTACCCACTGCCTAGAACAACACCTAATTCTCTGCTTCTGGCTCAGGGAGACAGGCCTTCTCAGCTCCTTAAGGCAAGAGAACTCAGAACCGCTGATAAAGAGCTGAATTCTTTCCCCTGTTCTTCAGCAACATTTTCACAGGGTAAACCCTCTGATCCAGCTTCCCCAGCTTTCAGGACTATGTAAAAAATGGCCGGCGCCTGCCCCTGAAATGTGCTCTAACCCAGCAGGCTCATGAAAGGTGGCAGCTGGAAACAAGTGTAACATGGGGCCTGGGTTGGCCAGCTTGTAAGGAAAACCAAGGTTTTCCTGGGAGGAATTTAAAAACCAATGTACACAGCCACCTCCAGACTGCACCAAAACGAAACCGTTTTTGTCCTTAGTACTCAGAGCAGAAGAGTAGGGTCAAAGACAATCACAAACACAAATGCTACAAAAGAATGACATTCCCTGTTCTTGCTCCCATCAGTGATATGGGGAGAAGGATCTGGACTTTAAAGAAAAGCTCAAAGATGGGCGCCTGGGTGGCTCCGTGGGTTAAGCCGCTGCCTTCGGCTCAGGTCATGATCTCAGGGTCCTGGGATTGAGGCCCGCATCGGGCTCTCTGCTAGGCGGGGAGCCTGCTTCCTCCTCTCTCTCTGCCTGCCTCTCTGCCTACTTGTGATCTCTTTCTGTCAAATAAATAAATAAAATCTTTAAAAAAAAAAAGAAAAGAAAAGCTCAAAGATAACACAATACTGACAAGGAATGTAATAGGATTCAATCATCCACAGCAATCCACCCGAGAAGATGGAATTCAAGGCAGTGACCTACCTAGACTGAGAAGAAAGGAAGGCGGGATACTTTGTAAACCTTTCTTTTTTTTTTTTTTTTTCTTTGTTGCAGACACATTTTGGTTCATTGACCTCGAAGAGTTTGCTCTAAGTCTCCACTTAGGAGGATCTGCTTAGGTGGACATGTGTGTGTGTGCTTGTGTGTGTGTGATTTAAGCAGTGAATATAATACCCTACATAAGCCAATAGTTAAAAGATATTTTAAAAAGCATTCTGATACATACAATATTCCCTACAAAGTACCCACAGCAAGATACGGGACAGCACCTGGATGGCTCAGTCAGGTAAGCGTCTGCCCTCTGCTCAGGTCATGATCCCAGGGTCCTGAATTAGAGCCCTTAATTGGACTCCCCCCTCACTGGGGAGCCTGCTTCTCCCTCTCCTACTGCCCATCCCTGGCTCATGCTGTCTCGTTCTCTCTCTCTCTCTTTCTCTCTCTCTCTTTTTCCCTCTCTAATAGATAAATAAATAAAAAATCTTTAAAAAAAAAAAAAAAAAAAAAGATCCCAGAATGAGGGTGTGATTCTAAACAGCAGAATCAGATAATAGGATTCTGCTAACATCTGGTGTTGACCACCTACACACAAACTGATTTTTAGAAAAATGATACGAAGAACATTTTCTTCTACATGTAAATGCAGCTTGCAGAGTAGACTGTCAGGATACCACAGTAAATTCATCAAGATAGCTGATCTGTCACTGTAACTGAACCAGGTAACTGGTACCCACATCATGTGCCCTTGTATTGGTTAAGAGTTTTTCTTTAAAATCGCCAGACCTTTTCCTCTCACATCAACTTGTGTTTCACTGGTTGATGGGGTTCTGATCTGTTCTGTTCCTGACGTCTGCCCTTTCACTCAAACCTTGACCCTAAGTCCTGAAATAGTCCCCACACTTCCACTGCACGGCGTGATATATAGTGGCCCCTAGAATCACACCATTTCTGACCACTCTGGGTCAGAAGCCCGCTTCATCGCAGGCTGTAAAATTTAGCATGAGTGTTTGCGCACTTGCAAAAGGGAACAGACATGAGGTTTCCACCAATATTAACCACCAAGCTGATTTATCAGTTTATCTCTGTGATCCACAGACTTCGACAACTAGAATTCTCTCGAATTAACATTCTTCAATGACATCTCAAATGTCGATAGTTTTGAATTTTATAATAATTGCCAACACAGTTGGCCTTCATTCATTCATGCTTTACTAAAAAATAAAATAAAATAAAATGTCAACAATAAAAATTATATTGACTATCTCTTATGGGTTGGGAACAATGATAGGCGCAGGGACCTAAGCCTAAATTAAAAGCAAAGTTGACATTTGTCTATGTAGTGAAATTTGGAAGCATTATTTGTCCCAAATATGTCTTTATTTTTTAATTCTGTTACTGTGCCTGGATTGCCTACACTTAGACGCAAAAGGAAATAGAGTATCTACAAGAAAATACGAGTTAGATTTCTCATCAGCAAAAATAGATAGTAATAAAATATGTAGCTGTGAAAATAAAATACATACTAAATTAGCTGCTTGACTTATTTCACTAAGCATGATATGCTCTAGTTCCATCCATGTTGTCACAAATGGCAAGATTTCATTTCTTTTGATGGCTGCATAGTATTCCATTGTGTATATATATCACATCTTCTTGATCCATTCATCTGTTGATGGACATCTAGGTTCTTTCCATAGTTTGGCTATTGTGGACATTGCTGCTATAAACATTCGGGTGCACGTGCCCCTTTGGATCACTATGTTTGTATCTTTAGGGTAAATACCCAACAACTATCATATGATCTCCCTGATATGAGGAAGTGGTGATGCAACATGGGGGCTTAAGTGGGTACGAGAAGAATAAATGAAACAAGATGGGATTGGGAGGGAAACAAACCATAAGTGACTCTTAATCTCACAAAACAAACTGAGGGTTGCTGGGGGGAGGGGTTTGGGAGAAGGGGGTGGGATTATGGACATTGGGGAGGGTATGTGCTTTGGTGAGTGCTGTGAAGTGTGTAAACCTGATGATTCACAGACCTGTACCCCTGGGGATCAAAATATATGTTTATAAAAAATAAAAAAATTAAAAAAAAAAACATACTAAATTATCATTTACTTGTGACACATCCAAAGAGTAAGAGAGTTTATTATCTAGAGTCAAACCTGTCTGGAAAAAAATTAGGAAAGGCTGTAACTCATCAAAAAGACACTTGAACCCAAAGAGACAATGAAGGATGGTGACAAAGACATTTATCAAATATGTCAATAACTTTATTTCATATCCTGCATTAAAAATGAAATGTAAAAGTAAAACAAAATCCTAGGTGAAACAAATGCATGGGGAGAAAGAGAGCCAAAGCCTGATGGTATTTGTGTTCAGGAGTAGAAAAAAATAAAGAAATACTCATACTCGTTAAAGGTGACTCTCCAATGGGAGACAAATTGGAATAAACATTGGAAGAAATTATTTTGTAAGTAAACACTGAAAGTCCTTCCAAAAAAAAATTGCTATAGATAGGGTAAAAACAGTAACTTAAAAAAAAAAAAAACTTCAAAATCCCTTTTGAGCTATTCCAGTCTTTTTTTTTTTCTTTTTTTTTTTAAGGAGGCCCCACGCCCAACATGGAGCCTGCACTCACAGCCCTGAGATCGGGGGTCACATCTGTGCTCTAATGACTGAGCCAACCTGGCGCCCCATATCCGGGTCATTCCTGCTGCTGTTTCTCTTCAGAACACATTGAGGCTCCATCTCTGAAAGCACAGACTGTAAGAAACCCAACCATTCTCTCCTCCTTAGAGCTGGGTGGCAACACGCCAAGACGCCAGTAAACACAGTGTCTTAAAACAGTGCTGCCTGGGGGCGTCTGGGTGGCTCAGTGGGTTAAGCCTCTGCCTTCAGCTCAGGTCATGATCTCAGGGTCCTGGGATCGAGCCCCACATCAGGCTCTCTGCTCAGCAGGGAGCCTGCTTCCCTCTCTCTCTCTGCCTACTTGTGATCTCTCTCTCTCTGTCAAATAAATAAATAAAATCTTAAAAAAAAAAAAAGTGAAAAACAAAACTGTGTTGCCCGAAGTTTGGTCTCAGGACACCTCTGGATATGTGTAAAAATTCTCCGGGCCCCTTAGAGTTTTGTTTATGTGGGTTATGTTACATCACTGTTTACTATATCAGAAGCTAAAACTTAAAATTAAAATTAAAATAAATAACTTTATTTTATTTTAAATGATCATTTATAAATAATCATTTATTTATTTAAAATAAAGGACACTAAATCCATTATTTTTAAAATGACATAGTTTTATGAAAACTATATTTCCTAAAGAAACAGTAATGTGTGAGGAGAGTGGCCATGCTCTTTAAATTTTTATAAAGTTCTTTAATGTTGGCTTAATAGAAACAGGCGAATCCTCATATATGAGCCTGTAGCCAAGCTGTTGAGCTATGTCGGTCTTGATGACGTATATGAAAGATATCTGATTTCACACAGATACATACTCGGGGGAATGGGGAGTATTTTTAATAGCCCTTTCAGATAAATGTGGATAAGATTTTCTGAAACTAGACCAAAACTAGTAAGTAAAAGGATTTTTTTTTAAGTTTAGTTACATGTGGAATCTTTAACCATGTAAGTAAACATTTTTAGTCCATTATATTAAAACATGTTGGTTTATCTCACACACTGGATAGTTCTTTTACTACTTAGGGTTTTATGACATTATTCATTGATACTTTAGAAAATACTGGTTTGCCAAGTTAGGTTACCTTCCCATATATTCCACATCTCATGATACAATACCAAAAAGTCACATTTTAAATATCACCATTGGGTTCATCAGAAAAAAATCGTTAAGAACTGAGAAGCACTCAAGCTCATGAGGGAGGATCCAAGTTTTCAAAAATTCAAATTTTCCCCTGAGATATTAAATGTTCCCCTTGAAAATGAATATTTTAGTTTGTTTTTGAATTGGCACTTTCAAGGAAATATCTGAGAAATACACAAATCTGCACGACAGTAGTCAGTGTGTCAGTGAGACTTTCGAGGAAAAATGGTATCCCATGAAAAAGCCAATACAGTTCAGCTCACAACTTAGTTCAACCTCAAGACAACTGCAGTATAAAGCACAAATGCTTTATGAATATTTCCCCTTTTCTCATATAAAATATGAAAAAGATGTTTACTGAAGGGTCAAAATTTGTTAAAATTAAATAAATTACATTCTTTCATTAGAGACATTTTTTAAAAAGTCATATTTAAGAGAAACCAGCTCTTTTTTTTTTTTCTTTTTAAATGCAAAGACTACAAGGACCTCTTTAGTTTGGGACTACTGCCTTGGTTAATGTTAAGATGTTAGACCCACTGTTCCTTTTTTACCATCATTGCAAATGACAATACAAAAAGGCAAATAATATCTTAGACCTATTATAAAAATAATTTTGATATTGCAGACCCTCTGAACATGTCTCAGGAACTATCAGGAATGGAAGGATTACTCTTTGAGAACCACCGCCCTAAAAGAAATAAAAAAACAGGATGAGAAAGAGTAGGTTCTTATAAATATTTACTGACTGAATAGAGAAGCTGTAAACATGGGATGCTTTAAGTGCATTAATGACTACTCACCGGCCACATGTGTTGACGAAGTAATGCTTTCCCACCCGTGAATAAGACCCAGGGTCCAAACCGGACCAGTGACGCGATGGTGAGAGAAAGGTGGTGTGAGCCGCCAAGGGGTCTTTTGACAAAAGTGGCAGATTTTAAGAAAAAAAGAAAATCAAAGAATCCAGGTGAACCTTTGAAATCAGTGTTGAATCAACAATCTTTTCTAGAAGGGTCTTTTATATTGTCTAAAGCGAATTTTTAAATATTTCAGCATAGATAGTATATGACAGTCACAGGTTCATTTTCATGTATATCCTCAGGGCAAGTAGTTAACATTTGATATATTTTAATTAGGATACTCACTACAGAGTGTTTAGTTAACATCTGAAAGAATAATCAACAGTCCACACTCCAGAGAGTTACCAGTCTTAACCCACGTGAAGGCTCCACCATCATTGGAAGGTTTTATAATTAGCATAAGAAATGGCTTTCCATTGGTGAAATGAGTTCAAGATTGGCAGAATATCATACAGGCACCTCTGCCTTTGTGGGACAGGGTGTCAGGATCTGAGGATAATGACAACCTACAACCTCTAGAAGGGGGGGGCACTCTGGATCTAGGACGCGGGGTTCTGTGCTCAGACTCATAATGATCCTGTCACCTACTTAATCTGAATCATGAAGCCAGAATACATTCACATCTGTCTTGACTGGACTTTTTGCTCAAGATTGGCAAAATGCCTTTAAAGGACAGAGCCAAGAATTTACTGATTTTTTTTTTTTTACCTTAATTGAATTTTGGGGCACCTGGGTGTCCCAGTCAGTTAAGCATCCAACTCTTGATTTTGGCTCAGGTCATGATCCCCGGGTCATGGGACTGAGCCCCCTGTAAGCTCCATGCTCAGTGGGGAGTCTGCTTGGGATTCTCTTTCCCTCTCCTTCTGTCTGCCCCTCCCCTACTCAGGTGCATGCTCACTCTCTTGCCAACAGATAAATATATCTTTTAAAAATATAAAATTAAAAAAGGCTTTTTTAAAGACTTTATTGAATTTAAAAAATATTTTTTTTTGCTAGATCATTTCAAAGAGGACTTGTAGAACCAAAAGCAAGAGCTCTTAATACAGAAGTTCTCCATTCACTCAACAGTTTTATTTTTTCCTGGGGAAATATAGGACTTAGCCACTCATACTCATGGTTGGTGATATGGAAAAGTAAATAAATGTCTCCAAAGTTTCCATAATATGATAAGCACTGGATGTTACATGCAGCCGATGATGTACTGAACTCTACATCTGAAACTAATGATGTTCTATATGTTGGCTAATTGAATTTAAATTTTTTGTAAAAGTCTCCAAAGTTTAAAGAAATGCTGTGTTTAAAGCTTTATTTCTTGCCTGCTTGCTAACAAGTGTTTTTATGTGTGCCAGAATTCATCTGAAATTTGCCTTTGGACATACACTACCCAGTAGCAAGTTTCTCAAGAGAGAGACCCCAAATCCTCATTTATCTCAAACAAAAAAACTTCTGTTGGTTACCAAAAAAAAAAAAAAAAAAAGAGAGAGAGAGAGAGAGAGAGTCTTAACATTGGGGAAAGACCAAAACCATTTCAGAAATGAAGTGGTAAGTAACAGTTGAATTAGTGAAATAGCTAGATAACCAGACAACATTTTCAACTAGAAGCATAAAACAGCTTACCCAAAGATAGGTTCAACTTTCACCACTGGCTTTTAGAAGGTCATCTCTAAACTTCTGGAATGTCTAGCCTGATGAAAGTGTCTGTTTACAACCTTGGGCCATGCTGGATAATCTATGCTTGAAATGTGCCTTATGGTGAAGGGTCTGTAGGTCACACAGTATCAGCTCAACCTCTGAAGGGCTGGAGTCTGAGGTCAGACACAATGGGGGTCAACCATGTCCACATGATTGAGCCTCAATAAAACCCTGGACACTGGGGCTAGATCAAGCTTCACTGGCTGCCAAACTCTGTATATATCAATGCATCATTGCTGTGACAAGTAAATCCTGCCTGCATAATTCCACTGAGAAAGGGTAACTGGAAGATCCTCACTTATAAATCTTCACACCCTGCCCTATGCCCCTACCCCATTGGCTAACTTTAATTTGAACCCCTTTCCTGTAATAAACTATAACCATGAGTATGACTGCTTTCAGTGAGTTCACGAGTCCTTCCTACCAACTACTGAACGTGAAAATGGTCTTGGTTATCACCAAACTTGCAACTGGTGTCAGAAGAGAGAGAGGTCTCAGGGACCCCAAGACTTTGTAGGACCCAAATAAGAAATGATTTTATTCCTCCAGAACCTAAAATTGGATTAAAGGCAGCCTTTAATCCAATTTTTAGAATCCAATTTTCCGTTTCTGTAGAAACAGAAAGAGAAAGTGTACTGAACTGACCAGATCTACCCCTGCAGGAGCTAGAAACTGAGAGAAAGGTCTAACGGTTAAACCAACTGAAAACACAAAGAACAGACATAATGCCTTATACCCAAACTAAAAGTATGGGGTCACGTGAGATCCTATATCCAATTCAATTCACCTCAACCATATATACATAGAATCCTGGATTTTCTTCACATTTTTTGGAATTAGAATCGCTTCTGGGAGTCAAAAGTGTTAAGAGTGGCCTGAGTGGGGAAAGCTGCCAAATGGTAAAACAGAGAGGTCTCAGAGTCATGGTCCTGGATGAGGACAGCTCCCCCTTTAGCTCTAGGACATGGCAGCATGCAGTGAAGTTCACAGCCACAGTAGAGGAGGGGAAGAGAATTGGCTTTCAACCAACCTGATGACTTGAAAGCCACCTTTACCAACCCCCATGTCTCACACAGCCAAGCTCCCAAATTTCCACCTCATGCAATGGCAGAAGAGAATGCAGTCAAAAAGGAAAGCCAGTGCCTAGAGGGCCTCAGCATGGCCATGATATATATTTCAAAGTGAGAAGTGTTTGGGAAACATGATGTTTCTAACATCCTGCATATGAGAGTTATGTAATATCTCAAAGAACAAAACATCAATATACTTTCCCTTCAGGATATTCTGTTTTCCTCTCAACAGCTTATGTGTACTGTACACACCAGCTGAGGAAGGACAGGTAGGTGGGTTTTAGAAACCTGTTTTCTTGAAAGCTGAGAAGACAGCAGTATTCAGAGCTGTATCTGTTGTAGGCTGTACAACTGCCAACAACGGTGCTCTCCTTTGGTCCTCTGAAATGGAAGCCTGCCCAGCCAACCCAGGAGTCAAGGTCCAATTCCCCACCTACCTTTTTTTTTTTTTTTTTCTTTAGGACCCATTCCCTTTTCTACTAAGATAAGGCTCTCATGCACTGTGTATAACTGAGATATCACAGACTGTTTTCAAGAACTGTGTTCCAGAGCCAAATAAGAATTTGGAAGGAATTACTATTTGACCCATCTGAGTTTCTGCTCTGTGATATTTTCAGAAGACCAAGCAAGTCTAGTATGCCCCTGCTTGTCCCTCACATCCATTTATTTTCAACCTTCCCACTTCCATCAACTCATTCAACAAGCTCCTTTGTAAGTCACAAATAAGCCCCACACAAAAATCCATTTTGCAAGTTCCAAACTTGCAAATCAAAGAAGTAGATTTTTGTTTCATTAAAGAAGCAAGGCTCTGCAATTTATGGATCTGAACATTTTCCCAAACCAGGTGACTCCTTGTCATTTGACAAGCTGTGAGTATTCTAAATGCTTTTCACACATTGAGAAAACAGACAAATAAGATGACACTTGGACTTGGGTGGGAAGCACCATACTCCATGAATCTGTCAAATAACCCTCGATTAAGGAGCTTCATTTAGTTTAGTAACAATTCATTTTACCAAGAATATTTATAGAAAATTTATTTTCTATTAAATAAAGCAAAGCTTTCCTTGAGTTCTTGACACCTACTCTTAGCCATTTCTCTCTCTCTCCCTCTCCATTTCTCTCTCTCTCTCTCTGTCTGTGTGTGTGTGTGTGTGTGTGAGAGAGAGAGAGAGAGAAAGAGAGAACAAGAGAAATAACTTCTTCCAAAAGCCTACAAGGAAAACCAGATATGTTCCCATTTGGGATCATAACTGGATTCTATACTATCTCAGGAATCCAAAATAAAATCAGAGAAGAGCTAAGTAAGAGAGACTGGTCGCCATCTATCTCATCATACTCATATATTCATTCTCTTCTAAAAGAATATTGATCATGGATAAAATGGTCAAGAAGCCTGTTGTGGTCTCAGCTCTCATGAAACTTAGCAATGAATGGGGAAAACAAATTTAATAAGGCATCCAGACCCAGTGTGATATTATGTTTGATAAGGCAGGTGTGTGGTACCTTGGGGCCATACCAGAGGGTTTACTACCAGGAATTTAGCAGAGGAAATTATATTTAAAGTGAAACCCAAAGACTGAATATGAGTTAAGCATGAAAAGGCAGTAGGGAAATCTCTTCCAGGGAGAAGAAACCATAGATGAGGGAACATAGCAAATTCTAGGAGTGGTGAAGACCTTCATATGAGGAGCATCGAGGAAAGAAGCAGGACACATTGGCATTGGCTGGGTGCTAGGTGTCCTTGCGTGCAATGCTGAGGAGCTGGGGACTTACCCAACAGCAATGGGCCCTCATTAAAGGATTATCAACACAATTAAATTTAAAACTCTACAGTGGCTTTAGGATCAAACCCAATCCCCTTAACTGAGGTAACATAGGACTAGGAAGCACAGCATCATGAACCAGACACCCCTTTAACATATGCCAGAAATCCAGTTTGGGGCACAGCACTGAACAGAGACCTCATCACAGAAATGTGAGTTACTTGAAAATAAGATCACCAGTTCAGATCATGACCAAAAAAAGGACTAACCTGATGCTAAGCTAAATCTCCAAACATGATTCCTTCTATCTCCTGTCCTAGATAACAAAGTCGATCTAGCATGAGGCTCCACATAGTGTTTAGGAGACTCAGTTGCAAAGATTAGAAGGACTGGAGGGATATATGGCACATGGCCATCAATTCAGTGATTGATTCCTTCCTTCCTGCATTTATTTATTCAATAGGCATTCACAGAGGAGCCTATTCAAGGAAAGCATCCACTTCTGCTTGGCAATTCAATATGTATATAAGTGAAGTGTCAGATTATAGAAAACAGCTGAAAAACTAAATGCATGTACGATGTGTTTCAGGTGCCTCTCAAAGGTCAGATACCTGACACAATATCAGCAAGAAACAAATAGAAAACCAAGCAATGTTAATGGTAAAAAATACCGATTTTGCTAGCTGGGAATATTCTAAAGTATGGAGGCAATGTCGGAATCAGTCTAATAACCAGTGTATTATTCAACATTATTGCATCAGCCAATCAACAGGGTATTTTATTGAGCACCTACTATTATAAGGCAGATTCAGAGCTTAATGTTGGAAAATTAAGACAGAGAAATGCTGGGCCTCATTTCAAGAGACTATAATTAACTGTAAATTACCTAAACATACAAGATAGGAATATATGCTGAAGGAGAGTCTCCACAGTGAGTGTAATGAGTGGACAGTGGGGGAGGTTTTTCAGGAGAGGCAGAGGGACTGGACCCAGGACTGCAGAGAGGAGATGTTGTAGGGTTTAGGGGTGGCGGTGTTATAGAACTGGACATGGCTGCTAGTAAGACATTGTCCTCTTACTTTGTTCTAACAAAAACACATTCCAAAGTATATGCTCAGGTCCTGATCCAAGCACATCATTGGCAATGTCACCACTGACCTGTTCCCGGGGCTGTCACACCCTCCAACTCTCCAACCAACTGTCATGATCAGACCCAGAAAACTGATACTCATTCTTATAAATTCTTTCTAGTTACTCCTCACCTATTATAATGTATTTTCCTAGATCGAGAAGCAGATACTTGAGTGTTTTCCTTCCTCCCCCAAACAATGCTCAGAAGCCTCTGAGGTAAAAAATGTTTTCCTATAGTTCCAAGTTCTAATAACTTGCAAGGAGCCATTTTAGGGACATTCTTATTGCTTTGGAGACTTGTAGATGATGGGGTAATTAACTGGTAGCCTGAAATTTACCTGATCTATTCTTGAGAGGACACTTCTGTCAAGACCAGGGCACCAGGGGTCACTTTCTGAATCACACAGCTTCTTGGAGGGTGCTTGGGACTCATAATAGTCTTCAGTGATAGTTCTATCAGATTCCTTATCTTCAGGTCTGTTAAAAATTCACTCTCCAGTGTCTAACAATTGCTAATACTGAAACCACCAGTATACTCCAATATACTTTATTGATAAGTTCCTGTCAATTACTCCACCTCCTTACCACCTTCAGAAGGCTACCCTGGAGAGCGTCCAATTTTCAGCCCCTGCTCCTACTAGGATAAAGTCTCGCTGTTATTATGGCTTCTGACTTAACATGTAAAGAGCATAGGAACCTTGTTTCAACAGTCTTTTACTTTCTCATGAGTATTTCCTGCGCAGGACCCCTCCCCTGGTGTGCAGACAGACAGACGGACATAAGTACTTTTATGTTCCGTGTCTCAGCATTTAGTGTTTACTATTTGACATGCACAGAGTTCAAGACAAATCTATGAACAACAGCAGCCAGGCTTTCTGTGGAAAAAAAAAATCTATAGTAGGGGCAGCATTTCTATACTTCAGAAAACTGCTAGCAGATCTCCTTAAAGAATATATTTTGGATCATTAAGAACAAGAAGAAAATTTATAATACCATTTTGAGGATAGAGTACAAAGAGGATAAAATTTAATGAACCTTCATTTTATGTAAATACAACAAAACTTTCGATTTATAGAACTGATAACATCAGGGAACTCATTTAATTTTATATAACCCAAGGTCCCAAACTTAAGGAATTCATCTGTTAAAGTTATTACTATGTTAGTCTAAGGGCCAGTAACTTCATGAAATATGTATGCCAAGACACCAACCTTGAGTGGCAGGAACAGATCAAAGTTTCAGCTGATACAATACAGGAAGGAGTGGTTTTCTCGTAAGTGGAAGAGGGGGGAACCCTCTTATAACAATGTCCCTGTTGTAAATAAGAAAAGGGACACACGAGTTGCTCACTCCTCCTGCAGCTGGAACTTGTTGGAAATCTATCTTCCGGGAGTGGTCCCACGAAGGAGGCAGGCGCAGAGAACTCTGGGCAATGTCCTCCAGGAGCACGTGGAAGGAAAGTGAAATTATTCCAGACATGACTGAACCCAGGGGAAGAAACTATCTTTGCACCAGACCTTGGAGCTGAGGGTAGCATAAAAAAAGCTGGGAAAACCAACATGCAAAGGCTGAAGATGGGGTTAAAAGTGAGAGGAGCCAGAAGAGCAAATCAGAGGGTTGAGAAAGAGAGAAGCAAAAGGGAACAAAGATGCAGGCCAGGGACTCCAGCTGCTTCCTACTTTCTACTATGTGTTAGTGGGGTGCTAATTAGTCAGGCACTGGGACCAAGAGGAGGCAACTGACACACTCAAACGAGGGTAATTTGACAAGGGCATAATAAAGGAATGATTTGCCAAGATGTGGGTGGGATGTAGGAAAACTACAAGACATAGCACAATGCCGCGCCAGAGGTAAGAGCAGAGCCACCAGGACTCCAGGGCCCACTGGAGTGAGACGGGGGAGCTGTGATTAGTACTCAGAAGCATGGAACAGTGCTTAGAAGGTCACCCTGAGACCTTATATTGAGGGACACAGACAACCTTGAAGGAACTTGTCAAGGAGGAAGCTAGAGAAATAAATAACCAGACCTCAAGCTCCTTCTCCTAATCTCCCACTGGGGCTCCCCATTGACTGAACCTGACCAGAAGCCAGATGGCATGGGAGCTCCTCTGTGCAGGTCACATGAATCAGCCTCCGCAATGCACAGGGTAGAGAAGGCAAGAGAGGGAAGGCAGAGAATCCAACAGAAACTATTTCCCGTCAAGTATCAGACCCCATTTAAAAACCTACAGCATACTAAGTAAGATCATTCTGCAATACTTCAACCTGGGGAAGAAGGCTGGAATCTCCAGCAGCACCCAGGAGCAATGATGGATTCGGTCAGTCCAGCAGTCCTCCTCAAATAGTTAATAGAATTTAGGGGCACTTGGTTGGCTCAGTTGGTTAAGCGTCCAACTCTGTGTTCCAGCTTAGGTCATAATCTCATGGGTCATGGGGTCCAGCCCCTCATCAGGATCCACACTCAGCGGAGAGTCTGCTTGAAGGATCCTCTCCCTCTGCCCCTCCCCCACTCGCTCTTTTGGGTATGCTCTCTCTAAAATAAATAAATCCTTAAAAAAAATTAATAAAATGCATTCTGCACCCAGCACTAGAAACTAAAGAGACTGGCCTACTTCCCATTTCCAAGAGTCTTACCATCTAGTTTGTTCAAATGATGAAAGAAATATTCGTCAAATTTCTTATATATGTTAAGGGCAGAGATACAGGTCATCTGTGCTTTCAAAGGCATTATTACCCAAGAGTAAGAGATCCACTTGAAAATCTTAAAGGGTCATAAAAATGGTGACTATTAAGTGATGAAGTACCAACTCTAAGAAAATTATGAGTTCATAGAAGAGAAATAAGACATGCACAGGAAGGAAGCATCACAATTCCAGACACATGACCTGATCCCCCTTCTGTCACTGGGTCATTCCATTCCCACTGTAGTTCTTTGAAAGGCTTCTCAGCAGGGTATGGGACCTCGAGGTCCCTTTCATCTAGGCTCCATACATTCCTTTAGGGCTGCAGCTAGTGCTTATAGTGCCTTTTTGAAAATCAGGAAAGATGGGTAAACCAGTTAGGAAATTACACCTGTCCCGGGGGAACCACCATCTGCCAGAGTCCGTGATTAGGTAACCAGTGGGCAAGATGGACTTCAGCTCCCCCTCGCAGCTGCCCTTTGGCTGGGCCTCTAGGGTAGGGTCCGACCTGCATTATCATAAAAGACATCCCATTCACTCTAGAAATACTTATTAACCACTTATTACATATCAAGATCAACAATGACTCTGTTGTATTTTAGTTTTCCATTTAAGCTAACGGTGGCAACGAATGGCTATGGTTTGGGTAAGCCATAAACGAAACCCTGAGCTAATAATCCTAATGCAAACCCCTTCAACATGAAACTCTTGACTTGCCGGGTGAGGGGGTTCAACAGGACAAGGTGAAGAACAACGCGCTACAGCACTGCTCCCTAGCAAAACCCCCTCCTCCCTTCTGTGGTTAACTGCACTTTCCCATGAGATATTTCCGGATTCGGAAGCCATGGGCTGCTTTGTGACCCTATTCTCTTTTCCTCTCTCTTTCTCTTTGTGAGTCTGCCAGGATCCTCTTTTTAAAACATACTTTGGACCTCTCTCAGGTGGGAGTTCAGGGTCCCGAAACAGCCTGAGGTGGGCCATCAGGGAACCAACTGAGGAAAGCACGAGGAAGACAAGAAATGGAGCCCTACAGATTTCTGAAAAATCCAGTGCGACAGCAGACAGCAGGCCTGGATGGTACACGTGTCCACACCTCACTAACTTAAACTACACTGAGGAAGGACTGCTCGTGCCTCAGTTTCCTTGCCTGGATAACACGCCTCAAATCAGAAAGGTTTCCTTTAGGTCTAACTTTCTAGGGTTCTCATATGATCCTAAAAAGAAACTGTGATTTTTTATAGAGAAGGTGCCAGATTTTCTATTTTAAGTATCCTCTTAGGATAGTTACAGTGTTAGCATTATTGCTTTAAGCTGTGTCCCCAGTCTCCAAAATCAGGCACCCCAATGTCATTCCCTTTGTTTTTCCTATAGCTGAACTTCTATTCCTGTGACTTCCATAATCCCCTTGGTGAAGGAGTTTTCCCTCTTGCCCTGTAAGCCACCTGCTAATCGGCGTGTGATAGAGCATCCCACCTGTACAATACCTCTCTCCTGCTAATAAATGACACAAATTAAAATGATCACACTTATCGTATATTCCACTTGAGATTAAATAAGGGAATGTTTTATTCCGTGTAAGTATCTTCCAGCTGTAGGAAGAAAATGTTAATCAGACATTAAAGATGCCAAGAAAAATAAATTCAATATGTAAATAGCTACTTTGAGTAATTAGCTATTTACTATTTAATAAATGCTAAATAAGATCTCCCAGTTCACCACAACACTGGAGAAAAAGTACTTCGAAGGGCACCATAACGGGTTAGGGTTGACAAGAGCCTGCATCCCCAATGAAAGGTCTAAAAGTTTAATCAAGTTCTTGTGGCAGGAAAGGGGCCCAGTGACTGAGCCTGATGCTAATCGGTCTGGGCGGTAAGGGAGAAAGATAATGAGGCAGCTCTCACACTGACAAGAGTGAGACCGTCAAACACGTGATGATCACTGAAACCTTTCAATGACACCTCACTGCTGAAGAAGGAATGGATGGATTCGAACCCTGACAAGGGATCGTTACTCGGGTGTGAAAGGGAAGCTTCGCTTGGATTGGCTAGTTCATCTACTGCCACCGCACCGTTAGGACCCTGACACGTACTGGGTGTGATGGTTAACTTGACGTGTGAGTTTCAACATGACTGGGTTAAGGAATGCCCGGATTGTTGGTAAAACATTATTTCTGGCCATGTCTGTGAGGGTGTCTCTGGAAGAGACTGGATTTGAATCAGAAGACTTAGCCAAGATCACCCTCCCCGATGCACCTAAGCGTCATCCAATCCACTGAGGGGTCGCATAGACAAAATGGCCAAGGAAGGGAGGATTTGCTCTCTCTGTGTGTTTGCACTGTGACGTCCATCTTCTGCCCTCAGGCACCAGCCCTCCTGGTTCTCCAGCTCTGACTCAGGTCAGAACTTGCAGCAGCCACCCCCAAGTCTCAGGCTTTCAGAATGGGACTGAATTACACAGCCACCTTTTCCAATTTGCAGATGACAGATCACGGGACTTCCTGGTCTCCATAATTGTGTGAGCCAATCCCTCTAGTAAATCTCCTCTTACATATATACCCCATTGGTTCTGTTTCTCTGGAGAACTGTGACTAACAATCTCAGGTTTCATACCACCAAATCGCAAAAAAAAAGGAAGCAAAACCATGAGAGCAATAGCTTAACCAAAGATGTTTACAAATAGAAGTGCGCTAGAAGAATGGGAGGCACAGTCTCACTGGTCCATCTCGATGCCAATATCTCATGGGAGATGAAGACCATTGCCTGCGGGTCACCCCAAGGGTGACAAGCTTCCCATTCAGCCCTTCCTCCAAGGTAAGACCCTCCCGGAGCCCTCCCTTCAAGACCCACTCCCAGCACACACGACAAAACATACAACTTCACCTCACCAAAGTCTGTGTGGCTAACCATGGAGCTGATTGAAATCTCTTTTATTCCACATATTCTCTTCCCAGAGGAAGAGCACAAAACAAAACTGTGAAATCAGTAAGCTAATGATTTTCTCTCCTTCAAGCAACTGTGCATATTACTCAGCTGTAGAGCCGAGGGGATTATTTTGAAAAGGTTTTTCTCTCCTTCAGGTTCTTGCTTCCCGTCTCCTTCATTAGTCCCCTCACCTGGTATGACTGCACCCTCGCTGGTCCCCGAGCTGTTATTAAGAAACCACATTACCTCGTGAAGTGCCACGAAGCCTTATTTCCAGGTGCAGAATAAGGAAACTGGGGAGACAGTATGTACAGGGGTTATTCCCCGACTCCAGAGCCCAAGTGCTGCTGAGTAACCTGCTCACTTTCTGTCTCTGGGACCTCTAAGCACTACAGAAGTAGAAGCAATTACGGCACCTACTTGAAAGCTCTGCTGGGTGGATACAAAGAGTTCGCAGACTCGAAGCATGGACAAGGGTCCCTAGCGCAGAGTAAGTGATTAGCAAACACTCGCTACCTTTGTTTCTTTATTTTTATTACTTACAAAAGAATTGCTGTTGATGATAAAACCCTGGAGAAATAGACAAGACAATGGAAACCATACCTGGTCTTAGCATCCAAAGATATCCGTTATTAGTATTTTGAAATAGTTGACAATCTACAGATCTCTGCTGTATACACGAATTTCTTAAATTTTTTAAAAAGAAAGGGCACCATAGAATATAATTTTGTTTGCTATTCTTTTCACTCAATATTATGAATATTTTCTTATGCCCCTAGTGTTCCTCCAAGTATGATTCTAATGAGTATCTGCACTACTATACGGCTGTAATAGAATTTGTTTTGCCATTGCCTGACCACTGAGCCTTAAGATAACTTTTAGTTTTCTACAATTACAAATAATGCTGCAGCAAAGACAACTGTTACTTGGTTTTGGTCTGCTTCATGATTGTGTCTGGTATAGAAAGCAGGACCTGAGATTACTTCTGGTCATCTCTAACATCAGGCCCTTTGTGCTGCAGGGAACAGTGGCCCAGTGTTCTGTTTAACACACACACTGGTCATTCGGCTAGAAGCCAGGGGTCGGGGGCAGGGTTGGAGAAACAGGTAAAAACACCTTCCTAACTTCCATCAGGTGAACGGGGATGCCGTGCCCCATAAAGCCAAACATGACCAGGCCATAATCTGGGCGTGCTCTACCCTCTTTGGCCTGAGAGTCTGTAAAAATTAATTCCAGATTCTAGCATCAGCTTTTCTGTATTGTTTTTGTCTTTTTCTTTGCCCATATGAGTGTCTTTTTTTTTTAAGATTTTATTTATTTATTTGACAGACAGAGATCACAAGTAGGCAGAGAGGCAGGCAGAGAGAGAGGAGGAAGCAGGCTCCCTGCTGAGCAGAGAGCCCGATGCGGGACTCGATCCCAGGACCCTGAGATCCTGACCGAGCCAAAGGCAGCGGCTTAACCCACTGAGCCACCCAGGCGCCCCGCCCATATGAGTGTCTTATTGGAAATTTGGGAGATGCCATGTCAAAAAAAAAAAAAAAAGAAAATGCTAGCTGATCTCTGTTTTATATTTTGAATGTAATTTATAGTGTGTAATCGCATGGTTGTGAGCCACTGATCACATCAAGCACACCCCTCACTCCCAGCTACCACCAGCTGATGTGACTCCCCCTTCTTCTCTTTCTCCTTTTTCCTCTTCTTTTCTTTCTTCCTCCTCCTCCTTCCCCCTCCTCCTACATGCTCTCTCCTCCTACATGCCCTCCCCCTCTGCTACATGCTCTTTTGTCAAATCCCATTCCCTTCCCCAAAGACACTCATGCTCAAGCATTTAAGGTGTGTCTACTCAGTGTAAATTTCAGGCCCGCCTTACATGAATAGCTGTGGAGATAGTAACAGTATAGTCTGTATACTTTTAATGCAGATTGTATCTTGCTACTTATTTCATATTATCTTATTATCATATTATATTTCATATTATCTTTCATGATGGCAGCATGTTCCTGAAATTGGGTCATGCTTCCATACCTAGGCTTAGTTCATTCTGCCGATTATTCCCTTCTGCACACGTGCCGTATTTTACTCCTCTCTTCCTCACAAGGTGGTTGTCCACACTGTCTTCAACTCTTACCTATTGTGCATAGCACTTCAGCAAACTATTTCATCTTTGCACAGTTCTCGTGGCAGAAAACTGTTTGTACAAATCTTCCCCATAGAACGATCCAGAAGAGAACTGCTAAAGCACAGGGCATTCAGTGTTAATTTCACTAAATGGCTCTCCAGAAGGGCTACGCCAGCCCTCGTGACAATTAGCAGCTATTGAGATTATGAGTCTCTCCACAAGCTCGCCAGCACTTGTTATTGTCCAAATTTCCTTTTTGCCAATCGCATAGATGCCAGCTGGTGTTTTATCTTTATTTTTGTTGGTCTCTTTGTCAATGAAGCTGAAAATGTCATACATTTCTCAGCCATTCAGGTTCCTCTTTTGTAAACTGATGCGCCCACTTAGAGGGTTTTCTTGTTTTGCATATTTCATAACTATTTCTTACATATTATAAATTAATCCTTTATCAGAGATGCTGAAAATAGTTCCCTGAAACCACGCACCCAGCCAAACTCTATTTTAAATAACTTATACTTGTCTACCATTGAAGAAACTCTACCTTGTGAAAGACATGCTGTTGGACGTAACAGACTCGCAGCTCCCTCATTCCCTTCCCTTTTTAGAACCTCTAAAACACTCTATTCTTGTATTTCTAGATTTTACTTTTTAAGCAGAAAATAACCTTTTTTACTGTTTTGTTATAACTCATAGCTTTGGCAGTAATGATTAGCAGTAGCCATACATGGCCTTTATTATAACCACTCTGCATAAGACAAATTTCACAAATGGGAAACTATCATAGGGACACTTTTGGCGTATCGTGGCTTTGAGGTGATAGAAAAACCAAAGCTTATCTGGCTTTTCCACGTCATTTATGTTGTGAAATGTTAATTGTGTCTTCTCATACTTATTATTTTATGTACACGATTTTTTTTTTTTTTTACCTATTCCTACTATCCTTGCTCTTTAAGGTCTTGGTGGTTTGAAGCTAACAAGGGCATGGCAAGCCTTCATTCATCACGGCCTCTCAAAATTCTCGGAGATTAGGGCAGGTGTTCCAGCAACAGGGAAGATAATCCCAGTTTTGCAATCCTCGCTTCGGCCCACAGCAGCTCTATAGCACAGGCTCTGCCTTTGCTTGCACATGCAACACTTTCCACCACAGTGTCAGTCAGCCTATGTTAGGGGTAGGCTGTACACTTTACGGAGGGTTCCTGAACAGAAACATAGACTTCCAGACCAGTGAGTCCTAAAAAATATATGCATAGGAATTGCTCAGGATGTGAGGTGGTGGTACTAGATGTTTTCTCTCACAATGATGTTCTCTTTCATGTAGAAGACTGCAGATTAAATAGTGTTCCTGGCCAGCATACCTACCCTTCACTTATCAGCAGGAAATGAAATCACTTACTAGTTATTGGAAAGGAGAAAGAGAAACATGGCATGCTAGCCCAAAGATGATGCCACTTCCTCGTGGAATCGAGATGGCACTCTACCCTCCTCCATTCCAGAAGTCTGCAGCCCTGTGCTGAGGTTTACCTGGCCTGGCACTGCCTATAACTGAGGGAATGCTCTTCTAATTCTGGGGCTCAGGGTCAGAAAGAAGGCTTACTCACAGATAAAATCTACCTCTTCCAACTTAAATCTTAAAAGTAATCAAGGCAATATGCTGAGTCCTTTTTTCTTATTTCTCAATTGACTTAGAATTGAGAAGGTAAAAAGGGTCATTGAGGCTCCCAATGAGAATAAAGTTTGTTAAACAATACAGGTAATTAAATTTCACTGGAAATCTTCATTTTTAACAAGATTCCCAAGTAGGAATCCAGTAGGCTCCCATGATGACCCTGGAAACATTGTTTTAAATATATTTAGGAGTGGCCATTATAACCCAGTATCAGGATGATTTTTAAAAAGTAGAACTCTACAAATTCATGTAATTGGAATTTTATTTTTCATTCAATTTTATGTAAAATTTTCATAGCAAAAGTGGTATTTATTGAGTAGCTATTTTTTTAATTGTCCCATTGTCATGAGCTTAAGATACATCATTCCAACTTTTATGAAGCCATGAATTTATTACTGCAAATTTTTCCAGATAAGGAATCCAAGTTCCAGAGAGATTTCATGAATTTCCTACAGCTTTGAAGGTAGCTAAAGGACAGATGAGGTTTGGACTTACATCTGTTTGGGTCAATGTTTTTTCTGCTAATCTGCTTTCTTATTTATACCTACATGGATTCATAAAGTGAACCATTATTCAGTATATCCAGAAAGTGAGAATTCACACCCACTTTCCTAAATGTGATAAAAAAAAATATCTGTTTTATTCCAATATCAAGTTGTTGTCTCTAGATCATGTTTGGCACTTATAATTCTCTCCAGATAATATAATATGCCTTCACTGAGAAGGTATATATGAATGAGAAGGAAATAAATATGTGTGAGTTGAGCCTATTTTCTCTTCCCATTAGTGTATAATGGCTACTTGGTCATTATCTTATTTTCAACATCAACATCAAAAGTAGGGGCGCCTAGACGGCTCAGTTGGTTAAGCATCCAACTCTTAGGTTCAGCTCAGGGTGGTGAGATTGAGCCCCATGTTGGGCTCTGGGCTGGGCATGGAACTTGCTTAAGATTCTCTCTCTTCCTATCCCTCTGTCCCTCCCCGCACCCTGGTCATGCTTGCTTGCTGCCTAAAAAAAAAAAAAAAAAAAAAAAAAAAATTTAAAGATACAGGCTGGAGAGTGCAATGAAAAGAACACAAAAATTGGAGTAAGGATCCCCAATTCTAATTTTTATCTCTTTTGCTTCCTGGCAACTTGAGGTTTTTCTCAACTATAAAATAATAGGGTTGCTTGAGATCAAGGACGTACATCACCATTTCTCCCATTTTCTTCTGTTAAAAAAACATTTTTGCTCTCAACTGACCTGCAGGCAGAGCTGCAAAGGCTTCTTGGTCCAGGATTCTTGACAGCTGCCACCAACTGACTGAGTTGACACGCCATCTAAACCTTCTTTACCGTTGCTAAAATAGATCAGAACAGAAAATCTTTCCACCTTTAAGTCTAAGACTGCTGTCAGCAGGGCCCAAAGAGATAGTAGCAGTTAGGTGAAAAACCATAAGCCAGAACTTCAAACCTTAATGAGTCTGAGGAAGACTGGCTTGTATTGGATATAATCCCTTTCACATAGCAACTTCCACAACCAGTGGTTTTTCTGCTCTCTGAAAATACACAGCTTGACCTGCAGGCGAGAAAAAGAGTCAACATCTTCTTCCCTGATGTCTCCCCATCAGGTGACTTGAAGCAATATGAGCGATGCCCACAGAGTATTTGTTATGAAATCCAGAAGAAAAGCCATGCAAGAAATGTAAACCCAGATCTGTTTCAAATCTCCTGGGGAAGGAAGGCCCCAGAGGCTATGTTTCTGCGTTAGGGCAGAGTAGGGACTATCCTGCTGCTAGGGTGTAACCACCGCCAGGCCACCAGGGCCTCATTAGTGACAGAACGTCAAGCTGCTACCCGATAATACATCGCCTTTCCCCTCCTCTCCCAGTAAGTAACTGCTTCTAGAAATCACACCTGCTTACTCAGGACTTTGGAGCAGAGAAATCTCAAAACTCAAGAACAACCTCTAGATAAGTGAGCTCTTGTGAAATGTTTGTCCGCCAGGAAGATACCCCAAAAAAACTCCAGTCCCCTCCAGGAATCCAGAAGCCCTGTGCCCAGGTCTCTACCACCCCCACCAAATGTAGCCGATGAGATGAAATGATGGCGGTTTCTAAATTATAGTACTTGTGTTCAAATCGATAGGCACTTCTGTGAGTCTGATCAGGACTGCAGTTAACCCATTCATCACATGCTCTAATACAACGTGTATCTTCTCATTCTCACTGACCCTCCCTCAGCACCCTTATCATCCCGAGAAACAGTATCACATGTTCCACTTCTGAGGGTTCCCCATGTGATCCACAGTTTCCCCTTGTTGATAACAGATGCCTCCTGCCACCTGTGACCCAATAGGTCTAAAGTGTTTGTTTGCTAATTGACGCCAAGCCCTCTTCTGTTTAGCCCTGGACTTGACCCTCCCCTGCCTCAGATGCTGGCGTCCCCTGAGCTCTAGTTACAGCATGCACCTGGTGTTTCCTTTGTTACCAGAAGCGTCCCTCGCAGCACAACCCTGTGCTACATCCAAGAGCAGAAACACGCGTGCTGTAAGGGTGACAGTCAGGCATTCACCGAATGCAGAATTCAAGAACTCCCTGCCCTCCCCTGCCATCGTGTCCACATAGAACGCCCCGTGTGTGCTTTTCCTGACAGTTTGAAAGGGCCTTTGAGGTTTAATCAGTCGATAGCGGCAAAAGGATAACACAGCGTTCATAGTGGGAATTCTTATCTTAATGCTGCTGCCGGCAGAACACCAAAGACCGCACGATTTGCAGTTGATTTCGCTGTAAGGAATAGGGGTCAGGGTGATTCTTGGGTTACTATATATAAAAATACTACTTTCTCCACTCAAAAGTGATCCCTAGGCAATATGTAACAGCAACTTGTAAGAAGTTCAAGGTAAAATATTTCTTCTAAGGGAATACATTCCTTTCCCCTAGAGTTCATCCTAAAATAATCCCTGAATTACTAAACGTGGTTTATTATTATTATTATTATTATTACTCCTCTTTATTTTAGCAAATGGTCATTCCTAATTAAGTCGATGATGGAAGATGAAAAACTTACTCTCACTGATGCACCAGAAAAAGAAAAATAAAAAAAAAACCAAGAAACAAAAAACAAAACCATGACTTGCCATGACTAAGCAAACATCAAACTTTTACAGTAGTTAAGGGCTCGAATCATAGACGATTTAGAAATCTGTGAAAACACCTGAGTTTTCAAAATATAACTATTGTATATATTTACCGTATTTACTTTATATGCCTTATACACTTTTTTCTTAGGGTTCTAATGCTATTTAGCATTCCAGTTGTTTTATTAATTCAAATTTCCTACAACACATTTCAACTGCTTTCTGCTGCGAATGTGGTGCTCGGGCCCGCGGCTCTGGTGTCACCGCAAAGATTTTGGACAATGCAGTATTTTGTACTCTGCCCTGTTTCAGAATCTGAATTTTTCACCAGACCCCCTGGTAGTTCAGATGTATGCGAAAATGTAAAAATGATTTCGGATAAAGAACTGAGCCTGGGTGCTTTGACAAGATCTCAGATTCAAGTCGCATGACTTTTGAATTTAGACAAGCTTTCAAATTTTTTAAAATACCATACTCTCTTGGGACGCCTGGGTGGCTCAGTTGGTTAAGCAGCTGCCTTCGGCTCAGGTCATGATCCCAGCATCCTGGGATCGAGTCCCACATCGGGCTCCTTGCTCAGCGGGGAGCCTGCTTCTCCCTCTGCCTCTGCCTGCCTCTCTGCCTGCCTGTGCTCGCTCTCTCCCCCCCACTCTGATAAATAAATAAGATCTTTAAAAAAAAAAAATACCATAGTCTTCTCTTGTAGGAATACAGTAACCTAGACCTTACAGGGTTATCATGAGGTCGAAGCTGGCTAATTCCCATAAAGAAGTTAATTAGCATAGGATTTAGCATCCAGAAGTTTTCAGCAAATGTTTGCTGTCACCTTTCCAAAGGTTATGGGCTCTCAGAATAATACAGTTTAAGTCCTTTGCCTTACACATGCGATCTACATAGCTCCTCCCCTCGTGCTTCTACTCAGAATTACTACTGTGACAAGTAGAGAAAAGCAAGGGGCTAACCCATGTTTGTAAAAAATGCTCTAGATTGAGTCACTGACTATTAATTTCTCATCACAAATGCATTCATTCATTTACAATGAATGAATTCACTTATTTATTGGCTACTCTATTTTCTATACTATGCCAAGTACTTGAATCACTGTAAATTTTTGCGATAGACACTTTTCTTTTTCTTTTCTAAACAGAGTGCAGCTGGAGCCCACCGAGTGCCCTACATGGCTTTGGGGGGAAGGGAGAAATATTTTCCAGTTCTTGTGCAGGGGCTGGGAGAGGATGGGCTGTGATGCCCTGAAGTTAAGGGTCACTCAAAGAGGGGTGCCTGGGTGGCTCAGTTGAGTTGAGCATCTGACTCTTGATGTTGGCTTGGGTCTTGATCTTGGGGTCATGAGTTTGAGTCCCATGTTGGGCTCCATGCTGGGTATGGAGCCTACTTACAAAGAATGGAATCACGCCCACAGCACAGACCTCTGGAGTTCCCTGGGGCCAGGCAAGGGAGTCTTGGGATGAAGGACACCTGGGTGCCCCAAGTGCTGGCAGTCCCTTGTGCCAGCTTCAGAGGACTCGCAAACCCTACACCCACACCCTTCTCCCCCCCACCTCCCCATTCAGTGCAGTGTCACCTCTGCCCAGGGGCCTGGCCGGGTGTAATCCAAGTCTCTAGATGGTTAGAAAGTAATTAGAGAACCGTTCAAAAATAAATTTTCTTAGTTGATAAATTTCAAAGAACTCCCAGTATTCTTAAAGATCAGAAAATGGAGATCCCTAGGTAAGGAGAAAAAAGAGTCACTGAAAGCATGAGATAGGAGTTCTGCTGGAAGATGAGCACAGTGTGAATATTCACAGATATGGGAATGAAGGAGACATTCATGGAGAAACATGGTATCTAAGGTCGAAAACTACATATGCAAACATTTTACTATTACATCTAATTTAATTTAACTTGCGTTTGAGTAACTCAGCAAATTGGTAAAGACACAGGCTGGCTTATAAAGTATACGTACATTCCCTGAAAATGCCAAATTTCATCCCCAAAGCCTATATAATTAATCTTATTCTCCCTACTCTTTTCTTAAGCTCTAAGGAGCTAAGCCTGTGTCCAAGACAACGCATCCATATTTTAAGATTCATTATTATCAACATGTTTAATAAAAGAAAGAGTGTATAGAATATTTACATTAGGGGCGCCTGGGTGGCTCGGTGGGTTAAAGCCTCTGCCTTTGGCTCAGGTCATGATCCCAGGGTCCTGGGATTGAGCCCCATATCGGGTTCTCTGCTCTGGAGGGAGCCTGCTTCCCCCTCTCACTGTCTGCCTGCCTCTCTGCCTACTTGTGATCTCTGTCTGTCAAATAAATAAATAAAATCTTTAAAAAAAAAACAAAAAGAATATTTACATTAACCAGCAATATAGATGGGTACAAGTCTCCTTGGTGTGTGTCATTTATGAGAGGCTATACTATGCTCCAGTGAGAGTGATAAACAATTTCAAATTTCCATTGGTTTAATCCAACAAAATTTCTATTTCTGGGTCTGAACGACATCCCAGAGTAGTTCTCCTTTTCTCAGTATTCTGGCTGCTTTGATCTGTAGATGACTGTATATCAGCACATGGTTCCACAAATACCAAAGCAGGGAAAGAGAGATCACAGAAAATATTATAGCCGTTCTTAACTGCTTCTAACCAGAACATATGTCACTTCCATTTCTATTTCCCTGGACAAACCAAGTCACATGGTTGTGGTTGATTTCAAAGGGAGAAGAAATAAGATGCTGTTTGTATGCTGGGGAGGGGAAAAGAACTGTAATTCCAAGAGTAGAGGAGTTTAAAGAGTCACACAACCATAGAGTGATAAAAGTCTGTCTGCAGGGGTAATGACAACCCCTTGCACACATTTTCCTCTGCCTTTCTAGAAATGTTTGAATACATGTGATTAAATACAGAACTTACTTTTATGATGTTTTATTTTAAGTGAACTTTATCATTCCATATGCACTGTTCTGTAACTTGCTTCTTTGATCTGTTTAACAGATGGTTTTGTAGATATCGATCTAGCTGCTTCTTTTCAACATTTTTCTTCATATTAACTCTGAAGTACAGAAATGCCCTCCTATATCTAACTTGATGTGTATCTACTTCGCTTCCAGTTATCTTTTTAAAGATTTGTTTATTTATTTGAGCAAGAGAGAGAGCACAAGCAAGCAGGGAGAGAGGCAGACGGAGAGTGAGAGGGAGGGAATCTCAAGCAGACTCCCCACTAAGCATGGAGCCCAGCAACAGAGGGTTGGATCTCATGACCCTGAGATCAGATCTGAGCTGAAACCAAAAGTCGGATGCTTAACTGATTGTACCACCCAAGTTCCCTAGTATTGCCTTTTTAATAAATGGTGCTAGATTAATTTCATATCAAAATGAGGAAAATGTTTTGGCCATTATATCACTGTGCAAACAAAAATCGATTCCAGATAGATTATAGGTCTAAATGTATAAATCTAAATGTTTAAAAAAAAAAGGATGGGGGTTTAAAAAAGAACTTAGGAGGAAATTTCATCATGCTGGTGTAGACTAAAACAAACACAAGCCAAAATCAGTAACCTCAAAATTTTAAAAATTAGTTAGATTGCTATAAAATAAAATATTGCTGTTCATCAAAAGAAACCATTCACAAAAGTGTAAAGGCGAGTCACAGGGTGGATGAAGAACTTTTCAATACTTCTATCTAAAAAGGACTAATATGAGAATATATAATATATAATATGTATATAATACACATTATATATAATGTATATAATATATAAAGAAAACCTATAGATAAATGTAGAAAACCTATATATATAGAAAATATAGAAAGCCTATAGATAAGAGAATATCAGGAAGCCAAAGAGAAAAGTAGGCAAAAAACTATCACTTTACCAAGAGGTATATGCAAACGGTTGGATAAGCACAGAAAACTTGCATTTAACTTCATTAGTCAACAAAAAAACTACAATTTAAATGAAATAACTTCTTCACAACCACTATAATACCCAAACAAAGGTAACAGATGATTCCAAGTCTTAGTGATCATGTAGAATTATAAATACACTTAAGTTGTATCCTTATCATTGTTTCACTTTTGCGTATATACATTACATTTAAATAGAAAGTTAATTAAAGATAATTGTCCACTCATATAAAACTCTTAACAAACTGGGTACGTGGGGGATGGAAGGAAACTCCTTTAACCCAATTAGGGATACGTGATGATAAAAAGCACCATGTTTAGCGGTAAAATACAGGAAAATTTTCTTCTCAGATTTAGATCACTACATCTATTTGACAATTTATTAGACGTCACAGCTAGTTGGAAAAGTTTTTAAAAAGGAAAAAGAAAGGAAGGAGAGAAGAAAAAAATTTATAGACTATTCGACTATTGGCATTAATTTGAAAATTTAGAAAGTTTACTAGACAGAACATAAATTTTAGTGTTTTATGACATAAAAAAGTCTTCAAATAAATTTTTAAAATTAAGGAACACAATATGTTTATCCAATTACATAAGCAAAATATTCAAAATGGTCCAAAGAGCCATGAATATGTTCTCAATCTCACAATATACAAAGGAATCAAATTAAAACTCCAAGAAAATACAAATCAATCAGAATGAGCGCAGTTAAAAAAGACCGACGAAATACGTGGAAAAGAGAGTTTCTAGCTGCCCGATTAGAAGTAGCCAAAAAGCGGACATAATCCAAACACCAGACAGACGGATACAGGAATTGTGGCATTCCTACAAAGCCACCGGCACATGAAGAGGATTCTAGTGGTGAGGAGGGTTCAGCTCTACCGGTTACATTTTATTACTTGATTTACTAGTGGTTAACCGGTCTGTGAGCTTTCGTGATGCTTTCCATTCGGCAATTTTGTGTTTAAAACTTCAAATGAGTTGTAGTAAGCCTTACCAAAATAGGCAAATAAAATATATATGTATAGCTTCCAAAACAGCAAGTAAAATACTAAGCAAACAAAAATTGGGCATTTAAATTAAAACTTCGTAATTCCAACAGAAAACGAGAGAGACGGAGGGAGGGAGGGAATTTCACCTTTTCAAGGTAGATGCTGAAAAAGACCGTATGTTTCTTTTTAATGCCGTATGTAATGATTTATTTATTAACATGGAACTATATCCATGGAATACTATTCTGTGAGAAAAGCACATAACTGAACTCCTAGTATTTTGTAAACAATTTACTAGTTTTATACTCAGAAAATCAACTATAAGGGAGCTTGAAAAACCTTCTTGCCCGTGTACCTGGGTATTTCAGTCAATTAAGCGTCTGCCTTTGGCTCGGGTCGTGATCCCAGGTTCCTAGGATCGAGTCCCACATCAGGCTCCTTGCTCACTGGGGAGACCGCTTCCCCCTCTGCCTCTACTCCTCCCCTGCTTGTGTACTTTCTCTCTCTCTGTCAAATAAATAAACAAAAATCTTAACAAAACAAAACCGTCCTGCCCCTACCTCACTTGAGTCCATCCCGAGCAAAGAACAGGACCAGATACCATGGTCCAGTCTGCTAGTCCAGGTTACGGACTACTTGCTCCTCCCTGTGTCTTACAATTTTTTGGATTTTTCATATTTTCTTCATATTTGGTCTTATGACAGTTTTCGCTTCTCCCTCTTTTGCTGGATTTCTGTGTTTAAACTCGAGCATGTGTAGACATTTGGCACTCACTAGACCTCTCTCGTTTAGGCAGATTCCAGGTCCTCTCTGTCCTGAATCTCTAAGACATGTGTAGACAGTTTTTTGCAGCTCTCACTTCCACCCCCCTGCCACCACCAGCCCCACTAAAATCACTTAAAAGACACTATTTCTTAGTACCCTTCTTTCAGAGACACAACAGTCAACCACGCGATGTATTTATGATTACCAATTTTTTTCACTGATATACACCACATATATGCGTAGTTACGTAAGAAAAAAAAATCTGTGAAAACTGTTGATAAGAAAGAATTGGATTTGAACTGTTTCTTTTGTGATCTGAGCTAATATCACCTTGGTAGAAATACAGCATTATCCGGCAGAGGTCTTCCGGGGTTCTGATTATGGGTCCAAACAAATCACAGTGCAATCCATCACATTCCCACACTGTCAGCTTTGGGCTGACTCACTCGATTGTCCTTGAAAGTGCCGTTGCATACTTCTTCTTTTTTTTTTTTTTTATTCCAGTCATTATGGAAAAGGTGCATTGTATAGTGTAGGCAATCACATTTACTAGAAAATGCCCTTGGCTTGCTTGCTTATTATGTGCACGGAGGTAAGGGAAAGAAAAAAAAAAATCTCATGGGTTATTTCCCTCAACCCTGAAAGAAAAAACTAAATTAATCTATAGAAACTCCTTTCAATAGCTTTCCCTGTACGAAATTCATTCTCACCTATGTGGCTCCTGAGAGGGAGAAGTCTGACCAGGTATGAGCCTATGGAACACATCCGTAGCAGAGTCAAGTTCGAGTTAAGATTTCAGGAGCTGTGTCTAGCCCAAATTTCAAATATGCTTATTATGGCTTGCTCAAATCCCATGTGCTGTGGGGTATGATAATTCCTGAAAAAGCAGTTCTCCTGGCAGATTAAGAGAACAGTTTGCTTTTGCCTCAGGCCATTAACATTTTAATAAAACGGTCGTCAACTGTGATAACAATTCATCTTTAGGGGACTTTATCTATTATTAACCTTATTAAATAACAAGTTTATTATTGCTGACATGTAGATTTTCCAGCCTTCATCAAGCATGCTTCTCACTCCAGCTCTCTTTCATTCTCTCTCTTTAAAAATTTAGTTCAATTAAGCTGAATTTCTGTGCCAAGTGCATATTTACAAGTTTGTTGGTTTGTTTTCCTTTGGAGCGATTTGAAAATTATTCTCATTTCCAATAATAGTTGATTAAGCTAAACACATTTTATGCGTTTTGTTGAGGACCACAATCTGTTAAGCAGGAATAATTTACTACTTTGATTTTGGTGAAAGATGCAATTGTCAGTCTTAAGAAAATGTTATTTTAGGAAAGAACGGGCAGTCAAAAGATACAAGTTAAATTTTATTGTCATGTAGCAAGAAGGTGTTATAATTTGCAATTATGTTCCCTACCAACAGAATCATGTCCAATATACTTTATTCAAACAGTTATAAACACCCTCTTTAATCTATGATTGACCAAGGAAAATAAATCCAGCACTACTGTTCTAAAATATAGGAAGAAGAAAACAAAAAGACAGGAATGTGATGGTCCAGGATGTGTCTGGGGAACTCAAAATGATCCACTCGAGTAATAGTCAAGGACTAGAGAAAAAGGAACAGAGTGTAGGATTAAAAAAAGAAAAAAATATTTGGGACACCTGGGTGGCTCAGTCGGTTGAGCATCTATCTGTCTTCGGCTCAGGTCATGATCCCGGGGTTCTGGGATCGAGTCCCACGTTGGCTCCTTGCTCATCAGGGAGCCTGCTTCTCCCTCTGCCTGCTGCTCCCCCTGCCTGTGCCCCTTCTCTGTCCCTCTCTCTGGCAAGTAACTAAATGATTAAAATCTTATAAAAAAATGTTTGGAATCAATTTTAAAGTATAAAAAAACAGAAATGTGTTAAAGGAAAAAGAAATCAGGAAGGATGCTCTGATCAATTTATGTCAAACAGGGAAAAACCTCATCAGATTGGGGTTTTAAGCAACTCTGCAGCAGTCTACAGAAGCAGTTGTGGCTGTTAAGTCTGGGAGGCAGGTCAATTCTATGATGGCAGTTCCAAGAGGCTCCCCAAAAGATGGTGAGGCCCTCAGCTTGGTAGAGAGGGTGGCAAGGAGACACGTGTCATATACAACAGTCATTTCTGAAGAATGTTCAGTAGGACTGGATGAAGGGGAGAGATGCGTACGAGAAGAACAAATCTGAGATTTCCAGTTTGAACACCTAAGTGACGATGTCCTCAACCATCAACCGGGGCAGAAAAGTATAAAGATAAATATTACAGTGAAAAGACACTGAGTCCTACTGGCATGTGTATAGTTCTGAAGTCTGTGGATGGCATTGACAGTTTCCAATACTGGAAAAACAAAACAAAACTGCCTTGTACACCTACATTTCTAAGACGAAGCAAACCTCAGCTTTTGGGTTAAGAAAGAATTATATGGGGACGCCTGGGTGGTTCAGTCAGTTAAGTGTGTGCCTTCAGCTCAGGTCATGATCCCAGGGTCCTGGGATGGAGCCCCGCATCAGGCTCCCTGCTCAGTGGGGAGGCTGCTTCTCCCTCTCCCTCTGACCTCCATTCCCTGCTTGTGCTCTCACGCTCGCTTGCACTCTGGCAAATAAATAATAAACAAAATCTTAAAGAAAGAAAGAAAGACAGAAAGAAGAAGGAGAGAGAGTGACAGGAAGGAAGGGAGGGATATATATACTGGAGTCTATCTATATAGGACAAAACGTTTTCCCAACTCCTACTCACCTTGCATTTGTACTTTCTTTCCGTGTGTGTATGTGTGTGTGTGTGTGTGTTTGATATGATTAAAACTATTGTTACATGCTTGTCTTTATTGTGTTACGTTAGCCACCATACAGTACATCATTAGTTTTTGATGCAGTGGTCCATGATCCATTGTTTGCATATGACACCCAGTGCTCCCTGCAATCATGCCCTCTTTAATCCCCATATCCAGCATTTGTATGGTTGAGCATCTATCTGTCTTCGGCTCAGGTCATGATCCTGATAAAAGTATCTAAAAGTATCTAAAAGTAGCACTGATACAGCTCTTTCTTTATTCCTATACTCACTGACTTGTTCAGAACTTAGTCTCACGTGATCTATTACAACAATCCTTCCCCTGCTCACCCTGCTTTCAGTTTTATCCCTCACAGACACGTGTGCTGTGCAGCTCTCAGAATCATTTTTGTGGCCTATGTAGATGACAACAATGAGCTCAATCAGCGGCACAATGGGACATAGCACCCCTTTACATGAGGCTGATTCTGTAATGTAATTGTACTGTCCTGAAGTAAAGTTCACTGATATCTTAACCCATCAATGCATTTAATTTCAAAATAAATCAGTAAAAATAATGAAGATAAAATAAAATAAGCTGTGGCAAAATAAGGTGTATTTCAATACAAAAATGTTCAGGCACTGGTTAATATCAGCCACCAACCGGAAGATGTAATGAAGTGAACCACTGCTTGCATCTTTATGTACAATCTCAGTGGATAAACAAAGGGAGTCCAGTGCAGTTATGCGGGCTGGGGTAGCAATGGCGCTGATCATAGAATTTCCTTCATACGTATAAGATGTCTGCTAAAGTTGCCAATGTAATGAAAAGTCTTTGCATTGTAGTTTTATTCCTGGAAAATGTGATGTATGTTATAGCAAACAATATGGCACGCAAGTATAAAATAGATTTAAGGTGTAGGTTCCAAGCATTATAATTCAGCTATAATTTGTTTTTTATAAGATTTCATTTATTTGAGAGAGAGGGATCTCCTGCATACAGAGGGAGAGGGAAAGGGGGAAGTAGACTCCTCACTGAGCAGGGAGTCCAATGCAGGGCTCGATCCTAGGGCCCTGGGATCGTTACCTGAGCTGAAGGCAGATGCTTAACCCACTGAGCCACTCAAGAGCCCCAATTCAGCTATAATTTAAATGTCCAACGTGACATTTCAAAGTTGTGAAGGGAAGAAAAAATTCTTCATTATGTAGAAAAGTCCCAGGTGTTGTAGGGAGTACCGTCTCCTACTAGACACCAGGAGTGCCTCCTAGGTGATCTAATAATCTAAAAATTGCTCTCCAAAGCATCATATGGGCCTTTCAAATGTTCTACATGCTGTAGGACTACATTGGTAAGTAAAGAGATTTGAAGAAATGATGGTGGGAAACTTTCTAAATTTGGTGCCACATATAACTCTACAATTCAAGCAGCTCAGCAAATCTAAACAGGTTAATTTCAAAGAAACCCATGCCTGGACACATCATGATCAAACTATTAAATATCAGAGATTAAGTATGGAAACCACCTTGAGAAAATATGATACATTAAACCACCCTGAGAAAATATGATACATTATGATACATATACATTATATATGATACATTATATGATGTATGTATGAACAATGATTAAAATAATTGCAGATTTATCATCAGAAGACACTGAAGTGTGTCTTTAAAGGACTATTTGTAAAGGAGTCGAAGTATAATTCTATACCCTTATAAAGTATCCTTTAGGAATGAAATCAAAAGAGAAACCTGTTCAAAGTAAAACTAAGGGAAACTGTCACCAGCAGACCTGCTTTATAAAGACTGAAAGAAAGGATTTTCATAGACTGAAGGAAAAGGATCCCAGAAACAATCTAAGATTTTTAGAATTTAGGAAAGAGGATCAAAAATAGTAAATATTTGGGCAAATATAAAAGACTAACTTCAACTCTTTAGTTTTAAAAATTCTACATAAGTATTTAAAACAAGATTATACCATTATGTGGTTGAGTTGCCAAAATATATGGAGTTAATCAATATAAACATTTTAACACAAAGGAGAGTGGGTATGGGGCCTTTTTGCTAGGTTTCTATATTTATGTGACATGGTACAATTTTAAATAAACTATGAAAGATTAGACATGTATATATTTGTCTAGATCAATCAATAGAAACTAATACAGAAGGGAGGAGTCAAGATGGCGGAGAAGTAGCAAGCTGAGACTGCTTCAGCTAGCCGGAGATCAGCTAGATAGCTTATCTAAAGATTGCAAACACCTGAAAATCCATCGGCAGATCGAAGAGAAGAAGAACAGCAATTCTGGAAACAGAAAAACAACCACTTTCTGAAAGGTAGGACCGGCGGAGAAGTGAATCCAAAGCGACGGGAAGATAGACCCCGGGGGGAGGGGCCGGCTCCCGGCAAGCGGCGGAACAACCGCGCACAAAATCAGGACTTTTAAAAGTCTGTTCCGCTGAGGGACATCGCTCCAGAGGCTAAACCGGGGCGAAGCCCACGCGGGGTCAGCGTGGCCTCAGGTCCCGCAGGGTCACAGAAGGATCGGGGGTGTCTGAGTGTCACAGAGCTTGCGGGTATTGGAACGGGAAAGCCGGCTGCAGAGACAGAGCCGACAGTAAGCTCGCAGCTCCGTGTTACCTTGAACCGGTCGCAGGCTCGGTGAGCTCGGAGCGCGGCCGGAGGTCAGGCAGACGGGAGTAACTGGGCGCTGTTCTCTGAGGGCGCACTGAGGAGTGGGGCCCTGGGCTCTCGGCTCCTCCGGGCCGGAGACCAGGAGGCCGCCATTTGTATTCCCGTCCTCTGGAACTCTACGGAAAGCGCTCAGGGAACAAAAGCTCCTGAAAGCAAACCCGAGCCGATTACTCACCCCGGCCCCGGGTAAGGGCGGTGTAATTCCGCCTGGGGCAAAGACACTTGAGAATCACTACAACAGGCCCCTCCCCCAGAAGATCAACAAGAAATCCAGCCGAGACCAAGTTCACCTACCAAGGAGTGCGGTTTCAATACCAAGGAGAGCAGCAGAATTCCAGAGGAGGAGAAAGCCAAGCACGGAACTCATGGCTTTTTTCCTGTGATTTTTTTTAGTCTTGCAGTTAATTTAATTTTTTCTTTTTCCTTTTTCATTTTTTTTTTTTTCTCGCCTTCGGGTAAAATTTTTTTTTTTTAACTGTTACCTTTTTCTTTTTTAACGATTTTTTACTAGTTTATCTAATATATATATATTTTTTTTTACATTTTTCTTAGGTGTTTTCTTTTTTAAAAAAAATTCTTTTCTTTTCTTTTCTTTCTTTTTTTTTTTTTTTCTTTTTTCTTTCTTCCTTTTTGAACCTCTTTTTATCCCCTTTCTCCCCACTCACGATTTTGGATCTCTTCTAATTTGGCTAAAGCATATTTTCCTGGGGTTGTTGCCACCCTTTTAGTATTTTACTTGCCCCTTCATTTACTCTTATCTGGACAAAATGACAAGACGTAAAAATTCACCACTAAAAAAAGAACAAGAGGCAGTACCGAAGGCTAGGGACCTAATCAATACAGACATCGGTAATATGTCAGATCTAGAGTTCAGAATGACAATTCTCAAGGTTCTAGCCGGGCTCGAAAAAGGCATGGAAGATATTAGAGAAACCCTCTCGAGAGATATAAAAGCCCTTTCTGGAGAAATAAAAGAACTAAAATCTAACCAAGTTGAAATCAAAAAAGCTATTAATGAGGTGCAATCAAAAATGGAGGCTCTCACTGCTAGGATAAATGAGGCAGAAGAAAGAATTAGTGATATAGAAGACCAAATGACAGAGAATAAAGAAGCTGATCAAAAGAGGGACAAACAGCTACTGGACCACGAGGGGAGAATTCGAGAAATAAGTGACACCATAAGACGAAACAACATTAGAATAATTGGGATTCCAGAAGAAGAAGAAAGTGAGAGGGGAGCAGAAGGTATACTGGAGAGAATTATTGGGGAGAATTTCCCCAATATGACAAAGGGAACGAGCATCAAAATTCAGGAGGTTCAGAGAATGCCCCTCAAAATCAATAAGAATAGGCCCACACCCCGTCACCTAATAGTAAAATTTACAAGTCTCAATGACAAAGAGAAAATCCTGAAAGCAGCCCGGGAAAAGAAGTCTGTAACATACAATGGTAAAAATATTAGATTGGCAGCTGACTTATCCACAGAGACCTGGCAGGCCAGAAAGAGCTGGCATGATATTTTCAGAGCACTAAACGAGAAAAACATGCAGCCAAGAATACTATATCCAGCTAGGCTATCATTGAAAATAGAAGGAGAGATTAAAAGCTTCCAGGACAAACAACAACTGAAAGAATTTGCAAATACCAAACCAGCTCTACAGGAAATATTGAAAGGGGTCCTCTAAGCAAAGAGAGAGCCTACAAGTGTTAGATCAGAAAGGAACAGAGACCATATACAGTAACAGTCACCTTACAGGCAATACAATGGCACTAAATTCATATCTCTCAATAGTTACCCTGAATGTGAATGGGCTAAATGCCCCTGTCAAAAGACACAGGGTATCAGAATGGATAAAAAAACAAAACCCATCTATATGTTGCCTCCAAGAAACACATTTTAAGCCCGAAGACACCTCCAGATTTAAAGTGAGGGGGTGGAAAAGAATTTACCATGCTAATGGACATCAGAAGAAAGCAGGAGAGGCAATCCTTATATCAGATCAATTAGATTTTAAGCCAAAGACTATAATAAGAGATGAGGAAGGACACTATATCATACTCAAAGGGTCTGTCCAACAAGAAGATCTAACAATTTTAAATATCTATGCCCCCAACGTGGGAGCAGCCAACTATATAAACCAATTAATAACAAAATCAAAGAAACACATCAACAATAATACAATAATAGTAGGGGACTTTAACACTCCCCTCACTGAAATGGACAGGTCATCCAAGCAAAAGATCAGCAAGGAAATAAAGGCCTTAAACGACACACTGGACCAGATGGACATCACAGATATATTCAGAATATTTCATCCCAAAGCAACAGAATACACATTCTTCTCTAGTGCACATGGAACATTCTCCAGAATAGATCACATCCTCGGTCCTAAATCAGGACTCAACCGGTATCAAAAGATTGGGATCATTCCCTGCATATTTTCAGACCACAATGCTCTAAAGCTAGAACTCAACCACAAAAGGAAGTTTGGAAAGAACCCAAATACATGGAGACTAAACAGTATCCTTCTAAAGAATGAATGGGTCAACCGGAAAATTAAAGAAGAATTGAAAAAAATCATGGAAACAAATGATAATGAAAATACAACGGTTCAAAATCTGTGGGACACAACAAAGGCAGTCCTGAGAGGAAAATATATAGCGGTACAAGCCTTTCTCAAGAAACAAGAAAGGTCTCAGGTACACAACCTAACCCTACACCTAAAGGAGCTGGAGAAAGAACAAGAAAGAAACCCTAAGCCCAGCAGGAGAAGAGAAATCATAAAGATCAGAGCAGAAATCAATGAAATAGAAACCAAAAAAACAATAGAACAAATCAGCGAAACTAGGAGCTGGTTCTTTGAAAGAATTAATAAAATTGATAAACCCCTGGCCCGACTTATCAAAAAGAAAAGAGAAAGGACCCAAATAAATAAAATCATGAATGAAAGAGGAGAGATCACAACTAACACCAAAGAAATACAAACTATTATAAGAACATACTATGAGCAACTCTACGGCAATAAATTTGACAATCTGGAAGAAATGGATGCATTCCTAGAAACATATAAACTACCACAACTGAACCATGAAGAAATAGAAAGCCTGAACAGACCCATAACCAGTAAGGAGATTGAAACAGTCATTAAAAATCTCCAAACAAACAAAAGCCCAGGGCCAGACGGCTTCCCGGGGGAATTCTACCAAACATTTAAAGAAGAACTAATTCCTATTCTCCTGAAACTGTTCCAAAAAATAGAAATGGAAGGAAAACTTCCAAACTCATTTTATGAGGCCAGCATCACCTTGATCCCAAAACCAGACAAGGATCCCACCAAAAAAGAGAGCTATAGACCGATATCCTTGATGAACACAGATGCGAAAATACTCAACAAAATACTAGCCAATAGGATTCAACAGTACATTAAAAAGATTATTCACCACGACCAAGTGGGATTTATTCCAGGGCTGCAAGGTTGGTTCAACATCCGCAAATCAGTCAATGTGATACAACACATCAATAAAAGTAAGAACAAGAACCATATGATACTCTCAATAGATGCTGAAAAAGCATTTGACAAAGTACAACATCCCTTCCTGATCAAAACTCTTCAAAGTGTAGGGATAGAGGGCACATACCTCAATATCATCAAAGCCATCTATGAAAAACCCACCGCAAATATCATTCTCAATGGAGAAAAACTGAAAGCTTTTCCGCTAAGGTCAGGAACACGGCAGGGATGTCCATTATCACCACTGCTATTCAACATCGTACTAGAGGTCCTAGCCTCAGCAATCAGACAACAAAAGGAAATTAAAGGCATCCAAATCGGCAAAGAAGAAGTCAAATTATCACTCTTCGCAGATGATATGATACTATATGTGGAAAACCCAAAAGACTCCACTCCAAAACTGCTAGAACTTATACAGGAATTCAGTAAAGTGTCAGGATATAAAATCAATGCACAGAAATCAGTTGCATTTCTCTACACCAACAGCAAGACAGAAGAAAGAGATATTAAGGAGTCAATCCCATTTACAATTGCATCCAAAACCATAAGATACCTAGGAATAAACCTAACCAAAGAGACACAGAATCTATACTCAGAAAACTATAAAGTACTCATGAAAGAAATTGAGGAAGACACAAAGAAATGGAAAAATGTTCCATGCTCCTGGATTGGAAGAATAAATATTGTGAAAATGTCTATGCTACCTAAAGCAATCTACACATTTAATGCAATTCCTATCAAAGTACCATCCATCTTTTTCAAAGAAATGGAACAAATAATGCTAAAATTTATATGGAACCAGAAAAGACCTCGAATAGCCAAAGGGATATTGAAAAAGAAAGCCAACGTTGGTGGCATCACAATTCCGGACTTCAAGCTCTATTACAAAGCTGTCATCATCAAGACAGCATGGTACTGGCACAAAAACAGACACATAGATCAATGGAACAGAATAGAGAGCCCAGAAATAGACCCTCAACTCTATGGTCAACTAATCTTCAACAAAGCAGGAAAGAATGTCCAATGGAAAAAAGACAGCCTTTTCAATAAATGGTGCTGGGAAAATTGGACAGCCACATGCAGAAAAATGAAATTGGACCATTTCCTTACACCACACACAAAAATAGACTCAAAATGGATGAAGGACCTCAATGTATGAAAGGAATCCATCAAAATCCTTGAGGAGAACACGGGCAGCAACCTCTTCGACCTCTGCCGCAGCAACATCTTCCTAGGAACAACGCAAAAGGCAAGGGAAGCAAGGGAAAAAATGAACTACTGGGATTTCATCAAGATCAAAAGCTTTTGCACAGCAAAGGAAACAGTTAACAAAATCAAAAGACAACTGACAGAATGGGAGAAGATATTTGCAAACGACATATCAGATAAAGGACTAGTGTCCAGAATCTATAAAGAACTTAGCAAACTCAACACCCAAAGAACAAATAATCCAATCAAGAAATGGGCAGAAGACATGAACAGACATTTCTGCAAAGAAGACATCCAGATGGCGAACAGACACATGAAAAAGTGCTCCATATCACTCGGCATCAGGGAAATACAAATCAAAACCACAATGAGATATCACCTCACACCAGTCAGAATGGCTAAAATCAACAAGTCAGGAAATGACAGATGCTGGCGAGGATGCGGAGAAAGGGGAACCCTCCTACACTGTTGGTGGGAATGCAAGCTGGTGCAGCCACTCTGGAAAACAGCATGGAGGTTCCTCAAAATGTTGAAAATAGAACTGCCCTATGACCCAGCAATTGCACTATTGGGTATTTACCCTAAAGATACAAATGTAGTGATCCAAAGGGACACATGCACCCGAATGTTTATAGCAGCAGTGTCCACAATAGCCAAACTATGGAAAGAACCTAGATGTCCATCAACAGATGAATGGATCAAGAAGATGTGGTATATATACACAATGGAATACTATGCAGCCATCAAAAGAAATGAAATCTTGCCATTTGCAACAACGTGGATGGAACTAGAGCGTATCATGCTTAGCGAAATAAGTCAAGCAGAGAAAGACAACTATCATATGATCTCCCTGATATGAGGAAGTGGTGATGCAACATGGAGGCTTAAATGGGTAGAAGAATAAATGAAACAAGATGGGATTGGGAGGGAGACAAACCATAAGTGACTCTTAATCTCACAAAACAAACTGAGGGTTGCCGGGGGGAGGGGGTTGGGGAGAAGGGGGTGGGATTATGGACATTGGGGAGGGTATGTGATTTGGTGAGTGCTGTGAAGTGTGTAAACCTGGTGATTCACAGACCTGGGGATAAAAATATATGTTTATAAAAAATAAATGTTTAGAAAAAATAAAAAATAAAAAAAAAAAAAGAAACTAATACAAAGAAATAGAACCCCAAAATTTAACAGGTAAATTAAAATATTTTAAAATATTCAAACAATCCAAAAGAGAGAAGGCAAATGGGAAGTGAAAAGAAGGAAAGCAGAAGAGAAAAACAAAAATGACACATTAAAATAGTACACTTGAGTAGAAGCAATTTCTACCTATCAAGAAAATTTCATCAAATTAAAAATGGAATTTTTAGATGATCCAATGATTCCACCTTTGGGCATACACTAAAAAAAATTGAAAGTGGGTACTCCAACAGATATGTGTACACTCATGCTCACAGCAACATTATTCACAAGAGCCAAAAAGGGGGAAGTAATCCCCCCACTTGGGGACAGTGTCCATCAGTGAATACATGGATGAGCCAACTGTGGTATACACGTGCCATGTTGTATGACTAGCCTTAAAAGAAAGGAAATTCTGATGCATGCCACAACCTGGATGAATTCAGAGGACACCACACTAAGTGAAACAGGCCAATCATAAAAAGATAAATATTGTAGGATTTCACTTATATGAACTACTCGGAATAGTCAAATTCATAGGGACAGGAAGTAGAAGAGCAATGGCCCCAGCAGAGGCTGGGGGAATGAGAAGTTGCTGCTCAATGGGTTCACAAGATACAAAGAGCTCTGGCTGCACAACAATGTGAATGTACTTACCACTGAACCACACACATAAAAATGGCAAAGATGGTAGGTTCTACGTTATGTGTATTTTAGCACAGTTTCAAAAAATAATGAATACTGTTTTTCTGAAAATAAATAAATTAATTTATTAAAAAAAAAATCTCTTCCAACTCATAACAAGGATACAAACAACCCATTGAAAAATGGTGAAAATATCTGAATGGAGACTTCCCAGATAAAGAAACATGCATGGCCAAAGAATATGTACAACATCAACAGTCATCAGAAAAATGCAAATTTAAGCCACATAAAATATCACCACTCCCATTATAACGGCCAAAATTAAAATTACTCACCAAGTACCAGAGAGAATGTGGAACTCCTGTGAAAATGAAAAATGATACAATAACTTAGAAAACTGTTTTTTTTTCCTTAAAAAGTTAAATACATCTGCTACTCCTCTTCTAAGTATTTGCAAAATATATATTTGCCCTCACAAAGACCATGCCATTGAAATTTATACACTGTGTATGTGTTGTTAAAATAAATATTTAGAGATTTAAAATAAATACGCATCTTTAGATATCCATACATATTTTGTTGTTAGTTTTCCTCTTAGCACTTCAAATACTGTTTCAGGTGAAATAATTATACCATACTGCACTCATATTAAGCTTTTAAATGGTAACTTCTTATATAAAATTAGAGTTGCAAAAAATTAATACAACTTATTGAAGACTTACAATACATGAGATCTCTTACATACATTGTATTATTTAATCCCTGCATTATACTGTATTTGACTAAAATTAATTGAGCAGTTGCTATTTGTTACACACTTTAGACAGGAAATTTGATGTAATATCTCCAACATCCTCATTTTACTTGTCTTTACATATAAAAAACCAATTGCATACTTAAAGCTGACAGTCCAAAATAAAGTTGCTCAGAAGCCTTTAGACCAGTGGTGGTCACTTGGGGACAGTTTTGTCCCCCAGGGGACCCATGGCAACCTCTGGAGACATTCTCTGGTTATCACAATTGGTGGAATACTACTGGCATCTAGTGGGTAGAGTCCAGGAATGCTGCTGAACATCCTACATCACACAGGACTATCTCCTACAGCAGAGAATTTGCCAGCTCAAAATGCCAATTGTGCCACCAAGTTTGAGAAATCCTACATTGGACCCATAATCTAAAACCCTCATCTCCCCTAGGATTAAAACCTACTCACTTTTTCTGTCCACGTCCTGTCCTCCTTTGCATAATTGTATGGTCATGGCACAAAGAAGAAGAGAAAGGAAGATGGGGTCTCCCTATACCTTCCCTATTCCAGGGGGCTGCCCTCATGCAACTCCCCCCCCCCAAGAATCTTCCTGCTTTAGACCTTTCTCCCATTGATGGCGCAGCATATTTGGCACTTCTCCTATGATGGCTAAATACCCATGTCTACACGTCCCCCTTTTCGGTGTGAATTTGGAATACAGCAAGGAGAGGCTATCTGACCCCTTTAGCATCTCATGATATCCCTGCCTGCTCCACATGCCCCACTCCTCTTTGTAATTTGACCATCGGCCTCCTGCAAGTGGTCTCCATCACACCCTCTCTTTGTGCCCTGACCATTAAGAAAGCTGATAAAGTGTACAGACCCCCAAAATTGTAAGAATAGGAAATGGGAGGTTGGTTATACATTTAAATCTAGACAGTTCAGTCTGAACAATTAACCCATATTCCATTTTCTCTTCTGTCCAGTCAAAATAGCCTTGATATCCTTTTTGGCTAGTCTAGGATGGACTTTACTTGTTGTCAGGGTGACGGCAGCAATAATGGACTTGGAAGAGGAAGAGAATGTTCTATGTCAGGATGCTGCATACTTCAAGTTTTTAATATCGACAAATCCTCAGGATTATAGGAATAATTTTCTTGAATTAACTATTATAATAAAATCTATATTCCAAGCAGTTCTTGGATTTCTCCAGAACGTCAAAACCACAGAATAAAACAGCAATCTTCTGCAATAGAACACTATCTCCACCTGCAGTTAGAAAGACGCTCACGACCAGAACCCCACTCCATAAAAAAGTTCTCTTTAGCAAAGAACTTGGAAGAGAATGCTTTATTTAGAAGACGGCAGTGAATTCTGAGTTGAATTTGTACATCTCCATGCCCCAGTATGACTTCTAGAAACAGACCGAAAGGGCTGCATCTCTCTATTGGAAGTGATGGATCTTGCCAAGTGTGTTATTCCTCAGGTCTGGCTTAAAAAGAAATTGAAGTGAAATTCCCAGGTCTCATCTGAACTATCTCTGCCTTTCACTCTGCATTATCTTCATGAAATTATCTTTATTACCTTCCTCTTTACATTTCTCATGATTGACCTGAAAATCTTATTGGAATTGTTTTCATGGCTTGGTCTTTGGTCTCTCACGTCTCTGGCGTGACAAGACCTGTGAGAAGGTAGCATGGACTTCTGAATAGCACTTTTTTATTCAACTCATACTGCCCTCAAATGTTTATGCTTTTAGTACTCCTGGGTTGTCAAAGACCGGACATGAGTGAATTCACAAACAGTAAGTCTAGAAAATAAAGGAAAGAAAGCCGAAAACCTTGGAAAGGCACAAGACAAAAGTAACAGTAGTTTTTGCTCATTTTGAAAAGTTTTATTTTCTTCTGACTTGAAATTTGCTCTTTTAGGGTGGTACAACTTCAGTGTGATAGGGAATAACCTGAAGTGAGGCAGAAAAAATAAATTCTCTACCTGGCTACACCCAAGTCTTAGTGGCAACTGAAGAGCCAGAAAGCAAAGATGACGGATATCTAAGATGGACGCAGAGTGACAATGGCATGTGTAATCCAAGAAAGACAACTACTGAAAGCTGAGAAAATAAGCTTAAAACAATGTCCTTGATGTGGCATCTACTACCCTGACAGCCATTACTGATACCCCAGTAGCAACTTGCCCACGGGTTATCCAAATCTGGGTTTCTAGTACCATTCTCCAATAAAGGGCTACCTGCAGAAATGACTGATTCTAAGACTAGAGAAGGAAATACACATGATATTCCTGGACCACCTTATAGTGCCAGCAAGTTAGGATGTGCTAAAAACAATCAAACAAAAAAAACCAAAATGAAACAAAACTCCACAATAACCCAAGTGTATCAGAGGAACACAGCAACCAACTCTGAAAGAGCTCCCAACAGGGGTGCCTGGGTGGCTTAGTCGGTTGAGTGTCCAACTCTTGGTTTCAGCTCAGGTCATGATCTTGAGGTTGTGAGATCGAGCCCTGACACAGGCTCAGTGTAGAGTCTGCTTAGATTCTCTCCCTCTCCCCTCTCCCTCCCCCCCAATGTGTACTCTCTCTCTCTCTCTCTCTCTCTCTCTCTCTCTGTCTCAAATAAATAATCTTAAAAAAGAAAAAGAAAAGGAAAGTAAGAAATAACTCCCAATGGCCAATGCTGGAACAACTTGGGCAACAACATATATAATGGTAATACTGGTTTTTAACCTATAGACTAAAATAAATATCCATGAGTTTATACTGATACAAATAAATTGTTGAATAGGGAGAATAGATCAATATTCTTGTGTAGAAGAATTCTAAATAATTTATGTAGCTCTTTCACATGTACGGATATAGAAGACAACTCCTCATTCTTTAAGTGTGAGCTGTGCACAGTGACTTTTTTCCCTAGAGCAAAGTATGGAAAGGAAGGAGAATAAAGAGCTGCTTAATAGTGGAGAATTTGAAGAACACTTCCTCAAGCCAGGTGGTCACGGTCAATGTCAATAGTAACAAGTCATACTGATTTACCCTTGAGCTGATGTGGTAAGAATGGCATCTCACCTCTGTGGATTTCCTCCCCAAAACTCACAACCCAGTCTAATCATGAGTAAAACATCAGAGAACTCCCAGCTGAGGGACCTCCTACCAAGTACCTGACCAGTTCTCCTCAAAACTGTCAATTAAAACCAAGAAAATTCTGAAAACCTGTCACAACCAAGAGGACCCTGAGGAGATTTGACAACTAAAGGCAGTGTGGCTCCTAGATGAGATCCTGGGACAGAAAAAGAACATTAGGGAAAAACTGGAGAAATCTTTATAAATTACAGACTTTAGATAATGTATCAATACTGTTCATGAATTGTAATAAATATAATATGGTTACATAAGATGTTTATAAGGGAGACGAACCATGGGGTATACAGGAACTCTCCATAGAATCTCCAAAATAATTCTGTAAATCTAAAACTATCCCAAGATGAAAAGGCTATTTTAAAAAAATAAATAAAAAACTGTCTTTTGAATTTGCGATGTGTTTGCAAAAGTGAGACCAGTCCTAGGCAAAAACAAACATTAAAAACTTGTGTGAAATGCCAAACTGACCACCTAAATTCTTGTTCCAGAACACAATTAATCTAAGCTTGGCAACCATATCTCAGCACCAGTTATCAGTTACCAGTTATCAGACTCTTCTCTCCCTTCCATAGTACTGGCCTGCACACCGGCCCTCTGCAAGTTAATCTGATAGGCAAATCCACGGTAACAGAAGAGGTAAACGAATAACTGTCAGTTGACATAGCAACATACAACTGTGGTCATCTGGAGGCGAGAAGCTCTCATCCCTTTCTGACTCTCATAGTGGGGTGGTCAGACAAGAGAGGAGAGGGGCGGGTTCAGCAGCAGATGCACACGGAGACACACGATGCTCAGTCTCTGTTCCCTTACGTGCAGTCGTGCACCTATAATAGGTCCACCTTTCTGGAAAGGCAGTGGGAAGTCAGTCACAGATTTCCCACAATACAGAGGACCAGCCAGGAAGAACTCCTAGAAATAGCCATGAAAAAGACCAAATTACATTAGTCTTCAGGAGACAGTGTCATAGATCTTTCTTATTTTATGGACTTTAGTCTACCTAGGAGATCACTGCTGGGTGTGTGCTTTGTGTTAAGTTCTTCTATGAAATCATGTCATTTTCTGCTGCCTCTATAAGGCCTATGACAAAAGCAGCCTCATGGATGAGCACCGTATTAAAATACCAGGGAGAAATAGGATTCAAAGGACTCTATGAAATACCAGGCCTGAATGACACGGGCTTTTGTGAAGCAGGCATACCTCATCCATTTCATCTCCAGCTAGTTATTCCAGTAGCTGCCTCTTAAAAAATCATTTAAATCAAACCACACTTCCCTTTACAGACAGACGAAATCACTTGCAGCTAATCCATCTCTTACTTTATTGCCCATAGAAATGAAGAACAGGTTGTTCAACCACGGTGGCTGGGAGACAGCAGCCATCCGTTTCCTCATAGTACACAAGTTGGATCGTGTTTGTCTAATTATCCCATTAACCTGTACCTAAAGATCCAATTACTCCAGCTGTGGGTGATTGAATAAAGGGCAACAGCAACAGATACCAGGCAGGGGACATGTGCATTCCTCATCTGTAAAGTTTGTAATTGCTAGCTCAGTCTTTCACCAAGAAATTCCTAGGGCCGCGTAGAGAACTGAAGTGTTTTCAAGGTACAGTTTCTAAACTGGTAAATAGTCACTTAAATTCTAAGTGTTTATTATGAATCAAAGTATTCCTCCTTCTTGTAAGCTCCCATTTGTGCTATTTCCATCACTTTCCTTGAAGGATTTTTTTTTTTTTTTTTAATTTGACAGACCGAGATCACAAGTAGGCAGAGAGGCAGGCAGATAGAGGAGGAAGCAGGCTCCCCACAGAGCAGGGAGCCGGATGAGGGGCTCAATCCCAGGACCCTGAGACCATGACCTGAGCCAAAGGCAGAGGCTTAACCCACTGAGCCACCCAGGCACCCCTCCTCGAAGGGTTTTTAAAAATCGAACCTACCGAACCAGATTCTAAGTATTATTCCTCCAATTCAGGTAGCTGTCATCAGATAAATAGAGGTCTCTAATTCAAGATAGGGCTGCATGAACCAAGGATCTAGACTTTCTCTGGATGTGCTAAATGTGTGTAAATTATTCATTAAAGCATCATTTTCCTATAACAACAATCCTATATTAAATATCTAGCATAAACATTCAGTTATGGTTTCCAATCTCAAATGGACCCTCAGTCCTGGCCACAAATCCTTACATTTTTTTCCAGTTAGGTCCCCCACAGAAATGCACAGGCTTTATATCCCCTCCCATCCCTTAAATATTAAATCCTACCATCTCTACTGTCAGTCTGAGCAAGTGAGTTCCCCCAACCTCATAGTGAAGTAGACATCATCATCCAAAGGCCACAACATGGCCTTCGACCACACCCAACGCCTCCTCTTTGCACCTTTCATCAAAGACTAATTCACGACCTAAATCTCAACCTCTCTTACCTTCGCAGAGACCTCTTTACTCCATCGATTATGCTCTCATTCCTGCATCTTCTGCTACTACCTCCCCCCCACTATTGGCTTCTTCCCATTAACATTTATATCTGTTCAAGACATTGCTCTCTTTAAAAGGAATTGTTCAGCTGACATTCTCATTACCACTGTCTTCCTTTTCACAACCAAACTTCACAACACCTCCTCATGGCTCAACCAACTCTAACGGATTTTGTGCTTACACAGCTCCACCAAAATCGATCTTGTGGAGGCCACCAGTTGATCTCCATGTTGATAGACCAACAGACAGTTGTGAATACTGGCTTTGCCTCTAACCATTGATCATTGCCTTTCTCTCTTCTTTTCTTGGTTTAAGCCCTTCATTTTTTTCCCTCCTCCTTTTCTGTCTCCTCTTGTCATTTACCTGTTCTTCCCAGATATCCCCAGGGCACATTCCCTCACTTTCTTAAGGTTATTATTCAAACTTTACCTACCCAATAAACCTTCTTTCATTACCTATTTAAAATTGCAAATTTCCAGCAGAAGATAACAAGTGTTGATGATGATGTGGAGAAACTGGAACACTCGTACACTATTCTTGGGAAAGTAAAATGGTACAGCCACTATAGAGAACAGTATGGAGCTTTTTCAAAAGATAAAAATAGAATTATCATATGATGCAGCAGTTCTACTCCTGGGCATATTGAAAGCAGGGACTAAAACAGATTTGTATACCCACATTCATGGCAGCACTGTTCACAATAGCCAAAAGGTGGGAAGCACCCCAAATGGCCATTGATGGATGAACAGACAACCAAACATGGTATATCCATACAATGCAATATCATTCAGTCTTAAAAGTAAGGAAATTTTGACACAGGCTACAACATGGATAAACCTAGAGGATATAATGCTAAAATAAGCCAGTCACAAAAAGATAAATACTGTAGGATTCCACTTACATAAGGTATCCAGAGTAGTCAAATTTATAGAGACAGAAAGTATAATGGGGATTACCAGGGGTGGGGGAGAAAAGAACGGACAGATGTTGCTTAATGAATATAGAGTCCCTATTTTGCAAGATGAAATGAGTTCTGGAAATTGGTTGCACAGCAGTGCAAATATACTTGACACTACTGAACTGCATAAAAGATGGTCAAGATGGTTAAGTTTTATATTATGTATATTTTGCAATGACTAAAAATTTAAAATTTATAGATTTCCCTTTACTACTCTTTTTTTCTCCACAGCATTTGTTACCAACTAATATGTATTTTACTTGTATATTTTATTGTCTCTCTCTCTCATCACCAGACTGTAAACTACATGAGGGCAGGGATTTTTGTATGTTTGGTATACTGATGTATCTCCATTGCCTGAAATAATGTCTTGCATATATTAGGTGTCCAACTATTTTTGAATTTTGAATGATTTAATAGATTTTGTTGGACTTTATCCTGTGCTTTCCTTAAATGTCAGTTCAGTTCTGTCCTATGTCTTCTCAATGTCTCAATCTGTTTGATCTCTATGGGACATCTCATTCATTTTAATTACTAACTACAAGTTCATACCTCTAAAAAATGTACCTACAGTTTAGATTTCTCTTCTGGGATTCATACCCTTATGAATCTACCTCTGGTTGATGTCCTACTCATCTCAAAGTCAATAGCTCTAAAACAAAACACATCTTCTCTCTCAAATCAGCACCCCTTTATGTGTTCTATTGCAACAAATTTACTCAGTTTCCAAGACAGCAAGCTGATAGTCATCATTGACTCCACATTCTTTATTTTTCACATAAAATCGCATGAAAACCTATAACTTATAGCTCTGTTAATTATATCTGTTCATTTTAGTTGTTTCAAGTTTTGAGCTATTGCTGGTAAGACTGCTATGAAATTCTTATACATTTCTTTTTGATGAAGAAATAAATGAATTTTTGAAGATATAGAAATAAGAAAAGAAATTCTTGGTCATTAGATATCTATCTATATATTTATTTGGCTTTAGTAGCTACTGATGGATGTCTAACATGTTTGTACCAAGTAAAACTCCCTCCAGCACTTTATGGGAACTCTAATTGGTCTATATCATCTCAACATTTGGTATCATCAGTCTTTTTAATTTTTCTATTCTGGTAACTATATAAAAGTTATCACTTTGTGTTATATAAAGTATCACTTTGTGGTTTTATTTGTAGCTCCTTAAGTAACTAATAATATCAAGCAACTTTTGATATGTTTTAGGATCATTTTTATATCTTCTTTTATAAAGTGCTTGTTCAAATTTTTCTCATTTCTTATAGAGTGTGACTTATATTTTTCCTTAATGACTTATAAAAGTTGTTAAATATTCTAGATGCAGATTCTTTATGGGCTAAATGAGTATTAATATAGTCTCATTTTATTGTTGCTTTTTCACTCTTACTGATGATTTAATGAACAAGGGTTCTTAATTCTAGTGTAATACAGTTATCAATTTTTCTTTTACTGTCAGATTTTTTGTGTGCTGTTGAATAAAATTTTGATTATCCTAAATCTTGAAGATATTCTCCTGCTTTATCATCTAAAACATTTATGTCTTCCTTTTCCATATACATCTGTGATCTACCTAAAATTGATTTTTTTCATATGGTGTGAGGAAGGGGTAAAGTTTGTTTTTTCCATATAAATAACCAAATGTCCCCCTTTTTTTCTAGGATTTATCTTCAGATTATGTTGACTTCCAATTTTTTTCTAACTTTCCACAAATATCAAACTGTCATACTACTAGCTTTATAATAAATTTGATAACTAGCAATATAATTCTTTCAAATATGTTGTTTTCATGTAAAATTGTTTTGGTTATTCTTGGTTCTTTGAAATTCTGATTAAGCTTTAGAATCAGCTTATAAATTTCTATAAGAGCTTGCTTGAATTTTGCTTGTTGTTGCATTAAGTCTATAGCTCAATGTGTGGAAATTTTACATACTTCAACATTGAGACTCCTAATCCATGGCTAAGATATTCTCCAATTTATTTAGGTATTTAAAAATATATGTAAATAATGTTTTATAGTTTTCTGTGTAGAATTTTGAACAACTTTCAGTAGATTTATTCCTTGTATTTGACATATCTTTGTTATTATAAAAATACTATTTAATTTTATTATTTAATTTTTTAGAATATAAAAATGATTTGGTTGTACTTGCTAAATTTACTATGTTCATTCTAATAGGTTATCTGTAGTTTTTTTCAGGTGATTTTCTACAATCATGTTTTCTAAGAATAACATTGAAATAGGCCTTTAACATTTTTTTTCTTGACTTACTATATGATACTTACAGTAAAATGTTGAAAGAAGTGGTATCAGACACCCTGGCTTCTAATTCCAGAATAGTTTTCTTAAATGGACAACCCTCACAGAAGATAAGATTGAGTATATCTTGAAGTATGTCCCTTTTCTCCAGGATATTAAAACCTTAAATCCTGGATATCTTGATAACTCTCTAGTGCCTTCATACAGATAACTTTTCTACTTTATTCAGCTCATCTGTCTGTTCTTAGCAAGAAATTTGGCCAAACATAGGCTATTCCACAATTAATGGAAGCAAGAATGTTAATAAGGGCTTTGACACTGCTTTATTCTGAAAGAAACCATGCTTCATTTTGCCTTCCCAGACATTTTAAACACTGGCTAGAGAGCATTTTTCACTGAAAATATATGGCATTGTTTCATACCACTTTATATCAATAAATAAATCCCACTGAATTTCTGTGAAGAAATTTTGCTGAGAATTGGCTCATAAGATATCTAGAAATCTGTTCCCCATGTTCCATTCATGAACACAGAGAGGATTTTTTCCTCTTCTTTTCTTTCTTTCTTTTTTCCTTAAAAACAGAGGACATGGGTAAGAAGGAGCAGAGGGAAGGGGAGAGAGAGAATATTAAGTAGGCTCCATGCCCAGGGTGGAGCCCAACACAGGGATCAATCTCATGATAAGCAGATCAAGAGTCTGAAACTTAACTGACTGTGCTATCCAGGTGTCCCATAGAGCAGTTTTAAGGATGCTGTACATTTTTTACTGAATCTGATAGCAAGGAAGTACAAATTTCATTTTTATTAACACCAGTATTATAAAATGTTGACTGTCTTGGATAAGTTTTATGTCACAAATTGAAAATAAAACCATAGTGGTTTTAATTTTTTAAAAAAAGAAAAAGAAATAAAAAAGATAAAAGAAAAAGAAAATGCTCCTACATTAAGTTTGAATCCTTTGCCATAATCAAAGCATGCTTTTGGTGCACATCTATCTCCCTCTTCTTAAAAGATATACAATACTATGAGCAGACTTCTAAAATTATTTTCTAGGAACTGCCTGACTCCATGTGTGAAAGGAATAATAGGAAGTGGTGTGCCTAGCTGTAACATTACTAGATTTTGTTAATCTACTTCTCCAGACAGCCCCAGTATCCACATATGCCATCTAAGAGTACATGAACCTTATCCAGATCAATAGTCCATTTGTGCTCAGAAGATGGACATAATAAAATATGATATCATATAGTTCAAACTCAAAAGTAGTTCATATTCATATAACACTTGAGTTTACAAGGCAGCTTCTCACATTATAAGTGAACTGTTTTTTGGCAATTACCCAATAATAATAACCAACAGTGATTGAGTACAGTGTCCTTCTAATCAGCATGTGTTTTTGTAATACCAATTGCTCTTGGGCAATTTGTAAGTACAGGAATAATACCATTATAACATGGTAGTATTTGTATTAGTTCTGGTTTCCAGGTTATAAATAAGATCTGGAATAGCAAAATTATAATTATAATCAGAAAGACTGGCACAGAAACTAGAAAAGATGAAACAATTGCAAAAAAAAAGAAGAAAGTCAAAAAACTCACTTTACCATATTTCAAAACTTACTATAAAGCCACGGTAACCAAGATGTCATGGTATTGTTAAAAGCTAGGAAAACTGACCAATGGAACAGAACACAGAGGCCAGAAGTAGACAAACATGAATACAGGGAATTGGTTTTAACAAAGAAGCAAAGGCAATTCAACAGAAAAAGTATGGTCTCTTCAACAAACAGTACTGAAACAATTAGATGTCCACAGACAAAAACATTAACCTCAGCATATACCTTACACATCATATAAAGATTAACTCAATATAAATCATAGAACTGAATATAAAATGTAAAACCATAAGTGACTCTTAATCTCACAAAACAAACTGAGGGTTGCTGGGGGGAGGGGGGTTGAGAGAAGGGGGTGGGATTATGGACATTGGGGAGGGTATGTGCTTTGGTGAGTGCTTTGAAGTGTGTAAACCTGGTGATTCACAGACATGTACCCCTGGGGATAAAAATATATGTTTATAAAAAATTAAAAATTAAAAAAAATGTAAAACCATTAAAATTCTTTTAAAAAGTATAGGAGAAAATCTGCATGACTTAGGACTTGGAGAGGAATTTTTTAATACAACATCATAAACACAATCCTTAAACTTTTTTTAAAATAATGATAAATTAGGGTGCCTGGGTGGCTCAGTTGGTTAAATGTTTGCCTTTCGCTCAAGTCATGATCCCAGGGTCCTGGGATCAAACCCCACTTCCGACGCTCTGCTCAGCAGGAATCCTGCCTCTCCCTGTCCCTCTGCCTTCCATTCTGCCTGCTTGTACTCCCTCTCTCTCTCTCTCTCTCTCTCTCTCTGGGAAATAAATATATAAAATCTTTTTTTAAAATGATAAATTAGGGGCTCCTGGGTGACTCAATCATTAAGCATCTTCCTTCAGCTCAAGTCATGATCCCAGCATCCTGGGATTGAGCCCTGCATTGGGCTCCCTACTGAGCAGGAAGCCTGCTTCTCCTTCTCCCACTCTCCTGTTTGTGTTCCCTCTCTCTCTGTCCCTCTGTCAAATAAATAAATAAATAATATTTTTAAAAAATTAAAAGTAAAATTAAACTGATAGATTAGATTTTATTAATATTTAAAATTTCTGCTCTTTAAAAGACACTATCAAGAAAATGAAAAAGCAAACCACAGAATGGGAGAAATATTTGCCAATCACATATATTATAAATAACATGGAACACTACATTAAAAACTAATGATGTACTGTATGGTGACTAACATAATAAAAAAATTAAAATAAATAAATAACCTGTATCCCAAATATATAAATAATTTCTAAACAATAAGAAAACAAACAGCATAATTTAAAACAGGCAAAAAATTTAAATAGACATTTCACCTAAACTTGGCAAATACATGGGCATTTAAGCATTTAAAAGATTCTCACCATCATTTATTAGGAAATTGAAAGTTAAAATCACAATAAGATACCAATCTACATATATTAGAATAGCTAAAATACTTTTTAAAAACCTAACAATAGCACATGTTGAGGATACAGAGGAACAAGTACTCTCATCACTGCTGGTGAGAAGGCAAAATAGTACAGCCATTTTGGAAGAGTTTAGTGGTTTATTATAAAGTGAAACATAGACTTACCATTCGATCCAGTAATTATGCTTCTAGGTATTTATTCAAGTGAAATAGAAGCTTGTGTTCACATAAAAACCTGTATGTGATGTTCTCTGCAGCTTTATTCATAATTGCCCAGAACTGGAAGCAATCAAAATGTCCTTCAACTGATGAATGCATAAACAAGCTGTTACATCAATACAATAGGATACTCTTCAATAATAAAAAGCTATCAATTCCACAACATAGATGGCTCTGAAATACATTTGGCTAAGTAAGAAAGTCAGATCCAAAAAGCTATATATTATCTGACTACATCAGAAAAAAGTAAAACTACAGGAATGGAAAACAGATCAGTGGTTTTCAGAGCTTAGGGAAACAGGAAATGGTGGCTTAAAAGGGAGGCAGAAGGAAATTTTTATGGTAATCGAACTATTCTCCATGGTCCTGGAGTGGTGGACCAAACCCACTCACCAAAACCCGTGGCAACATACATCACAAAGAGTGAACATTAAACATGTACATTAAGAACAAAACCAAACAGGATGTCAGGGGGGTCCCAGGAAGCCTTGCAGAGTATGACAAATGTATAAATAACCTCATTGGAGGGGTGGTGGGGAAAAAAAGGGCTGCCCCAAGTATGTAACTTTGAAAACAGTGTTTAACTAGAAGCTGTAAGGTTAAGTACAGACATAAGGAACAGTACATAATCACCATACTCTAGTTGATAAAATTTTTCTAATGAGTTAACAGTTCTGAAAATGTCTAAAATGTGTACTAGAATCAAACATATTCATAAATGGAGAGTGGATGGTGAGAGCCAGGTTTCTCATTATCAAAGAGGGAAGTAAGAGATCATCAAGGGGTAGGAGGGAATGAGAATGAACCATGAATTAGAGTCAGAGACATAAACTCATGTTTAGTTTACTATATATAAAGATGATAGATACAGAGATAATTCGGGATATAATATACATCCAGATATTTCCTAATTCTGCTAAAAGGGCCTAGAAGGAATGACACCCCAGCAGCAATGAGCACACCTGGTACCAAAATCTTGGTCTCTACGTCCTATCCTCCAATGACAGGAACCAGAGCTTCTTAGATGAATGACTCATTCTGGGATTGTAAGAAGAATATTAAAGTTGAGCCCAGAGATTTTTGAGGGCAAGAAAGAAAGTGCTCAAAAAAAAAAAAAAAATGGGGCATGTTAAGGGACACAGAGCCAACCTAAAGAGTCCCCAATGGACAAAGCTGAAAGAATTTGAGCAAAGAAAGAAATTATGCAATGTGGTATTATAACTCAAAAGATAAGTACAGGTGAATCCATACAGACATAAATAAATGATTGAATAAATAACTAATGGGGGTAAAGACCTAAATTTTCCTTATAAAAGGATTTTAAATAATATATGGAATGAATTTTAATTTCCCCCTGCTCCTGACCGTGGGCTGGAACTAGTGGCTCACTTCCAAAGGAGAGAGTAGGTCAAGTTTCGTAGGAGAAACCTACAAACACCAGCTTGTCACATGGGTAACACTCTCCCACCTCACCCTACCTAACCCCCCAACCCCCTCTAAGCACGATGTGATGAGAAGGGCTCCTCACCTTGTGGTATTCTTACCCCAAACCCATAACCACTATCTAAGCATGACAAGAAAAGCAGCAAACTCAACTGAGAACATTCCGTAAAACACCTAACTGGTTCCTCCTAAAAATTCTAAATCTGTGAAAAACAGAAAGGGTATGAAACTGTCATGGGCCAGAAGAGGCTAAGGACACATGAAGGCTAAAGGCAGTGCGGTAGCCTGGATTGGCTCCTGAAACAGAACTGGGCAGTAGTGGAAAGGTTGCAGAAATTGAAATAATCTATAAAGTTCGGTCAATGATAATGTGGCAATCTTGGCATCTTGATCATAACAAGCATAGCATAGTAATGTAAAATGTTAATATTGGGGAAACTGGGTGAGAGGTTTAGGAATTCCGATTATCTCTGAGACTTTCCTGTAAATCCAAAATTATTCCAAAAGGAAAAGGCTATTTTAAAACACCCTAGGTATAGTTTAGAAAATAGGAAACTAAAAAAGTCCACTGGACAGAAATGTTTTTAATGTTTTAATGTTAATTGAGTATAATTTGGGATTTGCCTTGTCATGTAAATTTTTTTAATTTTGAAAACATGAGTCTTCCCCTCTAAATGCACGAGGTCATGTTGGTGTATCAGGGTTTACGATGATTAATAAATATGTGAAACTTGAAAAACTAAATAAATAAAAACATGAGGAAATAATACTCTTGATTTTGTATTTACTCTGAATTTCACCTTTGATGAAAATGCAATTTGCGGGTCTTATAATGCATTTAGCTTATTACTCTGGATAGAAGACATTATATAAAACTCTTGATTATAAAGGCAAACAAAATATTTTGGAGGGAGAAAAGGGTCAATGCCGGGGCTTACAACTTCCTGCGTCTTTGCCCGAGATCCTTCTCTGGCACTAGGGGATCATGCTCAGTCAGTGCACAGAAAAGCCTAAAGCACGAGGAATTTAATACTCTCAGAGACAATCAGCAAGTAAAAAGGGTCAACACCGGTGAATAAAGTCCCCTAGCTTTCCTGTCTCACCGTGCACAATTCTTGGATGTGGACTGCACTAATGAGGGACATTAATGAAAATGCATTCAGGGTAATCAGCTATTATTAGAAAGGAGAAATAATTTCAGAAATGCTTCAGAGGAAAATAAACTAATCAACCTCCAAACGTGCTTTCGGCATAGAAAACTAATTTCCTGTAATTGTGCTACATATAAAGGAGAAATAACTTTATCATGAACAGGTACAAAGGCAAAAGTGGGGGGCATGTTTTTTGTTTTGCTTTGCTTTTTTGGTTACATGGGGGCTTTTTTTTTAGTGAAAGATATGCTCCAAGCAGGACTGAGTCCCAGATGTCCAGGGTGATAGGCTTTTAACCAACTTTTTAGCTTTTTCTTCTTTCCTATCTCAATTTCCTTGCTCTCTCCCCTGTGCTTCCTGGGATACCGTCCTACAGAAGTTACCTACACCGAAGTCCTTTCCTCGAGGTTTGCTTCTGTGGGGAAACATCACTGCACAAGCAAGAGAACTCTAAGATATGCACAATAGTAAAATTCAGCCAACTCCGCTCTGTTGCTAATTTTTTATCACACTAAAGCCCACTGAACCTTTATTTGTAATTCTGATGGTACACTTTTCAAAGTAGGAAAATAGAATATATTTTACTTCATGAATTTGTTAGCTACATATATAAGTTTAAAAATGTTTAGATATATTACAGGTAGGCCTTCTACTCCAAACTCTAAACTCCAAAATGTATGAGACAGAATTGTCAGCAGGAAAACTAAGTCATGTCTAGGGTTGTGACTACTAAGTCTCCTTATCTGTCCACAGGTGAGGAAGCATCCATGGGCCCTTTCAAAATTATAGATAGGAGTTCTAAAAAGCATATTTAGCAGTAGTTCTCATTGGAAGAATAAAACTGGGAGTCTTAGTCTGGTCATCTAATAGAGAAGTAATCTGCTCTATCACTCTCCCAGAATGCAGCTGGGCAAGCATTCTCTGTCTCATAACAAAGAAACTTCTAGAGGATCCCATGTCTCTCTCTAGCAGCAGTGCCCTATACCTATCAGGAAAAATGTGCCGGGTATCTCTTTTGAGAAGGTAATGAACTTCTGGCTTACTGACTAGTGTTTCACTAATAACTTACCCCCTTCAAGCTATGTCTCTTTAAAAGAAAAAGTAGCATTCTACTCTAAGAAAGAGCTTTCTAGAGATGTCTGGGTTGCTCAGTCAGTTAAGTGTCTGCCTTTGGCTCAGGTCATGATCTGGGGATCCTGGGATCGAGTCCCGAGTCCTGCTTCTCCCTCTGCCTGCTGCTCCCCCTGCTTGTGCTCTCTCTCTGACAAACAAACAAATAAAATCTTAAAAAAAAAAAAAAAAAGAGCTTTTTATCTACAACCATTTTATTCATTCATACAGTATAGACTCATAAATTCTTATATTATTTCTATTTTATTAAATGGATGACAACCCATCCCATTATGGTTTTGGTGCTCCAACTCTCCAAGGCTTAGCCAGCGGAGCGCCTTCAGGCCAGCTCTAGTGTCATGGCGACATCTTCTCATCTTTCTCAAGAAACCCCGTGCTTTCTTGCTCCACAAGACAGTTCAAGTTTATGATGTAGTCCCCCACCCTCAGCCCTGGATTCGGCCATTCTTCAGGAATCCAGGTTCCGTGTGGTGCGAACAAGTACTCAGAGCTCACTGAGAAAGATGGACTCATGGAATTAGAAAATCGTGATTTGGCAACTACTGTAGTAACAAGTGCTTCACACAAGAATCATCGGTGGATGCTAAAACCACTGGTGAAAGTCCGATAGAGCGACAGAATATTTAAATAGCTTCAAAGTATCACCCCACAAAATATTTACTCATGACAGAGAAAAAATAGTAACTTTAAAGTAACACTAACGAGGTGCCTGGCTGGTGTAATTAGTTAAGTGTCCGACTCTGGGTTTCAGCTCAGGTCATGATCTCATGGGTTGTGGGGTGAGCCCCCAGCCCCTCGCCTTTCCCCACATCCCTCCACCACTCCCCACACCTGCACCCCTCCCCAGGCCCCATCAGGCTCTCCGCTTCACCCAGAGTCTGCTTAAGACTTTCTCTCCCTCTCCCTCTGCCCCTACCCCTGCTCACTCTCACAGTCTCTCTCTAAGATAACTACCTTTAAAAATAGTTTAAAAATAAAGTTACATTAATAATATCAGGAGAAACCTGTTAAACACCATCTTAATGAAGAAAAGAAAAAGTATCGTCATCTAGTCATGGTTCAAAATGACCTCATGAACCTCCTGATGAACAAAAGTCCCACTTCTGTGACCATCTTGCAAAAATACATAATCTAAGTCAAATAATGAGGAAACATTACACAAACACAAACTGAAAGATATTCTACAAAATTACTGGTCTGTACTCTGAAAATATACCAAGGTTATGAAAAGCAAAGAAAAATCAAGGAATAAAGCAGACAAGACAGAGCATGTAATGCAACTTGTGATTGAATCCTGGCTACAAATTTTCCCCCATACAAGGCATAAATGAGACAATGGCTAAAATTTGAATAAAGTCTAGATATTAGTATATTAGCAATGTGTTATGATTTTCACAATTGTACTGTGGTTGTGTAAGAAAACATGATTCGTTTGTATTATTTTCAAAGATTTTATTGATTTTAAATAAATCAATCAAGCAGAGAGAGAGAGAGAGTACAAGCAGGCAGAGCAGCAGGCAGAGGAAGAGGGAGAAGCAGGCTGTCTGCCGAGCTGGGAGCCCGATGTAGGGCTCAATCCCAGCACCCTGGGATCATGCCCTGAGCTGCTTAACTGACTGAGCCACCCAGTCTCCCCTCTTTTGTATTTTTGTTAAGATTTTACTTATTTGTTTGACACAGAGAGAGAGTGAAAGAGCACAAGTAAGAGGAGCAGCAGAGGGGGAGGGAGAAATGCAAGGCTTGAGCCCAGGACCCTGAGATCAAGATCTGAGCCGAAGGCAGACACTTATGTTTGGTGATAAAGGGCATCATCTCTGCAACTTACTCTTAAGTGGTTCAAAAAATAGTGTATATGTTTGTGTTTAAATCTGTGTACAAACACCTAAGAATAGGAGAAGAAACGAAAGAGAGACATGATAGCAAAGGAGATGCGATAAAATGTCAACAATCAGGATATCTTAGTGAGGGCTATATGGGAAGCTTTGTACTATGCTTGCAACTGGTCTATAAGATTGAAATTATTTCAAAATAAAAACTTACAAAGATGACACAAAAACAAACTTAAAATGGATTGAACATCTAAATGTGAGACCCGAAACCATAAAAATCCTAGAAGAGAGCACGGGCAGTAATGTCTCCAACATGAGTGGTAGCAGCATCTTTCCAGATCTGTCTCCTAAGACAAAGGAAATGAAAGCAAAGATAAACTATTGAGACTGTGTCAAAATAAAAAGTTTCTTCTCAGCAAAGGAAACAATCAACAAAATTAAACAACAACCACCTACTGAAGAGGAGAAGATATTTGCAAATGACATATCCAATAAGAGGTTAATACCTAAAATATATAAAGAATTTATACAACACCCAAAAAGCAAATGACCCAACTTAAAATGGGCAGAAGGCATGAACAGACATCTCTACAAAGAAGACATCTAGATGGCCAACAGACACCTGAAGAGATGCTCAACATCACTCATCATCAGGGAAATGCAAATCAAAACCATGATGAGATACCACCTCACACCTGTCAGGATGGCTAAAATCAAAACAAGAAAAAACAAGTGTTGGTCGGGATGTGGAGAAAAAGGAAGCCTCTTGCACTGTTGGTGGGAATGCAAATTGGTACAGCCACTGTACCAGTATAGAAGCTCTTCAAAAAGGTAAAAATAGAACAATCTGGTAATCACACAACTGAGTACCCCCAAAATACAAAACACTAATTCAAAGGGATACATGCACCTGTATGTTTATAGCAGCATTATTTACAATAGCCAACTTATGGAAGCTCAAGTGTCCATTGACAGATGAATGGATAAAGAAGTTATATGTATACACAGATAAAATGGAATATTACTCAGCCATAAAAAGAATGAAATCTTGCCATTTGCAACAACATGGGTGGAGCTAGAGAGCATCATCCTAAGCAAACTAAGTCAATCAAAGACAGAACCCATGTGATTTTACTCATATGTGGAATTTAAGAAACAAAACAAGCAAAGGGGATAAAAGAGAATCCAAGAAACAGACTCTTAACTACAGAAAACAAATGGATGGCTATCAGAGGGGGAAGGGGTGGGGGGGATGGGTGAGATAGGTGATGGGGATTAAGGAGTACACTAGTCAGGATGAGCACCAGGTGATGTATATAAGCTCTGAATCATTATATTGTACAGCTAAAACTAATATACCACTGTATGTTAGCTCTACTGGAATTAAAATAAAGTTTTACAAAAGTAAAGATAATATAGGTCATGCCAAGATTAAAGTCTGTGTCAAGAATCCCCAGGGAGGAACGAGCCCAATACAAAGTCTGGAAGAACGAGCACTGTTAACTCAAATATCTCACTGGGCAGGTCTTCCATAGGGACCACTGTGAGGAAAACAAGCCTACGTTTGGGCCACATGGGGATACCCCTTCTACCACACGCAATGAAGTGGGAAAGATGGTGCTTTTGTTCATGTACCTTGACCCATGATAAATTTAATGCCTTTTGCCATTAAACCACCCCCTTTGCTTGAAATTGAGTTTCAGGGTTTTCAGGTTCCCAAGCCTATAGCATTTGAATGTATCTGAATGAAATTTTCATGTGAAAATAAAATACCAACTTCTTGAATCCTTTTTAAAGGGTGTATTGGGGAGGACTGATTTATAATCTCAGCCCATAAAGTATTTTTATTCACATTATATAAGTAATTTTCTCAGCCCTAATAACTTTAGGGGGCATCTGGTAAATTCCAGGGGCACATATCAGATAGCTCTCTAGGAGTTTTTGCAGAGACCAAGACAGAGCTCTGATAAGGACCCATTTGAGTTAATCAACTGTTATTAGAAAGTATTTTCAGAAATGCATCAGAAGGAAATAAATGGAGCAAACTCTAAACATGCTTTTGGCATAAAAATTCAATTTCCTGTATTCAAGCAGAACATCTTCTTTGGGCAAAGAAAACAATTTGGCGGGGGGGAGCGTTGAACATGTTCCTTGTTTCTAAGAATATCATTGGTCGGGGTCATCAACTGAGTCCTGCGCTGCCCTTGTGTTCAGTGGGGAATCTGCTCACGATTCTTTGCCACTCCCCATTCAGTCTCTCTCTTCCCCAAAAAAACAAAACAGCAACAAAAAACTATACACACACACATCTCACTGGTGTGTGCGTTATCGCCTACAAACAATCAATTAAAAACTCACAGTGGTAAGACAGTCACTTCAAGACTCCAAATCTAGGCAGATTTACACGGCCCTTTCCGGGATGGACAGGGAAGGAATCAGAACACATCTGCCACTCTGCTGTATTTCCACTTTTATTCACTTTGATGTTAGCCAGAAGACTTCTGGGCATAGCCATGCTGCTTTCTTTACCAAACATTTTCTGAGAAAAGAAAGCACCTCTGAAATTTCTAGGCTTGTGGGAGGCATGAATAAATCAGATGGCAAAGGTAACGCATTTAAAACACCCACTAACTCTCCCCTTCTCCGCCATCATTGTTCCCCACCATGTCTTCTCACCAGACTTTCAGGATCAAGCCATTCCTGGCCAAGAAACCAAAGCAGAATCATCATGTTTCCCAGTGGATTCAGAGGAAGACTGGTAAAAAAAAAAAAAATTTTTTTTTAAAAATCACATGCAGCTCCAAGAGGGGACCTTAGAAAACCAAGCCGGGCCTCTGAGGGATCACACCGGAGGTGGTGCCCGGGTTTACACTGTGAGATGCTCACATGCGCATATCACTCTGTAAGCATCACTACTATCTAAACAACAGACACGTTTTATTGGAAAAATGACTTTTCTCTGCTACTATGCTTCTGCACCAGAAGGTTGGTCCAGTAATAAATATGTTTTTTGTTTGGGAAAAATAAATTAAAAATAAGGTTTTTTTGGAAAAAAATAAATAAATAAAGTCAGTCATTAAATGGCTCTTTGCTCAGAGAGGGAGGGTTGAAACTACATTCTCAACTGTGAATTCCCCAAGACTAAATTGTGCAATGGTTCTCAACCTGAAGCTCTGAGAACAAGGCCACTTTAGACCATTTTCCCTTGAAACTATTTTGGACCACTCCACTCTTACACTCTCTTCTGTGTCTACCTAGCTTCTCATTCTATTCCTGTAATGATTACATTTTTCCTATCTGTGCCTGTTGCCTAGCTCTACTCCTGTTACCGTTAAATTTGTTTTCCACCCTTGAACAAAATCCCAAGAGTACCACTTTATTCTGTGTTTCTTTCACATTTGTTACAATAAAAAGATTGATTTACACTACTATTTCTTACGCAGTGATTTTTACTAGTAGTAAGATCCAAATCACTAAATATTAGTATTATCAGCAATTGTTATCAATGGAAAATGGGAGCCTGTTCTTAGAAAGCATGTTTAAAAAAAAAAAAAAACAGCATTGGCATGGGTACCTGTGTGGCTCAGTTGGTTAAGCATCTGCCTTCAGCTTGGGTCACGATGCTGGAGTCCTGGGATTGAGCCCAGCATTGGGCTCTGTGCTCAGCGTGGAGTCTACTTCTCTCTCTCTCTCTCTGCTCCCCAACCGCCCAACTTAGATAAAATCTTTTTTAAAAAAAAATAGATAAAAAATTTTAAAAAAACAAAAGCACTGCCTATTTAAAGGTTGAAACCATATTTCCTATATCAATGAATCTATTAAAGCACATTCCTCCTGAAAATTGGTGTCATTTACACTTCATAGTTTAAAATTTGACTATGCATTTGACATCAGGGCATTTCCAGGTTTGCCACTATATTGAGTCAATGCTCTATTAATATTCTTTGCAGGGGCCTTGAGTGGGAGACAGGATCCTTCGTCTAAGGCAATGGTCTTAGATTGGGAGGGGGTTAAAAAAGTGATTTTGCCCCTCATGGGACATTTGTTATGTCTGGAAACTTTTGCTTGTCACAACTGGGGGAGAGTTGTTACTGGCATCTAGTGCATAGAGGCCAGGGGTGATGCAAAAATGCTCTGGACACACAGAAGAGCCTCCCCACCCCCAGCAAGAATGATCTTGCCTGAAATGTCAGGAGTGTTGAGGTTATCAGTGCAAAATGAACAAACATAAGAATAGAGAGCTCTAAACATAAGAATAGAGAGCTTTATTCAAGTCTAAGTTAGGAAAGCTGCCCCAGAAACACAGTCTTCACAAGGAAGAAAGTGTGCCAGAGAATGAGCAGGGGTTTTTTTTGTTTTTTTTTTTTTTTTAAAGATTTTATTTATTTATTTGTCAGAGAGAGAGCGAGCGAGAGCGAGCACAGGCAGACAGAGTGGAAGGCAGAGCCAGAGGGAGAAGCAGGCTCCCTGGGGAGCAAGGAGCCCGATGTGGGACTCGATCCCAGGACGCTGAGATCATGACCTGAGCTGAAGGCAGCTGCTTAACCAACAGAGCCACCCAGGCGTCCCGAGAATGAGCAGTTTTAACAGCGTTGTATACATGATACATTTTTTAAAGGTTCAAAAGATTATAGAATAGCATATAGGCAGGGATCACAAAACTTAATCTCAAGGAACGCAGAAAGTAGGAGCATTGATCCATATCTTAAGGTCAAGATGGTTTTCCTTTAGTCTTTTCATTTACAAAGCAGGTGCACGATGTATGCTTGGTGGGCCATAAATCAAACTTCTAGTTTAAATGAAGTTTATGTACCGTCATGCTGACTTAGAAATCTAAAATGACTTCCCTTTTTTCTGAGGTCTTTAGGGTTTTTTCCTCTCATCAAGGTCCTCTAAGGAAACCTAGGTTGGAGAGATCCATTAAATTCCCTGGCAGTACAGAGTCAAACATGCTACATACAGGTTGAGAGAATATATATGAAAAGGAACAAAATATAACTAGCTGCTCTAGTTCTACTATTGAGTCCCACCCAATGGTTGACAGCAACCTGCAAAAGTCAGCACATGTAAAATGGCAACCACAGGCCATTTGCATAGGTTGATATACCAGCACACCATGTCTTTATCAAAGTCCAGGTAGCCACAGAGGATTATAGAAGTCCTATCTATTCTCAGAGTTTTATAAAAGTTGCCTATTTGGATCCTACCCTGCTCTCTCTGAGATTAGTCTGGAAGAAACTCACTGGCCTGAGAAAAATTTCAGAACACTACCTCCTAACACTGTTAGAGAAACACCCAACAACGGAAGCTTCAAAATTATGTGGAAAATATAGGAGAAGCATCTCTTTGACAAATATAGACATCTAGCCCGTAATTCATTTCTTGTACCTAAAGCCATAAAAGAATAGTTGACACGTATTCAGAAACTGACTGGTGAACTATTGGGTATTATTCTATGAAGCACTCCAGGTATCCTGTTGGCTGAAGCCCAGCTATCTAACAGACTGTGGTATTCAGTGCAACACTGTGACAAGCAAGCCTGGGCATGTTTTTATTTGTATTCATGTTATTTGAATAAGATTCAACTACTGTCACTTTCATTAATTAATGTGAAACTCATTAGTCCTGGCGCTATTATTAGAAATGTTCCCCTTCCAAGGCATTCAAACAATGTGCTGTCTCATTGCTGCTACTCATTTCCGAGTCATCACAGCAGATGACAGGGGGATAAAGGAGTAGAGCCCCAGGTCCCTGATGGGTCCATTCTCTTTTCAAAATGTTTCCCACAAATTCCTAACTCCTGGGATTCCTTACGTCTTTCCTCGGTGACCAATGGGCGCACAGAGAAGTGGGCTTAGCCCAGTGGAAAGCACAAAAGTGGCTTTCTCTGTAGAAACAGTGAAAGCATCACTGACGGTGATGTTTCATTAAGAACCTTAACCTCAACTATGTAGTCAAACAAGTCTTAGAGTTCAAATAAAATGTAAAATGCAATACTCTCTTTTGACACAAGACACAAGGCACAATATGAAATAGCACATATTTTTTACCAACTACCTCTAGAGAATAAATAACTCGCCTCTTACTTTGGGCATTAAAAAAAATTGTCCAGTCTAAGTATCTTTGTCTCACCCAGGGAAATAATCAGAACTTTAAAATCTTACCCAACAGAGGGGCACCCAGATGGCTCAGTGGGTTAAGCATTTGACTTTTGGTTTTGACTCAGGTCATGATCTCAGGCTCATGAGATCGAGTCCCTCATTGGGCTCTGTGCATGAATCTGCTTCAGATTCTCTCTCTCTCGCCCTCCCGTACTCTCTCTCTCTCAAATAAATTAATTAAATCTCTACAATAAATAAATAAATTCTTATCTGATATAAAAGTTTCAGCTAAGTAGGATGAGTAAGTTCTAGAGATCTGCTGTACACCATGTCTGGGGTTAACAATACTATATTGTGCACTTTAACATTTGTTAGGAGGGTTGGTCTCATGTTAAATGTTCTTATTATCATTTAAAAATATATATATATATATATATATATATATTCACCTTCCCTTAGCTCAGGCCCCCTTCAGACTGAGAAACTGACGAGGAAGTCAGAGGCGTTTTCAGTTCCATTCTTACCTAACCCTAGTTCTAGACCTTCCTCTCTCTTCTTCAATCACTAAGTCTTATTTCTATACTTCTGGGGGATGGACTGCAATCCAGCAGCTGAAACGCAAGAAGCGCAGGCACTGAGGGGATAATTGTGCCCAGGAAAACAGAGGCAATGGACCCTCCAGAAATGTACAAAACTTCTCAAAAGACAGACCCGCATTTGGAGATCTGCCATGTCCAGGTGGCATCAATGACAGATCACAGGAGTACCACGCAGGTAAGACTCTGCCCTTTCCTTTAATTCCCTCATTATCCCCATTCAAAGCGAGAGGCGTCAAAAATCACAGCCAAGACGTGTTGAAGAGATGGCCTTGCCCTTCCTCTGTTCTCCAGAATGCTAGCTTGAGTCAGGTCCAATGTGGGCCAGGTTTACCTGGATGCACATTTGAAGTTTTGATTAAGCAGAGAGAGTCAATTATCATATGGTTTCACTTATTTGTGGAGCATAACAAATATCATGGAGGACAAGGGGTGTTAGAGAGGAGAAGGGAGTTGGGGGTAATTGGAAGGAGAGGTGAACCATGAGAGACTATGGACCCTGAAAAACAATCTGAGGGGTTTGAAGTGGCGGGAGGTGGGAGGTTGGGGTACCAGGTGGTGGGTATTATAGAGGGCACGGATTGCATGGAGCACTGGGTGTGGTGAAAAAATAATTAATACTGTTTTTTCTGAAAATAAATAAATTGAAAAAATTTTAAAAAAAATTCTGGACTGGACTGGACTTGTGCGATTATTAGATCAGACTGAAGTTTTAATCCCCAAACAAGGGACCATTTGTTTATCATTTGAGAGGAGAGACCTGCCTGCGGGTTCATCCAGGGGCAGTAAGAGAACGAACCCACAGAGCGCACGCGCGGCCACTGGAGATGCAGTGTGAACGGGAATCAGGGTGCTTTCTGCGTGTGCTCTACAGAGCCCCAATTATTCACCAACCAGGGACACTTCTACTTCATTTTGGGTGGAGTGCCTGCCACCCCAAACGAAAGCATATCCCCTCTTCCTGTGCACTCCCTCATCAATATCCCCCTCAAACACCTTTTCGCAGAATGGATCCTTTAGAAAGCCACAGTGATCCGTCTTTATTCTGTCTTTACAATAATACGGGTTGGGGGAAAGCTAAGAACTCCAAAGCACTAGGCGGATGGACACCATGTAAGGACAGAACTGGGAAGTTCAAGGCTATCTATCCATTCATTCTGGATTAGCCATACTTACCGGAGGTAGTAAACACTAAGACCTCAGTTACTCACCTTGTCCGTATTACAGTAAGGCTCAGCTAAAGGAAGATCCTTGCCAGAGCATGCCCAGTGGGCGCTTTCCACTAGAACGCAGGCCTCGGGCTTCCTACCCCCAATAATCTTGCTCCTGCCCACCTCTAGTCCTCTACTTGCACCTTTTGAATTTTCTCTTGCTTCTTGCCAAGAGTCCAGCCTCGACCGTGCTATGTACAATAGAATACAGAGTGCCCTGATGCGTGCTTCCTTTCCCATGGTTTCAACAACTAATATTTTCAGCCCATCATCGTGAAGATGTGTTTTACAAGGGACGACTCTCCGTGCAAAGCGCACAGAGCCCTTGCGCTCGATCCGCCGCCATCAGAGCGGCACAGAGTGCATCACGCTGCCATTTAAGACACGGTACCTGATGTGCACATATGATCATTTCTGCACTGGGTACACTATAAATCTTGCCAAATTAGGCTTCCTTAGTGCCAAGTTGATAGGTATTGCCAATTTCACTCTCACCCTGGAAAATTATGGGATTTTTTTATTCCTGCTGAAAGAAGCACTCATAAGCAGAACCACAGCACCTGCATCCCGTTCTAGAAGCACCTCTGCCTTGAGAAGTGCTTGGGTCAGCTGGCAATACCTGTGGGCACTTCAAGGACCATGGGCTCTGTGGACATTGCAATATCCGTCCTACCTGCTGGTTTTGGAGAAATTAAACACACAACCTGCTTAGAGGAGAAATCGTTTCTTTCAAATAATTGAACACCTGGGGATTTTAGTGGGGCATTTGGTACATTGAACATCTTCAAACAGAATGCCTTCTCCCAGTTCATTACTGGAATAATATGCACAGCAATTTATAAAGTGATAACAGAGCAGCTATTATGCTTGGAGACAGGATCTTGACTGCATAAACAAGTAGACCTGAGTTAAGTGCAATGTCAGTCTTCCTGCTCTTTAATACTGTAAGCCACTGAGCTCTTGGACATCTTTAAATTTTCATGTATTTGGACTGGAGCCATTTGGTTCAGGTAGCCTTGTTAAAAAGGGATTTTCAGGTCTTTGCAGTGTTACAGCCCTGCCAAGTTAGAATAACTCAAGACAAGGTCAATGTCTAGGACTCTCTTGTATTAAATCAGCAAGTAAGCTTATATGCATTGCAGATTCCTTGCCCATGAGATCTCTTGTCTAAAGCAATCTGCTGAAAGGTGATAGGGTTGAAGCATGGGCTAGACAACATGCATATGGCAGAGAGTTCGTAATATTCTAAGTGGCATCAACAGAGTCCCTCTGGGTCGAGATAGGAACAGTATTGGTAAATCAATAGTTTAATCCATCTGAGACAAGACTATTTATCAAAACTCTTTCTTATTAAACAGAATTCTGCTCAACAAAATCCTTAGCTGACTTGGTTGGCAGGACCCATCTTGTATCATACGGCAGATCCTACCCACACTAAAACAGTAATCAACAGCTATAATCTCCCATATTTCTGTTCCGACAGAAGGTTTGCTAAACACACCAAGTGTTTCCCTTATGCTGAGGCACATGGCTATTAAGTAAATTCTGACAAATTGAATTGTAATTGTGGAAGATTTGGAGAGCAATGACATTATTCAAATATTAAGTCATAACTGAAATCATTAAATCACATGCAACATTCAAACAATTTTGCTGAAAGCAGTAACTTATCTGTACCTTTACAAGAAAAATGTCTTTATAGGATGTTTGGTTAAATACACAGAGAGATTTTTTTAAAACAGTCTTTTATTGAAGCCTACCTGGTTTTTGTTATAAGCAAATGAAAAACAAAGAGATGAAACCATCAATAGGTTCTTTTGGTGTTCTAAAATATTCCACAAAGGGAATGAAAAACAAAATCATTAGTTTTAATATATTGGAAACCTTCCCTAAATTTCTGCCTTCTCTAAACAGTGAAAGAGAGCCTGAGTGAGATAACAAAGAAAATCCTCCCTGGTGACCTTCTATACGAAGAACAAGGGTCAGCAGCACGTCACAGTAGACTCATTTCCTCACATGTCACAGCATCTGCCACTCTCAATGCCCACAAGTGGAAGCTACAATCCCTACCAAGGGATGGGATTGTTGTACGGTATCCAAGGAAGGAGACAGGAAAACGACCAAAGTCACCTCCATAATTGTACTTTTGGGAAAACTTTTCTCTGTGGTTCCCACCTCAACCTTCCAGCTTCCACGCAATAAATATTTCTCAACAGGTGCAAAGGACACAGCATTTCCAAGACACTGGGGAGCTCTAGGTGGGCATGTTTGCTCAGAGACACCCAAACACTAACTCAGCACTTGCTACCTACCTGAGACAATGGGTGTCCCTATAAGGCCTCTGATTCAAGCACTATAAGACTGTGATGTCTTAAAATATTCTTTTAAATGGAAGGCAGGTGATTAATGTAAGCTCATCAACATGGAGATATTGAAGATATAAGGACAATAGCTACCAATTCATCTTCTTTCTCAATCCTGAAGGCATTTTTTTTTTAAAACCTGCTTAGAACGTGTCAGCAACCAAGCCATGCAGAGACAGAGGAATAAGCCTTCGTCACAGGATAAGCTCCAGCTGTCTTCGCGCATGGGACACTCTGTAGTCTTGGCTAAACAAGCCATGTATCCTTAGCATTTTATGCTAAGTATATATGTTTGTGGTCATGACTCTCTTCAGTCTATAAACTACTGCCTTGCAGCAGTAGGTTACACTTAAGAACACTAGAAGGGAAGACTGGTCCAATGGTCTCATGCATCCTTGAAAGAGGGACATGAAAGACAAGAGAGATTTTGTCATTGGGTAAGGCCGTGAAGTTGGCCAAATGAGATCATTCTCAGAGTATGTTCTACTGCAGCAAAAGTATTTGTTGCCTTCAAAGAGTACGGGGCCTTAGCTCAATTTATGGTGCCCTGAGGAGAGCTCTGTTCACAATGCTAGAATCAAACTGAATTTTTTAGGCAATTGTCATTGGTCTTATCACCTTCAACTGTCCTAAGGTGGACCTAGACTCACAGTTCAGGAACTATCCAGCTGGGAGACTAATTGAAAAGAAATAATTTGAGAATTTCAGATTTGTGTCCTCTGTGTAGACTATTAGAATAGAGTTCTAGAATTAGAGGGAGGACCCAGCTATCACTTCATATATCCACTGTTAGGATGAGAGGTTCCACCCACTAATGCTTGTCCATGCCCTGGTCTTCCTAATCTCTTAACCTTTCCACATCCTGAGCTCAAACTGGAGCATTCCAGCAGTCACTGAGGACCAACAGTTGGGTGAACCCCAGCACACTGTCAACGGATTTCCAGGTCTTGATAACATCGTATGACCAGTTTCCTCCATTTTCTGGTCCTAGATCCTAAAACAAGCAGAAGAATCAGCTGCCATTGCCAGCTCAGCAATCAATGTCATGAGGATTCTCCCCTGCACTCATGAAATATGTCACTATCTACAAAGTGTGTTCATGAACACTTTCTTGTTTCATCACAAAAATTCTATGAAGTGGATATTATTTTCTCTTCATAGTGACTAAGAACCCCAGAGCTGGGACTCAGACCCAGGAAATTTGACAACAACCTCAGAGCTCTTTCAACACCCCTTCAACTGCCTCTCACCCTTCGTAAGTCTTTATTTACAAGTAACTTAGTACAGCGTGCCTTATGCTTAGTAGAGACATGATTCTAAGCTGAATTTTCACTGGTGAGACTTGGTTGCCCTGGGCTTCCTAGCTCCCTGCACCCTTAGTCAGTATGTGCTCAGATGATATAAACAAATTCATTATATCTGTGTCCTTAGCAAAAACAAAATCAAAAGGCAAAAACTTGTTAAGAAAAAAAGTGATCCTTGCAATGCACAAGAGCTCACCCAACACTTAACACTGGTAGCGGGTATAGAAAAGATGAGATTCCTTCCATGAGAACATCTACCTCCAGAACATCTCCTCCTAGCATTTGTGCACAAAACAATTCAACCACTGATCATGCACTGAGACACTTTTTTTGAGTGCTGTGCAGAGTGCTAAGGTATAAGAGTGATTGTGACCCACTTCCTGCAACCAAATGTCTGTAGTCTAATAATCAGACACTTGACATGGAGTAAAGGAAGAGTCTGCATATCAGGGAAAAGCCCAGGGACTCTAGGTGCCAACAGAAGGCTCCAATATCAGTCTTTCAGGGTCAAGGAAGAAATGCCCGCAACAAGTCACGTTTGAGACAGAAAAGACAAGTAGTAATGAACGTGGCATGGGCAAGGAGGAGTGGGAAGCTGAAATTCTTGCAGCTTGGGTAAGACCCATGGCCCCAGTACTTCTCTCTAGGGGCACTTAGATTTTACCAGCCTGCTTCTGGATTCCCATGCTACAAACTAGAAAAGCCATGTTCAGAGAATTTGAGAGACTTTCCCAAGGTCACATAGCTAGTTAAGGAGAGATCCAAGAACTAATACCAAGTCTGTACGGCCGCTACTATTTTAGAGAAGAAAGAACACAGGGCTGGAAGTAAGGCAACTGGAATTCTATTCTGTCACCAAATACCTGTGCCAGCTTCCCCAGGTCACTGAACAGCTATGCTCCACTTCCCTTATCTGTAAAGTAAGAGGATTTAAACAAGATGACCTCTAAAGTTTCTGAGTTTCAGTCTGATAAAGTTAACTCTCTCTGGTCACCTGCTCAGATCAACTCAAGTTCAAGAAAGTCCTGAAAAGTAAAGAGGAATCATGAGCAATTAATAGTAATCATTGTATATGTAGAAAGCCACTCCTCTCCTGGACGTAGAGAGAAGGCACAATAAAGCACACTATTCTCTAAAGTATAATATCATTTTTGAAACGATAAATGGGTCAATTTGGACCAACCAGTCTTTTGGAATAACAGAAAATTGCAAAATGACGACAATTTGACAGTATTTCACCTCAGTGGCTGGTTGGGGTGGGAAATGGAGAATCAGCTCTATTAAGGGAATTTAGTGGCTACTTTTCATAAAACTCTGTTTTTATTTCCTGGTTATTGTGCGGGCTGTGGCAAAGCCCACGCTCTAAGAATAATGAATAAGGCATTCAAGTTTCCTGGGGAAAAAACTCACAGACTCAGGGAAAGAAATTATTTAAACACATAAAAATGAAAGATGGCAGAAAGTGGACTGTTCAAGAATGTTTATGAAGTGTTGAGTTTTCAGACTTCCGCTAGAGATAATTTGTTAAAGTTAAAATCTTGGCGTGAAATATTTTTTAGTGATAAAAAGCATCTCTAACAGAGCTTTCAATTTAGCTTTTCTTTTTTTTTAAAAAAAACACTGCCTGCTTTAGAGAAATTCATCCCGGATATATCTTGAAATGTAAAAAGGTAGTGTCGTCTTATTTCAGCAGCCACTGCTGCTGGAGTAGTAGGTGTCAGAATACTTTCCATGTATCTGATCACTGCCGCACCCCTACATGTACACTAGGCAGTCTATTCGTTTCCTCCTGTAACAAAGGACCACAAACCAGGTGGCTTAAGAAAATAGATTATACTCTCCTAGATCTGGAGGCTCAAAAGGCAAAATCAAGATGTCAGCAGGGCGATGCCCCCACCCCCAGGACTCTGGGAAGAACCCTTCCTTGAGTGTTTGTAGCTTTCAAGGGGTGGCCTCCAATGCTTCTGTTTCTCCGCTCACAGACAGATCACTCCAATCTCTGCCTTCTCTCTGTGTGTCTCTGTGTCCAAATGCCTCTCTTCTTACTCAAAGAGCAGTCAGACTCAATTTGCGCCCACCCTAATGGCCTCATCTTAACTCAATTAACATCTTCAAAGACCTTATTTCCAAATAACATCCCATTCACAGTTCCATAGATTAAGGCTTTGATATACCATTTTGGAGGTTACAAGATAAGCCATGATAGTTTGCCTTGGTGTGGTTTTCATGTCCATGTTGCAGCTAAGGAAACTAAGAACTGGAGCACCCCAGTGGCTTCTGTAAGGTCATACAGAATACGGCAGAATAGACCAAGGACCCCACCTTTAAACAGTTAAACCGGCCTTATTTCTAGCAAAGAGGTATTATGGTTGTCAATCATGATTTGCCTAGAATCCAAACTTATATGACTCATTCATCTAGACAGCTGTCTTGCCACAAGTCCAAATTGCTTGAGTCTCTTAAAAGATGCTTGGTCCATGCTCTGTTATTACTTATCAAAATCAAGTCCAATCACCTTAGGGTTTAATTGTACCTCACCATATAACTTTGATAGAGGAAATCGTTTCCTTTCTGAAATAGGTTTCGTAACGTCTGCTTTCAGCTAACTTAGGTGCAGAAATAATAGGCCATTCTTTAACTGCTTCCATTCATAACCCCAAACATTCCTTGGCTGCTGTGAATGGTGCTGAAATAAACCTGGAATATTCAGTGATAAATGGGACATGCTGGAACCTTTCTCTTGAGTGCGTATGCCAAGAAATACTTCATTTGAGGTCACGGGATAAAAGGAACAAAATTAAAGCAGATTCTTCAAGTGCCAGCATAGGTGTCCCAAGGAAACTGAGCCATTGCCCGCTATTCAACCCTCTGTCCTACTTGTCACCTGTGTCCCCTAGCTAGACAACAGGCTTCTTTTCAGGGACAGCCTGCTCCACACTGGGATGCATTTATTTACTGCTGTGTTGGTCCGGCTGGAGGAAAAGGATGTGGGCCTGGGTACAGGACATAAAATAAACCATCCCTTGGCCTTTCCTACCTCACGTGATTGTTTTTTTGTTTTTTGGGGTTTTTTGGGGGGTTTTTTTAAAGATTTATTTATTTGACAGGGAGAGACACAGCGAGAGAGGGAGCACAAGCAGGGGGAGTGGGAGAGGAAGAAGCAGGCTTTCCGCTGAGCAGGGAGCCTGATGCAGGGCTCGATCCCAGAGACCTTGGGATCATGACCCGAGCCAAAGGCAGATGCTTAATAGCTGAGCCACCCGGGCGCCCCATCACGTGATTGTTAATAAGAGTCAATTTGTGGGGAATTCCCTTGGATCCCTTCGGCAAGACCAACTGCCTGTTGGTTGAATGAATGATTTCTGATTGTATGGAGCTGCCCTGGGATCGCCGGTGTTCTAACCTAGAGATACGGGCAGGAGAAAGAGGGTCTCACGACCTAAAAGACAGGAATGGCAAAGGTCAATAAAGACAATGAAAATGTCAAACTCTTCATTATGATCAACAGCCTGCATTTCATTCATTTACCATAGAATGTCTACTACGTATCAGACACTATTCTGGTACTGCGGATACCGTGCTGAATGAAGGAGACAAAGACCCCCCCCTTGATCATGGAAGACACCTCCCATCCCAAGAAATACTATAATGGCGCATATACTCTGTGTCTTCTATTTCCTGGAGCTCAGGTAACTTGTTTACAAAGTAAGAGAAAGGGACAAATAATCTTTAAGGCTTCCTTCATTCCCACCCCTACATGCCAGACCCAGCAGAGTAGTGTGAAGATTCCTCCAGAATGCAGAAATTACAGGAGAAATGAAGCTCTCAGAGACCAAAGTCCCAGAGTCCCACATTCGGAGGAACAACACAGGTATCAGGGTTCCCTCCCTCAGGAGAAACAGCAAGCACCAGACTAGTATTTCCTGACCACTGTAACAATATTAGCTGCGATACTACCATTGCTTAGCAATAACAGTAATGCATAAATATTTGCTGCATTAAAGAATGACCCTTCAATCCTAACATTCAATGACATTATGGCATTGTGCAAGCTAGCTTTTCAAAAGAAAGAGTTCTTTCAACAACAACAGCAACAAAAACAAAAAAAACTTTCCCATCTGAAATGTGGTTACTTGTTACCTTGTGAAATAAAAGATCACACTGTTTTGTTATTTGCTAGAATTCCACGAGGAAATATGTCAGTCTTTTTCATCGCTAGGACCTCAGACTCGGGACAGCGTCTGGTGCTCAGAAAATATTGGCAGAATGAATGAATTAATGACAACTAATGAAAAAACTGTCATTCACCAACAACATTCTGAGGGCAGATTGATGCAGCCCCAGGGGTCATTACGATGCCCTCTTCCAGAAGGCCAAAACACTTTTAAGCAATTTTAAATTTTAAATTGCTTTTCCCCTTTCCCCCCTCCCTGCCCAGCGAAGGATCCTGTGTCCCCATGCCTTCCCAGCATGGTCTGCAGGACCCTTCCCCAGGACCTGCACAGCCAGCCTGGGGACAGGCAAAACAGAGGCAGCCTGCCTCCACAGACTGGGCATATACTTAGAGAGTTCTCAGTCCTGGGGTACCCGGGTGGCTCAGTCGGTCAAGAGTCTGCCTTCAGCTCTAGTTATGACCCCAGGGTCCTGGGATTGAGCCCCACATCAGGCTTCCCCCGTAGCAGAGAACCTGCTTCTCCCTCTCCCTCTCCCCTTCCTCCCTGCTCATGCTCATTCTTTCTCTCACAAATAAGTAAATAAAATCTTTTTTTAAAAAAAGTTCCCAGTTCTCAATTTCCTGTTCCCCAACATAAGATCTCTTTCTTTTTTTTTTTTTTTTTTTTAAGATTTTATTTATTTATTCGACAGAGAGAGGTCACAGGTAGACAGAGAGGCAGGCAGAGAGAGAGAGGGAAGCAGGCTCCCCGCCGAGCAGAGAGCCCGACACGGGACCCGATCCCAGGACCCCGAGACCATGACCCGAGCCGAAGGCAGCGGCTCAACCCACTGAGCCACCCAGGTGCCCCATAAGATCTCTTTCTTAAAAACACTGGTTTTAAACCCCTTCTGCACCCAGGAAATAACAAGGTATAGAAAGAAACAGAATGATCCAAAAAGGACTTGGGAAAACACTATTTAAACAAGGAGGAATTAATTTGTACTCCAAAGTCTAAGAACATGCCCAAAAGGCGTTTAAAGGCATATTTTTTTTTTTTCAGCCTATTTTCTTGTTTCTGTACGTGTCCCAGCGTGGACTCCTCTGTGATGCCCCTCATCTGGTATGATGACCCCATTACACAGCTTACCCATTACAAAATGTGGAACTCAGAGTAAGTTCCATTTAAAATCTTAAGCCTGGTCATTGCAGAAAACTTCAAGCATCCATTTACAGTTACACAGCACTTATGATTTACTCAAGAGCCTGCTCTGTAACTATTAATGCAAACAGACTAATTTTTAAGGCTCCCAAATTCTGTGGTTAAGAGCGAGACCCCATCGGCCGTATTGCATTCATGGATTCTCTTCCTCCGGAATGGAGGCTTTTTCAATTCTGCTTCCGTATCTTTAGCAGCATCTGCCTTGATGCAAGGCTAAGCCACTGCAAATGGAAATCCCCCAGCTTGCTTGTCTGTTCTGAAATCTACATGACCATAAGAGCAAAGAAAAAACGTGTGTCACTCTTAACAACTAGATAGGCAACACTTTTTTTTCTGTAGCAGAGTTAACATCGGAAAGTGAAGACTGAACTTGATTTGCAGATAAAGAAAACGAAAGTATAAACTAACAAAATAATGACAAAGGCAACCGTGCAAAGGACTTGGTAATTTATCCTCAGTCTTCTATTGTGTTCTTGTGCTTCCTTCCACTAGTATTGGCCTTTACAGGATGACTTGCAATTGTGGCTACTTGGTTGTGTGTTCGTTTATCAAGAAACCAAATTCCCACTCAAAATAATGCTGTTTGGGGTTACCTGGCACAGAGCTCTGCTCTATAAGGAAGAAATATTCAACATATGTTTTTAGGTTAGAATGATATGAGGCTGTGTGCTTGCTGAAGGAGGAAGAAACACTGTGGAAATAGCATTGTTTTGTATTCTTTAAACTTTTGGGTAAAAAAGAACTAGTCATTCTTAGTATTACATGGTGGAAGTCACTTAGATTTGAGAATGATACAGACCAAGATGAAAATCCTAGTCTCTCAGTTCTTTTCCCTTAGCCATGAATTCAATTCTCAATTCTTACCTGTAAAATGGGAAAGATACACTTGCATTCCTGAGTTGCAGTGATTAACTCTAAGTGAATAACATAAATCACCTACAAGGGCTAATTGTACGTGAATAACAACATGACCATGCTTGGCTTATAGAAGATGCTAAAGAAAGAGAATCTACAGTTTCCATATTGGGGATTGCAAATGGCATAACTGGTGATGCTAGCAGATAGTAGCTCATTCCAGTTCAGTGAAGAAGGAATTTTTTAAGAACCACAACTGCCCAAATATCAGATCAACCGGGTTGCTTGCTTATTATGAGGTGGTGACTTCCCCATCATCGAGAGCCTTCAAGCAAAACCTAAATGACCTTTTCTTCCAGGCAAGATGAATAGGGAATTAATATAAGGTTTAGATCCCAGACTCCTTTAAATGCTGTCTCTATAATGCCTCTAAGTTCCTGATAAATTCTAGAATAATGAACACATTTTTTTCTGATTAATTTTGAAAAGCAAAGATAATGATGTTAGACAGAAGAGAAGAAATTTGTTATGAGACACTGAGTTCGGCTTAAATGGCAACTTTGCAAGTCCAAAAAAATTAGTATTCAGATTCATGATTTTTTTTTTCCCCCAGCAACAGGCTTTAAAAAAATAGAAAGGTCTAAATGTTCCCCAGCCTCTGGCTTCTAGTTGTCTGTTTAAATACCTCTCATGGTTCCACTTCATCTTTTTCTCTCTTGTTGAGAAGCAGACATGACAAAGGTAGTTAAACAAGCGCTGTTGATTAGCCCTAGGAACACATCCATTTACTTCTAATTCATCAGGATGTGCCCTAGGAATTCTTTTCTCTCTCTCAGCCTCTCAGTTGGCTGAAAGTCTCTCTCCCTTCTCCCTACTCTATCCAGAAAGAGGGAAAAATAAAACTCCCCTTGTCTCATGCACACTTTCTGCCTCTTGTCTGAAGACTCAGTGCGCTCAGCCCTACAGAAAACTGCCAGCCGGAGAAGACGTCTCAGGGCTATTTCCCAGCAAGACCACTCAGTCACCAAATGGAATGAATTCTTGCCCCTCCTGTTAAAAGAGTCTTTGTCTTCATTTCATTGCAATGCATGTCCTATTGTCAGACTGCATGATCCTGGAAAAGAAAAACCTGGGAAGAGGGGGAGGGACATGGATTCTTAGGGTTTCCATGCAGTGGCCTCAGGATGCTTTCTGAAATCCCTGAAAATGTGTGTAAAATTCCATGGGAATGTGTACTTTGCTGGAAGAGACCCCATGGCTTCATCAGATTCTTAGCTCTGTATAAAATACCACAAATACTTAAGAATCAGTCTCTTACAGAAGAAAATATTTGCAAATAATAAGGGTCTAGTACATGCATTATACAAAGAACTTACAATGCAACAAAAAGACACACAAACCAATTTTAAAATGGGAAAAGGATTTGAATAGACATTTCTCCAAGAAAAATATCCAAATAAACACCTCACACAGGTGACATCATCACCAGTTATCAGGGAACAGCAAAATCAAAATCACAAAGATACAGGACTTCACACCCACTGAGATGGCCACGACCCAAAGGACAGACAATGACCAGGGTTGGTGTGAACAGGGAAAAATTGGAAGCTCGTTCCTTCTGACTTGACTACAAGTTGGTGACACAGTTGGAATCTGCCAAATTACCAATTTTAAAGAATGGGCATCTACAAGCACTCTTTAGTCATCTGCAGCTACTAGAAGTAAGAGATTTAAGCATCTGCAACTACTAGAAGTAAGAGTAAGAGATGAGAAAATCTAAAATTTGGCATCACTGGCACGGGAAGAAATCTTGAGATTGTGTTTCTAAACCGTTTGTCTTCTCCAACCTCACATCAACTAATGACACCTTCCAGCCTGGTGTTTTCATGAAGATGAATGAAACTGCACAGGTCCCACAACTTGAGTCTTTGTCTGAAATGTTTCCTGGAATTTTAAGGTAACACTCAGATGCTTTTTTTTATTTACCAAATAAAATATTAGCTGAAAAATGTGTTTGGCTATGTTGCTAAAACCATTGGTCCATTCCAATAAAATGGAGGCACCAGAAACAGCTCATTTGAAATCCAAGTGACTCAGTGTTTCGAACACCCATTGCTGTGTAGCAAGCTAAACTAAAGTTTAGGGGTTTAAAGTAACTCTTCCACTTTGCTCATGATTTTGTGGGTCAGGGACTCGGAAATGATTTGGCTGACAGTTTTGTCTCTAATCCATGCATCATCAGCTGGGGTGACCGAAGTTAGAGGATTCACTTCTGGGGGGTTATTACTAATATAACTGACATTTCAGTGTTCCCTACCTGTGCATTTATGGTTTTTTTCCTCTCTCTCCATGCAGCATCTCACCATCCAGGGACCCTCCATGTGACCTGAACTTCTCGAACTGAAGAGCACTAAAGTCTCCAAGAAGTCACACTTCTGCATGATGCTGCTTTCCAAAAATGGAAGAAGTTTAAGTTGCCAGTCAAGATCTATGCCCAGAATTGGCACAGTTTCAGCGGGGAAACACACTCCAGCTCTTGGTGGAAGAGCGATGGTGGTGACAGGTTACATTGCAGAACAGCAAAGAGGACAGGAAATATTCTTGCAGCTGTCTTTGGAAAGTACAATCTGTTACACCCAGGTTCTCATCGTGGAAGAACAGCCATCAACATTTCATAATGGACCCAAGTCACTCCTACTACCTGCAGGTGGTCTTTCCTTAGAAAAACACAGGCATTGGACCAGGGCTCTACTTAGGATCCTTCAGTTGCAAGGAACAGAGACTTGCTCAACTTGTCTCAGGAAGAATAGAATCCTCATAGGAAAACACAGCAGGTTGCCACTAAAATAAGCAGACCCTCCTGGGTCTAAAATAAAGCTATGCCTCCTGGCCTCTCTTGGAAGGCTGGACTGTGTGGTTTTCTTCTCTCAGACACATGGTGTTCTTAGAAATCCGATCTAATCATCGTCCTAACCCTTCCTCAGGGGTTCACACTCTGTAGGGTCTACCAGTTTTAACCCCTGGTTAAACAATTACTGTCTTTCCTAGCTCCTAGTTCCAGAATAAATCCCACAGAAAATCAATTACTGTCCCCACCCCCCGCACCCCTTTTAGTCCTTCACATCTTTCCACCGTAGGCAACTGCGTAAGCCTCTTGCCACTCCAGGGATTGGCTGCTTTCCTTTGTAAGTTACACCATTTATGTAATCCACAGTGGCAGAGGATGGGGAGGTTGGTGTTGAATATAAAGATGACATCACCTGGCGTGTGTGCGCGCACGCGCGCGCACACACACACACACACACACACACAAATGGCCATCTAGAAGGCATGGTGATCCATGAGTAATACAACTAAATAATTTCCAAAGTCATTCCAGTTCCAAGTGTGTATGGATTTTGTAAAGGTAATTTCCATTAGCTCCTGCAGTAACACAATAGCCTACTCATTTCACAATGCCTCACAAAGTGTTCTAAAAAAAGGATCTACTGAGCTGCTTCCATTCCCTAGAGAGAAGAAAGAGCACTCCAGGGACCAGGCCTAATTTCCTATAGCCATTCTATTATCCCAGCTGTATCTACGGTTTCTATTAGCCCTTCTGTGCTATTGATCAGCCTGGTCACAATGAAAGAGCTTTATTGAATTCCAAGTAATGGAAACTCATTACACGGCCTAGATAATTAATTACCAATTCTTTCCTTTTAGTGAAATTGAAACTGGCTGTGGAGAGCGAGCTGAGTGAGCCCAGTAACGCAGCCTGTTTGAAGCTGTGTTTAATGTGGACGAGGAACACTCTCCGCTGGCGTTGGAGATGTGTTTGATGTACTGCAGACCCTTGAAACAACCCAAGTGCTTTCCTTTAAAATAAACCAGCTTTTCAAACAGGATCAATTGAAAGGAGGAGGCACTTAAACTATAAAAAGTAAAAAAAAAAAATCAGAGCAAAAATATAAATCACATAAGGATATGAACGGAAGGCACCAATTCACTGATACTTTAAAAGCAGGTCATCTGTGCCTTTGCAAACCACTGAGTAGGTCAGAGGTGGGAAGGGGGTTCACATCTTTGACCTTGTCTTGCCCATGTGATTGTTAGATGCCTTGTCAATGTAATTTTCAAATAGTGAGTGACCAAGCAGACATTAATAACAAATATATATAGAAAACTGATAACACAGTCCAATGGATTGGACCGAAGACTGAGGAAGATGATTACTACTCGTAGATGGCATTTTAAAAAAATAATTAAATCTAAACAAAAGTTTTAAGAATAGCTGGCATTGACTGAAGGTCTATCATATGTCAGGCACTGTGGTCGGCCTTTTACATATATTATGCCATTGAAATTTTCAAAATTCTACCATCTGAGTTATATTAATAGCTATTTTGAAGGTGGGGATAATGAAGTACAATCAAACTGCCCCAAATCAAAGGGCTGAATCCCATAAATCCAGATTTAAGGCTGCCTAATTGATTAGATCTTCTGAATCCATTATGCCATGCAACCTTCCCCAGAATTAGTATAAGAAGATAAACCATTTCAAAAATCATTTACAAGAAACAGAGGAAGACTTGTAGTTTATACAGAGATCGAGATGCAACATGGAATAGACAATTACGCCTGAAGTTAGAAGTCTGAGAGGAAAATTTCTTTTATCAGCATCATGTCCCTTCTTCCTGAGACCATGCGTGGCACTATGGCAATATAATGTTAATTTATGGTTTCGGACAACTTGGTCCTAAGATATTCATAGCCTGGATGACAAGGATAAAAGCTTCAAAATGAGGGGCACCTGGGTGGCTTAGTGGGTTAAAGCCTCTGCCTTCAGTTCTGGCCCTGATCCCAGGGTCATGGGATCGAGCCCTGCGTCAGGCTCTCTGCTCATCGAGGAGCCTGCTTCCTTCTCTGTCTGCCTGCCTCTCTACCTACTGTGATCTCTGTCAAATAAATAAATAAAATCTTTAAAAAAAATTTCTTTAAAAAAAAAAAAAAAGCTTCAAAATGATAGGTTTCCAAAGGGTTATTCAACCCTCTGTGTTGTAAGAGGTAGAGAATTGTGTAACTCCAATTGTACTGGATGGACCTGAAGCCAATTCTTTCTAAAAGAAACACACGTCAGAATCGTAGAAACAATGAACCGGCCTAGATATTTTTCATGCTTTGCATCAAACTCTGCTGTAACTACGGCATGCCGAGCACACGCAAACAGTACACGCTGCCCCTCTCCAGTGCCTTGACATACCTCTGCGGTCACCAGTCAAGTTCTCTGCTCACCCAGAGCCAAGAGTGTCTGGTCCCAAACTGCTTATATCAGCTGAATGTGTTACAGTGATTATATGTTTAATTTTTTTATTACCTAAGCCAGTGAAATGAGGAGTAAGAAAAATAAAAGAGTTGGTGGTTGTATTGAAGAAAAAAACAAGGTGAAATGCCTTGTGATACATGAATGTTGTTTAAAATATTGCCGTTGAGTTAGACATGAGGCAACTGCGAACAACTGGGATTTATGTATAAACAATCTGCACTTTAGTTACTTCACAGATACTTCAAAGGACTCACACTAAAGAAAATTAATATGAAAATTGACTAATAATAAGAGTTTACACAAGTAAGATGATTCAGATTATCTTATCAGTTGACTTGAACTCATTTAAAAGCCCTTGGCATTACCTCAAAGCAGGTACTTTCATTGTAAAACAAAACTCTTACATGAAACGTGTTTTCGATCCCCACCATGACCATCTATTTTTTAAATTAGTTTACAGGTTACCGACCCAGCTTGTCTGGAGGATTTTTCAGTATATTATAGATGTTTTCCAAAGGTTTCTTCCGAGGAGACAAAGTAAGACATTATATGACATGCATCTGAAGAAACGCCCAACTTCCCCTTTGGACATCTGTCCTTTTTCCTAAAGCTACGGTCCTTCTTGCAGCTGTCTAAACTCCTCATTCCTCAGCCATGAGGACTGTCCTCATGTCCTCAGACATTCCTGGCTGTCACTGGCTTTCTACCACCTATTGTCTGTCTCTCATCTCTTCTCATAGACCAACTGAGGCCCTTCAACTTTCTCCAGTTCTGCATCCCCAACCATTACCTGCTCAGCTTAAGAAAGACTCCTTCCCCAGGAGGCCACCCAAAAAATGAAAAGGACTTACCTTTTAAAAATAAAGCAGAGGGCGCGTGGGTGGCTCAGTGGGTTAAGCCACTGCCTTTGGCTCAGGTCATGATATCAGAGTCCTGGGATCGAGTCCCGCGTCAGGCTCTCTGCTCAGCAGGGAGCCTGCTTCCCTCTCTCTCTCTCTGCCTGCCTCTCCAACTACTTGTGATTTCTCTTTGTCAAATAAATAAATAAATAAATCTTTAAAAAAATAATAAAATAAAGCAGAAGGAAAGGTTACAGATGACTATCTTTTAATATTTTATCCCCTTTACATCTGAATAATTTCAGCAGACCCTTGTTCATTCTGAGAAAATCTTCCCCAATAGGCCTTTTGCTTATAAAATAGGAAGCAAAGATCCCATGCTGAGATAAATGTCTCTGGAGAAATTTGTCACCACCAAGCAGCCAAAATTCTAATTTGATGATGAGGTGAGAAAATTAAAATACTCTGCAGGAAAAGAACAGGTAGCAATTTGGTAGGATGAATTAAGTCGTGGGAAGATGGGGACAGGGAGGCATTGAGACGGAAACTTCTTAGTTAGGATTTCCAGTGGTTCCCGTAACATGGGCCCAAAGCTGACAGAACAGTTCTCGAAGGATTTGCTGTGGTCCTGACATAAGCAGAATTAGAGAAGAAAAGAATATCTGCAGGAAGGGTTACAGGGAAACTTTGTAGATGTTTTCTAGTTTATTGTGGGTGAATTTGAGGCCTGAACTGAGGATGTGATGAAGCAAGCCAAGTAGCTATTTAGGGATCTGCAAGAAGAATATTCTGAGCAAAAGCAACTCTGAAGTGCAAATGTCCTGAAGCAAAAATAGGCTTGGTATGTTTGAGGAATAACAAGGAGGCCAGGGCCGCAGTAGATAAAATCCAAGAATGGGGATAACTTAGTACTGTGTGGGCCACTAGAAGGCCATTTTTACTCTGATATAATTAAGAAGACTTTAAAGAGCTATAAGATAAATCAAAGTCCATATAAAACTGAATATCATGGAAGTTAATGGATATGATGCTCATTTGTCCATTATTCAAGTGCTTACTATGAGCAAAGTTAAGAACTACAAAATGAAAGTAACACCCAGGTATTTTCAGATAAAAATCTCATTTATACAAATGAAAGATAAAATTTAATCTTGGGTCTCTACCAACTGATAAAATTGTAAGGGTAACAAAGTGAACGTAAATTTTAAGAAAGCACAAAAAAAAAAAAAAAACTCAATGATGTCAGATATAAGCATAAAGATGACCTCTTTCTAGACTTTAGCTTCCTAATAGTATAAAATGAGGGATTTAAATGACCTTCACAGCCCTGATATTTGGGATTTGCTGCTAATATTTGATGGCCTGGGACTTACATCTGAAATGAAAGGGATATGTCTAAGTTCAAGTGTCATAGATCTGAAAGGATCTATGACAAAGCAATCTATACAAGGATCTATACAAAGCAATCATTGTATATCAGGAAGGTGTATACATACTTGCATTTAAATTCACCAACTGAGGGGTGTCATGGTGGTACAGTTGGTTGAGCATTCCCATTCTTGGTTTCAGCTCAGGTCATGATCTTAGGATCTTGCAATTAAGCCTCACATCATGTTCCATGCTCAGTACAGTCTGCTTGAAATTCTCTCTCTGCCCCTCCTGCTTGTGCTGTCTCATATTCTCTCTCTTTCTTTCTCTCTCTCTCAAATAGATAAATAAACAGATAAATAAATCTTAATAAATCATATATATATATATATATATATATATATATATATATATATTGAGCAATTCCTTGAGAACACAAAAGTGGAGGAACTAAGGTCATATTGTTGTTAGAGATTTCCTTCCATATCTAACCAGGACAAACAGAGGCTGTATACAAGATAACATATTTATAATAAAAATTACAAAACTGGCACAGAATCAAGATAAAGAATCAGCAAAAGACTTCTCCTTTCACGGTATAGAAAGAATATACCTCAACATAATAAAGGCTGTATTTGACAAGCCCATAGCTAAAGTCATACTCAGTAGAGAAAAGATGAAAGATTCTTCCTCTAAGATCAGGAGCAAGACAATGATGCACACTCTTACCACATTTAGTCAACATAGTACTAGAAGTGCTAGCCAGAGCAATCAGGCAAGAAGAAATAAAAAGCATCCAGTTGGGAAGGAATAAGTAAAATTGCTTTGTTTGTACATGAAATGATCTTATAAAGAGAAGACCCTAAAGAAGCTACCAATTGTCAGAACCGGTCAACAATTAGCAAAATATAAAATCAATATATAAAATTCAGTTATATTTCTATACACTGAAATATTTGAGAAAGAAAAAAAAATCCAATCCACTTATAATAGCATTAAAGACAATGAAATACTTAGAAATAAAGTTAACAAAAGAAGTAGATCTATACACTAAAAACTATAAAACATTAACAAAAGAAATTAAAGAAGACAGAAACAGGAATACCTCATTTTATTGCATTTCACATTGTTTTTCTTGAAGATTTTATTCATTTGACAGGCGAAGATCACAAGTAGGCAGAGAGGCAGGCAGAGAGAGGAGGAAGCAGGCTCTATATTGAACAGAGAGACAGATGCGGGGCTCGATCCCAGGACCCTGGGATCATGACCTGAGTGGAAGGCACAGGCTTTAACTCACTGAGCCACCCAGGTGCCCCTGCATTTCACATTATTGTGCTTTGCAGATATTTCAATTTTCACAAATTGTGTGGCAACCCTGCAATTAAGCAAAAATTATCAACACCATTTTTCCAAAAAAGATTTGCTCACTTCATGGCTCTGTGTCACATTTTGAGAATTCTTACAATATTTCAAACTTTACCATTACTATTATATTCAATACGATGATCTGTGATAGGTGATCTCTGATGTTACTATACTATTGCTTTGGGGCACCACAAACTGTGCTCAAACCGGCAACTTAATGAATGTGTGTGTTCTGAGTGTTCCAACTGGCTGTTTCTCCATCTCTCTTACCCTTCTTGGGCTTCTCTATTCCCTGAGACTCAGATACACTGAAATTAGGCCAATTAATAGTTCTACAATGGCCTCTAATGTTCAGGTGATAGGAATAGTTCCATGTCTCTCAGTTTAAATCAAAAGCTTAATGAGGAAGACACATCAAAAGCCAAGAGAGACTAAAACCTAGGCCTCTTGCACCAACCAGTTATCCAAGTTGTGAATGCAAAGAGAACGTTGTCTAAGGAAATTAAAAATGGTACTCTCGTGAACACATGAATGATAAGGAAGTAAATTGGCCTTACTGCTGATATGGAGAAGGTTTTAGTGGTCTGAATAGAAGATTGAACCAGCCACAATATTCTCTTAGGCCAAAGCCTAATCCACAGCCATGCCTGAACTCTCTTCAATTCTTTGAAATCTGAGAGAAGGAAGGAAGCTACAGAAGAAAAGTTTAAAGTTGGTAGAATTTGGTTCATGAGGTTTAAGGAAAGAAGTCATTTCCATGACATAAAAATGCAGGATAAAGCAGCACATGCTGATGTAGAAGGTACAGCATATTATCTAGATGATCTATCTAGGATAATTAAGGTGGCTACACTGAACAACAGATTTTCAATGTAGGTATAATAGCACTGTGTTGGAAGAAGATGTCAGCAAGGACTTTCAGAGCTGTAAAGGGGAAATCAATGCCTGGCTTCAAAGTGTCAAAGCACAGGGTGACTTGTCTTGGTAGCAGCTAATGCACCTGGTCATTTTCGGTTGAGGCCAATGTTCATCTACCACTCTGAAAATCCTAGAGCCCTTCAGAATGATGCTAAATCTACTCTGACTGTGCCCTATAAATAGAACAGGAAAGTCTGGGTGATTTTTCTAATGGATCTGGGCAAAGCCAACTGAAATTCTTCCAGAAAGGATTGATCATTCTAGATGCCATTTAAGAACATTAGCAGTTCACGGAAGAAGTCAAAATATCAACATGAACAGGAATTTGGAGGAAGTTGATTCTATCCTCACGGATGACTTTGAGGGCTTCAAGACTTCAGGGGAGGAAGTCACTGCAAATGTGGTAGAAACGGTAAGAGAACTAGAAGGGGAGCTGAAGATGGGACTCAATTACTGCCATCTCATGATCAAACTTGAACAGGTGAGGAGTTACTTCTGCTGGATGACCAATAAAAATGGTTTCATGAGATGGAAACTACTCCTGGTAAAGATGCTATCAAGATTGTTGAAAAGACATTAAAAGATTTAGAATATTAAATAAACTTAATAGATAAAGTGGTTGCAGAGTTTAAAAGGACAGACTCCAATTTTGAAAGAAGTTCTACTGTGGGTAAAATGCTATCAGACAGCAGCCCATGCTACAGAGGAATCATTAGCGAGTCAATCAATGCACAAACTTCATTGTTCTTTTACGAACTTGCCACAGCCACCCAACCTTCAGCAACCAGCCCGCTGATTAGTCAACAGCCATCAACATGGAGACAAGACCCTCCAGCATCAAAAAGATGGTGACTCACTGCAAGCTCAGGTAATGGTTAGCATTTTTCAGCAATAAAGTATTGTTTAATTAAGGTATGCACATTGTTTTTTTTAGGTGATGCTATTGTAAACTTAATAGTCTATACTATAGTGTGAACATAACTTTCATAAGCACTGGGAAACCAAAAAAATTCACTGAATTTGCATTATTGCAATCAAGATAGTCTGAAATTGAACCTGCAGTATCCCAGAGGTACACTTGTAAATGGAAAGTTACCTTGTGTTCGTAAATCAGAAGAGGTAATATTCTTAAAATGTTCATACTACTCAAGTAATCTACAAATTCAGTGTAATCCTTATGAAAATTCCAATAGCATTTTTCACAGAAATAAAGAAAGAATCCTAAATTTGTAGGAACTACAAAGGACCCCAAATAGCTAAAGCAATCTTGAGCAAAAAGAGCAGAGCTGAAGGCGTCACACTCCCTGATTTTAAACTGTATTGTTAAGATATAGTCATCAAAAGAGTATGATATTGGCATAAAAACAGACACATAATTCAGTGGAACAGAATAGAGAACCCAGAAATACAACCACACATATATGGGCAACTAATTTTCAGCAAGAGCACCAAGAATACACAGCGGGTAGAGGACAGTGTCTTCAATAAACAGTGTTGGGAAAGTGGATGTCCACATATGGAAGAATGAAACTGGACCACTATCTTCCTACGCAGAAATCAGCTCAAAGGGGATTAAAGCCTTACATGTATGTCTTTAAACCATAAAAATCTTAGAAGAAAACAGAAGGGAAAAGTCCCTTTATATTGGTTTTGGCAATAATTTTTTTTTATTCTGACACCAAAGGCACAGGCAATAAAAATGAAATGAACAAGTGAAACTACATCAAGCTAAAAAAAATTCTGCACAGCAAAGGAAACAATCAACAAAATGAAAAGGCAACCTATGGAATGGAAAGAAATATATATATATATATATATATATATATATATAAAATATATAAAGAACACTTGTAACTCAACAGCAAAAAATAAATAAAAACCCAATTAAAAAATGAGAAAAGGAACAGAATAGACATTTCTCCAAAGGAGGCATGCAAATGGTCAACAGGAATATGAAAATACGCTCAAATCATTAGGCGTCAGGGAAATACAAATCAATCACAGTGAGATAATCTCACACCTAGGAGGATAGCTATTATCAGAAAGTCAAAAGATAACAAGAATTGATAAGGATTTGGGAGAAAGGGAGCCCTTCCTTGTGCAATGTTGGTGGGAATGGGTATAGCCACCACAGAAAAAATATGAAGGATACTCAAAAACATAAAAATAGGGCTACCATGTGATTCAGCCATCCCACCTCTGGGTATGTACCCAAAGCAAATAAAATCACCATCTCGAAGAGATACTTGCCTTCCCGTTCCATTGCAGCATGATTCACAATGCCCAAGATATGGGAACAACCTAAATGTCCATTGATGTATGAATGGATAATGAAAATGTGATATTCAGCCTTTAAAAAGAAGGAAATCGTTTGTGACAAGATGGATGAAGCTGGAGGACATTATGCTAAGTGCAATAAGCCAGAAACAGAAGACAAATATTGTATGATCTCACTTATATGTGGAATCAAAAAAAGAAAAGAAAAGCCAAACATAGTAATGGAGAGAATAGTTATTATCAGAAGCTGGGATGGGGGGAGATTAAAGAAATTCTCAATGGAAAGTAAAATGCTAGTTGCCAGAGGCTGAGGTGATGGTGTCGTGAGGGGCTATTGTTTGATGGGCACAGAGTTTCGGTTTTACAGGATGAAAAGCATTCTGGAGATGGATGGCATGATGAATGGTAGTGATGGTTGTACCATAGTATGAATATACCTACACCTTTGGACTCTACTGTTAAAATGGTTAATATAGTTTTATGTTATGTGTATTTTACCATAATAAAAAAAAATTTAAAATGCGACCTATAAATGCAAAAAATAAATTCTAGTTATTAATAAGAAGAGAAAAAAATTAATATCCTGAATTCCACTACCATCTTATGGACAGTCAGATAAACTCAGTTCTTTGCCATTAAGCAGCAATATGACCTTGAATAAGTTACCAGTTACTCTTAACTACTCACACTCTCCTGTAATTTTAGCTGTTTTTCTATTTTCCCCATACCTTGTGCACACATCAGTTCCTTTATTTTACAAACTACGAACGAAAACCCAGAGGAGCTACATAATTTGCCCTAGGTTACTTGGTCAGTTAAGAACAGAACCAGAACAAATACTCTGTCTAATCTCTTAGTCTAGAAATCTTTCTTTTCTACCCTGTTTGATATAAAGTTCTGGACAATTTTTCATAAAGATAATGGTTGGACAAAAATAGGTAATTTATTAGTGATAAGAAACATGTTAATTCATAATAAAAAAATTAATTAACTAATTTAAAAGGGGAAAAAAAGCAGCAGGTCAATTCAATCAGTAGAGCTCCAGAAAGACTAAGAAGTTGCCATTTGTTGACCCATTTGTTGCCATGGTAGATGGAAAACTTAAGACAGGGAGCTGTATTAAAGTGGGTAACAAACAGCTAGACCATTAGGTTCCTATTCTCAACACAACAAGACATTAGGTTGCTGTTCTCTTATGAAGGCAAAGAAACTCCATCCCACACCGCAAGAGAACTATGATCTCTGGAGAACAGGAACCAGAGAACAATGGTTTCTGTGACATCAGCTCAGAAAAATCTGTGAAGGAGACTTGAGTCTAAAAACAAAGCCAGATTCACACAAGTAAATTTGGTATGATTTCATTTGTATGAATTTCAAGAACAGGTAATATCAATCCGGAATAGCAGTTAAAACAGGGAGAGGAGAATCATTAATAAGGAAAGGGCATAAGGAAGCTCTTGCAGGATAGAAATGTTCTATCCTTAATTCTGGGTGATATCTGGGTACAAGCCTATGTGAAAATTGGTAGAATTGTACACTTAAGTTTTGCATATTTTACTGAATATTCAGTATACTTTGATTTAGTCAAAAAAAAAAAAAAAAAAAAAAAGAATGCAAGGGGTCTGCTAGCATCAAATCTAAGCCTATCAGATTCAGCAAAGTTTTCACACAAACATAAGAAAAAAGCCACCACATATAAGTGATTCTCTTGTTTTGATCTTGCTTTTCACCCAGAATACTTGATTCTCAACTTTTCACAGTTGAGCAAATTTTTTTCTTTAAAGATTTTATTTATTTATTTGACAGACAGAGATCACAAGTAGGCAGAGAAGCAGGCAGAGAGAGAGAGGAGGGAGCAGGCTCCCCACTGAGCAGAGAGCCCGACACGGGGCTTGATCCCAGGACCCTGGGATCATGACCCAAGCCGAAGGCAGCAGCTTAACCACTGAGCCACCCAGGCACCCCCACAGTGGAGCAAATTTTATCCTGAGTTTCTTATTAAGTCAGCAGTCCTTGCTTTTCTAGAACTTTCTTCAAAAATTCATAAAATTAGCCCATCCCCATTCAATTCCTTCTCTTAACCACTCTCTGTAACAATATTTGGATTTACATATTTTGAAAGAAATACATAACACATTATTCATGTTCTTTAATAAGCCAGTCAGCACAAATGTCCTTGTCACTAGGCAGCCCTCTCTTGAGGTAGCTATTATTCTGTCTTCTGTCACCATAAGTAGTCTTGCCTGATACTGAACTTTGTATAAATTGGAAACCACACAGTACATACCATTTGGTGCCTGGCTTCTTTGATGCAATTTAAGGGTTTTGAGAAAGAACAGTTTGACCGCATCCAGGCAGACAGGCTTACCTGTATAAAAGGAGAATCCAAATCTGGAATGAGTTCTACTCACTTATTAAAAAAAAGCCCTAGTGTGCCTGGTCCAGTTGCCGATAATGGAGATAAGTTTCTGTCACTAAACAAATGTATTGTTCCTAATAACCCATTCTTGTTTCAAGCCCAGTAAAATCCTTTAAAAACCTGAGGAAAACATAAAACACTCTGAAGTTCAAGTTATTTTGTTATTTTACGAAAGGAAAAAAGAAATAAAAGCATAAAAGCCAGGGATTTTCAGATTTGTATATATTTTACCTGTTAAAACATCACACAATAACTTAGGAAGTGTCTCATTTTAAGGCACAAAAATGCACCAATTAACTTCCATGTTTTTCCAGATGAGCACCTTATTGTTAAATTTCTGCTGAAATAAAATTATTCCATTGTTCCTGTTATTTTTTATATTTATTTTATGATCTCCTTCCTTGAAAACAAAATGAACTTCTTAATTTCATAATTTTAAAAGAACATTTTGTGGTTAAAAGTTCTGCCCATGTGTATTTATAACATAATTTGTTTTCCCTTTGAAAACCACAACATACTTCTAAAGGTTATCAAATATTTGGAATATTTTCACAACCATCAGTATATCATAGATTTCCGCGCCCCCCCCCCCCGTGTCACATTACTCAGTGTTCTAGTTCCATTGTATAATCAGTAAGTAGGTTTGGGGTATGAAAATGATAACTTTGATAGGATTTCAAAAATGAACATATCACAAGGGCCAACTGGCAGTGTTTCCAAGCATACCAGGCCATTTTACAGTTAGCTCTCTATCCCCTTTCTGATATGTGAAAATTTTAGGTTATAGGGATTAAGCTTGGTGTTGTCCAACCACACACACCTCCATTGCTGCCAAGTGAGTGACAATAATGTAGAATGTGAATGTGACTCACAGAAGGTATGAATTATTCTGCCTGATTCAGGCCACATCAGTGATCCAAGCGAAAGACAGAAGATCTCCTGGTGAGAAAAAAGTGTACGTCTACCGCTACTTGGACAACATCTCAAGAATCCATAAGACTAGAGAATTTATTTGACTCATCTGAATGTAGAACAAGAAAAAAGGCGAGTAGTGTTTCCTTTATTACTAATGTATGAGATACCACTATAGTCGATTTTGAATGCCTACTTTAACTACTTTTGGTCTTGAGATTGTTTTGTTCTTTAGTTTTACTGAAATACCCTCAGGAGGATTAAACTTTGCTTGGATGAATTCCAATTATCATAAAACTTCAACCAGCCAACTTATGAATATTTAGTCTTCTCCTCATGTTCAAAAACATCCAAATAAAGATGGTAATAGAAAGAAATGGCCCCTAACAGGCATGGTTATCAACTCTAAAGAAATGTCAGTGTCTATGAATTTGAGATATGAAGTGGATTTATTATTTAAAAGACTCTTTAACAAGGTATGAACTTTCCTCTTCAATTAATTATTGATCCAGGCACATATCTCCCTTTTCATTTAAAACTTTTAAACAAAGTGTCTCAAGCATTTGAATCTGGCACTAGAGAAGGCAGCCATTGACTTGAGTTTTTTGGAGGTGTGAACAGGAAAGAGTACTTACAAGGTGAAAAAAAGAAAAAAACCTACACAAACATCTTCCATTACTCCTACATTTGATGTTGCCGATGCCATCAAGCAAACACTAAATAACAACAAGCAAATTCTGTTGAAATGTTTAGCTAAATGGAACCAAAACAGTCACAGTTGACAATTTCATAAATACATTAATTAGAAGTGTCTCCAAATAGTATGTGATTTTGAATTATTAACATAAAACACTGCATTATAAATGACTGCAAATTGCATTCCTAGTGTTCTCCATGCTTAATTTATTATGCCGTAGGAAAATTTGCAAATTACTTTACTGTTTTATACTTAAATGGCTAGTTTTATGCGTATATTATTCCTTTAAGATAAAATTAAATTGCAGTGTACATACGTGATATGTGACATGTTACAGGAGATACTCAAAGCTGGGTCAAAAAACGGTTAATCTCACTTCCGTTATGGGTACTTTGCATTCACCGTGGTTTGTTGTTAAGATTCCACTGGAGCTCTTGGCTACCGGGCTCTGTCTCAGTGCTCTCTCCTTTCCTCCCCAGAGTTGCAGTCTAGCCATAATGGTGTATGATTTTTGCTAAATTGTGCAAGGCTTGGCTTTTTGTCAGTGAGGACTTCTTGGTATCATACTTACAAAAAACAGAGGTTAAACTCTCTGATGGAAAGCACTGGCCAAGCTTAACCTTGATGAGTGTTGTCACACTATGAGGACAAATTCTGAATATTGACCTTTATTTGAAAGGAATGATCTGTGTGAAATTTTTCAAATATTATTTTTTACCTATGCAGATACATTTCAAATCTCCCTCTTTCTTATGATTTTGTCTTCATTTCTCAATTACATTGTTCTTTTATCTAAATGTTTTTAGAAGTAACTTTTCACTTGTCTTAGGTGAAGAACCCCTATACTAAAACTTAAAAGCCATTAGTCCCAGTTTGAATGGAGTAAGCCTTATCCAGATATTTGAAAAGCTAACATAGCATAAAATTTTTAAATTACAGTGGTGCCTGGGTGGCTCAGTGGGTTAAGCTTCTGCCATCAGCTCAGGTCATGATCCCAGGGTCCTGGGATGGAGCCCCGCATCACATCAGGCTTTCTGCTCAGCAGAGAACCTGCTTCCTCCTCTCTCTGCCTGCCTCTCTGCCTACCTGTGATCTTTGTCTATCAAATAAATAAATAAAACCTTTTAAAACAATTTTTTAAATTACATACAAAAATGGATTACTTTTATCTGAACCATAGGGACCTAAAGAGGGGAACCTCTCTAGAGAGTTCTCCCTTCCAACACAGCTTACTTACTTTCCTCCTCTAGGGATACCAAGGGATGGGTATTTTCCATGAATAGTGCTACTATGGTTAAAAAAGCAGGCACCACACTATGCTTCTCAACTCATCTTCACCTTCCATCTGTGTTGCCAGACCCGTAATTGAACTACTCTCCACTCTCTCTTTCTGGAGGCACATCATAACTGGTGGTATTATTCAGCCCTTAGTTACAGCACCAGAAGAGGCCCTTAGGCCTTGTCTAGCTTAAGCCATATGCTCCAGCTCAATTCACTGGTGTTCTAAAGCAGAGACTCATGTATAAACCTAGCTAACAATGGAATGTTTTTCTCAGATATTGAGTTACAGGCAATGGATTATTCATTCTAACAATGTTATAACTATTAGACAGGGATTTTAAAATAACTATGATTAATACATTAAAGGATATGAAGGGAGAGGGCAAAGTTCATAAACAGCTGAGGAATTTAAGAGTAAAATGGAAATACTAGACATAAACAAATAATTAGAAAGAAGAATCTTTCTGATAAGCTAATCAACAGGCTGGATATAACTGAAGGAGAAAATAAGTGAACTTGGAGAAAAGTCAATAGAAATTATCCACACTGAAACCCACAGGTGTGAAAGAAATGAAACAGGATATCCAACAGCTAATATACATGTAATTGGATTTTCAGTAGACAAAACAGAGAGCAGGTGAAAGGAATATCTGGCATGGTTATGGCCAAGAATTTTCCAAAATTAATGTAAGAAAATTTTTTAAAAATCCAAAAATCTCTGCTCATACATGCACAATAGATACAGAGAGATGACACAGATGCAAATGAAGATCTACAACAACTGTGAGTGTTCTCGATCCTTTAAAACAGAGACAGAGACTTTTTGAGAAACTAAAATCGGGAAGAATTTATTTCTAGTTGATATGTATAATGAAACATTCAGGAAAGTTGTTCGAGCAGCAGGAATTTGATACAAGATGGAAATGTACACCTACACAAATAACTGAATAGAAACACAAATGGTAAAACTGGAGGGTAAATAGGAGACTTCTTTCTTACTGTCAATGTTTTTAATAGATACTGGCTCACCAAAAGTACAAAGAGTAACAATGTATTGTGGAGTTAATAATATATCGAGAAATGAAATGTATGACAAAAACAACACCATCAGTGGAAGGGAGAAACTGGAAGTATACAATTATAAGAGTCTTATACTCTGAAGCAGTATATTATTCCAAGGAAAACTACAGTATGTCAAAGACATACATCAGAAACGATAGAGAGATCCCTCCCCCAAAATGAATATAACTATTAAGCTAATGGTAAAAACAAGTGAAATTTAGAAGTTCTCAGTTAATCCAAAAGAAGGAAGGAAAAGAGGAAGTAAAAGCATATCAGATAAAGAGAAGGTAAATCACAAAGTGGCAATTTTAAATCCAATCATAGTATTATATATAGAAAACCTTAAAGACTTCATCAAAAAATTGTTGGGAATGATAAATAAGTTTAGTGAGGTTGCAGTATACAAAATCAATATACAGAAATCTGGTGTGTTTCCTTACATTATCAAAAAAATTAAGAAAACAATCTCATCTATGGTTCAGTAAAAATAATAAAATACCTATGAATAAATTTAATCAAGGAGGTGAAAGAATAGCATTTTGAAAACTACAAAACATTAATAAAAGAAATAGAAGACACAAATAAATGCAAAGATAGTTTATGCTCATGGGATACAAGAATTAATAGTATTAAAATGTCCATACTACTCAAAGCATTATACAGATTCAGTGTAATCTCTCTCAAAATTCCAAAGGTATTTTTTGGGGGAAATAAAACAAACAATTGAAAGTTTTGTAAAAAATCACAAAAGACCCCAAATTGCCAAAGCATCCTTGAGAAAGAACAAGCTGGAGATATCACAATTTCTAATTTCAAACTATATTACAGAACTATAGTAATTAAAACAACATTGTATTGGCAGAGAAAAAGACACATAGATCAACAGAGCAGAATAGAAGATCCAAAAATAAATCCACATATATATGGTCAATTAATTTATAACAGAGGAGTCAAGAATATAAAATGGGGAAAAGACAGTCTCTTCAATAGATAGTGGTGGGGAAACTGGACTATCTTCTACCATATAAAGAAACTTGGAATGAACTGACGACTTAAATATAAGACCTGAAATCATAAAAATCCCAGAAGAAAATTGACATAGGAGCTGGCAATGATTTTTGGAGTCTTGACACCAAAAGCAAAAACAAAAAAAGCAAAAATAAAAGTGGGACTACATCAAACTAAAAAGCTTCTACACAGCGAAGGAAACCATTAACAAAATGAAAACCAACCTACTAAATAGGAGAAAACAATTATAAATTGTATAACTGACAAACTAATAAACAAAATATAGAAAGAATTTACACAACTCAATAGCCAAAAAAAAAAAAAAAAAAAAAAAAGATTAAAAAATGGACAGAAGACCTTAGTAGACATTTTTCCAAAGGAGACATAGAGAAGACCAACAAGTACACAAAAAGATGCTTAACATCACTCATCATTGGAGAAATGCAAATAAAACCAGAACGAGACATCACCACTCACCTGTTAGAATGGCAGTGCTCAAAAAGACAAGAAGTATAAGTGCTGGTAAGCATGTAAAGAGAAAGGAACTCTTGGGGCCCCTGGGTGGCTTAGTGGGTTAAAGCCTCTGCCTTCTGCTCAGGTCCTGGGATCGAGCCCCGCATCGGGCTCTCTGCTCAGCGGGGAGCCTACTTCCCTTCCTCTCTCTCTCTCTGCCTGCCTCTCTGCCTACTTGTGATTGTTGTCTGTCAAATGAATAAATTAAAATCTTTTAAAAAATTTTAAAAAAAAGAAAAAGGAACTCTTGTGCACTGTTGGTGGGAATGCAAATTGAGGAAAGCACTATGGAAAAGAGTATAAAGTTGCCTCAGAAAACAAGAAAAATAGGACTACAGCAAGATCCAGTGTTTCTACTCCTGTGTATTTATCCAAAGAAAATGAAAACACTAGTTCAAAAAGATATACATATTTTCATGTTCACTGCAGCATTATTCATATTGGCCAAATATGGAATAGTATGCAGCCATAAGCAATGAAATCTTCCCATTTGTGACAGCATGGATCAAACCCCAGGGCATTATGGTATGTGAAATAAATCAGAGGCAGACAAATAGGAATGCTTTCATGTGAAATCTAAGCAAATAAAAAATCTAAGTTCATAAATACAGAGAACAGGTTGGTAGTCAATAGGTAAACCTTAATCTACAGAAAGAAGAGTACCAAAATCACAGCCTCTGGGCAATTATGACACCCACAAAAACTATGAGACAGAAAAAGAAATAGGGAAAACTGTACCCTATCCCTGGGGAAAGGGCAGGAATGTGTGTAAGGTCCAGCATTACCTCTACAAGGCAAGAGTACCTGTGATATCCAGAGTCCTAGTGCCTGCCCAAGACTGTGATTTCATCAGAATATTAGAGAACTCACTCTTTACCAGTCCCCATCAACACATTAATGGGCTTTGAGTGAAAATAATCATGGAATACATCTTCAAAGGTACAAAAGACAAATTCTCTCTGGGGAGCAGAACAAAGGGGAGACACAAAGCTAAGTGAAGAATGAGCACTAAGGAAACCCATCTGGCAAACTAGCCTACGTGCTAAACAGGGAATTGCCAAGGACTTTAAGGTTTGTTGTCCCACTGAGCGTAACCGTAACAACAACTGACTTCAACCCCAGCTCACTTCCTTAGGAAATCAACACCAACTCCCAAACCAAAAGCCTAGCAAAAATAGATGTATGCCCATCCACATACTCATCACTACGAATAAAAAAAAATATTTAATTCAATACAAATATCCAGCTTTCAACAAAATATCACAAAAGACACAAAAAAGCAAGAAAAACAATTATCAGTTTCAGAGACAGATATGACACAGATGTTGAAAATATGTCACAGGAAAATTAAAATATCACATAAGTAATATGTCAAGGGTCTAATGAAAAAAGGGAGACAACATGCAAGATCCTTGACTGAAGAGGTGGAAACTGTAAGAATGAATCAAGTGGAAATTCTAGAAATCAAAAACACAGTAACAACGATGAAGAATGGCTTCCAAAGTCTCATTAGTAGAGGCAACACAACTAGGAAAGAACCCCTGAACTTGAATAATGCAAAGAGAAACACGAGGAGGCTCCCCAAAAGTAAAAAATACATAAAAATATAAACAAAAACAAAAAAAAAAAAAACAGAACAGAGCGTCCAAGAGATGTGGAACAATATCAAATAATCTAGCATATGCATAGTTGGAATCCCAGAAGGAGACCAAAGAGAGAACAGCTGAAGAAATATTTTAAGAAATAATGGCTGAGAATATTGCAAATTTAATGACAAACACCAAACTACAGATCGAGCACAGAGAGAAACAAGCTGAATAAATACCAAAAATAAAACACACTTAGACATATCATACTGAAAATGCTGAAAACCAAAGAAAAAGGGAAAACTGTGAAGGACAGTCAAAAGAAAAAAAAAAAAGACGTTATCTGTAGAGGAACAAGGATCAGAATTAGAGCCAATTTCTCAACATAAACAACTATTTCCAGAAGTTCTGTCCTTGGAAAAATGGAGTTTGAAAGACAAATTTTAAAAGGGAGCTTTTTGAGTTTGTGATCTCTGTGAAAGATTACAGAATGTATGCACACTGGTGAAATGATCCAGAAGACAAGACAAGGAGGTGACAATTAATTGTTGTCATGAGACAGTGGGGTGAGGCTGGTTTTAATTAGGGCCCCAGTGGAGAGGCTGGGTGTAGACAAGAGCACAGGTAGTTCCTTCATAGCCCCAGGATAGACAAAGGTAAGAGGGTAGATGTCGGGATTAGAGTCTTTAGAAGTTCTATTAGCTCCGCTCATAATTTCTCAGTGCGATTGAAAACCAGGTCATCTCCTGAGAGTGAGGAAGGGAGAGGAGATGTTGAAGGAATTGAGGACAAGCAATAAAATAGTGGCTAGGGGGTAAGAGTTTGAATAAACCCCAGGAATATGACATGAATGCCAGGCAACAGAAAGATCTTTGATTTTCATGGTCATGAAAGTAAAGCAAGACCAGTCAACTTAGCTGCACATTTTCTTCAAACACGGAGCAGGTGAAGATGTAGATCTAACCAGGAATGAGGCTTTGCCATGTGAGTAAGATAAAGGGAAGGGAGGAGAAAATCATGAGGGGGAGTTGTTAAAGTGATCGGATCCTGAATCTAAAGTAGCTAAGAAAGGAATTGTGGCCATGAGGGGAACGTGGAGGTAAAAAGATACTAAAAAGCTCAAAATTCAATCAGTCTGAATAGAGAAATAGAAATCAGAGTATGACATGGAGTGGATATTTTTCTATTAAACCCACAGTACAAAACTTAGTAAAATGGTAAAAACCTTGATTATATCCCAACAAAGTGAGAGCTGGATAAATCTTGAAGGTAGGAGGAAGGATAAAGACTGCCAAATGTACCAACAGTTCTCAGAATGCAAAGCAAGGGGTCTAGAGGCACCGCCTATAGTTAATGAAAGAATAAACAGAAACAAGTGTACTTTGAAATTTTAGTGGTTATCAGTCTACAAATACTGAGTAATTAATTTGGAGGAAAGAGGAAACAAGCTAGGGGACATAAAGTGGTTACGTCTCCATCTAGTAGAACAGATAATATCAAAAACTTAATTTAAGGAAAATAAAGATGTCTCAGCATTTTGGGGATAAATAATATATGACCATGCCTAAGAGGACCCTCTCACATGTCTAAGAAGATAGCTAAAACCAGTGTTTGCCCCAAGGAGCAGAAATAATGGAGGTGATGGTTAATACAAGTGGATGTTGCTTTTGATCAAAAACTCACTTGTGGGGGCACCTGGGTGGCTCAGTGGGTTAAAGCCTCTGCCTTCAGCTCCGGTCATGATCCCAGGGTCCTGGGATCAAGCCCCACATCGGGCTCTCTGCTCTGCGGGGAGCCTGCTTCCTCCTCTCTCTGCCTGCCTCTCTGCCTACTTGTGATCTCTGTCAGATAAATAAAGAAAAAATCTTTAAAAAAAAAAAAAAACTCACTTGTGCTCTCTGGATTTTAGCTATGAAGAAGACATGATTGTGATAAAAATATATATATATATATATGTACTTAAAAATTCATGGTCTCAGAAATTAGCAGATCTTTTGACTCCACTGAAGTTTCTCTAAAGTATATAGAAAAGAGCATATACATTTTCTGATGTTTGAAAAACTACCATTTTATCTTTCAACTAATAGAATAAGGTAGGCTGTAGTCATAACCTTATTTCTCTAATCTGATTAAGAAATCCAAAGTCAAAGGGGCGCCTGGGTGGCTCAGTGGGTTAAGCCTCTGCCTTCGGCTCAAGTCATGGTCTCAGGGTCCTGGGATCGAGCTCTACATCGGGCTCTCTGCTCAGCGGGGAGCCTGCTTCCTCCTCTCTCTCTGCCTGCCTCTCTGCCTACTTGTGATCTCTGTCTGTCAAATAAATAAATAAAATCTTTAAAAAAAAAAAAAAAAAAAGAAATCCAAAGTCAAAGAATCTTCATATACGAAGTTTCTAATTTCACTTCTAACTCATAAGGGAGAATAAGAGAAGGTCCTGGCAAATTAAAAATGAAAAACCAAGAAATTTATCTCAACAAATAGATTTTACTCATACACATTTTGATGAGTGCAGTGGAAAACAAAGTAGTTTGAAAAAAAATGTGGTTTGCGGGGGTAAAGTGCTAGAAAAACACATCTTGCTTTCCCTGATTGCAAAATATTTGAAAACGAATTTGTGACTTTGTTGAATGTGCAGAGCAAATAGACTCTCCACCTCCAGCTTCTGGCTTGTTTGCTATGTGCCAGAATTTGGGGAAGAACATGGGAATTATTGGCATATGGAGTATAAGGCTGTTGTCATGCCACGAGTTCACCAGATCTCCCTCAATAAAAATGATTGATATTATTTAATTTTTTTATTTTGAAAGTTTCACACATGTACAAAACTAGAGAGAATAGTACGATGACTTCCTTGTACACATCAACAGCTTTAGCAGTTCTTAGCTGATGGCCCATCTTCTCTTGTCTATACGCCCACCCACCCCCTCTGTAATTATTTTACTTTATTTTTTAAAAGATTTTATATATTCATGGAAGAGGGGGAGCAAGTAGAGGGAGGACTAGAGAGAGAGGGAAAAGCAGGCTCCACACCGAGCACAGAGCCCAACTCTGGCCAATTTCACGACCCTCAGACTCTGACCCAAGATGAAATCAAGAGTCAGATGTTCAACCAACTGAGCCACCCAGGCGCCCATATAATTATTTTAAAGTAAACCTCCAACGATATATTATACCACCTTGAAATATCTCAGTGTGCATTGCTAAATGCTAGGAATAGGATTTTTTTCTTAGCCACATATTATCGTGTCTAAAAACTAAAAAAATCTCCTTGATATCATCAAATAATCAGTATTTACATTTTCCCTCTCCTCAGAGGCTACTTTTCTTTTTTTTTTTTTTTCATTATTTTTCTTTGCTGTTGTTCTTGTTGGAATTGGGATCCAAATGAGGCCCCTATATTACAGTAAGTTGATATGCCTCTTAAGCTTTTTTTCTTTTTTTTTTTTTTAAAGATTTTATTTATTTATTTGACAGACAGAAATCACAAGTAGGCAGAGAGGCAGGCAGAGAGAGAGGGGAAGCAGGCTCCCTGCTGAGCAGAGAGCCCGATGCGGGGCTCGATCCCAGGACCCTGAGATCATGACCTGAGCCGAAGGCAGAGGCTTAACCCACTGAGCCACCCAGGTGCCCCTCTTAAAGCCTTTTTTCATGCAGAGGTTCCCCCAAAATCTTTTTTCCCTTCCAATTTTTTGTGGAAGAAACTCAGTTGCTTGTGGTGGTAACATCTCACAGTTTTGATTTTGCATCCCACTGGTGTTGTTTAAACATGTTTCTTTCCTTTAAAATGACAAATCTGAGGTGTTTAAATCAGATTCAGGATCAAAAATTATAGCAAGCTGATTTCATAGGTGGTGATGGACTGCTATTTAGGGAAACACAGTGACTGGCTGCCTCTCTTTTTGTGATGTTAGCAGCCTTTGGTAATCACTGCTTAGATGCATTACAATCCCTTATGATATTTAAGTGCTGATCACCAATTCCAGTGTGTGTGTGGAGCAAGGATCCCCACCAACAAGCAATTCTCAGTACGCCAGCTGCATGTCCTACAATTCAACTCAATTCCCACACAATCTACTTGAAAGCGGCAGCAGATTTCACAGTCAAGGGCTCAACCCCACAAAACAGCCCCTCCCCGACCCACTTTAGCCAACAATTACAAGGCCAAGTTTTATTTTTATTTTTATTTTTATTTTCAGTGTTCTAAAATTCATTGTTTATGCACCACACCCAGGGCTCCATGCAATATATGCCCTCCTTAACACCCACCACCAGGCTCACCCAACCCCCCACGCCCTCCCCTCCAAAACCCTCACTTTCTTTCTCAGCATCCACAGTCTCTCACGGCTCGTCTCCTCCTCCAATTTCCCCCATCTCAATTCTCCTCTCCATCTCCTAATGTCCTCCATGTTATTCCTTATGCTCCACAAGTAAGTGAAATCGTATGATAATTGACTCTCTCTGCTTGACTTATTTCACTCAGCATAATCTCTTCCAGTCCTGTCCATGTTGATAGAAAAGTTGGGTATTCATCCCCTCTGATGGAAGCATAATACTCCATAGTGTATATGGACCACATCTTCCTTATCCATTCATCCATTGAAGGGCATCTTGGCTCTTCCCACAGTATGGCAACTGTGGTCATTACTGCTATGAACATGAGGTACAGACAGCCCTTCTTTTCTTTTCTTTTCTTTTTCCTTTTTTTAAATTTTTTTATTTTTTTAAATTTTTTATTTTTTGTAAACCTGGTGATTCACAGACCTGTACCCCTGGGGATAAAAATATATGTTTATAAAAAAAGACAGCCCTTCTTTTCACTACATCTGTATCTTTGGGGCAAATACCCAGTAGTGCAATTGCAGAGTCATAGGGAAGCTCTATTTAATTTCTTAAGGAATCTCCACACTGTTTTCCAAAGTAGCTGCACCAACTTGCATTCCCACCAACAGTGTAAGAGGGTTCCCCTTTCTCCACATCCTCTCCAACATATGTTGTTTACTGTCTTGTTAATTTTGGCTATTCTAACTGGTGTAAGGTGGTATCTGAATGTGGTTTTGATCTGAATCGCCCTAAAGGCTAGTGATGATGAACATTTTTTCGTGTGTCTGTTAGCCATTTGTATGTCTTCTTTGGAGAAGTGTCTGTTCATGTCTTTTGCCCATTTTTTGATGTGATTATCTGTTTTGTGTGTGTTGAGCTTGAGGAGTTCTTTATAGATTCTGGATATCAGCCTTTTATCTGTAGTGTCACTTGCAACTATCTTCTCCCATTCCGTGGGTTGTCTCTTTGTTTTGCTGACTGTTTCCTTTGCTGTGCAGAAGCTTTTGATCTGGATGAAGTCCTAAAAGTTCATCTTTGCTTTTGTTTCCTTTACCTTTGGAGACATATATTGAAAGAAGTTGCTGTAATGCCGAGTTTTTAGCTGTGCTTATACCTACTGGCTACCCCAGTAGGTATACCCCAGCTCAGGAGGTCAATCTCAAAGCCCAGGTTGTCACCTGTATTTCTGACTATTTAGCTATAAATTAGAGGTTCCCACAAGCAAACAAAGTTTGCTTACTTTGTTAGAGTGGCTCACAGACCCTCAGGGAAACAGTCCACTTATATTTACCAGTTTGGTACAAAAGGATATGCTACAGGATACAGATGAATATCCAGACAGAAGAGATGCATAGGGCAGGGCCCCTGGAAGGGGCAAGGAGCTTCCACGCTCTTGTCCTGGCCACCCACTCTCCCCACACTTCATGTGTTCACAAACCTGGAAGCTCTCTGAAACCTATCCTTTTGGGTTTTCATGGAAGCTTCATTACACAGGCACGACTGATTAAATCATGGGCTATTGGCAATTGATCCAACTTCCAAACCCTCTCCCCTCCCCTCCTAGGTGGTCAGGGAGGTGGGACTGAAAGTTGCTAGGCAACCAGCCCCAGCCCTTGGAGCGTTCTAAAAGTCCTCTCATGAACATAACAAAAGACAGTAGTGTCTCTCTCCCTAACCCTTAGGAAATTCTAAGGGTTTTAGGAGCTCTGTGCCAGAAATAGCTGGAAAACCAAATACATATTTCTTACTAGATCTTCTAATCTTCTAATCCTAACACTTCTCTTCCATTATTAGCTGAAATACTTCTATAAAAAGAAACTTTTCCTTATTAGCTTTTGATTACTCTGAGATTCAGTTGTACAGGAAAGGCAGGCATATACTTCTTTTGGTTTTCAAAATTTGAATAAGTTCCGTCGCTCCTCTGAAGCCAATTAGGTTCCCCTCCTGGCATCATTAAAAACTTGCGGATTTAAATGTAATTCATGTTTAAACCCTTTGCAGTTATTATTCTTATTCAAGTTCAGATTGTCCCATTTTGGGCTGGTGGGAGACTTTTCAAGTTGACTCTGAAGTCTTTCTGATCCCACCCAGCTAGTCTTTGATATCCTTGCTTTCTACTGTGAGATGTCCCAGGCTCATCTTATGTATTCTCTGACAGAGCCCTGTAATCAGCAATTTCATCAAGGAGCATTGGTAACTTTTCACAGTAAATAGTATTGAAAAGTCACAGTATTTACATTGATGGGCTCCTGGTGCCAAAGTTGTTCATTATTTCCAGACCTTTCAATGGCAGAGATAGATTTCTTTTTTATGCTTTTAACTTTTAATATTGAAAAAATATTAGATTTTTTAAAGGTGCCAAAAATAGCAGAGTTTCTGTGCATCTTTCATTCAGTTCCCCCTATATTAACATCTGACATAATCATGGCATAATTATTAAAACTAGGAGATTAATATTGACACAATATTATTAAGTAATCCATAGACCTCATTAGAATTCTTCTCCACTTTTCCCAAAAAGATGCTTTTCCAGTCCAAAATCCAGTCCAGGGTACCATGTTGCCTTCAATCAGATGCCTTCTTCTCTAGTCTATGACAGCTTTCAACTTTTGAAGACTTCGGTGTGTTTTGTTTGTTTGTTTTTGTTTATTTTATTTATTTATTTTTGCAAGGTGGAGGGGTGAGAGAGAGAGCATGAGAAGAGGCAGAAGCAGAAGCAGACTCCCCCTGAGCTGGGAGCCCAATGCTGGGCTCCATCCCAGGACCCTGAAATCATGACCTGAGCTGAAGACAGATGCTTAACCTACTAAGCCACCCAGGTGCCCCTGAAGACTTTGTTTTTGCTTTTTTATGACCTGATTATTTTGAAGAATATTGACCAAGTATTTTGTAGAGCCCTCAATCAGTGTTTGATTATGTTGCCCCATGATTAGGTCAAGACTATGTTTTTTTCCAAAATATCACAGGTGGGGATACTGTGCACTTTTGAGTGCACTATATCAGAAGGTACATGTCAGCACGTCATTACTGGTGATGTTAACTTTTGTCATTTGGTGGTCTTTGCTAATTGTAAGATGACCACTTTTCCCTTTGTAGTTAAGATTTGTCAGTACATACCAAGAAATTGTTCAAATCTCTTTCTTCTCACTACACTTTTTCCACTAGTTTTAGTATCCATCAGTGATTCCTGCCTGTAATACTTTTTTTTTTTTTTAATCATGGTATTTGATGTGGGGAACAGTGACAAAGGAAAAAATTAAATTTCCTTACAACTTACAGCTCATTGATAAGTCCTTGAGAAAGGTGGAGTGAACTTCCTCTAGGAACTCAACTGCCTCAATGTTAATACTTTATTAAGGGCCAAAGGCAATCAGCTTAACATTATCCTAACCTCCAGGATTAAGTCTCCTTTAACATATCAAATTCCTTTAGAAACTTCCTCTAACTCTACTCCCCAAGATACATGTTAGCAATCATCCTCCAAGCATATGACCCCTGATATCCATCTGAAGGGTCTATGACTATGGTTTCACTAGACAGTAGTAAATGACCTCTCTAGGTCCTGGAAACCCTGCTTGCAAATTCCTTAGAGACTTATGCTATCCTTAACCCCCTTCCAACATGAAAATATATATAATAAATAAAGCAACTCTTCCTGTCCACGGCTCCTGGTCCATTCTTTAATAAAACCACCTTTTGCACCAGACACCTCAACTTTCTTGACAGTTTGCTCTTGGATCCCAACATTTCCACATCAGTATTTATGCAACATTAACTTTCTATTTCTGTCATTTATTGTACATTTTTCAAGGTGTATTTGAGAGCGAGTGAGCACATGCACACAAGCAGGAGGAGAGGAAGAAAGACTCTCAAGCAGACTCCCCACCGAGCAGAGCCTGGAAGCAGGGCTCCTTTTTATGATCCTGAGAACATGACCCATCCTGAAACCAAGAGTCAGACACTCAACTGACCCAGCTACACATGCACCCCTTTTCTACACTTATTAATTAGAATTGTACTGTAAGAAAAATATACCCCCCATCTGCCATTTGTCTAATTATTCAGTTATTTATATTAGTATGGATGAGTGGATAGTTAGTTCCCTGGATTTTAATCCATTATTATCTTGTTTATTTTATTGGTCAAACTGGTCCTGGATTTCCCCATTGGGAACTGCCATAAGTTGGCCCCTTTGCCTTTTCAGCATGTTCCCCAAATCTTCTATATGCTCCCACACTCTCTGGGTCCCCAAGATAGTCCAGGCTCACCTTGCATTTTGCTGTGCCTGTTAATACAGTGGTTGCTATGCACCAGGTACTGATCTGACAGCTTTGCATGTATAAACCCATTTTATTCCCTATGACAAGCCCATAAAGGACACATCCCATGATAGAATCCACTTTTCAGACAAAGAAACTGAGGCACAGTGAATTTCAGTAAATTGCCCAAGTTTCCACAGCTCATAAGCAGTACAGCTGAGTGGCAAACACACTGCAGAATTCGTGTTTTTAGTCACTAACCTGAAATTCAAACAGCAAAGCAAACATATTATCTTATCTGAAACTTATCTTGAATTAATAAATAATGTATATATCTCCTTGCACAGAAGGAAATAGAGAGTCTGTCTTATAGTCTAATCACATCAGATCAGAAGGAGGCTTCCTGGAGATGCTTCATCACTGGTGAGCCTCTCAAGGGTGCCATGTTGTCTCTTACACCTGCTGAACCATTTGACTTGGCCTTTTCTCATCACCACTTCCAGGTCTACTCTGTTTCCCAAACTCCTGTTTTGAATCTCACATCATCAGGACTAGACCATCCACTCTTTCTCCTTGTTGACTCCCAGCTCATTCCCATCATTCCTGTGGCTCCCAGTTCATTCCTCTGTAAATCCTCTCCCACTCGTGATCTTTTTGTTAGTCTGATCTCTACATTCTTTATCTTATTCCACACCAGTAATCCCTTCCTCCACCCTATCTCAGCCACATATTACCACTGTACCTTCATCTTGGCCTTAGCAGTAATTGCAAATACTCCTTAAGTGTTTATTCTAGCATACCACTATCTAACTACAGGCTCCTAACTTTTCCATAACATACCCAGTTCCAACAATCTTTAAACCACATTGGGACATTCCATCCATTGATTCTACCAGTGTCCTCTCTTCCCTCCCTACCTAGGTTAAATTCCACAGTCATGGGATGATTGACCATTGCAAAGTAATGTTTTTGCATACATCCTCAATACCTTAACTGCTCTCTCATTTTATTTTTGTTTTCATTTTTCATTTAAAATCAGTTAATTAAAATATAGCATATCATTAGTTTCATGCTCTTGTTTTAAGCTATTAGCTTGGCAAACTACAATGCTGATTAAATCCAATCATTCTCTTATTATGTACCTCACTTGACAGAAGTGAACCCCACAGCCATGATGTAAGGTCTCATATACCTTGAGTGGGTGCTTAACACAGCCAAAATTCACACATTTCCCTAGACCACCATCTCCTGTTTTCCAAACCAACTCTTCCCGTCCTTCTCTTTCTCATACCTCCAACACAACTTCCCTTATCTTTACTCTCAGATGACCAAACTTATCTCAGATAATTAAATCAATTACAAGAACTTGAACTGCCTTATACATCTACCAACCTATTAAATCTACAGCACACACCCAAGCCTCCTGCTTCTTACTGACTTCCTCTCTAACACCAATACAACCACTGGTGCACTCAGACCTACTCTCAAATGCCAAAACTCCAGCAATTCTCCATCTTCATCCTACATTATTTTTTGTTTGCTACTGGGTAATTCCCACCAGCAATACAGAATCACTGCTGTTGGGGCGCCTGGGTGGCTCAGTGGGTTAAAGCCTCTGCCTTCGGCTCAGGTCACGATCCCAGAGTGCTGGGATCGAGCCCCACATTGGGTTCTCTGCTCAGCAAGGAGCCTGCTTCCTCCTCTCTCTCTGTCTGCCTCTCTGCCTACTTGTGTCTGTCAAATAAATAAATAAAACCTTAAAAAAAAAAAAAAAGTTTTGTCTAGACTGACCAGGAAAAGAGAGGAGAAATAATAAGGCACAAGTGAGGATATTAAGAATGCGATTACTCAAACCATAGATATTTTAGAAAATATTATAAATTACTTCATACAACTAAGTGTGAAAGTTTAGATGAAGTAGATAATTTTCTAGTAAAAATATGGGTTATAAAATGCAATTCAAGAAGAAATGGAAAATCTAAACAAAACATAGCCTATTTTTTTTTTAATTTCTTTGAGAGAGAGAGAGAGCATGAGTGAGCTTGGGGTGGGGAGCAGAGGGAGGGGAAGAAGCAACCCCCCACTGAGCAGGGACCCCAATGCAGGGCTGGATCCCAGGACCCTGGGATCATGACCTGAGCCGAAGGCAGACACTTAACCAACTGAGCCCCCACCCAAGTTCCCCAAAACATAGCCTTTAAATAAAGTGAATCAGTTGTCAAAATCTGCACCCTATTTCTTCCCCACCAAAGTGACAGTAGGGGCAAACAATGTGATAGGCCCATTTTATAACAACTGATGGAAGAGGTCACTCTGTACCAGCCAACCAAAATACTCTATGAAACCAGTCTTATCCTGATAACAAAATCTGATGTAGTCAGCATGAGAAAAAAATTATAAACCATAATAAAAAGAGACTTACTTATACAGGTATTTTATTTTTTTAATCCTGAAAAAGAAGAAGAATACTGTCCGGGGTTTATGTGAAAGCACAGACGCAGAGACAAATACTTTGATGCAGGTATTTGTTTTATAAGTGGTGGGAATTATCACAAGTGAGGAAGTAGACTAAGAGAGTAAAGGAAAGCCAATAAAGTGAGCTGCATGAGTGAATTACTCATCTTCCGAGGACCATGTGAAACATAATTTAGGATCATCCCAGGTAAAGGTGGAGAATCTGGAGTCTTTGTCCAACAATTCTTACCCCGATAGGCTTCAAACAGGCTTTCTGGGTTCTGGATAAAGACCATAGGCAAAGAAAAAAAAAATGTCTTGAAGTGGGAAGCTCACAGAAAGCTAAAACCTCTTCCCCTGCAGCTGCAGGTGAACTCATGTGTACGGAAGGTCATCACCTGCTATCAGTAGTGAAAAAGTACTTTCACTCCTTTTCCTTTTCAAAGAGTTATTTTGACTGTGATATCACCTTTGCTTCCAGAGTACTTATTCTATAGAATTAGTCTTTATAACTACTGCTCTAAGGAAATCTACATTATCTCCAAAATTCAGGTTAAGAAAATGCATTTACAATGGTTTTCAACCTGCAAAATGATACTGAAAGTAGACAGTCAACTGGGACTCAACCTTAGCATTGAATTTAGCTCCCGAAGAATGTATTTATCAAAAATGGCCAAGTTCCTGATACTCTTGGGTAAAAGAACATGATCAGCACAATTAGTAATTTGGCTTCAGTTCATCATTCATCATATGTTCCATAGAAGGTCATACCTCAAAAAATACCCACTCAGTATTACTTTTGTGAGCCTCTGAAATTGGATGGCAAAAAGCCATAGACACAGGAGACCCAATGTTAGATTTTGTTCATTTGTTTCAGCTGGTCTCAGATTATTTAGAATACAAGAGTTAACCATCTCAAAATAGTTAACCCTCTCAACCTTTGCATATGAACCAATGAAACTGAGCCTTCTTAGCAGTAGACATTTCTATAAAGGACAGAGAGACAGAACTGTTGAGTGCATGGACAGAGAAGAGTGTGACACCAACCACCCTTGTCCTTCCAACCCCATGCCAAGGCTCCAAGACAACAGGAATTCACAGTCCAGTTGGCCTCTGCAGATGAGTCCCTACCAAAGCTCCGGTCCAGAAGTTGCTGATGGGTGTGAGTTCATTGTAAGGGCACCATTGGAGAATAAAGGTGGTGCTGGAGCATTAGGCAGACCTCAGAGCTGTGGCTCACATTCTACAGGTTTCCTCCTTGCTTCTTTTCTATCAAAAACATAGGGTCTACCCCTCACTGGTTCACCTTCTCAATCCTGCTATGCCAAAAGAGTGGACTTACGTTCTGCATAGTCTCTTTACTTCTAGGAGCTTGCTAAGAGAAGAGGGAGGCCAACTGATGTATCTTGCCGGGCAATCTCAAGTTTTGAAATAGAAAAGAATACACGCTTTTAATCAAATCTTGGAGATCAGTCAAAAACTGTCTCTCTTGGAGTACATTCTGAAGCTTAGGTTAAAAGCTCTCATTTTCTCTCTTCCCAAGATAATCACAACAGTGATCTTAAATAAAATTCCTTTCTTCTTTCTTTCTTTTTCTGCATGACTTTCTTTCAGAAGTCAATGATAAATTAAGGTGGTTCTCCCTGAAATGGGATACAAGTATGGCTACATGCTCTTTTTTCACATAGGTCATCCTTAATCATTAAAACATCAAATATGAGGCTTCTTCCTATCTCCAAATATTTTGGTGAAAAGATTTAAAATTTAAACAACCACGAAGACATTGTTAAATAGAGTGGAAAATTCACATTAATTAAGATAAAATATTAGACTCCCAAAACATTTTTTCTTTTCTATAGCAGCTGGTATCTGACTATCACCACCACCCCACCAACGACACCCCCATCACCACCAACATCACCATCATCATCACCACCAACACCACCAACACCACGACCCCCATTCTGTGCTCTGTTTTCTCTGCCATTGATTACTTTGGGAGAAGTTTGAGAAGCACTGTTTATAGTAACATCTTAAAGTAAATGAGGGCATGGTAATTTTTATCTTACAGCCTCAGACATTTGGAAAACATCCATATTATTATTCCTTATGCTCCACAAGTAAGTGAAACCATCCAGAAATCTGAGTTTCCTCAGTGGTTTATCTTTCAGCCTTTGTCCAGTTCCAAGTTTCTAAGGGTTACATGAGCTTGCGTTTTTAACTTCTCCACATTGACTTCTGAGAGGAAATGCTTAATTAATTTTTAGCTACTTTACATGTGTATATGCACCATTTTGGAAATGCAAAGCGCACACACACACACACACACACACACACACACACAGTGAGAATTCTTGAGGCAATAGGCCCAAAAGAGTAGCTGTTGAAATTCAAGAGCTAGATCCCTCCCCCTGCCAAATACCCTGCTAAAGACAGTGGCGACTTACAGCAAAAATGTGAGGCCAGTACCACTAGACCCTAGAATTTTCCAAAAACGTTTTCCTAACATTTCAATGCTTCTTCCCAGCTGCTAAGCAGCCATGGCTTCAGAGTCCCTAATGTAGCAGCTCACCAGAACGCCAATAGGTTTTATTTCTTACTCTCTACACCTGGTTTAAAATACATCCATTGGATGGCCCAAGCAAGGACACTCACTGCTTTCTCATCCTAGCAAATATGCACAGTAAAATGTTGCTAATCCTTACTGTATTAACACATATTGCATATTAATTTGTGGCCATTTTAGAGTGCCTGAAGATTCAAAATAGAAGAAAAGGACATACCTGCTATATAGCACAGAGAGACCAATCAAAATCTCTGGCATGATGTTGAAAAGGTAGAGGTTAGGAGTGAGGACAGAAATTTTAAGCTATCCCTGCATTCTCTTGGGGCAAAGAGATTTTGAATCCCTGTACGGTGGAATATACTGACCCATTCTCCACCTTCACTCCCTATTCAGAAACAGAGGTTGCAATGATTAAACCTCCTGATGGGTGGGATGATGTGAAGGCAGAAAAATAAAGGTTATGAATGAAGCTCATAAAATACTGAGTATTTCAAAAACTGATTTTCCATCAAAGGAGCCTTTAGATATCTCGTGATTGCTTATAAGATACTAAAGCAAGGCTTTGTTTATGTTTAATGAATAGTAGACAAATTAATCCTACCCATATAGTTACATAGAATTTAAACCCAATAATTACTACCCATAAATATAAAGGCAAAAACGGTAATGCCCACTGTATAAAATTGGCAAAGTTGATGTCATAAGAACCTAAGCCAAAAACTAAAGCCTTACCTTTTGAGAGAAATGATTAAAAATGTCCACAACACAACATGCCACACAACTTGGGACAAGGAAGAACAGTCAAGAAGTTAAACAGAAATAGGTTTAAATGGAATTCGGATGGATGACTGTTTTCCCTATTGTCTCTACATCTGACTGATCAAGACGTTTGATCAACCACTTCCTCTTGTCCTGGGATCTGAGTGAGTAGCTTGTCCTAGAGCCATAAAGATTGGGACAGAGAAAGTCAAGTGGGAGCACTCTCCATTTCTGTGAACGGAGGGAGCTGGATTATCTTGGGGGAATGGAGAGACTACGGTTTAATCCACTTCACATTCTTGATACAGGTGCTAGAGTCAGTCCTTGACATCAGCTGTCCCAACAGGCAAAGCCAGGTTAAGGGAATACATTCCTGTGGATAAGGGCCTGGAGTCCATAAAGGATTATCAGAAGAAGGCCTGGCCATCTCTTCTTGTCATTTCCATTCCACTTAGGCTAGTACTAAAAAATGACACATGCAAAGGACATATCAGAGTGGTGCTTCAATTAGATCTGAGCTGAGAGGGACAACACCAAGGGATAGAGAGAATCTCATGGGTTGTTTTTTGTTGTTATTTTATTTACTAGTGGTGCTTTTGGATGTTTGCTTTCTCTTTGAATATCAACCCTTACTTATTAAATCAACATTGTCTTAAGTCCCAACTGAGACCCTCCCACTGTCAGTGAGGCTGGGGTTAGGATAATCAATAGCCTTCCAAGTTTCAGTAAGATCATTATCCTTTCAACGGAAAAAAAGCCAGGTGCATGCATGCATAACTCTACACACTTTGGTTTCATGAGTTCCAAAACCCTCAATTTTTTTTTGTTTCCCCACCTATTGACTCTCCCTCAAATTCCAGTCCTGGAACATCATGTTTTTAAGTTTAATGGAGTGCTCCTTACAAAAATATAAAACCCTAGTGAGGAGTAACACAGCCAAACGCTTTAGCCATTTCTATTTGCTTTGCTTTCTAAGCGCTGAAGAGCAGGCTTTGACAATTGTAAAGGAGAAGAGAAATGAGATCTTCAGCTCTACCGAGGAAGAAACAGAAGAGGGCAATCAGAGTGGGTCATGGCCAACAAGGAAAATCTGTTCCGTATGACCTGATTGGAATGAAAATATGGATATCTAAGAGCAATATTCTGCCCAAATATCTGAAATACGAGTTAGCATATCACCCCCCAGGGGAACAGACCTTCCTAGATGGGTCTGTTTGGGTCTGATTCCCAAGATAAGACATCAATGCCATTTGTTTGTTTGTTTGTTTGTTTTTGGAGATTTTATCCATTCATTCCACAGACAGACATCACAAGCAGAGAGGCAGGCAGAGAGAGAGAAAGAGAGAGAGAGAGGAGGAGGAAGCAGGCTTCCCACTGAGCAGGGAGTGGGATACAGGACTTGATCCCAGGACACTGGGATCATGACCTGAGCCGAAGGCTGAGGCTTTAACCCACTGAGCCACCCAGGCGCCCCCATCAATGCCTTTATAAGTTTTGTTCTATTTTGTTGTAAATCATTGCTCAATAATGTAAAACACAGAGTAGTGTTCATAACAACCAATACTTACTGAGGCAGATTCTGCTGGTAAGTTAGTTCCTAAAAATAGATCTGTGTACCCTGGGACAACTCAGGAATTCTTCTAGACCACAGGGGTCCCATTAAATGGATTACTAACTCAATATATTTAACAGTACCCAAGTGGCTTTACAAAATGCCCAACTATTCACATCAGGCAGTTTGTGTCCTACGAGAATCCGTCTTGTTGATCATTTATTTTGTGTCATATATTATACCCAAACTGGTGCTGTATAATTTTAGATGCCTGTATCAAGTTAAATTCTCAAAGCCTAATTAAATTGCAAACCACACACACACACACACACACAACATACACACACTTTTTTTTCATATTCCTGCAAGCACTTTTTTTCATATTCCTTCAAACATTATCTCCAGCGATAAAGCAGGAACATACATTTAAAGCTGTTTATAGGGATGCCTGGGTGGCTCAGTTGGTTACACGCTGCCTTCAGCTCAGGTCATGATCCCGGCGTCCTGGGATCGAGTCCCACATCGGGCTCCTTGCTCAGCAGGGAGTCTGCTTCTCCCTCTGCCTCTGCCTGCCACTCTGTCTGCCTGTGCTCACTCTCTCTGACAAATAAATAAATAAAATCTTAAAATAAAAAAATAAAGCTGTTTATAATTCTAAGCAAAGTAAAGACCCAGACCGTGGGTTTGGGTCTCACTTGTGTCCACATCCTCATCGTCACCCACTCTGTAGGCATGTTTCTCAACCAATCCCATAAGCCTTGCACCTAAGTACACCGGACACCGTGTTCTCATGGAAGTACCCACACCATCACATCGTCTGTCGACTCTCCTTCTCTCCACAACTCACCTGGAAACCCTACCACCATTCCCTCCTGGTACTCTTCACCCGGCTGTTCCAGAAGGGAGCACATTCACAGTAACAGGAGGACGTAGCAAAGAAAACTCCCCTTCCTAGAGAACACTAGCTTCTGTGCAAGTCTCAGAGCTAACACAGGATCTTGGAATTGGATGACCCTCCACAGGCATTCACTGTTGTGTGTTTACTCTGAATCTGCCCCTTAAATCCTTCCTACAATACATTTTTCTGTTCATTTTGTTCATCTTGTTCTGTTTTCCACTCTCAGGTGAGTTTGTTTTTATTGAATTCCCCCTTTTTCCCCCCATCTTCTCTCGCTCCCTTTGAAAACGCGGTCCATTTTTTGCTGTGGAATATAATTACTAAATAATGTACAAATATATGACCATGTATATCCTAAAGGAACAGCTGCAAAATTGCTAATATTAGGTCTAATTTAGCTACAATAAATTAGCAAATGTGTGGAAGCACAATGATGACAGCATAATTATAACAAAAGTCGATGTGTTGAAGTATACGGATGACAATACATACTAATTTTAGAGAGAGAAAAAGAACCCTACACCAAATGAAACGCATGCAATGCACAGACGGGACTAATAGCTCAGACACATATACTTAATGTGGCCAGTCACTGTAAAAACAAAAAGATAGATGAAGCTGTTCAAAAAATCTAGCACTAACAAGCAGTGCAGTCTGCAACCATTAACTGTCAGGGGTAATAACACTCAAAATGCTTAAGTGCCGAAAACCAGCTTTCCCCGGGCTGGCGGCGCGGGTGCCCGCGCACACCTGTGAAGAGGGCGCTAAATCTACCCGCACATTCATTATAACGGAGGGAGGAAAAAACCGCACTAATAATGTAAAGTATAAACGGAAACAGCAGACAGCAGAGAGTGACATTTGCATGGTCCCAGTCAGCTTGTTAGCTGAAGTGGGTTTTAATTAGCTATTTTCCAGCAAGCAAACGAGCAAATTAGTGGCAGCTATAAACAAGAAGAGACAATCAGGCCCAAAGAAAAGGAAAAATGATCAGGGTGCCTTTGCATGGGGCTGGGGAGAGGAGGCCAAGGAAACACAAAGCTTTGACTGAAAACTTTCCCGATCGGAGCATTAAAGACTGTTTTCTCTTGAACGGGCCTTAGGGATTACCCAAGACTCTCCCTTGCTTGCTTGCTTGCTTGCTTGCTTTTTTTTTTTTTTTTGGGGGGGGGGGGGCAAGTGAGGAGACTGAGGTCCGCAGAAGCTGGCTGACTCATGCAAGGATACACCTCTCAAAACACAACAAAACAAAACGAGGGCACCTTCTAAGCCGGCGTCTCCCAAAATCTGCTTGTGTAATACAGTGAGTGGACCCACCCCTCGCGTACACAAAGAATGCAAACTCCTGTGCAAAGGGGGCCTGATTATCAACGGCTACAACTCCTTAGGTTCAACCATGCCGAGAGAGAAAACAAAACGGGAAAGCAGATGGAGAAGCCAAACAATCGCATCTTCCCACAGCCAAAAGCACGTTTCGGAAACGCATTCTTCTCCATGAGCACTCTTCTCGAAAAAGTACCATCGGAACAAATCATCCGCATGATCCGCGAGTGCCTATTACATACTAGACACGGCGTTCAGTGCCGAGGACGAAACCGTCTAGCAGGATGGGCCGGCGAGTATGCAGACCTCACAGGCCGGTGGGCATAGGGTCTGGCACAGCCAGACACACGGCTGCAAAGTCCAGCAGCCGTGCCACGAAGGTGGACGTGGGGCATGTCCAGGAGCATCTGAGACCAAGGGCATCACAGCAAGACCTGAAGGTTGCTCAGCGTGATGCCAGGGAGAGCCTATGTATTTTAGGCAGTCACCTCTATAAAAAGAAAATCAAAGGGACCATTTGTCCCACTGGACTAGATAAGAGAAGGGCTCCAAAATGCACAACCAAAGCAATGCATGTTATAATTTTAATTGTCCAATTCAATCCGATTCACAACCCAAAATCCATCATTAAAAATGAAGAAGGTGGTTGGGAAAGTAGGAGAAATCTTGGGGTGGGGAAGAACAGAAGTCAGTGGGCTTATTCCCCATACATCATAAATCCCATCAACATATCAAGAAGATTTCAATGTAGTGAAGCATGATATAACCCAGGCAGGATACGAGGGCCGGGACAAAAGACAGAAGCAAACATTACCACAAACCTATACCACTGAAACAGGTAATGAACTCAAGGACTGTTGGTATGAAAGCAGTTAGGAAAATGGAGACTGTCTTTACCAAGAGGCATCAACCTCTTCTTCTATAGAAAATCACAATTACATGAGAGATACTCATAGCACACACAAAAAAATTGCTCATCCATCCCAACTTCACTGTCCAAAAGTGGCTTCAAGTATGAGACACAAAAAGACGAACACAGGAAAAAGTATGTGCCCTCACTTCACTGCAGTTAAATGAGGTGAACACCATTAATTTCTCATTGATTCAACATTTATTGAGCTCCTTCTATATGCAAGGCATAAGATTAGACACTGGGTATGCAGACATGAATGACTCTAAAAAGTTATTTAGGCGTGTCTAATTCCTCTCTCACAGGCCAGATCTTTAACAGCAGATGTTATCATGTTCCCTCATTCTTCTTTTCTTAATGTTAACCATATTTGCTTTATCTTTTTCCATAAGATATTTCCAAGTCTCTAGTAGTGAAGAAATTATTTCTATCCTACTGAAACCAGGGTGTTCAGAACAGTATTGTCTGCTGATTACAAAGTTCAACATCATTTCACCTCCTTCAGTCTAGGTATTACTTCATTTATCTAACCCTAAATTACATCTGCTTTTTCAGCAGCTACATACAAGATTAACTTTAATTTCACTATTAACTAAAACTTCCAAAGCCTTATCATGTAACAATATCACACATTTGAGGAGACTCAATTACAGGGCCTTAATCCATTAACATAAAATTTTATTAGATTTTATCCATTTTCCAGCCTGTTAAAAAATGCGTGGATCCTGATTCTGTCATCTAACATATCCACTACAGATCACCCTACACTAACATGATGACATCTCCAAATTCATTAAGAATCTTTCTACATCTTGATTCAAGTTGATAGAAATTGAGGAAGGCAAAAATCCCTTCACGAGAGTATCATGAGAAACCTCCCTTATTGCTAATTGGTTATGAAACTGGTCCTCTTGGAATCTGGTCCATTAATCCTTCATGGTGTAGCTTGGGTTCCTTCAAGAAGCAGACCCTAAGATTAGGGTTTGAGGAAAGAAGGTTTATTCTGGGAAGTTTTCCACAGAAAGTGCTGGTGGAGGAGAGCCATGAGTGAGACAGAGAAGGAAGGAAGGAAGCCAGTAGAAGGCATTCGGTGGAGGGTTGAAGAAACAAAGGCGAAGAGCCACCAACTCCGGCCTTCTAGTGACAATGGAATGCAAACTTCCTGGTCTGTCCTCAGGCCAAGCACACTGCTGGGGACAGGGAAGACCTCAGGCAGAACCTGGCAGGTGCTTGTAGTCGTGAGCTAGGAGAATGCTGACTGAGGAGGGGACACAGAGGACCAACATCTGTGGTGCTTGAGCTCTTCCCGTATGACTGCATGAGATTGCAGAGGTCTCCCTCAAATCAAGACATGTTTTATCATCCTACTCCTTCATTCTCCTAAATTTACTGAATACTCACCATTGCCTAATATTGTAGACATGATGCTTATTGCCTGGTGGCCTATTCCATGAGTGACCTTGTCCAAGAATGATCTTCATTTTATAGCGAGTACTTACAATCCAATTCTAAACCCTAGTGATTTTTGCTTATGTATTTCCTAGCAATCTCTTAATAGTTTACAATACTCTGTAGACCAGACACAGGCTAGGCTATTCTATTACATACCTGCAGTTTTTTCTTTATTGTTTTTATAAATCAAACATCCCCAATATTATATTTTTTTAATCTTTAAAGTTTTTAAGGCTCCAGAAGCATTCTATTTGCAGGATGATAATAGACTAGATAATTCCGCATGACAAAGAGACAAAAAAAAAAAAAAAACCCTAGAATTTCTGGGAGAATAAACATAAACATCCTTATACATGGGAAGCTGTACTTGTAGGAGTTGGGATGCTAAAAATGAGAATGTTTAGCAGACTGAAAAACTTTGACTTCTTCGAGAGGGTCTCTGTTAATCTCAGCAGTCAGGAGACTTGGATCTTACTAATACAGTAAATTTGGATTCATACAGTGGTGATAAATTTGGGCTCACACAGATATTGGTGACCTGAAACTATTCCTTGACCCTGGCTTGAACAAAGTTACATCTTCAGGAGGCTATACCATTACTCCAAAGTTTAACTGGAGAAAAATTCTCCTGTTAACCAAAAGAGAGGAAAAGAAACTCTTCTGTTTCATCATGGAATCTAGGTAAGATAAAATAGCCTCTGATAATTTGAACCATGCAAGTCTTGGGCCAAAGTATACAGTATGATTTGAAAAAACATTCAGCAAATAAACTAGTTTGTATGATACTATAATGGCAGATACATATCATTATACATTTGTATAATAGAATGTACAACATTCTATAGAATGTACATAGAAAGCCATAGATTGTACAACACCAAGAACAAAATATAAGCTATGAACTTTGGGTAATAACTGATGTGTCAGTGTAGGTTCAGTGTAGGTTCATTGATTGCAACAAAAGTACTGCTTTGGTCTGGAATTTTGATAATGAGGGAGGCTGTGCATATGTGGGGGTGGGAGATTATAGGAAATCTCTGTACCTTCTGCTTAGTTTTTCTGGGAACCTGAAACTGCTCTAATTAATAAAGTATTTTTTTTTATTAAAAAGGAGTAAAACCCTAATCACTAAATATGCTGATTTAAAAAATAAAAACCTACCTACACCAAAAAATAAAAATAAAAATATTGAAGGTCTGGATAATTATGTTGCTTCAATCAATCAAGAAAAGCTAAAATTCTAATTTTATATAAACTGTTCCAAGGAAGAAGAAAATTTAAAAATAAATCCATATTAATTCATTTTATGAAGTTAATGATGCCAAAAAAAAAAGAAGAAGAAAGAATCACAGGGTAAAGAAAATTATAAGCTAATTTCAATTTTGAATATAGATGAAAAATCCTAAATAAATCAAACCTAATATCTATTAAAAACCACATCATGGCCCAATTGATTTTATACAAAGAAAGTTAAAATATTAAAAGCTTAATATCTATTAATTTTTACCAGTTGATACCAGTTGATTTTTACCAGCAAATCTAATATTCTGAGGCCCACTTGTGATTAAAAACAAAGTCTTAGTAAATAGAAAACAGGAGAAACATCCAGAATCCCATAAATTGTATTTACCAAAATAAAAAGTACAACAGACAATGTGCTTAGAGGTTAAAATTTAGAAATAAAAACAAGAAATAGATGTCCTACTCAGTTCAAAATGTTAATAAATATATATATATGCGAATATATACATTTAATGCATACATTTTATATATATATATATATGAATTGCAAAGAAGCAACAAAAAATGTCATGTTTTTCTGACATGTTGCTTAGATCCAAAACTCAAAAGCATTTTAACATACTTGAATTAATAGCAGTTGAGGGGTGTCTGAATAGCTCAGTCAGTTAAGCATTCAATTCTTTTTTTTATTTAATTTTTTTTCAGTGTTCCAAAATTCACTGTTCATGCACCACACCCAGTACTCCATGCAATATGTACCCTCCTTAATAACCACCATCAGGCTCAACCAATCCCCCAACCCCCTCTCCAATTCTTGATTTCAGCCCTGGTCATGATCTTAAGGTCCTGTGATCAAGCCTCCTGCTCAGGGCAGGGTCTTTTCTCTCTCCCTCCCCAGGCTTGCTCTCTCTCTCTCTCTCTCCTCAAAATTAACTAATTTTTAATTTTAATTAATTTTTAAGAAGATAAAGGGTTTAGCAACGTCATGGGATCAACACACAAAAAAATTGGCCACATTTCTATACACCAGCAAAGAACAGAAAATGTAATCAAAGATCACCAGCACCCATTCAGCAATCCCTATAATGTAATCTTTGAGAGGCCTGGGATAGCATTTTCTGAGCCACAGACCTGTGTTCATTTTGCACAGCTTATGTGTGTACTCTTTACCTATCTTTACCTATCCCCAGCCTCCTTCCTCCTGCAGGTAAATCTTTGATGGCCTTTTCGATCTGTTCTTTTAAGAGTTGCTATCTCCTATGCATGCCTTAACTATTAGAGCATTAACTCCAAGCACAAAAACTATCATTCCCTTGCTTTTTTTCTTGCCAACCAAACTTCTGTTTGACCTCCACTAATTTCAAGTTTCATAAGGTGTTTTAATTTATTTCAAGCTTCACATAGAGGTTCCATCCTCTTATACTTGTCTTGATGTCTTTCTTTCTTTTTTGCATTCATTTATTCATTCACTCATTCATTCATTCATTTTTTTTTTTAATTTAAAAGAGCACTCTTTACTCTCTGCTTCAGTTTCTTTAGGTATCAATCATCTGTCTTCTACATTAGAAATATTTGCATAGTTGGTACTGTGTTATTTCAAGGCTTTGCAAGATAGGTGAGTATTCTGTTTTAGAGTCTTGGGCTGTGAATTTCCTTGTTTCCCCAAGTTAATCATGCTGCCCGTATCAGTTAGGAAGTATGGACTTAGGCTGTGTTAACAATTCCAGAATCCCAATGGCTTATGACAACTCTTAGACCTCATGTTATTTGTTATTTGTTACAGGTTTTTTGTTATTTGTGGGTCAGGTGTGGCTCTGTTTCATGTTATCATTATTCCAGATCCCAGGCCAATGGATCTGCTTCTATCTAGAATATTTCCTAGCTCAAGAAAAAAAAGAAAAGATATGTTATTCTTATAGTTTCTGTTCTTAAGTGACACCTGTCACTTTTACCACATTTCTTTGGACAAGACATTCATTCACATGGCCACCCCTAATTTCAACAAGGTCAAAGGAAGGATCATTTGTCATAAAATCTACCACAGTGTATCTACCCAATCACCTGAGTTGAGTATATTGAGTTCAGCATTTTAAATTGTCAGATCCTTTTATTTTTTCCTTCTTAGTACTTTAAAAATATTCCATTGCCTTTGGTCTTTTGTAACCTCCAGTAATAAGTCATCTGTCTTTCTTATTTTTGTTCCTCTGTTTTGCTTTTTTTGTTTTCTGGTTACTTTTAAGATTTTCTTTTCATCTCATTCACTTTCAGCAATTTGATTAGAATGCTCCTTACTGTGTTTTTGTTTCCTCTATTTTCAATGCGATGGATTTCTTTAATCTGTGGGTTTCTAATTTTTATCAAATTTGCAAAAACTATGGCCATTATTTCTTCAAATATTTTTCTGTACCTTCTCTTTTTTTGTGATCTCTAGGATACCAATTACATATATGTGAGACTTCCTAAGAGTTTACCAAAAGTTATTGGTGCTTTTTTTTTTTTTTTTTTTTTTGGTCACTTTTTTCTCCCACTCCACTTTCTATTTTTTCGAAATTTTTTATTGCTGTTTTCCAGGTCTCTGACTCTTTTTTCCTACAAGATGTAATCTGTTCTTAATCCAAACCAGCGTACTTTTCAAGTATTTTATTATTAACTTTTAGAAATTTTATTTGAGTCCTTTCTTTTATATATCTTATTATGGTGATGCCTTCCCCAACCTCTTCAATATGGAACATATTTGTAATAGCTGTTTTTAACATGCTTATCTGCTAATGTGATCATTTCTGTTATTTCTGGGTCTGAGCCTATTGGTATTTTTCTGGGTTATGGATCATATTTTCCTAATTCTCTGTATGTCATCCAATTTTCTTTTGGATGTAGGACATTGTCAATTTTATGTTCTTGGATGGAGAATTATGTTGTATTCCTTAAATAGTGTCAACCTCTTCATCTGGATTACACTTAAATTACTTGGTTTTTCTTTGTTCCGGTATAGGATTGTTTTTAAGCTTTCTTAGGTTAAAGCAAAGCAGTCTTTATTCTAGGGATAATTTAACCCCACCACTAAAATAATTTCCTTTTAAATATTTTACCCAGCACCTAATTATTATGAATTATCTTCACTCTGCCTAACACAAACAGATATGATAGCCCATGGTTAGGTTCAGGAATTGTTCTTGTTTCCAGTTGTCCTTTCTCTAGCTTTAGAGAGTTTATTCTCATTCATGAGGAGATTACTACTCTGCCAAAGACTCAAGGAGACAACTCTTTCTGGACTTCCCTTTCTCCAACATTTTGGTCTCTTTGACTCTAATCAATGTCTCTAAATCTCAGTGGGTTTCCTCAGCTTTAACTGATCTCTTCTGTTCACGCACAGCAGAGAGGACACAGCTTCTATGTGGTGAACTGGGGCAATCACATAGTTCACCTTATAACTGGGGATTATAATCATCTACTGTTATATAATGTCTGAGAATAGTTATTTCATGTATTTTGTCTGATTTCCTAGTTAGTTAAGCTCAGAGAGTAAATCAGGCCCCTGTTACTCCATTATAGTTCTATCCAGAATTCTCTCACCTTTCATTTGGTAAAAGAGTAATTTTGAACAGTATACATGTTATTGGCTTCTTGGTGTTGGTTATGTTTTATGTACGGACAGTGATGACCAAGAGGGGTTTAAGTGTTCCCCCATAGTGTGTGGCTAGCATATATGAAATATAGTTCATACATATTATCTTGAATAATGGAGTGATATTATTAATTGAGGAAGTATTTTCAGGCCTCAAATAATAAGAAACCATATTTGCTTGAGATGTTAATATGAACATTCCTCTGAGCAGAACTCAATCCAACATTGTGGGTTTTGAATGCCACTCAAACTTTGCTGGGTAAATGAAGATATGTAAGGACAAGGAGTTTATACATATCAAGCAAAACTTGACTTTTCAAAATAAAATATAATACAAAGGCATGTAAACACTTTGACCATTACTTTCATAACTGCCCCAAGTGAATTTAAAAGTGCATTGTTTAAATATCTGTCATGACTAAAACTTGCATAATTTTATCATAAAATTGCCTTGAAAAAACTTTTGCAGAATTGTTGACTCTGAAGCATTTGAAAGATTCATTTAGTGATGCCAACTATTTCTCTCCACACCAGAAGTCTCAGGAGAATATAAGCTTATGCCTATGGCAGACACTTTTAGGATTTTGCCTATATATGTTTTCATGGAAACCAAATAAAAGCAATAAAAAGCACAGGGAAAGTAGATCTAAAATGTTATCAGGGCCCATTGCCAAACATACCTGTTTTTGTTTGTTTGTTTTGTTACCAGATACAAACTTGGGTATGAAACTTTTTAATGGGTAGTGACTATTAAACCATGCAATACTTTTATAGATTCTGGGCTTCTTTCGTGAAACATATCCTTTAAAATACACACAAAAGAGCCTTTTACTCATAAAACAGCCAAGACAGATTTTTATGAGCTCTATGAAATACAGTTAGAAATGGTAGTGTTTGCTTACATGTTCCTCAATAGATATTAAAGAATGATGTTGCCAGCACCAAAACGTTGAAACATGGACCTTGATTAAAATTCACTCTTTCTTCTTATTCACTGCCCAGATTTCAGCAGAACCTTCACCATCATCACCCCAATGCATAGTGAAAGCAATCCTAGTATTTCAAAGCTTTGGCATCTTTTAGTTCTATTCCTGATTTTTTTTATTACTCCTTGGGAAATACAGAATGCCAGATTTGAATATATGAATATAATATTTTGAATTGTCTATCTTTGAAATCTTTTTTATCTTTGAAATCTTAAAAGTATCTTTGTAGTTTTAAAATTAATTTGCATACTTTTATGATTAATTTGATATGGTTAGAACCTCTCTTTTAAATTTTTCTTTCAAATGTCCCCAGCATTCTGTATCTAAAATATCATAGTTTTCTGCCTCACAGGATAAAGGTACTTCCAACTGCTTTTACATATTTTTTAAAAACTAAAGAAAGTCATTTCTGGGGGGGAAAAAAGCAAAATGCATAGAAAGTTTATTATAACTGGCATTAATATCTCCTTTGCCATTATATGCTGTTACATAATGACATAATAGTGGGGTTATTTTCATAACTAATAATATATGCCCTAAAGGCAATAAAAGGTTTTTCTTATGGCTCCAAAGATATTTCTGCTACCTGTTATTCTGGTCTATTAGGCATTGTAATTATGTAATTAGATGTTCTTTAAAGACTATCTTAGGTACCTCATAGATTAGAATGGTTCCTTTGAAGCAGTTACCAGATCTGTTATATAATTACATAATTAAGTCCATGTAGTAAAAATCTTAACAAAACTCTTTAAAGAAATAAACAGGCTGCATCGGGGCAACAGATGACTTTGATTGCAAACTGGAAGTGAAAAGATAGTGGTAATGTATCCAATAAGATTTCTCAATCCTTGCTTTTATATTGGGATCTCATCCCTCAAAGGAAAGCTCAAGAGAGTTAGATCTTGCCTCTCAATCATTCTGGTATCATTCATGGCATTTCAAAAGAATCTTCTCTCCATAACATGCCAATCAATCTTCCTCAGAGACAATCATAAGCTCAGTGTAGTTTGGGGGTTACCAAGAAAGATAAAAAGTGACTAAAATACTATATTAAATAAAAGTTCTTCATATTTTCATTTTATATATTTTTAAGCCCACTAAATTCAAAGCAACCTTGAAAAGGAATAAGGCAGGAGGTGTCCCAGATTTCAGGCTATACTACAATACTGTAATAATCAAAAACAGTATGGCACTGGCACAAAAACAGAAACCTAGATCAATGGAACAGAATAGAGAGTCCAGAAATAAATTCACACTTATATGGTCAGCCAGTCTTTGACAAAGGAGGTGAGAATATATCTAATGGGAAAAAATCACTTTCAGAAATGGTGCTGGGAAAACTGTACAGGTAGATGTGAAAGAATGAAACTGGACCACTTTCTTACATCACATACAAAAATAAACTCAAAATGTATTAAAAGCTTAAATGTAAGACCGGAAACCATGAAACTCCTAGAAGAAAACATAGGTAGTAAAATACTGGACACGGGTCTTAGCATTATTTTGGAGGGTCTGTCTCCTCAAAGACAACAAAAGCAAAAATGAACAAATGGAACAATATTATACTAAAAAACTTTTGCATAGCAAAAGAAACTATCAACAAGTTAAGAAGGCAATCTATTAAATGGGAGAAGATATTTACAAAGATGTATCTAAAAGGGGTTAATATCCAAAATACATAATGAAGTCACATTTTATACAACTTGAATAAAAAAATGAAGTCACATTTTATACAGCTTGTATAAAAAATGCAATTTAAAAAATATGCAGAGGACCTAAATATATATTTCTCCAAAGAAGACACAGATGGCCAACAGACACATGTGTTGGTGAGGATGTGGAGAAAATGGAACACTCTTGCACTGGTGGTGGAAATACAAACTGGTAAAAACTGTGGAAAGCTGTATTGAGGTTCCTCAAAAAATTAGAAATAGAACTACCATACAACTCAGCAATTCCACTTCTGGGTATTTATCCAAAGAAAACAAAAACAGTAATTCAAAAAAATTATGTCCACTACAGCATTATTTACAATAGCCAAGACACAGAAGCCAGTTAATTGTCTATCGACAGATAAATGGATAGAGATGTGTGGCATATGTATATATAAATACACACACACACAATGACATATTGCTTAGCCATGAAAGAATAAAATCTGCCCATTTCCAACAACATGAATGGACCTCAAAGGATTAAGCTATGTGAAATAAGTAAGACAGAGAAATACGATTTCCCTGTTATGTGGAATCGAAAAGACAAAATAAACCAAAAATAGACTCACAGATAATAATCTGGTGGCTGCCAGAGGGGAGGGGAAGAGGGGTAGTGAGTGAAGTAGAAGAAGGGCATTAAAAGGTACAAATTTAAAAAAAAAAGATACAAATTTCCAGTTATAAAATAAGAGTTGGGGATGCAAACTACAACATAGGAAATACAGCTCATGATTTGTAACAGCTTTGTGTGATGACAGCAGAAGCTAGATTCACCATGGTGATCACTCTGCAATGTACATGAATGTTATAGTGCTACATTGTACACCTGAAACTAAGATAATATATTTCAACTACAACTCAACTAAAAATAAATTGTCACATTCTACATAGCCCTAGCATATGACCTAAACTGCCAGTTACATATATGTATTTTCAAAGGAGAAGTAATGCAAATCAAATAATAAAATAAAATTTGGAGTTAGTAATCACCCCAAACCTCACCCAAATAATACTTTCAAGCACCATTGACACTCAAATACATGGACATTAGGGTCCTAAATTACCTGAGAGAAAATCAATATATGTGAAATATATGAACACTACCCTTTGAGACTGGCCCTTCTGACACTGTATGAGACAGAAACAGAGATCAGTCTACAGCAGGACAGACGTTCAAGGCAAAAAAAAAAAAAAAAAAAAAAAAAAAAAAGTCATTAATTGTCCTTTCAAAACATCTTATCTCCTAGACTCCACAAACCTCCAGTCACCTCAGCTCTTACACACTAACTTCCACTGGTTCTCAGTGACAATTTTGCATCTTTCAGCTCTCCCTGCCACCAACCCCATGGGAAACCTTCCGTTCAGCTCATTTCTTAATCACTTCTCACTTCCTCGTTCTCATCATCAATGAATTCGGAATACTATTTTCTATGACTCTATTTCTGTTTTGACAAAAGCTATCAGTGACAATTCCAATGTTTACTTGCTGCTCATTCACAGAGAAGGACCATTTCAAACCAAAGAGCCTGTGTCTCTTCTTCATTGAACTGGTTTTCTATCACTACACAACAGAACCTTCTAAAGCTTAGTGGTTGAAAACAATGATTTATGACTATCTGTCATGGCCCTGTGCATTGACTGGGCCCACCTGGGTTGTGAGCTCCTCTAACCATTCATGTGGTCATGGTCTAAGTCTTCATGGTCAGTGGCCAGAGCCAAAATTATCTGAAAATCTGACTAGACTTAAATTTTCAGCCTGGCTTGCATACTCACATTTCTAGAGCTTCAGCAGAAGGAGCTGGAAAAAGGAGGAACTGGATGTCTCTGTGCACATGACTTCCCTACATCACTAGTTTGGGTTCCTCCCAGCATGGCAGGTTCAGAGTGATAGGTGGCTTCTTGCCAGAGTGCAAGAGACCACAGTGTAAGCTGCCAGTGTCTTAAGACCAATCCTCGGAAGGCATCAATACAGCACCACTCCTGTCCTAGTCTCTAAGTTCCACAGGTAGAGACTACAAAATAGTACAAGTACTGGGAGATGTGGCTCCTTGGGGAATTATATTCGATAAACGGATGATGCACACTTACCGAGTATGTTGCCTCACTCATCACATATATGACAGCACAGGATATACAATATAGAGAATACAATAAAGCAGGGCGTTAGATAGTGAAAACATCCCGGAAGTTGCCAGGAGAGTTATAAAAATTGTTATTTTGTCTGAACAGCTTCTACTTTGCATGAGAATCTAGTCTTGGAGAAAATCCATGGAGACTCTTACTCCATAGTACTCAAATTCCAGAGGAGTTCAAGATCCTTAAAAATAGTCATGCCAACTATTTAAATTTTTTAGTGACAAAGAAAGAGACACCAATTTGTCCATCAAATAGTACTTAAAACACATGCATTATGTGTGCACGCATATGTACACACACACACAGGCACACATGCACACACACACAAGGTATCTGCTGGCCAAAGTACAGTGAAACAGAGTCGTAGCATGCTGATGGAAACAGAACTTGCCAAGCCCCTTTCAAAAGAGATTGATAATAGGTTCATCTTGCTTGACCCAGTCATTCCAATTTTGGAATTGAGATCACTCAGAAAATAGGCTGAACAACAGAAAAATCTTTTCACACGAAGACACTTATCATAAGATTATTTACAAAGGTAAAAAACTAGAAGCCTCCTAAATTTCTAAACATAGGAGAACAAATAACCAAACTATAGTATATACCAAGGATATATTTTTATGCAGTCAAATAAAATTATGTTCCTGAATATGTTATAATGATAGGAATAGTAGCTGACATTTTTCGAGCCCTTGCTGGACACCGGTACATATAGTATGGGAATGCTTAATATGTATTATGCTATTTGATTCTCCCACTAGCTCCCTAAAGGACATACAATTATTGTATTCATTTTATGCTAAAAGGAACTAAGATTTAAAGAAGCAGAATCACTTCCCCAAGTTTGCAAAAACATAGGGAAATCAGGATTTGAACCAACACAGTCTGCCTTTACATTTCTGCATTCATAACCATGTTGCTTATGCAACCTTCTGATGATAACATTAAATAAAGTCAACATGCACACACACACACACACACACACACACACACACACACACTATTTTAAAGAGAATATAAATGCAACTAGTTTACAAAAAAAAATATTCAAGAAACAGCAAGATCAGAAGGATATAAACTAAAATACTGGTAACAGTTGCCTTTAAGTGATACTCTGGATTGTTTCTCTTCTCCTTTATATGTTGTAAAGATGTTCTAGAATAAAAAATAGGCTTTTTAGTCCCTTTAGGGGAAAGGAGGATTTTTTTTTTTTTAATCCAGACCCACTATTCCTTTCTGTGCAGATAAGGAGCCCAGCTACATGCATATCTTTCACAAATAACCTGAGGGTGTAGAATTTTAACAGAAATGTGTAAAGTTGGAATTAAGAAAGGAATCTGGAGAGGTCCTGGAAAGTTAGAAAAACAAATGCCAACTTTCACTTGGTAAGTGGCAGCAGGGAAAACATTCTTTGCACAATGAGGATGGTTTAACTAAAGGCTTCTGACAGAAGGAAGGTCTAACATGAGCCTTGTCAATTGTCATGGTCAAAGTACAGTGAGAATCACAGAGTTCCCTAAGGTTCCATGGAGTTGGACCTTTCAATGCCCAGAAAGAACCAAGGTGGCAGAAGCTATTCTGGTTTTAGTTGCAGATTATAGATGAGGAATGCAGCTGGAACTAGGTTTCTTGCCAATCATGTTTGATTGATTAATTCTTACACTAAGCAAGAATACACACATAGATTTTGACATACCTATAGATATACAACATATGCATATATAGATTTCATATATAGAGATCTCAGCAATTTGATAACTAATTAAAATATACATGTTCACTGCTTTATTGATTACTGATTATTAAATTATTAAAAAATCATTTTCTAATGAATGAGACACTGAATGGGAAGTGGGCAAGTCCTTATTTTCTCACTGACTACATCTGACCTTTTCAGTCTTGAAGACCCCAACCTTGTGGTAGTTTATCTGAACAATAACAAGACAACCAGGAGGAAATAAATAGGTCTGTGGATATTAGCTTTATAAATCCAAATCCCTGGGGGCAACAGATGTCACAGAACTGGCAGAAAGGAAATAGGAGGTTCTCTCCACCATCATGCCCTGGGTCTGCACTCCCTTCTTTGGCAACAAGAAGAAGCAGCAACGGGGGCAAGGGGAACTTGAAAGCAAATAAGCAAGAGCTCCTTCCAAGTGTTAGATTTTCCTTTTCTTTTCAAATGATTTTTTTTGGAACATCGACCAAAAGAAAACCCAAGTCTTGCAGCGCTTTGATAGTTTACTAAATTCTAAGGTGAACAGACATTAAGTAAGCTTCACATACACTTAGATTTAATTGGCTAATTACAGGGAGAGAAACGTGAGGAAATATACATGTATCCGGAGGAGGCCCCATCAAAGGAACTAAAAGAAACCGAATAGCACCCCGCCTGCGTTTCCTGTGGCTTGTTCCTGTAATCTACAATTGCTCTTCGTATGAAATCTCATTCATTTCCTTGAAGAATTTGGAAACCAGGTCTAAAACCTTCAGTCCATATACAAATAGAATACATTCTATGGCATATCGCAGTACAGTACACACTCACAAAATTACAGATCCAATTTAACACACCTTCTACATGAGCATCTCATAAAATAAACAAAGCTGATCCCTTTTTTTTTTTTTTTCCTCCTGGCCCTACAACTTTGTTGCAGGGATGCTTCCTAAAAAGGTGGAAAGTAATCACCTCTATTGAGTAAGTAAACATTCTAGCTGTACCCACTGCTAATCGTGGACAACTTGTTTTACATAAAAGTTAGATTTTAAACATCACGTCCAAGTCAGGTTGCAATATAACTGGCTTAGTACCTTCTTGAAGGATGGAGAGTTTGCCTGTAGTAGCTTCCCCCGCTTTTCCCTCTAGTATCCCTAGGGTTGGTGCCAAGTCTAAATTAACACTGAACAATTGGAACATTAGAGTTGAAAGGAAACTTGGACACCAATAAAACCTGCCTCCTAATGATACTGTTGCTTTCCTGAGCTGAGCAAATTTAACTCGTGTTTCTTTTCTCAGAGTTCGCAGCCTGATCAGGGTCATCCTTCGTAAATTCCAGCAAGCCTTACATCCCTGGAAGACCAGTTCCTTCCCTATTTGTTCATCCTCCTCTTGTCAGTCCTTTTCTTCCCCTCCAACAAGGTCTACCCACCCTTCAGAGTCAAGCTCCATTAATTCCTGACACTGATAGGGACCTTTTCATCATTCCATCCCACAACAAACCGCCCCTTCTCTGAACTCTGTGGCGTGCCATCCTCATACCGTCCTCCAAAAAGTTCCCTGAGATCCTAATCCCCATACCTTTGAATGTGACTTTATTTCAAAATAGGGGTTTTGCAGCTGTAGGTCATCAGAGTGGGTTATAATTCAGTAGGATTGGTATCTGTATAAGGGGAAAAAAGACTTAAAAGAATATGCCATGAGAAGACAAGGGCAGAAATTAGGGTGGTGCATTTATAAACCAAAGAATGCCGAGGAATTCCTGGCCATTGCCAGAAAGTAGGAGAGAAAGTCATGGAACACACTGTTCCTCCCTGGTGACACTGCTAACAGCCTGATCTCGGGTTTCCAGCCTCCAGGTCTAGGAGAGAACAAAATCCTGTCATGTCAAGCCACCCACTTTCTGATACCTTATTATGGCAGCTGTAGAAATGTATACACCATTCATTCATTACCCTTCCTTTCAATACACTGGCTATCTATCTCCAACCCCATGGCTATATCTCCTTAACTTGTATGTATGTATTTATAAATAAATAAATTACTTCCCTTAGGGGAGAAACCACATCTTAGTTTTTTTATTTTGTTTTGTTTTTTCTTATACAGAGATCTTTCCTTACCTATGTTAGGATTGCCAAATAAAAGACACCCAGTTACCTGGACACTCTGTATTTTTATTTACTAAATAAGACAACCCTAATTTATATATAAAATAGGTGATCAGTAAATACCGAGGAAATGTGTGTGAATCCCTAGTGTATCAACTTTATGAAATTTTCCTTCTTAGAATCTATAACGATCAGTCATTAACAGAGACTCTGAAAAGTTCCAACCTACCTTCTATTAAATTCTGGTGGCTCATACCTGCAATACTGAGTAAAATACTCTAAGGGTATACCACAAGTAGACAAGATCTGAAAAGGAACAATTATAACGGTCAGAAATACAAAGGCAGATGCCATTATGAAGATAAGACTGGAGACTGGGTGGGACTCTTCCATTTGCCATTTGAAAATACTGAGTTGACAAGACAACTCAGAGAGAGAGACTGTGGACTCTGAGAAACAAACTGAGGGCTTTGGAGGGGAGGGGTTGAAGGATTGGGTGAGCCTGGTGGTGGTTATTATGGAGGGCACTGATTGCATGGAGCACTGGGTGTGGTGCATAAACAATGAATTCTGGAACACTGAAAAGAAATAAAATAAAATGAAAAAAAAAATACTGAGTGGAAAAGACTCCTGATCAAAATCTAGACTCGTAAGAGACACATTAATGAAAAAATGTTAGTTCCCAAAATCTACAAAGACCAGGCTGGGAATGAAACAAATATTAATTGATAACTTCCCTATGTATCAGGCCCTATACAGATATTAATTCAATTTACCTTATAGCAATTATGTTAGGAGGTCAGGATTAATGCCCCTCCATCTCAGAAATAGGAGAATGAAGTTTAGAGAGTAGAGTCAGCATTCAAACTCAAGATCCAAGACCTGTGCTCATTCCACACTCTCTAAACCTAGACCATTACTCTAGACTTTTATTCCCTGAGCTGTGTGAGTTGGAAATAATTGAAGGAAGCACATATTCACTAAGTAGATGACACCTATTTAAATAATCCATTGATCCAAAGAGCAGACAGATAGCAAATCATAAAGTGATACAAAACTGAGGTACAAATTTCTGAGTAAGACAGCCATTAATGGAAGAAGATTCATGTAGCAGTCACCTTTGAAACCGACTTCATTAACTGCTGGAGCTTCTAGAAAACCTGGCTGAATTGACATGGGGTCCATTTCAGGACAACCTTCCCTGACTCCGCTTCAGAGCAGAATTAAGTCACAAGCAATCCTGACTCGTGACTTCTACTTTCCTATCAGCAAACATTCAGAGCCTACTATATGCTTCTTTCATTTCATAATTCTATTAATTCTTTCAACCAGTGTAGTGTTTCCTCCCACATCTTAACTCAAATGCTTCTTCTCTTTGTCTTTACACTTCACTCATTTATTCAATTAGCTGATCTCCTCTGTGTCAGGCACTATGTAAGGCACAGAGATCTAAGTGATAAAGAGACAAGGTCCTTACATTTTTTTAAGATTACAGAACAAAAAAAGAATAATTAAAATGGACAGAAACATAAAGGCAGCTGCCACTGTCAAGAGACCCTAAACTAATAAACAATTACAATTTTAATGACTATTTTGAAGGATGATTACAGAGTCCTGATAAACTATTTCACAGTTTAACTTAAGTCTCTGGGGTCAAGGCAAACTTTCCTGAGGAAATTAACATGTAAATTTAAACTTGAAGGGTGAGGAGAACATGGCCTATTAAAACCAAAATCTATAAAGAATTTATCAAACTCAAAAAACCAAAAAAATGAGTAATCCTGTTAAGAAATGGGCATGAGACATGAACAGATATTTTCCAAAGAAGACATAAAGATGGCTCACAGGCACATGAAAAGACCTTCATCAGTCATCATCAGGGACATACAAATCAAAACTACATTGAGGTGAACCACGAGAGACTATGGACTCTGAAAAACAATCTGAGGGGTTTGAAGGGGCAGAGAGTGGGAGATTGGGGGAACCAGGTGGTGGATATTAGAGAGGGCACGGATTGCATGGAGCACTGGGTGTGGTGCAAAAGCAATGAATACAGTTATGCTGAAAATAAAAAATTTTAAAAACTACATTGAAAAAAAAAAGGTGAGTAGAGAGTACTCTACTAGTACTCTAGAGGGAAGGTCAGCTGTGAAGGTTCTGATTCATGCAGGAGCCTGGGCACTAGGTGGAAACAAAGGTGGTCAACCCAGCTGAAGCATGGGCAGAGAAGACAGTAGCTTGAGATGTGGCTGGACAGTCACAAAGGGTGAGCTGGGAATGCAGTAAGCCCAGTTAACAAGTAGAGAACATGCAAAACTTGCATGCTTATTAAAATATACTCTCTCTGCTATTTGGAATAGATCACAAAAAAGGGCATGAAGGAATAATAGGAAAATGGATTTTCCATCCTCTTTTAGATTAGGCATTTTTATTATTCTATTTATGTCCACCATTGGCTTATGATTTATACTTTTTGTGTTGGTTGTCCTGGGGTCTACCATACACTTCTTTAATTTAAAACTTTATCTTTGAATATTGCACTGTTTTACAGGCAGTGTAAGGAACTTACAACGTGAAACTCCCAAATTCTTCCACTCATCTTTTGTGCTACTGTTGGCACATAAACACACAACACACTGATACTCCTCTTTTTGTTCAGACAGCAATTAAAAATAAGAAAAAATACACTTACATTTGCCTTCATATATGCCATTTCTTGTGCTAGTCATTTCACTGCATAAAGCCCAGTTTCTCCATGATCTATTCCTCTCCCTGAAGCCTTTCCTTGAACACTTCTGACAGACCACTGTAACGAATGGTCTCATTTTTTTGCACAATGGAAGAAATACAATGTTTATTTTTCTTTATTTTTTGAAATACATTTTCCCAGGGTTTCAAATTCTGGGTTGACTACTTGCTTGTCTGTTTGTTTTTATTTTAGCATGTTAAAGATGTGACCCAATTGCCATCTAGATTCCATAGTTTTTTAAAGAATTACAGTAATTCCTCCCTTCCCTCCTCTGTATAGAAAACATTTTCCTTTCGGAGTGCTTTCTCATTAACTTAGATTTTTCAGCAGTTTGGATGAAATTTATTTAGGAATGCTCTGAGGAGAGAGTATTTATCTAGCTTGATGTTTTCTGAGCCCCCTGGATCTGTAATTTTTATATCCTTCATTAATCTTGGAAAACTGTTGGCCATTATATCTTTAAATGTTTCTTCTTCCCTGTGTACATTCTCTTTCCTGGGCTCTAACTCAGGGCATATGAGAGCTTTTGACATTGTCCCACAGCTCGGAAAGCCACTTTTTTGTTTTACTGCTTTTCTTTTGTGCTTTGATTGGGTGATTTCTATTAACCCGTTTTCAGGTTTGCTGATTCTTAGTTTTATCAAATCTACCATCAGAATCATTGTTCATCTCTGTTATCCTGTGGTTGGAAAATTTCCCAATATTTCCATTTGATTTTTCTTATGGCTTCTGTCCCTCTGCTGTAATTCTCCATCTGTTCATACATGTTGTTCACCTTTCCTACTACTGCCTTCATAATAGTCATCAGAAATACTTTAAATTCTCAGTTGGATAGTCTCAACAGCTGCGCATAAATTGAGTCTGGCTTTGTTGACTTCTTCAACTCTTGATTGTGTATGTGTATACTTTGCTTTTGTGCATTGTGTTGTTTTGTTTGAAGTCCAACACTGTGTGTAGACTAAGCCAAACATATAAATTAAAATAATACTTATGCCTGGTAATGGGCACGTGCTTTCCTTTGCTAAGACTTTCACATAGTTTGTGAGTCAATTTTGTCAAGAACTGAGCTGATTTGGGGACTTGTTGTTGCTGCAGTGAATCCGCTTAGTATGTGACAGACTTCCAACTCAGTTAATGTTATCTTGTGCTCAGGGTCCGGGCTGGTTCATTGGAGTTTTCTCAGTGTTTGTTCTATCTGCAGCTTTAGGGCTTTCTTTGCATTTGCCCTTCACGGAGGGTCACCCCACATGCACACATTCTTTTCCTTCAGTAGATCACTATGACTTGTTACTCTCTCTTGCTAGCCAGGTGGTGGGGACAGAGGGAACCATCGTCATTGCTGCGGTCCAGCTTCGGTCTTTGGGGACACTGTGTCACAGGACAGGACCAGGAGGTGGGGACTTCTTAGAGTTCCTGCCCCTCCTCCAGTAGGACATTTCTAAAGGTTGAGACCCAGGGCATTTTCCTACCTCCCAAAGGATGAAATATTTTGTATTGTTTCCTTTTCCCCATTACAATGGTGTTTTGTTTTGGTTTGTGTTTGACCTGTGGTGTTCAGGCCACAGGGTTTGGTACTGTTCTCCTAGAAGCTTGAGGCTTTTGATCCATAGAGGAGATAGGAAAGAATGACCAAGGAAGGACATTATACCTTTCAGTGATGCTGCCATTCCTCCCTGCCCCCCAACCAAGTCTTCCTCAGGAGTACCAAGTAGGCTCCCTGGGGAAAGAGGTTGCAAGTGTATCTGAACAACCTTATGTCTGCGGCTCTCAGAGTTTCTCTACTCTCATGTAGCCAACACTCACCTTTAGGATGCAGTAAACATTTTAGTGAAGCCCTTTTCTACAACTGTATGAAGTCCAACACCAGCCCCCACCATGAGATCAAGTGCCCATGCCCCATCTCTCTTTGAAGGCACAGGTCTTTTCTTATATTTTATGTTATTTGTCCTGAGACCTCAGCTTTCTGATGGTTCCAGAAAAGTTGTGAATTTGCCTTTTACCTGACTTTTTGAGCTTATTGTGGCAAGGGTGGGAATAGCCCCTTTCTAGCTTTCTCCATCCTAAATGGAAGCCAGAAAAGTTCTCACTTCCCTTTTAGTTATCACTGAATTTCTCTCCTTTTTACAGCAAAACCCCACAAAGGAATTGTCTGTTCTCATTGTCTTCACAAGTTCTCTCTCTCCTTTCTATGTTTTGGCCCCTACCACATATGAACATGCGTAAACTGCAAGATGGTCAATGATCTACGTATGGCAAATCCCAGAGCTGGTATTCAGCCCTCATTGTACTTGACATGTCAACAATTCTAGACACAGGCCACCTCTCCCATCCCCTTGAGATAGTTTCTTACTTGCCTCCAAGGTGTCACACTCCCTGGGCTCATGTCCTCCCTCAATGGCTACCCCTACACAGTTTTCCTTGTGAAGGAGCTTCCTTACTTCCATCCGCAAAGGTTCTAATGGAATGAATCCCAGGGCTTCTTTCCTCTACCTGCATTCACTCCTTTGACCTCATCAGTCTCAAGGATTTAGATATCATCCACAAACTGATGACCCCAGATTTACATCTCCATGCTTATAATTCTACACTTCTCAACTCCAGACTTACCTGTGTAACTTCCCACTCAGTATTTCCATTACTTGGGATGTCTCAAAGCCATTTTAAAAGGAACGTATCCCAAACTGAACACCTGATCTCCCCCCATAACACTGTTCTTCCAGTAATTTTCCCCATCTCAACAACTGGAAAAATCCATCCTCATAGCTGCTTGGGCCAAACCTGTTTGAATCATTCTCAATTCCTCTACTTCATTCATACTCCATATCCAGGAAGTCAAGAAAACCCATCAGATCTGCCTTCAAGATCCATGCAGAAGATGACCACTTACATTGGCCAGGACAACCACCTGATTTAAGCCACCATCATTTCCCTCTTTCTTCAAAAGCCTCCAAGCTGTTCTCCCTGCTCAATTCTTCTGAAGTTGGGCCCTGGTAAAGGAGAAGTAGAAATCCTGTTGATGAGCTCAAAATCCCACATGCCTTCCCATTCCAGAGCAAAAGCTGAAGTCCTCGCAGTGGCCTGGAAGACTGACCCACAATACAGGTGTGACTCCACATTCTGCCACTTCCCTTCTGCTCCCCTCTCTGCCCAAGAGGTTGCCCTGACTTTTATGTTGCTCCTCAAATATGCCAGGCAGCCCCCACTTCAGGGCCCCTGCAAATGTTTCTTTTCTTGTCCCCTTTCTTGAAACGCATTCCTACCAAAATCTGCATGCTTTATTCCCTCACCTCTTTCCTCAGTCACCACCCCCAGAGCCCTTACCCCCACCTCCCCGCAGCCCCTCTCTCCTCCTTCCCTACTTCTTCTTCTCCTCAGTCCTGACAACCACCTCACATGCTCTATATTCAATTCTACATTTGTCAACTGCTTTGATGTGTCCTACAAGGATGTGAAGGCCTTAAAGGTGTGGAATTTTGTAAGTGTTGTTTGCTGTACCTTCAGCCTCCAATGCCTTACCTAGCACATAGTAAGGGCTGGAAAAAAGATTATCTGTTGGGTCCATGAAATTTATCACATACTATGTCTTTTTTAAATGCTTGGGAACTTCATTCAGCCTTCTTGTAAGAGCCTCTTAACTTCCCTCCCACCCAAAACCCTGAAATGGTGCTGCCATCCACCTTAACCCAACAGGACATTAGAAAGAAGAAGTTTTATCTCTTCCTCATGCTGGCAGCTCACACACTCAAATTTACTGATCTCTAAGGGCACTGATGTACCCACTGTTTATTTATTTTGGAATTATTTTATTATCAGCTTTACACAGTTATACGCCGCTGCCAGGATGGAAACCCCTCAGAGGACAGTTATTACTCATCCTCAGGATGCTCCCTGACCTGACCTTGAAAAATAATGGCAGCTCCTTGCAGAAGCTGGAGATAATAAAATCTTTACTTGCTCTGGGGGCCAAGGGGATTTCTGCCCAGCACCAAGAATGGGCTTCTGTTAGTCGTGGAGCTCTGCAACAAGTCTCAAGAATCACCCCCAAGGCCCATGAAAGATACACACTTTCTCCCATTAGGAAGACCATGGAACCCACTATATCCAAGCATCTCTGAAGATTTTATTTATGTGTGTGTGCTTATATCCCTACAACATATAAAAAATAAATAAGCAACAAGCAAATGAAAATACAGTTCTTACCTTTTTCTTTTTTTAAAGGTCAAAAAGTCCTTTAAATTATGGGAAGAATATTCTATGTAAAGTTTCAAAAATAGAACAAGTCGTCCATAATCACAACATCCTAAGACAACCAACTTCTTCAATTTTGTGTATCACCTGTCTTTTTCTCTATGAATATTTTACAGTTGTGTTGTTTCACAAACCAGTCCCTCACAGGAGAAGCTGAAGAAAGAGGTGGACTGCTCCAGATTGGTAGGTGGCGGTTTTAATAAGCAAGGGAACTTATTTATGAGGCTTGTCTTGGGCAATCGCAGACCAGAAATCCCCATACCTGCCCACCAGAATCTTGAAAATTATTTCAGAGGCCTTAACTGGGTTCAGCCACATATACCTTCCAGACAATCTCCACAGCACCTTACTATCCCCATGCTGTATCTTTGAAAACCTTCTATGTGGGAAGGGTAGGCAGAACATACATTCCAAAGGCAGGGGTGGGAGACAAGATTTCATTTGACCTTCTCCAATAAATTGTAGGCTTAATGTACATGCAGTTGCATGTCTTTTTGAAAACAAGTATTATAATCATTATCAAGTAGTTAACAAAAATTAATTAGCACCAACTGTGAACCATGTGTTCTAGACATGTGGCTTATATAATCAAGGATTAAACCCTGTCCTCAAGGGGGCGGTAGACCAGCACTACCCGACAGCAACAGAACACAAACCACATATGTAAGTCCAAATTTTCAAAGAAATGGGTAAAATGAACATTACTGACATATTTTATTGAACCCAATGTATCTAAAATATTATCATTTCAACTGTAATCAGTATAAAATTGTTGGATCTCTAAGGGCACTTATGTACCCACTTATGTACCCACTGTTGGAGTGCCTGGCTAGCTCAGTTGGAAGAGAAGGGGATGCTTGATCTTGGGCTCAAAGGTTCAAGTCCCACATGGGGTACAGAGATTACTTAAATAAACAAAAAAAAAAGGTACAAAATTGTTAATGAAATATTCTACTTTTTTTTCCATAACAAACCTTCAAAATCTGGTGTCTCTTTCCCTCTTGCCGCACATTTCAATTTGGATCAACCCCATTTCCAGTGTTCAAAGACCATGCAAGGCTCATAACCACCAAGCTGGACAGGGCAGTTGTGGCTCAAAAGGTCACTTTTCCAGGTTTCTACGTTTTTATCTTCAGAATTATCATCTTTCAAGTCTTCATGACATGCCATTGGGTTTATGTGATCATTGTTGGTTTTTTTGAACCTTTAAGTTAGCTCCATTTTTATCTGCAGTTATAAATCAGACAGCCCTGGATTTATTTTTCCATATTTCGAATTAGTATTTAATTAGACTGCTCTCACAGATGTGGAATGATTGAGGTAAAAGGTTCAAACATGGTAATGGCTTCTGGTGCATATTTTCAAGTTGCCTTCCAAAACACTGAGTGATTTCACCCTGCCTCTAGCAATGTGTACAAGCCAGTTTCCCTCAGCCCACCCTGATGCTGGTCTTGCAATTCCACATCCTTCTTGAGCATTCCCTTTCCAGAGCTGTCTTTTTGTTTTTGTTGTTGTTGTTATTCTGTTTGTGTTTGTTAATCTGGTTTCTTTGGTTTTGCTCGCTTTCCTTGATGTAGGATGTACATTGGTTTTAGTGTTGTTGTTTTTATGTTAGAAAATAATTCCAGTTCGAATTCCACACTGCCGCTCACAGAATTTCTCCTTACTTATTGGGCCAACCTCTACCCAGCAAGGAAATGCAGACTCTGAGCAGGGTGGGATTTTTTGATCATCTCCATTCTTTCTCCTGTTCCCACTCCTGGAAGAAGATCTTCTGGAATGCGAGTATGACTCAAAGTTAGGCTAAAAATTATTTGGCAAGAGATCTATTTAAATGGCGTATTTGTTTTAGGAGTGTAAACAATATGAGAACCCAGGGTAATTGGGTCTGTCCATCAGAATACAAAAGGTAACAACAGTTAAGAAGCCAGCATCCAAAGGAAGGAGAGAAAATACATGAGGAGGAAAAAATCCCTACGTTCAAAGTAAGTGGAGATTCAGCCCTAAAAGAAAGGCCAGCTGAGGTCAAGCAAAAGAAATATTTATAACATCGTCTAGGTTTTAAGAAATAAGAGAAGCCCAAGTTTGTGTTATTTCTGGTGATAGACTGGGTCTGTAAACCTTTCTTGTCATTGTGGGTCAAAACAGTAGGACCACTAGCATTTTCAGCTAGTTAAATAATAGAAATATATTCCACTGGTGTTTTATTTGCATTTCTAAGAGACCAAAGGCTAAATATTTTCCATAACTTTGTTTCTGGCTTGTGTCTACACATTCTTTTTTCCTTTTTCTTTGGGAATAATTTAAAACTTAAAGAACAGTTGCAAAAGGAAGGCAAGGGATTCCCATATACACTTGACCCAGCTTCCCTGATGCTCACATTTCACATAACCATGGTAAAGTCATGCAAACTACAGATTTAACATCAACACAATACCATAACTGGAACTATTGGATTTCACCTGTTCTTCCCCTAGTGCCCATTCTGTGTTGCAGGATTCCACATCACATGCAATGATCAGGTCTCCTGGGTCTTCTGCAGTCCATAACATTTGTTTTTTCTCACCTTTCATCGCCTCAACGCTTCCAAAGAGCATTCTAGTCAGGCACTTGGCAGAATTTCCTTCAATTTGTGTTTTCTGATGCTTTCTCCTAATTACATGAGGGTTATGGGTTTTGGGGGAAGAATAAGATAGAGTGAACGCCATTCTGAATGCATCATATCAGGGATATGACCTACACAACCTACCACGGATGGCCTTGGTTGTATTTTCATTATTCTGTCTTTAGTTTATTTTATCCATGTTTTTCTCCAATTTTCTCCAAAATCATAAAAGAAAGAAGAGCGACATTTCAATGTAAATAATAATTTTTAAGGACAGTTACATTCTAAATATTTCCTTCTAACTTGTCACCACTTTGTGTATTTATTAATTTTTAAAATAATTTTTGCAAGAATAGTACAAAACACTTTTTTTCCACAGAACTATGTAAAAGTAAGTTGATGACATAATGCTTCCCTACCTTTGATTCCAAATAAGGATATTTTCCTACATCACTATAATACGACCATCAAATAGAAGTCAACCTTGCTACGTTATACCTGCTGACCCACAGTCTCCAATCAGGTAGCCCACTATCCCAATAAAGCCCTTTAAAAAGAAGAATCCATCCAGATACTGAAAGTTCATTTAGCTGCCATATCTCCCTAAGAGACTTCAGTTCAAAATAATCTCTCACTCTTCTCTTCTAACTTTTTTGACTTTTAAATCCTTGACATTGGAAAATTATAGGCCTGTTCATTTGTGGAAAGTCTTTAAGTTACCAGAAGTTTCCTTATGATTAGGGGCATCTGGGTGGCTCAGTCAGTTAAGCATCTGCCATCGGCTCAGGTCATGATCTCAGGGCCCTGGAATCGAGCCCCGCTTCAGGCTCTCTGCTCAGCAGGGAGTCTGCTTCTCCCTCTCTCCCTTCCCATCTGCTCCTGCTCTCTTCCTTTCAAATAAATAAAAATTTTTAAAAAGTTTCCTTTTGATTAGATTCGGAGTAAGATGAACATGGAAGTGATGCTGGGTTTTCCTGGTTGCATTTTAACATGTGGTCCATGATGCTGCTGGTGACCGTTTATTACTGGTGACCGTTAATTCAGATCGCTTGATTAAGATTTTATCTGCTAGGTTTCTCCACTGTAAAATTCTATTTTTCTCCCTGTAAGTATAAAGTATGGTGGAGAGGTACTTTGAGTCTGTGAATATCTAGTTGTTCAACAGACTTCTAGCCATTAGTTTTAGCATTCATTGACATTCTTGGTTGATTCAATTATCACTATGATAGCTGCCAAGTGGTGATTTTCTAATGCCATCATATTTTTCTCCACTTATTAATTGACATTCTACTGTTAAAGGCTTTTTCTTCTTCCCATTTATTATTCTCTAATTTACTTATATCAGTAGGTATGGGCTTTGAGATTTTTAATTTATCCAATTGGTTATAATCCAACACAATAATTTTTTTCCTAAAAATAGGGTTTTATTTTTTTATAATCTTTTTATTATGTTATGTTAGTCATCATACAATACATCGTTAGTTTTTGATGTAGTGTTCCATGATTCGTTGTTTGCATATATCACCCAGTGCTCCATGGAATCCTCCTTAATAACCATCCTTAATCCCTCCTTAATATCCATCACAATCTTTTTTTTTTATTTTTTTTTGCTCAATTTGTCCCAGTTTTGATAATTGGCTGTGCCTTTTTAAGCTGGTTTCCATTACTTATTGATGTATCTCTATGATTCTTTAAACACTACCATATGGCACAACAAAATATTCCAGAATCATCTTATACATTCCTTGCCTAAACCTGAAATCAGCCATTTCTCCAGAAAGTTCTGGTCCCTCCAAGTGAAAAAAAGGAATTTACAAGTCATGAACACACAACATGTTGTGTTCATGGCTAGGGTGTTGCTATCCCTAGGCCCTCTCAGTATACAAAGACACAAACACACACACACACACACACACACACATCTGTATTTTTTCCATCACTAGTTGTATACATTGAAAACTGTAAGTCCATACTAACACCACTCATGAATATCCAACCTTCTGGGTTTTCATTTTCTCCCTTTCCAAATTTGTAACTCCTTGCACTGACTGACAATGAGCACCATACTCCCATTATCTTCAATATATTCACTTACTGGATCAACCCCCTTTAAATGTGGCCAATCTCCCATCACCACCACCACTGCCAGCTCACACAACCACCTGCCTTACTTGCTCTCGGCTGCCACCCTGCTTGGATGACAATGTCCTGACCTGGGCTGCCACCTATGTCACCCTCCTTACATGGCACACTCCTCACCACACTTAGGCTGACACTCAGACCAGGGTGTCACACCCCAGTGTCCCCAGACATGGATGTCTGCCTTGTTCAGTCCTACCTAATGGCTTTTATCAGGAATTAATCAGGAAGAAGAACAGGAATGGAGCTAGGATAGGCAGGAAGTAGTTTGATTTGAAGTAATTTGGACTCTTGCTAAAGAATATATGAGTTGTATTTTTTAAGGGTCTCATTCCTTCATAATCATATGCTGCCATGATCGTCTTTAGAAAATCAGCTACAAATTATCAACCACTTGCTACAATCATCAGATTTACCTTCAAAGGATAAAGATCACTAAAGATAATCTAAAGATTAGTGTATCATCTCTGCCACACTTATTAGGATGACTACTATAAAAAAACCAGACAGTAACAAGAGTTGGCAAGGATATGGACAACTCAGAACACTTGTATATTGCTGGTAGGAATGTAAAATGGCTAGCCATTACAGAAAACAACATGCACGTTCCTCAACAAATTAAAAATACAATTACCAAATGATCCAGCAATTCCACTCCTAGACATATACCCAAAAAGAGTGACAGCAGAGACTTACAGCTATTTGTAAACTCATGTTCCTAGCAGCATTAACCAAAAGGTACATGTAACCCAAGTGTCCACTGCTGGAGAAATGGAAAAACAAAATGGGATGTATACGTACAATGGAATATTATTCTGGTTGAAAAAGGAAGGGAATTCTGACATATATTTTAACATGAGTGAAACTCAAGGACATTATGCTAAGTGAAACAAACCAGTCACAAAAAGACAAATACTATATGATTCTATTTCTACGAAATACCTAGAGTAACAAAATGCATAGAGACTAAAAACAAATTAAAGGTTAACGGATGTTGAGGGGACAGAGGGTGGGAAGTTATTGTTGAATGGTATAGAGCTTCAGTTTTGCAAGATGGAAAAAGTTTTGGGGGTCGATGAGTCACGATGGTTGCAAGACGATGTAAATGGACTTAATGGCACTGAACCGTATGCTTAAAAATGGTGAAGATGGCAAATTTTATGTCATTTTTTTGTGTCAGTTGTGGTTCCTCTAGAAGGCCATGGACTAAGTGGCTTATAAACAACATAAATTTACTTTCACAATTCTGGAAACTGGGAAGTCCAAAATCAAGGTAGATAGGGCCTTCCGTGTTCTCAGGGAGGGGTGAGGGAGCACACCGTGGTCTCAAAGTACACTAATCCCCATTCGTGAGAACTCCACTGCATGACCTATCACCCCCCAAAGGGCCCACCCCCAAATACCATCACACCGAGGATTAGGCTTGAACATATGAATTTGAGGGATGACAGGAGCCCCAGATATTCAGACTTTGTCATGCATATCTTACCACAATAAAAAAAAAATTTTAATTACACAAGCTTTGAATATCCTTTCAGATAAGATGTTTTTGAATTGTCCCAGGCATGCAAACAGTATGCAGCATACAGTTCCTGCACAAGGTCTATGCTGATAGAGCCCCCTGTTTCCCTATTACCACACAGAAACACATATGATTTATAGTACTCCTAGCGGTTAGCCATCTGTAAACTTAGGAAGAGAAAATCTTGGAGCAAGTATTCTGTTTAGGTCTTGGATAAGTTAATATGAATTCAATTTATCCATTAAAAAAAAAACAGGTATTTTCAGGATACTTTCAGCTAAACACAGCTAAAATGTCCTAAAATTCCCTCAAGCATATGTATAATAAAAGAAATGTCAAGAGAAACAACAGAGAGTGCTGAGAATAAATTCTATATTGGAGTCCATCGGAATGAAGCAATCAATCCACCTGAAGGTTTTAGGCAACCTGATTAATTCAGCCAGCTTTCACTGGATGTTACTTATGCCAAATACAGAATTGAGTAATGAAGCTGTAGAGATAAGCACGACCTAATTTCTACCCCCTTGGATTTTAAAGATTCTAGGTGAGAGAAGACAGAAGGTAAGAGCAGAACTGGTAACTACGGAAACTCTGAATGTATTATCTTACGTAATCCTCGCCACCTCCCAATGACTTAAAATATTATTGTTCCCATTTTTCAGATGAGCAAATTGAGGCTGAGATACATTACATAAATGACTCCAGGGTAGCTATCAGTGACAGATAGGTCTAATTTCTGTGCCAATCTACCAGATGGATCAGAATCCATCTGATTCCATCCGATTCCAAAATCCATACTCTCTCTCCAGCTTTAGCATGATCTGTTACATGATGCCAAGCTGGATCACACAGTAGAGACATAGGAATAAATAATTACAGCTCACTACAACACAGATGATACTAAAAGCACTTAGCTCCTTGGGTTAGGCTAAAAACTGCTACCACGACGTGGAATTTGAGATTAGGCAGGAATTTTCTAAGTGACGAGGGAAGAAAGAATATTCACTGGCGATGGGAAACTAAAAATATTTTCTTTTATCCTCAGTATCAGGATTTTGCCTCTGGTAGACATAATTCTCCTTATTCCTCTTCCTATCTGTCTCTTTCCTCTCCTTGAAAAACTGGATCAAAACTCAGCAGTGCAGTGAAAACACTGATTCGAAAAGATCTATGTGCCCCTCTGCTCATAGCAGCATTATTTACAACGGCCAAGATATGGGAACAACCCAAGTGTCCATCGATAAATTAATAAAGAAGGGGTGATGTATAAATACAATGGAACATTACAGACAGAAGAGAGAAGAAGATATTGCCATTTGGAACAGCAAGGATGGACCTAGAAGGTATTATACGAAGTGAAACAAGTCAGAGAGAGAATGACAAATGCTATAGGACTTTACTTATATTTGGAATCAAAAAAAAAAAAAAAAACAGAAATGGATTCAAATACAGAGAATACACTGATGGTGGCCGGGAGACTGGGAAATGGGCAAAAGAGGGGAAGGGGATTATGAAGCTCAAGCGTCCAGTGATGCAATAAGTCAGTCCCAGGGACGCGAAGTAAAGCATGGGGAACACAGTCAATAATGTTGTCATAGCTCTGCGTGGTGACACACCGAGCCCTGTATAACGTATCTAACTGTTGAATCCCTAGGCTGTATACACTGAACTAGTGTAACATTGTAAGTCCACTATACTTTAATAAAAATTTTTAAATTAAAACATAAAAAATAAATAAAAGTAATTGTTTGGGGGTCCAAAAAACCCTCAGCAGTGCACAATTCTTTCTCTAAGGAAGACACCCTTTCTCATTCATTCTGGTCTACAGCTCACCCACAAGAAAGTGTCCCATTTCCGTGGTACTCATAAATGTTGTCAGAACTCTGCAAAGTGCGAATGCTTCTTCCACTGTTCCCTTCACATAAACAGATGCTTATGGAAAACTATGTGTCTTTGAAGATTTTTTTTTTGTAGTGTGTTCCCAGGCTTGGCATATCTTGGTACATATCATCTCTGTGCTGTGGTGTACCACTTCCTGTCTCTTTCGCACCCCCACATACCATCTCTAATCATCTTCCGCCCGTGAGGGATGCTCAGGAGATATTACTAATTGATTTTAAGTTTTCTCAAAGAACATTCATTATCATTATCATTATGCCCACACTGGAAAAGTGTCAGATGTCAATGTCTACTTGGTAGACAGACATTGACTCGTGAATGTTAATACCTCGGTGAAATATTTTTCTATAGTTAACAATTTTCTAGGAAAACGCTCTTTTGATGTAATGACTCATTGGTTCTCTGGGGAAGGAAAAGCACCCCTACAACACACACCTCCCAGACCTGGTTAGTGACGGGGCTAATACAGATGCCCAGAGCTACACCCCCTACCCAGAGCTGACATTCTTTTTATCCGTCCTACCTCGAGCATCAGAACACTAATTCATGTACAGGATAAGACAACTGCCAAATTATTAGACTACAGAGAGAAGCTCCTCAGACACCTGTCATGTTGATGAAAGCAGCACCGTCCTCTGACCTTTGCTGGTTCAAGGTCGATAATGAGATGAGTCAGGCAGGAAGAGCAGCGTGCGCCCGACTCCATTAACGTGCGCCGTGTGCACACTCAGGAGCACTGCATCTCCTGTCAATTAGCGCAGGGAAACTGGGGACTGCTGATTACCGCAGACGTGGCATAGTGAGCTGCAGTTACCTTTACTTCTGTAACCTGCTGCATTTTAATTAGCCCCGGTCCCCTGACTATTTCTTCAGTGCTTCATTATTGCCGTCCTCAAGAAACTCAAGGAAGGCTTTGTACATTTCACATCACTAATTGGAAGAAGCATGGAACACTCCAGTAATGGAGTTGGAGGACACTGGACTCTGGGCAAAGGCTTTGCGGGGCTTCTCAGAACAATCCAGTCGTGACTTGCTCAGCGCTGCGCGGAGCAGGACCAGTCAGAGAACCACGGGGAGAGACGAACGGTTTTCTGGTAGAGAAGCCGTGGGAAGGCGGCTAGGAAAGAGACAAAAATAAACGTGGCACGGTTGCCACTGAGACTGGCGTGTCCACGGCGGAGCCTGCTTGTACTCTTACAAAGACAAAAAGCCATGAACAAGCCGTGTGAGCAAAGAGAGGAATAAAAGGAAGGAACTGAAAAAAAATCTGAAGAGGAAAATGTCTTCATACCGTTCAGACTTCTCTCTTCTAAAGAGAAAATGGCCTGATCCTTTGCAAAACCATTCTATGCAGACGTATTTAGGAGAAGAGTTTAAAACACTAAAGGCAGCTGAGGCTTGTTCTCATCAACCAACAGACTTGAGTGGACATCTCAACGACCTGGAGCGCAGGGAAAGCACACGGGCTCCTGCCTCCCTTCCTTCAGGTTTCTGACCCAGGAGGCCGGGGTGGGCTAGGGAATTTGTAGTTCTCAGACGTTCCCAGGTGATGCTGTTACTGCTAGTCAGGGAAGGGCACCGTATTTTCAGAACCACTTTCCAGAAAACAACTACACAAAGCAGCGGTAACATCTAAAAGTCAATCCCCGCCCTGTAAAACAAAGACAGTTTTACACATGATCTTAAATGATCTTAGTTCTTAAAATGTTACCATGAAATTTTATATGCATTGATATCACTATCTTAATTGCATAAAGTGAAATACCTTTTTTTAAAAGATTTTACTTATTTATTTGACAAAGAGAGGGATCACAAGTAGGCAGAGAGGCAGGCAGAGAGAGAGAGGAGGAAGCAGGCTCCCTGCTGAGCAGAGAGCCCGATGCGGGACTCGATCCCAGGACCCTGAGATCATGACCTGAGCCGAAGGCAGCGGCTTAACCCACTGAGCCACCCAGGAGCCCAAGTGAAATACTTTTTAGTGAAATCCTTTAGTGCAAGAATTTTTTAAAAGATTTATTTATGGGGCGCCTGGGTGGCTCAGTGGGTTAAGCCGCTGCCTTCGGCTCAGGTCTCAGGGTCCCACATCGGGCTCTCTGCTCAGCAGCGAGTCTGCTTCCCCCTCTCTCTCTGCCTGCCTCTCTGCCTACTTGTGATCCCTCTCTCTGTCAAATAAATAAATAAAATCTTTAAAAAAAAAATCATGACATGGAACTTCCTATTTTTCTATTCTTTCTATTCTAATTTTCTGTTCTATTTCTATTTTCTAATTTTCTATTTTCTGCTTGAGTCAGCATGTTTATTGCCTGGTATGACATCCAGATTACACATGAACTTTTTAAATAACTTTGGCAAGTTTTTCTTTTTCTTCTGGATTGGCACCAAATCGAAATGACCTATTCCTTTGCCTCTCCTCCATGCTCGTGCGGACAGAAGTTCAGGCACGCAGCTCATTCTAAAACACCACCCCGATACTTCCAGGATGAGTACTGCATTAAAAAGGTCACATTCTGAACCACAGAAAGATCAAGCCTTTTGAGAAATTCTTTCTATGGCAGAAATTGAAATCCTCAGAAAGAGCATGGAGAGATCATTACATTTGAATTCAACTGAAAAATCCCTTGAAATTCACACTTTCTCCATCCACTTTATATGACCTAAATTGGAAGGTTCAATGCTAATGACTCAGTAGCCTGGTTTCTGAAACAAGTGAGCTCTGAATCCCTCCTGTAACACCACATTTGTTGGGAGCCTCAGACGGATTCTGCAGCAGACTGTTGGTCAAAGCCTGAGTCCATGGGGGGCACAGCACATACAGGGGATATCTTGAAACAGGAGAGGCAAACCAGTGTGTCTAAGAATACGGTTCTACCGGGACGCCTGGGTGGCTCAGTTGGTTAAGCAGCTGCCTTCGGCTCAGATCATGATCCCAGCATCCTGGGATCGGGTCCCACATCAGGCTCCTTGCTCAGCGGGGAGCCTGCTTCTCCCTCTGCCTCTGCCTGCCATTCTGTCTGCTGTGCTCGCTCTCTCTCCCTCTCTCTGACAAATAAATAAAATCTTAAAAAAAAAAAAAAAAGAATACGGTTCTACCTACTTGGTTAGGTCTAACATAATTTTTAGAAATGCTTGTTTGGAGATAATAAGGTTTTCTCCAACCTCATTTCTTCCCCTTTGGACTCAACTAGCCTTTAAGAAACCAGACAATGGGGAGTAGAAATGTGAGAAAAAAATTGAAGTTTCATTCAAAGTTTTCATCAGAGTTTCAGGCTTCTTCTAACACCACAGAGCCAATAAATATTGAAACCTGCTGACCTAGACACCTTTGTCTGCGTCCTTGTATGCATAAGGAAGAGCTCGAGACTTCAGAAACTAGAAGTCTGACCATGAGTCTTTCTTCTTGCTATTCCCAGCATCTCAGAATTTGAGTGGATTGCCTCTCTTTTTTTGGAGCATTCATGGAGCCCCTCATTTTATCTCTCATCACCTTAGATAACAGAGTTAAAACAGACTTTCTCCCACACCCTGGCACACCTCAGATCAAAAATCACCAAGCTTCTCCGTAGAAAATTCCTTTTCTTCACCCCAGCCCCTGAGGGGCCAAAGTGGCACTTTCAGACGTGCATGTAGATCGAGAAGGGGAGACGGGGAAGAAGAAAAAGTCCAGCCCTATCTTTTCAGATACTGACTTTCCACCTACAGAGTGAACACACAGAAAGCTTGCAGGACGATCGTCACAAGTATTTTCCTTTGTAGAGGAGTAAACTGAGGCCCTGAGGATTGCCGGAACTAATGTGAGTGCAGAGCCAGCCCGGCACAATGTGGTAAATCACTATTGGGCTTCTGCAGCTGCTGGAGGATCCGTCCTTCAGAAGGAGCTCTATGAAGCAGAATCCAACTCCCTCTACGCTTTCTGTGTAAAGATGATCACAGATTGGTTGCTCAGGAACAACCAATATTATCTAATATTGTTCCAGGAACAATATTGGATAATCCCCCCACCCCTTCTTGGGGGAGAGGGATTAGTGTGGGGCTTCTTTAGTCCCCTCAGAGCCTTCCCCCAATTCCCATGGTTAACGTTATTTTTAAATCCAAGGCTGGGAGAGATGAATCCAAAAAGCAATATTCTTCATCACATGCCAAAAACGGGATAGAGGGAAGGAGTGGCAGGCCTAGGCCCCTCCAATTGTCCCTTGGGGGTTACCCCTCAGCCCACCTCAGTATGGTGCTGGGTAGTGGGGGTACCTGGGTTCTAACCTCTAAATAGGGGAGACCCCAGCCTCTAGACAGAGGCCCTTTTATTTTTTATTCTGATTAGCCATTTTAAACCAACAAGGAATAAAAAGAAATCCTGATCTTAAAAAAAAAAAAAAGTCCTATATATTTTCAACTTAGATACAGAAAAATAAAGATGTAATTCTTTTTAAAGATTTATTTATTTATTTATGTGACAGACAGGGATCACAAGTAGGCAGAGAGGCAAGCAGAGAGGAAGAAGGCAGGCTCCCGATCCCAGGACCTTGAGATCCTGACCTGAGCCGAAGGCAGAGGCTTAACCCACTGAGCCACCCAGGCGCCCCATAAAGATGTAAATTTTAAGAGTGTAAAAGAATTCTAGCATATAAAAATATGCTAGAGTGACCCATATTTGATTCTGCAAAGGAGTCTACTTACTTTTCATGCCTCGTATACCCAAGACCTCACAGCCCAAGTTTTCATTTTCACCCAGTATTTTGGTAGCTTCTGAGACAAACCCAAGTTTATTGTTTCCGTCAGGCTGAGTAAGGCCTATATGTTTTTATACAGACCTAAGAGAGACAGTTCCAGTCTTCATGGATCAAATCACGGAGACCACACGCCCACACACAAGCAAGAATGAAAGGAGTTTATAAATGAAAGGGTGTTGATTTTTTTTAACCACCGACTGTATGAAGCATCACATTCCTCCAGGAATCCAGGAAGGGAACTGTAAAGGAAGAAAAAAGAGAAAAAGGAGAGAGAGAGAGAGAGAGAGAGAGAGAGAGAGATGTGTGTGTGTGTGTGTGTGTGTGTGTGTGTGTGTGTGTGTGTGATCAGACTGCCCTCTGGTGGACACAATGTATTTCTTTCTTCTTTGAAGATCTAACAAAGAAAGAAAGGCAGCAAGGAACAAAAACAGAGAAAGGAGAAATTAGAGCATGAAAGAGAAGGGAAAAGGGAGAGAAAGGAAAGAATACAGTCAAGAAAGTCCAAAGAAAAAAGCAAACTAAAAATACTGGGGAGCAGAAATCAGGGACATCTAAAAGAATACTTGGGTTAAGAAAATGAAGAAACAGGATTATAAGCAAAAACAAAGATCAAACAATAACTAGTCTCCCTCACCATTTGATTAAGCCCAGAACTGTTTACAGAAAAAATTAAAAATTCTAAATAAATATGGCACATTAATATTTTTTTCAATAGATCTGTTTTGTTCATTTAAACTGTTTCATAGCAGCGCTAAGACATAAAAATTATAATAACGTTTTGTGGAACTTTCTTAATTTAAAAAAAAAGTTACAAATGGAAAATTGCTTTTCCTTGCACTTTTGTAAGTGGAACAGAAATCCTGATAGGAACATACAAATCATAAATATACATTGCTGGGTCCACTGCACATTACAAACAGGAGGGGAAAGTGACTATGGTTTTGTATGGTTGACAGATTGAATGATTTGCTCACAGATTTTCTAGCTGTTTAAATGTTTTGGAGGGAAAACAATGCAGGCTAAAATATTATAAAATTTAAGATGAATTGGCAATTTAAAATGTGTTTATTACATAAAAACTATATTAGGACCTGAAGTCTTCCTGACAACTGCCAACATCAAATTTTGGCTTGTGTATCATTAATGTCAGGGATGACAAAAAAGAAATTCAGAGAAAGGTAGAACCACCATTCTTGTGCTTTCAACCCTACATTTCCCCAAAATATCGCCACCCAAAGCCATGGTAACTCTGACCTAGGGTAGGCATGAGACCTTCACTGTCCACCCCTGTACACGGGATTCAGGGGTCCAGGAGAGCAACTCAAGTGCCCAGCCCCTAATTTATCCCCATCAGCTGTACCAGTGTAGAGCTCAGTCCCGTTCAGGCACTGATTGCCACCCACTTCTTGCTACTGAAACACACACAATGGCCTCCATCTTGAATTACCAAAGGATCACTTTCTGCTGCAAGACCGGAACCCCCCTTAGCTAGTTAACCAAGGGGACATTTGGAAAAGGGGCAAAATTAATTACGTTCATTAGCCTTTAAGACATCTTGAGGCATACAACCAAGCCAAAGCACAGCCCATTGCATCTGATTCTGGTGTCAGAAATCACAGGCAAAGAGGTAACAGAAGGAAAAGAAAAAGCAACCATCAGAGGTATTTTTCACCAACAGATCTCTTCTTTCTACTCCAGAAAGGGCAGCCAAAGAGGATGCACTGGGCATCTCTTTGGGGATGGGACCACACGGGCCTCCTCACAACTGCACTGGGGCAGGGCTGCATCTCTTGGGCTCCTTCTTGGCCAAGCTCTTGTTCCTGGGACTGAGGGGAAATCCAAAGGGCATTCAGATTCTAGTGGACAGTCCTGAAGATTGACCTTTGGTCTACCTTTGACTTTAATGCTCAGACATTAGGTTACTTTGAAACACAAAGCACCCTGCCTAGTTTACCATATTCCCATCAGGCACTTGCCTAACAACATGCATTTTACTTCCTCAATGCTGAGATTTCCAGGGAGTGCTATCATCGTCTCTTGGCCTGCACAAGGAACCTCACGATATGAATCTCTTTCCTTCTCTCTCTTGATTTATTCACTTCTACCATGTCTTTCCATACTGAAAAGTAAAACCTAATTATCTTCACTAAGTCCCTTCATTTTGCTCAAGCATGAAAAAAATGAGCTTCACACTCTGCTAGCAGCCGTTCCTGATCAAAAATTTTTAAAAAAGATCTCTCCCTCTCGGAGAGCAGGATACATTACATGCAGGGATCAGACAATAGGCAAGACAGTTCCATGATGGTGGAACAGAAATTCTGAATACCATTAATGAAAAAAGTCTCCCAAATTTAACATGATTAAGGTTTACTATCCTAGGTGTAATTCACTTCCCATTCTAAAAAAGTTTGAGCTTGGAAGATTATTGTTGGAAAAGTTAGCTTTGCTGAGGGAGGCAGAGTTGATTACAAATATGTTTACACCAGAAGGTAAGTCACAGGCTTTAGAAGCAGTCAGAAAAGTACAAATTTCAGATGATTTCTTTTGCGAAATTACAAACTTATCAAAACCAAAGATGAGGGAGTTTTCTTGCTCATTAAGCTAAAGGGGTCAGTTTTGCTAATGTCTACATTGATCAATGATAACAAATTTGATATAAGGAAAAATAAGAATCACTTTAGATAATACAGATGATGGATTTAAGCCTTATTTCTGCTTTGCAGGAATTTGGGGGTGTTCACAAATATTTACACCAACTGTTGACATTTGTTATTAAGTGGGATGGGGAGGTTACATCCCTGAACATAAGGCAGGTTGCTAATACCTGAATGACCAGCTATATTTCTAACTATTTATAAAATAAACTTTGTGCTTTCGGCAATTTGAGAAAATAAAAAATGTGCTCAATTTTTGAAAACTATATCCCATTTAACATAATTCTAGGAAAATGAAGTTTCAATCACATTAGTTAAAAGAACATTTCTGTAACTGGATTAATTCATGTGATTATCTTTACCAGATTAATTTTACGTGGGACTTATAATTATTTTCCTAGTAATTGCTAACTTGGGCCCACAGCTATTGACTCTAAAGCTCCTTTGTCATTCAGAAAACATTCATTTACTACTAGGTGTTAGGAATACATTGTTTTATTTTGAATTGATATTCTTCCGGTGCTAACACTAGAGAAAAGGAGACAGACAAGTAACTGACATAGATTCATAGATGTCTTGGCCATCTGTTACAGTAGTACAGTGAAGGGCTACCTAATGAAATCTGGAAGAATCAGGAAGGCTTCCTAGAACAGATGATATATGAATGGTATTTTTAATAACAATACTCTCTCTGTCAAATAAATAAATAAAATCTTTAGACCTCTGTCAAATAAATAAAATCCTAAAAAAATAATAATAATAGTAATAACATCAGTGCTATTCTAAATGTTTCACCTTTACTTTTCATTTACTGTTCACACCTGGACCGTGACAGATGCATTATTATCATCCCAGATTACAGATAAGGAGATGGGGGGAAAAAGAGGTTCATTTACTTGCCCAAGTCAGTATAGAGAGAAAGCAGAGGTTTCCAGATACCAATCTAAACTAGCCTGAATCCACAGCCCATTCTTAACCACCCACCATGAACTTTTTCCAGTTTCTAGCAGAGGGAAAAGCAGGCTCAAAGATCCTGAGGTCTGGGAAAGCACCAAACATTGGAGACCAGCAAGCAGATCAGTAAAGTTAAAGCACAGTGCCCAAGATCAGTATTAGTGCCTAAAATCAATCTAAGTTTATCCTTGAGAATTGTAGGCACTCTGGGTTATAACCTTGATTCAGATCACCATACTAGTCAGAAAAAACTAGGTTGTACTGGGGTGACAATACAGCTCCATATCTCAGTGGCATAAAACAGATGTTTGTGTCTTGCTCACATGACATGTCTAGCCACAACAAGGCTAATGTGGGCTTCACCTTAACTCTAGACCTCCACGATTGTTCTGGTAGGAAAAGAGAAGACTGTAAGGTCCAGCCCAGGCAATTAAATGCTTTGGCCCAGAAGGGATGTCTGTCACTTCCGTTCACATGTCATTGTTGAACACGAGTTCCATGACCATACTTAACTTCGAGAGTGCAGGAAGTTCAATTTCCCTTGTACTTTGAAGTTGACCAGTAGTGGATATTGGTAATTATGAGTAATACATTCCGTATTTTTGGTTTTCTCAGTATTGAGAGGTAATAGCATGTAGCACGTACCAGCAGAATTTGAAGGCAGACATAACCAGGTTGGAATCCCAACATCCCAACTCATCAGTTTGTTTTACTCCGCTTAAGGTACTTAACCCTCAAAATCACATTTTCTTTTTCCTAATTATAGGAAAGATTGTTGCAGGGTTTTAAGGGTTTAAAAGAGGGCGCCTGGGTGGCTCAGTGGGTTAAGCCGCTGCCTTTGGCCCAGGTCATGATCTCAGGGTCCTGGGATCAAGTCCCGCATAGGGCTCTCTGCTCAGCAGGGAGCCTGCTTCCCTCTTTCTCTCTGCCTGCCTCTCCGACTACTTGTGATTTCTCTCTGTCAAATAAATAAATAAAATCTAAAAAAGAAAAAATAATAAAGGGTTTAAAGGAGATCATGTACAATGTAAGTGCTTAGGACCTAGAAGCCCAATAAATGGTGGATTTATTTTGCATTGGGCAAAATCTGCAACTTAGGAGAAGTGAAGAGCAGATTTACAAAAAGGACACTAATATAATAGATTACAGTGGTTACCTCAGTTTACGTAATATTCAGTGAGGCCGCAGGAAATTAGAGTTTGCATGCCATAAACAAGGGATTTCTACTTTGTTTTTCTCTTGTTTTAGTTTTTTTATTGCTGAATAAATTACCACAATCTTAGTGACTTCAAGCGGTTCCCATGTGTTGGCTCATAGTTTTGGAGGTCAGAAGTCCAGGCTGGGTTCAGCTGGGTCCTCTGATCGGTTTCTCACCAAACTGAACCACAGTGTTGCTCAAGTTACACGCCCATGTGGAGCTCAGGGTCTTCCTCCAATCTTCTGTGGTTATTACAGAATTCAGTGTCTTCCTGCTATCAGATGGAGATCCCTGTTGCTTGCTGGCTGTGGGTCAGGAGCTGCTCTCAACTCCGCAGCCACTGTTCCATGCCACGTAGCCCCTAAAGGCAATTCACAGCATGGATGCTTACTTTCTTTCAGGCCAGTGAAAACACTTCTCCCTGACTTCTTCCTCTGTGATCAGAGAAAACTCTATGCTCTTAAAAGAGTCACCCAAGTATCTCATGCTCACCCCCGATAAACTCTCCTTTGCAACGGAACATCACAGCATACTCAGAGGCTCCACCCAGAAGACTACACAAAGGTGAAGGTCATTGGCAATCATCTCGGAATTCTGCCTAGCACATCCCTTTACAATTTGTACATACTGAGCACAGTCAAGGTCTCTAATTGCAGTAATTCGTGGAGACAGAGTATGGGAGGCATCTAGGGTATATAACATACAATCCTTAGCGCCAACCTGCACAGGATCCTAGAACAAATGGCTTCTTTCCTTTGGAAACCGTTCCATTCCTAAGGGAAACCTTCACATATCTGTTATGAGACAATCCTCCATGTCCCTGCTTTTCTGCACATCTTGCAAACAGAGGTCCATACTGCCCTTTGTCCTAGACTATCTTTTAAAGAATATTTATAGCACAAACAACCTTGGAATTTAGAGACTGTGTCTCCCTCTAGAGCAAAGGCCATGTTTGCTTAAAAGCTTGTATGATAATATCTCCTTCCAAAGCAAAGGACAGATATGCCTACCACCCACTATAAAAGATTCAAATTTCCCAAGTCAGGATTCCTCCCCTGGGACACAGGTCACTGTATAAGAGACATCCATCTGGGTCCATCTGCTTCATCCCCATTGGAACATGGAGGCAAAAGGAAACTGACCAAACTGGTGACTGACTGCTATGAATAATAAGCAGTCATTTGTCTCTGACCCAGAAGTCTTGTGTCTTTTGCCAACAGTCATAAAATCATGGCAAGCTAACATATTAGCTTGGAAGGAGAGTAAAATCTTAGACTTTTCATAGTTCTTGACAATATTCAATGCTTTGAAAGACAGAATATAAGGAATGGACAGTGAAGAGAAAATCTGTACTCAAAGAAAAAAGCTGATTCTATTTATTTGTAAAGAATTATACGTACATATCTCTCCCTTTACAGGATAAATATCTGGAAAGATGTACTTAAAAATATCTAGATTGATAGACAATTTGAGTGATTTAGATGGTCTGATTTTGGTCACTAAGGAGGAAAAAACCTATGCCTCTCACATGAATTTTTTCAATGTGTGTTCATTTTTCTCTCCTTTGGTACTATTAATACAGATCAATTATATATATATATGTGCATATATATATATATATATCTGTATATGTATAAAAATATTTAAACAGATTTTTCTTTAATCCCTACATATATTTGGCTTATAATCCTATAAATATTGCAATTCAAATTATTTCCAGTTTTTCTCACAAATGCAGAACACTTGTTATCACAGATCACACTTTTAAGCAAATATGAAACTTTATGCATATCAAAAACCATTCCACTTTGAGAAGAATTTATAGATTACTTAAGGTAGACCTTGTTTTTCCATAGGTCAAAACTTTTTTTTTCCCAAAGAAAATGAAAGAAATTCTTGTAAAAGTCTGATTCAGTACCAAACTTTTCCCCCGACTTTTATTCATTGGTTCTTCTACTGAATATTGAAGTAAACACACCCACACTCACACACGCAATGTGTGCATGTGGGCACTGACCCCTAGATTCCTGTATAGAAAAGCAAATTTATTAAGAAGCACAGATGTCTTTTGGAAATTCATTAAAATGTAATCTCACATCTAGACTGATATTGACATGCCTTTAATATTTCTTGCATATAATTATTTCTCATTATCTAGCATCACATTAAGGTTTTAAATGCTACAGGAAATGTCCTGGCCTCTGATTTTAAATGAGTCAGTTTCTAGAATTCATGAGACCACAAGGACATCCTTTATCTACCATGCCCCAGATTCTTTAGTATGACAAAATTTGTTAGCTCATTACGTTTTTAAACTTTTTCATTTCAGTTATCAATGTAACATTAAATCTTTGATTATGTTCAGTTTGGGTATGGGATATCAGCCAGTTTGAGAGCCAATTAGTTTCTACTGCAGTTGGTCCAAATTAAAATGATAAACCCCTTTCCACAGCAGGTATCCACTCACCACTGAAAAAACTGAAAATCACTAAGCCTGTTTTAAAGCTAAATCAGAAGTCAAATGAAAATACCTCCTGCATGCAAGAACTGCAAGGGTCAGAGTTTACAATGAGTTCATTTTCCAGGGAGAGCAAGGACTGAGTCATAATCTCTTAGATTAGAGCTTTTCATTTCATCCTGTTACTCAGTTTTTCTTTTGGAAACCAACTGACCCCATCAGACACCAATCATATTCCATAATGGTATCTTTTCTAGATCATGGAGGTAAGGAGATATGGTTCATCCTTTGCCTTTTCATTTGTTTTGAAAATCGGGAATCATGATACTCCCACAAAAAAAAAAAAAAAAATCAAATTTAAAAGGGCTAAGAATGGCAAATGGCACAATATACAAGCCAGTCTAAAAAGTTTAGGTTTGAAAATTCATTATATGAATTAGATCCTGGAACTTAGGAAACGAGTTTTAATTCAGTTTTGTGAATATAAAATAATAGGTAGATAGAGATAGAGATAAACATGACCACACTCATGTTCGTTATAAAATTTGCTGAAACTTTGGGAAATACAAAAAAAAAGTAAAGAAAAACACTGATATTATTCAGTACCATAACATCCATGATAATCTCCACTTAACATTTTGATGAAATTCCTTTTAATTTTTTTTTCTAAGAATGCAAACACATAAATACGTATTGGAAATTGGAGTGTTGATTTCTATAGAGTTTTGTATCATTTCTAAAGAGGTGATCACTATGCGCTATGCAGAGCCTCAGGGGACGTGATAAGGTGGTCAAGTGACAGGAGACAGGCGTGGAGGGAGAGCTAGGCAGAAAACCTCCATTGGGGTTTCTGCAGGAAAAGCACAGGGCAAACCATTTAGGATTGAGTCATTTGAGTAATTCTGGTGGTCTCTGGGCACAAAAATGATCTGTAGTCACCTGGCACCCAGCCCTGGGTTGATTAAGAAGGGGGAAATATTGACTATTCTTTTGAGAGTTTGATAAGGATGTAGTTTGGAGAATAAAATTTTTAAAAATTAGAAAAAAAAAAAAGGCTGTAGTTGGGGGACACGAGCTTGGGATTGGTTGGATTGTACACAAAAAGCACACTCCTGGCCGAGCCCTTTATTTTATCGCTAAGCATTGGCTCTTAGATGGCTCTGGGATGGCATCTCTACCCCAGCAGCAAGGCCACAAATGCCAAAGCGTCAAAGAATACAGAAAATAAGAAAATACAGTTAATATAAGTGGTCCAGTGACGGATGGATGCCAAAGAGACAAATACAGAATTTATGAAAAGACAGAACAAAAGGAATAGTTTCTTCATGACTGCCTAGCAATCCACCACAGAATTATCCTGCAATTTATATCATAATTCTCTATTACTAGATAGTTACCTATAGTTATTTGGTATTTTAAACAATTCCACAATGAACAGAGAAGGAAAAAAAATATGTAAATATATATCTTAATTATACATTATATAATATATGTGTATAATACAACTATACATGTGATATCATTATGTTGTCATTATAAAATTTGTATGCTGTTGTCCATATAAGGAAATTGGAAAAGCAAGTTAGGTCTGTTTTTACTGACATAGAAATGTCTACAACATACTGACAAGTGAAAGGACATTGCAGAATAATGCATGTAATAAAATCCCCATTTCAGCAGATCAACCAAAATCTCTTTGTGTAATATTCTATATATATTCATTTGAACAAGAAATGATATACCAAAGATATATACCAGACCACTAAAACTGGTTTCCAGAGAGGAATGACAGATTTAGGCAGAAGGCAGGCAAGGGAAAACAATTAACTTTGCTTCTATACTTTTGTATTACATCATTTTACGTTACAACAAGAAGATATTATTATAATTTCAAAATATCCAATAAAGACATTTTTAAAAGAAAACGATTTTGTGTTCATTTCTTATTTTTCCTTTCTATAAAGTCCTAGAAAGTATTTATAAAGTAAAAAAAAAGAAGTATAAATATATTAAGGAGATACATACAGATACATATTATATACACATGGAGAGAGAGAGAGAATGTTGTCATACGTGCTACTATCAGCAATGTAAAAGAAAGGTGTATTTCTCTCTTTCTTTTTTAAAAAAAGATTTTATTTATTTATTTGGCAGACAGAGATCACAAGTAGGCAGAGAAGCAGGCTGAGAGAGAGGAAGGGAAGCAGGCTCCCTGCTAAGCGGAGAGCCTGATGTGATGCAAGGCTCCATCCCAGGACCCTGGGATCATGACCTGAGCTGAAGGCAGAGAGGCAGAGAGCCACCCAGGTGTCCTAAAAGGTGTATTTCTTTATAATGCCAACTCTGGACATTAACATTTTCAAATTCTAAAAAGAAACTGTAAACATGTGATTTGTTTTGATTCGAGCTGATTACTGATAAAACTGAACTCTTTAACCATTTATTATCAGTAATGAAGATGCAGTGATAAAATGAATATTTCCTTTTCAAAAGGAAGTTAGTTTTATGGATTTGTATATGATCACTGTATATTAATATGACAATATATAAAATGATATAACAAGTTAAGCTGAATTAATTGATGTTTATTATGGTGACCCTGAACATGTATAAGGTTTTAAAAATCTTCTGATATCAAAGAAAGATTAAATTATATTTTCCAAGTAAAAATAAATAAATTAAATTAAATGATGTTAACCATTTGCCATATGTTGCGAATACTCTTCCCTTTTTCTCACTTGGATTTTCACCTTACTCTTGATGCTTTCATATGCAAAATGTAGGAGACCCTCCTAGTGGTCAGCTCCCTGGGTTTTGCTGTTGCTTACTATACACAGACTCATTCCTAAAGGTGACTTTCAAAGCAAATTTATAGCCACAATAACAACTGAAAAAGCATTTTTCTCCTTCCAAAGTCTAAGAAAATAACCCAAAATTCTTTTGATTTTCAGTAAATTTGAAGCTTATTACATTACAATAGTATAGAAGCTCATCTTTTCAATATATATTAAAACGTTAATATCTGAAGGGGAAAATTACTATCCCTTTGCCCAGAAGTTTGTAAAACATTCTTGCTAATTTTTTATTGGAATAGTATTCACTTGATAAATGAATTTGAATTCACTTCTTTATTAACCATCACCACAATATTTTCCTCCATTTATTAAAATTCTTTGTCTTTTGGTGAACTCTGGTGTTAGTTACCTTTTGTAGCTCTTTTTATGTATACATTTGCTATTCTTAGGAATATGATTTTTTCATTAGATTTTCTAAATGGGTAGTTCAAGTTTATGGGAAGGTTACTAACCCATGTGTGTTTTTAATCTGGTCACATCTCTGAGTTATCTTTTAACTTGATCAACAGTTTTGCTTTCTTGAAGTTCCTGGTTCTACCACAGCTAATTGTTAAGAATTCTGTATTTTCCTTTCCCTTGAATATTTTGATCATTATGGCTTTCTGCCTTGGTGCATTAATAAGAAATTCCACAAATACTGTAAAATAATACTGATAATGGCAGGTATTTTTGCCTTAGTTACTGGATTCTGTGGAAGATTATCATTACTATGTGTCACATTGACTTCTAGTTTAAAATGGATATTTTTAAACTAGTTTGCAAGGACTTTTTAAAAATAAGGAACATATATTGGTCTTAGCCTTTTTAGAACCTCATTAAGGTTTTTGTTTCCCCTTTTTGATCAACTTGATGTATTAAGAGTTTAAAAACACTAAGTGATTCTTGCATTCTTTAAACACAGCTAATCCCAATTTTAGTAGAGATGATAGTATTATGCCTATTTTTGGTGTGTTTTTGTATGCCTGATATATCTTTTCCCATTTTTTTCTACTTAAAACATGATTATTTGGTTTTAGGTACTTCTTATAAATGGGCTCAGTTTAAAATCTAATCTAAGCATCTTCATATAACAAACACATATTGCCATTCCTGGGGCATTTAGTATTATTGGTGGACATCCTGGTTTATAGTTATTTTTCATTTTTAAAGTTTGTTTTCTTTTGATGTCAGCTGTCTTGTTATAATATTTCTTACATTTTTTTTGTTCTTTTATGCCCTGACCATCCAATCTATCTTAATTTTCCTACTGGCTAAACCAGGATGTTAAAATCATATCTAAAACTCTGCTCTTGAGTGATCAAGAAGGAAACCGTGTATTGCCATCCTACCAGACAAGATGAGTTCCGCATACATTTACTCCCCAGCCAACAGTGATTTCCATAAGCACAGATGGTTGATTTTTGCTTACGATGTATTACTTTTTTATATTAAGTATCTTCTCTTTCAAGAATTATTTCTGACATTTGATTCTAATTTATCACTAATAACCTAATTCTAATTATGTTACTACTATTTGGACATGGGGTGTGAGAGTCTTGTTCCCGGCCCCAGAGAGATGCAGGTGTGGGCAATTTCACTGCCATCATCTGAAAACTTGTAACATTTTTTCATTTATGTTTAAAAAATCTTAGAAGGATGAGGTCTTCGCCTTGTATTATAAATCCTATCCACCGATGGGCCCTTGAATTGGCAAATACAAAGCTTTCTTCAGTTCAAAAAAGTGATCTTCTATTATTTTCCTGTTCAGTTCTTGGGGATGCTGTTATACCCAGATGGGAAATCTTGATATGGTGTTGGCCCAATGCACTTTCATATATTTATCCTTTTCCGTTAAATATCGGGTGAATATCTCAGACTTTTATCCTACTTCCTTAATTCAGTTTTATGCAGTGTATAATGCATTTGCCACTTGCACTTCTGTTTTCGAAATATCAATCATGCTTTATGGTTTTCAGTAAGATATCCTAATCTCACATTTTCCCTCCTTTATGTCTGTCTTCTAAATTCAAGTGGATATCACTCCCATGTGAAAACATAAAATGTTCTATCTACAGTCTCCAATTTCTTGTGGTAAAACTATTTCAGCAAGAGGCTCTCCTATGATTTTTTTTTCTTTTTTTCTTTTTTTTTTTTTAACTGCAGTTTCTCTTTTGTGGTCTTCTGCCTTTATTCAATTGAGAAAAAAACAGCTCGTGACCTGGTATGATGCCCACTGCAGAAGCTTTCTGGTATCTGCCCCCATAGGGGCACCCATGTTTGAACAAGTGTTAGCAAGTTGCCTTCCTGTGTACTCATGGCCAGTGCTCTGTCCTCACACCTCCACAGTGTGGTGGTGGACTTTGATTAAACCGTCATCTCATCCAACATGCTTGTAGAAGCCCAGGGCCCAGGCAGGAAGAATGAGAATTCTTAAAATGATTGGAATGTGCATTAAACTCTTTCTAGTTTCCATGCGGAGGTAGGAATTTTTACCCGCTTTTATACTTTCTTGGTCAATTCTATTGAAAACTGAAGACAGGAATTTGATTTAGAGTTCGACCTCACCAAAATAACATTTTTTTGAGTCTACCGATCATTTTATCTTTTGTGTATGGGAAACTTCATTAGGAACATGTGCAACTATAAGAAAACAATGCATTCAATCTCCAAACGGCCTCCCTTGAGGAGATCACAATCTCATAGCAAAATGTGACAATATGATCTGCCAAAATGTTTAAGAAACTGCACAGCTGTCCTTGAACAATGGGGCACACCAATTCTCCTCATCCCTGCATAGTCAAATTCCATATATGATTTTGATTACCCCACCTCAAATTTAACTGCTAATAGCCCACTGGTGACCAGCAAACTTAACCAATAACATATTCAACTAACACCTATTTTGTATGTTACATCTTTTATACACTATATTCTTACAATAAAGCTGGAGAAAAAATATTAAGAAAATCATAAGGAAGAAAAAATATATTTACAGTGCTGTACGGTAAAAACCCACATATAAGTGGACCACACAGTTCAAAACTGTGTTGTTCAAGGGGTCAACTGTAGTTCACGTCTACAAAGTTAAACTCTTTCTACACGACGGAAAAATTACTGATAGGATATAATGAATTAAATTAGTGTTCTTTTAATTTTCAAAGGGCTTTTCCATCTTTTATCACATTTGATTTTCACAACAGCATTACAACATCATTTGGTAGATAGGATACATAATAAAAAGCACATTTTCAGATGAGAAGCCTATGATCCAGAGATGACTTATGTAAGAATTCTGTCAAGCAGTGGCAAAGCAAGGACAGAAATGAGTCATTTAATTAAGTACGATAAGACTCAGGATATTTACTTAATTTCTAATGATTTCAAATAACATAAATAAATTCCTCTCACTCCAAACTTGGTTGCAACCATTCAGTCAACCCATTCCTAGATCAGATTCCTTATAGATGGGTTTGATTCTTGATATGTTGGCCCTACAAGATAAGGCTTACAAGGCACATAAGATAGAGCACTGAAAGAAAATACAACACAGTCTTTTCCTTTTTGAAAGAGAAAACTGACCTTATATTTTTTTTTAGAGGACATTAGAATACTGGCCGCCCAGGAACCAAACACTATGGCAGATTAAAGATGGCAGCAAGTTCTTAAATTCTCCTCCCACCAAAATGGGGGGCCCAAGCCTCTTCTCTTTGAATCTGGGTAGTCTCTGTGCTTTGACCAACAGAAATGGCAGAAATGGCCCTGTCAAAACCTTAAACTGGTAGCTTCCACTTCTGGTCTTTTGGACCCCTCTTTCTAGGCATTAAGTATGAATACCATGAAACCACCAAGCTGGAGAGGCCACATATAGACACGCTGACCCACAGTCCCAGCTGAACCCAGTTTTCAAGCCATTTCCACCACAGGCCAAACACATGATTCTTCAGACCAGACAAGGCACCAGCCCACTACCACCAACTGACCTCAGGTGACACCACATGGAATATAAAAATCTCCTAGCCAAACCCTGTCTCCAAAATCATCATCTAGCAATAGAACAATTGTTATTTTAAACCAGTGATCACTGAGATAAGTGGTCATGCAACGGGAAATCACTGAAATACTTGTCACCCTATGAAGAAAGTCCAACTACAGATGAAATGCAGGGCTCCACTTACCAACCCAGAAAAGTCCAAGTAGAAAATACTTTTTCACATTCTTGGTGACCAAAGTGCAAGTGTATGACCTAAGTTAGTCAAGCAGGAGCCTAAGTTTAAGACTCTGAACCATGGAAAAAAAGTGACACAAAGTAGAGGTGAAGAGTTTTGGGTTGTTTTTTTTTTTTTTAAAGATTTTATTTATTTATTTGATAGAGATCACAAGTAGGCAGAGAGGCAGGCAGAAAGAGAGAGGAAGGGAAGCAAGCTCCATGACGATCAGAGAGCCCAATGTGGGGCCGGATCCTAGGACCCTGAGATCATGACCTGAGCCGAAGTCCGAGGCTTTAACCCACTGAGCCACTCAGGTGCCCCAGTAGAGGCAAAGTTAAAGGAAATTCAGAATAACTGCAAAAAATCAGAAAGTCATTTCATGCAAAAAACCACGAACAGCCAGGAAAATTTTGAGAAATAGTAATAAGGTAGAGAGCCTTGCCCTTTCAATACAAGACTTTTTATTAAGACACGGAGACCTATGGAACAGAACACAGAAACTGGAAGAACATGCATGTATGGAAAGTTTTTATATGACATAAGAGGGTTCCTAAACTAATGAGGTATAAACAGTGCAGAGAAATTTGATTATCTATGTCAAAAAATAAATAACACTGAATCTTTACTTCAAGTATATGTTGCAATCAATTTTAATTACATTAAAGACACAGATACTTGTTGAAACTGAAATCATTTAGAAGGAAATATGGGAGAACATTTTTTTTTTACCTTGGAGTAGAGAGTAATTTATTAAATTTATTCAAAATAATAATCACAAATAATGAAAATTAAACTATAACAAAATTAGCAATGCCCCCTCATCAAAGTCATTAAAAAAAGGACATGCTATCAACTAAGAAAGTGATCTGTATATAACTAACAAAGGATTAGTATCTAGTATATATAAAGAATTTTTCAAATTTAAAAAAAAAAGACAACTCAAGAAAAATATTGCCAAAATAAAGGAGCAAGCAATGAACAACAACAAGCAGGAATGAACAGTAAACATTTGAAACTGTGGTAAACTTCAACGGCAAATAATGCAAATTTAAACCACAGCAGGTTGCCATTTTACACAGATTGCATTGGAAATATTGCAAGTTTGATAACAGTCAAGTGTTAAAAAAGATACTAGCAACTTGAGCCTTGAAACACTTGTAGGGGAAGAGAAAATTGTTATTCTCACTTTAGAGAGGATTTGGACAACATCTAGTAAAAATTAAGGCATTTTCCCTAAATTCCAATAACTCACTCCTTGTAAATACCTTATAAAAACTCCTCTTATATACATTAAAACAAGTAGAAATATATTAATAAGAAAATAGAAACCATTTAAATACAAATCAAGAGAAAACACATAAATTGTGAGATATTAATAGAACACCATTATTCAACAATGAAAATGAATGAATGAGACCTATACAAAAGAATAGAGATGATTATCATAAATAAAACATTGAATTAAAAAGCAAGTTGCAGGGGGGCCTAAGAGGCAGAGTCAGCTAAGTATTGGACTCTTGATTTTGGCTCAGGTCATGATCTCAAGGTTGTGAGATCAAGCCCTGCATCGGGCTCTGTGCTCAGTGTGGAGTCTGCTTGAGATTCTCTCTCCTACTCCTTCCTCCTCTGCCCTTCCCTCCTGCACTCTCTATCTCTAAAATAAATAAATCTTTTTAAAGTAAATAATAAAAAGCAAGCTGCAGAAAAAGTAGAGTATGGCACACTCAAAAACTTTTAAAAAACAAAAAATGAACCACATATACATGCAAACAGTAAATCTATTTTGGATCAAGGAAAAATAAATAGCAAATTTCAAATAGTTATTACATAATGGAGCAGGATAAGGGATTTTTTTCTATTAATGATCTATTAATATAGTATACGATGTTAATGGATTTCCTAATACTGAATGAATTAAGTATATCATTATTTTCTTAAATAGTTTTATCTTCTTAATGTATTAGATTATGCTTGCTAATATTTAATGTTTTGCACTATTCATTAGTGATCTTGATCAATAAATTTCTTTATATGTGTGTATGTACTATCTTAGATTTAGATATCAATGTTTTATAAGAAGAATTTGGAAGTTTCCCATCAGTTTCTATGAATTTGAACAAAAACAGCATTGAGACTGAGTTTGGTAAAATTCTACTGTGAAACTAACTTAGTATCTTGATAACTTTATTATAAAAAAAACTTGTATTTCTAAGTTGGTTTCTGAGTCCAATTTTGATAAATTATGTTAAGTTTCCTTGAAATTTAAGCACCTAGGTTATCATAAAAGTATAAAAAACAAAAAAGTATGAAAAGCAGTCCTTTAGTATTTTTTTAAAATTTCTTCTATTTTGGGGTACCTGGGTTGCTCAGCCATCAAGCATCTGCCTTCACCTCAAGTCATGATCCCTGGGTTCTGGGATAAAGCCCCACATCTGGCTCCCTGTTCAGCGGGAAGCCTGCTTCTCCCTCTCCCTTTCCCTCTCTCTCACTATCTCTCTTCATCAAATACATAAATAAAATCTTTTTTTTATTTCTTCTGTTTCAGTATTTTCCCCTTATTATCTCTTTATCTGTGTATATAGTCTTTCTCATATTTTCCCTTAATTAAGTTAGCTTATTTTTTATTAATTTTAAAGAAAAATTTGGTAAACTAATTAGAACTTAGACCTTCTGTTTTTCAATGCCTCATTAATTTTTGCTTTTATCCTTGTTATTTTTTTGACTTTAAAAATTTTGTTTTCATAAGTTTATCAGCTATGAATTTCATTTATTTTCACTAATTCACTTTTACTGACAAAAGTATTTACCTCTATGAAGTTTTCTCTACCTGCTTCAAATGTATCCCATAAATTTTATTTTATTTTATTTCATTTTATTCTATTCTATTCGAGAGAGAGAGAGAGAGCATAAGCAGAGGAAGAGGGAGAGGCAGAAAGAGAATCTCAGGCAGGTTCCATGCTCAGTGCACAGACTAACACAGGGCTCGATCCCATGACCAGGAAATCATAACCTGAGGTGGAACCAAGAGTCCATCACTTAAGCAACTGAGGCACCCAGGCACCCCTCCATAAATTTTAATATATAACATTCTAATGAGTAATACTTCTTATGCATTCCACAATTCTTATTTGTATTTTTTCATTTCACCCAAGACTGTAATAGAAGGTTTTGTAATTTTCAGGTTTAACCTTGGGGCTTCAGTCTCTTCTATGTACTTGGCTTGGGGGGTAGGGGGAGGAGGCAAATATTGCGTTACTGTTCACTCTCCAAAAGGCTTATGGCAGGGTCTTAAGTTGATCATATTGTTGAGAGTTGGGGTATTGTGGTCCCCCCCTTATCCATGGGTGATGTGAACCAAGACCCCAGTGGGTGCCTGAAACCATGAGAGTACCAAACTCTTATGTTTTTTTTTCCTACATATACGTCCCTATGATAAAGTTTAATATATAAAGTAGGCACAGCAAGAGACGAACAGTAGTTAATAATAAATTAGAACAATTATGACTGTATACTGTAATCAAAGTTATGCAAATGTGTCTGGCTCTCAGAATGTCTTATTGGACTGTACTCACCCTTCTGGTGATGATACAAGACAGTAAGATGCCTTTGTGAGGAGACGGAACACAGTGAATGACAGAGATGCCATGACACAGCTGACCGCCGGGACTGACCCTCTCACCACATGGCAAAGGGAAGAGCATCTGCCTCGCAACTGCCGCTGACCACCGACAACCGAAACCTGAGAAAGCAAAACCACAGACAAGGGCAACTACTGTTTATTTTTCTCCTCAAAAGTAATTTAAAGTTGGCAGTGTTATTTTTCTTCTGGTTAGGCTGACACTGTGCGTTATGTGGACTATGTTTGTGTCTCTTGTTGATCTGTATAGATTTTTTTAGAGAGATTCAAATCTTTTTTTTAAAAGATTTTATTTATTTGACACAAGAGAAAGAGATCAGAAGTAGGCATGAGAGAGGTAGAAGCAGAACAGAGAGCCCGATGTGGGGCTCCATCCCAGGACCCTGAGATCATGACCTGGGCCGAAGGCAGAGGCTTAACCCACTGAGCCACCCAGGTGCTCTGAGAGATTCAAATCTATTAACAGCCATTTTCCTAGGCTACCTGGAGGTCTCCACCATTGCTTTTAACCTAAACATTTCATTCCTTTAACCCAAAATTTTAATATTTAACATTTAATTGATCTGGATGTCTTTAAAGTTTCTTGTTTCTCCTATCTTTCTCCTTTCCCTGGGTACATAATGTAATGTTCAATCTTAAAGCTATCATAGGTCAAAGAAACCCATGAATTATCTGCTCCAATCGAAAACTGATCCAAAAAAGGACAGGAGGGAGATGGCTCTTCAGGCTCTGGTGTTTTCTTTTCAAATTTTCAAAACAACATATGCAAAATTTAGAAAGTTATACATATTTTGATTTTTGTTTTAGAGGGTTTTTTGAGTGAAAAATATAGTCCTAGGAATTTCTGCCTATTGGTCTCTTCTCAAACTGTGGTGTGAATACCCAAGCATACATGTGTACCCCAGAGAACATGGGGTAACAGAATAAATGCTCTTCCCCAAATATAGGAAGGGAAGGAAGAAAAACCCTTATTTTGCATTATACCAACACAAACTTATTAAGTAGAATGCAATATTTGAATAATATTTTTAAATGAAATATGGATTCTCAAAGAAATTTAGTAAGTATCATTAAGGATACTTTAGTAGAAAATCTGAGAAGAACTTCTCATCTAGAGTAACAGAAGAAAATCATGTGTCTTGTATAGAGAGAGTGTACATATAGCCTGCAGGGCTCTCATGTCATGTAAATTTTCTGTTATAATCAGCATTCTTATTTTTTGCATATTGTTCTCCATGTGAAACGGTTTTCACAAGCTCAACTACCCCGGTCTTATTTTTGTATTTACTTTCTATTGGCAGTAAAATAAAATTCCTAGAGCAGTTACAACACTTTAGGTATCACCAGATAATTACATGATCTAAACTTTATGTATTCTTTTTTTTTTTAAGATTTTATTTATTTCCTTGACAGAGAGAGAGTGGGCAGAGAGGCAGATAGAGAGAGAAGGGGAAGCAGGCTCGACAGGGGTCGAGCAGAGAGCCCAATGTGGGGCTCGATCCCAGGACCCTGAGATCATGACCTGAGCCAAAGGCAGAGGTTTAACCCACTGAGCCACCCAGGTGCTCCATGTATTCTTTTATATGTGCAGTCTGACATTTAATTAGGACTGTTTTTTTAACTCTTGAATTCCATGTTTGGATCTTATGGCATTTGGAACTCCCAGGTATTTCTGAGATGTATTGTTCTGTGTGTAAATGTGTACATAAATCAGTGTATCTACATATTTTATATAGATATTACATACATACCTAAAAATACACAATTTTTAATTAGTTACAATATTCGATTTCATATTTGTTCACTTACATTTTACTTTGTCAATTTTAATTCCTTTGTCTAACTATTGAGATCATTTTAAATCTTGAATCTAAAAACCAGGGGTGCAGATGGGGGTAGAGATAAGGGTGGTTAGGTGGAAAAGTATTTCCATTTTTTTTTTTTTTAGTATAAGACCTAAGACTACCCAAGATACTTTAAAAAAAAAAAAAAATCTTTAAACGAGCGTTATAGATTGTCTCTACAATGCAAATAGGTTTCCCATAAGTTAGAAAAACATTTTTGAAGTATTTATTTAATCTCTTGGCTTTAAAAATACAGTGAACAGAGTATGTCTGGATATAAGCTCAGTGGCATTCAGCAAGAGAAACCTCTCCTCCAGACATCAATATCTATAACAAAATTATTATTCAGTTGCTGAGTTGTATATGAAACTGTCTTTCTTTATAACTCTCCATTGCACATTTCTCCCTCTGGTCCACAAGAATATTCTAAAATATTTTGCTTACATTGTGGTTTTTTTGCTTTTTTTTTTTTTTTTTAATTTGGTAGAATTTGATGGATGCTCATTAACTAAGGCACGGCCTCTTCACAGGACTTTCTTATGGAGAAAAGAAGGAAAGAAGGAGTGAGAGAGGAGAAGGAAAGGAACAAAGGAAAGGAGAGAAGGAAGGAAAAGGATGGAAGGGAAGAAAGAAGGAAGGAAGGGGAGAAGAAAGAAAAGAAGCAAGAAAGGAAGGGGAGAGAGAGAAAGTAAGGATTGAGGAAGGGGGTAGGAAAGGCAGGCAGGCAGAAAGAAGGGAAGGGGTGGGCAGAGCAAGGCAAGGCAAGACAAGGAAAATATAGTTTCAGCATAAACCTTAGTGAATAGTTTGAAGTTGGGATCTCAAAGTAAAACAATTGTCTTTAAGCGGATGCCAGGAAGAATAAGAAAATTTCTCTCTAGTCCACAACTGTGAAAAATCTGGTCAATAGAAAACCAATAATAACTTTCTTCTTAAAATATAAATAGTGCCTGAAACAAGGGCTTCATTGAATAATGCTAAAGGCAAGTATAATATCATGATAAAAAATTAAAGTTTTAAAGAATTAAAATACAAAGAGCACCAAGAATCTAGTTATGATCACATAGAAAATCAGCACAAAAAATTTCCCCTGCCATCAAAACTAGAGAGAAGGCAAGAAGAAACAAAGTACTAAAAAACAGATGGAAGAAATAACAAAATGATTGACTTAAATTACTCAACAATATTTGTATTAAATATAAATGGACTAAACAGCCCAAGTAAAGACAGAGATTATCAGGCTGAATTATAAAAATGGACTCAACTACATTCTCTTTACAAGAGATACATTATTAAATATGTATCACAGATATGAAACCCATAGGTTGACAGTAAAAGAACAGAAAACGCTATAACCATGCAATCAATAATCAGAAAGTATGGCTATATTATTATCAGGCCAAGGAGACTTCAAGAACATGAAATATTATCAAAAGTCAAAGTCAGGAGGACCTAACAATCCAAGCATGGTAGGAATGCACCTAACACAATAACTTCAAAATACTGCAGACCAGACACTTTCTAACACCTCATTTACTGTTAGGAAATACAGAATATCCAATGTAGGAGCTTTTCTGTCCAGCAAATTTACACACGCGCACACACACACACACACACACTAGATAAGCCTGGAACGGTTCCTCACCCCTTGTTAATAAACGTAATGATCACAATAGTAACTACAACAACTACTACTAGTGTTTATATGCTATCTTCCAGATACTATGCCAAGAAGTCTATCAATCTTGCCCAGGAAGATGATATTTTTCTTTTTCCTATTTCAAAGACGAGGAAAGTAAAGATTATAAAGAGGTGGAAGGGTTTTTAAACTGTCATATTACTAGCAGATGGCTGGGCTACAATTTAAAGTTCTTCACTGCTCACATTGAGATCTTAAAGTGAATTATACTAATAAGCCAACAGATTTTTCTCTTTCTAAAATCTACTGAAATAACTGGATATTTGATTTGAGATAGGGAAAAAAGTTAAGAATGGGAGCTTTGTAAGAGAGTAGACCAAATAAAGAGAATATCAGAGGTCGTGGGTAGAAGTCCATGAATTTCTGGGAATAAGAGTAATAAAATCATACTGGTAGTACAGAGACAGGGGGAAACCACCCCCGATTTAGACAAAAACCAATATTGGTACGGTAGCAGCATCTTTGGTCATTGATTACTGCCTGAGATTTTCCCTTAATATTTATCTATCAGTTTATGAAGGAGGAAGAAAGGAAAAACAGAGAGAGGTAAGGAGAGGAGAGAGGAGAGGGGAGGGGAGGGGACGGGAGGGGAGAGGAGGGGAGGAAGGAGGGATGGAGGGGAGAAAAGGGGAGGGAAGGAAAGGGAGAGGAAGGAAGGAAGGAGGAAGAGAGAGAAAATGAAAAAAAGAAAGGAAGGAAGCAATAACCTCCTTTAACACTGAATTGTGGAGGGATATGTGCATTTGTCACCACCTTCTCCCACACCTCACTAAAATGACAAAAGTAAGACTTTTTAAAAATGTTTGAAACCCTCCTGGACAAAGAATGGGAAGAAGACAACAGCAAACAAGAAATGTCAACTAATTTTGTGGATGGAAAGAGAATAAAGGATTGATGTTGACTTAAACCAGAGCAAAGGAAGCACAAACCTATGGGCCCCCAGAGGGTAACATCAATGAGAAGCAAATTGGTTCAACCCTGAAGAACATTTAAAAGGTTCGGGAGTTGCAAAATAAGGTATTACACAACCTGGAGGTCAAGTTTGGAGGTAAGAAAGGGAAAGAAATTGACTTAAATATGCATAAGGAAAGAAATCGACTTAAAATATGCATAAGATACAGTTAAATTATCAGTTTCTCTCCTGCCTTCTACATCAAGGTAACTACATATTTCCCATTCTCGTAGGACAATAAGGATCTCTTTCCTAAAGAAACTGAAACAGAAATGCTCCACATTCAAGACATCAGGCCCAGCTGAACACATGGATAAGGGCTAGATGGAAAAGAGAGAGAGAGAGGCAGGGGGGGAGAGAAAGATTAAATCTGTTTACTGAAATGTGCCACAAGCCTTACCATCTCCTCCTCACCCAGCTGCCAAAATGCCTACGGACTGGATCCTAACTTCCTGGGCATTGTGGTTGACGGCTTTCCAAATGGTTCCACATAATACCTTTCTGTTGGCATAGGTAATAGCCTTCCCTTGTATGTGGGCTGGACCCAATGACTCAGTTCTAGCAAATAAAATGTGGAAAAAGTGATGGAAAGATTAGGTAACTTAAGACTGTCTCAGCTCGCTGACACTCTCTCTTGGCTTCTTGGACTGCTTACTTTAATGAAACAACTCATCATGTTGGAGAGACTCAAGTGGCAAAAAAACAAGGCAGTAACATACAGAAGGGAACTGAGGTGCTCAGTCCAACAGCCCACAAGGGATTGAATCTTGCCAATAACCTCATAACTGAGCTCGGAAGCAGATCCTTCCCCAGTCGAGTCTTGAGATGACTGGAGCCCTCGCTGCCTCCCTTGGCTGCAGCCTCTCCTGAGACAGAGGAGGCAACAAATCACGCTCAGATCCTGACATGAAGAAACTGTAAGATAAATGCTGTTTCAAGCCACTACATTTTGGGATAGTTTTTTATGCAGAAATAGATAGCTGATAAAGGCATTTGAAACATCCCTCTATCAAAACCTGAGTGATCAAGATGAAAGACCTACAGAAATTGATGTCTTGTGTAATCTAAACAATAGAAGCCTGACCACCCTGTAGCAAAGTCCACAAGCCAAGACATTCTACAGAGCAATCCAGATCTACCAAATGGTTCTTTAATATGAACCGGCAACCAAGGGTCACCAGAAGTTGACTGAAAGTTCCAACATGGAAGGCAGGCTAAAACAAACTTACAAAAGAAACTTTAAGGAAATGGAAGCAATTCACCAACACTGCTCCCCCAACACACACACACACACACAGCAAGTTAAGCTACAAATTAAAATTACTAACCTCAGAAAGATAAAGATAGCACATCTATGAAGCAGAATTCTAGAAGAATAAAACAAGGAGAAGGTTGAAGGGGAGGAGGGGGAAGAGCAGGAGGAGAAAGAGGAAGACAGCGAGGTGGGAAGGGAGAGGAAGAAAATACATAAAAATGGTTCTTAGAGGGGTGTCTGGGTGGCTCAGTCGTTAGGTGTCTGCCTTCAGGTCAGGTCATGATCCCAGGGTCCTGGGATCAACTCCAGGATCGGGTTCCCTGCTCTCCAGGAAGCCTGCTTCTCCCTCTCCCACTTCCTGCTTGTGTTCTCTCTCTTGCTGTGTCTCTGTCCAAAAATATATATAAAATCTTTTTTAAAACTGGTTCTTGGGAAATAAAAATAATTGCTGAAATGGAAAATTCAATAGGACTGAAAATATAATTGAGGACACATCTCAGATTCTAAGGGTGATGTGATACAGAAGGTTAAAAAAACAACAACAATCCATTCAGGAAGTTTAGTATCTGACTAACAGGAGTACCAAAAAGAAATACAAAAGGAGGGATTAATTTTAAAAATGCTAAATTAAACTTTCCCAGACTAGAAATACATTTCTCTAGATAGAAAGAGACCCACAGAAATCTCATAAAAAATAATAATTAACCACAGTAAGATATATAATCATGAAATTTCAGATCATCAGAGAAAAAACAAGAGCCTAACAGTTTCCTGGGAGAGTAGATATAGATCATTTGCAAACAATCTGGAATATGAACAGTACTGGAATTTTCAAAAACCAAAACCTTTGGTTTCAGAAACCAAAGGCAAGAGAATAAGGACTTCAAAAGTTTGGGGGAAACTAATTTTTGTAATGATTTTTTTTTATTTACTTTGGAGCGGGGGGGGGGGAGGAAGCAGAGGGGATAGGGGTGAGGGAAGAGAGAGAGAATCTCAAGCAGACTCCCCACTGTAAGACTGCCTCTCACAACCCTGAGATCATGACCTGAGCCAAAAAATCAAGATTCAGATGCTTAACAGACTGAACCACCCAGATGCCCCTGGGGGAAAACTAATTTTTAAACAAAAAGTCAATACCTAGCTTTGACTAGGAAAACAAAAGAAACTGAAGTGCAAGTTCTAAAAAAGTTTTATACAAAGTATCTTTATGCAGGAAGTTACCGAGTGGCAAGAGTGGCAAACAAAACAAACAAAAAACAGAAACAGACCCATAAATACAGAGAACTGGTGGTTACCAGAGGGGAGCAGGGTGGGAGTTGGGTAAAGTGGATGAAGGGTAGTGAGAGACGCGGTCTTCCAGTTATGGAATGAAGAGGTCATGGGAGTAAACAGCACAGCATGGGGACAAATGGAAGCTACACCCATGGTGCGCACAGCATAACCCAGAGCTGTTGAATCACTATGTTGTACACCTAAAATGAATGCAATATTGTGTACCAACTATACTTGATGAGAAAAACTTTTTTTTTCATGGTACACATGGGGTAATAAATCAATAGAAAGAAAATGATCTAGGTATGAAGAAACTGAATATGGGGAAAAGGTTAAGTTAATCTCTAGAAGGAAGGCAAAAAGTAGTGCCAAGATAAGACTTGTACAGCAAGTCCGGAAAAGATGCTGCCTACACTAAAACAAGTGGACTAAGCCCCAAAAGAGAAAAACTACCATCTAAACATTCACCTAAGGGCATTGGATATAGGAGAAAAGCTTGTCAGATGTATGAGGAGGATTAGCATCAGTTTCAAGTACTTGTTAAGCAAATTGAAAGTTTGAGACAATTTTTAACCACATGGCAGCAAAAAGTTTTAGAAGAAAACACCTTAACTGTAGAATATGATGAGATTCAGCAAGTGACTATTTCATGAAATATGCTGTTTCATAACCACACGATGTATACTCTGAAAATTTAAATCAAACATGTGAAATGTAATTATAGTAGAAAGGATAGGCGATACAGTGAGGAGCAGAGGTGTAAGAGAAATCCTCACATACCATAAAAAGAACCGAATATTATACCACTAAAAATGATGAACCAAGAAATGGTGGTAGAGGAATGTTATTTACAGAATGGAATGGCATAGTCCACAGGGTACACAATAACCGAAATGGTTTTCTAGGAGATATGAAAGAGGTGGAAAAAGTACACTTCAATGTAAGTCCTTCCATTTGTCTTTAACAATATACATATATTACCTTAATTTAAAAGAGCTTTAAAAACAAAAGAATTACACAAATCTGTTTCTCTCAAAGGATGTTCCTAATCCACAATTAAATGAAAAAGCCAAGATGTATCTGAATGTATGTGGTAAATTTCTTAATTTCACAGAATCAGAAAGAAACACACTTTATATGTGTGCAAACGAAAGAGCATAAACAATACTGAAAATATATATATACACATTGAATCTGATTTATTAGCGGAGCAGTAGAGTTGGCAGTGGGGGAGGAGAGATCATTAATTCCCATGCAAAACTTTAACTTGTTACAAATGTGAAAATTAAAAATTCAATCATTCGGATCCTAAACTAGATAAGTGGTTTTTTTTTTTTCTTTCACTGTAAAGGACATTAGTGGAACAACTGGTGAAATTTGAATAAACTGAGTAGATTCAAGTGCAACATGAAGGTTAATTTCCTGATTTTGATCATTATACCATCGTCCTCTGAGAGATGTTCTTGATTTAAGAAATATTTTGGAGTAAAAAGAGCTTTATGTCTGCAATGTTCAATCAATTCAGATGTGTGTGTGTGTGTGTGTGTGTGTGTTCACACACAAATCAATACAGAAAGAAAAATAAAGCAAATGTAGCATCTGAGAGAATCTGGATGAATTTAAGAGAATTCTTTGTACTATTTTTGCTATGTTTTTGTACATCTAAAGTCATTTCAAAACAAGAAGTAGAAAAAAATTTAACCATGTACAAACAGACTCTTACGTTACTCTCAGTAATATATCCTTGAGAGGGACACAAAAATACTCTTTTTGTCATTGTGTTATTAGGAAGTTCCCACCATCAGATACTCATTACAGAAATCATTTAGGAGCCAAGAGATGTTGTGTTTGTGCTCTTCTCAAGACAGAAGGAAGTTAAAATGACAAATAAGACTCACCACTCTGAAGTGGTTTCAAGAAAATGCACCATAATTGTTTTTAGAAAGAATTATTTGGAAAGGAAAATATTTTTTGCCCTGCTTCTCGTATTGCATCTGTATCAGACAAGTTGATCTTATTAAAGATAATTGAAATGGAATTTTAAGGCATGCTTTTTTTTTTAGGTGCTTCAAAACCCTGAATAAATTGAAATGGAGCCAGTTCCTCCAGATACATATTTGGAGTAATTGTTTTTTAAACTTTATTGAAGGCATTTCTGAACCAAGTCAGAGTTTTGTGTGGGTTAATATTTTCTAATATTTCACTTTCCTTCAAGGTTAGCCACTGAATACTAGGGCTAAATTTAATAGGGAACAAGAAAATAGTACTGGATGGTAAGCTCTGTTTAACTGCCCCACAAATCTACCCACTAAAATATAACTTATAAAATAATATAATTTATAATAATAACATAATAATAAAGGCTAAAGTCTTTATATTGAGATGTTCAGTCACCTTTAAGCATATATTCCATTACAACCTGCCTCTGCCTTATTTACATAATAAATATGATGCATGGCAAGCCCAATTACTAAGCTGGGTAATTTAGGGAAGTCAATTTGTTTCAGTGGGTGTCACTTTTCCTTATCATTAGAAAGAAGAGCATTGGACTACATGACTTCAAGTTCCTTTTCAGCTCAAGGAATATTTGTATTAGGGTTCTCTACAGAAACAGAACTAATAGGATAGGGTATGGGCAGGAAGAAAGAATGAGAAAGAAGAAGTGAGATTTTGATTGATTTTAAGAAATTGGCTCATTTGATCATGGAAGTGAATTCTAAAATCTGTGGTCAGTAGGCAAGCTGGAGACTCAAGGAAGAGTTGTAGTCTGAATCCAAAGGCATCTGCTGGCAGGATCTCTCCTTGGTGGGAGAAGTTCAATCTTACTTGGGTTATATTTTTTTCTTTTTTTTAAATAGACTCCATGCCCAACATGGAGCTTAAACTCATAACCCTGTGATCAAGAGGTACATGATCTACCAACTGAAACATCCAGGCAACCCTCAGTCTTGCTTGTATTAATGTCTTCAACTGATTGTATGAGGCCCACCCACATTACAGAGGGTAATCTACCTCACTCAAAGTCCAATTTAAATGTTGATCTTGGGGCATCTGGGTGGCTCAGTGGGTTAAGCCTCTGCCTTCGGCTCAGGTCATGATCCCAGGATCCTGGGATTGAGCCTCGCTTCGGGCTCTCTGCTCAGCGGGGAGTCTGCTTCCTCCTCTCTCTCTGCCTGCCTCTCTGCCTACCTGTGATCTCTGTCAAAGAAATAAATAAAATATTTAAATAAATAAATATATATATGTTGATCTCATGTCCATTAACAGATGAATGGCTAAAAAGATGTGAGGTATATATATATACGATGGAATATTATGCAGCCATCAAAAAAATGAAATCTTGCCATTTGCAACCATGTGGATGAATCTAGAGGATATCATTCTAAGCAAAATAAATCAATCAGAGAAAGACAATTATCAAATGATCTCAGTGATATGTGGAATTTGAGAAACAAGGCAGAGGATCATAGGAGAAGAGAGGAAAAAACGAAACAAGATGAAACTAGAGAGGAAGACAAACCATAAGAGACTCAATCTTAGGAAACTGAGGATTGCTGCAGTGGAGAGGGATGGGAGGGATGGGGTGGCTACGGGATGGACACTGGGGAGGGTGTGTGCTATGGTGAGTGTTGTGTATTGTGTAAGACTGATGAATCACAGACCTGTACTTTCTGAAACAAATAATACATCATATGTTAATAATAATTTTAAAAAATGAAAAATAAATAAAAGGAAAAAAATAAATGTTGATCTCCTGCAAAAACATCTTCAGAGAAACATCGAAAATAATGTTTGCCAAAACTATGGCTCATCCAAGTTACATATAAAATTGACTATCGTAATACTTCATGTTATAATCACTTTAAAAGTTTAAACGTCAAATGTAGTAAGAGAAACATGGTCAGATTTTTCTTACAGAGAACCCTAAGAAACTCTACCACAAGGCCTTGGAAAACACTGTAGTTCTTGAATAACTATGATACTCTTTATCAATGTGTTGGATCCATGGCATGCAGTGAAATTAGCTTGCAAACAGCATTTTCAGCTACCAATGGGAAGGACTTCACATGCAATGCCAAAATACAGTGACTTCAAGAAAGGATACTGAATCCTACCAATGAATCCACCTCATAGCTACTAAAGATGGTTCTGGCCAGAAGTCTCAGAATGTAGGTTTGAACAGAATTCAGAGGCCTATTATCCACGTCTTTTCTTTCTAGAATTCTATGCACCAGTTTTCTTAGTGTGGATTCTGGCTCATCATTTTGGTGTTGTGATACTGTATTTGGAATAATGTAACAGTCCTCCCATCACATTATAAGGAATATTTATCTCAGCAATAAAAATATATTAACTAGCAATCATGTTATCACTTATTTAAAAATACACAGTTTTGAAGGAAAAGTAAAACAGCAATGTTGTACCAATACTACCAAAAGAAAATATAAATCTCTTTTATTTGCTTCTTGACTATTACTCTTCCAAGGATTCTAGTATCTTAAGATGTGGGACCAACTCTAAAGCAAGCAACAGTCAGGCTTCCGCTAGTATTCTCTCATTATTGCAAAATAACTATGAGCAAATTTAATTCTAATCACCTCAGTACCCAACAAGAAAATGTAAGTGAAAGAAGCCACAGTTTGAGAACATAGCCCTCCCTGGTCTTTACAACATTTCTTAAGTCTTCTGTTTACATATTCACCTGAGGACTTTGGTTATAAAGGCAAGAAAGAACCCATGTGGTGGTCTGGTTCCAGAATTCCCAGCAAGATCAACTTTCTTGGGATTAAACTGAGTGGAGTGTGGCTGTTGGAAGGATTCTGACGTTCAGTTTGCCTGCACGTCCTCAGAGAAGTATGAAGGAAGGAGGTAACTATTGAGTTACTGCCCGTGTGCAACTGAGCAGAGCTGGGTCTCATTGTTGAATGTGGAGTAATAGTCTAAGAAAGAGAAAACCTGGAGGTCCTCATTAATGAATATTCTCTAACCCAATGGCCTACTCCCCAAACCCCTCCTCCCGGATTGAGTGAAAATAATCCTTTCTCTAAGTCTGAAGCTCCTCGTTGAGTGTTTTGGTAAATCCATAGGCACCTTCTCAAGTTGCAGCTGTTCTATGATCTGGTCCTCTCAGGGGAATTGTGCATGAGGGGGCACAGCCTGCATGCCTCCAGACTTTTTTTTACTAAGTCTCAGCTCTCCACAAACCAGATCTAATGACAAGCTGTCAAGTTTAACAATATGAAATTTGCAATAAATACATAAGTAAATGATTATATTGTACACATTGGACTCATGTTACATTCATTTCTATCTCAGTGAACTGGGAAAAAAAAAAAACAATCTGGTGTCTGTCCCCACATATTAGCAAAGATTGTTTACTTGCAATTCCAAGGGCGAGAGGTTATTATTGTCATTAAGGCCAATACTAAAGGGCAATGATTTAAAAGGCATGAAAAGTTCTTCAGATCGACTAAAGTACACAATAACTGAATGCAGTTGTAAGCCAACAGGAAGAAAGTTGGTCCCACCCCATCCCTTTCATGAGCTGTTAACTGGAAGAAAGAGGTAGAGAGAATGAATCATGACCTCCATGCCCATGGAATGAAAGTAAAGTACCAAATAAGTGGCTGGTCAAGGGCCCAGGTTAAGAAAGTCTCTTGCTGCAGACGTCGAACCACAGCTATCCCCAACAGGAGAACACTGAGAAGGTGTTGTGGACCTTCAGAGCCCAATGATTCCTCTAGCCGCCCCCCTCCAAAAAAAACCCTAGAAATTAGCTCCATCCAATGGTGTCCCAGCTCCCCATCTGCATGCCTTGACATGAAATCCTCAGCAAACCAGGAAGTTAAAGGTCTCTCAATAAGATAGGGACACTCTTGTAAGCACTTCACAGGAAACTACGAAAGAATATAAAGTTATATGTGTTTTTATACATGGAGTTGGAATGGTCATTGGAAAAAATAATGAAGCTTTGTGCATGTATGGGATTGTGCTAGAGACACAGGACACACAGCCTTGTTTCTAAATGACTTTCTGTCTTAAAAAAGAGGTGCTTCCTTAGGAAGAAAACACTCTTTACCTGCATGACATGGACTCCTCACGCATTCTGTTGAGGTTGGTACTCAGCAATTTTGACTCAGAAATTAACTTCAGATAAGCAGATATGGGGCTTCCAAAGATACAGTTGCACCAATAAAAAGCATTCAGATGGTTATTACTTTGCACAACCAAAGTGATTCTCAGGACACAAAAACAGCCATTAAAGATATCAGGTCCTACTCTGGAAAACAGCATGGAGGTTTCTCAAAAAGTTGAAAATAGAGCTACCCTATGACCCAGCAATCGCACTACTGGGTATTTACCCTAAAGATACAAATGTAGTGATCTGAAGGGGCACATACACCCAAATGTTTATAGCAGCAGTGACCACAATAGCCAAACTATGGAAAGAACCTAGATGTCCATCAACAGATGAATGGATAAAGACGATGTGGTACATATATACAATGGAATACTATGCAGCCATCAAAAGGAATGAAATCTTGCCATTTGCAACGACATGGATGGAACTAGAGGGTATTAAGCTGAGTGAAATAAGTCAATCAGAGAAAGACACATGATCACATGATCATGTGATCACATGATCTCCCTGATATAAGAAGTGGGGGGCTTGAGGGGTAGGAAAAGAATAAATGAAACAAGATGGGATCGGGAGGGAAACAAACCATAAGAGACTCTTAATCTCACAAAACAAAGTAAGGGTTGCTGAGGGGAGGGGGAAGAAGCAGGTGGTGGGGTTATGGACATTGGGGAAGGTTTGTGCCATTGTGAGTGCTGTGAAGTGCGTAAACCTGGTGATTCACAGACCTGTACCCCTGGGGCTAATAATACATTATATGTTAATTAAAAAATAAAAAATTATATTAAATAAAAAGATATCAGGTCTTTTCAAATGAAATGGCCAAACAATAGTCTACTTCACCTTAAGGAAAAAAACACTTATAAATTTTATTTCACTCCTGCTTCTGTGGTTCTGCCTATAAGAACCAAACCCCTGGGAAATTGCTGGTCAAAGGTATTTCAATGTCACAACAGTGCTGCTCAACGTATACAGATTCTTCTGGTTTGTTTGGGTTTTTTAACAATAATACCTATAATAACTAATAATAGGGTAGTTGACAAGGTGCTCGTCGGTATATTAAACATTCATGTTTCCTGACAGGTTTGCAATCTATACAAATAGGTTCATCGAACTTTTCCAACGTTGCTATCCTCTCCCTCAATCCCCTGCACTCTGGCCTGTTACCTTCTCTCTGTCTCTATGTCACCATTCCTCAGACAAACCCGTCAACGTCCTACAGAGGAAGTATGGGCGTCTCTGCTCCCCACCTTCACAAATAGCTTTGCCTTTTTCCTCTTTTTTACATGTTTCCTCATTCCATCCTCTTATTCTTCCCCACCCCCCTGTTCACCCCCAGTCCCCTCCTCTGTGGCCAAAGTTCCTACTTTCCACATTCATCTTTGTTCAATTATCTCGTGTTTTTATGTAAACATTGAAGGAAAAGAACATGCCAGAACATTCACTAGGCCAAAAAAAAAAAAGGGGGGGGGGAGGGGTGGAGAATGAACTTCAAAAGTGGAAAGACAGCATTACTTCGAGAAGAACTCCAAATGCTTATTATGGAGAATAACGAAAACTGGAACCCACAACCCTTCCTTCCTCTTGTGCCCTGTTGTTCTCAGTTACAGATCGAAGCAAGCAATTCCTCTTCAGCCACCGCTCCGACGGTCAGCCTGGAAAGTTCTGGAAAAGTGCTTCTGTGCGCGGTCAGAGGTACTCTCGAAGTTGGACACTCAAAGGACAAAAGCAGTACGTCCGAACAAGAAAGGCTTAATAAATAAATAAGTAAATAGGCACGGCGAGGAGGGAGAATATGGTTTCATTAGAAAACGCCTTTCTGGGTAATAGAAAACTAAAGAAATACTAGGAGAAATCAAGCCAAAGAAAATTAGGAGCCGCAAAACTGGAGATAAAGTAGAATTAGAGGTAAAAGAAGCAAAGGCAGGATATAATCTGGAAGGTCAATTGATAAAATGTGTAGCAAGCACTGAACCAACACCAATCAATACAGCTCGGCATGAACCGAATCCCAGTCTAATAACCACATCACATCCATTTGACGGTGCTATCTATCACACGAACAGCAGGAAACTGCGGCGATTCAACTTGCTGCACACTCCAGCGAACTGGCTTCCAGGCCTCGTTTGGAAGGACCCGTGCCGCCGTCTCTGTGACAAAAGGCGAGGGAGCAGACAGCTCGCAGAACAAACCGCCCGTGAGCTCCCGTGAGCACAAACCTGGGGCGAGAGTGGGACAGGGGGAGCAGAGAGAGGAGGACACGAAACATGCCTGCGGGACCCTGCCAGGCCGCGTTATGGAGCAGGGCGTGGGGTGCAGGCAGAGGGAGAGGCACGGACAGAGAAGGCTGCACAACACTTGAACCATGCACAGAATTATGGAGAAGCAGCAGCCTGGGAGCGGGTCAAGACGGCGGAAACTAAGTAAATGGAAACGGACTTCCCCAGAATGAAGGGTTTTATATAGTCTGTGCTTTTTTCCTATCTTTACATGGTTGTGGCATTTTGGCTTTTCTCCTGGCGGGGGTGGGCGGGAAGAGGCTGGAGACAAAAAATACATATTAAGCAAAAGTCGGAGAACACGCTAGATCCCCTAATATCAAGGCTGTCTGGTGGCCGCCGGGCTGTCTGCACCATCCTCTTTTCCTCCCCGTCTTCCCAGAGCCTGAGCTCCTCACCTGGGGCAAGGGATGCAGGGCCACCAAACCGTCAAGGACTGCTCACCCGTGTTCTCCAAATTTGTTCCAGGAGAACAGTTTTTCACAAGAAATCAAAATAGAGCTTCGTTTTCTTCACCAGTAGCATTCTCTATCATTATCATTGGTTTTCAGTTTGTTGCATTTTGACTTCCTTTCCCTAACAGAGAGGTCAAGTCCGCTGCAAGCTCCGGGTAGAGAGGCTGGGACAAGAACTTCAGAGAAGTAGATCCGTTCCCCTGTTAGCATGCAGTCCCTTCCTTGCCTCTGAAAAAAGACACAGATGGGAGTCCTGTCTCAGCATTTGCTCTGATTACTCTAGGGAACTTCCGAAGCGTTGAAGCTGGGCAAAAAAACCCCACCTACCTAGTAAAGAATGTGTGTCAGAAAGCAGATTTATGATAGAGAATAATTTTCAAATGGTATATAGTTTGATTTTAGTATCCCTCTACCCTTTGCCAGCCACATTAAGCAAAACAATAAGAGACTACACAGGCTAATCCAAAAGGAATACAATACTCCATGTCTGAACCTAGTCGAGGTGCTTCCTAGAACCAGAAGTCTCAACTCCTGGTACATAGACATTTATCTATGCAAAGTTTAGTGTGCTCAATTTCTGGTAGGGACACGTGCACAATATTTGGCAGCCCACGTAAGAACTTACCAAAATTCTCCTCTCCTCTCCTTGTAAGGGATGTAGAAGTGAGGGGCCGCTAATAATAAAAGCACAGACTCGGCAAAACTGAGCCTTTCTAGAGCCAAAACAAACCTGAAAGCCTTCAGTTTTACCCCAAATTTAGAATCCAAAGTTTAAATCCAAATGCCTGAAACTCTATCTTTTTGTTCTCTTAGAACTAACTTCAGCGTCCAAATCCAGTGAACATTTCTCCCACAAATGACCTTCCAAACATGTTAGAGGACTTTCAGTAATTTTTAAAATAAGCCTTAAAATGCTCCCTCTTGTGTTTCATCTAATAACAGAAATGTGCGGTCCTCTAATGACCCTGAAATCCTTAAAGCTGTGTCTTTAACACACTTTGTATGTTGTCGCATTCAAATGCAGGTAGTTATTATAACTGGATGCTGAAGGGGAAGAAAAGCCACGAGTGTGATGATGGAAGCATGTCCAGGACGGAAATGAAGGGGAGGGAGAGAGAAAAGTGAAACTCTGCAGGTACACAAGCATTTGGAAAGACGTGCATCGCAGCTGGTTCCTTCGAGCACAGATTATACCTTCAAACTCGGGAACAAAAAATAAAAATCAAAAATAAAATCAGGAACAAATCTGGATGGTCAGAAGTCAAAGCATGAAAGAAGGAAGAAAATGAAAATGAGTCCAAACAGGAATTTGAATAAATTCAGGCGCCCAGATTTTTTTTTTTAAAAAAGGGGGGTGGGGTGGGGAGGAAAGGCCTCCTAGAACCTATAGGGCACGATCTTTGCTGCAATCTTAGAATCTTGGGAAATAGCATGAGAAAGAAGAGTAGAGACAGACAAACACTGTTCTTCCTCCGGTAAATTTTACGATGGATTCTGGAGAACAGGGACCTGGTTTTAACTTGATGTTAACTGCTTATAAAACGATTGTCATTAAAACCTAGTAAGATGTCATTTAGTTCCAGAAAACTAAATGCGCAAGTTGGGGGGAATCTAACTTGAACTATAGTTTCCCAAAACAGACTTATATACAGGCTCTGAAAGCTTGGGTCCTTTTAGCCCTGGATGTGCTGGTGATGCCAATGGAGTCTGAATCTTCGTTTCCTTGTTGGTAAGAGGCATTTAGTAACATGCACACATCCTGCCTCAGGGTTACCGTGCGTATCCAGTGAAATCTATGACAATACGCTGTAAACTGTAAAATACCATGGAAAAACCAGGGCTATTATTATCAATATTCATGAAAGAAGATTTTTTTTAAGTCACAGTTGACAATCCACTAAGAGTGAGCCAATGCCTGATTGGCTTTAACAGAAGAGGCGCAGGTGAAGTGATCCTGTTTTCATCCTCACTGGTTAGGCTACGTTGCTAAAAGACCCGAGAGGAAAGGTTTTCCGTCTTCCTATGTCTAAATGGCTGGTAAGAAAGAAGGACCACCTGCCTCACTCTTTGTTGAAAACAGAACCAAAAGAGCCCAGCAGAAATTACAAGGAGATTTCATTTGGTTAGAAGAAATTGACTATAGGGGTGCCTGGGTGGCTCAGTGGGTTAAAGCCTCTGCCTTCGTCTCAGGTCATGATCTCAGGGTCCTGGGATTGAGCCCCGAGTCGGGCTCTCTGCTCAGCGGGGAGCCTGCTTCCCCCTCTCTCTCTGCCTGCCTCTCTGCCTATTTGTGATCTCTGTCAAATGAATAAATAAAATCTTAAAAAAAAAAAACCCCAGAAATTGACTATAAATACCTATTATCATTTTCAAATCCAATTCTTACAGTTTTAGGTATGAGAAAATATAGGAGTTGGTAATTCAGAGAAGACTCCCCCTGACAAATCTGTGTGAAAAGCATATTCTTGAGACGCAGAGGATATCATGTGTCCAGCCCAACAGGCAGGAATCCCTTCTCCCCACCGAGAGGTGAATGTGTTTTCACATGTATAAATCTGTGAAGAAGGGGCACCTGGGTGGCTCAGTCAGTTAAGTGTCTGCTTTTGGCTCAGGTCATGATCCCAGGGTCCTGGGATTAAGCCCGGTGTTGAGCTCCCTGCTCAGTGGGGAGTCTGTTTCTCCCTCTCCCCGCAACACCCCCCCCCCAATGCTCTCTCTAAAATAAATAAAACTTTGAAAAAAATAGAAAATCTGTGAAAAGAGTCAAGAGTTGCAAAGCACAGCCCTTCAATGCCCGTCCCACAGGCCCCTGAAGAAGTCTACCTTTCTTCCCTCATCTTCAAGGAACAGTTGTCTAGAGTGAGCACTTCCCGTTTCCCAAGAAACCTCTTCTTTTTTGTTCTTCGAAAATCGCCCCTCACCATAAATTCCCCTAACGTTTGGGGTGTGAAATAGGGCAGGTAGAAGGCACCCCATCTATTCCCAACTGCCTCAGCTTGGAAAACAAAGCAACAACTTTATTCACGTTGGGCTCGGGCTTTCATTTTGGAGCGATGAAAATGTCTGGAACTAGAGAGAAGTATTTGCACAAAACATTCAAGCATCCCTATATATTCAAAGATCTATGACTTCCTGAAAATTCCTGATTTTTTTAAAGATTTTATTTATCTATTTGACAGAGAGAGAGATCACAAGTAGGCAGAAAGGCAGACAGAGAGAGAGGGAGAAGCAGGCTCCCCGCCGAGCAGAGAGCCCGATGCGGGGCTCAATCCCAGGACCCTGAGATCATGACCCGAGCCGAAGGCAGAGGCTTAACCCACTGAGCCACCCAGGCGTCCCCCTGATTATTTTGAATAGAATATTTAAAACTGAGAAAAGAGAGACCAACAGCTGACCAAAAACTCAGCTATGATATCTGATGGCTAAGGAGAAAAAAGACCAATGAGAAGACTGTCAGAGATAGAAAACAGTCCTCATATAGAACCCATTACCAGCTATCTTGGTCTGTACTAACCAAAAGCCAAGCAGCTGGGAAGTGCTGGGATTCCACATTGAACCTTGTGTGCAGAGTGCTGACCTGACCGACACCTGGTGTGGCCCGGAAGGCGCCCAAAGGGCACTGCTCCCCGTGGAGCACCTTAGGAGGACCTGCCCAAATTGCTTCCCCTAAAAGCCTTCCTGGCTCGCCAGTGTTGAGACATTCTCACAAGCTCACATCCAGAGCTGGAAACAGGTTGCCCTTTACCCAAGAATTCTGCAAGCAAGCACAACAAATATCCAAACCACCCATGAAGTGAATTTACTCCTTCAATTATGTTACTTGAGTTCCATCCTCTTAGTTTTCCTTGTAAAAGAGTTTTATTTAAAACCATATTAGAATAGGTAAATCCAAAGAGTTTCTAAGGTGTTGGGAGGGAGGGAGGCACCAGAAGGATTTGCTTAAGGGGCTTTGGCTTTCCTTTTGGAGCGATGAAAATGTTTGGAACTAGATAGAAGTGTTTGCACAATACTATGAATGCACTAAATGCCACTCAGTTGTCCACTTTAAAATGGTGAGTATTATGTTATGTGAATGTCACTCAACTAAAAAAGATATTAGAATGGGACTGAAGATTCAGAGAGTGAAGGGGCTTGTGTTGATTGGAAAAATCAACCTTCCGACCTGTAAGAAAACACGCCATTTCCTTCTCTATTTCTTACGGAGAAACTCTGCCATGGTCACACGCAGAAGCACATGAAATCATTTTTCTCAACCCAGAGACATTTTGGCCCTACGATGAGTTAGTCAAAAGCCATTGTTCCTCTGGAGCCTGGCACACGGCATTTAATATCTTCCTTCCCTTTGGGCTCAGGAAACAATGGGAATACTGTCTTCCCTTTTCAGACATGTTACAACTCTCACAAAAAGACTGCCATGAAGAGGTTCTTGTCCAATGTACTGGTTGATGTCCAATTATTATTGATATTGTACTTTTCCTCAAACTGACTTATTTAATGACTCATCTCTGTAGGATTCCTTAAACAAAACCTATTTGGAACTTATCCCTCTTGGAGAATAGCATTCAAGCATAGGTATTTCCCACAGAAAGGGATGTGTTTAAAAAACAAAACAAAAAAAAAACAACGAAGAGATCAGACTTGTGGTTACCGGAAGTGGTAGGTGGGGAAGGGGGGGTTGGAGGAAGGTGGTCAAAAGGTCTAAATTTCCAGGGGCATTTGGGTAGCTCAGCTGGTTAAGCATCTGACTCATGATTTCAGCTCAGGTCATGACCTCAGGGTCCGGGGATCAAGCCCCATGTTAGGGCTCAGTGCAGAGTTTGCTTGTCCCTCTCTCTGTGCTCCTTCTCCTGTTCACGTGCATGCTCTCTCTCACTCTCAAATAAATATTTAAGAAAAAAAGAGGTACAAACTTCCAGTTATAAGATAAATAAGCACTACGGATATCATACCATCTCAACACTGTCACATGGTATATAGCAAAGTTGTTAAGGGAGGAAATCCTAAGAGTTCTCATCACAAGAAAAATTTTTCTTTTCTTTTTGTTGTATCTATAAAAGACAACTGATGTGAACTAAACCCAGGGCAGTAGTCACTGCACAATATATGTAAATCTAACCACCATGCTGCACACCTTAATTTATATACTGATGTTTGATTATTTTCCAATAAAACTGGGAATGGGAAAGGTGTGTTTGGAATCATCTGGTATATTAGCAAGGGTTCTCCAGAGAGCTATATAAAGAAATTTATTGCACAGCCAATTTATTGGCTCATGATTATGGAGGCTGAGAAGTCCCAAGATCTGCAGTTGGCAAGCTAGAGACCCCAAAAGCTGAGAGCAGAGTTCCAGTCCAAAAGCCATCAGGCTTGAGACCGATGAAGAGCCAGTGTTTCAGTTTTCAATTCAAACCCAAAGACAGGAAAAGACTGATGTCCCAGCTCAAAGCAGGCAGATCTTCAACTGATTGGGTGATGCCCAACCACATTAGGGAACGTGCAACTGACTTCATTCAGCCTACCAATTCAAATGTTAATTTCATGCAGAAACACCCTCAAACACACCTGTGGCCCAGTCAAGTTGACACATAAAATTAACCATTGCACCTGGTCACAGAACTTTGGACCAGGTATCACATGCCTCACAGCTTCCAACACGGGGTCTTACAAAAAAAAAAAAAAAATTAAGTAGAAACTCAAATATTTGTTGACTGGGGAATGCAGTCTTTATTTTCTCCAAATTTGTTAACTAAGAAATCTATCCAGTAAAAATATTCGAGTAGTCCTCAAGCCCATGAACCATTTAAATAAATAAATGAACCATTAAATAAATGAACCATTTAAAAGAAACTATATTTGCTTTATTAGCCTTGAATGAAGGGTATAACTGCTTATAAAAATGAGCAAGGAGAGGGTTTATGATAACACAAGGCCACTTTCTCAACCCCTTTCAGACTTGTACAAGTGTCCAGAGATGGGCCGGTGAGGACCCAAAGGAGGACAGCTTCTGAAGAGAGTTGAAATACATGGACTGAGAATTTTTATTGTCATATGTTAATGTAACCAGCAAAATTGGAAGGAAACATTCTATACCAACGGAGAGAAGGTATATTAAATCATGCACTTATTCAAATGACATAGAGGTTTAGGGCATGGACTGAGGGGAGAAACCAGCTAGCTGAGGAAAGCAACCTGACCATGCCCATTGGTTCCAGGCAAGGTTGTCTATCTGCTTCTTGAATTGTCAAATGGGGAAGGTGGCACGTACCATACGGTGCCTATGGTCAAGTAATTCAGACATTATTCAACATAGTAGAAATGTTCCATAAACATCAGCTATCTTTTAACTCCATGGGCATCTGGGAAATTTGTCACACACATGGCTAAAGAGTTGTCTTCTTCCAAGACTGAGGGTTTCAGCCCATCAGATGGACCACAGGATGGCAGGCAGAAGCAACAAACACAGCTCCACTGTAGGATTAGATTAAAATCCCAATCAATCTACCCAAGGTTCCAAACTTACTGGAAGCAATGTGGCCACAAGGAGTAGAGGCAGGTGCCTCCTGTCTCCAGGACCCCCCAAGTCCCTATAAGGGTGTGAGACCTATCAAGCAAGAGTTTGGCCAGATCCAAGAGCCCCTTTCAAGCTGTGGCTAAAAGAGAAAAACAGAAAAAAGCAAATCCCAACCATCTCTAGATCATTAATGGAGACAATAAACATTCACCTCATTCCTGCTCCTCCAGCCAAGCTCAGCAGTGATCAGAAGAGCAGCAGAGTCTGTTCCTATGAACAGATTCTGCTTCTCAGCCTCATTCACCAGCTTTCTGGTAGGCCAACTTCCCCACTGAGGTCTATCTGCTGACTCTGCCTAATGCCCTTAGTGTTCTAAGTGTGGTCCAAAGACCCAAGTCCATTGTCCTCTAGTGACTACCTTCAATGTAAACATAATGTTTCTTTTACTTCCAAAGCCTTCCAGTGTACCTCTTATGAAGCGAGCTTCCCATCCTCCGTGTGGCTAGATCAGACCCACAGGCTGAGTACAAGGGGGTAACATCCAGGCAAAGGGAATCAGAAGCATTTGAAACAACATGGTGTTATCTCTTCCATTCACCCACACTGGTGTCTGAAGGACCTCAGCAAAGAAGGTTACTTGGAGAAAGACAGGATTTTGTTGCTCCTATTGCTAAAAATTTAGTCATTCCAGAGTAAAGAGGTCCTCAAGCCTTGTGAATCATTTATCATGACACAATTTGAGAGAACACAGAGGACACGTCTTAGGAGCGGAGGGAGATAAGGGGCAGGAGAAAAAAAAATACACACCAGGCACTGGACAGCTAGCTTCGGGGCTCCGGAGCACTGAGAGAGACTGTACATGTGACACAGTGAAGACAGGAAAGGAAAAGAAAGATAAATCTAGAACTGGAAGCAGGAGGACACCAAAGAAAAGACCCCGTCTGCTAAAGACAGCTTTCTATTGCTCTTCCCTCATTTAGCAGAGCAGCAAAACACACCCTCTGGTTCACCAGAGAGGGAATGTAATAATGTCCTACAAGGTTAGTTGATAAACAATCAAATGTTTTACGACATGGGGGGGGAGGGGTGATAATGGCTCTTAATTGCCACATAAATTTTAAATGGTTCTTCAGCTCTAACCTCCTCTGCAAAGCACCGGATTGTATTACTGGCCTCATGCATGCAGCTGGCCTCCGTAGTTCCGCCTTCTTGGGGGCCTCTACATGCCACTTGAGTCAATTAATTCCTAATGGGTCAGAGCCCGTGCTGACTTGAGAAATCGGCACCCTAATATGTGTTGAAAATAATGCTACACCCTCTCTCCCCTATCACGCATATTCTGTTTAAACGGTGAAATTAACCCCAGGATCTGAGTTTCTAGTACATTTGGTCCTTGAGTAATGCAGGTTAGAACTCTGCTGGTCCACTTACATGCAGACTTATTTTCAATACAGTACAATACTGTAGGTGTATTTTCCTTATGATCTTCATAGCATTTTTCTCTAGCTTACTTCACTGTAAGAATATAGTATTTAATACATATAACGTGCAGAATATGTGATAATCAACCGTTTATGTTATTCTGTGGCTTCTGGTCAAATATAGGCTGTCCGCCATTCGGGAGACTCAGAAGTTACATACGGATTTCTGACTGTGTGTAGGGGTGGGTAGTATATGTTATGTCCACTGTTGTTCAAGGGTCAACCGGATGCCGATACATTTTGCTTCAGGTAGTGCCACATTAAACAGAACCCTGAGATTTTGAAAGGAAAGTACGAAAGTTTCAACAGAGTATTCAGAGGCAAGAATCCCATTCTTCGCATACAAAAGGAGATCAGAGTTTACATGTTCTGATCTAGTTTCATTCAAGATCTTAGGTGGAAAGTTGTGGTGATGCAGGTGCAGGAAGAGATCTCCTTGTCATCTGGAGACTAGATTAAAAGAAAATTGAGACGATACGCTCTAATTCTACTCTCTTCTTTTATTGAGGAAACGTTATCATTTTGATCTCTTTGGAGTCACCCAGCTAGTCACATAGCTAATCACCAGAAAACAAGGGACTAAAATCACTAATACTTAACTCTTGATTCATTACTTTGCTTCTACATTCTTAAGGAAAACTTTGCTTTTTAGAGGAGTACTTTACTATTATAAAACTTTATGCACAGATGAGAGAAACGGGTTTTAGCAAAAGTTGGACATCTCAAATGGCTTACAACCAAAAGGCAAGCCTGATGACTTCCTGATAGGACCACTGAGCTACAATCAATAGGAAAAATGTGTCACTTTATGTTTAAAGTAACAGAGCTGGGAGCAAGACATGCTATGTAAAATATACTGTCAGTGATGGGATGTGGGCTACTACTTAAGTGTTCTGGAGAACTGAGTAAAGATGTAGTTATAGGGCAAAGCCAACCATCTAAAGAACTAGCTGAGAAGAGGGATTATTTCAAAAACAAAGACTGATTGACAGATGAATGGATAAAGAAAATGTGATCTATATATACAAGGGAATATTACTCAGCCATCAAAAAATGAAATTTTGCCATTTCCAACAATGTGGATGGAACTAAAGGGCATTATGCTAAGAAAAATAAGTCAATCAGAGAAAGACAATGATCCTATGATCTCACCCAAGTGTGGAATTTAAGAAACAACACAGAGGATCATAGGGGAAGAAAAGAAAAAATAAAGACGAAATCAGAGAGGAAGATGAACTGTAAGAGACTCTTAAGTATAGGAAACAAAATGAGGGTTGTTGGTGGGGAGGGGGAGGGGAGGGGGTAACTGGGTGATGAACATTAAGAAAGTTACGTGATGTTGCGGAGCATAAGGGATAACACGGAGGACATTGGGAGGAGAGGAGAAGTGAGTTGGGGGAAATCGGAGGGGAGACAAACCATGAGAGACTGTGGACTCTCAGAAACAAATGGAGGGTTTTGGAGGGGAGGGAGGTGGGAAATTGGGAGGTCCTGGTGGTGGGTATTAAGGAGGGCATGTATTGCATGGAGCACTGGGTGTGGTGCGTAAACAATGAATTTTGGAACACTGAAAAAATTTTAAATTTTAAAAAAAAAGGAGGGCATGTGATACAATGAGCGCTGGGTATTATATGCAACTAATGAATCACTGTCCTCTACCTCTGAAAGTAGTAATATATGTTAATCAGCTGAATTTAAATTAAAAAGTTAAAGTTAAAAAAACAAATACAAGGACTGTGTTGTCCAACACCAGGGAAAACTGCTAAGGGTACTTCCTCCTGCATAGAAACAAGGTTCTTATATTTGTCTTAAAAAGAATAGAGACTTCAATCCGGTCTCAGACCTGGCAAGAAAATTGACACGAGCCCTGGTCCTATGGGAAAATGTTACAAATTGACACACTGGATAATTCTCTTTATGCTAAATTTTCTGCATTTTAAGGCTTTCAAAGAAATCTCTTAATTGTTTTGGTCTTCCGCAGTATTATCAAACATTCTGGTGCGTGATCTTCTCAAACCCTCGAAATGTCTACTTTGTGTATCTTGTGAAATAGTCGCTATAGAAAAATCCAGCTTTAAAGAGCAAGGAGAGATGGAAAGATTTTTAAAGAACCTCTTCCTTACCCTTAAGCAGCTCAAGGTCCAGGTGGGGAGACAGATGTGCACCCAAAGTGAGGGGAGGGGGCAGGCAGCTGATCTTGGCTTGGTAAGAGGTAGCCTCCAGCTTTCAAAATGGAATGTGTATAGCCGAGTGGTGAGAACACAGACCTGACAGACTCTCTGGGTTCGAATCCCCGCTGTTCCACTTCCTATGTGTCCTTGGACAAATTATGTCATTTCTTTACACCTCAGTTTTCCCATCTGTAAAATCCTGTTAAGAAGAAGGATGGGGGGGGGCGGCGCCTGGGGGGCTCCGTGGGTTAAGCCGCTGCCTTCGGCTCAGGTCATGATCTCAGGGTCCTGGGATCGAGTCCCGCATCGGGCTCTCCGCTCAGCAGGGAGCCTGCTTCCTCCTGTCTCTCTCTGCCTGCCTCTCAGTGTACTTGTAATTTCTCTCTGTCAAATAAATAAATAAAATCTTAAAAAAAAAAAAAAAAAGAGGAAGGATGGGCAGATACTGCTGAAAGGGGAGATGAGAAAGGAAGGAGACGCTGCTAATGATGAGGGGAACAAGGAGAGGGACAAGAAAGCAGGAGAGGAGTCATGGAACGCTGATGGATTCCAACCTTCCTTTCTTAATTTTCTCCAATCTCGGAGCAAGTTCTAGTTGGCGGTTTTTTTTTCCTTCCTCTTATGCTCACTTGCCCTGTTTTTTTTTGTTTGTTTGTTTGTTTGTTTGTTTTGTTTTGTTTTTAAGATTTTATTTCGTTATTTGGCAGACCGAGATCACAAGCAGGCAGAGAGAGAGGAGGAAGCAGGCTCCCTGCTGAACAGAGAGCCGGACGCGGGGCTCGATCCCAGAACCCTGAGATCATGACCCAAGCTGAAGCCAAAGGCTTTAACCCACTGAGCCACCCAGATGCCCGCCCTGTTTTTTGAAGTGTCTTTTCTCTCCCTTTATCCGTGGTTCTCAGCTTATTTCAGAGGAAATACCTTGAGCAGAATACGGCAGGAGAAGAGTTCTGCCCTTTCTTTTCCAATCATTTCTATCCCTTCCTGTCTCGACAAAAACTTGATGGCATCAACACCAGCATCTCTGTGGGAAAAAAGGAAAACCTTCTGTTCCCTTAGCTCCACTAGAAGCGTAGGGCATGAAGTCCCTGTGTCGTAGCACATAGAATTCTAGTTTTCCTTTCTCTATATGCTGGGTCCAGCGATTACACTGTGTCTCTATGTGAATATGGACAGTTAGCACTTACCAATATGTACCTGCCTATTTTCTCTTGTTTAATTAAAAAAAAAAAAAAAAGACTTTAAAAAACGGGGTTATAGAAGGTCAGCACAGGGTGGGTTTGGGACATTTGGGTGGGTTACATGGGCGTTTTGACAACATGGCTTCTCCTTTGGCATATTTGTGAAGTTGTGAACAGACATCCTCACAGTTTAAGATGACACTTTTAAAATAAAACTCTCTCTGAATGATGACTTGAGCCCTGCTACTCTGTAGGACAATCTGTAGAACCTGTGTGATCTTACTGGGAATGGACATCCTCTACTGTAATTTTATTCCCATTTTTAAATTTTCTTTTTTATTTCCCTGGAAAGATGATGCTCAGTTTTAAATGTTAAAAAGTATACAAGTTTGCTTTGTTACAATAAAACTGTGTACACACACACACACAAGAATAGTACCTTCCCTATACAGTTGAAGAATAAATGAATCGAGATACATAAATCCTTTAGAAGAATGGTCTGTCACAGAGTAAGATTTACCTAAGTGTAAGCTACTTCAATTATTATTCTGAAGACTGACCTATTTGATTCCCAAGGATTTCATGTAGCATAGATTCCTCCCAGAACCTACAGGGTAAGAAAGTAAACCGGAAGAAGGGGCTGTTCTTAATTTGGTCATAGTAAACATATGCCTGCTCCCTCTCACAGTTTTGGGAATAGTGAAACAGTTCATCTCCAAGTGACACAAAAGCCTAAGAAAAGTTTGTTTCCTATGCCTAATATGTTCTCACTCAATCATGTGTGCTCTACCAACAATGGCAGGGAACATCTCAGTGTGTTTCCAAGCACTGAAAACAGGCTCAGCCCGGTGGGCTTAATCTGTTACCCAAAACCTTGGCAAGGAATTCGTGCTCAGAGTAGGATTGATTTACAGTAGGGGTAAAAAATAGAAAGGAGAAATATTAAAATAAAGTGCAATCATGTTTCTATTTAAAAGTGGTTACTGCCAGCAGTATTGCAAAATAATGTGGGCCAGCGACCAGAAAGCTGCACCTGCACCGATTCCAGCTGTAGAACCCTGGAACTCTCACTGCGATTGCTCAATAACTCTCGTATTTAACACCACTGGCAAAACTCTGGCAAACCCTATCTGCCCACAAAAACACACGTACACACTCATACTCACACATACACTGGTAATGTGCTTAGCCCTTGTGTCGTTAAGACACTCCGTTTAGGATGGTCAAGATGGTACTCTTTTATAACTACTGTCAGAAAAAGTGTTTCTCTGTGATTCTTTGAACTGAAATCCTACATAGCTTTACATCCAGCCATTCGGCGCTCGCCCCCACATCAAGTGTCATTTCTATTATGCATGTGCCTTTAACATCTGTATAGCTCTGGAGGAAGGAGCCTGTCTACCTTTAGGAAGAGCCATTAAAAAATGGCGTGATGTTCTTTTATGCAGTATGGTTATCTGAGGAGTTCCTGGTGCAATAATATTACCACCACGTTTATTAAAGTTGTGGCAAATTAGAGGGCTCATTTTGATGTCTGGATTACAATAGGAACTAGTCCTAGATACGGAAGACTAGGTGTTGAGTACCAGCCCCACAGCTCAGCAGCTTCCTGCCTGCTCACCTGTCCTTGGACAAGATACTCTGTGGACCTCAGTTTGCTCATCTGTAGGAAAAGAACTAAGGACCCTGTCCTGTCTAGTTCACCAGGATTGTCTGCTGTAAACAAACAAGAATGTATTTAAAACCCCATGAAAGAATTCAAAACAGAAGCCATCGGTTGGCCTCCATCTTTCCTTCCCTGGAGGAACCAATCTTGATTGCTTCTAAAATCAAGAATTTTCCCTTCCCAACACATATTCTCAAAATATATGATAACATGGTGATGAAGGACAAGATACTGATGAAGGACTGAATTTTGTCCTTACAAACACATTGTTTGGTAACTTAGAGCTCTCTTAAAAGTGAATGACTGAGTATGATGCCTCCATCAGAAAGGATGAATACCCAACTTTTGTAGCAACATGGACGGGACTGGAAGAGATTATGCTGAGTGAAATAAGTCAAGCGGAGAGAGTCAATTATCTTATGGTTTCACTTATTTGTGGAGCATAACAAATAGCATGGAGGACATGGGGAGATGGAGAGGAGAAGGGAGTTGGGGTAAATTGGAAGGGGAGGTGAACCATGAGAGACTGTGGACTCTGAAAAATAATCTGAGGGTTTTGAAGGGGCGGGGGGTGGGAGGTTGGGGTACAGGGGGTGGGTATTAGAGAGGGCACGGATTGCATGGAGCACTGAGTGTGGTGCAAAAACAATGAATACTGTTACGCTGAAAAAATAAATTTTTTTTTAAAAAGTTAATTTAACAGGGGAAAAAAAGTGAATGACTGGCAGGGGAGTGGGTGCAGGGAATATGGATACAGTCTCTAAGACTCTCTGAGTAAGACCAGAGAAGAGAGGAGGAAGCTTAAAAATATCAAGAACAGGAGCACCTGTGTGGCTCAGTTGGCTAAGCGTCCGACTCTCGATTTCAGCTCAGATGATGATTTCAGGGGCCTGGGATGGAGCCCCCCATCAGGCTCTGTGCTCAGCAGGGAGTTTGCTTCATGGTTCTCTCTCTTGCCTTTCCTCTACCCCTTGCCCGGGTCATGCTTTCTCTCTCTAAATAAACCTTTTTTTTAAAAAAAGCTAAGCAAAATTATATATATGTATATATATAATAGAAAGATGGATTTCTATTTTCTATTTTATTTGGATTTCTCTAAATCAAATTTCCCTGAAAAAAATCAATCATTTAAGTTTTGCACTTAGATCTTTTAATATTTTATCCTCAAATAGAAAAGAGCAGCCATGCGAATGACTCATTTTAATAAAATGTGCTCAGCGCAATGACAGAAAAGCACAAAAGAGAGATACTTAATGTGGCTCTTAGGGATCGGGAAAGGCTTCTTTAAAAGGAAATTCCTAACTGAGCCCTCAGAGAAATGGCAATCCTGAAGAAACAACACCGTTTCCAGCTGGAACCAACCCATATCTTCTCCAATAAACTTTGTAACGATATCATCCATGCCTCATGAAGAACTTTATGTCCAGCACCAAAGGAGAGGCCTGAGGGGCCTCCATTGAGCTGGCCGTGGCAGAATATTTATTTAAATGATCCACAATAGCGTGGAGGAAAACCACGTAAACTAACGAGTATATACTTAGTTGCCTTCAGCAGAAATCAGAGAGGTTCTGAAATGTAGATCTAGTTTTCAAGTCTTAAGTCAGATAATGACTGCAACTGTGGTCAGGTTTATTTAAACCTCTCGGCCTCCAATTACCTGAGGCCAGAATTCTTTTAGTAGTTTTTACTATTTGGATTGGTCTCAGAATTATTTTTTTATTTTAATTCCAGTATAGTGAACCTAGAGTGTTATATTAGATTCAGGTGTACAATAGAGTGAGTCCACAATTCTCTACATTACTCAGGGCTCATCGTAAGTGCATTCTTAATCCCCATTACCTGTTTCACCCATCCCCTCTGATAACCAGCAGCTTCTTCTCTATAGTTAAGAGTCTCTTTCTTGGCTTGTCTCTTTTGCTTTGTGCCTCTGTTTTGCCTCTTAAATTCCACATTAGAGCAAGATCATATGGTGTTTGTCTTTCTCTTATTTCGCTTAGCATTATATCCCTCTAGATCCATCCATGTTACTGCAAATGACAAGATTTCATTCTTCTTTAGGACTGAGTAATGTTCCATTGTGTATATACACCACGTTGTCTTTATCCATTCATCTATAGATGCTACTTGGGCCGCTTCCATAATTTGCCTATTGTAAATAATGTTGTGATAAACAGAGGGGTGCCTATATATTTTGAATTAGTGTGTTTGCATTCTTTGGGTAAATACCCAGTAATGGGATTATAGGATTATAGTGTACTTCTATTTCTAAATTTTATGAGATATCTCCATTCTGTTTTCCAGAGCAGCTAGAAAGTTTGCATTCCCACCAAGAGTACAAAAGGCTTCCTTTTTCTCCACATCCTCACCAACACTGGGGTTTTTTTGTTGTTGTTGTTTATTCTGGCCATTCTAACAGGTGTGAGGTGATAGCTCATTGTGGTTTTTATGTGTATTTCCCTGATGATGAGTGATGTTGAGCATCTTTTCATGTCTATTGGCCATCTGGCTGTCTTCTTTGGAGAAATGCCTGTTCATGTCTTCTGCCCATTTTTTAATTGGATTATTTGGGTATTTGGTGTTGAGCTGCGTAAGCTCTTTATATTTTTTGCATACTAACCCTTTGTTGGGTTATCCCAACAAATTATCCCATTCAGTAGGTTGTCCCTTACTTCTATTGATGGTTTTCCCTTGTTGTGCAGAGCTTTTTAATCTTTTTAATCCCCTGGGCCCTTAAGATCAGAAGTTAGTTGTTTTTATCTGTTTTTTTTTTTTATCTGTTTATAATCTTTCTACAGGTAAGTGGACCAAAAAAATACAGATGTGGACATAGCAAGTACAGATACACACACACAGTGAGTTTACAGCTATTTTTATCAGGGTGTGCTGGATGATGAACAGGTCTTTCTTCTACATGCAGTCTCTTTGCTCTGCAATGAGCTGGCCTACCACTTTCAAATCAGCAACTTAGGTGTCTCATTTCAGAAAGGAATTCATCAGAAACTCATTAGGAAGGCAATTGGTTTGACCCTGATACCTGCTTAGTAATTTGTTCCTGAGTACTGTACCATAATCAAAATTTAATGTTTCAAGGACCACAAGAAAATCACCCAAAAAGAACTGAAATTTGGTTCTGATTTTCCCGCTAGCATTCAAGTCTTCTGAAAATATGTGAGCCTTCTCTATGTGCTCAGCCTACTAACACATAACTGAGAGCCAAGGGAGTGAAATCCTGACAGTTACTATTAAGGTAAAAATGGGGTTACAGAACTCATTTTCAAAGTTTCTTTCCAGTTTATTTAAAAAAAAAAAAATTAAATTGGCACTACGAAATTTAATGACAAGGCTACCCTGCTGAGTTCAGAGCCCAGAAAGCTATTGTCTCGCTGGTCTATGTATCCTACTCTGCTCTAATGTTTCCTATAATGCCACTAATAACCAACCAGCAGCAATAAGTGCCTCGTCATCTCATTGTTGCGCACAGCAATAGCTGGAGCCATGTTACTGACAAATGAACCTGCATAATCACTTTGGATTTCTTTGTCACATTTCACAGTGTGAAGATCGCTTCTGCTCAGCACGTCCCCCCAAAACAAACAAGCACCATTGCCATCTCCTCCATCAATCTCTCCTTATCGCTGTCATTCAAACCCCTGCACTGCCCTCCCCGCCAGCCATCTTCTCTGAAAAGTAAAACACCCCCGATCTTTGGACGAAGACCTTGGATAATCCCTCTCCCACCGTCCCTTAGCCAGCTCTATCCAAGAAAGAAATGGGAATCCAGAGAGTGAGGGATAGAAAGAACACACAAACTTTCTCTACTTTCCAGGCTGTTTTCCTCGGGAAAAGAAAAAAGAGGGGGGGAAAAAAGCTCATTAAAATCCAGTTGAGTCTGACATTTTCCCTTTTACCTTTTCAATCTTTTTATAGTTTCAAATCATTAACGATCAGCATGAAGCTCAAATGTAGCTCTCGCCATCTATGAAATGGTGACACATTTGACAATAATGCTTTTGAAGAGCCTGTCACATTCTCTCCCCAAACAAGTCTCATTAATGCTCAAACTGTCTTTCTTTTCTCTCTGCTGCTTTTCTCCCGATTTCTCTCTAATTGGCTTGTTTTTTTATGTTCCCTCGTTCCACAGTTTGAGTTTAAAAAAAAAAAAAAAAAGGTGGTGGATGTCATTTCCATGAACCCCAAGGCTAAGTTAATCAGCAGAATTAATGACTCTCTTACGCATTAGACTGGGGGCGGTGGCGCTTAACTCCCAGCACCCAGCGTTCGCCTTCTATCATGCTTCTTCATTTTGCTCTGACGAATGTAAACTTTCACTCTCCCAGAGCAAACCCCGAGGTTCAACCTATTTGTACAGAATTTCTTTTCCCTTCAGGGTGTGAATCTGGAAGAGAGGTTGAAAATGTAGCCACCTCTGTCTGCAAGGTCCATGCTGAGAAAGTGTCACGGTATTAAATGAAGATGGATAAAAGGAAGTCTGAGAATTCTGGAGGAGTCATACCGTAGTGCTCCCTGTAGGACTTGCTGCAATTGATAATTCCTTCCTGCAAAACAGTTCACAGTGAAAATATGCTTCAGTGTTTTTAAAAGCTACACTGTGGAAGTAAAAGATATATGGAAGATTGAGCCAGAGACAAGCTAGTTTGATCAGTCTCAACAAACGGGAAGAGATGTTGAGTAATTTTTGAAATTCATTTTCAATAGAAGGAGGGCAAAAACTTCAACTAGTTGCTTCCTCTTTGAACAAGAGTCAAGAAATAGTATTCTTCCATTATAGAAGTCAACACTAACACAAAACCAATTAAACATTTTGTATGTATTCAAAATAATTTATTTTAGGGGTGCCTGGATGGCTCAGAGGGTTAAGTCTCTGCCTTCGGCTCAGGTCATGATCTCAGGGTCCTGGGATCGAGCCCCGCATCGGGCTCTCTGCTCAGCAGGGAGCCTACTTATGATCTCTCTCTCCCTCTGTCAAATAAACAAATAAAATTTTCAAAAAATATATATTTTATTTTCGAAGCATCTATCTAGGAGCGGTCAGAAGACTAGGAGAGGTTTTACCTTTCATAACTCAACAGAAACATCCTCTATAGAAGTTCTGAGTTTAATTTTTAATGATATTGTTATCAATAAAAAGATAAAAAAAAAAAAAAAAAACTAACACCGATCTGAGTGCTCAAATGGCTTCTGAGGAGTAAAAATACCAGGACCATTTCAGGGAAAAGACTTCCTTCCATTTTTCTTCAGCTACACTTCCACCTCCATGTAACATAAAAAGCTTTTCAGTATCATTTGTTGGTTTATCTCTGCCTAAGGAGATTATTCCCAGAAAAATGTCTTTTTTAGGTGAAAATCCTGCCCTAGTTGGGCTTGAATTATCTTGAGCCAAAAAAGAATGTCTGTATTTATTATGCCTTCCAGCCTTTCCTTGTCCTTCACCCTCAATTTGGTCTACAAAATATAACTGAAAGGATATTGACAAGAATGATAATCTTAACATTGACTTTATTCTTTTGCCACATCTATTCATAGAAACAATACCATTCTTGTTCAGTGGCCTTTTTATTTTTAATGAAGGAAAATCCTCAGGGCATTAAAAAAAAAAATTAAGTCAATAGAAGAACTCAAACTTTCAAGAAAAAAAGGTTAGAAAAAAATGACATTTCAATGGTTATTAATGGGAGTTTTGTGTTACAAAAGGGTATTTGCAATACTTAGAAATGAAAGGAAGAATATTTGCATTGCTTGGAAAATACCACAATTAGCATAGCTATCTTCAAATATCATTGAAAACATAAGCTGACCAATTTCTCTTTGATGTGTAGTCAACAGGTGTGAAATAAAATATATCCTAAAAATAATAAATTTTATTCTCATAACAAAGTGGCTTCAAACATTTCATTTGAAGAGTCAATTTAATGCAATGATCTTTGTCCCAAATCTGAAACTCAAAAAATAAAAATTCTAGTCGCACCCTTCCAACCTTCCAACACCCCAGAATGATCATGGGTAACCAAGGGGTAGAGGTGGGAAGTACAAATTTTACCAATTTGTTTGCCTTATCATAATACAAAAAATAATAACACAAAACCATATTATAGGTAAATTAAAAATAGTATATAAAAATCACTACAAGTTTCCTACCACAAAGAAAAATTTCCAAGACCTCATTCAAAAATTTACACACATACACACAGAAACACAGACACACACACACATTGAGAGTTCTAGTTGTGTTTATCTATCCTTTGCCACAGATAAACACTCATTTATCCCGTATCTTCTTTCTCTTGCCTTTATCCAGGTGATACAAGATAATATACTTCTGGAAATTTCTGAAATGTCTTTCTGGTAGGTTGTCCTCCTAAGTGTTCTTATAACATCCTCTACTTACCTTACATACCATTTATCTTATTTGGCTCCTTCTCTCTATGCCCCACTACAAAGCCATGAGGACAAGAATTGTGTTGTGTTTTCAGTTGTACCCTAAGAACCCAGTACAGTGTCTGACCCATAGTTGGCATGAACAACTTGTAGAATACACAGGTGGGAGAAAACTGAGTTGATTAATTTAAGCTTCAGTCAGCAGTGATAAACTTTATTTTCCTTATAGAGCCATTCACAATTACCTTCATGTTACCGAAAATCCTAAGACACACCGTAGAATGTATAAAAGTATGAGGTTGTTTTCATGGTAAAGTTCAGATGAATAAAGTTGATGGGAAGAATACATGCCCATGTCAGAGACATTACTGGCTACTTTTTACCCTTGACTCCTTTTAATATTTAAAATGTCAGTAATGCAAACAAATAAACAAATAAATATGTGCTTCCATGTTCATTGTGGCATTATTCACAATAGCCATGATCTGGAAAAAAGCTAAGTATCCCCTGACAGATGAATGGATAAAGAAAATATATTTATGTTTATATTTTATATATTTTAATATTAATATTTAATATAGAGTCAACCTTAAAAAAGGAGATCCTGAATTTGCAACAACATGGCTGAACCTGGAGAATATTCTATTTAATGAAATAAACCAGACACAGAAAAAAAAATTACATTCTCTTTTCTATGTGGAATCTAAAAAAAAAAAGTCAAATACACAGACGCAGACTAGAACACTGACAGAAACTGAGACTAGAACACTGATTACAAGGAATGGGGAGGTGGGGGAAATGGGCAGATGTTGGTCAAAGAATACAAAATGGCAGTTATGTAGGATAAGTAAGTCTAGAGAACTAACATACAGTGTGATGACTGCAATTAATAATGCTGTATCGAATACTGGAAATTTTCTAAGACAGTGCATTTCAGGTGTCCTCATTAAAAAAAAAAAGGATGGTAACTATGTGAGAAGATATGTTAACATGATAATAGCAATCATTATATGAACATGCTCATTAGTTCTCATGTTATACACCCTAATTATGAGCAATTTTTAAAAAAGCAAATATTTAACATTTTAAATTGGGATTTTTCCCAATTTCTAGAAGAAAAAAAGATTTGTACTTGAACTCACTTTCCCCTACTTGAAAAGAGTGTTCTCAGCCCTGACTCTACATTAGGATCATTTGTAATCCTTTAGAAATATTGCTGCTCAAACCCCAGCCCAGAGATTCTAGTTTAATTGGTCTGGTTTGGGGCTGAGGCACTGCCATTCTTATGTCTAGTCAGGGTTATGAAGAGCTGTTCTAGAAAAAGATGGGGAGTGTCAATTAAGAAAGAACATATTTGCATTAGATTTCATCCATAAAGACCTTCAGATGCTGTGGGAAGTCAGCACCTTCTTTCATAAGGGACATTCACCTCCTTTATTTCAGTGCTTACTACATGAACTCCACAGGTCACACCCAAGACCACAAGAATGCTGGGGCACAAATGAGTTCAGATCCTCCATATAATTTCTACCATTGGAAGACAACGGCACAAATTTCTCTCTTCCAGAGCTGGCTGGGCATCAGAGTCACCTGAGAAACTTCTTAGAGAAGCAAACCTCTTAGTGAAGACTCTGGAACTGAATCCAGAGTCTCCAGAGGTAAAGCCTTGCTACACATTATCAAACTGCCCAAGGGATTCTTACATGTTTGGCTTGTTAATAATTATTAGACCCCCATAAATTCATGAGTATGTCATAAATACATAGAAACACGTCATTCTGAACCCAAATCCTTTCTGTGGTGTGGAAGAAAGGCAGTAGTCTTTAGACTCCAACACATCTGCATTAGAATTCTAGCTTCCCCTCAATAAGATAAGCACCCATGAGTAAGTGACCTAAAGCCTTTGTGCAGCTGAGAATAAGGGTATGTCCCTCAAGAGTTGCTATGAACTCTCCGACAGCACAGAGCACCACATAGATGACCGATACATGCCTGGTCCTTTCTTCCCTCCCTCCTCTTCTTTGTGACATGACCAGTGGAAAAAAGAACAATAGAAGCACATAACATATAAAGTATGGCTGACAAAATGAGAAAAAAAATAAATATAGGATATTAAGAACTTGTTAATCATTTCCTTTAAATCTAAATAACTTCTAGTAATTAAAGGGTAATAAGAATCAATGCTAACTTTTTCTGGGATTCAAACTACCTACAGATTAAATGGTTTTCTGAGATATTTTGCTGAACTTATTGCATTACCATGTTTAGTGTTTGGAAACAGTTCAGAAACTATGACTCAACAAATTCATGAAGGCAAAAGGATTGTATTTGAAATTGCAGATATTGATGATGGAAAAAAAAGATACAGTAAAATCCATTCTATCTTCAGGTTCTCTAAGTAATTCGTTCTCAGAAAAAAAGAACTTGGCTTCTCCCCTTTTATTTACCAATAATAGAAAAAGTCTATGGCCCTGTGAGGCTTCTACTAAAAATCCTCTTCTAAACAAGGTGAGTTCAATTCAACAAATATTTTTTGACCAACCAAATGTTTTGGCCATATGAAAGCCAAAAACATTCTCCTTTGTACTCCCAGACTATCTGGGATATACTTCTGCTACCACACTTTCACACCATTCTGTAAATATCTGTTTCCTTGTGTGTCTCCCCTACTAGACAGTGTGTTCCTCCAAGACAGAAACTAGAACGTATTTGTCTTTGAATTTCTCTTGCTCAACACACTGCCTAATACAAAGTGGCGGTGGCGGGGGAGACAAAAAATTGGAAGAAAGAGTGTTAATATTAGCCAGCAACAAAGTATTGGGTATTCAAATTATATGTTGGTATATATCAAGCATTGGACAAAGCTTAACCTCATTTGTAAAGTGAAAGAAATCTAAAATATTAGCAAGTTGACTCTAGCAATACACTAAAGGAATAACTAATAAATCATTACTAAGTGGTGATCATGTCAGGAATACAATGGTTCATTGTTAGAAAACGTATCAAGGAAACTCACCATATTAAAAGTCAATAGAAAAATGCATTGTAATTATCTCAGAAGGTATTTGATAGAAAGATACTCCCATAATAATAAAACTTACACTGAAGTAAATACCAACTTCAGGATTAAGGATGAATCTCTGGAATCATTCATATAAAAGTCAAGAGCAGTAATAGTAATTTCTGCTATTAATTCCATTATTTAGCATTCTCATATACAGATATGACTAAACATTTTTGAAAACACAATCATGGGAAAGAAGGAGGGCAAAATTACCACTGTTTTAAAATGATATATTTGTAGGGGCACCTGTTGTCTCACTGGGCTAAGCGTCCAAATTCCATCTTTTGGTTTTGGCTCAGGTCATAATTTCAGGGTGCTGACATCAAGTCGGGCTTCTGGCTTCACTCTCACTGGCTTGGGGTTCTCTTTCTCTCCCTCTCCCTCCCACTGTGCCCCTCCTCTAACTCAAGCTCACTTGTCCTCTCTCTCAAATAAATAAAATCTAAAAAATAAAATTAAATAAAGTGACATTATTTGTACCTAAAAGAATCAAAAGATCGAACTGAAAAAAAAAAAATAGAAAATTAGGAATTCAGTGAAATGGTCAGAAAGAAATCTAGTATGTTGTCCTATTTCTTCCAAGAAACTTAACTACATTGGCTACAGGCTCCCTTCCCCTCTCCCCCAAACAACCCTTAAGTATAAAGAGAAAGGAGGAGGAAGGAGAGAAATGAATATCCAGGCAGAAGGAGTGTAATTTTGAAATGGCCAGGGTGGGATGGGGAGGAAGCAAGTAGATTGGACTTGAGGTGGGAAGCTACTCATCCTGGCTGCAGGAAGTAGAATAGAAAGGAGAACTGGGTATCCTGCCCTTCATTCTCCCATGCCAGTGGTTCTGAAAGGGCTATCCCAGGACCATCAGCATCACTTGGTACTTGATGAAAATAAATACTTGTGGGGATGCCTAGGTGGTTCAGTTGGTTAAGCATCTACCTTCAGCTCAGGTCATGATCCCAAGGTGCTGGGATGGAGTCCCATATCTGGGTCCTTGCTCAGTGGGGAGCCTGCTTCTCCCTCTTACTTGTGCACTCCCCCCTGCTTGTGCTCTCTCTCTCTCTGACAAATTAAAGAAAAAATCCTAAATAATACATATACATACATACATACATACCTATATACATAAACATACTTGCGCCCCAACCCTGCACTGTTAACTTAAAAATTCTGGGAGTGAACTACATAGAACTTAAGAAAGAAAAAAGATGAACATATGGGAAAGAAGAAAAGGAGAGAGGGAAACAAGCCATAAAAACTCTTAACAATAGAGAACTGGGGATTGATGGAAGGAGGTGGGGGCAGGGATGGAACAGATGGGTGACGGGTGTGAAGAAGGGCACTTGTGATGATGAGCATTGGGTGTTGTAAGTGATGAGTCAACAAATTCTACCCCGAAACCAATATTGCACTGTATGTTAATTACTTAAAATTTAAATTTAAAAAAATACAGAAAATACTCAAACGTAAATAAATAGATAGTAGTATCAAGACTTAGAATGTGATGCAATCTTAATAATTTGAGTATACTTTCTGTACCTTCTTTCGTTTTCTCCCTGTTTGCACATTGTCTTTGGAAGAGTCAGAAACCACTTTGTAAACTGAAGGAGGAGAAGTAGAAAATGAGAGAAGATATTGACTGTACCCCTTTACCAGGTGTTAATATCCTATCTAAAATCCTCAATTGAGAGAATGGAAAAGATTTAATTCTCAATCATGTTTGGAATAAGGTGTTCTAATCCCAAATTGAGACTGTTCAGTGAGTTAAAGGAGTATAGAACTTATCATTACCTAAAAATGACTACAAAGTTGTGAGATCCCCAGATTTTTCATCCAGCAGCTGGAGAAATATTTGCCTTCTAGTATCTATTCTGAATGGAGAGCGGGAAAAGAAAAATAATACTTTTTATTACATCCACCACCACCCCCAAGAAAAGAAGTTCTGGGAGTGAGGCCCAGTAATCTACGCTTTCCAAAATGTATTCCCCATGTTTGTCATGAATACTAAAGTTTGAGAACCATTGTCCTCCTAGTATTACTTTTTGGGGGTGGGGAGTCAGGGGTGAGACAAGGGGGGAGTACAAAAGGTAAAATTTTGAGGTTTTACTTCATGGTGTGAAGAGTTATTACCCATAGTTTCCAAGTACTTGAGGTTCTCTATTATTTGGCTCATCTACATCCTACCCTTGTGTTCACTAGGAATGACACAGATTGTCTTCCTTTGACAGAGTAAATACCCTAAGAGAAACATGAGTGCACAGGCAAAAGTAACAAGGCAGGGGCACCTGGGTGGCTCAGTGGGATAAGCCTCTGCCTTCTGCTCGGGTCCTGATCCCAGGGTCCTGGGATCGAGCCCCGAGTCGGGCTCTCTGCTCAGCAGGGAGCCTGCTTCCTCCTCTCTCTCTTCCTGCCTCTCTGCCTACTTATGATCTCTGTCTGTCAAATAAATAAATAAAATCTTAAAAAAAAAGTAACAAGGCATTTGATGATCTTAATTATGCCAAAAAAAACAAGGTATACTGGATAATAAATTTCATCAGAAGCAAAAAATATTACAACAGAGACGAAGAACCTAAAATTAGCCAATTAATTAAATTAGATAAGAGAAAATATTAGCAATAGGATACAAGAACAGGAAAATATAAAAAAGAACTACAGATAGAGCCTAGTCATATAAAATATAATGGCTAAAATAAACACAATTGATAAGATAAATAGCAAAATGGAAATAACTGAGGCAGAAATTAGTGATTTCAGACAAATTCCTAAAAGGAAAGAAGATAGAAAAATATAAAGAAAGTAAAATCTATGGAGGATCAAGGCAGAAACGGTAATACTGAGATCATCAGAGTGCCAGAAACAGATGGAGATGAAATGAAGAGGACACCTTACAGCAGTAATAAGAAAGATAAATTTTCTGGAAAGAATTCAGATTGAAATTGAAAAAAGGCCCACAGACTTCTGCTTCCAGCCTTGATGGAGTTAAAAGGAACCACATTTACCCTCTTATCTTAAACAACTAAAAACCAACATACATGAAACAGTCTTCAGACATTGGAGAACAGGTACTGAAGGACAATGATTCCTAAGACAGGGAAACATACACAGTTTGACCAATCATTGTTCCAACTAACTGTCAGAAAGAGTTCCCAGGGGACAACACAGGGAGGAAGGACCCAAAAATATTTTGGCAATCTAAGGTCAGGAGATGGAGCTGACAATACAGGGACATCGAAAAAGTTAGAATTTGCAAGACAAGGTACCAGAGAAGAGAAGACACAGAGGGCAAGCCCTGCAGATATATAAAGGGTGAATTTTCACATGAGTATTAAACAAGGTATAAGAGAGGAAATTATCTGAGCCTGGGAGAGAACCAACAAGAAAAAAAAAATCAGAGGAAGCCATTCTCAATATTTCTGCAAGGTCACAGATATTTGTCTCCCACGACAATATAGACAAACTCTGTAATGCATAGAACATGAAGTTGAGTGCTCAAACTGTACTGCCTTAGCAGAAGGTCTAAATTTTCCCTTAACTACTGTTTGCTTTGGTGTTGCGGTACAATAAAAAGTACATATCTGGTCTTGGCCCTGGATTCTTGGCACAGAGCTTCGAGAACCCTTGGAATTGCTTGAGTGATGGTCTCATGCTAATGAGGTAAGTCATGAGTTGGGTGGGCCCTAGATGGCCCTAGATGGGGACTGGTCACCAGGAGAAAAAAAAAAAAACATAAAGAGAGGGTAGAAATTTCAAGTTGTCTAACCTCTCAAAAGGGCAGGGAAACTGGAGATTGAGTTCAGTCACATCACTAACGACTTAATCATTCCTAAAGAATGAAACTGCCATAAAAATCCTTGGACATTAAGGCACAAGGGAACTTTCTTTTGACACACTGATATGCTGGGAGGGTGACTTACCCCAATTCCGTGAGGAGAGGGCATGGAAGCTCTGCATCCCCCCAGCCTCCCCATCTCGTTCTATGTGTCTCTTCCATTTAGCAGTTTGAGTTATAGCCTTTATAATAGCAACTATACCACTTTTCTAGGTGCTAAGAGTTGTTCTAGGGAATTATCAAATGAGAGGTTGAACTTGGGAATCCCCCAATTTAAAGTCAAATGGAGAAGCACAGGTAGCCATATATGGTGCACAAAGAAGCAGGAAAATGCAACACATGAAGAAAAAAAAAATCAACAGAAAAAGACAAAGAAATGGCACAGATAAGAGAATGAGTAGAAAAAGTAGTAAAACTGCAACTATAGGTACATTCCATATGTTCAAGAAGATAGACAAAAGTATTAGTGCTTTAAGGAAAAATGTGAAAAATGTGAAAAATTTAAAAAATGTGAAAAAAACTTAGATGAAAAAAGTACAATGTCTGAGATGAAAACTACATTGGATGGAATATACAAGCAAATTTGACACCACAGAAGAAAACATGAGGGAACTTGAAGACAGAGCAATAGAAACTACCCAAGATAAAACAAAAGAAGAATAAGACCCCAAAAAGGTGATTAGAACATCAGGAAACTGTGAAATAAACCACTAACTGAAATTTAGAAGGAGGGTGGTTTTTTCTTTGTTTTAAATAATCATATAGTTGGGAAAATCTTTTAGTGTATAATAAAAAGTCAGAAGCATAAAACAAAACACTGATAAACTGACCATATAAAACTAAAAGCTTCATTATAAAAATAAAACTAAGTATATAGAACCTATTTTTTAAAACTAAACTGGGAAGTAACATTCACAAAGCATGTGACAAGAGATCATTATCCTTAATATGCAAAGACTTCAAAGAAATTTTTTAGGATTACCAAATGTATTACAACAAGAATAGGCAATTATTGAAAGGAAAAACTTAGAAATGGCTGATACAAAAAGATGTTCCTATTTATAATCAAAGAGATACAAATTAAACCAAACATAAATCATGCTACTAGACTGGCAATGCTGAAAAATACCAAACTCTCTATTGAAAAGGAAAATCAGGCACTTAGGATTTGTTGATGAGAATTTCCACTCATACGCCCTTTCTAGAGATCATTTTAGCAGACACCAACACAGGAAGAAAAGACAGAAGGAAGTGAGGGATGAGTGATGGGAGAAAAGAAAGAAAAATAATAATTTTCTTTTTCTCTTAAATAATGTTATTTATATTAAAAGTAGTTATACCTTGGTGAAGGAATCCCATGTGTTTGTTTATATTGGATTTATATTTTCTAATAGCTTGAGTTTTTAAAATAAGCACGTTTCAGTTTTAAAGCAATAAAGCTATTTTTTAGATGTGACCTGTCCAACAAAATGAGAAAATTGCTTAACAGTAACATAGTAATTGGTTCAGCTTAAGATCACATATACAGAGGTATTTAAAAACACATCTGCTTTGAACAAGCCTTCTGTTATATTTTCTACAATCCTCCCCCTCTTCACTTCAGAGACAACAGAGAAGAAACATACTCAGGAAGCATTTGATAATACTCCCAATTAGGAAACCTTTATTAAATTTTCTATTGAATGGTTTTAGCAACTGAATTTCATATTAGGTTCATTTCTGATATTTAGAAAGAGGCAAACAGAAGACAATATTAGTACGTCATCAACTTGTCTCAAGTGTATACCAGGTCCAAGCAAAACATTAGTTATGGCAGGCTAAGAAAAGAAAGAAGCAAAAAGTTGACATTTTTCATGAGTAGATGGAATGTAAGACCATGAGAGACTCTAGGAGTAGATGTTAAATAAACAAACAAACAAACAAAGAAAACCACTGAACATTCAAAATCAAGAACTATAGTATAGAATAGATTTGGAGAAGTCCCAAAGAACAGTTTAAAAAAACTAAAACATTTATGAATCAGTGTTCATAGCCATTGTTCATTCATTCATCCTTTTGATTCAGATCCAATCAGATACTACTGTGGGTGCAATATTTGGCACTGAAATGAACATTAAAACTAAATATTTATTGGCACCTTAATACTATCAGAGTCTTGTTCCAACTATGACCCAGGTTTGTTTCCATTAGGAAGTGCTGTATGAGGCTTAATTCGGATCTCCCTAAAATAAAAAAAAAATTTGAAAATGCCATCCAGAAGATTTTATTTTCATTTCTAATGTCTGTTTTAGAATGCTGGCTTTCATTTGAGAGCCTGGCTATCCCACACTCTTTCAAATACTGAGGTTAATCTAGAATGCTTTCACTTTAAGGTCAATTTAACCAGTGAAGCAGATAGTTAACTCTCCAAGATTATTACACACTTCAAAAACAGATATTCTACATGCTTAACACCTGTACCCTAGTTCTAGACATTTCCACTAAAGAAATCCTTATGTAGGTGTACAAAGACCTATTTACAAATTCTAGTACAAGATTGTTCTGACAGGGAAAAATAAAAGATATGAAAGAACATTACATGTCCAAATAACAAGAAGCCAGATAAAGAAACTGGGGTACAGACATTCCAAGCAGTCATTAAAATCCATTTGAGTTATCCTTCTTTAAAATGTCAATTACTGGGGCGCCTGGGTGGCTCAGTGGTTTAAAGCCTCTGCCTTCGGCTTGGGTCATGATTCCAGGGTCCTGGGATGGAGCCCTGCGTCAGGCTCTCTGCTCGACGGGGAGTCTGCTTCCTCCTCTCTCTCTCCCTGCCTCTCTGCCTACTTGTGATCTCTGTCTGTCAGGTAAATAAATAAAATATTTAAAAAATAATAATAATAAAATAAAATGTCAATTACCAAAACCAATCTATATAGCAATAGGTGTCATTACTAAGGTAAAGAATTTACACAACTGCCATTATGGCTATGCCTTTCAAATGTCTGATCACCACAAGCTGACACTGTTCTCTGTTGCACACTGGGAAGGCTCAACTGTGTGGCTGACATTTATAACAACCATCAGTGCAACCCTCAACCTACTTCTCATCACGTGAGGTATGTGAGACCTCAAGCCGTCTCTAGCTCACAAGTCCTATTGCCGTGTACCTCCTTCATGTTGAGTTTTGATCTAAGATTCCTTCCTTGGCCCACCTTTCCAGGTTGGTCAAATTGTGTAACTAACCATAAAAGGATCTTAGATGGTCCATGCTTTAAAGTGGGTTGGGAAATGTTTGGATATATGTATTAATACAGAAAATTCAAGCTGTAAGTCAAGCTGTCACACGGAGATGCCTGCTTATGAAGGGTACATGTGTGGAGTGGTCTTGATGCTGTTCCAAAGGACTGTCATCACATTATCTAGGTCACACGACAAGTCACGTACTTAGAAATTGTTCCCACCGAGGTTTTGGATATAGAAGATATTTTGATCTGAAATTGATCGTAATTTTAAAAAAAGTAGAATTGCACATGCCACATTATTGGTCAAGATCCAAAAAAGATATATTTTTCACCATCATGAAAAGTAACTAAGAAGCCTTCGTTAGGAATTTATAATTACTTTCCAAAGTCAGAGGATGATCCTGTTGATTATGACTGACTTCTTTTTAAAGAATTCATTCCATCATGAACCTCTGCTGAAGACTATTGAGCCAATTATTTGGAAGATAAATTTCCAGGCAATCTAGATTCTGGAAGGAGTTTTGCATCTAACTTAGCTTGGTTCAAGGATTCAATTTTACCCTTGACACTTCATGTTCAAACAAGTGGTCCAATTATAAGAGTAGCACAAACCAAGGGATATGCTTTAGTGAAGTACTGGGAGAAACCGTCCTAGTTCCTCGGTCACTGCATGTCCAACAACTGTTAAATTACCAATGGGAAGGGGTGCCTGGGTGGCTCAGTGGGTTAAGCATCTGCCTTCAGCTTGGGTCATGACCCCAGGATGCCGGGATCAAGCTCCACATCAGGTTCCCTGCTCAGTGGGGAGTCTGCTTCTCCTACCCCTGCCCCAGCTCACAGTCTCTCTCAAATAAATAAATAAAATCTTTTCAGAAAAATTACTAATGGGAAGCTATTTGAAATCTTGCTTTGATTCCAGGAAAGGAATTATACAAAACCAAAATACCTGGATTTGAATACAACTTACTTCAATATGGCATTTGAGACTCAGTTTCCCCATCTGTGAAACTGAGAGAAAGCCTACCTTAGAGAACTGTCATACTTGTGCTAAATAAATCATAAAAATGACATTAACCTTTATTATTATTTCCACTTTCACATACCTTCGATAGTGAAATCTTCACAGAACTATTACCATTCTTCTAGAACCACATGGTCTGGCCCTGCTGTCCCCAAATGTCATCATTTCAGCTATCTATTGTTGCATTAAAAAGTACCCTACAACTTAGGGGCTTAAACAGCAACTCCTTCCCCCCACCACTGTTCAATCATTAATATTTTAAACTAGGCTCAGCTAGGTGGTTGTTCTTCTCCATGTAGCAGAGCGGAGATTGCTGTCGGCTTTCAGGGGGTGAGTACATCACTCTGCACTTGTGTCTTTCAAAGTCCCTGATATGCTCTACTACAATGCTTATATATGTCTTATATATATGTGTGTGTGTGTGTGTGTGTATCTATACATATATATGTCTTATATATGTCTCCCTTTATAGGTCTTATATATATATATAAGGTTATATATATATATATATATATATATATATATATATATAGTCTCCCCCAGCAGATGTCTTTCTCTGAAAGAGACTGTGGTGCCCACCATTAAAACCCCAGCACTTGGCACAGTGTCTAGCACAGGGCAGTTATGCAATGTTGGCCAGATTAACCAACTCTCTGTGGCATGACTCCATGAGAGCTTGACTACAGTTTTGGGAAGGAGGTGAAGAAGCAGACAGATGAACTCTGTGACTTGCTCATCCTGACTTGCGTCCCACTGGCCTTCTCTCTAGGCTGTGCGTCAGTATCAGTAGCCTACAGAGCCATCTCCTTATTATTCACTTTGTCTTCTGTGTCGTGAAAGCAGAAAGCTCGGGACTTTCAGAAAGAGAGCTGGAGTAGAAAGGGCCCAAGGGACTGTTTTGTCATAGCCCAACTCCAGCCTTTTCCACAAAGGAAACCAATCCAAAGACAAGTGACTCGGGACAAATCCTGGTCTAGGATTCAGGTCTACCAGTGGCCCCTTCATTCTCTTTCCTTCCGTAGAAAGGTAGAACAGTGTCATACTGGACTGTTAAGTGCACCTTTTTACAAGTTTTGAGTCTTCATCCCAGGCCTATTAATGGTATGCAAACAAGTGAATTTGAAAAAGAACATAATTTTCCATTCATCTTTCCGTTCTACTTCCACATGCCACAAATGGAAACCATTTGGTGGGGGCTCTCGGGGTGAGAAGAGATCTCAGAGGCGCAGCTCTGCACCGCCGCTCAGCAGGGCTGTCAGTAATATCTTACTTAACATACTGTCACAGAATTTTCCTTGAGTGTCACCTCAGTCGCTACTGTAACACTCCATAAGAAATAATGCCATCTGTTAAAACACACAAGGCAGGGAAACGCAGCTGCTGTCATCACACAAAGATGGAATTAACCAACACCAAGCAATTACTTTCCTTTTAAATTTCACAATTAGAATTTTAGTCTTGCTTCATTTGTATCACAAAAGTCACCACAACACTGTGCCTGTTGAAGTAACAACAGCGCTCTCTTCATGAAAACACGGAGGAGGAGGAGTTTAGCTGGGGATAATGGTAATTGTTAACTCGGTTGCCTCTTTTATAAATATTTTTAAGATCCCATTGGGCAGTGTTAATTATAGGTAGCTGTACTAAGAATAATGGATTTGCATCTAGCATTCACATTTAGGTTTTCTTAGTACTCAAAGGGAAAAAAAAAATCACCAAGTGAGGCTTACTGCTGATGGAATGATTGTTAGGCTATATACCCAAGATCTTTTTTCTCTCCTTGGGAGTAGAAAATTATAACGGAGAAGGGACCCAGCTTATGGGAGACAGGTTTCTAATTTGAACAGAGACGAAATGCTGCCTCTCAGCTTTTATCCCATTCATTGGAAGGGAGCAGATTGCTGGCTAAATAACAGAAGGGTGGACCTATTCAGAGCTTCACTGCTGAGCTAACTCTTCAAAAAGCTGTAAGAGATCAACAATTGCCTTGGCTGAACTCCATTATGAGGGTGTCAGCAAGCTGGTGTTTCTCTTTCTGATGCATCTTTTTGCATGGGAATTATATACTGTATTTTCAGGGGGCAGAGCTGTAGGCAAAACCTGCCTTCACTGGATTTCTGATGGGCAGAATTCTCTTACAGGGTAGAGTAAAATCAGTGAACGCCACAAAGAGTTAACTTCTCGGCTTTTCTTCAGCATCTGACCTGTTGATGAGTCACCCAATGAGACCACATACCCATGACTCCACGGAGTGTGGAGTTACTGAAGTACTTGTTACTTCGTCCTCAAGAGGAAGCCTCTCGTGCCCACCCTTCTCATGGTACCTTTATTAATTCTTGAACTTTCAGTACATTCTCCTTTTGCTTTTAACAACCTTTCATACTTGTCTAGCTCATAAACAGAACACTGCATACACATTTGTAGGCATAATGGCTCTCAAACCTGAAAAAAAAAAAAAGCCCTGACTTCATTCCTCCTTAGATCAAGTTCATTCTCAACTCTGTGGTCAAGACACGCCTTCACAGCAGAGCTACTTATCAGATAGCATACACTTGGCATTTTACCCCAAAATATCTTCAAATTTTGTTATTTCTCAAATTCATATAGAGCTCAACTTCCCAAAGACTGTAGATTCCTTTAGGGCTGAGATCATGCCCTATCAGATAGAACATAGTAAAAATCAGTAAGAGAGACTCAATGTTTAAGGACTAACAGCTTCAGACTTTAAAACCCAGGTTTTGTCCATTTTGAAATTATTTATGTTAGCTGTTAGATATCTCAGTTGGGGCAGGGCAGGGGGACGGTGCCTAACAAAATTATTCTCACAAACAAAATGTGGCTAAATTCATTACTCATACACATGGATTTGCCTGGCTCTATTGACCAAAATCTTGACAAATACAATGATGTCTGATGTATTATTATGTGGAGAAAACTCAATTTCATCACAGACTGCAAGACTCTTCAGGTCTTTGAATACAAAGGACCCTATTTAGAAAGAAACTGCCATCTGTAAATATAATTCACAATCAAGGCTCTCAAAGTCACAAAATAGCAATGACTGCATCTCTGATTACTAATTGAATCAGACACTACCAGGACGCCAATGAAGACCAACCAGACCTAGGAAGCCTCTAGTTCATGCTAGTCTGTATTTTACACCACAGGCACATGCCCAGACATCCTTCAGTTCTAAAAGATGCTGTTTCTGTTTGTAGCGTGATTTATAAAAAAGAGGAAAGATGATGTGCTAGGCATTATACTAATCTTTTTAGCTGTAGTAATATGTGTCATTTAGGACTAATAGCATGAATTAATAATGATCTAATTTGGGTCTCTCTTGGCCAGTACCACATCTAAAACCAGTTTTTTTGGTCACCACATTGAGCTTCTGTATTATATGACCCCTTCCCTTTTGAGCCAAACTTCAAAGAATGTACAGCAAAGATGAACGTACCTAGTTAAGAAGGTAAAAAGATTATTTTCCCCATGCAATGTGTAAGAAGAAATCTTAGGGGTCTCAGAGAGGGAAATACACACAATCTGTTCAAACCACCCAATTCCTCATTTAATCCCCTACTTGCACATCTCACACTAGCTCTTCAGTTTTAAAAAAAAAATAAAAATAAATAAATAAATAAATAAAAACCTTGCCTTTCCTTATCCTCCTCCTGTTTTCCTCTTTAGGGTCCCCTAGACTCACTATATCCCCACACCCAGACTCCAGCCCTCATAGACATTAAACATGAGCATTTCACATAACATATGAACATTGCTCAAAGCAGCACGTGTGGGAAAAACATAGACAAACCTTTTTCCCCTTCACCCAAAGCAATAATTGGGGGGGAAAAAAATCTCTAAGTGTAAAGGAAGTAAAACCTTTCCAACTTTAGGATTTATATTTTCTCAGCTATCACTGCCTTTTTTTTCCCATTCTAACAATTTCTCTAAAAATCTACAACTTTCTGTAAGCCAAAAAGTAAAAAAGAATAAGTTTAAAGACATGGAAGAGAGTCAGACTTTGGTTTTAATTCTGCCTCTGTTCCCAGGTGTAAGAAGAGGTGGGAAATAAGAGACAACCTCGACCAGCCAGAGACCTTAGCTGGGGTCTCCCCTACTCCTACACACAAGCACATGCCAGATGGTTCCATGGCAGTTGGGAGGCTTGAAATGAAGCATTCATTTAGTCCGCCACTGGAAAACACTGTACTGCCCAGGTTAAAGGGGGGGATTAAAAAATAAATGCTCATTTATTCAGATGGATAGAAGGATTTAATCTCTTAAGGCATACAGTTTTACTTCCTTAGAGTTTCTAAAAAATCTCAAACCTAGTGAACAACACTCCCATTCCAGTGCAGTCCTTAAGTGAGACTTGACGATCAACATGTCACCATGTTTTTGTGTTTGTCTCCCGTCGTCCTATTTACAGTCAAGCGGCCAGAGCCCATGTGAAGGTTTTCAAAAATTCCCATCTACCATCACGTGCTCTAGAAGCTTCTCAATGTTTAAGCAATCCCTCTCACTTTAGATCAGTGTAGCTTCTCCTAAATATTTACTGGGCTTCATCCAGCACACACAGAGTCGTGGCCACATTTATATAATTTTTTTTCATCAGATTGTTCAGTCACTGAAAACTCATGATCCACATAGGCCCATTTATTTCTCCAGATTCCTGAAAAGACACAAAACAAGGCAATAACTTAATTTATACATGATTCTGCCCAACTAATTTTCCTATTTGTATAACATAAAGGAAGCCTCGTAACTTAGGTAAACAAACACAATCTCCACCCTAAAAATAGAGTATAAAAGTGGAGTGTGGGTGGTGGACAGGATCCAAGTCTTCTGGTCCCACCAATATGTTATTTATTTAACAGCATGCAAATTAGTTAACAAGAATACATGCCGGGTTCCTGGGGTAAATAATTTCCATTCCTGTCACTCCCTAGAAACCATCCTTAAGTGTCTCCTAAATATTCATGCTATGGAAATAGGCCACAATATGAATTAAGGAGACCATCTCTCACCAAAGATTCTCTCCTAAGAAAGGGTGAAGAGAGAGTAGAGAAAAAGAAAAACACAGTGAGAGGAAAGAAAAAGGAAATTTTTCCTACTTTTTTTTTTAAGTTTTTTACTTGGGCATCTTGGAATTAACCTTGTTTCATGGTCAGATCGTGAGCGTCACAGTGTCAAGCTCACGGAAAGCACAAAGCTTCTGGAAATGTTAAAAAGCAGACCCCAGAGGAAAAGAGCTACATGTAATTAGCATTACATGTTACCCAGCCAAGTCACTCTTCTAAAAACAAAAAGCCTCATCCCAATTTAAATTATCACCATGTTTGGGCCCCATTGTGCAAATCAGCAAGAGGAATTTCACAAAATATCCTGTTAAAATACGTAATTTGGGTCATGACATGTATTGAAAATACACTGCAAGTCAAGCAATACCTTGGCCAAATAAGACACGCCAAAACGTCAGACTGTTCCTGTCGTGTTGTTCCTGTGTAGTATGACCCAAGTCCCTAATAGTCTAAGCAAATAAAAGTGCTTTTCTCTTCACACTCTGCTACAGACAGAATTGTGCCTCCCTAAAATTATGTTGCAGCCCTAATCCTCAATGTGACTATGGCCTTTAAGGAGGTAATTAATCCACTAGGACTGGTGTCCTGGTAAGAGGAAACGATCAGAGACCTCTATGTACACTGAGAAGGGGCCACAGGAGGACAGCGTAAGAAGGTAGCCATGGAAGCCAGGAAGAGAGGTATCACCAGAAACTAGAAACCAATCCTGATGGCCCTTTTTTTTTTTTTAACATACAGAAAGCTGTACATAATTAACGTATACAACTTGCTGAGTTGAGAGATAAGTATACACCCGTGAAACCATCACCATGATCTATGCTGTAAACCCCTCCACTGACTCCAAAAGTTTCCTCCTACCCTCTTATTTGGTATGTGTGAGAACATTTAACATAAAATCTACCTTCTTAGCAACCACTTAAGTAGGCAACACAACATAATGTAAACGCTAAGTATTATGCCACACAGATCTGTAGGGCTCATTTATCTTCCACAACTGAAACTTTGTACCCTTTAACTAACACCCTCTCATTTCCTCTCCCCCACCACCCCCAGCCCCTGGTAACCATCATTCTGCTACTTTTGTGAACCTGGTTATTTTAAACTCGTCATATAAGTGGTTTCATGTAGCATTTGTCCTTCTGCATCTGGCATATTTCACTTCGTATAATTCCCTTAAGATTCACGCAAATGGTCACAGACAGCAGGAGTTCTTTCCTTCTCGTGGCTGCGTAATACTCCATTGTTTATACACACTACATCTTCCTCCAGTCATCCACGGATGGACACTTAGGTTGTGTCCATATCTTGGCTATTGAGAATAATGTCGCAAGGAATATGGGAATGCAGATCTCTGAGATCTTTATCTCAATTTCTTTTAATATACACCCAGAAGTGAAACTGCTGGACCATATAGTCATTCTATTCTTAATTTGGGGGGGGCACCTCCATACTGTTTTTCACTGCGGCTTTAACAATTAACACTCCTGCCACCACTATGTAAAGATTCCCTCTTTTCCACGTCCTCACCAACATTTATCATCTTTTGACACTTTTTTATAAAAGCCATCCTAACAGGTGTGAGGTGATACCTTATTGTAGGTCTGATTTGCATTTCCCTGATAATTAGTGATGTCAAACAGTTTTTCATATAGGTATGAAATATCTGTTAGTTTTTTGCATGTTTTCTCTGAAAAATGCCTATTCGGTTCTTTTGCCCATTTTCTAATTGGGTTATTTGGCTTTTGTTATTGTTTTTTGTCTTGTTTTGCTATGTTTTGTCTTGTTTTATTATAGAGTTCCTTATATATTTTGGATATTAACCCATTATCAGATATATGGTTTGGAGGTATTTTCTCCCATCCCATAAATTGCCTTTTCATCTTGTTGATTGTTTCCTTTGCTGTGTAGGAGCTTTTTAGTTCGATGGTGTCCCACTTGTCGATTTTTTCTTTTGGTGTCATACTCAAGAAATCATTGCCGAGGACAATCCTGACAGCATCCTGAACCTGGTCTTCCAGGCTCCAGATCTGTTAGGAAAAAAATTTCTACTATGTAGGCCAGCCAGTCTGTGGTATTTTTCACGGTAGCCCAAGCAAACTAATATATTCTTATTCAATTAGACTTGAAATTTGTAAAATTATTAAAACAAGTTCCTTAAATTGAAGCCACCCACCTTAAAAAGCTTTACAAAAGGAACAGGGAAACTGGCTGCCAAAGCGAAAGGTCTATAGGGGCACAAACCTTATTAATACAAAAAAAATTAAAATTTACCAAGTGCTTAGAATATGCCATACACTGTTCCCAGCATTAATGATATAACAATGAACAGAACAGAGAAGTTACCAGCTATCAAAGAGACTGCATTCTGGTGACAGAGACAGATACTAAATGCATAAGCAAAGAAGTTAATAAAATAATTTTGACTAATGGTGCCATGAGAAAAATAAACCAATACCATGTAAGACCGAGATCAAAGGGAGGCAGAGAAGGACGGGGGAGGGAACAACATTTCCAGAAAGGTGGCATCTGAGCTAAGACAAACAAAGAAGTGATGAAGCCAGCCATAAAGGTGAGAGGAAAGATCATTCTGGGTAGAAGGAAAATCAAGGGCCAAGACTCTGAGGGGGGCACAAATGTGATTTGCCTGAGGACTGGAAAGAGCACGAATGTCTCTAGGAAATGGAAATGCCCCTGAGGAATGGTGTGCAAGAGAGTGTGCAGGGCCACCATTATGTAAGGCCAATGGAAGGAACTAGGAATTCACAGCCCAGTACGGAAGCAATGGAGGGTGAAAGAAATGGGGAAAATGATATGATCTGATTTATATTCTTTAAGATCACGTGAGCTAGTAGAGGATGAGTGACAAGGAAGGCAACAGGTGATACTGAAAGACCAGTAGGGCGGCAGTTGTAATAGCTGAGGGGAACAACGACTATGACTTAGGTTAGAGCAGATGGGTATGGCCGTTGATTTGATATAACATATCCAGTTTTCTGATGGCTGGAGGGGTAAGGAAGAAAAGGAATCAAGAATGACTTTTTAGGTTCTAGGTTTAAGAGACTACGCAGAGAGTGGTGGATAGTATAGGTCTTACTCAGTCCTGTATCTCCCTAGTCCCTTGTCTGGCTAAGAAAAGGCACTCAGCTGATCCTTGTGAAGGGAAGAGAGAGGAGCGGTGGAGAGTGGCAGTTGGTAGGAGAACTTCCCTGACTATATCCTCATCCACAAGAGAATCACAGTCTTTTGCAAATACCCAACTATTCAATAGAACAATGCCTGAGCTTTTCAATATATACTCCATATACATTCAGTATGCATTGCATAAAAGTCAACAGAATAAATATTATGCCTAATAATAACTTGAAAGCATTGCAACATTCCAAAAAGCTTTCTAAATAAAAGATAAAGTTCTCTTCCAATTGATTTGGAAATTTGTATCATTTCCTCCGACATCAAATGGTACCATCCATGCTACATGATTCTTTCCAGAGCCAAGTGTGTTCCCAAAAACTCCATACTCTGACCATGCCTTAAAATAATAGGTTAACTTATTACTAAATTTGGAGACACGTTATTTTGAAGACTCAGTCTTTAAATATGTCACTTCGGAACTCTGGTAATTGACATAGTTTTACTTTAAACTAACCTTTTTCTTAAACTTGTAACTTGGATAACTGCATTCATTATTTCCTTATGAAAAAATCATTGGAATGACCATTAGCTCAAAATCTTCCTTTCTAATTGTGCATAAAAATGTACCCATGAAAATTTGCAGGAGTTGCCAAGGCCAAAAGATGTTACTTTTAAGAGAAATTTAAATGACATCAGGATTTAAATGATATATCTCTAGGTCTATATTTTAAATGTCAAGATGAGTAACAGTTTCCTCTGCAAATGATAAGGAGAATTAAACAACACGTAGGCTGAATCTGGAAAGTCCAAACAGTCAGTCTTGGTCATTAACTCAACAGGCAAAACATCGTCTGGAAGGCACAGGTTAGGAGGAGGCCTACCCTGGAGGGGGCGGAGGAAGCCACCCCAAAGGGAGCAGTTTTAAGGCCCTGGGCAATCAGCACAAGGGTATCACAGCCTGGGCCGCATTCGGTGTAACTGTGCTGAATCGTGCTAGCCAAAGACATGAGGACTTATCCCATTCAGAAGTTCATGAACGTGTGCCATGTCTAGTAATAGATATTTAATTTCTTGGTTCCTTGGTGGCTAATTTATTTTTTAATTTTGCCAAGCCCCAAGAAGACACTTAAATGTTAGTACCTAATTCAGCGTGATTATGGAGGAGTAAAATTTGGAAGAGTCACTGCAGAGAGAAATGATCACCACGTCCCGGGTCCACAGGGATGTGGTGCGTGGACCCCCCCGTGTCTGCCAATCTGTCTCCCGCCATCCCCACCAGCCAGAGAACAATTCAGCCTGGGGAAATAGAGGAACGTGCACATTTCTTGGGAGACCTCTGGGAAAAACATATTATCTTGTTTTCCTCTGTCACCATTTTCTCCATAAAGTGATCTTTCAAAAATCAAACCATTTAAGCATTCAGATAATCAGGGGAGTTTTGCTATAACCTCAGACATATGGTTGACTTCCAAGTGCTCATCGGAGGCACTGCTCTTTCATTCCCTATATCTTCAGACTCTAAAACCAGGATAGAATAGGAGATGTTTCCATGGCAAGCTCCATTACCACGCAGGACAAAGTCACATGGAGCCCTTGGGCTCCTATTCTCCCGTATCCCCTTTCACTGCAGACAGAACAGACAACTCAGAGAGTGTTCAGGCTCCGTCCTCCTCCGAACAACAGAGAGCAGCGCTCTTTCCAGAAGAGTCCTACTAAGAAAATGCAAGATAAATCTAGCCCAGCAAGAACACTGCACAGACGGTCTATAAATTCAGACCCACAAAACAGCCTTGGAAGACTTCTCAGCTGTGCGTGCACATATGCGCGCACACACACACACACACACACACACACAGAGAGTCAACTTCTTGTGTATCTTTCTGTATTTACTATCTTCACTAGCTTCTACTTCTTCCCAACATTGTTAAAGGACTTACGTTACCTATTGGCTACTGATTTCATGACTGGCTCTATGCAAGTTTACTTTCTTTCTGAACCTCTCTGCATGGAATGAACCAGGTGTTTCATGAAATACTGTCTAATATAGTAGGTACGTAGAACTATATATATATTAAAAAAAAAAAAAAATGAAGAGGGGAGCCTGGGTGGTTTAGTGGATTAAAGCCTCTGCCTTCAGCTCAGGTCATGATCCCAGGGTCCTGCTCAGCAGGGAGCCTGCTTCCTCCTCTCTGCCTGCCCCTCTGCTTGCTTGTGATCTCTGTCTGTGAAATAAATAAATAAAATCTTGTAAAAATAAATAAATAAATAAATAAGAAGAAATATACTCTGTACAATTACTTCCCTTCAGACCAGGAAGACAGAGTTTATCTTAAATTGATTGATATGTGTCCATTTTAAGTACCTATCTTCTTAATCAGCATAAGAAGAAATATTGGAAAATCTGTGACTTTGGCAAATGCGTATTTTCATTACAGCTACTGATGACCAGGAGAGTGGAATGTCTATTGAGATTGGCGGCTGTATTTAGTCCCCCAAAGTACAGAAGTCCAGACAGCAAAAAAAAAAAAAAATCACAACAAAGAATCCTAAGGCATACGACTCTCTTTTGTAGCATAACATGATTAACTTGTCTCACATAATAACACTGGCTGTCATGCTGGGGAGAGGAACGCCATTGTTGCTTGCCTTTAGAAAAATACATGAAAAAAATATAAGGCTTATAAAACAGAGCAATCTGGAAATTTGAGTCTGATTATTATAAGAAATATTTCATATTTTTAAATTCAGCCACAAAAGCAATATGGGTGGCAATTAGAGTTTCAGCTTGCAAGAATGCAAAAAGGGAAGAGAAATAATAGAAGGAGCCGTAAGAAAAGCAATTTTAATCAAGCGAGAAGGAGGGAGAGAGAATTGAGAAGGGGCATCTTCTCCTCGGCCTTGGCTTCTATCACTTTCCAGAGCCCGAGGAAGTCAATTATGCACCCAGCATCACCGAACACAATTCCATTCTCTGGCTGACCTTCCCTCAACACACTTCCCTGCAGGACGTCTTGACAAGTTGCCCTGAACCTCAGCAGAGAAAACTTTCACTACCTGTAGATCCAGAGAAGCTCATTAAAAACACACCGAGTGTGGCATGGGCTGTAAATTACTTTAAAAGTCTCGGATTTTTCTCTTTTCTCTTAAATTGCACAGATCAGTTATTAAGCTTGGCCACAGAAAAGGGGATCATAATATCTGTTACCATACCACGGCTTTAGCAAGCGGCCAGCCATTCTCCACCGCAAAGAAAGCAAGTTTTATGGCCACACTAAACCAAGTGTTATCTTGGAAGGAAAGAAGAGAGGAAGGGGGTAGTGGGAGGAGGGAAACAAAAAGCGGGAAAAGAGAAAATTAAAAACTATTCACTGGGTAAATAAAGAAAATTTTAACAATTGAGAAACCAACATTTACTACACTAATTAGTATCTCCTAGAGGGATACAAATGTGCTTATATCAATTAAAGACTATCTGATATGACAAGAAAATACCCACATCCCTAACATCAAAAGCATTTCTTTCCTCTTTCCCTCCTCCCTTACTGTAGTCAGCACATGATGAGCACACGAAAGACGGCAGAATAATTCATTATTTTCTCTCCCACTGTTTTGTATCTTCAACATTTTTTTTTGAATCAAGACAAAATCATAAATTAGCTTGTAGCAAAACAGAATTAATTGAATGTCTTAAGTAGGATCATCAAACCAAGGTTTGAGTCAATTTATCTAAGATTTCACTAATGTAGTTTCAGCTCATTAGGGCAAGAACTGATGCTAGGGTGGGACATTACTAGATTAAAAAAGAAAAAAAAAGGGAAAATATAAGATCAAGAAAACCTGACTCTGCTTTTGCAAGAGAACTTCTTGAAGGTTATCTGATGTATGAGACAGAGCATAAACAACTCCCCTTCAAACAATAATCTATGATTGAAAAATAAATATGATTTCATAGAAACTGAAGATATTTACACACACTGACACTGAGAAGGCTCTGCCCTTCACTCTCTTGCCAGAAAACATTTTAGAAACACAGCATGGAACAGCAATGTGTGTGTGTGTGTGTGTGTGTGTGTAACAGAAACAAGCGCACACACACATATAACAAAATATATTTATGAAAAAGCAAAATATATTCTACACATGTGTGTTACACATAAATATAGAGAGACATTATTCTTATTGTTTCCTTGGAAAATAAGTTTTTTGGGCTTCTAAATGAAAAAAGAATAATTGTACACAGCAAGAAGGAAACAGCAAAGTTGTGGGGGAGAAAGCTTTTCCCAGCATTTCCAGTAACAGGATCAATAATAATCTGTGATTCTTCCAGTAAAAAGGCTTCCCCACAGGGGAACTTTCAACAGTCACGGAGCGTCCTGACGTCCAGTTCTGTTCTAGTCCTACATTTCATTAAGGTGAGTTTCTTTCTTTATGGACAAGATAACGAGATCTTGGAACTCTTAGTACAACTTTTTGTAATTGTGACAACAATTTAAGAAAAACAGGGCACCTGGGTGGCTCAGTGGGTTAAGCCGCTGCCTTCGGCTCAGGTCATGATCTCAGGGTCCTGGGATCGAGTCCCGCATCAGGCTCTCTGCTCAGCAGGGAGCCTGCTTCTTCCTCTCTCTGTCTGCCTGCCTCTCTGCCTACTTGTGATCTCTCTGTCAAATAAATAAATAAAATCTTAAAAAAAAAGAAAAAGAAAAACAAAATGTTGGACTAATATTAGGTGGGCCCCAAAACCCAAGGCTTATGGGTAGATATTTCACTTAGTTAATCCAAACATTAAAGAATCCATATAAATGAAGCAAAATATCATCAAGACTGCATAGCTAGGATAAAATAACCAGAAATAGTTAAAAGTCTGGTTTGGAAGACAAAGTCATTTACTAGACTTGACCACCATCAAGCTATGCGACTTCTCAGCTTCAACACCCTCATCTGTAAAACCTAGGTCCATGACATAGATTTGCTGTGAGGATTAAAACAGAGGATGTATTCGAAGCCCTTAGCGTGATACTTAGCACCTAATCAGCACTTGACACATGTCAGCTACGTTATTTTTGTTATTCACTAGACAAATTCTCATCTCTCGTTTCATTTAGCTTATCAGTATACCCTAAGAGCGACTAGTGTAGATGCTGTCTTCAAAGTTACCAGGAGCATTTAACAACAACAACAACAAATCTAGCCTTTACTGTGGTTTAAAAAATTTAATGGTTTTATAAATCAGGTTTAAAAACTGAACAAGGCAGATTTTCATTTCTCAGGCAGTGCTGAAAAACCAGTAGTTAAAGCACCTTCATCCACCAGAAAGATCTGTGACGTGTCACTTCACGACACACACGCTGTGCACAGCCACGGATATTTACAAGGTAAAGCATGTTGAATTCTGCAATGCCAAAAAGTAAAGTATTTGTGTATATATGTGCGCATATGCATAAATTCCTTTCACTTGAACAGCGCAATGTAACCCCTCGGTACAGAAAGTTATACACAACTACACTTTGTGTCTCACTGTTGCTGTACCCTCTTACAACCGTGTTTTTGTATTTCCAGTTGAGTGGAGATTATCATCAGTGCGAGTTTCTAAAGTTTATTCTCCTATAATGGAGAAAGTGTTGCCGTTTGCCAGAATTAGAGATGACCATGCCCAAGTGGGGGAAACAAAAGATTGTTTACTTGGGGAGAATTTATCTTTATGGCCATCAAAATATGTCTCTGGTGCCTCCGACGCTCCTCTCTGGTACTATGAGAAAGAAACTTCGGTTAGCTGCTCCCACTCACATCTGAGCAGAGCTGCAGTAACAGTAAATGATCCTTGGAAATCACAATCGCATTAGGCTGCTGTTCAAATAGCTTTTAGGGTTGTGATAATGGGAGGCATTCCTAATAACTGGTGACACTGCAAGACCCTGCCCAGAAGGCCTCCAAATGGCAGTGCACAATTTAAATTTTAATCTGGAAACAGTGGAAATGATGAGATTCCAGCTGGGGACCTTCTGGTCGGAAGGCCGGCATTCAGCCTCCCCATTAGATGCCCCAAAGCTTCGTTGAGTTGATGAGTGAATGCCCTACTCTTTTCACTCATTCTCACTCCGTGCCCGTCTCCCACCTGATTCCCTGGATGGCAGGAGGTAGCGTGGCTTTGCTTCCACAGAGGCGATCTTAGAGCTGATGAAGCATTCCCACGTTGCTGGGATCCAACCGAACACATCTGTGCTTGACATCAATGGAATGGTGCTTCCATTGTTCTGACAAGTGGGAACTTTCTGAACTTTTTTCCTTCCATGTGTGGGGTGGGCTTTGGGACATACTTATCCACTCTAAGCTTGAAATGAAAGCTGGCAGATGTATGCCACGGGCAGGAGGAAAGCGCTTCATTTTTTCCTACAATAAGCAATAACCCTTAGTATAATAACTCAACACAAGTTAAATAGCAAAAGGGAGCATTAGTGGGACCCTGTCGGCAGAGAAGGGAACAGCTGGCCCCGTTAGTAATCATCGCATGTCATTACTTGGGAAGTCCACTCCCAGTGCCACTACCAACTGGTTTTTCCTGAGTGTTCAGGCAGTAACACACGACAGATGAGAAAGTGTCATAACAGGACACTAGAGGCAGAGCTCTAGACTTTGATGGTTGGCAGTGCCAGATTGGATTCCCAATAAGCAGAGACAGGAAAAAAAAAATCTTAGTAGCAGAAATAAAGTAGAGAAGAAAATGGTGAAGATTCCCATAATTCCTCTCTCGTAGCTCTTCCTAAATCATTTTTTAAATGGGAACCTTTTTTTTTATTCCCCATGTATGTCAGTGGTTCCCACGAATGGTGATGTGCCTCTCAGACTAGGAGTGTGAATCTAACAAAAGGATGAACACTGGTACAATGCGTGCCCGGAAGACTCCGTGCAAACTCAACTGCTTCCACTGGGTTCCATTAGGGAACCTACTCCAGTGCCCCAATACCCTCGGCAGAATTAGAAAGTTGTTTTGATTTTAAAAAAATAACAACAACAAAAAAACACATATACACACAGGAGCAAATTTCTGCAAGGTGGAAATGGGAATAAAAACCAGTGTTTTGGAATTTTTTCTTTGCAGATAGTCATCAAATGAGGTACAATATTTGCTAACAGAGGGTAATTTGAATTATCCACGGATAGTTCAAAAACACAAAGAGTTCATTACCCAGATATCTCTATTTAAAATAGATTTGCTTTTGTTCATCAGTGCAGTGCACATGGCTGGGAAATGGCAAAGTGCCAGAATGAAACTGCTCCTAATTTTCAGAGGAGGCCACCAGCTAATTACACAGACTGCAGGTGTGAAGAGAGAAGCTCAAAGTAATCAATAGCAGTAATTAATCTGCTAGACTGGAGCTAAAGAGCTCACAGCTGGACATCAGAAATGGACACATGCAACAAGATCAGCAATAATTACCTCTTTAAATATTGAATTTCCATAGCAACAATTAGGCTTATAAATAAAGGCTGGAAACCAAGGCTTTGAGGCATGACACTGCATGGCAAACACCACATTCCCCAAATCAACCTTTTTAATAAACACCAACAATATGCTTGGGCTGGGTCAACCAGTTTTCCAGGCCTGGAAGAAGCTAAAGGTAGCCCCTCCAGCCCCAGCTTTCCTGGCGGCCTATTGGCTCTCTGACTCACCAAGATGGCCCTAGAAGCTTGCTTTGGGCTAGAGAGCACTGCCTTTCCACATCACCCAGCACAGCAGAGCAACCACAAGACACATGTCTCACCTGTGAAATATCTTTAAAAAAAAAATTTCAAGGAGGGTGGGGTTATGGACATTGGGGAGGGTATGTGCCTTGATGAGTGCTGTGAAGTGTGTAAACCTGGCGATTCACAGACCTGTACCCCTGGGGATAAAAATATATGGGGCGCCTGGGTGGCTCAGTGGGTTGAGCCGCTGCGTTCGGCTCGGGTCGTGGTCTCGGGGTGCTGGGATGGAGTCCCGCGTCGGGCTCTCTGATCGGCGGGGAGCCTGCTTCCCTCTGTCTCTCTCTGCCCTCCTCTCCATCTGCTTGTGATTTCTCTCTGTCAAATAAATAAATAAATAAAATCTTTAAAATATATATATATATATATATGTTTATAAAAAATAAAATATTAAAAAAAAATTTCACAAAACCTGCAAGCAAAATTCCTAACCCATGTGTTGGAAACATCAGTCTCTTAAAAAGGATTTGGGCTGTAGTTTGAGGGTTTTGTTTTCAAGACCAATATGATCAGTAAAACACCCAGATACTGAAGCTTCTAGGACATTCTTTTGCTTTGTGGAAAGAATAAAGAAAATTTTTTGTTCATGAGTTTTGTATTATTTTTGAGCTGATGGGGAAGAGGAGGTTGTTACTGAAGGCGAACTGTGCTACATGCTTTATGTTCTTCATTCATTTGAGCCTAATATTGTTTTGTTTGACAAAGCAGAAGGGGCATGGGGAGCCTAAGGACTTGCCAGGAGTCCACAGCCAAGAGGTGGAAAATGGGAGGTTCATAATTTGAACTCAGCCCTGGGAGTTATTTCAGCAAAGTGCTCAAACATCTTTGGGTAGCAAATTTGTTCTCTAAAACACTGAAAATTATTATAGTTTGAAATGCAATTTAAATTATGCTGTTTATATTCTATCATTGTCACAAAATGAAGAAAATTAATGATAACTTGATTACTCAATAGATACTTTTCTTTCACATTTATCCATTTTGATTTCAGTTCACAATTTCCATGGCCCTTATTCAAACCAGGAAGTATTCTGTAGAAAAATATGGACAAAAATTGCCAATAGTTTTCTAATCCAGAATCCAATACAGTAGTTTTGGAATGTGGAGTTAGCCAGGGACACTTCCTCTTAAGCATTATCAAAATAGAGTAGTTTTTATTGAGATTCTATTCTCTACCAATTACTAAGAAAAGCACATTTCATGCATTATCATTTAATCCTCATGATAGTATTATATAATATTATATAATATAATAATTTATTAATTATATATAATTAATATTATAATTATATAATATATATTATATAATAACAGTATGATCTAATTATCATCCATTCACACTTGAGGAAAAGGAGGCTCAGAGAGGGTACGTAATACTCTCAGAGACACATTGGTCTGTACGAGCTCCCTTGAGTGAGGACTCGGAATCAATCCACACTCTATTTCCAGGATATACCCACTATGTGTCGTCACTTTCCTAAGCCATTAACTCCCAGGACACCAGTGGTGGTATCCTTCTGCACATTCTAAGTATGCTGAAGTCAGTGGTAGCATGTTGCTAAGCACATATGGTTAAGAACTTAGATCCTGATGTGAAACTGGGTTTGAATGCCAGTGCTGACATTCGGTAGCTCTGTAATCATGGCTCTACAACCTCCCTGTTAAGTGGGCACAATAAGAGAATCCTCATAGTGTTAAGCAGTTAGCACAAATGGGGCATGGGAGAAGCTGCTTACAACTGAAACTTTCCCATCGTTGCTTTTTTTTTTTTTTAAGATTTTATTTATTTTTTTTACAGAGATCACAAGTAGGCAGAGAGGCAGACAGCGAGAGAGGGAAGCAGGCTCCCCACAGAGCACAGAACCGGATGCGGGGCTCGATCCCAGGACCCTGCGATCATGACCTGAGCCGAAGGCAGAAGCTTTAACCCACTGAGCCACCCAGGCAACCCCATCGTTATTTTTCTAACCTCTGCTATCTTCTCCACCCAGCCCTTATTCCAGGCCCTCCCTTTTCCACCCGCCACTGCTAATCCAAGTCAATCTCTTCCTCCTACAATCACGCCTTGTTCATGTCTTTGTCCCCGACATCTCTACCACACTATCCACACAAACAAGGGAAGGGCTGATTCTTACTATCGTGTACATGCGTGAATGAATGAGGCACTTCAGCCCCTCTACCTAAGCACGGGCATCTGTGTAAACGGAGACCCTCTGATGGCCTCAATACCGCTGCGGACCTGCCCGTTGGCAAGATGAGTTCTAACACAATAACCAGATAAGGGAAGACTGTGAGCTGTGTAATAGCATCCATCCCAGAATCTCCCAGTAAAACTGAAGTAAAACTTAAAAAACTGGTAAGCCTTAGGCACATAAAGTAATTTTGTGTAATACATGGGAAGATACATCAATTTCGACTGCTCTCAAGCTACATGGCTTTGCAATTGCATATTCAGTGCACACATGTGTGCGAACACACATGGTCCCTCTGCCATCCATTTCTTACTTTAGTCACTAATTGTTCTTTTTACATTTTCCAAAGGGAATCCAAGGTGTGTAAACAGCAATGACAATAGGAAAAGGAACTACATTCTCTCAGAGCAAAGAAATAAAAGTCAAGAACTGACCAATTGAGTCAGTATTAATTTATGCCCTACACAAAATAGGCATTATTTCTGAAGCTAATTAAAACATGCTGTTTTGTGACTTCTCTGTGATGTTTGGTCAGAAAATTAAGGAGGCAAAGGACTGTGCCAAATAAGAGAACACATTCTGAAAACTTTCACTCTTATTTCAGTCTTTAACGTACAAAATTTTGTGTGACTCAAGAAACTTATATAGATAAAACAGCCATGATTGTTGTCATGTTAAATATTCCAGATAGATAGATAGATAGATAGATCACGAGCGATTTCTTTATAAAGACTCATTCATTTGGACAAATCCACTATTCAAATTTGTAACTGAACAGATACTTTGGTAAAGGTTGACCTTTAAACTATCACTAGGAAAGGACAGGTATTCTCCTTCCAAATGTTGTTGATTTACTTATCACCGAACTTTTCACGTCTCCATGAACGGCAGAGCACGCCCACTCCACTGCCCAACAAGAAATAGTTGGGGAAGAACACTTCTGGGCTCTGTGTCCTCATTTCTTCTCCCATATGCTATGAGAAGCAATTTAACGGACACAAGGAAGAGAGAGACATAGACCAGAAAAGAAATAAAAAACACATAAAGGCAAGCAATCATTTGGAGGATTTCCTCATGGGAAACCCCATCTAGATGTTGGTGGCAGATGGCTTTCAGAGGACTATAGTAGTTCATAATTATACAACACGTAATTTGAGTAGGACACTGGGAGACCCTGGTTTTCCATAGAGGTTGGCAAAGTTTGTGTGTTGTTGAACGCCAGAGATTCCCATTCCTGAAAAGGATCTCAAATCAAAGCAAAGTGAAGGTGGGCTTAGCTGCCAGGCTAACATGGGGAGGGAATGAACTATGCCTGTGGATTCCACCCCCTGGCGGTACACTAGACCAGGGGCTGCTCAACGATGACCGTGAGTCAAGTTCATGCCTCCTGCCATCTGTGCTTTATTTTTTTGTTTTTGCTTTTCTATTCCTTAACTGTGTCAAAATTTATTTTTTATTACTCTAAAACACACATAAGAAGTCAGCTCTTAACCTTACTCAGTATCCAGTTCCAGGACATTATGCACATTCACAGTGCTGTGCAACCGCCGCCACCACCATCCATCTCCAGAAACTTTTCATCTCCCCAAACTGAAGCTCTGCACCTGTTAAACAGTAACCCCCCATTGCCCCTCCCTGCAGCCCCTGGTATTGGTTCTACTGTCTGTCTCTTGAGTTTGACTATTCTAGATAGCACCTAAAACTGGACTCCGACAATGTCTGTCCTTTTGTATCTGGCTCGTTCTACTTCCATCTTGTCCTCAAAGTTCATTCAAATTGTATCATGTGTCAGAATTACATTTCTTTTTGAAGATGAATAATGTTCCATTTATATATATCACATTTTGCTTTTCTATTTGTTGATGCATGCTTGTGTTGCTTCCACAAATTGGCTGTTGTGAATAATACTATTATGAACATGGGTGTATGCATAAGTATCTGTTCCAGTCCCTGTGTGGGATTCTTTGGGGAGGGAACTTATCTAGGAGGGAACTTCTAGGTCATATGGTAATACTAGGTTTCATTTTTTGAGGAACATGATTCCTGTTTTTGTAATTAAGTTTTGTTGGAATACAGCCATGCTTACTTGTCTACATGTTGTCTATAGTTGGTTTCAGTACAGTGGCAAAGTTGAGTGACTTTTATGGAAACCACATGGCCTACAAAATCTAAAATACTACCTTGTCCTTCAGAGAAAACTTTGCCAGCCCTTGTATTCTATCCCCTTAAGGCACTTAAAATAAAAATACAGATGCCTGGGCACTCAGACACACTGCATCAGAATCTCCAGGGGAGGGAACTACAAAGCTATGTGTTATATATCCCTTCAAAATGATTCTGACACAGCCAGTATTGCAGTCAGCATTTGGGGACCCCTGTACTAAGAGACCTCCAGAAACTGGCACAAATGTATCCAACTGCCCTCAATGTCAACAACAACAGTTTTCAATTAATCTCAGTATTTAATGAACTCTTAATGCACACCCAATGACTGAACAGCGACTGGACAGTGAGGATTTGGCAGAAGCTAAGCTTGATTGCAAAACTTGTGTCTGAAAGATGAACAGTCTGGGAATAGAAGGGAGCCCCATTTTGGACAGATGTATTTTGCCACTACACAGGAGGATGTATCTGAGCAGCCTCCCTCTTATAGATCCATGTAATCAAGGAGCAGAATTTCTCCATCCCTGTGGTCTGTCATATCGCCTTAACTCAGCATCTCTGCACCCCTGACCTATTGATGGCTCCTCTGCTCTTCAGTCTGCATTGTTTTGTCTTGCTGTGCATTCTCTGAGTCTGCTCATCGATTTCCTTCTCCTTCTATCTTTCTGGGTATCTTGTGTCTCTCACCCCGTCTTTCTTAACATTGGTGTGTGTTCATTTTTGAGACCACAGTGAAGAAGTCCTTTGTGCTCTTCTCTTTTCTTTCAGATGTTAACTCTTGGTGTGAATCCATGGAGAAAACACCATTATAGCCTTGTGAGCTAAGTCACAATTAACCCCAATATCATAGTACTAGCACACACAGAATCCCACTGAAATCCCAAATATAATTTAATGATAATATCTTTGGAGTATAAAAGTAAATATGTTAGCCTAATTAAATTCACTCTTATTTCAGGCAACGTACCTTATGGGTTAATAGCACAACCTAAGAATCTGGATTTTCCTTTGATATCATTAATAAAGGGACTGGAGCTATAATCAATTAGGGCTAAAAACTTGGCAACATCATATAACCAAAGCCAATCACATGTATAAGAAAACTGTGCTTTACTACACATTTAGACAAGTTAAAAATATTTAACATGGCCCCTAAGTGGACACAGAGGAGATGGAAGTTAACAGAGTGTAGTCCAGTGGTCCTCAGCCTTGTTGAGTTTGCTAAACAATTGGAATACTGGGAATTCTGATGACACTAAAGGAACAGATCCGTCCACTATACACTTGGCCACCCTTCATACTTACGTAGGTGTTTGAGTAAAACTGTGATCTTCCCTGATCGTGATCTCTTTTATTGTCCCGCAGAGATATTCTTACATGCTCCCAGAAAACAAACCTGGATTTATTTATATCAGACAATGTCCGACTCCGGTAGGTTTTGCAGGCCGACAGGCACGAGGAGAGCGTCCGGGCTAGCCGGTAGCTCCCCTTGGGGCTGAGCGGGATGGCGAGTGTCGGGAGTCCAGGCGCATTAACGAACCACACCAGACTCGGGTGATCTGTCGAAGCAGGATCTCATTTTATTGAGCGGGGTTGCAGCTTATATTGGGTAGGGGATGGGAAATGAGGTCAGCAGGGAGAGAGCCTATGGGGTTTGGTTACGTAGTCAGTAACTCGGTAGGGTGTGTTGGGCGAGAGGAGGAAATATCAGAGATATGCGGAACCGAAACCGCCACGTTGGCACCAATACTGCCACGGTGGCGCCTTTTCTAGCCGGAAGAGAAGGCAGCCAGCGCCATCTTTGTTGTGCCCAACAAGACAACAGACAAAATATCTCATATGGTCAGGGCCCAGGTCATTGTTTCTGAATATTAGCTCTTAGTGGGGTGTGAAAATTAAAATACATGCAGAGAAGACATCTGATGAAAGAGTAAATACACCTCTGGGAAGAAAAAAAAAAAATTGTTGCTTTGATCTTTGGTTTTGTTGGTTGGTTCATGTGTTTTTGCTTATTTCCTGATTTCTGCCTTAATTGCATTTCAGTTCAAGTTATCAAATATGTGACTACAGGAAAAATGTTAGCATAAAATAGAAATTAAAGTCCTTGTACTCAACACTGGCTTCACCTTAGAAATCATGGGAGGGTGATTAAAATATACTGAAAACTCCAACCCAGCTTTGGAGATTCTAATGTGATTCCATAGTGAGACATGGACACTGGGAGTTTTTCCAGCCCCCAGAAAATCCCAATGTACAGGCTGAGAATCACTGGTTACACCTATTTCTCAAAGGCTACCTATGGCGGGGGGGGGGGGGTGGTAAAAAGAGATTTCCTATCGCCATCTCAAGAAAAATATCCTGTATTTTTAGATTAATGATATTTGAATAATGCACCAGTACTGCTTCTTGACCAGATATACCATGACTACAGACAAATGGTGAGATTGTTGAACAGTATTTGAAAAAAGGAAACTCCATGAGTGTGAGCTCACACTCCCTTTTCTGACAAATTCTTTACATTCTGTTGTAGAAAAAGCCAGCCAAGTTTTCTGTGGTTTTATTAAGTGGCTTTGTGCTATGAAGTAGAAATCATCTCAGCCTCTGAGGAGCTAATTCTCCTTGTTGTTGCATGACTGGCTCATTAAACTTGAGCGCTTGGGCCCCAGCTTCCTACCCCTAGGGCTTAGCCTGGGAGAATAAGAGATTCATAGAAAAGAAAAGCAAGTTCCTGCCTGTTGAAGCTCTTTGAGTCTGTACAAGGGCAACGCCTTATTCCTGAGGCCTCCAGAGCCCAGAATTTTGCCAAATCATCTCTATTTTTTGCCAATCTGTCAGTTACCAAACTAAAAGCATCAATAATGATATCTGGGTACAAACATTAAATCAAGCTCAAAATGGCTGAATGTACAATATCTTGCTGAAGGGAAGCTGTCCTATGCAATCAGTGTAATACTCACCAGTGAACATTTAGTAACATCTTTTCCTCCCAACCCCAAACGTTAGTGTGGCAGACTACACACATGTTGATGGAATTCATTTTCTTGCGATAGGAACTAATGCCCTGGCCTCATACAGGTTGTCTACTGGAAGCTGCCCTCCTAGAACTTCCTAGTAGCTTCCACCAGCTTCTCGTCACATGGACCTCCCAAAATGGCTGATTCCTTCTTCAAATCCAGCTTGAGAGAAACAGTGTCTAGAGCAAAACTGCTAGGAAGACCAGGAGTGACATCTGTTACTTTTGCCATATTCTGTTGGTTATAAGCAAGTCATAGGCTTGCATCCACCTTCAAGGAGAGTCAATTACACAAGGATATGAACACAAGCAGGCAAGGATCACTAGGAAGTCACTCTAGAGTCTGTCTGCCATCTTCCTTTTGCTACAGCATGACCCGTGGTAGTAAAAAGTAGAGACTAAGCTAACCCATTCCAACTATCCAAGACCATGATTATGAGCAGAGTTTCTTGGGCCATGAGACTGGGAAGATTTCTCAGACTTTTGTGGGAACTTAAGAGGTCTAACTAGAGAGCAGAGTTAGAGTTCTGTTTGTCCTTTTCTTAGAAATACAAAGACATAAGTTGGGAAATATCTGGATATGTTTAAATAAACTACTCTTGCCCAGTTCCAATCTAAGCAGGATATTTGGGGTTTTCTTTTCCTTTTTTTTTTTTTTAAGAATTCAGTAAAACCATTTGCACAGTATTGAAGATAGCTAATTAACTCAAAAGACCACCTGGTAGGATAAAGCCTTGACATAAGGTAGAGCTCTGACTCCAGCTATGTTGCCTTAAACAAGCCAGATATTCTGTGAACACACATTGAATTCAAATGAATCAAGGCACTTTCTTAGCATCCCATAGGGGATGACTTGTCCACAGTTACACTGTTAGTAGCTTAGAGTTTTATCTCCAGGTGTCGAATGCCAGGAACACTGCCTTTATGTCATAGTCAGCTGTTACCCTCTTCAGTTCCTTACAGAGCTGTGCGTGCATCTCATTTCATTTTAAAAGTAAACTTTCAGTACCATCTGAGAGATGGAGAAAATGAACTGCATGAAGGCAAAGTAATTTTGCAAGCACTACAAACCACATATGATAAAGCCTAAATGTGGATTCAGATTTGTCAGGTTTAAGCGCTGATGTAAAGAAGTGCTCTCTCCATTACTCCCAATGAACTTCCCATTTCTGGTTAAGGCCTCCACGGTGACTCATCAGGTAAAAATATTTACAACAGGCTACATGAAAACTGCCTGTCTAAACATTCATAAAAGCTTTGCCATATTATCACTGTCATTTTTGAACTCCCTACTTCCCAGAGTGAAAGGGGACATTTGGCACATGGATCAGGTATCACAAACATATAGTCAATTATCAGACACTGGCAACCACTTCACAGAGAACCTGATCTAAGGCACTGCCTCAACACAGACAGTTGGGAAATTTCACTGGCCAATGCATAGACAGAAAGAGGACATGAGAAGAAAAAACATATTTTTCAACTATTTCATCAGCCAATTCTTCCAGGCACATTATCATTCCTGTTATGGACTGAAAGTGTGTGCCCCCAAAAGCATATTTTAAAAGCCTAACCTCCAGTGGGATGGTATTAAGTATCAGCGTCTTTGGGAAGTAATTAGGTTTAGATGAGTTCATGAGGGTAGAGCCCTCATGATGGGATTAGCACCCTCATAAGAAGAGACCAGAGAGCTCTCTTTCTCAGTATGTGTGTGTGCTCTTGTGAAGACACAGCAAGAAGGTAATCATCTGCAAGTCAGGAAGAGAACCCTTACCAGAATATGCTTACATGGAGCCCCCTGATCTTGGACTTCCCAGCCTCCAGAATTGTGAGGAATGTTTGTTATTGAAGCCTCTCAATCTATAGTATTATGTGACAGCAGCTGAGCTAACAAAGACCATTCCTTTTCCCACATAACATTCCTAAAAAGTAGGTGTTTTTCCCTCCTTTACACGTGAGGAGAATGAAGGCTAGAGAATGAAAGAAACTTTTCTAAGTAATGAGCTATAGAGATGAATTCCAACCCAAGTCTAGGTGACTTGGGTTGACTCGGGTGACACCAAGGCCTATGCACATTCTACCATGCCAGATTGTCTGCTCTCTATTAACAGTGTGACTACTGGCAAATCCCTTGCCTGCCGTGAAACTCTAGTTAGATGATCCCTTAGCTCCCTTTCCTTGAATTGCAGGCTTTCATGATTCTGACTCACAGCTGCTAGTTCAAAGGGTTATAAAGGGTGATGTCACCAAGATGGCAGAGTAGGAAACCCCAGCCTTGATCCCACCACAAAAGTCAATATTCGACAGCTATCCACAAACAAAAACATCTCTGGGAGAGCTGTGCAGTCCACTTAAATTTCAGCAACGTGTTGAAACAAACAAAAACCTTGAGAATAACAGCACAAAAAGGGAAGGAAGGCAGTTTCATTTTCCCTGCATCACTCTATTCCCCAAGTTGGCCTTGCTCCGTTTCAAAGAGGAACTCCCCAGCTAGAAACCATTCCTCTCGCAAGGAAAGGAAGAGGGGGATGAGCCACGAGTTCTCACATCCTTCGGGGACAACTCAAGAAGATCTGCTTCCATTTCACCCAACCCAGAGATTCTCAAGGCTGATCTAGGAACCAAGAAGATAAGCAGGGGCTACCAATAGCAGCCACATAGTGGGGGCAAACTCAACTCCCAGAGACTTGTTCTGCAGAAAACCTAGCAGCTTTAACCATGAAAAAAGAACCAGCACAGCAAGACAGACCTACTGCTGAGTTCACTAGATTTCACCCTACAGGTATATGCATTCACTGAAGCTAGTTCCCTGAGTCTGTCACTATTCCCTTCCCCGCCGCCCCATGTGCCCCACTTCAATAGCAGCCAGCCTGGGCCTCTGCAGTTGCTCAAGTGCAAGACACCAGCCTAGATGTGTCTGACCCCTACTGCCATGTGTACATTCCAGGTTAGCCCCTCCAGCTGTACATTTGCCATCTTTGAGCCTGACATCTATCACCTGTCTCCACTGCCACAAACAAGCCCAGGGGGAGATTGTGCAGCCATAGGAGAGCACACTTACATCCAGGGCCCCCGAGGCCACTTGTGGACCTGGTTCATGCTTTGTCTTCTGCAACTGGCCTGCACCACTGCATTCATCTGCAGCCAGCAACCCTGTCTGTGCACCTCTATGCCTCTGGCCCAACCCCCATCACTGGCCTCCACTTCTGTGCCCCTGAGATAAGATGCAGCAGCCACAGCATAACAACCAGGGCCCATGCAGCTGTCAGTGTACCTACAACTGGCCCTGGTCCTTCCTGCCTGCCTTAGCCCCCACCACTACATATGTGTTTGCAGTTGGCCCCCACTGCTACACAGAAGCCTGCTGCTAGCTATCACAGCCAAGCACATGTACACCACCAGCTCCAGCCACTACTACTACTTGTTCTGGTTTTTAGCTACTGGACCTGGAGGCAATGTTGAGCATCCAAAGGGCCCTTGCAGACTCTATGGAACCCCATGCAGCATTCACCAAGGACCAGGCAGTTGTCAGTGCTGTGGACCCCAACAACCTGAGTCAATGAGCCACTACACCTGGACATATTGCTACCACAAACCTTTATATTTGGTGCCCTGCCTCATTAGACCCCAGGTCACAGCACACTCTCGTGTGCTCCTTCCCTTACTGAAGTTAACCAGTGAAGTCTAAAAGAGGTGACTGCTTCTTCAAATGCACAGACTCCGATGCAAAACTACAGAGATCATAAGGAATCATGGAAACAGAATTCCACCAAAGGAATACAAGAAACCTCCAGTAACCGGCCCCAACAAAAAGTAGATATGGAATTTCCTGACAAAGAATTCAAAATAATTATTCTAAAGATGCCCAGAGAACAAGAAGACACAGAAACAATTTAACAATATTGGGGGAAAAGCACAAGATAAAAATGAGAAGTTTGGCAAATAGTTAGGAAGCATAAAAAAGAACCAAACATAAATATTGGCATTGAAGAAAACAAGGACTAAACTGGAGAATGCAGTAGAGAGCTTCAACAACAGAACAGATTAAGCAAAAGAAAAAAATATCAGTGAGCTTTAAGACATGTCTTTGGAAATTGTCCAGTCAGAGGAATGAAAAGAAAAAAATAAAGAAAGTCAATGTGACTTGTGAGATACCATTATACATCACTGAAGTCCCAGAAAGAAAAGAGGGGAAAAGAGGTAGAAGGTAGAAGGTTTATTTAAAGGAACACTGGCTAGAACTTCCCAAACCTGGGGAGATATTTGGACATCCAAGTTCATGAAACTAATAGATCACCCCAAAATTTCCATCTAAAACAATCTTCTCCAAGACATGTTATAATTAAACTGTCTAATATCAAAGACAGAATCCTGGGTGGCTCAGTCAGTTAAGCATCTGCCTTTGGCTAAGGTCATGATCCCAGAGTCCTGGGATCAAGTTCCACATCGGACTCCATGCTCAGTGGGGAGCCTGCTTCTCCCTCTGCCTGCCACTCTCCCTGTTTGTGCTCGCTTGCTCTCTCTCGCTCTCTCTCTGACAAATAAATAAATAAAACTTTTAAAATAAAATAAAAAACAGAGAATTTTAAAAGCATCAAGAGAAAAAGAATTTCTCATAAAAGAAAACCTTATAAATTAAAAACAGAGCTTCCCTATGACTCTGCAATTGTGCTACTGGGTATTTACCCCAAAGATACAAATATAGTGAAAAGAAGGGCCATCTGTACCCCAATGTTCATAGCAGCAATGGTCACAGTGGCCAAATTGTGGGAAGAATGAAGAGGCCCTTCAACGGGCAAATGGATAAAAAGGATATGGTCCATACATACAATGGAGTATCATGCCTCCATCAGAAAGGATGAATATCCAACTTTTGTATCAACATGGACAGGACTGGAAGAGATTATGCTGAGTGAAACAAGTCAAGCAGAGAGTCAATTATCATATGGTTTCACTTATTTGTGGAGCATAAGGAATAATACAGAAGATGTGGAGAGATGGAGAGGAGAAGGGAGTTGGGGGAAATCGGAGGGAGAGATGAACCATGAGAGACTGTGGACTCTGAGGAACTAACTGAGGTTTTGGAGGGGAGAGGGGTGGGAGGTTGGGTGAGCCTGGTGGCCGGCATTAAGGAGGGCACAGATTGCATGGAGCACTGGATGTGGTGCATAAATAATGAATTCTGGAACACTGAAAAGAAATTTAAAAAATAATAATTTTTTTTTAAAAAGTTGAAATGTAATGTACCAAAATTTATGAGATGTAGCAAAAGCAGTGCTTAGAAGGACATTATATTAACTAATGCCTACATTATGATAAAAGAAAGATCACAAGTAAACAGCCTTACTCCACACCTCAAGGAAGCATAAAAATAAGAACTATGCTCAAACGGGAGCCCCAGATGGCTCAGTCGGTTCGGCGGCTGCCTTCAGCTCAGGTCATGATCCCCGGGTCCCAATACTGAGCCCCGCATTGGGCTCCCTGCTCAGTGGGGAGCCTTCTTCTCCCTCTGCCTGCTGCTCTCCCTGCTTGTGATTTCCCACCCTCCCTCACAAATAAATAATATCTTTAAAAAACAAAAAAATGAACTAAACTGAAACTGAAAAAAAAAAAAAAAGGAGATAACAAAGACCAGAGTAGAAATAAATGAAATAGAGAACAAAGAAACAATAGAAAAGGTCAACAAAACTAAGATTGGTTTTTTAAAAAGATCAATAAAATTAACAAAACTTTAACTCAATATCAAGAAAAAGAGAAAAGACTCAAAATTATAAATGAAAAAGATGACATTGCTAACGATACTACAGAAACACAAAGGATCATAAAAGACTATGATCATATGCCAACAAATTGGACAACTCCAAAGAAATAAATTCCTAGAAACATAACCTAACAAGTCTAAATCATGAAGAAATAGGAAACCTGAACAGACCAATAATAAGTAAGGAAATTAAATCAGTAATCAAAAAGCTCCAAAAGACAAAGCCCAAGACCAGAAGTCTTCACAGGTAAATTCTACCAAATATTTAAAGAAGAACTAATGCCAATTCTTCTTAAACTCTTGCAAAAAAAAAAAAAAATTTTTTTTTTGAAGAGAACACTCCCAAACTGGTTTTACAAGGCCAGCATTACCCTGATACCAAAGCCAGATAAGGATGTTACAAGGAAACAAAACTACATTCATCTCTGGTGAAAATACATGCAGAATTCTCAACAAAGTATTAGCAAACCAAATTCAACAGCATATGTCATGATTATACATCATGATCCCATGGGATTTATCAATGGGATACAAGGATGTTTTAAAATATGTGAATCAGTAAGTGTAATAATACCACATCAATAGAACAGAGACCAAAATCATATGCTCACTTCAAAAGATGCAGAAAGGCATTTCATAGAAGTTCAATATCCTTTCATCATAAATACTCTCAACTGGGCAAAGAAGGTAAAGGCTGTATATACCCAACCCACTGCTAACATCATAGTCAATGGAGAGAAGTGAAAGCTTTCCCTCTAACATCAGGAATAAAACAAGGATGGTTTCTTAGAGTCCACAGTCTCTCATGGTTTGTCTCCCCCTCTGATTTCTCCCAATTCACTACTTCTCTCCTTCACCCAATGTCCTCCATGTTATTCCTTATGCTCTACAAGTAAGAGGAGGGGATGGGGAGTTGGGGAGGGCACGTATTGCATGGAGCCCTGGGTGTGGTGCATAAACAATGAATTTGGGAACACTGAAAAGGAATAAAACAAAGATGACCTCTTTTGCCACTCCTATTCAGTACAGTACTAGAAGTCCTAGCCAAAGAAATCAGGCAAGAGTAAAAGGCATTCAAATCAGAAAGGAAGAATTAAAATGATCCGTGTTTGCTGATGACATCATATATAGAGAAAATCTTAAAGATTCTACCAAATAACTATTAGCCCTAATAAATAAATCCAGTAAAGTTTCAGGATATAAGATAAACATACAAAAATCAGTGGATTCTATACACTAAAAGTGCGCTATCTGAAAAAAAAAGAAAGAATTCCATTTATAATAGTATCAAAAACAATAAAATATTTAACAATAAATTTAACCAATGAAGTTTAAGATTTAAACACCAAAAACTATAAGATATTGGAAAAAGAAACTTAAGATAACAAAACACATGGAAAGACATCAGTATTTATGGATCATAAGAGTTAATATTGTTTAAATGTCCACACTGCCCAAAGTTATCTATAAATTCAATGCAATCTCTATCAAAATTCCAATGACACATTTCACCAAAATAGAGAAAACAATGCTAAAATTCATATGGAACCACAAAAGTCCTCAAATAGCCAAGCAATCTTAGAACAAAACTGCAGGCATTATACATCCTGATTTCAACTATACTCCAAAACAATAGTAAAACAATATGATACTGTCCTAAAAACAGACTCATAGACCAATGGAACAGAATTGAGTGTCCAGAAATAAACCCCTGCATATATGGTCAACTAATATGTTGACCATATATGTTTGACAAGCTAGCCAAGAATACTCAATAGGAAAAGGACAGTCTTTTTAATAAACGGTGCTGAGAAAACTGGATGGCCACATGCAAATCATTTAAATCTAACCTTATCTTATACCACTTACAAAAAATTAACTTGAAATGGATTAAGGACTTGAAAGTAATACCTGAAGCCATAAAACTGCTAGAAGAAAACATAAGATAAATACTCTTTGACATTTTCAACAATAATTTTTTTGTATAGGACATCAAAAACACAAGCAATACCAACAAAAATAACTAGCACTACATCACACACAAAATCTTTTCACAAAAGAAACAACAAAATGAAAAACCCATCTAGGAAATGGCAGAAAATATTTAGAAGCCATGTATCTGATAAGGGATTAATATCCAAAATATAAGAAATTCTTACAACTCAATAGCAGAAAATAAACAATCTGATTTCAAAATGGGCAGAGAACCTGAATAGACATTGTTTTGAAGATGACATACAAAAGGCCAAGAAGTACATGAAAAGGTGTATGATATCACTGATCCTTGGAGAAGTACAAATTAAAACCACAAGGAAAGACACTTTCTACCTGTTAGAACAGCTATTATCAAAGAGACAACTGATCACAAATGCTGGCAAGGATGTAGAGAAAGGGGAAACTTTGTGCACTGTTGGTGGAAATGTTAATTGATTTAGACACCAGGGAAAACAGTATGGAGGCTCCTCAAAAAAATAAAAATAGAACTACCATGTGATCCAGCAATCAAAGAAGATAAGACCAAAACCTAAAAGAGATTTCCGCACTTCCGTATTCATTGCAGCATTATTTACAATAGTTAAAACATAGAACAACCTAAGTGTCCTTCAGTGGATGAATGGATGGAGACAATGGACAGTGTGGTTATATATACAATGGATATTATTCAATCATTAAAAAAAACTTACAATAACATGAACAGACTCTGAGGGCATTATGTGACCTGGAACTACAAGAAAGCAATATACTATGTGATCTCAGTTACATGTGGAATCTAAAAACATTAAACTCAGGGGCATCTGGGTGGCTCAGTCAGTTAAGCATCAGCTCAGAACTTGATCTCTGTGTCATGAGTTCAAGCCCCACATTGGGCTCCCCACTGGATGTAGAGCCTGACTGACTGCCTGCCTGCCCACCTACCAACTAACCTCACAGACACAGAGTTGAATGGTGATTGCCAGAGTTTAGGAATGGGAGTGTTGCAGAATATTGGTCAAGGATACAAACTTTCGGTTATAGGATGAGTAAGTTCTGGGGATCTAATGTACAGTATTTTTAGTTATATTCATATTTAATATATATTTATATTTTAATATATTTATATATTATATTTATATTTATTTAATATATATAATTATAGATAGTTATAGTTAATAAAATTGTATTGTATACTTGCAAATTGTTATGAGAGTAGAGCTTTAACATTCTCACCATAACAACAACAAAATTGTAATTATGTGAGGTAAAGAATGTATTAACTGAACTTAATATGGTAAATATTTCACACTATATTCATGTATCAAATCATCCCAGTGTATATCCTAAACTTAGTGTTATATGTCAATTTTATTTCAATAAAGCTAGAAAAAATACAACAGAAGTATCATAGTAGTTGAAGAATAAGGAAACTTTTTCCTTTCTTTTTTTTTTTTCTCAAAGATTTTACTTATTTGAGAGAGAGAGAGCATGAGAGGAGAGCGAACAGGAGAAGCTGAGTCCCCGCTAAGCAGGGAACCTGATACAGGACTCGATCCCAGGACTCCAGGATCATACCTGAGTTGAAGGCAGTCACTTAACCAACTGAGCCACCAGGCGCCCCTCTTTTTTAAACTACAAAATAATTTTTGAGAATAGAAATATCTATACTTCTCCCTCTAGGAATTCAAAGAAGCCCATACAATAGATATTAAATGTGATGTATCCCACAACTACAATATTAGAAAATCTGGCACTGTACGCATTTGGACTTGCCTATTTCTCAATCACTTTCTCTTTCCACGTGCAGCATATGCAAGATACTACAGAGGCATACCAGGCGGGTTATAGAGAAAGAACATCTAAGTAGACTGTATATATGGGCCTTGACCTTGAGGCATTTACAATTTAATTCCCAAATTGGGCATATTCTGAGTGAAAATACGTAAATACATAAATACCCCCAAAGAAAGCATATTCATTCACAATTTTTTGGAAATAGCAAGCATATAATCTAGGAAGGAATCAAAGAAAGGTGGATTTTAATTAGAATCTTGAAAAGTTGAAAGAACATGGTTGAACAGAAAGAGCATCTAACTGTGGAAAGAGCTCTCCCAAGGTCCCAGTAGGTTTTTAGGAAAATGATACAGGTCTGATGGCTCATCAAAAGATATTTTAATAAATGGATCACTTACAGTGTTATGGACTGGAACAAGGGAAACAGGAAGTAGTCATTTCCATACCTACTGAATGGGCAAAAGGAAGACGTGGTGCCCCAGGACACCAGGGAGGGTTGGAGCTTTGACAGGAGTCTTTGGCATGGAGAATGTATTCGCTGCCAGAACCACACTCCCAAATGAGAGGGTGGGAATGCTCTCTCTTTCTACCTTTTGTTCTCTTCCCAATGCCTCCCATGGGGCCAACACCAATGGGAAGCTGGTCCGGTTGGAACAGCCTCCTGGGGAATGGTGGGATGGGGGAGGACTTCTGAAGGGTGCCAATGGAGAAAAACAGCACAGGGGATGAATTTATTCCCTCTTCTCTAGATGCTAAAGAAGGTTAGGAGGACAAAAGGAAAAGTAAATATTGAAAGGAAACACCTTCCCCCAGGCAGGCAATTACATGAGAGTCTAAGCAAGAGCTGAATCGTGTAGGTAAGTAACAGCAAAGCAGTGTTACTCCAGACTCCTACTAGTAGCATTTCACACTTACGTTCAAGTCAAGGCAGATTTCTTTTTAAAGCTGTTGCTTACCTCTTTCACGTTCTTAATGGATCAATATCAAGATAACTGGACCATTATTATTCACATTCTTTGCCCTGGGTGTGAAAGGATGATGAAGTCCTGACTTTAGCCAGACTCTTCTAAGCCCTCTTCTCAGCTAGGTCTCAACCAGTTTTAGCAAAGAATCCTAAGTATTTCTAGTGAGAACCTGCCCACCGGTATTATCTGAGCAAGTTCTCAGAATTGTCTATCACTGTCCCCCTCACTCTGCTGGCTACAAATCTCCAGCTGTCATTTCTGCATTCAGAGTTGAGCTCAGTCCTACACTGAAGTCTCTCTCCTCCTACTGCAGTAGCATAAATAAAATCTGCCTTGCCATTTTTAATAAGTACCTGGTGCAAAATTTTTCTTTGACACAGATGCTAAGACAGTTCAGACAGGAGGCATAAGAAAGCACTGTTTCTCCCTCCCAGAGCCTCAGAAGATGTGGTCTATCTCTGCTGCTGTTTTGCAGTCAAAGCATAAGCTCTCAGCCTGAGGCTCAGCTTGGAAAACCCCTACTGTTAGTTGAATCCCTGAAAGATTAACTAAGGGGCAGGCAGCACAATCACAGAGGGAATTTACCATGAAGATAAAGGAGTCAGCCATAGTGGTAGGATGTGTCCAGAAGCCATGACAACCCAAAATACGTCCAACGGCACGCCCATGGCTTTTGCCCTAATCTCCAACCCAATTCTCCTGCTTTCTTATCCATTCAGTTAACTGCTTCTATATTCTACTGAATAAATTTTACCTTACTGGTCAGTTAAAATACCCAAACACCAGTTTCTGTTGTTTGCAACCCACAAGCCTAATAGGCTGCACCATTACATAGTTTCAATTTTATTTTTGTGAAAACTCAATTTTTCAAATATTATAAAACAAAGATCAGTTAGTTTCCTCGGGCTGCCATAATAAATTGCCATGAACTGGGTCACCTAAAACAACAGAAATTTATTCTCTCACAGTTCTGGGGGCTAAAAATTCAAAACCAAGGTGCTGGCCAGATGGATTCCTCCTGGACATTCTGTGGTAGAATATGTGCTGCTGCCCCAGCTTCTAATGATTGGTGGTGGCTATCTTTGGTGTTCCTTGCCTTATAGATACATCATTCCAATCTCTGCCTCCATCTTTTCACAGTATCCTTCTTGTGTGTCCAATATCTTTTTCTTTTAAGGACATCAGCCATTGGACTAGGGTCCATCATAAGCCAATATGACCTCATCTCAACTTACAGACATCCACAATGACCCTATTTTCAAATAAGGTCACATTCACAGGTACTTGGGATTTAGACATAAATGTATCTTTTGGGAGGAAAGAAGTCAACCCACAATGAAGAGAAAAACACTGGCCATATAGTCCAGGGGTGATAGACAAGGGTAAGAGGACAAGCGAGAAAGAAGGTGGTGTAGCGGTCTTGGGAGAGAGTGGTCGCAGAGCACACTTTCCAAGACAAGAATCTTGAATATTAGGTAAAATAAGGTTTCCTACTCTCCTGAAAAAAGCATTAGGAGCTAGAGCTAATAGAAGAATGGGAGAAAGGTAGAGGAAGATTATAACTACGTTAATATAATTTTAAGGTAACAAAAGTAGACTGACAATTTAAAGGATAGAGAGTGCAGTACTTCGTAAGAATTAGATATGAATGTTCTGAAGCAAATATAACAACCTATAATGCTATGCCAAACATTCACATAGAAAATCAAAACTGTATAGCTTAGTAAAAATGTGAATGTAGTTTTAATGAGTCACTGAATAAATATATTCTCGTGAATTACTCTCATTTTTGAGCATACTATTTGCTAGCAAATCAGTCTCAAGATAATTGTACACAAACAGAAAGGGCCAAGGAAAAACCCCAGGCATTAATTCTCTAAAATTGTGGAAACCATAAATGAGCAAAACTTTGTTCTCGGGATTACTTATCGTACTTGAAATGACTGCTGTTTTCAGTCCTTGGTCTCCCTTCATTTCTTTTTGATGTCTCTGTAAATCAATGACAGCTATAACACTTCTGCTGAGCCAGCGCTTCCCCCCTGACTCAGTGATCTCATAATGTCTGGGAGAATGTTTGGAACTTTGTGCACTCCTTGATATGCAAAAGAGAACCTTATTTCCAAGTCCTTATGCCAAGACAATGCTTACACAAATCATGTGGCAGAGCACAGAGACATGGAATAAAATACTCTAAAGGGTTAAAGTTTTTAAAAAAAAAAAAAAAAAGTGCCAGAAATAAGTGCCACTTACCATGGGAATCTCGGGAACAAAGATTTAACCATGCATTTCCTTAAATCCTCAATGCTGTACTTCCTAGTGTAAGTAAAGCAGTATTAGCAGAATAAAATGAAAGGCAAATGGAGGAAAAGACATTGGCTTCCTCTGTGATGAAAACAAAAGGTCTGCGAAATAGATTTGGGGATGTGCAACTCTTCTAGTCCATTAAATTATCTTTCTTCCTCTTTCCTTCCCGCTCCTTTGACCAAAATACTCTTTCAGTCTTCACAACTGGTTCTAATGAGAGATGGAGCTGATGGGGTTCGAAGGAGCTTGAGGAATGGATGGATGGGCACTCACAGGAAAGACGCCAAAGGTGGGGGTGGGAGGTTGGAAATCTGCTCCTTAGCCAACTGGCTCATGATCTCTACCACAATTAAATGTACTCCTACCTCTCTGCCACCGATAGATGTAGGAGTTGCTGTATTCCAGAATCATGACCTCCCAACATTACCACTGAGAGTAAGCACTTTTTATTCCACAGAAACATGATAAGAAGGCAAGGTATTGATATGAAAATGAAGTCCTTTCACAGAAGGGAGATATCCATAGTCTTCCTTTAAGAGAGGAGAGGAGAAATTGCACTACAGGGTATTAACCCCAAAGATACAGATATAGTGAAAAGAAGGGCCACCTGTACCCCAATGGTCATAGTAGCAGTGGCCACAGTTGTCAAACTGTGGAAAGAACCAAGATGCCCTTCAACAGACGAATGGATAAAGAAGAAAAGGTCTATATATACAATGGAGTATTATGCCTACAACAGAAAGATTGGGGGCATAATACTCCAACTTTTGTATCAACATGGATGGGACTGGAAGAGATTATGCTGAATGAAATAAGTCGAGCAGAATTATCATATGGTTTCACTTACTTGTGGAGCATAAGGAATAGCACAGAAGACCTTAGGAGATGGAGAAGAGAAGTGAATTGGGGGAAATTGGAGGAGGGAGGCAAACCATGAGAAACTGTGGACTCTGAGAAACAAACTGAGGGTTTTGGGGGAGGTGGGTATGGGGTAAGCCTGATAGTGGATATTATGGAGGGCACGTATTATATGGAGCACTGGGCGTGGTGCATAAACAATAAATTTTGTAACACTGAAAAAATAATTAAATTTAAAATAAATAAATAAATAAAGAAGAACAACTTGAAAAAAAAGAAAAAAAAAAAGAGAGGAGAAGAGACGTTCCCATTAAGAATGACCTCCCTGCTCTAGAGAATCCCAGCAAATGATGGAGAATCAACAAGGAGATGAGAGAGATAAGGTTCATGCTCAGAGGAGCAGGGGCTGCTGGGAAAATCTACTTGGGAAGGCTCAAAGATCTATACTTGATCTTTTCAAAAGTTTACTTTTTCTAAATTGATCTCAACATTCTTGGTTCACCTTGAAAGGGTAGCATCCCGAACCCACCACCACCTGAGTCTAAGCACTTCAAGTCTCTTTTTCTGTCTCCATCATTGCACCAAAGTAGCCACCAACTTTCCAAACACAAATTCAATGGTCTTAATCCTTCCCGGTTCAGCCACCCTGCTGTGTTCAACTCTCCGCTCTGGTCCTTCATAAAGCTCCCTCCTCCTTACACTTCACTAGATCATACCATCTGCGTGGTCCCCTTGTTGCCAATTATTCCTCTCTATCCTCCATTTCTTCTCCTTTCCCAGATCAAAGAAATCCATCCTAACGTCATTCATTTCACTTCTCTCTCATTTACTGTTCTCCCTGAGCAATGTCACCTACTGGCATGGCTTCAGCTCTGATTATATGTTTGACCTTCTTTTATGTGTCTCCAAGCTCGAGTCCTCACAGTAGCTCTAACCTGAATTTCCAACTGACTGCTATAACCTCTTTTGGTAAATATTCCAGAAGCATCTCAAAACACATGGGTGTAAAAGTGAATTTATCTTTCCACCACAAACTATCAATTTTGGATTTCTGTTAGAGGTACCAACATCTATCTGTTCCTTTTCCTTTCCTTACCCCAACATCCAACCAGTTGGGCCCACAAATTCCCCTAGGACAGTCTCGTTCTTATCATTCCACTGACATCTTTCTAGGTTGAGGACTGGATGCCACCTGCCTGGCTGGTTGCCACCAACTCCTAGTGACCTACCAGCCTCCAAAGGGTCCCCCTATTGTCACCTATCCATCTGTCACTGACAGCACCCAACCACTCACTAATTTTCAATGCCCCTTTTTTGCCCCCAAGTGAAATAAAAATGCCTCAGTCCCACTTCAATCCCCATAATGTTATCCCCACCTACCTTTCTAGAATTATCTCTCATGACTGTCCCACAGGACCCTACACTGCAGCTCACTGCCCAGTTCCTGACTGCGTCATCACTTTCCTCAGGAAGACTGTTCCTCATCCCATTTGAAGTACTTCTCTTTGAACCTCCATTGTAGATTAAAGCACCTCCTGGCTTGTGGCAGAGTTTGCTAGCTATTTGCACATGCTTTTCTCCCCCCCTTTCAATCTATTAGATTCAAGCAGTCTGAAGAACAGAGACCCTGTTACATTTATCATTATATCTCAAGAATTCAGACTAATGAAAATTTTTCTAATCGAATTCAATCTACTTTTCTCCCACAGAAATAAAAGTTTAAGTAAATAAAAGACAGAGCTTTTTGTGGATGCTTTCAAATGACATTTAGATTCAAAATCAGTCTCCTTTCTCTATAGAGAAATATAATCATTCCTCCATCTTGCAAGACAAACTAGGATACCCCGGTCATGAGATTGAAGCTAGTTACCACTTCCAAGTAACTTAGAAAGAGCAGAAATAAGGTAGAAAGCAATGGGTAGTTTTTTCTAAGACATATTTTCCATTGCTGCACTATTAGAAAATCACAATGACAGATTATTTTCCTTCTTGATAATAAAATAAAAAGCTTATTTCTTTGTCCACTTGAAACAATATACAATACGCAATCCACAGTAAGATACTCAAACCTGTAAAAAAACAGCACATTATATCCATTATAGCACACTGGGGTTTTTTTGGTTTTGTTTTCCATCCTGCCAGGAGCTCAGGCTCACATGAATATAAAAAACTCTTATTCCTTTACCTGGATATTTGAATATTTCCAAGCAAATCATCTATCATATCAGTGAATTATTCCCCACCAGCACCACCACTAAAAAATCAACTGTAGGGGCGCCTGGGTGGCTCAGTGGGTTAAGCCGCTGCCTTCAGCTCGGGTCATGATCTCAGGGTCCTGGGATCGAGTCCCACGTCGGGCTCTCCGCTCAGCGGGGAGCCTGCTTCCTCCTCTCTCTCTCTCTCTGCCTGCCTCTCTGCCTACTTGTGATCTCTCGGTCAAATAAATAAATAAAATCTTTAAAAAAAAAAATCAACTGTAAAGAAGAAAGTGCTTCAGAACTTCCATCGAGACACTCCAACATACAGTCTTTGCATGAACAAAGTTTTGCTATCACAAGGATCGCCTCTCTTGACCAGAGGGGCCAGCAACCTTGGGGAGAGGGGAGAACCTCTTCTTCTGGACCTAATTGCCCGGCTGCAATCTCATTTTTCCATCACATTGTATTTAACTTTTCTTTACTTATATCACATAAATTAACTCAGCAGCCATGCAGAATAATTTTGCTTCATTTGGATCTAAATTAATGAGCGTGATCACAAAGCCATGTGTACAATTTCAATGAAGACACACTGTAATTATTCTCTTGTAGGGCTAGCATTTCAGCCTTGCGCTAATGTATTTTGAATATGTAGTATCTGATACTTTTGGAGTCTTCTGCCATAACGCTCTACTAAAAAAAAAAAAAAAAAAAAAAGTCCTCCAGTTAAGAAATGCTCAAATAAATTATTAAACACAAAGGAAGGGGAAAAAAAGGGGGGGGGGAGGGGATCAGAAAGAAAAAAGAAAATGACAAAGGGAGAAGTATGCTCCCGGGCACACATTTCCTCACACAAATTTTATTTCCAAATCGCTTCATTAAGTAATGCATTAAGTTGTGCAACAATAGATCATCTTTTTTTTTTTTTTTTTTTTTTTCCTCAGCATTTGAGGGAGGGGTTTTCCGGAGAGGGAACTCTGGGCATTTGAGCAGACGTGAGAAATAGAGAGGAAAAATCACAGAAGGGCACAGGCACTTATGTCTGCAGTCAGTCATGAGCTACGCAGCTAAGTACCAGCTTGAGACCATGAATTATTTCTGCCCAGGCCATACAGTTCCTGGAGGCCTGCTCAGGGAACATTAGACCCTGAGGGCAGGCAATTATATGTCTTTAGGATTAATCCCAAACAAGACAATGATTCAGAAAGAGACACATTCTCTTTTGAAGAGCTTTTAGTCATAAAAAAGTCATTTTTTTTCTTTCCTGCCCTTAAGGCCTTCCAACGCCCCTCCCCCCCTTCTCTATGAAAGGTATAAAACAGACCTTCCACCTGCTAGCACTCCTACACCAATAACTTTAATTTTTGGCACTTATTTACAGTCTGAATAGACCCATCCACACCTGCTTTCCCCTTAATTAGCTGCTATCAAAGGGCTGCAGACTGGAGGCTGCCAGCTTCCTGAACTGAGAGGAAGATCATTTACTAGCTGATAGAACAGAACTGGGGTGGAGAAAGGAGAAAGGGCGAATCTTTCTGTTAGAGGAACTAGAGTGGAAACCATTAGCAAAAGGGGGGGGGGGGGACATACATGAATAAGGGAGCAGATGATACATGCTCTTACATGTATGGCACAGACAATGGCATATATAAGTACTCATCCTACAGATACAGGAGCTACTAGAAGCCAGGAAGATAAACAACAGCCCTAACTGGCAGAAACTGCCACTTCTACTTAAGAACATCTGAAATCTTCCAAAGAATCCTACATTCTTTTCCGGGTTATTAGCTGAGACACCACCCTGTATCACCCAGGCAGAGGAAAGGAAATGACCCCCAATAAAGTAGAAAGAGGACTGGGTTTGGGTCTGGAGCCCCTGGGACCTTGGACTTCACTCTGCTGCTGACCCACTGATGGAATTAACAATGGTACCTCAGTGTCCTCGTCTGTACCAAGTCGGAATGGATACGGTGGTTTCCAAGCGCCTCTTTAGCTGGAGTGTTTCTGAATCAAATCCTATTGTCATTTCGGCCCCTTTCTGCAATAAGAATCAGCCCTGAAATCTTACCCAGGACAGGGAGGGAGAACCATAACAGAAAGAACAGTATACTGTAAAAACTAGTCACTTTTCACGCCATGGGAATGTTTGAAGCTTCTAACCATGACAGGTGAATTCTAAGGCGTAGAGGAAACCTAAATGATTTCCTCAACTTTCTCATGTTACAGATAAAAAACAAAACAACAAAAACAGTTGACTGTTAACTGATTAAGACAGTTAACTGATTTGTCCCAGGTTCATGGAACGCTGTTGAGACCAGAAATCAAGTTCAACTGCCTCCCCCAGACAAGTAACTGGTGATTTTGGAGTGAAACAATCTGACCATTCCACATTTTTCCTTAAGTTTGCCCCAAAACAAAAGTGCGCTCATTAGAAAAGAAGGGCGTGCTGTGTGCTAAGGCTTAGGTGCAAGTTTCTCTCTCCTTCATACAGTTTACAGGCTCTTTGTAGATGCGACGGGTGTTCCATATAAATTTGGTATAAATAAAAATGTATCTTCCCAAAGGCCCTTTCAAGATCAGTGCTCGACCGGCATATCTTATGGTCCAGACGTTTTCTGAGCATGAGACCACTGCACTTCTCAGCTTAAATCACACTGATAATTTCCACTGCCCTTAAGATAATTACCAAACGGCACCCTGACCTCAAAGCCCCGCCTCCACCCCCGAGCGGACCACAGCTCACTTCTCCAGCTTTAACTCTTCCTGACACTCAGCCGAGCAGACTACATCTTTCAGCCGGTTGGAGTACATGGAGCTGTCCATGGGAACAGCCTATTTCCTACTTCCTGATTCCCCAACTCATTTTCACAGGTGTTAGGCTACTTTTCATTCTGTTATTCTGTATTTGCGTTGCTTCTCCCAAAAAGCATTACATGGGACCCCCCAATGACCGGGTTGGAGCTAACACACTCCTGGTGCTCACCTGCCTCTCCCACCTCTTGGTGAGCTTGGTCCAAGCTGTGGAAAGAACCAAGATGCCCTTCAACGGATGAATGGATAAGGAAGATGTGGTCCATATACACTATGGAGTATTATGCCTCCATCAGAAAGCATGAATACCCAACTTTTGTAGCAACGGATGGGACTGGAAGAGATTCTGCTGAGTGAAATAAGTCAAGCAGAGAGAGTCAGTTATCATATGGTTTCACTTACTTGTGGAGCATAACAAATAGCATGGAGGACATGGGGAGTTAGAGAGGAGAAGGGAGTTGGGGTAAACCGGAAGGGGAAGTGAACCATGAGAGTCTATGGACTCTGAAAAACTATTTGAGGGTTTGAAGTTGCGGGGTTTGGGGAGGTTGGGGTACCAGGTGGTGGGTATTATAGAGGGCACGGATTGCATGGAGCACTGGGTGTGGTGCAAAAATAATGAATACTGTTATGCTGAAAATAAATAAATAATTTTTTTTTAAAAGAAGGAATTTTCTTGTCCCCCATTTATGCCCCATAATGCTAAGCACAGTGATTGCTCAAAAACATTTGTCAAATAAATCAGTATCAAGAGAGGTAAAAACTATGGCTTCCTGACTGTGAATCCCTTTGCTTATGGGTATTTTTAAAAATGGGTCATGGATCTTTATAATTTACATGACAAAATGTTCACCTCTTTACCTTTATTCTCATAGGCATATTGACTTTCCGACGCCTTTGACCTTCCTCGGTTTCCGGAGATTTACCAACTCGGTTGTGGACTGTTGACTACTGGGATTACTCAGTAATTTCAAGTCTACCATGTTCTCCAGTCTTGTGGAATGAGACCAGTTCGATTGTGCCCAGGAGTCTCCAGAAGGGAGTGATGAAGGGCTGAATTCTGCAGTCTAGCTACCTGAACAGAGTCTGACCTGTGCCACTTCCTGTAACCTTGAGCCAGTTGCTTTCCCTCTCACTGCATCTCATGGTCCTCATCTGTAAAATGAGAGGATATCAGTATCTACTTCAAAGAGTCATTGGAGGATGTAGTTAATATACATAAAATTCTTACTACAGGATCTGGCATATAGGACTTGTTCAAGGCTTGCTTAACGTTTTCGTTGGGATGATAATAATAATCATTATCCCTAAGCTTTTTATACATGTTGTGTCGCTTAACCTTCGTAAGGGGGCCATGAGGGAGCCCTCCTGGTCTCCATTACAAAATCATACATCATGAAACCTGCAATGTCACAGGGGAATGCTGGAAGTTGGGAAAGTTGCATCTACAAATGTAATTCTACTACAAACCATTCCTCCCACCTCACCTCTACCCTCCAAAGACATCCTTACTGTATTAATGTTAACAGGGTTCTCTCAGGAACCTACCCAAATCCTAGACCTTTCTGCAGCTCGTCTCTATCCGAACATGCAGCCAGGCTTCTGTCTCTTGCACCATTTCCCCCCTCTTCTTCCCCCCACTCCCGCCCTCTTCACTCTGATCCTCATTATCTCAAAATCAGATGGCTGCACACTTAACTCTTGTTTCTAGCTTTAAAAGCACATCCATTTCACCGAGCTCGAGCTCTGTCTTCATGTGTGAAATTAAAAAAAGAAAGAGAGAAATCCAATAAATGTCTACAAAAGTCCACAAACTTCTCCTGATTTTTGTTTCTCCTCCCCAACTCCCATCAAAAAAAGTAAAATAGAGTAGGGAAAAAAACTCCCTTCCAATGAGTCCTACATCACTACATTACACAGGAAGAGCTTCTGAAATAATCTAACTTGTCTGATTAGGAATGTAAATTCTACACAAATTTGACTTCGCATTTTCCTAGTGACTTATTTGTGCTTGTTTTTTTGTAGGGTAGTTAAGCAAGAGGAGATGCTTACTTAGTGAAATGAATTAACTTCTCTTCTACAATTTGCTTTTTACCATACTGATAGCTTTTGTAAGGCCAATTAGGCTCCGAGATATCAATAAACTTTTTTCTCTGCAGCTCTTAGAAATAAACAAATGAAGAGAAAGATTTATCTCAATTCTTCTTAAGGGTTTGTCAGTCTTTATTTGGCTAAGACTAACTTCCAATTAGGTTTTTTTTGTTTGTTTCTGATTGTTGTGAATTCTTGGTTATGACAAAATAGGAAAGGAAAGAGTTCTGTGTCTTGAAAGTGGAGAGCTGGCTAGGGATGACTGCGAACTCATGACCCCAGGGCCACCGCAGTCTCCACCACCATCACAGCCTGAGTGGATGTCCAGCGAAATAGACCAGATCCCACGGCGTCTTCTTGGGAAGCATCAAAGAACCAGAGATATAGTTCTCTCCTGCTCCTTCTCACACAGTGCATCACACACACACACACACACACACACACACACGTCTCTAATGTCTGTAGGCACCTGATCCAGAATTCAGACAGGACCCATTTATTTCGTTAATTGTAAAATAAACCATGGATTTCAAATGATGACCATCTCCTGAGGGACGCTCTCCATGCCCCTCTCCATAGCTGTGTTTGGTGAATCGTGGCTCCTTTGGTAGTAAGAATTTCTATAATTTCTCTCCACTCAAGACTCTGAATACTTTATTCTCAAAATATATCTCTGTTCCAAGAGTAAACCGTGACAACTTGGAAAACATGGAATCCACAGAAACCATTTTTCCCAGATTTGAGCTTTAGGGTAAATGAGGGAGAAATAATGGAAAATTGGGGACAAATAAAAATGGGTGTATCGTTGTGTTTAAGGAGATCATTAAAATACCTTAAAATATTTCACTTGAAGATCTAGATTACTCATAAAATTGACATACTGATATATTAAATTTTAAGATAGTTTAATCAAATAATTATGAAGTGATTAATAAATTATTTAACCTTTCCAAGTGAAGCCAATATTTAGGAAGTAAAGAAAACCCTCCTAACAGGAAAAAAAAATTAATTCCCTAATATTAAAGAGAGTGAAAAGAATACGATGTTTGGTTTTCTGGACTCCATGTTAACTACTTTAAGATGTTTTTGTTTCCATTGAATTTGCCGAGGTGGGGGGAGGGGGTGTGGAAAGACAGGGAAAACCATCCTGAACACTGTTTTATGCCACAGATGATCTTTAAAATCTTCACTTACTCTGGACAGTCACCCTCCGGGGTCTCTGAGTCTTCCGACGTTCCCTTATCATTTCTAGGCTTTTAAAAACCATATAATGGTCCTAAGATGAGTGTTTTTTAAAGCTTGCCAGTATATGATATTTCTAAATCCGGACCAATCACTTTCATGTTGCAGATCAGGAGGATAATCCTGTAGAAGCCTTATTGCCACAAAGCCATGGTCCACCCGCTCTCAGGCTCTGACCCTTGACGGGAGGCCTGGATGCAGCTTATTCCGCAAGACGACAATGAAACCTACCCCTATCCACCTCTGAGATTTTGTTTCAAAGCTAGTCAGACATGGTAACGGCCTATTAGCTCATGTCTGCTTTTGTACATGCATGCTCCTGCAGACTGTTCCTGGGGTTCTTATGCTAAACTGTCCACACGCACTGTGCTTTCCTTCACTGCGTATCCTGGAGGCCCACCTGGGTAGACCCCTCCCTCAGCAAGATGGCCGCAAGCTCGGTTCTCTGGGTAGCACCCATCAGGGTAGACAGGGAATTAGAGATAGACCAAAATCAGCATAGACTACTCCATCAGCAAGCTTTTTGCACTCCCCAGTAAAGAGAACCCAACAGAGTAGACAGCAAATCAGAAAGAGGAAAAGGGAGAGGTCGTGTGGTCATTCACACAGCATCCTCTCTACACCATCATCATGAGATGGCTCTGTCTCCAGACTGAAGGTCACAGCTCCTTCTCTAAGCAGTCTTCTCTATATACCTTCCTCTTTCAAAGTTCTGGAAACCCTTCCTCCCCTCACTCCAGACTGTACCTCGCGGTTTCTCTATAATCTGAATACACTGTTGTAAATAGTCCCCTTACTCAGTTCTGTCCAAATTACCCAATTTCCTGCTAGGACCTTGACTGACACAGATTGTGTTTGACCCCCACACCATGAAAAAATCGAGAGGATGAGGCCATAGCTACAGATCCAAAGTCAACAAAAAGAAACCCACAAAGGAGGTAGAGCAGCCTAACTTGAGAAAACAGCAATGATCTCCAGGAGCTAGAAAGTATCCAACTCATTTTTTAAACATTGTCCTGCACCGTTTGGCTTTTAAGTAGAAAGAATAGAACAACATTTCCTCACAAACCATGCCCAATTCTAAATAAATGCCTTTAGAAATAGTTTAGTAGGAGAAGATTCTAGAAATTCTAGAAAATTTCTAGAAATTCTAGGGGAAAAAATATAAAATACTTACCACTGGTTTTTTAAATTCTAGAATAGTTTCCCCATCAAGTACGCTGGTACTTTAAAATATTTCAACGGAAAGCATAAGAGAAATCTTGATGGTTTTCCTCCACTCCTTACTCATCAGGTTTTTTTTAAGCCTTCATGTTTCTAAGTAGGTAGAGCCAATATTAACCCCACGTGGGAAGTGGAAAAGCTAAGCCTTAAGGAAATGGCACAGCTAACCACTGTTGGGAATAAACTTTCATCAAAGGTCAGCCAACTCCTCCTAGAATTCTTCACTCCCAACTTACCTGAAAAGCAAATATATGAATATCCTGATTCAAAGATAGTACTAAGTAATTCCAGAGAGAAGTATTCCTCTGACCCACGGCGCTGATAATCTTACCTCATAGTAACATTTTAATAGTCCATTTGGTCCTAATCCAAGATACAGCCCTGAGCTATAGCCCTAAATGAATCCCCCTCCAATTTTCATTTCTTCTGGGGAATTGGACTAATTATAGTGACTACTTTGGAGAGAGCACTAGTTTGAAAACATTGCCTGAGGGATACAAAAGTTGTTTTATTTCATAATTAGGCATTTCTGTCCCAGGGGCATTTTATACTCATGGTTTGAAATAACAGCCATTATTTTATTACAATTTTCTATTTTTTGCACATAAAAATATTTAGAACATGTTTTTAGCTGAGTTTTATTAGTCATAATGCCAGGAAGCGCCTGGTGTTATGGATGATGGAATCATCTTTGAGGGCTTCCCTTTAGTGTTATTTCTTCCTTATAGACTACATTCTCTCAGCATTTCATACTAGGACTGAAATATAAAGTGGAAATTGCATATTCTGTTTACAGAAGTGACCTGTACACAAGGATGAAGCGAACCCTACTCCTAGATCTTCCTATTCTCTTGCTCTTAAATCAGGGTTCTATCATCCAGGCCACATGGGGAACCACCTGCATCTTGGGTAATGCTATATTAACAAGAAATAGAAATGTGGAATCCATTCACGGGCACATAAGTAACTATTCAGAAACAATTGACATTAAATAATGCCCTTATCAGGCAATTGGATTAAATTTCCCTCTTGGGGGAATCTAATAACCACAAGATCGTGTGCCCGCCCTGGCACACGTGTAGGTACAGAACAGAACAGAATTCTAGAAACAGAAGGGATTGTCTAATATAGCTAGGCAAATTTTTTAAACAAAACAAAAAATTGCCTCTCTAGAATATCCATAAATTTCTCCATAAATTCTTCTAGGGACACGGTGCAGGTTATCTTACAACACACACAGTCCTGAGAGGTATTATTTCTTACATAGAGACAAAAATGTGTTTCCTCTTCACTTCTGCCCCCTTACACTGTTCTTCCCTTCTCAGACATCACAGCCTATAAAAGTTTGAAAAATAGTCACCAAGTTCTTTCTAATGGAGAATGAGCCTTTTTGACCCTGTGACCCTTTTGCAAGTCAGTTCCATATCTTCCTCACTCTCAACGCACGTGGTTGTTTGCAGGGGTCGAAGGTGCACACTCCTGGAACGGGTATGTAACCCAGGCCTGCCAGTAATAAATACATATAAATTTCCTGCCCTCATGCTCGGTTTCTAAACAGGCATCTGACAAAGGCTATATGTCCATGGGACACACTTCCACAATTTGTACAGAACCTCTGAGGAAGGACAGCTCCCTTTCTTGCTTCAGGTTGTTAGTTTCAGAATGATGCCTGCTCCCAATTTCCAGGCACCACCTCATGGAGAGATTTTTGCCTGAGAATAAAGCCAAATAATTCAGAGCTGAGAGAGAGGGAAGAGATCGGATGATGTGCTCTGTGATCTAGAAGTCAGCTGAACCGTCAGCCAGGACGACTCCTGGCTTTTCAGTTACATAAGTCAGTCCATTTCAATCACTGTGTGAGGCAATAGGAGTCATCTCCAAGCAAAAGAGTCCTGAAACAACAGAGCCTTCTGGGTCTCATCCCTTTCTAGGATCATCACGGTTCCTCCAGCCATTCTTAAATGGTCTGTCTTCAGAACTTTTTGCCATCTCCACAAACTCTCTGCCTGATTCATTCCAGTGGAAATGAGCTCAATGAAACTGTTACCCAGAACGAAACTCAGATTATGAGACATGCTCTGAGCACTGCAGAGAAGAGTAAATGTTGACCATTACTGATCTGGATATGACAATTCTATACTTCAGCTCAATATCCATGAATAATTTTGTGATGATTAATTTTCTACATCAATTTGTCTAGGCTACGATACCCACTTGTATGGTACCCAGTTGTTTGGTAAAATACAATCCAGACGTTGCTCTGAAGACTAGACTTTGAGTGAAGTAGACTGCCCTCCATAACGTAGAGCAGATTACCCTCCATAACGTGGGTGAGCCTCATCCAATCAGAACTGAAGTTCTTAAAGAAAATGATTCTGCCTTCAGGCCACCTTTGGACTCAAGACTACAACACTGACTCCTGTCAGAATCCCTAGCCTGCCTGATTTCTGACCTGCCAGCACCCCTCATGCCACATTAATGCCTGCACGTATGTGTGCAGGAGCATGCATGCACGCGTGTGTACATATGTCCTATTGGTTCTATTTTCTCCACAGAACTCACACAAATAAGAATATCGTGCTTTTTTCCTGCTTAGAACTTTCAGACAATGGAAACACTTAATTCTTTCACTTTCAGGAAGACTCCCTGTCCTATATTTGCTCAGTTCATTGTTTTAAACTGAGCTCCTTCTACTTCACATGTGACACGTGTGTCCACTACTGGGATTTCCATCAGTTGAGATTTTTCAGAAAGATTCCTTCATCCAGTGTATTCATTAAGATTCCCAGTTTGGGACCTACGCACACTTAGTAAGAAAGCTTTGATCTCTCCATCCTAGTAATTGGGAAAATGTTTGTTAAGCCATAGCTTATATTGGAGCCCTGTTGAACACAACTTGAAGCTCCCATCAGTCAGTATCCCATTGTGTGAGCTCTTTAACCAGTTATTAATCCACCTAACAGGATTATCACCCAGCCCACAGTTCTCCCTCTTCCTGTAAGAACATCATTAAAGTTCCCACCGAATGCCCTGCAGGAATAAAATAGCTCCTGTTGATGGAATTCTAACAACCCATGCAAAATAGTTATTTTGACATAAATTGTTATTTACAAATTCATTCTAACTGGCCACCATTTTCTTTTGTGAAGAAGTTTTTGTTTTGTTTTGTTTTGTTTTAGGATTTGAGAGAGACAGAGAGAGCGCTCTTGCACATGAGCAGGGGTGGGGGAGTGGGGAGGAGGAGCAGAGGGAGAAGCAGACTCCCCACTGAGCAGGGAGTCTGATGAGGAGCTGGATCCCAGCACCCTGAGATCATGACCTGAGCCAAAGGCAGATGCTTAACCAACTAAACCACTCAAGTGCCCCTTTGTGAAGAATTCTCATACACGGTTGATTTAGAATTTTGCCTGAGTGCCATCAAAATACTAGCAAAGTAAACTTAGATCTGCATTTTTTTATCGTTTTTAGGAATACCATCTTCCTCTAAGATGAACAAGTTCATGTCCATGACTGCATCTCCAAATTCTTTCATTACCTTGAAAAGTAATTCATCAAAAGAATGAATAGTCTCACACATTTGAAGAGAAGTGTTTCTCGCCTTCTTGAGCTTTCGCTCTCTGTTACTCATGTTTGTTCTACTCTTTACTGTTTAAATGTGTTTCTCCTTGATGGAGAAGACAGAGATAAAAACCAGGTTAAGTAAAAGGCAAATAACCAGGGAGGAAAAGAATACTAGAACAGATTAAAGAGCCAAAAGACTTTTATCTTTGTTCTATTAAAAAGCACATAAAATCCGATATTTAAACCATCAAAACTCTAAAAGATAAATGAGCAAAGGACATAAACAGATAATTCATGGAAGAAGAAATGTATCTGGATCACAAAACATGGAAAAGGTCGCACCTTCTAAGTAGTACAATAAATACAAGATAAACACTTTTAAGCTTGGCCTGTAAAATTAGCAGTCTTTTGAAAAAATATAATATACGACATTGATAGTGAAAGTAGCACCTATATTTTCACGTACACACATATTGTGTCATCACATATATTGATTATGGAAATATAACATACTACTACTCTTTCGCAAGTTGTACATCAATATTCACAACATGCCAAGGAAATATTCTGAAATGCAAGATAATCTTTAGCTACAAAGATTCTTATTGTGCATTTATTCATGATTAAAGATACACACTATACAAGCAACAAGAAATATGAAATAAATTGTAGATCATTACAATAGGATACCATGTAGCCACTAAAATGATTACTATGAATTTACTGTAAGAGAAATTCTTATTTTATCATTTTTGGCTTAAAAAGAGAAAAATAAATATATATATACTATATAATACAAGTCAGCAAAATTCTTCACTGAAAAAAAAAAAAAAAGACCTAAGAAGATACACTAAAACTAGTATGGTCATGACATACTAGATGCTAACTTACAGAGGGAATAATTTTTACAAGGGAAAACCAGCAACAGGTTTTATTTTTGAAACCAGACTGAGAGGTTCTGTTTTCTTCAAAACCAACAGAACCTGAGCATAATTCTGTAAGAGCCATTTAAATATTCGAGAAAAATCACGAAGGCGGTCACATTTCAGAATCGTAGAGGGAGAAAGTGCATCGATCAAGCATGATCTCCAGATCTAAGAGCAGCCCTCCTTCCGTCCACCACCCACACTCCAAAAAACCTTCCTAATCATGCCTCATCATAGGTTCTTTCTAGCCATACTTAAAGGCACCGTAACTACTCCTCAAAATGTTAGCGTTCAGGATTTTCAGTTACAAACTAATAGTTAAGTCACGGTTAGCTAACAGAAGAGCCTTCAGCATGCAAGACTGATGAATGTTGACCTTGGGACCTAGAAGGAGAAGAGAAGAGAAGAGAAGTTGCCAGATGTAAAGCAGCCAACCTCTTCACTTTAGAACGCACCCCTGTCAGTCCTGAACACCGAATCCCCAGGAGTGCACTCGATACTTGCGTAACAGTTTGCATTTATTTTATGAAATCTTGCTTTCAGAACTAATGCCACTTCTACACTTAGCAGGAATAAGCAAAGCCACGGTATGAAGGGGGGGGGCAGAGTTCTATACAGAAGGAAGAGAGAAACTAGTATTATACTGTGATCGATCTGATGTTTATTAATAAAATCACACTGACAATGAGAAAACTTAAGGCCAGACATATACTTTTAGAAACAAAGGCAATTTTCTGGTTTCCATGTGTAGGTTGGGACCAGGAGTATATAAGGTGGATGTGTATAAGAGAAGTCCAAGTTAATGAAGAAGGTATTCTCTAAGAGTTGTCTGGGAAAGGAAAACCAAAGCCAAATGAGGTTAAGGACAGGACAGGCAGACTTGCATTGAAATGACCAGTGGGCCATGAGGTCAGGAGAATAAAACATGGAGGAAAGCATAGCGGAGATAAGGTGGAGTCCGGGAGAGGAAGTCCATTAGACCAAGGATTTAGGGGAAATTCCCTGTCATTCCTTACAGGCTCCAAACTCAGCTTGGGAGAAATAACCAAAACTTAGTATTCACGTGTTCAAGAAAACCTATTTATTCATCTCCCGATAATGGAGTGAGAAGGGACTCAACATATTGACATGCTTTTTGAGAAGATGAATAAAAGACGTTAAACCTGTGAATCGTCCAAGCCAGTATCAATATTTCTGGTATGTTCGGTCCTTCAATGCTGCCCGATCCTCCAGGATCCCTCTCCAATAACACCCAGCCCCCAGGTTCACCTCTGCTTCCCACTCTAGACGACCATGACTTCTAATTAAGGAATTTTGCTAATGCCAGAGTTAGCTGAAATACAATTTCCGAGTAGGTATAAAACTGCTCCTAATGTGAAGAAAGTTGGATAAATCAGTACCTATGAACACAATCACCAGACTGAAAGGCCCCAGACACAAGACGTACTGTTCTAAATGATCTAAAATTTTCCTATCACAAATATATAGGATTCTCAGGATGAGAGGATTTGCTTCTCATAGTGTTTTTCATGGCCTTTAAATAGTTTGTCCAAATAAATTTATTTAAAAGAATTGTCAGTGTTAGCCTCTATAATAATACAGCCATCTGACATCACATTGCCTGTTGATGCCATGTAACAAAAGGCACAATATCACCCATGAAGTCTTTGTCCCTTAAAACTGCCTATGTTAAAGCAAAGCATGGGGAAACAGACAAATCCAAATTCAACCAAGCCATTGGACTTAACTTGGACTAAACTCTTCAAAAGTTTCAGTATTAGAAAAGATCATAAAAGTCTGCAGATTGGGTTTTGTGCACAGCTGTGACACATGGTTCTGACCCTAAGCAAGTGGCCTCAGTTCTTGGGACTTTAGTTCCTCTTCTGTATGGTGAGACAGATGAACTGAATCATCTCCAAGGACCCTTCCCAGCAACATGAGTATGCGATTGGGAATAAAATAGTCACATCTCTGCATGTAAATGTATGTTGACATATGCCGATAGCATAATAAAATTGCTATTTCTCTTCATAAAATTACTCCCTGGTAATTTCATAATTTATAAATTATTCCTCCTCAGCACCTTGGCTAATTGTGTGTGTTTAATGATATTAGCCTACTTGGCTCTAAAATGCTGTTTCTTGTTCCAAGACTCACACTTCTTATTTACCTTTAAAAGAAAAAAAAAAAAAGAATGCTACACGAAATAACAAGAAAGAAACAATGCAAGAGAGAAAGGAGGAAGGGAGAGAGTAAAAGAGGAAGGAAAGAAGGCAGGCAGGCAGGCAGGCTAGGAGAAAGGGGAATGGAGACAGAAGAAGGAAGAATTTCAACCTGCAGGCTGCTTCCAAAAGTATGTATTGGAACACCAGAGCTGGACTGCAAAATGAAAATTGAGGTGTCTATTTAGTGACACAAATCCCCCAATTGATTAACTCTAATTGGGAGTTGGAAATGGGACCTCCAGCCACTTCATTAACCCCTGAGTATACATATGTAACACACATGTGTGGAGCTCTGCGGTGTCTACTAGCAACCAAAGCAGCAAATGGCATCGATAATGGATAATGAGAGGAGCACCTGGGTGGCTCAGTGGGTTAAAGCCTCTGCCTTTGGTTCAGGTCATGGTCTCAGGGTCCTGGGATCGAGCCCCGCATCGGGCTCTTTGCTCAGCGGGGAGCCTGCTTTCCCCTACCTCTCTCTCTCTGCCTGCCTCTCTGCCTCTTGTGATCTCTGTCTGTCAAATAAATAAATAAATAACCTTAAAAAAAAAAAATGGGTAATGAGAAAGAGAGTAGATCCATTTTTAAAAATTGTATGTGGGGGCACCTGGGTGGCTCAGTGGGTAAAAGCCTCTGCCTTCGGCTCAGGTCGTGATCTCAGAGTCCTGGGATCGAGCCCCGCATTGGGCTTTCTGCTCAGTGGGGAGCCTGCTTCCTCCTCTCTCTCTCTGCCTGCCTCTCTGCCTACTTGTGATCTCTGTCTGTCAAATAGGTAAATGGAATTTAAAAAAAAAATTGTATGTGTAGGGGCGCCTGGGTGGCTCAGTGGTTTAAGCTGCTGCCTTCGGCTCAGGTCATGATCTCGGGGTCCTGGGATCGAGTCCCACATCGGGCTCTCTGCTCGGCGGGGAGCCTGCTTCTCTCTCTCTCTCTCTCTCTCTCTCTCTGCCAGCCTCTCTACCTACCTGTAATCTCTCTCTGTCAAATAAATAAATAAAATCTTAAAAGAAAAAAAATTGTATGTGTAACTCTCCCAAAACTTTTCCTGATGGACCATTTTAAAAGATCAATAAAGGGTGTTTTTTTATTATTTTAATTTTTATTTTTATTTATATTTATATTTTATGTTAGTCACCATACAGTACATCATTTGTATTTGATGTCATGTTCCATTATTCATTGTTCACGTGTAACACCCAGGGCTCCATGCAATCCTTGCCCTCCTTAATACCAATCACCACACTCACCCCTCCCCCTACCCCCCTCCCTTCTAAAGCCCTCAGTTTGTTTCCCAGAGTCCATAGTCTCTCCTGGTTCGTCTCCCACTCTGATTTCTCCTTCAGTTTTCCCTTCCTTTTCCTAATGTCCTCTGTGCTGTTCCATATGTTCCACAAATAAGTGAAACCATATGATAACTGACCATATGATCACTTAGCATAATCTTCTCTAGTCCCATCCATGTTGATCAAAAGATAGGTATTCATCCTTTCTGATGGCTGAATAATATTCCATTTCAAGATCAAAAAAGTTTTAAGGCTATTAACTAGACCCATTTGACCATTACTCCTTTTTTTTTTTTAAAGATTTATTTATTGGGGTTGGGGCGGGGGAGAGCATGAGCAAGAACAAGGGGCAGAGGGGGAGTGAGAGACTCTCAAGCAAACTCCCCACCGAGCATAGACTCCCAACACAGGGCTCAATCCCAGGAACCTGAGATCATGAACTGAGCCAAAAATCAAGAGTCAGACTGAGCCACCCAGGTTTCCCTTGACCAATACTCTTAGTCCTAAAAGCAAAAAAAAAAAAAAAGAAAAAGAAAAAAGAAAAAAGAAAAGAACCTTCCAAATTAAAAGCATATATTTGAGATTTCTATTTAAAGAATGTGAAAGCAACACAAAAACTATGCTCACAAAAGTTAAAATTTTTTAAAAAATCAATCTACATTTTTACTATATACTCTTTTGTATATTCTGATTTTTTTTACACAATATGCTTTATTACTGCATATCCTGATTTATTTTACCATGGCCCTGGATTATCTTTAAAAAATAAATTTTAAATCTTATGAGGAAAAAAGGAAAAGACTTCTATGAAAAATAGCATCATTATAACTGATGTGAGGACATTTCCAGGACTATTATAAACTGAGTTGATAAATATATTCACATCTATAAAATGATTCTGTAACTGGGAATGTTTTGAAACATGAAAAACCATGATAAATAATGTAAGCTTATAATCATTCTTCCCATCATTGGGTTGATTCTCTGTTGACTTTTCACTATTCTTGGAGACTTGCATTGGAGTTTCTATAAACCCACTAAAGAACTAAAAAAAAAATTTTTTTTTAAATTTGAGCATATGGATACTTGACCATATCATTAGCAAGGAGAGAAATGAGTGGGTCAGAACCAAGTCTTATGCTAGCCTGTTCTCCCTATCCTGCTCCCAATTTCTTTATCTATACAATGGGAAAGGGGAAAGCCCATAGAAAGACAGTTACCCACTTACAATGTCAGCATGACCTGGATGATATTTCAGGTGTAGTACAGATGAGAATTTACTTTATCAAAATGACTGCCCACTTACGATAGAATTGAGTACAACACTCAGAAGTTACACTTGTCAGGGCAGTTTTCTGCCTGAGGTCATACTTTTCCATTTCGGCCAATATGGGACCCAGAATATTCCCTGGAGTGGTCAAAGTGTCTGTTCAGACTAGGTACCCAATAACACTAAGAGTTTCAGTAAGACAACAGAAAGAGACATTGAAATCTACACTCTGAAATGAGACCCGCTTGCACACACTGACGTAAACCAATCATAGGAACTGCACATTTCCTAAATTCAATAGCCTGTTCCTCCTCACTTAGCCAATAGCCCCTCATTTTCCCCAATGGGGATACTTCCAGAATGTGCTGAACCTCTTCCGCTGGTCCCAACCTGGCTCTGGAATACCTTCAAGCATATCTTCCCCTGAGAGTTGTCCAGAAAGCTCAGGCTTTCTAGCCACAAAAGCTAAACAGTCATTTTAAATCAACAGTCTTCATCAATTGATTTCTCCAGGATGTTTTTCTCCCATCACTATGCTGCATAAAATGTGCAAAGTATGCAAAACGTTAACGACTGACTGCTTGGTGCTGCAGCTCTCACTCCCTTGTTTGCACCTGCTGTCCTGATGCTCACCCCCCACCCCCCGCACGGTGATCAGTATTCCGCAGGAGGCGACAACCAGAGGAAACACAGAAGCCCCTTGGGCTGGGAAACACAACTTCTTAATCTGACCTTCATTGAAGAATAGCACCACTGTCCTTAGATAACGTCCCGCTCAACAGGAGCAGGGTCTGGGAACGTCACTTGCGCGTATCACCTAGTATACAGGGCTACACTGGCATGCACCCCAGACTAAGCTGCTCCCCGAACCGCTTCAGGGGAGCCTGAGCGCTGATAGTCACATACATCCTGATCGCCATCTCTCTTTCTGAGCGTTCCTCCCTTCTCCGCCCGCTGGCCTTCCTCCCATCGGCTCAGTATACAACTAAACAACTGCTTGGGGTAGAACTAAAGCACCGATGTGATTTTAAGATCACCGGAACACCCAGCCCAAGCTCTTCCTCAACCCTGAAAACTCTGCAAAAGACACACTGCTCCACCCCACAAAGGAAAATTGCGAGTGCATCTTATTTAAGTCATCATTCTCCTATCACATCTGTGTATGAGGCAAACAAGTGACAGAATGCCTCCCCTCGGCCCACCAACATCCTCTGGAGGATCTCAGACAGACCTAAGCCCCATTGAAGCACAAAGTCCCCCGCACGGCTGAAGGAGGAGGGAAACCCAGCCCCTCTTCCTAAGGAAAGCAACCAATCAGAACAGTGGAACCAGCACAAGGGGCGTGGCCCCGCGGGAGGGGGAGGAGTTCCAGCGCAGAAGGAAACCGCCTCCGGCCACCACAGTGGTCCCAACAGTACAGAGCTGCAGGCGTTTACATAAACAGAACTGAGCAGTTTGCGGAAAATAATCAGCAGCTACAATGAGGGAGCGGCCAAACCGATGGACCCGTAGCTCTGAATAACTGCTGCATGCAGACAACCAGAGCAGAAACCTAGTCACAGCCCAGGGGAAGTGCAAACAAGCGCTTCCAGAGCAGAGGCTCTGCTCTCTCTCCAGAGCAGAGGCCATCGGCTGGACTGCAACATGATCAGGGCGGCAGGGTTTTCACACCCTACAGAAGGCCCTTAACGTTGGTTTGTTCCATAGATATAGGTATGGAAAATACAGTGCAATAATCCATCCATTTCCGATCAATATTTTCATAGGCTGTATTAAATAATCAGTCTTGCTTCAAGACTACAGCCAAGTCTCATCAGCTGCTGTGTTAGGTTCCCTTGACCTTTGTTGGCTTTCTGGACTGCCTGGCCATTCTCTCTGAACTTTGATTAAAGGAAGAGAAAGAGGCAGAACTTTGGGGATTAGATGAACACCTCTGCCCTTATTCCGCAAGGTCTTTTAGTTAAATTGTATTTTCCGGCTTAAAATAAGGTCTCCTGTGAACGTGCTTGTCATGATTTTCAAAAATAATATAGTTGGTTGTTAAGGAATAAAAAGCACAAGGCATGTATGTTTATTTCTCCGCTTTTCCCCTCCACTCAATGGCTATTACAGGGCAGTGATAGTCCCCCGGAAACAGGGGTTCTTTGAACTGTACCAGAAAATGCATTTTAAAACCTAAACAAGCGAGCTGCAGCCGTATCTCTGTTTGCCAACCTGAGTATTCTCTTCACTTAGGCCTGCTCGTTGCAACACACAAAGGATTACTCTGCAACCAGGGAGAATGGCTGATCCCATAATCTGGCACTAACACTTAGAAAGATTAATTACCCTATTAAAATCTTAGACATTACTAAGAAAATCTTTGTATAAACCTTTTCACTCACAACAAATGCAGCCTCCGTGGTGTCTTCGGTTTGTTATACAATATAGGTCCTCACCCTCCTACACTTGCTCACCGTCGTTCCCAGCATCTTCAGGAATATCCAGGTGCACACGTGCAAACACACACACATCAGCAAACATGCACCGAGCAACACACCATCGAAGCTGCTTCCTGATACAAAGGCATGAAGTGGGAATGTGGTTGGAACAGATAAAGTAAAAACTCCTCCTGTCTGTAAATTGGCCGCTCTGGAGATTAAGCGGGAGGAGAAATTTAAAAAAAAAAAAACACGGATTCAAAAGCTGCTGCTGTGTCAGAAACCAGAGGCACCTAAGAAGATTCGAGTTGTAATCTCCCCGCAAATTATATGCTCAATATGTGAAATGACGAGGAGGGTTGAATTCTTCATGCTTAGCATCAAAGTCTCCCTCTGGAGTCAAACACCGAGAATCAGTCTTTAGGGATGCCTCTGGTTTTTTGGGTGTTTGCGGGTTTTTTTCTTTCCGTAGTCTCGGTCAGCCAATCGTGGTTCCCTTTTTTCACCGGGGGAGCTTCCTTCCCAGAATTCTTATGACATTTGTAAGGAGAACCCACTGGTTTCAGGACAGAAACACAGGAAATGCAAGAGGAAGCAGAGGCCCAAGAAAATAGGTTATGTGTAGGCTGATCAGTTACAAAACTTCAGTGACAATGTCTTCAAACAACCCAGGTCAAATGTTACCCACAGAAAAATGCAGAAAAGCTGTCGACAGTACATTTGTTAGAAGTACAGCCTGTAGAGTCAAAGTCCCAGCTCCTGCACAGATGGGCTGTGTGAGGCCAGGAGATGTGCGTCATCAAACCAGCCTCGGTCTCAAATGCTGGGTCTATAACTTGGAAATGACAGTAATACCAGATGCCTGAGGGTATTGGGGGAGTAAGTTGTGGGGAAGAAGTTCACGGTGTGTCTGGCCCAACCCCTAACACATCACCAGTGCTCAGAAAGTGTTAGTTGTCCCTGTTCCCTGTCCCTGCAGAGTGATTTCAGAATAACTGAGCAGGCTGCGGTCTAAATGAGGACTTTAGGACTAACCCATCACTTGCCCCTTCAAGCTAGTAAGTAGATCAGGTTCTCAAGCAGGTATCATGGCTTTTCCTAAGCCAAGTTTTAACAGACTTTACAAGAACGCTAAATACTTGGTGGGGAGAGGGGAACTGTTCACAAAACTAACAGAAATAGAGGAGCTCCTGGGTGGCTCAGTCGGTTAAGCGTTTGCCTTCTGCTCAGGTCATGATCCCTGGGTCCTGCGATCGAACCCCACATGGGGCTCCCTGCTCAGTGGGGAGTGTGCTTCTCCCTCTCCCTCTGCCCCTCCCCCTGCTTGTACGCAGGTACTCTCTAATAAATAAATAAAATCTTAAAAAAAAAAAAAACTAGTAGAAGTAGAAGACCCAAAGACACATTCACTTCCCTGACTGCATCATACTCCCCTCCAAATTCTCGTTCACTTTATCTATATCCACTACTATTCTTTTTGGATAGAGTTTCACCAACTATCTCAAAGAATCACGAAGGAAAAAGACTTTCCCATTTTTTAAAATTGGAAATGAGAGGTATAAACGAATCGAATTTTTAGGAAAGCCTCGAACTCCTGCAGCAATACCAGCACTTCCCAGAGAAAAGAGCGCTTGGCATTTCCAAGTTAGTATGGAGAAAGTCGGTCTTTATAGACTTGCCCAAGAAAATGTGGAGCCATAGATAGTACAAATAAAACAAGCATGAGAATTTTCCTTGTAGTCAATGAAATTACAGTTGAAACTTCAGAACAAAAAGAACACTTCTGGTCTTAGCAACCAAGGCCTTCCTTCCACTCCCTGCCCTCACAAGGAGGCGTTGACACTCTGCTGGCACATTTGGTTCTTGATGTATCTGGAACTGGAGGCACAAAACCTGTCTCTCTGGGCCAGGTGAGAGCAGAAATTAGTGTTTTCTCCTATTACGTGATTAAAATGAGATCCAGTGAAGACAGTAGTCTGGATGTTCAAAATTCTTCCTTCCTTAGGTTGTCAAACAGTGACTTTCTCCTGTTCTACAATGCTTATTTCTCAAGTGTTGCCACCTACCAGTCATAGATAAAGAGAAACGGTCAGCTCAAACATTATGGTGACAGAATGCCTGAGATGTCCAGTATTAGAGTAAAAATGAAATCCCAGCCACATGAGGGTGAGAGGGGAACTTGGCACTCAAAATGAGCATCACTGGGGCGCCTGGGGTGGCTCAGTGGGTTAAGCCTCTGCCTTCGTCTCATGTCATGATCTCAGGATCCTGGGACTGAGCCCCGCATTGGGCTCTCTGCTTAGTGGGGAGCCTGGTTCCACCCCGCCTCTGCCTGCCTCTCTGCCTACTTGTAATCTCTCTCTCCATCAAATAAATAAATAAAATCTTTTTAAAATAAAAATGAGCATCATTCTCTTAAGGACATGCACATCCGCACTTCTCTGGAAAATATTTATACAAATAGTCTAGAATTTAAAAATAAAGGACACCTTGTCACCAATCCAGGCTTACCAAGGTGGTCAGCTTCTAATCAGACATGTCTGATTGTAACATCTACAGATAGCACATGTAGAAAGCAGAAAAGGTGGGCTTCTAATTACTCCCCATGTAGATCTGCTTTCACAGGTCAGAAACCAGCCCTGTCTTTAGGAAGCCTTCCAGTTGAAAGGCCTCAAAATTCTATCATAAAAAAAAAAAAAATTTTAAAAAATAAAGCTGGTTTTCAAGAAGAAGAAGAAAAAAATCATTAGTGTACTCCCACATCTTCAGGGTTATAAGGACAAAATGCCTGCACACAGCCTAGGACAGCTTCTGAAGAACATAAGAAGATAGGTAGAAAGCAACATGTCAGGTGCAGAGCACATACACCTAAAAAATGGTTAACAGGAAGAGCTCCTAAATCAGTGTAGTCTTGGGGAGTGAGCAGTTGGGATGGGACAGGGAAGGCTTCCCTGTTTCCCCAAAGTCTGCTTCACCATCAGCCTATGTATTTCTGCCATGGGCTCTATCCAGTCTAGATGCTGAACTAGATGGAAACGTGCAAGAAGACCATGGACTCAGTGTCCCCATGTGCTGCCAGTGCTCTCCCTGGGTTTCTAAGTCCAAGTGCTGAGCCCATCCAGGCACTGGAAGGCTTCCGCTAAAGGTCAGGCTACCATATTGGAAGACACAGTCTGTACAGCCAGAAAGGTCGAAATTCACACTTCTGGACCACCCCTTCCTTGCTGTTGACCCTAAATGAGTTATTTTAACTTTCACGGCCTTAAGTCCTTAACTATTAAATAAACACAATGCTTATTCCAAGGATTATGACAGACCACAGCAGTTAATTTTTAAAAGTGTTAACAATGCACGACAAGTAGGGGGCTCTTATATTCCTCATCCCTTATCTCCTTCTGCTTCCAGGGTTTCATGGATCGAAGGCAGCAAGGGAATAGACTCAGGTGTGAGCAGAGGCACAACTCCATCCTGCCAAGTCCCACACAAGTTCAGAACCATCTGACTCCCTTCTCTTGTCTTACTAGCCTGTGGCTCCAGCACCACCACCTCCACCACTGATGGTGATGCAGCTCACGCTCCTCACAGCCCACGGGTACCAAAATAATTCATCAGCCACTACAGCATGGCTCACTACTGTTCTGTCTCTCTGTGAGCTTAGACAACAAGAGGTCATCCTGAGAATCTTCATTCAGTCAGAATTCCTCCCTCCTCAAACGTAAAAGCTCAGCAAACGTAACCACACAGACCAATAGTAATCACCAGGACAGCACTGTTACAAGACAGCAACGACAAACCTTTGTAAGTCCTTATTGCGACATTACCTAATTTTTTTTTTTAATCACAGCTTGGAAAAGCTGGGTCCATATTTTATGAATCCAGAAACTCACAGCAACAACTGACAATGAACTCAGATCCTAGCAACTACCTGACATGAATTATTTTGTTCAACCTCATGACAACTCAGAGTTAGGAACTATCATCAGGCCCATTTTACTCATACAAAAGATAAAACTGGAAGTTCTAGGCAGCTAATGAACTTGCCCAAGATTAAAGAAGTGTTAATAAGGACACCTTGAAGAGAATGGTGTTCATTTTGGGGGGCCTTGATGCCGGGGTCCCTTCTCCCCCTCCTGTCACTGGGATTTTACTTTTATGCTAGTATTGGATGACTCAGGAGCACCTATAACTGTTCCCATAAGGTCTGCACTCAGTTTGTTTCGCTGAGACTGGTGCCCACACAGAAACTGGTAGAGCAGATATTCGAACCATGACATCTTCACGAGACAGCTTAGCCAGCATGCTGGATCAGATTCCTCTTGATAAACTGAGGTCTCATAACTGAGATTCACCTTTTCAACAAATATCTATTGGTCATACACCATGTGGCCAGTAACTGCTTTAACACTGGCAATGACACAGAACTGTTTTCATGAAGCTTACTTTCAATTTGGATTAAAAAAATATAAAAAGACAAATATATAGTAAATATCCTGTAGTGATAAATGCTATGAAGAAAAATAAAGTAGAGCAAGGGGTTATAGAGAAAAATCACTAGATATCTAGGGTAGGCAGGTGATCACTTCATTCAATCCTTTGCGGGGGGTTATTTTTTAGATTTTTATTTATTTACTTGAGAGGGAAAGAGAGAGAGAGCACATGTATAGGCAGGGGGAGCAGCAGTCAGAGAGAGAAGCAGGCTCCCCACTGAGCAAGGAGCCCAATCCAGAGCTCTAACCCAGGACCCTGGAATCATGACCTGAGCCAAAGGCAGATGCCCAGCCTACTGAGCCACCCAGGTGCCACTCAGTCCTGTGTCTTCAGGTAGGACTAGATTCTTATCCCCATCCTATACACTGGCTAATGAGTTGAAAAGTCAACTGACTTGCCCAACATCCCAAAGCTTGCAAGAAATGAAGTATAAACTAAAAGCCAAATTTTCTACTTCCCACTGCCTCTTTTTAGTTGCCATTTCTAGTTTGTCTAATACTTCAATGTGTAATTATACTTCCGTATGTGTATTTTTAAACACAGATCATCTCTATGTACTCATTTTTCCTTGCTGGTCCCAATAAAATGAGATCATCTAATTAAAAAACAGAGTAGACAAGGAAAAAAATGTATCTAAAAAAAGAAAGCCCTCTGAACTCTTAAGAAACTGAATGGTCCAACCTGAGCTCTCTCACCCTGACTTTTAAATACTTTGATTAAAAGCTGATAGGCTGTGTTCCTTTACAATACTCATAGATTTGGCTCTCACAAGTAGAAATATCCTGGATTCAATGTTTTAATTACTAAGGGAAAATAAGAGTCCCCAAATCATGACTAACAGCATTGACATAATTTCCAATCCTGCTCTTTTATTTGTTTGGGCAATAAACAAATGAAATTTTAGTGATAAATTGATTGCTCTGTCCTGGGTTGTTAGACCGTGGACATGCTAATGGGCTGACTTGCAATTATGGGGTTTTGACGTGACAAATATTAATCAGTTTAAACTCTCCGAAGACTTTTTCGAAAACATGACTGGGTAGGGAAAGATAAACCCCATTCTTGTAACTGATTAAATGTCTTTATGGTTATTTTCTTCCCAAGCCCATTTTTTTTTTTTAATATTGGCAGAAGAACAGATAATTGACAGCTGCAAATCTCAACCACAAATTATATTACTCCAAACAAGCAGGGAAATACTAAACCTGTGAACTCATAAAAATCCAAACTTTGGACTGAGCTTTTCCTGGGCTGGGCATTTGGTGAGCCAAAAATTCAATCGATCAGTCTGCAAGTGTTAACTATTGACTATCTGGTTCTATAAACACGCACACATAAAACAAATGTCAATCAGAGTGACCCTGCCTCTGATTCTGCTCTCTGTAGCCCAGCATGCCTATTTCTGGGGATTCTTGGAAGACTTACATTTTCCCTTGATATCTTTGGTTCCAGCTCTCTCCTGAGATTTTCCCTCTTCCTGTGATCCTTCCCTTCTCTTTATGTCAACCCACTCACAGAATATAGACCCTTCTTGATTTTTCCAAAAAGACGACCCATATGTGGCCATTGGATGTCTCTGACTTTACTGAAAATTCAAGGTGATGCTGGCAAAAGCGATGGGATGGTCACTTGCAATGCAGCGCAGATCAGCAGAAGACAGACTTCCGCTCTTCTTCAAGGTCTATAGCTATCCATCATCACTCCGCCAGCAGTGTGGAACTTCCCCAGCCTTCTATTAAGACTCTCACCATTGCTAGCACCCCTTCCATCCACGTTTAACTTGCAGGATCCTCCTCTCTACTCTCTACTTCACTGGTCCCACACTCCCAATGTCCTATTCAGTTCTCATTCAGTCATTTAGCAAAGACTTCTCTCACACATACCATCTGGGCTATGAAAGGCTTGCTTTCCCCAACCAAAACAATCAACCCAGACACAAAGTCAAGCAATGGAAACTTCCCATAAAGGAAATTCTGTGGTCAGCTCTTAAAGCAAGATATTTCTTTTCTCCTCTACACATGTGATCCAGGTAATATTATCTATTTTCTCAAAAGAGGGAAGAATGAGCATTACCTTCCTTTCCACCTACTTTCTACCTACAGTCAGAGCCCATGATAGTTTCAGTGACTCTTTCTTATTCCCCAGCAGTTTCCAATGCTAATTAGTGTTGCCACCTCACCTGCTGTGGTATTTATATCTCAGTATGAACACACTACCAAGATGAAGTAAAGGAGGCCTAGAAACCTCATTTGTTAAGCTGTACGGCCCCAGCTGGCAGGCCTCCAATTTGTGGCCGATTATGTGCCTGCAAAAGGCACTGGAAGTCAAAATATTTTAAGACAGATTTTTTTTTTTTTATCTTTAGAAAATATTTCATAATAATGGTATACTCCTGATCAGGAGCCTGATGCCCAAACTGTATCCAGCTATCATCAGTCAACCCTTTGATCGATGTAAAGATGACACATATCCAGTGTTATCGAAATGTAAAATATTTTGATGATTTCTCATTATGAAAAGATTTTTCTGATTATATAGTGTATGTTTATTATAGAAAAATTACCTGCAAACTCACCACCAACAGATAAAATAAAATGTAAACAGTGGTTATTTCCTATAAGTTTATTTTCTCCATATTTTTACAAATATGAGTCCCCTCAGTACATAATTTTGTGTTCTGGTCTTGGCACTTATTATATATTGAGAGTTTTCCCATTTGCAAACATAATGAGTAAAGCCTATATATTAATCCACATATATATACACTAATTTACATAACTTCAACTATTATTCAGCACTTAGATTTTATAAATAGCAAATTAACACCATATTAAATCAACTGTTTGATCAACTCTGATTAAAATGTGTGTATACACATTAAAAATGTGTACAAAGCCAATTAGAGTACAAAGGGCAATGTAGTAAGTAATCAGCTAACTTTTCCAATTTTTTTACTGCAGTTAACTATGCATAACAGAAAATTTACCATTTTAACCATTTTTTAAAAATATTTTATTTATTTGGCAGACAGAGATCACAAACAGGCAGAGAGGCAGACGGGGGTATGGGGGGAAGCAGGCTCTCCACCAGGCAGGGAGCCCCATGTGGGACTCGATCCCAGGACCCCAAGACCTGAGCTGAAGGCAGAGGCTCAACCCACTGAGCTACCCAGGTACCCCCATCTTAACCATTTTTAAGTGTACATTCCGGTACTATTAAATACATTCATATTGCTGGACAATGGTCATCCCCATCTATCTTCATAACTCTCTTCATCTTGTAAAAACTGAAACTCCATACCCATTAATCACTTCCCCCTCATCCCTCCCCATCTCCACCCCAGAAGCCACAATTTTACTTTCTAACTTTGACTACTCTAAATATAAGTGGAATCATATAGCATTTGCCCTCTAGTGACTGGCTTATTTCACTTAACATACTGCCCTCAAGGTTTACCTCTGTGTAAAGGTCAGAATTTCCTTCCTTGTTAAGGCCGAATAACATTCCCTTGTATGTGCTGCATCTGCTGATCGATCCATCCATCGGTGGCCTCTGGGCTGCTTCCATGTTTAATTATTATGAACACTGCTGCTATGAACACAGGTCTACAAATACATCTTCAATGTTCTGCTTTCAATTCTGAAGGGTATATATCCAGAAATGGAATTGTGGAATCATTTGGTAATCTTAGTTTTAATTTTCTGAGGAGCCATTTTCTTGTTTACCCCAGAAGCTGCACCATTTTACATTCCCACCAACAACGCACAAGGGCTCCAATTTCTCTATATCCTAGCCACTGCTTATTTTCCATTTTGTTGTTGTTTTTAGCAGCCAACCTAATGAATGTGAGGCAGTACCTCATTACCTCATTGTAGTCTTAGTTTGTATTTCCCTAATGATCAGTGAAGATGAGCATCTTTTTATGCGCCTATTGACTGTTTGTATAACTTCTTGGAGAAATGTCTGTTCAAATCTTTTGCCCATTTTTAAATTGAGAGTTTTTGTTGTTATGTTTTAAGAATTCTTTAAATATTCTGGACATTAATCCTTTGTCAGATACAGGATTTGCATATATTTTCTCCCATTCCATGGACTGTTTTTGTATGGTCCACATTGTATTTTTGATGCACAAATTTTTTTAATTTTCATAAAGTCCAATTTATTTGGTTTTCGTTTCCTCTGATGTCATCTCCAAAAGATCATTGCCAAATGAAATGTCAAAGCTTTTATTCTATTTTCTTCTAAGAGTTTTATAGTTTACATTTTGATCTTTGATTCATTTAATTTTTGTATATGGTGTTAGGTGAGGATCCAATTGCATTCTTTTGCATAAATTACAAAACTTTTTATGTTACTTATTTAGCCTAGATGAGAAACAGTTTTGAAATTACAGAGAACTAAGCCAGCCTAGAAATGAAGCTGGAAAACAGGGAGATATCTACTTCTACCTTCATCCACAACCCCATGACCTCATACTAAAACCAGAGAGAACAAAGGTGGGAGTGGGAGATTCTAAGAACCAGCAGAAGAAAGATAGCATATTTTCCAGTGGTGTAGGTCAACCAAGCAGCCTGGTTTTCAGCCACCCACCCCCAAAGTGCCATAAATGATTCCATGTGTGAACATATAGTAACTCATTCATGACACATTGATGCTAGCCATATATATGATGTCATTTACTCTACAAATTAGTCTTTGCCTCCAAATCCATGATTCTAATTATGTTTCCAAAACTATACTCATTAGCATGCCAACACATTGTATTCTTGTCTTTCTGAGATTTTCTGTTTAAATTCTCATTTAAGGGAAAAACCAGCTACCTCACAGCTTAACATATCCCAGTTTGACCACACCTGATGTGCCTAGCATAGCACCATTCTGATGACTCTGGGACAGTGAAAGCTAGGACACAGAGGGCATGTTATGGTGGCGACAGTATCTCAAAATGGTAGTTCTACCCTTTTCCAAATCCCAGTTCTGCCTGTCAACATCCTAAATTCTCTCTTGTGGCTATTAGAGGAGTGTCAAAGACCACTGAAACACTCTTGGGGCGGTGAAAACAAAACTTAAGTCCTATTTTCCTCCAAATGCTTTCAAAGGATCAGCTAATAGTGAAATTGTAATCTTTCATGTCAATGTGCAAGAAACACTCGTCAGAGAGAATGGTCATTAGAATCACATTTCAGTCTCATAAACCAAACTAAAAGGATTTGGGGGAAATCAAGAGAGGAGCCCAAGGAACAAAAGTTTGTGCCCCAACAGCCAAGTTTATTTTATAGTGGCTCTTAATACAAAGAACTAGGATGTAAACATCTCAACCTCCCTACTTCAGCATTCACAACACTGTCCTTCCATCTTGTGGAGCAACTGAAAAGGAGCCATCATCTCCAGATGAACCCTGAAAAGACTGAAGAAGAGTGACCAGCCTCGCACAGGGGAACCCAAAGATACAACATAACAGGGAATTCTATGATTGTGTAATGCTCTTGAGACACAGCCAATGAAATGAATGCTTTGCAGAATAAAGGGGGATAATGAAGTGGGTAAAAAGCCATTAAAATCTCGGGACTCAATGAAACTTCTCCTCCAGTGAGCCACGTCAAATGTCAACATGGCACTAGCTCCTGGAAAACCACCTTGCCATGTCTCCTGAGGGGAATAAAATCAGTCAACAAATCCATTATGCCTTATCTTCTTCCAGAAATTTCCTTAGTATTAAAAGCCAGAAAGCACTGTAAAAGACTTGCAGAGGATACCTGCACTTCATCAGAAATCCCTATAAATGGCCACTCTTGGTATTTTCCTAAGATCCAAGCCACAGATGGACAAACCAAAGCCGGATGTATACCCTTCTCCATAGCTGCCTCCCTCCTCACCCATACTCATGCCCACCCCCCTCATTTATTTCCAGATTTCCCTGCAAACCAACCAACCCCCAGCTGATTCTCATGCTTCAGTGGAAAGTCAGCATCAATGTTATGATTTGTGTTATGATCCAAGAGACTACTGACCCTGATAACCTGGGAATTTCTCCAAAGGTTGGGTGAGGAGATCTCTCACATGAAGCATAAGGGCTAAGGAAGGGAGAAATAGCTTTACTTTTCTTTAATTACTCAAATCAAAGAGATCTAACCAATATCCCTAAATAATAAATATCATAATCCTTTTCTTTGATTTGGGGATAATTTCACAGATGTCTCTGGCTTTTTTTTGTTTTTTGTTTTTTGTTTTTAAATCTAGGTTCATTTCCCAGCCTGACTCTCTCTCTCTCTGAACATTCACCATATTTTGAATTCCTCCTAGGGCCTCCTTCAAAGAGAACTGTCCTAAAGACCTAACTGGCAGCCAGAGGACCCGGAGCCAAACCTGCGGACTGGAGCTGGTGCACCCCGTGGAGATGAGGCAGAAGGGGGTTGGCCCCCTTTCTTGGTGGCAGCTGGTTCCACCTTAGCAGGCAGCTGGCCACAGCCTTCTGTTTACAACCAGGGGAAAAAAAAAAAAAAAGATTCTGTGATTCCGATATCATCTGCAGCATCAACCAGCTCTATCTCCCTCTCCTTCCGGCCCACGCTGCTCCTGTCATGGTGATTATGGAGACAGCAGTTGTGCAGTAATTAGGATCCTCCTGGGCCAGCCAATCTCAATGAGAGCCAGATGCCAGCTGCTCCATCGCCAGAAACATCTCCTTGGCATCCCTCCCTCCTCGGCACTCTTCTGCCTTCCAGATCCTATCTGTGCCCCTGGCCATGAGAATCACTAAGTCAGGCTGGGACCAAATGGATGACGTCTCTTCTAACCCAAAGCCAAGGTTATTTATTTCTCCAGCTCGCTGGGAGCAGCCCCAGCTCAAGACCAAGTGGAAAGGGGTTGGATAGTCGGTCGTTGTCAGTATCCCCATTGTTGCTGTGGGTTTTAGGGCTCATCCAAGCTGTGTTTGCTCCAAAATCTCCACCTCTTGACTCTACTGCTTATACACTGTCATAGGCCCTTCTGGGCCAACAGATAACTTCAAGGCCCACATTTCACCCAGCAATGATCCTGAGGTCTTTTCAACTCCGGGACCTATGAAATTCAGGATCTAGGGACACTATTCCCAGGACAATCTCCCGTGGGACAGCACTCTGTGGCAATGCCCAGAATTGAATTATTTCCTTCTTCTATATTTCTGATTTCCATTTCTCTGCTCTTCTCTTTCTACCATCTTCAACTAACAGTAGGGCAGAGATGCTGAAAATGCTCCTCTGTCAGTTTCCTAATGAGCACAGGAGGACTCCCCTGATACCGTGGGACACTGTCCCTCTTTGATGCTCTGATTCCAAGAGCCAGAAAAGAAATGCAGTGACAAAACCTGATTATTTTAAGAGAAACCACTGGGAAGCCCTCACTGATCTAACCATGTTGCTCAAGACCCCAGAAGTCCGTTTTCCTACTACTCCACTTCCATTTTCTACTCTCCTTATAGTCAAACAAGAATGTCACATTTCTATATTACTAAGGACAATGGGTATTTTTAAACCCCATTCCCCTCCCTATGACTCAGAATAAGCACAATGTGAAAAACGGCTTCTCTACTCCTTGGAGCCAACTCACCCAACCCAGTGACGACTTCACTGCAGGAAGAAAGTCAGACTTGATGGAAGGAAGTACAGTGGTACCAGTGAGGTCTGTGCAGCCTGCAAATACTGGGGGGGGGGGGGGGGGGGGAAGAATGGGATTTTCAAAGGCCCCCAGCCTTTTCTCCAGATTGTAAAGTGCCTAAGGCACCACTTTAATCCCTGATAGATGCAAACGAGTCTTGGAAAAGCATAGAAACAGGAAAAGACCATAAAGAAAGAGCTTGATTGTATTCAAGAAATGGCTATTCTAATAGCTCTCTGCCTGCAGGCTCTGCTGTCCTGTCCCTCTCTCAGAGAGGAAATGACCAGCCCTTTCCGCTGTGCTGAGCTGAGTGAGCAGCCCACAGGCATCTACAAATCAGAACAGACTGGTCATGGGATCCCAGCAGAGCAGACAAAGGGTCACCCAGCAAGGAGATGTCACAAGCAGCACCTGGCTCCAAGCCTGGGTTAATAGGCTCATGGTTCATCGGCAGTACTGGTGATGAAACCCGGGAAGTCACCACATCCAGACAAGAGAGACACACGCAGCCAGCTTCTATGTCACCTCATGATCCAGCAGCCAGGGCACACATGAGCTCTGTCCTTGGATGAGGGAGGTTCAAGAACTCATTCAGTCTGACTCCTACAAGAGAAACTCTATCCCAGCTGACAGTGATGCCCTTCCATGCGTCTGCATGGCTAAGAGAGAGCAGAACAGGAACTACAAGAGGCATTTTCATAGCAAGGGTGCACAACCCTTACACCAACTACTAGGACACTGGAAAAATGTTGGTCCCTGTAGCTTTCTGCAGAACAGAAGAAGGAAATAATTCAACTCAGGCATGATTTTAAAAAACAAAAACAAAAACAAAAAATCTAGAAACAAAGTGTAAAGACTCAGGCTAAGACTAGGCATCCATGACTTGAAGACCGTATTGATTCCTAAATGGGAGTATTCTGCCCATGATACCTGTAATATTAGAACCAAATTAATAAACCAATGGTGACTTTGCTACTATTTCGAGAACCTCCTCAAACGATCATCATCACAATTTCCTTTTGTGCCCAGTTATGAAATAACCCTTCACTGCCCCCACGGGCACCATCCCTGCCACCGCACCACAGGAGGCCACCTGCCTCCCCTGAAGGTGGAGGTACGCAGGCTGATTGCCCCCGTGCGTCTACATGTGCGTCTACACGTGCTGCACACGTGCCGCAAATAAGGCGACAGCCTTTTTCGAGTCACCAGATACCCTGGTCTTACAGACTGGATCCTGAACAGAGCGCATCCTCCTGGAGTCACCTGCAACAAAAACAGACTGACTTTGGCACTGACTCTTCACTTGGAGGAGAGGTAAGCACCAGGCACGCCGTTCCCTTCCCTCCCTTTTGTCCCTCGTCCCTTTGTTCTCTCGCCTTCTAGCTTGCTCCTTCTACGGCACTAGGTTAATAGACGATTATTGTCATGAAAGCAAACCTGCTCCAAGCTTCAGAAATCTTGCAAGAAATTGTTACTGTGATTCAATCTTTCAAACTTCACCGTGTTAATAATCCCTTTAGACTGCTAAAGCGCTTACTGGAACCAGCACTGGAATTAATTGAATTTGTAGTCTCACCAAACAGAAACGGCAACTCTATTATTAGTATTAATTATGGTAGGTTTTGATATTTTCCCATTTTTTATGTTAAAGGGACAGTGTCAAATTAAACACAAAGCAGCCTCAGCTTTACCTTTCGGTGCTCAACTCCTAGTGCTGGGACTTGACTGAAAGCAGGATACAAACCATGTATTTGACACCCACATCTTCGTTATTAATGGGTCCAAATTAGGAACAACAAAGTCTTCTCATTCCATAGTTTATTTTTAGGCATTTTTTTGTTTCCTATTAGAATTACGCTCTTTATGGAAGGGCTGCTTTTTGTGTCCTAGGTTCATTTTTTATTAGGAATATTTTCCAACTGAACTTCCTTTCCAGAGTCTAAGTTTTTACATAGTTTGGCTTCAGAATCTGGTAGAAAGATCAACTTATAAATGGTAAGGACAGCCTGCCCTGATATTTCTGCTACAAGTCATAACAGAACGGACTCAGCGCCAAGAGACCTAAGTTCTCCTCCTGGCTCACCAGCAACCACCTGTGTGATTTCCCAGCATCAGTTTTTCCCTTCATTAAAAAAAAAAAAAAAAGACTATAGCAAAAAAAAAATGGTTTCGAGTATTACTACCCTCTCTAAACTTTTTCTGTCCTTACTTTTTATGATTATAATTACATGACATTATGAAAGACTAAATACCCCTCACTAAATACCCCAATATGTATGTGAATCATACATACTTCTTTTCAATTAATTGTACTCCTTGCTATTGCTTTATGGGGATGAGAAAGGCTTTTTTCCACAATTGCCTGTTGTCTAGCACATGTCTGATTAAGTTTTTGCCTTCAGCGGTGTGTGGCGTGTGCACACAAATTGGCTTGGGTGTGTGCGTCTTTGTATGAATGTTGGAGAAGGTGGTCACGTGAGAAGGAAGCGACTAAGGTTTCTGGGCATTTTGTTTAACCACAACAGGCCTGAGTTCCAGCAGATTAAAAAACACTATTGAGGAGGTACCGTTATCTGCTTTGAGAATCAAAACTATGTCCCATTCTCTATGGGGCTCCCTGATGGTAAAAAATCATGTAAACATGCCAGTCGTGTCCATGGTTTCAATCAGGGGTTCTTCAGGGAGCATTTGCTGGGGGATGAATCGTGGCAGTGGGTGCCGTATCAAAATCATAGTTCTTTACCCTTAAGAAGTTAATATTTCAGGGGCACCTGGGTGGCTCAGTGGGTTGAGCCTCTGCCTTCAGCTCAGGTCATGATTCCAGAGTCCTGGGATCGAGCCCTGCGCCGGGCTCTTTGCTCAGTGGGGAGCCTGCTTCCTTCTCCCTCTCTGCCTACTTTTGATCTCTCTCCCTCTGTCAAATAAATAAATAAAATCTTAAAAAAAAAAAAGAAGAAGAAGTTAATATTCCAACTGAGGAAATACAGGATCATAGAATGTTAGGGTTGGAAGACTTCTAAATTTCTTCCAGTTCAATCTCAAACCCCTGAAACTGCGGTAAATATCCAATTCTTTAACTCGAGTGAAATGATCTCGCAGTAGGAGATCCTGACATACTGCATGAGGCAGGGATGATTTAAAAAAAAAAAGGGGGGGGAGGCACCTGGGTGGCTCAGTGGGTTAAGCCGCTGCCTTCGGCTCAGGTCATGATCTCAGGGTCCTGGAATCGAGTCCCGCATTGGGCTCTCGGCTCAGCAGGGAGCCTGCTTCCTCCTCCCTCTCTCTCTCTGCCTGCCTCTCTGCCTACTTGTGATCTCTCTCTCTCTGTCAAATAAATAAATAAAATCTTTAAAAAAAAAAAAAAAAAGCCATTGATTCCTTTCCTCTATTGTTCAACCTGCTCTACTGCGCTTAGATTTGTAAAAATAAGAAAATAATATCCACCCCATAACTCCACTGAGCATCAAAGATGGGGCTGATACGCACTGATGAAACACATTCCTCCACGCTTCCACTCCCCCAAGAAGCCGAAGAAAATCAGCTCCTCCGATAGACTGACTTGTGGTGAAGGCCAGGGTGCCCGTGGATTGGAGAATCCGGCCCCTTGGCTGAGTAATTCCACGTAGTTGCCCTCCCTCTAGTGGTCAAAGTTGAGATGGCAGCTCTGTGTTTCAGTGTCCAGAAGAATCTGGACAGAAGGAGGAATAGGGGTTACCCAACCCCCAAAGTTTTGACTGTCTGTTTCAGAACCTCAGGACTAAGTTACAGAGCACGCTGCCTTACAAAGACTTCTTCTTAATTAGAACATCTTGCTTGTTTATAATGATCATGGCACTTACAAAAGACCATATGTCTTTGAGACGCTGCTTGGCAAGACTTTTCCAATGTTTACCAAATCTATTTTGTATCCCATGCTAATAATAGTCCAGTGGGTCCCCAGGCAGAGCGGTGGAGACTGAGGACTTCTTGTTTCTCTTATTACTCAGTATTCCGCCTTCAGAATGTGAAAGACCTCTTAGTTCCTGTGAAAAGACTAAAACAAGAGCTCAAAGTTTCCCAAATGCTGTTATTTTGGGAAACGTTTATTTCAAGGGCTAAATTGTAATCTTTTGACAAATCAACATTGAGCAATGCTCTGTTACTTCCTTATACACACACTTTAAACTATTTCTTTTAAATGACACTTTCAAATGAGTGGCAAATCACTTCGCTAGAGTATCCATAATGTAATTCTATCCTCTAGAGCCACTGCATGTAATTCAAGAAAGAGGGTGAAACTGATCCCCAGTGCTGGTCATCAGTGGTTCAAAGTCACTAGACTATCCCCACTAGAACACTTGAACCACACTGTGTGACTGAAAATAGGGATGGAGAGGTTGAGCCTATGTTATGTGTCACCAACATAACAGCAGCAACAACAAATGGTTTGATTTACTTTGTTGACATCACAATAAATAACATGCCCAGTTTGGGTTTGTTTTTTTTTTTTTCACTCCTCAGGTCTGTTTTGGGTCATCCAGAAGACTCCGCTCCTGTCGTTCACTGAGGAACAAAGTTATATGGCAAATTAATTCAGCGATCTGAGCATTACGTGGCATCCGAGATCTGCGTAATTCACGTGAGCCTTTGAAAGTTCATCAAACACTGGCTGTGTGTGGAATGCACTTGATACTGCAGTTTTCTTCCTTCGGTTAAGTTGCTGTCAACATACAATGGGGTGGTTACGAATTTTTCTTAAGGCCGATGGATAGCTCCACAGCTCTGGGGGCATAATCCTTCACTGCCACATAATTTATGTCCTTGGAATGACTATCACCAGGGCCTTCCCCCCACTTGAGAAATAGTGGCAATAGAACCACCATTTGTAAAGAGCTTTGAAACAGCTCCTCGAGATAAAAAGTGGTCAGTGAAAATAACCGTGCAGTGCTGAGCATGGGTCAACCAGTGTTCCGAATGCCTCTTCTCTGACAACACACTTGTTCCACACAATAGTCAGACACCAGAACTACCACTGACATCTCCATCAACGGAAATGTGCATTTTGTCAAGGTATCTCTAAGTTTTCTAAGCACATTATCTCACTAACAGTGACAATATTCTTGTGACATTACTAAATACTTCATTTTGGATTTTCTTTATAGCACCAACACTGTATTCCTTTAAGACCTAAACAGTGTCACATTTTTTAAATATCCATTGAGGTCTGAAGGGCACAGTCCATGCTTGAAGCCTCTGGATTTGCTTTTCACAAACAACTTTGTTACATGCAGTGGGCAGATTCTCTGAACAGAATTTCTTTTCGTCTAAATTTACTACCGAAGTTTTATTAAGCTATAAGAAGCATTTGTGACATAAAGATCCCTTATTTCCCAAAGAGGAAAGCAGAATTTCATTGGAAGTTTGTGAAACAACAATTAAATTTAACTCTGAGGCTGTGGAACTATTTCCATCAGCTATAAAATTACTCTGGAATTAGTGAGCGCTGAGGGCAAAGAAGTCAGAGAAAGACCTTCTCTGATGTGAATTCTTCGGAGACCCAAAAAAAGTTACAATATACATGCTGGTTCCAAGAAATTTAACAAGAGTTAACAGTGTTGGTGAGTCAGCACCTAAGGGGCAGAGCTGTAACTCTAGGAAATTTGAATTGAAGCCAGACACACAGAGGGGTGATCGATGTCTCAGGTTTCAGAGAACACCAAGACAATCTTTCCCGAGACACAAAATACTTTGCATAAACTAGCAGACCACACACGCGACGAGGTCATTATTTTCAAACCAGTTTACCAAAACTTCAACCTCTCTTTCCCCCAAAGCACAGACATGCACCTACAAATACCCCCGTGCTTCTTTCCCCTTAGGCTCTGGATGGTTTACAGATCCTGTCTTGGGAAGAGGTAGAAATCGGGTTGCACTATATGTTGGCTGTGTCTATGTAACTTCAAAATCCAGTTGAAAAATAAGAAAAAAAATATATTCTAGTGAACAGATCACTTTATCCCAAGGTGTAATGATGTCTCCCTGAAATAAGGCCCTTTGAGCAACTTCTCTAATGAGGGCTCCTGGTTGGAAACCATCAAGGAAGCCCAGTGCAGCCTCCTGCAATGCTTATAGCTCAGGAATGCTGGGGAATATCCCCAAATCTTGATCAGAGTAACACAGAGCAGTGTGTGGCAATCACCATGAGGCGGCATGGGATAGCCATGGGGTTTCAGAGAAGGGTAATGTGTTTCCAGTTACAGGAATCCAGAAGGATCGCATGGAGAGGGTGAACTGACCAATGAAGAACGGTTAGAAATCTAAATGGCTAGTGCCGGGAGAGCCTGGAGGTAGAGTTAGCCTTGTAAGCAAAGGCAGAGAGAGGAGAAGGCTCAGGGCAGGGACAGGAAAAAACAGTCATGCTTGAAAGAGGGAAGTGGGACCGGAGGATGGAAAAATCATTCTAAATATTTCCACCCATTTTTATGGTGTTCTGTAGCCAGAGCTGAAAACTCCTTAGAGCCAAGTCACAGAGAAAGGCCAGGTCCAGAAAGGAATGACGTGCCACAGAAGGTCAAATCATTTGGGGACCCAGAGGCAGAACAAAGAAAAAGGAACCTTTCCAAATAAGTTAAATTAAAGTTCTGGGGAGGTTAATACAAACAAGGCAATTAGGACAAATGCTGCCTGAGAGCTGGTCTCTGTCTCTTGAGACAGGGCAGGAAGACACAGCTAATGATACCGAGCTGAACTCCGAAGAACTGGATGCGGGCATTTTAAATGGGGAACCTTTGACTCCGGAACTGTCTCTAAGTGACTGCGACTTTACTGGTCTTTGGGGCACAAGGTCAAGACCCAGTTTTTCTGTCTAGTCCTCTACGATTATAATGGGGATGCTTGTTATTTAGTAATGCCGTAGATTAAGTTTGAATGAACAGACCCCGTGGCCGGAAAGGTAACGAGCGTACCCTCCACTCAGCAAAGAAACACGACACTGGAATGAGGGGTTCACTCCTTTCCCAGAAAAAAAAAAAAAAAAAAGTTTCTCACTTGTTTTCACTTGACTTTTAAATGACTTAATCACAAGAAGCGGGGGAAGGGGTGCAAAGAGGTCTAGATGCATTGTGTGAGCGCAGTGAGAAATTTTGGAAAATTAAGAGGATCTTTGGCTAAGTTTTAGTCCCAGTTCCAGCTCTTTTTTCCTGAAAAAAAATAGTACTTTCTGCAAACAGAAGTGTATAGGGCACCTGGGTGGCTCAGTGGGTTAAGCCTCTGCCTTCGGCTCAGGTCATGATCTCAGGGTCCTGGGATCGAGTCCCGCACTGGGCTCTCTGCTCTCTCTCTCTCTCTCTCTGCCTCCCTCTCTGCCTACTTGTGATCTCTGTCAAAAAAATAAATTAAATATTTAAAAAGAAAAAAAAAATAAAACAGAAGAGCATAAACCATTTAACCAAGAATGGAAGCTTGACCAAAAGACATGCACAAGGTTTTGATGCTGGTGTGTCATTTGCTCATCTCTGACCGTGACGACCCCTGAGAGTTCACGTCCAGTCCACTCAGCTCTGTTAGGCTTTAAAAAGCTCTGTGTTTCAGGAGGACAGACTGCGCAGATTTGAGATTACTTCCTACATGTGGAATTTTGTCCCCGTTAGTCTTTTTAGTGCCATCAGAGCACTCGGATTCAGTCCCGGTGTTAGCTTTCATACCATCGCCTTTGTGTGTGTGCGTGCGGTGTCCCCGTTCATCTACAGAGCTGACAGCTCCCGGGCACCTGCTATGGGCCTGGTACTCCCTGGACCTGTTCACTATTTCTCTGTCATTCCCAAAACCAAAATTCTGCACATACATCCCTGGTGACATAATTTGAAAGTTAATTTTCAAGTGATCCAAGAGGACTGGTTTCACGTTTTGCTCACAATAGTGCTGAACCGGGGAAGGGCTGGGAAGGCAGGCGACCAGGCACATCTACTACAAGATAAGAACAGCCAGGCCAGCATTTTACTCACAGACATACTTCCTTTTTAACAGAATTGCTCCAGGCACTGAATTTTACCCTCTCTAGCTTTAAGCAAGTAATTAGTGCTTGGGAGCTTCAGCTAGAATATTCGTCCTGTTATGATTTTATATTCAAGTCATCGTTGTATTACCAAGGATAACACTGGGTTACTCTGAATTATCTGCCACCAAGATGGGAAAGGAAGCGTTACCCTTTTCTGCGTGGACATGGAACAAAGTAAAATAAGATGTAGCCATGAGCAGCTTTTCTTTACTGATCAATGTCAAGAACCACGTAAGAGTTTCAAGGTAAGCGGGTTGTCTGCATGGATCAAATAAAGGCGATTCCTCATTTTCCCTCGTTCATAGTCTCAGAGCTAATATTCATCCACCCAGCGTTGTTAGTAAACACTAACTCAAGGTGTTAACTATCTGTACAGTCCAGTTCTTGTAAGATCTGTTCAAAAAACAGGTGTTGTTTTTTTTTTTTTTCCAACAACCACAGTATTTTTTTTTTTTTTTTTACATTTGCTTCCAAAAGACAAAATCAAGAGGTAGACCTAATCAAGGGAAAAATGGATAGGTTTCACATGGACCAAAAAAGTGTGAAGCTGTCCAGTGGCCAGGGATTTTTAAACATGTTATTAGTAACTGCTAATGAAGAGTTGTTGGGTGCTACAGCTTTGGGGAAAATACATGCTTACCTATGTGGTCAGCCAAGTTTCCTCCCCAACTCTGCTGTGCTAGATGCTGGGGAAGCCAGGAGAGGGTCTTGGTCTTTGAAAGGACTTCAAGCTGATTAGGAGACTCGAATACAGACCACATTCCAAGGACAAGAAGAGAGACCAACAATAAGAGCTTCAAGGCTCCTGAGGAAGTTCCAGAGTCCACAAAGCTGAGAACAATTATTTGCACCAAATGAGGCCAGAGCTCGGGGCTGGGGGAGGGGCACGAAAGGGACCAGGCTCTGCCTGCCTCCACCTGTCCCTACCTCTCCACAAAACAGAGATGTGCTCTTCCTAGGATTTTCTTCCCACTCTGTGATAGATTCCAAGTTTCTTTTCTAATTGTTTGAAAACTCTCTGGCAGAAGACCAGAGCCAGGAGGAACACGCCAATGGGAGCCCAAGTGAAAAAGTGACCAGAGTGTCACAAATGAATGACAAAGGTTTTGGGGGACCACCATCTGCTTGCCCCTTTGAACCCATAGATTCTCTGATGAAAATGAATAAGAGGGACGCCTGGGTGGCTCAGTTGGTTAGGCAGCTGCCTTCAGCTCAGGTGATGATCCCAGCGTCCTGGGATCAAGTCCCGCATCGGGTTCCTTGCTCGGCGGGGAGCCTGCTTCTCCCTCTGCCTCTGCCTGCCATTCTGTCTGCCTGTGCTCGCTCTCTCTCCCTCTCTCTCTGATAAATAAATAAAATCTTAAAAAAAAAAAAAAGAAAATGAATAAGAAATGAGCAAATAAATAAATCAAAATGGTTTATAAACCTATATCCCAAGGGCAGAGATAGGCATTGATGCACTTTGGGGTTGCAACAAAGTAAAATACAAATTGCAAAACAATTAAAAGAAATACTAATTGCAAAACGAGGATAAACGTTGAAATCCCAGTGCATAATCTCCAACCATACCAAAGAGAATACAAGAATTATGAAAGAGACCCCCGCCCCCCAAAAAAAGTAGAGGAAGTAAATGTTAAATGGTAGAAGAAATCTGAAATGGAAATTTTAACAGGAAACACAGTGAAATCTGTGAATAAATCTAGACACCAACTTCCATCCCTTGAAACCTCCCTGAGAAGGGCCCTAAGAAAAAGAATCCGCATTCGTCAACTTAGACTCTGGGAAAACAATGCTTGGAGCCCACCAAGAGTTAAAAGATCAACGACATTTCGTACTTAAAGGGCCCAAATCCACTATGAAGAATTAGAATGAAGTGCAAAGTTCAAATCAAAAATAGCAGCAAAACGCAACTGTCCCTGTTGACTCAACCGTATACACTTTAAAGCATTAAAAATAGCAAAGGAGGGGATTACAGTCGCAAAAACTTCTTCAAAACATGGAAGCAAATGCCAGCGGAATTCAAAAAGACGAGTTCCAACCAAAAAATAAACATGCAATCCACTGATTCAAATGTCATTGATGAGGAAAAATAAGGTTGAGGAGTTAGATAGTCTGGAAAATCCTTAGCAACCGTGAACCCTATATAGACGGGGTAGGCCATTGAGGGACAGAAACTTTCTGACCCTGGTGGAGAGAAGTGCAGGGACTTCCAGGGACATACACAGAGTAGAGAGTGTGCGATAGGTCCTCAGCCTTAGAACTCCATTTCCTGGGGGCGCCTGGGTGGCTCAGTGGGTTAAAGCCTCTGCCTTCGGTTCGGGTCATGATCCCAGGGTCCTGGGATTGAGCCCCACATCAGGCTCTCTGCTTGGCAGGGAGCCTGCTTCCCTTTCTCTCTCTCTCTCTCTGCCTGCCTGTGATCTCTCTCTGTCAAATAAATAAATAAAATCTTTAAAAAAAAAAAAAACTCCATTTCCTATAGGATAGTACTTTAAGTTAGCTAATTCTGCCTCCCTCTCTCTCTCGCTCTCTCTCTCTCTCACACACACACACACACACACACCATACTGACACGTGCCTGATGTTCAACTTCCCCATTCCTTTCATCAAATTCACTTGTCTTGCCCATTCCCACTTCTGTGCCAAATGTCTTCTGATTATGACATAGTCTAGTTAGCCCCATGCTCCTAGAAAGTTAAATGATTAGCTCCAAGACAAACAGCTAGGTCTGCATGGTACAGAACACGGGACAAAGAAGTTTCAGTAAGCTTAGAGAAGGAAGAAAGGGAAAATGCAGTGTCACCAGCATCTACTGGTATCTGTCTCTGCTTTTCCTAGCCTTGTTGAGTTGAATTCTCAGAGGTATGACCCCTCCAGCTTTGACCCTTTCTGAGCCCTGAGCCAGCTCTCAAAAGAAGAGGAAGCATATTAGGAGGTCCCCGGTCCCCCCAATACAGTAACCACTAGAATCAGTTAATCTGCTGTCCAGTATCCACCTACAAACACGCTTCTGACATAAGAGTAATAGCAAGGATTTGAAAACAGCGATGTTTGGCTCTTTTCAACAGTGTATTCTCATGCGGTCTGAGCCTAACCAAGAATGGCTACCCAGAAAACCTTCCCAGGGACAGAGGACCCTTGCTGACATGTTCAACACCTTTTCACATGAGGCTTTATACTTCTGTCTCCTTACTGTCCCTTCATGGATTTTTCTACGCCCCTGGCTACAAAGTGCCCCTACCCCCTCCTCTCAGTGCTTCCATACTGCACCCACCCCCTACTCCCAAATGCACATACCCAGATGCACACTCTCTGCCTGTGGCCCTACACACAGCTCAGAGGCAGCCTCTGCTCTCTGGCCATGTCACCCCACTCTATTAGTCTATGGACAGTGACCATCCGATGTGAACCCACCTGATTCCTGGCATATCCGAGCTTTTTTTTTTTTTTTAAAGATTTTATTTATTCATTTGACAGAGAGAGATCACAAGTAGGCAGAGAGGCAGGCAGAGAGAGAGAGAGAGAGGAGGAAGCAGGCTCCCCGCTGAGCAGAGAGCCCGATGCGGGACTCGATCCCAGGACCCTGAGATCATGACCTGAGCTGAAGGCAGCGGCAGCAAGAAGGACCAGCAGCAGTGGCCCAACCCACCGAGCCACCCAGGCGCCCCCATATCCAAGCTTTTAAGCAACAATTTGCTTGTGCTGCTTTCCCTCTTTGAAGTTTATCTCCTAACTCATGCGTAGCCCCCACAGTGTTCACATGGAGGGGAAAGTGCCTCGGACACTGGCTATGCCGAACATGTCCTTACGGACTTGGAGAGACACCAGTCTGAGCTCCAAGGAGACTTCATGTGGGCATTCCCTCCTTACCCTCTGACTGCCCCTCCCTCGTCTGCTTTAAGAAGCCTCAAACCTTTGCACAACTCTCTACTGCCCCCAGTGAAAATTAAGAAAAATCGAAATACGTTGGCTAAAAGTCACAAAAAGGCTCTCATCGTGTCCTCCCCTGGGAATAAATTGCGGGGAAAGGAAGGTCAGGCTTAGAGCGGACTTAGAGTGGGATGGATGGCTTACACCTTCTCTGCACACGGCTGCAGCCGCCATCGTAACAAGCCCCAACTGGCTGGGGGTGTCTGCTCTCAGCTCTCAACTCCTGGGTGACTTTACCTCCGTCAGCCTCTGTTGCCCAAGATGCGAAATGAAGGCTTAGAAAGGATGATCTCGAAGGTATTTCTGATTTTGGAGGGGACGACAAGAGAGATTTGCATAGAGCCTCTGAGGTCACTGTGCAGGAGGGATACGCATGAACATGAAGACAGCAATTTCGCTTGTTTGTGATTTATGTTACCTTTTTAATTTATGAGAAGACGCCCTATTAACATTTCTTGGAAGACAGGAGATTGATCTCCAAATATATGGAATATTCTCCCATGGACACCCTCTTTCTCAAGTAGGATTGTTCTGTATAAACCGATAAGACAGAACTGAAGCCGATGGGTAGAAGACAGCCTTAAGTTTAATATAGAAGAAATGTTTTATTCATTTTGGGGATGGTCCTAATATAGAATCGACTAAAAGCCTTCCACGAACACACTGCTTTCTCCCAAAGAGGTCTCTGAGATTGGGAGTGTTTGAGTCTGCGAGCATGAGCTGATGACGGCTGCTACACGACTTCTTTGCATAAAGGATCCTTCCCGGTGCCTCTCGCTGCTTCCTGCCTCGGCCAACATCCTGTCCAACAGAAGGGCCTTTTAGCTCTCAGATCAAAGCCTCCCTGTGTGCAAAGTGCCCATTGTTCATTAGCGAAATGGGACTTGCACCTGCTCCGCTGAGGTGTATGGCTTTCACTGCGTCCCTCTCAGTTTCAGCAGGCTGTAGCGAGATCACAGGCCAGACACTTCGGTGACGAAGGAAGCCACGCTTGCCAGTCAAAGGCTGGACCAGCTGTGCTGGTCCTGTGCAAACCAGGTGCCTACTGCCTCCCCAGGAGCCTGCGGCCAAGCCTTGGCAGCAAGAAGGACCAGCAGCTGCTCCTCCAGCCCCAGCCCTGTCTGTCTCCTCCTCGGTCTGAGGATCCGAGGGCAGTGCGCTGGGGGGGCTTATTACAGAGAGGAGGAAGAGAACTTTGAGAGAGATACAAAAGTGATGCTTATGGAAGGTTGGCCAAGGGCGTGAGGAGCAGAAACCAGGCAATGTGGGAACAGAGACAAATTTCAGCCAGTCTAAGCCTCCCGTATCCTGACCAGCATCCCCCTCAAGATAGGGCGAATGTGTAAGAAGGAGGAAGTAATCACAGGGAGCAAACTATTAATACTATCAGTGATATGATTGATCACTGACTTTAAATCATGCAAACATCGATCCAAACAAAACGCTGATCGGGATAAAAATTCGCAGTCTGAATTTAGATTAGCTGACGGTGCCTTCTGCCCTGCACGGATGCTTGTTCTCATGAAGTTTCATGAGTTCCCATGGACCACAGCAGAAGGGAGTAAGATCACCACTGGTTCCCGTGAGATTTCCTGGTTCAAGGTTCAGGGTCGTGATTCAGGAAGCACCCCTGTGCTCTAACTAACCTGGGTGCATCTGGATCTTGAATTGTATATTGTGTGTTCTTTTTCTCGAAAATATTTCAATGCCACCACGCCGCTTGGCCAACTGTCTATGCCCCTTGGATCCCAGTGTCTCTTCATTAGATCCGAATGAGGTTACTCCACTTGGTGAGACCAGGAGTGAATGACAGATCTGCCAAGCGAGTGGCTTCCTCCCCCAAAAAGGTGCTTCCTTGCACAGTGTCCTTGGAGCTGTGGTGAAGGGCTCCTTCACAAGCAGTAAACCCCAGTCAGGAGGCATTGGGGGGTGGGGACGCAGGGGGTGTAAGTGACACTGTTGTGCCGTGATTCATCCTTTCACTGACTTCATTCACTTCTGTGTTTGTAGCCAGTTGGACAGCTGTGTTGGCCATGTGAAGTCAGAGAATTTTTTTGTTCCAAAGACAGGAAGATGGGGGGGTAGGGGGGGAGACAGATAAAACAGTGGGTGCGTGTATGTGGAGCCATAATTACAGCATGACTTCAGCTTCTCTTGACCAGCTAACAGTCACCGCATTAGTCACCAGTCCTCAGAGGACGAGACGGGGCCGGGTGGATTCAAGATGAAGTGAGACGGGCCTGGTAACAGAGACTCCGGTCCTGGAAAGAGTTCTCATTGTGTCGCAGCGAGGTGAGGGGCAAATGCCTAAACTGAAGAATACGGTCCTTAGCTAGAAATGGAGGAAACACAAGCTATTTAAACACACACACACACACACACACACACACACACACACACACAGAGGGGACAAGGACCTAAATGCCTACAACCTGGGGAAAGAGACAACTAGGATCAGCCAGAAATGAAAGTAATGCTTTCAGATCACAGAGGAGGAAGAATTCACACTCTCGGCACCTAGACATCCTATGACAACAGTCTGTGTCCAAAACTGCCAAAACTATGCAAATGGGGCCACAACCAACATTCATTCTAATGTCACTTAGACCCTGAGCTCCTCCTGTATGCCATTCTTTGTCACCCATCTACACTCACCCTCTATTAACTTCTGCAAAAATGACTGCAGATCTCCAACAATTGCTTCAAAACTGTGGTCCAGGCCTCAACATTTGAACCCCAGCCACAGCCAACTGTGGCCCACAGCTGAAATTCAGCCTGCCACCTCTTTTGCAAATAAAGTTTTTCTGGAACAGAGAATTCACTTAACGTAGTGTCTACAGCTATTTCCCCACCAGAATAGCGGAGTTGAGGAGCTGGCGATGAAGACTAAATTATTGGCTATCTAGCCTTGCAGATGAAATAGGTTGTTGCCCCCAGTTCTCATACATACCAGAAAACATCTCTTACTTTGCCAAGAAAATGGGAAGATGAATTCCTTCAACCTTTTGACGCAACGTCTACATAATAGTCTGCAGCTCTTTCTATTCTCCTCTGGGCCCAGATTCAGGAGAGGAAGGTGCCTCCTCTCTTGGTCAAGACCGATCTGTCCATTCTGGGAGAAGATGAATTCGAACCAGGCATTCACGTCTTCCCTAAATACTCCTCGCTCAGAATGAGGTCAGTGGTCCGCCTCGATGCTCCCCAGAGCATCCTGCGCACTTTGCATTTTCTCTTTGTACTATTTATATACATGCACCCATTTCCTCCAGGTATATCACACTATACGGACTTGGGACAGGATAGGACACAATCAAACATTTCATAGCTGACTACAGCTTCTCTTCTCAATCATGCAAAGCCTGATGGAAGTTGGTAGGAATTCCCTCCATCTGACAATCAAGGCCCAGGCTGCCTCCACCACGAGATGCTGTCAGGTCAAAAACAACTCATTTCCTGGCTCATGGCAGCATGGGAAGAGAGAGCAAGGAAGTAGTGTACTGCCTCTTAAATGCCCCTCACCCATGAATTCCGTTCACACCTCCTGACTGGAACCAGCTACACAGTTACACAACCCCATCTCCTGCAGGAGCTGAGAAACATAACCTCCTGTCTGTTCAGAAAGAAAAATGCAATATGGTAGGCACCGGGAGCCTCTACCACCTCCAATCTCCTTTGTCTTTGTGCCCCAATACCTGGAGGAGAGATAAGTGCTTACTACGTACTGAACAAAAATTTTCTGAACCGGGTTGACTCTGCCTGGTGAGCCTAAGGGAAGTCTTCAAAGAAGAACTGAGGAAGTGGAAAAAAGGCCCCTTCAAAGCCCCAACCCCAGGAAAGGAGTCTGAAACAAAGAGAACCACCAACATACAGCATTGTTGAGGAATCCAAGTGAATGAATTAAGACAAGAATAGTCAATAACATCACATGCCACAGAGGAAATAAATAAGAACATGACTGAAAACAGGCCATTGGATTTGACAATTAGGTCATTAATGGCTTTTCTCTGGTGCAGGCCAAATCTCATTATGGTGAGTTTTGAGAGGGAATCCAAACCATTTCAGTGAGCTAGAGTTTCATAGTATGAATGCCGCTTGAAACAGATGGCTGTTTGAGATTTGTGGATGTTTTGTTACTCTGAGATTTTTAACCCTAATAAAATTTCTCGCCATGAGATAGCAATATAGCTACCATTCACCATGCACTTGCTATGTGCCCATCACTCTGCTAAGTACTTTATTCACATTATTGCTAATATCTAGTAACAATCCAAGAAAGAAGGTGTTGTTATATTCTGGTCCTGTGGTTAGTTTCTACTGTCGTGAGTACTGGGGCCCAATCCTAGTTGGTTTGCAAATTTGTCCTTTTTTCAAACACATCAGTCTCATTCCCCAAAACACGTAGTGGTTAAAGCCACAGCTATTAGATCTGGAGCACTCAAAGAATAAAATTCCAAAATGCAGTGGCTCTCTGGTGTTGAAGGAGCCTACCGTTTTAATCTTGAGCCTCAAAATTATTCCATGCTAAGGCACAGTGATTGTCACAGATATTCTAAATCAACCTTTGAAAGTTGTCCTCACTTGAGAGAAATTATACAATGTGTGCAGCCTCCAAACTTTAGTTATTTCCTGTTGGGCTTACGTATTACCATTTCAACCTTCCTTTTACTTCTGCAAGTAATACTTTGATAAATTATTTTTGATGTTGAATTCTCAGATGTTTTCTCTTTCATACAACATGGTGAAGAGTGTGCTATATTTGGGTAATGACAGTAAGGGAATAATTTAAAAAAGTATACTTCTCAAATTTGGCAGGAAAACAGTGTTGAGTCTATAGTAGTTTAGTTGCAGTTGGATTGAAAGAATATCTTTGGAAAGTTCTCTTTGGGTCAACAGGAATGGGGAAGGAAGACTTACAAGCGCTCTCCTGACCTTACCAAGAAGCAAGAAGTTCCACCACAGTTCATTTAAAGATCCCAGAGAAGATAATACTTATTGTCACCTTTGATTAGTCCTATGGTGCTTGATTGCATCACAACCCCAAAATGACTACACAAGTTGGGTCTTTCAATTCATATCTGTTATTGACTCCTTGTTTGATTGGGCTATTTGCAACATGACTTATGAACACAGCGTTCACCACACTTTCTGGGTGGGAGATACTGGCATCTATTATACCTTAGCCTATTAAGTCAGAAATGTATGTGGTTTAATATTTATAAAATGCATTGTAATTTTTACTCTAAACTTCACCAGGAATTTCAATGAAGTATTACCTTTTCAGAATCTGAAATTAAATGATTAAAATTGTCATTTTTGTGTGCATCTTTAGGAATGTGTGTTAGAAAGTATTAAGCAGAACATTATAGGTATGTTTTATTTATTAAAATATCAAACTTTTATTGAATCAACACCTGAATTGGGCAGAGTACTGGAAAGATACTATTTACCCTCAGTGTGTCATAATATAGTAGAAAAAAGAAACTAAGTGAATAGATTTGCATAAAAACAGGCAAAGCACTATATCCACAGGTACAAAATGACAAACACCTGTCTTAAACCTCTTATACTACTCAATACCCAATTTACAAAATAGGTAGTTCGAATACCTCATCATAAATAGTTCACTTTAGCAGATTCATTGAAGGTTTTCTTTCAACAGCAAATTCTTATACATATTTCTACTATGATACTCTGGAAGCTTGATCTCCCATCCTTTTCAGAACATCTTCCCCTCCACTGCTGACCCTTACTTCAGTCCTGGCCCCCTACCTTCAGCGGATGCATTGGACTTTTACTTCATAGAGAAAGTAGAAACCATCTTCCTGCATCTCATCAGCTTTCTCTACTTCCTTTTGTACAAGGACAATAGTACCTCACCGCCATTCAAGGTTCAGCCCCTCACAATAGATTCTGGGTCCTACACCTCTACTGATTTCAGACTTTACCCCTTACTTTGTTCCCTTTTTTGCTTTGGACTTAGATCTGCAATTAAATTCTTTTAATGTTGAATGCCAACCTTTCAACCAAAGTTCGCCAAAGCATTGTTTGGTTGGTAAGAGTTAATCCTTCATTTTCCCAAAATGGGTTTCAATGGATATTTCATGAGTTCTTACAAATTTGAAACTGTTTACAAATTTGAAGCTTTTTAGACATGAAAGACATCTTGGCCATGCATAAAATCTCTAGCTCATTCTTTCTTTCCTTAAGTTGTACCATCATCATCTGGGATTGTATCTTTGGAAAAGTCTGATGCCTGCTCAGCTTTATTTCACCATAAGTGACTAGATATTTTTCACCTGTTCACCCAAAATATTCTTTCTTTCTTCTAATTACTTTAGAATATACCTTGATGCTGCTTTTTCCAAAAAGTCAATTTTCCCTGGTATACAGTGAGCCCTTCAAATACGTAGATTCATGCCTTATTTTTAGAAAAGTTTCCTTGAATTGAATTATCAAGTATTTGTTCTTTTGTTTTGGTCTTCTTTTGGAGAGACCCCATGTGTACATGTACACTTGTGTTTATTCCTATAATTTTGTCTCTAAATCCTTTTTCTTTCTGTATTTCTTGTTCACTTCATTTGCTTTTCTCATAGCTCTGTTCCATACTGTGCTTTCAATGATATCTACCCTTCTTGTGTTCTTAGTCTTTACTTCTGAAAAATGTTTTTATTTCTTTCATGATTTCTGCCAAACTCTAATTCACATCTCCCTTTATTCATCATCTCCTAGTTGCCCAGTCCTGAGTCATTGCACTTTTGCTTTGTATAATTCCATTAATAACTAGTACTCCATTAAGATTTTTTGACATGCGATATTAATGTTAAAATTTTTATCTGCTTCTTGGCAATAGTTTTCTGGTTCGTTTCATTTGTCTAGAGGAAAATTTCCTATTCTTTTTCACAACTTAATAACCATCTCTGTACAGATGCTCTTCCAACGCCTTTTTGTTACTCATATTTGAATGAGTTTAATTTTCCTGGACCAGCTATTTACAAAGTTTACCAGGGGTAGAGCGAAGGATTAAGGAGTTCCAGTCTGCCAAGCCTTACAACTCATAGGCTTTTTCTGTTCCAGTCTGTTGCAATAGACTATTGCCCTTAAAAATGATGCTTCTGCTCAACCACTCTCCCTTTATCTTTTATGTTCAGAATGGACCCTTCCCAGTTTGTTCACTAGACACATCTTTTACCTTCCAAGGTAGTAGCCCCAATTTTTGCTGGTGCATTTTGGCTTCTCCCTTCTGGAGTCTGCCACCTGCATGGCCCTCAGCCCTTCCGATCATCCCACATCCTGTTCCATCTCATCTAGGGTGATCAACATCCCAGTTGAGACTGAGCAGGTTCCTAGGACATGAGACTTTCAGTGCTGAAGCTAGGAAAGGTCCAAGAAAACTGGAACAAGCTGGTCATCCTGAATTTATCCTTGCTCCCTGCAGTTGCCACTCAGGATGGGATTCTCTCCTTCTGGAAGTGAATACTTTCTGGCTTTTCTGAAAGTCACCACAGCTGAAGCCACCCACCCTCACCATCCTTCTTGATGCCTATCCACCATTCACCATGCAGCTTCTTGCCTGCTTCCACTGGCCTCGCTTGCTTTGGGCAGCACGTATTATTTGTTTTAAGAGATATTGGGGTCTCCTGGATTCACTGAAAATGGAATTTGTGAATCTTTCTCTTTGACCTCTCTCTGTAGAATTTCAAATAGGAGACTTGGAAAAACCCTGATTAAGCCTCTACCATGTGTCCTTGGGGCTCAACCGATATTTTCTGTCCTCCTCATAGAATTCCAGGTTGAAGAGCTCCTTTTGTTATAATTCAATTTCTTGACCAAGTGAACTCTGCAGTTAAGACTGATACTCGGAATGAGAGCATGTAACCAACACCCTAGACTGAATGATGAGACAACAAGATGATGCTCAGAGGATGTACGCTACACATTATGAAAGTGGATTAAGGCACATAAAAGCACAAAAGCCTTATAAATATCAAGTGCTATACAGATAAATAATAAAAATAGTGTAGGAAACACTGATAACAAAAAAAAAAAAAAAATCACAATGAGAGTGAAAGAACACCCTACATAGAATGCAGATAGAACACAGAATTAGGTTTTGAATAAGGCCTCCATGCATTAGAAATTGCTCTTTCTTGAGTATGGCCACACTCATCACACAAATATAAAGAGGCCAATTGAGTGCTTCTATATGCAAATCGTTCTGCCAAGTGCAGTTGCATGGGTTATTTTATTTAATCCTAACAACTTCTTCAAGGTATACAATGTAGTGACAACTTCTTCAAGGTAAATGTAGTGAGATTGAGTGTCAGAGAAGTTAAAATATCCAAGATCATCCAACAAGCAAATACCAGACCTTGACTCAAACCTGGGCATCTCCAGGACCATTGCGCATGCTCCACTTGCTCTACCACCCCTGCCCCTTTTCCATCAAAGAAAAGAAGAGAATGGAAGAAACCTAGAAGGAGACAGAAACTTAAAATAGGGGGAGACAACAGTCATTGGCTTCGAACCAGATGTGGAACAAGCTCCAGTGTAAATAGTTTAACTGCAGGAGGAACACAGAGGGAGCAAGAATGTCAGCAAACTTATTTATTAAGATTTTTAATGCAGTTGCTTCGACAAGCTGGAGACATTTAAAACTTGAACAACACACTGCATCTGGTTTCATCCTCTGACAGAAGCCCATTTGGAGGATGTGGGAATTAAATTCACAAATAGAAGAAACTAGAATAGTTCACCAAATTTTTTCCTGCTGTTATGAAAAATAATATTGTGATAAGGAATGAGATTAAATCTCTCAAAAATCAAATTCAGTTTAACAAAAAAGAAAAAGAGTGGCAGGCTAACTGGTCTACCAGAGGGAATAGAACTCTCAGGTCTAATTCACAGAAAGTGGTTTGTGAAGTCTGATTCTTCAGGTCACTGAAAAGTTATTAAAATTAGATTAGTTATTAAAATTAGAAAGTGTTGACTTATAGCCCCTTCCCAAATTATGAACATCATCCTCAAAGACTCTGGTGACCAAGATGACATCACTGGAATCATCTTCATCTTCAATCAAACCTCATAGGGACTCCACTGGGAGCAAAGCCATGTGTATGTTTGACCTTGGCTTCTGCATAGCGCCCCATGAATGGGAAGAAATCTGGAGCTGTAAGCTTTCAGCTTAGAGGAGGAAAGTGCACACTGTAGGAAGCTGACTGAACTGAAGGTCAGATGACTAGAAGCTTGCCTGAGATGCCATAAATCTTAATTCTATTAATTTCCAGCTATTCCAGTATGTTATTCAATAAGGAAATAAAATGCTAACCCTCTATCTCCAGATACGGATGCATTTAGGTTCCACTAATCTTTCTCTAGCTACTCCAACCCATACTGACCTCTTCTTTTTCTGAAAATTATTCCTAAGGCTGATGCGATATAATTTGACCCTTAATTGTCTTGGGGGTGAGTGTGTGTGTTTTGTTTTGGGGTTTTTTTGGTGAAAGTTTATGTAGGTAAACTTTGACTCAAACTACAGGAGAAGCTCTTTAAGCATTAGCTCCAAACACTGTGATAAGCTAGAGAAGATACTTAACATGTATTAATTCACACATCACAAGGGAAGGGGAAATTGTAATGGAAGGATTAAATAATGAAAATGTAAAGCATAGAGCATCTTGGGGAAGGCGAGCCTTCGTGAAGCATCAGAGCCCTGGGTTTGGGGCTGAAGATGAACAAGGAACACTGGACACCTGAGAGAAGAGAGGGCAGAAGTACTAGTAGACGGAAAAGGCATGAGAAACGTTGACTGGTGTGTCTAACTACTTATTTACAAACTAAACACTAAATTGAAGGTAATCTTTTCAGTAACTTCCTGCAGAGCTTCAGGAGAAAGCACATTCTCCCTCTACAAAATGGTCAAAGATGGTCAAAGCCAACTTGTGCTTTGATCTCAGAAAAAGTATGAGAATATAACAAAGACAAGCACAATTTGTCCAAGAAAATAGAAATCAAGTCCTTGCTATATCTGCAGCCACAGAACTAAGTGTGTTGTCTTTTCTGCATTTAATTCACCCCAACCTCATTCTGCATAGGTGTTTCTGGCTTCTAAGTTTAAGAAAAATAGTATTAACAAAGGATATAATGTGGGACTTCATACTTTATATATATATATATGTAATGTTATATATACTAGACCATTCTCCATTTTCAGGATTTTCTTCAGTACAAATATTAATAACACTTCTACTAAGAAGCAAAAATGTTAAGGAACAGAAAAGTCAGACCATATGGAAAACAATTTTCACTCTTAAAAAGCTTAATCATCAATGGGACAACTGCAAAAGATGGACACAGTATAATGGATTCAGATGATGACAGATTTGAATTTTTCCTCATTTTATCTTGGCTTTCAGGGAACAAAGCTGAATCTATAATAAGGCTTTTAAAATCTGAGTCACCCTAAATTTGGTTTAACAAAGTTATACCTGATGTTAAGGGATCCTGAGTTGCAATGCTGGAAGGTTGTAGAAAGACAAAGAAGATACAGGTAATCAAAGGTACATAATAGGCAAGCCTTGTTTCTCTTGTTCAGTTTCACCAAAGTCTCTACATGTTCTAATCTCTTTTTTTAAATTTATTTATTTTCAGCATAACAGTGTCATTATTTTTTCACCACACCCAGTGCTCCATGCAATCCGTGCCCTCTATAATACCCACCACCTGGTACCCCGACCCCCCACCACCCCCCGCCACTTCAAACCCCTCAGATTGTTCTAATCTTTTTTTAAAACAGGTGACTAACTTGTTACACTGTACCTGGGGAGAGAAAGAGAAAGAACCCTGGGATCTACAACTGCTCTCAGGAAAATTCAAGTGTGCCCCTCTACTTTCCCTAAATGCTCACATTTTGTTTACTTTTTCAACTTTACAACACAACTTTACAACACAAAATTTATTGCATTCTGGCATAAAGTAATCTGAGTCACACAATGATAACTAAGACACTATACTTGAACTTAAAGGAATTTACAATGAGATAAAGAAGAGATTCTAAAAATAATTATAATTGAAGGTGATAAACATAGGAAGATCAAGGTGAGAATGTAGGTTGAGAAAGTACAATCCAGGGCCCCAAAATCAAGTTTCGTTATTTATTTCACTATTTGTTTTACTATATGGGCTACAATTATTGAATTCTTTGGCAACTGATTCACATCTTTTTCACCCTAAATTCTGCAAACATCTTGCATGACTTTATTATCTTCATGGCCAGCCCAACTTTATGATTTCAGAAACTTCCTCTTCCATGCCACTTTAGCTAACCTCTCCCATATCTGACATCACTCAGAACTATTCCATCTCTGACACAGCTCATTAATGCAAGCCACCCTCTAACCACAGACTGTCATTCCAGCCTACACACTCGGTTACTCCCAACACACACATTCCTCAGTTTTGTTCAAACCTCTGGGGCACTTATTATATTTTCCCTTTTTTTCCACACCTCCCAGGCTTCACTTCCCTCCTTTTTCATCTAAGATTCTGTGGTTTATAATCTCAACCACCCTCACTCATCTTCTCCCCAGTTTTACAGAGATGTAATTGACATAGAACATCGTGTGAGTTTAACGTGCGCAACATGATGACTTGATACACATATACTGAAAAATGGGTACAAGAGAATTAACACTTCCATCACCCACATAATTACCATTTTTCTGCGCAGAGTAAGAACATTTAAGATCTACTCTCAGTACTGTTAGCTATAGTTACCTTGTTGTATATTAGATCCCCAGAACTTACTTTATAGATGAAAGTCTGTACCCTTTGACCAACATCTCCCCATTTCCCTCACCCCCAACCCATAGTAACTACCACTCTACTCTGTAAGTTTCCATGAGATCAGCTTTTTTAGATTACACATAAAAGTGAGATCATATAGTATTTGTCTTTCTTGCTAATCTTCAGGAACTTCCTTGTCCTATTTTTAATTGCAACTGCACTAAAAAAAAATCCCAACTGTAGAAGAATTCAAGCATCCCACACTCAGGGATGCCTCCCAAGTTGCTAAGTATTCCCAGAGGAGTTCAACCAGGCTGAAAGGAACCATCAAAAATTCACATCAATGAATTCATTTCGCCCCTAAAATCTGTCCCTCACCCAAACTGTCCCATTTTCCACTCAGTTGCAAAGTGTCTCAATTTCCCCAATCAATCTTTCCTCCATCATGTTGTAGATGACCTCTTGGAAAATATAGAAAGTATCAGATAAGAACTCCCTCTACTGCCCAAAAAAGCCATATTCATACTCATCTTTCAAGTTAATTCTTCCATCCATATTCCAGATTTTATCCTCTTTAATCAAGAACTTTTTATTACTAAGTACAACCTCTCTTGTGTGGTTAATCTTTCTATTACCCCCTTTCTATTAGATTCTACCATGTTCAAGAGACTCCAAATTTTCAGTCTCCTAGGTACTTCTCACCTATTCAAACTAATCACGATCATTCTCTCCCTCCTTTCATGGAAAAGTTCTCCAAGGATTATCAAAAATCAAAATTCCTGTATCTTCATATCCCAAAATTCTTTATGCCCTCCAATCTGGCTTCTTTCACATGTACCATTCAATTCTATCCAAACAATTGTATAGGTGTTCAGTTCAATGATTTCCATGGTATCAGTTCTAATGGACTCTTAATTTTTCTTTTATTTGACATCTTGAAACATGCAACATTGTTATTCCCATCCTCTGATTAAAACACCTTCTTTGCTTCCTTGACCTAACACTCTTCTAACTTGATTTCTCAGTCAATATACTTCAGTCTCCTTTCCTGGGTACTCCTCTTCTACACACTCTACAAATAATGGTCTTCCTCGATCAAATTTCCTTGGACTTTTTCTGATTGTGTAAGAGCTTACAGAAATAATTCTAAAAAGTCATTAAATACCACCAATGACAATAAAAACAAGTAACAACAAACTCTCAAGAGGGGAAGGAATCTAATTTCTAGAAGTACCACATTATACTATTTTAAGTGTCTGACTTTCAACAAAAAAATATCTGAAAGCCAAAGACATGAAAAGAATGGTCTGTGTACAGGGAAAAAGTAGTCAGTAGAAACTGTCTCTGGGAAAACCCAACAGTGGACTTCTTATACAAAGACTAAAACAGCTATTTTAAGTATGTCCAAATAAATAAATGAAACAATTCCTAAATAATTCATGTAAAATAGGAGAACAATATCTTATAAAATAAATACCAATAAAAGAATGAAAATGTTCAAGAAGAACCAAATAGAAATTCAGAAGTTGAAAAGCACAATAACTGAAATGAAAATTTCACTAGAGGGACCCAACAGTATATTTGAGCATGAAGAAGGAAGAATAAGCAAATGTAAAGATAGGTCAATTGAGATCATCCAGCCTAAAGAACACAAAGAGATACTATGGAAACTCAAAGACCCGTGGGACACCAATTAAGCATACCAATACACATAATGGGAGTCACAAAAAGAGACGAGGTAGAAAGAATATTTGAAGATAAAGTGGCAGAAAACTTCCAAGATTTGAATTTTTAAAACAATCTACATTTTTTAAGATTTATTTTTGAGTAATCTCTACACTCAATGTAGGGTTTGAACTCATAACCCCAAGATCAAAGGTCACACATTCTACTGACTGACCCACCTGGGCACCCCTCTACATTTCTTTAAAAGCTTTAAAACTCTAAGTAAGATAAACTCAAAGAGAACCACATCTAGACACATCATAATCAAACTGGAAGAAGTCAAAAACTTCTTGAAGTAGCAAGAGAGATGTAATTCATCATGTGTGAAGAGTCCTCAGTAAGATTCAGTGAGTTCTGATAAGAAAACATAGATAGAAGGCACCAGGATGGCTTATTCAAAATTCAGAAAGAAAGACTACCAATCTGCCAAGAGGATACAAACCTATTATCCAAGGTATCCTTCAAAACTAAAGGAGAAAAGAGGCTATTTGTAGATAAACAAAAACTGAAATAATTTGTCACTAGCAGACATATCCTACAAGAAATACTGAAGTGAGTCCTTTAGGTTGAAATGAAAGGATACTGAATAGCAGCCCAAGTCCACATGAAGAAATGAAGATATAAAGAAATAAAGGTAACTCCATATATAAATATAATAGATAGCATGAATGTATTTTTTTGCTTGTAACTTTTTCTAACTTAAAAGAAAACTACATATAGCAATAATTAAAAACTTATATTGGTGGGTATGGAATGTATAAGGATATAATTTGTGTGACAAGATTAGTACCAAAAGGAAGGAAAAAATGGAATAACACAGAAACAAAGATTTTGGATAGTCTTGGAATTATCTCTATTAATCTAAACTACATTGTTATGAATTAAGATGTCAATTATACCCTCTAATGCAACCATTAAAAAAAACTCAAAAATATATTTAAAAATAACAAAGTGGCAGACATAAATCCTACTTCATCAGTATTACATTAAATGTAAGTGGACTAAACACTGTAATCAAGGTAGAGATGGACAAAATGGATAAGAACAAAATATTAACTACATGTTGTCTACAAATCATACTTTTTTTATTCAAAGACACAAATAGAATCATACATTTTTTATTCAAAGACATGAAGCAAAAAGATGGGAAATGTTAACTGTGAAAACCATAGCCAAAAGAGAGTTGGAGTGGCTGTACTAGTATCAAACAAAAGAGACTTTAAGACAAAAATTGTAACTAGTGACAAGGAAGGACATTTTATAATGATAAATGGATAAATCAAGATGATAAAACAATTATAACAGGACCCCAAATCTATTAAATAAAACCTGAAAACTAAGGGGAGAACAGACAATTCAATAATAATGGTTGGAGACTTCAATACTTCATTTTTAATAATGGATAAAACAATTAGAAGATCAACAAGTATTGAACAACCCCATAAACCAACAATACCTAAAATATATCTATAGAACATGCCACCCATCGAGAGAGGTATACACATTCTTCCCAAGTACATGTGGAACAGTCACCAGAATGGACTATATATTAGCCCATGAAACAAATCTCTAAAGTTTAAAGGACTGAACTCATATGAAGTATGTTCTCTGGCCCAGTGAAATGGAATTAGAAATCAATAATAGAAGTAAAGTTTGGAAAATTCACAAATATGTATTCATCATGTTAGTAGAATAAAGGGTAAAAAGTCACAATATCCTTGACCTTGACATTGTGAGACTGAGCTCCATGTTGAGCATAGAGATTACTTAATAAAAAACCACAAAATCATCTCAATATATGCAGGAAAAGCATTGGACTCCAAAACCCTTCTATGACAAAAACATTCAACAAACTAGGAATAGAAGAGTAACTCCCCTCAACCTATCAAAATGGAAAGCCCACAGTTAGCATCATATTTATGATAAAACTAAAAGTTTGAAAGATCAGGAACAAAACAAAGATGTCTACTCTTGCTACTTCTGTTCAACATTGTACTAGAGCTTCTAGCCATGCTAATTAGGTGAAAAAAACAAAGGCACACAAATTGAAAAGGAAAAGGGAAAATTATACCTATTTGCAGACGACATACTCTTATACACAGAAAATAAGGTACCACCTACAAACACACACACAAAAACAACTGGAACTAGTAAACAAGTTTAGCAAGGTGACAGGATACAAGATCAATATACAAAATCAATTGTATATCTACATGTTAGCCATGAAAATTTAAAGAAGAAAATAAGAAAAACAATCTATAACAGCAAAAACAAACAAAAAAACAGACAATACTTAAGAAAAGATTTAACAAATGGAGTGCAAGATTTATACACTGAAAACTATAAAACATCACTCAAGTAAATTAAGAAGGATCTATAAAATGGTATCCTGAGTTCATGAATTAACTTAAGGACTTAATATTTTACGATGGTAGGTAACACTCCCCAACTCAAATCTACAGGTTCAATACAATACTTATCAAAGTCCCAGCTGTTTTTGTACAAGTTGACAAGCATATCCTAAAATTCATATGGAAATAGATGAGACCCAAAATATCCAAAAGAATCTTGAAAAAAAAAAAACCACAAAGCTAGAACCCTCAAGAGTACTGATTTGAAAACATACACAAAGTTATCTTAATCAAGACTACATGGTACTGGGGCACCTGGGTGGCTCAGTGGGTTAAAGCCTCTGCCTTCAGCTCAGGTCATGATCCCAGGGTCCTGGGATCAAGCCCCACATCAGGCTCTCTGCTCTGTGTGGAGCCTGCTTCCTCCTCTCTCTCTGCCTGCCTCTCTGCCTACTTGTGATCTCTGTCTGTCAAATAAATAAAATCTTTTAAAAAAGAGAAGACTACATGGTACTGGCAAAAAGATAAAATATATAGATCAATGCAATACAATGGAGTGTCCAAAATAAACCCATGCACTTATGATCAGCTGGTTTTTTACAAGAATACCAAGATAATTCAATGGAGAAAGAAGAGTCTTACCCTCTACTATAGCTAGAACAACTGAATATCATTAAAAGAATGAATTTGCCTCATCCGTCATACCACAGACCAAAATAAACCCAAAATGCATCAAAAACCTAACTGTAAAGGCTGAAACAATAAGTTGTAAGAGGAAAACAGACATAAATCTTCATAACCTTGGGTCAATGGTTTCTTAGATATGGTACCCAATGCTTGGGCAAAAACAGAAAATGGGACTTAAAATTTAAAATTGTTGTGCTTCAAATGACACTATCAAAAAAGGAAATGCAATCCACTGCGTAGGAAAAAGTATGTGCAAATGATACATGCAATAAGGGACTAAGATCCAGAATGCAGAGAAACCCTTAAAACTCAATAAAAGGGAAACCCACTTTTATGATGGCTGAATTTTATATAAACATTTCTTTTAAAAAACTTTTGAAATGGCCAATAATCACATGCAAAGATGCTTAATATTAGTTATTAGGGAAATACAAGTCAATACTCAATGAGATATAACTTCACGGTCACTAGGATGGTTATAACTGAGACAACAGACAACATAACAAGTGTTAGGGAGGATGTGAAGGAGTTGGAGCCCTCATACACTGCTGCTGGGAATGTAAAATGTTGTAGCCACTTTGGAAAACAGTTCAACAGCATCTCAAAAATTTGAACACAGATTTACTCTATGACCCAGCAATTCCACTCCTGGGTATATATCCAAGGGACCTGAAAACACACAAAAATTTGTTCCTGGATGTTCACAGCAGCATTTTTCATAATAGCCCAAAAGTGGGAAGATTCTAAATGTCCCCCCAGCTGATGAATGGATAAACAAAATGTGATGTATGCATCCAAAATATTCTTCAGCCACGGAGGAAGTGAATCTCTGCTGTATGCTCTGCCATGGATGAACCTTGAAAACATGCTAAGTGCAAGGACACAGACACAAAAGGCCACACACTGTATTGTCCCGCTTATTTGAAGTTTCCAAATAGGTAAACTGACAGAGACACAGAGTGGATTAGTAGGTTCTAAAGGTTGTGAGGAAGGGATCAGGGACAATGACCGTTGGTGAGGAAGGTGTTTCTTCCTCATGTGACCAAAATGTTCTAAAATGAGATTGTGGGGATGGTCGCGCACTCTGAGTATACTAAAAACCACTGAAGTTTACATTCCAAGCAGGCTCATCTGTTGGTATGTGCAGTAGAGCTCTGCTAAAAAAGAAGACTTTCAGGGCGCCTGGGTGGCTCAGTGGGTTAAGTCTCTGCCTTCGGCTCAGGTCATGATCTCAGGGTCCTGAGATCGAGTCCTGCATAGGGCTTTCTGCTCAGCAGGGAGCCTGCTTCCCTCTCTCTCTCTCTCTGCCTGCCTCTCTGCCTGCTTGTGATCTCTGTCTGTCAAATAAATAAATAAAATCTTTAAAAAAAAAAAGAAGACGACTTTCTGTCACTCAGTGATGCCACATCTAGGTACATATTCTACGGAGAAACTCTCAAAAGAACACATGTACAAGAATATTGATTCCTGCATCATTTGAGAAAATAACAGAAACAGATTAAAGATCCATCAACCACAGAATCGATAAACTATGATCTTCCTACATAGAAGACGACTCCACAGCAGTGTATGTGCCCTGGGGGACGTGTACAAATGCACACTGATTGAGAAACTAGAAAAGCAAAGAATGCACCAGTTAAAAATACAAGATAGAAACCACAAAGGCAATATTACGATCTGCTTATAGAGACACACAGAAGTATATAATATTCACCAGAATTAAAACTTCAAACTCAGGGTCCTTGTTACCTCTGCAGATGGCAGGAGAGGGACAGGATCAGGTTAGTTACAGGGATTTCACCTGCTTCTGTAAGATTTTTAACTTGTAATGGAGAAGGAGGAATAGAACAGAGGATGGAAGGAGGGAGTGATGAAGATAAATCTGAAGTAGGACAAAATGTTATTATTTGAATGAGCTGAGTAGTGCTAACACAAGATTTATTATATTAGTGTCTACGTTTTTTCTGTAGGTGTGAAATGTTTTACAGTAAAATGAAAGACATGCTAATCTATACACACACACACACATAAGGATATGGATAAAGATAGAACCAAAACTTGACCAGATTTGTCTTTAACTCATCCGCATTTCAAAGTATAAGGAACAAAGGAATTGGGTCTGAAAGTGGCTTACTAATCCACTGATGTATCTTGCTAATTAATTTCCTATGAGAGCTCTATAGAGACCTTTTTAAGATCAGTTTTACTGTCTGAAAAATAAATTAATGACTATTCCCAAATTTATAAACTATAACAAAATGTAAATAATGCATATCTGAAATTATATATAATTATACTGCTGAGATAAAGCCACTGTTTATATTTGTCTTTTTTTTCAGGCTTTCCTCTATGCAGACATGTATCTCTTTATATAAAATTAAGGTCAGAGCACCTGGCTGGCTATCAGTAGAGCTCGTGACTCTTGATCTTGGGGTCATGGGTTCATGTCCCATATTGGGCACAGAATTTACTTAATTTTTTAAAAATAAAAATTTTTAAAGATAAAAATAAAATTAGGGTCATGTTCTCTCATGTACACAAATTAGATTGTCATTTGTCTGCTGAAAAGCTCCAATGCTTATCTAATACCCTCTCATACAACCTAAACTCTCTACTTAACCTTGGCCCTGAGACAACGTATCATCTAGGCTGGCATGCCTCTTCTCCCACTCTCCTGCCTATTCTACTTACATCTCATTAGCCGTCCCGTGGCATTAAGCTTACGTCCAACACAGGACCTTTGCACATGCTCTTCTTTCTTCCTGGGACACTCTCCTCTCATAGGATTTTTGAATTACTGTTCATCAAATACTCATTCACCTACCTCTTCTACTCTGGATGGGATGGGTTTCCCCTTCCCTTTGAGATTAGGCTTGATGGTGTGATTTGCTTAGGAATTTGCAACAGAATGTCAGCAAACATGACACAAATAATGGTTTGCTTGTAAGACAGGGTTTATCCTCTTGTCCCTCTGTCATCATCCCGAGGGGGGACACGCTCCAGCTGACCTGCTTGCCCAAGGAGGAGGAGACTCACATGATGACACAGATGTGAGCATAATTTTCAACTTGGTGCCAAGCGCAGACAAGCTCAGACTGAAACAGCTAAACCCTGTCTACCTACCTCAGAAAGAATAAGTTATGTGGAGAGAATTATTTTACCTTAGCCACTGAGTTTTGCAGTGATTTGTCACTGCATTATGGCAATTGTTCATGGATATATTCCACATCTCTGCATAGTTTAATCCTGCGCTCCATTCAGATCTTGACGCATGTGCTCCCTCCTTGAATCAAGTTCTACCCCCTTGACTCTATCTTATACTTATCCGCAATATTGATCATAATCATCCATGTATCTGTTAAATTATCATCTTCCATGAGAATGGAAGCTTATGAGAGCAGAGTCTTTATACTGTACACTGCAGGCTCTCAAACGCCTCGAACAGTGCCTTGCACAGTGTTGTAGCTCAATAAATAATTATTAAGTGAGGGAATATTGTGACCTCCTGCTTTTTTAACACTTTTCCCAATTATTCCCATTTCCAGATCACTAGACACTTAGTTTACTTATTTTTGCTATCATTATGAAAATACCCTGGTACACAATTCTTTCTCAATACCCCTGATTATTTTCTGAGGATGGCTAAATCAAAGGTCTTTAGCAAATTTGAGATTCTAAATGTATTTGAACAAATTTCTCTCACTAAAGTTTGCACGGATCTGTACAAATGTTCAAACTTTTGCTCAAGATTAATTTTATATTATTTTAATAAGGAAGTTGAAAATGGCTCGCCACTGTTCTTTTCTGTATTTTGTAATGAGGAGGTTAGACATTTTTATATGTATGACACATTGTTATGTTACATTGTCACAATCTTTAAGAAAATGGTATTCACCTCTTTTTTGCCAGTTTGAATAATTTTATTTCTTTTTGTTGTCTAATTGCTGTTGCCAGGACTTCTAGTACTACGCTGAACAACAGTGGTGAGAGCGGGCATCCTTGTCATGTTCCTGATCACAAAGGGAAGGCTGTCAGCTTTTCCCCATTGAGAATAATACTCACTGTGGGTTTTTCATAGACAGATTTTATGAAGTTGAGGAATGTTCCCTCTATCCCTATATTTTGAAGGGTTTTAATCAGGAAAGCATGCTGTATCTTGTCAAATGCTTTTTCTGCATCAATTGAGAGGACCATGTGGTTCTTCTATCTTCTCTTCTTGATTTGTTCTATCACATTGATTGATTTGCAAATGTTGAACCACCCTTGCATTCCAGGGATAAATCCCACCTGATCATGGTGGATAACCTTTTTAATGTACTGTTGGATCCTATTAGCTAGGATCTTGAAAAAAAAAAAATGGTACTCACGTCCTTTGCCCAGTTTTTCCATTAGTATGTTAAATTTTTTTCTACTGCTTAAGAAATCTTCATAATTTAAAGCTATTAAGCACTGTAGATTGTCTCAAACACTACAAATATTTTATTCCAGCTACTTATTTTCCTTTAAATTTTAAGCCACTTAAACATAAGTATAATACTGGCCTTCATAGTAGGGTAGGACTGAATTTGAATACCAGCTCAGCCTCTTCCTAACAGTATGATGTGGACCAAAGCTTTATCCTCACAAAACTTCAATTCCTCATCTGTAAAATGTGAAGACTAACACCTACTATGTAGACACACGGGAGGAGTAAGACAGATCTAGGGAGTCAAGGTTCTAGTTTTAAGCAAATGTTCCCTCTATCCCTATATTTTGAAGGGTTTTAATCAGGAAAGTAATTCAGGTGAAACAACATATTGGAAAGATACTGAGACAACTCACCAGGTTATGGAAAAGGTGCAAAAACCATGGGCAACCCCAAGGGTCCATAACAGGAGCCTTTCCATGGACTACTTAGACCTTGGTCTACACTCAATAAATTCTTAGTTGAGACATCCAGCCTAATCCAGATCAAATGTCCCCCCCCAACCCTCTATAATTAGGAAGTGGGATCCGATTATAGAAAAGGTGGAAAGTCTGAGTCACACAGCCCCTCCCAAATAATCAAGAAAAGGGAAGGGAAGGAAGAGAGAGAGAAATGGAAGGAAAGGAAGAAGGAAGGGGTTGGGCAGGAGGGAGGCAAGCTAATCCTGTCAGGTGCTAAGCTCTATATGTGCCCCTTGGTAAGTTCACAAAAATAGTAGCCATTCATATACTACACAACATTTTTCTCTGGATTTTATGCTTATGTAGAAAAGAAAGATTCCACTGAAGTCAGAATCTTGAATAAGTTTGTCATGGTAAGTTATCTTTTGCTCTTTTGAACTCATTCCCAGGAGAGCCAGCCTTGAATCAAGCTGAAAATCTTCAGTGTTCTAAGTGCTTAATGCTTAGTAGTAACCACCAAGAAACAGCAGGCCTCTTCTGTAGACTCTGCTTCCCTAGGATAGACTGTGTATGTTTAATATTCTTGAATAGTACAGAATCCTGAATGGAACAAGTCTATGAGGATAACTCTTCAGAAGATCCAGTATTTCAAGGCCAAGGTAGAAATGCCAGAATATGAAGCTTTCAAATTTATGTAATACAACCAAGACAGAAAATCCCCCAAAAGGTATTATCCTTGGACAGGACTTAGCCCTTCCAAGACGTAACTCCCCACCCCAAAAATAGGTTTAATGTTATCTACCTCTCACGATTACTCTGAAGCTTAAGACTTGATAAAAATAAGATTTAATTGGTAATGACTCATAATAGAAATCCACTTTCCCCATCTCTTTTCCCTGTGATTCAACTGAAAGCACAAAGACAACGTCTGTTGCCTGATTCTATGTACATATATAAGTATATAGCATATAATAAATGGAATATAACAAAATCCATCATGTAATCATTTAAAAGGAGGCTTACAAATCGTCCTGCCAGCATTCCAACATGTTATTCCTCAGAGCAAGCCTGCAAGTTCCATCTCACAGATAAAAAAAAAGTTTAAGCAAGAGCATGTCAAAATTCAAACTTGACTCTGACTCCAGAGCTCATGCATTTTGCACTAAGCTACATTACTCCTAGGAATAGAAGATGATCCATAAGGAGATTATTCTAGAACTAGACAACACTGTAGTCAATTGCTCAAGACTGATCTGTTCAGCCAGTGCTCTGAAAGGACATGAAGCACCAACAAGTTGTTTCTGTATCTAACCTCAGCACCGGGCTCAGTGCACAGGCGACATTCCATACGGATGGGTACAACAGGTCTTATCTGCAGAGCCATGGAGGGGAGACTCCAAATACCACTAAATACTTCTAGAAAAAGAGTTTGAGGAAACCATCAAATTTTAGCTTGATGAAATTCCTTCATTCTCCCCTCTCCATCCAAAAATAAAAAAGAGGAAGAAAATGAAGAAAGAAGGCCCACCAAGCCCTAGAAATCTGTTACCAAGCGTTTGCATGCTGGTATCCTTTGAGCTTTGATTTTCACTCTGATGGGTCACAGTACCTGTAGTCACCCTTTCAAAGAATCTGGTATTTCTTTTTTTTTTTTTTTTAAAGATTTTATTTATTTATTTGTCAGAGAGAGAGAGAGAGAGCAAGAGCGAGCACAGGCAGAGTGGCAGGCAGAGTCAGAGGGAGAAGCAGGCTCCCTGCGGAGCAAGGAGCCCGATGTGGGACTCGATCCCAGGACGCTGGGATCATGACCTGAGCCGAAGGCAGCTGCTTAACCAACTGAGCCACCCAGGCGTCCCAGAATCTGGTATTTCAAAGATGAAATGGTACATTCTAGGTTGCCAAGTTCTAAAATATCATTGACATCGAATTATTTGTAAGATATAAACATGTCAGAACATCAAAGAGATTGATCTTAAAGTATCTGTGATTTGCATAAAGTCATAGCCCCAGAGGTAGTTCCTACAGTTCTCTGAACTGGAACTAAAGAAGGATATGGTATACATGTCTATTTTATTTTAGCATTTGGAGATGAATTCTTTTCAACCACACTTAAGGAATAGAGTGTATCAGATTCTTAAAGGGAACACCAAGAGGGCTTCAAAATGCACATAGCAACTCCTCTCTCCAAAGCATGCCATCCAGCTAGATTCTGAATGAGAGAGTGTTCCAACAGGATTGGCATCTACCCCACCCATCCCTGGAGGAGTATGGTTATTAAATTATTTTTCAAAGACTCGTCTTCCCCCCCCAGTCTTCAGAGGCAGTACAGCTGGGAGCCATTAGCTGTAATCAGTGGGCAGCCAGCAGAAAGAGGAAGCAGTGGGGGAATGCTCTGTCTTTCTGGAGCAGCCATCTGGGCAGAATGAATTTGGTTTTAAACCCTAGGGGGTGGAGGAAGTTATTGGGATCTTGTTATATTTGGACCTGACTTCAGATCCTAAACAAAAGGTCTTTTTTCACCCGAGCTTTGCTTTCTGGAAACAGGAGTCAAGAGGAAAAGTAGTAAGCTAGTGGCCATCTCTCAGGACCTTATGGTCAATGCAGACAGAAAGTCAGAATGTGAAAGCCAGACACTAGCTGGTCGGGAGCACATTTCTGGCTTAGAGTTTTGAAAAAAAGGAGGAACACATCCTACCATGAGCAATCTCTGTGTCTTCCCTGCCCATGTTCTCAAAGAGAAACACACCTCTTCCACTCCACTCCCGACAAAAAGAAGAGTATGCTTGTCTTTTAAGTTCTCCATGCACATAACAAGATCACTTTTGACTTGTTTCAAAATAGAAGTACCATATCTTTCATTTTGCCCTCTTTCTCTTCTCTGAGGATGTTGACGTTATGTGTATTCAATAAAGAGCAAGAACGCACTTTGAGGCCAGAAACCTGGGTTGGATCCTGGTTCTGCAACTTACCAACTGTGTGGCCTCTCCAAGCTGGTTCAGCTCCAGACCTCATCCCCCTAATCTGTAAAATAAGGGTAAAAAACAGGTGTATCCTAAGGTTGCTAGAATTAGTGATGCTGTGTGCCAAACACCCAGCATACTCCCCGGAACACAGGAGCATCCAACAACTGAGGACTATTCCTGTTTTCATTATTTATAACCAAGGTATTAGTAAAGGTGGTAAAATTCACCAAAGGATTTCATAGGATTTTGAGAGAAAACCCACAGAGTGAGTGAAACATGCTTCACCCCTCCAAATCAGGGGGATCTAGGGACCCAAACACCACTTGTAGATGTATTTTGGCCTCTGAGGGTTTTCTTTTCTTTTTTTTTTAAGATTTATTTTTATTTATTCATCTTATAGAAAGAGAGCGTGCAAGCAGAGCTGGAGGCACAGAGGGAGAGAGAATCTCAAGCAGACCCTGCGCTCAGCACAGAGCCCGACATCGGGCTCGATCCCATGACCCTGAGATCACAACCTGAGCTAAAATTGAGTCAGACAGACACCCAACTAACTGTGCCACCCAGGTACTTCTAGAGTTTTCATTTTTTTAATTTATTGTGAGCTTCTGAAAATGCAGATTTCACATTAAAATATCTATTTCCAGCCTCCCTTGGAAAACTGAAAATTTAACCATTCCAGGCCAGCATTTCTTGAATGGCACAAAAGGCTAGGACTGACTGGGGACTGTGCCCCTCAAATAGATGTGCTCTTCAGTCTGCCACAGTCCCCTCCCTCCCAACTGTGCGATTCTGACCCTGCTGCCCTGACTCACCTTTTGAGGCATTTGAATCTGGGATACCTCTTCTAAGCTTCTGTCCCTAAGTGCAGAGGGTTGAAAGTAAGAGAAACATGAAGGTGCTTCGTGAAGAATGCTGTTAGTAGCTGTAGGTCATGAAGTGGAAAGAAAATCCTCTGGAGTTAGGGGATTAGTAGGACACAGGGCACCAGACCCAATAATTCCCCCAGAAGCTTGGAGACTTGTCATTTAATTTCCACAAGTCTCAAGTTCCTGACAGGTAAAAGGCAGCTAATATTTACTCTGACATTTCACAAGGTGGATACAAGGATCAACTAATGTAATTTATGAGAACAAACTGCAAAATGCTTTGTATAAATGAAAGGCTGATTATCAAAGAAAATGGATACAATATTCAGAAGAAGAAAATCATTTACTTGATCATCTCTAAAAGATCTTTCTGGGAAATCACACTACTAAAAGAGATCTTTAAAATACCTTAATCTAGGGGCACCTGGGTAGCTCAGTTAAGTATCTAACTCTTGGTTTTGACTCAGATCATGATCTCATGGTTGTGAGATCGAGCCCCATGTCAGGCTCCACGCTGAGCACGGTGTCTGGGATTCTCTCTCTCCTCTCCTCTGTACCCCAATACCACCCCCCACTTGCACACATATTCTCTCTTGCTCTAAAAAAAATAATAACTTAATCTAGCCCTCAATACTACAAATAAGCAATCTGAAACAAAAGAAGCAACTCTCAAGAAGCTTACAATTTTTTTTTTTTTTAAAGCTTACAATACAGTGAAAAAGAAATATTTGGAAAAGGTGTTCACTAAAGAGAGGTCTAGAACCAGATGAACCTCTACTAAGTCCAGGAGTAGAAATATTCACTGGGAGCAAATGTTTTTTAAATAACTTACACAGTTTCTGCCTTGGATTTTAAACTCTATGGGTAATGGGCATTTCCTCACTCTGGAGAAAAGGATGGAACAGGACATATGCTAAATAAACAGGCACAGAAGGTGTCTCTCCCCTTAAGTGCTGAGTTCCATGGATGGGACAAGACAATTTGCAGAAAGGAACTATGTGTCTTCTAAAGAGGGAAAACTCAATCCAAACTCTAAGATTCATAGGACATCCGTCAAGAAGGACAAGAATGACCCTACCCCAGGGTCCACTGGCAAGAAAGGCAACTCTCCAAAGGAACTCACCAAAAATATAAGGGGTTGAAGATCAAAGCAAGGATGTAAGAGTCTGGTAAGTATGAGGGGAGGCTGGAAACCCTTTCATGCCATTTTGGATCTTCCTAAGACAGGATTGGATACACAAGAGATTTATTCCATGAAATGGTCCTCAAGAGTACAGGGAGGAACAAGAGGAGGTAAGGGGAGAGTCCAGACTAGGATGTAGCACTCACACTAGCCAAGGGGGGTGGGGAAGCAAGCAAAGGCGAGACCTGAGAACTTGGGAGAAAATCTGGAACCATGTGTTGGGACTGGGTCGGAAGCTTTATCCAGAAGGAAGTGGGAAGTATCAAGGTTTTGCAGGAGGGGTGATGCCATCAAAACCATTCGGAAGAGCACTGTGACCAGAGCCCCAGGACTGGTGGTTCGAAGGCAGAGAAACAGACCTGCGGGTTATGGAATTAGTTTAGGCAAACTAACAAAAGGACGGAAATCATTATAATACCAAATATGGGAGAGTTGAGTAATAGGGAAATAGAGAATAAGCAAATTTCCATCACAGTGATGGTTTCCAGAAAGAGGGACTCTTTCCAGAGACAGGATGGAAATACAGATAAGAAACCAGTGTAAGCAGCTTTTATCTTAAGGATTCTATATTTGGACTAATCCTGCAGCAAATGAGGTTAAGAAATGTTTATGTTAGAAGATTTGCATGTAGAGCACTGTTTTCTCTTCTTGGTTTCAGGGCAGCCAGACAGAAGAAATTAAGTGTAATTAAATATAAAAAGTATCAATTAGCACTGATTTGCCCATCCTCTGAGAGAAATGGCCAGTTGGGACGGAGTGATCTAATCCTCAATCAAGCCTCACAAGAAGTCAGAAAGCAGACATCCATCTAATTCCAATGGGAAGACATCATAGGAAAGTCAAGGCTCCCCGATAAGCAAACAGGATTTCTACCACCCCCTCCAGGTCATTATGACGGATAACGTAATAACATTTGATGTCCCATTAAATTATGCTCACAAATCTGACAGCCAGAGGTGAAGTTGATGAAGTTCTAGAACCTAGGTGAGGTTCGGTGGGCTGAGGTCCGGAGCCGATGACCAAGAAAGAATTCTTGAGACATCTTTGGTGCAAAATGGTGGTTTATTAAAGCACGGGGACAGGACCCGTGGGCAGGAAGAGCTGCTGCACCGGGTTGTGGGAGATGGCAGGTTAAGTACCTTGCAGTTGGGGGAAGGGAGGGTTCAACAGAGCTTTCATATGCTAAAGAGGGCTTACAAGGTGCCGGATACTGGATACCGGCTTGATCAATGTCGTCTTTAGGCCAGCCATTAACATTAAGATAGTTGGGAGACTTTTTGGTGGGATGTCACAATCCTGCTATCAATCATCTTTGTTAGTGAGATTTAGGACATTTGTAAACCAAGGGAGACTCGGTCTAGCAGGATTGTGAACTCTGCAAGTTAACTATTTGCTTATTGTTCAAGGCAGTCAGGGCAGCCTGAGGGATGCTGGACATATGACTGAGGGGGGGCAGATGGAGAGGGGGTGCAAGGTGCCAGCTTTTGCTTTGTCTTCAGCCAGCCTTGTGCTCCCTCATCAAAGTCTTGAATGATACTTCATTCCCACCTATCACCAAATATTCAAGACCTCTCCATTTCCAAAAATAATAAGCCTGATAATCTGATAGAATGAAATATTTAGCATCAAGTCCCACTTTTGCTGGTTTTTACCAAGTAGATCCCAACAGCCACTTCCCCATTGTCAAGATGACTTTACATCTCAGTGATGAATGGTATGTTCCTCGCTTGTAACGCTCTGTTCCTTCTGCCATCACTTATACTAGTCCCCTGTCCTGCCCCCAACAGCTTTGTGACTCTGTGGGCCCATTCCTCAGCTCTCCTTGTCCAAGGTCAATCACATTTCTGCACCACCCGTCAGTAGTTTTACGGCCTTTTCTGGTCGACCTAGCTGTCCCCCACTCTCCCCTGTCCTTAGTATCCACCATCCCCCGCCAACAAATAAACATATGCCTGCATACACTCAGCCTTTGGGGGATATTCTGAATATAGGGCAAATGCTCTACCAGAGAGAGATGGAGTTTAAGGACATACAACAATTAATGCAGCTGTTTATGTAGTAACGCAGCATACCCAAACCTCACCCACTCAGCCCCAAATCCTGATTTTACTCAGGTGCCCAGATCCCTCCAGTCTGAATGACCCCCTCCATCCCCCGCCACTTCTTCTGGGCCAAGTCCTGCTTTGCTGGCTAAAACAAAGCTTCCAGGCCACACACAGGAGACCAAGGACATCATCAGGGTCTGTCCCTGCCTCCTGGGAGCCAGTTTGCTCCACGGCCCAACACCTCTGCTCCTCCATTCCCAGCGTCTAGGATAGGTCGACCCCCCCCCATCCCATTCCCCCTCAACACAAACTGGACACAGTGTTCCCACACTTCCTGAAGCATCTCTAACACAAGAGCGTGCGTGTAGAACTTTGCTAACCCCCTGAGTGTGATGGACAGCAGCCCAGAGTAGGAAAGATCTTCCTTTCAGTATCAGAGAGAGGTAGACATGGGTAGGCCATTCCTGCTGAAAGTAAATTTTTCAGGAGCCCTATTCCACCACAGGCCACACCCAGCTTCCACCCCTGTTCTTGGGAGCTCCTGCTCTTATGCTGTCATTCCCTCCCCATTCACACACCCTAACTGTTTTATTATGCAGAACAAGAAAGCACTGCCTTTGTCGCCTCTGACCCTCTTCAATGTGCCGGCAGTCTTGTTTGTTTTTCCTACCCAAAGGGCTTATCAGGGTTTTTCAAAAGCAATGGGAATAAATGGAATTATTCCCATGGGAATAATCCGTCATTTCCCTAAGATAAAACAGTATTTTATAAGAGATAAAAACAGTAACAACTTTTTCATCTTAGTAATTTTTCTGTTCTCTTCATAATGATGAAATATGTATAAAGTCTTCATTAGGGTACAGATCCCCAAAATTCACATTGCGATGTCCTGGGAATGCTCTCCCATAGGCCTGAGGGGTGCGGGACCCAGCAGTAGTCAAGGACCATGTTAGCTGTGGGCTGACTCCACTCTGAAAACCACCACCACCAGTGAGCTCTCCAAGACAGAAGAAATTTATTTCATTCCTTTGCCAAGCCACCTTTTAGGACTCCCCCCAGTGATACCCTAATTCAAACCCTCAGCCAGGCAGAACATCCTCCTTGTCCTCCTGCGGTGGCCATGCTCTCCCAGCAACCCACAGATACCATTCCTCCAATTCTGCCACAGCGGTTGGCCCTGAGCTTGTTGGCGGGACCAGGGTGACCTCCATGTGCCACAAGAAAGCTCTGGAAGCTCTACTTTCCAGAGGACTTTCAGGGCGACCCCTGCTGTTGGAACTCATCAGCTCTCTCATCTTCTAACTTGTCACCTACCTCTCTGTTTCCATCTCTCCTCCTACACCCATCTCGGTTTCCTGGGGCTGCCATAACACAGAACCACAAACACAGTGGCTCAAAACAACAGGAAATTATTCCCTCACAGTTCTGGAAGCCAGAGGTCTCAAAGCAAGAGGTCAGCAGGGTTGCACTCCCACCAAAGACTCCAGGGAAACTCATCCTGCCCCTGCCTCCTCCAGCTTCCGATCCCTCCAGGAGTTCCTTGGTTTGCAGTCTTGTCTGTCTCAAATCTCCATCTGCCTTTTCTCTAGTAAGAATGCTTATCATCGGATTTAGTGCCAGCCCAGATAACCCAAGGTGTTCTCCAGTCGGACGGCTTAACTTAATACTCCTGCAAACGCTATTTCCAAATAAAGTCACATTTGGATGCAGGAGTGGGAGAGGAACAGGGGAGCCCACTCACCCCACTACAAGCCCCACACTTCTAGGAGCCCTGGCTTAACCCTTGTCTGTGAAGGACACCCTTCCCACAGCTTGCCCAGAATCCCCGAGGTTCAGGAAGAAGATTCGCTGGGTTGGCCCGCTGCGCACTACAGGACCACAAGGAAACTTTGTTCCCTTCACCCTGGGGCAGGCACATGCTCTCTCCCCACCATGAACTGCTGAGAGAGATCTAAGTTCACAAGCTCCGACTCCACTGCCATGTATGGGAGGGAAGGTCTTCAGTCTCACTGAACTTTTCCATCTCTCTCACCAGGAAGAAAATCTTAACTTTCTCTTCTCTCACCTCCCCTGGAATTGGTACATTACACTGCATGGCAGCATTTCCCAAACCATGATCTACGGGACAGGGGACGTTGCCGGTTGTTCTAAAGGTAGAGGCTCAGAGAGGTGATGACACAGGCAAGCTTATTAGCGCTCTGACAAGCCTGCAGTAAATAGGCTAGAACACTTACATACTGTCGTTTTTAAAAAAAAAAAAGTGGTTAAACTCATTTAAACTAGTATTTCCCAAACTCTTGACCTTAAAGAATTTCTTTTTTGATATAGTATCTTAAGATTTCATGGAATACTAATGGCCTGTAGAACACAACTGGGAAATGTTTTCTGAAAATACTGGAAGTGTCATAAAATTAATACACAAGTTATTTTCTTCCTGTTCCCGACATTGGAATACATAGCTGTATTTTAAGTCCTCTCCATATTACATATCTAAAATTAAAGTCTTAATCTGGCCAGTTTTGATTTTTCTACTTAGAGCTGAGTACCCTGAATTAGCTCGCATCTGTCGAGGATGAAGGCTCCGAACCGACACAGAGTAACCCTCAAGATATTTCTGAAGGCAGTGACCCATCTTCATCCTGCCCCAGCCTCCTCCGGATCCCGGAAGCTTGTGCAAAACAAGACTTCGTCCTCGGAGTAAGAGCGAAGCCATGAGCTGTGATGCTCTCTTGTACACCCTTGCAATTTATGTGTGGGAAGACTAACCCCTAGTTATTCTTCCTTTTACAGACACAGGATAAGATTTCAGTGATTATTTAAATTTTTGATAGAAAAGAAACCATGACAAATTACATAATAGATAATTTCCCAAGCTTTCCATGAGCCATTTCAGATTACAAACTTTAAGTGCAGATACCACACATTGTTCAAAAAAAAAAAAAAAGGCACTTTCTATGCACTAATGAGCCTGGTCACAGGTTTCCCCTCCACTTCCCGAGAAGGCAGCCGAGGGTGTTGGATGAACACTGACCCAGGAGTCAGAGGACCCGGGTTTCAGTTCCACTTGCATGATCGCACACAATTCTTTCTGAACTTGGAGTTTCTTTCTGGAATTCCAGATACGCAAAAAGGAGGTACCCATACCGTCAATCCTTGTTAACTCAGAATTCTGTATTTGCAAACCCACCTATTGTTAGTATTTGTAACCCCCAAATCACTACCCACAGTGCCTCCGCAGTCCTTCACAACCCCAACGTGCGTGTTACCAGCTGCCAGTGAACAAGAAGGCACTCTGCCTCTGGTTGCAGCTCTCATACTCTGAACAAATGTCCTTTGCGTGGTCTACTTCTTGCCACATTTCTCACATTTTTTGTACTTTCTTAAGAATTTCACCTTTTTTTTTTTTTTAAATGATTTCACTGCTTACAGTGGCCCCTAAATGCAGCGCTGACCTTCTGTCTAGCATTCCTTGAAGGCTGGGATAGATCTTAAATATGTGCTAGAAAAGCTTTATCAGGCATGAGTTACAGTGCTGTTGGCCAAGAGCTCAATGTTAATGAGTCTACTATATATATTAATAAGCTGTCTTTAAACAAACACACATAAAATAAGGTTATGTATCAATCAGCTGATGCAAGTTTTGTGAGCAGATACTCACAGGGACTTAACCCTGTATTTGCCCTAGTGAAGATAGTTCTGCGTTCACGAATTAGACGTTCACGACTTTCTAGAACATAACTGCCATGAATAAAGAGGATCAACTTCATACCCCCAGCCTCATGAAGTAGCTAGGATTCTTAAATGAGAAAATTATATTTATTCAGCCATATTGAACAATTACAGTTGACCCTCAAACAAGGCAGGGTTTAGGGGCCCCAGCCCCTCCTCCCCCTAAAGATCCACATATAACTTTATTAGTAGCTTGCTGTTGGCCAGAAGCCTTACTGAGAATAGTCAATTAACACCTACTTTGTATGTCATGTATTATACGCTCTATTCTTGCAATAAAGCTAGGGAAAAGACAATGTTAAGAGAAAAGAAAAATACACATTTATTGAAAAAAATCCACATATAAAGTGGACCCCACACACCAGGCTCTGTGCAGACACTGTTAGACAAATTTCTGATATCCTCTAGACATGGTCCCTCATCCCATGAGGGCAGAGATAGGAGAGCATTTGGAAAATATTACAACTTTAAAAGTAACTTATTATGTTAACTTTTGTGTTAACATTGGTTTTCCTAATATCAAGTCTATTTAAAAAGTTCACCTACAAAATGTAGGCATTGCTCTAATAAAAAACAGAATCAGACCAATAAATATAGAGAATAAACAGATAGTTGCAGGACAGGGGGATGGGCAAAATTGTGAAAGGGGAGTGGGCAGCACAAACTTCCACTTATGGAAAGAAAAAGTCACAGCGATGAAAGGTAGGGCATAGGGAACATAGTCAAGGTACCGCAATAGCGTTGTGTGGGGATACTTGTAGTGAGAGTAGCATAAATAGAGTTGTCGGCCTGCTAGGTAATACACCTGAAACTAATGTAACATTGAGGGTCCGCTCTACTCCAAAGAGGTTTTTTTTGTTTGCTTTTTAATGTAGGCTATGTTCTTATGGAACCAGAAAGATTTGCGAAGTTATGTTTTTGCCAAATCCCCTAATTTAAGCCATAAAGATGAAGAAAGAAAACGTACAAAAAAATTTTTTTCAGGAGGAGCCTGGGTGGCTCAGTTGGTTAAGCGACTGCCTTCAACTCAGGTCATGATCCTGGAGTCCTGGGATCAAGTCCCACATTGGGCTCCCTGCTCTGGTGGGGGCGGGTGGGGAGGGGCGAGTCTCCTTTTTGTGCTGACCTCTCTCCTCTCCTGCTCTCTCTCACTCTCGCTCTCTCTCCCCCCAAAATAAATAAATAAAATCTTTTAAAAATTTTTCAGGAAAACTTCAGTATTAGGTTCGGGCTCATAAAATGTTCATATTCCAATTATTAAGTAGCACGAAACCTACAGGTCATTTTATAAAGAGAAGATCAAAATTCCCAATAGTCTTTAAAAAACTGAACTTGCATCAGGGACAAAACAGTTGAATGATAACTATGGGGTCACCAAAGGGCCACTTTGCCTTATGTGTCCCGGAGGCAAATCAAACGCATAAAAACAAGGCTGATCTGGGGAGGGAGTTAAAAGTAAAAGCACAAAAGTACAGAAGTAAAACTAAGACATTCACCTGGAATGAAGGCCCTTTTCCACACCACTCCAAACACAGCCACGGCCAAGACACAGGAACAGCCAAAACAAGTCAAAGGGCGTAGGGTAAATGCCAGTGAGAACCTATTTCAGCCACTGCCCCATCGTTGGGGGCCAGTTTTCTCAATGAGACCATGAGTCTTATTACGGAGAACGTGGTGAATGTTCCAGGTGTTGCCATCCCACACTGAATGGCTACGCAGCTTCTCCCAATCCATTTTCCCCAACTCCACCATCAGCCGATTGAAAGGACTTAGGTTTTGAAAACTCATGTGCCTCGCTCTCCTGGGTGGGTAGGCTGCTGTGTAACAAAGAACATGCCGGTTCATCTTCCCCTAGCACTAGGCGCAGCTGGATGGAAAGAAAAGGAAACCCATTTTAAAACACTTTAAAGCTACTCTCTATTCCAGACTATGAGACTGCTCTGTTTAGGATCTAAAATATGCTTACTTTAACCCATCTTTGTTGACACAGCCACAAACTTCAGCAAATACTGGAACCAGACTCAACTAGATTTCTTGTAAACTTTCGTATGTGAGCAAAATCCCCCTTTGATTTCGCCTAATGTTCATCTGCTGTAAATTTTTTTTTTTTACCAAGTTCTGAAAAGGAAATCTGGCATTCTCTATTCTGTATTTTATGGTAAATACACACACACACACACACACACACACACACAAGCCAACTGGACAAGACATCCATTAAGCTGTAGTAAGTTTGTCTCTTCATTCTCTCAAAAGCTCTTTCCTGATAGTCATTTGTCTTTGTCTTATAAACGGTCCTTCTGATCCATGGCACTTGGACTCCCAAAGGAATAAGGATGATTCAACTTGCACTGGGGTGGGGGCTGGGGGGTGGACAGAAGCCAAAGCTTCAGGTAGTAAGGTAGGGGTGTGGCTGGCTAAGTGAGGGGGTTGCCAAAATGGAATCATGCAGGGGACCTTCCTCATGCAACAACCAGCTCTGTAACCTCAGGCTGATCTCTGGTCACATCTAAGCTTCAGGATCTTTGTCCAGAAAATCTCTGAGTAATACCTTCTCTTCCTGAAAGCTTACAAGTAGACCCTTCTCATCTTAGAGCCAAGCTCCCTGACCATGTATCAGATCCTAAAATGGCTCTTCCTGATGTGAACATCCCTGACTGACCTTTCTTCTCCCTTCCACCCTCTCCCCCACTGGCTGGCAGCCCCATGTCCAGCTGGCTAGAGACTCCCTGACCCCCAAATGCTCCCCACTTATTCACCCCCATGTATCTGTTCCAGCTTCCCTGTCTTTCTAGATTAACCTCCCTCTACCTAGAATATTCAGACCTAGTTCTCAAGGTACCTACTCCATTCAGCCTTCCCTGACTTCCTCCAGAAACAAATTCCTTCTCCCTCCTGTCCACTCAGTTCCTATGGAATGCAACACATTCATGATGGTGTTGAAGTTATGTATACATAATGTCCTCTTATTAGACACTGGCAGAAACCTCAGTTTATCCCTATTTCTAGCTCCCTCCCCTCTCCACCCCAAGTCTCCCAGCTTCACAGCATTGGCACAAGGTGCTTTCTACCTGTGACAGCTGAGACAAGTCTCTTTTAGGACCTGCAATCCAAACTCTCTCTCGCAGTCACAACTACAAGTATTGGTAGAAAGGGAAAGGACCTCAAATACACGATGAAATGTCAACCTTGAAGTCAAATGGGGGGCGGGGGTCATAAAATTTAATGTGCTTCTTTCATAGGAGGATAGATTCCTACCAAGTAAGAAACAAAGATGCCAAGCGTAGGTTTTCCTTTCTTAGAAGCCCAACACCTCGCATCTCAAAAAGTCACATAGGACTTTAATCAAATTCCTTGCATGCATGTAATGAAATACCCAAGCAACAAGGGTTTCAGGAACGAGTGGGGTCAGAAGACCTGGGTCTGAAGCCTTGAGCACATAGCTCACTTTCTTTCTCTAGAGCTTCCTGCAAAAGTCATGGCCCGCAGTGCCCTCTCTGCTCTGGTCCCAGTTACCCGCCCCCACTGTTGGGCACCTGCCACATGCAGCAGCTCACCACTGCCTGGACATGTTGGGCATCTCCTCCACTCCATGCCTTTGTTCAGTGCTGATGCCCTCCTTCCTCTCCTCTGCCAGGTGGAGACCTCTGACACTCTGCTGGCTGGGGCCTTTGTCCCCACATCTATGTTCACATACGACCTTATTTAGTACTCAGCTATCATGTGTGATTAGTTGGGTTATCTATGTGGCTCCCACTGCCCTAAAGAATGATGGCTTACCCATCTTTCATCTCCAGAAATTAGCATGGTGCCTGACACCTAATCGTGTCTACTCATCTCTGTCCTCCCACTTCCATGGTATAGAAGTGTCACATTGAATGTCTAGGCAGTCCTAGACCCAGAATCTCACCTAGTGGGACCATGTAGGCAGCTCGCCTCATAGCACACGAGCCAAAAGGACGTTTGCCCATTTCAGACCAAACTGGTGAAGAAAGGTCTACGCCCCTCTTCACCTGCTGTTTCCTTTCACCAGCTGGAAGCAGATTTCAAGGCAGACAGGGTCACAGAATGGAAGGACCCAGAGTCCTTGAGTCATGACATGGAGGAAAGCTTCCCATCAACTAGGAATACCGTCACTAGATTGTTACATGAGCAAGAAATAGACTTCTATTTCATTAAACTGCTGAAATATAGGGCTTACATTACGGTTGATTTACCCTAACACTGATTCTCAAAAAATGCATTATTCTATTGAATTAGAGAATTCTGGGTCACAATGCTTTGTCCCTCTAAGGTCTAAATCCTAAAGGAGAAGGAAGGAAAGGGGGAGGCAGAGGAAGGAAGAAGACAGGAGAGGAGGGTGAGATGAAGGAAAGAGCACACGTATGCAATGAACCACTGTCGCCAAACCACCGCCTCAAACATAAGCAGTCGATGCGCTCGTCATCAATGGAGTACCTTAGAACCAAGTCACTCGTTAATTTTGCTCAAGTATCCACAGTGCCTAAGCATTCCCTGACGCATAGCGGACTTCCAATAAATACATGCATTAACTAGTAAATACAATTAGCATTAATAACAGGTCTTTGCTTCCGTATAAAATGACCCAAAGAAAGCACATCTTCCTCAGCCTACAGATCATGGTACTTAATCAGGTATGAAATAATTTCTCACCTCCAGAGGCTTAAAAAAACAACACGGAAGACGAGAATATGCAACTGGATGTCTCTGATGTGTCGTGTGCTCCTTAGAACTCATGTTCCCTTGGGGCTTTCTTCTGAAATAATAGCGTATTGCTTGTTATTAAAGAGTTGATACTTGGTGGCTGGCTCTGAAGTAGATAGAAAGGCGGCATCTTTCTCCCTCCCTTATCCTAATCTCCAAAACAAGTTACTTATTATAAGAATTTTTAGAAAAACCTTCAGAAGATATTTTTGGGGAGGGAGATCAGGAGGAAGGAGAGATTTCTAAACAGAAAAGAATCATCCAACCTTAATATCAAGTGAGAGAAGAGACCACATGTGGTGATGAGACCAATTTAATCTACATCCTCCGGTCCAATGGTCCAATTATTGCTGTGTGTGTGTGTGTGTGTATATATATATATATATATATATATATATATATATATATATAGCTAAATTTTGCCCAGTCCTGCTAATCAGACAGCAACTCACTGTGTCTGTTTATCTCTAAACCATTACCCAGTTGTACAGTAAATCTGCATTTCCAGAGATGGTCTAAAATAGAAACCCATGCTAGCTAAATTTGTTTTGGGACATATCAGGCAACAGCTAGAAATTTTTAAATGACCAACTTGTATTCCACCGAGGCACTGAATGAATTGATTAGGGAAAAGCTAAAAATTGAATAGTATTTTCTGGAGTAGGCTAAGGTTAGTGCTGCCAATGAAAATATGTAACTAGCAAGAGAACGGCTATCCATCAGAGCTGATTTTCAAATAGAAATGTGGAAAAAGATACGATTTCATTGAAAAGGGAAAGGTCTTATTTTCCCATCGAGATGCCCCTTTCCAACTCGGTCAATGATATAATTAAGTCCTCCGAAATACACGCAAACTCCCAGCACTAAAATTATGATCAGAGAGAACAGGTCTTCTCAGTAGCCAGAGGTTAGAGCTCAGTCACGACACCCTTTGATTGGAAGACGCACACAGATACTCGGAGAAGGGTTGACCCCCCATGGACCAATACCGGGTGATTGATGGGTTTCTAATATGGAGTGCGTGGTGCTGCCTTGAGAAGAGGGCTCTCTTGAGAGACAAGCCCGGCTATTGTCTGGCCGCACTCCTGTTAGCGAGTGCCCTGCGGTAACCTTCATGCTCTGAAATACTCATATTGGTTATTTCAAAGTTGGGTGCAGAATTGTGCTTTCCCGTGTCTGTCACTAATGACTTGCAGCTGTTGCTAATCTGTGCCTCTGATTTCCTTTGATTACTATGTGTATTGATGCCTGTGGTAAATAGGCATCTGCCAGGTGCCGGCACAATCAGGGGAAAAATATAAAAAGTTCCCTGTTTCAAATTCAATGTGACATTGTGCAAGTTGAGAGGCAGCCATTTAACTATTCAGAGGAACCCGCTTCCTGGGGCACCTCCGGCCTCCTGGCCAGGGACATTCCTCCCATTCCCTCTCTCCCCCATGATGCTGACTTTCTTTAGGATTGTTTTCAGCCAGGAGAAGCCTGTTTCCATCCCACATGACATCAGCAGAGCAAAATATCTCAGTTGGGTGGTTAGGACCCAAGTTACCCGAGAGTGAGTGGCTCACTCAGCCAACGTACGCTTTGAAGAACCTCACCTGCCCCAACAAGTTCCTAGAGATTTCTCTGCAATGGCTGTCCTGTGTCCCTGCCCCCCCCCCACCGAGGAACCCCTCTTACTCGCCATCTCCTTCAGGAAAATCAGGCGTTAGTCTTGAAGAAAACCAAGCAAGATGGAGGCTTTTCCAGGAGCGACGCAACAGTGGTCGTGATCCAAAACCACCACCTACAGGTCCAGAGTTAAGGAGCTTCTCTCAAACGCTTTTTCTTGAGGGGGTTTTGTTTGGTTGGGTTTTATTCTGGTTCTTCGGGAAGCTACAGACAGCAGAGCTCCTCTACTTCTTATCCTGCCACAGCATATAATATGGAAGAGGGGAAGGAGCCTGTGGTGTCCCCAAGTGGGGCTTTTCCCTCATGGCTGCCTCCACCCACCTTCTCTGGAGCAGTGAGAGATGGCCTCGGGACAGCAGATGCTGGCTCTTCCTGCACCTCAAGGAGAGGTACTCTGCTGTTCACTGTCCTCTCCGCCTCCACCTACATATCATGAAATCGTTAGCCATGCCTTGGCAAGTTCACTGTCATTTCATGTTCTTAACAAAAAAAAAAGGGGGGGGGTGCACCTGGGTGGCTCAGTGGGTTAAAGCCTCTGCCTTCAGTTCAGGTCATGAACCCGGGGTCCTGGGATCGAGCCCCGCATCGGGCTCTCTGTTCAGCAGGGAGCCTGCTTCCCTTCCTCTCTCTCTGCCTGCCTCTCTGCCTACTTGTGATCTGTCAAATAAATAAAATTTTTAAAAAACAAACAAACAAAAAAAACCCGTTGTTGATGCCCATCTGTTATTTATCATCGCTAGGAAACAGAGTGAGAGAGCTGGGTCTACACCGGAGTTAGTTGTTGGGTCACAAAGTGGAGCACCCCAAAGAAAGGACCAAAGACGGAAGGGTAACCAACCGAATCCTAAAACACTGGGATAAAAGCCCACAAGATCCCAATATACGCTGACATTAAACAGGTCATTCGAAACTTACAAAAACTTAATAAGAAAATGAGCATCTGATGGATTTTTTTTAATCCCTACTTGGGCAATTTTAAAACCCAGACTGTGGCTGGGAGACTGATTTAAAAGCAGACCTCACGGATGTTTTTTCCTGTTTGATAGAAGACCAAAGTGACCGCTCTGAACACTTAATCCCAAAATGGTTTCCAAAAAAAAAAAAAAAAGACAGAAAAGCAGTTCGACATATATGAAAGAGGACCTCTTACCAGGTCAGAAGAAATAATTATAAATGCTTCTTGGCCCAGTGATTAATCATCATGTGGATACTGTGGGATTCAGAAAGAAGCCTCTGCATCAAGCAAAGTACCAGATTAATAATAAGAGGATATAGAATAACATATTAACAAAATTGTGTGTGCCAACATTCTTGGAAAGAGATACCATTTCTTGGGTATTCCAACAAATACTTCCGAAGTATTTTTTACCACACTGCATTTTAGGACAATGGACAAAACACAACTCCCAGGTCCGAACTAGAAGCAAGTCAACATCTAAAAGTGCCTTGAGAGATTGAAAGAAAATACTAAGACGCAGAAAATGCTGCCAAGATGAGTGGCTGGAGTTGAAGACACCAGAGATGTGACTTCTGCCACTGCCCTTTGAATCAGATGCTCACACAGTGTGCAAAAGCAGGTCTCTCTCACAGACAGCTGGAGAACAGATGGAACCCGGTGACGTGTAGACTTGATAATCATCTAGAGAACCAGTAGGAAAAGGCTGGCGAGGGACACGTATTACTCTATTAATACCAACCTGCAAAGCCACCGTCCCACTGTCCCCACTCCCCAGAGGAAGGCAAGGTCAGGAGTAACACTCGCAGCCTCACAAACCAGGGCAGTGAAACCCTTGACATCCCGGTTCCGTGATGTGACCTTTTATTACCAGTAGCCTCACTGATCGGCTTTAAATTGCTGTCCACACATCTGAACTAAGTGAATTCCGGAGAGCCTGTAAGAGGAGATCCGTCGAGGATCTGGACCCCGCACAAGCAACGCGGCTGAGCGGAATCCTGTACCGGCAGCAGAGCCAACTGCGGCCAAACGAGTAGCCAGCTGGATCCTTTGTCTAGCAGGCTCCCTCCTCCATCCTTGGCAAAACTCATGCCCAGGGGCTTAGAGGAATCAGATCACCGAGGAAATCCAGGAAGTGTGAACTGGGGAGTTGTCCCCCTCAGTGTGCTTCTCACCACTGGGTAGAGGCGTGGGCATATCGAACACTTCGTGACCGCACTTCGTTGAACTTGGGTCACTGCAATGACAAGTGCCTTTCCTCCAAACATTCACACAGTTTTGTGCCTGGGTTCCCAGAGAGTGATACAAGCAGACTTATCACGGAGCTGCGAAGCAGATTAAAAATGTAATAAAATTAAAATCTATTTTGAAAAAAAAAAAAAAATGCTCGACATCGTATGCTCTCTGTTAAAGATTCCTAGAATACATTAGCACATTATGGACTCTGGGGAGTCCTGGAGTTCAGCAAAACTTAATACTGTTTAATATAGAATTTTCTAAATACATTTGATGGAAAATTCCTTTATACAGGCAACCCCTATAAAAAATACCACAGAAGTATTTCACAGCCATTCTATCTTAATATAGTCATCTTTCTGTATCAAAACAGAACATTTTATTGTCCATAAGTTGGCAAAAGTACAGAATACTTCTATGCTAGATTGTCATCTATATAATTTGGTCCATAAACTGGCTATAATATTTAATTAATAAACCTTGGCAATAATCAAGAGGAGACAAAAATTACTGTTCAGTTGAAATCCTATGGCATGAGGAGTTAATGCAGGGTCTTTTTTCCTTAATTGCGTATTATCTGTTTTGTGAAATATTTTATTTGCATTCATGCAAATGGGCAATGTTACTTTTGCTTTAGAAGAAATGTGATCTGAGGGGAATTCTTCCAGTGTTTTATAATAACATTCATTCCCTGTGCCCTCGTCCCCCAAAATCTCCATGTAAGCAGCTAGTCAAATTTTAAAGAAGACTTTCCAGGTAAAAAGCATGTACTAGAGATTAAGAGTCCTTGCTCCTTGTTTCAGAGGTTGTTAAATTCAGGCGATGAGACAAGAGAACCATGCAAGTAAAAAAAGGCATAAAGCTCCCAACACTAGAAGAATAAAAGAGGGCTAGTTCTCACTGAAAACTGGGACTAGATCAGACAAAGCTTCATGAAGTGGGCGTCGCTGAAGTAGAGCTCTGGAGAAGGAGTTGATCAATCAAGACTATGGAAAAACAGTGAAGAATGAAAGAGACCAGCGGCATTTAAGGTATCCTTAGGTATCCTTAGTACTCGGCAGAAAATTCCAAATGTGAAAACAGATCAAGTACAGGACGAAGGGCCAGTGAAGGTTTTTGAGAAGATGTCAGTGTTGTACCCAAGCAGCAGCACATAGGGTGCTGAAGACAACAGTCTAGAGCAGTGATCCTGAGGGCCACAGCCACAGCAAGAGCCATGTCAGAAATGCACGTTCTCGGGCCCATCCCCAGACCCACTGAATCAGAGACCCTGAGTGTGGCCCCCAGGAATCTGTGTTTTAACGGTCCTTCTGGGGAGTCTGATGCACGTTCCCGTTAGAGAACTGCTGGTCTGAAGACAAGAAAGCCATTTACAAGATAAATCCAGGAAGTGTCCAGTAAACTGGTAAAGAGTTAATCAAGGTATAATAATCATAAGGTAAAGAATAGATTGGGAGTGGGGGGCACTGACTTCAAGCGGCCAGAGAGATCTAGAGGGTGCAAGCTCATCATCTCTCTTCAAACGCGGACCTTAATTTCCCAGACAGATGACCACAGTTCCCTCTCCCTGCAGTGTGTGATATTCTAGCATCACAACCAAACAGCTTCTGCAGACTGACCGGCTCTAAGGAAGGAGGGATGGAGGGGTTTCGAAAGAAGTTAGGTTTTAAGCCTCAGAGACAAAGAGACCAGCAAAGCAGGAGGTGATGTAAACAGAACAGGACGGATCCCTGTGTCCAGTTTTTACTCACTGATGCCCTCCTAGTGACAAAAGGATTTATAGACGCTTATAAAAATGCACCCCATGCAGTATGTTTAAGTAACATCAGGTAGCGGTGCCTGGGGGGTGTCTCAGTCAGTGAAGCATCTGCCTTGAACTCAGGTCATGATCCATGATCCCAGGGTCCCTGGGTCATGGAGGGGACTCCCCTGGTTAGCAGGGGAGTCTGCTTCTCCCTCCTCACCTCTGCCCAGCTCATGCTCTCTCTTACTCTTACTTTCTCTCTTTCAAATCTTTAAAAATAAATACCATAAAGTAAAAAATGAGGCCAGATAAAAAATGATAAAAAAATAAGATGAAGCCATGAGGGACCAGAAGAAGGCCACCAACTTGGCTTTAAACCTCTTTGTACTCATGACCCCCAAAGAGTCAAGGATCCAGGAGAACAAAGCAGATCAGTTTTAGCGCATTTCTCCTATACCGAAACCAGGGAGAAATTTCCACCTTAGGCCTTCAAAGAAGAGACAACAATCATGTTCTCGACACTGCTGCTGGAAATACTCTGGTTTGAGAACAGCAGGCGGAACTGTATGTGCCCTTAGGAAAAGAAGGTGAATGTTCTCTGCAGAAAGAGGAGAAAGTGAGTCTGAAGTTCAAGAAGAAAATAGGAGATGAATGAACTGGGAATCTTCCCACATGTAGGAGTTGCCTGGTGGACAGATGACAGCAAAGTAAGAGAAATACAACCCAGAGGTCCTGTTGCCATTAGGGTTTGTGACTATAGCATAGAAAACACTGTCTGAACAGTGATGTGATACTGTCACCAGGATTATAGTTCAATGGGCTGCAAACATGAATAATTAAAAATCTTAAAGTATTTCCCTCGGGAAAAAACTAAGTCTACTACATTGTAAATTGAACACTTGTCTGATTATCATTCAAAAAGATTCAATATCAAATGTCACTGATTTTTATCAACTGCCAATTAGCCTTAGTGACATCAATCTATAAAATTTCATTCATTGCTAATTTTTGAAGAACATCCCAATTGCATTAGATGTGGCAAACATTTCTAAACTACAACCCAAAAAAATGTACTGGGAAATAATTGCTACAATAAATGTGATATGAAAGGTAAAAATTCTGTTCGTTAAGTTAGCTATTCTGTTTATGTCATGGAACAGAACGTTCTGATAAGGCCATTTCTAAAAGGTAATTATGTCCCAAAGATTGGCAGAAGACTGAGGACTGTTTGGGATGCAATTAGCAAAAAGAGATTCTGACTTTTATACCTGCATATATGTATCATATGCATTATCAGAAGGGTATGTGAAGTGTCTCACAGATCAAAGGAGATGCTGAGAAAAGATACCAGATCTACTAGGCAGAATGCTTGGGGGCTTGAAATAAGCCAACATTATACCAAAATATTAATGCAAACTTAGACAATGCAAATTAAGTCCAAATGAGAGGAAGTACAGTCTTGATGCCGTCTATACGGTTTCAAAAGAGCATTGTTTTGCATTCTGAGTTTTATAATTTAGAAAGGATGCAGCAAATTAAAACTATATACTCAGAGGACATAGCAGGAGAGCAAGGAAATGATCAGAATAACAATGAAGGAAAAGGGAACATTTCATATCAGGAGAAGAAGACTCGGAGAGTCCATGACAGTGCCTCAAGTGTACAACACCGTAGTGCACAGAAAACCTGAACGTGTTCTCTAAAGATAGAATCTAGTTCTTATTCTTCCAATTTTGCTGTGTGACCTTGAACAAGTTGCTTACCATCTCTGGGTCCTGGCCTTCATATCTGTAAAAGGTGGTTTTGTGTTGCAGCTAATGGCAGAGATTTTAATCAGAGAGACCCAGATTCAGATCCTACCTTCACTGCTTACTGGGTAAGTGATTTTGGTCTGAGTCTCTAAAACAAAGGCAAATAAAGATGCAATCTCCCTTAGAGTTTATTGTGAGGATTAAAGTAATATAAATATCAAGGGACAGTGATGACTACCTAGATCAAGTTAGAGTATTCAATTACCAATTACCAACCAATGGTAATTATAACTTCAGTAATAGAATTCTATGAAATATTTGGAGTGCCATACCAAAGAAAAGGGACAAAATTTTCTGTGGTGTTGTAGGACCACTGGCTAAAAGTAGGTAAGTATATTCTTCTTCAATTAAAGAAAGATTTCATTCTAGAGAGAGACAGAGAGCAGAGAAGGAACAGAGGGAAAGGGACAAGCGGACTCTACACTGAGCGCAAAGCCTGACCTGGGGCTCAATCCCAGAACCTGAGATCATGACCTGAACCGAATTCTAGAGTCGGACCAACCGCCTGAGCCACCTGGGGTCTGCCACAGAAGATTTTCTATTAACTAGAACTAAGAAAAGAAAAAGTTCATTTATGAAAGTAACATGCTTCCCAATGGGAAATATTCCAAAGACACAAGATAAGTAACATCAATTGGCTATGGAACAGCTTTTTATATTTTGGATAAGCATATAAGGTCCCCTAGTGACCCAAATGTTCATGAATTTCAGCAGAGTGCGGTACCAAGAGCGTTCACAGTTTGTAATATTAATGTACCACTGCCCTCTAGTGTGGAACCTAAGATAAAATCAAGAATACAAAAAAAGAGAAAGAAAATGGCACAAACACCATGAAAAATTTTTTAATTGGCAAAGGTTATCTTACTACTGATCGAATAAAACCTTGTTTTCAGAGGAGGAGCTAGGAATTAAAAAGCCGGCGATTAGCCCAGAGTCGGCTACAGAGCCGAGCTGGGAAAGCTGGCCCCCTGGCTCTCCGGTCAGAATTCTACCTGTCCCATCGCGTCCCCGGGGCCTTAGCTGGCCTGGATAGCAGCCCTCACCTGGGCCAGAGGTCCCTGCTTCCAGCCCTCTATCCGCCCAAGTTCCCCTCCGCACCGTCAGCCCAGTGCGTCCTCAATCACAAGTTCAAACACTTACAACTATTTTGCTGAAAAAACAATGGTTAATGAGGCCTTGTTGACAAGAACAGTCCGTTATCAGCAAGCTAATGACCACTCGGGCCACAGCAGGGATGCCAGGCTGCAATTAGGTCTGCAGTGATGTACACACAGAAAGGGACTCTAGTTATAATTAAACCTGATCCTTTAGTCCAATTGCTCATTAGGGAAGAAAACAAAACAAAACACAGTCCCCACAACAAGAAGGCCGAAAACTAGTCTTTTGGTCCAGGGATGGAATTCTAGGCCATGGATGGATTAAGCCAAGTATCTGCCTCCACGTGAGCACTTAGGCTTATATCCACATTCAGAATAATTTAAAATGAAGGGGGATGGTTTTTTCTGTCTTACGATCTTAAAAGTCATGGCACAGAGGATGGTGAACGATCTTATTTTGCTTATCAGCACTTTCCAATTGTTTTGACTCCCAGCTTGTGTAACTTGTGCGATTAAACATTAAAAACCAGGGCGCCTGGGTGGCTCAGTGGGTTTAAAGCCTTGGTCTTCAGCTCAGGTCATGATCCCAGGGTCCTGGGATCGAGCCCTGCATTGGGCTCTCTGCTCAGGGGGGAGCCTGCTTCTTCCTCTCTCTCTCTCTCTCTCTCTCTCCCTCTCTCTGCCTGCCTCTGCCTACTTGTGATCTCTGTCAAATAAATAAACAAACATTAAAAACCTAATTGGCAAACCTTTAAGTGATGAAAAAATTATCTAGGTAGGAAATACAAGAACACAGAAAAGCACAAATCTTTCATATTCCGGAGGGAGCTCTACTCTACTGAAAGGCAAGGAGATGTAGTCTAGTGTCAGCACGGATTCTGGAACCAAACAGACTTGAGTTCGCAATGACAGTTCTGCTAGCTAATGTCTTTGAGATCGTGGCCAAGTATCAAAAGGCTTTAAGAGGGTGATTTCATTTAGGATTAAATGAAAGATCTTATGCAAGGATCCTAGCAGATGCAAAAAATAAAGGGATCCAAAATTAGAAGCTTCTTCCTCCACCCCTTATCCATTTGTATTACCCATTCTTTCCCCCATAATGCCAAGAACATGTCTAAACCTAGAAAGAGACAGTTCTCACTAAGAAAGACCTACCTAGGGGCGCCTGGGTGGCTCAGTGGGTTAAAGCCTCTGCCTTTGGCTCAGGTCATGATCTCAGGGTCCTGGGATCGAGCCCCATGTCAGACTCTGCTCAGCAAAGAGTCTGCTTCCCCCTCTCTCTCTGCCTGCCTCTCTGCCTACTTGTGATCTCTGTCTGTCAAATAAGTAAAATCTTAAAAAAAGAAAAGAAAGACCTACCTATGCAAGGTGTTGGTTGCTGAGATTAGTGGGAAAGGTCGGGGCACGGACAAGAGGAAGTAGGTGTTGATAGAAATGCATGGCCTCACTGGGATTCGAACTCCGCACAACATCGAGAAGGTGAAGGAAAAGCAGAGGATGGAGTTCATGGGATTCTAGAAGCCTGCTTTCTTCCATTTCTTCTCACATGGTCCCCCACTTTTCTTACTGCCTCTTTCTTACTTGCCCAGGGAGGTAAAACATGCGGAGCTTCCTGCTTCTTTCCCCTTCACCCTTCGTCTGCAACTTCTCGCTCCTAAACCTGCCCCAGGGCTCCTGTCCCTTTGACACCTGTCGTCCCCTGTCACCAGTAGCCTCTAAAACTGAATTCCTTCAAACTTCCTTTTTGTTAGGTTTTCCCAAACATCCCTTCAAGTAAAAGATCATCTCTACTGATCTTTTACCCATCTGTCTAAAAGCCTTCTGAGGGCTTCTCTACTCTTCATATTCAGTCTTGCAAGCCCTTAAATTGCCATGTCTCCTCTCTAGCTAATAGAAAGGGGAACGACTGTGAATATGTAATTTTTTAAAGTGTTCCAATGCTCGAGGGGCTTATAATTTAGCTTGGAGGCAAGACTGCTACTTCGCTAGAAATAACGGGGATCAATAAAAGGCAGCATATAATTAAGTCCTAAATTGTGCTGCCAGACTTAGTTTCTACAGCTGAGGGGATGGGAGAAGGAATGCCCCAAGGTGAAATGATCAGGGCCAACTTGAGGGAAGCACCCGGCCAGAAAAATGCTTGTAAATTACTCAATAAATATTTGTGATTTGATTTTGATTTGAGATGAAATATTAACTAAACCTTGAAAATCATCATCATCGGATCACCAACCCTCCCTTCCATTTGACGATTACTCGCATCCCTGGATTTTTTTTTTTTTTAAGATTTTATTTATTTATTTGACAGAGAGAGATCACAAGTAGGCAGAGAGGCAGGCAGGGAGAGAGGAGGAAGCAGGCTCCCCGCTGAGCAGAGAGCCCGATGTGGGACTCGATCCCAGGACCCTGAGATCATGACCTGAGCCGAAGGCAGCAGCTTAACCCACTGAGCCACCCAGGCGCCCGCATCCCTGGATTTTAAAGGTGTTCATTTCTCATTTTAACAACTCTGGAACAAGGATATAGCTTTTCATTAATATCTCAGCATGTGTCATAAGTTAATATGCGGTGCTTTTGCTTAGTGGCCTATGAAGTAATTGTACAGCTTACAGCCGATGGCTTCTTGGGTTCCATAATACATACTGAGCATCTAGTGGGTCCCATGCTACTCTTCTAGACTGAGGGGAGGGGTGAACCACAATGTCAAGTTTCTCCCGTGAAGCTTGTGTGGTAGTCAAGGAGATGGACCATGAGTCAAAAAGCCACTGTGTGATGCACTGAAGCCAGGCACTGTGACAGAGCAGGAACTAGACTGAAGCCTACATCCCCATCTACTGAAAGAAAGAAATATTTAAAAACAGATTTTTAAAACTCAGATTCTAGACCACATGGGTGGCTCAGTCGGTTAAGCATCTGCCTTCAGCTCAGGTCATGATCCCAGGGTCCTAGGATTGAGCCCCACATCGGGCTCCCTGCTAAGTGGGGAGTCTGCTTCTCCCCCTCCCCCTGCTTGTGCACATGCGCTTGCTCGCTCTCAAATAAAAAAATCTTTATCTTTTAAAAAATAAAGTAAAATAAAAGTCAGATTTCACCTAAAGAGGAACACTAATCTGGGAGAAACTGAATAGGATATAAAGTGAATTGGATCTAGTAGAACACCGATTAGTGGAAAGACCTCAAGCTTGGGGACTGGCTTCAAAGCCTACACAGTTTTGTCTTTTTCAGCAATTTTGTCAATGGTTTAGGCAAATAAGAAATTACATTTGTATCTAATTTGCAGGTAATAAATCTTGGAAAAGCACGTACAGGAGATGGAGTTAAGGCACAAAACGGTGACAGAATAAGACAGTGGGCTAAGCCTAACTTAATTAAGAACCACCAGGACATGCTGTTTTCAGATCAAAATTTTCATTTGCAGAAGAACAGAAGAATCTGTGCTGAAACAGAAGCACAGAAACAAGATTTGGGGATTTGGGTTGCTGACGAGATCTACAGCAGATAAAATTCCTAAGGCTCAGTCGTCTTAAGTCTGCTATGCAGAATACGTCTTGCTCTCCTTGCAGAGGTATCCGTCTGGAGTGAACATCGCCTTCAGTGTGAGCTGACATCGTGCAGACAGAGGCTCAGAAACAACCAACTGACAGGGGTACCTGGGTGGCTCAGTGGTTTAGTTAAAGCTTCTACCTTCAGCTCAGGTCATGGTCCCAGGGGCCTGGGATCGAGTCCCGTATCCGGCTCTCTGCTCAGCAGGAATCCTGCTTCCCCCCACTCTCTGCCTACTTGGGATCTCCCTGTCAAATAAATAAATACAATCTTTTTAAAAAAAGGAATCAACTGATTTGCTACTAAGAATCTATGAATCTCAAAATTGTAACATTATGGAGTCTTTTTTAAGGAAGATCCCACAACTTCTGTCAGATTCTCAAAGTATTCAGAACCATGGTTTTTAAAGGAATGCTGGCCAACCTCTTATGGAACTGAAGAAGCAGCTGCATTGGTAAAGGACCTGGGGGAGCACACCACATGAGGGAAAGCTCAAGAAGGAACTATTTAGCAGAGAAAGAAAAGGACAGTCTTCAAGTATTTGAAGGATCTTATTGGAGAGAGCCTGGATCTAGTTTACACGACTCTGGAGGGTAGAACCTGAATGAGAAGTGAGTCACTAAGGCAATTTCCTCACATCGCAGAATCAGCATTATCTTAATGCCATTCGCTGCTTGTAAGACGGTTTCTTCTTGGAGGTGTTCAGAAACGTGCAAGGGTATGGTAAAATTCTACCCTTGATCAAGGGTCAGCAGATGTTTTCTATAAAGCACCAGAGAGTAAATAATTGCAGCTTCCTGAATCCTATGGTCTCTGATACAATTACCCGGCTCTAGCATTGTAGCACCAAATCAGCCTGGACAATACAGGTACAGAGGAGCGTAGCTGTGTGCCAATAAGACTTTACAAAAAACTCGTCACAGGCAGGACTGACACCGCACTGCAGTCTGCCAGTCCCGAGACTCCACAGCCACCCCTAAAGGCTCACAGAACTCCAAGCTCTTTGGCTCGGAGATCTGAACCTGGAGGCCCTATTTGCCCACAACCATATACAATAGCCACACAAACCCCAGATTTTTAGTAAGGTTACAAAAGCCCAAAACAGGCTGGTCCGAGTGCAGTGGTGTTTACAATTAATTGATCACAAAAGCCCAAAACAACTCAAAACAAAAGCCAAAAAAAGAAGGAACAATGTTTCCAGTATGTAGAGAGCAGAAATGAACCCATTTGCAAACTTTTGCTCAAAGACCTTGAATTTAAATCATCCCAGCATAATAGGGCCTTACGATAGTTTCATAGAATCCTGCACAAAAGACAGCAGGCTTTATTACAGCCACAGGTAGGAGAGGAGCAGGTGATTAGTGAGGTCTGTATCCTCAGCCCCGGCTTGTTACCCTGCGGTCAATTACACAGCTGGTTACAAGTGTGTGTGTTTGCACCTGTTCAAGCCTTCAAGTGCGCTGATCTCATGTTAATTAAACAACTCCTTAGAAGCAGGTTAAAAACGTATTACATGCTGCCATCCTGTGTCTTTCCCAGTCTTCCCTCAGTGGCCCTTTATCTGTAAGGGATCATCTAACAAGGGTAAGGAATTGTATTCGTTTGTAATTAGGAGGGACTCATTATCCCCCAATTAATGCTCATTATCCCCCAATTAATGCTGCCATCACTTAGTGAAAACAGTTGTTGGTACACAGTACAGACTAGGCACTAGTGAGGGTTGATGACTTAAGTTCCCTCACAAAAGTCAACAGCCACCTTCCACATGGTGCGCTGGTTGGGAAACGGTCATCAGTCGCCTAAAATGAAAGACCAGCATGATGGCCCTCCTCTTTGGTTAGGAGACAAAAGTCCATAGCAAACCAGTACATCTTCCAAATGTAGTATTTCCAAATGACTTGTCAAGGATCTCTGGCTTAGAATCTGTGAAAAAAAGAGGAAACAACCATGGCAGAGGAGTGTGGGAGCTGGTCTTAGGCAGGCAGAAAAATGGACACTGTACATGTATACAGTGTGTTACAGAACATCAGACACAAATACTCCACTCCAATAGTCCGGTTGATTTTTTAAATGCTATTTTTATCAGGAGCATGGAATAGTGGGTAAAGACAGAGGATGGAGTTTGGGGATTTGCTCCATTATAGACCTAGTGAATTGTTAATGTTCCTATTACAGCATCTCTTACAGCGAGTCCTAATTACCTGCTCATACGTACATCACTCATACCCACAGCACAGCTTTGGAGCAGACCGTCAATAAATCCACCTGCACGCAAGGCACTTTCCTAGATTAATAACTATATAATTGACCGTGATTAATCTTTAATGTCTGAGACCCTAGGAACCAGAAAGCAGGTTTGTAGCAGGTCTGTCATTCATTCTCTCCTTTTACCAGGGACAAACCCAGAAAGTAAGAAGTATGTCGTCATCGAGCACCTCCTAGATGCCAGCATTGCGTCAGGCAGAGCAGCTTACTCTGAGTGGTGATTACGTAATAACGTTCATGTAAAAGAAAAAAAAATCCCCAACTTATGAGGCACCTGGCTGGCTCAGTGGGTTAAACATATGACTCTTGGTTTAGGCTCAGGTCATGATCTCAGGGTCATGAGATCAAGCCCCGTGTCAGGCTCTGCACTCACCGAGGAGTCTGCTTGAGATTCTCGGCCCCTCCCCTGGCTCACACACATGCACGCTCTCTCAAAGTTTTTAAAAATATATAGTATAAAACAATTCCTAACTTACCTAGTTTCAAAGAGCAACTGAACTTCAAATGCCCTAATAATACCTTAAAGATAGAAAATTCTGTTCCCCCAAACTTTCAGTCATCCAGGCTTCAAATGGGGATTTTCTTCCCCTCCATCAGATGTCATTAATTTTATTTTTTTCACCCTGAATACCGCAGTAACAGGGATATGATTTTATTCTCTACCACTTTGGTAATTTTTGAAAACGTATAATGCCCAGTGTTGATAAGGGTGGGCGTAGACAGGGCCCCTGGTGGAGGAGATACACACTGGAAAACCATTTCAAAACATACTGAACCAGGTGCCTGGGTGGCTCAGTCATTAAGCATCTGCCTTCAACTCAGGTCATGATCCCAGGGTCTCGGGATCAAGCCCCACATTGGGCTCCCTGCTCAGCGGGGAGACTGCTTCTCCCTCTCCCACTCCCCATGCTGTGTTCCCATTCTCACTGTGTCTCTGTCAAATAAATAAAGTCTATTAAAAAAAAGTGTACCAAACCATGTTTCTACTTTTAGGAACGTCGCCTTCAAAAACACTCCTGTGCCATAGAAAGTGTGAGTGAAAAGGCATAAATAACACAAATTGCCTTCAATTCAAAGATTAAGTAATCCATGGTTGATCGACATGGAGAACAAGGCAACTCTTGAACACCATGATACACAATCTGATGTGCCCACAGAGAGAGAGCCAAGACACAAAGCTAAGTGAAAAGGCAGATTAGCAAAGAGCATCTTTACACTAATACAGATAAGGATAGTAATTACAGCAATAACAAAAAAATATATGTTTAAGGGGGAAAAAACTTAGAAAAATATCTAGAAGGATTAAGCATGATCATCTTTGGGAAATGACAGTATGAGAAGAATTCCACCTCTTATGTTATTAAATATTTGCAAATTCTTACACAGAACACAGACTACATGGTGGTAACAGCTATAATTTTTTCTGAACAAAATTAATGCAAAAATATATTCTGTTTTGCTTGTATTCAAAAAATGAAAGTTTTGTTAGATCTCCTATTTCTGAGTGGAAGACTGACTCTTCAAAAAATAAAAAAATAAATAAAATTACCATTTTGAATCTTGCCAGAAGTCCCCAATTACTGTTCTCAGCTTATCACTCCAGTAGAAATACCACCAAAGAATTACTAGGGTTTTCACACCTACACCTTATCCAAGAAGTGGCAGAATTCCAAGGAATATAGGGAGTGGCAGCTAACTTAATATTCTCAGATGTTTACCACCTTCCACTTAGGAATCTTCTTGGAAATAGGGCGAACACAATGAGCTTATTCTCTCTCAGGTGTCCATGAACTCCTCCAAGTCAGAGACAAGGGGACTCGAACCAGGTAGGTGAGGACAAGGGGCAAGTGGGTGGATTGGAGAAGCTCTTGGGAGCTCGACTCCTGTATCAGAAAGTAGGACTTCTCTCTTGGGGCGCCTGAGTGGCTCAGTGGGTTAAAGCCTCTGCTTTCAGCTCAGGTCATGATCCCGGGGTCCTGGGATCAAGCCCCACATTGGGCTCTCTGCTCAGCAGGGAGCCTACTTCTCTCTCTCTCTCTCTCTCTCTCTGCCTACTTGTGATCTCTGTCAAATAAATAAATAAAATCTTTAAAAAATTGAAAAAAGAATTGATGGTGCCCACCAACTCCATGCATCTATTTTCTAATGCCGGGAGACACTGACGGATACCTAAGTAACCCAAGACTAGTACAGCAAGACTCCTGGGTTGATCTTGAGGGTGAGCCATGTTTAGAACTTCTGTGGCTTTCCTGCAGCCAAGAAATTCTCAGCCCCATCCCCCAAGGAAAAGAGATAAAGAGAAGCCAGGAAGTCAAGGGAGGGGGTGGAGAAAGCTAGATGGCATTTTGTAAGACAAACTCCAGAAGGTTTTCCTTCCATTTTCATATGTAAGTCATCCTTGTTAACAGTTAAAATAAAAAATAGCATTAAAGTCCACTTGAGGCAAAGAGTCCTGAGGAAGCTGAAACGAAGGCCTGGTTGGTGTTCACTCAGCAGCCAGGTTCTATGAAGGCAACTAATCTGATTGACCAGTTCCAATACGTGCAGTGTAATCCTAGCAGTGCTTGCACATGGGCGCCTGGGTGGCTCAGTGGCTTAAGCCTCTGTCTTCAGCTCAGGTCCTGATCTCAAGGTCCTGGGATTGAGTCCCGCATCTGGCGCTCTGCTCAGCAGGGAGCCTGCTTCCCCTTCTCTCTGCCTGCTTGTGATCTCTGTCAAATAAATAAATAAAATCTTTAAAAAAAAAAAAAAACAGTGCTTGCACAGCGGGAGTCTTCTGAAGATTATTTTAATGGGCCAAGTAAATTACTTTTTTTTAACATCTCTGAAGCTTTGAAAGCTAAAGGTACGGTAGTATGGCCTCTGGCAATGGCCCGCACATTCTGAAAGCATGAGAACTTCATATGTCCAAAGACAGCAGATCCCCGACAAGTCATAGTTCTACTCGTGAGTGTCTGTTCATTGAAAAATAGTTGATACAGTTTGAAAGAATATGTGCCAATGCCAAACTCCAAAGAGGTCAAAAGAATTCATGCTAGAGCACCCAGTACCACTTTTAATAAAATATTTTTAAGGTGCCAAATGCACAGACGGTACTAATTATTGAATGCATTAAAAAAAAAAACCATATAAAATAGTTAACCTATGGTTTTTGTAGGGGCTGTCCCCGATCTACAGAATGGGCCACTCCCCTCGCAGTAGACACTGTCGGGGTGCAAATGGGGGGTCTCCTTTATCCATTTCTCTCGCTGCTGGAGCAAACCGGGAACTAGGACTCAAAACGAGTCTAAGCCTTGCCTGGACTCCACCCAATCCCAAGTGGGAACGGGGGAGCTTTCCATGCAGCAAGTGTCCTAATAGGCTTCAGATTCCACAAACCATCAACCCTACTGCCTGCTTAGCTGTTAGTCATGTGGGTCTGTGTTCAACCAGCAGCAGGGCTTACCTGTTCTTCAGCTATTACTGAAAAGAATAACCTTGAAGTCACTGATGCTTAATTGTATCAAAACCTCGCTAAAGAGACATAGTATTTATGAAGGACAATCGGGCAGTCTCTTTTCCTCTGTATTTATGTTCATTTGATATATGTACAACGTAAGGCCGTCAAATTCAGAAACAGAAACTTCTAGAAACCTAGAACACTGGTTTTTCCAGGTACTGGGGAGAGGGGAGAGCTCTTGGTTAAAGAATATGAAGTTTCAGTTTTGCAAAAAGAGTAACTTCTGGAGCATGGGGGACTATGGTTAATCAGACTATTCTATACTGGAAATTGGCTAAGAGTGAAGATTTTAATTACCTCAACACACACACACACACACACAAAGAAACCTAACTATATGAGGTGATGGATATGTTAATTAGCTTGGTTGTGATCATTTCAAAATGATTATCAAAACCTCAATTGTACACCTCCAATATATGTAATTCCTGTGTGTCTATTATAGGTCAATAAACTGGGTTTTTGGGTTTTGGAGGGCTTGGGTTTTTGGTTTTTTGGGTTTAGTATTTATACTCACATCGATCTATTTTGTCAGATTGGTGCTTCCCTAGTCTGGATGCCATGGTCTAGTCCCCCTAACAGAACTGTTCTCACTAAATTGCATTTCATGTTCATACCACCGGCTCGCATTACAGAATGTAATGAGGGACATTGACTTTGAGGATGCTGTTGAGGACACTGTTCTCTACCGTATACAGGGTTCTCTGTATGGGCCAAGGGAGCACTTTATCTCCATTCCAGAAAAAGTTACTTCTCCCAAGCAATTGCTTTTTTCTCCTTTAGAGATCTAAAAGGAATTCTAATGAGTGGTGGTACCTTTCTACTATGTTACAAAAACTCCACTGACCTTGTGAACCTGAGTCTCCTCCAGTAAGTTCAAAGCATTCTGAAATGGGTGATGACCCACATTTTGTGTACTGACCTCTCCCTCATTTTTACTGTAATTTTTCCAGTCTTCTGTCTCATTAGCTCCAATTTCCAGGGACACTGGGTGCCAGAAGTGGCAGAATGGGGGACTAGATCTGCATCTGAGGACAAGTCTATACGTAGAGCCCATCCTGAGCTCAGCTGACCATGAAGGCTCAGCTGACCCTGAAGAACCTCCTGGAAAGGAGGCACTCAGCTGTGAAAGCATAAACACCTCCTCTTCCACTCAGTGCCCCCCTTCCACCTCCAGAGAGACTGTAAGGAAGCTGGAGACCCCTACGGAGAGACTGCAGTATTCGGGTTAGGAAAGAAAACATACTCTCCATAAGGAGGAAAGGCTATCGTCACCCATTGACGAGCCAAGGGAAGCACTTGTGAGCTTGGAGAAACCTCTGAAGCATGCGCTCGCTGCACAGCTCAAGTGCCAGGAATGGAAGGTGTGTGAGAACAGCACTCACCCCTCTCTCCCAGGAGCTCCCTGAGACCAGGGTTCTAGGCAGCTGGCCTTGCAGGCTCAGCACGCCTGCTAATTGAAGAGAAAATGTGAAGAGAATGTGAAATTTAAAAATGAACAGGAAGGGGCACCTGGGTGTCTCAGTGGGTTAAGCCTCTGCCTTCGGCTCAGATCATGATCTTAGGGTCCTGGGATCGAGCCCCGCATTGGGCTCTCTGCTCAGTGGTGAGCCTGCTTCCCTCTCTCTGCCTGCTGCTCTGCTTACTTGTGACCTCTCTCTCCATGTGTCAAATAAATAAAATCTTAAAAAAAAATTAATAGCAAGGAGCAAGTCATCTACATGTGATTCCTAGCGGAACAGCTGACAAATGTGTGGAACTGGGCTAAGATGCCGTGTAGGGCCAACAGGAGAAGAGTTTCATGGGGCAGTTTTGGGAGCATAAAGAGGCCTCCTGTTGCAGACCAGTGCGTGGAGACTCCTGACCTGGCTATCTTCATGCTCTTACCGCCTCCTGACCAATTTCCATTTCTCAGCCACCAGCTCCCAACATGGCTCCCGGGCAGGACACGCTGTAGGAGCCGTGATGCTCCCCTATCAGGTTTTGGAAAGTACAATGCTGTAAACTTATGGATACCCTTTGACTCAGTCATTTCTGTCTAGAAATTTACTATGAGGAGCAATCAGATATATGCCTGAAGATTTTCACAATCCATTCCACCTCCAGTGCCTGTTGGGAATTCCCTTATTACCTGATCTTCCTCCTCCTCCTCCCTCAGGACAAAGCAGGTTTGTTTCCAGCCGTCTGCCTTCCACACAGGTGCCCAGCTGTCCCAGTAAGGCTGACAGACCCTCGAAGTCCTCTGGATTTTTGGAGGCAGCTTTTAATCCATCAGAATTTTCACAGCAGCTCCTCAAGATGCGTTTAACGTTCTCCTGCTAATATTAATATAAACTTCCAGTTGTTTTAAACTTTCAGTGTGTCAAGCACAGATCCAAGAAATTTATATTTAATCTCTGAGATGCACATTTTATAGATCGGACAACCCAGTTAGGAAGGCAAACTCAAGACAGCACAACTCTAGGATTCCATCTCACACCCTGACTTGTGCCAGCTATAACCTTGTTGGGCGGATGGGTTTTACACCTTCAGGCTAATCGGAATTGTCACGGTTCTCCAGTTTGCCAGAAAACCACGGCTGGGGAAAGAAGGAAAAGGAGGATGGAATGGAGGAGAAAGTCCACCCGAGAATGTTCATCACGGCACCTTTTAAATAAAAATAAAAAAAAATGCAAATAACATATTAAAATCAGTCCTCAAGATTATGATACACCCAATTTACCACATGAAATCATTAAAATCCTGTTTTAAGATGGGGTGCCTGGGTGGCTCAGGGGGTTAAGCCTCTGCCTCCGGCTCAGGTCATGATCTCAGGGTCCTGGGTTCAAGCCCCGCATCGGGCTCTCTGCTCAGCAGGGAGCCTGCTTCCTCCTCTCTCTCTCTCTGCCTGCCTCTCTGCCTCCTTGTGATCTCTCTCTCTGTCAAATAAAACCTTTAAAAAAATCATGTTTTAAGAGACTTAAAGTACTTAATAATATGAAAATGCTCCCCTGAGACACTTTGGAATAAAAGTCACTATCTGCAGGATAATATAAGATACACATATGGTAGGCAGATCTAGAAGACTAGAAGTATGGGACTCAACATTTTAAACCACTGTCTCTGGTGATGAAATTGGGGAGATTTTTCCCTTTGTGCCTTTCTGGATTTTCCATGTCTTTACAACAAACTTGTGATACATTCTATTCAGAAGGGGAAAAGTTCCTTTTTTAAAACCGTAAAATATGACATCATGAAAACCACACAATCACCTGAATCCGCTGAAACACCAGCAGCTACTAGCACCATTTGGCTAACAGCAGTGAACTCCCACTCCCCCATAATAAAACATGATAGGACACCACAGTAACAATGTAGTACACGCATAAAGACTGACAGTGTAACCAAATAATCTGGAAATGGAATCTAACAAGTTATCTACTTGATAAGCATTTAGCATGTGACAAAAGTAGCATTACTGATCATGCAGTAGGACGAAGGACTGTTTAGTAGATGTTGCAAAAATAGCCCATTTCTATTTTAAGAAGACAAATCACTATCTTATAACATACAATACCTAGTTTGGATGAACTAAATCGCTAAATGTAAACACTATACTCGGGAGACCTTAGAAGAAACACATGTGAATTCGTGATCCTGAATTTAATCACCTTTGTAAGCAAAATTTTAAAGGAAGAAAATAAACCAGGGAAAGGGCAATATTCCTACATTTCTGTATATTGCTTCCTTACATCAAAAACCACCACAAAAGCAAATTTCGAGGTAGAAGACAAAATAAGGAAATCTAGAACATAAACAAAGAATTAAAATTCTAAGTGTAAAGAGATCTTATATGTCAATAAAAAGAACCTTCCATTTTTTATATATATTTTTTTCTTTTCTAAATTAGAGAAAGGAGAGGAGCAAGCATTAAGTTCCATTCTGGCAGGGATGGGCTCTCATTCTCTGCTGATTCAGCAGAATGCGCCACACACCGTGAACCACCACTAAATATTGATCCCATAAGAGTGATAACTTACAAAAAGAGTAAACAGAAATGGCCCCAACAAGCCCGTATTTGGGGAGTCCAGAACTACTAGTAATCAAAGAAATGCACGATAGAGCTAACATTTTATTCTATTTGGCAAATATTTTTTTAGATAATGCCCACTGTGGTCAAGCATACAATAAAATGAACACTACTATTTACTGCTACTATGATTTTAAGTTAGTTCAAACTTTCCACACAGTGATTTGACCCTACAGAAATCTTCATGTTTTTCTGACCCTTCACCATTATGTTTATTTCTGGGTATTTATTTATTCTGAGAAATTAGCCTAAATACACACAAAAATATCAATCTCTCAAATCATTTTAATGTTGTAAATTGGAAACAACTGAATTGTTAAACACAGGGAGTTGGTTAAGTAAGTAAATGCATGTGATAGGTTATGAGAATAGTTATGATCTAGAATATTTAAATATCTGGAAAACCACATATTATAAGTTTAAAAAGGCAAATATACATGTATATATTGATTTCTACTTTCTTAAAAATATGTGGATATATTTACACGTTTACTTGGATAATGGAATAGGTTTTTGAAGTGTTTCCATAAGAACTCATACTTCTATAATAAATCAAAACTTTCAAGTCCTCTCTCCTTTGAGGTTTGGAAGTTCTTCACACTGAATAGCTGTTATTTGAATACAGTTATCCCAAAAACTAGAATATGCATTCTAAATTGAAACTTCCCCCATTTCTGCTATTAAACCACAATTCCAGTATGTGATAGAGTCATTGGTAAGATATCCGTAAGTATAAAAATAAGTTGTCATTCTTCATACCATATTCAACATTTAAAATGGGTTGTACACCTAAATATGAACTAAAACTCTTAAACCTAGAGAACAAAGTGGGGGGGAAAAAATCATGATCTTAGTTTGGCAGATATTTCTTAAATAGGGAAAGAATCAAGACCTTGAACTTCACCCAGAGACCTCTACAGACAGTGCCTGGCTTACAGCTGCTCGTCTTACAATTCAGCTGTACGATGGTGTGAGGGCCACATGGGTGTAGTAGAAGCCATACTTGGAATTTTGAATGTGGATGGGTTCCGTGGGCTAGCGATGTGCACCGTGGTCCTCCTCACACGGGGCAGCAGGCACCACAGCTTCCCGTCAACCACATGATCACGAAGGTATCAATACACAGACAACCATTCTGGACCCACAAAACCGCTCCATTTCACTCTTTCAGGGCAGTGTTCAGTAAGCTACATGCAATATTCTACACTTTATTATCAAAAAGGATTTGCATTAGATTTTGCCCAGCTGTAAGCTAACGTTAAGTGCTCTAAGCACTTCCAAGTCAAGGTAGGCTAAGCTAGGAGGTTTGGTAAGTTAGGTGTATTAACTCCATTTTCAACTTACAAGATTTTCAATTTATGATGAGTTTTTCAGGAGGCAACCCCATTTTAAGTCAAGGAGGATCTGTATTTTGAAGATTTAAGATGACTGAGGGGGAAAATATCTTCTCAAAATATGGATCTGGGGTGCCTGGGTGGCTCAGTCAGTCAAGCGACTGTCTTGGGCTCAGGTCATGATCCTGGTGTCCTGGGATCAAGTCCCGCATGGAGCTCCCTGCTCGGCAGGGAGTCTGCTTCTCCCTCTGACCCTCCTCCTTCTCATGCACGTGCCCTCTCTCTCTCATTCTCTCGCTCTCTCTCTCGCTGAAATAATTAAATAAAATCTTAAAAAAAAAAAAAAAAAGAAAAGAAACATGGATCTGCTGAAGTACGGATATCAAGAACATATAAAAAAAATCTTACGGGGCGCCTGGGTGGCTCAGGAGGTTAAAGCCTCTGCCTTCAGCTCAGGTCATGATCTCAGGGTCCTGGGATCGAGCTCCATATCCGGCTTTCTGCTCAGCGGGGAGCCAGCTTCCTCCCTCTCTGCCTGCCTCTCTACCTGTGATCTCTGTCAAATACATAAATAAATCTTTAGAAAAAAATCTTACAACCACCCCATAGTTTAAAAAAAAAAAAACAGGAAATATATTTGAACACACACTTCACCAAAGAAGGTATGTGAAGGGCAACTAAGCACATATAAAGATGTTCAACATTAATCATTCAGGCAATGAGTCACAAATAACACCACATTGAGATACCACAGTGAGATTCCACAGGAACTGCTACAATTTAAAGACTGTTTTTAAGAATGTGGAGCAAGTGGACATCTCCTACACCACTGGAGGCAATGCAGAATGCTTCAACCTCTCTGGAAAAAACTGCAAGCCTACACATCCCATAAGCCCCTGCCATTCCACTCCTACGTATTCGCCCAAGAGAAAAAGTGTGTCCACAGAGACGCAGGTGAATGTTCATAGCTTGTAATAGCCAAAACCCAGAAACCATCCAAACAGCCAAGACAAAGACTGACCGGAAATTGTGGTGTGTTCTTACAATTAAACACTACTCAGCAATAAAACAGAGTGAACTCTGGATTCATACAACATGGAGGAATCTGGAAATAATGGTTCTGAGTGAAAGAAACCAGGAAAAAAGATTCTAATTAGAAAGAGAAGACTCCTTATTCCTTAGCCATCCAAAAGAATGAAATCTTGCCATTTGCAATGACATGGATGAAACTAGAGGGTATGTGCTAAGTGAAATAAGTCAGCCAGAATGGCAATTATCATATGATCTCACTCATATGTGGAATTTAAGAAACAAAACAGATGAACACTGGGTAAGGAAAGGAAAAGTAAGATAAGATGAAATCAGAGAAGGAGATACACCATAAGAGACTTAACTCTAGGAAAGAAATGGAGGGCGGCTGGAGGGGGGTGGGGGATGGGCATTAAGGAAGGCACGTGATGTAATGAACAGTGGGTGTTGTATGCAACTTGTGAATCACAAACCTCTATCTCTGAAAATAATACTATGTTAATTTTAAATAAGAAAATGTAAGATTCCATACTTAACATTAAAGTCCTTTTGTCCAGATTGGGGAGCAACCTGACTGATTCATGTAGACCTGAACAGAGCCAGAGCACTTCCACATCTTCCATGAACTTGATGTGTTATTTAAGGTCTTAATTTTCCCTCTCACCGTTATCTATGGATGTCAGGATTCCAGAGGTTTTTTTTTTTTTTTTCCTATTTTTATTAGGTTCCAAGTTTTCTTTCATGATCACATCATCCTTTCAGAGTAAAAAAAAATTTTATTTAAAAACATTTAATGAAAAGACCAATTTAAAAGATCTGATAATGGTAGAAACACTAAGCATCAAATGTTGAACCACAGCTAACTGCCGACTGGAAATGTGTACGTGAAGACGGACAGATGTGGCTGTACAAGAGAGGTTTCACAAGGAACCACGTTAGTCTAGAGAAGAAATGAAGGCGACCTTAGAGAAGAATTTTGAGTAATGCCTTCAACTCCGCTTTGATGTTATCTACGGCAAATCCTTGTCTGCCCATCAGCAGGGAACGGAGGAGATTCTGCCACACCAGAAAAAGGCAAAGAAGCATCCAGCAGTTTGCCCAAAAAAAGCCCAGGGAGCAGCAGAGGTTAGTCAAGCAGCTGCAGTCTTTGTTACGTGTGCACTATTTTGATGGGCACTAAGGGACAGCAAGGGCAACCTGACCTTGACAGCCACCACAGGCAGGCTCCAAAAGCAAGTGGCAAGGCTTTGCTGTCCCACGTCTCTGGAATGCGCGAAAAATCTTTGCTAACCTCTTAGAATGAGATCACCCTTTGGAGACATTGCCTTTTTTTTTTTTTTTTTTTTTTTAATGCTTTCACTACCCAAGTGTTGCCGCAGACACCACACAAACTTAATGGCTCTGCTCAGTTCACCTTTGAAGAGAGTTCTGGTTCCAGAAGAGGATGCCACAGAACGGTCAAGGGCAAGAGAGACCCCACCTTACAGAAGGGGAGACCATGCTTCAGCATGCCCCCAACACAGAGATGCATGTGCTGAACCACGAAGCTCCCATCCCTATCCAGATGTAGGTAAAAAAAAAAAGACCCCACCTTCCCCACCTATATCTGGATAGGGATGGGAGCAACACCACCGGCCTCAAGGCAACTGAAGGGCCACTTGAAATTTTGGAGACATGAATGTTTTCTCTTTCAGAGGAGCACCCATGTTCAAAGTTAACCTCAGCTCTCAACAAATTTCACCAGCCTAAGTCTTGGCCAGGACTGGACTTCCTTCTTACAACTTCTCGAAACGCAGAGAGCCGGACCTACAGTCTAGGTCACCCTGATATACGCCACAAGTGCTGGTGAGGAATCGGAGCCCGAGGGCTCATCTGCTGAAGTGGGTCCTGTCCAGTCTGCTTACCTCAAGGAGACAGGCAGTGCTAATCCCCTTCGCCTTCCTCACAGATTTAAAGAGAAGCAGGAGGAGAGCAGAGTCAGATCCTTGCTTTGTAAGCAAAGTAACTCCAACCACTGTGTGGTACAGGACCCAGGAGATGGACACTCACCAATTAGCTGCTTATCTTCCTTTTGGAAGGGCTAAAGGAACACTGGCCAGGGAAACAAGAAATGTAGACTCCAGAATGGCTTAGAACCAAGGTGGCCCTACCAAAGATCAAATTGGAGACCTGGTAGAACAGAAGGTCTGAACAGATAAATCCTAAAGACCTCTGTTCACTACAAAGCTCAGAGACAGCAGTAGAGGACATCAAGCTAGGGAGATGGGGAGTGGCGGGGAGGGAGAAGTCAAGTCCCCTCCAGTTCTGACAGGAGATGAGCTAAGGCTGGTGGCAATGGTCTTCTACCCATCCAAGGAGAGCCCCTGCCAGGTCCAGGAAGGTCTGTCATGGTGGACTTCTGAATAACTGCTTACTAGGACTTCAGAAACCAACATCAGTATCAGCTGGCTGTGCTACCAGTTCCAAAAGCCTTTATTTACAAGCCCATTGGTGCTGTCTCACTTTCCTGTCCAGAGACCTTATAATAGATGGGCAGTCACATGACAATTGTGATATTACCAATCCACAAGTTGCCCTAATAGACATGCCCGAGGACGAAGATAAACAGCACAGCATAGCTAGTCCCTTCTATATCATCCCCATTTTACAGACGAAGAAACTGAATCAGTTACATAACTGGCCAACATCACCGCTAGGGCCAGAAATCGAACCCAAGTGACCTAGCTCCAGAGTTCACACCCAGTCACTGCACTGTATTGCAAAATGACCTATATAGGTTTCTAAGGAAAAATGCCTTATGCAGATTAAAGAGAGCTTTGTTCTGGTTAGAAAATTAACCCGCACTCAGATTGTTACCCGAAGCCACAGATTTGGAATTAACAAGAGACAGAGCCTTCATCGGGTCCGACCTCCACTGCGGACACTCAATTATTTCTATAAAAAGCCCGCAACAGGGGCACCTGGGTGGCTCAGTGGGTTAAGGCCTCTGCCTTCAGCTCAGGTCATGATCTCAGGGTCCTGAGATCGAGCCCCACATCAGGCTCTCTGCTCAGCAGGGAGCCTGCTTCCTTCTCGCTCTCTGCCTGCCTCTCTGTCTACTTGTGATCTCTGTCTGTCAAATAAATAAAATCTTTAAAAAAATTCCTTTAAAAAGCCCCCAACAGATCATGCATCTCCTAGTGTTGCCACAAATACCACAACCAATAAGAGGTCGTATTTACAAAGCATGTACTCTGTGCATGCCTCTCCCAGGACTTTATGGACTTTATTAGATAAAAAGCACGAATCCCCATCTTTCAGATAAAATAAATTTATACACACACACTCTCTCTCGCTTTCAGGCGTGCACGTGCGCGTGTAAGTGATTTGTCGAGAATCATAGACCTCGTAATTAGCAAACTCAAGACTGCCCAATGGAAAAGGGTCTAGGAGTCGAGATGGAGGTACCAACAGTTTCTAAGGAGGGGCCGCCTGCGCAGGAACAGGTGTCATCGGAGCCCCACGTGGCATGCCTGTGCCATGGGAATGCAGCCGATGTCTCCTATGCCATCAGTTTACTCTTTCTGCAAACTGTCTTTTTGCCCCCTCTCTTTAATCTGTTCGTTTTATCTCTTACTCATGTCAACAGATATGTAATGAGCATCCAGTGTGAGCCAGAGACTAACAAGCACTGAGGATACACCAGGGAGCCAAACAGAAGTCCTGCTTCTCATGGAATGTGTACATTGTCAGGACAGCAGCAAGAATGCATGTGTGCGTGCAAAATCTACAAGATATGTAAACATCCCTATTGTCTACAGGTATCTCCTATAAAATACAGCTGTACCTCACCATGCATCTATCCATGGGCAGATATTAGACACGGAGGAGAGATCGCTGACGTTACGGCAAGAAAATAGAAAGTAAGGCCAAGAAAGCAGGATTGAGAGTGTTGGGAGAGGGAGGAGTGGAATTTTACATCCATTGGTAGGAAAAGTCTTCGCTAATGGAGGGACTTACAAGCAGAGACTAAGTAGATATTTCACGTACATTGGGGTCCCTAGATGTGGGAAGGGAAGGGGTCAGTAAGTCTCATCTCAACAGCCCTAGAGAAAGGTCTGTAGCTCCTCCTTCATCCTGGAGTAGCTCCGACAATGATTCCATTGCACTAGACTCTGAAAGACTGCATGGGTTCCACGCTCAGCGGGGCGTCTGCCTGCGGGGTCTCCCTCTCCCTCTGCCCCTCCCAACTCGTGCTCACATGCACTCTATCAAATAAATCTTTTAAAAAATAACAATAAAAAGGAGAAGGAAGGTCATCTCTGCACTCACTTTCCGTCTTTGCTCTGATGGCTGACGGGCCTAGTAAGATTGCAGCAAAGCATAACCCTCGGCTCTGGCCACCGCAGCTGCTTCCCTCACTCTGGTTCACCCCTTTCCATCGCAGGGCCCCTCCCATTCATGTAGCACACCAGGATGTGTGCAGGGTACCGCGGCTCAAAGGCTCAAGGCTATAGCCTTGCACTCAAGGAATTTGCAACGTAGGGAGCAAAAGTGGGTCTCTAGGCTCTTGTAGCAGCTCCCAGACTCCCTGTCTCCACTACAGAATGATCCTTAGCACTGGGGCTGGAGCCATCAGACCTTGGCTTAGAGAACCCCTGGATGTCAAACGCTGGGTCATTACAGGAGAAAGAGAAGGGAGAGAAGGAGTTGGCCCAGTTGGCTGCTTTTGAGAAAGGACCACAGGTTCGTAAACCTACAGATCCACAATCCCTTAAGGGAAATCCTTGAGCCAGATAAGCTTCAGAACAGAGAATTTCTCAGAATTTTAGAAAGTAGAGAGGTTGCATGACGGAGAGCTCCAGTAGGATCTGGGGCCACACCCCATAATCAACTGTATTATCAAAGCAGAACACAAATACACAAAAACAGAAGGACTGTAAACAGCCTCATGCATTCCACACAGGTTTTGCCATTAAAAAAATGTTGGTGCCAAACTTACAGTGAAATTCGTGGTTTTCAGAGCTTTTATGACCTTAACACTTTCCGCTTCAACCCCAGTAGAGTCAGTAGGACTCTAGCCATTCACCTCCACTCCCCCGCAACCTGTGTTTATCTCCTAACCCTGAGGAAGATCAGCCTTCAAGGTCCTTTCAAACTTCTTTCAGCCATCTGATGATGGCAGCGTTTGGAGGGAGAGGTCCGGAACTGGTTTCCCTTCCTAGCTACTGTCTCAATTCCCAGCCTCTACCCACTTACCCGCTGCCCCCTCGCCCACACGCTGATCGGCCCCACTAAGCTTGAGTGTACATCCCAGTCATCTGGAAGGCTTACGAAGACAGATCTCTGAACTCTGCGCCCAGTGCTGAACTCTGCGCCCAGCGCTCCCATTTCAGTGGGTCTGGAGCAGGGCCCCAGGAATGCATTTTTAACAAGTTCCCACAGGCATCCCTTGGATGCTGCTGGTCCCAGACCCCACTTTAAGGACCCGCTGCCTCACTCGATGGAGGTTCCTCCTTCCACACTGCAGTGCAGGAATCAGTAAGCACTCAAACCCATTTTTCATTCTTACAAAGATTAGCTCCCAAATGACCTCGATGTGTATTTGATGGCTCACAGCTGCTTGCCTGTTTGACACATATAGAGACAAAAAGCCAGCTGGATACTTGTGAAAAGCTTGATTGCCATGGATTGTAATGGGATGTCACCCTGAGAAGCCCAGGCTAGTCGCGTCACTGGTGTAGAACTCAAAACAGCAATTCTACAGGGGCTTAAAGAGCAGGGTTCGATTTTGATTTTAAAGAAGTTTCCTGAATTGAAATTATTTTCCCAAACCACTGTAGCATGTTGCTATGGGGGGGAAAAATTGCAAATGATTTTCAAAAGTAATTAAATAAAATGCTATTTTCCTTTGAACATAAATAATTGTCAGCCAACATGGGCAACACTGCACACAGACTCCCTTCCTTCAGGAATCAGGAAGTTGTGCCAACTCATGAGTTGATTTTATTAAATTCTTCTACCTACAGGCCAGATGCTAACATCAAGATATTTAACTTTTTTTTCCCAACTCTATTACTCTATCTTCTAGATCTTAAGTCCAGAAGATTTTTTTTTTTTTACTCTGTTTCAATTCTCAGGGGAGAAATGGCCACACTCGATAAAGTAAAAGCTAAGATAGATCTACTCAAACACAATGCTACACATTTAGACACAAGAATCTGTCACCAACCTCTCCAATGTCTGGTGTTCCTCAATCTTTACAAAAGTCTTCATATTTCTGACTGTGCATTAATGCAAACATCTTAATGATAACCAAAAATATACGCTTGAGTTTGTTATCTCCTTTATGACTGAATATTCTAGTACTCTTTTCATTTGTTTCTTTACAAGTATTAGTTAACCTACATCATAGGTTTAATTTTGGAGGATTAATCTGGAAAACTATTCATGATTTGTAATTCTGTAAGTCAAGGGATGTGTATTTTTGCTGCAGTAAAGACCTACAAGCTGGGACATTGGGGTGGCTCAGTCGGTTGAATGTCTGACTTAATTTTGGCTTATTTTGCTCTCAAGGTTGTCAGATTCCACCCCACCTCAGGCTCCACGCTGGGTGTGAAGCCTGCTTAGGATTCTCTCCCCCTCCCTCTTCTTTCCCTTCCCCACTCCTAGCCTCACACACTCTAAAAAGAAAAAAAAGGAAAGAGATATCTACAAGCCAGTCCATTTCTTGCTCAAGGACTATAGGAATTTCTGTGGTCCCCCAAACATGACATGTCTGTAGTAAGAGTCCCTTAATGAACATAGCCTAGCTAACTCCTAGATCAAGCTGAACCATTTGGGTTTTTTCTTCTACAAAAAGATCTTTGCTTTTCAAAAGAACCAACCATAGTTTCCTTGAAATAGTCAGATGTGAAAGCATATTTTGGCTCACACAAATTTTCATGCACACAGCTGTTGCTAAAAGCAAATGAGAAAATGAAACAGAAATGAAGGGTAAGTATCATCAGTCTTATCTTAGGCCTGTAGATGCTGCCTTATTAGATTGATTCTCATTTCCTAATGGGAGGCTCAAAAGCATATGACTTTCCCTGTGGAGATTAGATCTACCCTTGGCTGACACGGCTACAGGCCCCACCGCAGCTCAACAGTAAGAAGCCAGGTAAAATCTAGGACAAGGGATGTTTGCTGATGCCTTACACGTAGTTACCAACAGCAAGACTTCAAATGTCTAAAGACCAAACAATTTGTTTCCAAGTAGGTCTTCCATAGCTCAGCCTTAGAGGCAAGAGTTGTATGTATCTCAGGGAAGTTCTGCCCCAATGGGAACTATTCTAAAATTAGGGTTCATGCATACCCTCTCCCTCAGTTAGGGTCCCTGACCCTAACCCTAATTGGAGGTATTAAGGACGGGGTCTACAGATGGGTTTTTAACATGCTGTTTCAGGCCTTAAAATGTTCTTACCTCACCATATGTCTATCTTTTAGAAACAAAATTCAGCCCTGTTTCTAGAGAAGGACCAGGATGGTACTTGTATCTTTCTTTTTTTTAAGATTTTATTTATTTACTTGACAGATAGAGATCACAAGTAGGCAGAGAGTCAGGCAGAGAGAGGAGGAAGCAGGCTCCCTGCTGAGCAAAGAACCCGACGTGGGGCTCGATCCCAGGACCCTGGGATCATCACTTGAGCCAAAGGCAGACGCTTTAACCCACTGAGCCACCCAGGCGCCCTGGTACTTGTATCTCAAAGACACACAGCAACCCCCCCGCCTGCTTCTGTGGGAATAAGAATCCGTCACTCCCTAAGACCATGCAGTCTTCCTCCTGCAGGTGTCACCGTGCCTGAAATCATGCCATCAGTTGTGGCCTGAATGCATATTTACTGGTGCCCCCTCTGTAGCAGGTACCTCCTAGGCCAAGGGTCCCTTTTTGGGGGGTCAATTATTGTTCTCTGTGTACCTGTTAATAGCAACTACTTTCTACCTCATGGATATAACAAGGCAGGCTGTGGATTTGCTCATCAGGTCTTTCTTCCCCATCCTAAAGAAATTGGTGAAGAAAATAATTCTCGCAAACCTCTAGAAAGAAATACGAGTCACAGACTCCAGTTTGAGAAAAACCACTCTATCACCTTAAAACTGGCTTGACTACAACCACTGACCTCCTAAGAGCGAGAGCCGAGCACCGGGCATGACTTCAACGAAACACTAGATGGCGCCAGAAACCCGCCGCAGAAGAGCGACCCCACACTGGCCTCGGCGGACATCTTTCCCGAGCATTTCGCATACTAGGCTTCAAACTCACCCTCGCGGGTCACTTTGCTGAGAGGAGCTGAAGAAACAACTATTCTGACAGAAGAAGCTCCTGCCATTCTGTCAACATTCTGACTTAAGGCACGGGGCCAGCAATGGGGCTTCAAGGAGACCAGGACTTTCAAGTCTCTCTGAGTTCTCATTTCCTGGGATACTCGCTAGAGCTGGAATTCCATCCAGCTCCCGGACAGAAACACGAGGGCACCAAACACCACCGTGGATCTGAAAGGCTTTTGTAAGCTGTGGTGGGTTATTTATGAATCGCCGTTAGCACACAAAATGAACAGAATGAGGAATAGATGGCTTAACCTGTTACCCCTTCCAGAAACATCGATATTTCCGTGAGAATGGAAGTGAAGGGACAGGGTTTCAACCAAAGGAACTAATCTCTAATGACTGAAAGTGAGGCACTGAAGAGATTTTAAGTTACCATCTCTTCCCATTGCAAAAGTCATCTTTCATAGCTTTTAAAAGAAGACGCAGCCAGCTTTTCTCCTTCTGCCCCGACCCCAACTTCTTCTGGTCTATGCCGCTGACTAGACACTGGTGCACCTGCTGTGCTTTCCTCCCCTCCATGCCCCTCGGCAACCTCACTTTCAAATCTACACAATCTTTCTTTCTGACCCTAAACTCGGTGTTGAGGTTCTCCTCTCTCTATACATACACACACACACACTCAGCAGAAATCAAGACAGCACAACATGACCACCAAAACTTAGCAAATAATACAATTCTTCATACCACTTTCCAACTAATAAAGAGAAGGAAAATAGATGTGTTATCTCAGCCCCTTGCTACTGTGAGGTCTCACTGATTCTCTGAAATACTTCAGGGAATGGTGCTGAACAGGACCCAGAGGAACCTTCCCGTACCCCAGATTCAACCTCAGACCTCAGGTACCACAAAAGTCATGAGATGGGGGTGGGGGGAGAAAGAGCTCTCAAAGAAAAGCTATCTGGGCAGTAAAACCAGGTTCTTGAATCCAGATTTAATCCTGAGGACGGCCCACATGAGAAGTACATTCTAGGCTGTTGAGAAAGGGAACATACTTCTTGCCTTTTTACTGGAACCCCCTCCTCGGACTTGACAGTACACCCACTCACAGCCTTTCCTCCCATTCAACCATTCCTGGGAATGCTTCCTCTTTGGCACCACAGGGCCGCATGCCCCTCCTGGGCCAGCCCAGTTCCGACGTGCGCACAGCGAAGCCTTTGTAAGAGCTGGCAGTCCTTCCCCGCTGGAGAGAGTCCAAGGCCTGGGAAGAGATTCCCTTCCCTAGAGCAGGAGGGAGGTGCCCAGAACACCTTCCATCCCAAACTTTTCAACGTGGGGAAGGAGATCAACAAGAATTAGGAAGAATTCAAGATGGCCATTGAGAAGGGCCACCACCCGTCCTCTGAGAGTACAACCCTGGCAATGGCCCCTCTAAAAAAATGGGCATCAGTATGAAATACTTTCATCTGAGAACTGGGAAAGTGGCCATGGCTCTCCAGGGCACCCTACCTCCTATGCTACCCTCCCCGTTAGATCCTATACCTGGAAAGGACTTCCACAGAAGACATCCAAGGGCAGAAACAGAAACAAGACATGAAACTCATTCCGTCACCCCAAGAACGAGTCAGGAAGCCCTGGCAGCACTATGGTAAAGCTGAGGTCACCACTGCCCTGGGATTTACACGCCCGTGGTCTAAGCACTGTCCTCGCACCCCCTTGTCCCCAGAGGACAGGGGGGTGCTGGAAATACACATGCATACGTGTGCATCTGTGTATATATGTCTTTAGGTTTCTCTGTAGCTATGTGTACAAACCTACACATACACAACCCTTCACAAGTGTGACTCAGTGGGACTACAAAGGGCAAAAATAAATAAATAAATACTGTGCACTTTTATAAAGCTTTCTTACCTCTATCAAAAACTGTTTCAACTAGGACTGTATGGCTTCATTCCAAAGTCACAAGGTAGACTGGGCAGATCATATTAGCCCTATTAGAGGAGGATATTAGACTTCCCATATATTGTACTGGTTTGAATCAAAACCAGATTTTTATCTCAAAAGAACTATTGGTCTATTATTCTCAATCCTACCTGCGTATTAGGAATCAACTGAGGACTTTCACTGCCTTACTGGAGAAGTCTCTGTGAACGGAACGATGGCCACCCCAAATGGAGGGGCAGCATGATGTGGTAGAAGGATCTGGAATCACACAGACCAGGTCTGACCATCTTAATGCCGTCACTCCAGTCACTAGCTGTAGGACATGGACAAGTTACTTCATCTCTCTGAATCTCACTCACCATCTTGCTCCCTGCGGAGGCCGCTCTGTTTCCTCCATCCATCCCCTCACGCCTGGCCACCGCCTTCCCACTTTCTTCCAATACCCAAAGCTACCACCGGCCCTGCTTCATGGGGATGATGGAGTCCCACCCTCAGAGTTGTCAGAATTCAACAAGACCGAGGCGCCTGGGTGGCTCAGTGGGTTAAAGCCTCTGCCTTCAGCTCGGGTCATGATCCCAGGGTCCTGGGATAGAGCCCCGCGTCGGGCTTTCTGCTCAGCGGGGAGCCTGCTTCCTCCTCTCTCTCTGCCTGCCTCTCTGCCTACTTGTGATCTGTCTGTCCAATAAATAATAAATAAAATCTTTAAAAAAAAAAATAATAATTCAACAAGACCATACATGCCTTCTTCTGCGCCAGACACTGCCTAGGATCCTTAACGAGCAAGACATGACCCTATCCTCAAGGAGTCCACTCCAGCAAATCACCGAACATTGTACTTGGTATAGAGTAGGTACTCAATATTTTGTTGGATGAACTCATTAGTGAATAGTTGATTTCTAATAAATATCATTATCTGGGCTTCAACTGGCCAACTGAGGCAAATAAACATTTGGGGGTGAACAGGGCAAAGTAATTTTTTAAAGCTCCATCTAGGACTTCACTGTGCAACTGTAGACTTGGGCATAAGAGTACACTGTGTCCTCCAATGTATACCTGAAGCCAGATCAGTTTGTACATTCTGTACATTTTGTGTGTGCACATGCCTATTTCTAGAATTTCAGGATCTCCTAGTTTACCAGCTATGTAAAGGTCATTCTTTGCACAAACATCCAAATACAATAACTCAAGCTACTAACACATGGTGAGAAACCCACTTCCCTCACTTCTGAGGCATCCAGGAAGCAGGTTTTCCTGGTTTACCTCACTAAGTCCCCACGACTGCCAGTTTCTCCGTCTCACCCACCATCTTGCTTCCTGCAGAGACTGGCCTTTTCCTCAGCCCATCCCCTCACTGTGGCCACTACCCTCCCGCTTTCTCGCTATACCCAAAGCAACGGTCTGCCCTACTTCGTGGATCAAACCTTTTAGTAAAGTTTAATAGAAGGAGACTACAGCTCCTACTAAAGAAAAGTTTGCCACTGAGTCCTAAGACATGACTATTCTTGAAGCTTCTGTCCTACACAGGGGATTCCCACTGCCCGGTTTGTCCACTTCCCTTAGTCATCAATAATTTTCTACGTTGCTGTATCCGACTCAACTTTTCCTCCATCCTTCCTTCTGTCATAAACCCAGGGACTCCTTACCAATGTCCCACCAGCTTCCACCCAAGAAAGCTCACAGTCCCTCAATTTTATTACACAAAGTAGTTTAGCACTTTGGTTTCCTCTTCTGTGGATCATTCCAGGAGGTTGCACTTCTTTTTTTTTTTTAAAGCAAAAATATTCCATCTGGTATTTTCCTAAACAAAAAGTTCATCACCCTTTAGCATCTGGTGGGAGCTTTGAAGTTACTGTTTTTCTTTGATCTGTCACAGACTGAGTTTGTAGATGGTGCTCCCTTCCCTCGTGAGTCAGTGTAGATGTATATGGACACACGTATAGATACAGATAGGATTGGGAGCAAGAAGTCATTGGCTGTCATGTGTAAGAATGGTTAAAGCCTGAGGGAACACAGGACATGACATGGAAGTTTGGGGGAGTACAGAGAAAAGGAACAACTCTAAAACATGTGGTGATAGCCTGGGGAAATCAGACAGTTCTGAGGAGCAGCCAGAAAAGGACCAAAGGTGGGTCAAAGTGGTCAAGCACAGAACCATGGGAGAATGCCTCAAAGCCTGTTCCACTTAAGACAACTGGAGATCTTGCCCCGAGCAATCAGAAAAACTTAACCAAGAGCCGTCCTTGGCCTCCCCAAGTGACACTGAGAGGGAGGGGGATCTACTCTCCTGAGTGGCTGTTTCGTGCCAGACGCTGAGCTGGGGACTTTCATCACAACAAAATGTTGAGGAAAGGGATGAAAGCATTCTGGACATCCCCTATATCCCCAAATTGCACAATCTTGCTAGTGAGTTTTTTATAGAAGGCGGAAAGCCTCTTACTCATGACCCTCAGAGTCTTAACAAGCAAGCCAGACACTTCTGGACTGAACATATCAATAGCTGTGGCAGAGTTTGGCCAAATCCACAACCAAATCACAATTCCAGGATCAGGGTATCTTGCCATGAGGAATGATCTTGAATTGGGGAGCTACAGAAGAATTCAAATCATTTAACTCACCCCTTTGTGACAAAGAAATCAGGGTCCAAGAGACAGAGATCTCTTCCTAGAAGCTCTCGGCTTCTTAGTGGCACGGCGGAGACTTTGTGTCCTGGCTTCCTGTTGAGGGACCTTTGGTAAACACACAACCTACCATAAAATGTACTATTAGTCTTTATTGTTACTACTACTAGAAGCCTTAAGATGTAAAACACAGTAACAAAACCATGATGGAGGGATGCCTGAGTGGCTCAGTAGGTTAAGCCTTCTGCCTTCGGCACAGGTCATGATCTCAGGGTCCTGGGATCGAGCCCCGCATCGGGCTCTCTGCTCAGCGGGGAACCTGCTTCCCTTCTCTCTCTGCCTACTTGTGATCTCTCTCTGTCAATAAATAAATCTTAAAAAAAAAAAAAAAAAACAACCATGATGGAGAAGAAAAACATTTGCTGACAACTGTCATTTCCTTTCTGACTATACTGCCCACTTCTCTTTCTCCCTAATACCACACCCATCCATCCACCCCAACCCCACCCAATATATATTGCAATGCCAGAAGACCGAGCATCTCTTCACACGATTGCCCATGAAAACAGCCTAGAAAAAGGCTGTGGTTCAGTCTGACCCCAGAATGAACCAACAGCCAAACTCATAGCCCTGAACAAAACATGGTCTTAGTTGTGTTAACTTAAGACACTTTCTCCCAGCACGATTTCAACTTTATCACCTCTAGATCTGCTACTTGCTCTTCTAAAGATGGGATATCAATGTCAACCTTGCCTATTAAAGCATGAGATTATAAAATTCTCAGGATTTATGGGGCGCCTGGGTGGCTCAGTGGGTTGAGCCTCTGCCTTTGGCTCAGGTCATAGTCCCGGAGTGCTGGGATTGAGCCCCCCCACATCGGGCTCTCTGCTCGGCGGGGAGCCTGCTTCCTCCTCTCTCTCTGCCTGCCTCTCTGCCTACTTGTGATCGCTCTGTCCAATAAATAAATAAATAAAAATCTAAAAAAAAAAAAAATTCCCAGGATTTAGGGTGCCTGGGTGGCTCATTGGGCTAAGCCTCTGCCTTCAGCTCAGGTCGTGATCTCAGGGTCCTGGAATCAAGTCCCACATCGGGCTCTCCTGCTCAGCAGAGAGCCTGCTTCCCCTGCCCCCATACCGCCTCTGCCTGCCTCTCTACTTGTGATCTCTGTCAAATAAATAAAATCTTAAAAAAAAAAAAAAAAAAAAAAAAAAAACCTCCCAGGATTTAGGCAGGATACTAGGCAATCCTCAAAGGAAATGTATCTCAACCATGAAAAAAAATAAGTAAAAATATAAAAGCTTTCCCAGCTAGGGCACAATGAGTAGCACAGTGATTTGAGTGGGAGTCTGGAGACCCAGATATAGTTCCAGCTTTTTTAGGGACATAACACACCATCCCTGTGGGCCTTGCTTTCTTCACCTGAAATCAAGAACTTTGGACTAATAAACCCTACACATCTTCCATTCACATTTCTATGGCTTCATATAATCATTAGGACATCTGTAACAACCTGAGCAGAGGCACCTAGGTTGGGTCATCCAGAAGACCAGATCTGCCTCCACAGACCCCACTGGCAAAGCACTAGAAGAAACTGAATGTTGCAAAGAAAAATGGACACTGAACGAATAGGAATTTGGAATTTGCCCAGGTGCCTGCTTTACTTGGAAGAAAAGCCTCAGAAGCTCAGTGGCCATGACCATGACGGAGGCAGTGTGACTCTTTTCCCACAGTTCAAGCACTGCCTCACCCAGCACAGCTGGGGCGTCTTCTGATACTGGCTCAGAGGGTAATCACCCTGCCTGACCTTCCCCCGCACACCATTTTCCTTGGAACATTCCTTATAAACACTTAACTACAGCCCAGCCCTGCTTATCTTAAATGAATGTACCAGGCATGGCTCCTCCTGGTCCAGAGCCAGAAAAATAAAAACACAAACAACTCATGGCTACTTAACTGAGGGCTTCCTGGGCAATGAAGAAGAGGCAGAGAAGTAGGCTCAGGAAGGAAGAGGTCATTGGAAATACTGAAGGGAGGACTCAAAGGAGGGACATAGTGCCAAGAACTCTGGACAGTCCTTAAGTCAGGATGAGGCAGTTATCTGGGAAGGAGTCGAAAAGTGGCCTCTCTACTACACGTATGGGAGTTGAATAATGGAAGCTGACGGATACATTATAGGACTAGCTAGCTGAGCTTCCATTTCTCAGGCACACGCATTCAAGAGGTCTTCGCAGTCCATACATGATTTGGGGCACAACACTCTGGCAGCCGTCCAATTTCACGTTCAGAGCCTCAACTTCAAATATGGCAAAAATGTTGAAATTAGTGTGACCTTGAAAGAAGCAAACACATCAAATGGGAGTGTTTAGGATGCATTCTGTCTATTGCAAAGCTCAAAGGTGGCAGCAGAGGGAGAAGCTCTATCGTGTTTTTCCCTTTCTCCATTCCACCACAGAATCTGAACATACCAAAGGCTATATACTGATGCTTGTACCCCATGAAGTTTGTATGTTGATGCCCTCTTTTTTTAAGATTTTATTTATTTATTTGACAGACAGAGATCACAAGTTTGCAGAGAGGCAGGCAGAGAGAGGAGGAGAAGCAGGCCCGATGCGGGGCTCGATCCCACAACTCTAGGATCATGACCGGAGCTGAAGGCAGAGGCTTTAACCCACTGAGCCACCCAGGTGCCCCAAAGCCCTAACTCTTATTGTGATATTACTTGGAAGGGGCGGCATTTGGGATGTAAGGTCTGGATGAGGGCATGAGGGTAGGGCTCCCACGATAACACAAATGCCCTTGCAAGAAGGCCGATCAGAGCACTCTCCACAAAGAGGTCATGGGAGAGGACAGTAGCCTACAAGCCAAGGGAAGGGACCTCACAATGAAACTTCCTTTGCCAGCAGCTTGATCTTAGACTTCCAGTCTCTAGAACTGCAAGAAATCCGTTTCTATTATTTAACCCAGCCAGCCTAGGATATTTTGCTATGGTTTCCTGAGCTAATACACCAAGACTCAGAAGTCACGGTCCTTCAATTAAGTGCCCTCCCCAAGGCCTCAGGTGAATGCCATGACTCATGGGAGGTCTTGAAACCCAAGTTCAATCAACACAAAGCAGGTTAAACAAATCCTGAGGGCCGCAGGTTACGGCATAGAATCTTCCAGACAAACAGACCCCTGCTGCCTCCTCACTGTGGTCTTTAATTTCTAACATGGAGGTTCTCTGATAGACCACGAGGCAGGTCTGAACTCCTGACTCGTCTGACCATTTCACTTTCCCCTCATGCTTAGCAGCACACCGTTCAGCATGGACAGAGGCGCTATGGACTTTTCACGAGTGTTCTGCTGTTTTAACCTCTCTTCTCCCTGAGGATTGATCATAAGTCTCCCAAGGGGAGAGAACACATCTCTTGGTTTCCAGCCTCCACAACGCCCGGCATAAGATTTACCATGTAACGGAAAATCAGTATGTACAGGATTTATTGATGAAATAAACGGCAACAATTTTTGTGATCAGGAGAAGAACAATTTGTCACTAGTGTCAAGAGAAGGCCTGCCTTCTCTTACACACAGGAGAAGGAGCTTTGTTCCTACTCCTCATCACACCTCAGAGCAACAATGTTAGCAGGTGTCTATCACGTGGCTGCGCACAAACAACCTTCAAACATTCCCAAAGGTCCCTCCCCCACCCCCAACAGATCTGACCAACACAATACTCAAATCCCCTCCACTCGGAAAGTCTCATCAAGCCCACCTCACCAAACCTGACTGCCCTCAAACATTACAGGTTTGAGACCACCAAGTCTAGCAAAGTTTCCATGGTTGAAGGAGAAGAGTGCTGTTTTAAAAACTATTTACTCACAGGTAGGAGCCCTGTGGGAGAACCTCTACATGACCTTAATAATTTTAGGTCAGTTTCATCACATTCAAGACTCCCCCTTGGCTGAGGACTAGCTGGAGTCCTTTGTCCCTAGGAAGGTTCGAGAAGCACACTCTATCCTGGGGTGTGACGCTGCATGTAAATTAGAGTGAAAGTCTCCTGGAGACAGATAAATTACCTATTTCTTTCATAAATAGAACCAGACAGCTTGGATGGGAAAAGTCATTATGAAAGGATAACATCATATCCTTAGGCAGAGGGGTGTATGCAAAAGAGGAAGGAGGTTGTCAAAATTCCTTTGTCCAAAGCAACAAACAAATTTGTTACACCCAATGAGTGCTTTCACTCTTCGGGCAACCCCCCAAATGGGAGAGTCAGGACCGCATTGTTTAAGAACTGAACAAACAGAACAGATTTACTTCAATAGAAGGACAGAGCACGTCACACTTAGGACCTGTCGGAATTGCTTCATGAAATTATGAAATTTTATGTATAAAATTGTATTGGGTCTTCCTGTTAAAAGAGTTCTTACTACGGCAGTGGACCAAAAAAATTTGCCAGTGTTGCCCCAGCAGTAGCAAGGTTGCTGGTGGAATTGTACTGCTTGCCCTTTCTCCTTTCCTGCTAGGAGCACAATGAAAGAACAGCATTGTTTGTTTTCTGATAGAACAGCTCTCGACCCAAGAGTAGCAGAGCAGGATGGCGTGAATCCTGGCATCTGGCCCATGAGTCATTGCTGCATCACTGCTGAGTAGACAGGCCTGGGGCTAGTTACTTAACCTCTGAGAGTCTGGGTCTGCTTCAGTCTCTGGAAGATACTACCTAGTTCATTCAGAAGTCCTGAGAACTGACTAAAATAGTGCCCACACAGTCCTCAACATATGGAACTCCCCATCCCACACCACCCCTCGTGGAGCGCTTGGAGGGTCACCTCTGCGATTTTCCACTCTTCTTAGGAGGCGCTCTGCCAACCCTGAAGGTACCTGACAATCCAACCAAGTCATCTGAAGATCGTCACTGAACCAAAAGGAGGTGGGCACATCCTTTTCTCGACTCTTTGGGAACACACTTTGAGGAGGAGATGAAACAAGACTTCACGAAGGGTTGGTTGTCTTGGTTTGCACAGAGTGGAGGCCTAAGAGACAGATGGATTGATGAATGGTTTTGGTGTCTTTGGAGTCTCTCCTAAGATCAGTGCCCGGTTTGAAGCAATAAAATAAGTCTACGCCCTCTGACTCTACACACCTGGTAATCAGGGGGTTTCTCCAGCACCCAGAAAGGACTCCCAATAAATGTTAACAAAGGAAAAAACGGACCAGGAGAAGCTCTCCTCTTTCCTGACTTAGCCATTAAATCAGAGACCGTTTAATCTGTTTCGGTGGAAACCCATCCTGCCCGCTTCCATAAGGATCAGCTGCTGTTTATCTGGTTTCAAACCCCACCAGGTGTGAAACTTTTTTTTTTTTTTTTTAAGATTTATTTATTCCAGAGAGAGTATGCACAGGGAAAAGAGGCAGAGCAGACTCTCTGTTGAGTGTGGAGCCTAACATGGGGCTTGATCTCACGACCCAGACATCATGACCTGAGCCGAAATCAAAATTCAGACATTCAACCAACTGCACGCCTAGGCATCCCAAGTGTTAAGATTTTCCTAAGTATGAAAAAGCTACTGTCCTGAATCCAGGACCCCAGGGGAAGCAAGTTAATTCTAGATCATCTCCTGCTGGGTTTCCCCCACCCACCCCACCCCAGCGGAGTTTGCAAAACACAAACCCTCAAAACCTTCCAGTTCCTCACGACCAACAATGGTGTCTGTTCTCACTGTAGCTTTCACTCTCTAGGTCCACTCTTTTTTTTTTTAATTTATTTTTTATTTATTTTCAGCATAACAGTATTCATTATTTTTGCACCTCTCTAGGTCCATTCTTCCCTGAAATTTTCCCCCATGTCTCTTGTCCAAATACTTGTGTCTTTGCATTGCCTTCTAGGTTGTTTATACCTTTCCAAGATCACGGACGATGTTCAGACGTTCACAATTACTTAGAAAGATGCCTGTTCTCCCCCCAGAAACAGTGGGCATCCTGAGAGCAGGGACCAACTCGCTGATCACCTCTCCACTGACCTTCAGCCACAACACAATGCCTGGCCCACCATGAACGTCCAATACAGGCTGTTGAAGTCCTTGATTAGACTTCTGCTTAACTTCAGGTGTTCGCGTGCTCCTAAAACCAAGAGCAAGGGACTCCTCGCTTTGCCACCATAACAGGAGAGGGCATTTCAATACACTGCAAAGAAACAGAAAAGCCAGGGAAGAAAGGAAGCCAAGAGAAGGCAGAAAGGCTTTCTTCTGCACCATTCTGCCCTGTCTACCTATTCGACTGGGATTAAGGTACTGGTTTTACCTGAAAAGCAGCTCACCCACACTGAAGCTTTCAAAGGCTTCCCAGATCTCTAATGAGACCGACACCCATGTTTTCATTTTGAATCCTTATTACCGTTGTCTCAAAATGTTTTCTAACTGAAGAACCGATCTTTATTCGGTCCTCTGTCTGGGGCACCTCCCACCCACCGCTCCTAACATTCAGGTCTTTGGAGCTGGACCCCTGGAGGAAGAGAGGGTGTCCGGCAAAGTGGGGACCACCCACAAGATCTCCATGCGGTCTCCCTGCCCCACCCCGCCCCCCCTCATCTGCTGGTCACTGGCATCCTGGCCCCGGCACTGCTACGGTCAACAGCTTAACACAGGACGTTGCCTTGGAAGAGATGCTGGGAGCCCTTTTGCAGTGACGGCAGAGCTGCCTCTGACCTACATTCCCAAGGCCAGAACAATGACAAGGGTCCTTTCAATCCCCCTTTTCCCCTGCACGTGTGGAGAATGCGCTTTAGGAGGCCCCGCTGAGTCGCAGATGACGGACCCAGGGCTCTGGATGGCCCCCTCATGTCCCTCCTCATGTTCCATTAGCAAGAGCAGCCAGAGGGGATTAGAGATCGAGCCCAGCTTCCCTCCATAAGGATCCCACCCCGTAGTAATTTGGAAAGGCTGAGCGGCCAGGAGCTCTGTGGCTCCGTCTGAATCCAATCTGGCCAGTGCTCTATACTTCTCAGAGACAGTAGGAACCAAGGCTAGAACCTGGTTACAGATGCTTGCAAAGACTCCCCTCCCCACCACCCCAGACTTGAACCAGGAGACGATCTGGGGATGGTGCCCTCCATTACAGTTCTCCTCATCCCAAAAGAGGGTACCCAATACAGCCCAGGCTCCCACAACAAACGCACAGGAATAGGTGGACATCAGGGTCTGTGGCCACACCATGCTCCCAGCTGCTGAAACAGTAGCCCACAAGTCGTTCTGGTTGCTTCACTTTCCCTGTATCCAACGAGTTAATTCTAAGAGGCCTTACTCTTATCTTCCCGTCACTGCTATGCTGCGTCCAGCTCACTGGATGAGGTTCATGGCTTTTCTCCCTGAACCTCCTTCCACGAAGCTGCTGGGTTAATCTTTCTAATGTTCAAGTCTGATTTCATTCCTTCGCTCAAAATTCTTCAGCAATCCCCAGTTCAACTCGGAGATAAAAACCGACTTTTTCAGATGACTTCAGGATTTGGTCCTTCCCTACCTGTCCACCCACCCCTGTTGCTCACGCTCTCCTGTGACTGCAGGGACTCTCATTGCCTGTAGGCTCAACCTAACTGCTAGACTCTCGCATGCCCCCAAAGGAGCTCCCTTCCCTAGAAGGCACCTACTCTCTGGTTTATGCCTAGTTTTCAAGACCTCCAAATATTGGACTGACTTGTCTAATTGCATTCTTTTTCCCATGCCCAAGCCAGGACACGTGTTAGTCCATTCTTCTCTATGTTGGGTTTCTTTAGCCAGCCAAGGTCAGCAGACGCTTCAGCATTCCCAAGCAAGAAAACCTTAAGGGGTGTTGTACGTGGTGGGAACGGATAGAGAAAGAATGAAGGGGAAGGCAGAACAAAGCCGCAAAGTGGAACTGGGTTCTTGGTAACTTTGAGTGACTGAGCCACGCCTGTCTGGAACCCACTCTATATCTAGACTTTCTGATTATATCAACCAAAAAATTCCGTGTATTGTATTGTTTAATGCTGTTTGAACCAGGTTTTCCATCTCTTGCAGCACAGAGTACCTTATCTGATACAGCAGAAATAATATTCTCTTTGGGGGTAAAAAATGAAATAAAATAAAAAAGCTTTCTTTAGAATAAGTGATAAAATAAAACCAAGGGGGTTCAGTAAATGGGGAACTAAATGGAGTCAAGATGTTTGAATTCTACCACAGGATTTCATTTATATGTGAAATCCAAAAAACAAAACCAATGAACAAACAAGAAAGCAGAATCAGACCCATAGATACAGAGAACAAATTGACAGTTGCCAGAAGGGAGGGTGGGGGGTAGGGAGATGGGCAAAATGGGTGAAGGGGAGTAGGAGGTACAGGCTTCTAGTTAGAGAAGGAGTAAGTCATGGGGATAAAAGATACAGTATAGAGAACACAGTCAGAGATACTGTAGTCATGCTGTATGGTGACAGAGTGTGGCTACACTTATAAACATAACAATGTATATACCTGTCAATCACTATGTTGTACACTGAAAACTAATGTAACACTATGTGTCAATTATACCTGACTTTAAAAAAAAAAACAAACAATAAAGCTAAGGTGTGGGGAGGAAAAGAAGCCTAAAAGAAGCTTGAATTTTAAGTGAAAATTTGCCTACAACTTTTCAGGTCTTAGTTTCTCAGGCTTCATTTTTCTACCTATAAATGGAGGCTATTCCTACCAACTCCTAATTTACCACACAGTTGATAGGAATCAAGTCTAGAAAGATATCTTCGTCTCTTCGAGCTGTTGTAACCAAATACCACAGACTGGGTGGCTTGTAAACAACAGAAACTTATTGCTCACCGTTCTGGAGGCCAGAAGTCAAGACTGGGATGCCAGCACAGTGTGTTTCTGGGGAGAGCCTTTTCCAGGTTGCAGAACACCGACTTCTTGCTCTGCTCTCATGGGACAGAAGCAAGTATGCTCTCTGTGGTCCCTTTTTTAAGGGCACTAATCCCTTTCACATGGGCTTTCACTTCATGACCTAATCGCCTCCCAAAAGCCCCACCTCCAAATACCATCATCCTGGGCATTAGGTTTCCAACCCACGATTTCAGGCCATGGTGAGTTTTGCTGCTCTTTCGAACACTGGCATTAGGTCATTTAAAAAACATCATTGAGCATTTCTCATGTGCTTGGCAGAGAGTATCATATATTTATATATGGACAAACCTGAGATATCCTCTAGGCTAGGGTTTTGCAAACTACAACTCACAGGCCAAATCTGGTCCCCCTCCTGTTTCTGTAAGTAATTTTTATTGGAACTCAGCTGTACTTTGTTTACAGATTGTCTATAGCTCTTTCACTCTGTCACAGCTGAACTGAGTAGTTGCCACAGAGACCATATGACCCACAAAGTCTAAAATATTTACTATCTGGAACTTTCCAGAAGAAGTTTGCCAACTTCTGCTCTAGGCTATTCATCACAGCTAAAAGTTCTCACTACTAGAAACCCTCCCTCCCTGAAGAGCCATAGTGAAGTATATATACCTCATCAACTTTTGTGTAATACGGTCCCAAATACCGGATCAAACGCCTCGAGAAAGAAGAAAATATTCCCCAGCATACATTCACTTGAATGAGTTTTGAGTTTCCAGAATTAACCAGAACCACAAATGGAATGCAGGCCCCACAAACCATCACTAGGCTCCTCCTTGAGAGATGGGCGAAACCCGTTCCAGCTGGTGTCAATGGAAAACCGAGCGTAGACAACGTGACTCATTTAACAAAGAAAGAAGAGAGGTTTGGTTTTTCTCTCCTCCATCCTTTTCTCAGGGTGCAGTTTGTTTCTGAGAATAGTGATCTCATTTTAAGAAACTACAGCCTAGGAATAGAAGGTAAAAAATAAAAACCAGCCTATTTCTAAGTATTAATGCAAAAGATGAAATCTAGAAATTAAGTCCCTGGTCTTTTTTTTTTTTTTCCTCTAACTGGTCTATGGTGACTCACAGGCTAGCTTCGAGCCTAACTATCCCAGTTTCCATTGCGTACTCGAGACTTTCCCAAAGCTCTTTTCAGGTGCGTGAGGGATTGGCGCTGAAATCACTCACATTATTGTACAGGGGAGTGGAAACAGCACACGCTGTTGAACCCAACAGATACCAAGGAGAATCTGGTTTGCCTCTTACAAGGTATACAACACAGAAGAATGTTTTTTTTCTTCCTATTCTCTGAACTGCGCGTTGCTCCACAGTATGCAGAATGCTAATTCCTATTTCTCCGAGTTGTTAGAGAATCAAATGAGGTCACACCTGGGAGCATCCCACACAGTTGCAGGCACAGCACTGTTTTCAATAAACGTTGCTTTCCTTCCTCTTCCCGTCATCCTTCTGCACAGGAGGAAATAAAAAGCATATCTCCTCTGAGTAAGAGAATCACAGCCTCCTATTGTTTTGAGTCTTAACTGTGTTAAAAGAGAAACAACAGTTAAAAGCTGCGAGATACAAAGAGATTTAATTGTGTTCTGGGACTTTCTCCTCCCCAACACTTCAACTCCCAGCCCCAAGATTAAAGATGAGAATGGGTTTCTATTTCCAAATGAACAGAATGCTGCAGGCATCAATCAGTAGGAACCACTAATGGAAACTTGGCCACTAGTACCTTCTCTGGGGCCGTCTGACACATTTGGATCTAATTGGCAGTCTGCTTTAGAGCAGCCAAAAAATATAGTGTCATACACATCACAGATCAAAGCGGACACAAACTTGCTAGCGGCCATGCGGCTTCGATTACCAAAATCAGCAAGCAGGTCTGTGGGTTTTGTTTAGGGACAGGTAAATGCTCACCACCTTATTTCAAGAAAACCTCTAAAAGGCCCTGTTTTGAGCTAGTTTGGACCCAAAACATGAAGGAACAAGAGAAAGCATTCAGGGTAGCTGGCAGCTTGGGTGGTCAGAAAAAGAGACCAACTTATTTTCATCCTGCCACAAAATATGTTGGAAATTAATTAATATTCTCTTCTGGGCTTGGACATAGTGAGTGACTTAGACTTTTCAATAGGAAATATGCCTCAGCCTGAAGCTCAGGAATGCCAATTATACCTAAAAACCCTCTTAAATCCATTATTTGTAGGAGAAAACAAAATTTCTCCTTCTACTAAAAACCAACAAAAAGAATGCCTCTTTCTAATTCTGACATAACATACGAATGCCTACTCCCCAGAATTTAAATGGTAAATGTTCCCATTGAACACTGTTTCTCTTTCTAGTGTCACAGTCCCCCACAAAGTCATAGAACCCTCCTTTCAGATAAATACATACACAATTTTGCATACAATTTTGTTATTGACAGACTTCCTGAGGACCTCCCAGGGGTTCCCCTGGGCTCTGTACTTCCTAGATTATACTTCCTAAATTAAAGATGCCTGTATCGAATGTATTACACAGAAGGATAAAACCATTTACTAAATGAAGGTTTACCCCTGAAGGTCTATCATTACTTCTAATTTATGCCAGTCATTGTGGATTGCCTGTTCCTACAAGGACCTCCAGGTCACCAGCCAAAGATTACTACCTTCTAATATCTTCCCATTCTCAGAAACCCACGGAATATCTGTTATACAGAACTGAGAGGGCTTCTGCCCAAATTCCTAGATAACCTTAGAGTAAAACAATAAAAAGAAGACAATGGAAAGCATTCAGATGTGGGAATTATTCATTCACTCCACAAATATTTACTATACAGCTATTATGTGAAAGACACTTTCAAGGCACTAGGGGTATCAAGTGAACAAGACAGCAATGATTCCTGCCTTCACAGAGCTGATACCTACGTTCAAAACTTGGCCCTACATTTACCGTATCAAATTATCTGGTGATAGTACAAGACTTGAAGTTCTCATAACAGAGGATTATAATTTATACCTTGTTAAGTGGTAGTAAATGTAGTTTTAACGATAATACCAATGCACCCGACACACAGCGGACTTTCAAGTACTGCCCACTATTATTATTGTCACAGTGATTAATAGTGGCAAGCATTAATTCTTCAGATTATGCATCATTACTGAAAGATCTTCCAATATCCCTACTCTTAGCAGATTCATACATATTAGCAAAGTATTGCACAAGCCCTGGAAGAAATGACAAGGAGGAGGTCTGGGCTCAAGTCTAACAGTTCTGGACCAACCTCAGTTGGGTTGTTTCCAGAATGTACTCTTGGTATTAGTCATTGATCACTGTTGAATTGTTCCTTGGTTAAGATGGTTCTTTCAGTATGTTTGCTGCTATCTTCCCTCGTCAAAGACACCAATGGCTTGGACCTTATGTTTGTTAAAGGAAGTTCCCTTTAATCAAGTTACTGTTGTTTATTTTCCACTTCAACCTCGCCATCACTGAAATATCCTATGTCACAAGGTAACTTTTAACACACAGGTGATGCCATGCTAGACCCCGTCACCTGTTCAACTTCCTTCAATCCAAGAAGTAGCAAGTTTGTACAGCCAAAAAATCTGCAATCCAACCACTAGGAAGTATACAGTACCCTGGTTACAGGAAGTAAGGCTGTCTGACATCTGTCTTCAACATCAGACACTGCACTTGGAATGCATTCCATTCTAGGTAATACTTCTAGGATATTAAAATCAATCCTTAAGGGCTATAAACTCATTCCAATTCCTACCCATGAGAAGTCCTGCGCCCCTCGAATGTTGAGAAGATTAAGGCTATAAATTTCACGAGAGGGGAAGAGCCAGAGAAAGACAATGACCAGCAGAGTTACCACGGAGGGTTCAGTGAGAAGATGGACTAGCTAACCAAGGAAAGACAAATCTAGGATCCTAGAAATAGAAAACAAAAACAAAAATCCCATCAGAGGCAGTAAACCATAGACCATCTTTAGAGCATAAGGGATGAACCTAGAAATATGAGGTGAGTTTTCAAAGATGATCCATTTCAGAAAAAGTCACATTTATCCTATTGTGTTAATTATCAATGTGTTTGCCTCTGAACTCTAAATCCACTCTTCACTGTCTGTTCCATAGACATGGATATGGGCCTTTCAAATATTTCTTCTTTGCTAGTTGGTATAATGCTAAGCTTTGTCAGTGGAGAAAGATGGGGGGGGTGGGGAACAGTGGATTAAAAGAGGTATTTTTCTCTTCGTGGTGTGCTAAGCTCCTTCTGCTAAGCTCCTACAGCTCCTGATTTCTCCAGCTTGGGCACCTGTGGCTCATGCCTTCTTCTTCTTCTTCTTCTTCTTTTTTTTTTTTTTTAATTTATTTTCAGAGTAACAGTATTCATTGTTTTTGCACCACACCCAGTGCTCTATGCAATCCGTGTCCTCTCCAATACCCACCACCTGGTTCCCCCAACCTCCCACCTCCCCCCCCCCGCTCCTTCAAAACCCTCAGATTGTTTTTCAGAGTCCATAGTCTCTCATGGTTCACCTCCCCTTCCAATTTCCCTCAACTCCCTTCTCCTCTCCATCTCCCCTTGTCCTCCATGCTATTTGTTATGCTCCACAAATAAGTGAAACCATATGATAATTGATTCTCTCTGCTTGACTTATTTCATTCAGCATAATCTCTTCCAGTCCCGTCCATGTTGCTACAAAAGTTGGGTATTCATCCTTTCTGATGGAGGCATAATACTCCACAGTGTATATGGCCACATCTTCCTTATCCATTCATCCGCTGAAGAGCATCTTGGTTCTTTCCACAGTTTGGCGACTGTAGCCATTGCTGCTATAAACATTGGGATACAGATGGCCCTTCTTTTCACTACATTTGTATCTTTGGGGTAAATACCCAGTGGTGCAATTTCAGAGTCATAGGGAAGCTCTATTTTTAATTTCTTGAGGAATCTCCACACTGTTCTCCAAAGTGGCTGCACCAAATTGCATTCCCACCAACAGTATAATAGGGTTCCCCTTTCTCCACATCCCCTCCAACACATGTTGTTTCCTGTCTTGCTAATTTTGGCCATTCTAAGTGGTGTAAGGTGGTATCTCAATGTGGTTTTAATTTGAATCTCCCTGATGGCTAGTGATGATGAACATTTTTTCATGTGTCTGATAGCCATTTGTATGTCTTCATTGGAGAAGTGTCTGTTCATATCTTCTGCCCATTTTTTGATATGATTATCTGTTTTGTGTGTGTTGAGTTTGAGAAGTTCTTTATAGATCCTGGATATCAACCTTTTGTCTGTACTGTCATTTGCAAATATCTTCTCCCATTCTGTGGGTTGCCTCTTTGTTGACTGTTTCCTTTGCTGTGCAGAAGCCTTTGATTTTGATGAAGTCTCAAAGTTCATTTTTGCTTTTTCTTCCTTTGCCTTTGGAGACTTATCTTGAAAGAAGTTGCTGTGGCTAATATCGAAGAGGTTACTGCCTATCCAGCTCTACAACGAACCGTTTCTATAACAAATGGCTTCTTCAGCACCTGCTTCCCACAGCCTATGGGGGCAGCCAGCAGCACTCAGTGGCTAGTTGCTTTCCCAGCACTCCCTCAACTGGCCTTGCAGTGAATTGCAGGGCACACCACGTCCCTGTGGATGGCTCCGGTGTCTCAGAGGGACATCTCCAGCAGGACCCACAAGCACAGCATCGCAGGGACTCCTGCAGTATCCCCTGAGCCAAGTAATGACATTCACTGCAGCAAAGTCTGTATCTTGGGCCTGATGGGAGAGGGAATGTTCCATCCCACTCCTAGATGTAATGATGCCCCTTTTATCTGATTTCTGAATTCTTCTAAGTTCTATTTACTTCTTCCAGGTCAGTTCCCCCATTACTCTAATCCTCTATTATAGATACTAAGTCCTTAAGTTAAACTTCCCTTATTCCAATTACTCTGTCACTCTCTCTTCCGGTTGGGTCTGAGTTATACATTTGGGTAACACCTGTGAATTCATTCAGGTGCACAAAAGCCATTGTTTTAAGGAAGTAAGGTGCTATTTCTTCAGGTAGAGTATCATAGAACTAGATATCAGAAATTACAAGAATCTTCACAATCAAGATAGAAACTTAGAGGCACAATTATGCTAAGCCATTTCTGGGCCTATTTAAGGAAATTTAGTCACTACCTTATTTGTACCATCACTCCACCTGGAATACAATGTAGGCAGGACCCTGTGCTAAATGACTTGATTATATGTCTATCCATTTATAGCATGTTCAGGGTCTGGCTCATATATTACTTGTTGTATCCCATGCACCTAGCAAAGCGCTTAGCACACGAGAGAAGCTTACTAAGCAATCTGTCCAAGGTAAAACAACTACTTAATTTCAGAACCAATGTATTCTCTTCTCCTTTCCAAAGCCTTGTTAACATTTATCCTTTAAATTCTCAAGCAATTAACACTATATAATTAAAATAGCTCTGGGATGGGTGATATGTTAAGTGTTCTCTATTATTAATACTGGACTCTTCCTCCAGATTGCTTGGGTTCACTCTTTCCTGTAAATATTATTACTGAACCTTCCCCGGTTATTTCCTAGAAACCATATTTCATCTCAATCAGATGTTGTTTTTATCTTCCTGTGAAAATTCTGAAGATATAATAGTAAATGAAACTCTGGATGAGGGAAGAAGGGGTTAGAAAAACTGTACCCGGGCGCCTGGGTGGCTCAGTGGGTTAAGCCACTGCCTTCAGCTCAGGTCATGATCTCAGGGTCCTGGGACCAAGTCCCACATCGGGCTCTCTGCTCAGCGGGGAGCCTGCTTCCCTCTCTCTCTCTGCCTGCTCCTCTACCTACTTGTGATCTCTGTCTGTCAAATAAATAAATAAAATCTTAAAAAAAAAAAAAAGAAAAACTGTACCCATTACTATATACATATTAAATGAAAGAAATTCTAAAGATTTAAAAGGCATAGCACTTAACAAAAAGAAAATGAAAACTGAAATATTAGTAGCAAAGTTAAAGCCTTAACGGGGACAAAAGAAGCCGTTTTATTTTTCTATTAGGTAGAATGTAAAGGTAGGTGTAACAGTCATAAATGTTTTTGCACTAAACACAGTGTATGTGGGAGCTTAATATATAAAATAGAATTTCATTTCAGAATGGGAGGCCTGCAGGAATTGAAGTATCTCTTCCATTTTTGTGAGAACCACGTTATTTTTTTTTAAATTTTCTTTATTTATTTGACAGACAGAGATCACAAGTAGGCAGAGAGGCAGGCAGAGAGAGAGAGAGAGAGGGAAGCAGGCTCCCTGTTGAGCAGAGAGCCCGATGAGGGACTCGATCCCAGGACCCTGAGATCATGACCTGAGCCAAAGGCAGAGGCTTAACCCACCGAGCCACCCAGGCGCCCCAAACCCACTTTAATTAAAGCAATCATTTTTAAAAGTATAAGCCTTCCAAAATAAACAGTAATGAGGGGAGGCCATCAGGGCAGAAAAGAGTTCAGGACATTTCTAGAGAACGGAACACAGATGGAAAAGCACTGACCAATGGATGAACCAGAGCAAAAAGTAACCACCTAATGTATAAACCAAGAGGGAAAGTGCTTCTACAATGAAGGGACTTAACTTGCTTGACAGAACCCAAAGGGGATCTTGACTGAGATACAGCATATACAACAGAGATGGGGATACCGCATATACAACAGAGATGAGAAATGGATCTGGACATAGGGAAATTGGTTAAAGACCTGTATAAGGAAGAGCCAACCACAGCTGTCTGCCTTCCCCTCTTTTAAAATAAAATTTTTTTGAATATATATATTTTTTTTCATTAGATAGAGGGAGAGAGCCAAGGAGAGCACAAGTAGGGGGAGTGAGAGAGGAAGAGACTCTTTCAAGCAGACTCCCTCCTGAGTGCAGAAGCCAGTGCATCTGGGGCTTGATCCCACAACTCTGAGACCACGACCTGAGCTGAAACCCAGGGTTGGATGCTTACCTGACTGAGTCACCCAAGCCCAAGGGCCCCTGCCTTCCCCTCTTTTGCCAGAAACTGAAGAAAGTGTTTACCCCAAGGTCAAAATAAATAGGTTAGAGAGGTGATAAAAATAGATAGATGATCAATAGACAGATAGAAAGATAGATAGATTGGTTCTTCTCTAAAGAAAGTCAGTATGTCTGCCAGGGAAGAAAGAGCAATCAGTGCGGATGTTGGTAATCAGAGAAATACAACCCAATTCAGAATTCAGAAAGCTACAGGGTAGTGGTTAATTTCCTGACCACTCAGCTCAAAGAGAAGCCCCTCAGCCAAGAGAACTCGGTCACATACACCCAGCTCCTGATCATTCACCCGACTCATCCTGAGTATGAAAAGACAACTAAGGAACAACAAACTTTTGAGAGAAGCTCTCAGCATTCAAGAGACTGTGGCAAACTTTGAAACAGTTTTGGGCTTTTTTGTTTGTTTGTTTGTTTGTTTAGAGAAAGAGCACAAATGGGAGGGGGCAGAGGGAGAGGGAGAGAGAGAGTCCTAAGCAGGGTCCATACCCAGCATGGAGCCCAATGCAGGGCTCGATCTCATGATCCCAACATCATTATCTGAGCCCAAACCAAGAGTGGGACACTTAACCGGCTGAGCCACCCAGGCACTCCTGTGGCGATCTGTTTTAAAATTAAGGTTCTAATTACCATCCTTAGAATAGATGCTGCATCTACAACAGGATGCTATGGAAAAGGGATGTCTAGAAATAAAAAGAAGCTCTTGGAGATTCAAAACAGTTGTCAAAACATGCACTCAAGCAGAATGGTTGACAGGCAATAAAGTGTCCCATAAAGAAGAACACAGAGAGACATGCAGGATGAACACAAGAGGATTCGATATTTAATAGGAGTGTTAGAGAGAGACAATGGAGGCAAAGAAGGAAGGAAATTTCCTTTCCTTTTTGGAAAATTCCCAGAGCTTAAGATGACCCGTCTTAATGTCTAGAAGACTTAGGAACTAATAATAAGAACAAAGAAAAAGTTCCCCTATCTACAAACATGACTATGAAAGTTAAGGAGGGAAGAAAACAAATCTCCGGCAAACTAACTAGATATCGGAAGGTATGGAATTGACATCTGTAGAAATCTGAGTGGGAAAAATTTACAATCTAAAATTTGGTACTCAGCCAAACTCTCAACTCAATGTGAGGGAAGACTAAAAAAAAAAAACTGAAGGCAAGCAAGGACTCAGAAGTTTGCCTTCCACACATATTTTAGTTAAAGATGTACTCCAGCAAAACAAGAAGATAAGCCAAGAAAATGAAGACCTGGGATTCAGAAAACAGTAGATCAGAACCAGGAGCAGGAAGCAATGTCTCAATATGACAGCCATGGAACTGGCCTAGAGGTACAAGCTGAGGCAGAAAGACTTGGATGTAAGACCTGAAACCAAAAAACTCCAAGAAAAAAACGTAAGTGGTAAGCTCCTACACATTAATTCTGGCAATGATTTTTGGGGGGATTTGACCCTAAAAGCAGAAAAGGTGACAAATGCAGAAAAAGTGGGCTGGGCTATGTTAAACTAGAAACTTCTGCACAGCAAAGCAAACCACCGATAAAATGAAAAGGCAACCTATAAAATGGAAGCAATATTTGCAAAACCTTTATTTTGATAAGAGGTTAATATCTAAAATATATAAAGAATTCATACACTTCAATAGCAGAACAAAAACAATACCTATAATCTAATTTATAAATGGGCAAAGGACCTGAATAGACACTTTTTCCCAAGAAGACACACAAATGATGAACAGGTACATGAGAAGGGACTCAACATCATTAATCATCACGGAAATATAAAGCGAAACCACAATGAGTTATCACTTCACACCTGTTAGAATGGCCATAATCAAAAAGACAAAAGATAACACATATGAGTAATAATATGGAGGAAAACAAGGGAATTGTGACCTGAGCCCAAATCAAGAGTTTGGTAGATGATAGACAGATAGATAAATAGATAGATAGATGATAGATAGATTGATTCTGTTGGTAGGAATGTAACCTTGTACAGCCACTATGGAAAACAGTAGAGATTTTTTTTTTTTAATTTAAAACAGAATTAATGAGCCAGTGCTCCCATTCCTGGGTTTACATCCAAAGGAAGAGAAAACAGGATATCGAAGAGATAATCTGTACTCCCATGTTCGCTGTAGCGTTTTTCACAATAGGCAAAATATGGAAAGAACCTATATGTGCACCTACAGATGAACAAAGGAGATGTAATATGGACACGTACATTTATGTACATGTATTTATACACACACAGAGCAATAGTGTTCAGTCACGAGAATGAAGGAAGTCCCGCCATTTGTGACAACATGGGTGGATCTTGAAAGTATTCTGCGAAGTCAAATAAGTCAAAGAAAGAAAGACAAATACTGCATGGTATGACTTACATGTGGAATTTTTTTTTTTTTAAGTCAAACTCATAGACTAGAAAAGTAGTAGGGGCTGGGCAGTGGGGGAAATAGGGAGAGCTTGGTAAAAGGACACAAGGATTCAACTGCAGATGCCTGAGTTCTAAGCACCTCATGTGACACAAGGAGACTATAGTTGGTCACACGGTATTGCATCATTGAAATGTGCTAGGGTCGAATCTTTTTTTTTTTTTTTAATTTTATTTATTTATTGACAGAGAGAGCGATGACAAGTAGGCAGAGAGGCAGGCAGGGAGAGAGAGAGGGAAGCAGGCTCCCCACTGAGCAGAGAGCCTGATGCAGGACTCGATCCCAGGACCCTGAGATCATGACCAGAGCCGAAGGCAGCGGCTTAACCCACTGAGCCACCCAGGCGCCCCGCTAGGGTCAAATCTAAAGGCTCGCTCTCTCTCTATCTCTCTCTCACACACACACACACACACAAAGATAACTAAGTGAAGTGAGGGATGTGTTAACTGACTGAGAGGAAATGCTTTCACGATGTACACATTACATCAGCATGAGGGATACTTCACAAATCTTAGAATTGTTCGTCGATTATCCTTCCAAAAAGCTGAAATTAAGTAAGTCAAAAACTTTATACACATCAGAGAAAAATACGCGTTTATGGGATATCTTCTGATTATTTCCGACAAAGCAACCCTCAGTATATTCTCCAAAATGGAGCCAGTACAGATTATAGGACCCCAATGCAAAAGAAGTCTTAGAAATCTGTCATTTTTTAAAAAGATTTTACTTGACACAGAGAGAGAAAGAGCACAAGTTGGCAGAGCGGCAGGCAGAGGGAGAGGGAGAAGCAGGTTCTACACTGAGCAGGGAGCCCAATACGGGGCTTGATCCCAGGATCCTGGGATCATGACCTGAGCCGCAGGCCGCTGCTTAACCGACTGAGCCACCCAGGAGCCCCGAAATCTGTCATATTTTTAAGGAAAAACAAAATGCACCTGGAAACCAAGACCTATTTTACCAAACCACTATTCAATAGAAATCAAAATGGTGATTATTTTGCAGAAAAGACCAACAATGACAACACTATTAAAATTTGTTGGATGTCGTCAAATTTATGTGGAAAGGAAAATTCATAGGTTCTGTTTAAAGATTTAGAAATTTAAAGATAGAGGGAGCATAAGTATGAGGGGCAGAGAGAGAATCTCAAACAGATTCTGCACTGAACACAGAGCCGGTCACCGGGTTTGACCCTCAGATCAGGACCTGCGTCAAAACTAAGAGTCTGCTTAACCAACTACACCACCCAGGTGCCCCAGAAAATCCATAGTTTTAAATGGTTTTATAACTCAACAAGAAAGAATGCAAATAAGTGAAAAAGCCAACCTAAGATATAAAAAGGGGGGAAAAAATTAAAAGCTAAGAAGCCAGGAGGGAAAATTACAAAGATTAAAAAATAAATTAATGAATTAGAAAGCAAAATAAAATTAATTAATCCAAGAATTCATTGTTTGAAAAACTAAGAAAACAGACAAGCATCTAGCTAGTGAGAAACAACAGAGAAAGAACCAGATAAAAGCATCATTCTGAGAATCAGAGATAATTATTCTTTTCAGATTTTATTTATTTATCTGACAGAGAGAGAGAGCACAAGCAGGGGGAGCAGCAGGCAGAGGAAGAAGCAGACTCCCCGCTGAGCAAGGAGCCCAATGTGGGACTCAGTCCCAGGACTCTGAGATCATGACCCCAAGCAAAGGCAGACACTTAACGGACTGAGCCACCCAGGTGCCCCAGAGATTGTTTTTAATTAAAAGACTTCTCTATCTGACTCAATTCTTCACCCTCTCAATACAACAAAACTAACAGCAAAACTGACAGAGGAACATTTGTGAGTGCCCGTATCTACAGATGAACTTGGGACAACAGTCCAAGCATTTCTCCAAGTTATGCTTTTCCTCCTGCTCATCGACAGATGAGCACGGAAATAGGGAGGTGCTGAGCCCTCCTACTGTTTGTTACATGAAAGGAAATGTTGGTCTCTGATCATTTATGCAACTATTCCTTTTTTTTTTTTCCTCCTAAAATAATGGGTATTGATTAACAGAGGCCAAGCTGGCCAGAATTCAGTGTTCCTCGGTTCTGTTCCCTGGTCTCTGTTCAGCTATAATTAAGCAGACCTCCCACAGCTACTGTGCCAGACTTTCAAAGAGCAAATGGTTTCCACAGGCAAAGGGCAAAAGAATTGTCTAATGAGGTTGGGCTAATCATCAGTTCTAAAATAGAACCACTGAGTTAAGTGGGTGATTGTTATAAGCTTTAGTTCTTCACACGTAAAACAGAAGTATAGAACGTCAGATTACATCCGTATCTCTTCTTAGCAGACAGAGTGGCAGTTCAGTAAGGGGAAAGACACACCTTACTGCTCTTTCAAAGGGAATTCCTTTCCAACTAAATGAAAACAAAGTGGTCAACCTTCGTCCTCGGAGCGCTTTCAGGACTCAGCTCCATTTCCGGTCTTTGTTAAGCTGGCTGTGTACTGCAGTGCTCCCTAGCTTTCCCCAAAAAAGGAGAAGGTGGCTGGGTTGAAAGGATTTCTTAAACACTAATGAATTCATTTCTACTGGAAACCCTCCTGTAGTTTAGTTCATAACAAGAGAAGTTATAAAACCAAGGAGAAATCCATCTCCCACACAACTGTTCTACATTTGATCTAGCTGCCCTGTTATCATGCCTCGGGAATAATTTTATTTATTCCCTGCTTTGTTCCAAAGAGGATTTAAGGGTAAAACCCATGAGTAAGCTTCATGTTAACAAAACCTCTTCTAAGCTGGTTCTGCGTAAAGACTGAGAGCAAGTCTGTGGGGCTTCCGGATTTGATTCAAAAATATGTTCAAGCAAGAAAAGAGCAGTATTGTTATACTGTTGAATGCTGCTGAAAGTATTCTGTTGAATACTTTTTTAAAAGCGCTTATTCTGTAAATGATATGATCATCAAAATACTATTAAATGTGTACCTTTGCAAAAATCACCTCTCAAGCGTATAGCCCTTAAACAGGTCCCACTGTAAAAAGACCCACCAACTCCTGAGCCGGGCAGCCAAGTCTCTTTTCTCATCTGCAACTAGCTCTCCTTGGCCCTACAGGTGCTCTGTTTCAACTTAATTAGACTACTTATCACCCCGACCCCCAGCCACCCTCCTGTCACCTTAGCCCCTCTCTGGAATGCCCCTGTCCTCTTCTTTGCGATCATGATCCTAACAATCTTTTGAACCTTAACCCAGTATCAGCTCTATGAACCCTTAGCCAGAAATGTCTGTGTTCCTCCACATGCTCATAGTACAGATCTCTACCACTCACCTGGTGTTCATCAGGGATGACCCAATATGGTTATTCATCTTCCTACAGCCCGATGTGCTTTTTCTCCTAAACCAGAGTAAGCCACTGGAGGCAAGCAAGGGCCACACACTTGTCTGTACAAAGGCGGCTCTGAATATGTGCTTCATAATTAGGGGGCTAGTCTGAGAGCCTTGCCTTCTTCAGTGAGCTCAGCCATAGTCCATGATTCTCAAATAGGCTTAGGCACCCCCCAGGGGTACGCCGTGGGTCCTGGAGAAAACAATACAAAAAGAAAGCATCTTCAAGAAGTTCATTTTAGGAGCGCCTGGGTGGCTCAGTGGGTTAAAGCCTCTGCCTTCGGTTCGGGTCATGATCCCAGGGTCCTGGGATCAAACCCCACATCAGGCTCTCTGCTCAGCAGGGAGCCTCCTTTCTCCTCTCTCTCTGCCTGCCTCTCTGCCTACTTGTGATCTCTGTCTTTCAAATAAATAAAGAAAATCTTTAAAAAAAAAAAAAAAAAGAAGTTCATTTTAGGGTGCCTGGGTGGCTCAGTCGTTAAGCAGATGACCTTTGGCTCAGGTCACCATCTCAGGACTCTGGGATCGAGCCCCATGTCGGGCTCTATGCTCAGTGGGAAGCCTGCTTCTCCCTCTCCCACTCCCCCTGCTTGTGTTCTCTCTCTCTCTCTTCCTGACAAATAAATACATAAATAAAAATCTTAAAAAAAAAAAAAAAAGAAGAAGTTCATTTTACTTAGGTAATTTACAGTTATCTTTAAAGTGAAATCCAAATGACATGGAGTAGATTGTAAATTTTGGACGAATTTTAAAGACAATAAAATCAGGAAACAAAACAGGAAAGGTCAAGTAAGTTTTTAGTCCTCAGTGGTTCACTTTGGGCACTATTTCCAGGTCATCTCCTCTTTCTGTCAGCGGTGAATTCGTGTTCCTACACCAGCTGAGGATGTTTATGTGGAAACATTTGAGAAATACCCTGTAGATTATGAATGTGTAATAGGGAAAGAATACAATCATTTCCCCTTTTCTTTTTTCCCATCATTTCCATTTTAAGATGCAATCAATACACATTTTTGTTTTCATTAAAATGGGTAATAGAAATTAAATCTGCAGATGTTTCTCAAGTCTTTGTTTTACTCCCTTGGTTATGTCACGAGCTAGACCCCCAAGCTGGCCCTCACTGCCCGCCTGCTAGTACTCACCCACCTCTGTCTCCCATTTTTCCTCGAGCACTTCTTTCTACCTGTCTCTGACCTCGGGCAGGTGGGAAGAGACACCGCCGCTCCGGCGACAGCGCCGCCCTGCGGGGACCCCCAGCCTGCAGAGACCACGCGCACAGTCTGGCCGGAGTCCCCTGCGGTGCACCTGCGCAGATGGACCAGAGAGTGACCTCTAGCATGACTGATGACCTTGACGTCATCATAGCACTGAACTCCCTGCCAGAGGAGGAGCCTCAGCCTCATTTACATAACGTACAGGGTACGCAGAGGCGCATGCGCGACCTTATGGGGCCCCTGCACCTGTCGACGAGGTTTCTGTGTCTCATAGTCACACTAACCCTCAATGACAGGAACTCATCCACCCCTGCTCAGGCAGTCATGGCTTTGGAAATTATTCCCGGTGACAGTTTCCATTGTGGGACCACTCCACCTGCTGTGTCTGGGACTCCCGTGGGTTGCATTACAAATCTGGTGTCCGGATGAGAGAGGACTGTTGGTCCTTCTGAGGTTGTGGCCCCTAGTCCCGGGTTTCCAATGGATGGAGCGGGGGGCGGCAGCAGCTCACCCGGCAGAACCAGTTCAAGCCATAGATTCCAGAGGCAGCTCCTCGGAGGGGACTCTCTTCTTGGTGCTTGCGACCGCGGGCCTGGCGTTCTGGCCTCATCTGAAATCCAGGGGCCGCTCTACTTTTACTCAAGAGGATTTCTTTTGGGGTGGGTTACGCCAGATCCGTGGCATGACTTTTAGAGGTAGAGCTAGAGTTGTCTCACAAAGTCTGGGCAAGCTGGTGTAACAGAACACTCCGGGCAAACAAGACCTCTCTGGGAAACGCTCTGGGGGATTAGACATACAACGGCGCAGAGTCTAGACATCCCTGGGGGTCAGAAGATCCCACGACACGGCCATTCAGAGGTTTGCATGCTCCAGCCGGGAGGATGATCTACTAGAGCCTGTCTAGGGCCTGGGAAATAAAAAGAAACCTCCCTTCCACCTGGTTGCTTGGCCTGTTCTTGTTGTTCTGTTTGCTGTTCCCTATTCAAATTTCCACCCTGGCTGCGTGGCCCCTGTGCACCTCCTCCGTCCCTTACAACCCTGGACAAAGGAGGCTGCAGTCCTCAGATTCCCCAGAAACACGCACCGGGAACAGGTAAGAGCTTGATTTCATTGACTGAAAGATAAGTACGTAGAAACATCTGGTATTCTGAAAGTCAGAAAGGTAAAAACCAACCCAAAGGTTTTTCAGGTTCATGTGATCTGGGATAATCTTTGGTAAATTAAAACAGACATGTCTTTTGGAGTTAGCAACATCAAATATAATAGATAATCAACTTTCATTCTATCTGAATTTGTTAATTAAATTCATATAGTATCTGTTGTGATTTGTCAGCAAAAATGACTTAAAAGGATGGTTCAGGGGTGCCTGGGTGGCTCAGTTGGTTGAGCAGCTGCCTTCAGCTCAGGTCATGATCCCAGTGTCCTGGGATCGAGACCCGCATCGGGCTCCTGACTAGGCAGGGAGCCTGCTTCTTCCTCTGCCTCTGCCTGCCACTCTGCCTGCCTGTGCTCGCTCTCACTCCAAATCAAAAAAAATAATAATAATAATAAAAATTTTAAAAAGGATGGTTCGTTTTGTCTGTCTCCTGAAATTGCCATGGAAATAGGTAAGAAAAAGTAGGTTGAACAGATAAAACTTTTATATACTTTTCAAAACCTTTCGTCACCTCAAACATTGAAGTTTTGCTGAATTAAGTAATATACTGGGTTGGACTCATTGGTTGAATTCTAGTTGAATTCTAGGTTTTGGGGTTTTTCTTCAGATAAGATAGAATACTAAAGCACTGATTACAGAACGAAGGTTTGTCTGCTTTTGGCTTTATGTTGCAGAGAAATTCCTCAGTTTACTTGGGTCTGTTAATAAAGATGCCTTATGCCTAATGAAAGTCATACTATGAAAAAATGTTTCTAGAAATTGTGAAATATATTCATAAATTTGTCAATCTAAAGAATTCTGGTGTAACAGTTTACCCTTGGTTACTACTTAATTTTCACTGAAGACTGGGGTTTCTAAAAGTCAAAATTCTAATAAAGATAATTGAGTCTGCTGGAAATTATGAGGAAAACAACTCTGTATGCAAGAAAAGTAAGATGTGTTTCAATAAGATACAAGAAACAGGAATATATTGAAGGGGGAAAAAAGAAGAAAGTAATTTTGCCCCCAAATTACGACTGATAGTTTAGAGAGAAGGCTGAGGACAAAATCTGAATGAGAAAGTTGTAGAAGGTTTATGAAGGGGAATCTTTGAAAGAATTATATGTGTGATCAGGATAAAGTAAGGCTGGGAAGATGGGGTAACTGGGCGATGGGCATTAAGAAGGGCATGTGATGGGGCGCCGGGTGGCTCAGTGAGTTAAAGCCTCTGCCTTCGGCTCAGGTCATGATCTCAGGGTTTTGGGATGGAGCCCCGCATCCAGCTCTCTGCTCAGCAGGGAACCTGATTCCCCCCACCCCCCACCCCCCCGCCGGCACCGCCTGCCTCTCTGCCTACCTGTGATTTCTGTCTGTCAAATAAATAATTTTTTTTTAATCTTAAAAAAAAAAGAAGAAGAAGAAGAAGGGCATGTAATGCAATGAGCACTGGGTGTTCTATAAGACTGATGAATCACCGACCCTACCTCTGAAACTAAAAATACACTATATGTTAATTAATTGAATTTAAATTTAAAATATAAAAATTTAATAACAATTTTTTTTAAATCCCAGCTAAGCAGTTTTTTGGGTTTTTTTATTGTTGTTTTCGTTCTGTTTTGTTTCTTTAGTAATCTCTACATCCATTGGGGGGCTTGAACCTAAGATCAAGAGGCACATATTCAACCGACTGAGCCCGCCAGGGATCTTCCAGCAAAGCAGTTTTGTTTTGTTTTGTTTTTTCAGCAAAGCAGGTTTTAAAAACTCACAGGGTCAACTGCCATTCTTGCCAAGCTTATGTAAATAATTAGGCTAAGTCTGCTAAAACCGGACTTGTTTTACAAACGAATTAATCTTATTTGGGTTTTGATGCCAGTGAGGGGGATTTTGGAGAAAAATTATAATACCACATCTTTGTGGATGTTAGATTCCAGTTCTGATTGTTTAATGTTAGTTGTTTGCCTATAAACCTGGGCTGGATCCTGAGTTTTTCTAGTTTATTAGAGCTGAATCCCTGGCTCTGACCACCACACTAAGCTTTCCAATTTTCTTTCATTCTCTTGACTTGGAATCGCTAAACCTGCCCCTTTTCCTGAAGCTGGACAATGCAAAGCCTTCTTTATGAAGGCCCCAGCCTTAGTATTACCTGATTTTGACAAGCTGTTTGATTTGTGTGTACATGAAAGATAAGGAGTAGCTGTAGGGCTGGTAACCCAAAGGCTGGGGCCTTTAAAAAGAATGGTAGCTTATTTTTCTCAACAGTTGGACACAGTGGCCAGGCCTCGGCCTCCTTGCCTGAGTGCTATAGCAGCCTCATTCCTCTTGGTAAAGGAAACAGAAAAACCATCAGCCAACCAATGACTGTTTGGACCCCACACCAGGTTTCAAGTTTTTTTGGAATCAAACCAGAATGTTACAGCAGCAGGCCATGCTCATAGAGACACCCCCACCTCCCAGATAGAGCTGCCACCCTACTCCCCAGTCATAAAGTACTTGATCAAATTTACTCTAGCTGCAGAGATCTCCACAGTGAATTTCTGTCCAATGCAGAGGAAGTCCGGTTTGTAGATGGCAGCGGTTTTATGGAAAATTGACTAAGAAAGGCAGAATATGGGGCTCCTGGGTGGCTCAGTGGGTTAAGCCTCTGCCTTTGACTCGGGTCATGATCTCAGGGTCCTGGGATCGAGCCACACATCGGGCTCTCTGCTCAGCAGGGAGCCTGCTCCCCCCACCCCTCCGCCATCTCTCTGCCTACTTGTGATCTCTATCAAATAAATAAATAAAATCTTTAAAAAAGAAGAAGAAAAAGAAGAAGGGCAGAATATGCAGTAGTATCTCTAAATGCTCTCACGGAGATGAAAAGATGGCCCCGGGCACCTCAGCCCAAAAGGCAGAAATATTAGGCAGAATATTAGAATGGAGTAAAGACTGGGTGTTGACTATGTAGCCTGAGACTAAATATGCCTTTTCTGGAATTCCTGCCCATGGAGCCACATGAGGGAAAAGGGCTGCCAAGACTGGGGAGTTTCACATGTGCCACTAACCTCCTCTCTGCCACTATGTAAATTCTCTCCATCCTACTTCCAGGATGAGATCAGGCTGTAAAATAAGGTTATTAACGGCCTCCAGTAGTCACAGGACGGATGGTAAACAAGAATGAGAGAATCTGGGCAGGTTGCTTGGGGATTCCTTAAGAATACGCACAACTCACCCATTAGGGTAAGCTTCAAACCTACTGTTAATAAAGATTATGGGCATGCCAGCAATGAAGGAAATTATTGAGAGGATAAGAAACCAATGTGTCTCCTGTAGACAAATGTATAAACCAGACCCCCAATACCCTGTCTAGTTAGAGCAACCCAGAGCTGGGGGACTATGCTGGGGAACACTGGTAAACAGACTTCCCTGTAATGCCAAAGGCCCCTGGAGGGTTCAGATACCTTTTGGTGTTCACAGATAGATTTATTACTGGGTGGATAAAGGCCTTTTCCTGTAGGACAGAAGGAGCTAATAAAGTAACAAAGGCCTTAAACACAAGTTGAGATTAAACTCTGCCTGGAGGCCTCAGTCTTCGTAGAAGACAGACTGTGCTAACAGAACTCTGAAAAAGACCCTGGCAAAATTGTGCCAGGAGACCCAGGAGAATTGGTTGAAGTGACTACCAACAGCTCACCCTAGAATGAGAGCCGCCCCAAAGAGCAAACTAAAAGCTCAGCCCATTCCGAATGACTTACATGAGGCTCTTTCCAAAAGGTTCTGACTCCTTCCAACCTCCAGAGGTTTCTCTAGACCTTAAGCATATAACTAATCTCCAACAGGTGATAGATACACTCAACAATATGGAAGATTTTTTGCCTCCTGAAATTAAGCCTCACTTGTATGAACCTGGGGACTGGGTGGACATCAAAACTTAGAAAACTGAGCCCAACCCAGATCAACTATACCCTTTATGGACAGGCTCTGCCTAGGGCTATTAACTCCACACTCTTCCTTAAAATAGACTCGCATCTTGGATGCACCGTACTAGAGTCAAAAAGCATCTGCACCAGAGGCCCCAGAAGGAAGAAACGCCACCAGCACCAGATGACAACAGATACTCCTGCGAGCCACTCACTAACATGAAACTTCTATTCTGGAGACGGAATCATTCTCTCTGTGACTGTCCAGTATACAGCAAAACAGACAGTACTCAACCCCCTCTACCTTGGTCTGATTTTGATATGAACACTTTGTTGACGTTAGTCCTGGTCACTAGTATCCTAGAGATGCAAAAAGCCATAAACACACTAGAGCGTGCTTGGGAAGTAAATTCCCCAGTAAATCTCAGTAGGGTCATGGCAGAGGGACACAAACTGAAGACGGCTCTTACTACTGATTGAACCTCGCATACATAACTGTTGGGTATGATTTGGGTCCACGAGCATAGAGATCATCAAATTACAAACGGGAGCAACACAAGCAGCGTGGGGGGAACCTGGTGACCCACAGACACACCTACCAGGGGATATAATATGCTCGTCTATCACGTCCTATGACTCCGTCCATGTCCAGCAGGAAGTAGCTACAGAAAACAGACCTTCTCCTCGTGCCCCTCAAGAATGAGCAGGAAAAAACTAAAGGAGGGATTTGTCACGAGCTAGACCCCCAAGCTGGCCTTCACTGCCCGCCTGCTAGTACTCACCCACCTCTGTCTCCCATTTTCCCTCGAGCTCTTCTTTCTACCTCGTCTCTGACCTCGGGCAGGTGGGAAGAGACACCGCCGCTCCGGCGACAGCGCCGCCCTGCGGGGACCCCCAGCCTGCAGAGACCACGCGCACAGTCTGGCCGGAGTCCCCTGCGGTGCACCTGCGCAGATGGACCAGAGAGTGACCTCTAGCATGACTGATGACCTTGACGTCATCATAGCACTGAACTCCCTGCCAGAGGAGGAGCCTCAGCCTCATTTACATAACGTACAGGGTACGCAGAGGCGCATGCGCGACCTTATGCGGCCCCTGCACCTGTCGACGAGGTTTCTGTGTCTCATAGTCACACTAACCCTCAATGACAGGAACTCATCCACCCCTGCTCAGGGAGTCGTGGCTTTGGAAATTATTCCAGATGAGAGTATCCTTTGTGGGACCACTCCACCTGCTGTGTCTGGGACTCACCGAGGGAACTCGCGTGGGTTCAGTCACAGTTATATTTGTGACATCTGATATACTAGAAATACTAGAAATAAGACCACTCTTAAAAATGTTACTCTCCAAGGGCGCCTGGGTGGCTCAGTGGGTTAAAGCCTCTGCCTTCGGTTCAGGTCATGATCCGAGGGTCCTTGGATTGATCCCTGTGTCGGGCTCTCTGCTCAGCAGGGAGCCTGCTTCCTCCTCTCTCTCTGCCTGCCTCTCTGCCTACTTGTGATCTGTCAAGTAAATAATTAGAATCTTAAAAAAAAAAAAAAAATGTTACTCTCCAATGTCAAAAGCCCTAAGTGGAAACATTTTGTCACAAATGAGAGAAGCTTATATTGTGGGTTTCAGGCAATCCATGGAAAAATAAACACATTTTAGTTCAAAAATCAAAATGTTTTTTAAAGCCCTTAAAAATATTTACGTAACCGTCAATTCTTAATTCAGTTTGAAATCCGGAAGTAGTTTTGTGTTCTGCGTTTGAAAGTAAAATTTATTATTTCAGCCTGAATAAAAATGTCATGGTGTCTAAGTTGATGTGCCAGCCATCCACCTGGGTATTTACTACTCATTCACACACACACATACACACACACACACACACACACACACACACTTTCACATAGTATCCCATCCATCAATACAGAGTTACCCCTTAAATTTAACTCACTTCATAGAACATGCGATGTGTACCAGAAACATTGAGGAAAAACTAATCAACAGCAAGCAACCGAATGTTAAAAGAATCCTAAGACTGATACATGCAGAATATATATAATCCACTGTGTGCTTCAAATAAGGATAATGAGGTTCTGATGTCTCTAATATAAATGCTAGAAGAGACACGTTCCTGGAAATTCCCCCAAGCAATTTTTGCTGTAACTCTTTTCAACCATCAAGAACTATAAACAAATCATGATGTTCAACCCTTGTTCTTTAAGTTTTCTTATTTTAAATAAACTGGTAATATTTTTCACATGCTTCTGGAATTATCCATTATTTGGTGCCCAGCAGCTGCTTCTGGCAATTACCAGTTCCTCATCTAGTAAGAAGTTCTAGGATCTAGAAAACAGTCACTTCCAATGGTCTAGATGAGGAAGCTGGAGCCAAGATAACTTGTGTATTGTCCAAAGCCACAAGGGACTAGTAGCATTCTCACACCTCCATCTACTCATCCATCCTACTCAGAAGAGCAGTCTTTCTAGCTCAAAACACCTAAAGTACCTGGTCCGGGTCTGTATTCCTGCACTGGGCAGGAGAGGGGAGAAGGGAATGACCTTGATTTCCAGTACAGGGCCCTCAACAACTCCCAGCAATGGGTTAACTCAAATCCCTTGCTTTCGTGGTCTGACTTGAGGAGAAGCACCGTCCCGTACTTTAAATCAGCTTTCACAAGGCCTTGTCCCTTCTGAAACTGACACAAGATTCAAGCCAATCCTGAAATTTCTGAAGCTTTGTTGAAAAACGTGAGATCTGTCTCCTGGAAAGACCAAATGGACCTTCCAGCCAGAAGAAGGGAAGCTGCTCTCACCTTGCTGTGCCAGATTCAAATGAAACCGGGGACCACAATTTCCTTGTAGGAAAGCTAGGTTTTGCTCTTAACGCTTCCCTGAGTTTGTGAATTCTTCAGCTGATAGCATCATGTCTGTGACGTGTTTGGCTTCACAGAGCAGGGAAACAAAACAGCAAAAGGCGAAATGACCCACTGAGAATGACCGCCGTACGCCGTAAACATGTTGGCCTATGTCCCTTTCAGGGAAATCAGAGATGGAGAAGAAGAGAAAGTCAAAGAGATCTGCAGTGACTGTGAAGAACTCTGTGAAAATAAAATGCCAACAGAACACAGCCTTGAAAATTCCCCCGAGCAGACAAAACCAGTTTAGTCATACAAACAAAGCTTAACTTAGCTGATTTTGCAAGGCGAACTTGACCTGGGTCATTTCTTGCTTATGCCTCTGAAAATCACAAGCAAAACTGCTCCCCGACATTGATAGGAGGTCACCAGTGACCAATGCCCTATCATTCAAGAAAATTCTAATACTATAATCAATCACCGCTTCCTCACTACATAAGCAGCTTTATGATAATATGCTGCTGAGCCTCATATTCCATCTTTCAGTGTGAGTGTTCCTGGTTTATAAACTGTCTTTTTGGTGTGTGCACAGTAACCTCTTACTCATTACCACTTTGGCGATTCACTGGTTTCACTTCTGCTCTTTCTGAACCTTCGCCACTTCATGGCATGAGAAATGCCATCTGAAAAAGACCCCCAATGTGTCTGAGGCCAGTGAGCAAAATGGGTCTGGTACCCAGAGAGCCCAGCAGCCCAGATACTTTCTCATCAACACTGAAATTGGATCGAAACTCCTGTCTTTGCATTCTGAGCCTCCAACTTCTCTGGGCATGCTTGCTTTCTGATTTTGTTTGTTGAAGCTTCTTGGGAAGTCACTCTATTCTGTTCAGAAGTGGGGGAGGGGCACCTGGGTGGCTCAGTGGGTTAAGCCTTTGCGTTTGGCTCAGGTCATGATCTCAGGGTCCCACATCGGGCTCTCTGCTCAGCAGGGAGCCTGCTTCCCCTCACTCTCTCTGCCTGCCTCTCTGTCTACTTGTGATCTCTATCTGCCAAATAAATAAATAAAATCTTTATTAAAAAAAAAAAAAAGAAGTGGGGGAAACATGTGAGGCCCTGTGTTTTGTAATAGCTTTGGAAAACAGAGCTCCTCATAGTTAGAACATTGTAGTGTTATCTGTATTCAGAGATGAGTTCCGCCTGGTCTATGGACCAGGCTTTTGTGCCTTTTTGGAAAATGAGTGAATTTTTGGAATTGTAGTGGCTATTTAGGGGAATCTTTAACTTTTAAGGATGTCCACTGTAAAGGACATCCTTAAAAGAAAGGATTCCAAACCTTTCAGAGACAATGAAATCCATTCTTTGATGGGTGTAGAGAAGTTACTAAAAAGACAAAATCACTCCAAAACTAGCTGTGAAAGTCACAGCATGAAAATAAAATAAAACCTTGCAGCATGCAAGGAAAAATACTTAGTTAAAAGAAAAAAACTTAAGTCACCTGAGCAGGTAAACTTAACTCAGTCCATCTGCCAGAATACAATTTGGATACAACTGTTCTTTTCAGTTTTACACCTGGGTCATGGCTAAAACCTTTAAAACAAAAACTGTAAGATCTTTGTTTGTATCTGTCTGTATGTTTATGCATGTGTCATAGATATAGAGATACGATGTTTTTCTACCTCCAGATGGCATTGCCAAAACTTATTTGTACAGAGCTCTATTAAATTGGATTAAAGAAACCAGCCCAAATGTTTTTCAATTTCACATGATCTGGGATAATCTTGAATAAATAAAAGCTAAAGTTTGTTGGCTTCATAAAGCAGGCATGCCTTGAAAAGTTGTCAGTAACGAAACTATCTTAAGATAATGGTTAGCTGTTCAATGTCTAATCCAAACACAATTGTAAAAATAAGTAAATAAATGTAAGTAAGAAAAATTTCTAAGATAAACTAAATAATAGGTATTTATTGAATATGTAAGTCATTTAAAAATAAGGTAAACATTAAATGATAAACATAAGTATATTTACTTTGGTCTTTTAATTTTTTACAAAGAGGCAAAAGACACTTCGTTTTATAAGTAAATGTGTTTTATGCCACAATGAAAGAAAATTTTGTTAAAGATCATTTATTTGAGGGGCGCCTGGGTGGCTCAGTGGGTTAAGCCACTGCCTTCAGCTCAGGTCATGATCTCAGGATCCTGGGATCGAGTCCCACATCGGGCTCTCTGCTCGTCAGGGAGCCTGCTTCTCTCTCTCTCTCTCTCTCTCTCTCTCTCTCTGCCAGCCTCTCTACCTACCTGTGCTCTCTGTCAAATAAATAAATAAAATCTTTTAAAAAAAAAAGATCATTTATTTGAGAGAGCGTGCATGTGTATGTGCTCACGCATGCACACCAGCAGGGGGAGGGGCAGAGACAGACAGAAATCCTCAAGCAGACTCCCGGCTGAGTGCAGAGGACACGGAGGGCTCTATCCCAGGACCGCAAGATCATGACCAGAGCCCATATCAAGAGGAGGACTCTTAACCAACTGAGCCATCCAGAAGTCCAGGAAATGTCATTATGAGGGTGTCTGGGTGGTTCAGTTGGTTAGGTGTCTGCCTTCAGTTCAGGTCATAACCCCGAGGTCCTGGGATCAAGCCCTGCATCAGGCTCCCTGCTCAGCAGAGAGCCTATTTTCTACTCTCCCTCTGCTGTTCCCCCTGTTTGTACTCTCTCTCTCTGTAAAATAAATAAAATCTTTTTTTAAAAATGAGGAAGAATACAATTCTAGAAATTATGAAGTGTATTTACAAATTGCTAATCTACTATGGGATACTAATATAGGACCACTCACAATTGCTTGCTTCTAAGGTTTCTCTGGAAAGCGAAGATTATTAAAAGTTAAAATTTATAATCCATATGTAAAAATGAAACTGCTATAAATAACAAAAATGAAAGAAAACAACAGTATATGAAAAGTAGGTGAGGAAAATAGGTTTTTAAAATTTTTTTTATTTTTTATTTTTAATAAGGAAAGGGCTGAAGGATGTGAGGTTGATTGGTTGGTTAGTTTTTGGGAAAGGAAAAAAAAAATAAGCAATTTTGCCCTAATTAGAATGATTGTTCCAGGATCAGAAAAGTAAAAGAGGACAAAAGCTGAATGGCTGGGGCACCTGGGTGGCTCAGTGGGTTAAGCCGCTGCCTTCGACTCAGGTCATGATCTCAGGGTCCTGGGATCGAGCCCCCCATCGGGCTCTCTGCTCAGCGGGGAGCCTGCTTCTCTCTCTCTCTCTCTGCCTGCCTCTCTGCCTACTTGTGATCTCTCTCTGTCAAATAAATAAATAAAATCTTAAAAAAAAAAGCTGAATGGCTATAGAAAGTTGTAGAAAGGTTTGTGGGAAAGGAATCTTGAGAAAGGAATTTTATGTGTGGGCAAGTCTCACTAAGATCAGAATAGATTTATTTAAGTTAAAAAGAAAAGAAAGGTAGTTTTAATGTCAAAAGTACACTGCTGTAAAATTTGAATTTGGTTTTCTCACTGTTAAAGGGACAAGGTTTTATTAGATTATCGGTCTGCTCTTAATAAGATTGTAAGCAAAGTTTTTCCTTTACCTTTAATGTGATCTGCCTAGAAAACTGAGATTCTGTGTTTTGTCTCTGTCAGGTCTTTGATTATTTAAGAAAACTGAATCTTCTCTATTAGAAGAGTTAAGAAAATATTTTTTACAACTATGTAACTTTTTGTACATGTTACATTTGAAAGAAAATAAATAAGAAGTGATGCTAAACTTTCTATAGGGGATATTTGTATGAAATTCCTAAAAACTGACATGTCCTGGTATAAAATCAGTCATAATTTCTAAATGTATGTCATAGAAATGACCACATTCCCTTCTCAATTGCATTAAAATGAGCTGTCCTCAGATCTTTAACCAGGGCCATTTTTAAGTCTTTTGTCATTTATAGACAGTTACTGTTTTACTCTTGATTCTTCTCTGAGAACATTTACAACGAACTATAAACAAAAGTACTCCATATTCAAGGAGATTCATAGAAATGACCTTGACAAGAACTCTAAAATGCAGTTTCTGAGAACTCGAACATCATAGCACCAAACTGGGTAAGAATTTCTAAAACTCTGATGGAAAACCAATGGACTCATAAAGCTGCTAAGCCAACGAGAAGCAAAGCAGGTATCATTACAGCATGAACTGATGGGGACTTTTTGTGATTCCATTTAAAATGCTGCTGGCTCTTTAATGTTTTGTTTCTGAGATTTAAAGAACCCCTTTTTCTCCTCTTTTAAGCTCTCTATAACTTACAGCAATTTGGTAAAGTGTCTCTTTGCAACAAGGGTTGAAACGCTTACCTTCTTGATCCCTCCAGAATTCAGAAACTCTTCAAAACAAGAGAGTTTTGAATGCCCAGTCTGCAATTCCTCATGAAAATCTCCAGCAAAGCAGTTTAAAAGAGCCTATGTGGTCAGTCACATTCTTCCTTTATGTAAATAATCAGGACAAGTTTACTGAAACTAGACTTACTCTGCAGACAGATAAGACTTACTGTGGTTATCTTTGAGGAAAAGGAAGATGATTTTTTAGGAAAAAATTATCTGATATTTATGGATGTCAGATTCGGAGTTGCTCATTGTCTTTGAGGTTTTGTGTTCTCCCTATAACTGGGCTGAACCCTGAATTTTCTGGTTCCCCTCAGTATTTGGCTAGAGCCCTCCAAAAGCCAACATTTCTAATTTTCTCCCACTCTCTTGACTTGGAATTTCTATGGAACTAAAATTGCTCTTTCCCAGAAACCATGGAAGCTAAAGCTGGGCTATTTGATAAGGCCTTCAGAGAAGTCACCACAACAGCTCATGGGTGGGGGCAATCTTCGCGCCTTTTGCAATGTGGCCACTCAGAAACATCATTAGAAACATTCACGTCATAAACCTGAAAACCTGACAGATCGCCACTGCCTGCCCGGGCTCCCGTCTGATGATTCTCGCGACCCAACATCCAGAACTCTTCTCAATGGGCTGCTCTCCGAACTCAGAAACCAGTTTTATAGTCTGCTTGAACTGTCAATCTTTGTTCACCTTTTATTTCTATAGAAGTATCTCTCATTTAATTATCTGATTTGCTCACATCACAGAGAAGCTCATTTAGGCAGAAGCCCTCCTACAAGCACCACCTTTTGAAACAAAAGGTCTCGTGTTCGCCCTGTCCTAGGTAATGACGAGGACATGTGATTGCTAATCCGTCGTGCCGTGCCTACGTATGTTAAGCTCAAGAATTATAACCCATTTCAGTTATTTAATTGGCTACATCTTGGCCCCTGAGAACTTTGCAGCCCTTAACTACTGCTCTTTTTCTAGTCCTCATATCAAACTTCTCCGGTGTGTTACATATTTTCTAGGGCTTTACACTCATCGGCAGCTCCTCACATGCCAAATGGTATCCATCAGGATCAAACAACTGGATGAAACCAACAATAACCACAGAAGTGATGAAGATGTTGATTATATCTTGGCCTGATGATGCAACTGGATGGAAACTTCAACTGTGCGATTCCCTAGCCTGACTGTATCAGTAGCGGTGACACGGAATAACACCATAGTGGTTGAGAATTCTCAGCCTATGGAGAGAATGACCAAAAGGGGGGAATTGTTAAAATAAGAAAGAGACCAGTCTTGAAAATTCCCTGAATTACAATGGGGCGCCTTGGTGGCTCGGTGGCTAACCATCTGCCTTTGGCTCAGGATGATCCTAGGGTCCTGGGATTGAGCCCCATGTTGGACTCCCTGCTCAGCAGGGAGCTTCCTTCTCCTTCTGCCTGCCACTCACCCTGCTTGTGTTCTCTCTGTCAAATAAAGAAATAAGATCTTAAAAAAAAAAAAAAAGGAAAGGAAAGGAAAGGAAATGCCCTGAATTGCAATTTAAAACCAATTTAGTCATACAAACAAAGCTTAATTTAGCTTATTCTGCAAGACTAACTTGACCTGGGTCATTTCTTACTTATACCTCTGAAAATTATATTCAAAACGTGAACTGCCTCCCAAGGTTGGTATGAAGCAACTACTGACCAATTCATGATCATTTAAGGACATGCCACTATTATAACCAATCCCTCTTTTAAACAGACACTGCTCTCTCATTATATAAGCTGCTTTATAACAATAGAACTCCAAACTGCGTTCCAGGTTTTGGTTCACTGAGTGCTCCTGGCTCATAGTCTTTTTGGTGTGTGTTCCATCAATTTTTACTAACTACTCCTTGGGAAATTCGTTGGTTTTGCTTCTGCTATTTCTGAACTTTTGACACCTCAATGTCGCTTGAAGATACACAGGATCACAAGGAAGGCATGAGAAAGAACTGAATTTTACCAATAATAAGTGCGCTTGGAAAAGAACTCTGAGCCCCAAATGACAACAGCTGGCCAAGACCTTGATCTTCAGCCCAGCAAGGTGGAGAGCAGAGAGGTCGGCCACCTCATGCCGAATTTCTGATGTACAGAAACTGAGGTTAATAAATGTGTTGCTTCAAGACACTTAAAAAAGTTAAAATAATGCTAAGAGGTCCTAGGCTGGCTCATGAAAGATGCTTCTAGCTCTGTCACTAACCCATCCTATGATTGTGCCATGTCACCTAGGCCCTGAATCTCACCTCCCACCTGTCAGTTGGGGAGGGCCGTATTAATAGGTACTTGCTAGAGTAGTAGGAAGAGCAAAAGAAAATGTGTTTGAAAGTACTTTGCATACCATATGGCATTGTGAAATTGTGAGTTTCTACAGTAAACCAGCTAGCTCTCCACCAAAATCATTGTGTTGATATTTGAATTTTGCATTTTTCTTTCCACCTCGCTTCCATTTTAATTGAGCATACGATTAGATAAATATTTATCTTTGAAATATCTCCTTGTGAAAAAGCAACCTAAAGGAAAATTTTTTTAAAAAAAATTTTATTTATTTATTTGACAGAGAGAGATCACAAGTAGGCAGAGAGGCAGGCAGAGAGAGAGAGGAGGAAGCAGGCTCCCCGCTGAGCAGAGAGCCCGATGCGGGACTCGATCCCAGGACCCTGAGATCATGACCTGAGCCGAAGGCAGTGACCTAACCCACTGAGCCACCCAGGCGCCCCCTAAAGGAAATTTTTAAGTCTAGAAAGACGATGTATTTTCTGAGGAGGTCATTCCTGTCTCAACATACATCTGCAAGCTTGAAATGTATTAACCTCCCTCTTCTCCTTTGGGAACAGTGTCTGGCTGGAAACTGGTCACCCATACTCATGGCCGTAGCACACACAAGGCCATGGAATGGCTCCCCTTCTCACACATCCTAAAAAACAATGTCCCTCTGACGCTTGTGACCTCATCGGACCCTCTATGCCTGAGCCAGGACAGAGGAAATGACACTTTAAATGGTTGGCCTCGGGGACCACAGCACCAATCAAGAGTAAAGTCATCTTACTGCGAGCTGGGTGTCTGTCCCCTGATCCCACACCCGTCTAGACTGGCAGGGGGCAGGGAGAAGAGAGGACACTGCCTGCTTGTTCTGTGCCCCGGGTGACATCAGATTTGCCAACCCTCTCCCGACATTCCGTTCACGTGCCCTTGCGGTGCCAAAGTCCCAGGGCCAGGCTGGAATTCGGGACACATCATGCAGGCGGCGTGTGGGTTTCTGGACTTGTTTGCTTTTAGTTAAACAAATGGGCTTGGCTTCAGAAACGAGGTCCAGACTGATCAATAATCAGAAGTGTCACAACTTGAGAAAAATTTCACATTCATTTTATCTGAATGCGCTCAATGGCATTCATGTGAATCACCCCCACCATTCCTCAAAATTATCCCTCCTCGATCACACCAGATCATTAAGGCGAACGGCAGACCTCATTCTCATCTAAAGCCTGAATTCCAGCTTCAACATGCAAAATAAATTTTTTAAAAAATTTAAAAAGGGAGAACTGATAGAATTGCACAGGTAAAAATGAAAAACATAGAGGCAGAAAATGGAATTCGAAGTACAACTTCTTTATACACATCAGAAATCCATTCAATAACTCTATTATTTACAGTCTCCTTTCTTGTTTTTGAAACTGCCAGTGGAGTGATTTATTTAATGATCAGCCACAAATACACATTATAGCATAAGCTGGTGATGTTAAAAGGAAAGGATTTGGCTTTAACAATCACTTTGAGTGTTGACTGTCAACATCAGAGGAGCCTGTGACAATGTACTCTATATTATAGAGAAGAGGCAAAACATGTTGGCATCTGAACTAAGTACGGGGGCCCACCTGCAATTCTCATTCCAGTGTTAGCAGGATACACACCACCTAGTAATTTCTTGACTAGCTTGCCCTCCACTTGCCCTTCTCCTCTACCTAAACCAGGGAGGGACTGGGGTTGACCTCAGGGGTGGCCATCTGCCCCAGGCAAGCTGTCAGACACGCAAAAAGCACAGAATCTCAATGGTTATTTGAAATAATGATTGTCTTACATATACCTCCACCAAAGCCGGTAATTGAGAGGGGAATTCATTCCCTTGGTATTCACAGATACGGGAATGAAGACCAGATCCAGTGAAAGCGCTGGAAGTATTCTGAAGGAGTCTTACATTCTTTTTCTGGCTACCAGGGTAGTGTGACCCTTGGTAAGACATGAACATAAAACCACTGCTTTATCTAGGAAATGCATCTAAGATCTATTCCACTTATCTCATAGGATTGTTCTCAAAAGTTCTTTAGAAAGTTTATGTAAAAATACATAAATAAAACATAGTATAAATTGCTACTGAATTATTTGAAGAAACTCATTTCTTTCCCATAATGTAGAGTTGGATACTATCGTTAGGGTCTAAAAAATAAATTTATTATCTAACAGATGAAACTAATTGAATTACAGAAAAACCTAATTATAATTCTTCAGATTCACTAGGCTCATAATTTACATGGCAATGAGCTTGTGGGTTGGGCACTGATTAAAATCACTGCTGTTTAAAATGGTTCATTCAATCATTCTTTGGGGATGCTAACTCAAGTTTAGCAAAGACACTTTAAACATGAAAAAATGTTGACATTCTAGGAAAGGATTAAGCAAATTAAGAAACCATAATGGGGGCGCCTGGGTGGCTCAGTGGGTTAAGCCACTGCCTTCGGCTCAGTTCATGATCTCAGCGTCCTGGGATCAAGCCCCGCGTCGGGCTCTCTGCTCCACAGGGAGCCTGCTTCCCTTTCTCTCTCTCTCTGCCTGCCTCTCTGCCTACTTGTGATCTCTGTCTGTCAAATAAATAAATTAAAAAAAAAAAAAAAAGAAACCATAACGGAAAAATCTTTTAATACAATCTTACTGATTTCCTCAAAACTGAATGAACAGAAAATGGAATTTTAATTATAAGTCAATCCTAAGTCTTCGTCCCCAGTATCCTAATACAACCATATACAAATCAATAAAGAGCCGCCATCCCAGCAGATCAGAATGTGAGCTTTCAGCTTTGCACAAGTTCTAGTTGGAAACCAACTTCTGGCACTCAGCATTTGGTGAGCCCTGCCTTGAATACTAATCAAATGGAAATAACCTTAAGTTAACACTAATGTAAATCCACTAACATTCTTAACAAGGAAGTACATCCCTCCAGCAGACTTGTGGAAGATTGGAACCAACCATGGAGAGTATGTAGCCCAAACCTCAATTTCTAGAACTAATGGCTTTAATGCCTCGCAGCATTTTTTTTATCAGAATGATCAAAGACCTGAATTATTGGTTATTTCTCTGGATAATGATCAGTGCCTGTGCACAGAGCGTGTCGGATATCCCACATACAACAAAAATGTGTGCAACAAGGGAAGGCGTTATACTTCCTCTTATTTAAGAAACAAGGTGGTGAGAGTTATTTCCACACTGGTACCGCAGATTTGGGTGCTTTTTGCAAATTCTGAACCTGGGATTTAATAGTGCTTCGTGGGCTCCTGGAGGATAAACTTGAACGTGTCTAGAAAGGTGCAGCACAACATAAATTAAACACACTTGCTTTCCTGCTCTGCATTTATTGGGGCTACAGAGACTCAAACAGCTATTTTCTTCTCAAATAATTCAGAAAAATATAATACAACAGCAATTTCTTAAATACATAACAAAACTTTCTGGATCATGAATCGACATGAGATGTAACAGCCTACAGGTATCGACTGGACAGCTTTATAAAAGGTCACTCATCTACGGCGTTATGAAATTGTCTTCAGAGCTACACACATATATATATACATGGTTCTATATACATAAAGGCATCCATTCATGAACAGAAAGTCAAGCACTGTGTACAGAAGGGTAAAATAATACATAGAGTCTGAATAGTCTTTAAGAGACAATTTGGGGTTCCAAGCAATAGTGATTTACATTCAAATAAACATGTAGATTTTCAAATCTAGATAGGTAAAATTTTCATGATGCAGGCTACAGGAAAATTCACACTGTGAATTATTTGTTCTTCAAAGGCCTCTTTATTGAAATAGAGATTTCAACACCAGAGCAAACACCCATTACGTGAACAAACATAATGCCTACGACTCTAAAATTTGCTTCCATATGCCTTTCCCCCTCATCTCCCTACTAGTAACCAGAAAAAAATTCCCAGAAGGAGCAGCAGCTAGATGTTGTGCCTTTATATCTGTTAGTGTTTCTGGATGGGGGGGTTATTACCTCCAGATTAGAATTTGGTGAAGGAGTTTTGATTTCTATTTCAAAGAGACTATACTACTCCAGACAGAAATTTTTTTTTGCCACGACATCCAAACATGATCATGTAGGCCCGTATTTCTTCCTAGTATAGAAAGAGAATCACCAGGAGAATATAGGACTGACAGAGGAAGGAGGCAGGTTAAACTCTCTCACTGGCCAATTATCCCAAATGAGAGCATCTATCTGTTATCCACGTTGCCAGTTCTCTCCTTTATAAACAAAGTTTCCAGCTCGGCTTACACCTTGCCCTTTGAGGCACAGAGATCTATCTCGGTCTAACCCACAAGCCCATCCCTGTGGATTCTGACGGTCTTACACAGGCCAATTCCCGTAGCCACATAAGGAAGAAGTCACGATCTTCCAGGTACTTTTCGACATTTAAAAACTTAAATCTGGTTGTTAAAAAATCTGTCTCACAAACAACCCCCACTCCCTGTGCCCTATGAAAAAGTAGCTGATTTTGTTACAGCATCTCTGTGAGAAGACAGATTCCTTCAGTTTGGCCAAGGAAACAGTATGGATGTTTTCTCCTACCTTTTACTCCAAATTTGGGAGCACTGCCTCTGGTAACATAGGATGTTAGGTTATTCGAAATGAGCCCCTGTTTAAAGATTCTTTGTGGACTCGAGCTTAGAGAGTTCACTCGTGCTGGAGGACATTGCCACGACAGACATACTTGATACAAAAATGCAATTTCATTGAGTTCCTGTGATCCCCTGAGCAGTTATAAATGCCCTTTGCTATAATGAGGCAGTGTTAAGACAAAGCAAATTATTCAAATACATGTACACTTGTCTTTCTACTAATATGAAATACATTGATAGAAGAGGGTACTCTTGTTCTGAAGCGTTCAGAGTTTCAAAGGAAAATAAAGACACCTAATATTGAGACATTTCCAAAAAATGATTAAAAATGTTTTTGGTTGGTTGCCATTCAAAAGTTTTCCCAGAGTTCTCATCTATATTTTATACAAATGGTAAATAAAAATGTACACGACCGAGAGATGTACTGCACACAAATCAGGTATCGATATGTACGTGTGAACTCAAGTTCCTTAAATATGCCCACCCCCACTCAGGATACATTCCATTACGTAGGCAAAGCACTGTTCTTTAATAATAGGTCCAAGATAGCAGCAATTTAATAACCAATTACCCAGTTACCTTGGGGAAGTAGGATGGGTTCTGACAGTCCCTCGTGAAGGTGTCGCCGGCTTCAAGGAGAGCTCTCTACGAGCATCTTACAAATTCCCATGAAGCACCAGGCTCCGTTGCTAAGGGCAATTAGGTAATCCTGTCAATGGAGAAAAGCTTATTATCTTTTCAAAACCCGTGTATTCAAAAATCTGATAATGGGAAAAAGAAGTTGCCATAAGGCGATACCAACCCAAAGCATTTATGATACAGAAAGCATTTACATTTTATTTCTTGCATTTTTTTTTGTTATTTTTTCCCATTTCTTGTACACACAGGAAGAGTCTGGACTGCCCTACCAGAAGCTGGAAGAGCGATACGAAACTGCGAAGAAGAGAGCGGCTCTGAGCTGTGTCTGCAGAGATGTAAGTAACCAGATTATCGGTGTTTTTACAAAACTGAGATGGCGTGACTTTGAACTAGGCGTTGTTTTAAAAGAGTTAGGTTTATGAGTCTATACCATTGGGTGAGTTACGAACTTGCAACCAAAATTTACATATATAATATGCAAAAGAACAAACCCTTCAGGTTGACTTATAATAAATCACATTTGTCCCAGAAGGAAAGACAGGATGGCTTTGAGGAAACATTTATATTCTGTGTACCACTGGATAGACTCACGCATGCCCAACGGATGGAAATTCTAGGTAGGCAGCAGCTTAGCGGACTGATGTACACATGGACTTGGATACGTAATCCTGGTGTGTACTTTTAGGGCCAACTCTGTGTGGGATGCATGAACACAGAGCTCAGGAAAGGTCTCTGTTACCTATGATGAAGGGTACCCTTGACCCCTCAGCCACTTGACCCATGTTGCCTATAAACCAATCCTGGTTTATAGGATTGTCCTCCACAGCTACTGGCTGTAGGAGGACAGTTGATCACCTTTACCAAGGTGCACTGGCCAAGGGAGAGCTACTGGATCAGACCGCACTGTTTGAGTAGACGCAACCCCTTCGCTTGGAAGGGACAACTCCCTCTGCACAGCAGAAGCAGAAATTACACGGGAAGAAACCTATTGTGTTTCTGCCAAGTCACTGTGAGAATGCCGGGAACAGCAGCCCCGGGAGCCCGCAGAGGCAGAACCAACAGACCCACTCCTGCTGCTTGGCACTTACGACAACGTCCCCTTAAACAGTGTTATCCTTTCCCTCCTATGGGGAGCCGGGTTTCTCCCATATTTCTCATGGGGGTCAAATCAACATAGAACAGATTCTAGCTGATGAGTTACGATGTGTGTTGCCAAAACTGAGATGGCGTGACAACACACTGATGATACTGAGCGTTCACTTGGGCTCTTCGAATTTGGCTGAAAGTTGAACAGTCCAGTGGGATCCTGCGGAAGATAAAGTGACGGTGGGTTAGCTCCTTCTCAGCAGCCCCAAAGCTTCCCGACATGCTCCAGAGACGCCGGCTGAGACTGCAGAACCCAGGTCCTTCTCTTCAGACAAGCTTTTCTGATGCCTTTTCTGATGCCAAAGACAGGCAGGCCAAGTTCAAAGTCTGGACACAGAGGCACTTCCAAAGTTTGGCAAGGAGGGGGCAGGTTCACTAAGTGGGGCTTTATCTCCGTGCTTCTCATGATAACCCCAGACGTCCGTGGCACGTGCACAGAAGCGGAGACCTTTAGGTCGTGGAGGGGTCATGCTTTTTCTTCTTGCCCCGACAGGACTTGCAGACGCAGCAGATTATACACGGGGAAGCCAGGAGCAGCAAGGGTGAAGTCACCAGGGCGATGATGCCCAGTCCCACGAGGATCCCCACCACCTGGAAATTCGGAAGAAAAGCCTACTTCAGCACTTAAGTCTCCCTAGATGCGCAGCGAACCGTCCACTACAGACGGAATGCTTGTCTCCGCCCCTACCCCGCAAAAATTCCCATGTTGAAACCTTAATGTCCAATATAATGGTATTTGGAAATGAAGGCCTTTGGGAGGTAATTAGGACTGGAGGGTGGAGCCCTCACAGTGGGATTAGTGCCCTTACAAAGAGAGATTATCAGAGCGCTGGCTTCCCCCCACCTCCCACGCACGGCACCATGTGAGGACATGGTGACAAGAAGGCCATCTGCAGATCAGGAAGAGGGTCCTTGCCAGAACCCAACCATTCTGGTACCTTCAACTCAGGCTTCTTATCTCCAGAACTGGGATAAATACGTGTCTATTTTTCAAACCACCCAGTTTTATGGTAATTTATTCTGGCAGCCTGAACGAAGACACCACCTAAGGCATATGAAAGAGTCACAGTTATGGGACCTTTCAGCCAGTGCCCGGCATGACCTGAACCAGATATGAGCCAGGGACTAGATCCTAGGTGAGAGGAAGAAACCGGACGCTAACCTGAGCTCCGGCACGGGCTCTGTGTCACCCCGAGCTGTTGGCGCTCTCCCTACCCGAGTCTCCTCGACAGCCTCATAGGGATGCTAACATGATTCTGAGGCTATTAACACTGACGCCCTTAAAAGGAACGTAGTCTTTAATAAATATCAAACACGATTAAAAATAAACCAGGACGCCCTCTGAACTTCCCAGAGAAACCCACAATGGCATGTGCAGAGGGATCGAAGCTCCAGCAGGGGCCCACAGGATTTTAGAGAACTGCCTTTTATAAGAAATACGACTTACAGGGCTTTACGAAAGTCATTCTCTCCTTTTTTTAAAGAGGAGAGAGTATCTGCCTGGATTCTGCAGGTCACTGTTAATTCCTGGGCCGCTCTGGGGCCCTGCCCCTCGCCCTACCCTCAAGGGGATCGTGCTCCTGAACTAGCTGCAGGCAGCTGCGGACCCTGGCCCAGAGCCCCGCAGAGCCTCCCCGGCTGGGACAGGTAAGCAGAGAACAGGGTGGAGAGGAGGACGGGGTGGGCTTTTTAAGCCGTCCCTAGTCCCACACAGCTCCTGCTCCCTTAAAGGTCAGGGTACCTGCGTTCGGTTCCACATCACTGAGGCTCTCGAGTGGCCCAGCTTGTTCCTGCATGGCCCTTTGTCGTAATGTCTGAGGAAAATGTCATTCTGGAAAACAAAGAGAGAGGTTTCAGTAAACACGCTCTTCTGAACAGAGGGCTAAACACTAACCACATCAGATGGCCGTGGTGGAAAGCAAAGGCTCTTTCCGGGAATACAAATGGTGGCCTCTGGGAATTCCGAGGCCACGATCTCTAGACTATGTCTCAGTACTTTCACAAATCATGGAGTGAAAACAGATCCCAATCATCAAGACCCTTGACTGAGTCTGGAAAGGATTAGAGTCCTGACCAACCATCTTTGACTGAGTCTAGAAAGGATTAGAGTCCTGACCAACCATCTTTGAAAGGTGGCCCTAGAACAGGTGTGACGTGGAATGGAGATTTCGAGTGGAGAGTATCTGGGAAAAAATGCCAGCGGCTGAGATGGGAAACACAGGCAGGGGGTCCTAGGAAGGTTACTAACTCAATGGGGGAAGAAGGAGAAGAAATCACAGATGAGAGCAAAGCCCCCGGACAGAGGCAGGAGCCTGGTCGAGAGAAATGACAACAGAGAGATGAACTTTGTTGGGAAGATGATGGCCACACTTTGGACAGTTAAACTCAAGAGATACTCAAGCCGTATTGTTCAAAAGGCAGCTGATTACACAGATGAGAATTTGGGGGGAAAGATGGGAGTCAGCGTACGTGGGGTGGAGAAAAACCACAGAAGTAGATGAGATCACCCAGGGAGAGAGTGTAGACAGGCAGGCAAAGAGGACGTAAGGAGGGGGCACCTGGGCGCCTCCGTTGGTTAAGCATCTGACTTTTGAGTTCGGCTCAGGTCATGATCTTGGAGTTGTGAGATAGAGCCCCATGCCCAGTGCAGAGCCTGCTTAAGATCCTTTCTCTCCCTCTTCCTCTGCCCCTACCCCTTCTTGCTCTCTCACTCTAAAAAAAAAAAAAAAAGAAAGAAAGAAAGAAAAGAATGAGTCAGGAGCACCTGGAAAGGAAACAGAAGTAGCCAGAAATGTAGAAGGGAAATCAGAAGAGACGTCATCACTGAAGCAGAGGCGGTCAAGACGTCAAAGGCAGTGGAGACTCGAGGTTAGAGGAGGACTGGAACATCCATTAAATTTTACCCAAAAGACAGTACTCAAAGCCTTGGCAAAGCACAGTCAAGTCTGTGACAATGTGGCAGGCTAAGTGCATTTCAAAGGACTGGAGGTAAGTATCCAGGATGAGAGGCAATTATGCTGTTTTGAGTTTCTTCCAAGAGAGGAAGAGAGAAAGAGAATGGTAGTAAGAGAGTCATGCAGGCTTGCGAAAAATGGGACACGTTTTTAAATGGGACACAGCTGAGCACATGGGGATGTTAGTAGAAATTGAAATCACAGGGGAGAGAAGAGATGATGGAAAGGGACAAGTGTCTGAGGCCCCCAGAGCAGATCAAGAACACTTCGTCAACCGAACGCAAACTCAACACCTCAGCCAAACTCAGAGATCACTCCGTTGGGGCGTCTGTCTCAGGCTTGGCTCTTGGACAATCATCCTGCTCCCAGACCCAGGCTCTGACACTTTCCTATAAACAAAGATCAACACCACCATCTGACATAGAACACTTGTCGAGAGAAAAACATCATGACCAACAAGCCAGTGCCCCCGGCGAAAACCAAGAAAACTAGATCTCAGAAAACAATGACCAGAAAAAGATGCTTCAGTATTTGAAGTCTGTGTATCCAGGCTTTTAACATCTGTGCCATTTCAACTCGAGCACCGGAACAGTCCAAGTAACAGAACAGTGTGTTCCTTGCAACACCATACCCCAAACATATTTCAGCCAAAGGATGGGGGGATCTGGCACACATCTTTATTCCCTTACATTCTTGCTTCTTAAAAAGAACCTCATGGGCCCAGCCTCCTTGGGATATGAACCCAATTAATGTTCTGGTTAAACCTGAGGGCAAACAGAAAAGATGTCTTTCTTTTGTAAAAACACGAGGGGTGTACAGTCAGTGAAAACCTCGGCCAGAGTATCACACGTCAGGAATCATAATGGGTCTCAAATATCACACATACATTCAAGGGCTTAGGATCAATGGAATTAACCAAATAAATAAATAAATAAAAACACTGCTGAGATTCCACAGCCTGAAATGTCCGTTTTCTTTCCCCTAATTTATACCTCAGCTTGAAACGCCAAGATCGGGCTGATTAAAATTCTTCCACACAGATATCATCTGAAACAACTTGTCTAATTTTCACTTAAAAATCAGACCTGTGGCAGCCAGCATGCATCCCATAATAGCCACACACAGACTCACTAATATTAAAGGATCACCAGAGCCGCTTATCAGACTGAAGCCAACCAGGCAACTGAAACGAAAAATTGTGCGCAACGCCCGGATGGCTCAGGCGGTTGGGTGTCTGGCTCTTGATTCCGGCTCAGGCTGTGACCTCAAAGTCATGTGACCGAGCCCCGCATCTGGCTCTATGCTCAGTGTGGAGTCTGCTTGAGATTCTCTCTCTCCTTTTACCCTTCCCCCAACTTGCACTCGCTTGCTCTCATTCTCTCTCTAAAATAAATAAATAAATCTTGCAAAAAAAAAAAAAAAAGAGAGAGAGAGAGAAATTGGGAAAAGAATGTTCACCATGACGGAGAGCTCACTCTGGTATGGACATATTTCACTGGTCCACATTGCCAGAATAGGAACTATCTCTTCTTATTCGTGCTAGAAGAAACACCAGGGAGAGAGATCTGCTCAGCCATCCTTCACAACACTTTTTACCTCTGAGGTTACCATGAGCCTCGGCTTGGGACTGCCTGAGCCGCACCTGACCTGGGCCAGGTGTGCTTCACCAATGGTGAGGGGGAAAGAGTCACTGAGGCAGACCCCGTTATCCGGGAATGGAGCCCTAACAAAACCAGAGCAAGACCACAGTCATGCCAATGAATGGTTATTTAAGACATCCCCTTGATTTGAGTGGCTTTCTTCTGTAAATTCAAAAAGAGGAAGAGAACCAAATTATGGTAGGCAGAAAAAATGCTCCCCTACTGATGCCCGTGGCCTACTCTCCAGAATTTGAGAATTTGTTGGCTTTTGTGGAAAAAGGGACTTTACACAGGTGATTAAAGTAAGAGCTCGAGATGGCGGAGAACAGCCTGTATCATCCAGATGTGACCAGTCTAATCACTCTTTCATCCAGATGTGGCCAATCTCATCAGAGGGTCCTTAAGGGCAGAGCAGCTTTCCCAGCTGTGGTCAGAGGGAGCTGCGACAAAGGAAGAAGGGGTCAGGGAGACGTGATGTGGCTGGCTTCACAGCTGGAGAAAGGGGCCACAAGCCAATGAATGTGGGCAGCTTCTAGAAGCTACAAAACCCAGAAATGGATTCTCCCCTGGAATCCAGAAAAGAATGCAGCCCTGAGGACACCTTGATTTTAGTCCAGTGAGACACACATCAGATTTCCAGAGGATAGAACTAAAGCCAAAAAAATCTCTGCTGTTTTAAGCCACTACGTATGCGGTGATTTGTGACAGCAGCAAAATAAATGAATACACTGGCGGCTCTCTACGTGATAAGAGGAGACAGTGCCCCCAACACAGAAGCTGTCCCTAAAACGAAAGCTTGCCTTTAAAGCTAAGCTGACACAGTGAAGAAACTCAAAGGGACATCTGCTAGACATTTAAGTAGCAGCCTCAGAAAGACTCCTTAAGAAAAATAACCTTCTTTTGCAGGATAAACATAGACTCAAGATTTTAAAAGGAAAGCCTGGAGGATCCCGATGGGCACACAGATATGATGAAGAGAGGCCACAGGAGAAGATGCTTCCAGGTGGCACTTACGTCCAGGTTCTGGAGACAGTACCAGCAAAACGTGTGTTTGCAATTCTTGCACATCATCTGGGCACAGCCCTCGTTGCGTTCGATGTAAACCCGACAAACGGGGCACTGCTTGATGGGGGCTTCTGCGTCTGTCCCAAAGAGGGCCCTAGAAACAAAATGGATGAGAAATTATTGGGGGGTGGGGGAGTCAAAAATGCTGCTAGAACTACAAGGGTGTCCGCTGACCAGGGCTGGGGAAGAGTGGGCCGAGTGTCATTAATTCAACATGTCACTAAAGCCGTTCTAGATTCCACTTTATGGGCACCAATTGAATTCTTAGGGCTCCTGATGGGTGAGGTAGTGGCCTCTCCCTCATCTGAGCTTAATTCACTTCCATGGAAGAGGGTGGGGGTAAAAATAGGAGGGACACAGATTATTAGTCATTCAGATAACTCAAAACAAAAAAGAACCTTAATTTATGTATCTTTGGCTAGGAGTCATGCTATAATTGTACTTTCCACGCCTGACTTAGTTCCTTATTTGGCCATGTTAGTATTTCATTCCCTGAGCACACACTGTCTAAAGCAAAAGCACAAGCATTCTGCTACACAACAGAAAAACCAGTTCTGGATCTGACATGGCATAGACAAATCTTCCTGGCAATCTGTTCTGATAAAGAAATGGAACAGGTCACGGGATGCAAGAATCAATACCTGAAAATCAATGCCCAGCCTCATTAAAGAGACTTGTTCCCGACAGATGCCTAGATCAGCGCAGGCTCACAGCCTTAAGAGGCATGGAAAATAAGTGGAACACATGGGGGGTGTGGTTAGGGGAGCCACAGCGCTGTGCTGCACATTAGCTAGCGTTCATCAGAACCAGCCCCCGGTTCAAGGAGACATCAAGTTCACAAAGCGTCCTTGGATCCAGGATCGGGTTTGGTACTCACCATAACCGTATTATAGCAGTGGGACAGTTACTATTTTAATTCTTTCCCCCACCATCTTTTTTTTCCCCCCAAATAAAGAAGCAGACTCACAGAGGCTGAGTGACTTCCATGAGGTCCCGCCGATACCAAGTGACCATGTCAGAACTCAACCTCTCAGGGTGCCCGGGTGGCTCAGCCAGTTGGGCATCTGCCTGCAGCTCGGTTCACGATCCCAGAGTCCGGGGATAAAGCCACACATTGGCTCTCTGCTTCTCCCTCTGACTCCCCCCACCCCCACAATGCTCTTTCTTAAATAAGTAAAACCTTAAAAAATAAAAATAAGAAAGAGAATCCAACCCCTCTCTGCTCTGGGATCTTCCCCTTGTCCCATGATGCCCGCAGACCTATCGGTCACATGCAGAGGATACTGGCTAAGAAGGCGTGTGCCTGCCCCGGGCACTAGGTCTAGTTTTCCTCTTGTTTGTTTGGTCCCAGATTCAAGCACAGTATCCTAGCCAGGTAGCACTCCCGTTCCTGAAGAACGGTTCCACACTCTCTGAGGGTGTGGGGTGAGCCAGCCAACTGGACTGGGCACACCGGTGCCTCTGTTCTCGCTGATGCAGAACAGCCGGAGCCTCCAGCAAAGCCAGGGATCGTGCACAAAGGTCTCTCACTCTGGGCCCTTCTGCTGCCGTAAAAACCCTTTGTACTGAAAGGTACAGATTTAACTGCTTCTCATTGTCACTGACTCTGAACTTTGGCACCGTCTTTGCAGGGCACCACGTATAGGGGATGTAGCTCTTTTCCTCTAAGACCTGGGTATTGAGCACTGAGCCCCTGAAGGCCTGCTGCTTCTATTGTGCTCTCTCCGATAGGGCTGGCACACTCCACAAGCTGCCACACGGTCAGGTCACAAAGTAATTTCCGCATCACTTTGCAAGCAGGAAGAAATCCACGGCAGGTGCTCATGGCTTCTAAGCAAACGGCTGTGGACAAGCCATGCCTTGCTATTGAAAACCAGTGGGCCGTGGGCCTTCCAACCTGAAGAAAAATCAAAATGCATTCAGACCCTCATTTCAGCGGTATCTGGGAGAGTCTCCAGGGGTAAATACCTAAAATCCCCTTAGAAAGACTGTGTCGGTTACTCTTTGTTAACAACTTCCCAGTTCGGAGACACTTCTCAGGGAAGTTCCACGGGGGAAAGAACCCATCTCTGAATTCCATCACAAGAGAACTCCTTCTCCAAGTGACCTATTTGGGGTGAATAATCACAAAGACCGTCTCTCCTTTCTTACCTGTGCTCTGTTGGCAGGACGATGGGCTGACTATCTCTACAGGAGACCTCTGCGTGCCAAGCATCCTTGCAACAGGAGCAGAACTTCAGGTGACAAGAAGGGCACTCCACCTGCACGGGCTGTCCTGGGTCACCGGAGGCAACAGGGCACACGGTCTGACAGTCTGCGACAGGACACCACGTTCGGTGGGGGTCCAGGTGAACTTCTAGAGCATAAACAAAGAAAATGTGACGGTCTATGTGTCTTTCGTACGGGCCTAGACTTCCCCCCGTTCCTTCTTCTCTTTTATAGGCTAATATTTATGGAAGGTTAGTACAACCGAGGGCAGTGATTTCTACTCTTGGTCTTCATAATGGACCCAGACCTACGAGGCCACTCAGCTCTGCCATGTTTCTGAAAGTAGGTACTAGTGGGAGAGGCCACCACTGCCCTTCCGAACAGATAGGAAGTGTTCTCATTAACCCAAATGAGCAAGTCTTCTGGAATACTTCTCATCTTTCAGCACTCAAAGTAGGCAAAAATCTTAAGTCCCTGCTACAACTATTTGGGGGTATTATCTTGGAGGAAAACTGGACCTGAAGGACCTACAGAAGCAAAAGGAAAAAGAAATTCATGGGATTTTGGGACTTTGGGACTGAGAAAGAAGAAGAAATAAAAAAATTCATGGGATTTGGGGACATTCTGGGACTGAGAAATAAGCAGTGAGGTTTCTTCCTACCTTTTTTAGAGGGAACTGAAAGAACAAGGAAGAAATCAAATAGTTGAAGGACCAAACAGTGCCTGGTGTGGCTTAGCCAAGAAGTCAGATTAGCTGTCCATTTGGATATTCTGTTCTCCTACCATATGCTAGTTAGAGATATTTGTAAAAGACTCAGAAGATCTGAAATCAAAAGGTTTCACAGACCATAAAATGATACTCAATTATAGACTATACCAACCACATCCAAGTGGCCTGTAGGAAGGAATATGGAGTTGGGGGTAAGCCGACTGTCATTCTATTCAAATGTTTACAAATCTTGTTTGGTTTTCCATTTTTCTATTCAATAACAGTCCTCACATTCTTGTCTTACAATGTGACCTTTAAGGGAACATATCATGTAAAAATGATGTTATTTGAGGAACAGAGTAGCCTTTTTTCTCTGAACCAATGTATTTTGCAAATTTTAAACTGATGGATTCCAGTTTTAAATCTCCTAAGGCTTATGATTCTTGGAAATTTCCACACAGGAGGCAAACAGACCCAAAGAGTGGTGCGAAAAGGAAATGAAGGCATTAAGGATGAGCTTAGTTTTAAAGGTAATAATTTTACAAATTCAGTATCAGGGGAAATAAGTCCAAAATGTTCCAGCAAACACTGTCTCCATTAATCTCTCGTCTAGAAAAGACAGCAATCAGATCCATGCTTATTACAGGTTTTCATTCAGAAAGAGAACCCTCACACTTACTTTCTTATCTAATAATTCTGGGGAATAGGGGTTGGAGAACGATGAGGCAAATAAAATCAGAAAACGGAAGCCTATGATTCACAGGTGCTCAGACCCCAAGAGAGATGGACCCTTGAAAGAAATCCCTGAAAGTTTGAGAAAGGCTAGTTAGAAAATCAAGGGGACAGTGACACACACCTCTGCTCTAAGGTCCTGACCTTTTATTTCCACACATATTTTTTTTCCAAACTCTTATAACGGCTTCACAAACACTAAGTCCAAAGAAATGAAGGCTGGTGTATAAATTAGAGCTAAGGACTCACACATCACCTACCTTCTTAACCACCCATTCCAAATCGCAGGCCTTTTAATTTTTTTCTACAATTTTATGTATTTATTTCACAGAAAGAGACACAGCAAGAAAGGGAAACACAAGCAGGGGGAGTGGGAGAGGGAGAAGCAGACTCCCCACTGAGCAGGGAGCCCCATGCAGCGCTGGATCCCAGGATCCTAGGATCCTAGGATCATGACCTGAGCCAAAGGCTGACGTTTAACAACTGAGCCACCCACGTGCCCCCAAATCCCAGGTCTTTTAAAGGACTGACAATACGGAAAGGGAAAACTCATAGTTAAATTTGCAACATCCCTGCCCATCGCCGTACAAAAGATACAAGGATACAACTTGTTCTCATAATTCTAATCCAAATTATTTGGTAGGCATTCTGAACTGCTTGTTTGTACCAACTTATTGTTCAGGTATCCGGGTTGCCACAATAAAAGCAGAAACCATAAATACAGGAGCAGTTACAAATTTTAATGAATCCCCATAAAGAAAAAAAAAAAAACACCTTAGGAAATAAGGCAGCTGATGCACACTCCAGTGCAAAAAAGCAACGGAAGAGTCTGGGCCGCAGAAGGCAGCGATGCTCTGGACTTTCCTCCGCTTCGATAGAACAGGAACGATCAGGCGAAGGAGGTGGTGGAAGGGGCAAAACGGAGACCCTGCAGCCTCCTCCTCACTTCGTTGGAAGTCTTGGTCCGTAGGGGTAGCTTATGGAGCTTAACCAATACCCGAAGTGGAGTTCACCAGGAGACAGATTTTAACTCTATCCAGAACTGTCAGGGACTCCTCTACCACCTTTACGGTATCTGGTCAACGTCTGTCCCAGCTTCCTTCTAACCTCCTGGCTGAGCCACACAGCGCAGCGGACTTGCGCTCTCAGCCTTCTGCGCAGCCAGGGCGTGGTCATGTGACATGGTTCTGGCCAATGGGAGGTGAGGGAAGACCGCAAGGGGCTTCTGGGACTAGCGCTCCTTCCGGATACGCCGGGCAAGAATCTCCCTTCCGTCCGCGAGCCTGTGAACACCGCCGTGGGAAGCCGTGATGTCTGGGCCGCCCCGACCGTGGGGGACTCTGACGGGAAAATTACAGGAGTTGGAGAAGTTGAGCCGCTCCGTCAACCACACCCGCCACTGCCTACCTCTGGATTTCCTGTACGCGAGAGAATTCCGGGCCTTCACTGGTTGAGGCCCTTGTTAGCCGGCATTCTGTTCCTTGCGGACGAAAGCATCTCAACCCATAAGCTTACCTCTCGCAACAGGGAGCGAACGCCCAGGTCAGACGAGGACTGCGCCTCCCGTGCGGCTGGTAAGTTTACAAAGGGGATTAAAGTACCCTGAGATCATCTCCGAGAAGACCTTTGAAGTCTTTATAAGTGAGGCCCGAGGAAATGTGTGTATGCAAATAGAAATAAAATAAACACTACACACATCATCCTGTCGAAAAACTTATCTACCATAATAAAATTTTATTTTTATTATTTATTAACCTTTTTAAAAAATTAACACCCTGTGCCAGACCCGTAAGGCTTTTGGGTAGATTACTAGACAAATAATAGACATCCACATAGCTGAACACTGTGTAGCTCTAAAATAAGGTGAACAGGAGCGCCTGGGTGGCTCAGTGGGTTAAAGCCTCTGCCTTCAGCTCAGGTCATGATCCCAGGGTTTTGGGATCGAGCACCACATCGGGCTCTCTGCTCTGCAGGGAGCCTGCTTCCCCCCCAACCCCCACCTCTCTGCCTACTTGTGATCTCTGTCAAATAAATAAATAAAATCTTTTTTAAAAATCTATAAAAAAAAATAAAATAAAATAAGGGGAACTGATGTGACAATATGGAAAGATCCCAAAGATATACTGCCAGTTCAAAAATGCAGATTGAGGAAGAGTATAAATGAACCATGTTTATAAGACCATGTATATATAGAAATATGTTTTAACATTTTCAGAAAATCTAAGAAGCATAAGAAGAGTTATCCTTGAATAAAGGGCAGGGGTTGTAATCAGAGGCAAAGATTTAGTTTAATACTAAACTTGAATTTGTTTTTTTTTTTTTAATATTTTATTTATTTGAGAGAGAAAGAGAGAGAGAGCATGAGTTGAGGGGGCAGAGGGAGAGGGGGAAGCAGGCTCCCCACTGAGCCAGGATCCAGATGCAGGGCTCAATCCCAGGACCCTGAGATCATGACCTGAGCCAAAAGCAGCTGCTTAACCAGCTGAGACATACACATGCCCCTAAACTTGAATTTTAAGAAGAAACAGGAAAAAATACTACTTTTATAATTTTTAAAGCTAGTTTTAAAAGGCGACTAACAATGGCATCTGGGTGGTCAGTCGGTTAGGCATCTGACTCTTGGTTTGGGCTCAGGTCATGATCTCAAAGTCAGGAGATCAAGCCCGGCTTTGGGCTCTGTGCTCAGTGGGGAGTTTGCTCAAGATTCTCTCTCTCCCTCACTGCCCCTCCTACCCTCCCCGTGCTTGCACACTCTCTCTAAAATAAATAAATAAGGTTGCCTGCATAGTTCAATCAGTTAAGCATCTGCCTTCAGCTCAGGTCATGATCTCAGGGTCCTGAGAATGAGTCCCACATCAGGCTTGCTGTTCAGCAAGGAGTCTGCTTCTCCCGCTCACTCTCCCTCTCTCAAATAAATAGATAAAATCTTTTTAAAAATTTTAAAAATTAAAGGCTACTATCAATCTGGTATTGAATGATAGACTAATACAATAATTCTGGATCTAAGCTCTTCCCTGGAAAACCATCTCCTTTTAGTATTCAAATTTCCCCTCTGTTTCACATTCTTCTCCATATATTCAATTCTCATTGTAGGCTTTTCCTTACCCTAAAAATAATATCATCTTTAACCAAGTTATAGCCTATCCATTCTTAAAGGACCTACTACATGGGGCACCTGGGTGGCTCAGTCATTGTATTCGGCTCAGGTCATGATCCCAGGGTCCTGGGATCGAGGCCCACATCGGGCTCCCTGCTTGTCAGGGAGCCTGCTTCTTCTTCTCCCACTCCCCCTGCTTGTGTGCCTGCTCTCACTTTCTTTCTCCCTGTCACATAAACAAATAAAGTCTTAAAAAAAAAAAAAGATTAAAGAAAAAAATAAAGGAACTACAACATACTTGTCTTAATTTTGCTGTCACAGAACCAGCATCTTGTTCATTGCTGTGCTCTAGTCTCTTCATGGAGATGGCCTTTCTCTCTTTAGGTTGTAGGCAAGGAATACTTATTTTATTTGTGTGCTCCAATACACTGACACAGTGATGGGATGCTTCCTGTTGATTTATAGCAGTCATTCTTGGTTTTTTGCAAAAGCTAGATATAGTCCTCTGCCAACAATTGCCTTAAAATACACACACCACTAATACCATCTTGAATTGCCTTGCACTGGAATTTATTTTCCATTCTCTTCTAGTGCTTTCATCAACAGATGTACATAGCACACTAAAACCATCCAATACCAGTCCTGGTGTTGAAAGTATGTTACGATCGTTATTAGACTCTAAAAATCTCCACCTACCTCAGTTAGGCTCTCTACATTTGGAAAGACACCAACTTGGCAAAACATGGAACTTTACATATAGCACTCTCAAAATTAAACCTCCTTTATGAAGTGTCACTTATAAGGGTGACAACAAAAAAAAATTTCTAACATTAAAGTGAACAATAATTACCCTTGCTAGAACCCTGCTTACTGTCTCCTTGTACCTAACATCCATTTCACCTTCCTGTTTCATGTCAGTCCTTGGATGAGTGATCCAGATTCACTGATTCTCATTCCTTTACTAAAGTAAACTTTTTCTTCCCAGTTCCATAATAAACTGTTCTCTGAAAGTTAAAATAGCCATCCCTCTACTCATCCCCAGCAAACGGTTCTCATTCTGTCTTCTATCTGATACTCTTGGGGCTCTCTTCCATAAGGCACCAGCCTCTCTATTCTCTTCCCACAACCAACCTTCTCCTTTCACATCAGTACTGCTTCCTTTGGTTCCATCGATGGATGGTGTCAAAAAACTCAGTCCTTGATTTCTCCCAAATGTCCTTCCTTACAGAACCCAAGCTGTGACTGAGTGTCAATCTTGCTTTAATTTAGACTATTCCAAACTTCTTCTTGAGGCCTGACTTCTTGTGCTGATATGCCTGAAAACTTAGTCAAATGTCTGTTATTCATTGTTCATTCAACAAATGATCAATTTCAGGGACTTTTTAGAGACCCTAGCCTTAGAGATGAAAATAGAGGTTTGCTTCTCAGAAATCTCAGTGTGAAAAGAACAAGAGTACTTGTGTAAATTAAATTAATGAAATATTTTCAAAAAGCAATGCAATAACTGACAGAACACCCCATGAGATAACATAAAATAAACTATTACTGTCTATGAGCAGCTCTTAGGGGTGGAGGGGAGGAATGTGTAATATACAGAAGGTATTTGTAAGACAGGAATATTTTAATGCTCTTCTTATCTGAGTATCCATAATGAAGTTTCCCCTTTCAATCAGCTCTAAACGCAGGAAGTAGAACTGGTCGCTCCTGCTCACAGTACAAACCAGATGGCAAATGCTGAGATGAAGTTCGAGAGAGCTAAGGCACCACGTAAACAGAGATAAAAAACAAAAAACAGTCCCCAGAATAACAACTCTGTAGGCAGCCAGAGTGTGGAAGGTATAAAAGGGAACGAATAGTCTCCTTCCAGATACTGTAATAAAGATGCTGTACTTAAGAAGACACCGAGCAAGGACATCAGCAGTCACCTTCTAAATCGGGGTCTTGCCAGGAGCCAACAGCCTACTCCATCTTGTCAACTCTGCATACGGTGACATCAAATGAATAGCCCACTTGAGAAATCAGCCACGATGAGAGTATTTACACTACAGAAATTGGCAAACACCATAAACCAGAGCCTCCCCGCTTCTCCCACAAATCTGTTTACTGACACGTCACTGAACACTGTCCAAACTGAGAGTAAACATTTAAATATATAAACCCAACTTCAACACTATCAAGTGGGGGTCACAGAGTGGGCAACCAAAGAACAGAACGTAGCACAAGAGGAGGAGAAATTGAAAGGGCAACAGTGACAGTTCCTTTAGCCACATTTGCTGGCCAGCCTTTTCTCCTTCCTGAACATTCCACATACAGACAAGTACTTCGACCTGAAGTAACCTTGCCTGTCTCCCATAGGTGTGTATCTTCTTCTAGAGTATTGGTATTTGGCTATATTCTCATTTTTTGATCATTAATTGCTTTTTGCACAACTGACTGGGATCTTTAACCCCAGTAAGAGCTACCCTAGAGGAGAAGCAAGCTCTTTCTTCCACTCAGAACCATAGCATGAGGGGTTCCTGGGTAGCTCAGCTAAGGATCTACCTTCGGCTCAGGTCATAACCTCAGGGTCCTGGGATCGAGCCCCACATTGGGCTCCCTGTGCCGTGGGAAGCTATGGGAGGCTCTCCTGCTCCCCCTACTTGTGTTCCTTCTCCCACTGTGTCTCTCTCTGTCAAATAAAATCTTTAAAAAAGAACCATAGCATGTCACAAGTAAATATTTCTGGATCTCCCTATCCAATTTCCAAGCACCCCTCACAGCGCATCAGATGGGATGCACTCAGTACACACCTGTCCACCCAGAAAATCAGAATTTTTTCCTGTATAAATACAGAGGGTCAGGGCCTGGGTGGCTCAGTCGTTAAGCATCTGCCTTCGGCTCAGGTCATGATCCCAGGGTCCTGGGATCGAGCCTCACATCAAGCTCCCTGCTCAGCAGGAAGCCTGCTTCTCCCTCTCCCACTCCCCCTGCTTGTGTTCCCTCTCTCGCTGTCTCTCTCTCACAGTCAAATAAATAAATAAATAAACAATATATAAATACAGAGGGCCACTAGAGAAAACAGAAGACAGATATCTGCTAATTTAAACCAATTACTTCTCTCAATTAGAGCCCCCTTTCAGCCACCTTTTATTTACTTAAGTTTTTATTTAAATTCCAGTTAATTCACATACATTGTAATATTAGCTGGGGGTGTCGAATTTAGTGATTCATCACTTACATACAACACGCAGTGCTCATCCTAACAAGTGCCCTCCCTACTCCCCATCCTCCATTTAACCTATCCCCATGTCCGCCTCCCCTCCAGTAACCCTCAGCTTGTTCCCTAGAGTTAAGAGTCTATTTCCTGGTTTGCCTCTCCCCCCCGCCCATGTTCATCTGTTTGGTTTCTTAAGTTCCACATATTAGTGAAATCACATGGTATTTGTCTTTTTCTGACTATTTTTGCTTAGCATAAGACTCTCTAGCTCCATCCACGTTGTTGTAAATGACAAGACTTGATTCTTTTTTATGGTTGAGTAATATTCCGTTGTACGTATACACCACATCTTCTTTATCCCTTCATCTGTCAATAGACATTTGGGCTCTTCCCATAACTTAGCTCTAGTTGATAATGTTGCTATAAACCTTGGAATACATGTGTCCCTTCGAGTCTATTTTTGTACCCTTTGGGTAAATACTTTATCCTTTGGGTAAATACTTTATAGTGTGATTACTGGATCATCAGCCACTCTTTTCGAGAATTTAAATGAAAAGAAAGCACTGCTAGTTAGAATTTGACACAATTCTTTGAGAAATGTCTATCAATACAGGAAGTGCCCACAGTAGCAATACAGTATCATGTGTTTCTGTAACATTTGCTTTTGGGCACAGATATTCCTTACACAAGTACCCAAGCTTGACTTACAGCTTTGAAATACTGTTCTGGTTATGCAAAAGATATTGCCAAAGGAGGTGTGCTATTGTCTTCTTGATAAACCATTAAGAGCAAAGGAAGTAACTATTCTGAGGCAAAAACACAAATTCAGCCAAATTCCTGACAGTCCCCTCAGCTTTCTGTTTCCATGTTAACCTGAGGAGCTGAGTAAGTCAACAAGGAGTTAACGGGAAGATTCAGACAAGTAGTGACTCAACTTCTCTAACTGGAGAATGAGATTAAGATTAAAGAGACTGATCCCTTGGCAGTCAAAGAGCAGACTCCCGAGCCTTCTATAGAAATTCACAAAGGACATTTCTGAATGTGAAGAAAAGGTATATTGGTGCCTCTGGGCCTGAACTACAAAGAATACTTACAGGATTTGTTTTTTTCCTCTGCCTGCTTTATTTTTGATTCGTGACAGAGACCTCTGGGCTCAAAAGCACACTTTCTGCTTTTTCAAGGAGGTAACTATCAGTTGGGTCAGAATTGCTGAAGATAAGCCTCTGGGAGTGCCACACTGGTGTGAGAACCAGATGACTCTGAGCAAACATTACTTCTGCTTCTGAGAGCTATTTATGGATGTCCATTTTTTAAAAACACATTTAAGTCGATAGATTGGAACCATGACTAGGCAGCCAATCTACACGTGGTTTTGACCTGAAAGATTTCCAACGTATATCCAAATGATGCAAAAGAAGAGATTTATACAGGTAATAAGGCAGTGAAATTTTATAAGGAGCTAAGCGAGCAAGGGGAAAGGTCGCAGTAACTGTCATCAAGGGGCCTGATCACAGATGAAGATGATAAGGCCTGAGACCGATGAGAAGCCATTGGTGGGGAGTGCCAATTTTTGGGGTAGTTTTATTAACACAAATATGACATACCCATAAGCTGTCTACTCATTTTCTTCACTATACAGCCTGGCATTGGGACCCTGATGGCCAGCTGGATTGTTTTTTTCCACAATGGCTTTGCAGTTCTTAGAGGAGACATTTTGACCAGTCCCTGCATGGTAGGATTTGTTGCACATCAAGCTCTTTGACGCTGGAGATGAGGAATTTCTGAAATCCACAGGACAGCATGTGCTTTGTTTTCTTGTTGCTCTCATAACCAACGCTGGGCATCAAGATCTGGCCCTTGGTTCTCCTGTGCACCCTATGGTCAATACCTCTGGGTTTCCATCCGCTGCATTTAATATGCCATGAAGAGCACAGTTTTGCTTTATATCTATCAAGTTATAGAGTCTACCCTGAATGGAAGCTGGAGGCCAGATTAGCAGAAAAGGAAAACACTCTGACGGGGCATCAGATATTAGTGGTTCTAAACTCACCAAAGAGGAACCAACTGATGGACGCCAGGTGAAAGCCAAATTGCTGTTCATGAACAAGGGCTTCCTCCCCTCAATCTTGACTCTACGTCAATGAGCTGAGCAGAGTCAAAGGGGGGGTGGCACGTAGTAATAAAAAGTGTATTAAAATTTTTGCATTAACCATGTACAGGTACAGGTTAAAAAAAAAAAGGTATAATTTTTATTACTATTATTGTGAATTCAATTCTAACTCCTAGCTCTTGGCTTTGGAAACAGTTATGAGGTAGATAAGCAAAATGCACAGTTATCCCGAAAGTTTAATGTTTAGTTTTTTCCCCCTTCAAGCTTCCTTTCCAAAGTTGGAGGAAGATGAACTCATGCATATTCAACTAATTTCTTCTGCATCAGCAGTGATAAAATCTTCATGGAGCTCTGAGATGGAGGTAAATTCAGGAATCTAGAAAAAGAGCAAGCAGGGCCCTGTGTACATCATTCCCAGTGGTGCCCCCAACACCTTGACATGAACATGATTCAGCAGGGATTAAATGTAATGGACTTACATTGGAGACAAATTCACAAACTTCAACCAGAATTTATTTATGAAAGATGGAACTGATGACTGAAATAAAGCTCCATGACTACTTGACGTAAGAGTACTTGTTCATATAAATTATGCAAGGCAGGAATTGCTATTCAAAGCTATTTCTACTTCTGTATTCTGACAATTATTGAGAAATAAACATTCTGAGAAAACTGCCAGGAGGGCCATATCAGACCCCCGTGATTGCTTTCAGTTTTCAAAAGCTGATCTCATGACCCTTGGTTTCCCCACCGGAAACTATCACCATTAGGGATGTACAGTTTTCTTTTATCCTGTTGTAAACCCTCTTAACTAACATGAGTGAGTTTTCTGCAATCATGAAACTGTGCCAGAAAAGATATTCCATGATTTCTTGTTGTGAGGAACACGATACATCCAAGCTAATTATCAGCTGAAATAAACCAAACTGTTTTAACTTTTATGACCCACTGCATTTTTAATTATGTCAAAGTTAATTTGCTTTCTGATAGCTCAAAGAACAAAGGTCTTCTGTAGATAGTTAAAATGCAATTAAACTACACTACACTGATCAGAATTAACATTTGCCATGGTAAATAAACTCAAATACATGTGGCCTTGAGCCAAGGGGTTGCTGTCAAGACTGCGGAGAAGCACAGAATTTCAAACCTGGAAACAGCTTCTGAATTTATCTAGTCTCACGCTGTTATGTTACAACCCATGGAAGTTAGGTGTTTGCTTTACTTGTGGTTAGTGAATATATGCCGAGACTGGGCTATTTTTCCTCCTAGAAAACCATTATCTGCGTAAAAACATAATCGCGTGATTAAGTAGATTTCCATTTCCACTATCAGCCCCAGAATCTTTTGTCTTTAAAGCAGCCACTTGCAAGTCATCATCTCCTTGGAGGTGGTCAGAGAAGGTGGATTTATGCTTCAAGTAAGAGTATGAAGGAACCAGATATGGCAGGTGATGTAAGAAATTAGCTTTCATTAGCACCTTTTTTTTTTTTTAATTGTGTTATGTCAGTCACCATACAGTACATCATTAGTATTTGATGTCACGTTCCATGATTCACTGTTTGCGTATGATGCCCAGTGCTCCAAGCAATCCGTGCCCTCCCTAATATCCATCGCTGGGCTCACTCCTGCCCCCACCTCCCTCCCTTCTAAAACCCTCTGTTTGTTTCCCGGAGTCCACAGTCTCTCATGGTTCGTCCCCCACTCCAATTTCTGCCCCTTCATTTTTCCCTTTTCCTAATATCCCCCATGCTGTTCCTTATGGTCCACAAATAAGTGAAACCATATGATATTTGACTGTCTTTGCTTGACTTATTTCACTCCACATAATCTCCTCCAGTCCTATCCAAGTTGATGCAAAAGTTGGGTGTTCATCCTTTCTGATGGCTGAGTAATATTCCGCTGTGTATATGGACCACATCTTCTTTATCCATTGTCTGTTGAAGGGCATCTTGGCTCTTTCCACATTTTGGCAATTGTGGACATTGCTGCTATGAACACTGGGGAAGCATATAATGCTTTAGAATTTAGGACAATAAGGGTAGAAACATGCTGAAAAAGATACCAATTAAGATGAAAAGGGAACAAAAGTGGTATTATTGTGTTATACGCTCAGTCAAGATATGATCTGGATTCTAGAAAGTGCCTTCTTCACTTAGTTTAGAAAACTGGGGTAAAGGTCAGATGGGGTGGTGGCCATGATGAATAACAAAACAACAACAATGACGATGACAGGGTGACAGACACACAGTGTTAACTCACTCTGTACAGCAGCCCTAGCAGAAGCCATCCATTATCATCCCCCTTTTAGAGATGAAAAAATGAAGTGCACACGGGGAGAGGCAAACCCTTCACACGATGGAGAACATCTGGGTCCCCTTTAGAAATGTCACCCTACTCAATGATAAATGTCCTTTCTTGCAGATACTTCAGGTTTTTTTAGCTGAAAATGCTAGAGACTGCGGTTTTAGATTTTGAGAACTAACCCACAAGAAAGACTTGATGGTAAAGGAGCGAAAGCAGGAAGCTGAGGAGAAAGTGTGAGCTCCCAGAAGCCCAGAAGAGCTTTGCAAGCGAATCCTAGGCTTAGTCACACATTTACCACAAAACACCAGAAAAGCAGGCTCAAGAGGTGAACCTGTGCGCACATGCACGTGCAAGCACAAGAATGGGCTTGCGGTTGGCAATGACCAACAGGAAGGTACCTTGTGAGAGACGGGAAGTGTTAAAAAAAATCAACCCCCCCCCCAAAAAAAGTCAAACCAAAGTGACACTAAGGTTATTAAAGTATCCCACAACCCTGTCTCACTAGGTGAGACAGTGTGTTTATCTCATACTATGGTGAGATAAAACCTCCAGGAATGGACACAAAAGAGTGGCAGGGAACATTTCACCAAGGACAGATAAAGGCACAAGAGGAAAAAAAGAGCCATATCAGAAATGTTGGGACTCACAACAAAAGGAGGCTGGGACAAATGCTCAGAACGGAAGGCTTTCAGAGCAAGGCGGGGTCACGGCTGAAGGCGGAGTCTAGAAGGGCACCTGGCACACAGCAGATACTCGGTCCCCCAAAAAGGAAATACTGAAGACATGAGAGAATGCAGGAGGATTAACAGGTAACAGGAAAATAAATTCTTATTTTACTTCACTTCTCTCCAAAGGAGAACACTAGGACCCTTGAACCATTTGTAGGAGTTTCCAGCCACTCCGTGAGAATACAAATATCCAAGAACGGACCCGTTAACCTACCAAGAAACGGAAACGATTTGCAATTATAATAAGTAAAACAGGGTCACAAAAAAAATAGGAAAAGTGCTTAAGGACTAGAGATGGAAAATCTTAACCCAGTTTTCAAAAAAACAAAACAAAAAAAACCCCTATTTTGAAAAAGGAGATTGTGGGCAAGCAGATTCAAGAGACAAGCAAAATTCTAACATTAATCATCAGGCATCATGTGCTTTGAGAACCAATAGAATAGTACAGCAGTGATCACTAACACATGCCAAACGTAGTATCCTCTTTTCTTTGTTAATATTGGAAGGCTGATACAGAAAAGGAAAGCCGTAAACACGGTAGTAGCCAACGGAAAGTCACAGATGGACTGAGAGTGAATTCATAGAATAACCAATCGATGCCAAACGCCATTTCTCCCCTTTATGTAAACAGTGATAGTTTAGGCTCATTCCTATTCAAAATATTTTTCCCCGTGAAGACTTAGATGAAAACAAAGCTATAAAAGGGTGAGCTAACCGTACATGCAACATAAAGCAGAAGACAAAACACAGATGACGAACTAAAAACTGAAAACTTGGTCGGCAGTAAGAACTGGCAAACTAATGAAAATTTTGGGACTTCAGATACAGGACTGCCAGTGATCTGACTGTCCATTTTTCCAGCGCCCAACAATCTCTACAACTGTATCTGAGAGCCCAGCCAGAGACTTTTACTTTCCAATTAGTCATTTAGTTCATTCACAACATGAGTATTTAAAGCATCCCAAGATCCCATTCTAAACAGTTCCACATAAAACACTCTCATGGCAGGGGTGCTTGCGTGGCTCAGTTGGTTAAGCATGTGCCTTAGGCTCAAGTCATGATGTTGGGGTCCTGGGATCCTTGGATAGAGCCCTGCATCAGGCTCCCTGCTCTGTGGGGACGCCGCTTCTGGCCCTCTCTCTTCCCTTCCCCCTAACCCCCCACCACCGTGCTCTCTCATTCTCTCTCTTAAATTTCATTATGTAAATTTATAAGTAATTTATAAGTAAATTTATAAGTAAATTTCATTATGTAACACTGTTAACTTAAATTTATTCTCACTCGGCATGCCTAGTGTCTAATAATAATTCTGTATCATGGATGATAATGAAGAAGTGCCTGAACTGGTACTGGAGAATTACAAATCGCCTTCCAGAATCACCTCACATCAATATGTCTCTGGACCTTGGTTTCCTTTCTTATAAAATGAGGGAGTTGAACCACATGGTTACCAGACTTAACATACTTCCAAATATAACGTACTCCCCATACTTTACAATAGTAAAAATGTCTAATCAGCAGTTCCTCCAACACTAAACAGAGAATCACCATTTGACACAGCAATTCCACTCCTGGGTATAAACCCAAAAGAACTGAAAGCAAGGACTTGGAAAGATACTTCACTTTCACTGCAGCATTATTCACAATAGACAAAGGGAGAAACCACCCAAGTATCCTTCAACAGATGAATGGTTAAACAAAATGTGGTATATACATACCATGGAATATTATCCTTTGGCCATAAAAAGAAATAGAAGTCCTGAGACATGCCACAACATGGCTGAACCTTCAAGACATTATACAAGTGAAATAAGCCAGACCCAAAAGGAAAATATTGTATGATTGCACTTACATGAAATATCTACACTAGGCAAATTTACAGAACAGTCAGCAGAGCAGAAGTTACCAGGGGCTGGGGAAAAAAGGGAAATGGGAAGTTGTTATTTAATTATAGTTTCTGCTTGGGGTGATAAAGAGATGGTAGCGATGTTTGCATAAAATCATGTATGTTCTTAAGGCCACTGACTTGTACACTTAAAATGGGTGAAATGGTATGTTTTATGTTTAAGATAGATGTTATCCTAAGGAAAAAAATATGGAGGGCACCTGGGTGGATCACTTGGTCGAGCGACTACCTTCAGCTCAGGTCATGATCCTGGAGTCCCAGGATTGGGTCCCGCATTGGGCTCCCTGCTCAGCTGGGGGTCTGCTTCTCCCTCTGATCTTCTACCTCTCATACTCGCTCTATCTCATTCTCCCTCTCTCTCAAATAAATAAATAAAATCTTTTTTAAAATATGGAATTATTCCTATAGATGAAGAAGCTTAGATACAGTCTATGTGATGCTAGGCAGGTCTCAACCTCTCCAATTGTCACTTTCTTCATCTAAAAAATAAGGATAATGAAATCCATGATCAATTCATGGGATCTGTAGTGGGACATCTGCCTAGAACCTGTGATAAAAAAATAAATTCTGTGTATGAGTCAAACTATTTGATCAACTTAAAATGCATCAAAGATAAGATATGCGAGACAACCCATGAAAGACTCACACATGAGAGAGAAATGTTCCTCTTTCCTTCATTTTACCTCTTAGACTTTACTAATCTAGATTTAAGAGTTAGCAATCAGAAAACTTGCATGTTCATGCTAGATGAGAGTTTATTTTATACACTCAATGAGACTATGTGTTCTAGGGCAATAATTTTCTCCTATTTCTCAGATATAGAAAAATAGACCATTTAGAGGCACCTGGGGGGCTCAGTTGGTTAAGTGTCTGACTCTTGATTTCAGCTCGGGTCATGATCTCAGGGTCCTGGGATGGAGCCCTGTATTGGGTTCTGCACTCAGCAGGGAGCCTGCTTCCCCTTTCCCTCCCCCTGGGCCCCTCTTCCCTGCTTGTGCAGGTACACTCTCTCTTTCTCTCTAAAATAAATAAATAAATCTTTAAAAAAAAAGAAAGAAAGAAAGAAAGAAAGACCATTTAGTTCAAGAATGTCCAGAGTGTGACAGGACAGAAGGGGCTACTTAAAAAACGATCTTGGTAAAAGAACAAAAATAAATAAATCTTACAGATGAAAAGGGAGTACAAATAGAAAGCTATATAAATTATCCCAAGGCCAAAGCCAGAAAGAAAATGAGTCTGGTAGATTGTAAATTGCATTAGAATGACACAATCGCTCTGATTAAAGGTGTGGTATCAAAGGAACAAACAGTGAGTATTACAAGCAGCAGTAAAAATGTTTGGGTCGATGGAGGTTTTGAAGTGATCTTCACGAGTGGGAAAGCCAGTGGTAAAAAGCATTTTAAGGAACATCCTCTTGTGTGAAACTATACAACTTTTGCAGAACTTGCCTCACATGAGCCAACTTAAAAATACACAACAGCCAACATAAGGAAGCTTCTATTTCCTGCTAGTCTGCATTTTTTTCTGCCTGAGGCTGAGAAAGCTGAAATATTACAGTACAATGCCAGCTTTTCCCCTTTCGGAGTGCCCCTGTGGCTTTGTTGACAGCCCACAGCCTCCTTAACCTTCTATGGAGGTTAGTGTGAAGATGACACATGGAAAGCCACAACTCAACATGGGGACAGAAAGAGGAGGGCATACATACCTCGTTCAAATTTTAACCGCTGGTAGAGCTGAAACTGATCCACGGGCACCAGGGAGGCGATCTGAAATCAGAGATATTAACAAGATGAGGTCTCTCTCCTCACTGGAGCCCAGAGTTCAGCCTTCACAGACCTCTCCTTCTTGTCTGGCTTACTTTATACCAGTGGTTCCAGAACTTTTTCTCTCCACAGTTCCGTGGTAAGAAAAGCAGCAATTTCTATGGCAGCCACTACTCGAAACACCCAAGACAGGACTCCTTCATCAAACTCCAAACCCTCAGCAGCTACTAAGACCAGACAACCAAACTTTTGGACTTCTCCAATTATTTATGTATCTATATGAAAGATATTCTTTATCACTCCACATTCATTTAAGAAATGTTTAAAAGATTATGGTTCTAGCTTTAGAACCCTTAAAAACTAAGGCCAGGTAGATAGTGCCTCAGGAATTATGAAAACCTCATTGTCTCCTCGGGAACAGACTCTTCTAAACAATATGAAAATCATTTCTTCGGACAAAAAAAAAAATCACTTTGCGGGGCCCTTGGTTGTCCCTCATCGTCATCTGTGTCCCGGGAGGAAAGAAATGCTAAAGATATTTCTTGTGATTGCACTCCTATTTCCATTGCAGATGGCGATATGAACCAAAGGTTTACAAGTAAATGACAGTGAGTCAGACCTAACCAAAGGATATTTCAGATTAATCCTTTCAAATTGCATTGCGAAGTCAGATGCAGGAAAAGCTAACTGCTCTTACACTGGCATTCTAAAAATACTACCTCCATTGACGCCAACTATATTGGTGTTGCTTAAAAGATTTATAACTGAGAAAACTCAAGGACTTGATATTAGGCTTCTAAACATTTAGCAAGTTGATACAGGACACAGTCGTAGCCTTGGCAATTCTGACTCGAAAACATTACATGTCCTTTGGGATGAAATATATCTAGACAGAAGTTCCTGCAACCAAAGAAAGGAAGTCTGGCTTAAGAAAACAAGAGTAAAAAAAAAAAAAAAATGAGGCCGTTAAAAATTACACTTAACATGTATAAGGCTGACAATTCACAGACCTGCACCCGTGGGGCAAATAATACATTATATGTTAATAAAAATAATTAAAAGTTTAAAATTTAAAAATTACACTTAACAAATACAGTACATTCTAACAGGTATTCAAAATCAAATCCTCCTCCTCACACACACAAAAAATTCAATTTGTTTACTTGGCAAATGAATTAAACAAAGTTAGCTAAAACCTATGAAGGACTACAAAACAGGCAAGTTCAGTCTTCTCCATTCCAAGTACAGTAAAACATAAATTTAATTTAATTATAACATTTTTCTCCAGCTGGGAGGAAAAGGTTGCATTTTCACCTGGCACTTTCAATAAAGCTCCTGAGCAATCACTGTAAAAAAAATTATGGTTAATTTTATATGCTATGTGTTATACCATACTTTTTTTAAAAGTGTGGGTAGACTTGTATTACACTGAAAGCCAGTTCTGTTTCATCTGTTATAATACCACCTGGACATCTTTCCTAAAAGACAAAGGTGTCTCAAAAAACATTCTGCGTTAGAGACAGAAGACATAGGTAACCGAAGGGATGGGAGGCATTAAAGAATCTGAATTCAATTCCTGACTTAGTCATTGCTTCCTTGTGGCAGAGAACAAATAATCTAATACTACTTCAACTTTGGGGCCAAGGTGACTTGGAGATGATGTCATCTGGGCCGAAGAGACCTCAGTGAGAGTCTGTATATCTGTTTTAGCCGCCCCCCCACCGAGAGGCCTTTGATTCTATGGGACAGTCTTATACTCTACTTGCCCCCAATTAAAACAGCTTCTGGACTGATGAAGAACTTCTTCAAACCCCTCAAAGTCAACTCCTAAAAATTCTGATTTTTTTTTTCAATGACATGCAGTATATGTAGCAGCTAAGTCAAATACCGTTGATGGAAGACAAAGCAAACAGGAGATAGAGGACTTGAGACACAGACAAAATGCTAATGAGAAAACTGAGACAAATTAATGCAGTAAAAAGTCAACAACAGGAGAGATGGATGTTTCTTTTTTTTTTTTTTTTTTTTTTTTTTTTTTTTAGATTTTATTTAGTTATTTGACAGAGAGATCACAAGTAGGCAGAGAGGCAGGCAGAGTGTAAGGGAAGCAGGCTCTCTGCTGAGCAGAGAGCCCGATGTGGGGCTCGATCCCAGGACCCTGAGATCATGACCTGAGCTGAAGGCAGAGGCTTAACCCACTGAGCCACCCAGGTGCCCCCATTTTTTTTTTAAAGATTTTATTTATTTATCTGACAGACAGAGATCACAAGTAAGCAGAGAGAGGAGGAAGCAGGCTCCCCGCCGAGCAGAGAGCTCGATGCAGGGCTTGATCCCAGGATCCTAAGATCATGACCTGAGCCGAAAGCAGATGTTTTCACCCACTGAGCCACCCAGGTGCCCCGAGATGGATGTTTAATTTTAAATTAGAAAGCTAAATTTCATAGAGGACACGTCTCTGCCAACAGGGAAGTCAGAGGGCTCTAATTTTTTTGGTCTTTTATTCTACTTTGAATCTCCTATTTATTATTTTTTTAATAGATCGAAGATTTTTATGGAATTAAGACTTAATAGGGTAAATCAATTTTTCCTATTGAAATTTGTGATTTAAAAAAAAGATAGGGGCACCTGGGTGGCTCAGTGGTTTAAGCCGCTGCCTTCAGTTCAGGTCATGATCTCAGAGTCCTGGGATCGAGTCCCGCATCGGGCTCTCTGCTCAGCAGAGAGCCTGCTTCCCTCTCTCTCTCTCTCTGCCTGCCTCTCCATCTACTTGTGATTTCTCTCTGTCAAATAAATAAATAAATCTTTAAAAAAAAAAAAAAAAAAGATAAAAACACCTTAGTTCCATCACCACCATTCTCTTCTCTTCCCAGACCTCACCACTTGGATTTGCACCTTTTCGGTGTTCTATTTGACAATGCACTAAAGGTACAACAGTGTCTGGAACCGTGGGAAGACAGACGAGGAAAGGGGGCAGAGAAGCTGCTCTCAAGGAACTTAAATTACCCAGAAGGCAATAAAGACACATAGGGTTTTTTCTTTTAAATCTACTCTTTGGGAAAAAAGAGAATCGACTCCTTGATCTTACCATTTGTTGGCTTTACGGATTAGACTAGTTCTCTGAAATGTTTCTATTATACCCATGGCTTCAGATCAGAGAAAACTGGACCTTGTAAAAAAAAAAAAAAAAAAAAAAAAAAAAAAAAAGACGATCCAAAGTATTAAATTCCCGGTTTCACTGCCATGTGGAGCTAAGTCTCGATTGCTCAAGGTCTCTTAAAATTATAAACCTGAAATAAACGCGTTAGGATGATTACTGAAGGGTCGATTAGATCACAGGTTAAAGGGCTACTGCTTTCAAAAGCAAAACAAAACAAAACCTGAAACAATCAGACTTGCAAACTGATTGCAAAACTGAAACGCCAATGAAAGAGATTATGAAGAGGTGTCTTATATCACTGTCCTCTCCCTGCCAACAAAAAAATTCCAAATCATTCAAAATCATATCAGAATGTTCCTTTTTAACTTTTTTATTTTGAAATAATCTTAGACTGATGAACTTGGGGAGAGTTCCAAAATCCCATTCTCCCCAACTTCTCCTAATGTTAACACCTTACATAACCATAGGTAAGAATTAAAGTAATGAAATTTACGTTGATATAAAACAAACTATCTTAAGCCTTATTCCATGTTCAGAAACTGTCCCACTTTTCTCTTTTATTTTTTTTTTCCAGTCTAAGATCTAATTCAGGATCCCTCCCTGCATTTAGTTGCCTTAGCCTTCTCCATTCTGTGGCAGTTACTCAGTTTGTCTTTGCCTTTCATGACCTTGACCTTTCATGACTTTGAAGAGTCCAGGCTAGTTATGTCCCTACAGTGTTCTCTGATTTGGGTTCATCTGATGCTTTCCCGTGATTAGGTTGAGCGTGTGCAGTTTTGGCAAGAATGTCACAGAAGTGATGTTGAGCCATTAAGGAAGTACAGGAGGGGGCGCCTGGGTGGCTCAGTGGGTTAAGCCGCTGCCTTCGGCTCAGGTCATGATCTCAGGGTCCTGGGATCGAGTCCCGCATCGGGCTCTCTGCTCAGCAGGGAGCCTGCTTCCTTCTCTCTCTCTCTCTCTCTCTGCCTACTTGTAATCTCTCTCTGTCAAATAAATAAATAAAATCTTTAAAAAAAAAAAAAAAAAAAAAAAAAAAAAAAAAAGGAAGTACAGGAGGACACCCATCTCATTACTGGTAATGTTGACTTTTTAACTTGGTTACGGTGGTGTCCACCAGATTTCTTCACCCTTTGTAATCATCAAGTATCTTGTTCTTGTAGGAATACATTTGAGATTCTGCAAATATCCTGTTTCTCATCATATCTTTGCCCCATTAATTGTTGTTATCTATTGATAATCCTTGCCTCTAAGAGCCATTACTGTGATATTTGCTTAATGATTTTCTATTTCCATCATTCATTCTGTATTTGTTAATTAGAATTCTACTGTAAGAAAGAACTGTCCCTAGGGTGCCTAGGTGGCTCAGTCAATTAAGCATCTGCTTTCAGCTCAGGGCATGAGCCCAGGGTCCTGGGATCGAGTCCCGCATGTGCCTTCCTTCTCAGCGGGGAGTCTACTTCTTCCTCCATCCTTCCCCTGCTTGTGATCTCTCTCTCTCTCTCAAATAAAATCTTAAAAAAAAAAAAAAAAAAAAAAAAAAAGGCTGTCCCTTCTCCCCCATCTACTTATTATTCATTTTTGTATTCAGGTCAGTATGGACTACTGATATTTACTGCATTCAGGAGGCTCTAATCCACTAATAACCAGATCCACATGCAAGCTGTAAAAACAAAAAATTTCCAAGTATCTTCTCAACTATCAAGAGACCACTTCCATCAGATCTAAAAAATTCTTATCTTGATTTAAAGTGATTTTTATTGCTATTTCTCCTTTGAAATTTAATCTGCCTGTTACACAAAAATTTCTCTCCTTCAATCCAAGTATGAAAGACCACTTTTTCTCATCTTCATTATTCTAGAAATTCTTTCCAAAAAGAAAGAAAATTTAATTCAAAGAGAAGGTAAACTCAGTATAATTTTAATAGAATAAGAGCAGTAATACAGAACAGTAAAAACAAAAAGCTACCAATCGCCCATAATCGCATTCTGGGTTGTATCAACCTGAGAATGCTTACTAAAGTACCTTACTGCAAGCCATTGGTTCTCCATTCCACTCTAACCATAGCACAGGACAACCAGGGCACTCAGAATATACATACACGTGGGGAGCTGTAACTGTTACACATGGTGGTTAATTAGATACATCTAACATTCACAACTGACAAGAAATAAAACGTGAGGTATACCTTTGTTTCCTATATTAACTGTGATCATAATATCCGAGCAGGCATCACCACTCACATTGACACTAGCCCTACAAAAGCTAAAGAAGTGGGGTGCCTGGGTGGCTCAGTGGGTTAAAGCCTCTGCCTTCGGCTCAGGTCATGATCCTAGGATCCTGGGATCGAGCCCCGCATCGGGCTCTCTGCTCAGCGGGGAGCCTGCTTCCCCCTCTCTCTCTGCCTGCCTCTCTGCCTACTTGTGATCTCTGTCAAATAAATAAATAAATAAATAAATAAATAAAACTAAAGAAGGAAGTGGGGGTGGGGGGAGACAGTAGAGCCTGCTTGCCAGAGAAGCATTTATGCTGAAATAGTGTGTTCCCATAATACTGACCTCATATACAAATTTTATCTTATGCATAAAATACAATATGTATAGAAAAGGTTACTTTTTTAAAGATTTTATTTATTTATTTGAGAGAGAGAAAGCAAGAGACAGAGCATGAACAGAGGCGGAGGGGCAGAGAGAGGAGGAAGCCGTTTCCCCGCTGAGCAGAGAGCCCACTGCAGGGCTCCACCCCAGGACCCTGAGATCATGACCTGAGCCGAAGGCAGAGGCTTAACCAACTGAGCCACCCAGGTGCCCCCATATCAAAGATTATAATATATATTATATTTTAGTTGGGAAAATGAAATGGTTAAAACCATGAAGTTAGGGATTAGCTTCATGCAAGTTCTCATCAAGGTCTAGACAGCCAGGAAAAAAGAGAAAAAGGAGAAAGAAAAGCCTAGTCTTCACTTGGGTTTGGCCCTTTAAACCATACTTCTGCTACTGCTGCTTTAAAACATTAAAGAGACAGACCAAACAAAGAATCCAAGAGATAGTATATTTGAAGATAGGAGTGACCACAAGAAACTCATTGGAGCATAGCAATTTGTGAGGTGCTATGACTTGCAAAAATACTGGCAAGAGAAACAGTCCTACCCGTACAGATAAATGCCTTATCACACCGATACAAAAACTACCCGGGTTTCCTGTCTCAACCCAGAAAATAAGAACTGTCCTTCCTAACATCCCCCGCTCATCACTTGAGTGTGCTGACCAAGCTCCCGTCTTCTCTCTGTACTAGATTTTGAAACCTGCTGGAAAAAAACAAGAGGGCTTCACTGTCCAAGAGCCAGAAGGCAGGGCCCTCCTGGGAAGTGAGAAAGATGGCGGGAGCTGGAACACCAGGGCGGGAACTGTTTTCACAGTTCCCTGAAGAAGGCTGCTTTCGCTGTGCCTTTCTCACCTGTTCTCCAGAACACCCTCCCACACCCTCTTCCGCCTTTCTCCCGTGGCTCCTCCACGGGTAAAAGGGATTTGCCCATGTGCCCGACCATGTGACACGTTCAAGCCACTGCTGCTTACTCTTCTTACACTTGCCTTTAGTTGAAGAAAAATCCTAGAAACATTTTCCCCCACTTGTATGCAGTTTTAAAGCAAAGCTGTAAATGCATTCCAAAGCAAAATTCAACTGGAACCCTAAAAGTATCTATTGACACTGGCAGAGCAGATTGTTTTCTCCTCCGCCACCTTGAGGTTCGACTCATAATCCCCCCAACACACATCACAGCCCAAGGTTATCACAGACATACTCGGTCCCTTCCCGTCCAGATCCTTCAGCCACAGCAACAGGAATCTGGCTGCCTGGCTGGGCATCCTAATCTTCCTTCTGTCCCGCCTCATGCTGTGATGATGGGGAGGAAGAGTGTGACAAGAGGACACAGCGAGTGAGGGCTGTGCAGAAGGATCACTTGCGGGGAGCACACGGCTCTCTAGAATTCTGAAAGACTTCCCAAATAAACAGGCAACAAGAGTAATATCTGTATTTCTTCTGCAAATGTACCTTCAAATTCCTTAGTGCTCCCCTTCCCCTGCCCCCAGTCCTCCACGGCACCCCACAGCCTAAACCTCCTCCCATAGAAATTCTAGAACCCCCATGCTTGGCACGAGCAGCTGCACACATCCCTGCTCTGGGGCAGGTGGGGACTCTAGCCCAAGAAGCAGGCGGTCAGGTCAATGCCCCAGGACTTGGAAGGAGACTTGGTTGTTGAGAAGCTCTTCCCTGCCCTCCACTGCCAACTGGCAGAGGGAAGAAGTTCAATTTCTCAGGCCATGTAATGGTAGGTATGCGCTCACCACTCTAATTTTATAGGACCCCGACAAATGGCTCAGGTTTCCCCAGCGGGGGATGGTGTGCTACTTCCCTAACACAGGAAGGAAAGGGCTCCAGTAGTCATCACCTTTTAATAGGGCTACGAACTCCCTGGGCCCTGCCGGAAGTGACGCTATCAGAACAAACAGTCTTATCCATAGCGGGTGAGATTCCCGCACCGGGGACCTGAGAAAAGCCCACCACCAGCTGACACTACCACGCGAGGCAGGGAGGCCCCGTTGTACTTTTCTAGTGTCCTCCCCCAGAAGCACGCCGTACTTGGATGGGGTATTAAATGCTTTGCTAATGAAGCATCCCTGATAAACAAAAATTATGGGGCAAAGCCAGTGTTGACCCCATCTGGACGCGGTAAGAAGGCAGGGGGACCCACCGTGAGCAGGGGCCGACGCACGGAACACGGGCAACCACGTGCGCTAGATCTACACCGGAAAGCATGGGGGGCAAAGACTTTAAATGCCTGGTGTCCTGTGAAGATGAATGAAGAAATGTTCTACTTACATGCGTTTTATAAGACAGTGGATGATGAAGAATCACATATTATAACATCAACAACAGCAGCGCCAGGGGAACATGAGTCTCAACCAGAACTATTTTTAACATGTGAAGTTTATTTATGTGTTACCTGTATAATTAAAATTTTTTTAAAAGCAGAAGTAGTCATAGAGACAGAATCCAGTCAAGCATAAGGCAGATAAGCCCCATTATGATATGCTCAATCGTATCTGCATTAAGAACTACCTATTCTTGGGGCACCTGGGTGGCTCCGTCAGTTAAGCAACCGACTCTTGGTCTCAGCTCAGGTCTTGATCTCAGGGTCAAGAGTTTGAGCCCTACAGTGGGTTTCATGAAAAAAAAAGAGGGGGGGGGGGACTGCCTATCATAATAATAACCATATACAAGGAAAGCTTGATGTAAAGGAAGCCAGAAAGGAAGACAGTATAGCCCAAGTTCATGTGTATGAGGTATTTGCTTTGAAAGGAATGGTCCCATATAAACTGGTAAAGCTATCAATCTCTCTAACATAATGTTCTATTTACGTCTCCATTCAAAATGAGAGACCACTAACTACCGCCAGCACAATGTTTCCCTCTGGGGACTGAGAAGAAGTGGCCCGTTGGTTAAGAACTCTGACGACTGTACATTCACGCCCATCTTTAGTCAGCCTCTCGGCAGACCAGTGAGAGCAGAACCGGCCCTTTAATGCCCTGGTCTTCCTACTCGCCTAATGGGAAACAGACTTTGAAGAATTAAAGACATACCAGAGTTTAGTTCAGAAGATGCTTTTGTTCTGTCTTTTTCTGTTTTTGTTTTTGTTTTTCAAATACCCTTTGGTAACTTCTAAGAGACATTACGGGTTTGTTGGGTTTCCATACTGAAAGATTGACTGTTTTTCGAGTCAAATTGGGTACATAGAACGAGTACCGGGTACGTGTGTTGAGAATGTGTATGATGGGGAAGGGGTAAGAAACCAGATGAGCGGAACAGCAGGCGAATATGAAAAGAAAATTCTATACTAAGAAAATCAGGAAAATTAAATTCTGTTCTGGAGAGCTGTGAGACAGGCTCTCCTCGCCCACTCATCTGAACACATTAGCTCTAACATGTGATCCCCGAATTGTCAATGGTTAGTGGTTACCTACGTTGAAAAGTCTACAACAGGGGCGCCTGGGTGGCTCAGTGGTTTGGGCCGCTGCCTTCGGCTCGGGTCATGGTCTCAGGGTCCTGGGATCGAGCCCCGCATCGGGCTCTCTGCTCTGCAGGAAGCCTGCTTCCCTCTCTCTCTCTCTCTCTCTCTGCCTGCCTCTCTGCCTACTTGTGATCTCTGTCAAATAAATAAATAAAATCTTTAAAAAAAAAAAAAGAAAAGAAAAGTCTACAACAACGCCATGCCATTGACCTTTCTGCAAGTGTCAGAGATGTCAGAGTCGGTGCTGTCCAATCGGGCAGCCGTGAGCCGTATATAGCTACAGGGCACTTAGAACATGATTAGGGCAACCACAGGAATGAATTTTTAGTTTTATTTCATCTTAATTAATTTTTTTAAGATTTTATTTACTTTTATTTATTTATTGGCAAAGAGAGAGACCCCAACAATGGAAGCAGCAGGCAGAGGGAGAGGGAGAAGCAGACTCCCCACTGAGCAGGGAGCCCGATGTGGGACTCAACCCCAAGACCCTGAGATGATGACCTGAGCCGAAGGCAGACACTCAACCGACTGAGCCACCCAGCGACCCGATCTTAATTAATTTAAACATAAATAGCCACATGTAGCAAGTGGCTACTGGACTGGACAGTGCAAGGTCTAGGATACAGGCCTGTAGTTAATTTCACTTGTCATCTGGTTAATGTCACTCTGCTGGACCAGAAACTCCATGAGGCTAGCACTGGGCCAATCTTATTTGCCTCTGTATCGTGGAACAGGACCTGGCAGACTGTGCACACTTGATAAACACCACTAACTGGTCAGATTTTCACAGAAGCAAATCAAAAAGGAAGCACCTTTCTTAGAAGGATGATGCATCAAAAGATGCTTGTGAACACCCAAGTCTTACTTCATTTTTTTTAAAGATTTTATTTATTTATTTGACAGAGAAATCACAAGTAGGCAGAGGTGGGCAGAGAAAAAGAGGGGGAAGCAGGCTCCCTGCTGAACAGAGAGGCCAGTGCGGGGCTCGATCCTAGGACCCTGAGATCATGACTTGAGCCAAAGGCAGAGGCTTTAACCCACTGAGCCACCCAGGCGCCTCCGAGTCTTACTTTAAAACCCACTGCCAAAGTGTCTAGCTAACCCAGTCTTTCCCCACTTTAATTTCCTTCTATACTTTTCTCACACAAAAGAAAGCAGTATTTCTCAACAAAGGATGACATAATCAGTATTTTTTTTATTAAAAAAATTCCATTATTTTATGATTTTCCTAAAACAATACACTTCTAAACCATTATATATTCCTTTTATCCTTCCCTAGAAAATACTTCAAACTCACTTGTAACCCCTAGCTGATATTCCATGAACTGAACAGGAGACACCCTGAGGCATATTGGTTAAAAATGGTCTATAAACATCATTCTGCATGCTCTGCTTATAAAACAGAGGATGTGCTTTACAAACAAAGCGTATCAACACACACATCCCCACCTACACATACATATATATACATATCCACGCACACATGCGTGCACACTACTGAGTCTCCAATTATCAGGTCCTTTATTACACAATCTACCTACCACCTTCTACTCTTTTTTTTTTTTATTTTTAAAGATTTTATTTATTTATTTGACAGAGATCACAAGTAGGCAGAGAGCCAGGCAGAGAGAGTGGGGGGAAACAGGCTCCCCGCTGAGCAGAGAGCCCGATGCGGGGCTCAATCCCAGGACCCTGGGATCATGACCTGAGCTGAAGGCAGAGGCTTAACCCACTGAGCCACCCAGGCACCCCACCACCTTCTACTCTTAAAGCCATGTAGTTATGGTGGTCAGAAAGAACTGGATTAGAATTGTAGCTCTTCTGGGCTTTAGATATGCACTCTTGGGCAAATTACTTAATCCCCCTGTGCCTCCCTTTCTAAGTCTGTTGAAGGGACTGGATGGTTCACCAGCTATGAAAGCATCTGGAAGACCACCTAGTGCACAGCAGGTGAGCTGTGATGCTGAACAAGTAACTTACTTCCTCTGTTTCATGGGACCTCTTTCCATTCTAACAATCCAGCCAAAGCAAAGAAGTAAAAGGAGCAATGCTTACAATCTTCCCAAAGATGGGTTAGCGTGGGTTATCTCCTGATTTAAAGTGAGAAGGCCTGGGTGGCTCAGTCAGCTAAGCATCTGCCTTGGCTCAGGTCATGATCCCAGGGTCCTGGGATCGAGTCTCGTGTCAGGCCCCCTGCTCAGTGGGGAGTCTCCCTCTCCCTCTGCCCCCGACTCATGCTTTCTATCTCAAATAAATAAATAAAATCTTTAAAAAAAAAAAAAATCAGATTCAAGGGCAAGGCTCCTGATCAGGGATTGAAGAAACAAAGGAAAATGGTATGTCACAATCTTAAGGAAATGGGAGAACTCATTCAAAAAAGACATTTCTGATATCTGATAAAGATCCAGCCAGAGGCCTGTGGAAATGATTCGACTCCGTCTCTCTCTGTACAACCACAATAGTTTATATTGTCTGTAACTGGTTAAAATCTGTCATCCGTTTATCTTTAAAGTAGTAGAGATCACAAGACCCCTTGTTCTTCCGCCTCCAAACTGCACATCTGGTAAACCTGATTCCTAGCGCCTTTGACTACTGGAGAATTTCTTCAACACGCAGATTTATCGATGGAACTGCGGTAAGCAACAGCTTCAACAGTCTGTATGAAGTATCCATAGGTATGCAGCCACAAAGGACTCCTTTAAAGAGGTAGCCTCTGCATTTCGATTCTAGACCCCCTGGCAGGGAAGTACGCAGTGAGGATCCCAGGGAGTAACATCAACAGGCAAGAGGGAAGGTCATGGGAGTCGAGCATACCTCCGCCTCCTGCAGGGTCCCGTGGTTCAGGCACACCGTGTCAGGGCAAGCAATGGGAGACCCACAGCCTTCTCGGATTGCCAGCTGCAGGTACTGTTTCAAGCACTAGAAGGTAAGAAGGAAAAAGACAATGACCCATTGCCTCACAGTAGCACGAAGGTCACACATCACCCTTGCCTCCCCTTCCTTCACTGGCAGTCCTGGGGCTCTTGTGCTCGGGGAAACCGAGGGAGACCAAAGTTACCACAAGTGTGAACACTAAGACCCATCGCTTGGGAAAGAAAGCAAGACAGGTGATTAATTACGCATGACCTCATCCTAAGAATATGAGTTTATGCGAGGCAACACATCAAATTCCCATGTGCTCACACTTTTCATCCAACACGGATATGGGAAAGAAGAAACCCTCGTTTGCCCTGGTGGCAAATGCCTTCTTTACTCTCTCTTTTTTTAACTTATGTGACTTCCCAGTTCCATTTTTACCTAGTGGTCCTCTCCCTCGAAGTTTGCTCAAAAGTAGAACTCTGACTCTCATGCTGATTTAGCCAAACAGAATCAAAATACAGCTGACACTTGAACAACATGGGTTTGAACTGTGTGGGTCCACTGACATGCACATTTTTTTTTAAATAAATACAGTGCTATAAGTATATTTTCTTTAATGATTTTCTTAACATTTTCTATAGCTTCCTTTATTGTAAGAATACAGTATGTAATACATATACAGAATATGTATTAATCAACTGTTTATGTTATCAGTAAGGCTTCTGGTCAACAGTAGGCTATGAGTAGTTAAGTTTTAGCTCAGTTGGTTAAGCGTCTGCCTTCCGCTCAGGTCATGACTCCAGAGTCCCAGGATGGAGCCCTGAGTTGGGTTCCCTGTCCAGCCAGGAGTCTGCTTCTCCCTTTCTGTCTGCTCCTCCCCCTGCTCATGCTCTCTCTTGTTCACTCACTCTCTCAAATAAATAAAATCTTTAAAAAAAGAAAGAAAGAAAGAAAGAAATCCCAGAAATGGACTCCTCAGTTTCTACTAATTCGTTCATAATTGGAGCTCTTTACTGTATGCGTGATGAAAACAAGTCAAGAACACATGTTTCAGGACACCCCAAAAATACATAAGCCGGTCAATGAACTAACAACCCTTATAAAGTTAAGATTCTTTACAATTGGGTTCAAACTCTTCAAATTTATGCATTTATGGATCAACCTGCTACATTAATAATACTGCTGTTGCACCAACCTTTTATAAAAGCTTAACTATTAAATAAATTCTATGGTCAGAATACAGATACCATAATCGTGAACCTATTTCTTTGTCCTTTTTTTTTTTTTTAAGATTTTATTTATTTGAGAGAAGAGACACAGAGACAGCAAACATGAGGGGGAGTAGTACAGAGGGAGAAGCAGACTCCCCACAGAGCAGGGAGCTGGATGCGGGGCTCGATCCTGGGACCCTGAGATCCTGACCTGAGCTGAAGGCAGATGCTTAATGACTGAGCCACCCAGGTGCTCCCATCTTTATTTTTCCCCGTCTGAAAATAAAACCAATATCACAATGGCATTATTTCAGGAAACTAATCCTGTATTTAGCTGAGCGAAATTACCGTTACAGTGGACTCCGGAAGCAATGACTATAGCAACGCATTGAAACCAGATTTGTATTTCTTCACATGCTTAACAATTCCCTTCTTCAAGGAGTCCATTTTCCCCCTATGCCATTCATCACCATTCATCATCAAAAAATGAGAAAGTAACCCAAATACCCAAAACAGAAGAACACATAAATAAATGATGCTCAATTCATACAACGGCTCGCTGAGGAATCATGAAAAATATTTTCAAATGATGTTTAAACACATGGGGAAAGTGCTCCTGGGTCCGTATGGAGAATAAAAGGTATCCGGGAACAGGGCTCCTCTCGCAGAACTCTTCCTACTGTCGACTGCACTCTGGGTGCTGTATTTTAGCTCTTATTTTCTCATTTGAGAGAAGGGTGAGCATTCCCTTGCTCCAGGAGTTTTGGCGCCAGACATGGTCTCCTGCGCTAAGAACGGGAAGCAGGAGAGAGCCACATCAGGAAATGTGGGGAAGAATTTCTGCACACACGCAACACTCGAGAGGACCGACAGAGCTGGCGCCCAGAAAGGAATGTCACACCCAGGGACAAATGAAAAAATGATGTGAAGGCTTGTCCACCCGGCTCTGTTCTGCGGACCTTTTGGCCCTCCATCCGCCACACAGATGCCAATGTGACCACTTCGGTCTCCCCAGCTGCCACTTGAAATTTAAGCAGAAAGACTCTAAAAATGTATGGTCTCCAGGTTCAAGGGGAAGGTATCCAGGAAAACAAAGTGAACTGAGCAACAAACATCTATCAGAATATCTGGACTCCGGCCATGGAGTCATGCTAGCAAGCGATGATGGGAAAGTGACTTAGACCGTGCCCCAGACCGGCTTCCCTTCACTGAAACACCCGAAATGATAGCATCTGTTGGGGCGCCTGGGGGGCTCAGTGGGTTAGGCCTCTGCCTTCGGCTCAGGTCATGATCTCAGGACCCTGGGGTCATGATCTCAGGACCCTGGGATCAAGCCCCACGTCGGACACTCTGCTGAGCGGGGAGCCTGCTTCCCCCCTCTCTCTTCCTCTGCCTCTCTGCCTCCTTGTGATCTCTGTCAAATAAATAAAATCTTTAAAAAAAAAAAAAAAAGATAATATCCGTTATGGTTACCTCAAAGGATTCAAAACACACGCGCACACAAAACACAAACCTGATCTTCTGTATACAGGAACCCTTTGAAAAAGTCACAGACTGCAGAATTATTTCTACTCAGCTTCGCGTGATCTTAGACTCTATCAAGAACTTCATGGGGAAATGTTAATCCTCTGACCTCCTGAGATTATCCTTTCTCTACTCCCTTCTGAGAACCAGTGAAGCTGCTGTGCCCAGAAGCATCATACACAGGACAGATACTTGCAACAGAAGAGCACACACGCCTCCATTCAAGCTTCCCTTTAGAATGATTTGCATCTCTAGAAAAAGCTTAGGGTCAAATAGAAACCAAAAAGAAAGACTGTGTGAGTCTTTACAGAAGACTCAGAAAAAAAAAAAAAAATTATTTCAACTTTTTGCAAACTTGTAAAGTTGAAATCTAAGCTTTCCCAAGAGTTTATCATAGATGTTCAGACTTTATTTATTTGTCAGAGAGAGAGAGAGAGAGAGAACAGGAGCAGGGGTAGCGGCAGGCAGGAGAAGCAGGCTTCCCACTAAGCAAGGAGCCTGATGGGGGACTCAATCCCAGGACCCTGGAATCAGGACCTGAGGCAGAGTCAGCCACTTAACCACTGAGCCACACAGGGGCCTCTGCTCTCTTTGATTTTTGTTGTTGTTGTTGTTGTTTTTAAAGATTTTATTTATTTATTTGACAGAGAGATCACAAGTAGGCAGAGAGACAGGCGGGGGCGGGGAGGGGGAAGCAGGCTCCCCGCTGAGCAGAGAGCCGGATGAGCTGCTCCATCCCAGGACCCTGAGATCACGACCTGAGCTGAAGGCAGAGGCTTTAACTCACTGAGCCACCCAGGCACTTCTCACCCTGCATTTTCTATCTCTGTGAATAGGACATTTCCATCCATCCGGCTGCACAACCCAGAAATGTATGGATCATCTAGGACACCACTTTCTCATACCCTGTCTCCAATAAATACTTTCTGGGTAGTCTTCCCCTGGCCGTCTAACCAAGCCCTCGATACTGAGCAGAGCCTTTGAATCCACCTCCCCCCACATACCAGCTTCCCCACATCCCCAATCTTCCCCATCTCAGTAAATGGAACCAATTACCCAGTTACTCGGCCAAAACAAAAACAAAGACATCCTTGATTCCTCTTTTCCTCAAACTCTACAACCAAAACATGTCCCCACACTCAACGTTTCTCATCACTCCCACTGCAAACTCAAGTCCCCGTCACCCTTTCCGGAGACCTCGGCAATAGCTTTCTCGATGGTCTCTCCTCTATCCAGTAGCCAAGGCACTCTTTGTACATCTTTCTAAAATACAAATCCCATTTTATTCTCCTGCCCCAAACCCTCCAATGAATGCGCGTCTCATTCAGATGGCCTCGCCAACTCCTTATCACGGCTCGCACGGCCCTACTCCTGGCTGCTGCTCTGAGCTCCTTTCTACCACATTCCCCCTCTACTCCGGGGCTATGAACCTGCTCGCTACCTCCTCTATGTATCATGCTTGCTCCCGAATAAGGCCTTCTTTCTTGGTTGGTGCCCTCCCTCCCACCCCCGCCGAATGTCCTTCCTCCCAGAAGGCTCGATTTCACGTCATTGAGGGCCCTCTTCAGAGTCACGTCTGCAGACAGGCCTTCACCGGCTAAAAAGCACAACGGTCCCTCCCCTATCAGGCCTCCTTACCCTGCTTTGTATTTCTTCATAGCACTTTCTATTATCTAATGTTAGTTACTTGTGTATTATCTTGTTGCCCACTAGAAATTCAGCTATTAGTACAGAGACATGGTCTTAGTCTGATGGATTCCAGAAAAACATGTAGAAGGTACTGCAAAACACATTACTGGGTGACTGACTTGATAAATGCAAAAGTCCTATCCATCCCATGTCCTAAGTACTGGTTAGGTCCATTCGCTTCTATCTGCCTCCTCTGCCCACCCTTAGACCCCTTTCCATTACCTCTTACCTGGGCTTCTGCCTTGGTCCCTTCACTAATCTTGCTGTATCTGTTTTTGCCTCTTTCTAGTTAATTCTCCACACTGCTGGCAGAAGGAACTTTAATAAAATCTAAATCTGATCCCTTCTGCCATCCGCTTAAAACCCTTCCAAGACCATAAACACTCGTTACATCTCCTTTATACACTTATTACAACTAGGACTTAAAAATTAGGTGGATAGAGGGGTGCCTGGGTTGTTCAGCTGATTAAGCATCTGACTCTTAATTTCAGCTCAGGTCATGATCTCAGGGTCTCGGGGATCAAGCGAGCCTCATGTTGGGCTCCATGGTGGATGTGGAGCCTGTTTAAGGTTCTCTCTCTTTGGGGCGCCTGGGTGGCTCAGTCGTTAAGCCATCTGCCTCGACTCAGGTTGTGATCCCAGGATCCTGGGATCGAGCCCCACATAAGGGTCCCCGCTCAGTGGGGAGTCTGCTTCTCCCTCTCTGACTCCCCCTGCTTATGTTCCCTTTCTCTCTGTCTCTCTTTCTGTCAAATAAGTAAATAAAATCCTTAAAAAACAATTAAAAAAAAAGATTCTCTCTCTCCCTCTGCCCCTCCCCAGATCTTAAGGGTGCACGTGCACTCTCACTTTCTTGCTATAAAATCAGGTGTATATAATTATGTAACCCCCACCAAAGTCTCACTCTCTACACTCAATCCATCTGTTGACATTACCAGAAATTTCAACCTTTAGATTTCTTTGATTAAAACCTTGTCTCTAGAATAATCTGTCACCATTCGCCAATAATTAGGACAGGAGGACAGTCAGAGGAGGAAATAGCTTCCTGGCAGAGAGCAGAGTCTTGAAGAAAAGAACAGGAGACAGGTATGTTTCTATGGACAAGAAACACTGGAAACTACGGGACACTAATGGGAAAGGCTGCCATGATACTATGATTTGTAATAAGAAATACAAATACATTCTTCTTATTTCCAGCACAGAGCATCTAAAACCCTTGGAATTTCCTAAGTGATGGTAAAGATAAAAAGTAACCTTTGCTATGCTAAGGAGGAGACTTTGGGAATGCTCCTAGGTCGGGGGGGGGGGGTATGTTGGCTGCCAGAAGTACCAACTCTGGGCATGGAGAGCTGGAACTTTTAGTCCTACCCACTGACCTCCAGGGAGCAGAGAGAGCCTGGAGGTTACATCGGGGCCACTAGTGACTGACTCACTCATGCCTATGGAATGAAACCTCCATAAAAGCCCAAAAGTCTGAGTTCAGAGTGCTTACTGGTTGGTGAACACATGGAGATTTGGTAAGAGTGTTATACTTTGGAGGACTTGGAAGACCCATGCTCTTTCCCCACACCTTGTCCTATGCATGTCTTCCCTCTGGCACAGCATTTTATAATAAACCAACAATCTAGTAAGTAAAGTGCTTCTCTGAGTTCTCAGAGCTGCTCTAGCGCGGTAACCGAAGCCAAGGAGGAGGTCATGGGAACGTATGATTTACAGCCCGCTGATCAAAAGTGCAGTTAACAACCTGGGCTTGTGACTGGCATGCAAAGTTGGAAGACTTCTTTGATCCAGACTTGTTTGGGTAAATCTCTATTCCAATCCTTTGCCCATTTTTAATTGAGTTATTTGTGTTTTTATTATTGAGTTATAGGACTTTTTTGTACATTCTGCAGGTGTCCTGTAACAGACATTATTTGCAAATATTTTATCCCATTCTTTGAGTTTTTTCACTTTCCTGAGGAGGTCCATTGTAAAGGTTTTTAATTTTGATGAGGTCTGTTTTCTTCTGTTCATGCTTTGCCGAATCCAAGATCATGAAATTTTTTTCTATTTCCCATATTTTCTTCAAAGAGACAGGCAGAAGCCTTTTGAGTTAATGTTCGTCCATGGTATGAGGAAACAGTCCAACTTCATTCTTTTGAAAATGGTATCCAGTGGTCCCAGCACTATTTATCGAAAAATTATTCTTTCTCCCTTTGAACTGCCTTGGCACCCTTGATGGAAATCAACTGACAATGAACATGAGAATTTATTTCTGGAACTGTCAATTCTATTCCCTCGAGCTAACTGTCTATCCTTTTGACAGTGTGACATAGTTTTATTATAGCATTATAGGAAGTTTGAGGACCAGAAGTCAGTTCTCCAACTTTATTCTTCTTTTATAAGATAGTTTGGGCTATCTGATTTCCCTCAATTTCCCATATGAATTTTAGGATAAGCTTGTCAATTTGCGCCAAGAAGATATTTGGGATGTTGACAGGATTTATATCTGTAGATCCATTTTACAGCCATCTTACAGTACAGGTATACCTTGTGCTTTGTACTTACAGAGAGTACATTTTTACAAACAGAAGGCTTGTGGCAACCTGACATCCAGCCAGTCTATTGGCACCAAGCATTTGCTCACTTCATGTCTCTGTGTCATACCTTGGTAATTCTCGCCATATTTCAAATCTTTTCATTATATATTATATGTGCTACAGTGATCTGTCGATAATTGTGACTCATGGAAAGCTCAGAGGATGGTTAGCATCCTTTACCAATAAAAAATTTTGGGGGCGCCTGGGTGGCTCAGTGGGTTAAGCCACTGCCTTCAGTTCAGGTCATGATCTCAGGGTCCTGGGATCGAGTCCCACATCGGGCTCTCTGCTCAGCGGGGAGCCTGCTTCCTCCTCTCTCTCTCTGCCTGCCTCTCTGTCTGCTTGTGGTCTCTCTCTGTCAAATAAATAAATAAAATCTTTAAAAAAAATTTTTTTTAACAGTGTGCATATTTTTTGGGACATTATGCTACTGCACACCTAAAAGACTATAGTATAAGAATACAGTGTAAACAGGGGTGCCTGGGTGGCTCAGTGTGTTAAAGCCTCTGCCTTCAGCTCAGCTTACAGTCCCAGGGTCCTGGGATCAAGCCCCACATCAGGCTCCCTGCTCAGTGGGGAGCCTGCTTCCTGCCACCACACCCCCACCTGCCTCTCTGCCTACTTGTGATCTCTGTCCATCAAATAAATAAATAAAATCTTTAAAAAGAAAAAAAAAGGGTATAGTGTAAACGTAACTTTTATAGGCACTGGGAAATGAGAGAACTCATTCGGCTTTATTTTGGCATTTGCTTTATTGAGTTAAGTCTGGAACCGAATTCCCAATATCTCCTCAGTGTGCCTATATTGATCCATGAATATCGAGTGTCTTTCTATTTAGTCTTCTTGAATTTCTTTCAACAATGTTCTGTAGTTTTCAGAGTATAAGTTTTGTGCTTCTTTTGTTAAATTCATTCCTGAATATATTATTCCTTTTGAAATTATTGCTAATAATCGTTGTTTTAATGTACCATTATTGTATTTTCCTTTGCTGATGTATAGAAGTACAATTAACTTCTGTATACTGATGTTGCAGTCCTGTTAAGCAGCATCAGTGTTTTTAAACTCTGTGATTCCAGAGGTGCCCGGGTGGCTCAGTGGGTCAAAGCCTCTGCCTTGGGCTTAGGTCATGATCCCAGGATCCTAGGATCAAGCCCCACATTGGGCTCTCTGTTTGGCAGGGAGCCTGCTTCCTCCTCTCTCTCTCTCTGCCTGCCTCTCTGCCTACTTGTGATCTCTGTCTGCCAGATAAATAAATAAAATCTTTTAAAAAATAAAAAATAAATTAAATTAAAAAAAAAAAAAAAGACTCTGTGATTCCAGTCTGCAACCAAGTTCAAGAACTTCTAGTTCAATACAATCCATGCCCTCAAGTCTCATCAAGGAAGATCCATCCACCATCACTGCCCTAAGTTATTCTGTAATACTCAGAAGTATGATCTCCACAGGAAGGAAGGACTCCTTTCTAACCAACATCTCCATAGAGAATGCATGCATTTAGCTAGTTGCAGAAGAAACAGTAAAGGAAGCCTAAGAAGGAAGTTTTATACGTAAAAGTGAAAGCTCTGATTGAGATCTTTTAAATACTTAACCCCAAAGAGTGCTGCTACTGTTTTTAGAAGAGGGAACTAAGATCCGCCTTGTAAGTTTGAGAACATTCTATACGGGAGATTAAATCTGGCCCCCAATCGAAAGTACCTCCAGTTCCCACCAAGCAAGAGCGATCAAATGCTTCTACCTTTGTCTCAGGTGATCATGAAACACCTACATGAAGAGACTCAGTGACGTATGTAATAGCTCTGAAGAGAAACCCACTGGAAATGCTGCAGAGGGATCCAGTCCTCACCGCAAAGGGAATGAGTCGGGCTGGACTGGGAGCACCTTTCAATCAGAGCAGGGAGCAGGCAGCAGCCTTGAGCTTGGGAAGGATCTGCTTTCAACATCCGTAATTCAAGAACCCTCCCACTGACCTTTCAGAGGCTCTCCCTTTTATCCCAGCAGGGCTGCCTCTCTTCACAGAGGGGGCCCCAGTTCTCAGGCTAGTTCCAAAGAGAACCTTGTGTGCCACGTGCTTACAACACAGTATACCCAGAAAAGCAACCAATGGTTCCAAGAGAAAGAAAATAAGGCTTGCCAAGTTGACATCCTTCCATTTCCTCCAAAAAAACATTGGATCTCAGAACTGCCAGCCCTCAGCTGGCCCCAAGGCCCTCACCAACAGGCCCAGGACAGGCAGTGAGAATAAGCACAGCCCAGATTAAGCATCAGGAGATTCTGCTGAACTCATTTATCGCTTTCTTCAACCACATTCTGTGCACCTAAAGAGTCCCTATTTGAACTCTTAGGCAACCTTTCTGACTCTCCGGGAATGCACAGAAGGAAACAAACCCAAAAGTAACAAAGCCCTTCAGCCACGATGTAGGGCTATGCAAGGTAGCTGCATAAAATGTAACTGATCAACCCATCCAAGTAAACACAGTAAGGAGTGCAGTCCATTCATTCTAAGAGAGAAGGCGCAGGGAGTATCCACACATTTTAACCATACAAAGGACAGACACATGAGGAGGCAAGCACACTAAACGTTTAATGTTGGAATCCAGGAGGGGGGAGGTATATAGATACTCATTGCTAAAGTTCTCTCACCTTTGTTGTATGTTTGAACAGTTCCCTCACAAACCGTTGTACAAATTCTTAAACTAAAAAGAAAAAAATTTACACCATTCACCAGATCTCAGATTTTATTGTTCCTTAAAGCAAGAATCATCTATGTTAAATGAAAAAAAAAGAATCAACTATGTAGTATTTTATATAATACCCCAATATCTGTATTGTATTTAAGCCAGAATTTGAATAAATTCAAGTGAAATAAAATCTTCTTAATGAAAATTAATGACAACTGCATTAGTGATTATCTAAATTTTTGATAATTTTCAAGAATATTTACATTGTATAAATGAGACAAGCTAACTCATCATCAATTACATTTTTTTTTTACAGGATATAACCTACGAAGCCAGCATGCAAAACAGGTCACATCAATGACCCAGAAGTTAAACAATAGTGATGCTGTTAGTTTCTTCAAGAGGATACTTTTTCTCTACATAGACTACTAGTTAGGAAGTATAGCACAGACATAAGCCTTCAGCCTGGAGCACCTGGGTGGCTCAGTTGGTTAAGGGTCTGCCTTCAGCTCAGGTCACTATCTCAGGGTCATGGCATTAATGCTCCCTGCTCAGCAAGGAGTCTGCTTCTCCCTCTGCCCCTCCCCCTGCTCAGGCTCTCTCCCTCTCTCTCTCACTCACTCTCTCTCTCAAATAAATAAATAAAATCTTTAAAAAAAAAAAAAAAAAAGACATAAGCCTTAAGCAAACTTCCTCCTTGGCTACATTTACAAAAGAGAATTTATTAGATTTTAAAAATGTGAATCTGAAAAAGCTGGACTAACAGTGACTTGGTTGAATGTGAGCCATCTTCTAATATTCAAAATTGATTTAAATGATTTTATTCAACAAGTCCACAGCAAAATCAGAATATCTTTCTACTTATAACAGAGATGGTAACAAATTTGCCACTATCCCTCATCTCATAATTTTCCCCCAAGACTTTGTTCTGCAAAAACGGGAATGCTGTCAACATTCCTAAAAAGCCAATTTCTAGAAATCAGGGAGTTTATATCAGTGGTGCTTAGTTTCACTTTAATTGCCCTCATCTGAGTCAGTCTTCTTTTTCTTTCTCTTAATAGACCCACAGGCTTGCATATCCAAGACTGCTCTTGGTCCTGTTAAAATCCAACCTAGTTACTGTCCTTGAATGGCCACTTTACAAATTTTTCTTTAAGTTTTATTTATTTATTTGAGAGAGAGAGAGTGAGGGTTAGGGGAGGGGTACGGAAGAGGGTCTTCAAGCAGACTCCTCACTGAGTGCAGAGCCTGACGCGGAGTTCGATCTCCGGACCCTACGATCATGACCTGAGCTGAAACCAAAAGCCACCCAGGTGCTCCCAAATATTCTGAGTTAGTGCCATATTCTAGCAAATTAGACTATTAAGGCAAAGATCGTAAGTCAAAGCCATAAGACCAGTTGTTTCAGAAATGTGTCAGTGCTCACAAAAGAGACAGAGGGGGCCTGTGTATTTGAAAGCACGTGATAGGGAGCAATTTATAAGTGCTTCAGCTAAAGACTGCTCTGCAAGGACCCTAGACCAGGGCAGCCCCCCATACCCTGCCCCTGGGATGGGCTGAAACTCACATCAGTGGGGTCCACCCGCAGCATTTCTGATCTAGTAGTGAGGCTCTAGACCTTGTCACATGTTCACAGCGGCTGTTGGGAGGACGACACTTACAGAGCCACTGGTCTGCAACAAAATTCCCTACACGAGAGGCCAGGGAAAGGCGGTCGACGAGAACAAGAATATCTGCCAAACTCCAATGGTCGGTGTGAAGCGTGTCTTAATGTTCTCTCATTTTCTCTTCACAGTCACTCAGAGACGGGTGCTGTCATCCTCATTCTACACTCAAGCATGAGAAAATACTGGGATCTTTACAATTTGAAAACACTACTTTTTTTCCTTCAGACGGTTCTCAATGCCATAAACTTCAAAGGTCTTCCAAGCCTAGACACCATTCCATATGAAGACAATGTGTATATACATACTACCTAGGAAAAGCAGATATGATAGCTACAAGTGTTTGTTTGTTTGTTTTTCCCCATTGCAGTAAGTAAAGGTCTCTGCGCTTTGGAATACCCAACCATTCTTCACCCTCAGCACTCAGGAATCACTTGGAAACAAGTCTTCTTGTGAACACCAGTAACTTCCACAAATGTGATGTGCTTTGGGCATGGAACAACATCAGTCTATGAACCTGGAGGTCAGGCCCTGAACACTGACCTTAGTTTCAACATCTGAATCTACACTAAGTGTGCTGGGAACTTCCAAGTGTGCAAACCAGACACCTTGAACCTCTCAGCCCTTGGTGTCCTCAAATAATGTGCCTGAACTCACACGTGGAAAGTTCACAGCACGCCGCTCAATCCCTTCGGTCTGGGGCTCCGGTCACAAGGGTGTTCAAATTCTATACACTCTGGTCTCTGCAAAACTTTTTGGATTTTTTGGGGGGCACCTGGGTGGCTCAGTCGGTTAAGACTCTGCCTTTGGCTCAGGTCATGATCGAAGGTCCTGGGATGGAGCCTCACATTGTGCTCTCTGCCCAGCGGGGGGTTTGCTTCGCCCTCTCCAGCTCCCCCTGCTTGTGTTCCCTCTCTTGCTGTGTCTCTCTCTGTCAACTAAATAAACAAAAATCTTTAAAAAAAAAAAAAAAAAAAAAAAAACTTTTTGGATTTTTTTTGATCCATTGCTCTTTACATTTTCTTTGTTCTAACTAAGCTTTTATATACATGAAAACCAGCTATCAGTCTTGCATTACATAGGCTCTTGCCAAACTTTAGAAACTAGAGGTAGAATCATAAAAATCTAATTATGGGGCTCATTCATTGTTCACACTAACAAATAAAACTAAGGGAGCACATACTACGTCCTGGGCAGTATATTACATATTTCCACAAACATTGCTCTCAACATCCAAACAACCCTATGATTCAGGAATTAAGACAATGGATCTTCAGCAAGTAACTTAATTCTGTACTGGTTGCTTTTTCTTTTTTTTGAGAGCGAGAGCGTGCATGAGAGCTGGGGTGGGGAGAAGGGAGGGGCAGAGGGAGAAGGAGAGAGAGAATCTTATGCAGGCTCCATACTCAGCATGGAGCCCAACAACCCTGAGATCATGACCTGAGCAAAAACCAAGAGTCGGATGCTTAACCCACTGTGCCATCTGGGCGCCCCTGCACTGGTCTCTTAATGTGCAAACTGGAGACTAGGAGTGAAAAGAGGGGAGAAAATTGTACTCTTGCATTTTACATATGACATGGCAGGTACTGAAAGGCCTTGCTTGTCCTTTCTTGACTTTTGTTAGTAGACGAATAAACTGAGGGTCAAAGACATTGAATAAAAACCTTCCACCCTATATCCATGTGGCTAATAACTCCCAAAGGCTTAACTGAAAGAGTCAAACCCAAAGGACATCCCTGCTGGGGGTGGGAAAAGCTCCAAAACCACTGAGGGTTTTGGTTAACACAGAGCTTATGTATTTCTGTGGAAATGAGGCACTGACTGGGTCTAGCCTAATCCCAAGAGGTGCCACGCCTCTCTGAACTCTCTACCTAACCAACCCCTGATGCACTTAAACAGTCAGAAAACGGAGCTTAAGAGTTCGCTGAATTTTCTAGTTTGTAACCTCTTTGTCTTCAACGTGTCTACATTTATTTTTTAATTTATACCTTTTGGCATTTTACTTTTTTTTAACATATAATGTATTATTAGCCCCAGGGGTACAGGTCTGTGAATCGTCAGGTTTACATACTTCATAGTTCTCAACATAGCACATACCTTCCCTAATGTCCATAACCCAATGGGTCTACATTTTTATAAGTTTCTTTTCCTACACAGTAACTTCTTAATAGGGTACATAAACCTTTTTGTGTGATAATGCATCTCTCCCCAACATTAGGACCAACCATATTCACGCAGTATGTTTTCATTCATTCCTGTCTCCAAAATACAGTATGCTTGACCCATTTTTCTAACTTGACAGTGCTATGGATACAAGGGTATTAAAATCAGCTGAAATTGTGCTAACACTGAACACACTGTATTTTTTAAAGACAGACTCAGGAGAGGAGTTTGTCTTGCTACAATTTGCTTCCTCTTGGAAAGAGGAAATGTTGATTAAACAAAAAGATATGTTCTTTCCACATCTCAGATTAGAGAACATAAAAAATTTGAAAATGTCCAGAGAGTCAAAGAAGGGGGATTTTTCCTACACATTTGGTGGGGGCTGTTGGCACAACAGTTTGGGGGGCAGGGCAATTCGGCAACAAATCAATATAGAATGCACATACCTTCTTATTAGGCAATTCCACTGCTAGAATTTTTTCTTAAATAGATACAATTTCACATTTACACAAGAACACAAATTTTTCATTTATAATAGCAAACGCCTAAAAAGGAAGGTTTGTCTACATACTCCTATGCAGAAGCGTGTCCACAATACCCTAAGTAAAATTTGTAAAAGTCAAGTTAAAGAAAAATACCTATAAAGATCCCATTTGTCTATTAAATGATGTGTATGAATATATACGCAACCCTGTGTTCACATTTTGCAACAGAGGAGGAGTCTGGAAGGCGAACTGATCGTACAGTTGATACCTTAGAAGCTTTTCTGGTTTTGTTTTGTTTTAAAACCAGCATGAGGATACCTGACATGTTTTTAAACATGTCTGTTTAAAAACAGACATGAGGCTCTGTCGTTAAGTGACTGCCTTTGGCTCAGTTCATGACCCTGGGGTCCTGGGATCAAGTCCCACTTTGGGCTCCTTACTCAGCGGGGAGCCCGCTTCTCCCTCTGCCTGCCTCTCCCCCTGCCTGTGCTCTCTGACAAATAAATAAATACAATCTTTAAAAACAAATAAAGAAAAGAAAACCAGCATGACAGCCCCTGGGCGGCTCAGTTGGTTAAGGGTCTAACTCTTGATTTCTGCTCAGGTCACGATGGCAGGATCATCGTGAGGTCGAGCCCCACACCAGGCTCCACACCAGGCACGGAACCTGCTTAGGATCCTTTCTCTCCCTCTCCCTTCCCTTCTGCTCCTCCCTCGCTCTCTCTCCCAATCAATCAATCAATAAATAAATACCCAGCACATATGACTGAGTTATTATTAAGAATAAAAACTAGTCTTTAATTTTAAAAAGGAGAGAGCAAGGAAAAATAGGGTTAAAAAGAAAGAAAATAAGCACTGAAGTTTCACTCTATTTCTAGTTACATTCTTTTCCCCTGCCCCCCGTCCAGGTACATGAAATCAGGGACTCAAACTTTGGCATTGTGGCTGAAACCAAAGTCTGGGACGGAGAGCACTGCACTCCGGGTTAGCAGTGGAAGAGAAGAGAGCAATCGGCCCTGTGCCCTTGCCTCTGTTTCATCCCTTGGGGCCTTGGTTTGCCTACTGACTTCCCGTTTCTACAGAAAAACACAGAGGAACTAAAAAGCCTGCACAGCCCGCCAGAAATGACTGCAGACTTTGCCGAAGCATGAGCACGAGCACAGGCACTAACGGCAGTGGCTCTCAGGTTCCGGCACTGTCGCTGCCCCCGACCTCAGCATTTTAGGAAAGTGGCCATCAGATGAATGACTGGCTTGGGACAGAGCGCTGAGTGGGCCTCAAAACATGAGCACACAGACTCCAACATCTGTGAGGCAAGTAAACAAGGAACTACTGTGTGATCTACGTCATGATCTTGAAAGAAGGGATATGTTTGTTTTTTTAAAGATTTTATTTATTTACTTGACAGACAGGAATCACAAGTAGGCAGAGAGGCAGAGAGAGAGAGAGAAAGGGAAAGCAGGCTCCCTGCTGAGCAGAGAGCCTGATGTGGGGCTCGATCCCAGGACCCTGAGATCATGACCGGAGCCGAAGGCAGAGGCTTTAACCCACTGAGCCACCCAGGCGCCCCAAGAAGGGATATGTTTTAATGAGCCATCCGGGCCATCACTTTATGGATGGAATGAGTTCAAGAACTTCAAAAATGCCTGAGGCTGAATCAGGTGGACGAATGCTGGCGACCGTCCTTGGGCAAGTGGGATCATTAGTGATGCCTTTCTTCTAGGGCTTCTGCCCACAGTGAACTTCCAATCAAGGATGAAATGGTTGGAGGTCAGATTGCTGGAGTGGAAGGCAATACAGATACTTGATTGGTTTTGTTTTGTTTTGTTTTTTTAAGATTTATTTATTTGAGAAAAAGTATGCACAAGCAGCGGGGTGGGGACAGAGGGAGAGGGAGAAGCAGGCGCTCTGCTGAGCAGGGAGCCTAATGCTGGGCTCCATCCTAGGTCCCTGGGATCATGACCTGAGCCAAAGGCAGACGCTTAACCAACTGAGACACCTAGGTGCCCCAAAATACAGATATTTGTGCAAAATCTATATGATTTGATTTTAATGCTGAATGCTTTCAGAGCAGAACTGATCATTTTACACTAGGGTAAGTCAATGCCATGAGGGTAAGAACCATGTTTGAGTTTTTCACCAATAAATCCCCTCAACCTAGTATTCTGCTTGTCAAAGGGCTTGTTGACTTGCAATTGTCCTGATCAGGCAATGAGACTTCATTAGGAACTGAGCCAGGAAGAAAAGAGGAAGATGCCAGAAAGAAGGAAAGACATGAGAGTGTGAGATGCGTCATGTGAGAGGCAGCAGGAGGTGATCTGGACAGACACTGCGCAACAGGACTTCAGCGTCAGCCCTGAGGAATAGGATTCAAGCAGGTGCACGTGAGAGAATGACCAGAGTGGCATTTTGACAGCAACATTTTAAGAAATCGGACGTTAACATACAAATGCACAGGAAAGGGAAATTGGGACATGAAAACACTTTTCATACTCCAGACCTCAAAATGGCAGTCTGCCATAATAAATACCACATATGTGGATGAGGAGAGTGTCCTCCAAGCTCTCATCGGCCCCCCCGTATTTGCTCCCTTCCAGACCATTCTGCACTCTGTGCCAGAGCCTTCTCCCTACCCCATTCCCAAACAGAGCCTTTCGGTGGCTCCATAATGGTCTTCAACAAGTTACACAAGCCCCTCCCCAGGCTCCCTCTCCAACGTCATGCTCAAGCACCCCCATACCTCTCACAATCCGTTCCAGGGACGTCTCTCAGTTCAGTTCCTTGGTACGCCACCCTGCCTCGGCTCTGTGCCTTAACCTGTGCCTGTTCCTCCTCCCTGTGGCTCTCTTCCTGTCCACAGGCTCACCAGCACCTCCATCAAACAACCTCGTCCTCTCCTGGTCTCAGCCACCCAGGAAACCTTCCCTGACCTCCCCAGCGCTAGTTTGGGTGGCTTCCCTCCTGCTCCCACGGCACCCTGTACGTCCCTTATCAGAGGGTCTACCTCCCACCGGAGTGAACTGGTTATGCCTATCCACACAGCACCACGGCTGGTACGTGGCCATATCAAATGGAAGAACAGAGTCAGGATTAAGATAAAAACAGACTGGGATGCCTGGGTGGCTCCGTTGGTTAAGTGTCTGCCTTTGGCTCAGGTCATGATCTCCAGGTACTGGGATCGAGTTCCACACATCGGACTCCCTGCTCAGCGGGGAGTCTGCTTCTCCCTCTGCCCCTCACCCAGCTTATGTGTGTTCTCTCTCCCTCTCAAATAAATAAATAAAATCTTAAAAAAATAATAATTTTTTTTAAAAGATGAAAACAAACTTATAGGAAATTGGAATAAAGATACAACTACAAGAGAAAAAACAGGAAAGCTCTGGTGACTCACTGGCTGGAAGGGAAAGTTCTCTCACTCTACTCCGACCTTTGCCTGCTCTCTGGTCCCAGTCTGAATGTTTGGCCAGACTATCATATTCTGATAGGTGGTTTGAAAAATTAAATTTGGCAAGGTATGCTGTGGGGGAAAAAAAGAAAAAAAAAAGAGTCTCCACAACACACCAACACAGATTGCCAACGTACCATCTTTTTATAACCTTTGTGAAAAAGAAATTAAATCCTCTTCCATATTCCAGGACTGCCCCCCTTCCCTGATACCATATGCTTTCCGAAGAGAATATAGAAACGCCCGAAGTACTTGTTCAACCCATGATCAAAGTCAAGAATGTTGTGCAAATAAAGCTCATTCCAAAAGCTTGTGTCAACGAAAGGGGTGGAGAGGTGGAGGGTGAAGTCTGATTTATTAATATCCTCACAATGGACAGAGCACTGTGGGAAAATTTTTAATGAGTAATCTTGTCCTAACAGAAAGATAAGTGTCATTCAAACAATATAGAGCTAAGTGAGTAGAATAAAATAAATCTCAACCTGTTTTGTTCTGGACAAAAGACCAGCACTAATTGGTAGAGTTTACATGGAAACAGGTTTCAAATGGATATAGAGGAAAAGACAGCCTGGGTGGCTGGATCCGTGGAACATCCTACCCTTGATTTTGGCTCAGGTCGTGATGTCAGGGTCGCGGGATCAAGCCCCAAGGCCGGCTCCCTGCTCATGGGGAGTTTGGTGGAGACTGTCTCTTTCCCTCTCCCTCTGCCCCACCCTCGGCTCTCGTGCACACTTTCTCAAATGAATAAATACATCTAAAAAAGCAAAATTTAAAATTCTGTAATTGGACAGCCAGTGTCATGGTAGGTCCCATTCCTGGAGGTTGTCAGGCAAAATCTCAACGATCACAGTAAAATTAGTAGAGACCTATGTCCCTACTATGCTTGCGGCATTCCAGGCACTGGATTAAAAGCTTTATCCAGATTGTCTATCGCAATCTTCTCTATAACCTTAGATGATTTATTATCATCCCTACATTCTATAAAAGAAAATGAAGCTGGGGTATCTGGGTGGCTCAGTCATTAAGGGTCTGCCTTCAAATCAGGTCATGATCCCGGGGTTCTGGGATGGAGCCCCACATCAAGCTCCTTGCTCAGCGGGAAGCCTGCTTCCGCTCTCCTACTCCCCCTGTTGGTGTTCCTGCTCTTGCTGTCTAGCTCTCTGCGTCAAATAAAAAGATAAAATCTTTAAAAGAGATAGAAAGAAAGAAAGAAAGAAAGAAAGGAAGGAAGGAAGGAAGAAAATGAAGCCTTAGACTACCCAAACACATGAGCGGTTACCATTTACTGGTTATGCCACTACCACCTCTGGTCTAGATTGTTCTATTTATCTTCTAACTAGTCTCTCTGCCTTCATCCTTGTCCCTCTAGTTGTGTCTCTGTGCAGCAGCCAGGGTGACCGTGATGGTTAATTTTATGTGTCAACCTGACCAGACCACGGGATACTCAGCTATTTGGGTACAACATTATTTCTAGGTAGATCTACGAGGGTGTTTCCGGATGAGGCTGGGGTGTCGATGGTAGACAGAGGAAAGCAGGCTGCCTCCCCACACGGGTGAGCCTCACCCAATCAGCTGAGGGACTGAACGGAACTACCAGGCAGCGAGTGGAAGGGAGAATTCACTCTCTCTGCCTGACCCCACGAGCTATGACGCTGGTCTTCTCCTGCTCGCAGACTGGAACGTACACCAGTGGTTCTCCTGAGGCAAGTCTCTAACCTGTAGGCAGGAGATCAGGAGACTTCACTTCCATAACTGCATGAGTGAGTTCTTTTTAATAAATCTCTTAATATATACACATATGTGTCTGTATCTCTCGCTGGAGCTACATATATCTATCTTCAATGGATTTGTTTCTCTGAATAATCCTTATTAACACAGTGATCCCTGTAAAACATGGTTAAATCAGGTGCCAGGGTGGCTCAGTCAGTTAAGCCTCTGCCTTTGGCTCAGGTCATGATCTCAGGGTCCTGGGATCGAGCCCCGCATGGGGCTCCCTGCTCAGTGGGGAGCCTGCTTCTTCCTCTCCCTCTGCCCCTCCTCCTGTTTGCCATACCTGAACACCAAGCACAATCCCAGTTTTGGACAGACCTCTACACTGCTCCCCTCTGCCAAAAACCCTATTTTGCCAGCCTGTTTCCCCCGTCCTCCAGGTCTCTGCCCAAGTAATCCGTTATCAGCCAGGCTTCCCTGCCCACCCAACCCCGCCCCTACAGCACTCGCGGTCCCCCTCACCCTGCTCTGTTTTAACTCAGAGCCTCTATCATCCTCTGACTTCCATATTTGCTTGTCAGTATCTGAGCTCTGCATTACGGGGTGAAGCTATCTGAAAACCGGGCTTTGATCCCACCTATACACGGCACCCATCCCAACTATACAGGGCACAATCAGTATTTCTGTAGACGTGGACAAAGCCCGAGCAACCAGATCTGAGATGCAGTCTCACAGACACCGAACCAGACCGGCATCCAGAAGGAGGAGCCGCGGCAGTCACTCGGCCGCAAAGTGTGGTCTCCTTTCGCTGCTCTTTCCTCTTGCTCCATTTACCACTTGCCTTGCATAAGTGAGCAGCGGGCGATAAAGCGCGGATGAGATCCTGGTCCTCAAAGCCAACTCCTCCCTGAGTCATCCCTACTCCGTTCCTCATGCCGCCGCAGTCTGCTCCCACTTCTCAGATACTATCTGTCCCCAGCAGCTCCCTCGGTGGTGGGAAAATATAGTACCGCAATTTGCATTTCAAATCAGGGACTTGCCTGGTAAAAACAAAGTCATCACAGCTCCACCATGGGAACTCTTGAGTTTAAGCAGTGAGAATTCTGAAGTCATTTACGAACAGTGACAGATAAACCCTCTGAAGCCCTGACAATGAAGAATTCACTTGACCCCTACGACGAACCTCACCCACCAGTGTATTTTAGTACCAGAAACCAACAGAATAAGGGAGGGCTTTAAACTGGCCACAGTGACTTCTGTCCATTCCACAGGACTGGAATACAGGGCAATGCAAAGAACTGGGGAAACTTGAAAGCTTCAGGAAAGGCTGGCAGGTCACCACCAGAGGAGGGGACAAAAAAATTCTGTGACCTTGCTGGCCTGGGATGCCTCATGCTTTTTTGCAGTTCCAGAAAGGTCCCAATAAAAAAATACTTAAAATGATCCTAGACTATACACATCAAACCAACCAGTTATTCTATTACTATATGCTTGTGGGGCGGTATGCTTCTAATTAAATAGTAGCTTGAGACACTTTCATCTGATCTCTTACATGCACCAGAAATGTGCTGATTTAGTCACAGTTATGATTTTTCTAAGGTTTTATTTTTATCATTTTTTATTTTTATTATTTATTTTTATATATTTTTATTATATATTTATTTTATTATTTATTATTTTATTATCTTTTTATTTTTTATTATTTTTTAAAGATTTTATTTATTTATTTGACAGAGAGAGAGAACACAAGTAGGCAGAGAGGCAGGCAGAGAGAGGGAGGGGGAAGCAGGCTCCCCACTGAACAGAGAGCCTGATGCGGGGCTGGATCCCAGGACCCAGAGATCATGACCTGAGCTGAAGGCAGAGGCTTAACCCACTGAGCCACCCAGGTGCCCCCATTTTTATTTTAATTCTGGTATCAGTCCGCACAGTGTTGCATTAGTTTCAGGTGTACAGTGACTCACACCATGTATGACTCAGTGCTCACTGTGCGATGCTCCCTCCTTCATCTCCTTTATTTTACTCTTCCCTCACTCCCCTCTCCTCTGGTCACCATCTGTTCTCCAGAGTTTAAGATTTGGTGTTTATTTGTTTGGTTGGGGTGTTCGTTTATTTGTTTGTTTTAGGTTCGTCTCTTTTCTTCCTTGGTTCATGGGTTTTGTTTCTTAAATTCCACATATGAGTAAAATCACAGGGTATCTGTCTTTCTCCCACCGACTTATTTCACTTACCCTAATACTCTCTAGCTCCATCCATGTTGTTGCCAACGGCCAGACTTCAGTTTTTTACAGCTGAGTGTTCCATTGTATAGATACGTCCATACACCGCATTTCCTTTACCCGTTCATCTACCAGTGGACACCGGACTGCTTCCATAGTTTGGCTATTGTAAATAACACCTCAATAAACATAGGGTCCATATCCTTTTAACTTAGTGTTTTCCTATTCTTTGGGTAAGTACTCTCTTCTATTCACTTTTAGAGCTGTTGTTTTTCCTCTAAGTCCAACTTCTACCTCTTGAGCTGAAGCACCCACCCATCAGCCAATCTTAGGACAAATCCAACGGAGAAACCTCCTTCTCTATCCTCACGGCGAGCCCCTGGGTGTCTCAGAACAGGAGGAAGGCTGAAATCACCTATGTTACCATCTTTTTACAAAAGGCTAATGAGGAAGGCAGTCAAGTCTTCACAGGATTTCCTTTCTTTAAAACAGTTCCTGAAACACAGAACAGCTCAGCCTACTGAGGGAACTTCGGAAAGAAAGCTAGGGACTGCCCTGGGGGTCCCACCTGATGCCCCCCACCACAGTCTGAGACCGCCATGATCCTCCCCTACCTCCCTCTGCCCTCCAGGTCAGGACACCAAGGTTCAGAGAAGCCAAAGATCTGGCCTGAATTCAGTCATACTCATGGACAGTGGTGAAGCCTAACCTGAGCCAGGGTCTCCCTCCCTCAAAGTCTGCGCGGTTCACCACGGGAAAGGAAACATGGAAGTGGCAGTAGAAAGACAACATTCCTGCCGAAATCCTACTACAGATACCAGTTAGAATCCAGGAGAGAACCGCCACGGGTTCTCAGCTTCATCTGAAAGTTAATCAGTCCATGTGGGCACACATGTGAGCACAAGTAACACACACACACATACACACACACACACACACATGCACCAGCGCACGCACACACGGCAACTCTTTCCAAACTGTAAACCTCTCCCAGGCTGTATGTGGGCTTTTCTTAAAGGTCACTCGACAGGCCCCAAGGAAAAGAAGGGCTTGGTCTAAAAAGTTTTATATTTCCTCTCACTTTTTTAAACATTGGAAAATCCATTTGGCTCAGAGAAATGAATAGTAAAAGGAGTTCTAACTACTTGGAGCCAACAAAATGTAATGGAAAAAAGGCAAGAATATGGCTGGACGTTATTTTCTTTTTGCTCGGCACATCCTGTCTGTAATCTGAAAGGTAAATAGACCATGCCCAACATACCGACTCTTTTCAGGTGAAATTATCTAGGTTAGAAAAACAAGCAACTGTGTTTCCATTATTCTTTAATTCGTGGCGGACAGAAACAGCTTCCAAAATAAATCAGGGAGGCAAAAGTGGCTCACCAGGGAGCAAACCCACACCTTTTCCCTCCTTTTGATAACTGACTCTTGTGAGTCTTTTTTCTTCCTCTTGAATTATAACGGTGTGGTATTATCTGAAAGAGTACGGTGCAAATGCCAGAAAAGGAAATTCTGAATTTTCATAGGTTGGGTTATTTAAATCCACAGGAGAGAGGGAGCGAGAGAGGAGAGAGAGCTTCTGCAGATCATTAGTTAGCAGACTAACATCCCTGAGACATTTACGCTTCAAGTGCAAGAACAAGTAATTTTGCAACACCTCTCTCCAGAACCCCAAAATACCAACTTCTTTGGCTCCATAATGCACCTCATGATCTACGAGATCAGTCATGCTTGCGACAGCTGTGCCCACTTCCGTCCTGCATGGACTCCCTTGCTTGACACTACACTTTCTTCCATATATTAAAGCCAAGCAAACAGTCTAGCAGAAACCACCCTCCAAGACAGAACTCTCGAAGTTTCCTTTACCAAGAAACCAGCTATACTGATAGGCTATCTGAAGTAACACGCATTACAGTCTGCTCTCTGGACGTCATTACATCAAGAATTACCTACATGGCAATGACTTAAAGCAGCATTTGCCAGCGCACAAATTGTGGGCAAGTTAATAGGTGTTCCACTAAAAAGGTGGTGTGGTCAAATGGAAACGCCTCCTCAGGAGAAGTGAAACAGGATCCCCCCCCCTTTTTTTTTTAAGATTTTATTTATTTATTTGACAGGCAGAGATCACAAGTAGGCAGAGATGCAGGTAGAGAGGAGGAAGCAGGCTCCCCGCTGAGCAGAGAGCCTGATGTGCTGCTCGATCCCAGGACCCTGAGATCATGACCTGAGCTGAAGGCAGAGGCTTTAACCCACTGAGCCACCCAGGCGCCCCGCTTTTCTTTTAACCGAAAGATTTCACAGACCTTCTCGCGTGCCTTACGTCCCTTCCAAGAAGAGGAAGAGAGAACATACCAGTTTCCGAGCTAATCTGGGCTTGGAACACTCTATCCAAGGATCACCTCTGTTCCACAGAGCTGGAGCGCCACAGAGCACACAAGGGGTGGGGGCACCTCCTTAAAGGCCAGATATCCCTAAAGATAGGGACCCCATCCAATGGTTCGTCAGACACACCACATCTATCCGTGCTGCTTTCCCAGGGCACACTGATGTTGGAAACAGAAAGAATTTAAGCTCACGGCAACCTGGTCAGGGATCATTCTTAGGGAAAACAGGACAAGGGTAAAAGATATAAAAAGCTTTATTAAATCTATGAACGTATACGGGATCCAGCAAGAGGACCAATCTATTTGGTCAGCCTCCTAATGAGGAGGGGAAGGAGAACAGTCCCAGCAAAACGATTTTAAAGACACATCTTGCCCAAGATGTCCTTCCAAGCCGATAATCAGGAGATGTCATCCAGTCATATGTAAAGCTGGAAATTACTAGCAGATGCCTATTTTAAAATGTCACAAGGGGTCCCTGGGTGGCTCAGTCGGGTATTCATCTGCCTTTGGCTCAGGGCATGGGATGGAGCCCCCAAGTTGGGCTCCCTGCCCAGCAGGGAGTCGGCTTCTCCCTTCCCTCTGCCCCTCCCCCCTGCTCATGCTGTCTGTGTGTGTGTGTCACATAATAAATAAATACTAATATATAAAATCTTCAAATAAATATATAAAATCTTCAAAAAGCAAAGTCACAAATTTCTTTTCAGCCTTGAAAACACAAAACACACTTGGTATCTTTAATATCAATATTTAATATCTAGTATTTAAGTGCAAACTAAAATCTGGGGGATCAGACTCATCCTCTAAGAGCTTTTTAAAAGAAGAAATGAAAGGTCTAAACGATAAAAAGTTAGAGTAGTATTTCAGGTGAGCCTGATGTCAACTGCAAATTTATAGACACCAATGTAATCCAGTACATGCAGGTTACTAGTTTGGTAGATCATAGGGAATGGGGTACAGGAAGCCAGGGAAGGTTAATGTTTATAGGTGCAGAAAGTTCCAGACTTGGAGGGATATCAAAAACGCCAAGCCATTTGACTTTCTGGTTTGAGCACTCACTCCCCAGCAATGAGGAAGTAGGGTCACAGATGACAGAATAATCCAATTGTCCTAACTCCTACCGTCCAATTGCCAAAGGAGAACCGAGAAGCTGTCGTGTCATTTTTAACCGGGAACTGAGAGCTCTTGCAACCGTAACTGTGATGCGATCAGATACCTCGTCCCCACACGTGCAGGCACTCATGCCCAAACTGGAACCCTGAACTGCTGAGTCTCGTCGCAAAAACTCAATTCCAGATCCTGCCTCTTCAACGTCAGTCACCCTGAGACAAAAATTTCCATCCTGCCTTGACCCAAACGTTGCCTCTGACTCATTTGTTTCAAGGATTAGGCAAGGGTCCGAAACACAGGTGCGAAAGTCAGAGAAACAACCCCTCAGAACACAGCCGTCGGCAGCAAAGCGAGTCCAGAGGAAACTGAAGCCACCCCTGGAGGACAAGGTCACTTCCTTAAGCAACACAGGCCGAGGAGAAGAGGAAAAGCCAGCACAGATGTTCCTGAGGCCTCGTCCTGACAGCCTAATGGAAATGCAATACCCCCAACCCTGCACTCCAGCTCCCTCGGCCGGCCTAACGCCTTCCCGCAGGCCCATGACCCCATCCTGTAGAACTCGCTCGTTTATTATGTTTACAGTTTATTGTGCAACTGCCTTTAAGAGAATGTAAGCTCCTAAGAGCAAGGATCTCTGCTGGGCTTTGTTTCTTAAACTGGTAAGTCCCAGTGCCTAGAATAGTTCCTGTCCTTGCTGTCATCTTTGGATGGGAAACCTAAAGGAAGGATTTTAATCTCTTTCTTCCTTTTTACCCTAGAATCATTCCAAGGCTTCTCCCCACCCGAATTCTCAATCCGCCCCCCAATTTTTAATTGATATACACGAGCTTGAGAACACGTCGCATTGATCAACTGAACTAAGCGAAAGAGAGAGAGCAAAATTTATTTCACCTTAACTTATTATGTGCTTTTTTACCCCCAAGGATATGCTTAGTAAACATGCCCATTGATAAATGATTCTACTTCCTTAACAATTCCTTTCTTCTTACTTCCCTTGATACAAGCGCTGGTCACTGTAACTGAGCAATTCAATCTTCTTCTCAAGTCAGGACACTAAACCCACATTTGTCTGGTGATTATTATACCTTGGTATAATAAACATTAACAGTCTGCCGCTACAAGGCCCACCAAAGCAAAGATAAATCATAGATATTGTAACTCGGGCATCAGGCCTCTGCCAGTCCGAGACAGCAGCACGAGTCCTGGACGGGTCTTACCCATCCTCGGTTTAAAAGTGCAGTTGAGGGGCACCTGGGTGGCTCAGTGGGTCAAAGCCTCTGCCTTCGGCTCGGGTCATGGTCTCAGGGTCCTGGGATCAAGCCACGCATCGGGCTCTCTGCTGGGCGGGGAGCCTGCTTCCCCCTCTCTCTCTGCCTGCCTCTCTGCCTACTTGTGATCTCTGTCTGTCAAATAAATAAGTAAATAAAACCCTTAAAAAAAAAAAAAGTGCAGTTGATTCAAACACAAACAGGAGAGAGGCAGGTAACATCAGCAGAGGAGGGCGTCTGGGTGGCTCAGTCGGTGGAGCATTCGACTCTTGGTTTTGGTGCCAGTCATGATCTCATGGGTCACGGCATTGAGCCCTGTGTTGGGCTCTGTGCTGGGCATGGGGTCTGCTTGGAGTTTTCTCCCCCTGTCTTTCTCCCCACTCATGTGCTTGCTTGCACGCGCGGTCTCTCTCTCTTTAAAATAAATAAAAATAAATTTTTAAAAAATACATATAGAGAGAGATACGAATTGATGATTATGATTGATATATATATTAACCGAGGAAAGCTCATCAACACAGGCCCAGAGTAGCTATATCGTACCACTTTTTCATTTTCTCATGAAATTTCCCAGTTGGGGATGCAAACAAAAATGTGTTGAGCCAGGCGCCTGGGTGGCTCAGTGGGTTAAGCCGCTGCCTTCGGCTCAGGTCATGATCTCAGGGTCCTGGGATCGAGTCCCGCATCGGGCTCTCTGCTCAGCAGGGAGCCTGTTTACTCCTCTCTCTCTCTCTGCCTGCCTCTCTGCCTACTTGTGATCTCTCTCTGTCAAATAAATAAAATCTTTAAAAAAAAAAAAAATGTGTTGAGCCCAGACGTGGTCCACAATCATCAGTTTGCAAATTCTGCTTAAAGCCTCAGCTCAGAGATCACTGCCCCCAGGATGTCCCTCTGTCCCCCACATGCATGAGACATTCCTCTGGTAGGTCGAGCTTCCCTGGATTCCACTAAACATAAATGCTCCTTCCATGTGTCCCTCTTCCCTGCGGGAACCATCTCCTTCACCGCTATGTTCCCAACATCCCACTGCATCCCCGGCACACAGGAGGAGCCCAAGAGATGTTTAATAAATGAAAATTTGAATAAGACCACCTGCATTCACGCTTCTAGCAGCCACTGTGAATCCGTCATTCTGTCTCCCATCTTCACGCCTTAACCAACTAACCTTCAGGGATCCTTGCGATCAGGTCACAGACATTGATACCAAGTGTCAGAGTAAAAGAAACAAGCCCACCCCTGGAGATCTACAGGCTTCTCCTGTTCATGACACATAAGCACCATCCGACATATTGTGAAAATAGGGGGAGAAAAAAGAATCTCACTTTGTCATAACAAAGTAAAAGAATTAGATCTCATGGGCTTTGGAGGAGATGAGCAAGTCTACCAAAGAAAATTCAGGAATTTGCTACCTGCTTTCTCCATCGCTCAAAATAACTGGCGAACGCCTTTCAGACGGTAGTTAACTAAGACCTTTTAGGAATATTTCTGTTTTGTTCCTGGCCTCGTCCTTTAGGAATAGATTCTGCTTCTTTAACCAATAATTACATTTCACACATATATTATCCTCTGCCTCCAAACCAGGAAATCTCAGACCTACCATTCAGACAGTACTTGGAGACTGACCCAAAGGTGGAAGAGCTCTCCCACACAGGGGCCTGTTGTCGCAAACCCCGGCGTCCCAGAAAGCCATGGAAGCCGACCCTGTTCTTTCACGGTCCTCCCCTTCCGTATTTTCCCACGCCCGTGATGAAAGCATCAGGGAAGACTTACCGCTGTGCAGAAGAGGCAGCGGCATTCCCGGAGTGTGGTCATCTTGTCCAAGGACTGTTCGCAGAGGCACAGCTTGCAAGTGACAAGGGGGGCTGGAGCCAGCTCTCCTGCCGCCGGATTTTCGGTGGTCATGGTGAGGTACTGGGTCCTCCCACCGGAGCCCATCAGCCTCTCCTCCCCAGTCTCCAGGCTCCTCAATCCCTACAGGAAGGTCCAAGGCAGAAAATACTTTATTCATTCATACAGCGGTTGTTTAGGCAACACATCTGAGCTCCTCCACGGCAAACCTTCCCCTCCCACACCATCTAGGCGCACGGCAGAGGCAATTCTGAGAACCGTGGGCTCCAGGACTTGCCACCTTAACAAGGTGTTCCTGGCGTCCTGACATTTCCAGGGACCTCTCCATCCTGCCTCCTCTCATGTAAATTACAGGATGAGAAGACCACAAGGAACACACATCCCGTTTAGGAGTTGCATGGCTACAATCCTACAGATTAAGAAGACAGACACTTAAAAATGGGATGTCACTCAAAAAAGTTACACAAAGAATTACCATATGATCCAACAATTCTACTTCTCGGTATACGCCCTAGAGAACGGAAACCGGGATGCATAGAGATCCTTGCACACCAAGAACCCTAGCACCACTGTTCACAACAGTCAAAAGGTGGAAACCATGGAAATGCCCATCAAGACATGCGCAGATACACAAAGGGTGATAGAAACATTCAATGGAATGTTATTCAGCCTTAAAAGGGAATGAGACTCTGACACACGCTACAATATGGAAGGACCTTGAAGACATCGCGCTGAGTGAAATAAGCCAGACCTGAAAGGGCAGATACTGTGTGATGCCATCAATGTGAGGCACCCAGGAAGTCAAATTCACAGAGACCGAAAGCAGAAAGGTGCGACTTGGCGGGGAGGGGTGGGGGTGGACAGTTACCATTTCATGGGTACAGAGTTTCTGTCTGGAATGATGACAAAGTTCTACAAATGGATAGTGTGAAGGTTGCACAAGACTATGAGTGTGCTTCGTGCCACCGAATGAGACACTTAAAATGATTGAAATGGTAAATTTTATGTTATGTCTATTTTATACCAATACATCCCCCCCGACAGGGCATCAATGTTAATTGTGTTCTTTCACATTTGTCATTTCACTTCAACTTCTGCAACCATGAGGATTATTTTATAGGTGAACTGAGGTCCTGAGAAGTTAAATAATCTGCCACAGCTCTCAGAGCTTGGATAGAGCAGAGCAAAATTCAAACCTCCACCTTCTGAGACCGAGCCCAGTGCCTGGTCCATTACCCCAGAGCTGCCTCGCAAGTGGATATTTCATGGAGGGGTTGGAACGGGGAGAGAGAGAAGGAAGAAGGGGTAAGGAAAGGAGGGGAGGGACAGAGAGAGAGAAAGAGACAAAAAGCCCATGACTACAAGTACCATTAGGTCACTGAAACTACCCAGAGCAAAATCTATCTCCAAACATGGATGACTATGATGAAAAATAAAAAGTAGAACAGAAACCCTTCCATGATCTTTAAAAGAGGTAAAATAATTGTGAAAATACTCTATAGTTGGATCATATCAGGAAGCCCCATGTTCTAATTAAAGAGAAGCAAAGTCCAACAGTTCTTACTATTTCATTTTTTTTTTAAAGATTTATTTATTTATTTGACAGACAGAAATCACAATTAGGCAGAGAGGCAGGCAGAGAGAGAGGAGGAAGTAGGCTCCCTGCTGAGCAGAGAGCCCAATGCAGGACTCGATCCCAGGACCCTGAGATCATGACCTGAGTCGAAGGCAGAGGCGTTAACGCACTGAGCCACCCAGGCGTCCCAGTTCTTACTATTTTAAAAGACTATGGCCAATTCTAAGAAATTTGACCACAAAAATCATTGTAAACAGCCTCTCCCCCTACGAGAACCACACTCTTTTTGTCCCAATTTTTGAGCAAAAGAAATGATACGTTCAGGATTTGTTACAGAGCCCCACAGTGGCTTATGTCTCAACATATAGGTTCAAAAGTACAAAAATAAGGGAGAGAAAACAAAATTGGATGAGATGGAAGGGGGAAAAAAATCTATGAGATCTAACTGCACTATCTTAACGTCACACCAGAAAGAATCAATAGTTACTGACTCTAGTAACCTGAAATACTCAAGGTTTTTCACCTATGCCTTGAGTAGTAGTAGACTAGATTAAAAATAAATTTGAATAGAAAAATAATCAATGATCAGCATCCATAATATTTTGGAAAGGCTCAATAAGGTCTGAGACATGGTGTTCTTATTTGATTAACTATTAATGAGCTATCATCCAAGAGCAAATCAACATGCCTATCAAATACAGTATTTTGAAGTTAAGAAAAAAATCTCACTTTAAGGTCAATTAGGAGTAAAAATGAGTGATTCTGCCTCTCTCCTCTTCCTAGTTTATGCACAGACAACTACCACCTGTCTGTTTCTGCAAGACATCAAAATGGGGATATTATCAATCTCCCCCAACTGCGGTCTTCACATTTCTATTTTCCCCAACACAGCGCATACAGCATATTCTGACTATCTTTGCCCCCCAAAAAAAGAAATCCCAAGTCAAACATCAAGAAGAAACATAGCCAGTACACGTCTCATGACGAGCACTGAGTAATGCATAGAATTGTTGAATTACTATAGTGTACACCTGAAACTAATATAACACTGCATTTTAACTGCACTGGAATTAAAATGATAAAACTTAATACAATTTTAGAAGAAGACGGACAGGGGGAGGGGGAAGAAGAAGGAGGAAGAGAGAAGGAGGAGGAGGAGGAAGAAAGTAGCCAGTAATGCTTCCTGAGTCGGGAAGACGGGAATGACACAGGCCCAGCCACCCAACACCACAAATGTCAATTACACGAAGAGCCCATCCAGAGGAAGTGGTTATGAATAGATAAATCCTGTTGTTCTAACCTAGCAGGAGATCTAGGTATTCTTCAACAAAGTCAATTATTTCTTACAGTCTCAACCTATATTATTTTTTATTTTTTAAAATTTTTAATGTAATCTCTACTCCCAGTGTGAGGTTCGAACTCATGACCCCAAGACCAAGAGTTGCATGCTACCTACCAAGGCTATCTACCAAGCCAGCCAGGTGCCTCCATCTTATTTTTTTAGAAAGAGACATAGGACCCTTGAGAAATGAAGACATAATTGACTACTTCTTAGATTATCTCTCAGAAGTAGTCTTTTGAAGGCAGAACTGGAAATTGTGTTCACTGTGGACACCTAAAACATAATTTTATCTCTCGTCATAGACACATTAAGTGTTCGTTCCTTCCTTTGTGGTTACAAATCAAAGTTATAAAAATATAAAAATATCACCTCCCAAAGTTTCCTCCTGCCCCCTTTATGTGTCATTACTTGTGTGCATGTATTTACGGTAAGAGCACTTCACAGAAGATCTACCCTCCTAGCAAATGTTTTAGTATACAACATAGCATTGTTAAATAAAGGCATTACGCTGTTCCCCAGGCATATATTTATCTTCTAACTCATCAAATTGTCTACGTTAAGTATGTACATCTTCTTGTCTGCCAATCATACTTCAATAAAGTGATTTAATATATATGCAACTGTTTAAAGTATATTTTATATATGAAAATATTTTTGTGACAAAAGCCTTTTCCAAAGCAGAAACTTGTCTTGTTAAAACAACAACAACAAAAATTCCAAGCATTCCAAACAAGGCGGTGCTTGTAACTGAGACAGAGGAACGGGGTCACATATTTCACCTCTCTGAGATAAGAGCAATCCAAAATGATTCTTCAAAAAGAACTGATTTATTTTTCCGCACACCATAAACGCCAATTCCATTCAAACACATGAAGCCATGGAATTTTACAGAAACAGCATCTTAAGTAAACTGCCACCAGAGCAAGGAGAGGAGGTGGACTGGTGCTGGTGGAAGCAGTCCTGGGAGCACTGGGCCGGGTCCCCGGGACCGTTCCCTCCAGGCACCACCCCGGAAGCTGAAGGCGCGTTGCCAGGCACAGTTGGAAAACCAGCTTCTTGGTTTTTCACTCTGGGCAAAATCAATAATGAAAGTTTTAAAAGTGAATGACACACAGGGAGTGCTTTATAAAGAAAAAAGAGCATCAGACGAGAAATCCTTTCCTAGGGGTGCCTGGGTGGCTCCATTAGTTAAGCATCTGCCTTCGGCTCAGGTCATGATCCCAGGGTCTGTCAGGCTCCCAGCTCAGTGGGGAGTCTGCTTCTCCCTTTGCCTGCTGCTCCCCTGCTTGTGCCTCTCTTTCATGCTCTCCCTCTCTGACAAATAAATATTAAAAAAAAAAAAAAAAAGAAGAAGAAGAAGAAGAATTAGAAAGGAAATCCTTTCCCATTGATTCATCACACACAGAGCTGTTCAAGCAATCATCAGGAGAACCCTGACACTCCCTCCCTCGAGATGTTGGTGAATGGCTCCCAGGTGTCCTAGCAGCCTTCTGTTTGGCTTACTGGGATTCCCCAGTCTCTGACATGCAACCACCAACAGCAGAAACTCACAGCCCACCCAAACCATGAGCACATGGCATGAACCTCAGAGAGGGTGTCCAGAGGAAGGGGACCACACCTCTGCAGCTCCGGAACCTTTCAGAGGACTACACCTTCACAGGTACATGGACAACCCACACCCACTCCCCTCCAGGTTCCAAGAAATTCTTCCAGGCAGACAGCCCGTAATCCCTTCTCACTAGCTTGCCCAACTTGTTCTGCCTCATACCTCATGTTTTACCTAAAATAAGAAAGTGACTTGAGTGCTCCACAACCCCCCTCCTGTTTGTTTTGAAACAGTAACAATTATAATTGCTTTTATAATTATTACAAATGGGACCTAGCCTCTATTGGGTGTCAAGAACCCAATGAGAAAATAATTTTGGCAAAACACACATACTGGCGGGCGTAGGGTGCAGGGAGCTGACAGCTGCCTTTAGGTTTGAACTTTTTGACTGGGGTGTGGTAAGGGCAGACTTCACCCAAACTGTTAGAAGTATGACTTGCTGAAATACAAGCAGCCCCCGTTAACAGGGCAGATGGGTTGGGCAATGCGAGCAAAGAAAGCCCCTCTAAAACATCTGATTTCGCACCAAATTACCAAGAAAGGGGAACCAGCAGTTCCACCCAGCCCGATTGTCTCCGGTACTATAAAGTGTTCATTATGTGAATAGCTAGTACAATCTGATAGGAAAGAACAGAAAAGTCACTTTTCCCCTCATGTGTTTTCATTAGAATTGCCAAGGAAAGGAGTACTTCACAAACCATGCTGGGAGCATAGGATGTATAAGGAATTTTCATATTCCACTGACGGCCTGAAGAAGCAATCTGCTCCAAAAACGGAGAGGGTAGGAGAGCCAACATTCAACGTATTTTTAAGTAATGTAGTTTACGCCTGTTTCACTACCCAAAATCACAGCAATTATTCCACTGCACAAAAAGATTATGAAGTTGGAAGGGATAAGGTTTCACCAGGATACTTACCTAGTTGTTCAGGAATTTTTACACCATTCAGCAAAAACTGTAAAATTTAGATAAACAGATAAAGCACAATTAAAGAGACTAAGGGAAAAAAAATTAAAAAAATAAATAAAGAGACTAAGAAGAGGAGAAAGTGAACAAAATGAAATCAACTGGATATTACTGATATAACAGAATATTTATGTGAAAAGCCTGTTGATCTGTGCTGAGGTCTTAATTCTAAACTATGTTATAAAAGTCTTAAGATTTACTCAAGATCAAGAAATAAAAAAGAAGAGACACAAGAATATTCCCAAAATGTTTACTGCCCATGTAGGACACTGAGTCATTCCTGTGAGGTAGTTGGAATAAAAGATATGAATGCATGACTCAGGGAGAGCTAACAAAGGGAAAAGTTTTCAGGATGCGTAGGTGGTGGGGAAGGTAAGGCTGAAGTGTTGCCTTTATATAATAGAGATTTTCTCAGGAAGCCAGTGCTCTAACAGAACAGAAAGATACAGCCATCCCCAAGAGCCCATCTCAGCCTTGTTAGCTCTCCCAGCACCGACTGAGAATGACAGGTCAGGCAACCAGATTCTACTCAATAAAATCTGAAAATTAGCATTGTGTTGACCTTAACACTTCTGCCCAATACAATTATTTATTTCACTGGTAGTCCACATCCTTAACAGAAGCTATTAATGACTCAAATAATATTGACTGAGTCTAGCGAAGTGCTGGCCCTCATCAGCCAATAGTCATTTGCTGTTGTTCTACCCTAAACACAGTCTGGAATGGAAGGTAGACCAGTTGGCTGGTGGAGCAGCCAGAGCAATGGCTATTAGTGTTTCATGAGGCAGGGACCTAGGGTAGACCTCCACAGTGGCCAGTGCTGGGATTCTCCTCTCTGCTTTGACCCACTCTCTGGTCATTCAAGGACTAGAGGGGCCAGTACAAATCCAGTAATATCAGAAAAAGAGAAATATTTTATATCTATTTAATTTTTTTTAAGATTTTATTTATTTATTTATTTATTTATTTATTTGACAGAGAGAGAGATCACAAGTAGGCAGAGAGGCAGGCAGAGAGAGAGGAGGAAGCAGGCTCCCCGCTGAGCAGAGAGCCTGATGCGGGGCTTGATCCCAGGACTCTGGAATCATGACCTGAGCCGAAGGCAGAGGCTTATCCCACTGAGCCACCCAGGTGCCCCGTCTATTTAATTATTTTTTAAAAGAATAATGCTTGAGGCCAATGAGTAGATGCCTAGAATCACATTTAGGACGCTTTGTCATTATTCTCTAGTATGAAAAAAATCTAAGAAATACTTAATTCTTAGATGTGATGGAAGAAAATATTCACCAACGTGGGCCTTGTGAGGTCGCAGTGTTGTTGTACAAGGCTGCTTACCGCTGTGTCTCATGTAATACGACAAGGGACCCCAGCATTCTTCTCCCCCCTGCTTTTCAGCCTCATTCAGAGGAAACCAGAAAGTGAAACAATACTCTAGTCTGTAATGCCTTAGCTTTAACATCTTGATCTCAACAGTTACCAGGATGGAAATAAGACTATACATGTGTAGCCTGGAGACTGCTATCCTCTAAAAATGGAACTGACATGCAAATGTATCCCTATTAACTATCACACAGGTAAATAGGACAGATATTCCGTTAGGAGGAGCTTCTTAAGTATTAGCAAGTACTGTTACTAAACAGTCTCTTTGCTATTTGAAATTAGGTTCTGTAGAAAGTCTGGTACAGCTATGGATAAGATCTAATTTTCTTCCAGCTTTATTGAGATATAATCGACATATAACACTGTAAATTTAAGGGATACAATGTAACAATCACACATATGTGTGTGTATGTACATATCTGTCTATACATGTTTCAAAATGATTACCATGATGAGGTTAGTTAACACATTCATCGCCTCAGACACTTAAAATTTTTTTACGGTGAGAATAAAAAGATTGGATTATTTTTTCCCTACAAAATATATAGGAGATATATATGGAAAGATTTGTGGAGATAATCGCCAACAAAGTAGATGACCTTGTGAAAGGTTCATTCTCTAAGTCCTACAGAGGACAGGCATCTCAGATGGCAACTTTTAACATCTACAAAATGCTGATCCTTCTAAGAAGTACATTTCTTTTTTTTCTCACCTTCTTTCCGTGTTCTCATTGCCACTGTAGGGAAAGGCCCAAGGGGAGAAAATCCATTCCTGGCTTTTCTAACAATAAAAATTTATCAAAGAAGGTAGGAGGGAGTATGAGAATAAGAGCTCAATGATATTTTTGGCATTATAATTTCAGGCATCATGGTAGCTCTCTCCTTGAAACCACTGTGCCCTGCCCACCCCATTTTTAAATCAATGGTTCCCTTGCCTCCCACAATTATTCACAGAGCCCTGCTGAATAATTTTCTTCCCCCTGCCTGGCATAACAACAAAGCTCCCAGAAGCAGGAAGGAACGCCACTTAAAGGCAGGTCAGACAATGATGTAATTAACAGATCAAGGAGAAGTGTTATTTTAGAAAGCCCCATAGAGCAAGAGATGGGCTGATTTCTTGGGTCAACACATTACCAGGAAACTACAGCGGCTAAAGCACAAATAGCTAAATCCAATGTTTTCTCCAGATGAACAAAAACACGTGTATGTACTACCCTGGAAAGTTAAAAGTTTCACACAGAAATTTTAATGAGATACAAATTTAAAACGGTTTGGGCGAGGACCCCCTTCCTTTCCACACTAAGCAAGGAGCAGCATGTGTATTTTTGTGTGCCTTTGCCAAAGCAGTTTCTTAAAAAAAAAAAAAAAAAAAAAATCAATAATGTAGGAAACCAAGTCAATCTACAAAGAACTGAATTGCACACTTTGGATGGTAGGGATGTAAGGTGGTTATATCCAGACCCTGCTTACAAAGAGTAAACTAGCAGAAGAGGCTGTCAACTGATAGTTTCATACATAATGATATATAAGATAATTTGTGGGTTTATAGCTTCAGCCATAAGTCCAGCAAAGAGACAAAATGAGAGAGGTCTTGTTCTATCTTCCCGCAAAGACAAAGAACCAGTTGATTAAAGGCCTGGGACTCAAACTCATGACTGCAAAGGAACTAGAAACCAGTAAGACATGGATTCTGAAGTACATTCTTTAACAGACACTAAAAGCCACGAGATCCACAGGCTCTTCAGCTGCAAATAAAAGAGTCTATTTCACTGAAGTTGTTGTGTTTTTCAGTCCAAGGACGGAGGCCTCGTCATATGAGAAGTTTCTCATTCTGTGTTGCAAAACGTTGACCGCTTCTCCTCTCTTCAATGTATTATATTAATCTTCCGTGTTTTAATAACCACTGCAGTGTGATGCGTTGGGTTTTGAAGTACGCATCGACCAAGAAAAAGCGAATGCCAAAGTTAATAAAAACAGAACATTAGTATAAGACCTCCCACATGTACCTAAAGGTGAACAAGCAAATCAAAATATAAATAATTAAATAAATTAACTTTGGTGCTGTTATGCCCCTTCAAGTTACTTAACTTGATGGCATATATAGGAAACATTATCCAAAAAAAGAAAGAAAAATGTCAAAATGAAAAGCCTCTAACGTACTCAGGTTCACTCAGAACAACACAAATTAAAAGCTGCCACTCCAGAACAACATCACTTCCAATCTTACACCAATTCCTTTGCGACAGAGGCCCCCTCTTATCCATCTTTCTATCGTCAACATCTAGCCCACACCTGACAAATAGTGAGTACTCACTCAATCCCACAGTAGATAACTTCTTTACAAGTACATGGAGGAGAGAGAATATTAAAAGGCCCGGCTCTCATGTGCATTCACTTCCCGCAATTCAAAGTCTAAACATATTGATAATTTATAATAGCTAAGGAGCTTCTAAAAATTCGGGTGGGCATCCCTGGAAAACAAAATCTCAGGACTTGGGAGCAATGGCTGCAGATACTTACTCCCCAAAGCTCGAAGTGGAAAGCATGATTTGTGTGGCATCTTGGCCCCGCTCCCATATCCAAAATAATCAGTTGCACAAAGTAGGTTGAGTCCCAAAACCATTTGGACTTTGCTCCTCTCCCAATATCTGGGTTCAGCATGATTCCTGACCTCTACCTCAAACTGGTGATTTCAAACACAAGAACCTCACTTGACAAGAAAGTAATGCTGTAAGTTAAGGCCAGGGGAAACACGGAAGCCAGAATTAGCAGAAACACCAAGAGCAATGACTCCGATGTCCTAATAAATGTTTCTAAATACCTAAAATATTAAAACTGCTTCTCGAAAACAAAAATTTAAATATACTTCCTCATATTGTTGAAGAGAAAGATCATCTTCCGGAAGCTAAATGGTTACTGTAGAGATAAAATAAGCTTTTTTTCTTTTTAGACAGAGTTTTAACTTTTCTCTCTGCTGTCAAGTTTGCCTCAGAAAACCTGATTCACAATCTGGGAGACCCAAAAACTAATTATTTAAAAAAAAAAAAAAAAGTGTCTTAAACTGACCTAGTTTAGAAGCCCAGATGCCTTTAAATTGCCAATGAACTGAAGCCATTCATGAGAATGGAGCTTTTGAATGCTGAGAATGTTCTGTGAGGCTCAGTGCAAAGATACTTGGCAGAGATGACTGTAAATATTTGTAAAACTCTGGGTAAATGGACAGTGCTTGACCACACTCACAGCTCACTTCCAGCACAGTAGTGCAAGAGAAAGTTATCTAGGGTGATTGCTTTGGGGGTTTTGCGGGGGGGGGGGGGGGGGGGGCTATGTTTTCTTCTGTTTGTTTTAAATAAAAAGTCAAGGAGCGGATTCTGCTACTCTTTTTTTTTTTTTTTTAAGATTTTATTTATTTATTTGACAGAGAGAGATCACAAGTAGGCAGAGAAGCAGGCAGAGAAAGAGGAGGAAGCAGACTCCCAGCTGAGCAGAGAGCCCGATGGAGGGCTCGATCCCAGGACTCTGGGATCATGACCTGAGCAGAAGGCAGCGGCCTTAACCCACTGAGCCACCCAGGTGCCCCCTAACTTCTTTTTTATACTTACATTCTCTGTGCACAATTACCTTGTATCTGTTTACTCATCAAGACAGTCAGTCAGAGGCTACTTTAGAAGCAAAAGGGTTTTTCTCTTTCCGCGTGTGTGCCCACCACAAAGAAAAAAAGACCAGTCACAAGTGTGCAAGGGTAAAACAGGAGGGTGTGACAACGTGACCCTGGATTTAATACAATTATCTCAGTGTGGCTCGTGGGTCTGCTACAAAGATCTTTTTTACCTCCTCCTCAAGAGAGTTCCAGAAATACTTAAGGGGCCGCTACTTTTAACAGGACTACAGTTCTGTTCACAAGGGAAAGGGAGGATAGAGTCGGGAGAAGAAGGGACCCACAAAGCAGTGGGATGTGAAAGGGACCAGGGGGCTCATCTCAGTGAAAACTACAGCAGCCGGATACTTTAATTAGCCAGCAACTCAGGGAAGACTGGCTGGGTTCCCTTTGCCTCTTACGCACACCCTAAGCACTGAGTCATCCCAAAGTTCATTTCTTTTGCTTCTGAGCCAAGGACCCCCCCCCCAAACCACCACCCCAACACCACCACCACTCTGCCGCTTCAGAAAAAGTTAGATACATTGTTCTTTAATTCAGACCTTGCACTGTTCAAATAAACACCCAGAAATGCCATATTACAAGAGCACAGTCCTATGGGGACCGCCAGGTCATGTTTGGTAAGATGTGCGCAGCAGCAAGAAATAAAGTGTCACACAACACTGGAGGCAAGAAAGAGGACATTTTCCCAGACAGGAGAATTCGCTTCTGAGAAATACGAACGTGAGAAGTTTAGGTGAGAAGAGGAGGGGGACTCACAGCAGAACCCCCGACACTAATGCGGAAAGCAAAAAGGCGCCCTGGTAAAAGTCAGCTCAAGGGATGCCTGGGTGGCTCCGTTGGTTGGACGACTGCCTTCGGCTCAGGTCATGATCCTGGAGTCCCGGGATCGAGTCCCGCATCGGGCTCCCAGCTCCACGGGGAGTCTACTTCTCTCTCTGACCTTCTCCTCGTTCATGCTCTCTCTCACTGTCTCTCTCTCAAGTAAATAAATAAAATCTTAAAAAAAAAAAAAAAAGTCAGCTCAAGATCCCTTTTCTCTGCTGAAAGGGAATCGGTTTCATTTTAACTTCAACTTGCCAACAGCCGTGGAGGAAGAGAGTTTCACTCCGGGTTATCCGCAATTCCCTGACGAGATAACGTATGGCCAAGATCCCATCTCACTGCTATCTCCGTGCGCGTCCACACCGCGGGGTGCATGTCCCAGCGCGAGAAGGCAAGCGTCCGAGATGCCACCAACCTCTGGGGTCCCCTTCGGGAAGGCACGGGGCGGTCCGAGCGCCCCTCGAATTTGCCAATGCACACATTTTGTAGAGACTGTTTTGTTCGGAATTCGTTTCCCTCCAGCTCGAGCGAGGCGTGTTTTCTAGAAGCTAACAGGTGTTGAAGGCGTTCAGAACGAGCTCCACGCCGCGCGGCTTAAGCCCCGGAGGCAGAAAATACAGCTCCGACCCGGGCAATCCGAGTCTCTCGTGCTCCCCCTCCCGCTCCCCCGTCCCCCACTTTTATCCCAGTCCGGCACCCCGCCCGCCCGGCCCTGCGCGCCCCGCGTGGAAGGCTCGCGACCCCTACCTGGCAGGACAGCCCGCGGGTCCCGGCGCCGCCGGCTTCTCAGCAGCGGCCGCCGCGCGCCCCGGGGAGGCGGAGCCGTGTCATTCCGTCCCGGGTCGGGCGCGCTCTGCCGCCGGCCGCTCGGCGCTCCGCAGGACGGCGGCGGGGGCAGGGCAGGAGGGGAGGAGGGCGGGAGGGGGAGGAGGCCCGACACCCGCCCGCGGCCCGGCGAGCGGCCGCGTCGCCCCGAGCCCCGCGGAGCGTGGGGCGCAGCTCGCCAGCGGGCGCGCCGGGCGCCGCGCGTCTATGTGTACAGGAAGCTCGGGCGCGGCACTTCCTACTTCCCATCTGGGTCGCGCTCCAGCGGCAGGTGATGGGCTTTTAACCCCGTCGGAGCCCGGGCGGCCGCGCGCCCGCACGCCGGCCCCGGGGCGCTCGCCGCCCCGCTCCGGAACGCCTCCCTCTCGCCCCGCGGGGACGGCCTCCGGGGCGGGGTGTCCCGCGGCTGGCCTGGGTGTCCTTCCTCGCGCCCGGACCGGGACACGGCCCCCCCTCGGCCTTGCCGGCTTCGTGCTGGCGCGCACGTGTCCCGCGGGGACACCCTTCCTCCCTGCTGCGCGCCTGAGGACCCCGGCCTGCGCTCGGACCAACGCTTCCCGGGCGCGTCTCCTCTGAAACACCTCGAACCTGACTCGTCCCTTCGCGTCTCCTGACCAAACCAAAGCCGGGCGGTCCTCGGTCGCCTGCACACCCTGATGACACGACGGTGTTGCTCGAAGCGCTTCCTCAACCAGTGTATGTGGGAGCCCACTGTAACCTCGCAGGGCGCAGTCAGTTAAAGAAAAGGTCACACAGTAATCTAGAAGCTGTAGTAGGACACGCAGTCATATGCCTCCGCACTCCAAAAGCTAGGACACTGCATTTGTGTGATGGTTAAAAACTATAATAAAATTGACTCACTCCCCCCACCGGCTGCACACCCCCTTTCCAGGTCCCACTCACAGCCCCAAATCTGTTGATCCGCTGTGATTTAGAAAGGGCACTGCTCTGACATAGGAATCTTCCTATGCCAGGTCGCTCGACTTTTGCAAAAGCAGTCAAGGATGTGCGTCCTAAAAGGAAAGGGCTCAGTCGTCCTTTATGGAGGGGATCTGAGCAGGCCAGTGAACTAGGGGCAGTGGGCACCATTCCAGACAGCGCAACTCTGCTGCTTCTCGACCCTCCATGTTCAAGAAAACCTCCAGGTCAAAGCCAAGTGCTTGAAGAACACAGTGTGTATATGGTAGGACAGGCCTGGAACAGTGCCTTGGTTGGGGGCGGATGAGGGGGCAGAGGCAGGCAAGGAAAATAAGACAGAGAAGGCACAGTAGGGAGGGACCCAAAGTAATAGAATCAGAGGGCATTTGAGACTGAAAAGTTGTTCTAGCTAGTTCAGTCCCAATGCCTAATTTTAAAGACAAGGAACGTGGTGTCCGGGGAGATTTAAGTGGTTGTCTGGAACCAGATAGGGGCAGAACTGGAATGAGACCTGAATGGTGTTAGGTGAAAAGGTACATGTTAATAACCACCACCCCCCCAAGGAATCTAGCTTCAAATTTAGCAGTAGCTTAGATTCTAAGATAATCAACCTTGGGGCACCTGGGTGGCTCAGTCTGTTAAGCCTCTAGGGTCAAGCAGGGAGTCTCCTTCTCCCTCAGCACTTCACCCAGCTCCTGGTCTCTCACTCTCTCTCTCAAATAAACAAAATCTTTTAGAATATAAAATAAATAAATAAAAATAAGTAAGAGAATCAACCTTGAGGCATTTTCTTAATGTAACGGCCACTGTTGGCGGACAGGAATCAGGAAAGATAAAGAAAGCACATTTTAAGAGGTTAGCTAATTCATTACTGTCAATACAAAACTTTGGGCCCTTAGACCAAAGTTCAACGCAGGATCCACATTTTAAATGATCATGCAATTAAGTTATAATCTTCTGTCAACAGGATAAGGGAAGAAGCTGCTGCTGTGAAAACATATATTAGGCAATGATCATGCTGCCTGCTGTTGGAAACAGCAGGGAGAAAGGAAAAAATTGTATAACTAAATCACAACAGCATTGATTATTTTCACTACATGAATTAATAGAAATTGCATTTACATTTTAATAGGACTAAGTAAACACATAGAACACTATAATAGTATGTGGACAACTCTTTCAGATCTGGAATAAAATACCCCGGAATAAATTTAACCAAGGAAGCAAAAGCTCTGTACACTGGAAACATAAGATACTAACAAAAGAAACTTGAAGGCTCAAGGAATGGAAAGACGTTCTATGCTCACAGACTGGAAGAATGAACAATGTTAGAATGTCCATGCTACCCAGAGCAAACTACAGATTTGATGCAGAGAGAGAGCAAGAGCAGAGGGTTGCGTGGGGGCCAGAGCAAGAGGAAGCAGCGGAATCCCCACTGAGCAGGGAGCCCGATGCGGGGCTCAATCCCAGAACCCTGAGATCATGACCTGAGTCAAAGGCAGACGTTTAACCAACTGAGCCACCCAGGTGCCTCTTGAGCATTTACTGCTCTCCCAGAGAAGCTGTTAGATGCTAGAAAGACAAAGAAAATTGCATGTGGTTCCTGTCCCCAAAGAGCTTGTAGTCCAGGGAAGGAGTCAGACAAGAAAATCAATAATCAGGGTGCGATGGTGAGTGAAGTGATACCCATGACAGTCTAGGGGAGCACAGAGAAGAGCAATTTAGCTAAAGGAAAGGGGCTGGTGAAAAAGAAAGGCTTTCCGGAGAAAGTAACTTGAAGCTGAGTCGTCAGGCAGCCCCGTGGGAAGGGTGGACCCAGGTGAGTGAGTCAGAGGCAACCACCAATACACGCACTACGTGGTGTCTGTCTTAAGTCAGCCAGAGGAGATGCATTCAGAACCCAAGAATGAGAGCCTGAACCCATGTGGTGATAACTGGCCTAGAAAGGAAGGGGGCAAACGGAGAGAGATCTGAGAAACAAAAGGGAATGGAACCTGGTATCCTATCGGATGTGGGGGGTGAGGGAGAGAGAGGAGCCCAGGCTGCTGGTGCCACAAACTACGAGTGGGAATGGAAGAGGAGCAGTCATACAGAAAGCAGTGATTCAGTTTGAATCCTTTAGAATCTGAGGGGCCCCTGGAACATACTGGAAGACTTGTCTCAAAGGCCATCAACAGAGAGATCTGAAGTGGCGAGGCTTTCAGGAATTAGCATCATTTAAGTGGTGGTCATGGATGAGCTCACCAATAGCTGAGATCACCCAGGAAAGATAGCATGCTGTAGAGAGAAGCAAAGCTTTTGGACCTGTACAAACTTTCTTGTCAGGTCATTACTGTGTAACCTTAAACAAGTTTTAACAGACCCAAAGCTCCATTTTCTCATCTATGAAATAGGAATGATGATATTCATCTCATGGATTGTTGTGAGGGTAAACAAGTAGTTCGTAAAGTAGGTAGCACAGTGCCTGATGACACTACCCAAGTCTTTGGGGTGGGTCAGTGAATGTCATCTCCTGGAATTGTGCAGTACACGAACTGCTCAGCTGTACAGCACGGCCCTGCCCTGATACACAGTAAGAACTTGCTCACTGCTATTCATCTAAGGAAGGGAAATAGGAAGTGAAAAGACGGGAATCAGAAAAAAGAACCCAGGGGAACCTGGGTGGCCCAGTCAGTTAAGCATCTGACTCTTGATCTCAGCACAGGTCTTGATCTTGAGGCCGTGAGTTCAAGCCCTGCATTGAATTCCATGCTGGGTGTGGAGCCTACTTAAAGAACAAAAAGAAAGAAAGAAAAGAGAACCCAAAGGAACCCCAGTATTTAAAGGGCAGGTAAAAGAGGAGTCCTCAAATAAACCTAAGAAGGAACCGCTTCTTTTAGTCTGCAAAAATAAATGTAACAGTTGAGATCACAGACTGAGATGTAAAATCCAGCCAACTACAATCTGTAACAATATTTTTCCTGAGCAATAACAGATGTGATATTACAAACTGTCCACCTGAGACTGTAGTCATTTTGATATTCATAACAGAGAATCATTCCCTAATCTGAATTATAGACCATCCTACATGAACAGTAAGCAATCCACACTGAAACGGGAATTCTATTAACTTGTGATCTACCTAAAGTCATATAAAAGCAAAGCCAAAGTAAGTCCAAAGCATACTCAAAGTTTTCCCTACATAGGAGGCCAAAAGTAAATATAGAAATAGAGTTACTAGTTTTCTCAACATGTATGTGTAAAATGCAACATAATAATATATACGACATTATATGTAGTATATAACAGATACGTTATAAAATGCAGAGGTCCTACATAAGAAGAGAATCAAGAGGAATTTCTTCTTTTCAAAACTGTTCTCTTTAATATAAAGAAAAATCAAGGGGCTCCTGGGTGACTCAGTTAGTTAAGTGTCTGCCTTTGGCTCAGGTCATGACCCTGGAGTCCCAGAATGGAGTCCAGCTTCGGGTTCCCTGTGCAGAGTCTGCTTCTCCCTTTCCCTTCGCCCCTCCCCCTACTTGTGTTCTCTTGCTCACTCTCTCTCTCTCTCAACTAAATAAATAAAAAAAAAATTTTTTTTAAATCAAGATTCATTCTTAGGCAGTTGAAATTGCTCTTCTAATATGCCTCAGTAGGCAAATTAGTAACACATACCTTAGACATGACATTTTAATTACATCCTGCACTAAAACCTAAATTAAAGAAAAAAGGTTTGCTCAGTTTCAAACATCAGATGAAAGAACACAAGTATTGGGAAATCAGCTTCTGCAATAAAGTGCAATTCTGTCCACAGGAAAAGATGTGAGGCAAAGGTCGCAGTGTTCTGCCACTGCTAATTGCCATTTCTCCTTTCCAAACAGCTATAGCTTCATTTGCATTTTCCTGGTACATCTAATGAGGCCCGTGTTTACATCCAGGCAACTCTTACTGAGGGTATTAAGCACAGAACTAAGAGTTAGACACAATAAAAATAAGACTTAAGAACATTACCAAAATAGAGGCACCTGGGTGGCTCAGTGGGTTAAGCCTCTGCCTTCGGCTCAGGTCATGATCTCAGGGTCCTGGGATCGAGCCCCGCATCAGGCTCTCCGCTTGGCAGGGAGCCTGCTTCCTCTCTCTCTGCCTCTCTGCCTACTTGTGATCTCTCTCTGTCAAATAAATAAATAAAATCCTTGGGGGGGGGGGGAGAGCATTACCAAAATAATGTGAGAGAAACTATTCTGGAGATATGCTCGGAATGATAGGACAGTCATCCAATTACCTCTGACTTGTTAACAGAAGTTTTCAAAAGCTGGAGACATGTCATTTGGTTCAATTTCAACCATACAAGAGCATCTCCCAGAGCAAGTCAAAACCAGCTGAGCCCCAACAAGAAAAACTTGACCAGAATAATCTCAAGCTGCCACAGGAGAACCCATCGTGACGCATGATGGAGAGCTTAGCCAGAGAGCAACGCTCCAAAGGGTTCAGGTGTTCAAGACTATGACTCTCCCACATATAACACCACTAGCAAGCTGGGATTATGGGCCGAGCAGAAAATGGGACTCAGCATTCTTGTCCATCACCTAAGTGCAGAGAAAATGACTGCATTAGGCCTGCTTCAGATTCTCCACTAAAAGAGTCCCTGGATGGCTCAATCAGCTAAGTGTCTACCTTCAGCTCAGGTCATGAGTTCAGGGTCCTGGGATTGAGCCCCATGTCGGGCTCCCCACTCATCGGGGGCCTGCTTCTCCCTCCCCCCACACCTCCGACCCCCACTCATGTTCTCTCTCTCAAATAAATAAATAAAATCTTCTTCTGAAAAGAAAGGTTCTCCACTAGAAAGTCCAATGAAATAGTCTTCAGAATCTTTTTATTTGCAAAGATTGCATTAATCCTCCTACGAATATTAACTTCTCCTCTAAATTCCTGCATATCAGACAATCGATTAAAAAAAGTCCCCAAACAATGCTGCCATACATCATCATCCCAGACACTGTGCCAGTCGGTGACCCTCTTTCCTCTTCTTACAAAAGAGTGAATCATAACGTCCCCAGTGAAACCAGACGCCAGATAGAACTAACAAATACAATCTATCATCTGCAACAGATCAAAGAAACCAAATTAAGGCGTGGAAGCCACAGCTAGACGGAAGCTGGATTGGGAAATGCAGGTACCGCGAAAGGGAGGGATCCTCTTCTGTATAATGCAACAGAAAGGTCTCCCTTTCACTTGGGAAGCCTGTTTCCTTTCCACACCCTCACCTTTCCCCTCAAGTCCTCCAGACCTTCCTCAGCACATGCCCAGGTATGGAACTCGGGCAGAGTTTCTGCAAGGACTTTGCTACATATTAACAACTGTAGCAGAAGCCACCGACCCTGTGCAACAGTGGCCAACCCAAGGGAATCTGAGAGATCCTTCTTACAGATCAGTGTTCCTTAAGTGGATCTTTCTCATTCCCTTTGGCCTCTGGAGAGGCCTCTAGATTGGGAAATATAGGAATTATCAGTTGAAGCAAGAACTATGATTACGTGACATGTCTTTGCAAAGGGCCCTTTTCCAGATTGTACCTGACCCACTTAACTGCACTTATCTCGCAGAAATCACAGTGCCACTAGTTGCAAGTAATTAACAATCTTGTAAGGCCAGTAGTGAAGAAAATAATTTACTGCCCAGAGTCCTCTCTGTTCAGATGTGTCAGTCTTTCTCTCCCTCCTCTTCTCACTCAGATATCTCTTTATTCCTCAACTATGGCACCTAGGGAGCACTCAAATTATTTCTATCTTCTCGGTGGTCTGTGAGGAGTGTGTCATAGCTTGTTTTTCACTTCCCACATCAGCCTGTCACTCACCGTGTGCTCAAGTTAACAGCCTGTGGTGTCTTGTAAGCATTTTTCTCTGTTATCATTGAAACATGTGCACACACTCCCTGCTTATCTCAGATCTGTGAATTAACTATTCATATTCTTTGTCCATTTTGCTTTAGAATAATTTATATTTTTTCTGCCCATTTGTAAGAGCTCTTTTTAAATTATAGCTATTAACACTTTGCCTGAAATATGTTTTACAAATGCTTTTTCCAAAAAAAAAACAAAAACAAAAAACTGATGCCTTTCACTGTCTGACTTATTTCACTTAGCATTATGCTCTCTAGATAGCCATGTTGTTGGAAATGGGAAGATCATGTTCTTTTTCACGGCTGAGTAATATTCCATTGTATTTCTCCCACCTCTACTTTTCTCCATTCATCTACCGATGGACGCTCAGGTTGCTTCCATATCTTGGCTCTTGTAAATAATGCTGCAATAAACATAGGGGTGCAAATCTTTTTGATTAATGTTTTTATTTGCTTCAGATAAATTTCCAAATGTGGAATTCCTGGAAACTTAATCCGGGCAAGCTGTCTCCAGGACATCTCCCAGCCATGGTGCTCTATGTTCTATTTTTCATTGTTTGAAGAACCTCTGTACTATTTTCCATAACAGCTATACCAATTCACAGTCCCAACAACAGTGCACAAGGGTTCCCCTTTCTCCACATCTTCACCAACACTTGTACTTTCTTGTCTTTTTGACACTAGCTATTCTGCCTAGTGTGAAGTGATGATCTCATTATGGCTTTGATTTGCATTTCTGTGATGCTGAGTGATGTTGAGAATCTTTCCAAGTGTCTGTTGGTCATATATATGTCTTCTTTGGAAAAATGTCTATTCAGGTCCTCTGCCCATTTTTTTTATTGGACCTTGCTTTTTTTGGTGATGACTTAAAGAGTTCTTTATAAATTTTAGATATTAATCTAGGGTTTCCAGTCTTGATTGAGGGTTTCCCAAAGACCTGAATGATCTATTTCTGAATCTACTCTGTTCCAAGGGTCTATTTGTCGGTTGCTAGGCTAATACTATTTTGATTATAGTGGCTTTATAATATTCCTATATCTCATACTAATCTTCAATAGAATATTCATCAATATAAAATGTTATGATCATTTTATGCAATTTTTTAAAAACCCATGTATATTCTGTTTTTGAACTGTGGGAAATTTATATATTATGTATATTTTATGGTTTTTTTATTTAAGGGAATAATTCTGCCATTTCTTAGAACTTATGCTTAGAAAAAAGCTTCCAATTTCTACATTTATCTCACACCCAGCCATCTCCCCGAATAGTTTATTCATTCTACTAGAGTGGCTGTTCTGTTTCTAATTTAGTCTCATATTTGGGGGTGTATACACAGTCATCTCAGCAACAAGAAAAAAATTTTTTTTAATCTCTTCCAATGTCTTGTTGCATTTCCTATAAGATCAAAGATAATGATAAATAAAAATGCTGGTCATATATATTCTCATCTAGATCCTTATTTAACTGTTTTTAGTATTTCACCATACAAAGTAAACCTGTTGTTAGTTTTTCACAAATAGTCTTTATTATGTCTAAATAGTTTCCTTCTATTCCTCCTTAAGAGTTTTATTAAGAGTAGTACTGAACTCTACTAAATGTTTTCTCAGCAGCTACTAATATGATCATGTTACTTTTCTTTTGAATTTTTGATATAATGGATTTGGTGGCTGGATTTTCTCATATTGAACCAAATTTATATCCTGCAATAATCTGTTCTTGACCATATTGTATTGTCTTATACTAATATTAAAGGAATGCTGGTTTCATAAAGTGAATTGGGGAGGTACTTATCCTTCCCAGTGATCTGGAAACATTTAAATAACAGTGTAATTATCTGACTTTTTTTTTTTTTTTTAAGATTTTATGTGTTTGAGAGAGAATGCGCCTGCGCACATGCGAGAAAGAGAGAGGGAGAGAGGGCCAGCAGGGGAAGAGACAGAGGGAGAAGCAGACTCCCTGCTGGGCAGGGAGCCTGACCACAACCACATAGGGCTCTATCCCAGGACCCTGGGATCATGACCAGAGCAGACACTTAACTGAATGAGCCAGCCAGGCACCCCTAATTATCTGGCTCTTAAAGACAGAATGACCATAAAATTTCTCATTCAAACCAGGACACCCTGAGACTGAAAGAAGATGTTAATAAACAATTAAAATCAAGTCACTTTTAAAATATATAGTGGTTGACAAAAAAAAAAAAAAAAAAGTTGGGGGGGCTGCCTGGGTGGCTCAGTGGGTTAAGGCCTCTGCCTTCAGCCCGGGTTGTGATCCCAGGGTCCTGGCATCGAGCCCCACGTCCGGCTCTCTGCTCGGCCGGGAGCCTGCTTCCTCCTCTCTCTCTGTCTGCCTCTCTGCCTACTTGTGATCTCTACCTGTCAAATGAATAAATTAAAAAATCGAATAATAATAATAATAATAATAAATAAAATAAAATATATAGTGGTTGACAAAATAGTTGGTTTGTGGACAAATATATTGGTGGACTGACAGGTTCAATTCAGAAATTTTCAGAAGTAAACCTTTAAATAAATAAAACAACATGTTTGCATTCATTAAAACAATTTTTAAAGTTCTTTATATGGTTTATTTTAATATTAAAAATATGGCAAGTTAGGAGCAACTGCGTGGCTCAGTCGTTAAGCCTCTGCCTTTGGCTCGGGTCATGATCCCAGGGTCCTGGGATCGAGCCCCGCATTGGGCTCCCTGCTCAGTGGGAAGCCTGCTTCTCCTTCTCCCTCTCCCCTGGCTTGTGTTCCCTCTCTCGTTGTCTCTCTCTCTGTCAAATGAATAACTAAAATCTTAAAAAATAATAATAATAATAAATAAAAAAACAAAAACTAAAATATGGCAAGAGAAATTATTCTTGGTGCATATTCAAGTACTTAATCAGTTTGGCACTAATACTGAATCATTGCTATTTTTATGAAAGATGTTATATTTTCAATATAATTTTATTTTTTATTTTTTATAAAAATTCCTGGACTGTTCTTCAAAGGTATTTTTCATGTTAATACATTTGGAAATTATTGAACCCTTCAATAGACTCTTTTCTATAGACCATAATATTTTTAATTGAGATATACTTTCTCTTCACTGCCCAAATACCTGGTAAGCTCAAAGAAAATTCTACTGCATGGAGTGTATTCTTAATTTGTATTTTATACTGAGACCTGTAAATATTTAAGCCAAAGTATTCTAAAAGATACTGTATTTTTTTTGTTTTTAATATCTTTCTTGGAGAAATAGTTACACAAAATTTTTCATAAAATGAATTCTAGTTATGATTCCTTTTACTGTTTCATCAAAGTTAAATCCCTTGAAATCACAGACCTTCTCAAATTTAATCTATTTTGAATTCTTGAGGAAAACACAAGTGTATCCTACTAAAAATAGTAGTTCTATCAAAAGAATCTTCCCTCAATTCCAGATATTCTAAGTGCAACTATAAAATTTCAAAATTAAACCCTGTATACCATTTTTGCATTCTTTTCACTTACATTGCTCAGTTCCTACCTTACAAGGATAAATTCTAGCACCTTCCTGTTTGTGAGGTTTGTTTTCCATAACTGCAATTTACAAAACTTCAAAACCTGAATTTTTTTTTTTTGCTTGCTCCGTTCATTAATACTTCAATTAAAAATTTCTAATTGATCTCAAACAAAATACAAATTTAGAGGACTCTTTTGCAAAAGAAAAAAAAATCCATATTATCGATCAGCACTGATTTACAAAGCAGTTCTTCAAAGACTCAAAATATTTGTAAAATCTGATTGAGGATAACCAGCAAGGACAGAAAACACGTGCTGGATGCCAAAAAAAACTTTTCATACTCCACATCAGCTGCAACACAAAAATGTTGTAGTTCACCAACTCAGTGTATGTAGAAGAGTATTTGTGAAATTTGGCTGTTAATTCTACTTTCATTGTAGTTTGTTTGAAAGAAATAATGACTTCTCTATGCTGTTATATATGCACATTTCTGTTCCATGGATTTTTTTTTTAAAGACTTTATTTGAGAGAAAGGGGGAGAAAACACGAGCATGGAGGAGGGGCAAAGGGAAAAGTACTGCCTTCTGAGTGGGGAGCCCCATATGGGGCTCAATCCCAGGACCCAGAGATCATGACCTGAGCTGAAGGCAGACACTTAACCGACTGAGCCACCCAGGTGCCCCAGTAAGATCAGTCCTTTTTTTAAAAAAAAATATATATTTTATTTATTTATTTGACAGAGAGAGCAAGAGCGGGAACACAAGTAGGGGGAGTGGGAGAGGGAGCAGCAGGCTTCCCACTGAGCAGGGAGCCCAATGCAGGGCTCGATCCCAGGACCCTGGGATCATGACCTGAGCCGAAGGCAGACGCTTAACCGACTGAGCCACCCAGGCACCCCCAGTCCTTTTTTTTTTTTTTTTTTAAGATTTTGTTTCATGGATTTCTTATCCTAGTAATTCCATTGTGTATACTTGGACATTGTGCCCCACCAAAGTCCTTATTTGTGTTCTCACTGAAAAAGAAATCATTTTCAGCACCTGCCATGGGCTGGATCTGAATGTGGGGGTTGAATCCAGAGAGTGCCAGGCAGCTTCCCCGACGGGGACGAGACGTGTTCTAAAACTGAACGGCATGATGTTTGTACAATTGCACAAGTTTTCTGAAAGTCTTCCAACAGTGCACTTAAAATGGGTAAAACTTCTGGTACATAAATTTTACCTCAGTACAGCTGTTAAAAATATAAACTTCAGGGACACCTGGATAGCTCAGTCGGCTAAGAAACTCTTTATTTCAGCTCAGGTCATGATCTCGGGGTCATGGGATTGAGCCTCACGACGGGCTCCATGCTAGGCATGGAGTCTGCTTAAGATTCTCCCTCTCTCTCTGCCCCTCCACCCCTTTCTTAAAAATATATATATATATTTTTATGGTAAACTTTTAAAAAAAATTTATAATGGAATTCACAGTAATATTAAATATTTAAACTTCTGCAGAATGGTTTTTCTAAAAGCTTTTCTGAATTTTATGAAAATAATTACACCATTCAAGTAAAAAATGTAATTGATTTTCTTTTCGAAGCATCTGGTAACATTTATATGAAACTAGTATAATCTGTGTGTTAACTCATCTTCCGCTAATGGAGCCAACAGATCAATAGCGATGACTTCACTTTTTTTTTTTTAAGAGATTTTATGTATTTATTTGACACAGAGAGAGAGATCACAAGTAGGCAGAGAGGCAGGCAGAGAGAGAAAGGGAAGCAGGCTCCCCACCAAGCAGAGAGCCTGATGTGGGGCTCGATCCCAGAACCCTGAGATCATGACCTGAGCTGAAGGCAGACCCTTAACTGCCTGAGCCACCTGGGTGCCCCTCATTATCATCTTTCTTAAGAGACAGAAATTCAGAAATTCAGAATTCAGAAATTCAATTTTTCATGAAACTTTTCAACTCTTTAGCTCATTTTCTGCAAAAGGGAACTATTTCAAAGTAAATTTCATTTTTTTTTTAAAGATTTTACCTATTGAACAGAGAAAGAGAAATCACAAGTAGGCAGAGAGGCAGGCAGAGGGAGAGGGGGAAGCAGACTTCCCGCTGAGCAGAAAGCCTGATGCGGGGCTCGATCCCAGGACCCTGAGATCATGATCTGAGCCGAAGGCAGAGGCTTAACCCACTGAGCCATCCAGTTATCCCTCAAAGTAAATTTTACAGTTATTTGGTTATCAATTTACACTACACAAAAATGACAAAACCACTGCACCTAGAACACTCAGATTCCCACACTTTGCACTGAAGTTAGCCTGGCAGTTTCATGCTTTCTGTAGGCCACAGAGGCGGGTGAAGAGGGGATGGTACAACCATCTGGTATACCTTCAGGCAGGCCTAGGAGCACTGAGTACTTCTCCCACCAGCAGTCCTGGGACAGATTAGTGATCCTCAGCCACCAATGTAGGAACAAGTTTCATTTTATGAGCCAGTGAATTACATGCTGTCCTTTAAAAGAGGATGTAAACTAACTTGCACTTGGAGAGAACTTGGGGGTTGGGGGGATACAGGGTTATGTCTAAGCATGTGTTAAAAGTAAAAACATTCTTCACAACACAAACATCACACACACCATTAGAGACCACCGCACAACCTGGTATAATAAGGTAGAGGATTACTATCCCATCTTATTTCAGTTCCTGCCAAAATGATGAGTCCAGGGGCACCTGAGTGGCTCAGTAGGTTAAAGCCTCTGACTTCGGCTCAGGTCATGGTCCCAGGGTCCTGGGATCGAGCCCCACATCAGGCTCTCTGCTCAGCAGGGAGCCTGCTTCCCTTCCTCTCTCTCTGCCTGCCTCTCTGCCTACTTGTGGTCTCTGTCTGTCAAATAAATAAATAAAATAGTTTTTTAAAAAATCGTGAGTCCAGAACCAATGCCACAACAGGCAAAAACAGAGACTTCTGCTGATCTTTTTGAACCTTCTGGATGAGTTGATACTGGTCATTTATGTTTTTTCTTTCTTCCATATTTTCAAATGTGTTTCTATAGACTTCTGCACAGTTTTCATGTATATTTCTTTTTTTTTAATTTTTTTTAAGATTTTATTTATTTATCAGAGAGAGAGAGAGAGAGCGAGCACAGGCAGACAGAATGACAGGCAGAGGCAGAGGGAGAAGCAGGCTCCCTGCTGAGCAAGGAGCCCGATACGGGACTCGATCCCAGGACACTGGGATCATGACCTGAGCCGAAGGCAGCTGCTTAACCAACTGAGCCACCCAGGCGTCCCTCATGTATATTTCTTATCATTCTTTTGGACTCCCTTGCTTATATGGTTGTGTCTGTTTCCTCAATCCTAACTTAAAATTTTTTACTGTTCCCACTTTTTTGTCTTTAGTCTTTCTGCTTTTTTCTTCCTATTTCATTAATTCTAACTTTCAACCTTATCATAACCTTTTTTTTTCTTTTTTAAGGGAAGTAGATATTCTGCTAATCTTTTCTTCATGAATAAAAGATATATATTATATATGTAATATGTGTATATATATATTTACTGTTTTAAGTTTTTCTTGGCATAAAGTTTTGGGTATATACTATGCCCTAAAAATTGGAGTACAAAGTATAATTTTTACTGCTTTCCAAAGAATGTACCATTTTGGGAGTACGTGGGTGGCTCAGTTAAGCGGCTGCCTTCGGCTCAGGTCCTGGTCCTAGGGTCCTGGGATCGAGTCCCACATCTGGCTCCCGGCTCAGCAGGGAGCCTGCTTCTCCCTCCTACTCTGCCTGCTGCTCTCCCTGCTTGTGCTCTCCCTCTCTGTTAAATGAATAAATACAACCTTAAAAACTTTTAAATAATAATAATAATAATAAAGAAGGTACCATCTTTTCAATTTACTCTTTGATCAAAAGTTTATCTGGGAGAGTACTTTTTAGTTTCAAATGGTATTTTGGGAGGTCAAATTTTTATTATTGATTTCCAATTGAATTGAAACATGTAATTAGGAAGTGTGATCTTCAAAATCTCAACTTTTTATATTTGGGACGGTTTTGCTTTGTTTTTGTCCAACTAGCTTAATCATTCTATTACTTCTAGTAATTGTGGTTTGGAAAAATCTCACATCTCCAGACAAATAAATGGTCCCTGAAAGGTGTCTTGGCGATGTGACCTGGTGATCTGCCATGCTCACCTAAAGGCTCAGTCCCAGTAACAACAGTTATGTTCCAGTGTCCCACTGCAAAAGCATTTGGACTTGCAAATCCATAATCATTACACTTCTGAGTAGGAACAAGACAATTAATTATTTTTAACAGCCGGATGATTGTATCACCTTGGAATTTAATCAAAACAAACCAAAGAGCGTGCAATACTTCTGGATGGTACCCAGCAAACACGTAGTGCAAGTTTTCATTTTCCAACCTGGCATCTGAATTCCTCCTCGGCATTCACAGGTACCAGTAGATATCAGTTAACCTGCTGCCCACCTACAAATCCAGGAGAAAAACATATTCTTGCCTGTCGAGAATCAGTGTCTCAGCATGATTCACTGAACCCTGAGGTGCCAGGGGCTAGAAATATTTTTTAAATGTAAGCAACTATTAAACAGGTAGTCCCACCAAGGCTTTGAAAACTCTGTGTTCACATCAGATCAGCCCTGGTGATCTCAGACTTACACAATGAGCACATTTAATAGAGGAAGTCTTGTTTAAAATCACCAAGGAAATTCCAAACTCCTACCAAAGAATTAGCGGATATTTCAACAAATATACACTTGGAGACAAGGTGTCGTGGGTTTTGGTGTTTTTGTTTTGTTTTGTTTTGTTTTTTTAAGATTTTATTTATTTGAGAGAAGACAGTGAGAGAGAGCATGAGAGGCGAGAAGGTCAAAGGGAGAAGCAGACTCCCCATGGAGCTGGGAGCCCGATGTGGGACTCGATCCCGGGACTCCGGGACCGTGACCTGAGCCGAAGGCAGTTGCCCAACCAACTGAGCCACCCAGGCACCCGGTGTTTTTGTTTTTGTGATTTTTTTTTTTTAACAATTTCTCCGAAACGTTCATAAAGTGGAAGCTTCCTCAGGTCTGGCCAGTTGCAGGAAGAAACAGATTATACTGTTGAGCACCCACTGTGTGTCAGGCAGAGTACTTGGTACTGAGTCTTTTGTATATGTTACTTCAATTCTTCATAGAAGCAGTCATTATAGGAAAATATCTAAGTTCAATAACATTTATAAATGTTTAGTAGCTGATACATTAGAAAAAGCTCATTTAAATACAGATTGGGCTAGAGAGCTGTCTCATGATATAGGCCATTTGGGGTTACATTATGACTCCTATGTTTTCACCTCTAAGTCATGTAGAATCCCCTAAAACTTCCAAGATCTTAGATTGTGAGCCCAGCAAATTTTTGTTTTGAACATGGACCCATAGACCCACCTATTTATTGTGAAACAATTGCTATAAAAAATTAGTTAAATAATGACTCATCAAATCAAATGACCTATGAGATCCAATGCCACCTAAACTATTTTTTTAAAGATTTTATTTATTTATTTGACAGACGGAGATCACAAGTAGGCAGAGAGACAGGCAGAGAGAGAGAGGGAAGCAGGGTCCCTGCTGAGCAGAGAGCCCAATGCAGGGCTCGATCCCAGGACCCTGAGATCACGACCTGAGCCGAAGGCAGAGGCTTTAACACACTGAGCCACCCAGGCGCCCCCTAAATGATTTTTTTATGCGGCACAAAATTCAAAGTACCATATAACCTGCCTACCTTTCCAGATCCATCTTCTGCCCCCTTCTCCCTTTGCATGTACGTGACAACCATACAAAACGATTTCCCCTTCACAAATTCCCCTGGTTCTCCACCTGCCCATGCCATTCTGACCCTCCTTCTTCCCCTGATGAGCCACTCCTCCTGCCCCAAAACGACACTCACGGTGACACACCCTCTCCACTTGCCCTTCCCTCCTCCCCCATCAGGCTGGACGGATGGCCTCCTCCAGTTTTCCATCTTTAGTAGAATGCTCTTACCCAGAATGAAGGCACTCCTTCAGCAAACATGTATTAAGCTAAGACCAGGTTCATCAGGAGGTGCTGGCAGTGCAACAATGTATAGAACAGAACGCTTTGCATGGCGTGGGAAAAGTCAGCCATGTCTACCAGGCAGTGCGGTGCCCCGTGGTCCCAGGGAGCAGCTTTGCCAGCCTCGCCCTACAGAACAGGGAAGAGTCTGGGCCACAAAGTGTGGGACGCTGGGGAAAAGGAAGGGTGAGAGCAGAGAGAGATGCGTAGCAGATAAGCTTTGCTGATGGCAGAAAAAATTTCACCAGCCCAAGCATGCCATTAAAAAAAAAAAAAAAAAAAAAAAAAAAAAAAAAAAACTTTCAAACTACTCATTTATAAACTTTTTCAGGCTGTACTAAAAGCAGACAACCCTCATAGAAAGTCACCTCTAACTTTATCCCTCATTATTATTCATATCCAGTGCTTTCTTAATTCCAATGAGGCTCATTAGTAATATGTGAAAACTTCCACATTTTATCTGAAGACCAAAAGGAGCTTTTATGACTGCCCTGATAAGTGTTGGTTCCTGAAGATAAACAGTGCAGCTGCGGGAGACATTAACACAGCAAACCGAGGACAGAGCGGGGAAGGAAGGCTCCTTCCGCTCCCTGTGTAAAGGGGGAGAGAACCAATCAAGACAAATGACAGAAATTTTGAGGTAAGTCTCCTTGACCATCCTACTGGTCCAGTATGGGGTTCTTGTCAAGCACTTGTTTTCCTTTCTTTCTTTCTTTCTTTTTTTTTTTTTTAATATTATGTTGCTTCGGATTTTATTATTGTCTTTATTTTATTTTTTGAAGACTTTATTTACTTAGAGAGCATCAATGGGGTGAGAAGCAGAGGGAGAAGCAGACACCCCACAGAGCAGAGAGCCCAATGCAGGACTTCGTTGCAGGACTCTGGGATTATGACCTGAGCCAAAGGCAGACATTTAACTGACTGAGCCACACAAGAGTCCCCCTGTCTTCCATTCTTATGACCAAATGGGCCCGTCTAGGCTGAAGCACTCCTCCTCACGGATCCAAAATCGTATCCTCTTTGACCAATGGAGACAGAACTTTCCAGAGTCCCCCAGAGTCTGATGCTGTTACTTAAATTCTGAGAAGCAAAACAAGCAAACACAAAACTTCCCATCTTTGCAACCTTTCCTTGTTACACAGACTCCTGCAGGGGGGGCCTGGGACAACACGGAGGTGGTGGGCCCTACCTTTGGCTGCCCAAGCTGGACATGGGGAGGCAGGAATCAGAGCTCCAAAGAACAGGGTCAATTTGAGTGGCTGCCTGCCCAGTTCAGGCTAATTGTTTCCGTTCAACAGTTCAGCCAGCTCAAGATGTTCCTTTGATAATCATATCAACTTCTGCCTCTCATCCGAAAACATAACAATAAATGTTCCAAACAAGCAGGAGGCAGGCGCTGAGGTCTGTACCGTGCCGTGCCCTGAATAACATGGGGCTTTATTTTATGCCGCATTCAAAAATTCAAATGAGGCTCTAATGACCAAGGAGTGAAAACTATTACCCCTTTCCTGCAAGCACCAAGTAAAAGGGCTTGAGTACGGGACTCTTGGCTTGGAACCAACAAATCTCTAAGTGAATGAGACCATGCTCATTATAAACTAGTTTGTTACAGAGGAAGGATCTTTCCAACCTCTGAAAACAAATAGGAACCTGTTATTCTAGCAGTGTTACTACATCTGACACTCTCACATGCACGATCTCGTTGACGGCTCGCCACACGCTTTCGGCTGGTTTTGTCATTCCCTCTTGCAGATGAGGAACCTGGGCACTGAAGAATAAACAGACTTTCTCCCGCTTAAACAGCCGGTGACCGGCACAACAGGAACTAGAGCCCAAGACCCAGGCCGAGCGACACTCTGCTAGGGCACGCCTACCTCCCGGAGTAAACTTACAGGTGAAATTAATCTCCCCTTGTTCGCACATCAGGAACGTTTTTGGAAGGAGGCCAAAAATAGAAGGTTGATGTAAAACATTTTAATTCTATTTTTAAACATCTCCTTAGGGCAAAAGGCCAGGTGTTTTGCCAAAACAAATTAGACAATTTTCCTTATCTCAGCAGAAGCCCAACCCTAACCAAGAAGAATAGAAAACATACATTGGGGGCGCCTGGGTGGCTCAGTGGGTTAAGCCTCTGCCTTCGGCTCAGGTCATGATCTCAGGGTCCTGGGATCGAGCCCCACATGGGACTCTCTGCTCAGTGGGGAGCCTGCTTCCCCCTCTCTCTCTGCCTGCCTCTCTGCCTACTTGTGATCTCTGTCTGTCAAATAAATAAATAAAATCTTTAAAAAAAAAAAAAGAAAACATACATTGGGAAGAGAGTCCAACATGAATTCTCAGCACTGGCCTCCTGCAAGAAGAGGCAAGTTTCCTGGAAGAGGGAACAGTCCAAGTGGATGACTCAAGGACTATTTCGGTACGAGATCCTGTTTCAACCTTGCTGTCCATCTGTTTGCTGAGAATGTAAAGTCGTTCTGAATCCTCAAGTCAGAAAAGGGGATGAAATCATGTACTAAAAACATGTCTGCAGGATCTCCACGAAGGCACGTTGTGACTACACAACACAGCCATGCAGTTAGAGGCCAGAGCCCACCTTCCCGTTAACTGTCGGGCCTCCTGTGCCGCCACAATGCATCAGCCCAGGGAGGTAAGTTCAGGGATTCAGCTGAACAAATGGGGAATGCTGTGAAACTCATTATTAATCTAGTGCAGGCGAATTGAGGGGAACAAAGCAACTCAACTCTTGCAGGCAAGAAAAAATAGTTAATAAATATTTTATACACAGGCATCAAATAGCCAATAATAATACCTATTATCAAACATTGAAGCCACGCATTTTTTTCCTTCCCTAGCCGTCCTCCCCAGATGCTCTCCTTTCCCAGGGGAGTTACTAAGTACAGCGAACTCACTACTCTCCAATCTATCTTACCACCCTTCCTTTGGTGGCATCTAGTACACCTGCACCTTTCCACACCTGGAGCCCACACCTGTCGTTCACCTGCGGGACTCCATGGTTTCTCTCTCCCTCCTGCAGAATGAGAGAAATTGAAGGTTCCAGAAAATATCGATCTTTAGAGAAGTTCAGGGGAGTTAGCATTCAGAAAGGAAATGAATTCAGAGCTTTCACTTTTTTTAACATTTAAAAAAAATTTTTTTTTTTAAGATTCTATTTATTTACTTGAGAGAGAGAGCATGAGAGGGGAGAGGGTCAGAGGGAGAAGCAGACTCCCCGCTGAGCAAGAAGCCCAATGTGAGACTCGATCTGAGGACCCCAGGAACATGACCCGAGCCGAAGGCAGTCGCCTAACCAACTGAGCCACCCAGGGGCCCAGGGCTTTAATTTTTTTCTTACTTTTTAAAAAAATTTATTTATTTGACAGAGAGAGAAATCACAAGTAGGCAGAAGTAGGCAGAGAGGCAGGCAGAGAGAGAGGGGAAGCAGGTTTCCTGCTGAGCAGAGAGCCCAATGTGGGGCTCGATCCCAGGACCCTGGGATCATGACCTGAGCCGAAGACAGAGGCTTAACTCACTGAGCCACCCAGGTGCCCCAAGGGCTTTAATTTTTTTAAGATTTTATTTATTTATTTGAGAGAGAGAGATTGAAAGAAAGAGTAGAGGCAGGGGCAGAGGCAGAATTAGACTCCGCACTGAGCAGGGAGCCCGATGCAGGACTTGATCCCAGGACCCTGGGACCAGGAGCCAAGCTGAAGGCAGGTGCTTAACCCACTGAGCCACCCAGGCATCCAAATGCCGGGCTTTAGACACTAAAGAATCAAGAATCCAATTTTAAGAGCAAGTAAAGTACAAGGTAATAATTAGCATTTCAGCTATATCATTTTCGGTTTACCTAAATTACCTAAACTTAGCCAAGTCTAATATTATTTCCATAGTCAATAATGAGTTCTGAGTTCTAAACAACAGACCTGCACACAAATTTCTGGAACACCTAATATTCATAAGTTTGGGCCACGCACCAAAAAATGTAACAATACATTTTTCTCCTTGAGTTTCTTTCTCTTTGCCACTGCAGGAGAATATAGAAAATATACATGTTTATGACTGGGCGATGATCCTTGACCTCTTTCCTTAGGTGCTCCTTCAGTTGAGAAAGGATCGGTGACCCTTTGTTCCAAAGCCCCCTAAGTGAATGTGTCCTTCCCACTGTGCCTGATGAAAGTAAGCAGCTCCACTTCTGGTTACGTAGTGACTGTAAGGGAAAGGGCTCTCCACGTTATCATAAAGAATAGTAAGGACGTCGGGGCACCTGGGTGACTCAGTGAGTTAAGCCTCTGCCTTCGACTCAGGTCATGATCCCAGAGTCCTGGGATCAAGCCCCACATGGGGCTCTCTGCTCAGTGGGGAGCCTGCTTCCTCCTTTCCCTCTCTCTGACTGCCTCTCCACCTCCTTGTAATCTGTTAAATAAAAAATTAAATCTTTAAAAAAATTAAAAAAAAATAGTAAGAACAACAGGTTGGGAGAGGGTTTTATTTGCTTTATATTGGCAAAGAGAGTCTGTGGGTTTCTGCTACTGTAGCCTAGGACAGAAGTAGAGCTGCAAGAAGACAGGTCGTTTCTTCCGAGTAGATACTATAAGTGTACTTGTGTGTGTGTGTGTGTGTGTGTGTGTGTGTAAAGGCAAATAAGCTATAAGGAATAAGATCGGACGGACAGTGATGATATGATGTTCTTCCAAAGGGGGAAATCATTGACATAAGAACATATTGGCCAAGTCTGTCATAGACTTGTTTTCTCTTCAAAGAACTATAGTCATGGGTCAAACCTGGGGTCAGGGGTAGAGGGACTCTTAGACTTCTCCGTGTAATAATTAGAGCACCCAGAATGGGCTGTAGTCAAACCAGATGAGTGAGAAAAGACAAGAGTCAGACATTCCTACCGGTAAAGTACGTTGCTCTCAAATTCCATGGTAGCCATGTTTGGACCATGTAATTCTGCCTCCTTGGCTAAAGCTGATTGGACCCAGAACATGTATCTGTCTGCAGCAGAGCTAATCAGACGTTCTCTACCAGGAGTTTGTAATTTGGATTTAGGGACAGCTAGTCTCTGTGCTTGGTTGAAGCCATGCAGCAGTCATAATATTCTACATCTACACGAGCTACAGAAAAACCTAGAGAAAGAATAATAAAGCAGATGTGTGAGCAGAGGTAAGACAAGAATCAGAGGAAGAGAGTAGTGGGTTTCCAGTTCTCAGTTCCAGTGCCCTCCAGAAGCCATCTGCATTCCTGTCTTCGAGTTCCTCAAGACACTCCTTGCCCTTCTATCAAATTCTCCTTGTTTGATGCTAGTTCAGATTTAATTCAGTTATTTAAAATCAGAAACACCTTGATTAAATCACATTACCCTAGGGAAGTCAGCATCATATTATGAAAAGAATATAGCCTTTTGAATATGTCAATGCTGGGTTCAAATTGGCTCTATTGAATTCAAGCTGTCTCATCTAGAGTACGTTTCCCAACCTCTTGGGGCCTGGATCTCTTCGCCTATAAAATGCAAATAATGACTGCCATGTGTAGTTGTGAAAACCAGAAAAACATATATAGAGCCCCTGGCACATAGTAAATACAAATCAAATGGTAACTGTTGGTGAAAACTCATGGTGGTAGGGATGGCATCATTTCAGGTACCTCAGTAGGAAGATTATGTATAAAACTTGTGAATACAGGTTTTCTCTTGTGTATCCCACCTTGAATTCAATGTGCTTAAATACGAACTTGGGTTTATCTACCCAGTTGCTCTTATCAGAAACACGGAAGTCAGCATAGAGTTCTTGAACTCCCAGATCTCAGCATCCTACCTATCCCAGAGTCCTGTCAATTCTACTGCCTTCTTTCTTTAAAAAAAAAAAAAAAAAAAAAAAAAAAAAAATATATATATATATATATATATATATATATATAGGATAGAAGTAGATATATATATATATATATATATATATATATATATTTATTTATTTGAGAGAGAGAGAGAGAGAGAACAAGTGAAAGGGCGGGGCGGGGGGAGAGAATCCCAAGGCACCAGATCTTTATTTTTAAATATCACCTTGACTACAGTCTACGTTGAACAGTAGAAAATTTAATACAGGTGCCTCTAGGTAAGAATCCACTTCAGTAATCCAGGTGAGAAATGACACCAACGGTTCCAATGCAGCTGGAGAAAAGTAAAAAGCTTCATCATTATTAAGAAAGAGAAGGCAGGGGTGCCTGGGTGGCTCAGTGGGTTAAGCCTCTGCCTTCAGACCAGGTTGTGATCTCAGGGTCCTGGGATCAAGGCCCACATCGGGCTCTCTGCTCAGCAGGGAGCCGGCTTCCCCCTCTCTCTCTCTGCCTGCCACTCTGCCTACTTGTGATCTCTCGCTCTGTGTCAAACAAATAAATTTTTAAAAAATTAAAAAATTTTAAAAAAAGAAAAGAAAAGAAATAGAAGGTTAAAAAAGAGAGAGAGAGAACATTTGTTCAAAAAAGAGAGCATACTGAGGAGTGGTAGAATAAGGAGTGTAGGAGAGACTCAAGTACAGTCCACTAAGAAGATGGGAAGGGTCTGGGCTTGTGCCCAAGGGTAGAATTTGCCCAAAGTAAGAAGGGACACCTCTTCCTTAAACACTCATTGCTGAGTGAGACTTCACAGTGGGGCATACACATCTGTATTCCCTTGGTTCCATGTTGTCCTTAGGAGAGGGATTACAAACCTTGGAATATTGGCAAATACTACTCTTCCCATGAAGACAGGACCTACTGAGAACGAATCTTATTTGGAGCTCTCAGTGCATTTGTGGGCTTCAGTATACATTCTCAGACAAGCCCCTGAAAACCTACCCCAGTCAGACCAAAGAGAGAGTGATCAGCTTGTCCCAAGTGTGCATAGGACTTTCCCTGTTTCAGCCCCCAAATCCCTGTGTCCTAGGAAACCACACAATCCCAGCAAACTGGAACAAGTGATCAGACTAGATCGGGCTCCAATACAGCCCCCATGCATGTTAGTGGTATGTTCCTTCTCCGTAGTAAGTCAATTACCCTCTCCAATAACAAATTATCAAACTTACCTATTCATATTTTTAATCCAAACTAAATCTTAAGAGTTTTCTGTTTGTAGGGTAAAGTAAAACTCCGTTTTATTCCCTTCATAGACCCTGTAAGAGGTAAGGCTAATGACATAATTCATTTGCTCTATTTCCAAGCTCAGTCCCTAAGAACCTACAATGTCCTGGAATACAGATCCAGCGATGGATCTGCTGAAATTTTTTGCCCTTTTAAGAAAACTAAATGATAATTCAATGCAAAGTTTAAAAAAAAAAAAAAAGATGCACCACAGAAAGAAAATATTTTATTCAGTCCTTAATAATTCAAGATTTTGCTTGTTTTGTTAACTGGACAAGGCTCTGATGGCATAAATTACATTAGATACTTAAATACTCAAATATAGAATGATTCAGCATTTTCATTATAGTAGACAATATAATCTAGAAGGAACCACAAATTAGGCTACCAATATATCTAATGATGGCTGGGGGACAGAGAGGAGCCAGAGCATTTTAAATAAAAGAATTAATTAGTGCAATTCAACTTAAAAATAATTAGCTAAAGTACGATGCTTTATAAATATAAACTGCTAAATTCATACATTTAAAACAAATTGCTAAGTGACAATTTCACCGCAAAATAACAGTCTCCATAAGAGAGATTATATACAAAGCTTAGCGCTTTTCAGAACTGATGTACTGATATTTCGAAGTAATATATTTGTTTCTCTAGCAACAAATATAGTGACATAACATTGTAAGTTTAAGGGGCATCATGGTTGATTTGATACATTATATATTGCTAAGTGATTACTATGTAGCTTTAACTAACAGCCCCACCACCTTCCATAAGTTTTTCTGTGTGTGTGGTGAGAATTGTACATTAGCTCTTCCATACTTATGGATAATACGCACATGCACACATGCACACGTGCACACATGCACACACACACCCATCTCTATTCATTTATCCATCCATGGGCACTGACACTGTTTCCCCATCGTGGCTATCGTCAATGGTGCTGCCGTGAACATGGCAGTGCCAAGATCTCTCTGATAACATGGTTTTCATTCCTTTCAATATGTACCAGAAGTGTGATTGCTGAGTCATAGGGTAGTTCTGTTTTTAATTTTTTGAGGAACCTCCATAGTGTTTTCCACAGGGGCTGCACGAAATTACATTCCTACCCTTTTCTCCACATCCTCAGCAACTCTTGCTATTTCTTGTCTTTTCAATGATAAGAGCCTTCCTAACAGGTGTGAAGTGAGCTCTCATTGTGGTTCTGCTTTGCATGTCCCTGATGATGAGTGATGTTGAGCCTCCTTCCATGCACCTGTTGGCCATCTGTAGGTCTTCTTTAGAGAAATGTCTGTTCAGTTCTTCTGCCCATTTCTTCATCAGATTGTTTTTAGGTTTTTTGTTCTGGTTTTTGGTTTTTGCTCAGTTGTATGAGCTCTTATCCCTAGACACAAAGTTTGCAAATATTTTGTCCCATCAGTTGTCTTTTCATCTTGTTGGAGGTTTTTTTGGCCATGCAGAAGCTTTCCAGTTGGACGTAGTTCCACTTACTAATTTTTGTTTTTATTGCTCATGTTTTTGGTGTCCTATCCAAAAAATCATTGCCATAACCAACAATGAGTTTTTCCCCCTATGTTTTCTTCTAGGAGTTTAATGGTTTTAGGCCATATGTTTAAATCCTTAATCCATTTCAAGTGTGTAAGACAGGGGTCCAAGTGCATTCCTTCGCATGTGAATATCCAGTTTTCCCAATTTCATTTATTGAAAAGCTGATTATTTTCCAATTGAATATTATTGACTCCCTTGTCAAATATTAGTTGACTATACATGTGAGGATTTATTTCTGGACTCTCTATTCTGTTCCGTTGGTCTGTGTGTCTGGTTTTATGCCCGAACCATACTTTTTCAATTACTACAGTTTAGTATAGTTGTAAATCAGGAAGCATAATGCCATCACCTTATCACCTTTGTTACACTTTCTGGGGATTGCTTTGGCTATTTGGGTCTTTTGCGATTTCATACAAGTTTTAGGCTTTTTTTTTTTTTTTTTTTTTATGTTTCCACTAGAATTTTGATAGGGATTTGAACTCTTTGAACTCAATCTATAGATGGCTTTGAAGGGTATGGACATTTTAACATTGTTAATTCTTCAGGTCCCTGAACACAGGATATCTTTCCATTTAGTTGTGTCTTCTTTAATTTCTTCCACAAAGTTTTACAGTTTTCAGTGTAAAGATCTTTCACCTCCTGGTTAAATTTATTCCTGGGGCACCTGGGTGGCTCAATGGGTTAAGCACCTGCCTTTGGCTCAAGTCGTATCCCAGGGTCCTGGGATCAAGGTGATAATTTTATTTCTTCCTATTCAAGAATGCCCCCCCCCCCGATTGGTCTGGCTAAGACTTCCAGGGCTATGCCGAATAGTAATGGTGAGAACAAATGTCCTGTTTTGTCCCTGAGCTTAGAGGAAAAGCTCTCAGCTTTTCACTGTTGAGTATGATGTTAGCTGTAGAACATTTATATATGCCCTTTATTATGTTGTAGTACATTCCCTCTTAACCTATTTGTTGGGAGTTTTTATCATAAAAGGATTTTGCATTTTATCAGTTTCTGTGTATACTGGGATTACAATATGATTTTTTTTCTTTCATCCTATTACTGTGATATATCACATTGATTTGTGTATATTGAACCATCCTTGCATCACAGGGATAAATCCTGCTTGATCATGTGCTTGTAATGTGCTGCTGAATTCAGTTTGCTAACACTTTGTTGAGAATTTTCCCATCTATATTCATCAGGGATCCTGGCTTATAGCTGTGTGGAGTTTTTGTTTTTGTTTTTTGCTTTTTCTTGTAATGTCCTTACCTGGTTTTGGTATCAGGGTAAGGCTGGCCTCCTAAAATGAGTTTGGGGGTAGGAGTTGCCTGGCTGGCTCAGTTGGTAGAGCATGTGACTCTTGATCTCAGGGTCATGAGTTCACACCCCATGTTGGGTGTAGAAATTACTTAAAAATAAAATCTTTTTAAAAAATAAGTTTAGAGGGGCACCTGGGTGGCTCAGTGGGTTAAGCCTCTGCCTTCGGTCCAGGTCATGATCTCAGGGTCCTGGGATTGAGCCCTGTCGGGCTCTCTGCTTAGCAGGGAGCCTGCTTCCCTTCCTCTCTCTCTATCTGCCTCTCTGCCTACTTGTGATCTCTGTCTGTCAAATAAATAAATAAAATCTTTTAAAAAAATAAGTTTAGAAATGTTCACTCCTCTTCAGTTTTTAGAAGAGTTTGAAAAGGGTTCGGTGTTAATTCTTCTTTTAATTGGTAGAAGTCCCCAGTGAAGCCATCTCATCTTGGGCTTTTCTTTGTTGGGAGGTTTTTGATTATATATTCAATGCCCTTATTGGTTTGTTCAGATTTTCTATTTCTTCATAATTCGGTTTAGTAAAATGTATGTTTCTAAGAATTTATCCATCTCTCCTAGTTTTTCTAATTTGTTTGCATGTAACTATTCATAATAATCTCTTATAATCCTTTGCATGTCTGTGTTATATTCTATGATGTCTCTCTCCTCTTTCATTTCTGAGTTTACTTGAGTCTTCTTTTTTCTCTTAGTATAGTTAAATGTTGCCATTTTTATTTATCCTTTCAAGAAACCAGCTTTCAATTTCATCAATGTTTTTCATTGTTTTCCATTTATTTCTGCTTTGATCTTTGACATTTTCCCCCTTTTGCTCACATTAAGCTTACTCTGTTCCTTTTACTCCCTAGTTCCTTGAGGTATAAAATGGGTTATTTATTTGTGATCTTCCTTTTTTCTCCATGTAGGCACTGTTTGCTATCAACTTCACTCTAGAACTGCTTTTGCTCCCTCCCATAGGTTTTGGTATGTTATGTTTCCATTTACCCTCATTTTACAATTTTTTAAATTTTTCTTTTGATTTTGTCTTACATATTAGTGTTCAGGAATATGTTGTTTAATTGCCACATATTTGTGAATGTTCCAGCTTTCCTTCTGTTACTGATTCCTAGTTTCATACCATTGTGTTTGGAAAAGATACTTGATATGATTTCAATCTTCTTAAATTTGCTAGAACTTACTCTGTGATCCATCATATGATCAATCCTAGACAATGTTCCGTGTGCACTTGGGAAGAATATGTATTCCATCTGTTGGACCATCTGTTCTATATATGTTTGTTAGGTGCACTTGGTCTAAAGGATGGTTCAGTCCAATGTTCCCTTGTTGATTTTCTGTCTCATGGATCTGTCTATACATTAAGTGGAGTACTGAGTCCTCTACTGCTATTGTATTGTTGTCTATTTCCTCCTTCAGAACTGTTAGGATTTGCTAAATATACTTAGGTGCTCTGATTGTGGATGCATATATATATTTATAACTGTTACATCTCCCTGATGAATGACCTCTTTATCATTATATAATGTGCCCAAACTTGAATGTTTTTGCCCCAACAATGTGCTGAAACTTCTCTGAACCCTTGGACTTCCACAAAGGCTCTCCCATCTGTGGGTGATCGTCTAAGACAGTACTTCCCAGGAGCTCCCGGATCATGACTGAGAGAGTCTGGGGCTGGTTCATGGACCAGAGCACCAAGGTCTATCTGCCTATTACGTCATGTACAGGATGTCAAACCTCCTCATATTCCCTGGGCCTTTGCTGGTAAAACCCACAGTTCCCACAAAGTCACTTTCGCCTCTCGGTATATTTCTAACCTACTATTTATTTCTAATGTAATAATACACCCATTGTCATTTAATGCTCATTATTTCCAGAACACTAAGATGCTCAGATGGAAACTGCTATCAAAAGAATAAAACACATTATGTTAACTTTCTTCCATCGTTCACAGTCCTATTGATTACACGCACCACTCGGTTACTTACTTCTTCTCACTCTCAAATTCCTGTTGAAAAGTGATAGTAGGAATGTCCGGGTGGCTCAGTCGGTTAAGCACCTGTCTTCAGCTCAGGTCATGATCCTGGTGTCCTGGGATCGAGCCCCACATCGGGCTCCCTGCTCAGCAGGGAGCCTGCTTCTCTCTCTCTGCTTTTGCCTGCCTCTCTGCCTACTTCTGCTCTCTCTCTCTCTGACAAATAAATAAATAAATAAATAAAATCTTAAAAAAAAAGAAAAGAAAACTGGTAGCAAATAACCCCAAAGAAACTGGGAGGAGGGGGAGTTTTGACACCACAGTCACACCTGAAACTTTGCTCACCACAAGACAAAAACTGACCTTGCTGTTGACAAGCACAGCCAGGAATATTAGACATCGGTCCACAAGTCACAATGTTTCTACTATGCCTTCTACAATAAAACGAGGGGTTAGCAGGCTTACAACCTTGAAAAAAGGACCAAAACTAAAATAACACTCTAGGGAAGGGAGACATCATGGTCAAATAGGTAGAGTTGGTATGCGGAGAAATTGCGTTGGGATTTCATCCCCATCAATGCTCCTCAGGGAACTAAGCATCGATAGTATTGATGGAAAATAAAAATCTAAAGCTGTCCTTGTTCTCCCTCAACCCAGCTCCGGTACTGCTCAGCTTTAAAGGAACGAATTTGCCTCCCTGCACTCTGTGGCTAAGCTCTTTGCAGTCCCCAGCGGAAGTATGCTTGAATCTGGTAAAGAGAAAGGAAGTGTGACGAGCTCAAGTTTCGCTCTTTCCTGAGAAATAAAGGCACGTGATGTTTCCGTCTTGGATACTGTCATCGTTATGAGGCTTTCCGGGTTCTCGGAGTATGTTGATATCTACATTCTAGTCCCCCAGATAGTTCACAATAGCTAAAATAGGAACTGTTTCAAATGAGCTCTTTTAGATTACCCTTGGTACTGCTCCTTTCCCTAACAGAGCTACGAAAACAGAACAAGTGCCCCAGTGATACCAGAATCACAATTCTTAAAACACAGTAGTTAGTTAGAGAGACAGAGCATAAGTTGACAGTGGTTCTCTACCCAGGTCACATGTTAGAATCATCTAAGTGTACTTTCTAAGAACAACTCTTGTCTGTCTTTTTTTGCTAAAGCAATAAAATCCAGGTCCCCGGGGTCAGGGACTAGTATATTTAAATAGATTCCCTAAACAATTTTAATGGAGGGGCACCTGGGTGGCTCAGTGGGTTAAAGCCTCTGCCTTCGGCTCAGGTCATGATCCCAGGGTCCTGGGATCGAGCCCCAAGTCGGGCTCTCTGTTCGGCAGGGAGCCTGCTTCCCTCTCTCTCTCTCTGCCTATTTGTGATCTCTGTCTGTCAAATAAATAAATAAAATCTTTAAAAAAAAAACAATTTTAATGGATACCCAAGTTTCATTAAGAATTAGGTTTGACTGCATATAAAGGAAAAAATAACAATATCTTAAGACAAAAGTGCTTTTTTTCCTCTTTCATATTAAAAATGACTTTTTTTTTAAGTCGTCCCATACTAGTGCACCTATTACAGCTCCTGGAGTCATCGAGGGCCTGAGCGCATTCTCTCTCCCTGCTCTACAATCCTGTGTCAGGGTTCTGCTTTTAAGACCACTTCCTGGGGGTGTCTAGGTGGCTCAGACAATTAAGTGTCTGCCTTCAGCTCAGGTCATGATCTCAGAGTCCTGGGATCAAGCCCCTGATTGGGCTCCCTGCTCAGCAACAAGCCCGCTATTCCCAGTCCCTCTGCCCCTCACCCCTGCTCTCTCCCCTCAAGCCCTCTCTCTCTCTCAAATAAATAAATAAAATCTTTTTAAAAAAAGAAAGGGAAGGGGGGGGGCACCTGGGTCGCTCAGTTATTAAGCATCAGTCATTAAGCCTTCAGCTCTGGTCATGATCCCAGGGTCCTGGGATCAAGCCCCGCATCAGGGTCCCTGCTTGGCAGGAAGTCTGCTTCTCCCTCTCCCACTTCCCCCGCTTGTATTTCTTCCCTCTCTTGCTGTGTCTCTCTGTCAAATAAATAAATAAAATCTTAAAACACACACACACACACTTCCTGGTCCAAGATGCCAGCAGCAACTCCATCATATTCAAGACTAGAAGGAGGAGGGAAAGAGAAAGAACAAAAGAACATTGTGCCCCTCCTTTTGGACAGCCCTTCTGGAAGTTTCTAAATGCTGATCTTCTATTGGCTGAAACATGATCACGTGGCCATTGGCTGCAATGGGGGCAGGCAAGTGTAGCTTGTCACAGGGCTAAGGTTCTGTTGCTAAAAAAGTTGAAAATGGAATTTGGGAAGGTACCTTGTCATCTCTGCCCAGATGAATAAATCAGCCGCGTAGCTTGGGCTCCCTCCTTTCCGTCTTGCTCTCTTTTGCTTGAATCAACCTCATTGTCCTATGGTGTCCCAAATCATTATTGGCCTCAGAAAACAAGAGTGAGAGGAAACACAAAGTTCTGAAACTCGACACCGTCATTGTCTGCCACAGTTAGTTAAATAAACTCTGGCACCCCCCCTAGCCAGACGCCCCAGCAGGATCTGTTGTCGGACATGTCACAATGGGCTCCGTTTGCTTCACAGGCTGGGTTTCAGATCAAGGGACGTGCATTCAGTGCACAATACCCACACCCCTTCTGGGTAAGGTACGCATCGGGCCGGGTCTTTTTTAACATATCCCTCGGCTAAAAATAGAGACTGAAATTCTTCCACAATCCATTGAATAGCAGGTATACAAAGAGGTAGTCACTCTTGAAATATAAATCACCCAATTTTCTTACATATATTTGATCCCGAGGCCATTCTTAGAGACTTTGTGTGCAGTGGAGCAACTAAAGCAAGAAGCCTTTCGAGAATGGGAAGAACCATGTTGCACAGAAAGTAGGTCGCCGTAAATTTCCTATTTCAGTGTCACACTACCTACTGTATACAGCTGGCCCTGCAACTCCTCTCCCTATCCTATACCTGTCCAGGCACCAGTGGTCTCATGCTGTCCATGGTTTTGGGCCCTAACCATAGCATTCTCATTGCAAAGAGACTGATTCCAAATCCCCACCCCCAACTGCCAATGTTTCAAACCATCCTGGAGGACACCCACTGCTGTCTCACAGCGCTGATGGTAGTGTTAGGAAGACATGCTACAGAGCATGACCCGTGCTTGCCTCTTCTAGTCAATGTCTGGGGGAAATGTACATCTATCTGAGACTCCATTAAGAGTGTTATAAGCTGATTCCCCCAAAATTCATATGTTAACATCTTCACCCCCAATACCCAGAATGTGACCCAGATCTTGGAAAAGGTAATTAAGTTGAAATGAAGCCATAAGGAAAGGCCCTAATAGAATACAACTAGTGTCCTTATAAGAAGAGGAGATTAAGGGGCACCTGGGTGGTTCAGTTGGTTACGCATGTGCCTTCGGCTCATGTCATGAACTCAGCATCCTGAGATCGAGCCCCACATCAGGCCCCATGCTCAGCAGGAAGTCTGCTTGTCCCTCTCCCTCTCGTTCTGCTCCTCTCCCTGCCCATGCTCTCTCTCTCTAAAATAAAGAAACAAAATCTTAAAAGGAGAAGGAGGAGGAGAGTAGATTAAGACGCAGGTCTGTACAGAGGGAAGACCATGTGAAGACACGGGGAGAAGACAGCCATCCAAGAACCAAAGAGGGAAACGTCCAAAGGAAATCAACCCTGCTGACATCTTGATTTCAGACCTCCAGCCTCCAGAACTGAGAAACAAATTGGTGTTAAAACCGCCCACTCCGGGGGACTTGGCAGAGGCAGCTCTAGCACACGAATACAAGGATAATTATTTCAGATGGCACCAATTTTCCTCATTGGCGTTCAGCCCCACTGAAATCAGACCAGTTCAGCAGTTCTCTTCTTTGCCTGCAGGCAGGCCTAGACCCAGTCGATGGCAGAGTCTTAAGTTTCTCATGGACATTTAAAAAAAAAAAAGAATAGAAACAGGGCGCCTGGCTGGCTCAGTCAGTAGAGCGTGCAACTCTTAATGTTGGGGCTGTAAGTTCGAGCCCCATTTTGGGCAGTAAGATTTACCTGAAAAATGTCTATAATTTGAACACAAAAGAAAGCAGTACTAGATTCTAACCTAAGCATAAAATGGTCATTCATGAGTTCATACTGGTAAAATAGATGGTTGAATACATAAAGGATGGCAAAGAGTCCAATCTCATACACAGAACCATCCCAGACCATTGAGGTAGTCCTCTCCCCTCAAGGAAACACCACAGAACTCCTCACTCCTTAAGCCTGAACAACACAAGGTAACTTCCTTCAAAAGAGCGCTTTGGGGGAAGGGAAGAAGTGGAGAAATGTCGCAAACACTACCTCAGCCAGGTAATCAAGCCCACACCAGCCGTGACAAGCCATGTTGACCATGTGTACTGCTGACAGGAGGTAATGAGAGTGACCTTTCTCTGGTCATCCTCCTAAAAACCCATAGCACCAGAATAGTTATGAGAAAAACACCTGACAAATCCCAAATCCCAGCTGAGGAACAATTTAAAAACACCTGACAGTGTCGTCCTCCCAACTGTCAAGGTCGTTAAAAACCAGGAAAGCCTGAGACGCTTCACCCAGAGGAACCTGAGGAGAGAGGAGGACTGAGGTAAAAAGCAAAATCTGAATCAAGTATGAATTTTAGTTAATTTTTAAAAATAGTAGTGAGAATCTGATCCATAATCTATAATCCATAATCTAATACAGAAAAATGTGCCCTGTAGAATTTCCACAGGTCAGATTCCTTTCGTCCTCACTGCAAGGACTCCCAGAAACTGCTGGAGTCCTGGCCAGCGACAAAGCAGACAAGGCAAGTTTGTTCGTGCAGTTGGAAAGGAAGAGGGGTTAAATCGTAGTGCAGAAAGGAAATAAGCCCCATACGGTTATCTGAGGCAACTTGTGGTGGGGGTCAATGCTGAAATTAAAAGGGAGCAAACGATTAAAAAGCCGGTCATCGGACGAGGGCCAACTGGTCACCCAGTCAGTGCCATTTCCTTGGTGAATTCTCTGCCCTGAGTCTGCCCTCAGCCCCTAACCGGTTCAGTAACTACTTCAACAGTATCTTGAACTTAATCAGACTCAAGGACGCTGACTCATCCTAACTAAACCCCAGGGACTACAATATAAGAAAACAAAATGCCACCTTGTCAGGCAAACCCAACATGCTGGGCTTTGATGGGGAGGGGCCTGGGAGTCTGCATTTCTGACAAGCTCCCAGGTCAGGCCAATGCTCTTGGTCCAAGGACCACATTCTGAAGAGGGAAAGTGTAAAGAAGATACGGAGGAAAGCAAAGAATCCGATTTTATTGGTGAGCTGAATATCGATGAGATCACAGGAGGGGTTAACTCCTTAATGCCATCAGGCTTTGGTTGCCTGAGGCCTCCATTCTCAGGACAAAGACAAACCCACTAGTAGTACCTCGCCATTGCCTTATCCTGGAGCATTTCCCAGGACGGGTCTGTGTGGACACCACTTATCTGCGCTCCAAAGACTATTATCTACCTTTCCACACTTAATCTCCTCCTCCTACCTCTGGTGGGAAAAACAGACTCTTGATAGATCTAAGTAAAGTGCCCGCAGTAACGTTATGAGCTGGTTTTGCTGACCGAGGAGTCCTTTCCTCCAAAGGAATCTGCTCCATCCTGGCACCGAACCCTGCGTGTACAACTTTCCTAGTTAGTCTCTAAAGAAATGGTTATTTCTCTTAGCCTACATGGGGGGAGGGGGCTGCATTTACGCTGAGGCAGCAATAGAAAAGATTCTCATTGCTACGCCATTGATGGAGTCTCAGGGGAGTGCCATGCAGGGGTGAGGCCCCAGGGCCGCAGTGGGGAGCAAATTCAAACAAGATTCCCGCCCCCCTGCCAGGTGGTCATCTGAGGAAAACAGGGCACCTGGTCCTCACAACAGCTCCATCCTGCACACTCCCACTCTCCCTTTAGCTTCAGCTCTCAAGAACCTTGAGAACACAGGTGCCCCCCTGCCAAACTACAAACTGCCCAACTGGTCAACCACATCGGAAAACGCCTTTCCCCTGGTTTCCATGTCTGGCCTGTCACGTTTGTACGGCCACACAGAAACTCAACAATAATGCCCATCAGTGTCCCCCAGGTCAAATCAAAGCATACGGAAACAGAGACAGCTCTCTGGAAACCCTAAGCCAATCAACGGCAAGCGGGTAATACGTTTACAGGAGGTACATGAAGAACCACACTTCGAACAGTTTGGAGCAGCAGAAAGGAAGGAATGATTTCGTTTCATTCGTTCGGCCACTTTCATACACGCCTACTTCGGGAAAACACCGCTTCCGGGGGCGGGACTGGTTCTCCAAGTCCAGCCTGCGGAGGAATCAGCTGGAAGTTCTGTTGAGAATGCAAATTCTGGGGGCACCGGTGCAGGGGAGTGGTGTGGGGAGCTCTGCTGGTTAAGTAAGCCTCTGCTTTCAGCTCAGGTCATGATCTCAGGATCCCGGGATTGAGCCCTTGCTCAGCCAGGAGTCCCCTTCTGCCCCCACTCCATGCTCTCTGTCTCTCAAATAAATAAATACAATCTCAAAAAAAAAAAAAAAAAGAAAAGAAAATTACAGGGGGTCCCTCCCCCTACCCCCCTCTCCACTACCTGCAGAGTTGGATTCAGCAGACTGGGGCGAGCCTTTTTAATCTGCATTTTTAACCCACACCCTAAACGATCCTGAGAAATACTGACTTAAGTCTGGTTCTCTATTTTAGTGGATTTCAACCCTGGCTCACATTCCATTTCTGTGAAAGGATTAAAAAAAAAACAAAAAAGTCCTCATGCCTATACACCAAGACCCCAAAACAATCAAATCAGAAGGTCCAGTATCAGAGACGCCACCACCGGTGCTTTCTCAAGCGTTCTGGGGGATTCGTGGTTAGCGTTTCCAGGTGATACTGTTTGCTGGGTTGTTAGACACCAGATTGCAAGCCCCTCCCTGAAGTTTCTGATTCAGCAGGTCTGTCTGGGGCAAGGCTCTCCAGCCCGCTTGTCTAACAAGTGCCCCGGGTGATTTTTATCATGGGGTTTGGGAAACAGCTGAGTCAGAGACTTCCATCTCCAGCACGTCTGTGCCAATGGACCTCTCGACCAAAGTTTTAGAGACCCCATCCCATGCATCTCGTGGGCTGGGTTGTCCCAAAGAGACAGAGACAAAAGCCTGCTGCTCAAGACCACAGTGGATCGTTAGCCTCACTTCTACTACTAATATGACTAATACAATAAATATAACGTTGATAACTAATATAATTACATAACTAATATATACTACAGAATAGAATAACTCATATATTATTAGAATTTGGAAGTACCAATTTCTCCCACTAACTTCACACTATGTACCAGGCATGTGGTCTTAACAGCACCAGCAGATTAACTAATGTGATCTTCACGACAATGATAGGAATAAGAACTCTCCTTAGTGCTAATAATCCATCAGTGAGGAAACTGAGGCACAGAGGTTAAAGAAGTGGCCTAAGTTCCCAAAGTCACCTCAAGGGTGAACCTGGACCCAGACAGTGAGGGACCAAGGTCCGCTCTCTCACCCATAATGCTGTGAGGGTGCTCAGCAAACAAGAGTTTGAAGAGCCTCCTTGCACATCACTTGTTGCCAGAACAAGAACACAGAAAGGATCCAATCAAGGAAGCTCATGTTTACCGAATCCCTACCTTGTGTTCCAAGCACTGGGCTAGGGGCTTTGTGTATATTATTGCATCTAGCTCAAGAGTCAAATCAAAGCCCTATTGTCATGGACACACTACACTAACCTCAATCAGTAATGGGAAGAGTTAACAGTTGTAGAGTATTTTGCAAAAAAAAAAAAAAAAAAACCAACCGCAAAGCCGCCAAAGAACCCTTCCAAGTGGATCGGGCGGCTGGGTCCTGCAGAGAGAGCCAGCTGTGCGGTGCACGCTGGGCGAGAGGCGGCTGAGCAGGGAGTGACCAGGGCTGGCCGCCGAAGGGTCCACAAAGGAGGCGGAAGCGTGGGCAGTGGCTCGGAGAAAGGACAGGGCTTCCTGCAGTCTTGGGAAGGGACGGGACAGTCAGCCAGACGTTCGGCTTCTCAGGGCAGATCCGAACAAGCCAGGACAAACGGCGAGGTCCACCCACTTTGAGAACCGACACGACAGACGCTGCCTTTAAAGATAGGCCAACGTCTCCAGCTGCTGCAGGGAAACACAGGGCAATTCCTTCTGTCCCGCCTGACACTTCTCCCTGAGGAGCAGCACAGGATGGACAAAAAGGGGTAGAATCCAGCGCTTCTAACTCTGACAACTTTAAGGTCAGGGACATCACGTGACGCCAGTCCCAGAGGCACATCTGGCCAGGTGATGTGGGGAACAAAGGAAGAAGAAAAAATGTCAAGTTTCCTTACTACTTAGAGCCCATAGACAAGTCCTTGAAACAGACAGAGTGACGATCTTCTAGGGACTCTATAGCCTCAATGAGGGCAAAAGGACAAAAGGCAACCTTAGCCCAACACCCAGGATGTTCTCAGTCTACTTTAACATAAAAATTCTTTCGGAAACTTCCTTTATTTCTACCCCGTGAGATACATGTTGGCAATCGTCTCCCAAGCAGATGACCCACTGATAATACATCTGAAGGGTCTCATGAGTGAGGTTTGATTCGACGGTAATAAATGACCTTTTCCCAACAATAGCTAGCCCCCTCAAGGTCCTGGAAACCTGCCTTCCAAAATTCCTTAGAGACTTACTCTCTCCTTAACGCCCTCCCGACTTGAAAGTATATAATGGGCCACTCCCCATGACCCCAGTGCAGCTCTTTCTGCCCACGGGTCCTGTTCCCATCCTTTAATAAATTCACCTTTTTGCACCAAAGACGTCTCAAGAATTCTTTCTTGGCCATCGGTCTTGAACCCTAACATCCTTCCTCCATCAGAAGAAGAGCAACCAGGAAATGTGCCTGGTTTCCAAGGCTCCAGACATCCAGGGCGACTGCCAGGTCACAGGAGACACTGAGGTCTTGACAGTATTGGAACTTCATGTTAAACAGCTGAACAGAAAGGGTCTAAAAGCAAGCAGAGACTCAGACGCAGACAAGTCCCAGAGAGACTGAGAATGGGACGTCTAGGAAGTTTCTAGAACACAAGGTCTTCAGTCTTTTCAGGTGGGCTGCCCACAGGTCTGAGCCCAAAGACATTAACTGGATCTGAGAGGTAGAAAAAAACTCTGCAGGTAAACGAATCCCACTCTTTTTTTTTTTTTAAGATTTTATTTATTTAGGGGCGCCTGGGTGGCTCAGTGGGTTAAAGCCTCTGCCTTCAGCTCAGGTCATGATCCCAGGGTCCTGGGATCGAGCCCCGCATCGGGCTCTCTGCTCAGCAGGGAGCCTGCTTCCCCCTCTCTCTCTGCCTGCCTCTCTGCCTTGTGATCTCCGTCTGTCAAATAAATAAATAAAATCTTTAAAAAAAAAAAAAGATTTTATTTATTTATTTGTCAGAGACAGAGGGAGAGAGAGCGAGCGAGCACAGGCAGACAAAGAGGCAGGCAGAGACAGAAGGAGAAGCAGGCTCCCCGCCGAGCAAGGAGCCCAATGCGGGACTCGATCCCAGGACTCTGGGATCACGACCTGAGCCAAAGGCAGCTGCTCAACCAACTGAGCCCCCCAGGCATCCCACAAATCCCATTCTTAACCGAAGTAGGGATGGGAAGGCATGACAAATGTCTTCCTATTCAACCCCAAGAACAAGTGAGTTAGGTGTGAGGAACGTCGTAGACCCCAGGAGTGAGGACACTAGATAAAGCAACAAAGTGTAATAAAGCCTACAAGAAGGTCCAATGAACAAAAGGAAGCAAGCAAAGCAATGATTTTCATTAAAGGCGATAAATAATAAGAGTAAACGAATATTTAGGGGCGTCTGGGTGGCTCGGTGGGTTAAAGCCTCTGACTTCAACTCAGGTCATGACATCAGGGTCCTTGGATGGAGCCCCGCATCAGGCTCTCTGCTCAGCAGAAGGCCTGCTTCCCCCCTCTCTCTCTGCCTCCCTCTCTGCCTACTTGTGATCTCTCTCCCTGGCAAATAAATAAATAAAATCTTAAAAAAAAAAAAAAATGAGTGTTTAAGATTGTCCTACACCTCCTTCCTTCCTCCCTGAGCTCCTACCATGATTTATCAGCAAGTCTGCAAAACAACCATGACCAACAGGAAAAGAAAAAAAGAAGAGCCTGATTGAAGCTGACTGAGTTTATTATTTTTCAAACCTTCCATTATGTGTTTTATTTCTGTGGGCATGTAGGGCTAAACACATACATCAGGCAAATTAATGGTCCAAGTTATGTGTGTGTGGGGGTGTTTGTTTGTGTTTTACCTCCTGAGTCCAAGCAGTAAGAGCTGGAAGCATTTATAATTCATCATTGTTTCAAGGCAGACTACACTCACATTTCCCATCCTTAATACGTTGCATCTAAAAACATACACCGACCTTTGTACACTGTAAGGCCAAAATCTCCTGGATGTGTTCCGGCAAACAAGGCGATACCTGCTTGCAACCCATTGCACGGTCAAAGCTAGCCACACCAAGTGTTTGTTACATCCTCAGACAAACCAGACGAAAAACAAGCTGTTTCTAAGAATTATCTGTGCGTGCCCATGAGCAACAAACCTAGTGAATTCTTTCCCTGGCACATGCCCCCCACCCAGCCCCTGTCAAAAAAAAATGTTTTGAAAACACCTATTAGCTTAAGGAAATGACCAGTTGGACAAATCTCTCTGAGAGCAATTTGCATTGGGTATTTTCTATGTCTCTGTCTCACTTAACTATGACAATTGTGGGGACGGGGGGGACTTTTTCTAGGTCCCCCCCCCCATATCTCATATTCTTCATGGAACAGAACAAAGTCTCAGAGGCTCAGTAAACACTGGCAAAAAGAATGGAACTTGCCTAAGGTAAAAATAAAATGTACATGCATTTGTGAACCATCCTCGCCTAAAACCACAAATAAGATAGGACTGTGAGGGGCGCCTGGGTGGCTCGGTGGGTTAAAGCCTCTGTCTTCAGCTCAGCTCATGATCCCAGGGTCCTGGGATCGAGCCCCGCATCGGTCTCTCTGCTCAGCAGGGAGCCTGTTTCCCCCTCTCTCTCTGCCTGCCTCTCTGCCTACTTGTGATCTCTGTCAAATAAATAAATAAAATCTTAAAAAAAAAAAAAAAAGGACTGTAATTAGGCCTCAAGCACACACTCACCGTCTCTCTACATTCACAGTCATCTGGCACTTACACCTTATTTAGTTGAAAGGAAGACACATAGAGAGCTGTGTGACTTAATGACACTCGTCTAGGAAAACTTGGGGCAGAATGTGCTGTTAGAATTCCCATGGAGAATCACAGAGCCGAAATGTATGGTCTCCGAGGAAATGGAGACCTGCATTACAGGGTTACCTTAAACCTCCTGTGGAGGGACGCCTGGGTGGCTCAGTGGGTTAGGCCTCTGCCTTCGGCTCAGGTCATGATCCCAGGACCCTGGGATCGAGCCCCGCATCGAGCTCTCTGCTCAGTGGGAAACCTGCTTCCCTTCCTCTCTCTCTGCCTGTGACTCTGCCTACTTGTGATCTCTGTTCCTCTGTCAAATAAATAAATAAAATCTTTAAAAAAAAAAAAAAAAACTCCTGTGGAAACTAAAGATGCTCATAATGGCCAACACTTATTGTGCATTTATTATTTGCTACAACTGCACTAAATGACATGGACATAGTATTGTCTATATTTACGTTATCTAAAATGTCATTTCATGGAATCCTCCCAACAACCCTAAGATTATTAATTTCATTCTACAGATGGGGCCTTTTATTTTATTTTATTCTTAAATATTTTATTTATTCATTTTCCAGAGAGGCAGAGAGAGAGAGAGTATAAGCAGAGGAAGCGGCAGGCAGAGAGAGAATCAGACTCCCCACTGAGCAGGGAGCCTGATGCTGGGCTTGATCCCAGGACATGACCTGAGCTGAAGGTAGATGCTTAACCGACTGAGCCACCCAGGCACCCACATTTTGAAATTCTTAAGTACGCATGGAAGTTATTTTATAGGACCAGCTTTAGCAAAGGGTGAAAAATGACCCACATAGAACTTTAAGAAAGAAAATCCAAAGTGTCTCACAGTAAGTAAAAACCTACAGATTAATTCTTTGAAAGTTCCTCTTCCAAAACCCTTTTTAACTGGAAAAGGGAGAGCATCCCTCAAGCTTGCTGATTGGAAGCAAACTAGTAGAAAGGCAAGCCCACGGAAGCTGAATTCAGACTGTGAGTCTCTGTGCCAACATGTTCAGCTTGTTACGTCGCCACCCTACACCCAAGTTTCTTAACCTATAAACAGTTGATAATCAGGGAACCTGGGTGGCCCAGTTGGTTAAGCAACTGCCTTCGGCTCAGGTCATGACCCCGGAGTCCCAGGATTGAGTCCCACATCAGGCTCCCCGCTCTGTGGGGAGTCTGCTTCTCCCTCTGACCTTCTCCCCTCTCCTGCTCTCTCTCTTTAATAAATAAATAAATAAAATCTTTTTTTTTTTTAAGTTGATAATTATAACAGTGCCTAATTTACAAACCTGTTGTGAGACTTAACATTGGTTTCCGTGAGGATTACTTTAGGTATGAGTGAAGCCCTCGGTAAACTGTTAAAAGGTAAAGTGTGTGTTAATTAAATGTAAACTCTCAGGGTGACATAAATAAATGTCCGTCTCCACGTTGCCAGCAGACCAGTAAAAATGAAGTGGAATTTAAAGAATAGAACAGAAAGTCAAATTTGATAGAAAGTATAAACTTAAAACGTCACTTAAACAATTAATGCCAAGTTCCTGAGCTTTGCATTTTTAAGCTTTCCAAAGCAAATTGGTAACAAAACCTTAAGATAATAGTGCAGCATGGCTGCCAATGGGCAAAGGTTAAGAATTTCCAGAGAGGGGTACCTGGGTGGCTCAGTGGGTTAAAGCCTCTGCCTTCGGCTCAGGTCGTGATCCTAGGATCCTGGGATCGAGCCCCGCATAGGGCTCTCTGCTCAGCAGGGAGCCTGCTTCCTCCTCTCTCTCTGCCTGCCTCTCTGCCTACTTGTGATCTCTCTCTGTCAAATAAATAAATAAAATCTTTAAAAAAAAAAAAAAAAACAGAAAAGAAAAAGCACATTCTACCAAAGCAAAGCACAACCACCCAAAAAAGCCACCCAGAAAAACTCATTGGGAATAAGCCATTTACTAAACTTCAATGAAGAGGCATCAATTGCTGGTTGATAAGAAAACAAAAAGGAATGAAAAATCAAATTTCTCTTGCTGCCCTTTTAAACCCATGTATAAAAGCCTGAATGATGGCTTCCCTTGGAATATTATAAATATATGATCTTGGGATGCCTGCCTGGCTCAGTCAGTAGAGCATGTGACTCACGACCTCGGGGTCATGAGTTTGAACCCCAGGTTGGTCTTAGAGATTACTTATGGAAATAAAAAAAAATTAAACATTTTTACAAAGAGAAGTACAGAATCTTCCAGAAGCCAGTTAACCTTCCTTTAAAGGATATGGAGTGACTGACGGAGGTTCAAGCATTATTCAATCCTTTCTGTTTTGTCTTACAAAACAGAGCCTGTGAGGCAAAGTTCTGAGCACCCACACAGCTCCCTCACTTTATAGAGAAAAAAACTGACACAAGCAAGTTAAATGGTTTTCTCAACTCCCGTATTTGTTCTTTAAAAATGGACACCGGAAGACAAACCGTAAGAGATTCTTAAACTCACCAAACAAACTGAGTGTTGCTGGGGGGGAGGCGGGTAGGGAGAGAGTGATTGGCTTATGGACATTGGGGAGGGTCTGTGCTATGGTGAGTGCTGTGAAGTATGTAAGCCTGACAGTTCACAGATCTATACCCCTGGGGCTAATAATATATTATATGTTAATTTAAAAAAATTTAAAAATTAAAAAAAAATGGACACCAGAGTCTGTTTAATTTAATGTGAAAATTACTTTTTTTTTTTTTTAAAGGGGGAGCATTGGTGGGGGGGAGCAGAGGTGAGAGAGAGAATCTCAAGCAGACTCCTCACTGAGTGAGGAACCTAGTGCCGGGCTCAGTTTCACGACCCTGAGATCACAACCTGAGTTGAAACCAAGAGTCAGACGCTCAACCAACTGAGCCAACCAGGCTCCCCTGGAAATTACTTTCTTGAGGAATTTAGCCCAAAGGAATTAAATACAGGGGATTAAAGGGTTAAATAAATAACCTGGCTCACCTTCTTAGGATTTTTCAACCAGAAGCTTTTAAAGTTCCTTGCTATTTCAGTCCGGGTCTTTCATATGAGGGAAAGTAATGGCTTTTCTCTCCCTTGCAAGTTGAGGCTCATATTTTAACCCATATTCAAGTTGCATTTCTGCATCTCCCTTGGGGTAGTCACCAGACCTTGTATATGTAAATGTCCAATGCTCATCCAAAACAATATTTTCTTATGTTTATTGTGACCCTACATAAAACCATCCCCATCGTTAAATGACAAACTCTGACCCTCTTTTGGAGAGACATTCCTGCCTCCAAACTGAATGCATTATCCCTTTAACCTTGAAATTATTCAGGGATCAGCATCATATATACTGGAAGAGAAGCCAATAAATCCGAAGGGAGATGGCTTAAGAGCAATAAAACAACCTATGGGAAGCAAATAATAAAACAAACACCCAGAGTAATAATCCCCAAGTGCCTGCATGCCCTTTTCCTCAATAAGACTTTTCCAACTTCCTGCAGGGAAACCCAGTGCTTTGGATCAGCTCTCTAGGCAGAAACTCTCCGATGGGATGAGGCTTCAGAGAAGCTTCAAATGGCCCAAAAGATCATAATAACGCCTGCCAATGAAAAGAGCCTACTACGGGGGCACCTGGGTGGCTCAGTTGGTTAAGTGACTGCCTTTGGCTCAGGTCATGATCCTGAAGTCATGGGATCGAGCTCCCTGCTCGGCGGGGAGTCTGCTTCTCCCTCTGACCTCTCTCCTCTCATGCTTGCTCTCTCAAATAAATAAATAAAATCTTTTAAAAAAAAAAAAGAAGAAGAGCCTACTATGTGTTGAGCAATTCACCATCCACTGACATACCTGTTCAAACAACAACCCTGTCAACTGGGATTATCATCCCCATTTTTGAGATGAGAACAAAGTGTCAAAAAGGTCAGTCATTCACCCCAAATCACCTAGCCAAGAGATGAAGGAGCCAGGATTTATATGGAAGCCTGACCTTTCTAATGCTAAAAGCCAGAATTCCTTCTCCAGAAATACCCAGTAAATGCCCCCCACCCTCTCCACTCACCTGAAATTCACAACTTTGTTTGCTCTGCTTAAACATCTCCAGAAATGGTTCTGTTTTATCTGAAACCGTGACACACTCTTTGGCTACTGCATTTGCTGCGATGAGCGTATCTGATTACGAATGACTGTCATCCAACAGAAAGTAGGTTCTGTGGGAAGATGCCATAGGACAGGGAGGTGTCGCCCGTGCCAGGGACAAATGAAAGGACAGAGGCATCTAGCCAGCCTTCAGCAGTATGAAGCACACTGTCATCCCATCATAGGTATCTTTTGCATATTGGAATTAACTGAACGAATTACAGAGAGGCTTGGCCCAAACTCTTCTATTAAAAGAGCTCTTCTGTAAATACATTTGGGAAACTCATAAGTAAATACATCCCATGGATATGAAGAGACCCAAAGAATTTGCTGCTGCTCCTTAAGAACAGCTAAGAGACATTCAGAAATTCCTAGTTAGTGTCAACCTTCAGTCCGAAGAGCTCATTCATTTAACCAGTATGTCCAAGCACGTATGCTGTGCCTGGGCCCGATGTGGGTCCATCGACCACGTCCCCAGACTCCATCAGGGAAACCAGAAGTGTCTTCCTCTTTGGCCTCCTGGGCTGCTTTGATTGTAGCTGGGGAAGATGACGGCTGTGACTTCAGGGTTAGAGGAAGCGGAGTCTAAGCCTGGAGAGGACATGTGAGGCTGGAACGTAGTTGCTTCAGAGCTAAAAGGAGCTTTGCCTCTATCAGAAAAGCATCTCCTGTTCTTTGCTCAGAACACAGAGTACAGAGTATCCCTTGAAAGCGTTCCTGGGTGGCTGGGTCAGTTGAGCATCTGCCTTCAGCTCAGGTCAGGATCCCGGGATCCTGGGATTGAGCCCCACATCAGGCTTCCTGCTCAGTGGGGAGTCTGGTTCCCCACCCCTCCCCCTGCTCATGCTCTTTCTCTTTCAAATAAATAAATATAATCTTAAAAAAAAAAAAAAAGCAAAGCTGCTTCCTCTTGGCTTTGGAGAGAAAAAAGGGAAATGGGGTATATATAAGCATGGCAGGGGGAAAACTAGATAACTTGTATGTTTGAAAGAACAGATGTTAAATACCTGTTTTCCAAAGATCCTGATTACACACCAGCTTTTCAGGAACATGTCGTTATATAGAAGCAGGATGTGCTTATTTAACTAAGTGCAGAGCACAGAGGAAATTATTAGCGATGGTAGAGTTTATGTGGGAATTATCCCAGGAGGGATAACCTACCTAGAGGGTTCACGCCGGGCTAAGTCATCCAACACCACTTCTCTACATGACAAAACCATTCTCAGTGATAATCGCAAAATGCAACATAATAACCGTGATGACAAAAAAAAAAAAAAAACACAGGCAGAGACACTTTTATTTTACTTAACTCAGCGTTGTGCCAATAATAAAGAATAAAAAAGAAAATTCAAAACAGAGAGAAAAGTGATGGACCAATGCCCTTGAGTGACTTTAATGTATTTTTGGAATAAAGAGAGAAAACCTTATATCTATAGATCAGCCTATCTTTATATATGAATGATGAATATTAATTTTTCTATGAATAATATTACAGTAACCAAACAAGCTAGTTTCAATAAAAATAAAGCGTCTGAAAAAGTGACAGTTTAGGTTAACTACTAAAAATTATCATTTTGATATAACATGGCATTTTTCTGGATTTTATGGGCACCTGGGTGGCTCAGTCAGTTAAGTGTCTGCCTTTGGCTCAGGTCATGATCTCAGGGTCCTGGGATCGAGCCCCACTGCTCCTGGGACTGAGCTTCCCTGCTCAGCAGGGAGCTTGTTTTGTCCCCTCCCACTGCCTTTCCCTCTGTGAGCTCTCTCTCTCTGACAAATAAATAAAACAGGAATTTTTAAAGTAAAATAAATTTTAATTCCAAAGTCGGTATTCATACTCAATCAAATGTCACATGTAAACTAAAATTTACACTTACAGATAAAAACTGGACCTCTTGGGAGGGCTGTGTGGCTCAGTCACGTAAGCATCCAACTCCTGATCTCAGCTCAGGTCCTGATCTCAAGGTCATGAGTTCAAGCCCCACACTGGACTCCATGCTGGATGTGGAGCCTACTTAAAAAACAACAACAACAAAAAAAAACCCGGAACCCTTGCCATTTGCAGCATTTCGTTGCTTGAAATTTCAAGTAATCTCTGTACCCAACGTGGGGCTTGAACCCACAACACCTGATCAGGTGCCATAAATGTTCACTATTTTTTTTTAAGATTTATTTATTTATTTGACACAGAGAGAGATCACAAGTAGACAGAGAGGCAGGCAGAGAGGGGGGGAATGAGGCTTCCCGCTGAGCAGAGAGCCCAATGCGGGGCTCGATCCCAGGACCCTGAGATCATGACCTGAGCCGAAGGCAGAGGCTTTAAGCCACTGAGCCACCCAGGCGCCCCATAAATGTTCATTATTTAAAACAAACAACAGCAACAAAAAAACAGGGGGCACCTGGTAAGTGGCTTCTCCCTCTCCCGCTGCCCCTCCCCCTGCTTGTGTGCACGCGCTCTCTCTCTCTCTCTCTCAAATAAACCAATAAAATCTTTAAAAAAATAAAAGATTTTTTAAAAGGGAATGCAGGGGTACCTGGGTGTCTCAGTGGGTTAAAGCCTCTGCCTTCAGCTCAGGTCATAATCCCAGGGTCCTGGGATCGAGTCCCGCATCGGGCTCTCTGCTCAGCAGGGAGCCTGCTTCCTCCTCTCTCTCTGCCTGCCTCTCCGCTTACTCGTGATCTCTGTCTGTCAAATAAATAAATAAAATCTTAAAAAAAAAAAAAAAAGGGGAATGCAGTAGCTCAATGTTTAAGTAGGAGTTCTCCAAATTAACCGCCACATGGAAACAATGTATATGAAAGAGTAAGTAATACAAATGTGCCTATTCGCAGTTTACATAACTATTAGTAACATGGAATGGTAACCACAGTAACTGTTTAGAACTTGGGCCAAAAAAAGTTTTTTCAGGGAAGTGTATTTTATTGGTGACATTTGTTTAGATTTGTCATTGCATGGTGATATTAAAAGCAAACCAGAAAAAAAAAAAAAAAGCAGACCAGCTTTTAGTTGATTTTATTATTGTCTTATAATTACACATGAGTCACCGGGGTGGGTCAGTCCGTGAAGCAGCCAACTCTTGATTTCAGCTCAGGTCATAACCTCAGGGTCCTGGGATGGAGCCCTGCGCTGGGCTCCACACTCAGCTGGGAACCTGTTGAAGATCCTCTCCCTCTGCCCACCCCCCCGCTTAAGCTCGAGCTTGCTCACACTCTCTCCAAAATAAATAAATAAATCCTAAAAAAATATTAAGAACAGTTACCCAGACGATGTACCATTGTACATTGGACCCATGGCAGGCCGTGCCTCCTGTCCCGCCCTTAAAAAGTCATGGCCAGGGAGGAGTTCTAAGTCAATTCCTGAGTAAGGTAAGAAACATAGACTCATTCGCTAAATAGGGAGTAAAGAATTACAGCAAGTACAAAGACATATATTTAAATAATGCCTCCTGGGGTACCTGGGGGGCTCAGTCCGTTAAGTGAATTATTCTTGGTTGGGATTGAGGTCATGACCTCAGGGTCCTGAGATGAGCCCCATAGCCCCACATCAGGCTCTGTGCTCAGCGGGGAATCTGCTGGAGATTCTCTCCCTCTGCCCCTCCTGACCCTTGCGTGCACTCACACTCTCGCTCTCTCTCTCTCTCAATTAAATAAATAAATAAATAAATTTTAAAAAGAATAATAATGCCTCCCTCTCAAGAATACCAAAATACTGTTAAGAAATCTGCACTTTGGGGCGCCTGGGTGGCTCAGTGGGTTAAAGCCTCTGCCTTCTGCTCAGGTCATGATCCCAGGGTCCTGGGATCGAGCCCCACATTGGGCTCCTGCTCAGCAGGGAGCCTGCTTCCCCGCCCCCCCGCCTGCTTCTCTGCCTACTTGTGATCTCTGTCTTTCAAATAAATAAATAAAATCTTAAAAAAAAAAAAAAGAAGAAATCCGCACTTCGATGTTGCACATATATGCCGACCGTATAAAAAGGGCTCAAACATAGGTATCTTTCATATGTAAAGATACCACTGTCGGTTTTATTTTTGACTTGCCACTGTACGTGCAATGACTTATTCCCATTTTCTTGAAAAAGATACTGCAGACCCAAAAGTCAACCCGTGCCTCAGCAGAGGTTACAAATACAGACACACCAGTACTGGCGAGTTAAAAACAAGTTATCTGTCCATTCCAACGGCCTCACCAGGAGAACCACGACATCTGAGCCCAGTTCTTGACCTTGTACTCAAGTACGTTATTCCCGGAATGTCACACTGGCGATCTTCTCTTAATTTCAGCAGACTGAACCCCGGGACAGTTCCTATCCTAAAGAACAGCCACGCCACCGTAAAACCTCAAGAAACCTGACACCTGCTAGCCCCTGAATCTCACCACACTGTCCGTCCGCTGCACCCTGAGTGTCATCAGGTGTGATGGACAGTCTGATGCAAAGCCAAGACTGGGGTCCTGGAACCCAAAGTGAGGCTATAAAATGAGAGCCCTCGCGGACCTAGGGAGTAGTCTGCGAGCCCCAAATATGTGCACATGGCCCTGCTTTCTACACAGGGATTCGACGTGATTCAGTTCAATCCATTTCAATCTGAGTCATAGTTAATCGTTACCGCTGTGCCAGGTCCTGTGCTAGACAATAGGGGGACATGCTGGGGGCAAATATGATTAAAACAATCCCTCTCTCGAAATGCTCAGAGCCCAGAAAGAGAAGATGGTAGGAACCCTGAGATAGAGGTAACAACAGAAACAGTGGTCCTGGTCCAAAGGAAACGCAAAGGAAAGAGCCATGGCCATCTAGAGGATCAGGAAAGGGATAAAGAGCCGGGTTTAGAGGTCACCAGGCAGGAGGCAGGGAAATTGCCTTTGGTATATCCATACTAGTGAATGTCGTGTCAAATCACCTTATTCCTGAGTACCTTCCATACTGAAACCAATATCCATCTGATTCCTTTATTTTTTTTTTTTAAGATTTTATTTATTGGGGTGCCTGCATGGGTCAGTCAGTGAAGCACCTGCTTTCAGCTCAGGTCATGATCCCAGGGCCCTGGGGTCACTGGGCTCCTTGCCTGGAGAGAAGCCTGCTTCTCCTTCTCCCCCAGCCCTGCTCCTGCTCTCTTTCACACATAAATAAATAAAATTTTTAAAAAATATTTTATTTATTTGACAGAGAGAGAGAGGGAGCACGCAAGCAGGGGGAGCAGCAGGCAGAGGGAAAAGCTCCTCAGGGGCTTGATTCCAGGAAAGCAGAAGGCAGACGTGTAACCAACTGAGCCACCCAGCAGCCACCGTCGAAAAGCAACCCCCTGATTTCAACGAGACAGTGACAAAAGACATCTGTAATGTCTATTTCTCTTTTTGCATACACATGAATATTTATGAATAAAGGACCATTTAGTTAAGACTGAAATTGTGCTAGGCACCACAATAGCTCTTTAGTCTTCCAGTATGTCCTGAAAGCGTGTATCAGGTTTACAGACGAAAACCCCGCAGAGAGATCAAGGTTACCTGGCTAGTGGATGGCTGAGCCGGACTGGGATCGAGGCTTACCTAATGCCAAGGTTGAGGTTTTAATCACCAGCCCACATTCCCTCCCTACAAATCAGCTCCATACCTTAACCAATTCCTTGCCTCTTTATGTTCTCCACGTGCTCTGCTGTGGGACTACAGCAGATTGCCTCTCACGATGGCTTCAGCCAGAGCCCCCCCTTCCCTGTGTTCTAAGCAGCAAAAGGAAGAGAAACTCTCCAGCTAAAATGACTCAAGAAGGAACTTGAGATAATTGAATACTTTTATGTGCTTCACACACTGAAGGTTTTCCTGATGAATACAGTATAAAAACAGAGGAAAAAAAAAAAAGTAGTCCCAATGGACTGAATCCAAAGAAAATGTCTTCCCAAAGTTCAGATTACATCCAAATATTACCCAATTAAAAAAAAAAAAAATGGTGGCGCCTGGGTGGCTCAGTGGGTTAAAGCCTCTACCTTCGGCTCGGGTCATGATCCAAGGGTCCTGGGATCGAGTCCGGCTTCGGGCTCTCTGCTCAGCGGGGAGCCTGCCTCCCCCTCTCTCTCTGCCTGCCTCTCTGCCTACTTGTGATCTCTCAATCTGTGTCAAATAAATAAATAAAATCTTTAAAAAATAAAATTAAAATTCAATTTTAATTGTATGACCAAAAAAATGGGGAGGAGATGGGGGAGGGGAAGAGACCATAGAAATCAAAGAGCCAAGGAAATGCTCAGACGAAAGACAGAGGATCCCACCCTCTGAAGCTCTTCCTCTGAGTTAAGACTCACCCCTAAGGGTTCCAGCCCTGCTTCTGGCCACCCAGGAAAAAAGGAAATCGTATGTGGCAATCCACTTCATTCCTCCCAGCGTCAGAAACAGCCCCGAAACAACTAAGTCTGGGACCTGTGACTGTGGCACAACTTTCTTGCTTTTTAAGGAAATTATATCAAATTGTGGTTGGAGAAAAAAAAAATGGCTAAGCATTCTTTTAAAAGTTCATCAGAGTCTAAATTACGGGTTTGGACGCACAAGAATTTAATCTGATTTTAAACTGAATTTGTTGAAGCTGCTGCAAAAATGAACTGCGTAATTAGAGCCTCTCCCCAGTTAATAGAGCTGTACTGGAGGAAGACAGAGTTAAGAACAGAGACCCGAAGGAATTCTTCTGCTTTCTGCACCGAAGTCATTTTTCTCTTCAGTAACGGGAAAAAGAAACGTAAATACTCTCTCGCATCCTTAATGTGCAAACCTGCTGAGCAGAGAGCCTAATGCAGGGTTTGATCCCAGGACCCTGAGATCATGACCTGAGCTGAAGGCAGAGGCTTAACCCACTGAGCCACTCAGGCACCCCAATCTTTTTCTTTTCTATTTTAAAGATTTTATTTAGTTAGTTGACAGAGAGAGAGATCACAAGTAGGCAGAGAGAGAGGGGGAAGCAGGCTCCCTGATGAGCAGAGAGCCCGATGTGGGGCTTGATCCCAGGACCCTGGGATCATGACATGAGCCGAAGGCAGAGGCTTAACTTAAATCTTATTTAAGACTTAAATAAATCTTTAAAAAAAGGAATTATTCCTTTTGAAAGTCTTGACCTTTTCAAATAATTTTAAAGCAATTGATGTCTTCCTTATTAAACATTTTTAAAAGCCCTGCTTAATTGAATTATTCCCACTTAAATTTTAGGACTGAAAAGAATCTCGAAGTTTACTAAAAGGCGGGGTGGAGGATACAAAAATCACACTTACAGAAGACAAAAGATTCTTTTTATTATGTCATACCAGCCGAAATTGGACATACCTGAGCAAGTTTTAGAAACAAGGGAAGTCATGATCCCCGTGAGTTTGAATTTAAACTTAGAATGTCTCTTCAGTGCTCAAGCTAACCCCAAGATAACACAAATACCACTGTTTCAAATTATGAAGAGAACATTTATTTTTAAAAGTGATTGGCTTTGGGGCCCCTGGATGGCTCAGTGGGTTAAGCCTCTGCCTTCAGCTCAGGTCATGATCTCAGCGTCCTGGGATCAAGTCCCACATCAGGCTCTTTGCTCCGTGGGTAGCCTGCCTCTCTGCCTACTTGTGATCTCTGTCCGCCAAATAAATTAATTTTAAAAAAAAAAAACTTTAAAAAATGTGATTGGTTTTAGTCTGTTCTTCAAAATTGAAACACAAAAAGCAATGCCAATAATTGCAGTAGACGGCGAATAAACTTAAGGGAACAACTAACCTGTTAAACAAGAAACCAGGCTTCAGTGAGTGAATGGATGGACATGGTGATGCATATTTAATCACTCAAGAAAGACTCCTTTGGTACATGGAATATTAAAATGCTACTCGAAGAACACAGCTCCTGTAAAGCCTTAACAATAAATATTAACTTATTCCTCGTACAAATTACAAGTAAGACCAGGCTGTTCATAATACCAACAGCAACACTGCTATTCAGAAGTTAAGGGGGAGAGGGGCGCCTGGGTGGCTCAGTGGGTTAAGCCGCTGCCTTCCGCTCGGGTCATGATCTCAGAGTCCTAGGATCGAGTCCCGCATCGGGCTCTCTGCTCAGCGGGGAGCCTGCTTCCTCCTCTCTCTCTGCCTGCCTCTCCGTCTACTTGTGTCTACTTGTGATCTCTCTGTCAAATAAATAAATAAATATTTTTAAAAAAATAAATTAAGGGGGAGAGTGCCTGGGTGGCTCAGTCAGTTAGGCATCTGCCTTCTGCTCAGGGTCCTGGGGTCCGGCCCTCGGTCGGGCTCCCTACTCAGCTTCAAGTCTGCTGCTCCCTCTCCCTCTGCCACTCCCCCTACCCCTGCTTCTGGGCTCTCTCTCTCAAATAAAAAAATAAAATCTTAAAAAAAAAAAAATTAACAGGGAATATTGCTCCTACCAGGTTAAAAGAATGAAAAGCGCTTAAGAAGGGCATTTGCAAGGGCACATGAAACGTGGTCAGGAACTAGACGTGGGGACATGGAAAAATTGAAAGCAGTGAAGGTACTCACTTACCAGGAAATGATATAAAAATAATCAACGCGTTCAATAAAAACATCACGCCGAATTAGGTCAGTGACACAGACCTAGCAAAGTCCTGCTTGCCTCCCCACTCCACACATCCGCCCGTCCGTGCTGGCTGCCTTCTCGCCTACCCGTCCAACGTCAAAAAGCTAAGAAAGAACAGGGAGGCGAGAAGAGCCCCCCAACCCCCGGAGAGTATCCAAGTACGAAACCTCCAACGGGGAGCCTTTTCAAAGTCACGGCCATAGACATTTAGAACTGGCAGTGAGCGGGTGAGTACAGCTGAACAGAAGGTCAAGGTCCCCACAAAGAACTTCTGTTTCTGCCCTGCCCGTGCCCCAGAGCCAGCCTTGGAAACTTCTTCCCGTGCCTCCATCACCCGAGAACCTGCGCAGGAGGGAAGGAGGCTGCGAAATCCTGCTCTTCCCCCTTCCCTTCCAAGACTCCAGGTGGCCCAGTGACCTTGGCCGTGGTACGTGACAGCTACACAGTGGGTGAGGGCGGCGCCCCATCTGGTCCGGGTTAAGACTGGCAAAGGCAAGGCCAGCTCCTCCCGGTCCAGGTTCCTCTTCTCTCCCTCCTCCCGCCCCGGGGGGGCAGGGCTCAGACACCCAGGGGCATAAAGCTGCGGTCCACAGGCTGCAAAACTTCAGCCTCACTCTTCTCTCCGCGAATTCCGATCTGCTGAGAGCTCCTGTGGGTGAGGCTGCTTTGCATTCGCTCTCCCCACCTCGACTCTCCGCTCTTTCTCACGGTCAAGTTCAGTCAATCTACTCTTCTCTGGCTTCCAGGCAGTAAAGACACGGAATCTGGGGAGAGGTTGGGGTGTGGCTTGTTTGTGTCCCTCGCACCCCATCAATCACACACACCACCTGCTGGTCTTAGTAAATAGCAGGGAGGCACCGGGGAGGACTTGGAACTTCCAGATGGGCAGGGGGAACCGCACCTTTGCTTTGCTTTCTCCCACCACCCCCCAGAGGGGGGCAAACTCAGCGCCCCTCAGGCCATCTCCTCTCTAGTCTTCTACTGTCAACAAAGAAAGGCAGTTTGCACATAGCGTGCAACAGGGATGAAATCTTGGGCACATTGTGCTACATGAAAGAGGCCAATGACACAAGGACGAATGTCACATAGTTCCACTTGCCGGAGACACCTACAACCAGCAAATTCAGGAGACAGAAAGTAGAAGAGAAGTTTCTACCACGGGCTGGGGGCACTGAGGAGGGGATGGGGCGTTTCTTAACTCATTTTTTAAAAAGATGTTGTGCATTTATTTGAGAGATAGAGAGAGAGCACAAGCAGGGTGAGGGACAGAAGGAGAAGCAGACTCTTCACGGAGCAGGAAGTCTGACGTGGGGCTCGATCCCAGGACCCTGGGATCATGACCTCAGCCAACAGCAGAAGCCATCCAAGCGTCTCAGCATTTCCAAATTTCATCACGGTTTATTTCTGTGTCTGTTTTACCCACTAGTCCTTAGAGTGCCTTCGGGAAGAAACGTCCACATTCACTTCCTGCCTCACAGCACCTGGCACAAACCAGGTGCTCTAGACAGGGCTGAGAGCATCACTGCTCTGCCTTACACCCGCTCTCTGGTTCAGCTTCTCTGCTTTCCTCCACTACTCTGCTATTGCTCCCCAGGCTCAAAGCAGACATGATGAATCATGAAGAAATTGTCCAGCGAGGCAAGAATGATCCCATTGGGATCTCCTTAATCTTGGTTTCACCATCACAGATGGGAACTATGAAATGCAGAGAAACTTTTAAGACCTGAAACGAGTTATCTTCCCGGAGTTACTAATTGTAAATGACTGTATACTTGAAGCATGAGGCCATAGAGACACACCAACACACACACACACACACACGCACGCATGCAAAAGATTACTGACAATTGTACAAATTTAGAAACCTATTAAGGATTGCTTTTTTTTTTTATGTCTGTTAAGACAGGAGTTATACGACTCCACCCACACCAAATTATTTTCCTTCCAACTGAGATGAATCTTGCTAACATCTCATTTTTCCATGTAATGAGTACACCATTCAACAACATGTTTATTTTTAGAAGTACGACTCAGTCAAGAGGGTCAGGGTTCTACAGAATTTAAAAAAAAACAAAAAAACACAAAAAACTGTGTAACAATATTGAATCAAACTCCAGATCACTAAACAGTCTGACCCCAATTACATGAGGGGCGGGTGATGCTCATCTCTACCTGAGGGTTTTTTCCTGTGTTTTCATAGCATCAGAAATGGACAAATTAGGCTTCATTTAACATCTCAAGTAATTTTTGGCCTCTGACTTTTTATTTAGGCTGAAGCCCAGCAGAAAAGTCCAGGAAATAGAAACATTTGACCACCATTTTTGTCTCAAGGGAAATTTAAGTTCAGGCAGCGGCTCTGAAGGAGTATTTTCTAGCTGTTTCTAATGGAAAACAAGCCCTCGGTTAGGGGTCCCGAATGAGAGAGCCACCTACGTCCCACTTTCTCCGGAAATCAATTCCTCACCGTTTCGCACAGGTTCGGGATTTGAGTTGAAGGTCATTTCTAGCCATGATATCCATATGCAAACATGGATTTAAGACTCATCAAAGTACGTGTAGAATTCAGGATTAGAGAATTCCAGACTTGAAAAAGCCTTAAGAGTTGAGTTCAAGCCCCTCACTTTGCTAAGAAACAGACCCAGAATGATTAAAGGATTTGCCCAAAGTCACAGACATGGGGACAGGTTCCAGACCCCACGTCAGGTCAAATGTTTCCTATTCTCCCTGCTTCCCTGAAGCCCCTCACTCATCAACACTTATGATAAGAACAATGGGTGCCACAAGTGTCTCAGATAATAGCACTGGCTTAATCTATAAGGAAGGACAATGCTACATTTGTTTCAATTAGCTATACAGCAATTCCTTTCCTGCCCTGCCCCAAGAAAAAACAGAAATCTCAATTAGTGAGGGCAAATAGCCACCCTAACATTCAATTTAAGACATCCTGAAGATTTTTTTCTTTTTTTTTAAGAACATTCTGCGGGGGGTGGGGGTGGGGGTGGATAAACAAACCCAAAAACATTTCGAAGTAAAACAAAAACAGCATAATCACTACCTCCAGCATCCAGAGGAGGGAGAAAACATACCATAACGTTCGTAATGAGTTGGTTCGTGTTTTTGGAATATCAAAACTGCCAGCTGTGGACTTATCTCAATTTGACCATCATTCACTATTGAAATGTGTAAGGTCAATGTAGAGCCTCTGTGCCTCTTGGGGACATTAAAACAGGATTCTTAATTAGTCTAAAGCGCCCTCTAGTGTTCTTATGTGAAAACTTCCTTTAGGATCTGTGCCATCCTACTTCATGGTTAAGAGTCCCTTTGCCCAGGACAGTCCTGGTTTAGGGCCTATTGTCCCGCCAATATTTGCTGGATATTTTCACTTTAATGGAGAATTACTACTCTGTTGGTTTAATATCTGCTGGATATTTTCACTGCAATAGAGAATTACTACTAATAGTCGCATTAAAAGTTGGATTTGGCTAAGGAGCCCTCAACTTTGTATTTCCAAGCTTCCCCGTGGGCTTGTCCCGGACTGTGTGAGGCACATGAGCATTGCTGCAAACTGAATGTTTGTGTCTCCCAACGTCCTACGTTGACGCCTTAATCCCAAATGTGATGGTATTTGAGGTGGAGCTTTGGGGAGGGAATTAGGTTTAGATGAGCTCATAAGAATGGAGCCTTCACGATGGGATGACCCACTCCCTCTCCCCCTCTTCCCGCTTGCACACACTGAGAAAAGGCCATGGGAGGCTGTAACAAGAGGACAGCCATCTGCAAACCAGGAAGGGGGATCTCCCCAGCCAAACGATCTGCCAGCACCTTGATCTTGCTTTTCCTAGCCTTCACAACTGCGACGACTAAGTGTTTGTTGTTTCAGCCACCAGGTCTACAGCATGGGGTTGGAGCAGCCTGAGCTGCCTGAGACAAGCAGTGAACAGAGAGGTCACTCTAACATGTGGTTAAATCTGGGGGATGACCAGCAACGACCCAGCTCCATTTTCCCGATCTTTCCCAAACACAATGGAACTAAGACTTTCTTTTCAGAACTGAGGGCATTGGCTCACAAAAGACTGTAACGCACTCAAAGTGGAGCCTCCAGGGATGGCTAACAACCTCTCCAGCCTCTCGGCCACGGGGAGAGAACTCAGAACTGCCCAGTGCGCCTGGGCTCGGTCAGCTGGGAGGGCCACACCCACGGGGAGCTCCGCAGGAGGCATGAACCACAAGGCGGGGACAGTGTGACGGTGGGAAATCACGGGTCAAGGGCGTGTGACACACTTGCAGGGCACAGACTCCAATCTGGACACTCCGGCCATATGACCTGGTCATGTCTTAGAAGATGTATATCTACAACTAATTACATTATTGTATGGTGATGCTCTTTTTTTAAATTTTGCAATCAGCTTTTCAGCCTTAATAAACTCAAAAGGGAAGCTTCTATTTAGTAAGATATTAAGTGCTGAATTTCTGCTTCTCAAGTCAGTTAATGACGAATGGGAAATTGCACAAAATGTCATCATTCCCACCGCCCCCCCTCTCCCGTGACCCCGGACTGCCATTGGACAAAGTGCAATCAATAACTGGGGAGAAAACCTAAAAACATGAATCTGCTGAAGCAGCATTATAATGGACATCAGAAGTCTTGAGCTTATCGAGGGGCTCCTGGGTGGCTCAGTCAAATTAAAAGAAACTAACTCTTGATATTGGCTCAGGTCCTGACCTCAGGACCTGAGCCCCAGGTAAGGCTCTGCAGTCAGCATGGAGTCTGCTTGGGATTCTCTCTCCCTGCACCCCTCCACCAGACACTCTCTCTGTGTCTCTAAAATAAATAAATAAACCTTTAAACAGGAAAAAGTAAATTTTTAAAGTATTTTTGAAGTGATATAAATAATTTTAGTAGAGCATGGTGTCCACGGTAAAAATCAATATCTTACTAAATTAAAATATCTCATATTAAATTAAGATATGGAGCAGAACTGGGCACCTAGGGTAGTTCAGTTAAGCAGCCAACCCTTGGTTTCGGCTCAGGTCATGATCTCAGGGTCATGGGATCCAGCCCTGCGTTGGGCTCCTCAGTTGGTGTAGAGTCTGCTTGCTCCGTGCCCCCCACCCCTGATCACACACGCTTGATGGCTCTCTCTCTCTCTCAAATAAATAAATAAAATCTTTATTTTTTTTTTAAGATATGGAGCAGAATTATAACTGGAATTGGCTATGGTACAAATGTAAGTCATCCTTCCACCCAAAGAAATTGCAAATAGAAGCTATATTTTTCAAATTTTACAAATTTTGAATGTGCCGAGGAAACTACATAATTTTTGTGATGAAGCAGATGTCTCATTAAAAACAACCCAAAAAACCCACGACCACACGATCCAGCAATTCCACTTCTGGGAATACAGCCAAGGGAAATGAAAACACTACCTGGGAAAGGTGTGGGAACCCCCGTGTTCACGGTGGCGTTACCGACAACGGCCGCGACGGGGAAGCAGCCAGGCATGTCCACCAGGGGACGGATGAACAGAGAAGCTGTTGTGTTCGCACAACGCAAGAGTATCCAGCCATCAAAAAACAACAGTGAGGAAATCCTGCCGTTTGTGAAAACACGTACAGACCTTGAGGGCATTAGGTGATGAAATAAGGCAGAGAAAGACAAATCCTGTATGATCTCACGGATGTAAGTATGGTAGGAACGTGGAAGGGAGCGACGGAAGGACAGAGAACAGAGAAAGCGAGCAAACCTGCCGTCAAATAAATAAATAAAATCTTTAAAACAAAACAAAACAAAAGTTACTCCAGGGAGATGGGGAGGGGACGGATGAAGGAGGTGAGGGGATTGAGAAGACACTTGTCACGGTGAGTACAGAGTCATTTGCAGCATTGTGGAATCTACTACTAACACTATCGAATACTGCTAATATAATATAATATAATCTATACTAATATAACACTGTATGGTAACTGTATAGGAATTAGAGTTTGAAACTTAATTTTAAAAAGGTACTTCAGGGGCGCCTGGGTGGCTCAGTGGGTTAAGCCGCTGCCTTCGGCTCAGGTCATGATCTCAGGGTCCTGGGATCAAGTCCCGCATCAGGCTCTCTGCTCAGCGGGGAGCCTGCTTCCTCCCCTCTCTCTCTGCCTGCCTCCCTCCCTACTTGTGATCTCTCTCTGTCAAATAAATAAATAAAATCTTAAAAAAATAAAAAATAAAAAGGTACTTCAAGTGGAAGCAAAAAGAAAAATCAGTGTCAAACATCATATTTTATCTGATTAATACATTGTATTCACTCAGTTTTAACCTCCTAACTCAGTTCTTGTAGAGATATTGGGATTTTTTTTTAAGGTTTTATTGTTTTATTATGATTATTTTTTAAGATTTTTATTTATTTATTTGACAGAGAGAGACACAGCAAGAGAGGGAATACAAGCAGGGGGAGTAGGAGAGGGAGAAGCAGACTTCTCAGGGAGCAGGGAGCCCAACATGGGACTCGATCCCAGGACTCTGGGATCATGACCTGAGCTGAAGGCAGATGCTTAACACCTGAGCCACCCAGGCGCCCCCTAAAGGTTTTATTTTTAAGTCATCTCTACACCTAATGTGGGACTCAAACCCACAACCCGGAGATTAAGAGTCACATGCTCCTCTGACGGAGCCAGCCAGGCACCCGAAGAGATTATGTTTCTTAAATAAAAAATATTATGGTTTGCAGACAAGAGTCAATTAAAAGTGTCAACAATGTCAACATTTTTCTTAATTTCTTTTAAAGATTTTTATTTTATTTTATTTATTTGACAGAGAGAGAGATCACAAGTAGGCAGAGAGGCAGGTAGGGAAAGAGAGAGGGAAGCAGCCTCCCCCCGAGCAGGGAGCCTGATGTAGGGCTCAATCTCAGGACCCTGAGATCACGACCTGACCCAAAGGCAGAGGCTCAACCCCCTAAGCCACACAGGCGCCCTTTAATTTCTTTTAGAGAAAGAGAGAGAGTGTGCATGTGCAAGGGCGGGCGGTGGGGACAGAGACGGAGGGAGAGAAAGAATCTTAAGCAGGTTCCAAGCCCAGAGTGGAGTGGCCAGGCTCAATGTCACGACCCTGACATCATGACCTGAGCTGAAATCAAGAATCAGACACCCACCAATTTCAACTTCATTAACATAAAGTACTTCAAGAACTGTTGCAGATATTAGAAATAACTAAAAAATAATATATCCATATTAGAAAAAGATCATTCTTTAGAAAAACATCAGGAACCTGCCCCTTTGCGCCAGATAGGACTAAAAACTCAAGTATGTGAAAATGTAACCAAAATAATCATTCCACTTATTTTTTTTTTACTTTTTTAAAGATTTTATTTATTTATTTGACAGAGAGAGATCACAGGTAGGTAGAGAGGCTGGCAGAGAGAGAGAGAGAGGAGGAAGCAGGCTCCCCGCTGAGCAGAGAGCCCAATGTGGGACTCGATCCCAGGACCCTGAGATCATGACCTGAGCCGAAGGCAGGGGCTTAACCCACTGAGCCACCCAGGCGCCCTCATTCCACTTATTTTTCATGTTCAAATAAAACCAAGGGGGTTTTATTATTATTATTATTATTATTATTATTATTTTGCTTTAATACACACAAATTTTTTAGTTTTGGGAAGGAATTGCATTTCTTAAGTTTGTAAATAGACTTATCCATTAAAAATGATTTTTGCCCTGTACCCCCCATCACCATGTTCTGCTGCCTTTCTCCCCACATTACGGGACACACGACTGGCACACACAGAATGAGCTTCCAGCCACTGAGTGGATTTGGCTCCACCATGACCTTGGAACCCATCGCCCACGTGACCAAGGCTAGGCACAGCTGGCCGGGACTACAGCAGAAAACCCAGACATCAACTGTCCCAAAAAGCCTACGAGAGTCACTTGCCCCATGCCTTCAAGGTTCTGATGCCTTCTGCACGCGTGTCCTTGAGTTCTGTGAATGCTTGTGTTTGGCTTTCAGGGGTGCCCTCCACACGGAAGACCGAATTCTAAGGCGGAGAGCTCTTCCATTAATGTGAGTTAAATGTTATTTGACCTCAGACCTCACCGTCACTAAAATCACAAATTCCTTATAAATCCTTGGCTATCATCTAAAACAGGAGATGCTGTGAAAAGCAAGAACAAACGTTTACTTTTAAGTTTAGTCATTAAATTCCGCACGTGATCCCTATTCTACTCTGTCCCTAAGTGTCACGGCTGAGACTAGAAACTCAGACTACGATTGTGTTCTTTCTTTCTCCTGAGGCTTTTGCCATGTTTCAACTGCCCTAATCTTGTTTGAGATTAGCGTGCCCTTTACTGAGAAGAAGAAAAATGAAGACATTATTCCCGAGATAATTAACAAGGTGCTACCAGACAATGAAAATACATGAAGTACCAATTAAGTGGATGAAGCCAAAATTTTTTTTTTAATTGACCAAGGATAGTAGAGTGAGGTCTGATTTAGATCGGGGTCCCCAAAGCGGGGGTGAGGTGTGACTTGAGACAAAGGTTTGATTGCAAATAGTCGGTTAGGGGGGGAACAGAGTTGACTTTCCAGAGGTGCCTTTTCAGACACCTGCAGCAGGAAGTCCCCTGCGGTAAATGGTTAAGATCTGAAAGGAAGTGGGCCGCGCCCTTCCAAACACCCAAACAAATCGTCAAAATCTAATAGTGATGGGTTTTCAGTACTCACAGAGGAGGAAAATATCATAGTTCTAATTTTACACATCCTTTCCCAAGCAAACAGAACAATCCTAGAATATCAAATAATTTAATGTTATTAGATAAAAGGGATGGAAATATTTAATTTTAACTTCTTTTTAAAATTTTATTTATTTATTTATTTATTGAGAGAGAGAGCGCGCGCGCGCACATGCAGGGAGGGAGAGCAGAGACAGAAAGAGAATCCCAAGCAGACGCCCAACTGTGCGTGGAGCCCCACCCAGGGCTTGAAGCCAAAAGCCTGCTTAACCCACTGAGCCACTCACGCACCCCTAATTCTGATTTCTGTTAGGCTTTGGGTTGCAAAAGTTTTTTTTAAAAATCCAGGAAATCGGCCCTACCAGAATATAACAAGGATTTCTCAGCCTAGTCAGAGCCCAAAAGGGTGTCAAAGAATCATTTAATGACTGAGCCGGAGGTGAGTATAAACACCTAGAAACTCAATTCAGTTGTGCATTTCGCTGCATCAGAGAAGAGAAGGACTTGCCCACGGTCTCCTAATCATCGATCCAAATGGTTTTCTTATTTAAAGAGAAAAATTGGGGCACCTGGGTGGCTCCGTCGGTTAAGCATCTGCCTTTGGCTGGGGTCATGGTCCCAGGGTTCTGGGATGGAGTCCCGTATCAGACTCCTTGCTTGGCGGGGAGCCTGCTTCTCCCTCTGGCTCTGCCTGCCACTCCCCCTGCTTGTGCGCGCTCTCTCTCTCTCTCTTTGACAAATAAATAAGACTTTTTAAAAAAGAGAAAAATCAAGGTTTTCATGTGGTTTGCTTGTTGTTGGTAATTTATGGACTGTGCAACAGTGCTCTTCTCTCTTTCACACACACACATATTTCACAGGGAAGGAAATATGTTTCTCTGGAAAAACACTGATAGGAACAGACTCTAAAACATCCAAGTTCAGGCCATTGAGCGTTCTGAGACCCACCGCAGGCAATGCAGTTTTCTCCAGATACCAGATGCCGAGTCTACAGTGGGTTGAAGAATTTCTCACCTAATTTTCACCGCTGAATACCGCTCACCCATTTTACATCTATCATCCCCACCACAGCAAGAAAAATGACAAGCATTCCCAGGGCCACATCCTGGGTGGATCTCAAAGAGGATTGGAAATAGCCCACGCAGCTGTCAGCGTCTCCAAATACACAGTCCAAGGCATTCAAATGCCTGGTCTGCAGTGCGGGCGGTGAGAGACAAGAATACAGCTCCTCTTTTCCAACCAAAGATAAATGCCATATTATGCCTGGAAGAGCCAGAGTCAGCCGAGCTCCCAGGCAGAGAAGAAGATCACCAGTGTCAACGGAAGGAAAAGGTTCCTGGGAAGGATGCGCAGCTTTGACTAATTGAAGACCTTTTGAGGCCAAAACAATGTGGTTTTGTTACATTTGGGAAAGAAAAGCACTGCTCTCCCCTTCTTTTTAAAATTAAGAACTAGCTTTTGAGCAGGGAACCTGCTTCTCCCCCTCCTCGTTGCTCATGCTCTCTCTCTCTCTTTCAAACAAATAAATTCTTAAAAAAAAAAAAAAAAAGAAAAAGAAAAAAAACAGGGCGCCTGGGTGGCTCAGTGGGTTAAAGCCTCTGCCTTCAGCTCAGGTCATGATCTCAGGGTCCGGGGATCGAGCCCCGCATCGGGCTCTCTGCTCAGCAGGGAGCCTGCTTCCTCCTCTCTCTCTGCCTGCCTCTCTGCCTACTTGTGATTTCTGTCTGTTGAATAAATAAATAAAATCTTAAAAAAAGAAAAAAGAAGAAAATATGGCTCAGTCAGTCAGTGAAGCGTCTGCCTTCGACTCAGGTCATGATCCCAGGGTCCTCAGATCGAGCCCCATGTCGGGTTCCCTGCTCAGTGGGGAGTCTGCTTGTCCCTCTCCTCCGGCTTATCATGCTCTCTCTCACTATCTCTGCTGCTATCTCTGTCTCTTTGTCTCAAATGAATAAATAAAATCCTTTAAAAAATTAAATTAAGAACTAGCTGTTGGGGCGCCCGGGTGGCTCAGCCGTTAAGCGTCTGCGTTTGGCTCGGGTTGTGATCCCAGGGTCCTGGGTTCGAGCCCTGCATCCAGCTCCCTGCTCAGCGGGAAGCCTGCTTCTCCTTCTCCCATTCCCTTCGCTTGCGTTCCCTCTCTCGCTGTGTTTCTCTCTGTCAAATAAATAAAATCTTTAAAAAAAAAAAAAGGAGAAAAAGAAGAGCTAGCTTTTAAGTATATACAATAAAATGTCAGCTCTGGTCTCCCTGGCTGATGGAAATTCAGTGATTTTCATGTTCTTTACATACTTCAGTGTCACTTTGTTTTTTGACACAGCTGTATACTACTTTTATAATCAGAAAAAAAATTATGTAAGCTAGGGCGCCTGGATGGCTCATTTAAATGTCTGCCTTTGGCTCAGGTCATGATCTCAGGGTGCTGGGATCAAGTCCTGCATCAGGCTCTCTGATCAGTGGGGAGTCTGCTTCTCCCTCTGACTGCTGCTCGCCCTGCTTGTGCACTCTCTCTCTGTCTGTCAAATAAATAAATGAAATCTTTTCAAAAATTATTAAGCTATATATTGACTTTGAAAAAAGGAGGGAAAGACTAAATACGCAGAGAAAAGAAAACGGAGTAGAAGGAATGTGAACCCCTCCATTCATTCGACAAAGGACTCTTCAGTCAGAGACCAAGGAGGGTCGGGCTCTAGACTGTGGTTGTTGATAAGGAAGCGGAGAAGGGGCTTAGAGCAGGGGAGAGAGCACCGCCCGGTGAGCAGTCGGAGAAGGCTGGTCTGAAGAAAGATTTTTTTTTTTTAAGATTTATTTATTTAATCTTGTCAAATACAGACCGAGATCACAAGTAGGCAGAGAGGCAGGCAGAGGGGGAGGAGGAAGCAGGCTCCCCACGGAGCAGAGAGCCCGACCCGGGACTCGATCCCAAGACCCCGAGATCACGACCCAAGCCGAAGACAGAGGCTCAACCCACTGAGCCACTCAGGCACCCCGAAACATTTAAACTAAGGATCAAAGCTGACCCTGGGAAGAATAGTGGGGAGATAGCACGTGCGTGAAACCCCAGGGCAGACCTTGGTGACTCCAAGCTGACCAGGAGGGCTGACATTTAGAAAGAAAGAGGCAGAGTGGAATGGGGGGGCGGGGGCGCGGATTAGAGAGATAAGCAAGTGCCAATTCCTTTCCTTTCTTTGGGCACCTGAAAGGCCAAGATAAGGAATTTGTGTCTTAATCTCAATAGAGTGAAAGCCACGAAAGGATTTTAAGCAGCGGAGTGAAGGCTTCCGGTTTTCATTTTAAATTGGTCATTGTCCTTGCCCAATGGACTGGAGGGGAGACAAGAGGCAGCGGCTGCTGTATTCGGAGCAGCCAGACTGCCTTTTTCACCCCTGCATTTGTTCCCTGCCAAATTCTCTGCAGCCTTAGATCCTGCCCACCTGGCACCGCTGTCCCCCCAAACTGGAAGAATCCTACGCGCTCAGCTCCCAGGCGGCCCTGCGATCTTCAGCCCAAGCCCACAAACCCGTCCCAGTGAAGGTCCCTGTGTTCCAGGCTCCTCTGGGAAGATGAAGCCCGATTCCCCCATAATCACCATCTTTTCTTATTCCTCTACTGAACCTTCTAGTCCAAACGCATGCCACCTTCTGTGTTCTTGACCTCAGGGGTCACAGGGTTTTCTTTGCAAATAATTTTATTTCCCGGGATTGGGGAACAACCGAGGTTGAAAAGGACGTTAGAGATATTCTGATTCAACCGGCAGGTTTTTAGGACAAGAAGCACGCCTTGTATGGTTAAAAGACTTTTCCAAGGTCTCAGAGGTTAGGATTTCTGACTACTTATTTAGAGTTCCTTGCATGAGTTCAAAGCAAATTTTTTTTTTAAGAGTTTATTTACATAACAGAGAGCGAGAGATCACAAGCAAGCAGAGTTGGGGGAGGGAAGCAGGCTCCCCACTAATCAGAGAGCCTGATGCGGGGCTCGATCCCAGGACCCTGAGATCATGACCTGAGCCAAAGGCAGAGGCTTAACCCACTGAGCCACCCAGGCGCCCCAAAGCAATTTTTTTTTTAAATGAACACTTGGCACGTGCTTCGTGTTTGACGGAACAGATCCACACACACCATCCTGTAGAATCATTAGCAACAGAAAAAAACGGTACTCCAAGTACAGATGTAGCAACATCATAGAGAGAAACTGGAGCCTGAGAAGGATGAAGGGTTGAAAGAGAAACTCAGCCAGACTCAGACGCGGGTCTTCTGACTCTGAGCACAGCATAAAACTAAAAAAAAAAAAAAAAAAAAAAAGGCCCTATTGATGGGTGCAGTTAATTCAGGGACAAAATTAGAGTTTTCCTAGTTCTTCTCCTCATTATTGGTTCATTATAGGTTCACGTGTATTCGTTTTATGTTTCTTGTGAAGATCATGCTTTTTTTTCTTTTTTTACTGTGGTTAAGGAGGGACTTTGTCCAATGCTCTTAGCTTATTGCTCTGAGAGTGAGATGGCTTCTGAACAAAGACAACGAAGAAAAGAGATGCAAACTTTGCTGATCTGTGGTTGAGCCAAGGCTTGGGTGTGGGTACAGATCCAATGCTATAATAGCAAATACCATGGTCAAAAGATGCCCTCTAAAATTAGTCTTCTTGTTTTACGTGATGCTTAACAGCAAAATTCCATCGTCGTAAAAGAATGAGGATGATTCCATAAAGTTCATTATTAAAAGATTTGAACGGTAGACAAGTTGGATTAGTTGAACTATGGCATTTTTTTTTCCAGCATTATTTGGTTAGAATTTCAAATCCAATGTCAAAAAAATTCTAAGTGACAAAAAAATATGTCCTTGATGGCTTTGCAGGATGTGGAAGAGATTACTGGTTCAGAGTAAATATATTTTGGAATGCACTGCATCCTGATGCTACCATTCGTTCTATTCTGGTTCTGAAAGTGGAAAGGGGTCAGGGGCCCCACATAACTAACACTTAGCAGCGGCAGCTGACACAGGCTGGGCACCCAACCCTCCCCCAGGAGAAATGGCTCACTCTTGACCTCAGAACCCAACAGAGACAGGTTAGAGAACATTTATTCTTGCTCCCCTGCTCTTTCATTTTGTTGAGCTTAAACATTTTTTTATCCCCCAAATATCAAACCCATCAGGGTACCTGGGTGGCTTGCCCTCCACTCAGGTCATGATCCTGGGGTCCTGGGATCGAGCCCCACTTCGGCCTCCTTGCTTCTCCTCCCTCTGCTCCCTGCTGCTTGTCCTCCCCCCTCAAATAATTAAATACAAATCTTAAAAAAAAAAATCAAACTTATTATTGTCAACAACCCCATAGGGTATGTAGGTACAGTTACCTAAGTGTCCCGTAAAACCTGCCAAGTGTGAATGAAAAATCAATCCACACTTACCTCAAATGCTAAGTACCAAAAGAATAAGTACTCACTCCCTTTGTGCATAGTTGGTGAGTATTCACTGAAAGTCCAGAATAATGGAATTAGCAGAATTTTCCTTTTTCCCCATTGTAATGAGAAGTAGCTGAAACACATCACTGCATAAGTTGAAGGCAGACAGCACAATGGTCTGATTTCCATCTATGGTGAAGTGATTAAACAGTCAGTTCGGGCAACACCCATCATCTCTTTTCTTAATATCATCCATCTGAGATTGGAGAAAATAATTATGGTAACACCTCAAGCAATCAAAAATACTAGCTTCTAGGGGCACCTGGGTGGCTCAGTGGGTTAAAGCCTCTGCCTTCGGCTCAGGTCATGATCCCAGGGTCCTGGGATCGAGCCCCGCATCGGGCTCTCTGCTCAGAAGGGAGCCTGCTTCCCTTCCTCTCTCTGCCTGCCTCTCTGCCTACTTGGGATCTCTGTCAAATAAATAAATAAATATTAAGAAAAAAAAAAGAGTAAGAGCTTCTAGAAGGCTTGGAAAGAATATTTAAAATAGCAAATGTCCCACTGAAAATAATCAAGCAAAATGCGCATATCTCTCATACCATCAAATCTGAACACATTTCAGGACAGCCCTGCTTACCGCATTCCCTCCCGTTTACTCTTCTCTCCGGCTAAGCCACCCAAGTTGTGACATGTGGATTCTGGCGTAGCTCCGTTGAGTGTGGTGGCATAGAGGCATCAGTGAAATACCTCCCCCACATACCTTTCATACCTACGGAGAGACCCCAAGACTGCAGTTCACAAACATACAGAAAGCTTACAGTATGTGAGCCTGGCCTTGGGGCTTACGCATTCCTTGGAGTCAAGTGAAATCTGCCAAGCACTGGGTCACCTTTCTAACAGAACTTCCTTGTTAGTCACCAATGCTGAAGGTGAAGTTAAGACGACTAGTCAAAGAGGACAAGGTTATGCCTGCTAAATTCAGTGTTCTCCCGCATTTTAAAGCACTGAAGGGGTGCCTTTGTACATAGGACTTCAAGCCCAATAAGAACCCTTGGGACTGAGGCATGTTTGTATTTGTGTTATTTTTTATTTCTTTGGGTGAGCGCACTGAGCTAAGATATCGAATGCCCTGAGCTACCTATTTAAGATGCGGATGAGAGCAAAAAATGGAAATGTTTTAGGAATATAAAAATAGGTAACGCTAGTCAAAATGTCACACCGCTGTTTTCTTAAAAATTGAGTTTTACATAAAGATCATTTTATTTGCCACTGAATTTAAATCAGTGCCCGGAGCTCTGTGCCATGCAGGTGGCTTCTATTTTCAGGCAGTATCTGATTCTTAAAAGCATATTTTACAACCAAAAAGAATGACAGTCATCATGAGTAACTCTTCCCATCCTTCTATAGCTCCGAAATAAAAAAATTTAGTGCTACAATACTGAATATATTCCCTTGCAACACAAAAAAAAATAATAATAAATAGAGATGAACAAACCAGAACATTGTCTGCATGAAAGAAAACAACTGAGCTGGCTTGCAAAGATCCCTTGGACCCTTTACCAAGCCATCAGTACAGCAATGAAATGAACCTAACTGAGATGGGCACCCCCTAGAGGCCAGGGGCTGTGACTTGATGGTTCTGTGGCCCACCTACTTTTTTTTCTCTTTAAGATTTTTTTTTTATGGTTTTATTTATTTATTTGACAGACAGAGATCACAAGTAGGCAGAGAGAGAGGAAGGGAAGCAGGCTCTCTGCTGAGCAGAGCGCCCGATGAGGGGCTCGATCCCAGGACCCTGAGATCACGATCTGAGCCGAAGGCAGAGGCTTAACACACTAAGCCACCGGGGCGCCCCTCTCCTTAAGATTTAACACTTATGATATTTGACAGAAAGAGAGAGAGAGAGCACAAGCGGGGGAAGGGGGGGTGGTCTCCCTACTAAAAGTAAGGAGCCCGATATGGAGCATGATCCCAGGATGACCTGAGCCAAAGGCAGATGGTTAACCCAATGAGCCACTGAAGCACCTGAGTGTGGCCCACTTGCTTTGGCTTTTGGGAAAACAAAAGTCAAAAGTTAGAGCAAGAAACCAGTGACAGCTTCCACCATGAAGGAACACGGCAATTGATCCTGAAGACTTTGTCACACGAGCCTTCCATGCACACTGACGGCAAAGCAACCCGATGATTTGAGAGCAGAGGTCTAAGTGCACCCGCTGTTGCGCTGTGATCAAAACGAGAGGCTAACTAATGTTTACCTGCCAACATTTCCCCAAAGTCCTAGAATCCAGACAGAGCAAGGCAAATTTGATCAAGTTGACAAATCTCATGAAAAAGCGTTAAAGATCTTGGCATCCCATCTCTATGAGAAACTGGAGAAACTAAAAAGGCAAATCAGACATGACAGACATACAGTTGCATTACATCCCCAGGAAACTTTTTCTGCATGCCAAAGAAGAAGAAATTCTTAAATACAAGGAAAATAACTTAAATACCAAAAGAACCTGGAAAATCTATTTTTTTTTAAAAATCATGGATAGCACTTACAAATGCAGGGGGGCTCTGATAGCACAATGTACCATATCCTGAGACAGTTTAAGATGCAGATGATTTGGGGCGCCTGGGTGGCTCAGTGGGTTAAAGCCTCTGCCTTCGGCTCAGGTCATGATCCCAGGGTCCTGGGATTGAGCCCCACATCGGGCTCTCTGCTCAGCAGGGAGCCTGCTTCTTCCTCTCTCTCTGCCTGCCTCTCTGCCTACTTGTGATCTCTGTCAAATAAATAAATAAAATCTTTAAAAAAAAGATGCAGACGATTTAAGCATCATTTATTGCTCGAATCATTGTTATTCCAAGATATACTTAGACGTGGTTCTTACATTTTAAAATTTTGTGGAAGAGCCCTAACCCAAAATAGTCAGCAGCATGTTACTTTGATTTCCTGGAATTACAGACCCACAGAACTAGAATGATATTCGGGATGATTTATTTCAACACCTATTTTTATTTTTATTTTTTTTATTTTTTATTTTTTTTTTTTTTTAAATTTATTTATTTATTTATTTGACAGAGAGAAATCACAAGTAGATGGAGAGGCAGGCAGAGAGAGAGAGAGAGGAGGAAGCAGGCTCCCCGCTGAGCAGAGAGCCCGATGCGGGACTCGATCCCAGGACCCTGAGATCATGACCTGAGCCGAAGGCAGCGGCTTAACCCACTGAGCCACCCAGGCGCCCCTCAACACCTATTTTTAGATGGGTGTCCTATACCCAGACAGGATGAAGGTCATGCATTGACAATATGAAAACTAGGACCCAGATTCCCTGATTCTTAGTTGCATTTACTGAATCTTCATTGTGATTTAAAATGACAATAACTCGGGGCACCTGGGTGGCTCAGTGGGTTAAAGCCTCTGCCTTCCGCTCTGGTCATGATCTCAGGGTCCTGGGATCGAGCCCCGCATCGGGCTCTCTGCTCTGTGGGGAGCCTACTTCCCTCTCTCTCTTTCTGCCTACTTGTGATCTCTGTCAAATGAATAAATAAAATCTTTAAAAAAAATAAAATAAAATAAAATAAAATGCCAATAACTCAAAAAATGTTGAAATGGGCTGCAGCAGTCATCCCATGCACAGATTGCTCCCATGGGTGACTAAAAAAAACCAAAGTGGAGAATCAAGTTAATGATACAGAAACAACTGTCCACCAAAAACAAAAATTTTTTTAATTTTTAAAAAATCCTCAATAAGCAAAAAAATTCATTCAAAAACATATTATGTTTTTGCCCTAAATTGTTAAATGTGTTGCCTAAACTTTTCATTTTCCTTTAATGCTATAAGCCTAAATTAGAAATATTTTCTTCCTTAAAAGAAAACACCTTTTAGGGGGCCTGGGTAGCTCAGTGGGTTAAGCCTCTGCCTTCAGCTCAGGTCATGATTTCAGAGTCCTGGGATGGAGCCCCACATCAGCTTTCTGCTCGGCAGGGAGCCTGCCTCCCCCCTACCCCTGCCTGCCTCTCTGCCTACTTGTGATCTCTCTCTGTCAAATAAATAAATAAAATCTTAAAAAAAAAAAGAAAAGAAAACATCTTTTAGCAGGTTTGTACCCAGAGGTCCCAAATAAGTCCCAAATCTCAGTGGCTTAAAAATTTTTTAAAGATTTTATTTATTTATTTGACACATAGAGAGAGAGAGAGAGGCTGAGAACGCAAACATGAATAGGGGGAGAGGGAGAAGCAGGCTCCCCCGCTGAGCAGAGAGCCTGATGCGGGGCTCCATCCCAGGACTCTGGGATCATGACCTGAGATGAAGGCAGAGGCTCTACCAACTGAGCCACCCAGGCACCCCCAAAAGAGGTTTCTGAATAAGTCACAGAAATAAAAGCTACGGCATAGGGAACACAGTCAATGGTCTTGTAATCTTGTTGTATGGTGACAGACGGTGGTGCACCTGTGGTGAGTGCAGGACCAAGTAAAGACTTGCGAATCAGTATAGTATATGCTTCAAACCAATGTAACATTGTGTGTCAATTGTACTCAAATAAAAATAATTTTTTTGAAAGTTCTTCGGCTCATGCTTAATGTGCATTGCAGTTCAGCAGGGGGCGCTGAATGTCGTTATCATTCAGGGATACAGACCAACCAAGCACCTACCACAGAGGCATCTACCACAGAGCGACTGGGTGACTTAGTCCTTCAAACACCTGCTGCCTCCAGCTCAGGTCATGATCTCTGGGTCCTCGGATCAAGCCCTGTGTCAGGCTCCCTGCTCAGCGGGGAGCCTCCTTCTCCCTCTCCCTCTGCTCCCCCCACTTGTGTGCACACACACACACTCTCTCTCAAATAAATAAAAATCTTTTTTTTTTTTTTTAAGATTTTATTTATCCATTCGACACATAGAGAGAGATCACAAGTAGACAGAGAGGCAGGGAGAGAGAGAGGAGGAAGCAGGCTCCCCGCCGAGCCGAGAGCCCAATGTGGGGTTCGATCCCAGGACCCTGAGATCATGACCTGAGCTGAAGGCAGAGGCCCCAACCCATTGAGCCACCCAGGCGCCCCTCAAATAAATAAAAATATTTAAAAAGAAAAAAAAAAATAAAGACACATCCCCAGAGGGCCTTAGATCATGGATTAAATACTTCTTCTCAGAAGCAACACACGATTCTTGCAAATCACTGGTGAAACTCATCACATGACGGGGCTCTGGAAATGCAATATTGAAGGCAGAACTCCAGAAGTATTTAGAAAAGAGCGTTATTGCCACACCCCGTATTTCTGAAATGTGAAAAACTGGAAACTGAACTTCTGTGATTGAATGCACAAATATATGAAGTACCTAATTTTTTTTTTTAATCATAAGCAAAAAGACGCCAAAAAGAATGTCCCTAAGCATCAAGAACCTCCAGCAATAGCCTTTGTTCATCCACCAGATAACCAATGACCCCGGCAAGCCACGTCAGTTTCCTGCCTTGTAAAATCACCAGATGAGAAAAGAGGATTTCTAAGGTCTCATCTAGCCTGGGGTGACCTACAGTCCCAACTGAATGAGTTAATGAGTCTGTGTAGGCAGACTTCTCTCTGGTTGCATTAACAGGGTGAAAATCAAGATACATTCTCTTGAAGATGCAACATTCAAATATAGAGAAGTCTCGGCTGCCAAAAACCAGGCAAAAATGGTAATTATTTGGTTGCTTTTCTTTTCTCTCTCTCTCTTTTTTAATTTTATTTATTTATTTTTTTTTTTTTGCTTTGTTTTCCAAATGGTCACAAAAGTAGAAAATCTCACTTTGTTCAATGCAAGTAGGTTGCATTGGGTTTGCTCCAAAGAGCCCTACACAAACATCTAGGAATAGTTTCCCCAACCAAAGCAAAAGGTTTCTGTTCATTCTGACTATGCTTTACTGTGCTTAATGCACTATCTTTCTGTTATTTATTTCTCTCTGGTTATATTTGTGCCTTTTCTTACAGGGATGAGAGAATTCTAAATTCTATAAGGCAATAATGTAATATTATATTTTTCCTTATGGGGATCAGCCCATGACATTTTCCCTGAACCAAGGTCATTCTGTTCAGTCAGTTGAGGAGATAAAGACGCTCATATTTACCCTTGATCATTAAGAATATTAACAGAAAGAAGTTTTGACTTATGTAATATGGAAAGGGCAGTAGAAACTCCTTTTTGAGAAAGGAAAATGTGAAATCAAAAATAGGACTCCCTTTATTTTTTTAAGATTTTATTTATTTGACAGAGAGAGAGATCACAAGTAGGCAGAGAGGCAGGCAGAGAGAGGGGGGAAAGCAGGCTCCCCGCTGAGCAGACAGCCTGATGCGGGGCTCCATCCCGGGACCCTGAGATCACAACTAGAGCAGAAGGCAGAGGCTTAACCCACAGAGCCACCCAGGCGCCCCTAGGACTCCCTTTAAAAAGTGAATCTGTTTTAATAAAAGATAGATTATAAAGCAAGTCAACTGAGCCCCAAACACTTCATTTGAATCTTATGTTATTAAATATCTTGATCTGTGCTGTTAAGAAAGCTGGATTTAGGGGCACCTGGGTGGCTTAGCTGGTTAAGCATCTGCCTTTGGCTCAGGTCATGATCTTGGGGTCCTGGGATCAAGCCCCAAGTTGGGCTCCCTGCTCAGCAGAGAGTCTGCTTCTCCCTTGGTCCTTCTGCTCTACCTGGGCTCTCTCCCCCACCTAAAATAAAATCTTAAAAAAAAAGCAAGCAAGCAAGCTAGGGTCTAAAGAATGAAAACAGAGCCCCAGTGAGCTACTGATCAGCTCAGATGGATGATCCCAACTGAAGTTAAAACTAGCTACGCTCTTTTCCCTTCTACAAATGACGGATTCCTCTGTGGGGTTTCTTCCAACTATCTAATATAAGGAAAAAAACACTCTTGCTTTGCTCTTGTCTCCAGGAGCCCGCTTTACCTCCCTGAAAAAGTAAACGTTTATATTCACATAAACCTCAAGATTTGTGAAATCATGTTTCGAAGTCATTAAACATGACCAGGGTAGGACAAGATGCCAAGTCATAAACTGTATATGCTGGCAATCACACTTTGGAGATGAATGTAAAATAAACTTAGTGGATTTAAAGAAATTACTTTCCTGCCTGAAGCCACATTTTGGTCTCACAGGCACTGTGCACACCTCCTTGTGGACCTTCCAGCTCGGTGTCGCCCCCTGCCGCAGCTGTTTGCAACTAACTTGAATTATCATTAAAGAGCTTCTCACGGATTTCTGAACCCAAAGCCCAGGGCACTGCATTGTTCATTCATCTACATCACAGAAAAGCAGGGGTTTGTTTTGAAAATAAAAGTCTACCTAAAGCCCCAACTCATTAAATCAGAAACTAAATTGCAAGTTGGTGGTGATGAAAGAGGACAAACAGAAAGAACTCAAACAGAATCACCGAGGCTTAAGTTGTCTAATTGCCTACGTGAACCAAGACAATCTTTTTTGTTTTTTAGAAAGATTTTAATTATTAATTTGACAGACAGAGATCACAAGTAGGCAGGGGGGGGGGAGCAGGTTCCCCGCTGAGCAGAGAGCCCGATGCGGGGCTCGATCCCAGGACCCTGAGATCATGACCCAAGCCAAAGGCAGAGGCGTAACCCACTGAGCCACCCAGGCACCCCCCACAGAAGGATTCTGATAGATGCTGTTAGTCTGCAAATTCTAATTTCCCAAGGCCCTTCTAGCTCTAAACTCTACATTAATAAGCGGATCCAATGAGAAAGGGTTCTCCAGAGTCGAATCAATAAGGCTCTGCCAGCAATCATGATTTATTGATTACTGGTGGCGTCGCCATGAGAGAGAACCCACACCTGGGCTCCGTCTTGGGGAGCAGTTGTCGCAAAGGCCATCATACTGGATCTGCATCTCCCTGAGAGCCTGCATAGACGAGGGGAGTTCGGTTTGGCCCAAGTTCAGATTCTTGCTTTTTCATGAGTAGCTGCGTAACTAAACCTGCGCTGATTACTAAGCTTCAACCTTGGGACAAATGGCTGGCTCAGTCGGAGGAGCATACAATTCTTGATCTCGGGTCATGAGTTCAAGGCCCACATCGTGTGCACCGATTACTTAAATAAATAAATCTTTAAAAAGAATAATAAAAGGTGGGGCACCTGGGTGGTTCAGTTGTTTAAGCGTCTGCTTTAGACTCAGGTCACAATCTTGGGGTCCTGGGATGGAGCCCCGAGTCAGGCTTCCTGCTCAGTGGGGAGTCTGCTTCTCCCTCTCCCTCTGCCCCTCTCCCCACTCATTCTCTCTCTATCAAATAAACAAAATCTTAAAAATAATAATAAAGATTTTTAAATAAGCTTAAATCATTTTGAGCCTCAGTTTTGTGGTCTGTCAAATGGGTGCGAGAATCCCTCTCACCTGCACACAGTGCCTCACAGAGCCAGACACACAACAGGTGTGAGCTACACATAACTTCCAAGCATAACCTACCTCCTTCTACTTCTGTCTCATTTCTCTAAATATAAGCCTTTCCTATGTCTTCAAAGCCTTTCCTCCATTATAAAGCTAATAAAATATTTTGACTTAAAGAGAAAAAAACTATAAAGTCTTAATTATCCCCACCAAAGGATGGAAAGGTGTATTACAGAGAGATGAACTACTACACCCAAAAACCCACACGCGTCGGCTTATTTATTACTTTTTCCCAAACCCCACACCTCACCTCGACCATCTTTTCTAGGTCAAACCCTTCAGGTTTCTAATTGGAAGGCCTTGGGCAAGTCTACTTCATCTTAGGGATTTCCGTTGGGTCAAATAGAAAGGTTAATATTGTCAATATCTGCTTCCGGGGGTTGCTGTAAGGCCCCAGTGAGATCATGTGTATCGAAGTGATTCAACGTACATTCAACATTACGTACATATAAAGGGGGCAAGACACAGCAGCTCCTAACAGCTTTTGTCCAGGCTCTCAGATTTGACAAATGTGACTTGCTTTCCCTCATCTTCTCCATCCATCCTCATATTAGGAGGGAGATGGTAAAAACAATACCAACCAACATAAAGACAGTCTATTTATCCAATGAATAAGTTAATTTGTGACCTGAATGGCCTATACAAGTCCCAACTTCAAGAACAGATATCCTGTTGGGTTTTTATCCGGTGTGTGTTTCATTTTAGGAAATCGTGTACTGGGGCTTTTTTTATTTCCCACAGCTCCCTGAGGCTGCTCTCAGAAGTTTTGTGGCATCACAACTAAATATGCATATTTTAAGACTTTATATTTTCAATGTTGTCCAGCAATTTTAAAACAATAATAAACATAAATAGCAAAGGTACGATTTTCTAAAGGTGCAATTTTCTAAAATGAGCAAATTTTAGCACAGGGGGCTAACTAAGCATACCAGAATAGCTAGAAATAAGGTAGAGAATATTGCAGCCCAGAAATCCCTAATCAGTTTTAAGATTTGCCCATTTAGTCTTGGTTGATTGGGGGGACCCTCCTTAGATTACATCCCTTTTTTAATTAAAAGAAGTAATATGGGTTGTTTTTTTTTTTTAAAGATTTTATTTATTTGACAGACAGAGATCACAAGTAGGCAGAGAGGCAGGCAGAGAGAAGAAGGGAAGCAGGCTCCCGAATGAGCAGAGAACCTGATGCAGGGCTCGATCCCAGGACCCTGGGATCATGACCTGAGCCGAAGGCAGAGGCCCTAACTCGCTGAGCCACCCAGGCGCCCCAAAAAAAGTAATATGTTTTTACAACAATTTTGCAAAATCGTTTAAAACTGAGGGTCATTGAAACCCGGGTAGACAGTTACCCTGTCATTCACAGGGGTGCCGTCCCCAGCTTGTACTAAGGGCTCTAGGAGGCCTTTTCAGGAAGGTAACATTTCTGTTGTGTCCAAGCTGCCTTTTACCACACCCTAGCAATACAGATACCCTCCCACCCCCCATCCCCCGTCCCCTGCTCACTTAACTGTCTGTTGCCCAAAGCCAAGCTCTCCAGTCTAGCAACAGACCTAGGCCCCACAACTTCCTTCTTTCTGCCAGTGGTTTTACACATCCCAATCCTGGCATGTACCAAGTAACAAAGCCATACATATTAATTCAGTTGACTGCTAGTAGTTTTTATTTTTACTTGCATTTCAGAAAGTTTTGCTTATACGTATTTTTTTTTAAAGATTTTATTTATTTATTTATTTGACACACAGAGAGAGAAATCACAAGTATGCAGAGAGGGGGAAGCAGGCTCCCCGCTGAGTAGAGAGCCCGATGCGGGGCTTGATCCCAGGACCCTGAGATCATGACCTGAGCTGAAGGCAGAGGCTTAACCCACTGAGCCACCCAGGCGCCCCGTGCTTATACATATTTTGAGGAATTTTGATAAATGCATATTTGCAATCTCTGGCCTCTACTATATTAAGACCAAACTCAAAAATGAAAATGTTCGGGGTGCCTGGGTGGCTCAGTGGGTTAAAGCCTCTGCCTTCGGCTCAGGTCATGATCCCAGGGTCCTGGGATCGAGCCCCGCATCGGGCTCTCTGCTCAGCAGGGAGCCTGCTTCCTCCTCTCTCTCTGCCTGCCTCTCTGCCTACTTGTGATCTCTGTCTGTTAAGTAAATAAGTAAAATCTTTAAAAAAAAAAAAATGAAAATGTTCAACTGAATTATTTCATAGGTTTTTTTTTTTACTTTATATTCACTAAGTCATTGAGTTAAATCATAGCAATTAAACAGTTCAAACCTAATTAAAACTACAATTAGATAATTTGCTTGTGGTTATTCAATCAGCCAGGAATAATACCTAGGAATAAAGCATAAAATCTGGAACTAAATTTAACAATACGTATACAATACCTATTTCTTATTTGCACAATCTCAGTAGGACATTTGAGAGAAGGCTCAGGTGAATGGTGAGATGTAAGCCAAATTCGTACATGAAAGGACTCAACATTGTAAATACGTAAATTCTCTCCAAGTTAATCTACAGATCAATGTAATTCCAATGAAAAGTAAAATGGAATTTGGGGGAGGGGAAATCACAAAATGAGTGTAAGGACCCGTCAATAAGGCACGTCAATAAGGCACGACTTGGAACATCTACTCCATCCGCACCTTGGCCACACCATCCCACAGCCTTCTCTGCTCTCCCATATAAGCTTTCGATAAAATAAAACAAATGATTTTTAAATGCATAGCTGGGCAAAAAAGCCAGACAGGGAAATGTCCCAGAAACGAACAAGAAACTCAAACCCCACAAGGGTGATTAAGAATTGAAGATGAAGGAGGAATACGAGAACAGATACTCATCTCGGAGCTTCGAGCTTATCCACCGCATGGAACTGGAATGGAGACCCTCGCATAAAGTCAGGAGGGTGGAAGACTAGAAAAAAAAAAAAAAAAACAACCCTATCCTCTCGGGAGAAAAGCATTGCAAAAGCAGACCACTGGCCCCCGGATATAAATGGGAAAAGGGTCAGCAGCGAGAAATAGGGGACTTGAGCCTGCTCAAGGCACAGGAAGTTCAAACGAACTCTAAGGACACAGGACTGGAAACCAGATCCCAAACTGAGCGAGCATGCGGACCTCAACAGAAGAAATGAACCAGGCACAGGCAACTCATGAAGATGATAAGGCACGGGGCAACCCAGCAAACTGTCACGAGAGAGGAAAATCAGCAGATGAATCAAAAAGGCGACTTTACTCCACCAAAGGTACAGGGTAGAGCGCACTCTAAGAACTGCAATGTTTTTTGGTTTTTTTTTTTGTTTGTTTTTTTAAAGATTTTAAAGAGATCACAAGTAGGCAGAGAGGCAGGCAGAGAGAGAGGAGGAAGCAGGCTCCCCGCTGAGCAGAGAGCCCGATGCGGGACTCGATTCCAGGACCCTGAGATCATGACCTGAGCCGAAGGCAGTGGCTTAACCCACTGAGCCACCCAGGCGCGAGAACTGTAATGTTTTTAAAATGTTGGACAAGATAATGGCTGGTAAGTCAAGAACAAGGTATCAGGAGGTAAAAGAACAAGACTGAGAAAGAACCATGTCGAGATCTAGAATTTAAAATGTGGTTAATGGAAAAACAAAAGGAGGCCGTTTTTATAGGTTGTGTTTAAAAATTTTCTTCTCGTCCTCCATTGTGGAAGGGTCTGGTTCTCCATCTGTCATGGGCTTGGCCACTGACTTGATTTGGTCAATGGCGTGAAGGGACTCCACACCAGCTGTGAGCAGAAGCTTTTGGAAACAGGGCAAGCCCACCGGCCCTCCTGCACGCCACCGGAACCTCACACCTGCGGCGGGGCTGCTCCCCTGCTCCAGCCTGGGTCTCACGGAACTTGACCCACGGCCTGGAGCAAAGACAGTGCACCTGAACCAGCAGCCCCTCATGTGCAGGTTAAGCAAGAAAGAAATACCTGTTGCAAGCCGCTGAGGTTTGCAGGTTGTTGGTTCCACTGTATTATTAAAGCAAAAGCCCATCAGTGCAGCCGGCTGAAGAGAGAATCCGAGAAATTCAAGATAATGCTGAAGAAAGCCCAGGACACAGAGAAATTTAGTGCACAGTATAGAAGCTGAGAGACACGAGGCTAGCAGAATACCCAGCATATGCTTGTAATCACGCCAAGAGTACAGACTCGAGAAAATGGGGGGATAGATTAGTTTTCCCCAGCCATAAAACACCCAACTCAGCGCCTGCTTCAGAGTCTTAGTCACTTGGCCCGTCACAGCGTGGCAATGTGCTCCTCAAAGCCAACAGGCAACTCTCTCTCTAGTCTTTTCTTTTTTGTTCCAGTATCATTGACCATATTATTAGCATTGAGGATACAATGTAGCGATTCAGCCCTCCAGTCTCTCTCCAGTCTTGATAATGAGGGTAATGGAACAACATCAGGGGAGTAACATTTTATCCTCATGCTCAAGGGGACCAAGGTGGCATCGCCCTTGGGATCCTAAAAGCACAGCTGCATTCCCTCTAGACCCACAGAATGACTCATATCCTTGTGCCAAGTCACCACTTTCTTCCATCTATTTGGGTCAATCTGATATCCTACTTCTGGATCCCAAATTCCACTTCTATGGAATAAACTGCGCTTGTCCTCGGTCAGTGTAAATACTTTATGGGTGAATCATACGTATTTTTCAAGTTGTCTTTTCCACTTTTAGGAATACATTAATAGAAACATTATTTAGATCGTTCCCTCCTCACTCCTTTACCATTAAAGACTTTCATTGACTAACTTGGCAAATTCTGGGAATATGGAAGCTAATAGTTTAAAGCCCTTTTAAAATTCCCAAAAGCTGGGGCGCCTGGGTGGCTCAGTGGGTAAAGCCGCTGCCTTCGGCTCAGGTCATGATCTCAGGGTCCTGGGATCGAGTCCCGCATCGGGCTCTCTGCTCAGCAGGGAGCCTGCTTCCTTCTCTCTCTCTCTGCCTGCCTCTCAGTGTACTTGTGATTTCTCTCTGTCAAATAAATAAATAAAATCTTTAAAAAAAAAAAAAAAAAAAAAAAATTCCCAAAAGCTGAAAAGAGAAATCCATTAGCATTTTTGTTTATTCTAGAATGTATTGGCTTATGGGCATTATCTTTATTGTTTTACAGGAACACATGTTTTCTCTTCTTCTTTTTTTTTTTTTTAAATTGATCAATGGCAGAATACGGCAAACAATTAATCTTAGCCATTTATGGCTTCTGTGATTCTTTGGAAACAGAAGGGAGAAAATGTCTTTTGGGCTTATTTCACAAAGGCCGTATCTCAGATCATTTCCCCAGCTGTGAAACAGACTGCAAACCTTATTCTTAAATTACCTGATGTATATTTTAATTGCCTGATTAAAATTCTCCTAGCATCCTTTTCAGAAATGAAAATAGTTATCGTGACATTTCTGTTTAATTCCTGGAAGAACCCACATTCCTCTTCCATCCTCTTGTCAATTATGGACCATTGAAAAGCCCCAGATGGTTTCTGTGCGCAGTGAACAAGCAGGACTCGTGGGATAGCATCAGAAAATGACTTTATCTGTTTTCTCCATGGCCTCTTTTAGGATGTGAGGTTTGTTCTTCCCTAGTCCTCGGGTGAAATCCGGGACAATTGTCATGACGTTTTCAGCTCCTCTTAAATAATGAGGACACTCGAGTCACTCTAAATCCCCAAAATTGATCGTCATTCTGTAATTAACGTGTCCCATCATAAAAAGCACTCAGACTTCCAGCTCACCTAAAGTTAAGCATCTCCCTACAGCTGTGATCTACCGAACATCTATCTTTACGGAACACTTTGGGAAAGGTGGACAAGGAAAGAGTCCTCTCTCTTTGGCTAACAGAGGTTTATGCCACTTCCTGATACCAAAGTGGGGATGACTTGGGGGAGGCCCACAGGGAAGAGACAGCAGGAAAATTCTCCCTTGATTAATAATCTAACGCTGGTCATCCGTGAGCTTGGTAGGTTTTCAAAGGTTACTTTTTCCTCTTGAGCAAGGGTTGGGGATGGTGGTGAGGGGAATGGGGGTTGAGAGGTAGAGAACCTCAGCTCTACCCCCCATCGCCTACAGATCTCTTGGCGCACATGCTAACTGATGGCTCTTTCCTCAGTTTACCCTGCTGGGGTCCAGGTGGCCCTCTTGCACATGACCTGAGATGACCTCAGCTTCAGTGTCGGGTACCTTTGGTCCTTGGAGAACAATCCTGAAGTCTGTGCTCTCTTGAATTATGGCACAATGCACCAGCACCTCTGTTGATCTACAAGGAGAGGAGCTGGCCGGTCTCTTGTCCGTTAGATTTCTCAGGCACCAATCTCTCATCCACGACACCTCCCAATCATAGACACTCTAAATGGTCTGTGGAAAACCCTTTACTCTAGACTTGAGTTGAAGAGGCACGACCTCATAACCCTCTATCGAGGTGGCCGGGCGCGGGGACTCAAACCCACTCCCAACTCTCTAAAAATGATCTTCTAATCATTATTTTCTTAGCCTCTCTGGCCTGTTTTATCAGCTGGAAGTGGCCAATGAGCTAATCACAACCAGTGTGAAGCTGATTTTCCTGTTCTCCATCTTCCAACTCTGCGCTGTGGTCTTACATCTGACTTCGGAATATGGCCTCTACCGTCTTGAGTCACAGCTAAAACCGAAGACTCAAAAGGATCCATCTAGACACCCCGTGACATGGGGACTCCTATTTCTATCGTTTGATTCATTTTTACTTTTTTCCAGTAGAAAATACACGTAGTCTGTTAGCTTACCAACTCCTGCATGCAGGGCTTGAACTCCTCAGAGGCAAATAATTGCAGAAAGCAAGGTGTAGACTCCAACACACGAAGCAAGAGAAGACAAAGGCTGCTGTGGGGTGGGGGCAGAGTTCCCAACTCGTCCGGCTCCCTGCACGCTGGGCTGAGTCCATGGGTTTTGTCCTCCCAGCCCCAATCCTCCTGTATGACAGCGCCACGTAGCATTATCACCCTGGAAGTCACCCTAGGTTCCTCCCTCCCGCCCACCTGCCACCTCCAATCAGTCACCAAGTCCTATGAATGCTATTTATAAGTGCTCCCTCCCTATCTGGCCACTCTCTGCATCCTCTTGCCACTGATTTCATGCAGGTCCTCATCACTTCTTACCTATATTTGTTTGAAGATGGAGTGGGGCATAGTTCTATAATCGTGGGAGAGACTCAACAGAGAAGAGACAGAAAACAGTTGAGAGAGAAGACCATGGGCGAAGCCAGATCTCGACAGGAGAAGAGAGGTGGAACCTTGAACCCAGGGTGGGAAAAGTAAATCTTGGATGGAAAAAGAAAACACTTTACCGAGAGACTGACCTTCTCATAAAGCTAAATGTATTCCATTTTTTCATGTCAATATTTTCTTTCTTTCCAGAAATAAGTTGGTATCAGATGGTCATATTTTTAATGTCCTTCCTTGAAAAAAAAAATTTTTACTTGGCAAACTTTCATACCTTTTTTCTACTGAAATTTTGCTATTTCTTGAAATCGCAATCTGCAGTCTGGAGTATCCATCTAGCTACTGACCTCTCTCTCTCTCCTTTCCTGTCTTATCCCTTTCCCTTAAGGGAGAAACAGGTTTTCACTGGCTGTTTACACTTCCTATCTTCCTCCCCACACATGCTAATCAACCCACTGGTGTCCTCCTCCTACTGCCTCTCTGCACTCCAAGGGTCTGTGTCTGAGGTCAGTCTATCAGTCTAACCAACTGCCAAACCCAACGCGCATGACACTAACGGGAGTTCTATGCATCTGAAATATCTAAATTCCCTTTGATTCTCTGATTCCACTCTCTTCTGATCTTTGTCCTTCACTCTGACCACTCCTACTCATCCCTCTCTCTTTTTTTTTTTTAAGATTTCATTTATTTATTTTAGAGAGAGAGAGAGCAAGCATGAGCAGAAGGAGAGAGAGAGAGAATCTCAAGCAGACTCCAGATTGAGTGCAAAGCCCGAGATGGGGCCCGATCCCAGGACAGTGAGATCATGACCTGAGCCAAAACCAAAAGTCGTTCGCTTAACCCGCTGTGGAGAGCCATCCAGCAGATGCAAGGAGTCACGTAGACGGGAGTGCCTGAAGATTGAGGAACTGAGAATGATTAGTCTAGGAGGATGCGCTCGTGGCTGACGCACACAGCTCCAGGAGCCAAGAGATAAACGCATGATCACCGCTAGAGAACAATAGAGTCCTGTATGGTTACATAAGGGTCCACAAGGACACTGCGTGCACGGCGTTATGATTGGCCAAATAGGGGGGCGTACGCGCGTGCATATATACTGCTGTAAGTGCTTGGTGCGGCGCGGCCGCCATTAGCATTAGTACATTAGCATTAGTAATAAAAGAAGCTTGCCACTCACCTCGTCTGCGGGTCGTTCTTGCGGGCCGAGAGCGACAACCCACTGTGCCACCCAGGTGCCACCTGCTCATCTCCTTTGTTGGCTTTTCCTCCTCAAGGCTTCACTGTTGAAGGTCCTTCCTGCTCCAGGCTCTCCTGGGGCCATCTCACCCATGCCTTCTACTACAAACTATGTTCTAACAATTCCTATGTAATTATCGCCTGTAACCTGTACCTTTCTATGTGGTAAACATTACTTCTTCCAGGTGAAGAAATGAGGTTAGGGACATTAAAGTAATTTGCAAAGCTTCCACAACTAGTGGTAAGGAATGTATTCAACCCACAATCTTCAGAACCCAAAGGCCATGGTCGTTGAACTCAAAAACAACTGTTTTAAGGATAACGCAAGGTAATGTATAAAAGTGGTTGAAAACATGGGGTGCTTGGGTGGCTCAGTGGGTTAAGCCTCTGACTTCGGCTCAGGTCATGATCTCAGGGTCCTGGGATCGAGCCCCGCATCAGGCTCTCTGCTTGGCAGGGAGCCTGCTTCCTCCTCTCCCTCTGCCTGCCTCTCTGCCTACTTGTGATCTCTGTCTGTGACAAATAAATAAATAAAATCTTTTAAAAAATAAAAAAAAAGTGGTTGAAAACAAAGTTTTTGTTGTTGCTGTTGTTGTTTTCTGACTAATCTCTACACCCAACATGAGGCTTGAACTCACAACCCTGAGATCAAGAGCCGCTGGTCTGCTGACTGACCCAGCCAGGTGTTCCCAAAAGTTTCTATATTAATGAAGTTCAAGTATTATATATTTAAAAAAAAATTTTGTGAAGACCCAAGGCTCTTTTCTTTAATACCATCAGTCTCTTGCTCCTGCCTTTCTCTCTGAGATAATAAAGTAAATCATAGCACATTTCAACCTCCTTGCTTCACCAACCGGGGAATCCAGCAGGGCTCCACATCACATGTGGAGCACTTCTTCAAGGCAGAACAAACAGACAGAAAATAGTAGGTATATGAAAAGACTGTATTTCAAAAGGAGACTCTTCTAAGGAGTTACCATAAACAAGATGTACATAAAGTTGCTGGACAGTCCAAACATGGATGGATCTACTATGCGGTAGACTCAGTAAGAAGGAAAAGGGAGTCATAGCTATGAAGCCAAGGTAGGTAACCACAAAGTAGGAAGGATCTGACATTAGGAAAGACAACCAAATATATCAATGCCGACTCCCAAGTTACAATGGGAGGAGTAACACATGGGAAATAACTGAAAATCTCAACAGAGTAGAAGATAGGCTTGGGAAACTCTGCCAATGTTCAGAGAAAAGGAAAAAAGATTACATTTATTAAATGAACAATGACATATGGGAAATGAATGCATAAATGTATGCATGTTTCCAAAAAGAAAGATATCAATAAAGAAATCATCACAAGAATTGAACACTGAGATGAAAAATAGATTTTAAGTCTTCAAATCAACACTACTCAAAGAGTACCAGGGAAAAAATAAAACAGACTATTATCATGATACAGTCTGGCCAAAAAAAAAATTATTATTATTATTTTTTTTTTAGTGTTAGGGAAATGAACACAATGCTTTAAGCATCCAGACAGAAAAACAGATTACCAAGGAACCTGGATGGCTCAGTGGGTTAAAGTCTCTGCCTTCAGCTCAGGTCATGATCCCAGGGTCCTGGGATTGAGCCCCACATCGGGTTCTCTGCTCAGCAGGGAGCCTGCTTCCCCCTCTCTCTCTGCCTGCCTCTCTGCCTACTTGTGATCTCTGTCTGTCACACAAATAAATAAAATCTTTAAAAAAAAGAAAAACAGATTACCTACAAAAGAATAGCAATCAGAAATACCCCAGACTTTTCTTCTGCAACCCTCATTGCTAGAATTCAGTCAAGCCCTATCTAGAGAGCCTTGAGATAAGGACTATGACCCAAGCATTTTATATAAAGCAAGAAAAACAGAAAGTAATCTCATCTGTTCAAGGCTTTCCGAAAGCAATTTCTTAAAAACATTCTCAGCTACATATGGCCTAAAAATTTTACTTGAATATATACTTGAATCTGTTATGGCATGAATTTAAGGCTGGAGGAATGGTAACATTATTAACCAGGTATAAGCAGTAGAATGCCTTAAACAGAGTTAAGACTAAATAAATTTGGTCAATATGGGTATAAACCTTAAAGAAAGTGTTAAAAAGTAATTCTTCTTAAAAAATAAATTATTTTGGGGCACCTGGGTGGCTCAGTGGGTTAAAGCCTCTGCCTTCAGCTCAGGTCATGGTCCCAGGGTCCTGGGATCGAGGCCCGCATCGGGCTCTCTGCTCAGCAGGGAGCCTGCTGCCTCCTCTCTCTCTGCCTGCCTCTCGCCTACTTGTGATCTCTTTCTCTGTCAAATAAATAAATAAAATCTTTTTTAAAAATTTTTTTATAAAAGATTATTTTGGCATTTATGAAACAATAATAAATTTGATTTTAATAACCCTACATTATATCACTAGATTTTTTTTCAACAATAAAACTAGGACATGGAGGGGACAGAGAAAGAGAAATAGTAAATGTGTCCAATTTCTTGCCTTACAGAAAGAAAGCTGCTAAATATCATTTTTTCCTGGCACTGTTTAGGGAAAACGAGCTCATAATTATTTAAAAAAAAAAAAAAAGCAAAAACCTTAAAGGCAGCAATAGTTGGAAATGTCAAGAATTTTTTTTAAGCTCTATACCTTTTAGCTATCTCAAAAGAAGGAGCAAAGAAAGTATAGTCCAGACAGCGAAAGAAAAAATGTTGAATAGCATGGTCAATTTTTGTATTGTTAATTTAAAAAAATAAATAAACTTAAAAAATAAAAAATTTAAAAAAATAAATAAATAAATAAATAAACAACGCATAGAAAAAAAAATCTTAATTCTGTAACAACATGCATATATGCATATATGTTCATATGCATAAAGGTTATGAACTTAGAAAAGTTATGCCAAAGTGTGAGATGTAGCTATGTCTGGGTAGTGGGATCAGAGGCGATTTTGACAGTCCTCTCCATACTCCTATTTTCCAAAGCCAAAATGTAAAGTCCATTGCCTGATATGGTCCTTGGCCTTTTTCATAAGCCTACTTGAAAACTTAAATATATTTATATACACATTTATATACAATATTCCAAACACTCTTACCTCTTTCTGCTCACATGGTTTCCCAGAAAATAGTGGTCAAGGACTAAAGTATGCTCATGGAGAGTAGGATTTCAAAAAGAAAGAGGAGTCTGCACTAATTAAGTATGTTGGGGAAGAAGCAGTAAGCTACAAGAACTTTTTTGAAAAGTGGGGAGGGGTGGGGAAGGTGGGCTTGGAATGGGAGGTAGGGCTGGCTTCCCCTGAGGCTTCAGCAGCAGCATCGGGACCATGGGGGCGGTGAGTCTGGCTGGGGCTGAGGCCAGGGAGCTCAAGGAGGTAAGGCCACGACAAGGAGCAGATCTCTGTCACCAAGCTGGGCCGCCTGGTCAAGGACATGAAGATCAAATCCCTGGAGGACATCTGTCTCTTCTCCCTGCCCATCAAAGAATGTGAGATCATTGACTTCTTCCTGGGAGCATCCCTCAAGGATGAGGTTTTGAAGACCATGCCTGTGCCAAAAGCAGACCCATGTAGCCCAGTGGACCAGGTTCAAGGCATTTGTTACCATCGGAGGTTACAGTGGACACCTATGTCTGGGGGTCAAGTGCTCCAAGGAGGTAGCCACTGCCATCCGTGGGGACATCACCCTGGCCAAGCTCTCCATCGTCCCACTGTGGCAAGGCTACTGGGGAAAAGATCAGCAAGTCCCACACTGTCCTAGGCAAAGTGACTGGCTGTTGTGGCTGTGCTGGTTCATCCCATCTCTACCCCCAGAGGCACTGGCATTTGTCTCAGCCCCGTGCCCAAGAAGCTACTGATGATGGCCAAAACTGATGACAGACACTTTGCCAAGGTTACGTTTGATGCCATCTCCAAGACCTAAAGCTATCTCACCCTGACCTCTGGAAGGGGACAGTGTTCACCAAGTCTCCCTATCAGAAATTCACTGACCATCTTGTAAAGACCCACACCAGAGTTCACACTTCTGGGTGCAGAGGACTCAGACTCCAGCTGTGACCCCCCACATAGTTTTATACAAGAAAAATAAAGTGAACTATAGCTTGAAGAAATAAATATAAATAAATGATTGGCAGTGAGACATACCATTGGCAAGAATACTACCCTGGAGTCTATATGGTTTTTTAAGATTGGTGCCTACCTATCAGGAAAATTCTTTTATAAGTGACAAAAGATAAAGGTCTCAATGCTAGGACCTTGGGGATGGTAGATCTTTAAGACTAAAGATCTTGAAAGACAAACACATCAAGAAATCGGACTTCCAAAATTCAAGCCTTAATTAAATAGGGTTTTGAAGGCTATAAACTCCAATGATTGCTTCCATTATTTCAGATTGTAATCGCTAGGGGGCGTTCTGAAGGCTAACCATTCCTGAACGATACAGGAATGGAGTCAGTCCCCATCCCTACTGCGTGGTCCCCCACACTACCCTTCTCTCTATATACTCGTCCTTCTCAGGGCACTCCTTTTCTTCCACAGTCAGCGGAAGCAGTCCCCAGCCACTAGGAACTAGCATAAAGTATGTCACCACCTTTGTCAAGGACCTGTGTTGCCTTTAAGGTGACACTCTGAGATTCACAGGAAAGCTAGCTGAGATTGGCAACTGACTTTGCTGCCTTTCCTACCTTATTGAACTCATGTATAAATTCATTTTGAATGAGCAAATTCCCCAGTACTACAAGAACTGGAAAGAATATAAAATGTAATGTCTACGTTCAAAGTTTGGATTATGGTTTGCGAGTGCTTCAATATTCAACTGTAGAAAGAAATTATTAGAATCTGGATGGCTTCTAAAGTGCCTTCTGATTTTAATACTCTATGATTCTATTATTTCTACAGAGCTGAATCAAGGGAAATTAATATAGCCTGATTTAAGTAAGGCAGTTTGTGATCGAGGCTGTACGGAGGCTACTCTCTCTGTGGCTCAAGGTACTTCGCAGAATGCTGGGCTAAAAATGTAACTGCATTCTGCAACCAATGCAAACATGTTCTAATTGATGGGGTGGGGAAAAAAAAAACTCAGAGTGCCAGCAATTCCTCTGTGAGCTGGCGTGGCAGGGAGAGTGTGGGGATCAGTGAAGCATCAAGTTACAGACCAAATTGAAGGTCTGAAAAACAAAAAAGAGTGGCAAGAGCTAACCATCCGCTGTCTGAGCTGCCAGACTTGGACCTACCACCCTTAGTCACAAAGGACTGCTCTGCGCATGCTAAGCACACAGCTAAGGGCTCCAAACATCTTTTATTAAAAAGGCCTTCAGTTCCAAATAGATCTTTATGGAATTATTTCCTTGAAGTTTTTAGTTCTGTCATATTAAAATTTCCATGAAAATGTAATCAAAACCTAATGCTTACAGCGTTCTGCCACAGAGAAAAATATTGTGGGGTTTTGTTCCTATTAAAAACATGTGTTACGTATATATACATAATTATGTAAGTCCCAGACCCAGTGCACACACATCTACACAAAAACCTTGGGAAAATAATGATAATCGTTTGACCTAAGCCAAGAATACTCATAACATAATATTGTACCCTGTCCATAACACCCCTCATTAAGCCAGTGCTTTGAAAAGGTCAGCAAGCAGTGAATACTTCTGCATATTTTGTGGCATAGGCTGCAAACACTAGATCTATAGGGATGAATTAAGGTCACTTTTAAAATTCAAACACAGTATTTTCTCGACTTGGTTGGCTGAATCGTGTGCATCTGCACTCTTTTTCCTAGGGGGAAGTTAATTTTAGAAAGGAGGAAAAGTTTGCCAGGAAAACAATCATATTGGCTCAATACCTAGACAGTGACTCTTTTCTTAAAAGTTCAAAATGCTTTACAGACAGTCTCCTACTTGTCCTTAATATCCTTGAAAGCAGGTACCAAATACCCATTCCTGTTTTATAATGAGCATTTCATTTCATAAAAAGGTGGTATGATTTAATAGGTATACCAAAGGAACAGTATTTTTTTTCAAGGAGTCCTTTACCTCAATTTTCCAAAGACAGATAAAATAAAAACATTTCTTTTCCCTGGTAGTTACTCTGAGAGTTCGGTAGGTACCTAGAACAGTTCAGATACAGATATATACAAAAAGCAGCAGAAATGTATGCATGACAAAGTGCAAAATGGAGAAACATTCAGAATCTGTATAAATTCAAACACAATATAACGTACAGACACTCTCAACCAACTCAGGGTAGAAGAGCTTGGTTCAAGTAATTAGGAATGTGAACAGAATCTAAATTAATTTATATGTCTATTCTTCCTTCTGTTTTCCCAGAGATATAGTGCATTTGGATCTTTGGCTTTAAAGTAACCAATATGTAAAGACAACAGTGGTCATTGACAGAAAGTCCATGCAAGCGCAGAAAAGGAAGATTTTCTGATTTCCATGGGAATAGGCCTCAGTCCTTTCTAATCGCCAGAGTACTTCTGAAGGAATTCTTACATTGAAAAAACCTGATGTTTAAAAGCTAGCTCTTTAACAAGGGCTCTTAGAAGTATGGTATTTCTCTCCACCCTCTGTCTGAGTTCCAAACCAACGTTAACCCTCCCTTCCCAAAACTGCCAACTCAGAACCAACCACCCCACCAAAGTCATCAGCAAGAAAGAAACCAGCTTTCGCTCTGTTTTTATTCTCCAGGTGATGCTTCCCGCTGGTTGGGTATCCCCTCTCCCACTTCTGCGGACCTTTAAGATACTTTGAAGAGATTGGGGGGGGGGGTGCACATCGCAATCCCCGGGCGTGCTTTTTAAATGCACAGAAGCCTGCGTGTGCACCTCCCCCCCCACCACCACCCCCTACTCCCCGCAACACTCACTCCTTCTGAATTGGTATCTGAGCGCTTGAGTAGGACCTACTGCTTTAGGCTGTGATAAAGTTCTAGTCACAGCGCAGTCCCCAGAAAACCTACAAAACTCATCACAGTATTTAATTTTCGGGGCGGGGGGGGGGGACCAAAACCAAAACCAAAACCAAACCAAAGAACCTCAACCTTTTGTTCGCTGCTGATAGGAAAGACCAGACGGCACACCTACTTTGAACCAAGGGTCATCATCGCCACCCCCACCCCAACACCCCCGGCAAAGTTAGGCTAGAAACAGGAGGTGGGGGGGGGGGTAATGTTTTGGAAGAAGAGCAGTTGCGATACTCCGACCTGGAAATTACTGCAGAGTCTAGGGGAGAACCGTGCGCGGGTGCTTGCGCCACACACCTGGAGAAGGGGCGAGACCGCCCGCCTGCCCTCCCACCCTCTCCCTACGAGCCCGGGAGGCGGGTTCTGGGGCCTGCCGTGGGGAGGGGGGGCACAAGAGAAGGGGTAAGGGGAGAGGAGACGGGGGTCCAGCGCAGCTGGCGGAGGGTCGGAGTCCCCGCTGCCCGCCCTTCCACCACCCCCACCACCCCCACCCCGGCCGGGCGCTCGCCCCGCGCGCAGGACGCCGGAGCGGGCGCGAGCCAGAGAGGCCGAACCGGCACCTGGTGCGCCTGGCCCGGCAGCCCTCGGGGGAGAGCGCACGCCGCGCCCCTGCTTACCTTGCGCGCGAGGTCCGAGTCCGGAGCGGGGACGCAGGGAGGGGCCGCTGTCAGCTCCTCCGGGCGGCGCTTCAGGTATCAGAGGCGCGCGGGTCTCCTAGCTCCCCGCCGCCCCGCGCGCCCCGGGCCCCCCTCCTCCCGCCCTCGCCCCCGGCGCCCGCCCGCTCATCCCCCTGCGGCCGCCCTCCGCCGCGCTCCCCTTCTCCCCCTGCTGTTTACTCCGGAGAGCGGTGGCCCCTCTCCCGAGCCTTCCCTCCCCCAGCGCGTGCACGCACACACCTCACCCAGAAACGCGCTCTCTTTCGGAACCCGCGGCGACGGTGGTCCTTGAAATCCTGGGGCTGGGCGATCTCAGAGGAACCCTTTTAAAATCTTGGATCTACCCAATGAGGTTCAAGGGAGGCACCACTTCCAATCGTCCCTGCCTCCATCCCCGCTGGCCTTTCCCACAACAGCACTGAACGCTTGATATTCTTGGAGCGTGTGCTCTGAGGCTCTCCGGCCAGGCATTTTCATTTTTCCAAAAGAACTCCTTCCATTTTCCTGTTTTCAAAATGTAGACGTCCCCACTATTTAAACTTGGGTTGCCGCAACTTCAGATCGGCCTCGGGAAGGCTGTGTTCAGCTGTGCAAGACAAGGCAGGTCTCTTCTGCCAGCACTGCGGATACCTGCCACCTGTTAGGGCCCCAAGTCTAGGCGGGAGCAGTTCATTACACCTGGCTTTGGTTACTGAGCACGTCTGCAGCCTCCGTTTCTCAGGAGAGACACTTCTGAAGCCAAAGTTCTGGGAAGGAGCAGGCGGATGTATTCAAAGAGAGTTCTAAGGCCGACGAACTAGCACTGGGCAGAGCATACCCAATACCATGAGAGATAAGAACCATGGGAAGGCATCTGGGAAAACATCACTGTGTCATTAACATGCAGGGGCTGGGAGTGACATAATCCCTATTGGGAATGTGGAGGGTGCTTTGTTAAGTGGCATTCCATGGGTTCATTCATTCATTTGCCTATCAATATCTGTATTTATGGAGTAGGTTAGAGGAAGTGTAGCATTATTCATAGTCGGTCACGCCAGTGACAACTTAAATGATGCCAGGAATTACCTTAAGAAGCAACTAGTTTATTACAGAGGGAAAATGTAAATCGCTATTAAAGAGACTCCGGCCTTTGTATTTCTTCTGCCGATATTTATCAAATGTTCGCTAGCTGCAGATACTCCCGGGTGCTAGTGGTGGAACAGTGAACAAGAAAGGCAACATCCCTAACCTCAAGGAACTGAACAGAGGGCTATACAGGTGAACAGGCTATTATTGAAAGCAGATGTTCTGATGGCAGGTGGCACGCAAGGAGGGCACTGTACCTGAAGCCAGGAGGATGTGGCTTTTAAGGTGAGACCTGAAGAGTGAATATAACATGGCTAGAGACAGGGGAGTTTCCTAGTAAGGGGGGAGCACGGGCATGCCCTGGAATGTTTATAGCAGCAATGTCCACAGTAGCCAAACTATGGAAGGAAACTAGATGTCCATCAACAGAGGAATGGATAAAGAAGATGTGAGATAGATATATATATATATATATATATATATATATATATATATATATAAATATAATGCAGCCGTCAAAAAACAAAATCCTGCCATTTGTATCGACGTGGATGGAAATAGAGGGTATTTTGCTAAGCGAAATAAGTCAATCAGAGAAAGTCAATTATCATATGATCTCTCTGATATGAGGAATTTGAAAGGCAGGGTGGGGATTCGTGGGGAGAAGGGAGGGAAAGAATGAAACAAGATGGGTTGGGGAGGAAAACAAACCATAAGAGACCCTTAATCTCAGAAAACAAACTGAGGGTTGGGGGGAGTGGTGTGTCTGGGTGATGGACATTGGAAAGGGTATGTGTTATGGTGAGTGCTGTGAATTGTGTAAGACTGATGATTCACCGACCTGTACCGCTGAAACAAACAATACTTTGCATGTTAATTTAAAAAATAAATTAACTTAAAAAATAAATAAACTTTAAAAAAGAGAGAGAGAGAAAAGAAAGAGCATGGCAAATCAATGTATTTCAAGAAGCTCATTATGGCTGTTGGATTCTTTTTTTTGGAGGAGGGAGTGCCCGTGGTTGGAAGAAAGAATGGAGAGACGCTGCTAGAGAGGGTAAAAAGAGGCGAGATCATGTAGAGTCCGCAAACCATATTTTAAAATGCATTTGATTCCACAGACAAGAGGGAGGCACTGTAATGTCAGGTCACGATGAGATCAGCTTTTTGCTTGAGAAAGATCATGGGCTGCAAACAGAGAACACATGAGGGTCGGGGGAGGGATGGGAAGAGCTCTGAAAGGGACACATGCTCAGTGAGACCCTTTCCAGATCTTCATGCCTTTGAGGCATCTAAGGTCAGTCCTATGACAAGACCCCCCCGAGAGACAAACGTTTCCTGAAGAGACTCCTGGAGGGAGAGCCGAGTGGCGGTGGGAAGCAGTGACACGCGACGGAAGGAAATGGACATCAGAGATAAAAAATGTTGTTTGGGAAACATTTTATTATACAGTGACTCATACAGTTCAGGGATAGAAAGCACGTGGATTTGTAACTGACTAGTAGAATAAAGGAGAATTTGACACACAGGAATCACTTTGATATAGATTCTAAAGGTCCTACTGTGTGACAGCAGACAAGCATGTTCCCACCGCAGCTCCCTTCTCCTTTTGAATTATTTGATTCCTATTACCGCCCACGCCTACCATCTAATCATTTTGTGACCTTCCTCAATTTGAACCCATCTGTCTGAAATCAAAGTTCACGCTAGTTCTGCTGGGCCATGTTCTCTGGATTTGCAGAGGTCTAGACATTGATGGCTGGGAGCTCCGTTACTTCGCTGCAACCTGGTGAGCCGTAATCAGGTCTAAAGAAAGGCATGAGTGCCCAGGCTGGGCTGTTGGGAGGCACTGGGACTCATGCTGGCCCCTCCCCACCTTCTGAGAGCAAATAGGCATAGGTGAAAGGGGGGGAGGGGAAAGCAGGTTGACCTTAGGTCAGCAGAGCCAGAGCAAGATGGGCAAACATTTTTCCTTAATTGTTTTAAGGAAACACCCAATGTGGGGTCAGAACTCACAACTCTGAGGTCAAGAGTAGCAGGTTCTCCCCACTGAGCCAGCCAGGCACCCCAGGACAGTCAGACATTTTGCCCCTAGATCACGCTCTTCAGTAGTCTTTGTTGTTGTTTATTTTTCTAAGATTTTATTTTTATTTATTTGACAGAGAGACAGAGTGAAAGGAGGAACACAAGCAGAGGGAGTGAAAAAGGGAGAAGCAGGCTTCCCACCAAGCAGGGAACCTGATACAGGGCTAGATCCCAGGACCCTAGGATCATGACCCAAGCCCAAGGCACCTGCTTAACGACTGAGCCACCCAGGCGCCCTTGTTGTTGTTTATTTTAAGATAATTTAGTGTTGGGTGCCTGGGTGGCTCAGTGGGTTAAGCCTCTGCTTTCAGCTTGGGTCATGAGCTCAGGGTCCTAGGATCAAGCCCCACATAGGGCTCTCTGCTTGGTGGCAAGCCTACTTTCCCCTCTCTCTCTGCCTACTTGTGATTTCTGTCAAATAAATAAATAAAAATCTTAAAAAAAAAAAAAGATAATTTGCTGCCTTCTCTCTCTCTCCCCAGTTCTACTCTCGTCAATTTTCACATTTTTTCATTTGCTTCTTCTCTAAGTTTGTCTTCTCTTTCCTTCCTTCCCTCTTTCCTTGATTCATTCCACAAATATTTTTCTATCTAGTTTTGTTTTGTATCTCAATAGTGAGTGCTGGATATACAAAGACGACCAAGGATTAAGTCTGCTTTAGACTAGAGTTCTTTCTGAAGAGCTGCCTTACTCTTGACTCCTCAAACATACTTTCATCTTTGTCCTTTAGGCTCGTCCTTGAATTCGTAGTCAGTGTATGTATGAATTAGGATACTATGGTCGCCAGTAACAGAAATGCAGTAGCAGGTCTGTCACCTGGAAACCAAAGGCATGGATACAGACAGGCTCCCTCAACAATCTAGAATGGGGAATTAAATATAATCATGAATCTTTGTTCTTCCCTTATCCTAATTTACTTTCCTCTTCACTTTTTCTCTCTCTCTCTCTCAACTCCACATTGAGATTGAGGGGATTAACCAGCCTTCCCTGGGTCAGATGGCCACTCAGGGGGGACGAGGGGTCAGGGTCATGATGTAAACACATGCCTGCCAGAGTTCTTCATGTAACTATGCAGATGGCAGCTGGCACAGAATTGGGGATAAAAAGGAAAGTGTGTTTGAGGAGTCAAGAGTAAGGCAGCTCTTCAGAAAGAGCTCTAGTCTAAGGCAGACTTAATGAAGGTTTGCTGTAAGGGTAGACACATAAATAATTACAATATAATTTCATCAGTGCTGTAATAAAGATATGAACAAAGTACTAGGAGAACAAAGTGCAGGGGGAAAAGTCGTCTCAACTTCAGAAACACAAGGAATGTTTCATGGAGAAGGCAATGATTTGAGTCATGGCAGCTGAATTTATGTTTGCCAGACAAATGCACTAGCTAGTTTGTAGAATTTGCAAGATTATTCCTTGTTTGGTGACTAGTTTTTGCAGTGAGGTGAAGGCTTCAGGCAGAGACCAGAAAGGAGTCTATGACAGTAGTGAGGGAGAGAGCTAATATGGCCTGAGAGATAAGGAGGGGTGTGTAGGACATGTAGATATTTAGAATCCAGAAGACTTGACATGAGGAGTTAGGAAAAGGGAGAAGCCAAAGATGATTTCAAATAGTGAATTCTGAGCCACAAGGTGGACAACAACGCAATGAAATGAATCAATAGAAAGGAGGGAGCTTTGCTAGAGAAAGCTCTAGGGAGCTTTTGCTAGAGCTTTGCTGGAAAGCTTTGCTAGCTTTGCTAGCTTTGCTAGATATGTTGATTTGGGTATTGACTGAATATTGAGTGAAGAAATCCGATAGTTGGTGAGTATAGGGCACCTGGGTGGCTCAGTCCATTAAGCAACTTGCCTTTGGCTCAGGTCATGATCCCAGGGTCCTGGGATTGAGTCCCACATTGGGTTCCCTGCTCAGCAGGGAGTCTGCTTCTTCCTCTCCCACCCCCCCACTTGTGTTCCCTCTCTCACTGTATTTCTCTGTCGAATAAATAAATAAATAAATAAATAAATAAATAAAATCTTGAAAAAAATCATTGATGAGTATCAAAGAGAAAGTATGTTGCTAAATACATTGATTTGGACTTTTATCGATCTAGAGGTCATTGATACCACGGGTATGGATGAGAGTACCCAGAGAAATCATGTGTAAAGAAAGAACCAAGAGCCTACAGGGATCCCTGAAGGACACCAACAACAGATGCAAGACAGCCAGCAGAGGAGAGGAACCAAGAGAAAGCAATGTCATGTGAGGACACTGCCGTGCAAGAGGAAGGGTTTTTGAAAGAAGGGGATGGTGGGGCTCCTGGCTGGCTCAGTTAGTAGAACATGAGTCTCTTGATCTCAAGGTCACATGGTCGAGCCCCACATTGGGTGTAGAGATTGCTTAAAAATCAATAAACTTTAAAAAAAGAGAAGGGGATAGTAAGCAGTGTCAAATGCTGTAGAGAAACTAAGCAATAGTATAGGACTATTCAAAAGAAGCCTTCCAATTGCCTATTTGGGGATGATTGCTGGTCTTGATGAGAGAAGTTTTGCAGAGAACTAGGAAAAGAAAATGCATTGCATTCGATCAGGGCAACACTGAGGTTTTGAAACAGATAGATCTTTGTTGTGAGGGCTGCCTTGTGTATTATACAATATTTAGCAGCATCCTGGGCCTCTACACACTAGATGCCAGCAGCTTCTTCCCAAGTTGTGACGCCTGGAACTGTCTCCTGGCAATGTCAAATCCCCGGCAGGCAAAATTCCCAACCCCATCCCACATCAGAACTACTGCATTAAATTGAGAAGTGGCTGGGCAGTTTTCTTTTCCTAATTTACAAGGAGGTATTTATTTTAAATTTAATTTTGTAAATGGAAAATGCCTATGGGATAAATACTTTGCTCAAGCCTTCTCTGGCTCATTAAGAAATATCTTACTTCTAAAAGTCTAAATTCAAAATAAAATTTATAGGACGATTTCAGCATTGGGTGTAATTTTTTTTCCTTTCTTTAAAAAAAAAAAAAGATTTTATTTATTTATTTGACAGACAGAGAGATCACAAGTAGGCAGAGAGGTGGGGAGAGAGAGAGGAGGAAGCAGGCTCCCCGCTGAGCAGAGAGCCCGATTCGGGGCTCGATCCCAGGACCCTGAGACCATGACCTGCAGAGGCACCCAGGCGCCCCTGTATTTTTTTTCTGTTGTGACAGATAGGATATCAGTCATGGTCCAGGAGTAGAGACTGGAGAGATGAAAGGGTAGCAAAATTAAGGGGCACCAAAAAACTTGGAGGTGGTGGGTATGTTCCCAGTCTTCACTGTGGTCACGGTTCCATGCTGTGAACGTAGGTCAAAACTCATCAGAGGGGCGCCTGGGTGGCTCAGTGGGTTAAGTCTCTGCCTTCAGCTCGGGTCATGATCTCAGGGTCCTGGGATGCAGCCCCGCATTGGGCTCTCTGCTTGCTGGGGACCCTGCTTCCCTCTCTCTCTCTCTGCCTACTTGTGATCTCTCTCTGTCAAATAAATAAATCTTAAAAAAAAAAACAAAACTCATCAGATAGGATACTTTCCTTTTAAAATTATCATTATCATTTTTTTTAATGTAAACCTTACCCCTGACATGGGGCTCAAATACAGAGCCCCGAGATCAACAATCACCTGGTCTACCAACTGAGCCAGCCAGGTGCCCCCGGGATGCTTTCCTTACGTACATTTGATTACATGCCAGCTAAACCCCATTAAATTTTAAGGAAAGAAAGAGAGGGAGAAAAAAAGGAAAAAAAAAGATAGGTTGCCTGTGTAAATAGCAAGGAAGAGAAGGTGATGAAGCTGGACAAGTAAACTTAGCCTCAAAATGTCATGCAATTTGTTGCGGGTTTGAATTCAGTCCTATGTGGAATGGGAGCCAATCGAGAATGACAAACATGGGTATGATCGAGACATACCTACTACCTAAGAGAACACCCCATTTCCACAATCTTGGGACAGTGGTGATGATTCTAGCCAGCTTGTCGTGGAAAACACTTTACTGCCTCTGAGGTTCTGATCTGGCCCATAGAGGTGGTATTAAATATAATCTAAGCACTGATTATTTTTTTTTAGAAGTATTAATCTAAGACTTTTTTCCTTTTAAAAAAATATTTTTAAATTTTTCTTTTTTTTTTTTTTTTAAGATTTTATTTCTTTATTTGACAGACCGAGATCACAAGCAGGCAGAGAGGCAGGCAGAGAGAGAGGGGGGGGGGGGAGGAAGCAGGCTCCCTGCCGAGCAGGGAGCCAGATGAGGCAGATCCCAGGACCCTGGGATCATGACCTGAGCGGAAGGCAGAGGCTTTAACCCACTGAGCCACCCAGGCACCCCTAAAATTTCTTTTCATTGTACCAGAATTTATTGTTTATGTACCACATCCAGTGTTCCTTGCAATACGTAAGCACTGATTATTAACCCATAAGCACAAACGCCTGCTTCACCAGAGCTGATTTCCCTAGTTTACAGTGAACGACGAAAATAATACCAAAACTCCGTGCTTTTCTATTTCTTTGGTTCCATTCAGTGGAACAACTGATAGGGATATATTCATTCATCGTGTTACAGACACTACTTGATAAATATAGAGCAAAATTGGGTACCAGGGCCAAAATCTGTTAATCACTTATCCTTTGTCCTCCAACTTTTATAATCTCACCACCATTTCCCTCACCTTCTCCTACTGCTTACCTCAAATGGTCTTCCCTGGCCATTGTCAGAGCTGGACTATCTAGTTTATCACCCAGCTGTTGCCATCACGTATTTTCAAACCTAATCTCAAATTACTAAGCTGTGTACTTTGGCTAACTCTTTCTACCAAAATAGAGTATGATATCTTGTTTTTAGAAGGACCAAATGTGTGGCTATATTTATGTTTATGACCAGGTTTAAATAAGAATCTGGTCGTCCGTTTACACAAGCCATGTTAATTTACTGAGCTGATATTCCTGGAAGGTCTTTAAATAGCATTCAGACAACAGACTCATGCCCCTGAGAACCCAAAGGGTTCATTTCTTTTTTTTTTTTTTTTTTTTTTTTTTTTTTTAAAGATTTTATTTATTTATTCGACAGAGAGAGATCACAAGTAGGTAGAGAGGCAGACAGAGAGAGAGGAAGGGAAGCAGGCTCTCTGCAGAGCAGAGAGCCCAACGTGGGGCTCGATCCCAGGACCCTGGGATCATGACCTGAGCCGGAGGCAGAGGCTTTAACCCACTGAGCCACCCAGGTGCCCCCAAAGGGTTCATTTCAATTAAACAAATATTTCTGAAGTATTTACTGTGTCAGGCACCGTGCCAGGAACTGGGTGAGAATAATAAATAGCATGGGCCCATGAAGCTTACAGTCTAGGAAAGTCAGATATGCATGAGGAAGGGCTAGATATGTGTATGAGAAAGGTAGATATATGTGGGCAGTGTATGTAAAATTTTTCTCGATTGCTGGTTGCAATTATCAGCCCCTTAAATGCAGAGACAGCAATGCTCACCAATTCTTCCTTAGGTGTCGCCATCTTGCCCGGATTCTTTGCAGTTCAGTGGGGTCTGGTGACTTGTCTGGTCCTTGGCCAATGAGCAGAACCCCAGAAGAGCAGAAATGAGTTCTCCTCCTGAGCTTTTCCCCTACCACTGTGAACTCCAGGCACGGTGGGACCACAGGACCAAAAGTAGCCTAGAGCAAGGAGTAAGCCACAAGGAGGGAAGCCCTGGGAGCTGCCTCCACAGACAGTGAGCTTTATAGCATGAGGAATAAACCTTTGAGGTTAACCAAAATGCTGAACTGCTGTTGAGTGAACTTCTGCTGAAATAACCTGTCCTGTCCTCATATATCTTCTCGTCACATTGAACAAAAAGCATTCTGCCCTTCGTAATGAGTTTAACGCGTCTGGCATGCATTCCTTCAGCATCTGTTTATTAACCACTTACTAGGTGTTGGGCACTACTTCAGAGGCTGAGAATTCTGTGATGAATAATTCAGTCTGGGCAGCTACAAGGAGCTAACGTTTTAGCGGGGAAGACAAGATAGTTTTTAGGTATGAAATTCTCTTTGTTTAAAAAAAGATTTTATTTATTTATTTGACAGACAGAGATCACAAATAGGCAGAGAGGCAGGCAGACAGAAAGGAGGAAGCAGCCTCCCCACGGAGCAGAGAGCCCTGCAAGCCCGATGCGGGGCTCGATCCCAGGACCCCGGGATCATGACCCGAGCCGAAGGCAGAGGCATTAACCCACTGAGCCACCCAGGCGCCCCTCTATTTTTTTTTTTTAAGATTTTATTTATTTGTCAGAGAGAGAGAGAGAGAGAGCACAAGCAGGGGGAGCAGAAGGCAGAAGCAGAAGCAGACTCCAATGCGGGACTTGATCCCAGTGTCCTGGGATCATGACCTGAGCCAAAGGCAGACACTTAACCGACTGAGCCACCCAGGAATCCCAAGTAGTGAAATTCTGGATCTTGCCGCATTTTCACCAAGTCTCTCGTTGCCTTATTTTCCTCCCTGCTCAGCTCAGATTCCACCCTCCATCATTACATTCAGTGTCCTGTCCATTTCTTCACCTCATTTCCCTTCTTTCCTGTCTTCGTACTTGGCTGGTAAAATCCCAACCTGGTTAAACCCAAATCTTTGCCATCTTCAGAGCTACTCACAAGTAGAGGAATGCAGCTGGACAAAAGCCTTAATCCTAACTAGTCCTTCCTTTGATCTCATGGCCACCCATCTCACTGGGTCCACCTTGAAGTAAGCTGGTAACCATACTACCTTCCCTAATCCATGCTTCCCATTCTCCGACATGACTAGCCTCTCCTGAAAGCTCCAACAGTCTTCTTCCACACTCATGGTGATCTGGCTCCTGATTTCACTGAGAAACTTAAAAGAATGAGAACTTCTTTTTTTTATTTTTTTATTAACGTATAAAGTATTATTAGCCTCAGGGGTACAGGTCTGTGAATCGTCAGGCTTACACATTTCACAGCACTCACCATAGCACATACCCTCCCCAATGTCCATAACCCCACCACCCTCTCCCTACACCCTTCCCCCTGGCAAACCTCAGTTTGTTTTGTGAGGTTAAGAGTCTCTTATAGTTTGTCTCCCTCCTGATCCCATCTTGTTTCATTTATTCTTTTCCTACCCCCCAAGCCCCCCACATTGCCTCTCAACTTCCTCATATCAGGGAGATCATATGATAGTTGTCTTTCTCCAATTGACTTATTTCGCTCAGCATAATATCCTCTAGTTCCACGAATGTCGTTGCAAATGGCACGATTTCATTTCTTTTGATGGCTGCATAGTATTCCATTGTATATATATACCAATCTTCTTTATCCATTCATCTGTTGATGGACATCTAGGCTCTTTCCATTGTTTGGCTATCTTGGACATTGCTGCTATGAACAAGGAATAAGAACTTCTAAAACTCCACTACTTGTGCCAATCTCCACCCAGAGTCAATACCCATAAGCTCTACCTTCCCTCTTGTTACTGTGTAGAAACTGCCCACTGTCCCATCTAAGGACAACCCCTACTCTGTGTACCAGAACCTGTCTCCTCTTATCTGTGGTAGACACGGAGATGGGCCACCCAGATCTCCCTTCAAGGAAAGGCCTGCCACCAAGTTGCAGAGCCCCCCCCCCCCCACCCCCGCCCTGGGGTCTGCCGTAGCCATGGAGTCACTTTGCCTAAAGTCATGCCTTTCGTGGGGCAGCTTGCATGCAGTGACTGAGCAAAGCGGCGTTATAAAAGCCCAACGAGGAAGCACACTATGAAGAGCAGCGCACACTCCAGAGCTCCCCATGGGATGCGCTAAGGCTTTGTCAGGTCTGCCGCAGTTTGGCCTCTTCCTCTGCCCAACCTTGCATCTCCCCCTTCCTTTCACAGGTATTGGTCCCCCATAACTAACTGGCACCCTAACTTCGGCTTCCACATCCACTTACAGAGACCGGCCCCTCCCTCTCTTTCAGCACGAACTTTCCACTCTCTACTGATTCATTCCCATCATCACATAAACATCTGGTAATACCTTCCTTCTTCAACACCAAACTCCTTTTGAGCTACTTCCCATTTCTCTGCTCCGCTTAACGGCAGAATTCCTGGACAGTGTCTGAATCCATTCCTTGCCTACCTGTCTCACTAGAACCCCACTCCTGGCACCTTCTGCGTGCCACCTCCCCAGAAACAGCTGTTGTCAGTGCCACTGGTAACTCAGCCTTGTTACGTCTAATGGGCAATTCTCACTTCTCACCCTGCCTGGCCTTTTGGCAGCTTCTGACCCAAGTGATCGCTCTCTCCCTTTTAGACACTTCTTCATCATTTGCCTTCTGAGACACAAGTCACACAACCCAAGATTCTCCTCCCGCATCTCTGGCTACAGTAACTCCTTCTCATCTCCTTTGCTGGTTCTTCTTCCTCTCCTGAACCTCTAAACACCGGAGAGCTCCACTGTATAATCGGGACCTTCTCCTCATCTGTACCAATATTCACTGTTAATAATCTCTTCCAGACTCAGGGCTTTAAATACCATTTACACGTTGACAACTGCTAAATTTATGTCTTGACTAGGGCTTCTTCCCCTGAATGCCAGACTCTCACATTCAACTATCTATTCTGATTCTCCACTTAGATTAATAGGAATCTCAAACCTAGTCCGTCCAAAACAAAACCATTGATTCCCCTTTCCATTCCCCACCCCCAAAGAACAAAGAAGCCCTTCCCTCCCATCCCCGACTCTTAAGGTCTTTCTCATCCTTTAGTAACTAGCTACTTGGTTCTTCTGGTTATTAAACCAAAAACCAAAAGTCATTGCTGACTCCTCTCTGCCTCTAATACCCCACATTCAATACTTAAAAGAATTCTTTAGAATTTATCCAGTCTTCCTCCAGTGTTCTTATTTATTTATGGTCTCTTTCCGAATGTCATCGTATTAACAGTTACCAAATACGTAAAATAAGATCCCATCTCCCCTACTGGTTACTTCCTATCTCCTTTAACCTGTTTTATTTTTAATCACAATTCATCATTCAGCATTTTCACTTGTTTGTTCATTGTTTTGACCAGAATGCAAGCTTGAAGATTGCAGAGACATAGTTCTGATCTCTAGCTCCTAGTGATGAGGGGGAGGTAGGTGCTCAGCAAACACTTTTGAATGAACGCATGAATGAATTTAAAAGGATAGGAAGGGCCTAGTGGTGGTATTATGGAGGTAGCAGAAGCACCTAGGCATAAAGCTAAATGATGTGAAAGTGCAAATCGTTTGAAGATTCTGAGGGAAAAGTGGTCCTGGCAGGAAAAAAAAAGCAAAAAGCTCAAAGGTGGGAATGAACCTGGCTTTCTGGGGGAACATCAAAGGCTTGTGTGGCCACAACAGCCACAGGTGTCAGAGAGGTGAGACTGTCAACAACTGGATTGCATAGGACTTTATGAACCATAAATTTTTTTTTAAGATTTTTTTTTTTTTTTTTTTGACAGAGATCACAAGCAGGCAGAGAGAGAGAGAGAGAGAGGAAGGGAAGCAGGTTCCCTGCTGAGCAGAAACCCCTGAGGGCTGGATGTGGAGCTCAATCCCAGGACCCAGGAATCATGACCTGAGCAGAAGGCAGAGACTTACCACTGAGACACCCGGTTACCCCATGAACTGTAAATATTTTGAATTTTATTCCAAGTATGAAGAGAAACCACTGGAGGGTTTTAAGCAAGAGTACCCAATCTGATAACTTAAAAAAAAAAAAAAATCACCTTGGCTGCTGTGCCTGTAGCAGGGGATGGGGGTGGCAATGTGGAAGCCACCTGGCCGGTGAGAGGCTGCTTCCAAATCCAAGCAAAAGGGTGCACGGACAGGATTTGAGTGGCATCAGAACAGTGGGGAAATTGATATGAAATTTGAGGGTAGAGAAGACAGGATTGGCTTACAGTGGTGAGGAGTAGGGAAAAGAAAGCAAGGGAATCACACACAGAAAGAGGGAGCTATTGAGAAGCGAAAATACTGCGTTCCGGTTTTGAAATGTTGAGTTTAAAAGGTATCTGCGCAGCTGGCCTAGAACTCCGGGAGAAGGGTCTGGACTGGGCAATACCGTATTTATTGTACGATCTCCCCCACCTTTACGGGTCTGAACCGGGCAATACCGTGTTTCCTCTATTATCTCTCTCACACACCCCTACACTTAAGGGTCTGGATTGGGCATTGCCGTATTTACTCTACTATCGCCCCACAGTCACGGGTCTGGACTGGCAATATCATACTACCTCTATTATCTCTCTCTCACACACACGCACACACATCTACATTCACAGGTCTGGGCTGGGCAACACCGTGCTTCCTCTATTATCACACTCACACACACACGCCCCCCACGCTTACAAGTCTGGACCGGGCAGTACCGTATTTCCTCTATGATTGCTTTCTCGCACACCTCCGCATTTACAGGCCTGGAAATCGCGCGCGCACACACATCTCCCCCTATATTGACAGGTCCGGACATAGATTCGTCTTTGGTGACGTGAACCCTCAACGTCGTAGGCTCTTCTTCCTTTCGGTGCAACTTACAATCCACGGGGTCCTGAGAAATACGGCAGTTTCAGGACTCACCCCCAGCACGGTCTCTGGAACCTATAGGAGACCACCCATCTAGTCATTGCTCTCAAGCTCGGTGACACACTGTAGGTAGCGACTTCCTGGGATAGAAACTTCTCTGCCACCAGCCGCCCGCCCCCTCCCGGGCCAGGCTGCCCCCCTTTTCCGGGAAGGAACCGAGGAGACAATACCCAGGCAGGCCCCCTAGCGTTCTCGCGATCAGCCCAGTCAGGCCGGCCTGCCGCCCCGGACGCGGCCCGCACGCTTCCGCAGCAGAGATCCCCCGAGCCAGGCCCCGAAGCCCCGGCGGCCCCGGGGCGCGCCGCCCCTCCGCCCCCGGCCCGGGCGACCCCGCGCAGCCGCGCCCCGGCCCCGGCTCCCCGCGGAGGCGCCCGGCAGCCCCGCCTCCCCCACCCGCGCGCGCCAACTCCCAGCTCGCGGCCCTGATTGGCCGCCGCATTCCCGCTTTCCTTCCCGAACCGCCATTTTGAAAATCTTGTTGATTCGGAGGAGCCGAGAGCGCGGCGCGAGCGTCACGCCAGAGAGCGGCCCGTGCGCCTCCTCCTCGGCGCTCGCCGCCGCCTCCCGAAGCCTCTTCGTGCCTTCGCGCGCCAGGCCCGCGGCGGCCGGCACCCGCGGTGAGGGCTGCGTCGGGGCGGGGGAGGCCGAGAGGGCGCCGCGGGCCCGCCCGCCTGCACCGCCGCGGCCATTTGGACGGCGGCCTGGGGCGGGGGAGGGGACGCGGGGCGGCCGGCGGCGGCGGCGGCGCGGGCGAGCGGGCGGGGGGCAGCGCGGGCCGGGCGGAGGGAGGGGCGGCGCGGCGCCCGCGGTTTCCCGCCTCGGGAATGCCCGGAGCCGCAGGGAAGTCGCCCCTGGGGAGTGAGCGCGGCTGTCCCGGGCGCGGGAGGAGGCAACTTTGAGGTCGGGGTTCCCGCGGCCCGCGGCGTTCCGGGGCCGGGAAGCGTCGGGCGGGTCGCGGCGGCCGCCCGGTTCCTTGCCGCGGGGAGCGAGGGGACCGAGACGTGTGGCTTCCTGGCCGCCCGCAGGTCCACAGCATGTCCTCCTCGGGCCCAGCTGCAGAGGGAGAGGGAACCCCCGCCCAGCCCGCGTCCGAGAAAGAACCCGAAATGCCCGGCCAGAGAGAGGAAAGTGAAGAGGAGGACGAGGACGACGAGGAGGAGGAGGAGGAAGAGGAGGAGGAGGAGGAAGAAAAAGGTGGGAGAAAGTCGGGTCGCTGGTGATGGATTTCACAGAAAACCCTCCTGCCCCCCCCCCTTTCTTTTTTTTTTTTTTTTGCGCCCGGAGACCCCAAATCGGAGGGATCTCTAGCGAGAATGTTTGCGAGCTGTATCCCCGTTTGGGGTTGTGCAGCAGCGGAGCCTTCACTCGGGGGGTTCCGGGTGGTAGGACAGGACGTGTCAGCGTCGTTCCTGCGTGTCTGGGAGCGCGGTGGACTCCTGGCCCCGGTGCGGGCTCGCAGCGCCTTCCCCCGCGACAGGACGTTTCTGAGTTTCAGATCTGCTTTTTTAAAAACCGCTAGCTTGTGCAGTCGCCAGGGCAGCCGTCTTTTAATTTCCACCTTTTGCTCATGTAAGTACAGGTGTGGGTCTGGTCTTTGGACGTTATGGCGAGGTGGTTCCTGGAAAACCACGCGAAGACCTAAAGACGTGATTCTGCTAGTCCTGGAAGTCCTTGGACAACTTCGGTGTCTCTGCGGGACGTCCGCAGGGGCCCTTCTCAAAGGCTCGGGGGAGTTGACTTGCGCGGGGAAGCACCAGTGAAAGCTGTCGCTGCTTGAGAAAGTAGTTAAATGTGAAAGCGGTGAGCTCTGAGAGTTCCGAAAGCTGTCTCAGTTTTGGAGCGGCGGAAGCGCTGTATTAACCAGTATTTACCTGGAGGCATGAAGACCCCGGCAGAATTCGGGGGTGGTACAGCAGCGCTTTCCCCCGGCGCGCGTGCGGCCGGGCCAGCTTCCCGGGCCAGCTTCCGAAAACGTCTGCAGCCACTTAAAAAATGCAGATCACGGTTCTTAGAATTCTCTGATGATGTTAGCCCAGTCTAGGTTTGTTTCGCAGGTGGCTCCAGCTCAGCCAGACTTAGGAAGAAGTTGGAAGTTTTTTTTTTTTTTCCTAGACCCGGGTTCAGCTGTCAGTTACTTTCTTTTAAGTCCAAAGGCGCCCTGGGTCAGCACCTTCTGAGTGCAATCTGGGTTGAGATGACATGGTTTGTTTAAAGCGGTAGGAGTTCTGAGAAAGGAGCACTTCCACACTTTAAGTACAGAAATGCTTAGGCAAAATACACAAATTTACTTCCAAATTATTCATAATGCAGTAACTGAAAATTGGCTGCAGGATCTCAACTACTAGTCCAAAATTTTCCTCCAGGCGTTTTTTTCCTCCCAGTTTTTTGTTTTTTAAGTTCCTTTTTAAAGATAGGGTTGTGATGATACCACTTAGATGATGCATTCCTGTGTGTCAGGGAAAATTATAGAAATCAGGTAAAAATACCACAAATGGAAGATACAGCAATGTTTGGGGAACTGATGGTAGCTGAAGTTGTGATCCGCCCCCCCCAAGCAATTCTGTACGTGTTCTAATTGCTTATGGTTCTATTCCCTCACTTGAGGTGTTTGTGGAACAACTAAAATTGTAAAGGTTTTTATCCTGGTTAGCCCTGAAAATTCTGCAGCTGAGGCATCGCAGAAGCAAGGCAGTGTAGTCTGTGGGGTTGACTTGACTTGGGTGGGGGAGGAGCTAGAAAAGATGACTTTCAGGTTTCTGTCTTCAGGAGCTGAATTGACAGTATTACTGTTTTCTGAAAGATAGAGCTCACAAAGGTGAGCGGGTTTGGAGATGAGTATGACTTCTGTTTTGAGCCTACTGCATTAGGTACCTATAGGACAAGAAGTGGAGCTGTCTAGTTGTTGCCCCTGATAGCTGATTTGAAACTCCTGACTAGAGAGGGATCAGGAAAGTCATTAGCTTATGGATGGTAATCAGAGGTGAGCAGATGGTTTAAATCACTCAGGGAAAGGAAGTAGCATGATAACACGGTTTGTGGTAGAGTGCATTTTCTTCACTCTGCACACCATTGCCGGAATATACCTGCCGGAATCCCTTTATCCTTCCTAATTCTTTCTGTGCAAATCCTTACATCTCCAAATCTTACCTATCCTTCAAAGCCAACTCCAGTGTTTTGATCCTTTTTCCTTAATCCAAAAATAATTACTCTCTTCAACTCGACGAACTTTTATGTGTAGATTTCCTTTAGTGTTCTATCATCTTCTGCTTGGAGTGTGTTTGTGTCTCATCACTACCAGTGGACGTGATCTCTTTCAAGAGTTTTTCAGTGTCTTAACCATCTGTTCATCTCCCCTTTAGTATCTAGTGAAGCTATACACAAAACAAGAATTCAGTTGAATGAATGGACCTTCAGTGATAGTGTCCTCTTTTTTTTATCTGAATTTATCTCAGTAGTTAAATCGTTTTGGAAATTTAAGCTCAGTGTTTTAAGTTTCAAAGTATATGTTCTTTATTTTCTAGTCTTTTTTAATAAAAGCAGTCTGTACTATAAATAGTTTAACTTTTTTAGAATGATTTATGGCCGTTGTTATAAACATTTACTGAACTACAAAGTGACGTCCACGCCGTCGATTGCAGTAAATGTAAACTTGTAGAATTTTACCCTATTTATAGCAATTTCAGGCTGCTCTGCCTTAGCTAAGGTGCTTTTCTTTCATCTGCTTACTGAATTACTGCTTTTCTTTGTATATTTTTGAAGTTGTTTTAATCTCTGTCTAAACTTGCTGTTTGATGAGGTACCATAAACTAAATCACAATCAATAGAATTAGATCTAATCAAAAAGTAGGCTTAGTGAGGGCTGTGGTGATTTTGCAGTCACTAGACTTTCATTGGCAACAGCTGTTAAGTGCAATAAATCTTTGTTTGCTTTGTGATTTTTTCTTTTTTAAACTGAATCCCTGGTGAGGTTGCCAGGTAAGTAAAATACTGCTCTGGGGCGCCTGGGTGGCTCAGTGGTTTAAGCCTTTGCCTTCAGCTCAGGTCATGATCTCAGGGTCCTGGGATCGAGCCCCACATCGGGCTCTCTGCTCAGCGGGGAGCCTGCTTTCCCCTCTCTCTCTGCCTGCCTCTCTGCCTACTTGTGATCTCTCTCTATCAAATAAAAAAAAAACTACTACTCTAAAAAAAAACTTGGTGATGCTATTAACTTATTAAGTATTTTCAACTTTCTTTCATCATTTGCTTCTCAGAGTCTTGGTTAGAAGAAGAGTAAGGTATTAGAGGTTTCTGCAGGGTTTTGCTACATGTTTATCCATAGTGTTAACATGTTTTTTAAGCTTTTAGCTATTTAAGAAGTATTAAATTAATTTCTAGAAAAAAGTCTCATCGTGGAAGGCAAGAGGGAAAAGAAAAAAGTAGAGAGATTGACCATGCAAGTCTCTTCCTTACAGAGAGAGCCATTTACCATTGCACAAGGTAAGTTTGTTCTTTTCATTTTATGGTAAAACTGCCTGAATGTACAAAATGATGGTTAGCGGTGCTTAGTTTTTAGTGTTGACTAAGTAGTTACATATTATATGTATAATTTTATTTAGTTTGCCCTATTTAGCAAAAGCTGTGTGTAAATAATTGTGATGAAAATGACTTTGTAAATGTACTAACATATAAAGGGTATTTAATTATTACAGTGTTTTTTTCTTTTTTTCTAGGAAAGGGACAGAAACTTTGTGAAATTGAAAGGATACATTTCTTCCTGAGTAAAAAGAAAACAGATGAACTTAGAAATCTACATAAACTGCTTTACAACAGACCAGGCACAGTTAAGACCTTTTTTATATCTTTAACCTAGTAACATATTTATGAAAAGAAGCATAATTTTAGTTCTGGAAAGGACTTCAGCAATCAGCTAGTTCAGTTTCTGTACCATACTAGTGAACAAGCTGAGACACATACTTATTAAATGATTTATTGTAGAATATATAGTTAGATATTAGCAGTAGGATTGTAATATCAGGCTTTGTACTATAATTATTTTTATGCCAAACGAAATTTCAAAATGTGAAATCCAAATAGTGGTGATTTTTAGTGATCTTTAAATGTATTAAATTTATTTTTTGGATATATCTAGCTATTCAGAATAAATGATACAGTATAAATTTATCTCATTTTGAGCAGATATCTGGTAAATTTAGGTGGTAATTTTTTGTCAGGGAATTTGTCAGAACAAATAATTATATCATTTACCAAATTACATTGTACACACAACTTCAGTATTTTGTATAATTGAGGAAACTTTGCTTTGGGTTATGCATGGGCAAAGTGAAGCTTGCAGTTAGGATCAAATGTCTGGAGCATGGTGTAATTTCATGTCATCCTCACTACAGTCTGATATATGCAGGTCTTATTACTGCTAAATGGTATTAACTTTTAGAGGTCCTTTGTTCTTGTCAAAGAATAAAATCCATGACTGAATGATTTGGGAAATAAATATTACTAGTGACTTGCATTATTTAAGAAAAGGGAGTTTTTCTAAGAAGTAACCTTCCACATCCCCCAGTGTTGTCAGATAACATTTAGTTGTGGTTTTATAACTGCCAGTAAAAATTCCCAGATGGAAATTCATTCAAAGTGAAATTGTTATTTTTGAAGAATTAAACTTACAAGCCTTTTTTATAACGTTAATACTTTAGTAACAAGTATAGTTTTCAGTTGTGATTAAGAAGTGCTGAATAAACCACTGCTGTAAGTGGGAGACAGATACGAAAATAAAGATGTTGGCTTTGAATTTTTTTCTTATGTACATCTCTGGGTAATAAATAGCATTAATAATAAGGGAAACATTTTCAGGTGTCCTCGTTAAAGAAGAATGTGGGTCAGTTCAGTGGCTTTCCATTTGAAAAAGGAAGTGTCCAATACAAAAAGAAGGAAGAAATGTTGAAAAAGTAAGTTATTTTCTTAAGTATTGTGTTTTGATCAATGTGTTAAAAGTTTATTTTTAATCGTTTAAATATGACCATTTAGACCTTTTTTTTTTTTTTTTTTAAAGATTTTATTTATTTATTTGACAGACAGAGATCACAAGTAGGCAGAGAGGCAAGCAGAGAGAGAGAGAGAGAAGCGGGCTCCCAGGACCCTGAGATCATGACCCGAGCCGAAGGCAGCAGCCCAAACCACTGAGCCACCCAGCCCCCCCCCCCCATTTTTTTAAGATTTTATTTATTTATTTGACAGAGAGAGCGCGCACAAGTAGGCAGAGAGGCAGGCAGAGAGAGAAGGAGAAGCAGGCTCCTGCTGAGCAGAGAGCACGGTGCGGGACTTGATCCCAGGGTCCTGGGATCATGACCTGAGCTGAAGGCAGAGGCGTTAACCCACTGAGCCACCCAGGTGCCCCCATTTAGACATTTTTAGTAGACTGCTAATTCTTTGCTTTAAGTGCCAAGATCTGACTTTTCTTCATAACTATCAACTTAGGATGTTCATTACTTTCCAATAGTGACTATTAGGAGTATTAAAAACTCACAGGTAATGACGTTTCTACTTCTTAGAAGAACTATATGCACAAGTTGTTCATGTAGTTCAAAAAGTCAAAGGGGAATATAGTGAAAAATCTCCCCCACTCTTGTTCTCTGCCAGCCACTCTGTTCTGCGAACTTACAGGTACCATTTAAACTATTTTGAAGATAATTTGATAGGAACACTGTTCTTTACCATAATGCAAGCCAAGATGTTATATTAAGAGCTTTTGTTTGTTAAATCCCCTATAGTTTAAGAGTTCTAAATAAGGGGCGCCTGGGTGGCTCAGTGGGTTAAGCCGCTGCCTTCGGCTCAGGTCGTGATCTCAGGGTCCTGGGATCGAGTCCCACATCGGGCTCTCTGCTCAGCGGGGAGCCTGCTTCCTCCTCTCTCTCTGCCTGCTTCTCCGCCTACTTGTGATCTCTCTCTGTCAAAATAATAAATAAAATCTTTAAAAAAAAAAGAGTTCTAAATAAAAAAGATGATTACCCGTTTCTTCATCAAAATGTTGTCATAGTAGGAGTGCTAAGGGGGAAAATGTAGTATTTAATCACCAACCAGAAGCGTTGTCAAATCTGTGAATTTTATAGTGCTGCAAACCTTTTACATTATTTCTAGGGAATTGACTTTTTTTTTTTTTTTTTTTTTTTTAAAGTAGGTTGCATGCCTAGTGTGGAGGCCAGAATGGGCCTTGAATTTTGACCCTGAGATTGAGACCTGAGCTGAGCTCAAGAGTCAGATGCTTGACTGAGCCACCCAAATGCCCCAACTTCATTTATTCTTTTTACTCTCTTTAAAACTTAACTAGTGGGGCGCCTGGGTGGCTCAGTTGGTTAAGCAGCTGCCTTCGGCTCAGGTCATGATCCCAGCGTCCTGGGATCGAGTCCCATATCGGGCTCCTTGCTCTGCAGGGAGCCTGCTTCTCCCTCTGACTCTGCCTTCCACTCTGTCTGCCTGTGCTCGCTCTCGCTGGCTCTCTCTCTGACAAATAAATAAATAAATCTAAAAAAAAAAAAAAAAAAAAAAAAAAAAAAAAAAAAAAAAAAAAGTTTAAAAAAAAAAATAAAATAAAACTTAACTAGTAAACGGTGTTTTCAATTTATCAGTGATCATATTTGGGTGTATTTTGTACATTAGTCAAGATTATTAGGAAAGTACTTCTTAGATTTGGAGAAATATTGGGTGTTTTTTAATGTTTGTACCTGAGCCAGTTTTGTTAGCTATTGTCTTTTATGTTGTGGAGAATATTTATAAACTTTGGTGCATAATAAATTGGATTTCTTTCATTTTCTGTTTTAGATTTAGAAATGCCATGTTAAAGAGCATCTGCGAGGTTCTTGATTTGGAGAGATCAGGTGTGAATAGTGAACTAGTGAAGAGGATCTTGAATTTCTTAATGCATCCAAAGCCTTCTGGAAAGGTGAGGACCAATTTTTATAATTTCAGTAACAAATCAAGTATTAATAGTCTCTCCTTACTTTTTTTATGGAACAATTTAGTTCGTTAGCATTTCTTGTCAATATTCAGTATTGCCTTCTGCATTCAAAGAATATGACTGTTGACATATCTGCCAGTTTCATGATAGACTAACATAGAAGCCACACAGATACATCCTCTCATCAGATAAAAAAGGTATAAGATTCAGAAAAATAATTATTCACTAAATTAAGTTAAATGGACAGAAATACAAAGTTCCAGGGTTATATATCTAGAAGGCACTGGAAGAACAGAAACAGGTTGAGTTGAGGGTGAGGTGTTGGATTGGTCAGGGAGGGTGTGCAGCCTTCCGCTAGGTCAGGAAAGATAAGACGGGGATATATTAGAACTGGGTGATTTCTAGACACTGGAATAAGATTATGAAAATAGAACATTAAAAAAACAAAAAACAAAAAAACCCCAAACTGACCTTACAAGTTTCTTGGATTGGGTTTCCAGAAGCAGCAGAGCCCAGGAGCTGAATAGGGAAGTAAAAAGGTCTTATACTTTCCCCCATTCTTCCTTTAATTTAGATTAGGTTTGCCCGAATTGTTTAACAAATGACATGACTGACTTGAAATGTCTGTTGAAGTGTTAACTTACCAGACCCTGCCTTTTCAGTTTGTTTGAAGTTTGTCAGTAAATATTTTTAATATTCTTCCATATTTTGATAGTAAAGAAATTATGAAGAGATCTAGAGGACCTAGGAGTTCGTGGGCATACCTTCAGTGAGGGGAGAAGTCATAAAGATTAGGAATCAGAAAATAGCTCTGGGGCTTTGGTTTTATCTGCTGCTGATCCAGTCTGTCATTAGCTGCGCAAAGACTGATAAAGGATATTTTCGTAAATTGTCATGCAGCTGAAAACCCAAGGGCCATGGTAAATCTTTTGTTTCAGTGTTTTGAATTGGCTTAAAGATGAGAGATTATCTCTTTTTCTAAGTTTTTACTATGCCAGACTTCAATTTCATGTGACGATTGAATACCATTTCTCCGGAAGACATTATTAAGTTGCTTAGGTTACGAGGGATATGTTTATATTCTTTTCCTCAGTGATTTTTTTAAATTGTTGATATAGGACCTGATTACTCTTTTAAAAATTAATGAGGACTCCAGAAGCTTTTATATGTGTTATTTTTATATTTACTGTATTATAAATAAAAACCGAAAAAATTTAAAATTAACGGTAAGCCTACTACATGTTAACACAAGTAATATTTTATATGAAAAATAACTAGACTTCCCCCCAAATTAGAAGAATATATTTTTGCAAATCTGTTCATGTCTGGCTATTCTCACTTGCTTCTGCATTTCAGTCTATTGCACTTGTGACTTTTTTTTTATTGAGAGTATGTAAAGGAAATAATCTTCTCACAGGTAAGTAGTTAGAAAAAGGAATATTTTTAAAACCTGGAGATAGTTATGTGTTTACTCCTTTGATACAGTACCAAAACTCCACAGTAGTAGTTGATTGAAGGTTCATTATAATGTAGTCTCTGACACGAAGTCAATGAACTCTTGGGCTTTTTATCTATGATTTTGTAATTGCATTCACCATTTAGAACTTACTGGTTTTTCTGAATTATGCGGATCTTCCAGATGTGGGCACATTTCCACTAAACACTGTCAAAAAGTCATTCGTTAATATAACCACCATCTCATCAGAAGAATCTTTAGGTATTGGGAGACTGTTAGTTCATGGTGATGGATGTGAGTAATCCATGTGAAGTTTTGACATTTGTCATTGGCAGTAAATACCATCCGTTGTTTTCCTTACAGTGACAGGTTCATCTTTATTTTGAACACTGTCATTTCAGGATCTAAGTCTGAATAGGCATCCTTTGACGGTTCTTTTACGAATGGTGTTTCATGGAAGAGGTAGCTAGCTTAGCTCACAGCTCAGTTGTGCACGGGATTTTTCTTGAGAAAGCCAGTGAAGTTCAGTGTGTAGCAAACATATTCTATGTGTACCTCCCATTTTGTTACAGATTGCATAAAGACACTTATAGGTTGAAAGTTAATACAATATTTACTGCTTCATCAAAGACGTTCTTAAAGGAAACACCTTTTTTTTTTCTTTCTAGTTTGTGGCTGTGAGGAATACAGTGACTGTTAGCACAGTTGGCGGCCTCCGCCTCCTTTGGTACTAAGGTGCCTGCAGTTTTACAGTCACCTTTGCCTTTGCGTAGTCAGTACAAATGTCAACACAGTGAAAAGAGAAAGTACATAATGTCATGATTTTATTATGAAAATAGTTTTTACCTCGTGGGCTTCTGAAAAGGCCTCGGGAAACCCCAGGGTGCATGAACCATATTCTGAGAACCACTCTTTTAGCCTTACGTAATACAACTCTTTTTTTAAAACTTTTAATTAATTTTATTATTTCAGTGTTCAAGATTCATTGTTTATATACCAAACCCATGCTCCATGCAGTATGTGCCCTCCTTAATACCCACTACCAGGATCCCCCATCCTCCCTCCCGCCACGGAATCCAACTCTTACACATCCACTTTCTGTGCAAGATTCTGTGAGAACTAATCCTCAATCTAATGATAATCGATCTCAAGTTATTTTCTATACTACCGTACCTTTTTGTCATTTAAGAAACACTGTAAACTTCTTAGTACTAATTTCTTTCTCCAAAATAATAAAATGATTGAATTAACATTGTTTTACTATCCTTTTTTTGTGCTTCTACCTTGATTTTCTGTTTTTTCAGATTTTGCTTCTAAAAAGGGATGATGCTTTTAAGACTGGATTCTGGTTAATAGAGTCAACTATTTTTAGAACCAGTCTAAGAAAGCTCTAAAACATTTATGTATTGTTATTTTTTTTTAAAGCTCCTCACTTATTTTTGGAAGTTGTATTTTTTTATTGGTTACTTGAATGATTTAACGTATTCTTCCACTTCCTGCTTAGATTATCCTGCACCCATCATATTACTACTGAATCCATATACAGATCTTATTCTTACTACCTGTATCTGGTTCCTGAACTTAGATAGTAAGGGATACCGCATTTTTCTAATATGTTTGAGTCCTGGATTTCATATGATAGTTTGGACAGTGAGTCACCTTTGCTCCAGTAAGATCAAAGAATTTATACAAATAGTTTTAGTTCCTGGTACTAGTTGGTAATAGTAACAGGTCACATAATAAGGATATCTATATACATTCAAGGAAGTTTTTTAATAGACCCTTATAGAGAAACCCTCTGAGAAATATCACTGGTCTACTAACTTAAAATTCCTGAAGTGACCTACATTAACTCTTGCCCAGTCTGCCTTTAGGAAGGATGGGGTTTGGGGGGGTAGCTAGAGGCTGTCTTGGGGATTATACATAGCCTGAGAACACATACACAAAACAGTCACCGTTTCTTAATTTTTGTGCAGGGGACAGTGACCTTTAAGACTGAAACTTTCTAGAAGAGAAAGAATTTGTGATTCTGCTAGCTTCATGAGAGGTTTTTCCTAAAGTTACTTCTAATATTTGTATGGTTGCATATCACAAGGTTATGTTACCAAATTTTCCTTACTTTTTCTGCTTATTATAGAAAATAATAAAGGCAAAATAAAAACAAGATACCTATTATTTTGGAAATTGTAATTCCTCAGGGTAAATCTTTTCAGATCTTTTACACAAGGTTATTTTATGGTTTTCAATTTCATAAGCTAGCAAATACTCCCCTAAGAAAGCACTTAAGAATTAAATTTGCCCGTTGATATAATCAAATTGTTTTATCGCGTGATCTCTGCTTTTTAAATACGCGTGGTTTAATTAAATATCAGAGTAAAAGCAATACATGTATTTTGTGGTTCTTAATTAGCTTCATAATTAACATCCCAACACTAATTGCATATTTAGAATCATCAATGAGAGTATAATTATAACATTACTGAAAGTAGAGCCCAGAAGTAATATGAATATAAACTATATAGTTCATAAATTCAGGATGTGTAAAGTGAGGTTTTATTTCCTTTATGGATGTCTGCAATCTTTTGATTGGAGGATCCCCTATAGCAAAAATCTCTGGCATTAATAGGTTTTTGGTTTTTTGAATGAGATTATTAATTAATTAGTTTTTTATTAACCTAGTATATTATTGTTTTCAGGGATACAGGTCTGTGATTCATCAGTCTTACACAGTTCACAGCACTCACCATAGCACATACCCTCCCCAGTGTCCATCACCCAGCCACCCCATCCCTCCCACCTCCCTCCCCTCCAGCAACCCTTTTTGTTTCCTAAGATTAATAGTCTTTTATGATTTATCTCCCTCTCTGGTTTTGTCTTGTTACATTTTTCCCTCCCTCTATGATCCTCTGTCTTGTTTCTTAAATTCCTCATATCAGTGAGATCACATGATAATTATGTTTCTCTGATTGACTTATTTGGCTTAGCATAATGCCCTCTAGTTCCATTCATGTGGTTGTAAATGGCAGGATTTCAATTTTTGATGGTTGTATAATATTCCATTGTGTATATGTGCATGTGTGTGTGTATATATATGTATTGTATTTGTGTGTGTGTGTGTGTGTGTATCTATATGTAGATATATAGATCTCACATCTTTATCCATTCATCTGTTGATGGGCATTTGGGTTCTTTTCATTGTTTGGCTATTGAGGACATTGCTGCTATAAACATTCGGGTGCGTGTGCCCCTTTGGATCACTACATTTGTATCTTGGGGTAAATACCCAGTAGTGCAATTGCTGGGTCATAGGGTAACTCTGTTTTCAACTTTTTGAGGAACCTCCATACTGTTTTCCAGAGTGGTTGCACCAGCTTGCATTCCCAGCAACAGTGTAGGAGGGTTCCCCTTTCTCCGCATCCTTGCCAACATCTGTTTCCTGACTTGTCATTCTGACTGGTGTAAGGTGGTATCTCATTGAGGTTTTGATTTGTATTTCCCTGATGGCATTGACAGTTTTAATGCTTATAGCAATGAAATAAATTATAAGTCTAACTCAAAATATTGCCTTGATAAAGTGTAAATAACTGTTTGAGATTAATAGAGTGTGTACTTGGGCTTCTAATCCCATGTCAGAACAGAGTATGTATTTCCGCTTTTGTGAAGAGTCTTACCTAGGTGTTAGAACACAAATGAAAGGGTAGTGTGGACAAAAAGATCAGCTTGATACTTCAAAGATGAATTGTTCTCTGTAAATCTGCTAAGTTTGGAAATACTTCTTGAGACAGGAACAAGAATGGTTGAGTTGATAAGTAGCTAACAAAAATGATTGACTTGGAAATATAATCACCCTTTGGTGTTATCTTTATTTTATTGTACACAGCCATTGCCAAAATCTAAAAAAAGTTCTAGCAAAGGCAACAAAAAGGAACGGAACAGTTCTGGAATGGCAAGGAAAGCTAAGCGAACCAAATGTCCTGAAATTCTGTCAGATGAATCCAGCAGTGATGAAGATGAAAAGAAAAACAAAGAAGAGTCTTCAGAGGATGAAGATAAAGAAAGTGAAGAGGAGGTAAAATGTTGGGTGTTTGGGGGTTTTTTCCCCCCTCGTTTCTTTCCATGGGGAGAGTTAAATATTCCTGTCATGTGATACGTATAGCCAGGAAACAGCCTAGAAACTGTTACTACCATATTGGTTGTTTTTAATTCCAAAGACGCAACAATAGTTAAGTATAGATCTTTTCTTTCTCTTAATGGAGCTTTTGGTTTTATGGTTATGCGAGAGTTTGGAGTTGGAGGAGTGAGGTTGGCTGGATTTGAAGATTAGAGTAGGCAAATGGGAAAGGAGAGCAGTGTATGTACTGAATAGGAACCCACAGAAGCAGATTGTTGGAGAATATTTTTACGTTAATATTTTATGATTGATTTGAGGCATTTTGTTCTGTTTTATGGAAAAAAGCAAGGTTTTCTCAACTCATTGGGGATTATTTAATGAGAAGAACAGTGTTTGAAGTTCATTTGATGGGTGGGCAAGTTTTGTATCACTTAGGAATGCCTGCCGTTTTCTTTTACTTGGGCATATCTGTAAAATTTTGAGAATATTTAGTTTCCCAAGTGAAAGTTCAGGAGGAGGAGAGCTGCTGAGCTGTTTAAAAAGTTAGCTTTACCCTCTTGTTGGTGCCTGTCCTCAGATGATTTCTTACTATGATTAATAGTGTTTTGGTAGAGACTGTTTTAACTTTGTTCTGGTGTCTCCTTCAGTTGTCAGACCTTGCTATGTAAATTGGGTCATCTTCCTTGTCTTATTTAGGGACTTGATTAATTGACCTGACTTTTAAGCCAAGGTGATTCTTTGTTGTGGAGGGCTGTCTTGTGCCTTATAGAATGTTTCCCCAGTAGAGGACAATAGCACCTTCCCCTACAACCCCCCGAATCTCCAGTTGTGAATACCAGAAATGTCTCCAGACATTGCCAAATGTCCTTGGGGGTGGGGGCAGGAGGCTCACCTCCAGTTGGTAACTCCTGGGTTAGAAGGAATAAAGATGGGATGAACGCTGATTTTGTCTGTGTGTGTATTTGTTTTTAGGTACATAAAATCCATGATTATTTTAATGTCAGAGTTTTGTAAAGACAAAAAAGACTTAGCTTCTATAAAGCTAAGTATGAAATGCATAATAATTTACAAAAGAGTATTAACAAGTCTAGCAGGTATTTCATAATATATTTTTGGAGCAAAGGAAGATGAGAAATCTCAGCTCTAAGGTTTTTTATGGGATAGATTCTAAGGACATCAAGAGGGAAACAGGTTTGTTTATATGTGAGTCTGTAATAATAGCAGTTTTGCAGTAATAATCCTCATTCAACAGATTTGGGGTTGTTACTATGTGTGTTCACTATGCTTCCTAAAACCTTTTTAAAGGCAGATTTAAAGCATGAAAAGCTGTCATAGAATATAAATGTTTAATTTTTCTGTAGAGGCAATGTGATTATGGGTATGGGCTTCGGAAACTATTCTAGGTACAAATCCCAGCTGTACCTTGGAGCGTGACTTTGGGCAGATTACTTATAAACTGTAGATGTCAGCTTCTCATCTGTAATATGCGGTTGATAACAGGACCAGCCTCAAAGGGTTGATTTCAGTGACTTTGTTTAAACCACTTAGAGCAGTGTTTGGTACAAGTACTGTGTATTAGCTGCTGCTATTACTAATAGTATTAAGATAACCTTTTATCATATGTAGTATTCCTAAACCTCGGCTTCCTGTTGTTGCTAAGGTGCAGGTTAAAAGGTGAGGGTGTTTTATACTCATTTTCTTACTTTCCAGATGATTGTCCTATTCTAAGTAGAATTACTTGGAAGTTTGTAATATAGATGACCTCTGATTTGTAACTATATTGGTTCCTGGACAGTGATCACAGGTGGAACTGTCCCACTTACAAATCAAAGCCTTTCTATGGGACTATAAAAAAGGATCATTTGCTAGAAACCCAGGTCAAATGGTGAAAATCCATGTAGGAAAAAAAAGAAAACACAAATAGACTTTTACAGTCATATAAAGCCATACAACGTAAATGCTGTATCATAACGCTCCATTCTCCTCTTTGGTTTTTGTCCTTGGACATCCTAACATACAATCTAGTAAAATCTGGACTGAGAAATACTCTTTTTTTTTTTTTTTTTTTTCCTTGATAATTCTATTATTCATGGCTCTAAAGGCTATCTCAGATTTAGGACTATTCTCAAAAAACTTTATTTCTCTGGTGCCTGGGTGCCTCAGTCGGTTAAGCGGTTGCTTTTGGCTCAGGTCATGATTGTAGGGTCCTGTCAGTGGGTCCCTGCTCAGTGGACAGTCTGCTTCTTCTCCCTCTGCCTGCTTGTACTCTCTCTCTGTCAAATAAATAAATAAAATCTTAAAAAAACAAAACAAAACACTTTATTTCTGATTCTGTTCCTGTGAATGGTAAGTACTAACAGGAGGAACAGTATTTCTATGGTAACTGTGTTTTCCCTTATTTTTCCATTTTTTTTGAGGACTTAGTTAAGTGTTAACTTTGTTAGGGACTTCACAGGCGGCATTATGTTTTATTATTACTGTGAAAGGACGTCTTTTTACTTTTTTTTTAAAAGATTTATTTGTTTGGGGCGCCTGGGTGGCTCAGTGGGTTAAAGCCTCTGCCTTCGGCTCAGGTCATGATCCCAGAGTCCTGGAATCGAGCCCCGCATCAGGCTCTCTGCTTGGCGGGGAGCCTGCTTCCTCCTCTCTCTCTCTGCCTGCCTCTCTGTCTACTTGTAATCTCTGCCTGTCAAATAAATAAAATCTTTTAAAAAAAGAAAGAAAAAAAAAGGTTTTATTTACTTGGCAGATACTGAAAGTGAGTGCACAAGCAGGGGGAGGGGCAGGGAGAGGGAGAAGCGGGCTCCTCACTAAGCAAAGAGCCCGGATGTGGGCCTTGATCCCAGGACCTTGGGATTATGACCTGAGCTGAAGGCAGCTGCCTAACTGAGTGACCGCCCCTCCCCCGCACCCTATGGACCTCTTTTTCTAAGAGGCCAAAAGAGTTACAGGTTGATTGGAAAAGTTGTGAATTGCCTGTAGATAGAATTTTTTTGTAGATTCTTATCATAGAAAATTACTAAGTTAATATTACTTATTCTGTTTATTTCCTGAGACAGATTTTTCCTTCATTTAAATAAAAGACTTCTGCCCCAGGGCACCTGGGTGGCTCAGTGGGTTAAGTGTCTGCCTTCAGCTCAGGTCATGATCTTGGGGTCCTAGGATCGAGTCTTGCATCGGGCTCCTTGTTCAGCAGGGAGCTTGCTTCTCCCTCTGCCCCTTCTGCTCTCCCTGCTTGTGCTCTGTCAAATAAAGAAAAAATCTTGAATTTTGTGTGTGGGGGGGAGGCCTCTCCCCCATTAATATATTCTTATTTTATTTTTAGATTCTTGGAGTAAGTAACTATGTATGAAGTTGGGTAGATAAATGCTGTCTTTGATTTCCTCTGTCAGCTGGGGGCTTTGGACTAAATAATCTATGTCCCGTTGCTAAAGTCAGGACTCTGAAGCAGAAATCCAGTTCGAGTTACAGTTGTCCATGGAGCAGTTATGTGAGGTTGAGTGTTACTCATTCACCTGCTCATTTTCAGATGTAGCTGTGGAAGACTAGGATATTTGTAAGTTAATTTATTATCTCTTAAATGTAAGATTGAAGTCACTGGAAACCACGTAGTTAAAATAATTGTCAGGTTTTTTTAAGTGTTTTGTAAGAAAATGTGTCATATTGAAGCCTGTTAGCCAGTAATTGCTAAGCCATTTTGTTGGAGGTTCTCTGTACGTGGATTTCTGTAATAGGCAGTGAGTGGTTCACAGTGGTTTTAAATCCTCCTTTTTTTTTTTTTTTTTTAAAGATTTTATTTATTTATTTGACAGAGATCACAAATAGGCAGAGAGAGAGGAAGGGAAGTAGGCTCCCCAGTGAGCAGGGAGACCGATGCGGGGCTTGATACCAGGACCCCGAGCTCACGACCCGAGCCAAAGGCAGAGGCTTTAATCCACTGAGCCACCCAGGCGCCCCAAATCTTCCTTTTCTTAAGAAGCCCTTTCTTTCCAAGAGTGACTTTATTAAAGAGTTGTTTTAAACTTACCATCTTGGCTTTTGGATGTTTGCTTAGTTAGGGCAGGAGGAGGAGAGCAGTTTAGAATTGGGAAATTTGTAGTGTAGATGAAATTTCTTAAAAATGAGGGAATAGGGGCACCTGGGTGGTTCAGTGGGTTAAAGCCTCTGCCTTTGGCTCGGGTGGTGATTGCAGGGTCCTAGGATCGAGCCCCACATCGGGCTCTCTGCTCAGCAGGGAGCCTGCTTCTCCATCTCTCTCTGCCTGCCTCTCTGCCTGCTTGTGATCTCTGTCTGTCAAATAAATAAAGTCTTTATTAAAAAAAAAAAAAATGAAGGAATAGAAAAATGACACGTTTAGGTATTTCCTATAAAGTTATTCTGAAAATCATCTGGTTCCTATACCAGATTAGCATCTTTAGGAGAAGATTGCTCACATGAACCAGTGAGATTAAACCATGCTTAGGTTTGTCATTTACCACGGGTGTTAGACCTTACGCATAGAGAACTACTGGAGAGTACAGAATGGGAAGCGTGGCTTCCCACCTGGAGAAAACAGTTCTGATAATCTCTTAGACCCTTAAAAGCATACTTAGTTTTTAAAAATTTTATTCCAATACTCCTTCTGTTTTGTTAGTATTTTTATAACACTCTTACACCTGGAAAAGTATATCGCAAACTGAATTATTACTTGGTATTTAAAATTTATCTGAATGTGCTCATATGTATCAGGAATGTCTTCAACTGTAAATACTTAAAAACCTTACTAGTAATGTCCAAAACGGGAGGAGTTCTTTTTTCTTTTTTGACAGGAAATCCATAGACAGGCAATCTGGGGGCCAGTACATCAGCTCGAGAAAGGGATCAAGAATTTTAATATCCTCTTTGCTTCTGAGCCGCCATCTGCATGTGTGGCACTTAACCTCTTGATCACAAGATGGTGGTTTTACCTTTAGGCCTTGAATCCTTGCTCCTGATAGAGAAGAGCAAAGGCTTTCTTCTAGGAATGTATTTGCTTTTTTTCCCCCAGAGGGGATACCTTTTACCAGCAATCTCTGTGTATGTTGCCTTGGCCAGAACTTTATCACCCCTCTACCTCTAGCTGCAGGGGAAGCGGAGATCCAGGTGGTAGCTTTCTTACATCAGTGGAGAAAGGCAAGGAAAGACGTTGAGTGAGCCATCCTGCCATGTTTGGCAGATAGAGAGACTTTAGTTACCTTTTTTGGTAAACATATATTTGGACCATTCAGGGAATTATTTGGTAGTAGTGGAAGGGTAAATTAAAAAGTTTCGTTAGTCCTTAATTATTTTCTTTAAAAAAAAAAAAAGAGTCCCCCACCTCCACCCCCATCTCATGGTTTGATGAAGAGGATTTAGAAAACCGTATCAATTATTAAAATCTTTTTCAGGAAGGCAAAGTTGAATAATCATAATAGAATCTTAGACTTTAACTGGCTTTCATATCTTTTATGATATAATGAGCCTTGCACATTCTTTACTCTTGGCAGTCTTGAGTTTTCTCAGCCAAGTTGTTCAAAGAATAGTGTATTTTAAGCTAATTTTTATTTTGTTCATCTGTTCACCCAGTACAACCTTTCTGCTGTGAGGACAGGATTCTGGCTCTGTGACAGGCGTCTTTTTTGGAGACCCTCCTTCAAGAGCCCTGCTGCCTATAAAAGATAGGTAAGCCTTTTCTCCCAAGATTTTTTTTTGCCTTCCTTCAAAAAGTACTTGTGTCCTTCCTCTGATTCTATACCTTCATGGTTATCAGAGATAACAGAAAATCCTTTTCAAATTTTAAAAATTTTCTGTTACTAATCTTTTACAAAATTAGATCATAGTACAAGGTACTATCTGAAATTAATGGCAGTTGTCAATTTTTGTGTTTCCCTTTTGTCTGTTTTGCATTAAAACTTACTATAATACTGGATGGTTCTGTCTGAACCACTCACAGCAGATTCAAAAATAACAAGCCAGAATCTTAATAAATTCCATGACAATTTGGAAACTAGCCTTTTCTTAATTTTTTTTTAAACTTAGCCACCTTATTTTTTCCCACGTATCTTGATGAAAGATTCAAGTCTTGACTCTTCATTTGATTAAGTAACAAAATGTTAGTTAACTCTCATGAGTGCCTCCAGCATTTTTCCTTTGTAATGCCACATAATGAGTTTGCTATAATTACTAAAATTTTCCAAAATATTTTGAGATTTTAAAGCAGGAGTGTCTGATGTTGTCACTTTTACTTTACTCAGTTCAATAAATTGAGAATACACTAAGTGCTGTTGAGGTTCCAGAGAATAATTTCTACCCAAATGCCATTCGAATGATACTTATTAATATAGGATTCCTAAAGAAAATATTCCTATCGCTGAGGGAAAGCTTTGGAGAGAAATGATACAAATGCTGGTTGAAATTGACCTTGGGAATAGAAAGGAAAGTTGGACATGTGGACAGAGATGGGGAGCAAGAAAGCCCACGGAGAGACACACTCTCCCTCAGAGAGACACACTTGTTTGTGGTTATGTAATGTGTCCAGAAGTAAAGCATTGAGAGATGAAGCTAGAGCAGGGTGCACTGAAGTCAGACTCTGGAGAGCTCAGGAGGTTGGGCATGTTGGGAAATAATAGATGCATCATTCTTGTTTATTCAGAATGATGGTCTTATTTTACCTGAATTTTGCTGAGGAGGGAAAAAGAGACCTGACCTCTCTCTTCTAGGAACAGTTTACCTGGGGAGAGGTACCACTCATTCAGTAAGTGTTTCTTGGTAAACACAAGGAGCAGACATCCTGAGACTCTCCAACGTGTCATGTACTTTCGTATCTTTTTTTTTTTTTTTTTTTTTTAAAGATTTTCTTTATTTATTTGACAGAGAGAAATCACAAGTAGATGGAGAGGCAGGCAGAGAGAGAGGGAGAGAGGGAAGCAGGCTCCCTGCTGAGCAGAGAGCCCGACGTGGGGCTCGATCCCAGGACCCTGAGATCATGACCCGAGCCGAAGGCAGCAGCTTAACCCACTGAGCCACCCAGGCGCCCCTGTACTTTCGTATCTTGTATCTTGGTCAATTCTTGATTCTAAGAGTGAGGTTGATATATCCTCTGGTTTGCACTCCAAGGATACAATAAATACATATATATATATATATATATATGTATGTATGTATATTATGTACATATATACATATATGTATGTATATACATATATACATACATTATATATATATACATACATTATATATATATATTTAGTATTAAAGTACAGTTGACACACAATGTCACATTAGTTTCAGGTGTAGTATTTCTTAATGTCTTGTCCATATTACTCTTTCCAGAGTGGCTAGTGCATATGCTTCTGTATTCAGAGTTGTCTATATAGAACTAGTGATTTAGATTCAAATTTGATTTTAAGCAAAAGTTTTATTTTTTTTAATTTATTTTTTCAGTGTTCCAAGATTCATTGTTGATGCGGCACACCCAGTGCTCCATGCCATACGCGCCCTCCTTAATACCCACCACCAGGCTCACCCAACCCCCTACCCTTTGCCCTCCAAAACTCAGTTTGTTTCTCAGAGTCCACAGTCTCTCATGGTTCATCTTCATTTCCCCCAATTCACTTCTCCTCTCCTTCACCCAATGTCCTTCGTATTATCCCTTATGCTCCACAAGTAAGTGAAACCATATGATAATTAACCCTCTGCTTGAGTTATTTCACTCAGCATAATCTCTTCCAGTCCCATCCACGTTGATACAGAAGTTGGGTATTCATCCTTTGTGATGGAGGCATAATACTCCATTGTATATATGGACCATATATGCATTCATCCGTTGAAGGGCATCTTGGCTCTTTCCACAGTTTGGCGACTGTGGCCATTGCTGCTATGAACATTGGGGTACAGATGGCCCTTCTTTTCACTACATCTGTATCTTTGGGGTAAATACCCAGTAGTGCAGTTGCAGGGTCATATGGTAGCTCTATTTTTAATTTCTTAAGGAATCTCCACACTGTTTTCCAAAGTGGCTGCACTAACTTGCATTCCCACCAACAGTGTAAGAGGGTTCCCTTTTCCCTACATCCTCTCCAACACATGTTGTTACTGTCTTGTTAATTTGACCATTCTAACTGGTGTAAGGTGGTATCTCAGTGTGGTTTGGATTTGAATCTCCCTGATGGCTATTGATGATGAACATTTTTTCATGTGTCTTTAGCCATTTGTATGTCTTCTTTGGAGAAGTGTCTGTCTTCTGCCCATTTTTTGACGTGATTATCTGTTTTTTAAGTATTGAGTTTGAGTTCTTTATAGATCTTGGAGATCAGCCCTTTGTACTGTCATTTGTGAATCTCTTCTCCCATTCCGTGGGTTGCCTCTTTGTTGTGTTGACTGTTTCCTTTGCTGTGCAGAAGCTTTTGATCTGGATGAAGCCCAAAAGTTCATTTTTGCTTTTGTTTCCTTTGTCTTTGGAGACATGTCTTCAAAGAAGTTGCTGTGGCCGATGCCGAAGAGGTTACTGCTATGTTCTCCACTAAGATTTTGATAGATTCCTGCCTCACGTTGAGGTCTTTTACTCATTTCGAGTTTATCTTTCTGTATCGTGTAAGAGAATGGTCAAGTTTCATTCTTTTATACACAGCTGTTCGATTTTACTAGCACCATTTATTGAAGAGACTGTCTTTTACCACTGTATATCTTTTCCTGTTTAAGCAATAGCTTTAGATAATTTAGTAAGTAATGTCTACTTGGGATTATTTAAAAAAACTAAAAACTTTTGACATAAATATATATAATTTAAGGAATTATCTTATTGACAAATTTATCTAGTTCCTGCCTTTAACCTATATAGCTCCAGTAATTTATAATCTGGATCAGTAATTGACAGCCATAGCCCTGTACACCAGATCCAACCTATGGCCTGTTTTGTGCAGCCTAGAAACTGAGGATGGTTTTTTCCATTTTTGAAATATTTATGAAAATAAAAAATGAAGATTGCAACAGTAAGCACATGGAGGCAGCAAAGCCTAAATTAATTATCCTCTGGCACTTTGTAGAGAAAGCTTGGTGAAAGCTTCAGACTGTAAATTTATCTGTCATCTTAGAAGATTTATAGCTGGGTGAGTCTGCTGCAGGGCTTTGTGAGAAAATACGTAGGTGCTCAGGCCTCACCCTTGATGCTTTACCTGATGGTCTCTTTTTCTTCTCTTATATGTGCAATCTGTATCGGTAAGTTGTGCCATAAGACAGTTACATTAAAAAAACCAAGAAGTTTGGCTTCTGTTGGTAGCAAACCTGTTCTAGCAAGCAGAGTGCTGCGATGACACAAAACCTCAGGGTTGGGAATTGATCTTCAGTAGTTACCTGGTTTCCAAGAGTCTTTTCCCATCTCAGTCTTCCAAATAATTATATAGCAACTACTAAGTGTCCGTTTTTGAGCTGTGAGCTGGAGATCAAGAAACAAATAAGACAGGTTCTCTGCCTTTGGCATTTGGTAAAGAGGGAGAAGTCAAAGATCAGGAAGAAAGAAGTATAGTAGAGTGTAACTTAAAAGCTAAAAAAGATTTGGACAAGATAATACGGAGGTTCAGAAGATAAAGGGTATTTACCTCTTTCTAGGGATGTTTGGGGAGCAAAGATCAGACAGGAAAGCCTCACAAGAGGTAATGATTTCATCTGAGCTTTTTTTTTTTTTAAAGATTTTATTTATTTATCAGAGAGAGCGAGCACAGGCAGACAGAATGGCAGGCAGAGGCAGAGGGAGAAGCAGCTCCCTGCTCAGCAAGGAGCCCGATATGGGACTCCATCCCAGGACGCTGGGATCATGACCTGAGCCGAAGGCAGCTGCTTAACCAACTGAGCCACCCAGGCGTCCCTCATCTGAGCTTTTAAAGGATGCACAGGACAGGTCAGCAGAGTGAAAGAGATTTGATAAAACCTATACAAAGTAAGATTACACTAAGGCACATCTTAGCTTTAAAAAAAAAATTGTAGAGAAATGATCCTGGTGCCCCTACAAAATTTGGAAGGTAAAAGCCAAAGAGCCCTAATGCAGAATTTGGTGATCTTTGTTGCTATTTTGCATTTTCTACCAACTTTTTTTTAATTGATTGTTATTGGTAACATTTGTATGTAATGGAAAAGTTAAATTTAAGAACATAAATAGATTATGATATCACTGGCTTATTTGTCATTTCAACTCTGGCTTAAAAGTCATGCATTGGTATGTTAGTCATTTCGTCATTTCTATAAGCACCTAATCTGTGGTAGGCATACCCAACTTGTGAATCAGGTCTTGCTTCTTACTATCTGTAAGGCATTGGCTGTCAACTACTCAGATATGTTTTCCTCCTTTGTAATGAAATAAACTGTTTTGTCTTTGGATTTTTTTTTTTTAAGCTCACATAAGATAGTGTATGTGAAAGCAGGACTATAGAGATCCCTTTCTCTTTTTCCTTTCAATTACATTTTAACCACGTCCTGGGTTCAGAGTACAAGTAAACCACATCCTAAAAATGATACAGAGATGAACATGACAAATATGTAAATGGCTGCTTTATGCCAAACATTTTTCAGGTTGCTGGGGACTGATAGAGCTAAATAAGGCAGTCAGGTGTCTCTTCTCATGGAGATTGTCAGATATACCCTTAAGAAACTTGTGATAAAGGGGTTCCCGGTTGGCTCAGTCATGAAGTGTCTGCTTTTGGCTCAGGTCATGATCCCGGGGTCCTGAGATCAAGTCCTGCATTAGGCTCCCTGCTTGGTGGGGAGCCTGCTTCTCCCTCTCCCACTCTCCCTACTTTGTGTTCCCTCTCTCGCTGTCTCTCTCTCTCTGTGAAATAAATAAAATTAAAAAAAACAAAAACCCGTGATAGGGTGGGAAAACAGGCTGTAAGTAACTAGTTTAATAAAGCTATATATTTAATGTTTATTTTCTCTGCTACCTTATATTTACTCATTTGATCCTCACAACAATTCTACAGATATAGCCAGGGTTCATGGAATTTCCAATGCCTTAAGGCGTCATTTTAATGTAAATTATAAAATGCACCCCAGTCAGGGGCGCCTGGGTGGCTCAGTGGTTTAAGCCTCTGCCTTCGGCTCGGGTCATGATCTCAGGGTCCTGGGATCGAGCCCCACATCGGGCTCTCTGCTCAGCAGGGAGCCTGCTTCCCCCTCTCTCTGCCTGCATCTCTGCCTACTTGTGATCTCTCTCTGTCTATCAAATAAATAAATAAAAATCTTTAAAAAAAAATAAAATAAAAATAAATGCACCCCAGTCAGATACTGCTGAGATGAAAAAATTTGGGAAAAAAAAATCTTAAATTCAGCAAAATCTTGTGTTATTACCTCCGTTTTACAGATGAGGAAACAGGCCCGGGGAAGGTAAGTGATTGGCTTGAGAATACAGAATCAGTCGTAGTAGAGTCAGGATTTGAACCAGGAAGTTTGGCTCAAACCTGTGTTCTTAGTCACTGCTTCGCATGAAGTAGGGATATGTGAATTGTGCGCCAGGTACTGTGGGGCCACAGATTAGTCAATTGGTGATAAAATGAAAGATTCAGGGGAAGTGACGGGTGGGCTGGATTCAGATTCATGAGGGAGATTTTCCTAAGTAGAGAAAGGGAGTAAGTGAAGTAATGAGGGTTTGACCATTCCTGTAGAGTATAAGTGGGCACACTTTCGCTCTTTTTCTTAGCTCTCCAGGCCTTTTTACCTCCAAAATACCAGGTTATTGACATTCGCCTCACCTACCAGAGACTGTCCGTTGTGTCCCAGCACCAGGTCCTTGGGCTGCCCCAGTGTTCAGAGCAGCCTCCTGTAAGGACCTCTGGTTTGCCATTAGGGCAGCCTTGAGATGACTGGGTTCATCTGCAAGGCTAATGGGACTTACGTCGACCGCCTCTCTGCCTCTCTGCTCAGGACGAAACCTGAAGATAGGTAGTTCTATAGCGTTTGGTTAATTTTACTACTCCCTTTCCACTGCTACTCTGTGCCAACATTTATCGCTTTTCTGAATTCCTGCTTCCAGTTTGTCCCAGAAGAACTTGTAACTGGTTACTAAAGATAAGTGAAATCCGGTATAAATAACACAGTTTATTATTACAGGGCTGGATGTTTGTGGGTCCAGTGCTGTCTACCAGAATGTACTGAAATGAAATAAGCCCAGTGCACCATGGTTAGTTAACGCAGGGGTCACTGCGCTATCTTGCTGCTTTGGTTTGTGTATCTATTCTTTATATGTGCCTTGCTTTTAAAGAAAACTTTAAAACTTCAAAGTGACTGCATTTGTTTAATTAAAGAATTTCTTTACAAAAAGAAGCACTGGTGATAGTAATAATAACTAATACTCATTAACCATTTCCTGTGAGTCTGGCACCATTAAAAGTAGTTTCCATGTATTAAATAAAATTAAAAAAAACAAAAACCCGTGATAGGGTGGGAAAACAGGCTGTAAGTAACTAGTTTAATAAAGCTATATTTAGGAGGAGGAGGAGTATTAATGCCTTTACATTAATGTATTAATGCCTTTACTTCCCATAAAAATCTTTAAGTACTATCACATTTCCCTCATTTTGTAAATGAAGGAACTGGGGCCAGAACCCAAAACCAGGCAGCGATCCTTCGGAGCCTACACTTTTACCCATTAGGTTTCTATAGTGTGTGTGACCATATGTGTACAATGTTTCTCTTAATAGGCTGGTTGTTCGCTTAAAAAACTAGGGAACACTGTCCCTGCTAGATGATGATGTGAGGTACAGAAAGAAGCATAGTTTTAATTCTTTGTGTTTGTCCAGTGGTGACGTCTTGTGGACATGGCTTGATTCTCCCTTACCACTATCAATTTTTTTAATCACTGTGAATTTTTATACTTTGTTAAACTAGCACTACTCCCAATTTGCTGGTTTTAAAGTGGTGCCATATTGTGAGCCTTCTAAAATTTTAATGATCACCATATATGCCCTGGCCCTAAAAGGCTCTGGAAGTATTTTAACTATGTGATTCTGATTATCTAATTTGGATGGGGATCAGGTAATAATGCTTAGAGTGTTATCCCCAGCTCTTTCTTACTTTAAAGTAAAGTACTTCGGTCATCTACAGGTCAGGTTTTATTGAACTTTGACTAAAATGTGATACATAATAGTGATTATTCTATGTATGAAATACACTAATAGAACTTAGGGAATTTTAGTGTTCCCTTTGAGTTTAATGTGTTTCTTATGAATTAGGTGGAAACTTAATAAAGCTTAGTTCAAGTTAGTCATAGAGAATTGATGAACCAGTGATAACCTGTCCAGCACCCCCCAATATTTGGAACACCTCCAAGAATTAGGAAATAAGTAAAAATGGCCTCTAAATAATAATGCGTAGGTAGAGTTCATATACTTTACTTTTAGAAAGCATTTCGGCCCCTTTGCCACCTCTCAAATGCACTTTGTTAGCGGCAGTTAAATTAGCTAGGCTAGCCAGCTGCCCGCCACCCGTATGTGTCCGTGGTAAGACAGGCTGCCACTGCGGGGGTCCTGGGGTGAATACGTAGCGACGGCTGTGTGCCTGGAGGAAAGAGCCCGCTTCTGAGCCCACTTAACTCTTGGAACAGATCGGTTTGTACTTTAACTTTCTTCAAGAGTTTTTTCAAACCAATATCCATCTTTTTTTTTTTTTTTTTTTTTTTTAAGAATTATAATCAGAATTGTAAATGTAAAACATATGGAGAACCATTCTGTCAGAAGTGATTTGAAGTATTTTGGGGGTATAAAGATGAGATTTTAGGTTACTCTTTGTTTATATAAGATGCTTCTGCTTTGGGGAAATTAATTAAATGAATTAATGTTCCCCAATTTCAGAGACCATAGTTGGGATAAAGTATAAATTATAATTTTGTCATTTTAACCTATCTATGTGTATATACTTTGCTTTTGTTTAATCAGCTGTGAATCAGTGTTGAAGAAAATAGGTTCTGGAGTCAGGTCTAGTTGAACCTCACTTACGTATTTTGTTAAATATGTGGCTGTGAGCAAAGTACCTCTCAAGCCTTAGTCTCAAACGTTCAGAAATAGTTACTGAGCAACTGCTGTGCGTGGTGCACTATTTTAGGAGTTAGGGACACCTCAGTGAACTTACAGTGTTAAAAAAAAAATCGTGGTCCTCATGGAACTTCCATTCTAGCTGGGAGACAATAGAAGAATAGTAACAGCACCTATATTCTAGAGGTATTTTTTAGGATTAAGGCAGTGCATATAAAATTTCCTGTCTATAGTTTGTAGAATTTGGGCATCTTATTTTTAGTGTTTGATTCTTGTGACTAGATTTTGTGTTCGGATAAAGTGAAGTTTATATTGGTTATTTCAAGTTGATGACTGGTAATAATTTTTCGTTGGTGATATCGAATACATTAATTTTCTCTAATATTGTTGAGAGGTACAGAGGAATAGAGGAATGGAATTAATCTCATCGATAAATGTTCTTTGCTTTCCTTTCCACCAGCCACCAAAAAAGACATCTAAAAGAGAAAAACCTAAACAGAAAGCTACTTCTAAAAGTAAGAAAACCGTAAAAAGTGCTAATGTTAAGAAGGCAGATAGCAGCACCACCAAGAAGAATCAAAACAGTTCCAAAAAAGGTATGTTAGAATGACACATTTTCAGCAACTCTGAAGGTAGACCTCATGTACTCTAACAGTTTTGAAGTGTGTGTGGCAAATAAACTGCCAAGAAAATTGCCTGGGGGGTTGGGGGAAAGGTATACCAGTTTTTAAAAATAATTTTAATTTTTCAAAATTGACAAAAATGTCAGTGGATGTTATATATCTAATTTATGGAGTGGTGATATATCATCTTACCGGATACCCCTTTTGAGAATCTAATGAAAGCTTATCTTTTAGAAAGTGAATCCGAGGATAGTTCAGATGATGAACCTTTAATTAAAAAATTAAAGAAACCTCCTACAGATGAAGAGTTAAAGGAAACCGTGAAGAAGTTACTGGCCAGTGCCAACTTGGAGGAAGTCACGATGAAGCAGATTTGCAAGGAGGTAATTCGAAAAATACTTGGATCATTTTGCTTTTATTTGAAAAATTCTTCCACTCAGCCCTCAGTTCAAAAAGCAGAATTCTTGTGTAAATGCCTTCACCCACTAAATGTCTGCTGAACTGTTACATGCCAGGCATCCTTATAGTGCTGGGATGCTGCATTCAGTCAGTCGAAGTCTCTGCCTTATTGAAATTACTTCATAAATAACAGTAGGATGTGTACAGTGAAGAAAGTTGAAGTGATACATTCCAAACCACAGAGAAAACTTGATTTTCCTGATCTGGAAACTATTTTTACTGATGCATCCTTAGGTTATGTTAATTTAGAAGAGCAGTCTTGGGGCGCCTGGCTCGCTCAGTTGGAGGAGCCTATGACTCTAGATCCTTGCAGTCGTGAGTTTGAGCCCCATGTTGGGTGTAGAGATAAAGATTACTTAAATAAATTGGTATTTTAAAAGACAATCTCGTGTACCACCTTAATTTCAGCATTACTGTTATAGGATGGTATAGATCAGGTTTTTAGCTCAGACTTCTGTGAGAAGTTTTTCTGATATGCAGAAAATAAAATGTCCTAATCTTGAATATGATTCCATAGAGATTCCATACCCTAGATCAAAATTGGGAGATTTTAGAATCTAGTGTGTCATGGTTAAACCAAATTAAAATTTCAAATGTACTGAAGGTGAAACATTCTATACTTTTTAAAGACCTTGTTTATTGTTTTGTTTATTCATTTAGCATTCACTGAGCCATACTGTATACCAGGCACTGGGATGGATTTGGGGGTAAAGCCAGGAAATCTATTACTTGGCTGTTGGGGGCTTGCGGTTAGGTGAGATAGGAGATGGCTGTTGCAGTGAGTTGGGGACAGTTGGTAAGGGCTGGACTGGAAGCATGCAGAAGGTGGCACACCGCCACAGAAGAAACTGCACCTGCTTGGGCCTGGGAGGGGGAAAGAGATCCTAGAGCATCAGCTGCGCCATACAGTCGAGCAACATGGACACATGTGCATAAAATAGGACAGTGACCACAAGGAATAGTAATTTCTTCGTCTGAAGACTAGAGTTGGAAAGAGGTCTTCACAGGAGTTAAGGAAGAAAAGGACAAGTTTCTTAGTACTCATATATGTCTTATTGCAGAGTTTAGTTTTTTCCCTGAAATTAATGGGAGAATTGGGAGGCTCAGTGGAGTTTTGGGAGCTGATCGTCAGGGGCCAACACAATCTGATTTTTGAGAGTCATCCCAGACAAATTGAGGACAGATAAAGAATGGGATGATAGTCATGAAACCCCAGTTTGTTATAATCAAAGTTACAGGGTGGCCATAACCAAGTCAGAAATCAAGAGAGCCTGGTGAGCGTTGGCTCATCTGTGGGTGTTAGGGCGCGGCTACGTTAACCATCTAGGGAACAGAACAAAGGGTACATTCTGAAAAAAAGAGAAGTTTTGTTCTAGACATTATGAGATGAGGTGCTGGGAACATCCAAGTGATAGAAACTGTGACCATTGTAATTCTTCCAAGGTAGGAGATACAGACGGGGTACTGCTGGGATTAAATCCAGAAACCTAGATTAGATAAGGTGGCCCAGGCAAGAAGATAGAGGTAAGCAGAGGACAGAGAGTCCTGGAAACCACTCACATCAGAGTTGAGAAGTGATTTCTACAAAATATGAAAAACTGTAGAGAGGTGCTGTCAAAGCCGAGAAAGAGGGGAGACAGTTTCCAGAAGGGGAAGATCATGCCCTCCAGGGGACAATGGGCAAGGGCTGTGGAGAACAGCTAGGGTTCGGGGAGGGGGGCTAGAAATGCCCTGTAAACATGAAAACACTCTTTCCCTACTTGAAGACAAAAGTTTAAATATTTTTGCTATTAGCTTGACAAAATACAAATACTAAGTTTTCATGCTTGGCAAGGGTATAGGGAGACATACTCATGCTTAAAGTTGTAACAACTTTGGAGAACAATTAAGTAGTATCTTTTTTTTAAGATTTTATTTATTTATTTCAGATCACAAGTAGGCAAAGAGGCAGGCAGAGAGTGAGAGAGGAGGAAGCAGGCTCCCTGCTGAGCAGAGAGCCCCATGTGGGGCTCAATCCCAGGATCCCGGGATCATGACCTGAGCCGAAGGCTTTAACCCACTGAGCCACCCAGGCGCCCCAATTAAGTAGTATCTTAAAATTTAAATTGCAAATGCCCTTTAACCTAGCAATTCCATTTCTAGGTCTCTATGCTAAAGACATAGTCACATCTGCACAGAATGATTACAGTAATGTTCAGCATGTCTGTTAATATTGAAATCAGAACCTAACTGGCCATCAATAGGGAAATGTTTAAACTGGTACATCGGTATTTTGGGAATTTTGTGTAGCAATTCAAAAGAACATGGAAAAACCTCCCAGGTATTGCCAGCTTTTTAAAATATAAAGAGTATTACCCATCTGTGTAAATACCAAAGACAATATTGCCATTGATACATTTATGTGTTTGTGTAAAAACTTGTTTTTAAAGGTCTGGAAGAAAACACAGCGAACCGTTAACTGGTTTCCTCTGAGGGGAGGGACAAGGGCAGAGTGGAGAGAGATGAGTTCTGTGCCTTTAACTTTTGTGAAGACATTTTATGTAATTTTTTAAAAAGATTTATTTATTTACATTGACAGAGATCACAAGTAGGCAGGCAGGCAGAGAGAGAGAGGAGGAAGCAGTGTCCCTGCTGAGCAGAGAGCCCAGTGCGGGGCTGGATCCCAGGACCCTGAGATCACGACCTGAGCCGAAGGCAGAGGCTTTAACCCACTGAGCCACCCAGGTGCCCCAACACTTTGTAATTTTTTGAGGGGATTATTAACAACATGGAGAGGTCAGGTGAGGAGGACTTGTGGAGTTTTTGGACTCAGCAAGTAGGAGATGATCATTCACGTAGTAAGAGGAATTTCGAGGACGGTAAATGCAAGGTTATTTACCCTTGGATTGAGAATGAATTACTAGGGAGGAAAGTGAATAAATTAAAGCTTCTGTTTTGAGCAGTCCTTTCCTTCCCTTTAGAAAGGAAATCGTAGATAAATGGGAGGTGGGGATACAAGCTGATGAAAGATTTTTAAGAAGGTCATGGAGAGAAAGCACATGCATATATTAGGCTTGGAGACGGTGCTGGGATGGCAGGGAGTGTTCCGGAAAGGGTCCTGGCAGAGGTAAAGGACATGGGGGATATTGATAGATCCAGATACAAACAAGCTAGAGGGGAAGAGGTATGTCAGAAAGTTGAAGGAATGCAAAATGGTGGCTTCTTGGCCAAGAGTGAAAGGGAGAAAGGGATGAAAAGGCCATTGATAGGAACGCAGGAGGAGCTGCTAAAGTATTCAGAGGCATTGCTATAGAGGCCCCAGCGTTGGACACCATGAACTTGAAATGGGGCCAGTCTTTCATTCTTTTTTTTTTTTTTTTTTTCCCAAAGATTTTATTGATTTGAGGGAGAACAAGTGGGGTGAGGGGCAGAGGGACCAGACACCCCGCTGAGCAGGGAGCCCGACTCAGGGTCCCTGAGCTGAAGGCAGACGCTTAACCAACTGAACCACCCAGGCGCCCCGGGATCTGTCGTTTAAAAGTTGTGTAGAGAAGTTGGTAGGTAGACCCGTTCCGGGCCAGAGCTGTGCAGGGGACGAACGAGGGGGAACGACTGGAGTGATGTAAATGATGGATTCTTCGCAGGAATTGGCGGACTGCAGCCTATGGGCCGGATCTATCTTCCCGTCTGCTTTTGTAAATAGTTGAATGTGACAGCAAGCACATCCATTCTTTCCAGCGTGTCTGTGGCAGCTTTCACACCGCAGTGTCATAGTGGAGTGGTTGTGACGGAAACTGTTCCTGGAAAAGCTGAAGCCATGTACTGTCTGTCCCTTCACTGAAAAACTGTCCTTACCTTCACTGCACCTCCGGAGTGAGGCCTGTGGTACAAATGGAGTCAGCCCAGGAGTCACTGTGAAGTTAGGTGGCAGAGCCAGTTGACAGGAGAGAGGGCTGTCTGGAAAGGTCTAGGAGTAGAGCACTGCTGGGACCCCCCGGATCTCGGGGAGGTCACCTGGGGGAAGGGATGCAGTGGTGGAGTGGAGGCCCAGGCTCGTCAGAGTTCAAGGTTGAGGAGCCTCAGTGGTGTTGGAGGACGTAAGAGAGAAGCGTAAGGGAGTCTCTAGGAAACATCTGACAGAGAACCCGCCAATATAAAGAGCTTAGTCCCCTTACCTGAGATCTGAGTGTTGGCCTTGCCTGCGTCTGTTAGCTCCGCTGAGATTCCCAGTAGCGTGTACAACAGTGATTTACTGTTGGCTCGTTTTGGGTCTGGTGAGCGAGAACCCTGAGCGCACATGCAGCTCTTCGTACACAGCATCCGTTTCTTTATCCAAAGGTGTAAAGCGTATCACTGGATTTCTAAATCTATTTTTAACCTTTTATTTTTTACCATAGGTATATGAAAATTATCCTGCTTATGATTTAACTGAAAGAAAAGATTTCATAAAAACAACTGTTAAAGAGGTAAGTATCTCCATCTTTTCTAATTTTGATCATTTTTGAACATCTAAGACAAAGGAATGATGTATATCAAATACTGCGTATTTTTCAAAATATTCACGTCACTAAATTGGTCATTTAACCCTCAAATTTTCTCAAGATAGGTGAGGAAAATATTTTTCCCATTGTAAAGCTTAAAAATACAGTCCGAACAGTAGTGATGAAAGCAGTGTCAGGCTCGCAGTGTAGGTGGGCAGCTGGGGGTGTCCCCAGTACTCCCACAGCCACATGAGCACAGTTGTTGTCCCCCAGAGGCAGAAGATTCACAGTAGCTAGAGTTTGATGTTGGTCCCAACAGATTTCCCAAGGTCACAGTTTAAAAATTTGGGGGGGTGGGTATATGATTTTTGTGTTTCTAATGTGCTTTGGGCATAGGAAAATGATGTTTCTCTCATTGCAGCTGATTTCCTGAGGCAGAGGAGACAGATGACTTGTCCCGTGGATGTAAAGATCTGATTTATACCATTATACCAGCAAAGAGAATGTATTTCCTTTTCTAAATCCCTGCAGGCATTGTGTTGGTAGAACTTATTGCCGATCTTTTTATCTTGAGTGTTAAGTAAATTTGAGTTTGTTGTTTTAAATTGCATTTCTATGCAGTTTTTAGTTTAAAATTTTGCATGGCAGTAACTGTTCCTTGCTTTTATAGCTGTATTTTGTACATTTTGGATTTCTTTATATGAGATTGTAGATTCTCGAACTGTTGTAGTTTTTAGCGCGCTTAGTAGTAGTCGCTTGTTTCGGACACACTTTTAATCAAGTAGAACAAACCATTACTGACATTTATACATGCAGAGACTATGGCAGTATTTAGTACACGAAATATTTTGAATACACATCTGTCAGTGGCGGTGTGTTCATCATATTAAAAATATACAGGCTTCAGCTATTGAGATTAAATTGGAAATTTTCTGCATGTGTATATATGTCAAATTGTCAGCATGACAAAAGTGACAGATGTTATTTTTGTATTTTTAAAAACAAATTTGTTGTATATAAAGTTTTTTTATTTCTTTTGTGCAGATCACTTTTTAAACTCCTCTAGGTAGGTATCTTTACAGTTCTAAACTATGAAATGTCAGTGTTCGGCCATATGGTATGACGGAGCAGTGAAAGTCAGAATTCAGTGGGGAAAACACTGAAGGAACAGACCGTTCTCTGCTTTGCCTCAGAAGTGTCATCAGGTTGTAGTTTTAGTGTTAATTCCGCAAGTGTCTGTAGATACATTTTATATTAGGGATCAACCAAATCAGTACATCAGAACTTCAAAATTTGGGGACAGGGTGGGAGTACGTTCAAGCACATTTCGCTTATGATTAATGAACTGATTTTTATTAACTGCTTTTGCCCATATAAAATGCTGATATTTACAGGAAACCGGGCCACCTTTATAATTATGATAAATGTACCAAGTATAATGCTAGAAGATAATGTGTAGGCAATAGTGGGTATCTCTGACACAATATTTCTCAAAAGTGATAAAAGACTTATTTTTAACATTAAAGAAGTTTAATGTATTTGTGGAATCAGGGCTTTTGGGTTTTAAATTTTGGCCAATCAGGATGCTAGGTGATCAGTATACAGACCACTCCCGAATGAGACTATTTTGTCTTTTAAATTGTCTTAATCAGTTTATTGAATAATCTCTGAATTTTAAAGTAAAACAATGCTACTTATGAGAGAACTAGGCCTTTGATAAACCAGTTGAGCATTTAAAATAAAAATCCATCCATAAAAATGGTGTGTGTTGACTGTTAGGGTTTAAACAGGTTTGACTTGTTTATGGATAAATGCAAATGAATGGAGTAAACAACTAAATGAGACCCAAGAATTGGCCTTTGATTTTAAATATTTAATTTGTTCCTATAAACCTTGTCAATAAAAATAATAAATCCATGCTCTTGTCTCCTGCATTAATGTCTTATGGTTCTTGTAGCATTTCCCCCCAGCTGAGGAACTCAGAACAGGTTTTTAGGTGGATTTAGCCCCACGATCCCAGTTAATTTGGAGTGCTGTTCAGAGATAACGGCGCACGGTTACATGAGCACGTACACGATGGAGAGGTCCCCAAGGAAAACTGGGAAGTGATCTCACAGAAGGTAGGTGAGTACAGTTACCAACTGTTTATTTTAGATCATTTACTTGAAAGGGGGTGAGCAAGTAAGACCTAGGAACTAAAAACAAAGTCTACAGAAGGCTTGGAGGAGAGGGGACAGGTGAGGTAGCATGCGAGTTCCCGGGGAAGGCGTAGCTGATGCGAGTGCGCTCGTCACTCTACAGTACACAGAGTATTTGAAAAACAAGTCTAGTTTTTATTAAGTAGTTATACACAACCAGCTGTTCACAATCTGCAGTTGAAACACTGTGTATTCACTGCTATTCAATTACAAAATCTTCAAACAGTGAAAAACCATAATCAAGAGGAAAAGTACCGTGGTTCCTTAACGAAAAAAAAGTCAAATGATGTCACTTAAGACAGGAAATTTTTTACATACACATTTACTGTACTTCAGCTAACGAGGTTCGCTTATAGCACAGTACAAGTTTAAGTGCCCAGAGACTAAACAGTTGTGAGCCATTTCAAACTTAAAATACTTTGCCTTTACGAACACATGCTATTCTTTAAACACTTTAGTACATAGTATTTTAAAGCAGAATACTTCCCAATCAGTACCAGTGACTCTCATCAGATAATGTAAATCTCAGCATTTTGCTGTTAACCCAACTTTGAAACCGATTTACTACTGTTTGCTTTTCTGTGTTTGTATCATACTCTGATGGGGACGGATGTGTCTAAGTTCTGTGTAAAGTTTGCATAAAATACACTGTTTCTACTTAGAAGTGGACTTTAAATTTTAAAAATACCTAATATTTTGCAAAGTCTTTAAAATCATTTTGAGTCCCTTTTTGAAGCAGACTAATAAGATTGAAAGAACTGTTAAGACTTTTTAAAACAAAAGCACTTAAGTTACCATCCACTTTTCTAATTTGGCAAGATAAGCATCCTGAAGACCCTGAAATCATTGTTTTAAATGAATTATTTTGTCATGAGTGAAAAAAGGAAAACGTATCTGCCATGTTCTCAGGCTTTTAAGATATGGCTTTAAATGTATAATATTTACCAGGATATCACATTTTTCTGCAGTTTTCCAGTGGACCTGCCTATGGAATATTGAAAACATAATGCTGTAAAAAATACTCTTAAGAGTTTGATTCTGTTATTTTAAAAAGAGGCAGTAGAGGGAGTTTTTTATTAAAGTATTCTGACAAAGATCTTTTTGCTAGTGGTTGCCAAAAGTAAGGCTATTTAAAGTGTACCACCCATCCCAACTTGGCTCTTAGAAAAAGAGCCATATTCTAATTGGCCTAAAGTATGAAGACTATAGTATCTCTACCCCATTCTAAGTGATAGAATACCTGTGCTGTTTAAGGAATTGGAAATTTTGCTGTTTTGCCAATGAGTGCACAAATCTAAAATGTATCACAAAAGATACCTGAATTTAAATTTTTGAATAACCCAATGGAAAGAAATATGTACAATATAAAACAGTCTGGAAGTTTCATTTACTTTCAGCTGAAGAGTTTGTGCTGTATCTGACACAGAAAGATTTGTATCTAAATTTTAAGTAAAAGCTCAATATTGGAGCTTTATGAAAGTCTTAAGGCTCATTGGCAAAGATACTAATAAACTGTCACAGAAGAAAAATACATGGCTTTTTCTGGTATTCTAATGATTGCTGCTTGGTTTCTCAATGTTTGAAAACTGATGAGTCCAACAAAATGTCCGATTTAAAGGGAGTCTCCAACCATGGAAGAAATCCTACCCAAAATCTTAATTTAAGGTTCCTTCTGCCTTATTCTGAAATACAGAAAACTTAGCCCTAATCAGCCTGTGGAAAAAGCAAATCTAAGTGCTTCGAAAGGATTCTTGGGGCTAATGGGGCTAATGCTCTCAGAGAAGGTTTTCCGTTCGGTTCTATGAAAGTGAGGTTTAACATGTGTTTCAGACGTTCCCGTCTGGGGCACAGAAGAAAGCCGGGTCCACACAAATTCTGTTCAGAAGGCTGCAATCTTGCTTGCTTCTCGAACGCCACTCAAATATGCCCCTGTAACAGTCTGTGGAAAATGCCTGTTTGTTGCCTGTAAGAAATAAGTGCGTAGCAGAAGGTCATGTATAAGGATCTTAAATGGTAATAAGCAAATAATCTGTACAAGCTTATACTTTAGATGGACGGCACTCCTTTGTGCTCTTACGAACACTACGCCGCCATCACTGCCCCTGAACTTCTCTGGTTAGCCCGTCATACCTCACCCGATCATTGCACAACTTACTCTACAGTCCTGTGAGGTACTGTGTGCCGGTCCTTAGGATACCACCTCTCTGTACCATGTGCCGGAACTAAGGGGAATGACTAAGACACAGTCAGTGCCCCACCCCCACCAGACAAGTAATCTCGCTGTTCGAATCGGCAGTGAGGGAGGCAACGAGCACGAACCCCTCCGTCCACAGTTGGAGTTTTGCTCAATGGCGGCAACAGACAGAGCTGTGTTACTCAACAGGAAGGTGAAAGAAAAGGTGAGGACTGGCACTGGGAGAAGCCCCCTTTCCAGGAGACTAGCTAGAACACAACCAGCAAGCCAAGAAGGGGAAAAGAGTCCCGACCTGCACCGCTGGGGGCAGGAACAATGACCAGGTCTGGGAGGCAGCTGTGGCAGAGCTGGTGAGCGCGCCTCAGAAGACGGGGAAGGACACGAAACCGCTCCGTGTGAACTAAGCTACTGCCAGGTCACCCGGGTGAATGGCTGGGATGCAGGGGAAAGGTCCGGTGCCAAAGACGTCAATGAATGGAGGTAATGTGGTCAGGAGGTGCCTGCCGTCCACGTACTGGTGGGGGAGGGGGCAGGAACTTCGCAGAAATAGGTTTAAAATTGTTCTTTAACTGTGAGGTTAAAGAAGCCCAACAGAGCTGCTCCTGGAAGCAGCTGACTGGCTGCTCAGCCTGTAGTCCTGCTCTGTTCCCACAAAGCTGCTCTGCAGCCCAATGACTCTGCAATAGCCAGCTTTTCAATGATCCGGACTTCTGGACTCCAGAAGAGTAAGAGAAAAGAACACCCACTCCATTTTCTTTGACACTAGAAAATGCGTGTGCTCCTAAGCTAACATACAAAGTGTGAAAACATGAAAGGGTGCTGAGAATTGCCTTTACTCTGCTCCGTTTGGGAAAGGTAGTGGCGTGGGGGTGGGGGTCAGAAGCAACCAATTCACCCCCCAAAGAATCCTTTAAAATTCTCAGCCACCAGAGGCATCAAGAACCACAGAGACAGAGGTTGGGCGTGAGTGGAAACAGGACTGAAGGCTACGAAGAGCAAGTTGGACCCTCACCGGCTTCCCGCTCCCACCACCTCAACCGGAGATCTGGGGAGGCAAGGATGAGGCACCAAACCATGCGGGGATTGAGTCAAGTCTTCATAACCAAGAGCAAAGCTTTCGGCTCCCAGGACGTCAGGAGCTGCCACCAAGCAAAGAGAAACTACATGTTCCCAGAGGCAAGAGCTACAGATAGACACACTGATGTTTGCGGATCCAACCGGCCGCTGGCCAGCTTGCGGTCACTCTTGGTAGGCTTTTATAAAGATGCCTCACTCAGATCTAAGCAGTCAAGGGTGGGAGACCTGGACATGTGGGAGGCAGAGGCTAAAGGAAACAAAACAGGAACTCAGTCATGAAGAGGGTGCCACCAAAGAATAATCCGAGGACAAGAATGTCCTCATAAAAGAGACAAAATTTATAAAGTTCAAGGGTGGGAAGTTGAATCTCCCCACAACACGGTAAGATGACAGAAACGAGTAACAGCAAAGAAAAAAGTCAAGATAATCAATTCAGGAGTTCCCATATATGTAACAGAAGATCTAGAAATAAGAGGGGGAAAATGTGGGGAGAGAATGATCAGAAGTGCAGAAACCAAGGACTGAAGGATAGGAGTGTCTAGATTACACACAAGCGAAAATGGGCACAGAAAAGAGTGGTAAAACAGCAAAACATTTCTCAACAAAAATAAACCAAGACAGAAGTTGTGCCACTTCATACCCATTACGATGGCCATTATCAAAAACCCACAGAAAATCACGGGGCGCCTGGGTGGCTCAGTTAGTTGAATGTCTGACTCTTGACTTGGCTCAGGTCAGGATCTCAGGGTCATGAAATTGAACCAAGCACCAGGTTTCCCCCGGTCAATGTAGAGTCTGCTTGAGATTCTCTCCCCCTTTGACCCTCCCCACCCACACATACACTCTCTCTAAAATAATAAATCAGTCTTAAAAAAAAGTCTCAAGTGTCGGAAGTGACTGCTGATGGGGTGTAAACTGATGCCATTACTGTAGGAACCAGTGTAGTGGCTCTTCAAAGAGTTAACCAGAGAGTTTGTGTATGACCCGGCAATGCCTTTTCTGGGCATATGCCCCAGAGAACCCAAAAGGGGTTCCTGAAGATCTGCACACACCGTGTTCCCAGCAGCATCACTCACAGTGGCCAAAAGGTAGTAGCAGCTCAAGCATCCAGGACGCGAATGTGTACACGGAATGTCATCTGTCAGGCGCCTGGGGGGCTCAGTGGGTTAAGCATCTAGCCTCAGCTCAGGTCATGGTTTCAGCGTCCTGGGATCGAGCCCCGCATCAGGCTCCCTGCTCAGGGGGAAGCCTGCTTCCCCCTCTCCCTCTCTTGCTCGTGCTCTAATAAATAATTTTTTTTTTTTTTTTTTAAAGATTTATTTATTTATTTATTTGACAGAGAGAGATCACAGGTAGGTAGAGAGACTGGCAGAGAGAGAGAGAGAGAGAGAGAGAGAGAGAGAGAGAGCGGGAAGCAGGCTCCCTGCTGAGCAGAGAGCCCGATGTGGGACTCGATCCCAGGACCCTGAGATCATGACCTGAGCCGAAGGCAGCGGCTTAACCCACTGAGCCACCCAGGCGCCCCTAATAAATACTTTTTTAAAAATGTGATCTATAAACGCAATGGACTATATTCAGTCTTAAAAGGGAAGGATATTTTGACCCGTGCCACAATCTGGATGAACCTTTAAGAACATTCTGCTGCAGGAAATAAGCCAATCATGAAAGGAAACACACGGTTCCTTCCACTGGGAGGATGGGGCACCCAGAACAATCCGTAGAGACGCAGTAGAGATGTGGCGGCCAGGGGTGGAGGGAGGGGGAGCGGGGAGTGTCGTTTCACTGGGACCGACTATCAGTTCCGCAGGATGAAGATGTTCTGGAGGGGACAGTGGTGATGGGGGCCCAGCAGCGTCAATGTACTTGATCCCACTGAACTGCAGACCTGAAAACAGGCAAGACGGTAAAAGCCTCATTCTAGATGGAAATGGGCACTTTCGTTCACGGTGTCCGGAACCTGACTGCGGCTACACCGAGACGGGGCGGGGGGGCAGAGCGCTTCTGTCCCAGCAAGTGTCCCACAGGGGTGACCACGAGACCCCCAACAGTCTCTGCGAGGCTCATGCACTGCAGTGGGAGTAACGAGACTCCTCAATATTAGAAACAAGGAAGAAAAATACTTTTAGATCATTTGCCAAAAGCACAATCCATGTAGTTCCTACAGTTCGACTTCTCAGGCCCTGACAAAGAAACTGGATCCCAAAGATGACAGGTGGGGAGTTGGTGACGTCTGTCCACGTTAAGTGGAGCTCAGAGAAGACCAACCACAAGAACTGTGGGTTGACTGACAGCAACAACTGCCGACTCAACAGAAGTTCTTTATGGACTTAAAAGAAGTTATGATGGTAAACTGTACGTTGTGCATAATCTACCACAGTTTAAAACAAACATTAAAAAGAAAGGAGAGAGTAATCTAGAAAATAAAACGCCAAGCCTGGAGAGCGGGAAGGCGGGGTCCCTGAGATCAACCAGTGCAGACCAGCGCACTGGCCAAGGGACGCCAGGAAGGGGGTTTCCAAAAGTGGAGCGAACGTGCCAGGCCCCAGGGACTTGGTGGTGCTCTGGGGAGGACGGCGGGGCGGGGGACAGAGCACCGAGCTACTGAGCACAAGGGCCATGACGACTGTCAAAGCTGCATGAACACCTCAGCCCTGCAGGAAGCCACGTCACAGGAGCACCAATGCGCTTCCCCAGTGTGAAAGCCCCACACCACACGGGCCACATCGTCAGCTGAGAGGAAGCCAGCGGCCCAAGTCTGCCTCATCACAACAGAAGTCAACAGCAGAAATGTTTGGAAACAGGAAGTAAATTCCCAAAGCAACGACAGAAAGGGTTAAAAACAGCTGTCCTGGGAGGGGGAGGAGGGTGTTGAGGGGGCATCTGTTGTCCTGCGTCATGATGTGTGTGTGTGTGTGTGTGGTTTTTTTAAGCTTTATTTGAGGGAGAGAGAGTGCGGGAGTTAGGGGACAGGGAGAGAGGGCAGCAGCCTCCATCCTGGCACGGAGCCCCACTGCGGGGCTCGATCTCACCATCCTGAGATCAGGACCTGAGCTGAAATCCGAGTCAGACGCTTAAGGGACTGCACCACCCAGGTGTCCCCGGGGTCAGAACACTTTGACCATATCTGACTTTGCTTCGAAACCCTGGACATACCCCACTTCAATTTAAAGAAAGTAACTAAGTAAAAGGCATCTGGTTCGGGACCCCGACACGCACCTCCCCGGCGAAGAAGACTGTTCCTTGTATCTCCTCGGCGATGATGTCGTAGGCTTCCCCGCTCCCGCCTGTCTTCACAAAGCTGTACGCCATCTGGATCCAGGGGTCTGTGCTCCACCGAGTGACAAAATACTTTGTGGGATCTGGGACTTCCTGTGTCAAGCAGAAGGAACCATGAACCAGGATCCAAGAGGGACTGAGACAGCTGTGGCCTGGAGCAGCGACCCCCAGGCCCCCGCCTCTAGAAATGGGCTCATCCCTCTGCACTGGCCCCTACCGTCCCCTGCATCCAGCCTGGCCCTGGACTTGTGTGGCATCCTTGACGCCCCGCCCAAACTCTGCAACCTCCCAACGTCTCCCATCTACACCGTCCCCAGCCAGAGACGCAGGCCCCCCCACCCAGGCCGGCCCTCGCCAGCGGCTAAGACTCGGGGTGGCCCTGGCTGCGGGGCAGCCCAGCAGGTGCTACGATGGCAGAAGAGGGGCCGGTGGGCCGGAGCAGAAGGGAAGGGGGCAGCCCTGGGACGGGCTGGAATCCTTAACAGCCTTCACAGAACGGCCGTAGGATGCTATGTTTCACATTCACTAAGTTTCAAATAATTCTATGCTTCCGACAGGCACCAGCAGGAAAACTATTTCTACAGAAACAAGGTGCTCAGTTCCAAATAACTAGCATGGAAACAAGTTTGGGGGCAAAAACCCCAAGTGAGGGACAACTGTAAGACATGATCACATCACATAAAATAAGCAACACCCCCACCCCCCACCAGGGAGGCCTCTCTTTCTCTAATTTATGTAACTTTTGAGTCATTTCAGTTCTTTCTACTCCCACTCCTTTATTTGGAAAAGATGGAAGCCGCACCATTTCCAGGTCTCCAGAAATGGTGAGATTTGGTAGCCTGGCAAATAGCACGGACCCTGAGCTCCTCGGAGAAAAAAGACAGAGAAGGGACGAGCTGCGTCTGTGGGGTGGGCGAAAATTCTGGACAACATTCCTTCAGAAGGGAAGCTGTCAAAGCTTGCTGGGGTGTGGGGTAATCCCGGACATCGGGGAAACGCGGAGCTCCCGCCATCCCCGGGAGAGCAGGGCCGCGGCGCCGGCTGCAGCGCACACACTCCCACGGGAACCGCACAGGAGACCAGCCCGGCCTCTGCAGGAATGACGTGCAAATCCGTGCCGCGGTCCACATTCTGGGCAGTTCCCCAGCGAACAGCCACGCTCTGTGGATTAGCAAACGGGAGGGAGGGAGGGAGGGAGTGCGTGATGTGAGCAAAAAAGGAAGACCGTGGTGTGACGGGTGGTAGGAATATCGCTGCAGGCTCTGTGTGTCCCCCTAAAATTCCTACGTTGCTGCCCCTCGCCCCAGCACCTCCGAAGGGGACACTCTCCGAGAACGGGCCGTCCGTGAGGCGATCCTGTTAGAGCCTCCGGGTGGGCTCTGACCCAGGAGGACTGGTGTCCTTGCGAGAAGAGGGGAGGAGGGCATGGACAAGCACAGAGGGGAGGGCGAGCGAGGTGGCCGGGAGCAGCGGCCATCTGCAGGCCACGGAGGGCGGGCGGCCTCCGAGGGAACCAGACCCGCCGGCACCTGCTCTCGGACTTCCGGCCCCAGCCCGGGGAGAAAATGCGCGGCTGTGGTTCCCGCCACCCAGTCGGCTGTCTGCCACGCTGGCCCGTGCGGACCGGCGCAGGCGCAGAGCTTGCATCCTCGGGGCTCCCGCCGCGGAGAGCGCGCTGGTTCTCTGACCTGCTCCTTGAACAGCTCCCGGAGCACAGCCATGCACAGCTGCAGCACCTGCTTGTCGTCCAGGGTCCTGACGGACGCCACGGCCTCCCCGGCGACCACCGACATCAGCACGCTGTGCTGCTTCTGCAGACGGGAGAGGAAGGCCCTGGCAGTTCACGTTCTCTGCTTTCAGGACGGAAGTCCCCAGCCCCTGTGCTCACAAGCACCCCCGACCCCGCAGCCCCTCCCCACCCTCGTCTCGGTCCCCAGCCCACTTCCCTCACAAAACTCCTTATTCCTCTAGACATTCTGTGGCAGGAAGGAGGGTAAATAGGAAGGCTCAGGGATGCTCTAGGCTTTCCCCTCGTACGAGCTCGTTCTAGAAGAAACAGGATGGAGAAGGCATGTCTGCAGGTACAATAAGAGAAAAATCCTTCTCATTCGGTAAAGAAATTTTGCCCATGGCTCCCAAGGGAAACCTTTGAAGATGAAGTTTCTTGGGAGGAAGAAGAAAAGGGAACAAGAATGATCTGCAGGAACCAGTAGTTCCTCTCCTGTCCCAGGCCCGCCCCTCGCCCTCTGGGCCGCTCACAGGAGGACCCTCGAGAGCGGTGTTCAGGTCCCACTCATCACCGTGCCGCGCTGACTTGCCCCAAGAGGACGCCCCACCGGCCCGAGAGACCAGTTTCCTAAAGCAACTGATCCACTGCCCGGGGAGCAACGACCGCCCTTGAAGAGCACACGGCAGGTGGTGGGGCTGCCGCAGGACAACGGCCCAGGCCCAACATCCTCAAGCACAGCAACACGGACCCAGAGCGTCCACCGTGCCCTTCGGCTCCGCAGTGTGACCGGATTCTAACTGCGGCAGGGGAACTCAAGCCACATTTCGCCAGCGACTTACCTGGGGATCCATGTCATAGAACACAGCGAAAAGCCCCCGCTTGCTGGCGCTAGGAGGTACGTGACCAAAAAAGTCAGCCCCTTGAACTTTACTGTCCCAAAATCGGTAAGGGAATTGCAAGGCAATCTGGAAAGTGAGCAAGAGAGGGAGAGGGTTAGGAGTCCCTGGGATCAGGAGTATGGCAAGCTCTAAGGAGCTACCTACAGTTCTGGACTGAAGAGCTAGGCATGGAAAACAAACCTAAACGCGCCCTTTCCATGCACCTGTCTTGTTGTCCTCTCGTGAGCATCTGGCTTTTTGTGCTGTTTAGTCCCATACTTCCACCGATGACGGGGGACCCACCAGCAACCACCAGGCTGATGGGAAGATGCAAAGCATTCCTAAGACCGGGTCTGGAAGCAAACGTCGCTACGACCAATTCTAGCCACCCCTAGGGCCGCCAGGATCCGCTGAAACCCTCGCATTTCTGCTAGAGATTTTAAAGGCAGAGGAACTGAAACTCTCTCCTCACTGGGACCAATTAATGGAGGGCAGGCAAAGAAAGCAGCCCAAAAAAAGAAAAAAAAAATAGCTACCTTTTTCCATATTTATATGCCAAGTTAAAATTCTGAATAATAAGATTCATTTTCCTAATGTCAAAATTCAGACCTTGGCCCAGCTTTCCTCCTCTCGTTTTGCTAGTATCCTTCTGTATTCTTCATGAATGATTATTCAAATGTAAAGAAAATCTTTGAATTTTATTTGAATTAAAAAATTATCCCCTACTGCCCAATACCATAAGGAACTGCAGTCACCCGGCTTGAGTAACTTGTCACCTTTTCAATGATGCCTGCACCTAAGCTGTTGATAGCCTTCATCTTCTTTTCTGACAGTGGTGGGTTAAAGTGGATGGCACCCTTCTGCAGTAAGGCCAGTGGGACCGTGACTAATACCTGTGAGAAAAAATGAACAATGAACACACGAAAGCAACTGAACCTAACACCACAACCAATCAGTGGGTTCATTTCCAGGAAAATCTCAACACACAAAGGACATTTCTCCCTACTGCCAATCATGAGACTGTCAACGTCCCATGTTATACTGGGAAGAGCAAGTGCGTCATGTACCATTGGCCAGGTTGTTCACTGCACAAGGGTGCCTGGCTGAGCAGAAGTGGCATCCACATGGAAGAACTCACAGAAAGGTCTTGATGGTTTAGAATAACCCTGGGTAGAAAGGGTCAGTAGATCCCAATCCTGAAAAGCAGTACTGTAATAGGAAATAATCCTAAATATGGAATCAGGAAACTATATTTATCATATCTGACACTTTCTAGTGTGTGGCCAATACCTGCCCTGCTAACCTCAAAGAACTAAGGTAAGGCTTAAAATGAAAACTCTTACAACATACATCAATATGTTACATAAATGGTAAAGCACATCAAAAACAGTACAGAGTATTATAATCACAGAGAGCCACAAAAATTTTTTTAAGGAGAAAACAATTTATCGCGGGGTCTCCAATGGCTCACAAAATCATTTAGGAGAACTGAAGTAACAGGTGCTAACAGAGCCTTCAAGAATGACCCTCCAAGTCCCATCACAGAACCCAGCCTCAAAGAGCTGCTGTCTCTGCATACAGTCGGGACATCTCTGGCTCCAGAGCCACGTCACCATGACCAGCGCCAGAAGCCATCACTCCTGCTGCCAGCTCGAGAATCGTGCCGCTTACAGAACAAGCTGCACCAGCAACGTGGGCTCCTGAGGCCCTGCCTTGTGACTCCCCTGCAGAGAGGGAGTGGACCCTGGGGCCTCCACCGGCCCCGCTGCAGGAGAGCCTGACACCTTGACCGTCCTGCTCGTCGAAGCAGAAGCAGAAGCCACACCAGGGCTTCCAAGTCTCCCACTAGTGTGGCTGAGTGGCTGCACCATTTCCATCCAGAACCTCAGTTGCTAGGGAGTCTGGGAAGTGTGTGTGTGTGTGTGTGTGTGTGTGTGTCTCTACTTCCGCCAGCTATGCTGGGGGCCTGCACAGCAGGAGCAGCGTGCCATGGAACTGAATGCCAACCACTCTAGCTACCAGAACCCTCACCAAAGACTGAGTGTGCTTGGCTTGAACCCCAACTCCAGGATCCCAGGAAGGCCAGAGTTCTTCCTATCATTGTGTCACTATTTTCTGCCACAGGGAACATGCAGAAAGTATTTTCAGTGTCATCACCATGAAATCAAAAAAAAGGGGAGGGGGGGGGCGCATGGGCAGCTCAGTTGGTTAATCGTCTGCCTTCAGCTCAGGTCACGATCCCACGGTCCTGGGATGGAGCCCCGTGCCAGGCTCCCTGCTCAGCAGGAGCCTGCTTCTCCCTCTCCCTGTCCCCCTGCTCCTGTGCTCTGTTTCTCTGTCAAATAAATACATAAAATCTTTTTTTTAAAAAAGGAGCAATTGTTCTCGTGGATGCATAGGAACTTCAAGGAAATAAGATCTAGATTTTAAGATTTTATTTATTTATTTATTTATTTGTCAGTGAGAAAGCAACTGTATAAACAGGGGGAGCAGCAGGCAGAACAAGAAGCAGGCTCCCCACTAAGCAGGGACTCGGTCCCAGGACCCCAAGATCATGACCTGAGCTGAAGGCAGGCACTTGACTGACGGAGCCACTCGGGCATCTCAGATCGAGATATTTTCTTAACAACCAAAAAGCTTTCAAAAGCACATGAACTGGGCACCTGAGTGGCTCAGTGGGTTAAGCCTCTGCTTTCGGCTCAGGTCATGATCTCAGGGTCCTGCCACTGGGTCCCCCATCAGGCTCTTGCTCATCGGGGAGCCTGCTGCCCCCTTCCTCTGCTGCCTGTCTACTTGTGATCTCTCTCTGTCAAATAAATAAATAAAATCTTAAAAAAAAAAAAAAAAAAAAAAGCCCATGAGCTAAGGTAAACAGGCGGAAGAGATAAACAGAGCTGGCCAGAGACTCACACCAGCTCTCCGGGCAAGCAGCCTGGAGACCCGCACTGCAGCTTTGTTTGTAAACGTTTGTGGGTGTGTCAGGCTGGGGCGGTCATCCTTCACTTACAAGTTGGTTTGGAAACTTCCAATTCAAACCATGTGATGCGTGCAGACTACCATAAAAATAAAAAGACTTTAAACATTTCGGAGCAGACTTTGAAACACGGCTCTGCCCTAATACCCCTGGAGAGTCGGATCCAAAGAAAGGAATGCAAAGGTGCCTGGTCAGGGTCAGGCAGAGGGTGACCTAGCAGACGGTGACCCAGCAGGGGCCGCCAAGAGGCAGAGTCACAAAATCCCAGAGGTTCAGCCATCAGCTAATGTACAATTTTACAAAGAGGTATTTAAAAAAAATTTCACCACCAGGAGGAGCCTCAGATATTAGCCTGACTCTCACTTTGGGGCTCACAGTAGAGGACACTGTCGCTGGCCCGGCCGCAGGCTGGACTGACCGGGGGAAGCATTACAGACATGACCAGCCCGAGTCCCTGAGAACCTGTGCGGGGAGGAGCTCTGGCTGCGGTTTTTCTTCCTAAGCCCCTCATGGGCGGTTCCCATGTGAGCCGGGACTAAGCAGCACTACAGTCCGAAGGCTGCATCCCACCAGCCCCAACGCCCCCGCTAGCCAATGGCGGGAGTGACAGGAGGATCTGCCCCGTGGGCTCATACCCTAGACCCCGTCTCTTCACTTGACATGCAATTCTTAGGAGCATCGTGGGCCATGGAGTACCTGGAAATAACTGGAAAGTGCAGAGCACAGCTAATCTAGGAACCAGTGATAGTCTCTCAGTTATACATTTGGGTCCTCATTTGAGACATAAATAAATCGAAATAAACTTATGGGGCTTATTCATCCCTTCTGCTTCAAGGAAGCACCCCTGTTCTCCCCAGCAATACAGAAATCTCCGTGTGACATCCCAGAGTATAACACCTTCCACTGTCCACCTACTGAAGTTTATAAAAAAATCCCAATAATATAAAAGTTCTCCTGACAGTTTCAAAATGAAAACACAGAGCTGCCTTGAACAGAAAAATGATCCCATAGCAAAACAAACTACAAAAAAAAAAAAAAAAAAAACCACCGCCAACTTGGAAAATACCAAGAATTAAACTAAATAAACTTTTTTTTGGTAATACACAACTTCTCAGATCCTTTAACATACTCATACTTAACCCAAAAAGTAGACTGCAGTACACAGTAGTTTTCAAACTTATTTGGCCAAAGGATTTTTCATATTCAACTCTCAAGACTCATGTACCACAAGAAACACTTTTCAGAATTTCACCTACCATGAAATCCATATGGTGTTAGATCAATTATCTCAGATCTGCAGACCCACACAGGATTGAGTGGAGACAGGTAAGTCTTCAGGACTCCATCTCCAGGCAGATTGCCAAAGGCAAACTACTTGGTGGAAAACACGGTTTTCCCAGACCCCCAGGCCCGTAGCAGCACCTAGTGAAATTCTAGCACCTACCTTTTGTGCTGTATACCCTGTCCCATCCGTAATGGCAACCTGCACTTCATCTCCAGAATAGTCAATGCTCTGTACCTGCTCGAGAAAAACAATCATGAAAACCATGAGACGGAGCCGTACGATCCAGGATCCTCTCCCAGTATATCGTGTGAATTTCTATCTCCAAGATGCCAAAGAATCACGTTCTGGCATTCAGAGATCTGAACGACATTTACAGCTTACTTCAGGGAACTCTCATCCAGTCATTAAAATTTATAAACACTGTCAGAATATGGAAAATCTTTAAAATCGCTTATCTAAAGTGAAGGATACACATAAGTTACAGCCCCTGTGATCAGAGCAATGCGCAGTGCGAACGCATAGGGACAAACACGCGAAGGGAAAAATTTCCGAATGAACACAGATGCACAGCGTCAGGGAGGTCATGAGACTCCCGCACACATGAGTAACCAAGATGCATCTGTACCACGGCTGCTTCCAAACAGCGGGGCCCTAATGAACGAGGTCACGGCAAGCACCTGTCTCCTGTGTCATCCACGTGCCCCACGCTTCCCACCCTCCAAACACAAGGTCAATTCAGAGCTCCCCCCGTCCAACGCTGTCAACACTCACTGGAGACTCGAGCCGAATGTCTAGGCCTTCTGCCAGTTTCTCAATGATTACGGAGTAGCCAGGCATTAGCAGAGTGTGGTCACCAGCGAACTGGGCAAAGAATTCGTTGTGGTCCCAGGAGCGAGCAGACACCTGGGAAGCGATAATGTGCAGGAAAGCTTATTTTTTTGTCTGTCTATCCATCTATTTATTATGTAAACTCTACCCCTAATGTGGGACTTGAACTCATGACCCCAAGGCCGAGACTGGCATCTTCCACCAACTAAGCCAGCCAAGCACTCCAGGAAAGCTTATTTTAGAACAAAAGGTAGACATGATTTCGACCTGCTCCTTGACAGCAAGGTATACTGTGTATCAACAATGCTGAAAAAGCAGAACTCGATGAATGAAACTGGAGAACTCCATCTATAAGCATGCCAACCGTCACCAACGTGGCATTTCTATAGAGGCTGAAATCCTGCATGATTTTGGAAAACAACGTTACTCCGATGGCAATGGTGAATGCCAGGGTATCTCAGCTGGTTAAGCATCTGCCTTCAGCTCAGGTCATGATCTCAGGGGGTGGGGTGTGTGTGTGTTGGGGGGGGGGTCCTTGCTCAGTGGGGAGTCTGCTCCTCCCTCTGCCTACCTCTCCCTCCCTCCCTCCCTCTCTCTGACAAATAAAAGAGTTAAAAAAAAAGAATCGAATGAAAATGGAGATATCCTGATTTGGACAAATAAGCCAGGGTCATCTGTGGAGCCTCAATTCAAAATAAGATCTGAGTATCAAGACCTTGGTCGTTACAGGAGTGAGGCAAGTTTAAATTTATTTCAGCAAGATTCACAGACCACGCCTGCAAAGCTCCTCTATTTCGGTCTCCGGAGAGCAGTGCTCTCAGACCGCGCAGGGCTCCCCAGGGCCGCCTGCAGGGCCTCCGCGGAGCGCGGAGCGGGGCGCGCAGGGGAAGGAGGGCAGCCAGCACGCCCGGCTCTGGGCCCCGCGCAGATCCAGCGCCAGGGCCCTCCTGACACATTCTCTGAAGAAAGGTTTCTCCAGCTCTAACAACAAAACGAGGTCTAAACCACGTGGGGCGACTTCGCTCAGAAGTCATGGTTTTTGAACTTGCAAAGAGCAGAACCCGTATTTCCTGTTTACCCGGAGCAGCCCGGGTTCCGGGCCAAGAGCCGGCCCACGGACACACGCACTGACATGCGCCGAGCCTGGGTCAGGGCCAACACCCGGCACGGGGAAACACGCGCAGCAGCACATGTCCCCAGCCGGGACCCCGCACCCAGACACGCGCCCCGGCCCCGCGAGCCCGCACACCTGGCGGAGGCTGCTGCCGCAGGCGTACTCCAGGTTGCTCAGGTGGAAGTGTAGCACCTGCTCCTCGAGCTCACTGAACTGGACGCCGGACTCCGTGATGAACGCTTTGTAGATCTCCTCTATCTTTTCTGTAACGGGGAGGGAGCGAAGCAGAGCCAAGAGCGGTCACGCCGTTTCCTCATCCTTTACCCTGCGTTCTGTTCCTCCGGCGACCCCACAAACCCCCGAGCGGCCGAGGTCCCTTCCCAAGGAAACCCGGGGTGCGTGGGGTTGGGGGGACAGGACATGTTGATAAGGTTAGTTTCGCTCAGGAAGGAAAAGCTTATCTTAACTGGAAACACAGTCTGTAGGCTCTGCATCTTCAACCATGTTTCGTTACTGCCTCGTTGAACAATTTCTTCTTTTTTGCTCAAGTTTGGAGGGGGAGGTACCCCCTGTGCCCCCAGAGAAAATTCCTCCTCCCTTTCTGGTACTGCGACCACCTCAAGTCCAGTTCTTAGAACATCTCACCTCAAGGCAGAGCCCTACAATCGACTACCTGCTACATTCTCTCCAAAACAAGAATAATCCATCGCGGGCTTTCGTCCCCTGAGCCTTCTGCCTCCATGCCTTTTCACTACTGGTTTTCTGCTGCCTGTGTAATAAATCCCCAAACCCACAGCCAGACCAAGCCAGCACACTTTCAGCCTTTCTAAAGACAGCGCCTACCACCTGCCCGTTCACAAGCTCTGCTGAGGGGCAGCCGGGTCTCTGCCGGGTAAATGCCAACCGTGGGAGGACTGCTGCCACCTCGCCCCTCACTGGCTGCCCCCCATGGCCTGGCCCAGCCCCCTTCCACTCCAGCATCCGCCGGCCACCACACGCCTTGGGAATCCTGCTTACTAGCAACCCCCACCTTCATCCATTCCACGCAACCGGAACGTTCAACTACACAGACACACAGCCCTGTGGTATCATCGCTTGGCTCTTAGATTCCCTTTGTGGGGGGATGCGGGGGGGCTCGTGTCTGACAAACTGTAAACATCTTAGCACATGGCACTTCTTCGTAACCTTTGCCGTGATGACCACCAGCCCACATGTAGGCTGTAGACTCAAAGTCTGTGTACTTGCTCAACTAGACAGGGAACTGAAAGTGAGTTAAGAAAAAAAAAAACTTGACAACTCCAGCCTCTCATTCAAATTCATGCTACATCACAATATGGGGATGGTCACAGCACCGCTGGGTCCGTGCTAGGCTTCGGCCCCCCGACCACAGGGCCTTTGCGCTACCTTCATGATCATCTTGCAGTCCTACCCTGCCTCCTGCTACATGGTTTCTATTTTCCTTCAGGTTTTGTAGAGATTCGGGAGGAACCAAGATCTCTAAAAACCAAGATATAAAATTAAGTATTAATAGACTGGGAAAAGCCTTAATGTGAATTTTATGTAAATTACACTTAAAAGCTTTAGTACATATGCTCTCTGAAATTAACTCTCGCTTCTCAGTGTTTCTATCTGGATGTTTTCAGCAAAGTGCTAATGAGCTGGCATCTCTGCGCAGACACTACGAGGCGGGAGAGAACCGGGACCTTGTTCATGCAGACACGTACGCACCGTTATTAGAGCTTTCCCAGATAATACTAATTAGAAAACACAACTTACACAGTTGTTGTCGCAGACCCTCCCTTGATAACTTTTTTTAATTGGCCAAGACAAAGCAATATTGTTAACATTTTTACCTGGTGGCCTTTTGGGTGTAAGACCTTTTGGGTCTTAGGACCCCCCCCCCCCCCCGCCCATCCAGCGATTACCCCCCACGCACACCACACTCACTAAATTCTGAGCACATCCACCAAGTCAGCCTAGGAACGGCCCCCAACTCCGGAAAAGTCAACAACGTCCCCCTGGGTCTGGCCATTAACTCCGTTTGATTAAATGATCCCTGTGCTGCCCAATTTCTGAAAATGTTGTGTGAGATTCCGTAGAGGCTCATTTACAAATAAGGGTGACTGGAGGGTCTCAAGCAGGAGGGGGAAGGGAAGGGGAAAGAGAGGGGACAGTGCTTGCTACTGAGACCTCGACCCCAAACAATGAGGGAGCATACACCAGGACGCAGAACTAAGAACCCTTTCAAGGAAACATACACCTGAAGCAAATTAACATCCTGAGAACAGAGTTCAAATGATCGCACTTGAAGAAACCACAACAGGCCATCAAAACCCATGAGTGGTAGGGACGCCTGGGTGGCTCAGTTGGTTAAGCGGCTGCCTTCGGCTCAGGTCATGATCCCAGCGTCCTGGGATCGAGTCCCGCATCGGGCTCCTTGCTTGGCGGGGAGCCTGCTTCTCCCTCTGCCTCTGCCTGCCACTCTGTCTGCCTGTGCTTTCTCTCGCTTCTCTCTCTATGACAAATAAATAAATAAAATCTTTAAAAAAAAAAAAAAAAAAAAAAAAAAACCCATGAGTGGTACATACAGGTCGTAAGAACTGTAGGCTAAACGAACATCAACTTAAGAAGCAGAATGGTCAAATCTCCACTGGCACCCTCGTGAAAATGAGTGCTTACAGACAAGTTTTCCAAAGAGTACAATCAACTGAGAATATTTGGTCCAATTAGTAACAAAGCCTAACAATTTTGAATTAAAATTTTCCAACTGCAACACATATTCTTACATTCTTAAATAAAACATACTAAAAAACAAATAAACAAACAAAACCAAAACAACCTCAAGCTATTGCCCCCAAAAAGGGAAAAGAAATCCTGACATACAAAAACTCTTTTCATCTAGAAGGGACATTACGGGGACGCCTGGGTGGTTCAGTTGGTTAGAAGGGACATTACGGAGGGACTACTCACATGGGGCCTATACCACGTTTCCTTAAAATAAGCTCCTCTGGGAAGCTGAAAATTAAACATTTAAGTAAATCTTTCAAACATCAGCTATTTTATGCAACGTAAGATCTGAGTGTGTTCACGCACACAAGCCTCTACAGGTCCTTGAGAAAGTTCTCCACAGAGCATAACAGTCCAGAAGGAAGGCTCCTAGGACTTCTCCTGTGTGTGTGTGTGTGTGTGTGTGTGTGTGTGTGTGTTTTAACACAAGCTCTACGCCCATCATGGGGCCTGAACCCGTGACCCCGAGATCAAGAGTCGCAAGCTCTACGGACTGAGCCTGCCAGGTGCCCTTCACAGGACTCCTCCGACGGCAGACGTCCAAGCACACAGGTGGACGCTGCTAGTGTTCATCAAGCTAGGGAGACAAGGGGACTGCGATGGAACATTCAGAACGCCATTCCCCCATACCTCCTAAAGGAACATCTTGGAGCTGAGTCTTATCCTTCCTCCACTCAGAGACAACATCCAAGAGAGCATTAAAATGAAAATCCATGCGCTTGTCAATGGTGGGGTCCGTAATTCGTCCACCTTCCTGAATTAAGTCACATCTCTCTCCAAATTTATGCATGCTGATGCCAAGCTTCAAAATAATGAGAATAAGAAGGTGAAATTTTGCCCTGGAAAAAATACTTACAGGTTCTAAGCTGAAATTAGACAGAGCTCTCATGGAGAAAATGGTCTAGCAGTTCTCGAAGAGAAAGCTAAATGTGCTTCCTGGGGGGTGGCAGCAAAGGGAGGCAGTGAGAAAAAGAGCATGAAATCCACGAGACCTTATTTCAGGAGAAGGTGAAGTGACAGCAGCAGCGTCCATGCCATGTACTCTACAGCTTTGCGGGCAGCATGTATTAATGCTCCCAGTGCTACGGCCGAGCCCGGCCTCTCCTTGTTCTGACATTCCAGCCCCACTGCAGACTCTCCCGTAAATGAGCACGCAACCACACAGACACTCATGGAAGGTGATGCTGAATTTACTGTCAATACGTAATACTTCAGGAAAAAACCTTGGGCCTACCGGGTCTTCAATGAAACTACAGAGAGTCGCCCAATAAAAGACAGGATGCCCAGGTAAAATTGGACTTTCAGAGGAACAATGAGTAGTTTGGGTTTTGGTGTCTGTTTGTTATTGTTTTTGTTTTTTTTTTTAGTGTAAGTATGTCCCAAATATTGCATGCAAAACATCCCATGGAATATTTGGGACATACTTATCCTAAACACAATACTTGTTGTTTATCCAAAAGCCAAAAGTAGCTGGGCATTCTGTATTTTTATGGGCTCCATCTGGCAACCTTAAGATGAGCTAATCGAGTGGCCTGGAAATAACACACAAATATAATTAAAAATCTCAAAAAAAAATTTTTTTATGCATGCTACAGTTCTACCTTCTCTGAAAGGAAGAACTGTAACTACTTTTGTTGACTTTTCATGGGGGGGAGGGTGAGGGGGCAAGAAATCATTTAGGGGTGGTTCTGTATCATCAAAAAGCATTATTAATACTACACACAAGAAAAGTGAGACCAATTTTTCTTCTGATTATCTACAACACAAATGTTAAAGAAACCCACTTGTTCACACATTAGTGCTACTGGGTTGTTGATACAGCCGTTGACAATCTGGGCTCCTCTTCCCACTGTGACGCCTTTAAAAGATTTATCATCCCATACTCGGCCTCCAATTCGGTCTTTGGCTTCCAAGACAGTTACCTAAAAACACAGGCAATCAGGGAAGCTGAATAGGATAAGAAACTGTATTAAAAGCAGTGCTATAAATCCAGAATGACACACAGTTATGTAAGTTCCAGATCTGGTTAATTATGGTATCACTCGGGAAAAAACTTTAAAAAGAAGGTAGCGTGAACAGAAGCCAATGTAGATGTTGAAACAAACCATCCAGTTTTTAGCAAGAAGGGGAGTGAGTGGTCTGCTAGTGAGATCCCTCAAACGAGATCTCTCTCGTCTCCAATGCCATAATGATAAGATTGGATGAATTAGTACATGAAACGTACTCTGAAAGTTTTTACTTAATACTAGTCCATAAATTAAAAAGCACTGTAAGAGGGGTGCCTGGGTGGCTCAGTGGGTTAAACCGTCTGCCTTCGGCTCACGTCGTGATCCCAGGGTGCTGGGATTGGGCCCCGCATCAGGCTCTCTGCTCAGCGGGGAGCATGCTTCCCACCCCCACTTGTGATTTCTGTCAAATAAATAAATAAAATCTTTAAAAATAAATAAATAAATAAATAAGCACTATAAGAGACCAGACTAAAGAGGTGAGTTTTCCTTTAAAACGACTCTGCAAAATGCCTTCAGCTTTGCAAATAGGCCTTAACTTCCCTAGGAAAGGACTACTGTTAAAAATAAAAGTGTACGTTGATCATACTACCCAAGTATGACCTGGTGGGCCTGGCCTAAGCAGGTTGGCCCCACACCCAGACAACGTTACCTCCCCCCAATTTTGCACGGCATGAGGAGCTGCCGGTGGTGGACAGTTCTGACAACCAGCGCCACGCTTCCTTGGGTCGCAGTAACCCAGGGGAAATGTGACTCCTACTTCGTTTCACTTCTGGATCCCTAACAGGACTCTTTCAACTTGCTCAAGGATGTTCCCCAAGTCAACCATCTCGGTTACTCTGGGGAATCTCTTTCCTAACAGAAGAAGGACGGTTGGTCTCTTTGGGGTCTCTCATCACCTGGTGAACAAGAGCAGAGAAGGGGAGTGCTCCTCTGAATATTCTTATTCCTCATTCTCTCCAACAAGGAAGGTTACAACCTGAGGTTCTAACCTTCCCCACCCTCTTTTCTCTGACTTCATACAGATTAACATAGACCCAGCGGTGTCTGGTTTTGTTTTAGTGTAAGAGGAAGGTACTGTATTAAAGACAGCCCCCTAGACTTTGGATATTAATAACCTTCCTTGCAACATCATCTGTGAGTTTCCCTAACAAAAACAAACAAAAGATCTTGGTGCTAATAGCTAACGCTAGAATACATAAATGATCAATTCAAACACGTCCTAGCTTAATACCATTCAGAAAATACTTTGAAGTGCAAACACACTTCCCATAAATCCAACTCAGGTTCTTCTGCTTTGTGAGGAAAATCATGTAACCCAAGGCTTATATCTTCCATTCAACTGAGGAAAACTTCTCTTAGAAATAGCTACTGAAAACTTTTCTCATCTCTGAAACTCCTCCAGCAGAAAGACATTGTGAACAAGTTGTCATTTCTTTCAGCCAGAGAAAAGTGCTAAGACTAATTCAATTCTACCAAACTGATTTTCATGTTTGGTTTAACTGAAAACCAAAGTCCTTGAAAAATAAGTTTTTTAAAGAAAGAAGTGTGTCAGAAAGTCACAAATTGAGGGGTGTGGTTAATTCGAATGAATCTAATGAAAATGAGATTCTGAACTGCATGATATTTTTTTGTAAGTCTCTATTTAGGCTAATTCTGAGCAACTGGAAGAAGGCCACACCCTAGTGAAAAACTATCCTACCTTGGAGAAGTAGACCACCTCAAGTACGTATAGCCCTTTAGAAGTCACGTAATTCTGTCTGAACCATGGATTAACCAATTCAATCTTGCTTCCAGAAGCAAAGATCATGTTCCAAAGTAAGACTCCAAGACTCCAAGTGTGCCTTTGAGGGGCACCTGGCTAGCTAGTCAGTCAAGCACACGACAGCTGATCATAGGGTGACGGGCTCAAGCTCCACGCTGGGCACAGAACTTACTCAAAAAAGGATACCTTTCATTTGCAAGAGAAAAGTTACTGCATGTTTCAGAAAATTTTATACAGGAAACAGTGAATTTCCAAGCTGCTATTTGTTATCTCAAACTATTACAAAAACAAGGACTTTTTCCCAGTGTGCCATCTGTGGTGTTGACTAACAGCTCGTGGAGAATTTCTGCTTTAGTTTCTGCACGGACTCCCTTCTGATTTGCTCATTAGGAGTCTAATACCCTGGGACGCCTGGGTGGCTCAGGTGGTTAGGCAGCTGCCTTCGGCTCAGGTCATGATCCCAGCGTCCTGGGATCGAGTCTGCATCGGGCTCCTTGTCGGTGGGGAGCCTGCTTCTCCCTCTGCCTCTGCCTGTCATTCTGTCCGCCTGTGCTCGCTCTCTCCCTCTCTCTCTGACAAATAAATAAATAAAATCTTTAAAAAAAAAAAAAAAGGAGTCTAATACCCTGTCCTGGGGTGCCTGGGTGGCTCAGTGGGTTAAAGCCTCTGCCTTCGGCTCAGGTCATGATCCCAGGGTCCTGGGATTGAGACCTGCATTGGGCTCTCTGCTCAGCAGTGAGCCTGCTTCCTCCTCTCTCTCTCTGCCTGCCTCTCTGCCTACTTATGATCTCTGTCTGTCAAATAAATAAATAAAATCCTAAAAAAAAAACCCAAAATAAACCCTGTCCTAAAGCTGCTAAGAATGGCTATTCCCTCCACCTTTCTTTTATTAAACCCATTTCAAATGCTGTATCCTTCCTAGGAGCAGTTAGAAAGATTATAAAGATATACAGTGATTTCACACTCTCCACCAAAATCAGAAACCAGTTTCTAAATCTTAGAAATTCTGGACCAAAGGGCACGGTTAACCATCTGTTATCAACTCCATGTCCCCAAAACTCTTACCTTAATTCCAAAGTTATGCAGTTGCCTAGCAGCTGCTAATCCTGCTGGACCAGCCCCGATAATGATGACAGATTTCTTTTAAAAAAAAAAAAAAAGAAGAAGAAAGAAAAAAAAAAGGAAAAATTTTTTAAAAAGGACCCAATTAGAGAAATGAAAGCAATATATTGTTCTCCTTGTTCTAAGAAGGTACTAACTGCCAAGCCACACTAGTTCATCTACATTTCTTGGATGTTCATAGAAAATTACTTTCCTCAAGAATATGGATGCATGTAATAAGCCCCTCCTCTTTTCCACAGTCTAGGGCACCGGTGCCTGATAGTCTCTTCCCCAGAGGAGCACAGTCTACACAACTCTTACTCTGTAGCTTCTGTGGTGATCATGTGACTGACACGAGTACCATGAACTAGTACCCACTAATGCTGTTGTCGCAGACTAGCATGTATCGTGATGGCGGTTGTGTTACCGTGAGAGCAACAGCCACCTACGTTGTGGTAATCTTTAGGAAGAAGATGCTGGTCGGTGCCGACGCTGAGAACTCCCGTGTTGATGAGACCTTTCCTCGTCATAAAATAAAGGATCCTCTCCACTTCCTGCACGCACCGGATACGCACGAGACCCCGGACAATGATGTGAGGAATACATTTCTGAGGGGTAAGAGCTTCCTGTGTGTGCAAACAAAACCAGACTGTTAAGACAAGTAGACGGAACTCTGGGCTCCTCGAAAATTGAACAGAATTCCTCTGTGACCCAGCAGGCCCCCTCCTGGGTATCCACTGAAAAGAACTGAAAACGGAAGCTCATACAAAATTCTTATTCCCGCTACTCAAATTGCCAAAAGGTGGGACTATCCAAGGGTCCATCAACGGATGATGAACAAACCAAATGGGGGTAGATAGGTACGTGGGCCATTATTTGGCCATAAAAAGAAATGAGGTACTGATCCGTGCCACAACACAGAGGAATCCTACAAACGGCATTCTGCTTGAAGAAGCTCCTCACGGGAGATCACATGCTGTAGGATTCCATTTGTAGGAACAACTCGCCATGGGCAAATCTAGAGAGGCAGAAAGTAGATCAGTGCTTGCCAGAGGCTGGGGGGAGGGAGGAATGGGGAGTCGCTGTTTACTGGCTGTGGGGTTTCCTCTGGGGGTCACCAAAAGTTCTAGAACAAGATGTGGGGATGATTACACAACACTATTTAATGCCACAGACTGTACCTTTTACAACGGTAAAAATGGTAAATTTTACATTGTGTTTTTACCACAATAACCAACCAAACCAAACCAAACCCCTCTTGGGGTACTCAAGTCCCTCTTGTGTCACTAAGACATAGTAGGATCAAAGCGGGTGGGGAGGACTGCCTGGTGAAGGAAGAAAAACGGACATAAGGAAGACAAGGCACTTTCTACTCCATCAGCTCATCTTCTCCTCCCCAAGGACAGCTACGGGGACCGGGGGCTGACCACGTCGCAGATACGTTCCTGACTCCATACACCACACAGCAAGAGCCACAGCAGAAGCCCATGCCGTCACTTATCCCAGCAGCAGAAAAACCTGGATTCTCATCACCAATAAGATGTGAGGAGACAGATTTAGGAATGTTAAGGAAAAAACAGCCATTGCCTTTTCCTGCACACCCCTCTGTCGTCAAGGCCTTGGAACATTTCAAAGATACAAGATTAACATAGCCTTGACCCACGGTCATGAAGTTAGAACAGGCTCAAGAGTGGGGGTCCCAAACTCTGGCTCATCCTCTACTGGTCCCCAACCCTCCAGCTCTGAAAGAACCGAACCACACACAGGAAGAGGACTTACAGTAGACCCATGACCAACGCGGGGTTGAACTGTGTGGGTCCACTCACACGTCGACATTTTCGATAAGCACAGTGTGGTACTTAATAACATTTTCTGTAGCTTACTTGCTTGTGAGAATACGTATATAATATACATACAACATACAAAATATGTGCCAATGAACTGTTTACATTATTGGTAAGGCTTCAAGTCAACAGCAGGCTATTTGTAGTTGAGTTCTAGAAGGAGCCAAAAGTTATATGTGGACTTTTGACTGGGCTGGCGGGGGTGTGAAAGGTGTCAACGCCACTAATCCCCACATTGTCCAAGGGTCAACAGTGTTCAAGAAATAACATCGGCTTGGGTTGGTGCAGAAGGTAAAAAACACTTGTTTGTAGTCATGAATTCTAAAAAAAATTTTTTTTCAAAATCTTTGGTTCTTTCACGGCAAATATATGTTTTCCCACTAGAATATTAAACACAAAGCACACTATTTTATTAAATATTAAAATAGATCCAGGCTGATAAGGTTCAGGATTTTTTCCTATAAGGTTCTTCACCACCATAAATCAATTTTCGAAGTCGAACCAAAAGAAATGTGAAGAAAAATGAATCCAAGGCTGTTTCTGAAGAGTTTATCTTTACAACTTATTTACAGGAAATTCTGACTACAATTTTGTTCAGTTCAGCAAATGTTTATTGAGCACCTACCTCCAGCCTGCTGGGGAGGAAATGAACAATTCTGCCTCATCCAACCCACTCACAGAATTCGTAGAAACTGCATTAACAGCCGTGAACTGGATCAGGCCATCTCATGCTGGATTCTAATCCAGTGAGACAGCACGGTCCATCTGGAGTATCTTTCCTGAATCAAGATTACTTTTGCGGCCTTGCCAGATGTTCCGCATTCAGCAATCACTCAAATAATTGCAGGAGAAATTAATAAGTCAGAAAAATACTAGGGTCATGAAAGCCTTTGTTTAGATAATAATAATAATGATGATAACAAAAGCTCCTATCCCCTCTCATAGGGTCTCCCCCCTTTCCAGGTGGGGGCTGTATGAGGCCCCTAACATATCTTTAGTCACAGCAGACAGCAAAGCACCAGTAAGAATCCCTGCCCTCAAGGGGTTATGACACTTTCTTTAATGCTTTATTTTTTTTCCTCTCGGCATTCATGCTGGAACTCTCTGAACCAAACTTTGCACCTTATACTCAATCACTAGAGAGTCAAAAATTCGGACATATGGTCTCAACGTGGTGGTTCCCAGGATGGGGAGACTCAGTGCCCGGGAGGCAACACCTGGGGTCAACGTCGGTTGTCACAACGGGGGATGTTCTAGTATCTAGGGGGCAGGGGCCAGAGAAACCACAAAACATCCTACAGGACACCGGGCAGCCCCCACACGATGAACATCCACCCAGTGTCCACGGTGGGAAGGCAGAGAGTCCCTGATCTCAAGCCCCCCCTCACCATACAGCAGCCCCCCCTCCTTCCAGAGCAGCCCCGGCCCGTGCGCACGGGGGGGCCTCCCTCCACTCACTTTGCAGTTAGTGTACCACAGGGCGAGGGTGAGGTTCCGCAAAGCCAGGTACATGGTGGGGTCTCGGGAGTACTCCGGGAACTCGTAGAGCTCGTCCAGCTCCATCACGTCCGGCCGCACGCACAGGGCTTTGCCACACTCATTGGGCTGGTAGAAGGGCTGGAAGTACCGGTTCATGCCTGGAACTGACGGAAGGCACAGAGGCACACGACGCACACCCAGGTAAGCGACCGAGCAGGCGCGAAGCAGAAAGGACAGCCTCAGCCAGGGCTACGGTCTGTCCCGCAGGCACATTCGCACTCCCCGTCTAGTTAGATGAAATACCCGGGAACTGCGTATTCCTCCCATTCTTTCTTCACCAACGGAATTTCCATGGTATGGAAAAAAAAAGGTTTTTTTAAGGTTTTCATGGGTGTTAAACACCTGCCGTAGGGGCGCCTGGGTGGCTCAGGTCATGGTCTCAGGGTCCTGGGATCAAGCCCCGCATTGGGCTCTCTGCTCAGCAGGGAGCCTGCTTCCCCCTCTCTCTGCCTGCCTCTCAGCCCACTTGTGATCTCTGTCCAATAAATAAATAAAATCTTTAAAAAACAAACAAACAAACAAAACACGGGCTATAAAATCGATCATCTTATCTGTGTTTACGTGTAGCATTGAACTGGGTTAAGGATATTCACACTGCTGGGCAACACGTCTCCAGAACTTGTTATCTTGTAAGACTGAAACTCTGCGAACACCAGCTCCCCGTGGAAATAAATTTTAAAAGTAACCTTCACTGGAATTTTTCCGATTAGAACGTGAATCAGTTCACAGAGGTACAGAACAATCACTGACCTCAGATAACCTTGGAGCCGTGGGTAACATTTAAGGCTACAGTCTATCCTCTGTGCTGTTTCTACGCACAGAGACTATTAATGTATCATGCACTTGTTTTTTAAAAGCCTGAAAGATATGCTGTTTCCTAACCTGATTTTCAAGACCACTGTCCCTTGTCATTAAACACTGGGACTTCAACAGACACAGCGTGTTTTCCTATTATTTAACTACTCCTCCGTTCCTGGGCACTTAAATTTCATATAATTATTTTACTATTGTAAGCAATGTCATGTAAATCTTTGGATTAACCCTTTGAGGATTTACCTTGATAATTACTTACGACAAATTCTAGAATAAAGAGGGAGTCTATTTTAAGGTTTTTGATTCATGGCCAAATTGTCCCTCCCAATATCCATAACCACTAATAACATCTGAGTGCCTATTAAGGGCGGGCTAACCTTTGTTAACCCTGGGACTTACCACTTGGGGTTCGATTCGGGCCACATCCACATTTTCAGAGGGCCCAGTGTTCTTGGTTAAAAAACTTTAAATAGGGTGGTGCACTGTGGCTTAAGCAGTTAAGCATCTGCCTTTGCTCAGGTCATGATCTCAGTGTTCTACGATCGAGCCTACGATCGAGCCCCGCACGGGGCTCCCGGCTCAGTGGGGAGTCTGCTTCTCCTTCTACCCAAACCCCCCACACTCATGCTTGTTCACACTTTCTCTCAAATAAAATCTTTAAAAAAAAAAACTAAAAAAAAATTAAAAGAGACCCTTAAAATAGGGCTTTTAGGTCAAAATCTATTTGCATCATCAAACATAAAAGTTTGTTAGTTTGTGGACAGGGGAAGGTCTAGAATTCTTGCTGGGACACTAAGAACTTGGGTGGAGAACTTTAAAGATCCATTTGAAGTAAGCGGTCACTGGTTTATCTGGCCTGACCTAAAGTTTTGGATTTTCTTCAAGTTGATCACTTCACTGAGGTTTTACGTGGCATAATTAGAAGCAAAAAAAGACTCCGAGAAAAAAGAGAAAAAGGCTGCTCATATGGTCGAAACTTTCTCCCGGCATGTCAGAGTTTTGAGTTACCATCAAATGATGCAGCCACTCAAATTTCAATGACGTAACTCATCAACCTTGGTAGATACAATTCCTGGACCAGTGTTAGACGTCCCACGGGATGGACGACCTACGTGGACACGAACCACGTGATATATGTGAACGCTATGACCGAGCCACGGCACAACCAAAGCCATGAAATCACACGGTGCTTTAGATCACGTTGCACACACTTTAAAAAAATCTTTTGCGGGGACGCCTGGGTGGCTCAGTTGGTTAAGCAGCTGCCTTCGGCTCAGGTCATGATCCTAGCGTCCTGGGATCGAGTCCCACATCGGGCTCCTTGCTCGGCAGGGAGCCTGCTTCTCCCTCTGCCTCTGCCTGCCATTCTGTCTGCCTGTACTTGCTCTCTGCCCCCCTCTCTCTCTGATAAATAAATAAAATCTAAAAAAAAAAAAAAAAAAAAAATCTTTTGCGTTCTGCTCCCCCACCCCATTCCAGGAGAAGCGGGGGGGGGGGGGGGAAGCAGGCAGGGAGGGCCAGGACCAGCTCTCACCCAGCGAGGAGGGGACGCCCTTGGAGTGCTCCAGCTTCCCGGGGCTGCTGCTGCCGGCTGCGCGGTGGGTGCTGGCGCAAGACGGGCTCATGCCCACGCAGTCGGGGTAGTAGGCAGAGAGCAGGGGTGCGGCCACGCTGTCCTTCAGCAAGGGAGGGAGGATGAGCATGGAGTACCACCAGTGGTTGGACACTTCCGACACTCTCTGGAGTGGGGCAGAGCGAGACCAAGAGGCACAATGGCAGACAAGAAACAGACACGCAGGCTCAGCCGAGGACGGACGGCTTCCTGCCCCCTCACCCTCCACGGCCCCGCACCAGAGCTCGGCACACTCAGATTTAGAAATAAAGACGGCCGACGGTGCCCGGAGAGGTTTCTTAGCAGAGTTCTTCCGGATGGGCGGCAACAACCTCCTCCGGCGCCCCGCACCTACCCTCCCCCAACCCCGCCCCAACACTGACCCGCTGCCCCCCAACACCAAGTCAGTCTCCCAGCTACATCTAGGACAGCCTTCCAACCTTGCAGCAGCATCACAGGTAATGTAACAGCCAGTGCCATCCCCTAACTGCAAGCCCAGGTTTCAGCCTGACACGGGAAACTTCTCTCTGTTCAGCAATCCCTTATCACCCAAACCCCGCCCCCTTCACTAGGGATCTCGAGAGGACGGAACCCATAATATGGGGCGGAAAAAGATCGTCCTCCTGAGAAGCTGTCAAGCAGGACTCCTTTTTGCTAGAAGCTACTAAACACTTTCAGAGGAAGAAATACGTGACAACTATCGAAATAAGACGTTAAATGTGGAAATGAACAAAAAAGCTATTTTTGGTCTTAAACTATGTGATCACATTTCAGAGCTGATTTAACACATGGAGTCATCGGATCAAAGCATCCCCACGATGACTAACGACTGCAGTAAGAATAAAATTTCCTTGGCTTCCTGAGCTACTCTGCCGCCAAGCCCATGCTTGATGGATGTTTCTAATCGTGATCTTGAGCGCACGATCCAAGAACTCTAAGAATCTGATACAGGAGAGCCTTGAGCCCCGGACGCCTCTGGTGTCAGTCCTCCGGGCTCCCAAGCACGTGCCACCTGCTGTCGAGCCGGGCGTTGTGGCCTCAAGGTCCAGAGGGTGAGCCAGTCTGCAGAAGCATTTTGTTTGCTCCTTGGCTTTCATGGGGTGCAAGTCTGGGGCCAGCACTTCTCCGTTTAGGACGAGCCCCGACACATGCGTTAAGTGACTCCCAGCTGCTTCACACATTCTTTTTACCTGCTCCGCCATGAAGGCATGTCGGTCTGCTGTAAGCTCTCGAGGCTGCCCTCAGCCAGCCCGGGCCATACCGAAAGAGAAGAGAAGCTTCCGTTCTACCCCCAACACACCAGGGCCGCCTCTGCAGACCCCTTCCTGGTGTAGCCCCAAGGACAGGGTAAACGGAGAGTTCAGATCCCGACATTCCAAACGGACCGTGCAGAGGTAGGAATGGAGACACCTCAATGAACAGGAACCCAAGTTCTCGGGCTTCCGGGACCTACCAGAGGCCCTGCCCTCCTGCTACCTGCTCCGAGCCCTTCCTCCCCAAGAAGCCCCTTGACCATGCTCCGAGTTGTCTCTGCACAGGGGTGTGAGCAGCTCCAACAGCCACCCACGAACACGTACTCCGTCCTGCTGTTCTGAGCGTGTCCCCCCCAGCACACCCATCAGTCCCCGGGCACCTGGCTGTCACTCTGTCGGGACACCATCGAGAACCCCACTCTCACCAATACACGTACCACGTAAGAAATCATACTCAATAGAGTCAGTCCATCAGCATCTTTACACCAGGTTCCCCCCAAATCCACATCCACCCAGAACCTCAGCACACGACCTAAATGGGAACGGGGTCCTTATAGACGTCCTCAGTCACACGGAGTAGGGTGAGCTCTAACTTCAGTGCAACTGGTGTCCTTATAGGAAAAGAAGGGACACAGCAGGGAAGACACGCAGGGAGAGGGTCACGGGAGCCTGCAGTAACCCCTGGACAAGCCAACCAACGCCAAGGATTGCTGCTGCCACCGGAGGCAGGAAAAGGCTAACAGAAGCACCCCCAGACCTTCGTGGAGGCACAGCCCTGCTAACAGCTTCACTTCAGACTCAGCCTCTGAAACTAGGAGACAACGTGCTTCTGTTGCTTAGTTTGTAGTAACGCATTACAGCAGCCCTAGGAAACGAATACAGGCGCTCAAAACTTAGAACCTGCTTCCAAAGTGAACCTGGAGCTGCCTGGGGGGCTCAGTCGGTTAAGCACCTGCCTTCAGTTCAGGTCATGATCCTGGGGTTCTGGGATCGAGTCCCGCTTTGGGCTCCTTTATTTATTAGTTGGCTTCTCCCTCTGCCACTCCCCTGCCCCCTACGCTCACTCTCTCATCTCTCCCTCAAAATAAATAAATTGTTAAAAAACATTTTTTTAAATAAAAAAATAAGGGGCACCTGGGTGGCTCAGTGGGTTAAAGCCTCTGCCTTCAGCTTAGGTCATGATCTCAGGGTTCTAGGATCAAGCCCCACATCAGGCTCTCTGCTCAGCAGGGAGCCTGCTTCCTCCTCTCTCTCTGCCTGCTGCTCTGCCTACTTGTGATCTCTGTCTGTCAAATAAATAAATAAAATCTTAAAAAAAAAAAAAAAAAGTGGCCCCTGAATCCAGAGGCATAGAACAGGGGTAAAGCAGGAGACACGGCTATAAACCTGTTCTAGACTCTTCCTTAACCCTACACAAAAGTAAATAACTGGCGGATGAAATCCAGGAACTCTTCCACACTTTTTAAAGTTCCTATATCCTAAGAATCCTGCCTCTATCCTAAAGTTCAGTGTTCTATATACAAAAGGGTCTGAATGCCAGCAGACAGACTCATCAGGCCTTGCAAATGCACTTGGCTATGTTTTCCTTTGTATCTATCTGTCTACCCGAAATCCTGAAATTATCTGGGCCACTGCTTTCCTATGGAAATGCTTGAGGGTACAACTAATTATTAAAAATACATGGGGGGAGGCACCTAGGAGGCTGAGTCAGTTAAATATTTGATTCTTTTTTTTTTTTTTAAAAGATTTTTATTTATTTATTGAGAGAGAGGTAGTGAGAGAGAGCATGAGCGAGGAGAAATCAAAGGCGGAAGCAGACTCCCCATGGAGCTGGGAGCCTGATGCGGGACTCGATCCCAGGACTCCGGGATCATGACCTGAGCCGAAGGCAGTCGTCCAACCAACTGAGCCACCCAGGCATCCCTAAATATTTGATTCTTGATTTCGGCTCAGGTCTTGACCCTAGAGCTGGGAGCTCCAGCCTGCTTAGGGGTCTGCACTGGGCGTGGAGGCCATTTAAAAAATGTGTGTATCTCACACATCCCTTTATGTAACAGAATGGATTTCAAGTAGATTTAATACATGTCACTTCTCCCATTGCCTAAAATTCAACCGCAGCCCCCAAGTTTCAGACATGTGAAAAAACCACAAATTAACACCTCTGTATTACTGAAACGCAGAATAGCTCAGAATTTCGGAATTTCAGACACTCAGAAATGCAAGACACCATTTTCTACAACAGCGTGGGATCTACCATACCAGCCAGGGCTCTGCCAGCTCCTGGAGCAAAGGTCCACAGGAGAAACGAGACCCTGAGGAGGCTCGGCCAGCCGGAGGCGCTGCTTCCCCTCCCCCATCGGGCAGAGACCAGCTCAGAATACACAAGAACACTCTCTTGCAGCTGAATCTGGGCCAAGGCCATCAAATTACGGGCCTCTCGTTCTTTTCTCGGAAAGATTCAAGCAGAGATAAGGTCCCAAAAGCCGCCCATGAGAACCAAGGCAGATCTGCGGAGTAAGGCAAGCTACCCATTTCTTCCCTTTTAATTCCTTTTAACGTGTGGCCATATAATTTTATTTTTCTCTATAAGGGAGGGAAGGATCACCCATGATACCCTGACTCCTAACACTTTCATTACACCGGTGTCAGGTTAGATCAAAAGCCTTTGATCCGCAACCAAATAGAGAGAAACTTATGAAACTGTTATTGTCACTGACAGATAGTACTTTTATCATCGAGGGCACAATGAACTGTGGTCCAGGATGTGCTCAAATACTCACTAGATCCTCTGGAAGGGAACAATGGTCTGAGGTCTCGGGCTGCAAAAGAAAACCAACTGTTAATTAGATTTACTTATAAACTACAGGCATTAAGTGTCCGTTTGCTTTCAGTTAAGACACCCCTCTTCACCTGTGCAGCAAGTAAAAGCGACAAATGGGATAAAACAAGGCAGCGCTGAGGGCATGGAGGAGACAGCTACTGCCGTAAAGAGGTCCCGGGTGGAGAGCTGAAGGAGCGGAAGGACTTTGGGGGCAATTTGACAAAATGCGCAACATTTAAATGCACAATAATTTGACACTACCTTGCAGGCTGAAGACATACAAGCGATACACACAGCAGTTCACACCTGGCTAGTTTTTTGACAGGGGCTCTCAAACGTGTGCACCCACAGAAGTATTAGAAATGCTCAGGAGCACCTGAGGCGCTCAGTCCGGTAAACATCGGACTCTTGGTTTCAGCTCAGGTCGTGATCTCGGTCCTGAGACTGAGCCTCCCGCAGGGCTCCCCCCGCTCAGCGAGGAGTCTGCTTGAGATTCTCTCTCCCTCTGCCCCTTCCTCCACTCCCTCTCTTTCTCTCACTCAAATAAATAAATAAAATCTAAAAGATTTTATTTATTCTGGGGGGGCAGGGAGGGAGGAGGGGCAGAGGGAGAGGGAGAAGCAGACTCCCCGCTGAGCAGGAAGTCAGATGCAGGACTCCATCCCAGGACCCTGAGATCATTAACTGAGTTGAAGGCAGATGCTTAACCGACTGAGCCACCCAGCGCCCCAAAATAAATAAATCTTTTTAAAAAATGTTCAAAGGAGCACTATTTGTAATAGAAAAAAGCTAATCACAGCCCAGAAGTCCACCAAGAGTAGAACAGTGTTCTGTTCAAACAGAACACCCACTGGGGCGCCCGGGTGGCTCAGTCATTAAGCCTCTGCCTTCTGCTCAGGTCATGATCTCAGGGTCCTGGGATCGAGTCCTGCGTCTGGCTCTCTGCTCACTGGAGAGCCTGCTTCTCCCTCTCCTCCTGACTCATGTGCTCTATCTCTGTCTCTCTCCCAAACAAATAAAAATAAAACCAAAAAAAACAGCCAATGACACAGCAATGCGAAAGAACCAAGCACACACCACACACTACCGCAGGGGCACACCGCACAAACATAACGGCGACAAAAAGACAGGCCCCGGAGAACGCACACTGTGTGATTCCACTTACAAGTCCAGTCAGCCAGCCCAGAGAGTAGGGGAGCAAGGGGCAGAGGGTGGGAGTGAAAGGGGTGCAGGGGGGCCTCCTGTGGGGCCGGGAAAAGTTCAATTTCTCTACTGGGAGCTGGTTAAAGAGGGACTCTCCGGAGCGCCACCGAGTTCCGCATTTTGATTTGTACATTTTCTGTTTCTATGTTATACTTTAATAAAAAGGTTACCTACATCAACTGAAGACCGGCATACCTGATGGCCTGGCCAATCTGACTCCTTGGAATACTCCAGAGAAACTCTGGCATGCCGGCACCAGGGGAAGTGTGCAAAAATGCTCGCGTGCACCTCACAGCCCCAAATGAGAACCCACCCTCACGTGCACGAGCAGAACAGGTGCGCTGCGGCAGGTGGGCTTACGCATGGCGATACTGCCCAGCAGGGAGAAGTAATGAACCAGGGCTCAAGCATCGACATGGATACTTATGGAAAAACCTCAATGTTGGGTAAAAAGAGCAAGTCGCAGAGGAATACAAACAACAGGACATAATTCATAACCAACACAGAAATACAGAAAATGTTACATGTTGTTTTGGTTTCATAAATATGCATGACTCTGTAACAAAAAGCAGAGGCATAATACATGCAGAATTCAGAACGCTGCAGAACACTTGCAGGGGAGGGAAGAAACAAGTACCGAGGGGCCCCGGGGAGATACAGAGGCCTTGGCAAGGAACACTCTGCTTCTAAAACAGGGTGCTGGGCACCTGAGTGCTTATTTTAAGTCTTTATTCCTTATGTAGCATTAGAAACCTGCTTTTGTGTCGATGTATTAATTCATATTAAAATGACCATATCAGGATGTGTGGCTGTATCAGTCAGTAGAGCACATGATCCTTAAATCTCAAGGTTAGGAGGTTCAAGCCTAGAGTTGGGGATGAAGCCTACTTAAGAAAAGAAAGAAAAGAAAAGAAAAGGGAAAGGGAAAGGGAAAGAAAGAAAGAAAATGACCATATATACTTAGACACAGAAATTTCACTTCCTGGAATTGATCCTCCAAGTAGACTGACAATGGCATAGATACAAAGCTATTCACTGTAGCACTGTCACTAACAGTAAACACAATTTCTTTTTTTTTTTTTTTAAGATTTTATTTATTTGTTTGACAGAGATCACAAGTAGGCAGAGAGGAAGGCACAGAGAGAGGGGAAAGCAGGCCTCCTGCTGAGCCCAGAGCCTGATATGAGGCTCGATCTCAGAACCCTGAGATCATGACCTGAGCCGAAGGCAGAGGCTTAACCCACTGAGCCACCCAGGCACCTAACAGTAAACACAATTTAAAAGTCACCTAAATACCCTTTAGTCAGGGTAAATTCATCAGGATACACCAACTGAATGGACTATGTCCTACATGGTCTTTAAGAACAAAGAGATCTTTGTGTGCTGATATGGAAGCATCTTTATATAAACCAACAGGGGTGCCTGGGCGGCTCGGCTGACTAAGCATCCAACTCCTCATTTCAGGTCAGGTGGGATCTCAGGGTCGTAGGATCACGCCCCGCTTCAGGCTCCAAGCTGGGCATGGAGTCTGCTGGAGATTCTCTCTCTCCTGCTCTGTCTCCTGCCCCCTCTGCCACTCCCCGCCTGTCTCTCCCCTTCTCTAAAAAAGATGTATTAATGACCAAAAGCAAAGCCCCAAAAGAGCAGGCGGCGCTCACTACCGTGCTGTTTAATACTGGTTTACAAATAAACCTCTCCAGACTTTGTCCTTGACAGAATGCCAAGCTGAAGACTGAAGTGACTCTGGGTCAATAAACACCATTTCAATAAATATTTCAAACGTTCTGGCTACGGATGGCAATCAGTCGAGACTGGGGCAGTAGGTCTGGAAGGGGATCTCTGGAGGGGAGAAGGAGATGAGAACAGTGATGGCATCGTCAGAAGCTGGAATTTAAGACCGCAAACCCTTCCACTTTAAGATGGTGGGAGGCTAGAGGAGAGAAAGACAATGAAGTTTTCAACAATGGAAGAGATCTGACACCTCGGAGCCCCTGCTGGGGAAAAGTGCCTGCAGTTAAAATACATCCAACCACGTGAGGAACCGCAATAAAGAAGTGGGGACAGAGGAACTGTGGTACAGAAATTGTGGGGACAGTACAAGTAAAGCCCCATGAGCACGGAAGCAAGAGTAAACTACGGAGAGATTATGGGGACTGGGAATAAGTGACCCAAAACGCTAACAGGCACTGGGAGTGAGGAAAAGGCGGGGTGGCCCGAAGTGTGATGTAATCTACTTTTTCCTCTTTCGTGTCCCGGTGTTAATGAGCATCTAAGACTGAAACATGCAATTTTTTAAAAGAAGGGAGGGCGATTCCAACCCCCCAGCATTCTCCTCACGTATCTTCTTAATCTTTCAGGGAGATTTTATTTTCTTTTATTTATTTATTTTTTTTAAGATTTCATTTATTTATTTGAGAGAGCACAAGAGCACAGAGTAAGAGGGAGAAGCAGGCTCCCCACTGAGTAGAGGGCCAGGGGGATGCGGGACTCGATCTCAGGACCCTGAGATCATGACTTGGGCCAAAGGCAGACCCTCAACGGACTGAGCCACCCAGGCGCCCCTCGGGGAGATTTCAGAAGAAGAAATTGTTCCTCCACGTTCAGCAAGTTCCTAGTTCCCTTTGGCTTCTTTTTCTTATGTTAAGTTTGGTTGTGTGAAATGCAACCACGGAACTTCACACCAGCACATGCGGTAGTATGTGTGACATACCAAAGCGGTAAGTCAGCCGGACCTTCTCCTCAGACACACTGAGGGGAATATTTTCGAATGACAATGGTGATTTCGTGATGGTGACCGCATGAGCTTGTTTTTTTGGCTATCATCTTTGTTCTTTTCTGTATTGTTTCAATGTTTCAAAGATGAGCACATGTCATTTTTCTAAAAAACAAGCTCATTCTACAGAAAACCTTGGGGTATTCCCAAGCAGTTCAAGTTGAAGAAAGTGAAAAAGACACGGACCATAGGAAGGAAAATCAGGTAAATTGGAAAAGGGACACAGATGACCTGAAAATGAGTAGAAACGATGTCAGAAAAAAGAAAAGAAAAGAAAAGAAAAGAAACGATGTCGAAATTGTACTTTCTGTTACCACAGGTGAATGAGAAGAGGGATGGCGCAGAACTCCAGACCCAGCTAAACCAGAGCCAGGACAAATTATTTTCATATAAACCCTGCATGTAAAACATACTTACTGTTTAGTAACATGACATCATCAGGCAAACCATCCAAGATATCTGTTTAATCCTTTAGAACAATTGTCTGGAAGCTTCACAAAAGCAGGATGGGTAAGAATGGCCCTAAGGATAGTATCTAGTAAAATAGTCTGCTATTTTTGACTGCTCCCTGGCCCAGCTCTCCTTTTAAATACAATGGAATCCACTTGAGAAATCATCTGAGGCACAGGTGCTAGTCGTTAAGCTCAGGGTAAGCTCAGGGTACACAATACTGATCAGCTCACCTGACACTCCAACCCCGATTCCCCGTCTCTGGACCCACTCAGCCTGGAAAATGAACTACCCAGCCCCCACATCAGGCCCCTCCCTCGTTCTCCTCTCCTGTCCCGCAAATGGCTTCTGCTCCAAAGGTCCAGCCCAAGCACCAATTCAGGTGCTGAACGGAACGGCTTCAGCACAGGACTTGCCAACTTCGGAACCCTGGCCCCCCCGGCTTAGATCTGTGCTTTCTACCCTTTCCTCCCAAACTGCCAACATCAAAAATGAAACAGGGGTACCACCACAGATCCCACTGAGAGGAGAATGAGGGAACAGTGCAACAACTCTAACAAGTCTGACAGTGAAGATAAAATACATTTCTTCAAAAACACAATTGGCGGGGCGCCTGGGTGGCTCAGTGGGTTAAAGCCTCTGCCTTCGGCTCAGGTCATGATCCCAGGGTCCTGGGATCGAGCCCCACATCGGGCTCTCTGCTCTGCGGGGAGCCTGCTTCCCCCCCACCCCCACTGCCTGCCTCTCTGCCTACTTGTGATCTCTCTCTCTCTGTCAAATAAATAAATAAATCTTAAAACAAAACAAAACAAAAGACGTAGAGAAAGTTTCTAACAAAATCCAACATCCGTTCATAACAAAACATTCTCAGCAAAGTAGGGAAAGAGAGGAACTTCTTCAGTCTGATCAAAGACATCTGTGAAAAGCTACAGCTGGCACTATACATAATGATAAAATACTGAACACATTTCTCCTAAGTCAGGAACAAGAAAAGATAGCTGTTCTCCAACTTCTACTCAACTCTGTGCTGATGGTCGTGGCCAAAGTAATAAGGCAAGAAGAAGAGTGAGCCCAAAAATTTAGTTTTTAAAAAAAGCACAAGAGTTGCTATGATGGTAGAAAATCCAAAGCAATCTACGAAAAGATCTTTGAAATTTAATAAGTGAATTCAAGAAAATCTCTGGGTAGAAAGTCAACATATACAAGCAACTTGTATTTCTACATAATTGTAACAAACAACTTGAAAAAGTTAAAAATAAATTCCACTTATAATTACAGAAAAAAGCAAAATATCTAGAAATAAATTTAACAAAGGACACCTTCAGTGAAAAACTAGAAAAACACTATGGAGAAAATTAAAAAGCCTGAAAAGATGGAGAGATATACCATGCTCATGGATCAGAACAGACGTTGGGAAACATTTTCTGTAAAGGGCTAGACAGTAAATACTTTAAAGCCTGTGTATCGTACAGTCTACATCACAAACCCCTTACCACTGGAGCACGAAAGCAGCCACAGACAATACATAAAGAATGAGCATGGCTGTGTTCCAATAAAACTTTATTTTCAGAGGGGAAGATGACAGCAGAGGAGGAGGACCCTAGGCTTGCCCCGACCCACAAATAAAACTAGACCATCATCAAGTCATCCTAAATATCCCAGAAATTGATCTGAAGACTGACAGAACAAACTCCACCACTAAAGCGAGAGAAAAGGCCACACTGAGGAAGGTGGGAGTGCAGAGATGCAGCTTGGGGGAGAAATGGATCCTGGCCACTGCAGCAGGGAGGAGGGGCTGTGGTTGCAGAGACCGGCAAGAGACAGAATGGCACACGGGGGAGTGCACGGAGGCAACGAATCCCCATAGCAACTGGCTTGGAAAGTAAGAAAGACCAAATCTCATGAGTTCTTGCAACCAGCAGGACTTAAAGTCGGGAGTTCTAAAGGTCAATGGGGTTGACTGGGATACAGCGCGGAAGCTATCACGGTTACTCTTGGAGAGGAGGAAGGGCAAATCGTCCTCAGACACGCAGCATGGATGAAAGAGGGATCTGAAGAGCCCCTGGGGCACACAGTGGGGAGGTTCGGTGCTCATCTCAGAGCGTGTCCCAGAGAAGCGGTGATCATGGAGAGATACCTCTGGGAACAAAGGAACTGGCAGGAGCCATTTCTCTTGCCCATCCTTGGCACTGACACAGAGACACACCCACGGGAACCAGCCCAGGGCCCACACTTATTACCTAACTTGCTGAGGTCAAGCCTCTCCCCAGCCCTGTGTTCTAGGAGAACCAACCATCCCAGTCACATTGGCCTAAATCCCAGCATGGCAGGCCCATGTCCCCCCAAAAGCCAGTGCAAGCCCTACCCACACTGCATCATCCCAGCCTGGAGGTTTTTGAGGCCTCGGTTCTGGTGGCAGTGATGACGGTCCCATTTCACAAGCAAACCAGAATACATCTAGTTAAAATGCACCACATCAGGCCAGGAACCAAACACTGCCCACAACGGGCAAAGAGGGCCTCTGCAGAGGACTAGCCTGAAGGATAAAGTGTCCAGGACACACCTGCAGAGTGCTCAAAAGCACATGCTGGAGACAGTCCCAGAAGCGCCAGGCCTTGGGGAACAGGAGACACTACAACAGCAGGGCACTGCAGGACTCCTCTTCATAAGGCCACTACCCTTAAGAACAGATGTAGCTGATTTTCCCAACACACATAAACAGGCACAGAGACTTAGACAAGATGAGAAGACAGAGGAAGGTGTCCCAAATTGAAGAAAAGGAGAATGCCACAGCCAGAGCTCTAATGGAAACAGAAGTAACATGCCTGATAGAGAATTTAAAGCAATGATCATAAAGATCCTCACTGAACTTGAGAAAAGAGTAGAGGACAACACTGAAACCCTTGACCCAGAGAAAAGGAATAACATGGCAGAGTGAAATGAATTGATACAATTAACAGCAGGATGAAAGAAACAGAGGAAAGAATGAGTGATGTAGAAGACTGAGTAATGGAAAGTAATCAAGCTGAACAAAAGAGAGAAAAGACTTATGTAAATAAGAATAGACTTAGAGAACTCACTGACTTCATCAAACGTAGCAACATTCCTATTATAGGAGCCCTGGAAGAGAAAAAGGAGAGAGAGAGAGAGAAGGAGGCAGAGAATTTACTTGAAGAGATAACAGCTGAGTGGCACCAGGGTGGCTCAGTCAGTAAAGAATCCTACTGTAGATGTTGGCTCATGTCATGTTCTTAAGGTCATGGGATTGAGCCCCAGTCGGGCTCTGCACTCAGTGTGGAGTCCACTAGTCTCTCTCCCTCTCCTGGCCAGCACATTCACTCTCTCCCTCAAATAAGTAAATAAATAAAATCTTATTTAAAAAAGAAAGAAAGAAAGAAAGAAAAGAATAGCTCAAAACTTCCCTAATCTGGGAAGGGAAGAGATAACTAGATCCAGGAGGCACAGAGAACCCCCAGTAAAATCAACAAAAGCCGATCCATACCAAGACATACTATAATTAGAATGGTAAAATATAGTGATAAGGAAAAAATATTAAAAGCAGTAATACAAATGAAGACAGTTATGTAGAGAAAGGAAACCCCAAAAGGCGAGCCACAAATTTTTCAGCAGAAACGTTCCAAGGCAGAAAAGAGCAGCGTGCTATATAGTCAAAGTGCTGAATGGGAAACACATGCAGCCAAGAATACTCTTTCCAGCCAGGCTATAATTCAGAATGGAAGGAGAAGCAAGGACTTTCCCAGACAAACAAAACCTATAGGAGTTTACGGCAACTAAACCAGCCTCGCAAGTAATATTACAGGGCACTTTTTGAGTGGAAAGGAAAGACCAAAAATGGTTGTATGAGGGTAGGAAACACACAGGCAGTAAAAATGAGTATATCTGTAAAAAATTAGTCAAGGAGAACACAAAATAAAAGGATGTAAAACATGACACCCTATACCTACAAATGTGGGGAAGACAGGAGAAAAAACTGGGTTCAAACCTAAATGACCGTCCACTTAATAGAGACTACTATGGGACTAAAAGGTTTGTACAAACTTAATTTTGGGTAACCACAAATCAAAAACCACCAGCAAATATGCAAAGAACAAAGAGAAAGAAATCCAAATATATCTCTAAAGAACACCAGCAAACTATGAAAGAGAAAAAGAAAGGATGAGAGAAAAACTTCAAAACAAATGACAAAATAATGAAATGGCAATAAATATGTATCTATCAATGATGACACTGAATGTACATAAACTAAATGCTCCACTCAAAAGACACAGTGTGACAGAATGGATTAACAAACAGGACTCGTGGGGCGCCTGGGTGCCTGCTTCTTCCTTTCTCTCTGCCTGCCTCTCTGCCTACTTGTGATCTCTGCCTGTTAAATAAATAAATAAAATCTTAAAAAAAAAAAGAAAGAAAGAAAGAAAGAAAAAAACAGGACTCGTGTACATGCTGCCTACAAGAGACTCATTTTACACCTAAGATTTAAAGTGAGAAGGTAGAGAAACATTTATCAGGCAAACGGATCTAAAAGAATGCTGCAGTAGCAATACTTCTATTGGACAAAATAGACTTTAAAAGAAAGCCTGGGGGCGCCTGGGTGGCCCAGTGGGTTGAAGCCTCTGCCTTCGGCTCGGGTCGTGGTCCCAGGATCCTGGGATCAAGCCCCGCATCGGGCTCTCTGCTAAGTGGGAGTCTGCTTCCTCCTCTCTCTCTGTCTGCTTCTCTGCCTACTTGTGATCTCTGTTTGTCAAATAAATAAATAAAATCTTTTAAAAAAAAGAAAAAAAATAAAGCCTGTAAAAATTAACAAGTCAGGGAATGACAGATGCTGGTGAGGATGCAGAGAAAGGGGACCCCTCCTATGCTGTTGGTGGGAAAGCATGCTGGTGCAACCACTCTGTAAAACAGCATGAAGCTTCCTCAAAAAGTTGAAAATAGAGCTACCCTATGACCCAGCAATCACACTACTGGGTATTACCCCAAGACACAAATACAGTGATCCAAAGGGGCACACGCATCCGAATGTTCCTAGCAGCAATGTCCACAATAGCCAAACTATGGGAAAAACCTAGATGTCCATCGACAGATGAATGGATAAAGAAGATGTGGTATATATACAGAATGGAATACTACGCAGCCATCAAAAGAAATAAAATCTTGCCATTTGGGACGACATGAATGGAACTAGAGGATATTATGCTGAGCGAAATAATCAGAGAAAGACAATTATCATATGATCTCCCTGATATGAGAAAGTTGAGAGGCAATGTGGGGGGTAGAAAAAGAATAAATGAAACAAGATGGGATCAGGAGGGAGATAAACCATAAGAGACTTTTAATCTCACAAAACAAACTGAGGGTTGCTGGGCGGAGCGGGGCAGGGAGAGGGTGGTGGGGTTATGGACATTAGGGAGGGTATGTGCTACGGTGGGTGCTGTGAAGTATGTAAACCTGGCGATTCACAGACCAGTAGCCCTGGGACTAATAATACATTATATGCTAATTTTAAAAAATTAAGAAAAAAAGAAAGTCTATAATAAGAATCAAAGAAGGACACTAAAATAAAGGGGACAATCCAACAAGAAAATATAACAATTATAAATATGTATGCACCCGGGGCACCTAGGTGACTCAGTTAAGTGTCCAACTCTTGGTTTGGGCTTGGGTCACAGTCTCAGGGTCAAGGGGCTGAGCCCTACATTGGGCCTCTTGCTCAGCTCACAGTCAGCTTGAAATTTTCTGTCTTTCTTTCTGCACCCCCCTCGCTCTTTAAAATACATAAAATCTTTTTTTTTTTTAAGATTTTATTTATTTATTTGACAGACAGAGATTACAAGTAGGCAGAGAGGCAGGCAGAGAGAGAGGAGGAAGCAGGCTTCCTGCCGAGAAGAGAGCCCAATGCAGGGCTCGATCCCAGGACCCTGGGATCATGACCTGAGCCAAAGGCAGAGGCTTTAACCCACTGAGCCACCGAGGTGCCCCTAAAATAAAATCTTTAAAAAATATATATTTATGCACCCAACATAGGAGCTCCCAAACACATAGAACAGTTAATAACAAAAATAAAGGACTAATCAATAATACCAAAGTAGTACGGCACTTTAATACCTGACTTACATCGATGGACAGATTGTCTAAACAGGACGTCAACAATGGAACAATGGTTGAGCGTTACACTGTAATAGTATGACAACTGTATCTCTTAAACTCTTTAAGAGATATATTGAGAACATTATATTCTAAAGCAGCAGAATACACGTTCTTTTCAAGTACACATGGAACCATCTCCAGAACAGATCACATACTGGGCCACAAAACAAGCCTCAACAAATTGAAAAGATCAAAGTCCCACCATACATCTTTTCTCACTGCACTGCTATGAAACTAGAAGTCAACCCCAAGAAAAAAATCTGGGAAGGGCACATGGACATGAAGGTTAAGTAACATGCTACTAAACAATGAATGGGTCAACCAGGAAATACGAGAAGAAATTTTAAAAGTACATGGAAACAAGTAAAAGTGAAACACAATGATTCAAACCTTTGAGACACAGCAAAAGCAGTCCTAAGAGGGAAGTATACAGCAACAGAGGTCTACCTCCAGAAGCAAGAAAAAGCGCAAACAACTTAACCTTACACCTAGAGGAACTAGAAAAAGAACAACAAATGAAGCCTAAAGCCAGCAGAAGGAAGGAAAAAACAAAGATTAGGGCAGAAATAAGTAATATTGAAACAAAATATACAATAGAACAGATCGATGAAACCAGGAGCTGGTTCTTTGGGAAAAAAAACCCAAAAAACCAAAAGAACAACCAATGAAATTGATAAATGTCTAGATGGACTCATTGAGAAACAAAAGAGAAAGGACCCAAATCACAAGCGAGAGAGGAGAAATAAAAACGAACCTTAAAGAAATATAAATAATTGCAATGGTATATTATAAAAAACAATATGCCAACAAATTGGACAACCTAGAAGAAATGGATAAATTCACAGGAACCTATAACCTACCAAAACTGAAGCAGGAAGAAACACAAAATTTGAACAGACCAATTACCAGCAAAGAAAGCAAATCAGTAACAACAAAAACAATAAAAGCTCCCAACAAACAAAAATCCAGAACCAGATGGCTTCACAGCTGAATTCTACCAAACATTTATTTTTTATTTCTTATTTTTTTTTTAAAGATTTTATTTGAGAAACAGAGAGAGCACAAGCAGGGGGAGAGGCGGAGGGAGAGGGAGAAGCAGACTTCTCGTTGAGCAGGGAGCCTGACAGGGGGCTCAACCCCAGCACTCTGAGATAGGACTTGAACTGACACAGTCATTTCACCGACTGAGCCACCCTGGCGCTCCTCTACCAAACATTTAAGGAAGAGTCAATACCCATTCTTCCCACACTATTCCAAAAATTAGAAAAGGAAGGAAAACTTTCAGATTTATTCTGCGAGGCCAGCATTATTACCCTGATATCAAAACCATATAAAGACACCACAAAAAAGAGAATTACAGGCCAGTATCTCTGATGAACATAGATGCAAAAATCCTCAACAAAATACTAGCAAGCCAGATCCAACAATACATTAATTCACCATGATTAAGGGACACACATTCCCGGGCTGCAAGAGTGATTGAATATTAACAAATCAATGTGATACATCACATTGATAAGAGAAAGGGTAACTACTATCTGCTACTATCATTTCAATAGATGCAGAAAAAGCACTTGACAAAGTACAATATCCACTCATAATAAAATCCCTCAGGTGCCTGGGTGGCTCAGTTGTTAAGCATCTCCTTTCAGCTCAGGTCAAGATCCCAGGGGATCCCGCATCCGGCCCCCCCTCAGTAGGAAGCCTGCCTGCTTCTCCCTCTCTGACACCCCCTGCTTGTGTTCCCTCTCTTGCTGTTATCTCTGTCAAATAAATAAGTAAAATCTTGGGAAAAAAATCAAAAAACAAAAACCCTCAACAAAGCAGGTTTAGAGGGAACGTACCTCAATATAATAAAGGCTACACAGGAAAAACCCATAGCTGGTATCATCCTCCAAGGGGAAAAACAGAGCTTGTCCTCTAAGATGAGTAAGACAAGGATGCCACTCTCACCATTTTTATTCAACATAGCACTGGAAGTCCTAGCCACAGTCATCAGACAACAAAAAGAAATAAAAGGCATCCAAATAAGTAAGAAAGAAGTAAAACTTTCACTGTTGGCAGACGACAGGATGCTACACACAAAAAACTTGAAAGACAACAAAAAACTGCTAGATTGGATCAACAAATTCACAGGATACAAAATTAATCTATAGAAATCTGTTGCATTTCTATACGCCAATAATGATGAAGCGGAAAGAGAAATTAAGAAAACAATTCCATTTACAACTGTGCCCAAAATAGTAAGATACCTAGGAATAAGCATAACCAAAGCAGTGAGAACCTGTACTCTGCAAACTGTAAACCACCGATGAAAGAAACTGAAGATGACACAAAGAAATAGAAAGACATTCCATCCACATGGATCAAAAGAACAAATACTGTTAAAATGTCCAGAATACCCAAAGCAATCTACAGATTTAATGCAGTCCCTATCAAAATACCAACAGCATTTTTCACAGAGCTAGAATGAGCAATCACAAAATTTGTACGGAGCCACAAAAGACCCTGAGTAACCAAAGCAATCTTAAGAAACGCAAAGCTTGAGATGTCACAATTCTGAACTTCAAGTTCTATGACATGGGTGTAGTAATCAAAACAGTATGGTACTGGCAAAAAATAGACGCATTGGGGCGCCTGGGTGATTCAGCGGGTTGAGCCTCTGCCTTCGGCTCAGGTCATGATCTCAGGGTCCTGGGATTCAGCCCTGCATCAGGCTCTCTGCTCAGGAGGGAGCCCACTTCCCCCTCTCTCTGCCTGTCTCTCTGCCTACTTGTGATCCGTCAAATAAATAAATAAAATCTTTAAAACAAACAAACAAACAAAAACCAAACCAGATGCATACATCAATAGAATGGAGAAACCAGAAATAAACCCACAATTACACGGTCAGTTCATCTTTGACAAAGCAGGAAACCTATCCAGTGGGAAAAAGTCTCTTCGACAAACGGTGTTGGAAAAAGTGAACAGCTACATGCAAAAGAATGAAACTAGGCTGCTTTCTGACACCATACACCCAAATAAACTCAAAATGCATTAAAGAGCTAAATGTGAGACCTGAAACCATAAAAATCCTTGAAGAGAACACAGGCAGTAAATTCTCTGACATTGGCCATAGCAACATTTTTCTAGACATGGCTCCTGAGGCAAGGGAAACAAAAGCAAAAATAAACTATTGGGACCTCATCAAGATAAAAAGCTTCTGCACAATTAATGAAACAGGCAACAAAACAGTCAGTCTACTGAATGGGAGATGGTATTTGCAAAAGACTTTGCTGAAAAACGGTTAGTATCCAAAATATATAAAGAACCGATACAACTTAACACCCAAAAAAATAATCCAACTAAAAGCGGGCAGAAGAGATGAACAGACATCTGTGCAAAGACCACATCCAGATGGCCAGCAGACACATGAACAGATGTTCCACATCATTTACCAGGGAAAGGCAAATCAAAACCACAATATGGTATCAACTCACACCTGTCAGAATGCTAAAATCAAAAACACAAGAAACAACAAGTGTTGGTGAGTGTGGAGAAAAAGAAACTCTCTTGCACTGTTGGTGGGAATGCATACTTGTGCAGCTGGTGTGGAGAACAGTATGGAAGGTCCTCAAAAAGTTAAAAACAGGGGGACCTGGGTGGCTCAGTGGGTTAAGCCTCTGCCTTCCGCTCAAGTCATGATCTCAGGGTCTTGGGATCGAGTCCTGCATTGGGCTCTCTGCACAGCAGGGAGCCCGTTTCCCCCTCTCTGCCTCTCTCTCTATCAAATAAATAAATAAAATATATTAAAAAAAAAAAGTTAAAAACAGAACTACCCTATGATCCAGTAATTGCACTAGTGGGTATTTACCCAAAAAATACAAAAACACTGGTTCAAAGGGATACATACACTTGTTTGTTTACTGCAGCATTATCTACAATTGCGAAATTACAGAAGAAGCCCAAGTGTCCAACAGCAGATGAATGGATAAAGACGTGGTATATACGCACAGTGCAACATTTTTCAGCCATAAAAGAAGAATGAAATCTCGCCTTTCGTAACAACACGGATGATCTAGGGAGTATAGGCTAAATGAAATAAAAGTCAGTCTGAGAAAGACAAATATCATATGATTTCACTCGTATGTGGAGTTCAAGAAGCAAAACAAACAAGTAAAGGAAAAGAACAGAGAAAAACAAACCAAGAAATAGACTCTTAAATATACAGAACAAACTGGTGGTTGCCAGAGGCGAGACAGGTAGGGGAAGGAAAAGGAGGAGAGGCATTAGGAGCGCATTTATCATGACGAGTACCAAGTATGGACTTACTCAATCACTAGATTACATACCTGAAACTAATATAAAAAAAAAGTTAGACATTTTAAATACTAATTACCACATGTCAAAAATATATATATATATAGAATACCAGTATACCAACCATGACAGATTCCCAATTGCCCAAACATACCCATTCATCCCTTCTTCCTTACTAAAAGGATCCTGGTTTTGTTTGATTTTGCTCAGTTACACTTCCTTTGTCTCTACTGTTGTTCACAGCGGGTGCATGATCCTGTTCCAGCAATGAGATGTAAAGAGAAATCCACTGTTGGAACTACTGGAGGCTACTGCTTTACCAATAAAAGAGGGAGCAGCACAGCTGGCGCACCCTTCTCGGCCTCTGCCTTTCTCATCTTTTCTGCTTAGAATCTGCACACGATGGCTGACAGTGTGGCAACCATCTCCTGGTGGGACTGGAAACTAGAAGGGAGACTTTACTGGGCAGCCACACTAGCCCTGGGCAGGCTATTTCCAAACTGCTTATCATGAGGGAAAAAAAAAAAAAAAAAAGTCCTAATTGGGGTCCTGTTATACATAGTCTGATGCAATCCCAATAAAATGATCAATACAATAAATGAAAAATACATTCCATCACTCTTTAGTTACAACGAAATTAACCGACTTGTTAATGCCAAAGGAAAACCGACAGAGATCATACCTTAATAGTAGTATTCAATTTCATACCACATCTGTAGGTCCTTGCGATCTGTGGAGTGAGATGGATTTCCTTGGTAAGTTGTCTCCATTTTCTGCACTCGGGTTTTGTACACTGAACCTAGATGGAAAGCAGTATGTCAAGGTCAGTGAGTTGGTTAATCGTGAGCTGGCATGGCCATCTTCCTCCACTCGCTCTGCCATTTTTCCACAAGACCTGACCAGCCTTTTTGTACTTCTAAGTACTTTTTCCTCCCCCATCACCATCACCCATATAATTGAGCTCATGGGTTGTGAGACTGAGCCTTTGTGAACTCTCTCTCTAAAATAAATCTTAAAAAAAAAAAAAACTAACTCAAGAGGGATCAAACATCTAAATGAAGGTCTGAAGTGATAAAAATCTTAGAAGAAAAGATCTTCGTGATCTCAGACTTGGCCAGGTTCATGGAGAGAACACCAAAAGCACAAGCAGCAAAAGAAAAAAACAGATAAACTAAACTTCAAAATAAAGAATTCTGCACATCAAAAAACTACCCAGAAGTGAAAAGGCAACCTATAGGAAAAATATTTGCAAGTCATATATCACAAGGATTTAGGATCTGGAATATATAAAGAACTCCTACAATGCAATACTGAAAGATATAAACAACCCAACTAAAAATGGGTTGTTGAGGGGCGCCTGGATGCCTCAGTCCTTAAGCGTCTGCCTTTAGCTCAGGTCATGATCCCAGGGTCCTGGGATCCTGTCCTGCATCAGGCTTACTGCTCAACAGGAAGCCTGCTTCTCCCTCTCTCACGCCCCCTGCTTGTGTTCTCACTCTCACTGTGTCTCTCCTCTGCCAAATAAATAAATAAAATCTTTAAAAATAAATAAATAAAAATGGGTTGTTTAAAAAAGATGCTTTTATTTTTGTCTGATTGCTGCATAAAGAAATAAAAGGCATCCAAATTGGTAAGGAAGAAATAAAACCATCGCTATTGGCAGATGACATGATACTATATATAGAAAACTCTAAAGACCCCACCAAAAAACTATTAGAATAAATGAATTCAGGAAAGGTTCAGAATATAACATTAATATATAGAAATAAGTCGTGGTTCTACACACTAATAATGAAGTGGCAGAAAAAGAAATTAAGAAAACAATCGCATTTATAATTACACCAAAAAGAATAAAAATACCCAAGAAAGTGAAAGACCCGTACTCTGAAAACTATAAGACATTAACAAAAAGAACTAAAGATGACACAAAAGGAATGATATACCACGCCCATGGAACTGTAACAGTGATACTGTTAAAATGTCCGTACTACCCAAAGCAATCTATAGATTTAATGCAATTCCTATCAAAATACCAAAAGCATTTTTCACAGAACTAAAATCATCCTGAAATTTGTTTGGAACTACGAAAGACCTCAAACAGCCAAAGCAATCTTGAGAAAGAACAAAGCTGGAGGTATCACAATCCCAGATTTCAAGATAAACAACAAAGCTGTAGTCATCAAAACACTATGGTACTGGCACAAAAACACAGAGGTCACTGGAACAGGATAGAAAGCCCAGAAATAAACCCATATTTATATGATCAATTAATCTACAACGGGGATGCAAGAACATACAAGGGGGGAAAGACAGTCTCTTCAATAATGGTGCTGAGAAAACTGGACAGCTACATACAAAAGAATGACACTGGACCACTTTCTCTCACCATACACAAAATAAACTCAAAATGGATGAAAAGATCTAAATGTGAGACCTGAAACTGTAATACTTCCAAAAGAAACCAGGGGCAATAAAGTTCCTGGACATTGGCCTTAGCAACGTATTTATGGATAGGTCTCCTGAGGCGAGGGAAACAAGAGCAAAAATAAACAATTGGGACTACATTAAAATAAAAGGCTTTCACACAGTGGAAAAACTACCATTAAAACCCAAAGGCAACCCAGCGAACAAAAGACATCTGCAAATGATATATCCAGTAAAGAGTTAATATCCAAATTATATAAAGAACTTCTACAACTCAATACCCAGAAAACAATCTGTTAAAAATGGCCAGAGGACCCGAATAGACATTTTTCCAAAGAACACCTACAGCTGGCCAAGAGACCCATGAAAAGATGCTCAACATCACACATCATCAGGGAAATGCAAATCAAAACCACAATGAGATCACCTTACACCTGTGAGAATGACTAGTATTAAAAAGACAAGAAATAATTAGTATTGGTGAGAATGTGGAGGAAAAGGAACACTCGTGCACACTTTCCTCCACATTCTCACCAATACTAATTATTTCTTGTCTTTTTGCATTGTTGGTAAGAATGCAACTTGCTGCAAGCACTGTGGAAAACATACGGCGTTTCCTCAAAAAAATAAATAGAATCACCATAGGATCCATCCAGTAACTCCACTCCTGGGCTATCTACCCAAAGGAAATAGAACACTAATTTGAAAAGACACACGTGCCCTATATTTACTGTAGCACTATCTGACATAGCCAAGATATGAAAGCAGTCCAAGTGTCCATCAAGAGATGAATATAAAAGAAATGATACATACACACACAGAATGGAATATTACACAAACCTAGAGAAGAATGAGATTTTGCTATTTGTCACAACATGGATGAACTTAGAGAACAGTGTATTAAGTGAAACGAATCAAAAATATATACCATAGGATTTTGGTTACATATGGAACCTCAAAAACAAATGAACAAAAAAGCAGAAGAGACTCTTAATGACAGAGAACAAACTGGCTAGGAGGGTAGAAGCAGGGGTGAAACAGGTGAAGGCAATTAAGAGCTACAAACTTCCAGTTACTGATTAATTAATAAGTCACAGAAACAAAAAGCATAGCGCAGGGAATATAATCAAATAATTTTTTAAAAATGGGCAAAAGACTTGCACAGATATTTCTCATTACAAAAATGCGAATCAAAACCACAATGAGATACTCCCGCCAGGGGTATCTATCACTGATGCCTACCACGATAGCTAGAATCAAAATAATGGGAAACAAGAGTTGGTGGACATGTGGTGAGTTTTGAACCGCTACACAGTGCTGCTGGGAATGGAGACTGTGTAGCAGTTTGCTACGGAAGAGTCTGGCAGTCCCTTAAAGGGTTAAAGAGTTACCATACAACCCAGTAGTTTTATTGCTAGGTATATGCAAAACAGAATTGAAAACAGGTATTCAAATATTCATGCACAAATGTCCACAGGAGCAACTGTATGCAATAACTAAGAAGTGAAAACAACCCAAATGTCCAACAACCAATCTGTCCAACGGACCAGTACCCGTGAAAAGGAATGAATTACAACACACATGAACTTAAAAACATGATACCATGTGAAAGAAGCTGGTCATAAAAGGTCACATACTGCATGACTCCTTCATATAAAACATCCAAAATAGGTATCTCACAAAGATCAGTGGTTGCCAGGGGGTAGGGGAGAGGGAACGGAGGGTGACTATTCGAGGCGCGCAGGCTTCCTCTATGAATAGTGCAAATGCCTTGGAATTACCATTTGGTTGCACAGTATTATCAATGTACTAAATGGCATTAAATTGTGCACTTGAAAATGGTTACTTTGGGGGCACCTGACTAGCTCAGGCAAGAGCTTGCAATTCTTGATCTTGTGGTCATGAGTTCGAGCCCCACGTTGGGTGTACAGAGTGATTAAAATAATAAAACTAAAAAAAAAAAAGTTTGTTATGTGAACTTTGCATTGATAAAAATAATTTTAAGTATGTAACAGAGAAGCTCAAAATTACTTATAATATTTTAAAAATTAACAAATCACTTATTAAATAACATAGTTACCTAATAGATACAATCACTAAATTATATTGTCAAAGAACGGCTAAATGGAAAAGTAAAATTAAATCGATAAACTAAAAGCTACAAAAAATTATACACAAAGTATGATTTTCGACCTAACTACGATCTGTACGCTTCTTCATTTTACTGTGTGAATTACCAACGTTTCCAACAGAAATAAAAAATGTGATGTTTTAACAGACCCAGAAAGAAGAATAAGTGTAATAACAGAAAGATTTCCTAAAAATCAGTCAGGTCATTCATTCCTGTCTTTCGCCCCACAGATGTTTTCCAGAACAATACACTTTTTACCCAGTAGGGGAGCTGCTGGTCCGCCATGAAAGCTTTGGGACTAGGTTCGGTTTTTCCATTGCTAGTCCATATTTTTTTCCAGGCCATATATTTGTCATATCCGTCCTTATGGCTGAAAAGAATAAAAATAAATATATCAAGCTAGAAGTTCACCAGGGTCTCCAAACAGGAGGCAGGTCAGCAAGTCTTCTGTAAAGGATTTAACTGGCCGTATCATAAAGAGAGGGCGAGTTATCTCAGCCCCCCTTCAAACGGGTGATCAGGAAGGGTGCGTTCCTTCTAGTTTAGGATAGAAAACTAGGAAGACAGGATGGCTCCCCATCTGTCTGGCACCCCGCAGTTCTCAGCCTCCTCCCCCAGATCTCTGCATCGCTGGCCCCATGCACAGTCACAGAACAGCCGAGCAGGGCCCAGATTTTTCAGAACCTGCAGACTAGAACCTCACGGCAGGTGTCTTCTGAGCCCCGAACGTGCACACGCACAGCACCCACACACCCAGCCACCGCATGAGAGTTCTGCACAGCTCTCATCGGCTCAGACGTGGCTGAAAGGGTGGAAAATTTCAGGAAGCCCGGGGGCTCCTTCTGCAGCCCCCCCACCCCACCCTCCCGCCACATCCCCTGGACCGCGCAAGCTCCAGCAATTAGGGAACAAACCTTCGGTAGTAATGGTCAAAGCATTCGTTACAGAAATGCTCCCCGCAGGAGAGGTGATACCATCGGGACGTGTAGCCATTTTTGGCACATCTGAAAATAGCAAAAAATGTGTAGCTTTGGTAATGAGTAAGCATTCTTTCTCGCTTTTTCAAAACAAGTCTTAAGCACATCCTAGGAGCCCATTTTGTACCATGTCCACTTAGAATCCTAACGGCCAAGAGCAGATGACCGGGAAACTTAAAAGGATGTCAGATCCACAATAAAACCTGACGAAGACAGAGGGACTTAAAGACCACCAATACCGAACCCAGCTGGCCGCAACCACAAGGGCTCGAGGACATGGGCTCAGAAGTTTTATGGAGACTCCCCCAGGGCAATGAGTTTTAGGACATGAAAAGGAGTGTCCCCGTGCTTGCTGCAAGCGGCACAGGTACAAAGGAGACAAGGACCGTTTCCAGCAGGCACATATGGCCCAACACAGAACCGCCAGCTGCAATCCGAGCATCAGACAGGCTCTCCAGAGACCAGAACCTGTCGTCACACGGCCATGAACGTAGCCAAGGAAGGAGCTAACACCATCACCTCTCTGTGCTTAAAAAATAAAAATGGGGTTTGTTTTCCAGGTTTTATTGACTTGGAAGCCTTCACTGGAGATTTTTCTTGGGATGTCAAAGGTGATGCTTGGGTTGTCCCCATAAAAAGGACAAAAGTGAAGGGAGCTTCCTGGTGTCAGGGAGACCGGTACGTGTCCGCTGGAAGAGGAGGGATGTTTTCGGAGGGGAGGAGCAGCGCAGGGAAAGGGACACATGCTGGTCCCCATGGGGAGCCCAGGGTCCTCTGTACTGCATCCCTACCCCTGACCCTCAACCCCCAGGAGAGGGACAGCCAGCAGCGGGCAGGACCCTCAACCCCCAGGAGAGGGACAGCCAGCAGCAGGCAGGACCCTCAACCCCCAGGAGAGGGACAGCCAGCAGCGGGCAGGACCAGGGACACTGGCGGCAGCTGCGGAGAGCTGCTCTGACTAGGTCTCGGGTGGAGGGGGGGGGAAGCACCCAGGGGGGTGTGGGACGCAGAAATGCGTCTCTATTCTTAGGTGACTTACAGTATCTCTATCTATCTTTAGGGAAACAGTCCTGCAGGCTGAGCCTCCCACCAGGAATGCTCTCCCAGGCAGGGCGGGGAGGCCGAGGCGCGCCAGCCGCACAGACCTTTCCGAAGCGCTTGCAAAGCACACGGGACACGCGACAGTGCAGCCCGACTTCTCACATCTCCTGTATTTCTTCTCTGACCCGCCATCTTCGTCCTCGTCTGTCGTCTCCGTGGCTTTCTTCTTCGCCTGAGGAAGAACCAGCTGAGGTTACACGACTTCCCCGCAACGGCCCCCGGGGGAAGAAGGTGGAAGGTTCAGGACGGAAAGAACCTTCACCTTGTGAAGATCAACAACAACACCCCGCCAGTAGGTGAGGGGTTGACAGGACGGCAAGTTCCTTGAGACAGCAGGGCAGTGTGCAAATAATTCAGACTTGCTGCAGACACAGAAGCAGCACCTGAACAACAGGTCTCTGAGGACAGAGCTGAAATGTGAGCTGAGAAACGTTGGGGCTTTCTTGGCAAAAAGGTGTACCAGTCAAAACAACAGCTACTCTCAAATCAAAAAAATCAAAAATCTTTAAAAGATTTTATTTAGGGGCACCTGGGTGGCTCAGTGGGTTAAAGCCTCTGCCTTCGGCTCAGGTCATGATCCCAGGGTCCTGGGATCGAGTCCCGCATCGGGCTCTCGGCTCAGCAGGGAGCCTGCTTCCTCCTCTCTCTCTCTCTCTGCCTGCTTCTCTGCCTACTTGTCTGTCAAATAAATAAAAAATCTTTAAGAAAAAAAAAAGAGAGAGAGAGAGAGTGAGAGAGAGCATGAGTTGGGGGGGGCGGTGTGGTGGTGGAGAGGGAGAAACAGACTCCCCGCTGAACAGGGACCCTGACATCAAGAAGGCAGACCTTTCACCAACTGAGCCACCCAAGCGCCCCAAGACCATTCTTTCTTTAATTAGACCAGTCACATCCTTTCAGTACTGCGGTTTTTTAAAAAAATAGAATAATTTTTTTTTTTAAGTTTATGTATTCTTTTTTAAAGATCTTATTTATTTTTTGGACAGACAGAGATCACAAGTAGGCAGAGAGGCAGGAAGAGAGGAGGAAGCAGGCTCCCTGCTGAGCAGAGAGCCCAATGCTGGGCTTGATCCCAGGACCCTGGGATCATGACCTGAGCCAAAGGCAAAGGCTTTAACTCACTGAGCCACCCAGGCGCCCCAAGTTCATGTGTTTATTCAAGTCCTCTCTATACACAGCACGGGGCTGCTCACAACCCCAAAGTCAGGAGTGGCAGACTCTTCTGACTGACCCAGCCAGGTGCTCCCAAAAGCTGAATAATTTTAGAAAAAGAGTGACGTCATTCAATATTTTTCTTTAAAAAAAAAAAAAAGCCCTAGAAAAGGGATGGCAGCAAGTAACCTGCCAACAGCAGCCAACCGGCTACACGCTCAAGTCCGCATTCCTGTGAACGAGGCCAAGCCCAGCACCATCTGGCCTCAGCTCACATCCTGGGAGCAACCACACAGCTGTGGTTCTCTGAACGGCTCACGCTGATTCACACTCGATGCCCCTGTCTTTGCCACAGCCTCTGCCAGACACAGTTTTTTCCTACATTCTCTCACTGTATCACACCACGCTGTGATCGTTCTACGGGGAGTTTCTCCGCTAGGCTCTAAGTTCCTTGAGGACTGGAAATGCACCTTTCCATCTCTAATACTTCAGCCGCCATCTTTCTCACGCTGTGCGGCGCCGGGCTGGCTCAGTCAGTGGAGCGTGCAACTCTTCATCTCAGGGTTGAGAGTTCAAGCCCCATGCTGGGTGCAGAGATGACTTAAAAATAAATAAACTCGGGGCACCTGGGCGGCTCCGTCGGAGAAGCAGCCAACTCTTGATTTCAGCTCAGGGCCATGAGATCAAGCCCTGTGCAGGGGCTCTGCTGGGGCGTGGAGCCTGCTCAGAATTCTCTGCCTCCTCCTCCTCTTCCTACCCCTGCTTGCACTCTTTCTCTAAAAACAAACAAACAAAACCCGACAGGTGCACTGATGAACCGATGATTTCATACCTGCCTACCGGAGCTCCTCAAAGGCAGGCTATCCGGGGAATGATCAAAAGATGCTTTTTTCTTTGTCCTCCTCCGTGGTGTTGCCATTGCTTCAGAAAATCTTCAAAAACAAAATTAAGTAATAAGTAAACCGTAACACTTTCAGCACTCTGGAGCAAAGTTATTATGTCGTTTCCCAGGTAAGAACATATGCTCTGCAGTCAGACTGCCTAGTGTGAAGCCCCTGCTTTCAAGGTCCTTAATCTAAGACCAAGCCTCAGTGTTCCCATATGTAAAGTGGGCACAAGTGTGAGCTCTAGTAGTGGTGTGAAGAGAAAGATTATTTAAAGCACCAGACCTACATACTATAAGTACTTAACAAATGCTGTCCATTCGTAGTACATACATTTAAAAATGTAAAAATAGGGGTGCCTGGGTGGCTCAATGGCTTGGGCCTCTGCCTTCGGCTCAGGTCATGGTCTCAGGGTCCTGGAATCAAGCCCTGCATTGGGCTCTCTGCTCAGCAGGGAGCCTGCATCCCCCTCTCTCTCTGCCTGCCTCTCTGCCTACTTGTGATCTCTCTCCGTCAAATAAATAAATAAAATCTTAAAAAAATATATGTAAAAATAAGAACCACCACACAGATGACCAATAAACCTGTTTTTTATACTGTTTCACTTCGGTGAGTGAAAACACCTGGTCTTCATCTGTTCCTCTCCCTCTGTGTCTTCTCAATAGCACCTAAAATTAGTCTTACTATACTTTACAAAGAAAACTCACTTGCTCCCTCACAGTACAATCTCAGGTACACTGTCCAGTCACTATTCAACTTAGGAATCTGGGTTGGACAGTCACTGGTATCTTCTACTAGAAAAATTTACGATCTTTCAAACTGGCCTAACAACAGCACAGTTAAATAAGCATTAAGAACTAAAATCGGTAAGAAAAGTCATGCATAGTAACCATGAAAGATTAAGTATTATTGAATTAGTATTTCTCAATTAAATAAAAAATAAAAATGCTTACCATAAGTATGCAATAACATACAGATTTTACAATCATCACAATTCCTTCCCTGATCTGTGCATTTACTATACACACACACACAATAACATGAAAATAGGACATACCTATGGGTAAGGAATTTTAAAGTGGGAAAGAGTTTTAAGTTACAAATTCCACAAATATAATCTTCACCTTGGAGAAAAGCTTGGAAGTCCTTGCAATCCTACTGTTTTGTATCCGTGAGTTGTACCAACATTCATAAGAGCATTTTTCATGGATTATTAACAAAACATGTGAAAACTTCCTTCCCCACCTACACTGACTTTGAAAAACCCTGACAATGGTGGTAAAGAGGGCCTTCCTCTTTACTACCATTGTCAGTCTTCCTCGGTCTTCACTTTCTCAATACCACTAATTTAGTTATGAATGCAAAAACCCTATACATGTTCTGAAATGCACTAGAATTAAGCATCAGATAAGTTGCCTTTTGGTTCTATACCATTATACTGGATAAAGCACCCCTGATGTAAACAGAACTACTGTGTACCTGTAATTTTTACACCCAAAGGCTTTCTGGATCACATTTATATTTTCAAAAGGCTGTCCAATCTTAACAAATCTCTTTATATAATGCATATATTCCACATTATTCATAAAATGAGCCACTAAGCACATGTAAATATATATATGTGTGTGTGTGTATACACATCCATAGTATGTGTAAACGTATACTATGTGTAAGGATTGCAACAAAAATATTTGAGTCTAAGGTGGGGTTTGGGAGCATAAATATAACCAGCCTTGTTTCATGCAACATTTGGCCCTGTCATGTAGGAATACTGGCAACTCAAAAGAAAGCATAGTTTCCAGAAATTTCAACAGACATTTTAATCCAAATGTGTACTGGAAAATATTTAATTGCAATGAAGAATTATATAATTCAAGAAACTAAGAGGAAAGGACAACATTAACTATAAAAGCCACTGTTAAATCTGTGTTTTCTAGGAAAAACATAAGTTTTTTTTTACTGTTCGTACACTTTCACCTTTAATTATATAATTCACAGTGATATTCCCTCATCTTTTTAAAAAATTTTCATTTATTTAACGGACAGAGATCACAAGTAGGCAGAGAGGCAGTCAGAGAGAGGAAGAAGCAGGCTCCTCAAGGTGCAGAGAGCCCCATTCCGGACTCAAACCCAGGACCCTGAGATCATGATCTGAGCTGAAGGCAGAGGCTTTAACCCACTGAGCCACCCAGGCGCCCCTCCCTCATCGTTTTCTGACACTATAATTTCTGTTTTCACTATTGCTGGTGTTTAGGGCTTACGATGAAGGGAAAAATTGTTAAGTTGGAAGAACTACTGCTTTTGTGCTTCTCAATATAATCTTAGAAATACTTAGCACAAGTGCTAACAAACCCGCATACTCAAAGTGCTCTCCCCTTGTTTTTCAAACTGATAAACACACCTAACTAAATATAACCAATCTGTTTCATGTTCAATATCATTATATAAGCATATCTCCTCTCTTAATTTTAAGTGCGTAGCTTTGGTTTTCTTTTAAAGTGACAAAAAAGCAGAAAAAAGTGACTTTTTTGGGTGGGGGAGATAAATATATACATGGACATATAAATGTCTCGATTTCTATTTTAATAAATTGCCAGGTTTTTTTCTGAAGTAGCTTATTGATCATTTGATTAAAAAACAAAAACAAAAACAAAAAAAACCACCCAGAATTCACAAAAACATGAATCCAAAAGACTTGAGGCCAGAATAAAAACGTAGTGGGGCGCCAGCATCATGTCTAAAAATGAGACAAACGACCAGAAACTTCTTCAGAGACAACAAAAACAAGAATTTCCCTCCGGGCCGCTGAAAATACGGCAGGACTAGCACCTTCTTGTACCCACGCTAACCAAGTTTCCCGAAATAGAGACCCCGTGCAACTGCCTGCATGCCTTTCTGACGACTTTCTGTGCCGGAAAGGCAATTTCATTCTTGATGGTCCTTTTCTCCTCTATCTCCTGAAGAAACCTTCCCTCCCGCCCCTTCTTCCACTACAAGACAGTACAAACAACAAAAACAAAAACAGAGACACTGCCCGAACCAAACGCAGCAGCCCTGAGCGGCGTGCGTACCTGCAGGGCGAGGGGCTCCCCACATGGAGCGGTCCGGGGGCGCCCGCCCCCCACCCCGGGGAGGGCTGGGCCTCCATCTGGCTCGGCTCCACGTTACGGAGCCTTAACTTTTCTACAGCTGGGCCTGCCTCTCTTCCTTCCTCTTTCACCTGCCCGCTGCCGGGCTGCTGACGAGCAGCCCCGGCGACCGGGCCGCCCCCTCCCGGCGCCCGGGCCCGCAGGAGTCACCCCAGCAACCGGGCAGAGCCGCCCGCGTCCGAACGCGTGGTGGCCGCGCCGGAGCGTCCCTCCTCCACCTGCGCGGGGGGCGGGCTCCTGGCCGCCGCACCTCGGCTGGGAAGAGCCGGCCGGGGAGTTCGCACCCCCGGACTGCGGGCTCGGCGCCGGCCGCACGCACTCCGCAGGTGACCGGGCTCTGACAGTCCCCAGGAGGGAGCCCCCACGTTCCCGGCGCCGGCGGCAGCCGCCTCGCCCTCCGAAGCGCTTTCTCGTCTCTTCCCCGAAGTCGGAGAAGCAAAAGCCTCCGGGGCTCACCTTCGCGCCGGAGAGGTGCGCGGAGACGGGACGAGAGGGCGCCGCTGCACAGAAAGGAGGCACTGGAGGGGCGCGCAGGGAGACCCTCAGACCCCGCGCCGGGTCGGGGAACCCCGTGGCCGCCGCACGCCAGCCCAGGAATCCCCCCTCCTCCCTCAGACCCCGCACCCCCCATCTGCTCCGGGGAGGGCGGGGGCAGCCCCCGGTGCACCGCTGCACCTCCCACCCGGCCGAGGGGCGCCGCACAGACGGAGAAGGGCAGCCTGCACCCCAGCCAAGCCGCTTTGTGCGGAGCTGTCACCCGAAATCCGCCGCCGCCCCCGCGCCCGCCCCCGGAGCCGCGTGCCCCGCACCTGGGAACGCGGGCGAGACGCTGCGCGCCGCCCGGGGCTGCCGGCGCCCCTCCGGAGCCGCGCGCCGCGCGCACAGGACAGCAGGATCCGCGCCGCGAGCCGCAGCCGCCGCTCGGCCGCCGCCGCCGCCGCCGCCGCTTCCGCCCCTGTCACGGCGTGACCCGGGGTGGGAGGAGCCGGCGGGACCAGGGAGGAGTAGGGTCCCCGCCTTCGCCTCCGCCGCGGCGCTCGCCCCGCCCTGGCCATTTCCGCCGCTGCGCAAGCCGGGGCGCCTGGGGCGGGGGGCGGGGTCTGTGCGGGAGGAGGGGGCGGGCCCGAGGGCGGGGCGGGGGCGGGGCGCGCGGGCCCGACCCTTGGGGGCCCGCGGCGGCTCCGGAACCAGCTGCAGGCTGCTGGCGGCGCGCGAGGTAGGCTTCCCGGGGCGCAGAGAGGGCGCGGGAGAGTTGGTACGACTTCCTAGGTGCGAGCCTGGGATCGGATTCCGGACTGGGGCGTCCTGATGAGCGGGGGCAGCCCGGCAATCCGCGCCCTGAAATGGGGTTCAGGAAGCAGAATGGGATCTGGGAATAACAAGGTCGAGCAATGAATGACCTTTCTGAGTTCATGATTTAAAGTGCTCCCCCGAAAGCATCGTTCTCCATTAGTGGTTTTTAAGATAAGAGAAGTACTTGCTAAATAGTGAGTGATGCTCTTGGGGGCAGGGGTGGGGAAGTGGGAACCGGGATGCTGTGAATATTCCGTCTTGCTCCAAGGTTGTTAGGCACGTGTATGCATATCTAAAAATTCACTGAGCCGTACTCAGAATGCGCACTTTAAAGAAGTTATTATTCAATTTGACAACATTTAAAAATAAATCTAAAGCAGAAACATTTTTTTTTTTTTTTTGAAAAAGTGAGAGAGGAAACCAGACTTGAGAGTCCATCGAAAGAGGATGCTCCTTCCGTGTATGGGTAGGAACAGCTGTAAACTTCGCCTTTCCTGATTCTTATAACTTGCACCTTTAGCTTTTTATAGAAAGAAGCTTTATCTTTCTCTCAAAAAGCACGCGGGCAAGTACACATTGAGATGCTATTAGAACCGCTAAGAAGTGGTTAAGTTATGTACATGATGTTAACTTATATTTCTAGTTGGTGTGAAAGGGATAGAATTGTCTAATTTCAGATTGCCCTGGCTCTGTGTTGAAATTATGCTTCCCTTTTGTTTTAAGTAGAGAAATGCTTTATGAATCCTTGAGCTCAGGTTCCAAAGTCTTTGGCTGAAGATGTAGATGGGAAAACTAATTCTTTCGCTTTTCCCTGCTCAATATAATCAGAGACTTGGCTCTGACCTGTCAGATAACTGAGAGTCACCTCCTGACATCCACAGGACCTTGCAAAAGCATTTATTGACAAATATTTTCAGAGAAGAGAATTTATGTTCCCAAAGTGTGTGTGTGGGGGGAGGGGGGCTTCACCTTAACTCCTAAGCCCCCTGGAACCAAATTTTGCAGTAAAGGGAACTTTTCCTGAAATGCCTGCTTGTAGGTGATGTGTGCGATTCTCTGATAAATCATTAAATTAGATCTGCCTATAATAGCATGCTAGTATAATCTAAACCAAATTAGTTTCACTGATTCAAAGGGAATGTTAGAATTAATCAAGTTATATTGTCCTTAGTATTACAGAGTTCCCATTGAAAGGACAGACATTTTCCTCATACCTTCAGATAGATTTGCAGTTATGTTTAGGTGTCCTTTTTTCCCCTCAGTTCCTTTGTGTGCATTTCCCCATGCAAAAAAGAAACTATGAGAAAATTATTTGAAAATGCAAATGGTTGGATAGGACATCAAACCCACATATTTATTTTCACACCCTCTTGAAACCCCACTAGAACAACAACGTTTCTTAAAGCATAAACCACTAGGGTAGAGAGAACAGATGAGAAGATAAATGCAATAAAATTTTGAAATCTAGAAAGCACATGGACAAGTGGAAAAGGATTTTGAAGAAAGGATTTTGAAGAAAGCTAAATTCTAAACTAGCAATGGGAACAGCCAATAAACATCCCTGTTTGCATTATAGAATCCCCAAATGCTCAGGAATTAGAAGAGTTTCCTCCAGGACGTAGAAGGGTATGATTGAAACTAGAAACATTGCTTGAAATTCTGCTTCAGAAAAGGCTAAATTCCCAGATCCTTTTCCCAACTTCCCACAACAAGGTAACTGCCTGTCTCTTGTGGCACCAGCAGAGTTTGGGGGCAGGCTTTATCCCCTGCAGAAGGTAAGGACTCTGGACAGGAGAGAGACAAATAGATAGCTGGGGATTCGAGTACCATACTGAAAATGGAGACTAGTTGAACACAGATAAACTGAATGTTGGGACCCTCTCTCACTTCTGTCCTTTCCTCATGTGGCCCTAAGACTTGATCCTTACAATAGTGGTTGGGAGAGCCATCTATGGAAAGTCTGACCCGTCAATAATAATAATAATAACAACAACGACATCTGGGTTTCCACACAAAATCCACTCTTATCCTTACAATGAAGCTTATAGTCAGTGAGCCCACCCACATACTTAAACATCTAATCAGCTTTTCAGTACTACTCTTAAATAGGAGCGGATAATAATAATTTCTGGGCATTTGAGGAAAGTCAGTAGTTGGAAAGACAGAAGACAAATTAACAGGAAAAGTGACTTGTAAGCACCAGTATATGTAGAAAAGAGAAAATATATCCATTCTATATATGAAATAAGAAAATAATATAAAAAGAACATCAGAAACAAAAAAATATGTTCTTAGGGTGCCTGGGTGGCTCAGTGGGTTAAAGCCTCTGCCTTCAGCGCAGGTCATGATCCCAGGGTCCTGGGATCAAGCCCTGCAGCGGGCTCTCTGCTCTGCGGGGAGCCTGCTTCCTCTTCTCTCTCTCTCTGCCTGCCTCTCTGCCTACTTGTGATCTCTGTCAAATAAATAAATAAACAAAATCTTTAAAAATATATATATATATATGCTCTTGAAAATGAAAGACTTAATGGCGGGAAAGAAAAGGCAAATCAAAAGAAATTTTATTTAAAAATTAATAGAAAGATAGTAAGATAAAAATTAAGGTGGTCTCTGAGAAAATAGAGCAACAAGATGAAGAGCTGGAAAATAGAAAAAAATATGAGAAATTTGTAATACTACGTCATGAGGTTCTACTGCCAGAATAAAAGAGGTCCCAGAAAGAAATAGAAACAAAAGAGGGACATAAATCATCTAAATAATTCGAGATTTTTTTCTAGCATTGAGGCATATGACCTTCCAGATTCAAAGAACTCAGGAAAATGGTGGAAAACAGAAAACAAAAAAGAAAGCATAGAATTATGAAATTGGAAAAAGAAGGGGCAAAGAAAAGCCTTGCGAGAGAGAAAAGCATATTGGCCTCATAGACTATATCAGAATGCTTTGAACTTAAGAAACATCTCTGGAAGCTAGAAGACAATGGAATGACTTTTTCGAAATTATGAGAAAAAAATGATTTCTAATGGAGAATTCTATACCCAGCAAAACTACACATCAAGGATTGAGAATAGTATGAAGATATGCAAAGTCACAAAAGCCTTTTTTCCTTTTTTCTCAGAAAGCTGTTGGAGGTCATGTTTCGCCAGTGCAAGGACAGTTTAAAAAAAAAAAAAAAAGAGGAAAACGTAGGATAGAAGAATCAGGAGATTCATCGAAAGATAAAGAAATCTTTAGGGTGATGATTGAGAGAGAGAATGCTAGCTATGCACTGAGTGTGGAAAGCACCCAGGTCAGAAGTCTCTGGAAAGTCTCCTCCAAGAGGGTGATTTGGTAGAATATCTGATATCAAAGAGATTGAGAGTATTGATAGGGTTATTGGGGTAACTGGTGGAACTTGGACCTGAATTGGTAACAAGTACACAGGAATTTTATGAAGGAAAAAGCAAGGCAGTTGTTAACTACAGAATAAAAAGTTGTGCACAAAAAGAAAAGTAATCATAGAATACTATGTGCTTTAGCTGTGAATAGTATTTACCTGGTCATAGTCATGTGTACCCCAAATATTTAATCAAAAATAGACTGTAGTCAGAGGAGCACGAGACTCTTGATCTTGGGGTTGGGAGTTTGAGCCCCATGTTGGTTGGAGAGCTTACTTAAATAAGTAAATAAATAAACTTTGAAAATAAATAGGCTGTGCCTATGTTGAAAGGCTGGGGAAAATGAGAAGGCGGCATGTGTGTTGGGAAGTTGAAGGAGAGCGAAATGGGTATCATTTCTCCATGTTATCTAGAAATGAAAAATCAAGAAGATAGAAAATAAGCATTCTATTCTGAGATACAGAGTTAGATTTCTAGACTCAGCTAAGAGAGTTCAAGATGGTTGCCTTTCTCATTCGAATGGGGGCTGCTATTTTCACAACTCTGAATCTCTTTCAGTTATATGCATTACAATGGCTAAAAAATAAGTCAGCTTGAAATGAAATGTTAAAAACTAAAGAGTGAGATGCTAGAGAAAATCCTAAGCTTACAAAAATTATAAAGTGTGGCCTGCCTCTCTCTCTCTTTCTTTCTTTCTTTTTTCCATTTTTTTTCTCCTCTCCTTTTAAAAAACTTAAGTCCTAAGGACCCTAACATTAAGATATAATTCTATTTATTTAGAGATCCTTCCTAATATGTAATAGGAGGTGTGCCTCTACCATCAGACTCACTGAAAAGTAATTTTTCAGATGGCTTTTCTTTGGATGTGGAAATAATTTTAAAAGCCAGACTGCTAAGGACAATAGGTTTGTATTTCATTCATCAATAGAATTGCCATGCCCTTGAATGACAGCGATCCGAATATTCTCGGTACAGGTGTTGGAGCTCTCTGCTTGGAAGGCAAGGCGTCTCCGGAACCATGGAGGGTACAAGAACTTTCCTTGATGTTAAAGAGTACCCTGACCCAGAGGTACAGAGAGATCGAGTATTGACTCTGGAAGAATGGCAAGAAAAGTGGGTGAGCCGCAAAATTGGATTCCATCAGGAGCAAGGGCATAAGTAAGAAATGTTCAGTTTATGACAGAGAAATGCTTTATTAGAAACTGACTTTGGCGGGGCGCCTGTGGGTGACTCAGTGGGTTAAAGCCTCTGCCTGCAGCTCGGGTCATGATCTCAGGGTCCTGGGATCGAGCCCCACATCGAGCTTTCTGTTTGGCGGGGAGCCTGCCTCCCCCTCTCTCTCTGCCTGCCTCTCTGCCTACTTGTGATCTCTGTCTGTCAAATAAATAAATAAAATATTTAAAAAAAAAAAGAAAGAAACTGACTTTGGAAATAGAAATAGTAATATAGGGACCTGTTACTGGACGACTTTTACGAAGCACGTGTTTAGTTTTTCACGTTTCATCGTCTCTGCAGCATCACAGGTTGATGGGCAATCTTCTCTCTTCCCAGGGTGTATAAATAAAAGTGTGACTTCCATGTGCAGGCATCTCAGATTTATGAAATACATCTTTCTTTTAGGGCCCTGTAGCATCTGGGTATTGGTCATGCATATTTATATATACAGCGGAAGCCTGCATTTATGTATATATCTCTTTATACTGAAGAGTGGTGTTCTTTTTTTGTTCTTTTTTCTTTCTTTCTTTCTTTTTTTTTTTGACAGAGAGAGGGAGTGAGCATGAGTGGGGAGGGCCAGAGGGAGAGGGAGAAGCAGACTCCCCGCTGAGCAGGGGACCTGATGCAGGGCTCGATCCCAGGACCCTGGGACCATGACCTGAGCCAAAGGCAGACGTTTCATCAACAGAGCAACCCAGGTGCCCCATGAAAAGTGGTGGTGTCCTGACTTTGCTTGCTGACAGTATGTGTTCAGATGCAAAGTGTTATCTGTGTGGTGGCAGAGGAGAAGCTGAGAGAGGTGATTACGAGAGCTAGGATGCTGAACAATGGATCGGTAGTACAAGGCTCCGGACAGTAGCGGTATATCTGGGCCAGCACTAGGTAAAGCAGTCAGGCTTGTTCAAGGCAACTGCTATGACTTTCCAGGGGATGACATCATCATCGTCATTGTCATCATCATCACACCTGCACACTGAGGGGCAGCTGGGCATCTCCCCAGAGCCATCCTATGGGTTATCTTTGTCATGTGGGTGACCTTAGAAGAGCCACGTCTCTACGGAGGGAATTAACTAGAGTTAAACTTCTAAGGGCTTCATGGTCTGAGACCCTGGCACCTGTTTACAGAGCTTCCCATATAACAGGTGTTGAAAAATCCGCTGAGTCCAGATGCTCCCCATCTCTCTTTCTCTCTGTCTCTCTCACATATACACTTTCAGAAAATTAAAGAATTTCCAAAACGTCAAGAAAAAACAACTTCAGGTTACTAATCAGGAAAGCCCCAGGGTCAACTCAGATTCCCTACTCACTAGCTACGGGACTAAGTGAGTCGCTTAACCTCCCTCTTCCTTCATATATAAACTGGAGAGAAGAATAATGTTTTCTACTCTGTAAAGTTGTGGGGAATATTCAGGGAGATGATTTATGATGAGTACTTGACGTCATCCGAGTACAGTCCTTTCCTCCATGCACTGGGCTAATGAAAACAAAAAATATATTTTTTTCCTCCCCAGGCTATTAAAGAAGCATTTGGATACTTTCCTTAAGGGCGGGAACGGACTGAGAGTATTTTTTCCTCTTTGTGGAAAAGCGGTTGAGATGAAATGGTAAGAGCAAATAAGCATTCATACACTTTCTTTTCTTGATGGCAAATGTGTTGGGTGAATATTTAATAGGATGTAGGTTTAGAAATCCCATGCTCAGGAATTCTTTATGTTCAATACACTATCACTGATGGGTTCATAGAGATAATATTCTCAAACAGTAAGACACAACACAAACCACTGGTGTGGTCTTGTCTTTCTGTATTGGGTTTCTAAGGGAAAAAAATATATAGTTTGCAACCAATGGTGGGGTTTCAGGGGGTACAGAGGACCAGCTTTCTCTCTTATATCTGCAACATCTTTGTATACAGTTTCATTTTTGTAGGTCGTTTAGAAACTTGGCTGAGTTAATTTTAGATATTTTTAATGGAGGTGAGCAGAAAAATTCAAAATGAATTATAACTCTTTGGCAAGACAACGTATGAATTCATGGTTCAATGTAGCTCTTCCTTCCCACTACGAGTGCATAGGCAATTATTTTCAAGAATCATTTTTATAAAACCAGTGATGAGGAAAGTAATTCTTGTGAGTAATTCTCTGTGAAGAGAATTAGCTTTAGTAAGCCACCATTACTACAGATTACCCTGAAGTCACAAACCCGGCAATCATTTTCTATACGGAACTCTGCTGCAGTGAAAATGCATGGACCCTATTTTTTTTTTTTAAATTTTTAAAAGATTTTATTTATTTATTTAAGAGAGCATGTGAGAAGGGGGAGGGTCAGAGGGAGAAGCAGGCTCCCCGCTGAGCAGAGAGCCCCATGCAGGGCTCAATCCCAGGACCCTGAGATCATGACCTGAGCCGAAGGCAGATGCTTAGCCGGCTGAACCACCCAGGTACCCTGCATAGATGCTATTGTACATACCAAGATGTACCACTAATTTATAAGCTTGAATGTTGAGAATTTTGGCCATTAGGCAGGAAAGAACATTTCAAAGTATTTATAAAAGAGATTAGTATATGAAAAATCTAGTAACTTAGAAATGCTCTGTTTGCTATATAAATGTAGGTGGCTGCCCCAGAGAAACCCGAATGCGTTTGGAGCTGGTTTTCCAGGGCAGATGTGGCCTTCTTACAGGCAGCCCACCCACGTGCTCCACTCGTAGCTGAGCGTTTGGGACACGGCCATGGTGGCCTCAGATTCTGGTGCGGCCACGAAATTAATATTTAAACTATATCACTAGACTTACGCCTCCCTGATTCACTGGACTAGAAGAGTTCTTTGAAAACTACTTGCAGGAAAAACATTAACTCTATAAACAGATTGCCTTACTGTTCTGTTGTGAAGTGTTAACAATGGAGGGCTAGCAGAGGTTTAGAGACAAGATTAGGAAATGGAATGATAAAACAGACAATCAAATGTGCTTGTCGAAATGTGTCGACAGGTGTGGAAATGTTCTTGGGATCTAAAGTCATTTGTAACAAAAACACCAGAACTAAGCCATTACAATGGTAGGTAAGCTTTTGTATCAGAGGGTTTTTTCATTTATGTATCTAATTTGTGTCTTATGGTCTGTCAATGTAACAGATGTAATCTCATAGTTATCTATGAGATGAGGCCCAACAGCATTAAAATAAAATGTTTAACATCTTTCCTTAGGTTTTTTTTCTTTTCTTTTTTTTTTTTTTTAAGATTTTATTTATTTATTTGACAGGCAGAGATCACAAGTAGGCAGAGAGGCAGGCAGAGAGAGAGGAGGAAGCAGGCTCCCTGCTGAGCAGAGGGCCAGATGCGGGGCTCGATCCCAGGACCCTGAGATCATGACCTGAGCTGAAGGCAGAGGCTTTAACCCACTGAGCCACCCAGGCACCCCAGGTTTTTTGGGGTTTTTGTTGTTGTTGTTGTTTTTAGTTTTTTTAGGGTTTTAATTTTTTTTTGTTCCTTAGGACAAAGTAGTCCAACATAATTCAGCCTATGTCAGTCTCTAATGGGCTCTGCCTTTATCTTCAAATGTAAATAAAAATCCTCACAGCCAGGGTGCCTATGTGGCTCAGGCAGTTAAGTGTCTGCCTTCTGCTGAGGTCCTGATCCCAGGGTCTTGGGATTGAGCTCCACATAGGGCTCTCCGCTGAGCAGGGAGCCAGCCTGCTTTTCCCACTCCCTCTGCTGCTCCCCTGCTTGTGCTCTCTCTCTCTCTCACATAAATAAATAAAATCTCAAAAAAAAAAAAAAAATCCTCACAGCCAGTCTGGGTAACTTCGTATGGAGAATTAAAAAATACTAAATTGTCCTCAAGTGGAGGCATTTGGCTAACTGAGCTGGAAAAGCATGCAGCCCTCGATCTCACGGTCATAAGTTCGAGCCGCACATTGGGCGTAGAGCCTACTTAACAAAATAAAAACCTCAATTATTTAATAAATAAGTAAATAATAAAATAAGACATTAAAAGATATTCCCTGTATGTTAACTTACAAATTTAGGCAAGTTATTAATGTGTCTATTTTAGAACTGTAAACAGTTTATGCTCTGACCTTGTTAAAAAGTGATAGCCTTGTGTGGGCAAGAGGTACAATCAGTTCCCCTCTACCTCTTGTTTTGAAAATGCTAACTTCAGTCCGACTGCATTGATAAGTCAGGGAACAACTTGAGCATGATGTGAATTTCACATTCGCTTATGTGTCATTTTGTGTGCAAGAAGCTTGAGGTAGGAGCAGAAAACCACACGCAGATGAATGCAGTCTAGTGTGAAGGGACAGGACACTCCCCGGTACACTCCTCCAGCAGCTCCTGGACACCTAGGCTGATCTGTGTGCTGTGAGCCCCTCCCAGCCACCGAATGTCCCAGTAATATCCCCCCTACCCCCTACAGTGCACTGTAACTAACAAGCTGCAGCCCTGCCAACACTCTGGGGTATTTATATATATTTGTAACCATTTAATATATTTTGTAACCATTTAACATGGTTAAAATACCCTACCACCATTTCTGTTAGGTTTCTGGAGCTCTCTCTCTTTTTTTAAGATTTTATTTTAAAAGTAATCTCCCAACATGGGGCTTGAACTCAACCCAGAGATCAAGAGTCATATGCTCTACCAACCGAGCCAGCCAGGTGACCCCTGTCTTTCCTCTTTTTAATGTGGCACTGGCAGGGTTTTTGGGTTTTTTTTTTCCCTTATGCATTATTTATTCAGGTCATTTCTAAAGTATAACTGTATATTTTTGAGAAAATCCTAATTCACAGAGACAAGTGATGGCAAATGGGTAACAGCTTTTTAAGAAAATTTTAAATTAGGGGCGCCTGGGTAACTCAGAGGGTTAAGCCTCTGGCTTCAACTCAGGTCATGATCTCAGGGTCCTGAGATCGAGCCCAGCATCAGGCTCTCTGTTCAGCAGGAAGCCTGCTCCCTGCCCTCTCTCTGCCTGCATCTCTGCCTACGTGTGATCTCTCTGTCAAATAAATAAATATTTTTTAAAAATTAAATTAAAGCATAATTGACATATAACATTGTGTTAGTTTCAGGTGTATAAGGTAATGATTTGGTATTTGTAAATCTGTACTTACAGAACTTTTTTTTCTTGTGATGCGGACTTTAAGATCTACTCCCTTAGCAACTTTCAGATATTATTAACTGTAGTCACCAAGCAGGGCATTACATCCCCATGGGGCTTATTTATTTCATAACTGGGAATTTTGACCCCCCTTCGCTTGTTTTGACCACCCCCGACGCCCACCTCCGGCAACCACCAGTCTGTTCTCTGGATCCATGAGCTTGGTTGGGTTTTTTCTTTTGTTAGATTCCACACACAAGTGAGACCATACAGTATCTGTCTTTCTCCGTTTAACTTACTTCATAGAGCGTAATGCCCTCTAGGTCCATTCCTGTTGTCACACATGGCAAGATTTCATTCTTTTTTATGGCTGAGTAATATTCCTCTGTGACAGAGTTTTTCAATGTTGTGCTCCACCCTCCCTTTTCTCCATAAACCTTTTGATTTTTATGGCTTGATTTTGCATAACATAGTGATTTTTAGGGATGCTTATGTTGCATTATAGCAGAACTGACTGTGTTTAATTTGACAAAAATCAGTGCTGTGTCGCTAACACTATTTCCTCTGGAGTCCACGATCCCACAACTGTGGCTTCTGTAATTATAAAGCTTACCAGAAAAACACAAGTTATTTGCAAATGGCAGTTAGATAAATTTCTGGATAGCGTTTATTGTCGGTAAATAGAAATTGTAAGATTGTAAAAATGGATGCTAATGTCCTAGAGCCCTATTCTCCAGCATGGCTGCTACTAGCCTCATGTAGCTATTTCAGTTTAAACTAAGTCACACTGGGGGTACCTGGGTGGCTCAGTTCATTGAGCCTCTGACTCTGAATTTTGGTTCAGGTCATGATCTCGGGGTCGAGAGATGGAGCCCCACTGAGCCCAGAGCCTGCTTGAGATTCTCCTTCTCCCTCGGCTCTTTCTCCCCGACCCCCCGCTCTTGGCATATATGCGCACTCTCAAATAAAGTCTTTTAAAAAAATAAATAAAACAATAAACTAGGGGCTCCTGGGTGGCTCAGTGGGTTAAGCCTTTGCCTTTGGCTCAGGTCATGATCTCAGGGTCCTGGGATTGAGCCCCATATCGGGCTCCCTGCTCAGCGGGGAGCCTGCTTACCCCCCCCTCTGTCTGTCTCTCTGCCTACTTGTGTTCTCTCTCTGTCAAATAAATAAATAGAATCTAAAAAAAAAACAAAACCCGAAAAACCAAAAAACCAATAAATTAAATCACAATAGCCACATTTCCAGTGCCACTAGCCAATGTGGTTGGCTGCTGGATTGGATGGTACAGGTGCAGACACCTCTATCAGCACAGAGAGTTTTGAAGGGCAGGGCTGATTTAGAGAAACTGAAAAGCATTTCTAATCCACAGGATACAGGGAGCCTGGGTGGCTCAGTCGGTTGGGCGCCTGCCTTCGGCTCAGGTCATGATCTCAGAGTCCTGGGACCACACCCCATGTCAGGCTCCCTGCTCAAACAGGAGCCTGCTTCCCCCTCTCCCTTTGCCTCTCCCCCAGTTTGTGCTCTTTCTCAAATAAACAAAAGTCTTTTTAAAAAATCCCATAGGATGCTTTTAAATTAGAAACTCTTCTAATCAAACCCATTTGTAAGAAGATCAACATTTTAACGTATTAGTTTTCCAAATTTTTAATTTTTTCCTGAAGTCATATGTCAGTTTCTCAGAATTCCATGTACTAGTAAGTTTCAGAATAAATAGATCCACTTCTCTACAAGTTCTGTGAAACCCTATGACCCCAAATTCATACAAATCCCTTAAAGTTAAGGGAAATGGATGTTTATAGGGATATACCCTTTTATTTAGTACTGTATTTGGAATAAAAATGTAAGTGTAAATATATTTCATGCAGGTTTGCAGACCTAGGACACAGTGTCGTAGGTGTGGAAATCAGTGAACTTGGGATACGGGAATTTTTTACAGAGCAGAATCTTTCTTACTCAGAAGAACCCATCACGGAAATTCCTGGAGCCAAAGTTTTCAAGGTTTGTCTTGTTTTTGGTAAATACTGATTTCCATATCCCCATAAGAAAGGTTTTTCTTAGCATGGATTATTAGACAAGTGTCACATGACTCCCCTTTCCCACACGGATTCACCGGGACATTACAGAGTTTAAGGAGCTAGGGCTGAAAAAGATAGGTAATCGCCAGACGCGCACAGATGTATACAACAGCTGATATCAAAGTCCGTCTATACTCATGTTTTGGTTTGCGTTTGTTTGATTTTTTAAATTTATAAAGAGGCATTTCTGAGAATGTCTTGTGCCACACCCTGCGTAAGACACTGAAGAGATAAAAACACAATCCATGCCCTAAAGAATCTCTTCACTTAGGAGAGAAGAAAAACACAGAGGAAAGCTCTTTGTCATACACAGAGCTAAGCGTAAAGACACAGGGCAAAATGGGAGCAACGAGGAGCCGCCGGGCATGGTCTTAGATCCCCTGGGAGGCTGGTCCTTCATTCTGAGCGGTAAAGATTTTAAGGAGGAGCGTGACTCGGCTGGATTTTTCTTTTGAGATGAACCATCCTTGCAGCCTCAAGGAAGAGAGACCAGATGGGAAGCTGTGAGCAGAGGTCCGGGGAACAGCTCTCGGAGGCTTGCTCTCGGAGGGCCATAGGGCATATAGAGGGACAGGCAGATCAAAGCAATGTTTAGAATGTCAAATGGGCAGGATTTCGGATTAACTGACTGGGGATGAAGGGGGAGCTGAGTTTGCATCTCCAGCCCAGATGCCTGGAATGGACCGCGGAGAATAAAAGAGAAACAAGCTGAAGGGGAAGAGAAAATGAGTTGTGTTCTCAGGATGATGAGTTTGGGACCCCTGGCTGGCTCAGTGGCTACAGCACGAAACTCTACATCTCTAGATTGTGAGTTCGAGCCCCATGCTAGGCACAGAAATCACTTAAAAAGAAAATGGATGAGTTTAAGAGAACTATGGAATGGCGAAGGTGTAGGTGGCAAATGGCTTTCTGTCTGGGGGGCCGTGGGTGGCGTTTGGGCTGGAAGTGATCGGTCTGGGAGTTGTCTTCATCCTGTGATCACAACGAGCCAGAGGAATGCTTTGCCTGCTTGGGGTAAGAATGTGGGAATTAAAGACCACTCAAATGAGAACAAGCAAGGCCGTTTTTTGGGTTTTTTTTAGTTTTTTGGTTTTTGGTTTTCTTGGAGGGGCCAGCTTCTGAAAAAGCTCAGAGGCAGGCAGGGGGTGGGAGAGCTTCGTGCTGGAAACCACAGGGAGGCCATTTGGAGGCTGCGGACACCAGGGAGGCAGACATAAGCTAAAGAGAGGGGGCATCCTGTGGGATTGGTTTGGGGACTGTATTTGGCTTTCTCTGGTTAATCCTCGGTTGGAAGAGAGAAAGGTGATGAAATTTAGGGAAGCTGACAGTCACGGACACGTCATCGAGCAGAGACTGTGGCTTGGCTTCCCAGGCTGGCTGCTGCAGTCGGTCCAAGCTCTCTAGTCCGACAGGGTCTGGCCATCGTCCGTTGGTACATTCAATCTCTCACAAGGTACTCTGTTTTCTAAATATTGAAACTAATTGCAGGTCAGTAGGAGGCTTAATAGTACTTTATTGTACAGCTTCCTTCCACCCTGTTCTCAAATCATCCCTGGAGTTAACTCAGTCCAAAGACACCAGTCCAGGAGCAGTGGTTCTCAGCACGTGTGCAAAGGCCTCCTGTGGCTCTTACAAAACTCTTGGTCCTAGGGCTCACCCCAGGCCCATTAAATCAGAATCACTAGGAGTGGGACTCAGCATCAATGCTGTTTAAAGCTCCCCAGAGTTGAGACTCACGGGCTGTGCTCTCTGCCACCTCGCCCGCCCCCCTGGGTGGACCACCACAGTGCTTCCAGACTGGCCTTCAGAGACCCTGCTTCAACTTGTAAACCACTGTTGGTGCCTCAGTTCAGAATATGATCCAACACGTGCATGTCCTGACATCTCCTTCCTTGTCCTTCACCCAGCCCCCAGCCCCCAGGCTTCTCACATCCCCTGGACCCAGCTGAATCCATGTCCCTTTATGCCCCTGGACTGCACTCCCAGCACCCCCCCCCCCCCCGTAATGTTAGCAGACGCTCCCCGGGCAGCTCCCCGCTCCATCTTCTGAGTCCCCAAGTTCCCCGGGCACACAACCAGAACAGCCCAGGCCATCCGGTCCTTAATGCATCTCCTGCCCACACCTCTCTGCTTTACTAGGCTGTCCTCACTGTGGGCAGAGCCCGTGTCAGATCCGCACCCCCTTCCTAGAACCCAGGGTGGTTCTGTCCACCAGGGGCTCAGGCAATAAACGCCCACTAGCTGATGAATGAAAGAGAAAAGCCAGGAGTCCACACAACTGTACTTTGCAAAAATGCCTTTCAAAGTATCTGACTTTCCTCTATCAGCCTGCCTGGTCATTGGTTAACTCGTTTGTTTACCTTTAACAGTGTCAAAACATCAGGACTCTGCTAAAGTCAATATCGCTAAAACAGAACAAGCCCCCCAAATAATTGCTAACTCATCTTCAGGGTTAACCTCTCTATGATTTTTCTCTTTGAGTGGATCCCAAAGAACCTCAGACAGGCCAAAAGCAAAAAACAAAAAACCAAAACCCCAACTAACCAAACAAACGCAACGAAAGTAAAAAAAAAAACAGCGCTGTTTATAAAAATTATTTATAGTAAGGTCTTATTTTATTTCCCATTAAAAAAAATTCCTTGCTACAATTGTATTCTTCATGTTTCCATATTCTCTCCCCACCACCTTTGCTGTGCCTTTCCCCTCTTATCTTTCCTTAACCACCCAGGTAGCTCCTAACTAAACAGCTTTTTTTTTCCCTTGACTTTCATTACAGAACTCTAAAGGGAACATTTCATTGTACTGTTGCAACCTTTTTGATCTTCCCAGGTAGGACTGAATCCTACGTCTGTACTTTGAATGCCCTGAGTGTTCACCAGGCAGTGCTGGGGGAAGGGGGGGCTTTTGCTGACCCTCGCCCAGTCGGGGTAGCACGGATGGGAGTCTCCGGCCTGTACTTCTTCGGACCACAGCCTACCATGTCTGCACACTTGATAGCTTCGTCCTTGGATAGCTTCCAAAATATGGAGAACATTGTTATGACTCCAGGCTGGGCGGGGGAAGGAAGGAAGAGCAAGACAGTGTCTTCGCTTCACACCTGATCGGTTACAGAAAGGACTTTCGAAGTGTAGAAGGTGGTCTTACCTCCTGAAAGGCCCTGGTGCTTCCTCGGGAGTCTGGGAGTGGGTTGTCACAGATTGCCCTGTAGCTCTCCTCTGCGCTCCCAAGTCAGAGCAGAAGGGGGAGGCTACTGCCACCAGCTCCTAAAGCTGGAAGGAGCTCCTCACACCCACATTCACGCATCCCTGCAGAAGCGGGGAAAGCAGCCAGAGATCCGGATCCCTTGACAGCTGGTGCAATACCAACACGCGCCGCTAGGGACGCTGTGCTGCTTGTTCGAGACTCGGTTTTTTTCTTATGTAAGATGTATTTCTGTTTCTTTTTCTTCCTGCTAGAGCCAATATTGACAAATTTGACCGGATCTGGGATAGAGGAGCATTAGTTGCTGTGAACCCAGGCGATCGTGAGCGGTTAGTAATTTGGTTTCTTTAATGACGCTGGCTTTCCCTTTTGGGCCTTCTTCATTTGACGTGCTGTACTTTTCGTGAGCTCCAGAAAATCAGTTAAGACTTCCACTAGTTTGAAACAGCTTCTTGTATCTGGAATTAGAAGACCTAAATTAAGTACCATCTTTGTGTAAAAAAGATAGGATTTGGCTGTGGCCATGGGGAGTTGGTACAGGCTTGTGGCTCTGTCCCTTCCAAGCTGTGTTGCCTTGATCCAAGTACTCAAGTTCTCTGTTGACTCCTCTGCAAGATGGTGGAGTGTCTGCTAATAGGGCTCCCCCTCCCCTATCCCCCCCCCTTCCACTGACCTCACCTGGCACCTGTCTGGGGCACTTGCCATGTGACAGGCATTGCTTGAAACACTCTATCAACAGCTTCAATCGACCAAACAACCCTGTGGGACATATGCCCCGTTGTTCCCATTTTACAGATGGGGAAGGATGGAGCGTGGAGCCCAGCAAGGGGCGTGAGTTATGGTCAAAGAGATCAGGTTGCTTGACTGAAGTCAGGCAGCTGGCACGCAACAAAATCCAGACTCAGACCCGGGGAGTTTGGTCGAAGCCCGCACTCACCATCCTGCCTTATTCTCCCTGCGGAAGTTGTGGTGATTAAAGGGGAGGACGGATGTGGAAAGTGCCTGGCTATTCTCCATAGCTGTCTGAGTATTAGCTGCCGTTATGTCAGAGCTTTGGTTACTGACGTGTTTGACCATTCTTACCACACTTACTCTTATGAGAAAATAAAAGTGAAACATGAGAAAGCATACGGAGTAAAACATGGCCACTCCTAGGTACTTTCCAATCCAAATATCACTCACGTACTTACTTGGAGAGAGCATATAAATGATGGATTATATCGTGGGATGGAGGCCATCTCTTAACACATGTCCAAAGGCTTGCATCCACGTCAGTGAAATGAAATTTTTATTTCTTAAAAATTAATTATTTCATGAGTCAAGCCGATTGCCAAACCTAATCTTAAGAAGACCATGCCACATTTTCTTTTTTTTCCTTAAAGATTTTAAGTAATCTCCACCCCAATGTGGGGCTTGAACTCACAGCCCCAAGATCAAGGGTCCCCTGCTCTACTGATGGAGCCCGCCAGCCATGTGCCCCTCATGCCATATTTTTTCTTTCCTCTTTTTTTTTCTTTTTTTCTTTTTTTAAGTAGGCTCCACACCCAGCCTGAAGCCCAATGCAGGGCTTGAACTCACAACCTTGATATCAGGACCTGAGCTGAGCTCAAGAGTCAGACACTTAACTCACTGAGCTACCCAAGAGCCGCACACATTTTCTTAATATATATTTTCCTTCAGTGATAATTCACACTCCTGTGTTCCTTTTTCTGTCGCCACTCCTCCTCTTTCTCCTCCTTCTGAAGCTTCCCCTTCCTCACACGCCTAGAGGCCATCATTCCCTAAGGGACCATCCTCAACGTTTGCTTGTGTCTGCCTGTCCCTTACCCTTGCTTCTTTCCTGAGCCCTTCAATTCTGTTACTTTCATTCAGTCATTCAACAAACATGTACTAAGTTCCTGCCATATTCTAAATACACACTGTGCCCATGTTAGGGAAATGATGGAACAAATCGTGCCTGGTACCTGCCTTTCTCCTTGTTCTATTTCCAGCTCTGGTCTTCACCTGGACATCCACATCACATTTCAACATCTGCTTTGCATTTCTTGTGTGACGTCCATGTGCTTTGGCAACTCACGGTATCCCGTGCAGCGGCTTTGTTTCCATAAAACACCACGTATGTCCACTGAGCCCACATCTGCTGGATGTCTACCCTTGTTGGTGTTTCCCTTTCCCTGACGACGTTTATCCTTATCTTTAATTAGTCCTTGCAGGGGCTTTGATTTGTGGGCTCAAATCCACAGGGAGGGGAGCAAATTGGAAGTCACAGAGCTCACTCGAAGGGCAGACCAGGCACACTGTCTAATTCCCCCCCTCAGCTGGCACCGTCTATGTCTCGCACATAGTAGGAGCTAAACAAACACTTGTCAAATAAATGAACGAAAGACGACTAGACTCAGAGCAAAGGAAATCCACGGTTTCCTACCAGCCACGACCACCTCCTCTGTCCTAGACATAAAGCGAGTCGTGAGACCCATCTAGAAGTCTTGTTTAAGGCGTTCAGTTCTAGCTTAGTCACAGTCTCTGTGTCCTCCAGGGTTCCTCCTCTTTTCTCGAAGCCCAGCCCTGTGTGTGTGTGTGTGTGTGTGTGTGTGTGTGAGCACAGCCCCAAGCACACCTGAGAACACGTTGGCCTTCATTACCAGAATAACAGCTTCTGTCAAGCCAGCAGAAAAATACGTTTCTTTATTTTCGTCCTGGTACTTCGCATGTTCGAACTGCATCTCATTCCTGTCGTTAATACCTGCTTTGACGGCACGCAGGCAAGTCCTGAGCTGTTTGCTGCTGGGCCCTTCAGCTCTCTGGCTTGACATAAATCGCTGGGGCAAACCTCCCTCATTTTTCTGAATTTTTTGGAAAATGGTTGAGAAAGTCTGCATTCCAGAGGGAAGGAAGTGTGTCAGTCCCAGAGGGAAGGAAGTGTGTCAGTCCCAGGAAACCCGGCCAAACCAGTCTGACTGATCACCTTCATGGGAATGGCACTTCCTCCTCCTTTTTTTTTAAAAAAACTTATTTTTTCATTTTGAGAGAGACAGAGTGTGAGCAGGTGGGGGGGGCATAGGGAGAGAGAGAGAGCCTCAAGCAGAACTGAGGGGGGAAACCAACACAGGGCTCAGTCTCCTGATCCTGAGATCATGACCTAAGTGAGACCTAGAGTCATGTGCTTAACAGACTGAGCTACCCCAGTGCCCCACGTCTTCCTTCTTCTTAAGACCAACAATCAGAAAGTTAAGGTTTTACTTTTAAAGATTTTATTTATTTACTGAGAGACAGAGCAAGCCCACTCATGAGCATGGGGGAGGGGCAGAGGCAGAGGGAGAGGCAGGCTCCCCGCTAAGCAGGGAGCCCGATGTGGGACCCTGAGATTGTGACCGATTATGACCGACCTCAGACACTTAACTGACTGAGCCACCCAGACGCCCCAGGGTTTTTTGTTCAAAAGTTTACTTTGGTCCAGCACTTTCTCTTGGAAGGATGTGTGACCCCCTCGAGCCAGCCCTAACTGGGGGAGTCAGCTAAAGAGAATAACAAAAACTAACCTGGGTGCTTACCTCACACCAGGCAACGTTCTAAGCACCTCATGTGTGTAAACTCATCAAATAGGCACCACAACCTGTGAGTCAGTTCCTAGTCTCAGCCCCATTTTACAGATGAGGAAACTGAGGCCCGCAGAGGTTAAGAATGTGACAAGCTCATGTAGCCGCTAAGTGGAAAGGCTGGGCTTCGAGCCCTGGCATCTGGTGAAGCCCACACTCCTAGCCCCCATGTAAGCCCCTCCGTCCCCAGTTTCTCACGGAGCCTGGGGCAGGGGTCACGCTTCATCCAAGCCCAGCAGAAATCCGAGTGCCTGGAACCAAGGCGCTTCCCTCAGAGCTGGGCAGGCTGTCCGTCTCTGTCTGCCTGTCCCTCACGGCATCTCTGCCTCCCTGTGCCCGTCTCCTCCATCCTCCTGCCCTGGCCATTCGGCTTCCCCACCTCCTCCACCTGTGCTCCCACATGTCTGACTTCTTGCAACCCCCAGGGCCAACCAGCACAGAGCTCCAGCTCCAGCTCCAGCACAGTGACGACAGCTAACCAGCACCGCCTTCCTGGGGCTCTCGGTTCTGTTTCCCAGCACAGTCATCAGACTGGCCCAACTCCACATTCTATCCTGGGCCCAGGTCCTGCTCCTGGTCACTGTGCTGATGGGCCCTGTCCCAGGCAGTGCCCCCGTTCTGAACCCATCAGACCTGGCCAGGACGTGGCATCATGTGCACCCAGGACACCTACACAAAGGACTGAGCCAATAGCACCCAGGGTTTACGTGGTATTTGCTGGGCTTTTATTTCATACTCCCTTGAATTTTTTGTCTGTCTTTTTTTTTTTTTTTTTTTAATTTATCTATTTATGGGGAGGGCAGAAGGAAAGAGAGAGAATCCCAAGCAGACTCCCCACTAAGCCTGGGGCCAGACGGGGGCTCGAGCTCAGGACCCTGAGATCATGACCTGAGCCGAAAAGAAGAGTCGGAAACTTAACCCACTGAGCCACCAGGCGGCCCCGTTTATTAGTTTTGTCCCTCTCCAACGCGATAGAGGAAAGGGGTTGTGTTTTGTACTTCTCACACATGCCCCTGGATATTGTTATCAATAACCAATAACCAGCCCCCCAGGATACTGTGAAGCTGCAGCATCCCAGGCCCTACAGCAGACCTCCCAAATCGGGCTCTGAGGCTAGAACTCAGGCATCTTGGTTCCAGCAACGCTGGGGTGACTGGTCCCCAGCCTGGTCCAGGATGCCCTGTCCCAGAGCTTTAGTACTGTGTGTGTGTGTCCAGAGACCCGCATCAGGCTGGAAGGAGTCTCTGCTTGGCTATAGGTGACATCTTCCAGTCTGATGGGCTCTGGAAGCCCACCCCAGTTTGAGTCCTGTCTTTACTCTTGCCCAGCAAAGGCAGGTGATGGAATTTGCTGACTCTTTCTGACATTTAGGATGCGAATTGACTTCAGGGACTTGTTACGAGAATGAAACTCAGTCATGCAGGGGGCCATGAACCTGGTTTCCCTCCCTGCCTCTCACCCCCAGCAGGCTTTGCCTTTATGGAGAAATGTAACCCCTTACCCTGTTGTGTTCTTTTCAGCTATGTGGATGTCGTGCTGTCCCTAACGAGAAAAGGGTTTCACTACCTCTTGGCTATTCTTTCTTATGATCCCACTAAATACGCAGGTAAAGTTTCTTTTGTTTTTCTTTTTCTAAGATGTTCCCTTATTTCCTGATTTAATTCTATGACACGGATAGCACTACTGGCTCCCAATGTAGATCACAGGAAGAATACTGCTTTTTTTTACCCAGGAAGAAAAGTCTGGTTTGGGTAAATGGAAGCTATAAACCTTTTTTCCCTCTTCCCACTTGATACACATTTTTCTTGTCTTCCGTTTCGTTTACGGTTCCCAGCTCAGACTATACAAGACAGGGAGAAATGGATGGCCCTAATATAAAAGCGAGGTCTCATGAACTCTGGAGTAGGAGGAAGAGAGACTGTTTGCCCGGCTTGAATATAGCCTGTATGTTTCATCCCCGCTGTGGGGGACGTGTTAGGTGCACGCCCGCAAACACACGCACACACACACGCCGCCTCTAGGACAACGGGTGAGACATGGATGTACGGCGATAGGAGGTGTGCAGAAAAATCCCCGCACTATTATGGCTTTTTACTGCTGAAATTTTACAATTTATTGTGTTCTTTAATAATGATCGTTGTTTTGAACTCATCAAAGTGAGGTTTTCTTCTGGATTCCTTTTGATGGGTTTCAATGTTGTAGGCTTAACCTTTGCCCTGACTGATCTTTTATTTCCAGGAAGAAGTGAAAACCAAATACATAGACTTTTATTGTAAAAATCACCTTTTTGATTTTTTAACAGTTTTTAAATTTTTTTTAAAGTGCGGCTTTTTATAAATAATTACATAGGCTCGGGTTTTTTTTTTTTTTTTTTTTTTTTTCTGTTTGAGTAAATCAGATCTTAAAAGCTCATTAAAAGATGAGCCCTAGTGTCCATAATTAAGTCTGGAACAATCAGATGGAAATAGAAATTAATGGAGACAGACCTCAGCCCTGCTAATCTGATTTAAATTCCGTTCCTGAACAGGAAGCTTAAGGCAGGGCTTGTGGGCAGAAAACACAACAGGCTCTGTCTGGGGCTGGAATTCAGAATAGCTCTTGAAAGGAGCAGAAGCTAAATTTTCTTTAAAGTAAATGGCCTGCAGCAAAGTGGGAGGGATATGTAGAGAGTGATTGAGTGTAGGAGTCACCGGAAAACAATACTCCAGAAGATGAAGGAAATGCCAAGGAATTTGTTAATGAACTTCATTCTGATTTTAAAATTCCCAAGTCCCTAAAACTAGACAGCAGCATGCAAAAGAATGAAACTGGACCACTTTCTATACACAAAAATAAATTCAAAATGGATAAACGATCTATATGTGAGACCTGAAACCATAAAAATCCTAAAAGAGAACACAGACAGTAACTTCTTAGACATTGACCGTAGCAACTTCTTACTACATGCGTCTCTTAAGGGAAACAAAAGCAAAAACGAACTATTGGCGCTTCAGCAAGATAAAAAGCTTCTACACAGCAAAGGAAAAACATCAACAAAACTAAAAGGCAACCTTTGGAATGGGAGAAGATACTAGCAAATGACACAGCTGATAAAGGGTTAGTATCCAAAATCTACAAAGAACTTATAAAACTAAACACCCCCCAAATTAAATAATCCTGTTAAGGAAAGGGCAGAAGACATGAATAGACATTTTTCCAAAGAAGACATAGAGATGGTCAACAGACACAGGAAAAGATGCTCAACATCACTCTGAATCAGGGGAATACAAATAAAAACCAAGATGAAATATCACTTCACATGCCTGTCAAAATGGCCAAAATTAACAACACATCAAATGACAGGTGTCGGCGAAGATGCAGAGAAAGGGGAGCCCTCGTGCACCGTTGGAGGGAATGCAGACTCGCCACTCTGGAAAACAGTATGGAGGTGCCCAAAAAAGTTAAAAATAAAACTGCCCTACAACCCAGCAACTGTACTATTCAGTATTTACCCAAAGATCACAAAAATACCGATTCAAAGGGATACATGCACCCCGATGTTTGTTGCAGCATTATGTACAACAGCCAAACTCTGGAAAGAACCCAAGTCCCAAATGTTCATCGAGTGATAAATGGATAAAGAAAATGTGGTATGTAGATATAGGATGGTATATTACTCAACCATAAAAAAGTGAAATCTTGCCATGTGCAACAGTGTTCATGGAGCTAGAGATACAATGTTAAGCAAAATAAGTTAAAGGATAAATACCATATGATTTCACTCATATGTGGAATTTAAGAAACAAAACAGATGAACATATGGGGCAAAAAAAAAAAAAAAAAAAGAGAGAGAGAGAGAGAGAGAAACCAGGAAACAGACTTTTAAGTGTGAGAACAAACTGAGGGTTACCAGAGGGGAAGTGGGGTGGGGGGGCGGGGGGTGAGGCAATGCTGGTGGGATGAGTGATGGCTATTAAGTAAGGCACTTGCGATGAGCACTGGGTGTTATACGGAAATGATGAATCACTAAATTCTACACCTGAATATTACTCTGCATATTTACTAACTGGAATTTAAATAAAAACTTGAGAAAGGGGGCACCTGGGTGGCTCAGTGAGTTAAGCCTCTGCCTTTGGCTCAGGTCATGATCTCAGGGTCCTGGGTTCAAGCCCCGCATCGGGCTCTCTGCTCAGCAGGGAGCCTGCTTCCCTCTCCTTATGCCTGCCTCTCTGCCTACTGGTGATCTCTCTCTCTCTGTCAGATAAATAAATAAAGTCTTTAAAAAATTTTTAAAAACTTGAGAAAGGAAAAAAATTTAAAAAGATCCCAAGTGCCATGGCTGGCCCAGCCATGTCACGTAAGTTGGAGATGGGCATCCAACACTGGCTTCCCCTGGGTAAGCCCGTCTACTTCTTCGGTATGACACATGCAAAGGCAGTAGCAGAGGAATTGGTCACATCCTTACCAACCCAAGAATTAAGCTGAGTATGGAATAATTCCACCTAAATCCTGGAAATCAGCTGAGCAGTGGGCTCTGAGAATTTCTCTCTAGAATTAGATCTGCAAAAATTCGTCTTCACGTGCTTTCTCTTTTACCTAGGTCCACCATTTTACGTTCCGGATGCTGAAGTCAAAAAACTATTTGGTAAGTTATTTCTATTTTAAATAAAGTCAACAATTAGCCATTTGAGCTATTACCACCAATTCGTCTCTGGAAGTCTATAAAATCTGGAAGTCAGAAACCCTTTTACTGAAGAATATTTTATCCCAGAAAAGGGACCCATCTCTGTCATACGCCTTTTTAGCTAAGCGGTTGTGCTTTTGTGTGAGAGGCATTTGAATTCTTCCAGACAGAATGAGTGTTTCATTCGGGTCTTAGGAGTTCTAAGTGGTAATAGCAATACAGAGGTCCGTTTGCCTTTAGCGTTTCCCCATTTTCATTAAAAACAAAGGGGGGGCACCTGGGTGGCTCAGTTGATTAAGCCTTTGGCTCAGGTCCTGATCCCAGGGTCCTGCCTGCTCAGCGGGGAGCCTGCTTCTCCCTCATCCCCCACTCACTGTTCTCTCTCTCTCTTGCTCACTGTCTCTGTCAAATAAATAAAACCTTAAAAAATAAGTTCTTAAGAAAAAAAAAAAAAAAGAGGGGCATGTGGCTGACTCCGTTGGAAGAGTATCTGATCCTTGATCTCAGGGTCATGAGTTCAAGCCTTACATTGGGTGTAGAGATTCACTTAAATAAAACTTTTAAAAAAGAAAAGAAAAATCTTCAGTAACACTACTTTTATAAAATGATTTGATGAGTTTTTAGAAGAACCCCAATTGCATTCTTTTTTTTTTTTTTTTAAGATTATTTATTTATTTATTTGACAGCGAGAGAGGGAACACAAGCAAGGGGAGTGGGAGAGGGAGAAGCAGGCTTCCCTCTGAGCAGAGAGCCCAATGCAGGGCTTGATCCCAGGACCCTGGGATCATGACTTCATGACCCGAGCTGAAGGCAGAGGCTTAACCCACTGAGCCACCCAGGCAACCCACATTCTTTTTTTTTTTTTTTTTTTTTTAAAGATTTTTTGTATTTATTTGAGAGAGAGTGAGTGCAAGCAGGGAGAAGAACAGAGGAAGAGGAACAAGTAGACTCCATGCTGAGTGCGGAGCCCGACAGGCGGCTCTATCCCACCACCCTGTGATCGTGACCTGAGCCAAGGTCAAGAATGAGATGTTCAATCAAATGAGCCACTCAAGTGCCCCTCTAATGCCTTCTTCATTAACCATTTTGCTTGTTTCCCTTTCTTCTTGTTACAGGCTCATTATGCAACATTCATTGCCTTGAGAAGGTTGATGTTTTTGAAGAACGACATAAAAGTTGGGGAATTGACTACATTGTTGAAAAGTTGTATCTGTGTACGGAAAAGTAAATGAGACAAGTAATAACAAGTGATATCAACATGTTTTGGGGCAGCTGACGGTTATGCTAAGGCAAGAAACTATACTGATGGCTCTTGAAAAAAATTGTTTATAAATCACATCACAGATCTTTGCTCACAAATGTGTATAACTTTATAGAAAAGAATACAACGAAATTGGTAAAGTAGCTACCTTTAGAAAGGAAAGTGTAATTGGAGGGGGTCACAGAATATACCTGTTTTACTTACAGATTGCAAGAAATTTTTTACAACCAGCATGTGTTATGTAATTTACATAAGTTAAAAACTAAAGGGGCTCCCAGCTGTCTCAGTTGGTGGAACTATGTGAATCTTGATCTCAGAGTCACGAGTTCAAGTCCTACGTTGGGTGTGGGGATTACTTAAAAAATCTTTTAGGGGCGCCTGGGTGGCTCAGTGGGTTGAGGCCTCTGCCTACAGCTCAGGTCATGATCCCAGGGTCCTGGGATCGAGCCCCGCGTCGGGCTCTCTGCTCAGCGGGGAGCCTGCTTCATCCTCTCTCTGCCTGCCTCTCGCCTACCTGTGATCTTTGTCAAATAAATAAATAAAATCTTTTTAAAAAACTCTTTTAAAAAATAATTAAAAATTTAAAATAATTTTTAAAAATAAATTAAAAATAATAAGTAATTTTTAAAGTAAAAATAAAAATAAATGCAATGCTTGTAACTTAAGGAAACAGAATAGGCAGAGAAATGGATACTTTTATGAAATTTAGAAACACTGAGGCCATGTAACACTTTACTAAGGTTCAAGGTAAAAGACCAAGAAATTTAATGAGGGGCCCCTGGTTGGCTCAGTGGGTTAAAGCCTCTGCCTTTGGCTCAGGCCATGATCCCGTGGTCCTGGGATCGAGCCCCGCATCAGGCCTGCTTCTCCCCCTCTCTCTGCCTGTCTCTCTGCCTGCTTGTGATCTCTGTCTGTCAAATAAATAAATAAAATCTTTTTTAAAAAGTTAAAAATATTAAGAAGGTTTTTCTCTAAGTTTGGCAGGGTTTTTTGGTTGTTTTGTTTTTCTATGTTTAATCTTGTTTAAGTGCTAACATCTTACAAGCTACAGTGTACTTGGGGCTGGATTCAAGACTGTTCCTTTCTCTGTTTTTCATTCGCATCACGTTTTCTTATCTCAGACACCTCTCTCCAGCCGTACAACTTCATACCCAAACGATCTGGATTATTCAGCTCATGTTAATAGGATGGTGTGTATTATAAAAACAAAAAAACAAACAAAAAAACAACGGTTACTTGATGGTGTGTGTGTGTGTGTGAGAGAGAGAGAGAGTGTGTGTGAGTGTGTGTGTGTGTGTGTGTGTGTACAGTGTGTGCTCTGTTGGTAATGGGGAAGTTTATAAACCCCTTCAACACTGAAGAAATCTACAAACACTCTCCCCGGAAATATGTCATAAGCAGAACACCATGAAAACTTCCTTGGGCTTCAGAGCTGTGGACCTACCCTCCCACCACTTCTGCCCCGTGTAGGAAGTACCTTCTTCGATGCTCTCAGTCACTGGTCTTATTCTAATCCTTAAAAGGCAAGTAAATGGGAGTCTCCAGTCTCACAATGGAACTTGCCTCTCTGTGACCTGCCCCCATCCAGAGCATGGGGTTCTAGAACCCATGACCACCCGACTCCGCCTCTGTAGCCAGTCGAATGAACCAAGGATGGACGACTGACTTGAGTTGGGCTAATTTGATTCTCTTCGGGGATTGTCAGGATTGTGGCGGGAAAAGCAAGGTAGCCACTGAGAGGAGACACAACTGAAGTGTGGCCCCTGGGACTGTGGAGCAGCCACAGTCCATGACACGGATCTGAGAACCAGAGCACGCTGATCTGCAGAAAGAGAAGTGGAGATGGGAGCTGGAGAGGGGCCCCTGGTGTTCCAGATTTCTATTTTCCCTCCTTCCTAAAGCCCAGCTGCACTGGGGAGAAGGCTCCATGTCCCTCTGATATAGAACTCTTTTCTCCTTGCACCCAAAGAATCTTCAATAAAATTGAGATATTCTTATGTAGTTGATTTTTTTTTTTTTAGAGATTTATTTATTTGAGAGAGAGAGCAGGGGGAGAGGCAGAGGGAGGGGGAGAGATGCAAACTCTCCACTGAGTGTGGAGCCCTATGCCAGGGCTCCATCCCATCACCCCGGGATCATGATCCAAGCCTAAATCAAGAGTCTGGTGTTCAACCAGCTGGAGAGACCCAGGTACTCCTGTAGGGTTTTTTTGGTTGTTGTTTTGTTTTGTTTTGTTTTTAACATATTATGTGCCCTCATTGGGAGAATACTGACCTTTTAAAAAGTCTCAAATGGTAGATACATTATATATAGTTCTAGAGCTACTGAATTTTTTTAATGTTTTCTAAAAATGACTTTTATTTAATTTTGGATTTTTTAAAAGGTTTTATTTATTCATTTGACAGGCAGAGATCACAAGTAGGCAGAGAGGCAGGGATGGGGGCGGGGAGCAGACTCCCCACTGAGCAGACCCGATGCAGGGCTCGATCCCAGGACCCTGAGATCATGACCTGAGCCGAAGGCAGCGACTTTAACCCACCGAGCCACCCAGGCGCCCCTAATTTTGGATTTTAAAGAATAGCTTTGCTGAACCTCTGTACCCTGCCAACAGCCATTTATGAAACACCTGCCCTAAGTAGCAGGCACGCGTCCCCAAGCATGTACGCTCAGCGTTTTCACAGCAGGCGGTACAAAACAAGAATTTTAAAAGTGTGTAACAGTCTTCTCGGCGGATGGGTGTGGGAAGATAAATACAAAGCTTTTCAAAGCTTTATCGCCTGCCTGTGGTGAGCTGGAGATTGGGTTGTCTAAAGGGTTAACGGTGTGGGGACCCCAGAAGGTTGCCTGAAAGAGATGTGAGGGCAACTGTCCCCTACGGGGGATTTCTGGGCAAAAGAATGAAGGGACAAATAAAAACATGACCCACAGAAGATGTAGTCCAAATAAGTTTTTCCCATTTTCCACTGCAGTGCATACCTGTTGTTGTTTATTTGAATAAGGAAGAGCGATTCAGAAATGTTTATGCAAATATATATATGTGTGTATGGTACACTTTCTTTGAAGGTCTGTCTTTTAAAAAAATAGAAATGGTCAGAGCACCTGGGTGGCTCAGTCGTTAAGCATCTGTCTTCGGCTCGGGTCATGATCTCAGGGTCCTGGGATCGAGCCCCACATCGGGCTCTCTGCTCAGCGGGGAGCCTGCTTCCTCCTCTCCCACTCCCCTGCTCGTGTTCCCTCTCTCACTGTGTCTCTCTCTGTCAAATAAATAAATAAGATCTTTTAAAAAATAAAAATAAAAAATAAATAAAAATGGTCTTTCATCCTGACAGCTCTGACTTTCCCTCCCTTCTTATCTGATGTGCTTTCTTTTTTATCAAGTGTTACATTACAAATTCGCCAGAGTGGCGAAGTTGATCGGGACAGGACAGAATTCCATATACATACCTTAAAACTCAAACTCACTCTGCTGGGTTTCTACAAAGAGTCACATCCCAGTTTTGTTCATTGTGTGTCGCTTTTATGCATGAACTGAAAAGATACCTCTAAAAACCTGTGACCCCTAACCACTAGGTCTTAACAGACATTTGTTTCACTATTGGTTTTTTCTTTTTTAAAAGATTTTATTTATTTATTTGACAGAGAGAGATCACAAGTAGGCAGAGAGGCAGGCAGAGAGAGGAGGAGGAAGCAGGCTCCCTGCTGAGCAGAGAGCCTGATGCTGGGCTTGATCCCAGGACCCTGGGATCATGACCTGAGCCAAAGGCAGAGGCTTTAACCCACTGAGCCACCCAGGCGCCCCAGTATTGGTTTTTAACACTAGAAGCTCGAAGGAAGATAATCAAGGGAAGTATTTAGCAATAAAATAGACCATGAAACATTAACACTTATTTATATTGAAATAATAAGAAAATAATACTTTCTCACTGCAGACAAACTCAGGAAGCCCAGGAACATCTAGAGAAGAAACACAAAAGTGGCCAAATCCTATCACTAGAGAGAATGACTGCTAATTCTGTGTTGCGTTTTCCTGTTTGTCTGCTCCCACCTGGGAACGTTGTAGACACGTGTAGGTTTCTGCAAAGTTGTGATCAATTCCAACACAGTACTGTATCTTTTCTGTCTTCTCTGGTGCTTCATCTGCCCTTCCCTCATGTCACTAAGGATTTTTTTAAAAACAAGATTTTTAAAAATAGCTTCATCATGTCCTACCATATGGCTGTACCACGATTATGTAATCTTTCCCCCCAAATAGATCTGTCCAGAAGATGTAAGTAGTCTCTCATGGGCTAGAGGAAGACGGATGGATGATTGAAGGCAGCCCTGTTCCAAGGAAGCGTAGGCTCTCCGGGCACAGACTGCACAGGGAACGTCATTCTACAGTGTTCTAAGCCTGCACTAGGGGTGTGTGCGGGGAATGAGCACTCAGCGAGAGCAGATGGGAAGAGAAGAGAAGATTGAGGACGGCACCCTGTGACACCTTTTTAAAATTGAGAAACATTAAAACGTCCAGGTTCCCGTTGCCCACCATACGTCTCGGCTTGTTTCCCGGCAGGCACTTCCAGACATCCGAGCTTGGGTCACCATTCATTCCCACCTCCGCCAAATCTCTCGCCCCTGAGAAAGCACACACAGGGGCACGAGTGACAAAATCAGAGAGCTGGTCAGAGTGCGTGCTGGAAGACAAGATGGCCTGGCGGAAAGCCAAAGCCGGAGATATCCCCACAGCCCAGGGCAGGGTCCACGGAATCACAGGCTGGCCCGAAACGCAAACCGGACCGGCGTGAGAGGGATTCAGGTTGGCAAAGGGTACTCTTGCTCTTGGGGGCTGTAAGCCTGTGCAAAAGCTTCTGCTGTCTTGGCTCCTCCTTTGGAAGATTGTGCATCTCCTCCCTGATCGAGATGCTTCTTTCCTAGGGGCTTTCTCCCCTTCCTTTCTTTCCAGTCACTGTCAGGTACAGACTGGGATGTAACGGCGTCATTGGAATCATTCCAGGATTCCTTTGGAATGGCATGTGAGTGGCATATCTTGCCACACTCGCAAAGCCAGGAGTCCACGCGCCTGAGCACTAACTCCCTCCTACGATTCGTCAGCGTCACCTCTGCTGCAACCACCCTGAGCTAGGTCCCCGTGTCCCCTCCCCTGCCAAGTGCTCCTTTGCACACAGGTCAGCAGCCCCTGACTGCAAGTTCTGTTTTTCAGATGTTTTTGCCCCATATCTCTCAGCGCTTGTTCTAGGTAGAAGCAGGAAGGCTCGGGTGGGCTCTTCTAGAACCTTCTAAGTGAGGAATATTGGAGGGAAGCGTGGGGGAATTCCATGGAGATCCAGCCATGAGGGAAGAAAGAGTCATCATGGGAAGCTCCAAATGTTGGAGTCAGACTCAGGGCATTGCTTTTGTTAATCAGTATGTATGTATGTATGTATGAGGATTAGACTCAATAAGGTATTTGAAAAACCTATCAGCATTGACTCTAGAGATAAGCAAAATGTTTAGTACAGTTCCTGAATAAATGCTACTTTAAAATAGAAAAGTATTTATTTGAGAGAGAGAGAACAAACATGAGTAGGAAGGAGGGGCAGAGGGAGAGGGAGAAGCAGGTTCCCCACTGAGCAGGGAGCCAGATGCAGGACTCGATCCTGGGATCATGGCCTGAGCCAAAGGCATATGCTTAACCCACTGAGCCACCCAGTCGCCCCTAAATGCTACTTTTTAAACAATGCTTCCTATAGTACTAGAGGATCTTGAACGAGAAGGTACAACATCTGGGTTGAATACCTGTAAGTTGCACCCTTTAAGCATTCATCCAATCATCCTTCCATAAAACGTTTGTTGGGCTTCTCCCGTGTCTTAGCTGTATGCTAAGTACAGGGGATAAGGTGTCTCGCAACACCAGATATGGTTCTTGCTCTCCTGGGACTTTATGTTTCCCAGACATAAGAGCAAAAGAAAGAGGGGATGAAGATAAAGAGGAATTTTGGGGTTGTACAAAAAGGAAAACTGGACTCTAGGTTTTGGTAAAGGAGAAAGGCTGGGTTAGGTGGATAGTTTCTATTTCTTTCCATGGAGGGGCAGCAAACTATGAAGAAATTGGCATCTACAGGTGCCCAGCCAGAACGTGGAGATCCTCAACTGTGGGACTCAAACATCCACGTTTTTCGTTTGGAAGCCCTTTGTAATTGAGAAAACCTGAACTCCCGGTCAAATGCCCAAACAGATGTCCACACTTAAGTTGAGCGTCAGGGTCTTGACAGTCCGTCATTGGGATGGATGGTCTGCGCGCGTGCCACAGAGTTTTCCAGAACCCCTGTGCTGTCTAACCACCACATAGTAGAGCGATTACTGCTAACATTCTTAAATAGGTCGGATTTAGGGACGCTTTTTCTGATTTGCCTCACTGAACGCCTCTGCCTCTTGGTGCAGGACTCCCAGTTACCCCGCAGGGGGCAGCAAAGGATAAGAAGAAGCGGTGGGAGCCCCAGGAGGCCCGAGAATCGCACAGAAGGGTCTGCTTGCAGCACTGCCAACGCCAGCCATGAGCTGGAGTCTTTGGGTCCATCTCAAAACGTTGTCAGAGCAGAGGCAAGTTACAAGAAAGTCACGGCTCAATGAAATCAATCTGGAAAGCATCTTGGGAAGGCAATATATTGGAGCACAGACTTTATCCATGCAGCAGCCGCCAGCCACATGCGGAAACAGAGCGTTTCACGTGGGGTCTGTCTGGATTAGGATGTGCTGTGAGTGTAAAACACACACTCGATTTTACTTAGTATGAAAAAACGGCCGTGAAACTTTGTTCATAATCTTTACAGTGGTTACATCTCTAAATGATATTGTTTGGGGGTATTGGGGGGTCAAATAAAATATGCATCAAATTAATTACACTAGTTTCTTTTACTTTTTTAAAAGGTGGTTCCTGGAAATTTTAATATTATATATGTGGCTCTCATATTCCTTTTTTTCTTCTTCTTTCTTTTTTTAAAAATTTTTTTGGAGAGAGCGAGAACAAGTGAGGAAGGGAAGGAGACAGAGATTCTTGAGGAAGCTGCGCGCCTAGCAGGAGCCTGACACGGGGCTCGATTTCAAAATGATTTCATGACCCTGGGATCAATGACCTGAGCCCAAATCTAGTGTCGGACACTTAACCGACTGAGCCACCCAGGGGCCCCTCTGCTATTTCTATTACATAACACTAGCTCTAAACATTTTGTATTTTTGGTGTCCTGAATGTATCTCTTCCCTTCCTTTGGTTTGTTTTCGCTTTTTTCAGTACACTGCACCCCCAACACGGGGCTGGCACTCAAGACTCTGAGATCAAGAGTTGCATGCTCTACGGACTGAGCTAGTCAGGCTCTCCCTGAATATATGTATGTGTATATATATACATATGTATGTATATATATATATTTTATTTTTTATCTATCTTTAAAAGATTTTATTTATCAGAGGAAGAGAGAACAAGCCAGAGAGTGCACAAGCAGGGGGAGCATCAGACAAAGGGAGAAGCAGGATCCCTACTGAGCAGGGAGCCCAATTCCAGAACCCTGGGATCATGACCTGAGCCAAAGGCAGCCCTTTAGGCGACTGAGTCCCCCCAAGCGCCCCTGAATGTTTTTCTTGACTCAAAGATTACTTCAGAAAGTAATTTCTATTTGATGTGATTTTAGTTACATTAAGGCTCCCTTCAGGGGCCTCAAAGGGCATACAAATCCTGTTTTCTCAGAAGTCTAGCAAATAAGAGGATGAAGGTGATAAAATAAAATGACTTAAAATGAAGGGAAGTGATCTGGTATATGGTCTTATAAAACCAATGTCCGTGTAAGGCACTGTGAGGAGGGATGGGGAAGACCGGAAAAATGAGAAGCTGTAGCATCACAATGGATTCCTGAGAGAGCTCATGTTATCTCCTGTTCACACACCTTCAAGCATATGGTACAGGGTCTCTGTTTTCAGCCTTGCCTGAAGCTGGAGGAACCCGGCCTGGTGCTGACTGGAAGGGGCTGCAGTGAGTGGTTTTCAAACTTAGCTGCACATTAGATTCACCCGGGGGGGGGGGGGCCTTCACGAATTCCAGCTGCCCAGGCCGCACTCTGCACCAGCGAAACCTCCAGAGAGGCTCAGGAATTCACCACGTGCCAAGTTTACCAAGGCTGAGAACCTCTGGGATAGAGACGAGAGGGGGCTCTGCAAGCAGCCGGGCTTCAAATCCCAGCCCAGTCCCTTCCTGGCCAGGTGACCCCCGGCCAGATACTTAGCTCTGTGAACTCTACACCAGAAAAGGGGTGAGGGAAATAATAAGCCCTTTATAGGATTGTCCTGAGCTTTAAGTAAGCTAATCCATGTCAACCACTTAAAAGGAGGCAGTACGGATTATGAAGTGCTGCAGCAATTATGATCGCCAGCGTTCTCACTTCATATTCCTCTGGCTGACTTTCCCAGCCATGGCTCCACCATAGGACACTCATTCACCCAGGCCGCGTCTTCTATGGTCCTTTATCATGGCTTTGTTCATTCGCGAATTCTTTTTTTTTTTTTTTTAAATTTTATTTATTTGACAGAGATCACAAGGAGGCACTGGCAGACGGGGGCTGGGGAAGCAGGTTCCCCACAGAGCAGAGAGCCCGATGCGGGGTTCGATCCCACGACCCTGGGATCATGACCTGAGCCGAAGGCAGACGCTTTAATCCACTGAGCCACCCAGGCGCCCCTACACGAATTCATTTTTACGAGTATTCATAAAGCAGCTACTTTACTGCAGGTGTGATGAAGGCAACAGGCACACCTGCCTCACCCCCTCGGTCCCCTCCCCCCCCCCCCCCACGGGTCTGCGTTTCCCAGTCAGATCCTAAGGGTCATGAGCTGTGAGACCGCGCTTTGTGCCTGGCATGTCCTACCACTCAGCACCCAGCACCCAGCACTCAGCACTCAGCACCCAGCACCCAGCGCCACAGGCTGGAGACGGCAGGGTACCACCGCCGGAACACCGTGTTCTAGCTCCTGCTCTGCCACGTGCAGCCTGGGTAATCGGGAGCAAGCTCCGCGAGCTCCTCCAACAGCTGTGCTTCCTCGCGCGTCCAGCGGAGCCGACGCGCCCACACTGTCGCGAAGTCGAGTGGATACAGCCCGCAGGCGTCCACGCCCGGGCCCTCCCGCGTCAGTACCGCGCGCGCCCGCCAGGGGTCAGCAGGCCGCGCCGCCCGGCGGCTGCGCGCTGGACCCGCGACGTCAGCACCGGCGCCGCGCCCCGCCCCGCCCCGTGACCGTGACCGAGCGCGGCGCGCGGACGCGGCGGCCCCGTGGACTGGCGGCGGCCCGGGGAAGGCCGGCGGCCGCGCGATGGGGGCCGAGGCGTCGGGGAGCGGGCCGGCGCTGCAGGAGCTCGTGCGCGAGGCCGAGATCAGCCTGCTCGAGTGCAAGGTGTGCTTTGAGAGGTTCGGCCACCGCCAGCAGCGGCGCCCGCGCAACCTGCCCTGCGGCCACGTGGTGTGCCTGGCCTGCGTGGCCGCCCTGGCGCACCCGCGGACGCTGGCCCTCGAGTGCCCCTTCTGCCGCCGGGCCTGCCGGGGCTGCGACACCAGCGACTGCCTGCCGGTGCTTCACCTCCTGGAGCTCCTGGGCTCGACGCTCCGCCCAGGCCCCGCCGCCCCCCGCGCCGCGCCCTGCGCCCCCGGGGCCCTCACCTGCCACCGCGCTTTCGGAGGCTGGGGGACCCTGGTCAACCCCACGGGCCTGGCGCTGTGTCCCAAGACGGGGCGGGTCGTGGTGGTGCACGACGGCAGGAGGCGGGTCAAGATCTTTGACTCCGGGGGCGGGTGTGCTCACCAGTTTGGAGAGAAGGGGGAGGCTGCCCAGGACGTTAGGTACCCGCTCGATGTCACCGTCACCAACGACTGCCATGTGGTTGTCACCGACGCCGGCGACCGTTCTATCAAAGTGTTTGATTTCTTTGGCCAGATCAAGCTCGTCATTGCAGGCCAGTTCTCCTTACCTTGGGGCGTGGAGACCACCCCGCAGAACAGGGTCGTGGTGACTGATGCGGAGGCAGGCTCGCTGCACCTGCTGGAAGTCGACTTCCCCGAAGGGGTCCTCCAGAGGACAGAGAGGTTGCAAGTTCATCTGTGCAGTCCCCGCGGGGTGGCCGTGTCTTGGCTCACCGGGGCCATTGCTGTCCTAGAGCACCCTCTGGGTCTGGGGAGCGCGGTTGGCAGCACCACGGTGAAGGTGTTCAGCCCGACCATGCAGCTGATCAGCCAGGTGGATAGCTTTGGGCTGAGCCTCTTTTTCCCCTCCAGAATAACTGCCTCCGCCGTGACCTTTGATCACCAGGGGAATGTGATTGTTGCTGATACTACTGGTCAGGCTGTCCTATGCTTAGGAAAACCTGAGGAATTTCCAGTCCTGAAGCCCATCATCACCCACGGTCTTTCCCATCCGGTGGCACTGACCTTCACCAAGGAGAATGCTCTTCTCGTGCTGGACAGTGCAGCCCATTCTATAAAAGTCTACAAGGCGGACTGGGGGTAAAGGGGTGCGGTGGGGGCTCTGGGGTCTGCAGGCACAAGCCCTGGAATGCCACTAATGAATTGTTTAATCTTGGATCGGTTAATCTCATCTCTCCAACAGGGATCATCCTAGCTGCCTGGCAAGCTTACAAAGGTAGAGGTAATTATTAAAGAATAATAATAAAGAAATAAATCTACCGTTTATTGAGTATGTGCTTCCTGTGCTGGGAAATTTGCAAATACTCGCTTCGTGTATTCTTACAGCTGTACGCAGGGAGGTAATGTCTGTTATTAATCCCATTTTAGAGATGAGGAAAACAGACCCAGAGAGTTCAAATGACGTCCCCAAGGTCACATTTATTTACTGTGACAGTCACGATGGGAACTCAACTCGGACTCCCCAACCCCTTTGCTCTTAAATAACATAACAGATACGGGGGGGGGGGGGGGGGGTGTGACTGTATATTGTACAGGTAGCTATTTCTTTTGGTTTGATGTTCAGAGAAAGGAGACTTTCTAGAGAGTTCGGGAGACAAACAGGTTGTTGATGGGCTTGAGTCTTTCAGCTTGCAGCTTCTTTGATGGTGCCTGAGATGGGGGAACTGTGGATTCTGAGTTACTTGACTAAGGAAGACAAGTGAGCTGCCTGTGGAAAAGGTAAACGTGTCTGTTCGGACCTGTGTCTCCTCTGCCACAGGCACTCGGGAAATACTATTTGGTTGGTGCAGCAAGGCCTATATGGGGATGAGTTCAGAAACACTGCAGACCACGCCCCATCTGCACACCTGCTGGGAGAGGCATGGGAGGTGGTCCTGTCACATGGGCGCGTTCGTAGAGGGAGAGTCTCCACTGCCGGCTCCAGACAGGATCTCTGTCTGCCTCTTCATAATTAGTGGTGACCTTAGCTCTCTTGTACGCTTTTCCTCTGCACCTCTTAGCTTGGTCCCATTGTATACACGCGTTCTCAGTGACCAGTTCCCTTGATGTTAAGCCAGCGTTCAGAAATAAAGCTTTGACCAAGAGAAGGCCTGCTCCTTAACGTTGCAGTCGGTAGAGCGAGTAGGGCGAAATTTCAGGTGATGTGGCAGGTTCTTTATAAACTGTGTGTTCTCGGCAAGTGTCAACATCGCAGAGTTTGGGGCTGCTGGGATAGTACCAAACCACGGGGACCTCAGAAGCCGCAGAAAATATAAATTTTTTCTTGGGGGAGGGAATACTGGTTTTGAGAGGTAAGAGTTTACTTTAGGAAAGAGCTGATTTAAAAAAAAAAATCAACAATAGGTTTCTATTGCACAAGCAAGTTTAATAGATATAAGGGAGGAACTGGAGAGAGCCCCCAAATTAGGAGTAGGCTGTGTTCCAGAAGGTTACATTTGTCCTCTGGATCTGAAAGGGAGGCCGTGGTCCGTGCCAGTCCTCAAAAACCCGTTGTCCTTTCAGTGCTTCCCTCATGTCACGCTGAGGTTGCAGGGACCCTGGACCCCGACTTGTAAATGCGTTCCACATAAGGGATTCTGGGGACGACCCTGTTCCCCCACCCTTAGGGGTCATCTTTAGATCAGTGACCTCACAGGTATTCTCAGTTGTGTAGCAAGAAAAGCCACCTCGGGCAGAGACAGGGGTTCAGGCTTGGTCATTTGCAAGTGGGACAAGTGACCTTTAAGAAGTCTCCCTTGGGGGACACCTAGGTGGCTCAGTGGGTTAAAGCCTCTGCCTTCAGCTCAGGTCATGATCCCAGAGTCCTGGGATCGAGCCCCACATTGGGCTCTCTGCTCGGCAGAGAGCCTGCTTCCTCCTCTCTCTCTGCCTGCCTCTTGCCTACTTGTGATCTCTGTCAAATAAATAAATAAATACATACATACATACATAAACAAAATCTTAAAAAAAAAAAAAGTCTCCCTTGGGAACAATGACATTTTAATGGCCCCAGAGTCAGCCATTGAAGGGACTGTCTCCTATCTGCCGTTACCAATGGCATCATCTTTGACTAGAGAGCTGTGCTAGGTCCTTTTCAGACAGCGCCGGTAGGACAGGAGAATTCGCAGTGTGTAGGGTGCTGTGTGGCCCGGGTCCGGCTTGCTACCGTGTCATGACCCAGCCTGAAGGATGGCGTGTGATGAGTCCTTGAGAGATGTGAGAGTGAGTCGGAGAGATGAGAGTGAGGGGCCTCGCTGACGAACTCCAGCCGGCGGGTGGGCAGGCTCGGGAGTGGGGAGGACGGCTACGCAGCAGAAAGACACAGCAGCCCCTCCAGGAATGGTGTCGTGAAGGAGCGGGGCTTCCCTGCAGCCATGAAGCTTCTGGTGCTGGTCTCTGAGCGGCAGACGCTGAATTCCTCTTCTGGCTTGCATTCTTTAAAGCCAGCTGGTTAAAGGGCTTGCAGACAGGCCAGCCCATTCCCATCAGGAGGGTCTGGGCGAGGCAGGAGCCACGGATTGCAACAGGAAAGGAAGGCTCAGAGGTGATGGAGAGGAGCTGGGATGACCCTCCCTTGCCTGGAGACAAAAGAATGTGACTGTAGATCAAACAGGCTCTTTCTGAAGGTCCCCCTCCGTAGCGTCGCGTGCCTTAGGCCGGCACTAACCCCCTCCGTGTAGCACCTGGTGAGTCCCTAAAAGCAAGTGCAGACACTCTGGCTGCTCTGGACTCAGCAGTTCTGGTATCTTCCATCTGTCCAGTTTTGCCCAGTTCCTGATCCGTCAATCATCCCATGTTTGACCTTGTTCCGCCCTCTGACTCGCCACCTGGACTGCTTTCCTCAGTCTTTTTCCTTGGTATTTTCTTTCTTTCTTTCTTTCTTTCTTTCTTTCTTTCTTTCTTTCTTTCTTTCTTTCTTTCTTTTTAAGATTTTATTTATTTATTTGACAGAGAGAGAGATCACAAGTGGGCAGAGAGGTAGAGAGAGTCCGAGCCCCGATGTGGGGCTCGATCCCAGGACCCTGAGATCATGACCTGAGCTGAAGGCAGAGACTTTAACCCACTGAGCCACCCAGGCGCCCTCCTTGGTATTTTCTAAAGACTTCAAGTCCAGATTAATAAACCTCCCCTCTAGCAAGTCCTCACTCTGGATCCCAGAACCCAAGCCATCACCATGACAGGACAGCCTTATCTAGACCTTTCCTCACTCTGCACCCACTTAGTAAATTAGGCATCTTTCTATGGAAGAAGCAGTACTCCATAAGCCTCTGAAAACTGAGGAGAACACACCGGTGAGTGCAGATGTAATCATCCTGACCCCTGCCCCCAGAAGGAGAAGTGCACGCTGGGGGTCAAGGCTCCACTAATAGTGATATGCTACAGTGGTGTCTCATGGTGACTAGGGAGAGGAACTCTGCTCTTGAAGAATATGTAGAAAATATGAGAGCAAAACTGCCAAGACCCACAGCTACCGTCCTGAAGCTAACCTTTGCAACAGAAAGTGCCCAACAAAAGTCATACCGCGGGTTTGATTTGTTTGAAGAAAACTGAGCTTGAACCTCCTGATTTGGATGCCGGGAGTAGGAAACGGTTCCTGAGGGGGCCACACTCTCCTCAATACCCCCACCCCTGACACTAGCTGGGCCCAAGACCACGGGTACACACGGAGCCCCACAAGCCATGAGTCTAAATATCTCCATTACCAACAAAGCCAAATCTGTCAAATAAAATACATCCGTTCCTCTTCCTTTGACAAAGGTAAATATAAATGTTTAAGACACACTTTCATTACAGTCTGGGAAGCCAGGTTCCGTTTTAGAATACTTGGATGGGGTTTATGCTCAATTTTAGAGTGTCGCATTTTAAAGAAAGATCATGATAAGCTGGAGGATGTTTAAAAGGTCTGAAGAAGGGGCTCTGGCTGGCTTGGGAGAGCATGTGACTCTTGATCTCCAGGTTGTGAGTTCGAATCCCACATTGGGTGTAGAGATTTTTAAAATAAATAAATAAACTTTAAAAAATAAAAGTTCTGAAGAAGAATTTAAATAGCATGTTTTTTTTTTTTTGTCAGCCTCTAACAGCTAGAACGTAATCCATGAGGCAAAGATATTTGTGTTGTTCCCAGTGGAATCTCGCCTACACGGAGCGCTGCCTGACACGTGGTAAGCATTGAAAAATACTCATTGAATTAATATATTCTGTCCTAAGGGGTTTTTCTAGACGAGGTATTCCTTTCACCAATAAAAGGGAAGTTCTGTCAGTAGCTGGGTAGTTTGGGGAAGTTGATCCAGAATTAAAGCGATGTGTGGTGAGTTTGCGGAGTAACCCGTAGAGAGTCACAAAGCCTATGGTGACATTGTGGTAGCCTTGGTCGGAACTGGGTGGAGAATTTCATGTTCTCAGTTGCCACATTTCCAATCTCACCGAGCACATGCGACTTTGAGAGATGGGATTCCCTGAGTCACATCTTCTGTCGGATCCTGTCGGATCCCAGCGTGCTGGTTCTCCAACATCGAGCAGTGCTGTCAACACCCGAGAGAAGAGAGGAACTGAAAGTGCTTCTCTCCCCCTCACCTGGTGGTGGGCTTGGACCATTGCAGAAGTCATCTCAGGGGTAAGCTAGCTAATAATCCATAAAGAGGATTCCAGCTTCCGGGAGCCCCTCCCACAGCATGGGCTGCCCAACCACGGACGTTTGTTGACTGACTGGCTGCAAATGGTGACGGATGGGATACCTACAACAGTAGCTGAAGAGCAGCTCATATCTTCCCCCAGAAATAATGACATAAGAGGGGGGCTAATCTCCTGACAAAGGACTGGGGTCAAATCGGTCAGTGGTTTAACTAGCAATGTCTTCAAAGTAGTTATGACAAAAATCTGAAGTCCCATATAGAATGACCATGTGAAATTGTGCATCAAACCATTGCATTTTAGGACCAGGAAAAAAGCTTCGGAATGATTTCAGTGATGCCCACGGCCCACTGAGTCATGAATGGGCTGGTTTACATCACACAAGTCATTAAGGGGAGACCTCGGACTCGAAACTGGATCTTTCCTGAGTCCATATTGACCCTTCTCAAAGGTCAAGGGCTAGGGCTATACACATGAAGAGACAGACAGACATACTTGCATGTAAGCACTGGTACTAGCTCTTTTACTGGTAAAGGGTTTTTTTTTTTTTTTTTTAAGATTTTATTTATTTTTATTTGACAGAAAGAGATCACAAGTAGGCAGAGAGGCAGGAAGAGACAGAGGAGGAAGCAGGCTCCCTGCCGAGCAGAGAGCCTGATGCAGGGCTCGATCTCAGGACCCTGAGATCATGACCTGAGCCGAAGGCAGAGACTTTAACCCACTGAGCCACCCAGGCACCCTACTAGTAAAGTTCTTATGTTCTTTACAGATAGAACTGTTTATCCCAAATTTTCTTTTTTTTTTTAAAGATTTTATATATATATATTTGAGAAAGAGAGAGCGATAGAAAGAATGAGCAGGAAAAGGAGCAGAGACAGAGGGAGAAGCAGACTCCCTGCCAAGTAGGGAGCTTGATCCTAGGGCTCTGGGACCATGACCCAAGCTGAAGGCAGATACCCAACTGACTGAGCCATCCAGGCACCCTGTTCCAAATTTCCTTAAGTTGGCTTATATTTATATTTATTTTTTTTTCTTAGATTTTATTTATTTGAGAGAAGAGAGAGACAGAGATAGTGACAGAGAACACAAATGGAGAGGAGAGAGCCAGACGCAGGGCTCGGTGGACCCCAGGACCCTGAGATCAAGACTGGAGCCAAAGGCTAGGTGCTTAACTGACTGAGCCACCCAGGCACCCCTGTTTCTTTCTCAAATAGCACCCAGGTTTGCATGCATGCTCACCCAAGAAAACCCCATGGTATTTCCAAATTACCAATGAGACCAGGACCCGGAGGCCAGTCTCTTTATCATTGAACACATAGGCCCCTGAGTCCAGGGTCATGAGAATTTGCCCCAAAGGCGCCACATAGCTTTATTGTGTCTCATGGTCACCAAATATTTCATGATGCTCGTTACAGAAAGGACCCCTTGGTTCCAAGGCAGCGTGATGAAGAAACTGAAACATACCTAACATTTTCGTAACACTTGGCAATTGCTCCACAAAGCTGATCATTTCTTTGACCCTCACAGCATCTCTGAGGTAGATGGGGCAGGTCTCGTCCAGGTGACTTGACCAATAAAGAAATAAAGAAGCAGAGACTGACAGAGACAGCATCCTTTCATGATTACACCACCAGATCCTGTTGTGTTTGGGTGTCAGGGTTGCGGGGGAGCAAGTGTTCTCTCTAAATCTCCCTTTGGTGAGTCTCTGTGAAGCTAGGTTGGGGTCCCGCTGCTCTAGAGAAGAAACACGCCCCAGCCATCCCTTGGTGAGCTCCCAGCTACTGTTGACATGGGTTTGTATCGCCCCAGGTGATGATCTTTGGGCAGAATCGTTGCCACCCTCCTGAGTGTCAGAGCTCCAGACTCTACCGTGGATGGGTCCCATGGATTCCCGAGTGCCCCACCATCCGCCCCACGTGGCCTTGGGCAGCTGTGCAGAGAGGCCTGTTTCCATGGCAAGAGCGAGAGCTCTGTCTGGGTCCTAGGAGGACGGCTCTGAGTGAAGAAGGTCGAGTTCTGGTGTTTCCCTGTTTCACCCATTTGTGAAAGAGAAATGAAATGTGCTTGTGAATTTTAGAAATCAGAGAATGTGATGGTTTAGCTGCCCGGCCCACAGTGCCCTGGGGCTCTCTGATCTGACAGGGAATGTCCTACAGGGCTTCCCTCTTAACTGGGGGAGGAACTTCCAAAGTCAAGTGCTGAGGGGCTGATGCCTCTGAAACACTGGGGCCCAATATTCTCTTCCATCTCTCCCTCCTTCTGGGAACCCTTTTCTTGGTGCTCACCAGCGCCCCTGCCAGTTGTGGAAGTAACATACATCCTAATAGCCTTGGAAAACACAAATGAGCATGAAGATATCTAATCACTTTCAATTAGAGAAAACTACTGTTACCATGTTTGAATTGGGTGAGTCATCGCTGCAGAACGAGTATTCCTGGAAATCACTTCATAGATCCTGATTTTGCAAAAACGGTGAATGTGTCATGTAAATTGCAAGCTCTTCTGCAAAGCACATTTAAGTGGCATTTAGCGGAAGTTCAATTTTGGAGATCCCAAAACATGGGAAGCAAAGGCGCCACAATAGAGGGAGAGAGAAGGGTACTCACCAAATAGTCCGTCTGCCTTCCCCGTCTCCCAGCCTCTGTGGTTCAGGTGAGGCCACACGACCGGCCCTAGCTGTGAGCGGAACCCAGGGCGAAGCCATATAATCTCTGTGAACTGAGAACGAAGGAAAAGTAAAGAGACAGGAATGCATCCAGGGAAAGCAGGGGTCTCGAGGTTTCTAATCCAAGTATCATCATTTACGGAAGTAAAATACTTAGATTTTATACAGATTTAAGTGGGCTCTAAGTCAGCTCCTGGTCTTTTCAATCGTATCGAAATTTGCATTATCACCAGGAAAGTTTAGGTTAGCATATGTTTTCAGGATTTTTTATTTTTTATTTTATTTATTTATTTATTTATTTTTAAAGATTTTATTTATTCATTTGACAGACAGAGACCACAAGTAGGCAGAGAGGCAGGCAGAGAGAGAGGAGGAAGCAGGCTCCCGGCTGAGCAGAGAACCCGACGCGGGGCTCGATCCCAGGACCCTGGGATCACGACCTGAGCCGAAGGCAGAGGCTTTAACCCACTGAGCCACCCAGGCGCCCCCAGGATTTTTTATTTTATTTTGCCAGTCACGAGGGTAACTTGGCCCTGCTGCTCAACAAAGGAGAAGAGCTGCTCTAACTATGTGAAGTCGGCGGGGCGGGGGCTGCGTGGTGCTCTGCGGAGTTGCACATGATGCACGTTAGAAGTGCAGGAGCGGGGCGTCTGGGTGGCTCAGTGGGTTAAAGCCTCTGCCTTCAGCTCAGGTCATGATCTCAGGGTCCTGGGATCGAGCCCCACATCGAGCTTTCTGTTTGGCGGGGAGCCTGCTTCCTCCTCTCTCTCTGCTTGCCTCTCTGCCTACTTGTGATCTCTGTCTGTCAAATAAATAAATAAAATCTTTTAAAAAAAAAATTGCAAGAGCGTCCTGCTTTCTTCTCATCAGCCAGTTCTGCATTCTGATGAGCAAAACACTCCAAAACGGGCTTCAGCCGCATGGCCTGTGTCCCCAGACCGACAACTCCCTGCTATTTATTTCCATTTCCAAACTGCTGGTTGATGTATCCGGGCGCACTGTGAAATTGATGAAACCGGGGGCCCATCATGTTACATTTTGGACAACCACAAGTTTGTCCCCCTCCTGGTAGATGACCCCTGAAGTATAAATCTGAAAACCAACAATTTTTCTTTTCTGATAAAGCATAAGAAATCCTTCGTGTGAACATACTGTATTTGCTAGGGGCACTGTATGTACAGGTACACGTGAGGATATCCAAATGCGTTTCAGTCGGGCATGATGCTTATCAGCTCTTTGAGTCATGTCCTCGGCAGGCTCTGGCACTGGGCTTGGACCGGCTTCATGAAAGAGGTTGGGAAATGTTCCTTCTTCCTTTATTTTCTGAAAGGACTGATATAATACTGATGTTATTTCTTCCTAAATATTTGGTATCTGATGGCCAGGAAATTTCTTGGTGTTTGTGAGTGTGTCTGGAGATTAGAGTTGTTTTCTCTGGGAAGATTGAGCAGTTAGAGTTTATGCAACCATACTGGAAAAGAAAGTCTATCCATTAAAAAAAAAGTTTTAAGGGCACCTGGGTGGCTCAATTAGTTGTGTGTCTGCCTTCAGCTCAGGTCATGATCTCGGGGTTCTGGGATTGAGCTCCACATCGGGGGAATGGGGGGGAAGTCCCTGTTCAGCAGGGAGTCTGCTTCTCCCTCTCCCTCTACCCCTCCCCACTGTCTCTGTGCCTGCTCTCTCTCTCTCTCTCTCTCTCAGATAAATAAATAAAATCTTTAAGGTAAAAAAAAGAAAGAAAGAAAGAAAAACATAGATTTAAAAAACATATAAAAACACAAAACTTTTAAATCTCTTTGATTTTTCTTTTTTGGCAAGAATTTATTCCATAAATGTTTCCCATGTGCTCACTCTACGTTAAGCTAGGTGCTAAGTGGTGAGGACATCAAGACGCGCTCAGGCACTAAGCGTCTGGTTTGGAGAGGGGAAGCTCCTCAGGAGAACAGAGCACGGAATGGTTAGCGCTTTGGCAGGGATAACCCCAGGTGGCTGCAGCAGACAAGGCACATTGGGAGCGATGACATCGCCCTAGAATTCCAGACTGATCCAGGTCCTAAATACCGCTTGCTTCATCCACAACCCATGAAGAGGAAACAGTTGGTTTTAAGCCTGCCCTGATTCTATTGTGTTGGAATCTACCCTCTGTAGCTGTTCTCTGAGTCTCCAGGATTAGTACGAAAAAGAGAAAAGGATACGTGTGTCAGAGCATCTGAGGGCATTTACTGATATTTGCCCATTTCACTAAACACTGCAGTACTAAATTTATTAATATCTACTCGGGTTCCTTAACTAAAGTGCCCTTAACTCTTAACTGTGGAGCACAAACTGCATAGCTATGAAGGACAGATGGTTATTGGAGGGGCAGCGGATGCGGGTATGGGTTTAAAAAAAGAAAATAAAGTGCCCTTTCAAACGCAGCTTATTTACCTTGCAATAAAGTACTTTCCACAGTGTTTTACAATCCTCTCCAGGAGGTAGTCCTCTCCCATCACCATGGCAACCACAGAGCCTGTGGGAGGGAGAGTGAAATTGACGCAGGTACTTCCCCAGTTCAGAGGCGCCTGTTGCAGGTGTCCTCCTATCCCGAGCTGTGCTCCGGACATCTCTTGATGTCTGGCACCTGCCAACAGGCACCGTGGGATCGGGACCTTGCTGGACACCTTGGCATGGAGGGAATTTCTTGAATCCTTCCCTTTACCGAGCCTTAGCAGCTCAGGTGACATAGCTCTGCATACCAGCCAAGGGACCGAGGAGAGAAAAAATATTCAAGATAAAGAGATTTCAAGGGGCACCTGGGTGGCTCAGTGGGTTAAAGCCTCTGCCTTCAGCTCGGGTCATGATCTCAGGGTCCTGGGATCGAGCCCTGCATCAGGCTCTCCACTTGGCGGAGAGCCTGCTTCCCCTTCTCTCTCTACCTGCTTGTGATCTCAGTCTCTGTCAAATAAATAAATTAATTAATAAATAAATAAAAAAGAGATTTCAAGGTTTCACCTGGTACCTCTGTTTAACAGATCGGGAGCCATGTGTTAAAAGAGGTCAGAGGTCAGAAACGTGGATTAATTTTGAAGAACAACATAAGAGAAACATGGAGCCCTACAGTAGTTCTGACTCCTGGGGCCCATCACTTGGCGAGGAAATCCAGAACAGCTTCTCCCGCTCCAGTGGAAACCATTCCTCAATCATGTGTTGATGGGATATTTCACAACTGAGTTAAAAAGTATCCTTTGCCACTCTGTATGTGAAAGTGTCCATAAGATCCTATCTTTGTTGTGAACTAGCCAAATGATATATGAGTAATATTTAGCAACATCCTTTTATGTCATCACCATCAATGAAAGGCTTCCTGTCAGGATATGACCTTCGCTTGGGTTCCATAATCTCTCTGCCAGTCAGCTTAACTCATTACCATCTCTCTCATGGGGAGAGGGGCTCCCACCAGCAGCTCTCCTGCTGGCCCAGTCTGAAGCTGGCTCCTGCCCCAGCAGGAACTGTATAAGAAGCCCCCAGCTAAAGGTTTCTCTGCCTGGTGTCTAAGGGCTGCCATCCAGAGCATTGGCCTCGTTATTGGCTCCCTGCTAGGCTAGACGGGCAGCTTTGACTGCTCTTTCCCTCAGCTCCATCATCCCAACACGGTCCTACATCTTGGTCCCAGCTTTGTCCTAGCCCTGTGGCTTTGGGTTTCCTTCCCTATATCCCTAGCTATAACCACTGTAACACTTTCTATCTTGTCTAATGCTGTTAGAGATCTTGGAATGTATGAAGTTGAGATTTTTTGGACCACTACAGGGAAACAGACAAAGGGTAAGAAAATACCAAGTAGAAACGCTGCCAAGAATGATCGGCTTTTTATTGACCACAGTGACTCCATGTTGGGTACCATCCTTTGGCTCTAGTGTACCGTTATTTTGTCCTCACTACAACCTAGGGAATAGCTGCTATTGGCATTTTTATAGATGAGGAAACTGAGGCACAGATGGGTCAAGTAATTTGCCCAAGACCGCACATACAGAAAGTAGGCAAACTGATTTCTCTGAGCCTTAGTTTCCTTGTCTGTAGAAGAGAGATCATAGTAGCCGCTCTCTAAACTTGTCGTGGGGCCTCAATAAGTTTATACATGTGCCTTAGAACAGGACCTGACACATGGTAAGTGCTCGATAATTCTTAGCCATCACTATTGTTATTTTTAACAATGGTCCGAAAGTTCAAGTTTTAATATATTTCACCTGAAGGGCTTTTTAGCAACACACAATGGTTGGTATTTTCTTATAAAGATTTTATTTAGTTATTTGAAAGAGAGAGAATGTGCACAAACAGGGGGAACGGCACAGGGAGAGGGAGAAGCAGACTCACGGCTGAGCAGGGAGCCTGATGTGGGGCTTGATCCCTGGACCCCGGGACCATGACCCGAGCTGAAGGCAGCTGCCCAACTGACTGAGCCACCAGGGTTGGTATTTTTAAAATCACCATTATGGATTTCTTCCTTTCTAAAGATTTTATTTTTAAATAATCTTTATGCCCAACGTACGGCCCGAACTTACAACCTCAAGATCAAGAGTCATGTGCTATGTGGAATGAGCCAGCCAGGTGTCCCTTTCGTCGTTAAGGTTGAATATGGTTGACAAACAATATAACTTTAGTTTCAGGTGTACAACACAGTAATTTAACTTCACAGTACATTATGCTATGCTTACCCCAAGTGTAGCTACCATCTGTCACCATGCAATGCTATTATAATGTCATCGACTGTGTTCCCTGTGCTCTGCCTCTTATTCCCATGACTTATCCATCCACAACTGGAAGTCTGTACCTCCCACTCCCCTTCACCCATTTTGCTCATCCCCCCAACCCCCTTCCTTCTGGCAACCACCAGTTTATTCTCTGCATTTACAGATCTGATTCTGCTTTCTGTTTGTTTGTTTATTCATTTCTTTTGTTTTTTAGTTTCTGTGCATGAGTGAAATCATATGGTATTTGTCTTTCTCTATCTGACTTATTTCACTTAGCATAATGCCTTCCACATCCATCCATGTTATTGCAAATGGCAAAATCCCAAATCCTTTTGATGGCTGCATAATATTCCTACACACACACCCACATCTTCCTTATCCATTAGTCCATGGGTGAACATTTAGGTTGCTTTCATATCTTGCCTATTGTAAATGATGCTGCAATAAACACAGGGGTGCATCTCTCTTTTCGAATTAATGTTTTCATGTTCTTGGTAAATACCCAGTAGTGGGATTATCAGATCATATGGTATTTCTATTTCTGATTTTTTGAGGAACACCCATACTGTTTCCCACAGTTCTTATTATTTTGCTTGAACTATTTGGGGTAAGGCGATACTTCTTTTTTTAAGCAAAAAGTTAGTGATTAGGAAGCTCAGACCTGCGGGAAGCCATCTTTGCTCCCATGTGGGGAGAACCTGGCTGACAACAAAGCCAGTAGGAGAGAAAGCAGAGCTGAGAGACAGAGGAACACAGCAACTCTGTAACATGGTGTGGGTCCCACAGTTCTTCTGTTCCCCCAGCTAGATGTGACCCTGGATGTCCTAGTTATCTGAGCTGGTAAACTCCTCATTCTCTTGAAGTAAGTTTGAACTGGGTGTCTGTGACTTTCGCCTAAAGGAGCCTTAAGAGAATCCAAGGCGGATGCTTCTAGAAAACATCACACCTATGTCAAGGCAGCACAAAGCCAGTTTTCAGTCTGCACTCGGAGTTCCATAACAGAAAAAAATAATTTGTTTCCCTTGAGTTTTGAGTGGGCCATCCAACTACTACTAAGTATTTGATTTTTTGACCAATGGGAAGAGAGTCACCTGGGAACCAGTTGCAAGGATTTTTTGGATTTTTTTGGATTATCAGAGCTCCTTTGGTGCGTGAGGCTTTCAAGTCTGCGGGATCATAGAGATCTTGATGTCCAGTTCTTTCTGTTTCTAAATGAGTAAATTGATGCCTGGAGAAATTAAGTAATGTAGACAAGTGATTCATCTTCTTAGGAGAAAACCCAGAATTCTGAATCTTGCTGCCCTTTGAAGTTTTTCTGATTTTGGATTTTCAGCAATATAAGCTGTGCACAGCATTTTTGTTCCTCTCTGGATATGCAGAAACTGGAGACAGCTATCAGCTGATGTCAGCTCTCCTGACTCTTAACTGAGTTTGGTATTACCATCGAAGCATGCTTCTTCCTGAAAAATAAATGCTTTACATGTGGCTGCTGCATTTACTTAATCTTTTATGGCAGCATATAGCAAAAGTGGAGCAAAGAAAGGTAGCCCCACAGGACGTCACCAGAGTGGGGTTGTGTGGAGAAAGGGGTCCTGTGTTTAAACAAAAATGTATGAGTTAATTGGATGTCTTTATCAGAGCCCTTCTCAGAGCCATTAATAAGCTATGTTGCATTATTAATTGCAAAATATAGGGGTGGTTAGATAGGACATGGGGTTTTCCAAGCTTATCTGACCAATGGTCTAGCGTTCCAAGATATGCTGTATTCGAGACACGAAATTTTCACATTTTTTCTAAGGCTGAACACCTACCCTTACTTTCTGAGGCCCATTTTTAATTCTTAATTTCAAATCTCATGCTTCCTCCCGTCCTTTTATTTCTGCAAGTTTCCTTTTAAAAAAAATTATCTTGGGGCGCCTGGGTGGCTCAGTGGGTTAAGCCGCTGCCTTTGGCTCAGGTCATGATCTCAGGGTCCTGGGATCGAGCCCCGCATCGGGCTCTCTGCTCAGCAGGGAGCCTGCTTCCCCCGCCCCCCTGCCTGCCTCTCTACCTACTTGTGATCTCTCTCTGTCAAATACATAAATAAAATCTTAAAAAAAAAATTATCTAAATAATCTACAGTCAACAAGGGCTGAAACTCTTGGCCCCAAAACCAAGAGTCATACACTCCCCTAGACACCCCCCTCCTCCATTTCTGCAGGTTTCTGTTTCCTTGCTTCTCTGGGGGTAGTTGTCTTTCTCAGATTCTTTGTGTGTGGCCTTTATTTTGGAGATAAAGAGATACTGTGGGCAATATCTCTGGCAAAATTTAATGTGGGGGTGCATGGGTGACTCAGTGGGTTAAATCTCTGCCTTCGGCTCAGGTCATGATCCCAGGGTCTTGGAATCGAGCCCCGAATCGGGCTCTCTGCTCAGCAGGGAGCCTGCTTTCCTCTCTCTCTCTCTCTCTCTGCCTGCCTCTCTGCCTGCTTGTGATCTCTGTCTGTCAAATGAATAAATAAAATCTTTTAAAATAAATTTAGGGATGCCTGGGTAGCTCAGTCAGTTAAGCATCTGCCTTCAGCTCGGGTCATGATCCCAAGGTCTTGGGATGGAGCTCCGCATCGCCAGGGAGCCTGTTTCTCCCTCTGCCTGCTGCTCCCCCTGCTTGTGTGCGCGCGCACTCTCTCTCTCTCTCTCTCTTTCTCTGACAAATAAATAAATACATAAATAAAATCTTAAAAAAAAAATTTAATGTGGACTCACCACCCCCCTCACTCCCGACCTCATTACAGCTCAGTATCCCTGAACTCCAGGGAGGGCTTGCAGGCAAGAATAGCCCATACAGATGCCTTCAAAGGCTCGCTCAGAAGTGCCATGACAGCCTCTGTCCCCCTTGCTGAGTCGAGGTTGGCAGTGAGACCTCTCTGCACACTCCCCAGTCATCGGAAGCTTCTCTCCTCACTTCTAGCACCTGCCAGTTGGTCCCAGCTCGGCGTTTGGCCTTTTCTCTCCTGACAAGGTGACAGTCTCTCTGGGATGACATTTCTACTTTGACAAAAAAGAAGCCACCTTGGGCACCTGGGTGGCTCAGTGGGTTGAGCCGCTGCCTTCGGCTCAGGTCATGATCTCAGGGTCCTGGGATCGAGCCCCGCATCGGGCTCTCTGCTCAGCGGGGAGCCTGCTTCCTCCTCTCTCTGCCTTCCTCTCTGCCTACTTGTGATCTCTCTCTGTCGAATAAATAAATAAAATCTTAAAAAAAAAAAAAAAAGAATCCATCTCCCTCGTGAATATTTGAAGCGACTGTCACTGAGTAGGATTCTTTTTTCTTTCTAAAGTGTTCTGTGAAAAAAAATAATAATAAAATAAAAATAAAGTGTTCTGTGTTTTCTCCATGTGCCTTGTCGTGTCCTCAAGATTGCAGCGGTCATTCTGAATAGATTCGGCAAACGGGGGCGATTTGTCTTCATGCAGAGTTTTCACGAAAACTCACACACTTTCACAAAATCCCCTTGTTTTCAGCATTCTTCACAGACCTAATGACAGAGTCGGCTCCTCTGTCGGTGGAACAGTGTCTGAACCGACCTGACTTCTGATCCAATGAAATGAACTCCCGTGACTTCTCACATTTTCCACCCAACATTTTCCACATTCTCTCTGAAACCGAGATGCATTTTATGCAAATCTCTCATTTGACGAGTTTTCAAGAAGATTAGCGCTGCCTTGGGCTTCACTACCAACCGCTGGAAGACAAAGACGGATTTTCAAAGGCCAGGTGTGAATTATTGACAGTTGGCGATCTGGACACGCTTGACATTCCCCAGTGTTTGTTTTGAATTTTGATACGATCTACAAGAATAAATCAGAAAGTGGATTCTGAAAAGCTGATGCTAAGTATGTTTTTAAATATTTTCCCCTTTGATGGCTTTCCTAAAGACAGGCACACCCTTACCCTAGTTTCTTTTTTTTTTTTTTTTTTTTAAGATTTTAAAAATTTATTTAACAGACAGGTCATAAGTAGGCAGAGAGGCAGGCAGAGAGAGAGAGGAGGAGGAAGCAGGCTCCCTGCTGAGCAGAGAGCCCGACTCAAGGCTCCATCCCAGGACCCTGGGATCATGACTTGAGCCGAAGGCAGAGGCCTTAACCACTGAGCCACCCAGGCGCCCCCCCTTACCCTACTTTCTATGGAGCCAGACCTTCCTGGGGCTGGCTCCCATCACACAGCACTGTTAGGTAGCTGCTGATCACTTGTCATTTTCCAACATTTCAGTGTGTCTTAGGGTCTGCCAGTCTTTAACTTGAGCTCTCGTTGGCACGCGGGCGGAGAACAGCGACCTGCCAACACAACGCGCCCTCACTCAGCCTCGTCCCTGGGACTCCCTGAACACAGACGTCCCCAGCCGCCACGCCCACAGGTATCAACGCTGGAACCTGCAGCAGAAAGGATGCCCCAACTGGTAACACCCAGATCCAGGACAGAAGAACCTAAATAACGTTACTCCTCTTCTAAACCTGAGAATCATGTAACTTGATAAGCACTACCTGGCTGGCCATTAATTTAAATAAGTTACCTATTTGCACTGAGGTATCACACCAAGGTGTTAAATTTAATCTCTAAAGGCTTATGCAGTTTGGACTATGAATGTTCTCATGGAAACAACTTCCTTCCCTTCTCATGTTAACGGACCCATTTAAGGACGGAGCCCGGACCACAGGGGAAGTCGAGGCAGAGACGGGATTTAAGCTGAGTGCCTGGGCACTCAGGCAACTTGCCCAGCTCACCGGAGATCTGAACGAAGCCTAAAGCCTTGGGCAGTAGAGCTTCAGACTTTCAGCGTGAGAGCCCAGGGTGTAAGTCTGTTCAAGACCATGTCTCCATTTCTTTTTCCTGTTCTAACAGATACTCCATAAAGATAGCCCTGTGCCTTCCTGAAACTCCCAGCCCATAGCAAGCTTAATGTTGGGATACTTTCTGCTGCGGCAGCAGAAAACCCGACTCAGGACAGCTTTAGTAAGCAGGGTCGTTATCCTCCTGCATCAGAATCCTAGAAGCAGGCTTCCTCCAAGTGGAGTCAAGTCAGCCACTCGTCATCAGCTATATCCACGCTCCGTTCTATCATCCCGCTCAGACATCCTCCGGCCAAGGTCGGCCATGTGGGAAGATCGCCTGAGTTGTAAGAGTCATACTCCAGGGAGGAAGAGACACCATTCCATCCCACCTCCTCCTCTGTCTCATGTCTCATTTTAGGAAAAAGTAACTCTTCCCTAGAAGCTATCATATCCCATCGAGTATAACCCAGACATACGACTGGTCCTAACCTGATCACAAGAGGAATGGGAACGTCATGGCGGGCTTAGAATCATGCTTCATAGTCCTGGCAGCATATTTTAATACCTGGGGCTAAACAGGAAACTTTGACAAATACCAATATCCAAGGCCACCTCTAGATATTCCGATTTAATTGGTCTGGGGAGCAAGCCTAGGGATGGGTGTTTTTTAAAGCTACCCCCAGTAACTCTAATGTGTGTCCGGAATTGGGAACCACTATCTTAGATGAATTAGGACTTATCCCTGAACCATACTGGGGGAAATGAAATCAAAGGGCAACCAGGAGGCTGAGAGGCAATGGCCAGTGGACAGGCAACTCACAGATGACCAAAAATATTTGTTGAATTTCTGAGAAGAAGATACATATGGCCAACAAGCACATGAAAAGATGCTCACCATCACGAGTCATCAGGAAAACGCACATCAAAACCACCACTGGATACCCCCTCATACCCATTAGGCTGGCTACTATCAAAGAAAAAAAGAAAGAAAGAAAGAAAGAAAGAAAAATCACAAGTATTGTTAGAACGGGGAGAAATTGGAACCCTTGGGCCCCGCTGGGGGGAATACAAAATGGCGGTACGGCAGTCCTTCAAAAAATTAAGATTAGAATTACCATATGACCCAGCAATGCCACATCTGGGTAGATGCCCTAAGGAACTGAAAACAAGGTCTTGAGGTATTTGTCCTTCAATGTACATAGCGGCATTATTCACAATAGCCAAAAGGTGGGAGCCACTCAAGTGTGCGTTGACAGACGAAAGGATGCACAAAATGTGGCGTACACATACCAGGAAATAGGACTCAGCCTTCATTCACATTGAAGGAAATTCTGACACTCGCTAGACATGCATGAGCCTTGAGGACTGTATGCGAATCAAATAAGCCAGGGGTTAAAAAAGCAAATCCTGGGACGCCTGGGTGGCTCAGGGGGTTAAGGCCTCTGCCTTGGGCTCGGGTCATAATCCCAGCGTCCTGGGATGGAGCCCTGCATCGGGGGCTCTCTGCTCAGCCTGGAGCTTACTTCCCTCTCTCTCTCTGCCTGCCTCTCTGCCCACTTGTGATCTCTGTCTGTCAAATAAATAAATAAACAAACAAACAAATAAATAAATAAGAATAAAAGGCAAATACTGCTAGGACTGCACTTGTGCGTCAAGTACTCACAGCAGCAAACCCCACAGAAACAGAGTGTAGAGCGGGGGCTGCCGGCCCGGAGGATGGGGGTACTGGGGTCACGAGGACAGAGTTCACTTCAGCGAGATGGAAAAAGTTTCAGTTGCGCAACAATGAAATACTTAACGCTTCCAAACTGCACACTCAAAAATGCTGGAGATGGTACATTGCATACTATGTGTACTTTACTACAGTGAAAAAAGCATGTTTATTGAATGGATGCGGACCTGAGAAAGCCACTTGCTCTCCAGACCCGGGACTGGGGCTGCAGGACAGACGTGGGGCGGCGGTGGGGGCGGGGGAGGCGGAGCCTGAAGGCAGCGATTGCATTTCTTTAAAGGGCAGTGAATTCCAAATTCCAAGATTTTCAAAAAGACAGGGAAGGGTGGGGAATGAGAATTGGGAGAGAAATTCCCAGAAGGGCCCACACCTGGTGGGCGATCAGCCTGTCTGGGAGCCCCCGCCAGGTGTTCTCTGGCAGAAGTCCCTGCTGAGCCCCGGGGAGGCAGAGGCAGCCCAGGGATGTGTTACTGCCGGCCTCTGCGCGGGATTTTGCAAGAAGCAGGCGGAGCACATGTCTCCGCCTCTCTCACGTTTCCATTTTAATGAAGCTGCAGGGACTGGAAAACCCCAGACCACGGGTAGCAAAGTCTCTGATGGTCGGTTCGGGAATATGGACCGATAGGAATGCTCACGTTGGAATGGGTCTGCTATAGAGGGAATTTATAGCCCTTCCAGAATTTATAGCCCATACGTCAAAGCGCTGCCTTGGTGTAAGCTAAAAGCCCTCCAGCCACACGGGTTCCTAGCACTGCATCCTGGCTTTCCAGAAAGGCCACCTGCTCTGTTTCTCCACTCCCCAAGGGTCCGGGCAGCACACTCCATAGCCTGGTGAGGCTTTCCCCATCTCTCCCCATCACCTCACGGCCTCTTCAGCTTACTGTCTTTCTCACAACAACCCCCAACAGAGTATATAATTAAATATCTGGCATGCTGGCTAATGGAACATAATAAAAAATTTTTTTTTAATTAAAAATAATTGGGGGGGCACCTGGGTGTCATAGTCAATAAGACGTTTGCCTCCAGCTCCTGTCTTGATCCCAGTGTCCTGGGATAGAGCACCCCCCCACACACCTGTCATAGCTCCCCTCAGCAGGGAGCCTACTTCTCTCTCTCTTTCTCTCTGCAGCTCCCCCTGCTTGTTTTCCCTCTTTCTGTCAAATAAATAAAATATTTTTTAAAAATTTTAAAAAATATTCAGCTTAAGGGGGAGTTTCTTCAGATTGTTACTGATGAAAGGCAAGTAGTAGTAGTCTTGGTGATAAGATTAAAAAAAAAAAAAAAAAGACTGCAGTTTCCAGATCATGTTTCCAGAATCGTGGGCAATAGTCCAGTTGACTCAGAATTACCTGGGCCAACTGTGAGAAATCAAACTTCACGGAACCCACACCCCCGGCACCAGAATCTCTGGGGTTGGGCCAGGAAACTGCCTTTGAACAAGGGTCTTGAGTGATTCTTCAGCCACCGAGGATGAAAAATAATCTTCCTTCTGAAGAGGGAGCTTGCCATAGTTCACCTGCAGAGCGGATGATCTTATGCCAAATAAGGTCTTTTGGAGGCAAAGGCGGGAGCTTATTGATAAATGATCTCCTTTAGGGTGCCTGGGTGGCTCAGTTGGTTGAGCAGCTGCCTTTGGTTTAGGTCATGATCCCGGAGTCCCAGGATCGAGTCCTGCATCGGGCTCCCAGCTCCATGGGAAGTCTGCTTCTCCCTCTAACCTTCTCCTCACTCGTGCTGTCTCTCACTGTCTCTCTCTCAAATAAATAAATAAAATCTTAAAAAAAAAAAAAAAAAGATCTCCTTTGAGTAACTTGTATATAAGTTATGTCGTTTAAACTTCTGAACAATTTTATAAAATTGGGTATGTCAGAATCGCGACTTTGAAGTTGATCAGTGTGAGACGGAGAGAGGTTAGGTGACTTCTCCAAGAACGCCAAGAAAACTAGCACTTCAATCCAGTTCTAAGTGAAAGTCCACCCATGCGTCCAATCCCAGAATCTGTCCCCTTTTTTGTATGAGTGGAGCCTAGAGGATGATAGCTGGTGAAGGTCAAGTACTGACCTTCAGGCCTTGCAGTCATTTCAGTCCATTACCCCCAGACACCAGCATATCCGTAATGCAAGCCCTTCACTCACTCCACAGGCGAGGCAAGGACCCTCGTGGCCCCTGCGTCTTCCCTCATTTAAAAGAGAAGCAAAGGGGCACCTGAGTGGCTCAGTGGGTTAAAGCCTCTGCCTTCAGCTCAGGTCATGATCTCAGGGTTGGGGGATCAAGCCCCGCATCGGGCTCTCTGCTCAGCAGGGAGCCTGCTTCCTCCTCTCTCTGCCTACTTGTGATCTCTCTCTCTCTGTCAAATAAATAAATAAAAAATCTTTAAAAAATAAATAAAATAAAATAGAAGCAAAGGACTCCTTCTGGGGTGTGACACATGACAAAAGGGAGTGGCACGCCCTCAAAGAAGGAAGGAGAGAGCCAAGTCCCCAGGGTGTGGTCTGATCGCTAACGTTCTTTTCCGCTCACAGTCCAGGCTTTGACCCGCTGTTGTTTTCATTCACCAGGAAGGGTTCGACTTTCTGAGCTCCTTGAGAAGACCAAGCCTCTTCCCTTACCTCCTCCACCCCGGTCAAGCTCACTCAGGTGGCCATGATTTGGGGGCGGGGATCCTGTGTTCTCTCGGTCTTTCCACAGAGGTTTAGGAAGACGCCCCAACCGTGTCCCAAAGTTAAAGGTGAATAAGGCATCACACACCTGCTCCCAAGGAGCTTATAATCCAGTGAGGGAAGCCGATCCCCAGACAGTCTGTTTTTGTAGTCAGACACAGGGACAATGAGTTTGGGGACCACGTCGGAGCGATGATTAATCATAGCCGCCCAGCCCAGGACTGGGCAGCTGGAGAGGGCGGGGAAGGCTTCCTGGAGGAAACCGTGTCTCCACGGAGGTTTAGGGGGTAGTGAGTGGAGTGGCCAGAGGAAGGGGACAGGTACAGGGGACGCATGAGCAGAAACAACATCGCGTTCAGACCAAAAGAATAAAACTGCACCTACCCTCAAGTCCCCGCCGAGCATTTCCACCTGGCAGGATCAGCCTGCTATTTCTCAGCAGATTTTCCCAAAGACACTACCTCCCCAAAGGTCTCTTGGCTATAGCGCCTGGGGCTTTTCCTGACCCCGTATTTACTCTAAAATTAGCTGGAAGGTCTACCTTTCCCTCCCATGCCAAAAATCTCTTGTCTTTCCCCCCCACCTAGTTTCCCCTGCTTTCCTCTGCTTTCGATAATTTCTTAATATTTAGACATTCTGTGGGAGGATATTTTTTTGTCAGAATGACTGAAACTGTCTGTCTTCTTTGACTCGTGAGCAGTGAGAACAAAGGACTAAATTTATACGTTGATGTTCCGTCTGGAAACTGGAAAGGTTTCTTGAATGGGTGTCTTCCCGCTCTGAAGGGGGGGATCCACTTTCAGGCTTCAACTGCCTCCCCTCTGCCCTCAAGCTGTCCTTCCTCCCGATTAAGCTCTTCCCAGTTTATCCCTTACCTCAGGAGGGCCGGGCTGTAATGTGCACCGGGTGTTATACACGAACATTGACTCATGGAACACCACATCAAAAACTAATGATATACTGTATGGTGACTAACTTAACACAATTTTTAAAAGGTGGGGGGGCACCTGGGTGGCTCAGTGGGTTAAAGCCTCCGCCTTCGGCTCAGGTCATGATCCCAGGTGGGCTCCCTGCTCAGCGGGGAGCCTGCTTCTCTCTCCTTCTGCTGCTCCCCCTGCTGGTGTTCCCCACCCCACAAAATAAACAAATAAAATCTTTTTTTTTTTTTTTAATTTATTTGACAGACAGAGACCACAAGTAGGCAGAGAGGCAGAGAGAGTAGGGGAAGCAGGTTCCCTGCTGAGCAGAGAGCCTGACGCCGGGCTCGATCCCAGGACCCTGAGATCATGACCTGAGCCGAAGGCAGAGGCTTAACCCACTGAGCCACCCAGGTGCCCCTATAAATAAAATCTTTTTAAAAGGGGAAGTATTTTCAGCACTTTGGAGACAGTCTGAGACGCTGATCCACTACCTCGCCGGTGGCGGTGGTCTCAGAGAAATAATCCCACCACTGCTCATTTCTCTGCTTTTGGAGTTTGTGAGCAGTGAGGGGCAGAACCTGGTCTGTGCAGGACCCCCAGAGTCAGGCGCTCTTGGCCCCTGGGAGCCCCGGCTGCAAGACCCCGTCCAGCACTGTGGCTTGAACAACCTCCAGCACATGAGAACAATTCTCTCTTTTGGCTTCAGTCTGAATGTTAAGCTACGCATTTTGTCTTTCAGAGCGGGCCGGGCTCCACAGAAACACTGTCCCACATTTCTTGTAATCGCTTCATCATGAGAATGGACTTTTATGGATCGAGAGTCTATATTAATACAAATATGATGAGAACCAGAAGAATCTGAACCAAGTGACTATTCCCACATGAAACGCCTCCACACATTTAGGAATTGATTGAAAAAGCTGAGAAAAGTGATAAGAAGCTATGGAAATTTTTCTGCAGGGAAATAAGCCTCTGGAATTACAGTAATGAACATAGGCCTAGTGGAACACTAATGAAAACACATTAGGAGATAAGAAGCTTTCTTTTGCATTTTAAGGAATAATCACTATCCAAGCTTTGTGGTAACAAGTGGAAATTGCTTTACACAAAATCAAGAGTAACACCTTGCCAAGCAGTAAAACTCAGTCTCTCTGAATTCTCGAAGTGCATTTATTTTTTTTTTTAAGATTTTTATTTATTTATTTGACAGAGAGAGAGATCACAAGTAGGCAGAAAGACAGATGGGGGAGGGGGTGTGGGAAGCAGGCTCCCTACTGAGCAGAGAACCTGATGGGGGGCTCCACCCCAGGACCCTGGGATCATGACCTGCGCTGAAGGCAGAGTCTCAACCCACTGAGCCACACAGGTGCCCTCGATTGTGCATTTATAACAGAATGATGACCTGTAATCCCAAAGGCCATGCATAGTACAGTAAGAATTGAGTACCCTGATCCTAAATGGAAGTGTTGGACCACTGTCTTTGGTTGGGTTCAGGAATGACTACAAATTTGTGGGGTCCGGTCAAAAGTGGAAATTTGTTAAAAATTATTCATAATTTCAAGATGGCAGGACGCCTGGGTGGCTCAGTCGGTTAAGCATCTGCCTTCAGCTCAGGTCATGATCCTGGGGTCCTGGGATCGAGTTCTGCATCCAGCTCCTTGCTCAGTGGGGAGCCTGTCCCTCCCCCTGCTTGTGCCTGTTATGGCTCTCACTACCCCAATAAATAAATAAAATCTTTTAAAAAAAAGAAAAAGGTTTCAAGATGACAACAGCTGATTAATCCATATACAAGGTCCCACACAGCCGGCCCCAGCTGGGCTCTTCCTGTTGTACAACCTGAGGATATAGTTTATTGGGGAGTTAATTCCAGGAAGTGTCAATAGGGATGAGGAAGTGACCCAGAGAAGAGTAGGAAGTCAGTTTAGGGTGCATTAGTAAGCAGGGTACTACTGTACCCAGTTGCTGGAGAAGTCTCTCACCGGAAACTTCCAGGAGATAGTGTAGAGTATGACTTTGAGATGCCCCATCCAAGGAAGCCAAGTAATGAATCACCAACTCCCATTTCTTGATAGTTGGTGGTTACTCTAGAGGGTGTTACCTTCCAGGAACACTGGCTTTCCCCACGCCCGGGCTGGTCATGTTCCTCCAGGAAGAAACAGGCACTTACCATAGGGCAATGGATGTACAAACATGAGGGCCAAAGGCAGGGCCCCAAAAGCGTCTGCTATAACCCCCTCTGTCGGGTAGGTCAAGACTCAGAAATTGGAATCCGTCCACCCCAGTTAGAAAAGAGTCATGGTAGAAGGCAGTGAAAGATATTTGTGAGAATTTTTCAGTGAAGAGTAAATTTTCAGTACCTTCTCCAAAGGAGAAGTTCAGTGCGTTCTCTTCTTTACCTTAAACTAAGTAAGAACAGGAGTTCAAGAAAACCACTTAAAGGATGGGACATATTTTCCTAGAGCTGGAGATTCAGGACCTGGTCTGGGAAATATACCTGAGAAAACTGAAGACGAGTCCGGCTGATGGTGACAGAGCCAACAGGAGAGCATTGCACGGTAGTGAGTTGCACTTCAAACCATCACGCCGTAAAGATGCCTGCTTCCTAGGGATGACGTGGGGACCTAAAGAAGGGAGTCGGCCTGAGCTTGCAGTAATGCATCTCACCGAGAGGTCTCTCGGAAAGGCAGAGAGCCTCTGATAGAAAGTGGGGGTGGGGGGCTTCCAGAAGCCCAGGGGCTGAACTAGGAGACATAAGGGGCCAGCTGGAGGCCAGGAGTTGCCTGTGTGGGAGCCAGCTTCAAAGACAGTCCCAAAGATCCCTGCCTCCTGGTATGCACACGCTTGTGTAGTGTCCTCCCATATCACATCAGGGTTGGTCTACGTGATTGCTAAGGACTGAACTGTGTCTCCCCAAAGTTCATATTTTGAAGTCCTAACCCCCCAAAAGGTGGTATTTGAACATGAAGTCTACGGTTTAGAGGAAGTCATGAGGGTGGTGTCCTCGTGACAGGGTTAGAACCTTATAAGAAGAGATACAAGAGGGCCCCCTGTCTCTCTCTCTCCACCATGAGAGGACACAGGGAGAAGGCAGCCATCTGTAAGTCAGGAAGAGAGCTCCTACCAGAAACTGGCCACGCTGTCACCCTGGTCTAGGACTTCCCAGCCTCCAGACAGTGAGAGATAAGTTTCTGTCATTCTAGCCACTTGGTCTAAGCATCTTGTTATAGCAGCCTGGGCTGACAAGACAGTGGCCAATAGAAGTGATGGTGTGTGACTTCCAAGACCAGGTTATAAAGGACTCGTGGCTCCCTTCTTGTTCTCTTGACTCACTCTAGGGAAAGGAACCATACAGAGAGGTCCGTGTGTTGAAGAACAAAGGCCACCTGCCAAAAACCAGAACTAACTTACCAGGCACATCAACGCCAGGCACAACTTGTCCAGCCACTGAAGGCCATGACCTTTTCCACGGATCTCCTCTCCCCCGGGTCTGTCACTGTTGGCGGTGGGGAGAAAGGAGACAAGGATGGACACTGGTCCAGAAACATCATCTCTTTTCAAGGGGAGTGAGTGAGTGAGGCGAACAGAGGAGTCCCAATCATGCCCCCTCACTTCCCACCCTGGGCCACCAGGCTTAAGGAGGTCTGGTCTCCGTGAAGAATGGGAGAAGTTTAAACATCTGATAATTTTACAGTTTTGATATGATGCTGTAGTAAACCAGACTTATGTGATCAGACTGGATCAGATCCTAAGCCAGTGATCTGAGGACTTCTTTTACTCCAACAAAGAAATTCTATGGTTTGCTACATATTTACAGATGGGGAAAGATGGCTCTCCAGGCAGCTTTTAATGGAGCAGAATTTGAAAATGGAGTAATTAAAGTTGCTTTCTGCTTACATACACCCAATAAAAGGGTCACCCATTTATTTATTCACTGTACGCCTATAATATGCTGGCCCCAGGGTGGCAGTGAATAGGACACAGTTCCTGCCTTCAAGGAGTTTACTTTTCTTTTCTGTTTTTTTAAAAGATTTTATTTATTTATTTGACAGACAGAGATCACAAGTAGGCAGAGAGGCAGGCAGAGAGAGAGAGAGAGAGAGGGGGAAGCAGGCTTCCTGCGGAGCAGAGAGCCGGATGCGGGGCTCGATCCCAGGACCCTGAGATCATGACCCGAGCCGAAGGCAGCAGCCCAAACCACTGAGCCACCCAGGCGCCCCAAGGAGTTTATAGTCTAGAGAAAAATGCAGACCGGAAGACAGGTGATTGCAGCTCACAGGGGTAAGTGTCACCTGACCACAGGGTGGTCGTAACACAAAGGAGAGGTCCCTAATTTAGTTAGCATGGGGCAAGGTGAGACGTGAGGAATAGGTAAGAGGTTTCCAAATAATGAGGAAGAGGGAAGAGTGTGCTCCAAACCAGGCAAATGTACCCATGCCCCTGGGTGTGGGAGAGAGACAGAGAGGAAAACACACAAGGGCTTGCAAGTGGTTGAAACAGAGAAATGTGGCTAGAGCTCAGGGAACAATGTTGGAGAGGACCAAAAAAATGAGGCTTAGGAGGTTATTAGGGCCAGACATGTGGCCAGGGGATGGGAGTAGAACAAGGGGAGCCTGGAAATGTTCAAGCAGGGATTTAATATCAAATCTTAGATTATCCCCTAGAACTTGAATTTCCAGCAACATATCTTGCATAAACATATGATGTTTGGGGAGATGAAATTTCTAATTCAAAGCTTTGCAAGCCTCAGCAGGTTGGAGTGGACATCCAGGATATGGTGACACAGGGCTTTCACCAGAGAACAATCCGTCAAGGTGGGGGAGGTATAGGACAAAAATCAGAGGTATTTCAGGGAACCAGAGGGAGGCTGGCAGGAAGACGTCAGAGGCTGGGTGGGAAAAGCAGATACCTCAGTGGGGCTAGGACAAGAACCAAGGAGGGTATCAAAAATCCTTTGCCCCAGTCCCCCAGGACTGTAAACTAGATTCTCCAGCAGCTGTTAGTCACCCAGTTACTGCCATTCCTGGGTAGAGCGCTCTAGATAAGTGTTCCAAGTCTCCTTGGAATGAAGAAAAGTGTTCTGCAATAAAAGAAGCGTCAAGAAATGTTGTACACCACGGTCTCTTTTTAGAGAAACACTACCGGCATGCTTTCATATATTAAAGGCTCTGAGAAGTCCTGCAGTGAATTGTTAAACTTAGTATTTTTCAAACTCTTTGACCACGGAACCCTCTTCTCCTTCAGAATGCCTATTCAGAGCCTGTGGATGTCATCCTTTCTGGAAACACCATAGAAAACACAGATGTGGGCTTTGCACTAGGTGAAGAGAGGCCAGGTCCTCCTGTAACTGGAATTCTTCTCATTCATGGAGATAAATCCCTCAGCTGCTGTTGGAACTGGTGTTCCCTGTGTCCTCTGATGGCCTGTGCAGTGTGGCAGGAGTCATTTCTACTTAGGAGGAAGACATCTAGGATCTTCTCTGGGAAACTCTTATCTTTGGGATCCTTGAATCCTCTGTGGCCAAAGGCAGGTTCCTGGCGGCAGGACCCACCCTTCCTTCTTTTCATAAACACTCGTAGTCATTTTGTTGTAAGAGCTGGACTTGGCAGAGTATAAGCATAAAATAACTTCATTCTTTCTTCCCCTGTCCCTTCAAACCGCTCCATGGTCTAATTTTTCCTTGCCCGAGGACAGAATCACGGGCATCCCCTATGGCTTTCCCAGTCATTTTTAGAGAGTAAATGAAAAGCCCCTTGTTTGGGCCTTAAAAAGTAAATCTGTTTGATAATCATATAATTCTCGAGTCCAGTATAAAAATCAGAACTTTCTATTTTATCCAATTAAGACTTCTTTCTTTCTCGAGTTTGGGCTTGGCCCGAGCCAGGAGGCAGGACAGAGGGCAGAGTCCGTTTTTCTTTTCTTTCTTTCCCCCTCCTCCTGCTCCTCTGCTTGCGAGCTACCCTGTGTAGCCCCACCAGGCTACAGCCTGGGAGAGGGTTTAGGAAGAGGGTTTTGGGACAAGGACACAACAGGGCTCAGTTGGCCAGCGGTGACCCTGCTGCTGGTCCCTCTGGATGGCCAATGTTTTCTCCCATAGCGAGTTTTGCAGATGCCTCAGAGATGTGCCTAACAGCTCCCCAATGGAGACGATGCATTCCCCCCACCCCGCTCGGGGTTGCTCATCATCTCTGGGCCTCCAGTGTCCACTCCTTCTGCCCCTCCAGGCAGGCCTCTTGGGAAGAATTATGGTTTTGTTTTGTTTTGTTTTGTTTTTGTTTTTATCAGAGAGAGAGAGGGGGGGAGAGAGCGAGCACAGGCAGACAGAGAGGCAGGCAGAGGCAGAGGGAGAAGCAGGCTCCCCGCTGAGCAAGGAGCCCGACGTGGGACTCGATCCCAGGACGCTGGGATCATGACCTGAGCCGAAGGCAGGCGTCCCGGCAAGAATTATGTTTAAGCAAATCCTAGGCTAGCGACCTTCCAATCCAGCCCATACCAGACTGCCGTGGAGACACAGCTGACCCACAATGCACCCTGCCTTCACTCCACTCCAAGAGAGCAGAAGATCCGGCTGCATCCTCTCATCTCTAGACGTCCCTTGGCAAGAGTCAGACGTGAGTCCCCAGACCGGAAGCTTTGCGTGTGGTTCTCTTCAAACTCTCCTTCTTTGACTCGAAGCCCACTTCTTCCTGTCTGTGGGGTTTGGATGCCTAGTGTATTGAAAATTCTCACCAAAGAACATCTCCTTCCAGCGTAGATCATTCAAATTCAGTCTTGAAGACACAAGTGCAGGTAATTGGCTAATGCTGGCAAAACTGGTCTCCAATTCTCTCAACACGTCATGCCTGGGAGGGCCATGCCCAGCAAGGGGAGAGCCTCCTTTATCATCTGGGGGACACTTGGCACTATGGTATTGTCCTCTGTTTGGGGGAGCCTGGCTGAAACCAAGCCAGTGAGAGTCTCATTTTAACATCCTGGTGTTTATAATTTTCTTCCTCTGGAAATTTTAGTCTGAAATGTGACAGTTTGCAGTATCACGAGGCATTGACAATATGCAGGATTCTATACAGATCCCAGTACCCCTAGCTTAAGGTTTAACCTTTAGAAAACTCGTGTTTCCTGGGGCGCCTGGGTGGCTCAGTGGGTTAAACCCTCTGCCTTCAGCTCAGGTCACAATCCCAGAGTGCTGGGATTGAGCCCCTTATCGGGCTCACCGCTCAGCAGGGAGCCTGCTTCCTCCTCTCTCTCTCTCTCTGCCTACCTGTGATCTCTGTCTGCCAAACAAATAAAGTCTTAAAACAAACAAACAAACAACAACAACAACAACTCATATTTCCTAAAAATAAGAAAACTCCTATTTCCTCATCTGAAACTGTAATCTCTCCCAATTCCACATTATTGTCCTGCCCTCCTTGCTATTAATAAACCCTTGTTAGTAATGAGGATATTACTTGGTTTTAAACATATATCTTTTCATTCTGATGAATGGAATGGGGTAAGGCTGTGTAATTCTAGAGCCATTTGGTTACCTGCACCTCTCTCCTTATATACATAAATAACTAAAAGATGAGGTAGGGTATGATACATACTAGGATCAAAGTAGTACAGAAGTTTGGGAAGGAAAAGATTGAACTTGACCTAAAAAGTTTTCCTGGAAAAAGGGAGATTCACCCAAACTCTGTGACTTTGAGCAAGTTGCTGAACTTCTTTAAACTTGGGGGTTTGATAAATGGCTAAAATGGACAAGGACACTCCAGGAATAAGAACCAGCTTGAGGGCGCCCGGGTGGCTCAGTGGGTTCAGCCTCTGCGTTCAGCCCGGGTCATGGCCTCAGGGTCCAGGGATCAAGTCCTACATCAGGCTCTCTGTTCAGCAGGGAGCCTGCTTCCCCCTCCCTCTCTGCCTCTCTGCTTGTGATCTCTGTCTGTCAAATAAATAAATAAAAATCTTTTTTTTTTTTTTAAAGATTTTATTTATTTATTTGACAAAGAGAGATCACAAGCAGACAGAGGCAGGCAGAGAGAGAGAGAGGGAAGCAGGCTCCTGCTGAGCAGAGAGCCCAATGCGGGCCTCGATCTCAGGACCCTGGGATCATGACCTGAGCCGAAGGCAGCAGCTTAACCCACTGAGCCACCCGGGCGCCCAATAAATAAAAATCTTAAAAAAAAAAAAAAAAAAGAACCAGCTTGAGCAAAGAACATAGATGACAATGACAAGTGCCAGTAGAGTGTGCACAGAAATATATGGGCCGAGGGGCAATGTAATGGGAGATGGTTTTGCAAAGGTATTTCGGGGCTGTGTTTCGGAAGATTTTAATTACCAGTCTCATGAGCTGATATTTGAGTCCACAGGAAATAGAAAGCCACGGAATCCTCTTGGCAAGGAGGGGACATGCTATGACTGCTGTCCCCCGAAATGTGTGACACCTTCATCGTCTCTGGGTTCCTTGGATGTGTGCCAGAGTTAGAAGCTTTGCCTTCACGTGGTTCCTCTTAGCCTGTAATGATTCTCTCTTCTGGGCTGAAGGAGCAGCGTGAGATGATGGAGGGGCCGTCATTCTGGACCATCCGAAGGTCAGCGGATTCCTAAATGCAACATTAAATGGGAGTAGAGAGTCTGCAAGACTGTAAAAGTGAGCTGGGACGGTAGGTTACAGCGATGGCAGGAGGGCTGGAATGAATGTCCAGCTCCGAGGCGCGTAGACTCTCCCACCGGCCATGGGCACCCCCTGCCGAGTGCCAAGGGGGGCAGTGACATCACAAGTGAACTTGTGAGTAGAGGAATCAGATGCAGCCATCTGAAAATTAGTTTCTGTTTGTGCCTCCCCACAGCCACCTCATCATTTCCAGAGTTGGGTTTTTTTGGCTTTGTTTTTAAATCCCTGGAGTTCTGACAAGGCTACAACAGTAATTCAGATGAATTCCAACGCCATACTTCCCCAACTAATTTCAAACAGATCAAACTTCTAGGCCCTCTACGCCTCATCCCATCCAAAAATACTACCCCAGCTCCCACCCTTTGAACAATTTATAAATCTTGGGATAAGAGGTTTGGGTGTATTCTAAGAAACCCGCTTTTATTTTTCTTTTGAAGGGCAAAGCATTCAGTGACTCCTAGAAACACACGAGCCTTGCGTTGCCTTTGTGGCTGATGGAGAGAAGTAGGTTAAAGTAACTGAGCTTTTAATCTGAGCTAATGCAAGCACTTTGAGTCATTGTTAGCCAGGGATTGGCCCTCCTTAGGAGAATTATTGAGCACAAACACAAAGAAGGCATCTTGGAAATTCAGAGGGTCCACACAGGCTACCAGTGGGAAGTGGAGTGTGGGAAGCTGTGCAGTTACTGTGGTCCCAGGGCCATCATCCAGAGAGTGTAGGTCTGAACTGTGGAGCTGTATTTGAGTCCAATACTGGCAATTGGCGACTGGTTCCCATCCTCCACTCAATAATATTTCATTCATCTTTCAGTAAGGCAACCTCCCATTTCACATAATTCAAGTTTTTGTTTTTGAGTCTCAGAGCATGGCTAATGAGATAACCACATATTAGCAGTTTCAAGTGGATTCTAAAGATTGACTGAACAATGCCTCTGATTTGGGATTTTCAACAACGTAAAAGAATCCATAACAGCCCGCAGTCCTACTGAGTCTCTCTCTGCAATGGATTTGTCAACAGAAGCACAGCACACCCTCACAAGCCTCAAACACCTGGAGGACTAGACATGGATGTTGGTGTTTTCTCAAGAACTAGCCCCTCAGAGCCTGCTCTGCTTAGCCTGGCTCTTGACATCTGCCATAAGGATGAGCCAACATTTCCTCACTTGGTAACTAGTTGATGCTCTAAGGGATGAGATCATTGGGGCAGGCCAGGATTTTGGTGAACCAAGATGTATGTTTTTGTGACCCGAGTGAAAGAGAGAAAAAAAGAAAGGAAAAGAGAAGATGGTGTGTTGTTTAGAAATGCATTTTTTATATACATAAGCACCCATTTATAGGACTTGTCTAGAACAGGAAGAGCTACAGAGACAGAGAACAGATCAAAGGTTGCCTGAGATTGCAGACAGGGATTGACTGCAAATAGACACAAGGGAATTTGGGGGGTTATGCAACAGTTCTAAAACTAGACTGTTGTAAAGGTTGCACAATAGTATGAATTTACTAAAACTGATCACACTGTACACTCAAAGAGGTAAATTTTTAAAAACTGCACTTATAATAGCATTAGAAAGAATTAAATGCTTAGGAAAAAATTTAACCAAGGAGGTATGTAAGACTTGTACTCTGGACACTACAGAACGTTGGTCAAAGAAATGAAAGAATGCATTAAAAAAAAAAAAAAATAGAAAGACATCCTATGTTCATGGACCAGAAGACTTAATGTTGTTAGGATGTCAATACCCTCCAAATCTACAGAATCCATGCAATCTCTATCAAAATGTCAATGCCTTTTTTTTTGGTAGAAATTGAAAGGCCAATCTTCAAATTCATATAGAAGTGCAGGAGGTCTCAGCCAAAAAGTATTGTGAAAGAACAAAGTTAGAGGACTCATAATTTTTATTTCAAAACTCACCACAGAGCTACAGTATTTGAAGCAGTAGGGGTAGAAGCATAAGGACAGGCACATCAACCAGTGGGATAAAAACTGAGAATCCAGAATAAATCCATGCATCTATGGCTAATTGATTTTTGACAAGGATGCCAAGACCATTCAATAGGGAAAGAATAGTCTCTTCAACAAATGATACTGAAACAACTAATTGTCCATGTGCAAAAAAATAGAGCTGGATTCCCTCCTATCTGCTACCATCTACAAAAAATTAACTCAAAATGGAGGAATGTCCTAAATATAAGAGCAAAAACTATAAAACTCTTCAAATAAAACACAGGCATAAATCACTATGACCTCAGATTTGCCAGTGGCTTCTTCGATCAGACACCAAAAACATAAACCACAAAAGAAAAAATAGATAAATAGGACTTCACCAAAATTAAAAGCTTGTTTGCATGAAAAGACACCAACCACAAAACACCCTATTAAAAGATAGGCAAAGGACTTGAATAGGCATTTCTCCAAAGAAGATAAGTGGCTAATAAACACATGAAAATATAAATTCAACATTACTAGCCATTAAGGAGCTGCAAAGCCAAATTACGATGAGATAACACTTCACACCCACTAGGAGGGTGAAGAAGATGATGATGGTGGTGGTAGCATGTTGACAAAATCACAAGCATTGGTGGGGAAGTGGAGAAATTGGGTCTCCCGTACACTGCTAGTGAGAATATAAAATTGAGCAGCTGCTGTGGAAAACCATTTGGTGGTTCTTCAAAATCTTAAACACAGGGGCGCCTGGGTGGCTCAGTGGGTTAAGCCACTGCCTTCGGCTCAGGTCATGATCTCAGGGTCCTGGGATCGAGTCCCGCATCGGGCTCTCTGCTCAGCAGGGAGCCTGCTTCCCTCTCTCTCTCTCTCTCTGCCTGCCTCTCCATCTACTTGTGATTTCTCTCTGTCAAATAAATAAATAAAATCTTAAAAAAAAAAAAATCTTAAACACAGCATTACCATAAGACCCAGTAATTTTAGTCCTAGATATATGCCCCCCAAAAATTGAAAGCAGGGACTCAAACTTCCATGCCAATGTTTGTTGCAGCACTATTCACAATAACCAAAAGAAGTAAACAACTTAAATGTCTAACAGATGAACAGATAAACAAATGTGGCCTACACCTACAACAAAATATACTCAACCATATAAAAGAAATAATACCACATGAATATATGCTGAAAGCATTATGTTACATGAAATAAGCCAGGCACAAAATGACAAACATTGTAAGATTCCATTTATATGAAATATCTAGATTAGACAAATTCATCAAGGCAGAAGATAGAATGGTTGTTGACAGGGACTGGGGATAGGGAGAAATGCAAAGTCATTGTTTAATGGGTACAGATATTCTGTAATGAAAGAGTTTTGGAATAGTTGGTGGTAATGGTGGTACAACATTTTACATGAAATTAATGCTACAGAATTATACACTTCACAGTTGAAATGGCAAATTTTGTGTTAGGTGTATTTCACCACAATTTAAAAAAGTAAGAATAACCAGGTCACCCAAGTGCAGTTAAGAAATTCTGATTTCAAGAAAAGTTACAACACATGCTGTTTGCAAAGACTCTACCACACTTGAGCAACCCCAATCCTGTTTGGTATAAAATTTGCCGTACGTGAGCACTCATTAAATATTGACTAACCCTTAGAAGATGGAATGATAGCAAAAACAATTATGAGGGGGAATAGCCCTGAACTGTAAGGATCATTTTAAGGTGTCCCAGGTAGCATTAATGGAGAGCAATCTTCCAAGCAATAAAATATGTTTGTTGAGTGAGAGAAAAGACTTCTCTCTGTTGAAACAACTGCCAGCCTGGTACACTGCCAAACCTCCAGAAATTATGAAGATGGAAGATAGAATTTTCTGTGGACATGAATGATGAAAGCTGTAAATAAAGGGCAGCAATTAAAGCATTTTCTCTAAGTGTTAAACCAAAATATGCCCTACAACAGCCAATAATTTTCAGATGTCAGCCAACAAACGACACAGTCACCAAATTTCTGCTAGAGTTTATTTTTCACTCACTTTCTTGCCAACCCAAGCTTTTTAGACTTTGTGTCTGCCATGCAGACTGGAGTTGGCCGTTTCCCTGCTGGTGATGGAATTCAGTGTGAGACTCCAAAGGACTGGCCTCTGGCTTTCTTCATGTCAATCACACTGGACGTACTACTGACCTGAAGGTCATCTGCTCTACTTAGATGGGCCACTGATAAGAAGAATCATACTTGGGGGCACCTGGCTGGCTCAGTCATTAAGCGTCTGCCTTCAGCTCAGGTGTCATAAACCCTGGGTCCTGGAATCAAGTCCCACGTTGAGCTCCCTGCTCAGTGGAGAGCCTGCTGCTCCTTTTCCTCCCTGCTCATGCTTCTTTCACTATCTGTCTCTCAAATAAATAAATAAAATCTTTAAAAAGAAAAAAAGAATCTTCCTCATTTCTTGGTGCGTACTCATTTCCTTGTTATAGTATCTCTTGTATTGCTTTATGAAGGATTAGGGATGGCCCAAGAAATGAGATTGCTTTCATAATTAAAGCATATTTTTCCTTTTTAAAAAAAATTAATTACCCTTTTCTGGTTGGATTTATGGGGTCAGGCCAGAGCAGGAGAATCACTGGTCATTCTGAGCGGCTTTCCTGGTTATAGCTCCTATTCAAGTAACCTCCCACATGAGAAGCTTATGCCAAAACAGAACTAAATGGCTGTTATGGGCTGAAATATGCACCCCCGTTCATATGTTGAAGTTTTAACCCCCAGGACTTGTTTGATGAATATGTCAAAACTTTTGACATGCAGCTAAGACCACAATGAGAGGGAAATTTATAGCCTTAAGTATATGTATTAGGCACGAAGAAAGCCTAAAAGCAAATGATCAAACAAGAACCTAGAGAAAAGGAGAGCAAATTAAATCCAAAGAAATGAGAAGGAAATAAATAATATGGATGAGAGCAGAAGTTAAGGAAAAAGATGAGACAAGGGGCTCCTGGGTGGCTCAGTGACTTAAGCATCTGCCTTTGGCTCTGGTCATGATCCTGGTGTCCTGGGATCGGCCCCGAGTCCAGATCTCCATTCAGTGAGTGAGCAACCGGCTTCTCCCTCTGTCCCTCCTTCCCCCCAACCCACTCATGCTCTCTCTCTTTCTCTCTCTCTCTCTCAATATATATATATATATACGTATATATATATATATACGTATATATATATATATCTTCTCTCACCTTAAAAATATATATATACATACATGTATATATATGTATACATATATGTACACATATATGTATGTATATATATATATATATATATATATATATATATATATATATTTTTTTTTTTTTTAAGGTGAGAGAAGATCTAAAAGGCATAAAGACTGGAAGGGAAGAAGTAAAACTGTCCTAATCACGGGTGACATAATTGTATACATAAAATTTCAAAAAAACCCACAGATAAACCATTAGAATTAGTAAGTGAACTTTAGCAGGATTGCTTGACACAGTTTATATATAAAAAAGAAAGTTTGTGTATTTCTTTTTTTTTTAATTTTTTTTTAAGATTTTATTTATTTATTTGACAGAGATCAGAAGTAAGCAGAGAAACAGGCAGAGAGAGAGAGAGGAGGAAGCAGGCTCCCCACTGAGCAGAGAGCCCGATGTGGGGCTTGATCCCAGGATCCTGAGATCATGACCTGAGCTAAAGGGAGAGGCTTTAACCCACTGAGCCACCCAGGCGCTCCCAAAAGTTTGTGTATTTCTATACACTAGAAATGAACAATTGGAAAATGCTTTTACAAACCATAAGAGACTCTTCAAGACAGAGAACAGACTGAAGGCTGATGGGGGGCTGTGGGGGAGAGGCCAGCTGGGAGATGGGGAGGAAGGAGGGCACTTGTTACGAGGAGCACTGAGTGTTGTATGTAAGTGATGAATCATGGAATTCTGCTCCTGAAACCAATACTGCACTATACGTTAGCTAACTAGAATTTAAATAAAAAATTTTTAAAAAAGAAAATGCTTTCAAACAATATAAAATAGCATGAAAATACCTAAGAGAAATCTATGAAAGATGTGTAAGAATTCTACATAGAGGATCACAAAACATTACCAGGAGTAATTAAAGAAAACGCCAATAAGTGGGAGAAACTATGATGTTTATGAATTGAAAGACTCGATATTATAAGGATTTTCCCCTAAATTAATCTGTGGATTTTATCTAACCCCAATAAAAACTTCCTTAAGACTTTTTCTGTGGAAATGGACAATCTGATTCTAAATGTTATAGGAAAATCCAAAAGGGACACCTGGGTGGCTCTGTTGGTCAAGCATCTGACTCTTTCAGCTCAGGTCATGATCTCAGGGTTGTGGCATTGAACCCCTCACTGGGCTGTGCATGAAGCCTGCTTGTGATTCTGTCTCTCTCTCTCTTTCTCCCTCTGCCCCTCCCCACTCCCCCCTTCTCTCTGTCTCTCCCTTTCTTTAAAAAAAAAAAAATCAGAAAACACAAAAGCCAAGCTAGCCCAAAAAATGTCAAAAAAAAAAAAAAAACAACCAAGATGAAGGACTAATTTATACGAAGATTATTATAAAGCGACACATATATGCAAACAGTGTGTGAATGAATCACTGCTAGATAAACAGACTAGTGGAACAGAATAGAAAGCTCAGAGACAGACCCACACATATACTGTCCCCAAATTTAATGGGAAAAAATATGTTTTCAATCAAGTGTTACTAGATAATTGAATATCCATTTATTTTCTATTTTTATTTATTTATGAGACACAGAGAAACACAGAGAGAGAGGGAGCACAAGCAGGGGGAGTGGCAGAGGGCAAAGCACGCCTCCCACCGAGCAGGGAGCCCAATGCGATGCTCAGTCCCAGGACCCTGGGACCATCACCTGAGCCGAAGGCAGACGCCCGACGACTGAGCCACCCAGGCGCCCCTGAATATCCATTTAAAAAAAAATAAATAAAGCATGATTCTACCTCACACCATGCGCAGAAATTAACTCCAGAGGAATTTTAGATCTTTGATAGGTAATAAAACATTGAAAAGTGACACAATAAAGGTGTCACAATAAAAGTCCAGGAAGATAACAAAAGAGCATCATCTTCATGACTGTAAAGTCAGCAAAGATATTTTACACCAAGCACAGAAGCACTAGTCATAAGATCAAAGATTGACAAGCCGCACTTATTAAAATTTTAATACCTCTGGGACGCCTGGGTAGCTTAGTTGGTTAAGCAGCTACCTTGCTTGGCAGAGAGCCTGCTTCTCCCTCTGCCTCTGCCTGCCACTCTGTCTGCCTGTGCTCGCTCGCGCTCCCTCTCTCTCTCTGGCAAATAAATAAAATCTTTAAAAAAAAAATTTTAACACCTCTTTTCATGAAAAGATTGCATTGAATAAGTATAATGGCAAGCCAAAGGGTACGAAAAGATATATGAGATATATATATATATACATATATGATATATGATAAGATATATGATATAGGATAAGATATATCTATATCTATATATATATAAAATCTGGAAAAATGATTCATTTCCTGAATATATAACTTTTTAAAAAGATTGATTGATTGATTGATTTGAGCACGGGAGAGACAGCACTAGCAGGAGGTGCAGAGGGAGAGGGAGAGAGACTCTCCAGCAGACTTTGCACTGATCATGGAGCCTGACTGGGGCCCAATCCCACCACCCTGAGATCACCACCTGAGCTAAAACCAAGAGTTGGACACTTAACGGAATGTGCCACCCAGGTGCCCCACACCCAGAATATAGAAAGAACTTCTCTAAATCAGCAAGAAAATAAGAATCCGATTTTTATTATTTTTTAAAAGATTTTATTTATTTATTTGACAGAGAGATCACAAGTAGGCAGAGAGGCAGGCAGAGAGAGAGGGGGAAGCAGGCTCCCTGCTGTGCAGAGAGCCCAATGCGGGGCTCGATCCCAGGACCCTGAGACGATGACCTAAGCTAAGGCAGAGGCTTAACCCACTGAGCCCAGGCCTGGCACCCAGGCGCCCAAGAACCCAATTTTTAAAAAGTATCAAAAGGGGACGCCTGGGTGGCTCAGTTGGTTAAGCAGCTGCCTTCGGCTCAGGTCTTGATCCCAGCATCCTGGGATTGTGTCCCATATCAGACTCCTTGCTTGGCAGGGAGCCTGCTTCTCCTTCTGCCTCTGCCTGTCAATCTGTCTGCCTGTGCCTGCTCTCTCGCTCTCTCTCTCTCTCTCTGACAAATAAATAAATGAGGGGCGCCTGGGTGGCTCAGTGGGTTAAGCTGCTGCTTTCGGCTCAGGTCATGATCTCAGGGTCCTGGGATCGAGTCCCACATCGGGCTCTCTGCTCAACAAGGAGCCTACTTCCCTTCCTCTCTCTCTGCCTGCCTCTCTGCCTACTTGTGATCTCTCTGTGTCAAATAAATAAATAAAATCTTTAAAATAAATAAATAAATGAAATCTTAAAAAAAAAAAAAGAAAGAGAAAGAAAAAAATTAAAAAATAAAAAGTATCAAAAGTGGTGAGTATACATCTGACAACAGGAGTATCTAAGTGAACCATCAGCGTAAGAAAAGATGCATAGCCCCATTAGTTATGGAAATTAAAACCACAATCAGGTATTACATCCTCACCAGCATGGCTACAATTTAAAAATTGACAACACCAAAAAAAAAAAATTGACAACACCAAAAAATGATACAATAAATAAAAATAAAAATTGGCAATACCCAGTTTAGAAAGAGAAGGTAAAGCAGCTGGAAGACTCAGATTTTGCTGGTGGGAGTGTAAGTTGGTGTAGGCACTTTGGAAAACTTTTTGGCAGCATCTGCTAAAACTGAACATATGGATAATTTAGAGTTACCTTGTATTTCTGCTCAGAGGCATCTAGCCAAGAGGAATGCATGCATATATTCATAGCAGCATTATGTATAATATTCAAGAAACTAGAAATAACCCAAATATCCATCGATCGCAGATGTGTAGCTCAATTATGGTATATTCTTAGAGCAAAACTCTGTGTGTCAATGGAATTCAATACATCTATGGTTTCTTTCTATCTACTGCTACAAACAACAATACAAACGAATCTCACAAACATAAAGTTAGGCAAAGGATGCCAGACACAAAAAAGCGTATAGTATATGGCCCCTTTAAAAAAAAAAATTAACAACAGGTAAAATGGCATACAAGTCAGTGTAGCTGTTCCATTTGCAGAGAGTGAAGGAATGAGGGAATGCTCAGATCAGTAGGCAAGACAGGGAAAACGTTGGGATGCTGAAAAATTCACCAGAACATATATATAGTCTTTTCTCTATGTAAATTCTACTTCAATAAAAGTTCACCAAAAGATGCTAGCACAGGTGGTTAAAAACCAAGCAAATATAACATCTCTCATGTCTTCTTGCTTTACCTATTGTTCTTTTAAATACCCGCCCATATTTCCATTTTCAGCGGTTCTGTGTCGTGGCTCTGCAAATCCCTAGGCAATCTGAGATCGGTCAAGTGGGGCTTCCAGGTTCGTTCGAAACGAAAAGGTTCTTTGTGGAGGCACCTGAGCGTTGGTAGGCTTGCACTCTTCCATCGCTGGCAGAGCAGCACAAAACAGTGTCTGTTCCAGAATCATTGCCTGGAGCTCAGTTGCTAACAAAGCAAGCCAGAATTGAATCGTATGCAAGTTTAATTTTGGTTTGGGTTCTCTCTGGCACAAGAATTAAAAAGCCCATTCAGCTAGACAAAGCCTCCCTCAACACCACTGTTCAACTTCAAAGTCTCCCGAGCCCAGGGCAGCCCCGATGCGTGGGCTCTCCCTCCAGAGCACGCATTACTGACCCTGTCCCACCCATTTGCCAAAAAGACTTGCATTAGTCTCTCCCTCCCTCCCTCCCTCTCTCTCTCTTTAAATGTAATCTCTCCATCCAACATGGGGCTTGAATCACGACCCCAGGATCAAAAGCTACATGCACCTTCAGACAGAGCCAGCCAGGTGCCCATGCAATATTGTCTTTAGGAAGTTCTTCTATGTCTCCAAATAGATTTTAGTCCTTAAAACATTCCCCTTGGGGGCACCTGGGTGGCTCAGTGGGTTGGGCCTCTGCCTTCAGCTCAGGTCACGGTCTCAGGGTCCTGGGATCGAGCCCCGCATCGGGGTCTCTGCTCGGCGGGGAACCTGCTTCCCCCTCTCTCTCTGCCTACTTGTGGTCTCTGTCTGTCAAATAAATAAATAAAATCTTAAAAACAACAACAACAACAACAACATTCCCCTTGTATTTCTACAATGTAGCAACTCCGCATCCCCGGCTTGGAACCACGTTAAGAAGTAGATTTCTGAAACTGTTCTTTCCGGGGATGGCAGGGGACATGGAGAGGAAGCAGAAAAATTAAATGCACACTCTCCACAGCGCACCCACACTTCTGTCCCTCCGTTTTTCCTTACCTTCTCGGAGCGAGCTTTCCTGACCATGCGTTAAAGTAAGCCTCTGCGCAATCTAGAGACCAAACTGATGGTGGCTGGGGGGTGGGAGAAACAGATGATTAAGGGGATTAACAGGGGATTAAGGAGGCCACTTGTGATGAGCAACAGGTGTTGTATGAAGGGTTGACTTGCTACATTGTACACCTGAAACTAGTATTACACTGTCTGTTAACTAGCGGAAGTTACGTAAAAATTAAAAAAATAATAATAATAAAGTAAACCTTCTAGCCTCAACACACCATCTCAATACTCTATTTATATTGCCTTTAGCATTTTTCACTCCCTGAAATTTTTTATTTTGTGTGTGTGTTTGTGGTCAGTCTCTCCTGGTAGGATAGAAGCTCCAGGAGAAGGGGGGGCTGTGGCTCGCCTCCCCACCCTATATATTCCCAGCACCAGGATCGGGACTGACCATGCCAGGTACATAGGAGAGGCTCAGTAACCATTTGTCGTGCTCGTATGGAAACCCCACTGCATAGATCAGACTACAAGGCCGACAGAGGAAAAGTGACTGGGCTCAGGTCCTATAGTTTGTTTTTGGCAGAACTGGAACCCCAGCCCAGGTCTGTGTGGCCCCAGAGTCCAACCTTCTTAACCACTTGACTGAGACGCCATGGCACCAGCTTATGTGACAAAGAAGTTGGAGCGTGCATGGCAGAAGGCTCGTGCGTGCAGCCACAACCGGAGTCTCTCTGGTTAACCCCATGAGGAGACTCCTTGGTTCAGCCGTGTGAATAGACGTCTATGGGAACAGATGAAAGTCATACTGGTTTATTTAAAACAGGGCTCCCCAAACTTGGGTGAGCCTCAGAATCATCTGCAAGATTTGCTGAAAGACCAGGTTATGATCCCTCCCCCACCCTCCAGGCCCCTTCCCAATTTGGGATTCATTAGGTCTAGGGAAATATTCGATAATTTGCCTTTCTGACTCAGAACCACGCTTTGAGGGGGGAAAAGACTTAATTAGGGATGGATAAATAGATCGTTTAAGAGAAGACGGGCTGTGCTCGCTTCGGCAGCACATATACTAAAAAAAAAGAGAAGATGGGCCAAGTTTATCCACTACAGTTTGGCATCATGGGGAGAGACTCATGGCAGTAGTCCTGTCGTCACTGCCACCACCAGAAGATGGCCCCTCTGGGAACTGTGGCACAATGACTGAGAGGCTGCCTGGAACATGATTCCTGCTTCTCCTGGCACTGCCAAGGCTGTGGGCAAGATCATCCCTGAGCTGAAGGAGAAACTCACGGCCATGACCTTCCATGACTCTAGATGTCATCGGGAAGGTGACAGAGGGCCTCCCCAAAGGGCATCTGCTTTTCTACCTGCAAAGCTGGGCTTGGCAGTGCCCTCAACCACCACTTCATCAAGCTCATCTCCTGGTGTACCCATGAATTTGGCTACAGCAATGGAGCAGTGAACCTTATGGTCCACACGGCCTCTAAGGAGTAAGAGCCCCATAGGACACCAGCCCCAGCAAGAGCACGTGAGGAAGAGCAAGGCCCTCGGCTGCTGGGGAGTCCTCGCCAACTCGATCCCCCAACACAGAGCATCTCCTGTCCTCAACACAGTTCTCATCCCAGAGCCCCTGAAGAAGGGGAAGGGCTTAGGGAGCCCTACCTTGCCACGTGCTAATACAGTACACTATACTCAGCAACCCCCAACGATGTGATTAGGGATGGATAAATGAATAAATGTTGAAGCTGTTAATCATAGAATCAAAGGGACGGGTATACAGAGATTCACTGTAAAATCTTTCAGTTCGCTTATACTTTTGAAATTTCACGACAGAATGTTGGGACAAGGGCTTATCCAAAGACTGGGACTCATAAAGGGACACAGATAGCAAGTTATCAGGAATCCTGTTACCACAGTGTTAAAGCAACCTGTGAGCTGATGAGAGAATTAATGACACGTGTGGACTAATAAGTCTGTTTACACATCACATCCTCTAAAGACTTAATTGAGTGCCCAGAGAAAAAACGACTCTGATTGCAAACAATTAATATTCAATACCGTAGACCAGAAGTGCTTTCTCTGGTCATTCCATCATTTCATTAACTGGGCAACTATTTCTTGGAAGTCCGCTCTGTGCTGGCATGGTAAGAGGTAATGAGGATTCTAATACTAGTATTAGTACTAGTACCAATACTAATACTAATACTAATACTAATACTAATAAAATACCAGCCCTCATGGAGCTTCCATTCCAGTAAAGAACAAGAACCAAACAAGAGGGGGCGCCTGGTTGGCTCAGTCGGTTAAGCGTGTGTTGGGCTCAGGTCATGATCTCAGGGTCCTGGCTGGGATCGAGCCCCGGATCAGGCTCCCTGCTCAGCGGGGAGCCTGCTTCTCCCTCACCCGCTTCCTCTGCCTCTCTCTTTCTCTGTGTCTCATGAATAAATAAGTAAATAATATCCTTGAAAAAGAAGAAGAAGAACCAAACAAGATCTCTGTCACCTGGTGAGTGTTTCTGGTGCAGGATCGAGCTGGACAGGCCTGTAGTTGTCAGCCGGATGGTTAGGGACGGCTGCTTCCCACAAAGGCCTGAAGGAGGCATCGGGAGAGAGCCGGGTAGGAGCCTGGGGAAAGAACATTCCAGGCAGAGCAATGAGTGCATTTGGAGGCCTAGAGCGAGAACTGACCCCGGGGGGGGGGAGCAGGAGCACAGGGAGTGGGGAGAGAGTGGTAGGCGGTGGGCGGTCAGAACTTGGAGGAGCCCCTGTGCAGGGGTCGGACCACGCCATTGCTTTGCAGCCCTCGCCTAGTCCCCGGGCCCCCGGGGGAACTCCCAGGCAGAGGGTCATGATTTGCCTTAGGTTTCACAGGCGTTGGCTGTGCTGTGAAGATTCAGGATGATGAGGACAGCGACCCAGCCTGGGGAGAGCTGCCCACCCGTGCATTGCAGGAACTCCTCAAACATAGGGCAGGACGTGATGTGCTCCAAACCCCAAAGCCAGCCACGGGGAGCGCACAGCCCCGGAGGTGACCTGCGCGGGCTCCGCAGGACATTTGAGTGGACCTAGGGCGTGGATGGGATTTTGGAAAAGAAGAAGTGGGGGCACCACAGAGAAGGGACAGGGGGCTAGGAGAGGGTAGGGGCCAGGAGAGGGTAGCGCAGACCTGGGCAGGGCCTGAGGGAGGTGGTGGGGAGGGAAGACGATGGGGATGGGTCACGGGGGTGGGGGGAGGGGGGTACCTCCAAGGTGCCCTTGAAGGCTGTGCTGAAGAGCTTGGGCCCGATCTGAACCGGGAACTAAAAGACCCTATTAGCGGAGACCTTGGGCAGCAGCTATAAAGTCAGTCTGGACAACGAGGTTTCACTGAGGCTTTTCTTCTTTTTAAAATGTTTTTTAAAATAATTTTTTAAAATTTTAGTTGCTTAGAAATTTTTAACAAATCAGTTCAGTAGTGTTAAGTATACCCACACCGTAACACAACCAATCTCTACAACTTTGGCATTTTACAAAACTAACCTTCTGTGCCCATGAAACAAGACTCCCCAGAGCATTACTCTCCCTCGAGCTCCTGGCACCCACCATCCTGCTTTCTGTCTCTATGAATTCACATACTCTCCGTATCCCATACAAATGAAATCATACAGTGCTTGTCCTTTCTGGGACTTCGTTCACTTAGCATGACCTCAAGTTTCATCTATGTGGCAGCACAGGTCAGAATTTCCTTCCTTTTGGGGTGCCTGGGTGGCTCAATGGGTTAAAGCCTCTGCCTTCAGCTCAGGTCATGATCCCGGGGTCTTGGGATGGAGCCCCGCATTGGGCTCTCTGCTCAGCGGGGAGCCTGCTTCCCCCTCTCTCTCTGCCTGCCTCTCTGCCTACTTGTGATCTCTGTCAAATAAATAACTAAAATATTTTTTTAAAAAATTTCCTTCCTTTTTGTAAGCATCATATGCTTATGTCATATATTAGCATGCATTTTGTTTATCCATCCACCCATGGACGGACACTTGGGTTGCTTCTACCTCCTGGCTGTTGTGAATAATGCTGTTACGTACATGGCAGTGCGAACATCTCCTTGAGGTCCTGGTTTCCGTTCTTTTCGATCTACACCCAGAAGTAGTATTACTGGGTCCCCTGGAAATTCTACTCGTCATTATTTTAGAAACCACCATACTGTTTTCAAAGCAACAGCCCCATTTTGCATTCTCACCAAAAATGCACAAGGCTTCCAGTTTCTCTCCATCCTTGCCAACATCTGTCATCTTCTGTTTTTTTTTTTCGATAGCAGCCATCCTAACCGGTGTGTTATTCTCTTCTTTGTTTTTGAATCAAAGTCATTAATATGCTCCAATTCCTTTCACCCATCCCAATCTCTTACACCAAGCAGATTTCCGGGAACCCCTCCTGTTTCTGCTTTGCTAGAACACACAGGAGTCCAAACTGGAAAAATTAGGAGTGGCTGAAGTCCTTCCTTCTCCCCTCCCAACTGTGTTCCCTTTTACTTGCCAGTTCCTATCAGGGGAACCGAGTATAAACTTTGCTTCTTTGCTAGGTCCTGTGAACACAACGAATTTTTCAGCACTGTATTTTTACCAGCTTGAACCACAAAAACACTTCCAGAAATTCAGGAGAGAAAGGCATTTTATTTGTAGTTCTCTTAAAAGTGAAAGTGGAGTCTTGTGCCCTTTGGGCCGGCGGTCAGCGGCCTGGCTGGAAAGTTTTTTTGGCCTCCGTAATGATCCACGCTTAAACCGCATCCCGTTTTTATTGTTGGACTGTTGAGATGTGTGTGTCCAGCTGATTAGATAAGGAATTCTAAGCGAGGGTGGAGGAGGAAGATGATAGCATTAAAAGGTTTTTCTCCTTCAGTTCCTGCTTCTGAAGCTTGCTTTCGTCCTCCGAACGTCCCTCAAGGAGATGGACTTCGTAACCACGTCCTTGGCACGTACCAAACCTTGTTTCAAAGTTTTCTGCTTTGAATAAGAACTCTTTGATTTTTTTTTCCCTTTTGCCCTTTAAAAAAAAAAAAAAATTGCTGTAGTCAAATGCCCTGGGCCAAATTCTGCCCCTAGTTACTATTTCTATGGCATTTGTATTGTACACATAAGCAAACCCAGAGTTTGATTCCATGACAAATTTTAATAACATTTTACATCTGTGTATCCCTTTCTATTGTGGAAAATGATTGCACATTCATTTGCTTATTTAATACACACACACATATACACACACACTGTGCATTAGATAAGGCAGAAATATTTAGTACAGGCAAAATAACTGAGACTCAGAGAGGGGAGGTGGCTGGTCCAAGGCCAAGGCATGGATAGGACTCAGACCAAGACTTTCTGATTCTTAAATCTGTGCTAAAGACCGTTTTGTTTTGTTTTGCTGACGATTATGGAGTTATAAATACACACGCAAAGATAGATCATTACATGATTCCTATACCATGTGTGGTGTTTCCAAAAGATACGAAGAAACCATGAGGAAGTGAATGGAACCAAATTTGGGAAATACAGGACATAGGTAAGAAGCTCGCAGGAACTCGTCAGAGAGAAGATGATAGATTATAAACTACTGAGGGAATTGTCTGAGGTTTATTTTTGCCTTTTGGATAGCCATCAACCCAGCGCCTCGCCCTTAGCGAGCACAAAACGAGCGAAGGAATGAGTGACGACACTTTCCCAGAGTCCTAGAGGAAGCTCGCCAAGGGCTTGGATGCGGGCTGGGAGAACTTCGTGAACTTTAAATGAAACAACGGATTTAATAAAAAGTTTAATAAAACTTTCATGAAGTTCTCCCTGGGGAAAAAAAAAAGTCTTCACTGGCTAACCAGGGTTTCTGCTTCTGTAGAGCCAGAAAACAGGAAGGAAGGAAGAAAGAGATGGACTCTCATTCCGTCTACCTGAGACTCACACGGTTGGTAATAGGCACAAACTTGGGCAAAAACAAAACAAAAACAAAAAACCTTGTGCTAAGAATGTTCATTTTTCCTCTAATCTGTCATCATTGTTTTGATGGATATAGTGGTGTTAATGACCTGCCAAGGATCTGAATATCCCTAGTCATGGTGGGGGGGGGGGGGCAGTGCCTAGCCCTCTGCAGGTGCTCAGTAAGTGCTACTTGAAGAATGGGTAAATGTCCCCCAGTTAAGAAGTTGCAGACCAAAGCAGTCTGGCAAATGGGGAGGGCCTGGAGAAGGAGCCACCCTATGTCCTACACACCCTCCCCGCCAATTGCCACTAAAAAGTGGGACCTTTGTTTTGGAGAAGTGGTACTTCCTAGACCATTGACATATTTGTCCCGTGATTTTAATGGTTTTCTGTTTCTTGCACCTGTTCTTTGTTTCTCAGCCTCCTTTTCTGCCTTCCCTGGTTTTAATCAAGCCCTTTATGTGATTCCACGTTCTCCCCTCTCTTAGCACAGCAATTATACTTCTTTTCAAAAAAATCGTTCTTTAGTGAAATAAGTCAATCGGAGAAAGACAACTATCATATGATCTCTCTGATATGAGGAAGTGGAGATACAACGTGGGAGGTTTGGGGGGTAGGAAAAGAATAAATGAAACAAGATGGGATTGGGAGGGAGACAAATCGTAAAAGACTCTTGATCTCACAAAACAAACGGAGGGTTGCCGGAGGTGGGTAGGGAGAAGGGGGTGGGGTTATGGACACTGGGGAGGGTCTGTGCTATAGTGAGTGCTGTGAAGTGTGTAAACCTGGCAATTCACAGACCTGTACCCCTGGGGCTAATAATACATTATATGTTTATAAAATAATACATTATATTATTAAATTAAAAATTAAAAATAATTTTAAATTTAAAAATAAAATTATTAAAAATAAAATTTTAAAAATTAAAAGATTAAAAAATTAGTTTTGAAAAAAGAGAGAGAAGAAAGAAGAAGCCTAAAAAAAAATGTTATTTAGTGGATACCCAAGAATTTACAATATGTATTTGCACCCAACCTAAATCCATTTGCATCTAAATCCACTTCCAAATAACACTCTACAGCTCATGAATGATGTAGGTAGCTTTTCTTTTTTTTTTTTTCAAGATTTTATTTATTTGACAGAGAGAGAGAGGGAGGGAGACTACAAGTGAGGGGTCGGTGCGGAGGGACACAGAGGGAGAGAGAGAAGCAGGCTCCCTGCTGAGCAGGGAGCCCAACGCAGGACTCCATCCTAGGACCCTGGGATCATGACCTGAACCAAAGGCTCACTTAAAGACTGAGCCACCCAAGTGCCTGGTGTAGTTAGCTTTTCATAGAGTAGTCCCGATTCCGTCCTCCAATCCTTTATAACATTGCTCTCATTGATTTTACTTATCTATATGCCATACTCATCCAATAGTTCTCTTTTTGATAAATTAAGAATAAGAAAAATAATGGGTGACTTATAGGGGGTTTATAGCCTCTGCCTTCAGCTCAGGTCATGATCTCAGGGTCGTGGGATCAGTGGGGAGCTTGCTTTTCCCTCTCTCTCTGCCTGCTTCTCTGCCTACTTATGATCTCTGTCTGTCAAATAAATAAGTAAAATCTTTAAAAAAAAAAAGAATCCGGAAAATAAAAGATCCTATTTTACCTTTATTTATTCCTTTTCAACATTCTTCTTTCTTTCTGTAGATCTTCCTTTCCTTTCTCTATTTTCTTCCTTCTCTTTGAAGAACTACCTTTGACACCTCTTACAGGCAGGTCTCCTGATAAGGAATGCCTCCATTTCTTTTGTTTGTCTGAGTCAGTCTTTCTTTCTCCTTTGCTTTCAAAAGATGATTTCACTGGATATGGAATTATAGGTTGATGGAGGTTTTCTTTCAACAGTTTCAATATTTCATTTCACTCTTGGTGCTTTCATGATTTCTGATGAAAAGTCAGACATTATTCCCATTTTTGCTCTGCTGTAGGTAAGGCGTTTTCCCTTCTCTGGCTTTCCTCAAGATTCTCTTTGTCTTTGGTTTTCTGCAGTCTGAATACCATATAGGTAGGTATGGATTTTTTGGTATTCAACCTCAGCTTCCTGACTCTGCGGCTTCATGTCTGTCATTAATTTTGGAAAATTCTCAGACATGATTACTTGAAATACTTCTGCCCTTTTCTCTCTCTTTTTCCTTCGGGTATTTGTTATACCTATGTTATACCTTTTACAGTTTCCTCACAAGCCTTACATATTCTGTTCTGTTTTCTGTTATTGCTGTTCTTTTATTTTTTACATTTCAGTTTGGGAAGTTTTTATTGACATATCTTCATGTTCACTGCTTCTATCCTTGGCCGTGTCTAGTTTACTGATGAACCCATCAAAGACTTTACTTCATTGGTGCTTTTGATTTCTAACATTCCCTTCCTATTCTTTCTGAAGGTCACTTTTTCTGTGCTTCCATTACCAATCTCTTCTTGAATGTTGTCCATCCTTTTCTTTAAAACCATTAACATATTAATCAGAGTTGTTTCAAATTTCCTCTATGATAATTCCAACATCTGTGTCACATCTGAGTCTGATTCTGATGCTTAGTTTGTCTCTTCAGACTGTGTTTTCTTTGTCTTTTCACATGGTTTGTCTTTTTTTTTTTTTTTTTTAATGGAAGTGGGACATAATGTTTTGGACAATAGGAACTGCAGTAAACAAACCTACTGATGAGGTTTTACGTTGATCTGGCCAGGAACTAGACTGTTTTCTATAGCTGGAGGTGTCAGAGATTTCGATCTCCTCTAGCGTCCTTGTGGTTTTCTTCTCTCCTGTGATCTCGGGGCTTCCCTAAGAATTTAAACAGAGTCTATCTTGTCTTTCCTTTAGTTCTAACCTGTTGATATTATGCTGGAGCCCTGTTGGCTTGATGGTAAGGGGTAGGGGAGGGGAAGTGCTCTGTAATCTTGTAATTAAATCTCGGTCTTTTAGTGGGCTTAGATCCCTGAGCTGTGATCTTCAGCAATGTTTCTTATCCTTTCTTTCTTCCCCTGAGAGAAAACAGGGATAGAGGGGCTGGAGTTGGCTAATTGCCCTTCCCCACATAGATAAGGTTCTGATAAGGTTGATAAAGTTGTTACCCATAGGGAGCATTCTAGGTGCATTTCAGAATGGTATCTTTTCCTTTTGCTGCCCAAAAATACGAGGGCACTTTTCTCAGATCTTCATCTTGCGCATGTGGTGGGATTCCTGGAAGTAAAAGTCATGAAAGTGGGGGGGGGGTCCCCCTAGACTGTGTCCCCTTGAATTTCTCCTCTCAAACCAGTCCACACTCACCATTTAGCGATTCATCCCAACTGCTTTTTAAATATTCCTGCCCATTTCTGATTCTAGAAGCTGCTGCTCCGGGTGAGCTGATCTGTAATTCTCTGTGTTCACCTGCGTCTCCAGATTTCAGGAGGACAGTTGCTCTGATAGGTCCAAAAAAAGTCACTGCTTTCCATATAGTCAGCCTTTTCTTTTGTAAGGGCAGGAAGGATGAATTCTAGGCATTCTACATGCCAGAGCTAAAACCACTCTCTCCGTATTTTGAAAGATCTCTGCTGAGCTATTCTGCCTTCCTCCGGATAGAGTGCTGAGAACACCAAGAAAGTAAGTTACCAAGGAGGGTAGGCCAGTGAAGGAATCCAAGCTGCATTGTTCTTCCTTCTGAATTCTTTATGCTGCAAACCATGTGCTTGTCAGGAACATTCCTCCCTCCCCTGGACTGGGTTCAGATATAAGAAAATATTAGCAGAAAAAGAGATTTGAGCAAGTTTTTCTGCTCTGCCAAAGATTTCATTTAAGCATGAACAAACATGTCGCATAAATCAAGGGCTTCAAAGTCTATGGGAGGGAGGTGTAGTTACCCTGTTGAAAGAGCGCCATTCATAGAGTGTATGTGAGCAGAGACAAGGGAGGAGGGGTCATTGGCTGGATCTCAAGATCTGACGAAGCCCGCTTCAGATGATGAGGTTCTTCTGTTTTCCGGCAAAGAGGCACTCAGCAGTTGCCCTGGGAGTCAGCCTTGAGTCCAGGGGCAAAGCGTTTGAAAGAGGAACAATGGGGCAAGCTGGAGGGTTTATCTTTGGTGCCCTCACACTTTTCTGTCCTTCAGGCTACCTTTCTGGACTCCCATAGTGCTATTCTCTCTTTTGTTTCCCCCAAATATTCAGTACTCAGTTTCTGCAAATCTAGCTCTCGGCTGGCGATCAGCCACAGTGATCTTGACTTTTTTGTTTCCATTCCCAACACATCTCAGAATATGCAACATGTATGACCTTTCCAAGGAGTATTTAAATTTTGATAAAGGGTACTTCCTTTGGAATGGAGAAGCTTCCAAGATAGTAACCTAGGATATAGGGAGTCTATTTTTCAGGCGATCATCCTACCTTAGGGACATACCTCTACCCCTAGCTGTATCCCTAAGTGGTTTCCAATCCTCTGTTTCATAAGAATGATTTATCCTTAACCAAGGGAAGGGAGAATGGTCAATATTAATCTCCTTGAAAGAGAAAGTCAATTTTGGTAACACAGGTAAAGTGCCAAAGGAGCATGCTTCTTCAAGAGAAAGCAGTCCAGGGGTGCCTGGGTGGCTCAGGCATTTACGCATCTGCCTTCAGCTCAGGTGATGATCCCAGGGTTCTTGGATGGAGTCCCACATCAGGCTCCTTGCTCAGCGGGGGAGCCTACTTCTCCCTCTACCTGCTATTCTGCCTGTGTGTGCTCTTTCTCTCTCTCTGACAAATACATAAAATCTTAAAAAAAAAAAAAAAAGGAAGAAAGAAAACAGTCCATGGGTCCCACACTTCTTAAAAAGACTGCCAGATACAATCATTAAGAGCACAAAATTTTTCAATTTTTTATTAAAAGATTTTATTTATTTATTTGACAAAGAGAGAGAGAGAGAGATCACAAGCAGTCAGAGAGACAGGCAGAGAGAGCGGGGTGGGAAGTATGCTCCCTGATAAGCAGAGAGCCCAATGCAGGACTCTCGATCCCAGGACCCTGAGACCATGACCTGAGCTGAAGGCAGAAGGTTAACCCGCTGAGCCACCCAGGCAGCCTCAAAATTTTTCATTTTTAAACTGGTAGATAAATTTCTCAGTGAAGAGGGAAACTTGTAAGAGAACTATTTAAAAGCCAGTGCAGACCAGCTTCCTGGTTTTCACCCTTTTTTCCCTTCCTATATCATTTTTCAAAGCAAAGCTCTTCTACACGTAGAAGAAAAATTAGAAACCAGCTTACTTTTGTCTCTCGTAACTTTACCCTTCTCTACTTCCATCATGACCTTGAAGTGACGCTTCCGAATGTGATTCCTAGACAAAAGGTCATACTATAGAGGAGAAAAAGAAATCTTTATTTTTAACGAGAGAATAAATTCCAAGAATTTTTCACTGTTGAGTGGGAAGATGTTGAGATACTTGCCACCCATCTACCTAGGAGTCCAAACCTCCAGTGCTGTATTTAATCCCAGGCTCTTTTTCCCCCTAGAAAGATAGCTAGAGAACAAAGGTTAATTCGAAGAGGAACATCAGTCTAATAAGATTTTAGAATTAGTGCCAAAGGAAAATATTAGAAGACATTTTGGATACCTAGGACTTATTTTTATTCGTGTACTTGTATTGTTCAGATGTATTTAGTTGTTATAATGCACCGTGGTTAAATTTTTCTATGTCCATAGATGCTGAGATGTATATTGAAGTACATAGGGCTGAACTTATATGATATTTGGAATTTGCTCTATAAGGCTTCGAAAGACAGAGAAAACAGATGCAGCAATTAGGACAGAATTGCGATGTTGGAACTGTGGGATGGGTTTGATGGGAGATGTTCATTTCCTACAGTTGCCATCACAAAGTACTCCAGATTTAGAGGTTTAGCACAGGAGAAACTTACTCCCTCACAGCTCTGGAGAGCAGAAGTCTGAAATCAAATTTATCAGCGAGGCCATGCCCCCTCTGGCCTCTTTCCTCACCTCCTCCAACTGCTGGGGGCTCCAGGCAAGGCTGTCCTTGGCTTGTGGCTGTCCCACCCCAGTCTCTGCCTCCATGGTCACGTGGCCTGCTTCCCTGGGTCCCTGTCATCTTCTCTTCTGAATCTTGCAAAACCATGTGTCGTTGATTTAGAGCCCGCTAGATAACCCAGGATAATCTTACTACAAGATCCTGCACTTAATTACAGCGGCAACTCTGGTGTGTTATATCAAGTGGCCACCTGAAATCAGCCATGGACGTGGAGACTGGTTATACCACAAAAATCAGCAAATCCAAAAAAAAAAAAAAAAAAAATCAGCAAATCCTGCAACAGGGCTTTCTCCCAACCTGCTTTGGAACAGGAGAGAGGTGAGAAGGCTCACTATCAGAAGCGTATATGATTTTGACTTATCACACTCTTAACTCCTGTTAATATCCCCAATGCTTAGCTACACATAAGAATAGATTAGCTGCTATTCCTTTACTTTTATTAGGCTCTTAGTAACCAGCACTAAAAACAATTACTTAAATGTTAAAAGCAAAAAAGAGGGGGCTCCTGGGTGGCTCAGTGGGTTGAAGCCTCTGCCTTCAGCTCAGGTCATGATCTCAGGGTCCTGGGATTGAGCCCCACATTGGGCTCTCTGCTCAGCAGGGAGCCTGCTTCCTCCTCTCTCTCTGCCTGCCTCTCTGCCTACTTGTAATCTCTGTCTGTCAAATAAATAAATAAAAATCTTTTAAAAACACACACACACATACAAAACAAAAAAACAAAACATCACTTCTAAAAAAAAAAACAAACTAAAAAAAGCACTTCTTGTGTCAAGCTTTCCTGAATTCTCCCTTATTACCCTGAACCATGAGTTCAAAAGAGTGGAGACTGCACCATCCTAAACTTGGCTCATTTTCCATCTTCCCCAAGGTTTGGCACAGAGG